>NC_091016.1:58625496-61125496 GCF_041296385.1 Aphelocoma coerulescens | reverse complement strand
ATGTCAGCTTAAGCTGTCCCTCCTCCCTGCTCCCACCTGCTTGTTCCTGTTTCCATCACCACAACCATTTGCAGGGTTGCACCAAATCAGGAAACTGATTCAATTAAAAAACAAAACAAAACAAAACAAAACAAAACAAACAAACAAACAAACAAAAAAAACCCCACAAACCAGAAATCAAATAATGAAACAATAGAGAATGGGGAGACAAAATCAACTGCTGAGGTCAAAACTGCCATTATTTATCATCAAATCATGGTCTTAAGCTACATTTTCAGATTTTTTGATGCTGTGTAAGATAATGTCATGCTACACAATGTGCTTCCCTCCATAAACATCTAAACCCCTCCACTTGTGCCACCTTATTTGTTTTGTACCATAAGCTGCATCCAAGACAGGATCATCACTGAAAGGTTGTTTTGCTTTGTTTTATTTTGTTTTCCTGGAAAGAAGGCAAGGGGTTTTTTTAAGTAGATGATTTGGGAGAACTGGCTAAGTGCAGCTACACCAGTGCAAGGAGTATCTGCTAACAGCAGCGAAGGAAAGCAAAAGCAAGCAGAACACCGGGGACAGGGTGGGAGGAAGAGCTGCCACCAGTGGAAGCTTCTTGAGCAGCTTTAGGCCCAACATGTGGTTTTGAACACACAAATTCAGCTGTAGGCACTGTACTCACCCTGAAGTTCAACACTACCATTTCACTGCTCAGGCAAGATAAGCCCTAACAAAGACCCTTCACACAGGCAAATCTACTGCTGAATTCAATTCCCATCTATATTAAGACAAGATCAATAGCAAAACTAAGGCTTGAACTTCAGCAGAGCTGGGATACTGCTTGATAAAGGATAAGGATGGTGCTTCCCAAATCATCCACACAGCCTTGGGCTGAGCCAGTTGACAAACCAAGTGAAAAACCTGACCACACCTTTTGCATTTGGAGCCCCTGTATTCAGATGATTAGCTTGTGTGAAGTGAGGATAGAAAGCTAAATGTTGACACTGCACTCAGTCAATCAAATCTTGCTGCTAAATAAGAAGGATGCCTTGGGCAAGACCTAGTCGACCCAGATTTCAAGACTGTGTAAATACTCTAATCCTGTTTATCTGCTACCTCTCCCAGGGAAAAGCAAATCCTCAGTGGATTCTCAAAGCCCTCTACTATATGTTAGTTATGTTCGGCCACTGAAGGAATAGACATAGAGTCAATTCTGTGGCTGGTTATCAACCACTTGAGTTTCAAATATCAAGCCCTCACAGCACGCTGCTTGCAAAAGGGGCATGAGAGGAAACTGTGGTAGGTCATTTTAATAATGAATGCATTTGGGGGACCAAAATAACTAAACGAGAGAGTCTGCTCTCACACATCCTGGGCACAAAGGAAATAACCAAGTTCCCTCTGTCAGTAACCAATGACAATCTCAAAAAGCATTTAACATTAGTTGGGGAAATCCCATTCTCTCTAAGGCAGATGTAAAACAAAAATTACAATTACAGGGACTCAGATCTCCACAAGCAGCATCCATGACACTCACTGTAAATCCAATTTCATTTATTTATTTATTTATTTATTTAAACATTAAGTATTTCATTGTAATTACTACTGCTATTGCAGATCCTAAGAAACTGTGTGGAGCAGCATTTACTTCAGAGAGAAAGGAAAGCCTGTGAAAATGAGACTAACAACAAAAAGACCTATATATTATTAAAATGCAAAAGGCAGAATCCTTTTGTAGGAAAATTGCATTTAGAATGTGAAATAAAGGTTGTCTCTCATCTGCAGTAAAATGTCCCTCCTGTAGCCTGGGTGTCATGGAGTATCCACTCCCCTCCAGTGGGAAGGAGGGTGGGCTTAGTGTCCTTCAGGCAAGGAAGGAAGGGAGACAGGAGGCCCAAAAATCCAGGCTAGCTCGTTTCAGTACAAAATCCTGAGCATTGTCCCTCTCCCTCTCTTCCATAACAGACAGTGCTTGTAGCTACTCCACTACAATGCAGATGTCAAATATCCTCTTTTTTTTCCCCCCTTTTCCCTTTCAGGACTCTCAAAAGGTCCAGCAAAGCAGTGTAACACTACCCTGGTTTAGATTGTGCAAAGTATGTTTACCAAGGCTGAAAAGAATTTAGTACATACTCCCTCCCCCAGGATCTGCAGGACTCAGAGGGACTGAAACAGGCAGGGAAAAAACTGGAGAGTTAAGAAAAAGAACTACAAAGCAGGCAATTTTGTTTAACTCACATCCTCTTATTTTATTCTTTAATGCCTGGACAAAAGCACATAAAACAAAACAAAAGCACATTTTTTAATTTAAATTAGTTCCCTGGACAGATTGCCATTGCTGTTTTAAAAATACTTGATTTTCATAAAATTCTACACCAACACACAATAAGGTACAGACAGGGAATATGTTTCCTTTTAACTGGTAGTATGGGGAGGAGTGCTTGGTTTCTAGTTTTTGCTTTGGTTTGTTTTTTTTTTTTTTTTTTAACCCAAACAATTTAAGCTACTTGATGAATGCCACAGACACAAAGAGCAGTATCAGTGCAACTGAAAGGTGCCACAAAGTGCATCAGCGGTGCCAAGAAATAACCAGGGGCAAGCGATAGGCGACGTGGTGATTCATAGTCTCCATAGAGCAGATGAATCTCCCCTCAGAAGTGCTTGTCTCCATCAATTATAGATAGAGCTTGGCCAATCAGCCAAGTTTAGACACCTGACTCATTCTGTCTGGCATCTGGAAGCAGTAATGGAGGGTAAGTGATAGTTTTACGGGGCATTTCAAAATGTTACACATCTAAGAAGCACAGCAGTTCAGATACAGGCATTCCACATGGTGCGAGGACTTGATCTCATGAGGCACTGCATCCTTCTCTTCAAAGTAATCAGGGAACTGTGCATCCAGAAAATGCTCTGCATCTTTGCAAAATCAAATCCAAATCCAACTCAGTTATTTGAGAGAAAAATATCTGAATTTACAGCCGCACCAGAATTGTTCTTACCTAATACAAACTTCACAAATGCAAACTGAAACTTTTCTGCATGATGGTTAATTCCTGAGAGCGTGGAGCACTGTGTTCTGTGTTGTGTAAATTTGACTACACATTTGAGCACAATTGTGACTGATTCATCAGATGAGCTACTTCTGCTGCACCTGAAAAAGAATTTGTTATATAGACAGGCACTATCACTTTGTGTTTGACTGTACTGGTGGCAGGGTGCTACGACATGGACTGTGTTTGCCTGCAGGAGGTCATATTGCTTTAACCAGTGGGCCTGCTTGTTAGAATGAAATGCAGACTAAAAGTTCTTCTGTGGAGAGAGACAGACTGTTCCATCTGCCTTATTTTAGATGTCTAAAACTGAGATAAATAACTTCCTTAAAGTGTCTGTATCCCTCCATGGAGTGTACAGAGTGTCTCGGACAACAGTTACATACATAAGTGAGACAGAAAAAAATCCTTTCTCTACCATTGCTTTTTCCTGTTGTGGCAAACTACTGTGAATGCTCCATCTAAATATTTGTATTTATGCAATAACTACAAATTGATATAACTCGTATTACAAATCCCTCACAGTTCCCCCAAGTGAATCATCATCATCATCACAAGATTAACTTCTGCACCCAAGTCTAGTGGTAATTTGTGCTTCAGCCAAGCAAGACCTTTATCATATTCTCACCAGATTTCTTTCTGCAGGTGCACATTTACCTGCCGTAGTTGATGAGCATCATATATTTAACTATGGAGGAATAACTAATGCATGAAAAGCCTTTTTGTGAGTACTCATGCCACATTCTCAACAGATTTACATAAAGTCACATTCACTCTGTCCTTCTTTCTTCAGTTTCAATGTAACCTGCATGAAATACTCATGGGAAGCAGAATTGGAGGTTATACATTGAAATTCCCTCAGATCTTAATTTTGCTGCCTGCTGCAGTTATAGGAATAACATTCTTGTGACTTATTGCCATCCAACCTAGAAAAGAGAAACAATACCATATATATGAGGAAGTACAATTGACAGACCCAAATTAAACACAACACAATTCAAAGACCTTAAAATATTATTATATATTATTAAAATACTATTATATTAAAATAAAGTTTGAGTTGTTTCAGGCCAGTAGGCCCATAAATTACAAAAAGTACTTAGCGCAGCAGAAAAATCTTATTAGTTGGGATTCTAAGATTGTCTCACCATCTACAAAATACAAACAACAGTGATATTCAGAAGCATTGCTTTCAGGTATTGTGTTAATGAAACCAAAGTATATTATCCATGCAAATTATTTTCTCAGTGGTATTTATAGAGTAACACTTTGAGGACTTCCAAAGCTCCCTCATTTTTTGAAAATAAAAGTAGTTTGTTTCCTTTCAGGTAGTGAGTGTTTTCTGGCTCTTTATTTTGACTTTTAATCTGAAAACTTTTTCCCCCCAGTCGTCACAGCCTAAATGTGCAAAGATAGAAAATAAATGACTCTCTTGCACTCCTCTTAGAACAACAAACAAAAAGAGTGAACCAAGGGAGGTTGGCACCTCAGTAATAACCATGTGCAACCTTTTGTTCTGCTAATAATAGTCGAACATGCAAAACCTGTCAAAAAGACCTGAAGATCTCTTCTCTGACACACTCTGGGGTCTTGGAGGTTTGTACTCTATCTGTTTCAGCATGACATGCATTGTCTTTTTGGCACTGTGATTGTCTTCACCTCATTCTCTGCCTCAGGAAAAGATACCATTTATGGTGCCACATTTGTGACTGTTTAGGTTTCAGACAACCTACTTAATGCTGGCTCTCCAGGTGTTGAGAAATTTGGACTTCACTGCCATGTGGGACCTTCATGGCAATTCATCCTCTATCAGAAAGGATTTTTGTTTTCCTTTCCTCTCTCATAGTACATAAGCTTTACAGAAAAACATGACAGTAAGACATGAGGCAGGCAAAAGTAGCACAACCCCTATTGCACTGTTACTGTTCTTTTTTTCCTCACCCTGTCTCCAGAGATCCCCTGTCTTAGTTTTTCTCCATCATTGCACTGATTTATTGCTTCAGTAAATTTCTGGAAAAGGAGAAAAAGAAGGCACTCGAAGACCCTAGGGACTACTAGCATGGATCCCCTGACCACTCAGTTCTGTGTAGCAACAAAAGCATTCCAGAAGGTTCAGTTTTTTCACCAGTGCTAAACCAGAGCAACTGGGATGAGCAATGAAGGGGGTGGGGTCAGATGGGAAGGAAGAGGATGCCTGTTTGGAAGACCAAGATGGAAGAAATGTCTGGAAAGACAGGGGAAGAGCTGGGCATATTCATGACCCCAAGGGACATGTGGGTAACAGGAGGAGGAGCAAAGGAGGAGTGAGGTAAAGGCTCACCATTCATGTAATTAACAGTGTGCCCATAAGAGGCCTGGTTATCTTTGGGAATGAAATGGTGTTGCCCTGTCTGTTACACTTTTTGTCTGACTTTGAATTAACATGAAACATTATTTCTTTTCAGATGATTTTTAACTTGGCTGTTTGCTGTACTAGAATGTAGTATGTGACTGTTTCACCTCTTTCTCTACAATAATTTGCACACTGAGAGAAGAAGAGGTGTAGAGAGCCTGCAAGATGGGCCATGGAAATGTCATACCATGCTTAAAACTTTAGTTAGCACCACTGTGTGCTTCATTTAAAATCTGACAATCCCCATTCTCGCATCGCACTTCATTTAAATCTGACATTCCAGTTACCTGGAGCAAGTGCTTTGATGAAGAGAAACTTGGAGGGTAATCCACTAGGACACATTAAACTGTTACAAGTCATAAAACATCTGCACCCAATGGCAAGCTATAAAGCTGAATGGATAAAGCTATTAAATGCATAGCATTGCTGGGCTGAATTCTTCCCCCTGTGAGCACACTCAGCTGGTTCACACACAAACGGTTTTCTCATGATTGTACCAAGAGCAGCTCATATGCTTATGATTTTCAGTACAGAAGTTTGCTAGCAGAAGCTGAGTTAGGACAAATTTGCATGCTTCTAGTGAGCACAAAACAGAGAGCATGTAAGATTCCTCCAGTATTTACTCAGCGTATGATTTGAGATGTCTTTTCCCATCACATCTGCTGTACAACTTTATAAAATGATGAAAACACCAAGAATTCGCTAAAATGAAATAATATTCAAGTAGAATGGAAAAAGCCACCAATGCAAGAAAATTGTATATTTTAGAAAGCTGCAGTACTTCTGCTTATCAACCCTGTTTATTCCATTTCTACTTCTGGGCAGGGAAATTAACAGGGAAGAAGTAGTGATACCCAGTTCCAGCTCTACTCTGAAGTTCAGCAGAGCTACCAGAAACCTGCATGGGCTCAAGAAAATCTCCTCCACATACCCTGGTTAGCAAAGAACAGGTAGAACACAGCATGAAAGGGCCCTGCCCTCTTTATATCCAAATGCTGTTACTGCCTTTGCTGGCTGAGATTAAATAGAAGTTGGCATAGGTTTCATTAAGTCACCCACCCAGGTATGATTCCATGGGACCATACTTAGTTTTTTAAGGGGCAGCTGAAAGCAGGACTGATAGGGAATGAAGCAGTGGCATTGTCTGTATGGTCTCACAGAGTCCTACTGATTTTGTCCAAGAGAGATGACCTTATTTTCAATCTACTCATCTCTTCCTGACACCCAACAGAGAACCCATTCAGTGGGAATCGCTCAGTAAAATCTGTAATAATCTCTCCGTTGTCCAACAACCACCACTTTTTCCGTATTTTCCATGTATGGACTGACATTTTCAACACAGGAAACAGCTTCATGTTGCCACAGCGTCCACAGAGTCCAGCTTAGATAAGAACCAAGATTTCTGCATCACTAAGATCTTCACCATATTTTTTTCCACTCAGAAGTAGAGTAGCAAAAAAGTATATTTCTTGCCAGATATTCTCCAAACATAATCCTGGTAAGTCAACTGAAGTTCTGTTTTCCTAAATCAAAATTCCTGTAATCTTTACCAGTCAAATTCTTGACACTGAAGAATAATTTCCTCTACAAAACGTTGCACTTCATACAAGGTAGCATTTTCCAAAATTAAAATGTTAAACTGGGAAATGGCCATCCTACTATGCCTACCACATTTCTGGGTAATCTCCTCTGCAAACATTAACTCAGCTACCACCTATAGCCTGGGTAATCACTTAAGCAAACATTCTTTCAGTTGCTATCTCTGAGCAAGCACCTCACAAAGCTCTCTTTTTGCTATATGTCTATCTTCTTTAGATCAAACAGAAGTCCCAGGTTGATTCTCTGTTCACTCACACACAGCTTCCTTCATGCATACTGGACCACCATTTTGCCTGTGCAGGGTATCTACAACTCATATCACTCCGTAGGTCTTCATTTGCAGGGGTGTATTTAAATTTTTCAGACTCTAGCATCTCCAGAGCCAGTCTTACACAGAGAAAGCAAGTGCATGAGATTGCATGACAGTATTTCCACACTGAAAGCAGTATAGGAATTCAGACAGTATAACGCTGTCTAAAGACAGTATTCCTATATCAATGTCTTTTACTCCTTCCCATTCCACCAATACTGCCCTTATTCATTCACTAAAATCTTCATGTTTTCTCCCATGTTTTTCTGTTTGTGCGAAGTTTCTCGCTAACAAATACATTTTGTTATACAGTTTTAATTCTTTCTTAGTAATCTCTCTTGCCAATTAGTTTCCAGAAAGAATTGTCAAGGGTTTAGGTACCAGGAAGATGAAGCCACTGTCTGTTGTATAGGTCTGCCTTACTGCTTCTGTAAATTCCTCTGTTTATCTCTAGCAATTTGCTTTCACTTACTTATAGTGTAGGCTCTTTACAGCAGATCTTCCCTTGGAGTCTTAGGCACACTGTAAGGCAACTGCTACTGCTTCTGAAATAGAATTATTATCATAATTCGAATAAAGAGAATTATTTGAATCACAGCCATTGTATCTGTATATTCCAACAGAGCATCACTTTTAATGAAGACCTGTGATCCTGAGCAGTATTTCACACACTCCTGTAGTTCCATGCAAGCATGATGAAACATTTGTCCTTTGAGCATGGCACAAACTAACTATTCACTTATGAAAACCCACTCTTTTGGAATAAACATGTTTTGGAGAGTCACAGATAATGTCATTCACTGTTAACTCTCCAAGAAAGGAATGCATAGTATGTGTTGCAATGAAAACAGGCACTTCAGTTACTCTAGGAGCCACAGCAAGAAAAATTCTTCAAATAAAAATAACTTCAATATGCACACCATAAATCTAAGCAAGACTTTGCATCATGTCTGTGAAAAATACCTGCATTTTTTCTAAGAGAAAAAAAATACCATATTATTAAAAATGAAAGGACTTTTGTTATTGCCATGTCCATCTGAATTCTAGACTAGATAGATATAATTTGGTATGTTACAGTTATCCAGACCTAAAGGAGAACATTGCACATGAATCACTCATCAAAAATCAAAACCTAAGGAACCTGCAGCAAAAAAAATGTTGGCATTTGGAATACTTCCTTAATTGTTTTCCTAAGACTTCCCTGTTCTATGTATGCCTGTCAGACATTTGGCTTTTTGTCTAAAGTTTATTCTTTTGCACAAACAGGGTGGCATCTCTGCAAGAGATCTCACTGTAACTTCTGTAGTTTAAATTTTCTCAACTGGTTGGAATAATGTATCCTTTATAGCATCATGCCTAAAAATTGCCTATGTGTACCATATCATTTTAAGGAATAGCATGATTCTAGCAATCTGGAAATAACTGCAAATATTTCTATTTGAATGTTGGCGATCCAGGGCTAGTTTTGTTATAGCATAATCTAGAAAGACGCATTAGACTCTATTTTACTTGTCTCATAAGCCATTGTATAGTTTAAAGGTATAAGAAGCATTTCTGTACTTTTTCTATCTTTTTCTGTAGAAAAAAGTAGTCCGCCTTATAAAACCATCTCATAAAGTTATTTTAATTAATTCATGTACCCAGCCAGAATAATGGCTTTACTGGCAAAACTTGGGGAAAAAAAAGCATGATCTGCCATTCTATTAAAGGAAACAGGATCCATTTTTGTGTTTTAGAACCAATGGGATTTTAGTTCCAGCAGACCATTGCTACAGTTTATTGAAATGTAAAGGGAGAGAAGGTAAACCATCCATTGTAGTAGCTGTAATAAATTCCAATCATGTCCTGGGGTCCACCAGGCCTGGTCGAGGGAGGTGACTGTCCTGCTCTACTCTGCACTGGTGTGGCCTCACCTCAATTCCTGTGCATGGTTTTGGACACCACAATATAGGAAAGACTTTAAACAATTAGAGAGTGTTCAAAGGAGGGTGACAAAGATGGCGAAAGGCTTTGATGGGAATCCATATGAGTAGTGTCTGAAGTTCCAGAAGAGATGACTCAGACCACTTCTAACTCAGTTTTAAGACGTTGATATTAGCTTAAAAATGCAGTGTTATTTTTTTGTGCCTAATAGTAAATTTTTGAATCAATATAACTTGCTTTTTTTCTTGGACTAACATTGGTCAGATAATTAAAAAAGCTAATTCCTAATACAGAGTTTAAATTGCTTACTTTTCTTCTATGATTTTAGGAAGTAAAAAAATTCCAGTACAGGCTTCTAAACAAAAGGCCTAATTTTCAGGTGTTCTGAGCATAAGTAGCTTCTCTGATTAAGAGAGTCACTGAGCTGGGAAGGGACCTCTGGAGATCACGTACTCAATGCCCCTGCTCAGACTACGGTCAACGAGAACAGGTTGCCCAAGACCATGTCAATCTGGATTTTGAATATCTCAAAGGATAGCCTCTCTTCCTGGGTTTCTTCCAGTGTTTGACCACCCTCACAATAAAAATATTTCCTTATTTCTTGGAATTTCCTGTATTTCAGTTTATGCCAATTGCCAACCCTGTCAATGGGCACTATTTGGACTTGGAACTGCTGAACACAAACCTCACCAGTAAAGACCAGTTGCTTTACTTGTGGCAGCCCTTCTTGTGGCCCTTCACATTGCTTGCCAGATTCAGCTTCAGATGGATTTGGTTTCCCTAACCCCACTTCTGAATGCTTGGACAGTGTCTCTGTATCTCTCCTGGGTAACCTGCCCTGCTCCCACCTCTGGTACCCTTCCTTTCTATGGCTGAGTTTGGTCAGAAGCAACTTGTACCTTCTTCAAGTTTTCTTGACACTTTTGCTCTGCAGCCCTGGGGTGGGCACAGCCCTGACAGCCAGCACTGTGTTCCAGCATCCCAGTCAGGAGGAGGACAGCTGGGGGGCACCAGGGTGGCCCCAGCCCCTTGAACCAGGCACCTCCCTGGGGACAAGGATGGGATGAAGCTGAGATAGGAAATGAACATTGGGTTCAGGATCATGCCCACTGCAGGAAAACAGGGACAGACAGTGTTTCAGAAGTAAAAATTGTGTTTCAGAAGTAAAAATTCTCCATTTTTAACACTTTTTCTTTTTTATACTTTTTTTTCAGACAAAGTAACTTTACAAATTTAGCAAAATGTGAATAGTTTGTCAACCATATCTATATTATATGCCCAAAAAATTCACCCATCTAAACAAAGTAGATTGAGGAAATATTTTTATATATTACATGTTTGACACTAACTTGATGCATCTCACCCTTTTCAACCCTGATTCTGATATTGCCAAAATAAATTTGCCTGTTCTAGAGTGGAAATTTACTCTCTTTTTTAATTCTAAATTGCAAAGTACTTTTTAAAAAATCCAAGGTATTAATAACAGTACTTTGATATGGATTTTTCAAAATATATGATCCTGGCAAAGCCCATGGAATCCCTTTAAAATAAGCTCAAATACTAATCAGTGTATACAGTCTGTAAATCTCATGAACCTTGACTTTAAATTGTGTAAATCTTTTTGTTTTCCAAGGTACATTTTACAAAAAGGTAATACATCAACGACCAACTCTTTCTTTAAAAAAAGATTGGCCAAATACATACCTCAAACTGAGTCAAACCTGGATTCCTTCAATTCTGTCAAAGCCATGGATTTCAGAGAGGCTTTGTCAGAAATAAAATGGGGATTGAGAATGTGGATAAAGCAGCTTTCAGATGAAGGGCCATATACTTACCTTCATTTTTAGCTTTACTTTAACTTAGCTTTATATGTATCTCTGATCTCTCCCTGTGAAAAAAAAGGTCCTGTGTGTATTTCATCACACAATCAGGAACAGAATTATTACTTCTGTTAAAATATAGGTACAGCTGAATGGTAATTGCAATCCTTATGAGTATTTCCTATTCAAATTAATATAATGGAGTTAGCCTGAAAGTTCTGTGGAAAGGACCAGTTGCACTTCTGGATTACAAATGGAAGAATGTGACAAAATAGAAATAACCCAAATGATCTCATCCTGACATCAAATCTTTGTGTAGGTTATTTTTTTTACCTAGCCCTATTTTGCATGAGATAGCCGAGAATACAGAGTGAAAAAACTAAAAGCTCATATAGATAAGAGGAAGATCTCAGTGAAAAGGATATTACTCAGATCTATGGGTTTCTATTTCCAGACCAGAGGTGAAAATAGTGGTCTTTGTTTTCCCATTTAGCACAATGGAGTTTGTGATACAAAGTTTCGGACCACGCCTCCCCCAAACGTTTTTGCTTACATTTAGGTCACACCTCGCACATGACTTCTCCAGATGCTTAATATATATTTAAAAGAAACAAACCAGCTTTTGTTGCTACAATAACCCACAGAAAAATAAGGTCCCTAGGGAATAATCTTCTGGTTTTCCAATTTATATTATCCTTTGGCCACTTCATTGTGTAGCGCTATATATTTTCCTTGGTGGTAGTGAGAGATGTGTTCTCTTTTCTCTTAATCTAACTTCAAAAAATAATGCAAATTAGGTCATGACCCTAAAGTCAAGAAATTTCTCTAGTCGGTGATTGAGCAGGCTGATTATTCAGCATGGTTTCTTTAAAGCCTTTGCAATGGAGTGAGATTTTGCTTAGACCACAATTCACAGCCACAGATATTTGTGTCAAGGCCTTCTGTAGGACATCTAAGCTTACCAGTTTTACATACAACATGGAGCACAGCCATTTCAGTACACAGCAGCTCATTGCAAATTGCTCCTGGTAAACTCAGAGTTGTGCACTTGCTCATTTACAACACCAGTTACCAGTCATAACTTAAGCAACCCAGCAGACTGTTCTTTTCTTTCTTTCTCCCAACCTATTCAAGTTTTAGAACTTCATTAGTCTAGAAGTGTTGTGACATCACTGAAAGCAGAGACCTTCCAAAAGACTGTAAAGCCTACGCTGGATAAGTAACTCAATACGAATCCCAGCACTCCTGCAAAGAAGTTAATTCAGCTGTTGCATGTATAACCAGAAGACTAATGCAGAAAAGCAGAGCAGAGATGAGGAGCTAAGCTCAATATAGGATACCAATAGAAATAATACTTATTTTTTCAATTCTGGTGCCCACATTTTGCAGCACTGATGAACTGGCAAAGGTACAAGGAAGAGTCACAGAAATTATCTGAGTACTGAGGGAAATGTTTTACAGTGAGAATTAGAGCTCATTCTATCTAGTTCGCCAAAAAGCATGCCAAGAGATTAATTAATCATAGTGTATAAGTACTTTCATAAGAAGGACCCACCAGTTACCAAAGGCCTTTAAATGTAGTAAAGAAAGAATAAAAACATCAGAAGCTGCAAACTGTTCTCAAGAAAAATCAGATGAGGAATCAAGCACAGATATTTGCTAGTGAAGGTGATTAACCATATGAACAACTGGTCAAGGGAAGAAAAGGACTCAATCTCTTAATGTCTTCATATCATTATACCTTTCTGGAAAATGTAGCTATCTCTTTGGAAGATACAAACTCAAAAAAAAAATATTAGAATTATTAGAAAATTATTTGAACAAAATAGCTAACCCTTTCTTAGTTTGGTGTAACTGTGGCTTAATGACATCTGTGAATTAGTATGTGTCTTTGAAATGTAGGTAGAAAAAAAACAGACTAAAAGAGCAGCAGACAAAGCCAGAACACAAACTGGGAACACAGCCCACTGCCAAGCCAAGCGAGAGCTGTATGGGTTAAGTGCTGATGTGAAAAGAACTCAGAGCTTCAAGGAAAGATAGCATCTTGCCACATTTGATATTTGTTGTACTGAAGAAAAGAAGCCTTTGTAATTTTTTTTTTTTTTTTTAATAAATAGGATTTTAGCATCAACTTCTCTTTCCTTCTGACTTAAACTACTCAATGGAATCTGGATTTCTGGCTAACTGCTCAAGTCAGAGAAAGATAACATTGAGTTTTATAGGCTCAGTACAGGGAGTAAGAGGTGCAATTCAGAGACCTGTGGTCTGACTAGAAACTTTCACTATCTCAGTCTTTTAGTCCTTTAGTGAGTCTATGAGTTCTCTGAATATCTGTTGATATGTCTTTCCTGTTTAATATAACATATTTGAATTAATGGCTACAACTCTACTCTTTTGCAATCCTAGTGCTCTTTAGCCCAACTTAGCACAGAGAGCATGTTAAAAGTAGTTGGAAGATGTTCATGCAGTCAAAGCTGATACAGTGAGAGGTCTCCAAAGTTCATTTATTTTCCCTTCATCTTTAGTTTTGCATTATCATTTCCCAGGCTACTGAGGAGTTTCTTTTCTTTTTACTATCTTGATGGCTCCAGAGAGTTTTGCGTTACATTTGACTGGGACTGTATTGGTTACAGGATCCTTGTTCTTCTATTAGAAGTGCCCAGCTGAGATGTACCCTGAGACTGGGCAGACCACCATTCTGTGTTCCCACTGAACTCATCTCACTTCTGGTCTCTTTAAATAGTTTGTGAAGCTTGACTGTTCTGAAGCATAACAGAATGATACTAATTCATAAAGACAGAGTTCATTGGATAATATTTCTATGATTTATTTGATTATTTGTTTGGGTTTTTGACTTAAAGTATTTGACAAATCATTCATGACAAGATTTGACAAACTCTGTAAAGCTCACCAAACAGTGTTTGCTTTGCAAAACATTATTTTAGATATTAATTTAGTACCTATATTAAAATGCACAACCGAGGATTTCCATGGACCAAGCAGTGCACATCAAAAGATTCCTGTTACTACATCTCACCCAGGAAGCAGATACAGGAAAAAACTGACTGAAGTACCAGTGCTAGTTTAGAAAACTTAGAAGAGGGTTTTTGCTGAACTTTCTAGTACTTATGGTTACAGCTGCACAGTACAGGATCAGTCTTTTTCCCATATTTCAGGTGATTCTAACTCAGTTTCCAAAATATAAGGTATATTAGTCAAATCTGCATGCTGTTCTAACTGCACATATGACAGATGACTGTACGTATTCTGGTGTTATATCGTCCAAGCCTCTGAACTTCCAAGCCACATTTGTTCTCTCTTGATGCAAAAAGACATATTTTTAAACAGGCAGCTCTGCAGACTTAGCCTTGGTTCTGTCAGGTGTGTGTTTTGGGGGTCTTGCCTCATAGTCCACTGTAAGAATTTGCAGCCAAATGTTAGTGTCTTACACCTGTGCAAGGCTATTCCTTCCTTGGCAGAGACAAAAGCTAAATAAATCCATGCCAGCTCTTCTGTTCACAGGCTTAACAGGAAAAGTTTGGGTCTCTCAGTAACAGCTGGAGTGGCTCTTCAAGGCTAGAGAGAGGAGATAGAGATACAGATTTATTTCTGTGCCACTAATGTGAATAAATAGAATGGACTAAATTCAAGGCTCAAACGGGTTGAATAAGAAAATGCCATTTAAATTGTAAAACAGCTCTTGAAATTCTCCAGAATGGAATGTTCCCATGATTCTTAACCAAAAATACAGAAGTAATGAGGGTGGTAATAATATGGTTTCCCACTTCTATCCTTCTGCAGTGATGACTTTCACATCACTGATAGTGATGCTAGTAAAGGAGTTGCATGAAGCCTGCAATTACATCATTTAAGCAGTGTTAACTTTTATCATATTTTCCTCCCATAATCTTTAATGGAATATAGATGATAGTTAACTCATGCAAATCTATGGCTATCGACAGGTAGAGCCTGGCAGAGTAGGTATCTATTTCAGTTATGCTTTAGACTGCATTGCATAACAGTATCCGCAGTCTTTTGTTACTTGTATCATCCTTGCTGTTATGTGACATCTTTCACACTATTCATATTCACATCTTGTACAATCTGAAATGCATCAGAGTCCTGTATATCTTCCACAGCCAACATGCAGCTTAGCATTATTAAACTGATTTGCCAGGGTGTTTGATTCATGCATATAGAAAGCGTTCTGTGAGCTCTCTGAAGATGGGGATTTCCAGTCCTTAGAGAATTTTGAATTAGTTTTCAATGAATTCAGATAATTCGCTGGGATTATCTAAATATTCTGTACATTTCAGACAAGTCAGAACTTAAACTACTGAAAATAAAATAAACACTGATTTAATTTGATCGTTTCAATTTGGTTTAATAGTATATACAATGCACATGTAAATTATTTAAAAATGAAGATATTGGACTCCATTTTGACACTATCAAAAACTATCAAAGACAGTTTGAGTCAATTACAACTTTGCTGTTTCCTTTTTCTTCAAGATGGAATTTCAAAACTTTTCAAAAAAGACTGAGTCGTGGTAAGTGATTGACATTTTCTGGTTATTCAACCAGAGCTCTTCCAGCCATCCCTGGTTGATATCTTCAGAAAGGAGCCAATAGAACAGGAAGATGGTTAGTTATCATGAGGTATAACATGCTAAGTGGATTTATCTCAAGCAGAAAAAAATACTCCTGAGTACCATATTATATTGATTTAATTACTGATTGAAGGATGATCTAGCAATATGTTAGGGTCTGCAAACAGAGACAGATATCTCTTGATGGTATCATATTGGTCTAGTTTGCTTAAGAGCATTGCATAGCAGCTGCTGCAGTTCAAGAATTTATATTTTTTTAAATTTTGTGCTAAGCACTTGAAGTTCTACTTTGAACACTCAATAGGTAAACAGGGACCTCCTGAGACTGTACTCGTCCAACCCCTCTTCTCAAGCAGAGTCACTTACAGCAGGTTGCCTAGGACTGTGTACAGTTGAATTTTGAATATCTCCACAGCCTCTCTGGACAACCTGTTCCTGTTTGATGACCTTCACAGTAAAAGCACATTCTGTTGTGTTCAGATGGAATTCCATGTTTTAATTTGTGCACATTGCCTCTTGCCATGAGGACTGCTGAAAAGGGCCTGGATGCCTCATCTTCAGTCCCTTCTCTGAGGTATTTATACAGATGGGTAAGACCCCCTTCAGTCTCCTCCTGAGAGAAGGGGCTGAACAGTCCCAGCTCTCTCAGACACTTTTCACACAGCAGATTCTCCGGGCCCTTAGTCATCTTTGTGGGCCTTCGCTGATTGTACAACTGGTAAAACAACTGCACTTTTGTTTTACACATTAGTGCTACAGCAACCTGTTAAGTTTTGACTGCATGAGTTACATTCTAACTTAACTAATGTATTATAAGTACTTTTTTTAATGACTTCTTGGAAGAAAATTACTAGTTAAAGCTAATCTGTGGGCAAAGCACTCTGCTGACTCATGTTACTTTAGTTTATTTAAGTGCCTAATAGGTCTGCAATTGTGAACATGGTACATGTAGAACATTTCAAGGATTTTCACTGGGGTCTTATTGACTTCAAACTACAATTACTCATCAATCAAGTGAAAGGCTGTGTGGTGGCATATGTTATTTGAAGGTGAGAATGATCCACATTATTCTAAGGGGCTCTTCTTTTTGTGCTTTGTGTGTGTTTGTTTTGCTTTCATCATTATTACCCAGCATTATCCAAGAATCAGTAGATTCATTCCCTGAAAGGTTTTTTTTACTTTTTTTAGTCTACCACCATGTAACATTCTTAAAAATTTCATAAACAGCAGACTAGGCCAGTAACCACGGTGTCTGAAATGATCACAAGTAACAACACGTTATATCAGATTTGTGACTAACATATACATTGGTTAAGCCCTACCTAAACTTACCAGAGAAGTAGTGTTGGTGGCATCTTTCAAAAAAGAAATACATACAGAACACTTTTCAGAACGAAAAAGGTCTCCCTGAAGATGAACAATCTTCGGTAAACAACCAGCCTGTATTTACATTATTCACCATTTTCACCCAAGCATTTTTTTCGTGTAAGATATACAAGATCTGACACTGGATAAATAACTGTGGGGAACAGAAACCCCATTTACAGTGAGATTTGGAGCCATTTTATGATCTCAGTAAAAGATAATTTTTGAACATGCCTTGCATAAGAAACTAGCACTACTGTTTCTCTGGCTTGATACATATTCTGCTTGCATTTCATTTAGGAAATAAACATGTGTTTCTTTACCACCCAAACTTTAATACATTTCAGGGGAGAATGGCTCTTTTTTTAACTGTGACTCATTCTTTGCTAATTCAATCAAGCTGGAGCTGACAAAATAATGAAGATTTTGGAGGTATTTTTACCATGTTTGTCACTCTACCAAATGACAGTGCAAAGTTCCCTTGTCTGAATTTTGATCAAATACTTACCAGGAATGCTAAGCCTTTCAGAATCCCATAGTACCTGTTTCACGGCATGTGAGTTATTTGCTTTCATCTCCCCTTTACTGAATAAAAGAGGATCTAAGGCTGTAAAAACTTCAATCCAGAGATTCATGCAGCTGTACATAACAGATCCTTCCTCTCTCGTCATTGCAGCACAACATCAAACCAAACAAAATGTCTCAGAAAGCTACAGTATTTGCAATGAGGCTGTCACAGATCTCCTTTTCTGCTTTTGAAAAAAGTGGCTGAATGCCCAGCACCTGCCTCCATACTGACATTTTCTGAAACACCAAGGTAAAAGAATCAACCTTTGTCAATATCATCTCAGTGATTTTTTAGAAACAATGAAATGAAAAGCCTCAGTCTCTATCCTTGGTTCTTGAGCACAGGATTAAAATAAAGGACACATGATTTTATTGATTTAATGAGGGATAGAGGCTTCAGTGGAGCATTCCTTATGATTAGAGAACAAGCCGTGTTTGCAGGTCTCTCTACCAATTCTTCCCCATTTGCTTGGCTTTCCCCATTTCTTGAGAACTTGTTTATGTATTTGGCTGTTAAAATGACCCACAGAGTTCACTCCTGTGCTGCATGAAGCATTCAAATGCCTGCAGTGAATTCAGTCTGTCTCTCTCAACAGGGAAAGAAAGAAAGACTGAAGGGATTGCAGCACAGTTCTGTAAACTAAAGAGATGAAGAAGAGCAGATAGGGAGAGAGAGAGGAAAAAAACTTTTTAAATGTTAGATAAAACACAGCAACAGCAACAGGAATAACACCTCCTACCTATGAAGTAGGCTGTGTGCAGAATGCATTAATTTTTGAGTATATTTTATCAGATAGGAATCCCTCCCCCCAGCTATGAACTGAGATGTAAGCTAAAGAAGTTCACTCAGTGTTTTGTGGTAGATTGATTCATGAGCAGTGAATTAATCTCCTCCCTTAGACCTTTTACCTTTGGGTTGTTGTTTTTTTCTTTCAGTATTCATATGATACAAAATGACATTTTCGTATGGTAATCTCTCCTCCTTGTAGCATTGCTCTTCAAGATTAGCCAGAGGGATGAAACACAAAGAACAGTGACTTCCCAGGAAAACAAAAAAAAGCCAACAAAAGGCAAGACCAAACTGAAAACTAAAATTCATTTCTTATTGTTGATTTGGCTGTGTGATAACAATACTGAGTTACTGAGGCATGGCATATGCAAATATAACACAATGGATGTAGGTTTGTGTCATAAACACCTACAGTAATAGTTCTGTGTACATAAATACATATAAATAAACCAGATATACAGCATTTACTTCGTCTACAAGTTAAACTTTCTCCATTCCCTTTATTGTTACTGACTCTGAGCTTGAAAAGTTAGAAAGAGCCAGTGCCGGGGCATGCAGTTTCCAACCCCAGCCCTTCCCCTCTCCCCATTTTGGTTTCCCCAAAGTGAGCTACTGTCCCTCCTCCCATCTCCATTACTCTCAGTAGGCAAGTGAGTCTGAAACCAGGGGGCAAAATAATTTCTGCCCAATTATCTTAAGCCATGCAAGATAACCTCTCTCTCAAGGCCTGATGCTAAAATATGCACAGAGTTCTGATGTCTAGACAGTTATGAAATATAGGTGTAGGTCTCTGCACATGCAGAAGAGAAATGCATCCCAAATGAAGTGCTTTTATTAAAGAAGTATAATCACTGGGATAACTAATTACGTCAATACCACATAGTTAATTAAACCCATTATAGTAACTATTTCCATGGAGAGGAGGTCAGACAAAGCAGCCATCCCCCTGACTCTCCTGTGCTAACAAAAGAGAGAGAAATTAAATATATTAAACAATGCTTCTCATTCAGGAGTTGGCAAGGCTCATTGAAAGGCCTT
Source organism: Aphelocoma coerulescens (assembly GCF_041296385.1). Taxonomy (NCBI): domain Eukaryota; kingdom Metazoa; phylum Chordata; class Aves; order Passeriformes; family Corvidae; genus Aphelocoma; species Aphelocoma coerulescens. Next base: position 61,106,041 of record NC_091016.1, on the reverse strand, counting down.
GAAACTAGATTTGAAGGGGGAAAAGGATAAAACTAGGCTCACTAGAGATAAGCCTGGGGTCAGCATGCCAGTGTTTGAGGGACTAGTTTGTGCTATCAAGGTCCTTCAGTCTGACCTCAATGGAGGTAAGGGATGGAGGCACATACACTGCAAATACACAAGCGTTATTGATGTGTTAAGAACCAGAGAAGTGACCAAGAAGGGTCATGTAGAAATTAGGGTTTCTCCCTCAAAAAGGTACTGAAAGGCATCTACAACAATGCACACAGCATGGGCAATAAACAAGAGCTGAAAGTCATTGCACACAAGGACAACTATGACATAGCTGCCATCATGGAAACGTGGTGGGTTGGCTTTCATGACTGGAGTGCTGCAGTGGATGGCTAAACTCTTCAGAAGAGTAGGCAAGGAAGAGGTGATGGAGTAGTCCTGTATGTTAGGGAGAGTTTTGATTGTCTAGAGCTTAATGATGGTGACAATAGGATGAGTGTCTGTGGGTAAAGAATCCGGAGGAAAACCAACAAGGCAGATATCCTGGTAGGAGTCTGTTATAAGAAAAATTTCTTCACAGAAAGTGTTGATAAGCATTGGAACAGGATCCCAAGGGAAGCAGTTGAGTCCCCTCCCTGGAGTTATTTAAAAGACACATAGATGTGGTCCTTACAGATATGGTTTAGTAGTGGGCTTGGAGTGCGGGGTTAACAGCTGGACTATTGAGTGATCTTAGAGGTCTTTTCCAACCTAGATAATTCTGTGATTCCATGAAAAAAAAGTTTAACAACAATCACTCAACAAAGAAATTCCACAGAAGTAATTTATGTCGCACATTTGTATGGGAGTTCTTCAAATGGACATCTTAGCTATGCACTGTAGTTCCATTAGATTTATGCTAACAAAACAGATGAGGAGAAAACACCAGTCTGGCAGAATTGTTTCAGACTTTTTCCAATGACATTTGAATACATTTCTTCAACAGTGGACACATTTGATAAGTGACCAGAAAAACATGACATAGTGTTGGAAGATAATGAAGTTAGCACTGCCACTCAGCCAAATCTCATCCCATCCCTCCCACCTAATGGTTGAGTAGATAAAGATGACATCACGGGATGTCCAGAACTGCTAGTAAGGAAAGAGCTTTTATTTCTGTTCCCACTCATCCCTCAGAAAAGTTTTCATAGATTGCTTTCACCTGTCTTATAATGATGGTAATTATGCTCTGAATCCAGGGACTAGGGTTAAAAGTCTGAGCCATAAGGAGTTCTTGAATAAGAACTTTCAATTTCTTATTTATTATCCAGTGAACACCTAAAGCAATGATATCAAGATGCACCTGGTGTAACATAGGCCAACAGTACCATAAAGATCCTGCAATTTTTGTGAAGGAAAAGTATGAGTTCACAAATCTCAGAAATACACTTGTACATACACACACAGAGACAAACCTTCACAAAGTTTCAGAGGTGTTTTCACCAAAAAATATAGACATTCCAATCATCAGTGTTTGTGATAATTGTGAATGTTTTTCAGCTTTTCATCCATGGATTCCTAGAGATCAACATCATACTCCAAAGAGGACCATGAGTGGTGCCCAAGAAGTATATCTTCACAAATGCCATATAGCAACAAGAAGCTTCCTCTGGAGTCCTCACCTCCCTGAAGATTTTGGAAATCCACAAGTTAGGAAAAGCTAGTCTAATCTCACCCTGGAGGGAAAGAGGGAAGGATGAGAAAGGGAGGCAAGAGGGGAGTGAGGAAGGAAGGGATTAGGGAAAGAAAATTGAGGGACAGTAAGCACTTAAAACTTTAATTTTTGCCTGAAAGAAAAATAGAATAACCTAATATTTGCAGGGAGTGAAATTTGCTGCAAAATCATTTACCTATCTGAGGCAATCCACAACTTCCTAATAATGACCCACCATCCCTTAAAACCAGTCAGGGTCATCATAATGGTATTAATAATTGTATTATATTACTGGCTTATGTAATGATAGAAACTGCATTTCTATACAGATACAAAAAAAAGGCCAGGTTCTCCTGTAAAGCTTAATATCCAAATAGATAATAAAATCAATGAATAAAAGAAATTAGGTATTATTAGTCCTATTTTAAAACAGACAAATGAGACATAGCAATCAAGGATATGCTAATATTGTACATTACAAAGTACAATAAAAATTCCAGACTGGTTCCAGATGACCTGGTTTGCCCAGAAAGCCCACAAAGCACAGCTCCCTGAAGAGATAGCAACTCACCTCAGAAATTATACTGCTTCATCGTTATGACACAGCACCCAAGTCAGGATGAGTGCAGATGTACCACATGTGACAAACTCAGTGTCACAGGGGAAACTTGTGGCAGACACAGTTATGAGTGGGCTGGGAACATGCTGGAAGGGAGGCTAACCTGTCTCATGATGTTTCCCCAAGTAATGCATTAGTGGGGTACAGGACACCATGGGCACCCAGTCATTCTCCAGTATTTAAGCTTTTATCTGGGTATTTAGTTTGTTGTGTTTGCTGAGTCAGCCTCAGTCATGAGGTTCATCCTGAGACCAATTCAAGTTGTTATTCATTAGGGACTGGCTGCACTTCCAAAATTAGAAAGATCCCTGAAAGGAAAAACCGTCCTGTTTATCTTTGTGGTTGCCACCATATATGCCCAAAGATAGTGTGATTATTGTGAGTTCAAACAAAATGAGATGAGAGGACATTTCTTCTTATTGTCTATGCAAGCTAGTCTCAGTGAGAGCTCTTCACAGCACTTTGTTATCCTGCAATAGGGGAGACATGGAGGAAACATGAGTTCAAAAACTATTCTGAGATCTCTGAAATATTTTGACAATACCTTACCTTTGACAAAATCTTGCCAATACCTCCTCCACTACCTTAGCACACCCATTGCACTCTAGCATACCACTCTAGCAAGTAACCACATCAAATACCGAGTCTGCTATGGAAAGTGAAGCCCAGAAGGATCCACACTCAAGTAGCTGCTGCAGTGAGAATAACCAGAACATGAAGAACCTTGAAGTAGGCTGGAGTGAATAACTACCTGTTCATCCAGGTTGCTGGAACCTCTTTTCCCCACCGTTTCCCCACTGAACTTAGCTTAGACCAACCCAAGTCTCAAGCTGTCCCTATAGCAGGAAATACTTTGCAAAGCTCAGGTTCACTGAGCTCATTCCCTACACCAAGTGGTGAAAAGAGTCCCTGGCATTCTTTTTTGCTCAGATCACCCCAAACTCTCCCAATAAATTCCCAGGTATGAATCAGAAATTAACTGGGAAGCTTTTGCAGTTATACAGTTAGACATACCCAAATTATTTCCTTCTTTGAAAATTAGCAAAATTAAATCATAAGGGGACAGCCAGACCATGGCAACAGGACACAAGTCAAGGAAATGGCAGTGATACCATTTATTTTACTGCACAGAGGTAATTCAGTTTGGATATGACCATTTGTCCCTAGACAGTCAGACATCATGTCTTGCTACTTTACTAATTCAGCATTTAATTTCCCGAACTTCCACTATTAATACTTGAAAACAAACCATTTTTAAACTGTCAAAATATTTCAGAGATATCAGAACAGTTTTTGAACTCACATTTCCTCAAATTTCTTTGTGCTTTTGCTTAAGGTTTGCTGCCATAAATTTATACCTGTCTGCAAGAAAACTGTGTGATCAAGGAAATAATAGGCAAGTCCTATATGGTTTGCTTGAGTTTTTAATTGGCAGACAGTCAGAAGGGGCATTTGAGAAATAAGCTCTTCACTGAAGTGAATAGACTAAGGTTCAAGATATTGTTTTTATTCTTCTATGAATTCTAATCATACACTGTCAGAAAAAAAAAAGTCACTCCCTGAATTATATTTTTACTGTTGTCACATAACAGTTTTCTAATCCCAAATAGGACAGCTGTACTTGTCAAATGCTTTCACTGATATGAGTGTTCAGTTCCAATTCAAATCAAAGGCAGACCTGTGTGCTCTCCTTGTCAGAGTGCTAAGACCAATTAGAGAAAGCTCCAGACACCTACTAGAATAATAACTCATTGTGGAATTAGTGGTAGTTACTGGTGTTTTTAAAATGCTCTTTTGACAACCCAAGTACACTACAATTAAGAAATCTGAAATAAAGACCCTTATTGTAAAACAGTGATGCATCAGAGAGTAGCTTTTTCTAAAAAAAAAAATTTATCCCACTGTGTACACTCACAATGCTGAGTATCTTCTTCCAGCTTCCTGCCTTGAGGCACCAAGTAAAGACCTGCCAAGTCTGTCTCTTTGGAAAAAACTGACCATCTGACTCATTTGCCCCAGAAGGACTTTACTTGTCACATAGAAGGCTTTCAGCATATGAAACAGGAAGGCACTGGCATTGAATCCTGTCTGCCTGTTGCAGAAGCTAGTAGAGTGAAATGATAGATATACAAAGGCTATGTTAATTATTATAGGTCCTGTGTTGTAACTGCTGGACTCTGCCTAGCAGGCTGCTGCTGCCTGAGAGCTCAGTGAGGGTTTCCTAGGGCTGTGCAATTAATCGCATCCTGGAGTCCGTTTCGGACAGCCCTGTGATCTGGCTCCGGCAGCCAGCAGCGTTACAATGCAGTGGATGGCAAAGAATGCAGAGAAGGGTCTCTCATGAGGGTTTGAGATGGCTTTAATCGCATCTTGTCCCTGCAATGTTCACAGGTGGAGAGACAGCGTGCTCTAAGTGCAGGATGGTTTTGTCAGGGGCCCAGGGGCAGTCCCTGGGCAGGGCTGGGGTACAGGAGCAAATAGGGAGCAACCGAGGGAGTGGCCAAGGCCAAGGGAACAAGGGCAACATGTGAAATAGGAAGAGCAATGGATTAACAGATCCCCACAGTCCTGGGGTTTTTGCTGTTTAGGAATGATCACTCACCCCTCCACTTAATCATCCTCCATGAGTAAGAGGAAACTATATGCTGTTATTCCCTCTGGAATGTTCACCTATACATGTCACGGAAAAGTGTGGATCAGTGCTTTTGAGTTGCTGGGAATTATTTATGTGAAGAAAACACTACTAATTTTCTAAGCAGTTCATTGAAATCATTGTCATCACCACTGAGCATAAAAGATAGCCTGAAACTCCAGTTTTCCCTATAGCTCCTTCCAGTTAACAAGACAAAAGAATGCATGCAGAGTAGAAGGCATCTTCTTCACACCTTGCTATAAAGAAACACTAAAGGGGGTCTGTCTGTAGCAGTAGCTCAAATAACCAAGCCTTCTTCCTTCAACTGTGTGGGTTTTATTCAGACTGCATTTTCTCACTGCTGGAAACAGTACTGAGGAAGCCCAAATGCTACAAATACAAAACTGACATTCCTAAAGGTGGACTTGGAGACAACCTGTCCAGAGTCTTCCAAGTGCACCATCCTTCCTCCTTCAGATACAGACAATCACTCTGACAGCTTAAGTGGTGAATGGGCTGGATCTTGACAGCTGAAGATGAGGGGCTCAGACAGAAGGAGAAATCACTGAGACTGACCAAGTCCTGTGATGCTGGCTTTACACTGGGAATAGGCAAAAGAATAAAATGCAGCTAAACACATTGTCTGTGGCTTTCAAATTTATTCAAAATAGTCATTCGATTTTGCAAGAGGTTGATGGTCAATCTGACTTGCACATAGGCAGGAGCATAACCATACTGTTGCAATGCTATCATTAATGGTTAAAATACAAGCAAGATGTTTCTAGTTATAATCAGCCAATAAACTCATCAGCATTATAGAAAAAAAATGAGAAAAAGAAACAAATGAAAAAATCAGCTTTCCTATTCCCATCTTTGATACATTTATCCAGGTAGTTAGGGTGCATTTTCATATGGTAAAACTACCAGACGTGTCTAATTAACATTCTTACTGAAAGCATGATTCAATCCATTTTGAAAACAATATTAAGTTGACAGAGCAATACATACCAACCTATTGGTAAATCAAATAATTACAGGAGTGGAAATGAGCAGTAAAGCTGTTCCTTTTGCTGCACCTCGAACAAAACCAGCTATATTCATGTCATTTCTTTAAAAGGTCTATGTAATATATACACCAACTGAAATGCCATAACCCCTGTGAATAACCCATTTTAGCTCTTTGCTCTCCTTATTATTACAAGGTTTTCATAGTTGCCTCACCTATTTCTTCTGTCTTACCCATCATGGACAGAAAGCACAGTTGTCTTCCACAGCTTTCATTTATTTGCAAATTACTATACTATGTCCCTCCTCAGTCCTCAAAAATTTCTTAATAGACTGAAAAAAGCCAATTTACCAAAACCTCCTCACAGTCACGTTTTGTAGCTGTCTGATCATTGTGCTTGCCCTCTTCCAGGTTCTCTTCCTTGTCCATGCCTTTCTTAAAGTTCAAGTGTGGAAACTGTGCTCTGTTTGAAGCCTCAGCAACGCCAAGGAGGATCATTTCATACCGGCTGCCCACCATAGATCTGTTTAATGAGAACAGTGCAAGGACTGCCTTGTTTGGTAACAGTATGGCATGTAGGCTCATATTCAGATATGACACTCCTCACAGCCTTTCATAGAAAAGTGCTGCCCAACCAGTTATTCCCACTTTATATTTGGACAGCTGTTTATTCCTAACTGGGACTTTTCCCTTCTGGGGAAAAGAGAATCCATTTCTTTCTGGAGAGAGCATCAGTGCCAAAGACTATCAGTTTGCCATCAGTTGTGCACAAGGAATGGGAACAAAGAACAGAGCAAAATCAGGTGGAGTCAAGTATAAGGTTTTCACTGTTCCTTGTGAACTTTTCATTGGGATCTATTGCCAATATCATCAAAAATGAGAAGCCATAAACTACCACAGACATGTATCAGGGATTAGGCAGGCACATAATGGGATAGGATTTGCCCTAAAAGCCTAAATTAAAACTCAAACTTGTTCATCAAATATTGAGAAACCTAGTCTTTCCACATTTCAAGAGTTAACCAGAGACTGTTTATGGCATTTATAAAAACCATATTTGCCTTAATCAATTCACTGTTATTGAGGATCACATGCACAACTTGAAGTCAAGACTAACACAACAGATAATGGCAAAGTAGTTCCTGTATATGAACTTCATATGCTAATGATTTGCCACGGAAAAGTTAAAATATACCTATTAAACAAGACACATTTACTGAAAGATATTTCATAAACATGATTGTCTAATAACATTTTCAAATGCATCCATAGCACAAAAAAAGAAACAGAGGAAGAAAACGGTGTGTTACTTTTAAGAGATCAAACAATATCAGCATCAGTTTAGTTAGACACAAACTATAATAATTTCTCTCAAGAAGTGCAAGAGCTAAGTGTTCTAAGCCACAAACCCACTTATTCTGTACGTCATTCTCTAAGAATGGACCTAGGATGATCTGGCTAAACCTTTACCGGTCAGCCATAGGATAGCTTGCTCACAAAAATAGTTTCTTCTTCACCATCACAGTGACACAGTAATATCGCTCCCACTGGGTGAAAGGACTTGCACAGGTATTGTAATTCGTTGTTCACGTTTTTCTTTACATCACTGGGAGTAAACCCCTTAAAACATAACGGTGTCTAAGGGTTTTCTGAAACCTACTGAACTTTTGGCTTTTCCTGATGCCTCAAGATTGGAATCACCAAGATGCAGACACCACACTGAGCACATTTTTTTCCATGCAATTGCCACAGATTTGCGTGGAAATAACTGCATAAAGTGATCAGTTAGGTGACTAATAGGCTGTTTGCACCTGCAAAAACCCAATTTGTTTTCATAACCATGGTAACCAAATATTCGTGGAATCACTTTTATTTTTTTAATAAGGTTTTTACATGTATTTTTGGGGGGAAAGCCTTCCATATGTAGCGATACATCTAACCAGACTGGCAAACTGGAGATTATTTGAAAACTGCACTATTCATAATGAGTTTGACATTGCCACTCAAGGGCAGTGGAGACCAAGCTTTATAAATCCCACACAATAACCTTATTTTTATTGAGCGTTTCTGTGGTCAAGCAAACTTAGCAAAAGGTGCCAAAGCAGAAGTGCACAAAACCAGTGTTCCCTGTTTAAAGGGGTGGTACTGCAGCTGTGGAAACTTTCCTTACACTCCATGCCAATTTGTCTCATCTCCAAGGTCGTTGCTAAACTCAACCATGTTGCTGATCTAACCAAACCAATCCATGTCCTAGTGAAAACTTGCATGTGCAACTAAGGGCTGAGTACACAACCTACATGGAGTTTCACTTTCATTCATGCACAAACTTCCTTTGGAAAAAAAAATTTAAAATAAAGCCTTTTATTGCAGTCAGTGGCCACCAAGCTTCTAAGTGGCAATTCGTTGAGTTCCTATTTAGTTTTATGGACCTGCCTACATTTCCTTTTCATTTGGTTATGCTAGGGTTCTGAGCTTCGTGGCAAATATGTGACAGCTTTCTCAGAAAGCTCTGTGCTCTGCAGAGATTGCTCGGTACTACCTATTATTTACTGGTTTCAAAATGCAGTCTCCTGTAACCGAAACTAACATGTGACTATTATACCCATCCTCCCAAAATATGCAGAAATAAAATATTTGTAATTAGTTCATGAATCTTTGTAAGTTTGATTGGTTAAGGCTTCCAAGTTTGAAATAAATTGTGTATAAATATTTATCTATGTAAAAGCAAAACTGGTTGTCCCAAGGCACCTGCCTGCTATATTCACTTCGTTTGGTTAATATACATACAGCAGTCTAGAGACTTCTGGAGCACAGTAAAATAATGTTTAGTAGAAAAAAACACTTTATCTCTATGCAATTTCAAAGAACCCTTTTAACCCATTAATTGTGAGGTATTTCACAAGTACATGCTAAACTTCACAACTCTCCTTACAAGAAGAAGCTCAAAGGAAGAAGAAAATCAATTCATGCAAGCAACATTGATGGACAATTCTTTCTGATGACGGTGTCTGAAATGATTGATGGCAATTACTGATGCTGTTAGCTCAGTGCTCTCATAATGAGGAAATTCAGAGAAGTTGCTTCTGGAAAGGAAATGACTGAGCTCATGTCAAAAGTGTGCATCCAAGCTTTGCACATACAGAAGAACTGCAAGAGGGACAGCTGCCACTAAACTGGGAAGGAAATCCATGCAAGAAGAGACTTCAGCAAGCTTTCTCCCCATATTTACCCAAAATTTGCTGCTATACTGTATAGTCACTGGTAGTAGCCAGCTCTATGCCTGTTATTGAAGAGGTTTTTGTAGAAGATCTGTTTCCAGATTAGAAAATGAAGCATTCATCATGCCTTCACTTTATTGCTTATTTAAATACTCATTTAAAGCTTCAAGTTACAATCTATTTTTGAAGTAATTACAATCAGAGCTTCTTTACAAAAAGGTATTTTAGAAAATGAATGTCCAACATATATGTGCAACAGATGTAATTAAATGTTATTGCTTACTACTCAGGTGCACCTTCTTTGGCAATTTCAAGTAATTGCTTTTAGAATTCTAAAAATCTGATGTAAGTCACTTCTCTGTTGTTCATTTAGTTAAAAAAGACAAATGTCTTGATATTTTTCCTTTAAAGAGTTTTATAAAGTAGATATTCTTAAAAGAAAAAAGTAATATAGTTCAATAAATCACTTCTTATTTATAAATAGAACCATATGTGTGGTCACCCTTTAAAATTTTGCCAGCTGCCTTAGATAACTAACTTAATCGCAGTATTTATAAATCGTAAATAGTCCCTGTAGTAAGTTTGGAGCTATTTAAGAAACACTGCAACTAGGCAGAGATCCAAAGCATGCTGAATTGTGTGGGATCCTTTCAACTGAATTTAGGAGAGTTTGCATTGGGCCCTTATTGAATTAGCTCTTTTCCCAGGACTAAGTTTGCAGGTTTCAAACATATCTCCAAAAGCTTCTTTCCCTGTCCTCGATGCCTGTATTTAAACCTCCACTGAAAATCATTGAGTGCACCATATCAAAATCAGTGAATATTTCAGTTCATTAATTAGTCAACCTTCCTGAAGGCTTGTGAATGGACAGGACAAGACACCTGGTAACACCAGATACTGCTCCAGGTGTATGTGCAGATAGTGCAGTAGCTTTACCATTACTGAAGGTGTTCCCATCAAATGTTATAGCAAGGTTCTCATGTGATATCATCTTCTGATGGGCAATCCCAGTGGGAGCCAAGCTCTGCAGCTTTGTGTCACAGTGAGCCAATTTATTACTTAGTACACAGAAGGAAAGTGAAAGGCAGAACAGATGAACTGTGTATTTACTATTTCTCATTTTCAGGGCCAGAGAAGAGGAAGACACAGCCAGTAGCACTTGATGACAAAGGGTAATATTCTGGCCCTGGATATTCTGGGCAAAACCTTCTCTGCTCACAGCTCACTGCAAAGTGAACCGTTGCAGTTCCCACAAAGTATATTTAATTTGGTCATGCAGCCTGCTGACCTTGCTACCAGTGAGAAAAACAACAGTGCTGTCAGTCATGCTTCAGGCGAGTAAAACAACTAACACATTCCCAGTTCCTCAATATGTCCCAGTATGGGCACACATACACATACCCGCACACACTTCAACATAGCCTGAACCAATACCATTAAAAGTTCACAAGCCAGTATGTAGTAAATATGGGTATATAAATATATTTATACACATGCATGCATATGCACATAAAAAATTTTGGATAGTTAACTGTGCTGCTGTAAATATGGAAATACATATTCATTCCCCCTTTTCACCATTTACACAAAAAAAAATGCTTTTAAGGAACAAAACTCCGAAAAAGTAAATACTTTATTTTTACTAGCTTATTCCTCCTGACAGGCACACTCAGCTTTTGCCTGTTCTTTTAAGTATCTGGACCCAAATAAAAATATATTATAAATATTGGACTTATTTGGTCAGAAAAAATAAAATGAAAAAGGCTCCTCAAAACATAAAAATCAAAACAGTGATACAGATATGATACTTAAGTTTAACCCTCTGTTTAACCCTCTGCAGACTATTAATCCAATGACTGTTTGTGCAAACCATCAGAGAGAGGGAAATCAATAGTGAGACTGCAGGGCTATTATGGCTAAGCTGCAGCTGCAGAGGACACATCAGAAATCAACATGGAGAAAATCCCCCATGGATGTCCCTTCACACCAAGAAGTGAAGTCATGGCTCTAGAAAACTACAACTTCTACAGAAGTCATGGAGAGAACAAACTTGGCTTTGTCTGTAGGCACCACCCAGAGATGGCCTGTGTCGACCATATTTGAAGCCAAGTCAATACCTACCTTCCTTTAGAGGCACCCTCTATACAAGCTCAGAGGACAATCTCTCCTGGCCATAGGGAACACAAGCAATACCTGAGGTTTAAGCAATTGCAGCAGACGAGGAGGAGGGCAGTCAAATTCTGATCTTTGCTAGATTTCTGTGCCAAATACAACTTTATTTTGTCAGGCTTGGGTATGTGTTGATTATGGTCTTCAGATTCTCCACAAATCACAAAATACCTGAATTTGGCTTCCTATATTGACTGATCATTTTATTTGACCCCAGTCAACCTCATTTTTCTCTTTCTCCTAAACCCAGAAAAGAGATTATCATATTCCCTGAGACTCTCAAGTATCTCCGAGTCAGAGAAAACACAGATTTCACTACAACGCTCCCGAAAGCCAGGACCTGTTAAGTTTTATATTAATTCAAAGTTTGCTCCACACAGAAATCCCAAATAGCACTGAAGCTGGAAATTGCTTCTGTTGGGAAAATGTGGGAAAACACTCATGCTGACATGCTTTGCATTCTTCATCCTCAGGCATACCAGTTTCACGCAATTTTAATTCACAGTCACCTAGGGAAGGGGAACAAATTGGGATTTACTGCTGGCTGTGGGCTGTGCTTAATTTGCTGGCATTGGTGGTGGTGGCCAGACACACAGTTTAGTAAGCTATCAGGTCTCTACACTTCCTGACCCCAAGAAAGCCTCAGTTAAGGAAAACTGTTGATGTTTTTGTGCTGCCAGTCAATCAGAACCAGAGTCCAACACACAGGTAGGAGCAGTTGCCCATGCCCAGCTCCTTCCTAACAGTCTGCTCTTTCAAGAGACCTCCTGAGTTTTATGTATCTTATATTCCAGATGAGAGCATTTAAATCCTGCAAATTACTGCTTACTGATGAAAAAGGGTGCACACTGAGAAAAAAAAGTCTGTTGTTCTAAAACACAGGCATTGAGAAACTTACATTGCTTATCTGACATCCTATTTTGCACTGTTGTGGCACAACAAATGCTGACACAACATCTGAGAAAGAGGGCAGCACAGTAAGGCATGCACAAAGCTGGATTTAGGGAAGGCAATCTACTTCATGTCAGATTAGGTACCTGATGGCAAATCTCATGTTGTGTAGCTGGTCAAGCTGTTTCAGATGGCTTACACAACTGATAGAAAGCTATTTATTTATATTTGTATCAATGGATAATTCATTGTTCTCTTGAATAATTTATTTTAAGAGCTCTTTAATATTCTTTAGCATTTTATTTGCCTCCTATAATGGTGTTTAGACATTAATCATTCAGAATAAAATGTGGGTAAATTCTAAAAATTTCTTATATCCCACAACTTCAAAGTAACACTCTACTGAAGAAATAAAGGTGAAGTATGCAAGAAATATGAATGCCAAAAAAATGCTTTCCCCTTAAAATATTCACTTCCAGTATGACTTCTATGTCATTTGTACTCAGCACACAAGGCTTTTTTGGAAACATTTTGGACTCCTTTCAACTCTGCTGAGGCCAATCCAGATGTTGAACGCAATATTTTTATTTTTTACTTTCTATTCACTCAACACTAGGCATTGCCAAAATCTGCCTCTCTCCTTGTGCAATCTTTTTCATTAGTACAGGGAAATATGTAAAATGTTGTCAGCTGAAACATGCAGGAAGAAATGATAGCCAGTTTATGTGAGAATAACTGATGAAACTATTTATTAAATATTGCCAGCAAGACACCAAGAGTAATTACACCCAGTTGTCTTCCATTCCTCTTTGCAAAGATGACATTTTCTCATTCCTGTTTTCATTTCTCATGCTTTTGTCATAGGCTCTATCAGTAAAAGAGACCAAGCTCCTATTCTTTCCAAATAAAAAAAAAAAAAAGCAAACCTGCATTTTAAGTGAAGATTTAGTAATCTGGAGTGAAGTCTAATTGATGACTTCTACAGTGAACAAAATATCTGTTAAGGAGTTTCCAATTCAAATAGACATTCTGCCTCAAATCATTTCTCTCCCTCTAAACATGAGGGAAAAATAAAGGAACAGAGGAGTAGAAGAGGGAAAGAAGTATTTTGTCTACTACAATGTATTTACATATAAGGAGCTGCAAGAAATAACACCAGTTGAGACCAAAAAACTTAAACTATGCCACTCCAGGGCACAGACAGAAGCCTGAAAAATAAAGGAGAAGGCAATTTTATTTTCTGAGAAAAAATATTTCAAGAAAGTAAGAATGCACACACTATAGTGGGGAATGTTTTTAAAGCCTTCTTTCAAATCTTCTTGGCAAATAAAGTTTTGTTTGCTTTGGTTAAAAGCAGTGTGGCTTACGCCTTTGGCATTCAAATTTACATTCTAATAAAAGTGTGCTTATAAACTTGAATAACCACACTGCACAGTCCTGAACACTGCACCCCTGAATCTAAAAGCTGCTACTGCCAACATATGTATTTTGCCCAGATCTCTCCATCTGCAATCAATTACTTTCCTTACTAGGACCAAAATTCCCAGTCTTTTACAGCATACTCACAATTATTAAACTGTAGTTCTGCTCTCCAAAAATTGCAATTTTTTTATCATCTTTCCAATTCCGTATCAAATGCATTCACTCTAATTATGGCTTTCCCATCAATTTGCAAAGCTTTGCAAGACCATGCTGGATTCTGAGAATGAAGCTGAACTTCCTTCATTTACTGAACATCCTCAACAAAGGGAGATGCAGACCAAGGTAACTCCTCATTTATACCTGTGCAGCCCCGTTGGCTTCAAGTTATTCTTTCTGATACCCATGTATAACTCAAATTCCAGTGCCTTATTATTGGTGAAGTTGATTGGAATGTATTAGACTGTTGACAATGCACAATGCACATGAAGAAATAGATTAATTTCCTCTTTCTCCCTCACATCACACCAAAGGACAAGGTTTGTTGAATAAAAAAGCTGCCTCTTTCCAGACCAATTTTCACACTCTGCATGCAATTTAAAGAGCTACCTGATGTGACTTATGATTTTGTTGGCCCTATTGAAAGCAAAAAATAGTGCTGGTTTCCCCACTGCTTCATCCTACTTCATCTGGAAAGCCTTAAGGGGTCCTGGAAAAAGTTGCCTTTACTTAGCCAAATCAGACAGACAATAGAGATTGATCTGGTCATTGCTAACTGTAATTCCTGCAGATTTGGTCCAAGTTCTTTGGAATGATAGAAGGTTTCTACCATGTCAGAAACATAATGCAGTGACTTTCAAAACTCATACAGACAATAGAGAGAGAAAGAGAAGAAAATTCTGATAACCTTCAAATAACTCCCTTCGCATCACTGAGAATTTTTTTCAGGCTTAGACTTCATCATGAGAATGTACAAATGCCTTTCTATGTGAAGTTCCAGCTGAAGAGACTGAACATATGAAAGCTTTATTTTCTGGTAGACATGTGGATGGCAGAAAGTCTGCTGGTACCCAGAAGTGATTTAATCAGTTTTCAGACAACAAAGAAAAGCAGACCCAAAAAATCACCCTGAAGAGATACCAGAACTTGTAACCAAAATAACACATCTGACAAGAATCAGTGGACAGTGACATGAGCTATACTTGCCTAAGACTTCCTTCAGACTTTGACAAATCCCTGAATGCTGGGCATATAAAGAAATTCAATGAATTAACACTGGCAGAAGAAAATAAGGAGTCAGGAGCAATACATAGGAAGGTGCTGGCACTTTTACAACATTTGCTACTAATCCTGTAGTATGTCTGATTCTAAGTGACAGCATGTGGCATTATCATAAATGTCAGTTGCATTATTGTTGCCACTTTCACCCCCTAATCTTAGGGAAAGCAGAGCTGTTAAGATGTTGGAAAAGAGATAGAATATTTTATCCTGATGTTATGGACACATGATCACTTGTAGCACTCCACTATCCTGAAGGGGAAGAGAACTGCTAAAGCGTCTGAGCTGCTCGCATACAATTTAGCAAATTACCAGGTCAACAGGTCTAAGTGGCAGAATGGGGGAAGAGGCACAGTTAGCTAAACTGTTTGTAGTGCACCTGCTTCAGTGGAGGTGGGGTGTGTGTGCATACAGGGTAAATGGGGGAGTTGGAGAGGCCTACAAGAGATTACACAATGTTGTAACAGGATATCGAGGATTTATCTGCATGTGCTGAATGAGTTATATGAATCATTCTAAAAACTCCTGATAAAACCTGACTACCATGCTATTTTGGACTGTACTACATATATATATATAGATAGATATAGAAAGATAGATATATCTGCACCACTCTGGTTTCGGAAAAAAAGAATTTTTGAAGAATCTCCAAGACCCTGAAATCATAATTGAGTTTCTTTTGGTTAACCTCTTTTTGTCTGAGAAATAAAAATTTAATAATATCTCTATAAAAACTACAGAGAAAGAGGGAAGACAACTGTGGCTAGTAGAACAGTGTGACAAACATCAGAAATGGACCAAGAAACCTGGCAATGCTGATGAAACCTTTTAGCAAGACCAGCCATGTCGAGGGTAGAACACACCAAACTAGTGACACATCCACCATTATACCCAATGCCATTGTTCATTGCAGCATTGCAGCTCCTACTTGTTTTCTGGGACCAACATTGAGGATAGCATACCCACCACTCCTTCACAGATTAAACGGGGAAAAATTTGTGGAAGACAGGTAATCTTTTATTTCTTTTACTCAGAAGGGCCTTTTCTCATTCTCATGTTCTTACATTCCAGGTAACAAGAGCTTTAACATTGAAAGCATAATGCCAGTAGCACACAGCCTTTAGAGAGAATAGCATTAGTCAGCTTCAGGAATTTTAAACTTCAGTTGATCTTAAAATGAATTTAAACAAATATAGGACTTGTAAAGCCGGTAAGAATATGCTCTTGACTGAGACTCTTTGGGATATCACAGGCATTGGTTGCAAATTAACATTTTTTACATTCACTAAACATCCTGTTAAGGCTTCTTAAGATTAGGCAGTTCATGTTACAATCAACTTTGTTTTAAAAAAATAAAATCTTTGTTTGAACACCAACCTTTGCCCTGAGGCACATCTGCTGAGGAAGAGACAAAAACAGGTTACATCATCTTGTTAGTTTAAGATGAGGCCCTCAAAATATATATTGAAAACAGAATCTTAAGAAATCACATATTTTATTTTTATTATTCCAGGAATACTGAGTTGGAGAGCTTGTCCTTGAACATACAGTGCCAAAATTAATACAATTATGCACAAAAGTCTTGTATTATACAAAATAGAGTTTATATTTTCAAAACATTAATACTTGGCAGAAGGTTTTTCACCGTGGAAGAATTTCAGCTTGCCTAACAAACAACTAAACTTACTGAATAACTCAACAAACTAAATAGGAATGGTCCCTATCTGAAGTATTTACTAAGTGAACATGAAAAAAAAAAGGAAGGTTGCTCTCCCACTTTCACCCAAGAAGAAACAGAATTGGAAAGGCAGACACAGCTCTCAGGGGCACTTCAGTAATGGGTCCACTGTTTGCACATTGTTGAATGCTCAGGTTCAGATAAATGTCTCAGCAGCTTGCAGAAGTGATGTCCTGATCACCATGTCCGTGCTCTCACTTCTGCCCTCCCAGCTCAACGCCATGGCAGAGCTCTCTCCACACAGCAGGTGTAATGGAAGCTGCAGAACACCTTTGGCCAACACACTCACACTTCCCAGTAGCACCTACGGCAGAACCATGAGTGATCAAGGGCTGACGTGACTCAGCTTTGGTGAAAGTGAGGCTTCACCCCCTTGCTAGCCACTGCAAGAAACACAAAGGTGCATCTCCCCAGCCTTTTACCATGCTGAATCCTCTTCCTTGCTCCTCCAGCTGGAAGTGCATGGATGGGCTGCTTCATCTGTCACCTGAGCTTGGGAAGTGTGAGCCTAAGGAAATCAGTGAGCAAGATGAAAGGGAAAGCATGGTCACTCATCTTGAAAGAACTCATTTCCCTTCCCAAATGCATCTTCCTCAGTTCATCCATCTTCCTGCCACCTCCTATTTTGAAGTGAGGTGTCTTTCTTTCCTTTTTCTTTCTCCTTATCACACTCAAATTGTCTGGCTCTTTCATTCCCCCTTTTCAAGCATAACATAGTGCTATGGACAGGCAATATTTCTTCAAGGGTGTAAAACACACTTCACTGTGCTGCAGGGATAGAAACACGCCTGCCAGTGCACCTCGGGAGAGGAGGGACACTTGCCTCTTGTATAGATCTTAGCTTTGGAGGACACTTACAGGAGACAGGAAAATAACTGCAGGTGAGAATTCCAATATCCAAGACTTCTTTAGACCTGACTGGCTGATGCAAATTATTGTATGGCATTCTGATGACCCTGGTATTGTCTTGAAAAGAGAAACAGCCCGTAATTCTTTATTCACCGCTTCTTAGTATTTAATACAGAAAATAGCCCAGGAAGTGTATCTCTGCATCCTCAGGCACCCACAGACAACTGTCAGTGCCCACTTGCTCCAGTTTTCAAAAATTCAGAATTTTAATGCCATTTTTATTTCCATGAAATCTTCACCATTTTCAGCTGTCCAAATATCATTGTTTCAATAAAATACTGGCACTGCAATGTTCCACAAGAGCCTTTTAAAACAACTGAATTATAAAATGTTACCCAAAGGGCATTTTGTCTCATTCAAATGGAATAATAACAAAATTAATCCCAGGAGGAAAAATACATCTCAGACAAGAGATTTTACAGTGAATTTAATTTTTATATGTCCAGTTGACACCCAGTCTTTAGTGAATTGAGTGAAAGCTGGTTTCTCAGAATAGATTCACTTTTCTTATTATTATGATGGAGAACTTTCTGTGTCATGTTAAATCATTGCCAGGTAATGACAGTTAAACATGTAGTCATGATCATTACAAGTGCCATGGAGCTTAAGATCTGAAAAATTCACACATAAAAGCTTCAGAACTAGATGGAATAAGGTAATCGCATAAATCCAAAAGACTGGAAAATAAGACAGCCAAAATAATTTGGCTTCTAACCGTAGTGTTGGTTGAGTTGGCTCCTTCATGTTTACCCAGAGAAGCAGGCAGTGGGTTAGGTTTGCAGCCCAGATCTCTTGGCTGTCTGGTTGATGTCAATCTAGAGCTCCATCGAACAGTGCAGCTTGCACTCAGGGTAAAGGGATTTTTAAAGATTACTGTGCTACCATATAAACCAATAAATCTGATGGAAAATTACATCTCTCTCTGAGTATGTTGCTGGGAGAGCAATCCAAAGGGCATGAAGATCTTATGAAGACACTCTTGTTTTTTCCAAGAATCTTCAGATTTATGTTTTCCATGAGAGTTAGGTGCTTGAAAATACACATTTGCAAACCCTGGCAGAACCTCCAAAATACCTTCCTTCAACTTTAGGGTCATACACCCTGTGAAACTCTGGCCCTCAATCACAGAAGTCAAACAGTGAAACATCAAGTAGCGTGTCCAGATTACTTAGCTACTTCTTCTGGAATAAGCACTTTATGATAACGTCATTCTGCAAGATTGCCAGAAGGTTGCTTTCTCTTATTCTCAGGATGTTTTGTCCAGGATTTCACTCAAACCAGCTGCTCCTTCAATCTCATCTATTATTATTTTGCACTATATCACATGTATTAAAACAGAAATTAGAAGCCTGAAAACTTGGGGGGAAAAAAGGCTGCTAAATAAGGTGGTATTAAAATAAGGAATTGCATCCCCACAAAAGTGCTCCAAATTAATCAAGGGATAGTTTAAGTAAAGTTGAGCATGGTATTCAGCATTACCCAACTTCTGGTCCCACTTGATACTGATGGAAGCTTGTTGTTATGTGATGCCTGTTTAATGACCCATGAGAAGTGAATTTATTGTCTAAGTCAATTTCTCACAGCGTATTTGTAGGTGTTGCACAGCACAGCTAAGACAATAGCCACGACTTAATACCCTGGTTAGCAGCACATCTACACAGCCAGCTGATTGAATTATTGTTCAGAAATACTCTAACTAGCCTTAATCAAGAAGCAAAATAAATCAGGCTTTGTGGAAGTCAATTCAGTAATGGCCAGGTGCTTTCCAGCATTAAGTGAGGTTATATTAGGCTGCAACCTGCAATACAGACATAATAATGGAAATGCTGGCAAAATGAACCCACCAAAACTGAATCACCTGCATATCCTCAGAGTCAATCCTCTCCAAGCAGGGCTCAGACAACAGTAGGAAAGTGTAAAAGTTGCTGGAGCTTTACCTCTGGCAGCTTCTCAGGGACATTTCACCCATGCCAGAGCCCCTGTGCAAGGGTTTCATTTAACTCTAGACCCTTTTGCCCTAAATGAGGCTGTATCAGTGCCCTGCTCTCTCAGTCAGGCAGTTTTCTCTACCAGCAAGAGAGAAAGTCAGTAATCTCTCAGTCTGATTCTTCAAAACTATCATCATATAGAAGTGCTTATAAGAATCAGTTCATGCTCTTTCACCTCTAGGCAAACATGCCATCTAAATGAGATTGTTATACCAGGTATCTCATGCTAAGCAGGATACTAGAGTTCCAGATACTCCTTTGGTTCCCTGCATGATGGAGCACTACTTGGAGTTTCGGCAAGTGGTACAATTTTCATCTCATTCCATCTGGAGCTTACATGGTGATGGACAGTCAGGCTGTAAGCCTGGGAAGCAGGAAGGGAGCTTGTTTGCTCAGCCTGAATCTCTAGGGTACACTCACTGCTGTTCTAATGTAAATGTTTATGAGGGATGCAATAAAATATTAAACTAAATGAATAATTGATATTTACTTTATAGTAATTCAGAACCTTGCTTGTTTGAATAAAATCCATTATTTACAATATTCTACTTAACTAGGAGTGATTTCTCTTTGTTCATGCCACTTACTAATTACTTGTTCCATCTGACACGTTTTCCAGAGCCATATTGAGATGGTTATTGGATGTCAGTGTTTAAGGGCTTAGTATCCATTTTCCAGATACTCTCTAACATGAAAAGAAGAGCTTCACAAACATATTTCTTGCACAGTAGATTATCTTTATCTCTAAAATATCTTTGACATACACAATCATTATCAAGATGTAGGTATATTAATTAAAGCTGAGTGATGGAAAAAGATCCTCTAAGTGCTTTATCTAGCACACAGCTTGAATTCAATACACTAGATTTGTGCTTATAATATGCATTATGCACAAATACTGAAATGACAATTTCATTTTAAAAGTTTCCAGATCTTAAAAACTGCATATCTGAAGTACATCCTCCAGAAAACAAACAAACAAAAAAAAAAAAAAAAACAGTCATCCAATTAAAGAACAGAAACTGAACCTCATGATTAATGCAAGCCCTGAAAAGTGAGTAGTTAAAATTGACAGTCTACAAACAGCACATAGCTAGAAAATTATCCACCCAAAATACCCACAGCAAATTTACAAATTCCAAATACAGGTAATGCAAACAATTCACTTTTGTTCCAGTTAATTATATAATCAGTTCAATTAGTACAGTCCAATCTCACACATCAATTCATGTTACGTATCAACAGCCTGCTAACATGCCACTGAGCCCCGTGCACACTCATGTTTTGTGCATACTTAGGTAATTATGGAATGTGCAGTGAAGAAATATCCTTTCCCTGCTAAAAACAGGGGTGCTCCCCACACAACTTTCACGACCTTTCTTTTATCACTGCAATGTGAGAAACACCCAGCAACGAAGAGGAGGAACACTGTATGTGGGCTGCTGCCAGGAGCTCCCCCATCAAATTACACTGTAAATCTGCAGGACTAAAGAATGTTATAATACTGTTATAATAAACATGACATAACTCAGACAAAATGCTTTTCACAAATTAAGTGCCAAGTGTCTCCTCCTTGAGACATAATCAATGCAATTGTGCAGTGGTTGAAAGGCAGGCTGCATGCATTTAGCCTCTTGAAGAATAGCTTTGAAGAAGGGTTCCCAATAATCATATCCTGCTTGCTAATTCTTATTGATAGATTAAAAACTAAGTGAATATTTATGCTGGCAAGATATCAGTCACCTTCTCTGGCTGATTCTTTACAGGTAAGCAAGAAGAGACTTCTATGATTTTGTAGTGTTATGCCAGAACATCAGTCTGGAAATATAAAGTGCCAGGTTGCAATTTATAAAGTTACTTCACCTCTGAGTGAACTCTGAAATTTTGCAGGGAGTTACTGGAGAGCTGGCATGCACAAGAAACAGTGGACTGAACTTCTGGGAAAAAAATCACTGATTATTTCAGAGATCACCTAGAGGAGCGACCTCAGACTAGAATCCAGCTCCCCTTTAAGCTGAACTGAATGCAAAAATCATTACAAATATATCAGCATTGACGAAATTTTTGATTCTACTATCGACTTTTTAATTTTCAAACTGCTATTTTTGTGGGTTATTCTAGGCTACACCTGCATGTATCTGCTTTTTCCCTGTGTTCTATTTTTTTACATATGGGATTTTAATAGGTATGTTATATGCAATTACATTTAGGTTTTGTCTACAATTTTGCAAAAGAAAATTTCTATTACTAAGAGCTACACCCTTTGTACATGCATAGGAACTAACACACAATGCTCCTACTTAATTTTTATTATATTATTCTTAACACAAACATGGAAAAACTTAATGAAATTTAGAAAAATAATGCTGGAACTAAAAAAAACCCACATTAATAGTATTCCTTTACTCCAATCCTGTGCTGTTTTCCCTGCATATAGGGGAACTTTAGGGTAAGATTGATAAGACTTTAGACATCTATGACTTAGAAACATGAAGTACTGGTCTAAGTTATTCGTATAGAATCTTTTACAATCCATTGGAAAAAAAAGGAACTTTTAAAGCATGAATCACCTCCCAGAGTAAGCATCCACACAAGCCAAGTGAATTGCCTTCTGGGAATATCTATTTTTCTCCACAAACTTCAAGAGAGTCAGGGTGTCTGCATTGCAAAAGTCTGTAATGAATACTACTGACTGGATTTCACTTTTAATTTAAAGAAAACAAAAGTCTTCAAGAAAAATGCATATCCACATATTTTGAGCTTCTGTCTAGCAGCTTAACCTAAACAGGATATCAAGATGGACAATCTAAGATATGGTGAGAAATAATGCAATAAAACAGCAAGAAAGAATCATAGTGTCATTAATATTTTAATATGTGCAATAATATGGCTTCTTCAGGAGACCACAGCTTCTGAACGAGGCAGCATCACACATTTTGTTCATACCTTCATTTGAACTTCAGCAAAGTACAAAGAAAGCATTTCAGATTGAACACAACCCTGCCAAAGCCTTTCACAAAGGAAGGACTCTTCTCCCTGAGCAGAGGCAGGAACGTGTGATGAACTGACCGTAAGCTCCATTCCCTGCCTCCCTGCACTGCTGAGGGGGAGGAGGTGGAGCTGTGAAGGAGGGATGGATGGGGAGGAAGGTGTTTTTAAGATTTATTTTACTTTTTGTTATCCTGTTCTGATTTTGTTAGTAATAAATGCAATTAATATCCCCTAGTTTAGTCTCTTTTACCTGTGATGGCATTCAGCAAGTGATTTCTCTTGGACCTTATTTCAACTCATGAACTGCTTGTTGTATTTTCTGTCCCCTGTCCACTTGTGGAGGGGAGTGATGGAGCACCTCTGGTGGGTGCCTGGCATCCAGCCAGGGTCAACCCCCCACAAGTGGCCTAATAACTGGTGAAATTGGAGTAATTACTTGAAGTAAAGTAATTTACTCCAGCCATTAGGGTTTCCATATCAGTGCAGGTCCAGAAATGAGGAAAGAGCTAATTCATCAGTCTTTTTCAAGGATTATGTGTGTCCTTCCAGGCAGCAATACAAAGGGAGACCATGAGCCTGAGAACACATATGAACATTCCTTTCTAGAAACATTAAAGAGCTTGCCACCTGCCAAACATAAAAGACACCAGCTACACAATACAATGTACTTTTCAAGTCAAAGTGCCTGAAGCTTTCTCTGTGCCTGTTTTCAGACTCATTAGATCAAGGTCCAATTGATTTTGGTTGCTTCTTTAAATCCTTGACTTCTTAAATATCCAAGTATTGTCTTTTTGCTGCTGCATTTTGTAGTGCAGTATCCTTCAGGGAGGCTTGACATGAATTGCTCCAGCCTGCAGTTAAAAGGGGCAGCAGTACCATGGATTGTGTGACCCTGCTATCTTCAAAAACCACCTTTCCTCAAACTGTAAACAAGAGCATGCTGAGGATTTATTAGTGCATGTGCAGAGTAAACAAAAGCCTACAAGGATCGTGTCAGATTACACTACCTGCAAGTGGTGGTTTGCAAGGCTCTCTGAAGGAATCTACTGCATTTGTGAATTATTGCAAGCCTGGCAAAATCACACAATGGTGAGAGTTTA
This sequence comes from Aphelocoma coerulescens, assembly GCF_041296385.1. Classification (NCBI taxonomy): domain Eukaryota; kingdom Metazoa; phylum Chordata; class Aves; order Passeriformes; family Corvidae; genus Aphelocoma; species Aphelocoma coerulescens. The sequence continues at coordinate 61,082,399 of NC_091016.1, read as the reverse complement.
AGAGGATACTGGGTAATAACTTGACAAATCATTCTCCATCCTCTGCAGCTATAACATGCTTAGTGATATCTGAATTTTCACATTGTATCACTTTAAAATGGCTAGTTGTAAACATGACTAAAACTAAAAGGATTAACATTCCTTAGATATTTCACCTAAATCAGCTACTCCAAAGGAGGCATTTAGCCCAAGCATTTCTCATGTCTTCAACTTTCCTCAGTGACACAACACTCAGAAAAAATGAAAGGTACTTTTAAAAATTTCTAAGTTAATTTAGTGCTTGTGAAAACAAAGGATTGATAACCCTAACTAGAGCCAAACACAGTACAGTGGAGAAATTTATGTTTACAGAAGCCAGCACAAGTTCTTCAGCTCTAACTTGAAACACCCCAACTTCCTGGTCCTTCTTCAAATTAACATTATTGGTTTAAAAATCACGAAAATAGTGCTCACAACACAGTCATGCCTTGCTTATACTTGGTGAATGCTCAGTGAAGAAGGAACTACCTTTCTTTTTAAACACACCTTCTGAATTAAGGTGTGCCCCACAGATCACCTTTCACACGGACATGTGTATTTGTTCATTTGCTTTCTCAAGGAAGAGGTTCCAAAAATGAAATTCATGTTAGGGAACACGTAAAGGGCTTGCCCTAAGAATACCAAACAATCCCCTCTCATGCTTCCCCAGAACTGGAGCTGACCTGAATAGAATAATTTCAGACTATTTTCTCGGAAATGCCTTAAACTGTGCCCCATAGTGTGATATTGACATAACCTATGTCTGCTCTGTGGACTCCAGGAGCATTTCCCAGTTTTGGTAAGCGTCATTCCCCTCCCCACACAGACTCACATAGCCTGGTTCCCATGTAGAAATACCACCCCAAAAAAAGAACATGCCAAAGTGAATGGCATTGACTTCCACTGGGAAATTAAGATGCATACTGGTGGATTGGGAAATGAGGACTAGAGAATCAAATTCTATTTATTTATGGATCAAATATGAAAAGACCAGCATAAAAAAAAATTCCATGTATTCATACTATGTTTCCTTGAGTCCCAAATACCCATAAATCTAAGGAAAAAGTGAAAAAATCTGGTCCATTTCTACCGCTGTTGACAGGGAATCCACTCAGAAACCCATCTTAATTTTAGAAAGAATCTATATGCAATAAAGGAACATAATCAGACAGAGAAAAAAGGTGCAAAAAAGAAAACCTTAGAGTAATTTTTTCCCACATTTCTTTTACCTTTGGATAATGAGCATGCTATCCAAAGAGCTGACTATACAAAACTGCCAATGCTGTTATCCAGACATAATAGTGATGAGCAGCTAATCAGAAACTGCCCAAAAATAAATCCTGCTCAGTATTCTTTATCCTTAAAAGCCTGTCTTAGCACCAGTTTGACTCTGTGAAATGTCCATCTTCATACTTTACTAGGAACTTTTCTCAAGCAGGGTATGAACATGTCTGAAATAAAGAAAATGTAAGAAGAGGTAATAATCTTTATTTTTCAGGGAACTGCTGCAAGCTTCCCTCGAGCTGTCCTTCTCGGAAAACTGGGGGGAACAGAAAACTTCCCACTGGCATAGACACTTGCTGTGGTGTGAGGGACTCCAGGAGCCTAGTCAGCTGCCCCACTTGAAGCACAAAGTGTCAGGATTCTGCATACAGGAAAGGTTAGTAGAAAAGAGGAGGAAGAAGAATTGGGGCAGGGAAAGGAAGGTGCCTCTCTACAAAGCTGCCTAATGAGATCTTAAACTTAAAGCCCTTCTGTCAATATTTGCCATGGTCTGAGGAAGAAACAGGCTGCTCTGCTTCATGTATCTGTAGTGCCATGCCCTGCACTCCCCCTGCTCAGTCCAAGGTCTCAGAGAAGGAGGCAGGCAGGACACTCGTGCCAAAACTCATCATAGAAAGAGAGACCCCATTACATTGTCTTACCTATGCCTGTGGTCTCAGCCGTGGCATTGGCCCCTCTGCGCTCCCTTCGACTCAGCTCCACAGCTCTCCCCAAAATGAGGTGTCCATCACAAGTCAGATGTGTCTCCAGCCATGGGTCTGACACATCTCCCAGACTCCCTGCCGACAAGTTTGCCCCTTGCTCTGAATTTGGCTATATTGTCTACTAAATTCATGCTTTTGGACTGTGATAGACCACTGACTCACCTCCTGAGGATCTCTTGGATGACCAGTATTTTTTGGAGGCATGTATAAATGGGATTCTGCTCCACATGTCTGCTCCAGAACAATTGAAGGAGACTAATGTGTTTTCATTGGTGAGAGAGCCAGGCAAGTGTCTATGTAACAGATGTAAAATGATATTGAAATAACAAAGCATTTACTTAAATTCACATTGTTCAAACAAAAGGCAACCTCACCTATTTTCCCCTTTCAGATAGGATATTGACAGGTCCAGTTTTTTTATTCAGTTCACTTGAGACTTTAACATAACAACTAAACCTTATGCTGTTAAATTCCCAGAAATCATTTTTATGTGGCCAAAGAAAGGCATGGACACTAGAGATTTTAAGAAAACACAGCGGTGTTTATTTGATTTTCTTGTTACATAAATGGATTTTATGTACTGGAAAAGTAACTAATCTTGATAGATGTGCATGCGGTAATACAGCTGATGGTTACTGAAGCCAGACAATGTGAGCTTTCTCTTTCCAAGCCTCTTATTGAGGAACTGTGCTGATACTTAAGTAAATAAAACGACAAAAAGAAAGAGGATAAAAACACAGAGCTGATTAAGATCAAATTAAAAATAAATCAACAGCAAGTCCTACTGAAATGCAACTCCAGAAGCTACAGCAGTGTCAGAGGATAATGCAAATGAAGAAAAATGCATTGATCTCTAGACACAAACATAACAATTGTTTCTTCATATACATCATGTGGGCATTTTAAAAGACATTTGTTTGGAATGTCTATATTGATTCAGCTCATGAGATCATTGCACAGCAACTTCCAAAAAAATGGTAAAGCTTATCAAAGTAGTTGATGGATTACACTTCCCCACATACAATAGGGCAGTATGAAATATCTTTCTCTACTTTGTCATCCTAAGCTTCAAACATAATAATTCTCTATGTGTATCATTTGGCTGTCTATCCGGAGCAAATCACTTCTTTCCCCACATTTTTTTATCTGCTTTTGCTCCAACACTGAAAACCAGCGATTTATTTTAACTCTAGAACTATGCAGTGTGCTACATCTACAAAGCAAGAAAACACAATGTGGAGCCAAATGTCCAGCACAACTCAAAAGGTACAAATTGAAAAAAAAAATATTGCAAACTTCTAGTTATGTGCCTTTCTTAAAGCATCTCAATGGTTCCATGAAAGTCACATGGAATGTTGTTCTTTTAAATCCGTTCTCTTAAACATCAGCCTGCTGAGCATTACGTTAACTTGCTTAGGTTGAGACAGCTGCCACACAGACCTTAGTGTTGGCTCATCTCCAGTCCTGATGTTGTGACTCTAACATTGCTTAAGACACTTGGGTTATCTCCTATTCCTTTTGGAAAATGCATTGGAAACTTGAAGTTCCATCTCAGTGTTACCAGAGATGTTCATTTAATGATAGAAATTAGAGACTGAAAGAGAATCTTAAGTCATTTTATCCTGCAGAAACATATCGCAACAGCTCAGGCCTCTTAAAGAGCACTGCAAATGTCAGCAACAAGCATAAGTGCAAGCACTTTCCTTGAATACCTGATCATTTTCCACACCTCTTAATATATTTATTTTAAGCAACAAGTACAGCTGCAGCAGCGAAATTAAATTTCATTGAAAGAATACTCTTAAGAGGATGGGCAACAACGTATATGGGCACAAAAATAAATGACAGGTTTGTTTCTTCTACTGTGTTATGAAAGATATTAAAAGCAAAGCTGGAAGCAGAAGAAAGATGGGAAGCTTCAATGAAGATCAACAAAGGCTAACTATTTGAAGAGTGGAGAAAGTAGTGAAACAGTCATGATAACAGGAAGAGTGGTAGCAATGCTGATAACACAAACGGTTTGACAAGGACAGGCCACGTGATGAGATCACCCTCCTGTTAGCCCTACTGCAGCACAGCCTAAGTGTTCACATTCACGTAGTTGCAGGACTGGTTCCACAGATTACCACAGTTCTGAATACAGGTAATGCAATCAAGCAGCTGATGAGGGAGAGCTGTGGGCAGGCTGGCCAGAAGACTGCTTCCTGAACTCCTGTGGGCATGTGTTCAGCTCATGGCCTGTGAGGTATCTGAAGCCTATTGAGATGGTGTGTCAGCCCACCCTCCCTCACACCTGCAACCCTCCCCACTACAGGAACAAAGTACACAGGATACCTGACCATGGGGATGGAAACCACTTTCATGCACTGTGTTTTCTTACTTCTGCATGCCAGTAGATCTATGTCAATCATGTATGAAATGTACATCTAGTGTAGAATAAGGCAAAAGAAATTATCACGGTATTCAGCTGTGATACAGCTTTCCTTCTTAGTGATTTCATGTAATACAATGCTTTGGCTTGTTAGTATTTACACTGCAGTGCAGTACCATCAACTTGGAAGGTAGATCCAGTAGTTTCTCTGCACATAAAATCACAAAAAAATGACTGTATCAGAGACACCCAGATCTATACACACCTGCCAACTAGGGCTTCCCCAGATGCTTTTAAAACCGTAAGCACAAGATCTCTAAAACCAAAAATGAAAAGTTAAAAGTTTCAACCTTCATAAGCAGAAGAATGCTTTGATCAAATCTTGTTTGTGATTGTGATAATTATATAGGAAAATATGTCAGTGCAAATGTTTGAAAAACAAAGGACATCAAAGCACCTAAGAAGTCCTGTTTAGTTATTTGCTTTAGAAGTGTCCTTGACAATATTCCTGTTGGTAACAGCCTATCTCTCAAATGGCTAACTGAACATCTGAAATAATTATAACAGAGCCGTAGCCAAGCTACAACACAAATATTAAAAACATAGAATTCAAAGCAAACAGCATTGCAGGAAGCAAACAAAAAAACATGTGGTTTCATTACACACAATTTGATTAACCACTAGGTCAAATCATGATATGGATGGTCATTACATCATAACTTGCCAAAAAATTCAACTGTTCAAAGAAATGGAGCAGCAATAGAAAGAGAAAGTTAATCTGAAGCATGTTACCTGCTAATCAGGAATAATTTTTAAAGATTTAGTGATCCAATTCTTTCAACTATTTCATAACTGCTGCATGCTATATTCACAGCATTCAGCAAAAGTCAATTTAAGTAACATCAATTTGCCATAGGGGAGGAAGGTGTATTATATCCAATAAGGGCATGAACCAATTGAGTGTGAGAGAAGGTGATAAAACTGATAGGTGGGTGGTTTGAAATAGCTTTTGCCTACAAGAGGGTGAGAATCATTGCTTGTTGGGTACTTTCAAGGGAGAGCAAAGAAGAAATGAGACCGATTATACAATTACTCTAGTGTTATACAACTCAGAAAAGGTCAAAATGTAATCATAACAAGAGGGATGCATTATCTGGCTTCCCATTTAAATATTGCATTTTCCATTTAAATATTGCATGTTTGTCATGCAGCAGTGTGAGCAAATGCGATGAGAAGCTGTTTCTTACTCTGAATGACCAGTATGCAACCTGGACTCCCTGCTTTGCCATTATATGACTGAGAAGGCAGTGTTAACTTTGGCTTTCAGTCTGTGACACTTTGGGAAATGCAGTTGGCAGAAGAGTGATGTTTTTCTTGAAGGGATTATTTCTTTGGGTTGTTTTTTTTTTTTCCCCTGTGGCTGGTCAAATTAAATTAAGTTGTTTTGCTGAAGGAAAGGGAATTATTTATTACTATTGCCTGCTGTTAAAGTTGGTTAGCTTTGCAGCATATGCAAATCTAATAGAGAGAATAGAAAAGAATGACTTTAATTCTTTAGGGTGGATGATGATGATGATGATGAGTAATTTCTGTCTTTAAAGATGCCTCAGTGAACCACCCATGGGTGGTTCCTTCTGGTTAAGTATGAGAAAAGTATGTTAAGTATGAGAAAAGACATCAGAAAAAGTGAAAACCTGAATTTAGCATGACAGCTTAGGGCAGGAATTCTGCTTGCGCTTTGGTTAGCAAATAAATTTGTACATACATAGAGTCATGGAATCATAAACAGTTAAAGGATTGGGATGGACTTAAAGACAACCTAGTCTCAACTGGCCTGCCATGGGCAGGAATACCTCTCACTTGACCAAGTTGCTCAAAGCCTTATCCAACCTGTCTTTGAACACTGCCAGGGTTGGGGCATCCCCAGCTGTCCTGGGCCACCTGTTCCAGTGTCTCACCACACTCACAGTAAAACATTTTTTCCTAATACCTAACCTCAATTTCCTCTCTTTCAATATTTACCCATTGCTCCTTTTCCTATCACTACAGTTCCCGACGAAGAGTCCCTCTCCAGCTTCCATGCAGCCCCCTGCAGATACTGGAAGATTTGTATGAGGTCACACAACCTTCTTTTCTCCAGGTAGAACTTTCTCAGCCTGTTTTCATAGGGAAGGTGCTCCAGTCCTCTTATCAACTTTGTGCTCCCCCTCTAGTCTTGCTCCAACAGCTGATGTCCTTCTTATGTTAGGGACACCAGAACTGGATGCAGCATTCTGCATGGGGTCTTACAAGAGCAGAATAGAAGGGCAGAATCACCTCCTGACCTGCTGGCCATGTGGCCAAGGATTCCATTGGCTTTCTGGGTTCCACTACCCAGGTTGTCAACAAAGATGTCGAACAGCATTGGCTCAGGTACTGACTCCTGAGGGACACAACTGGTCTCCACGTGGGCAATGAGCCGTTAACCACAATTCTTTGTTTGCAGCCATCCAGCCAGTTCTTATCCATCGAGTGGTCCGTACATCAAATCCATATCTCTCCAATTTGGAGGTAAGGATGTTGGTGTGGGACAGTCTCAAGCACTTTCCATAAGTCCAGGCAGATAATGTTAGTTGCTCTGCCCCTATTCACCAATATTGTAGCCTCCTCATAGAAGGTAACCAAATTTTTCTGGCATGATTTCCCCTTTCTAAACCGATGTTTGACTGTTACCAGTCAGGTCTTTGTTTTCCATGTGCCTGACTGGTCTGTAGTTCCCCAGGTCTTCAGTTTTCCCCTTTTTAAAAATAGGGGTTATATTTCCCTTTTACCAGTCATCAGGGACTTCACCTGACTGCCACAATTTTTCAAAAATTGTGGATAGTGGCTTAGCAACTTGATCTGCCATCTCCCTCAGGACCCACAGATGAGTCTCATCAGGTCCCACGGACTTGTGCACATTCATGTTCCTTAGATGGTCTCAAACCTGATCCTCTCCTACACAGGGCTTAGGGTCTTCATTCCCTGCATTTGCCTTTCTCAATTTGGACAGCATGGCTGGAGCATGTACTGTTGAAGACTGAGGCAATCTCTTTGTCCAGGGTAGCCAAGTCTCCCATTTCGTTATGGAGAGGGCCCATATTATTCTTAGTCTTTCCCTTGCTGGCAACATATCTATAGAAGCCCTTCCTGTTATCCTTAATATTCCTGGTCAGACTCAATTCTATCTGGGCTTTGGCTTCCCTAACCTTGTCCCTATCTTCCCATACAATTTCCCTGTATTTCTCTCAGGCCAGCTGTCCTTGTTTCCACTTTCTGAAAGCTTCTTTTTTGTTCTGAGTTCACTCAGCAGCTGCTTGTCCATCCTTGGAGGCCTCCTGGCATTTTTTTCCAATTTCCCCCTTGTTGGGATGCATTGTTTGTGATCTTGGAGGAGGAGATCCTAGGATATAAGTCATCATCCTTGGGCCCCTCTGCTGTCCAGGGTTCTATTCCATCATCCTCTACCAAGCAGGTATTTGAAGAGGCCAAACTCTGCTCTCCTGAAGTCCGGAGCAGAGGAGAGCTTGCTGTTTGCCCTCCTCACTGCCCTGAGAATGTCAAACTCCACCATGTTGTGGTCACTGCAACCAAGGCTGCCTTGGAGCACTACATTCCCTACCAGCTCCTCCCTGCTGGTGAGCACAAGGTCCAGCATGGCACCTCTCCTTGTTGCCGCCTCAATCACTTGTGTAAGGATGTTGTCATCAACACATTCCAAGAACCTCCAGGATTGCTTGTGCTCTGCCATGTTGTCCCTCCAACAGGTGTCGGGATGGTTGGAATGCCCCCCGAGGACCTGTTTTACTAATATTTATCCTTTTTTAAGGATAGTGATGTTACCTCTCCTTCCATCCCTTTATACCTAAAATGTTGCTTCACATGCGACAATAAACTAAAAGCAACAAAGAAATCCATTCAATCTAATACAAATCAGGCAAACTAAAGCAATGGGGTCTGTGTAGGAGCTTTTACAGAAAATGTTTGCAAGGACTGGACCTGTTAGCTAAGCAGTAGCACTTCCTCCCTGGCCACAGCCTTGGAGCATTCTCCAATATGTGCAGTGCCAGGGTTATGCTCCCAGAAGTCTGCCCTGCTGTCCTGTCTTCAGTAGCAGCCTCACCTATGCCCCATTGCAAGAGCCGGTCCTTTCTTTTTCCCTTCTTCCTCTTCCATGTTAATTCTTACTCCTAATACTTTTGGTAGCTTAAAAAAAAACAAAAACCAAACAGAGAGATTATCTGAGGTTAATCCATAACGTATGTAGGAGAAATTACATTGGTTGGGCTGTACATGTTGCTGGTTCAGGAGGCACCTCCACCTTTTGTATGGATAGATGCCATCTCCACACACCCAAGACTGCAGTGATTCCTCAGACCTAAGAAAAAGGATACATGGATCCACAGAGAAAGATTAAATTTCTGCAGCAAAAAAGTAGCAAGATTTGAGGTGAGAGATTGATGTTTCCACTTTTAAAGTGAGGCAGGCAAAGAGGTATTGAGGAGGGACAGAATAAACTCTGGAGGACATTATCAAATGGTGAAATTAGCTGTATTATCCGCTGTGATATACATAATTTACATCTGCAGGAGAAGTTTAGTAAAACCACTGGCAAGTATTTGAGAAAGCCCCATAAACACTGCTTGAAGCCAATGTTCCTTTAAGCAGATGTACATCTGATCGCAGAATCAGTCTACGCTGTTTGTGTAACCGTGGAGAACTTCAATGACTTTCTGAAGGACTTCAGTTTATTATGATTGAACTCATAAGTTTAAATGTTTTTTAAACAAATGGCTTTAGCATAAGTATGTTTTTGTCCAAGCAGAGGCTTGCTTTTAGCTTTGGGTCTTTCAGTGTTTTCTTAAGTATAATGACATTGGGTAAGATTTATCAGATAAGAATAAAATTAACAAAACTGATACTCGGGGTGCCAAGTGCAAGGCTTTCAGGCAATGGGATTGCTAGTTAATAATTAATCACCCATTTGTTAGCCATACTAAACAAAACTTATTACAGTGTAAGTCAGGAATATGAAGATTAGGCCCTCTGCCACAAAATAGAATAACAAGAACAAAAAAAAAATCAAAAATTTATATCTACTGTTACTACAAACCCTTTCTTTCAGTCTGAGGCTGAAATTTGTTCTCATAGAACACCTTAGCAAAGAAAAATATATTGTAAAATATCTCTGTTCATGGAAAAGGTGTGAAGAAGATGCCTTCTGAATACATGTAAATGTGTGATATTACTGACAGACAAAAATGGACAAATTGTACTATAATTGGGGGAAAATATATATGCTAAAAATGGGTTGCTACCCAAGTGCTTTAATATTTTAATGAGTTATATTTATCCAGACCTAAAGGTAAATAAGAAAAGCAATATTCTGATATATAGAAATAGAAATTTTAAATAAAGAAACTGGAGGAAATCTTAATAAGCCACAATGTCCATCCTACTGTTCAAAGATATTAAAATATGTACAATATTAATACAAAACAATTTAATGGCAAAAAATATTGTTTCCATAATAATATCATGATGCAGTGTTAGGAATTATTGCTGAAAATTAGCTTACAAAACACGGCTTCAGTTTATAAGGAAAACATTGACTTTAACCTACTAGCTCACACATAACGAGCTTGCTGGCCCTAATAGAGATTACTCAGTATTCGCTTTGAAATTAGCATGGAGGGGTAAAGATGGAAGAGAAGCTGCCCCTGGACTAGTACCAGTGCCACCAGTATAACTGCAACAATCACAGAGACTTTTCTAGAGAGAGAGATGAAGTTAAAAGTGACATTGGATGAGATGCCATGAGTAAATTTTTCCCTGCTTTTTAGTAATCCTTTTTAGCAATTTCTCATCTAAATTAAAATCTTAATAACACCAGCTTCTGTTGAAGACATAGTTGAGACCAGTTCTCCTTTGTCAGCCCTTCTTCCAAATCCATTACCTAAAAACCTGCAAACAGTGCTACCCAACATCTGCATATGAAACAAACCCCACTGCAGTTCCCTGTACGAAAATCTGGCCATAATTTACCTCACATACATAGAATCATACAATCATTTCAGCTGGAAAGGTCCTCTAAGATCAGACCAAGTGCATTGGGCATCAAAGTCCAACCAATAACCCAGCACTGCCAAGTCCACCACTAAACCACGTCCCCCAGCATCACATTTACATGTCTTTTAAATACCTCCAAGGATGGTGACTCAACCATTTCCCTGGGCAGCATGTTCCTTGACAACCTTGTCAGGGAAGAAATTTCTCCTAATATTCAATCTAAGCTTCCCCTGGTACAAGCTGAGGCAATTTCCTTATTGCTTGTTACCTAGGAGAAGAGGCTGACCTCCATCTGGCCACACCCTCCTTTCAGGGAGCTGTAGAGAGTGATAAGGTCACCCCAAGCCTCCTTTTCTCCAGTCTAAACACCCCAGCTCCTCAACTGTTCCTCATAGGACTTGTGCTCCAGACACTTCACCAGATTCATTATTCTGTGGCTCATTTGAAGTCTTTCCCCCTGAAGGAGCTTTGTGTGAGCTATGAATGTTTTAATCATTGCTCAACATCCCAGGTCTCACCCTCATCTCCTTGCCTTCCTCGCCTCAGGCAAGCAGTCAGTTTTCAAGAAAACCATTCAAATACCAATCAGAGACAACTCCATTTAGTTAAGGTTCTCCTCCATTTGCTGTTCACATTCAAAGTGAGATATAATCTGTGGTGAGATGTAAACTCTGGACAATAGATAAAATATGATTAAATGCTTAACAAATAGCCTCACTTGTGTTGTCTGGTTTGTATGATAAAATCTGAAATCTGTGAAAGTAATTGCTTCTGACATCTTCAAGTAGGCAATAGGCTGCCCAAACAGTGCTATTCAGTCACAAATTCTGAGGCTACAGAAGTGAGAAGCACACAGTGTAGACAGAAATTAAATCCTACTTATGATGGAGAGTCTGGGTTCTTTTCTTAAAGTCCAAGTTTTTTTGTGGTGAGGGGAGAAATCTGTTCATAACAGTTACCCTTTTGTGGGTTTGTATTTTTAGAAGTTGTTGTGGTCTTGTGATTAACAGCAAGGAATGGCCACAGGGTAATTGTAATATGTTCATGAAACCCCACACTCTGCACAACTTCCTTGAAGATTCTTTTTATAGATTTCACATTGGGGAGGAAATGAACCGTAAAAAAATGTGCTACCTAAAAATGATAAATCATTTACCACTTACTTTTTTTTCCTTGCCATATCACTCTCCAGCTTATTAAAACATTTAATTTATTCACTTGTCCTCCCTGTGTGTATCTTTTATGGATTTTGCTTTTTCAGGTAAAATCTGCAGGCATTTCAATACTTTAGCAACCACATTCTGTCATCTAAATGACTTAATAAAATTCTTTCCAAAATTGCTCCACATGTGCAACACTCCTTAATTTATCTCATTTGTTGTCAGGAAGTGGAACTATATGTGAACAATTTAGGAACCTTTTCTCTGGGTATCTAGTTTTAGTTACTTGAGCTTGAAAATTTTGGCAAGAGTTCACCACCTGAAATAATGAATCCCTGAATAAAGGACAATTTGTCACTGTGGGAAGAATGCCAAAAAATATATAAATCCTTGAGGTTTTCCACCAACAGTAAATGCCTACACTTCTAGAACTGGGGATTCTATTTAAATGTATATAAATATGGCCATGTAATTCTTTGCTTTTAGACATCTTGAGGAAAAAAACTTGAGGTAGACTCAGTAATCCCCTCAGGGAGGGCTGGATGCTGACACAAACACATTACTTAATAGCACAGAAGCATCGTTTGACTGGTGCCTTTTCTATGTTCATGGCCTTTATTTCATGGTTATTCATTGGTGGTTTTTGATTGCATACATCATGCACCAAGCTTACATCATCAATAAATTTCTTTCAGTAAGTGGACAGCAATGAAATACCATAATCAAAGCAAAGTGGAAGTCCTCTTAAACTGAACAAAAGCTACTGAGTGTAGTCTCCCAGAAAAGGAAATATTCAGTCACCTCTTGCATTGTGGTACTCCTACAGAAGCAAGGGATCTTGCAGTGCCTTAACTGTAGTGTTATGCATTCAATTAATTGTTTCCATACTACTGTGGACTCTGATACCTCTCTTATGAAAAAGCACAATGAGCTTTTTTTCAGGTAAGCCATGTCCTGGACTTCTCTTGCAATGTAAATGGAAGTGCAGAGCACATAAATAGCCTAGTAAGAACCTGAGACTGCCCCTTTAAATTAATTCAAATTAGCAGCCCATGTTACTTAGGGAGCCTAATATTTTACTTTATTAAGCTTTTATAAAAATATACTTTGAGATACTGAAGGTACAAATGACTTGGCGGGTAGTGGGTTTTAATACTCAGTGATGTGAGTAATGTATGGACATAAAGTTGAACTTGTTATTTCTCATTTCTTCCCATGCTTTCCCAGGATCTCTTGCATCTTCTTTGGTGGGCTCCATAGACCACAAAGGGGTGATTGGTATGAGAACCAACATCTCATTTTGAAGATAGTGTGTTGTTCAATAAACTAACATCTGCTGGAAAACAATGATGCACAATCCAGTTTTGAAACCTACTGACTTCTGAGTTAGATTCCTAGATGACTTGCATGCCTATGTAAATTTAATTTTCTATTTTTTGTTACCTCCCTCGCTAGCTCACTCAGCCTGTTCGCTCATATTCTGTACCTTCTTTCTTTCATCAGCTTGCTCAGTGTGCTAGGCAGTAAGCTGTTTGTCATAGGGTACCTGTCATTTCTTATATATCTGTAGAATGCCTCAGCTCTGCCAGGGATTACAGATGGTACTGCAATGTAAGTGTTATAACTCAGAGGAATGTAAAAATAAAATCTGGTACATCTGTGTTACATATAATGATGTTTTATTTTCTTTACATGCTCATTATACTCTAACTAAATATGTCAAAAATTAAGTGAACAGTGCTCAAATCTGCAAGGATTATATCAAGGGATATGACAAAATCCTTAGCTGCTACAGAATTCACTTCATGGAAGTCAAAATACTTTAGTGTCAGTGGATATTTCAACTCTACTGTGAATTATTCCACAGAAATAAGTCAAATATTTTTATACAGAAACTGCTTCTGCCACTATTAACTAATTACCACATTTCCCCCCACTCCACCCCTAATCCTTGATTATATATTCCAGTTCACCATCTCTGTTTATCACCCCTTCTCTGTGCCTTCTTGCCATGCGCCACTAGAACCTCTTCCTTCTTTCCAGCTCGGGGGACCTTCTTTAAACTTTATTGAAGGAGCTTCCTTTCTGTTTTGTGAACACAGGGGTGTGCATTGACTGAGTACCACAGCACCTTCTGTGCAAGCTCTATCCAGGCGTTCCTGTCCCTTTCCTCCCCTTCCCATTTCCTGTATCCACTTGTTACTGCTGGACTCTCCATACAGAGTGTTTAAGCATCTCGATATCAAAAATTCAGAGCTATTGCTCCAGAAGTTATAACTAGCGCATTTTTGGGACTTCTAATACGATGCAATCTTTTAGATGGTTTACTAGAGTATAGACCAGGACATTTGTCTCTCTTTTGTATGATATTTAGGCAAGCCATTTTATCTCTGCTTTAAATTCACCATTTTGACAAAGCACTTTGAGTTCTCAGGATGATAAATATTATAAGATAGCTGATTTCCTTTGGGGTGCTTACCAGTTCATAGCTTAGTATGTAAAAAATAATCAAGCCAGAACCTGTCATTATATTCTGCTTTTCTCATGTTCCTTGCTTTCAATACCTACATTAGCCTAGAAATGCATAGATTTTTTCTCATTTAAAAGCATATTAGTGTAAATATAGGTCTTTTAGGTGTTGAAAACTCTTTTCTCCTTCACTACGTATAGCAAGGCCTCTCTGTTTCCAGCTTACAAACCTCAGTTGTCTAAAGGGAGATAAAATTAATTTTGGCCTCAGCGGATAGCCAATCCTATCGTGACAGGTGTAATCTTTGTAACATGTTCCAGCTCAGCAAAAAAAAAGACAGTCACTTAAGAATGGTTTAGGTCTTAGCTTGTTTCACTGCCTTATGCTCTGACCAAGGAACAGGTAAGTGAAGATGCAGTGGTCTGTTACCCCAGACCATCCCTGCTTTTGCTGGATTTTATGATATCCTAATGAAACCTTGTTTGGGTTTTCTAGGGAGAGTTTTAGTTATTATTCCAACAACCAAGGGAAAAAAAGTAAAGATTATACCAGTCATGATTTGACACTTGAAGCAGATGTACTCCAGAGGAGGACTAGAACACATTAAGCGCTTTCCTATAATTTCTGATATCCGTGGTGGCTGTCACCCACTAGCTGAAGCTCATAAAAATTTATCAGCACTTGACAATGCACTTGGAAAGACTGAATTCTCTAGAAATATGCTTCACTGAGGAAACACAGGAAAGTTGGATTGCTTACAATGAAGTGATTGAAATGACTGCCAAGAAAAATGCATGCAGGTTTCATTATAACTATTAATCTAATAGGTTCACATTGTACTCTCTATTTAAATCAGAAACATATCTACAATTTCCCACATTTACACTACTATTAGCTTTAGTAGAAGAAAGGAAAAAACAGATGAGGCATCAGGCTCGGGACTGCAAGCACTGTGTGTAACCTAGAAGCAACTGAGGCCATTTTCTTCAACGCAAAACAGAAATGGAAACAAACAAAACCTTCTATACCTTTCCAGCCAATCTGCTCTCCATACAGCAAGCTGTACTCAGTGTCTCTTCCAAACACTGCTGCACACAGGCAGTCAGCCACTGGATTCCCACCCCCATAACTCCCGTCTTACCAGTCATTGCCTGATTTTCTCTCTACAAAACTAAAGGAAAGATTGGAGCTGAAAACCTGGTGCCAGACATCAAAATCACTTCCAGCCCATCTCTGATGTGACTGTTGGAAACATTAAGAAAATAGGAATTGAAGGGTATACACGCAGCAGTGCGTCCACAACTGCAGTCTGGGGCTACTCTCTTAGAAATGTCTTTTTGCCTATCATCTAGACTACTCCTTCAAATATCTGTATTTTAGGGCACACCTATGGCACATACAGCCAGCTACCAAAACTGTGCAACAAACTTGAGTTATTTCATAAAAAGGAAAGGAGCATTAATATATTGTGCCGCAAAGTAAAGAGGGGTTTTTTTCCAGTATCTGGCAGAAAGGAATTTTTCAAATAAAATTTCAACAAAATGCTGGGAAGCACATGATGTTCCATGGTATGGGAGAAGGTTTAAAAAATATCACTTAAGGTAGTCAATCTTAGCCACAGGAAAAACACTACCTGACCCCAAATCTGGTCGCTGGTTTAATCCTGAGTGTGCAAGCTATATATACCAATCAGACATGTATGAATTTAATGCCACTAAAAATACTTTATACAGCTCTACCTCCATTGCCCAGAGGCAGGTGAAAAAAGACCTCCCATTATGGATCAAAGAAGGAAAATTTTTTCTAGCCCCAAAAGTAATCACAGGAAGCCCTGAAGCATGGGATTAGTATAATATAAATACAGTATATACAATATATATTACACCACCTTTTAAATTCAAACCTCTATTAACTATCTTGTCACAGATATTAAGTAAATTAAAGACTTAGCAAGTGTATTCAGTCACAGAATATTATCAATGCATTCCTGGAAAGAACTTCAGAAATTCTACTCTGCAAAATAGCACAGCATCTTATGCTTTTAACCTGACACACCAGGGTATAGAAGATTGCTTCATAAACCTATCAGCCAGTCCAAGTTGTTCATTAAGTTCCTATTTTCAAGGAGGTGTTAAGGCAAAGAAAAATCTGGCTCACAGAAAGTTATTATTTTCCAGAAATATGACAAGTATTTTACTTTTGGAGATTCTGACTGAGGTTCTGACAGGTCCCTGGTATGCAGTACTGATTCTACAGTGTCAAATGCATCTTTGAAAATCAGATTATCTAAATTTCAGTGCTTTTGGCAATCTATGTTTTAACAAAGTCATGAGTTACAACTCTTCCAGCATCCAGAAATTTCAGTATCCAGTATTACCCAGTGTTGGTATTTCTGTGCTATACCAGTTCAGGAACAGGGACAGCAGCAACTAGAGTCAGCCTAGATAAGATAATGTCAGTAGAAATCCAACTGGTGCTTTTCAGACATATTTGTAATGGCTGTGAAAGTATAACTTTTCTGCCTGCTTAAGCAAGTACAGCCACTTATGGCAAAGCAGCTTCAGGTTTTGATGACGAACTATTGAGGTAGGACTGAGATCCATTTACCAGTCAGATCATCTTTTGCAGTCATTTCTTGTCTTATGATCAGCCTGGTCCAATAGTTAAGGATTTCCAGGAGGGAACCAGACTCTGGAGGTCTGCAAGACTACTAGATCTATTAATCACTCTGATTTTCAGTTGACCTCTAGGCCATTTTTAGTAACAGAGGCAGAGGTCTAGTTAGTGAGACTTTTATTCCCAAAGGAGTCATATTTTCTTATACACTGTTTTAATTTATGTAAGTTGCCCAGGTGCCAACACGGTGGTCAGTATAGCAGATCTGAAAGAAACAATTAAGGAACCATGAATAATTGAATGGCTTTGCTTAAATCTTTATTAAAAAGTACCTGGCGCAATAACAGACAATTCTACAGCGGCAAGCAACACAGAATCTCTGTTATCAGATTTCCTTATCACACACAGCTCAGCATCTAGTTTGAAAGGCTTTATATACAAAACTAACTAAAAGCAATATTTAACAGAGAGTTATTTTCTGTGTCACTGTAAATCACTGTTCAGCTTTATGCACTGAAACGGCAGAGCCATTCTGAGTGTGTTATTTTCTCCTGTTTGGATTTCTACAGTAAAGAACAGATCGAAGAGAACAAAGAGGGCATCTGACAAATATGACAACCCAAATATTACAGCCAGGAAGGAAAGACGAAAGGAAGACAGAAAAGGAAAGAAATGGCAGGGCTATGCCAATAGTTGAGGGGTTTTGTGTAGGCTATATCACAAGGTAATTGGCTGTGATGTGAATTATGCTTCCCAAGCCAAATGTGAGAGTGCTTAACAGATGCAGAGGTCAATTATCTCTTAGTAGAGCCTGCTCAGAGAAAGAGGCTACTGCAATTAGAATACACTATTAAAAATGGTTAGTCATTTTAGTATTTTAAATCACTACCCTTCTCAAAAAGCTGTGCATAGTAATTCCTGTCATTGTATGCCTCACGGAATACTCTGCCCTTGGAAGAAAAAAAATCACTAAAAATGTTATTCCTCTGAGTTTCTTCTGCTGTGAGCCTTGGAACTCTGAGGTTATTCAAATAAAGAAACCAGAAATTTATTTCTAAGTACTGTATATTGCTCACTTCTAAGTACTGTATATGTTTACCTTGTCAATAAAGGGAAATTTAGAGATAAACAGCACCTAGGGAAAAAAAGGTTGTAATTTGCAAATGTGATTCCAATTCTCAGTGCTGACAGTCTGTAAGGTGGTGTAGATTACCAGGCAGTCAGACCCAAATTAGGACTCTGTTTCACTTTTTTCCCACCTAAAACATGACTGGACTTTGAAATCATATTTTCTCTTGTATCTCTTTGACAAACTCAATCATTTTTGTGGCCTTTATTAACAAAGTTAAATGTTTTTGTTATAAACTTTGAAATAGGAACTCTCTTCAGGGTCACATCAGGTTTCATTCTGGACAGAAATAGAGTAAGCACTGCTCAAAAATACTGGCAAAAAATTGTTCCAAAAGATATGTGACATGAAAACAGATATATTTTTCTTATAATAGCACATTTACCTAAAGCAAATCATATTTTTCAAGGTGTTTGATCCCAGCCTCTCTACAAAGGACCTTTGAACAGAAAAATTCATGCCATACTATGGTAAGTGAAAAACAAGGTGGGGCTCTACCACCAAAAAAAAGTATGATATCAAGCATTGAAATTGTTGTTCCACATGTACAAAATGTAGTCTCTCATCGAGTAATTAGTGCAATAAAACTAAGAGCTGTGGTAAACAATAGAAATACAATGAGCAACACAACGAGCAAAGAGCCCCTTTCCCAACTGACACTGATAAACCACAAAGTTTTGTTTACTGTGAACATTCTCAGAAAGGCTGAATATGGCATTTCTTTAGCTATCACTCAAGAAATCTCTTTGTTCGAGAGCTGCTAGTAGAAACAGGAAGTGATTACTCAAAATCATTAACACAAACCTGAAAATACATTCTCTTCAATGAGAAGTCTACACAGCAAATAAACCCTTCTTCATTTTCTAAGTAAAATCAGTTGAGAGGTATAATTTCTCTGAAAAGGGCTATGTTTTCCTTCCTTCAAAATACAAAAGTTGCTTAAGCTCTATTTCCATTTCACAACACTATTATCTTGTGTACATTTTTGTTCGTTTTTGTTGGTATGTTCCTCTCCTGAGAGATTAATTTCACTGATCTTTAATGAATTTCATAACAGCAAAATCCATTATTTTACACACAATTTCAAAAATGGTAGCTTTGAGCTCAAATTTTCTGCAGCCCATCCCAATTTAGGATATTGAATATGCACTTGTCAGAGTGTTGCAGCATGCACAAACATTCTTACAAGCACAATTACCTCTGATGCGTGTATGACTGCCCAAATACTTCATTCCTTAGCAAAACTCTTATTCTTACAGAGTTTTAAAAATTTTCTTTGAAAGACACTTGTTGTCCTCATTTGGTTTTGGGGCGGATTTTTTTGCCTTTCTGGAAAGACGACATTATTTTGAAGATTATTTAGTTCTATTCTAAGGTAAAGGTAAAATCATACTACTAGAAAAAACTTCCTAAACCTAAACTGGTGGTGGAAATTCAGATACTGAACATCTTCCTTAAAATCCTCTTATTCAGACATTTATACTTGGAATATATGTACTAGTTGCTTGCTTGCTTGTTGAAATAGTTAGGACTTTGCCATAATTTAATATTTAAGAATTTTATGTAATTTCCTTTAAGTGCTCAACCAGGTCTTATAAACAGAGAAAAACATTAAAAAAACCTGGGAAACATTACATGTGGGTCCAGCTTCTTGTATCAGCATCCCAGCCACTCTCTGAAACATCAGCTAGTGCAGAATCCCTTAAAACTGAGAAGTTTTAGCAGACTGGGGTCTGGTTCAGATATCTGTAGAAGAACCATTTTCTACTTTAATGGTTGATGTCATCAGCTGCTTTATACATAACCACTTCTGAACACTAGCAGAGAGGTCAAAAGGGTCACAAGTTTGTTGTTTTTTTTTTCCCAGCACAGCTTAATGGCTGTTCAGGACTAACATTTAATAATGGTTATCTCTGAGAACAATGCAAAACACTGTATATTTTTTCTTTATCTTCTGCATTTTTAATTTGCTTTGCAGAATAAGTCGGTAAATGACCCAGGCAGGACTCAAGGGTATTATCGTGACCTGCAGAGGCCATGTTTATCCCAGTAGCAAAGTATATGCAAACAATCTCAGTTAGAATTTTCTCCTTCAGTTCCAAAAAGAGGTTACATTTGTCAGTGCATTCCATGGCTCACAACAGTCTTGTTAGACACCATCAGCACTGACTGCAAGGGCCTGGAAGAAAACAGCAAATGGATAAAGATATCTCCTGAAGGGTAAATGATTCTGTTGAAGAGCCAGAAGGACCCTTAAAATCCTTGATGTCTCTAGATCATCCTCTTGCAAGAATACATTGGACACACATGGGTTTATGGCAGATACAAGGATGTGCACAAGGTTAAGACATCCAAGTCTTAATCTGTCCTTTCTATCCACAGCTGCTGTGTAACCCAAACTTTCATATTTCCTTGGCTTATTGCAATCCCTTGCAATAAGCAAGGGATTGAAAGAGTCTTCTACCAAAAGGCTATACAGAGTTGAGAAGGAGAAGTCCACTTGCTCAGCATCACAGAGCACAGAGAATACACAGCTCTTGTTCTTGCTCTCTGATAAGCACAGTCCAATTCAAGGTTTCAGAAACCTCTGCAGAACAGCCTGGCCCACCTACATGAGTACCCTGTTCACAGCCCTGTCCTTATTACCCCAGAGCAAAGAAACTGTTAGTCTTGAGAGAGAAACACATTTCTTGGACAGGGAACTAGTACATGAAGCTGAAGTTCATGTCTGGAAGAGATCAAGACACAATACAACCTCAACTGTTCCAGCACAAACAGCTAAACTTATTTTTTGAATTACCTTCCCACCCATGTGTTCCAAGGTCTATGTCTCACTGATTTGGTAAAGAATCAGGGAGCAAGACAAAGAGAAAATACTTCTTAACACATATTCTTCCTAGTCTAGGAACTCATTAGGATACTCTGGAAAACTCCCTAAAAATTCTTAGGGAAAGTAGGAAAGGTGGAAATTTAGTAATACTGAAAATGCTCAGTCTAATAATTGTCCTCAAGAGGTATTTCTTACAACTGAAGTTGTAACATATTATTGGTTTTTTAGTTTGTCTGTTCTGGGAGGATACGGGATTTGCTATTTTTGAAGTGCTAGCTGACCACATAGTGTACAATGAAAGTAGTTGAGTTTGCTAATTTGAAATGAGTCCTAAAGACTTTAATATTCCTTGCACTATAGCAACACAGAAAGTCATTCCTATTTAATTAGTTAGGCCAAAGTATTTGCAAAACAATTAAGAATGTAATTTAATTTTGGTGTTTGGTAAACATCCAGGGATTCATTCATTCTGAACTTATGACCTACACGTTGAGTTTACTTTGCGAAGTATCATTAAACCAGTCAGTTAGAACTCACAATTAAAATGCATGACATGGCAAACCTAATAAGTATATATTACAAATTAGAAATATGTGTTAGAAATTTACTTTTTAAAAAGTCTTCGTAGCTTAGAAAAATGAACCATGGGGTCAAATCAAAATAGTGTCAGTGGGGAAGTCCCTTTGGAACATCTCCATGAAGCCTGAGGCATTTAGCCCTTTAAGAAATTATTTTCCAAGTTGCCTCCTCATTCCCATGGAAAGACTAATTCAGTGTACAGGTTCCAGTAGGGCGTTGTGCCTACACAAGCAGCTCCCACCAGGGCAGATATAGGCAGTGATAGCATTACTGTGTGCTACAGTCAGCCTTTTTCTGTGGGGAGGTAACAAGAAAATTCAGATGACAATTGGTAACTCAGCCTCGACACACAGCACCAGCCATGTCTGGATTATTATGCATCATGTCAATATTATTAAACAAAAAAGCTATGTAAAAGGACACCACATTTACTCTTACATGGATTAGGGAATGCCAGAATTAAGACTGTCTATCCAGCCTTCATTATCCTCTTTTGTATATGTAGTATGATTGTCTTCACTCATGTTCACACACTTTCCTCCCCATGAGACTTCCCCTGGCACAGTCTCTAAATGGGTGATTACTCAAATTTTCATTTCAGCTTCCTTATTGGTTATTTGAACTTATTTAATGCCTATCAAAACCTGCAGTGATTATAAAATTATTCATCCCTTCCAATTCTTCATTAGGTTACTCACAGTCATGTCTAAATCCTTCTCAAGCACCAATCTTTACAATGTCCTGAAGGGAAGAATGAGTATTAAGAGTCCGTCTTACAGCAGAAGAAAAAGGAGAGTAAGTCCAAAATTGTCAAAATTGTCCATTAGTTTTCTGTGCCCAACATGAAACATCAATACATCATGTATTTTACAGTTCTTTATATACTGAAATTATAGTTCTACTCAATTCTAAACGCAACTTTGAGTGCTGAACAAGAGGCCTCTTCTCTGCCTGCAGTTCCTAACCTCGTTCACTCTTCCTTTCCCACCTTCTGCAGTTCAATGGGCCAGATCACTAAAATAAGGGGAGCACTCTGAGCACAGGAAAAAACCACAGAATCTTTCTCAGCTCCCCTTCTGAACCCTCAGTGAAGTCAGACACTTCACTGACAGACCAAGTATGAGCATTAAAAATCTAAATTATACTAAAGACTGCAATGAAAGTTACACTTTAAAAACAAAATAAGTTTCAACAGGCTATCAAGGTTAAAGCAGCCCTCATACTAAGAATCATATAAGGTTTTATATAATGTAAGCAACCAGGGTAGCCTCCTGCAAAATGTCAAGATGCTCATTCAAATAATGAAAGATCTGGAGCTGCTGAGCAAAGACATGTAATATTTTTTACAAAATGGCTGAAACTATATTATTTTCCCAATTTATAAACAGATAAGATACTTTTACTCATAAAACTCTCATAATAAACTTTCCTGAAGCACAAACTGAAAGCAGCTTCTTGGATGGGTAATTTTGAGAAAAAGGTAACTGCGAGCATGGTTTTATAAAGGCATGTCCTGAAAGGCATTCCCTGTAAGACTCCAGCAGCTACAGGGAGAGAGAGAAGCTCATGTCTTTAGAAGTATGCATGTACATGGCTGCAGTGGGAGTCATGCCCCAAACTCTGCTGGAGGATTGGAAACTCTGCGTCAGGCAGACTGCGGCACTGGGCTGCATTTCCTCTTGCAGATGTCAGCCTGTGCCTGTCCTGCCCACACCTGGATCCCACAGCTTGAGCCCTGAGATCTCCCTAAGCAGAAACTGACAGGCATCTAACACGTATCAAACTCAAGCTTGTTTTCTGTGATAGAGCCAGACATCCACCAGGGACAAGGCTGAAACCACCAAACCCATTTTACAAGTGACCTAAGCCAGAATTCACCTCTCCAGAGGCAAAAGGCTAGTAAATTAACCTACTGTGTCACCTAACCCTTCACTATTGATTAGTAATTATTCTTTTCAAATGAAACAAGGACATAGGACATAAGGTCATCTACAGTATATCCTGAGAAAAGCCAATGTTTCCCTACATCCTTCCATCAATCACTGTTGAGCACTGACTTGAAAGAAAAAACTTCTCATTGAAATACAATTAAAAAAGTAATTTAACTCAGTCTGCATAAACCAAGAAGAGCTTGCAGATGTGGGCTAGTTCTGAGATAGACATGACAGGCACAACTGTGGTCAATTTTTCTTCAATCTGAAGAATCCATAGGAAAATTTAATAAAATAAGTGGTCAGTGAGTAAATAAAACAACCAGGGACCAGCTGTCCTAGTGATGCTGGTTTAGTGATGCTCAGAATTTTTCCATACTGGCTCCCTTTGGCTATACTGACCTCCCTCCTGCCTTTGATCATTTCTTTCCTTTGTATCTTTTCCTACCTCTAATTAACTGCTAATTAATTGATTGAAAAACATGCTGCTCATACAAATGCACCCTCTGAATTGTTTCATTACCTAAAAAAACCCACTCTACCTTTTTTTGAACTATAAATGTTGCAGGTAAGGGAGCCATTGAGAAAAGAAATATATCTATATCCTTTAAGGATATAACACTTATAAACTTTGAGGGAACCAGTGACCCTCTGTTGTCCTCTGTGATAACCGATGCTGTATTCTCCCACAGACTGACTTAAAGCATGGATCCATCTGTTCCATTTGCTAGTTCTATAGGCTAAGATCTGAATTTCTGGAAATCCCTCCTGAATCTAAATCTAAGATATGTTCCATGTTTTAAAGCTGAGACTCGTCCTCATTTAAGCCAAGATCCCAGGCCACCGCTGCACTTTCAGACATCAGAAATTTGTTTTCTTTTGAAACTATCATAAACACAAACTTTTCTGCAGTAGCATAAATTCTGTGGTGCAAATTCTGAGCAGACAGAAACATCTTAGTCTTTAGGACATTGTTTCTGCAACATACTTGATTGCTAGCTTCCTTGAGGAATTAGTGTTACTGCTTTATTTAAAAAAAAATAAGAATGAGAGTCAGTTATAAGTCACCACACCATTTTCCAAAGATTTTGAACGGTGCTGCTTCAGCTAAAGAGAAAATATATGATTAGTTTACAATTTCTTAAGTGATTTCAGAAGACACCTGAGAATCTCATCCCTAAGTTACATGATTGCTTACTTAGCATGGGAAATGCAGTACACAGTGCTCTCAATACATCAGTGCCATAAGTTTACAGTAACAATTAGAGCACACAGAGTAAAATGTATATTTGGATTATATCCTGTCAGTCAGTATACTTCTAAGGTAGTGAAACTTGTTCACTGTTTCATGGTGAGTTTATGATTCTAATATCTTGAATATGTACAAAGTCTATTTTACCTGAATTCGTGTTTGACATATAAAAATAGAGGAATCTAAATTTCAGCATTTTGCCCAAGGCCATGGTATGAAGCTATTTTAGAGTTAAGGTTATCATACTGCTCAGTTTGGTGGCATTTGGGTTTTATTATTATTGTTGTTATTATTATTCCTTTTTTGTACAGTAGAAATCTCATAACAGTGTGATGGATCCAATTCTCAGATCCAACTTGGCCTGTTGCTAGCAAAGCATTTACCCAGAAAGCAAGCTAAGAACTGACCTAAAAGGAAAGACTGGTCTGAAGCATAGCTGAGTTCCTATATAATGTGCAAGAAGAGAGGAGTGTATCACTCCTTAGGTTGAAAGCAGAGAGCAGAGCCTCCCCTAATAGCAGTCTGCTTGACTCAAGCCAGAACAGCCTCCCTTTTCTATGTTTTAATGTGCTCCTTATTTAGCTTTATGTCACCTTTGGTATGTATTCTTCTTTCTAATCCCAAATATCACAATTTTTTATTCCTGTGTACTCTAAGAAAGATCCATGTCATGCACCTTTCTCTAGACATCCCAATGCGGTGTTCCACAGCTCCCATGTAGCATTTCCTGTGTAGATCTCTTCTCCATACACATCATCTTCTGTCTGTATGCATGGACCATCCTAATCAACTGATTCTGCCAAATACTAATTTCTTTTTTATATCTTTTCAGCAGCATCTTCTCTGTTGCTGCAATAGAAAGTATTTCTTTATTCTTCTCAAGGCTCTTCCTTGCCATTCCTGGCTCTGAGTGCTGCATCCAAGGTTTCCCTCAAGTTTGGAAGGAGTTTTCCTAAACACCCAGAAAGTCTGCTCTCATACCAGCTCATCTTAAAATTTTTTTCATTCTACAAATAGATTTTGAGGAACTAGTTTGCTGGTATGCTGAAATTATAATTCTCAGCATTATAGCATCATTCCTTTCTTGTCTTCTTTTACTTCATCTTTCTGAATACACCTGTTGTCCTTGTTTTTATTTATATTGTGCACTGCCTGACAGGCAGCTTCTCTGGTGTACATCAATACATATAAAATGTTGTTGGCAACTTTTCCACCCCGTTTCTGAGACTGATTCAAATGTAGGACAAATCATATTTCTCTTTGCTTTTGCCTGTTTCCACAATCAGATGTTAATGTATTGCATCTTCAGATTCTGACTAAGATAATGTAAAATTAAAGCATCCTTCCCTCACGGTTTACCCATTTTTAAGGTTCAATGGTTTGTCTGATTTCCTTCAGTACTATTGAGCAATGCAAACTTTATCACATAATTCTTACAAACAATACTTAGGCTGAGAGTTTTGATGTCCTGAAGATAAACATTTGAGTGCTTTCCCAGCTTGGTGTGGGACCTCCTTCCTCTGGCATTTGTTCAATATGTGTTGGAAAGATGCTTTCAGTTTCTCTGCTCATTGAAGCTGGAGCAATCCTAACAGTTTTCAGTTCAAACCTCTGGAGTTTTATCATTACCATGATACATATTCACATTTAAAGTGTTGATTTGTGCTTCCTCTATAAAATGTTAAAATTTCTGTTTTTCTTGGTAATAACATTTGTAGTGGGCTATACCTTTTAAATAGTTTCTAACAGGTGAGAAAAAAATTAGGCCCTATGATATTAGGAAGACGGACACTGGAAAAGACAGAGGATCGATTTCTTCAAATATTATTCCCAACATTTTTAATAGTCCTTCTAACATTTTCACATTACTTGAAAATTGAATTGATGTTAGATATTTATATTTCATACGAGTGTTCAGAAAGCTTTGAGAATAAACACATGATGCTGTGCAGAAGGGGATTGATAATGAAATAGGGTTAACAGACAGGAAATGCTTTGGCTGCAGATGAAACTGGATTGCTGGTCTTTGTTTGTCTAAAAGAATGACTGAACAACATAAATTTGATTGTGACTCCCTACAACTCCTAATGAACAGGTATAAAGATCATAAATAATGAAAAGAACAATTAATTGCATCTGGGAGTTTAAGCAGACAGTGGACATGAGCAAATTGAAACTAGACAGTTACTTCAAACTGAGGCCAAAATATTAGCAGAGCAATATGAAGACCTCTTTACTGTTTACACTAATGCTTTCTTTTGAGCAAACAGATGTTCTAGAATTGTAAATCCAATACATTTCATGAATGCTAACATCCTCTGGAAAATAACAAGTTTGTTAGAGTTGGATTACAAGGAATTTTACTTCTTTAAAAAGAAATTCTGTAGCTAGCAGATTTACTAAATCCAAAAGTTTCCTATAGTGACATATTTCTACATTTTTTAGAAATTAAACCAAACATTATTAATATTAAAAAGTCAGTGCCTGAGTATTTAAAATGACCTTTTTTAATAATTCTTTTTAAAAATATGCACATCTGAACTAGAATTATAACGGCTTCAACACTATGGATTAACATCTTACAAAAGACCACAATTATGTCAAAGCAACCATTTCACTCTGGTAAGGCCAAATTAGATATTTTTGAATGTGCAAGTTAAGCGAACAATCTGTCATTCATATCTTCATGCTTTTCAATGGCAGGTTTTTACCCTCTGGCACTTGTGGTTTCGATGTATCACCCACCAGGAAAGGACATTGTTCTGGAAGGTTTAGCAAAAAAGCATTAAAGTGTAACCACAAAAAAAAACAAAACTCAAGTAGCATTAAGGATCTGATTGAAACCCACACAGGCAATGAAATCTAAGTGTAAGTCAATTATGATTGACATGTGTCCCTTAACGTAAGCTAGATACTACTTGCTGCACATGCAGGAAGTTATTAAAACCATTTAACAATACAGTTTGCATGATGACAGCCAGATCAAGAAGCACTGTCAATTAAAACAAGAGATAGATAAATTCAAAAATTAGGGAAGCTAATCAGTACAGGGATGTAATTAAAAGTCCAAGTGATTATGTAAACCTTTGTGGTTCACTTGTCGGACTGGCAGTAACAAGCTGAAGGGACTCTGCAAAGAACCGTAACTTTCCCCCTGTCTGCCCACAGCAGGTCCTGCAAACTCAAACACAGACCTGTGCAGAGAGGTGATTTTCTGTATAGAAATGGCAGTCACTGTTAACCCTGATAAATTTACTGGGATCTGCAGGTGGTTAAAACTTTTTTCTGTGAGAGTCTGACTTCTGAAAATTTTGTTTGTGGATATTAGCATTTGGTCATGGTGAAAACTGATACTTAGTATAAAGATGCTCATGTTGCTTTAAAGATGGAAGCAGGTGAAGATAACCCTGAGCCTATGTTTTAGAAAACCCTTCAATAACAAGATGAGAGTTTCTGAGAGAGAGAGAGAGAGAGAGAGAGAGAACACAAGAAAGAAAAGAGGGAGGAAATTGGAAGCAATATGTTTCTGGTACTTTTCTTGTTTTGCAGGAGGTACAGCTCATTAAAACACACTCAGAATGCTGCTGCTAGGAAAGCAGATTTTGAGCGAATGTTGGTGAGGTCTGCAAATCAGTTGAATTCTGCAACGCAAGCACGTTCACCACCTCCCGCAGTCAGAGGGGCTGTGATTTAGCAAACTCTTTTTGTTGTGAGACCCAGAATTGTTCACACAGAGAGACCAAAGCTCCTCTGATAGCTTCTGTCTAAAAGCCATCCAGCCACATTCACATAGCACCAGGCTCCACCAAGTGCAATAATCTAACATTTCTGGCAGGGTGGAGCCTCAGTGGGATTAGGACACCTCTATTTCTATCTGCCCATATAGAGGTAACAACCAAGACATAAAATACAGATTCTTTTCCATATTTGATACATAAAACTATTGTAACTTTGATAAAAGACTGTCCCCTCTCAACATCACTGTCTTCTCTGTCCGTTTTTTCCTTGATTTTTACTACTTGCAATTTTTTCAGTACATTTTCTATTGTGGCACCTAAAACAGTAATGGACAGGTTCATTTCTGCATTTAGGCTCAATAGGAAGAGAACTATGACTTGTGGTATAAGTGGTAAGAACATGCTCTAACCCTTTCCTGGCACATTCCATCTAACAGTATGGAACATCTTGCCATGACTTAACACTCAGGCTCATACAGGCATTGTCTCCACATTGGAGTAGGACACAGAACAGTTACAAAACTTCCCCAAGGTCATTGTGAAGTCTCTGTCAAAACAAGAATAGAACACACATGATTGCCAGTTTCTACTTTAGCTATATAATGATTATTTCCCTGACACACAATATCTCTTTATGCATATGTCCTTAGTAATAAAAAATAGGGAAAAGAAATACATCAGATAGATGTGATGCAGTCTGTAAGCAGAACTCTCTAAACAATATGTCTTTCAAATTTTTCCATGAGGCATCAACATCTCTTTAAGGACTTTATCATCATTACTGACACATAATCATTCCTTGCAGGTGGAAAACATTGTGCTGAGAGATAATTGGGATAGTTATTGGATATGATTCCTCACTGGTTTTAAGGCAGTATGAAGGCATGATTGCATTCTGCTCAAAGAAAAGAATGAATATTCTCTGCATTTATGTCAGATTGAGTGATTTATGGGTATTGTAAGTACTGCATTAGATTATAAGGTCTAACATTATCTGATAGGATGCAATGCAAACTTAAAATATGGATGCTTTCCCCTATGAGAGAGGAAAACGTGTTTTGGCTGTTGGAGTCACATTTGCTATTGGTTTATTTGGGTGGGGTAATTTGATCTGAACTTATGTGGAGGAAACTGTCATCTCACAGTGCCACACTCATTGTAAAGGGAAAAAATATTTTGAAAACCCTTCCCAAATAAGTGGGCATATTAATGAAAAAATTCTGGAGTCTGTAAATGAGCACTTTGCTGACACATTTGTGAGCAATATACCAGTCTTAGGAATCCTGTTTGTCATGGGCAGCTTGGGGCTGGCTAAGAAAATGGCTAAAAAAACTCTGGTTCCTCAGATAAGGCCTTGGGCTTGAGAGTATGTGGGAGAAAAAGGGGGCAGTTGGAGGGAGACACCTCTTTATCCTACAAGAACTTTTAGGGAGAAATCCCTGCCCAGGTACTTGAAGAAGCGGGAAATCCCCTACCCAGAACAAGAAAAATAATAGCTTTACATAGCTAAGAAACATCTAAGGAAGCATTAAATTTGTTAATTCTTTGATCTTTGATATAATATTCATACATGCTATGTGTGGAGGTTCAGGTGTTTCTTTTATTCCAATTGTGTCTCACCTGAAGAAGATTAAACACGTAAAAATACGTGCACTATGTGAACAGCAGGTGTGTGATACCCAGAAAATGAGGAAAACTTCTGTAACAAAGCTAATGTTTTGTCTTTAATTCAAAATTGGTCTGACCCAAAGACCACTGGAATCAATGCAAGCTTCTGCATTAACTTCAGAGGCCGTTGGATCAAGGCCAGTATCATTCCTGTTGTTAGGGCTCATTGTTTAATTTTAGTAAAAGAAAACTGTTTAATTTCCTTTTTTACAATAAAAAAATTACAGAACCAAATGTCAGTTGTCTCTATTTTTTTTATGAAAAGCTTCTTCACTGGATACTTTGTCAATAGAATGGTTAAGTCGTGGCATATTTTTAAGATCTTGTTCAACGAAAAGGGATGTCAGAAATTAACAGCCCCAAAATTTACATCTCATGCTATGGAAGCTTCCCAGGATGTGGGGAGGAGAAAAAGTAAAGAAATTAGACATAATTTTATTGCCTAGGAAGAACTTTGGCTACTGTTCTGTGCTGCTTTCATGGGATATAGTGTCACTATATGCAATTCTACAGGCATTTCCAGTCATTGTTTCATATACAGAATTCCCATTGAAGTCAATGGCATGCAGCTCCATGGCAGGATACGGCTGTAAGGGCGGTGAATTTTATCTGAATGTAACAAGTCAGATAACTGCAAAGTCATCATTAAGCCAGGTGATGACACCACTGGAGCTGAATTTGCTCTGAAAAAAGTAAGAAAAACATGAAGATATAAGACATCAAGTCCAGCTTCCCCTTGCTGTTACTCCGCAGCCAGAGAAACACAGGTGAAGTGTTTGTAACCTTCTCACTCTTCCAGTCATCTCTAAAAGCTGAAGAGGAGAAAGTAAGCTCTTCCACTACACAGGCAGAACTTCTTTGATGCCAAAATTCCAGTTCCATCTTTTCGCTAGACCACACCAAAGCTTGCTGCCAAGACATCATGCCATATCTGCTCTATTTCACAGACATCTGACAAAGAAAACCACATGGACCTTTAAAAGATGTAACAGTCCCAGAGTTTTTTATTTGTTTTGGGTTTTTTTGGATTTTTTATTACAGTCAGCACTTTATTGCTTGATCATTATTGCCTCCAATAGTCTGGTTTAATGGCAGCAGTTACCATCTCAGCCTAATTCTCAAGTGACCTGCCACCTGCCCCACTGAAATTAAAGTGGTGTCCACCTATATATTTTCAGTTCTTAATTCATGTGAGTCCTTAACCATGAGATGCAGGGCAGCTATCAAGAAATAAGTCCAGAAGAAACATCCTGTTATTGGGGAGAAAACCTCAGCCAGTCGCACCTCGGACATAGGCTGTTGGGAATACTGCAGGGTATCCCTAACACTGCTCTTGGCCATGAATATGACTGCCTTCCTAAGTGGCCCCCAAAACCAACCATGTCTAAGCATGTTGCATTTAAGACACCAGTGTCGTCGATAGATTTCTCCAAACATTCAGTCTTATGGCTATTTTCAATTTTTCATTATTATATTGTGCCTCAGGCAATTCTTAAGAAGAAATTCTGATGGAAATGTTTTTGTCAGTTTTATGAGGAATGGAAGAACAAAGGATATAGTCTCACTGTAAAAATAAAAAAAGGTGGTAACACAGCTCGTGCAAAAATGTCTGATTCTGAGATGTGAAATTTAGCATGGGTCTCTTGTGCTTAGTTTCAGGGGAAAAAATAGATTGAGTGATAATAAACAAGAGAAAAATCATTCTTGTGCATGCTTGGCAGACAAGTAGCCTGAGGAAGAGTGTTTATGGTTATCACCCATGATAGGGGAGAATGCTTTTTAATCTCTGAAAAGTGGATACCATGTCATATTGGTTCTTGGCAAATCTGGATTTTGTACCCCTTTCTGCCACTGGCCTCATGAGAGACACTGAGAAAATGACTTTTCTCTACTTTGTCTCTGCTTCCTAGCTTTATAATCAGGAACACATATGCTTAGAATTTTCTCTTCTTTTTTTCTTTATTTCCTCCTTTTTTATGATCTCTCAGACCCTTCAATTAAGAATTCAAAAAAGATCTAGATAGTATTGATATTAATATTATTAATAGCCTAAACTAACATGAGAATAAAGCAGAAATTATGACTCTGCAAAATTTTTTAACACAAATTATCCAGTGTTCAGTCTGGCACAAAATTGTTTTGTATGAGAGGACAGAGAAACAACAAGGTAATAAGGCTACTTTTCTTAAAGCAGCGATTGATTTAGGCTACTTCATACTTATGAAGTCCAGTTTGTATGTCTTTTATGTTTTCTCTAGTGAGATTACACAACTCCACTCTGGGAAACACAGAGGGTTGGAAACACTAAAAATATCAAACACAACACTTGAAGTCAAGTTTTTCAAATAGTAGGTGGTTTCATTTTACATATATTAAAAAAAAAATACTTAGTTGATATTTTAGAGATAAAATGCTGCTCTGTTTAGGACTACACCTGCATAAGTGTTTGCGTGGATATGTGGGCACATATGTGCATCCACATACTTTAATTAATGTTTGGTTCTGCAAAGCATTTAGAAGAAATAAAAAAAGAATAAAATCTAGTCTCTTTAACTGACAATATCTCATTAAGCTGAAGGATTCATTTTATTCCAAGTGCATGGCAAAAGACAAGTCAAAAAGTTTGCTCAGAGCCAAGAGCAACAGGGGAGTTGCCTTTCTCAAGAAGCATGGCTGTACAAAACTTGCAAAGTTTATGGAATCTCTCAGGTTTGTATTGCTTTACGAGATTTGACAGAGGAGTATTGTTTCCAGAAGTGTAACTTCTTAATGTGTTTCCCAGAATTCTGAAAATATTGTACGTAGGCAGTAGTGGTCTAAGGGTCACCGGCATCCTGCTGGAATAAACTTACCTATATATGGATAGAGGTGGGTAATGATACATAAAGATACACTCTCTCCTTTTTTCAATAGATTCTTAAGAACTACACAAAGCTGTTGAGATATACCAAGGATGTTTTTAGCACAGGAGAAGTATACTTTAAAATCTTTTAAGTGCTGAGCAAAACTTTCTGCTTTGCTGTTTATTAATATTTAGCAGACAGCACAACAGCCTTCTTCCCCTGCCTCTTCATTTCACTGAATGGCTCACAGGTAGCATTCAAAGGAGGTCTGAATTTCTAATACAAACTAACTTGATCCAGAAGTCTCTTCTCAAGTAAGTTATCCTGATCATTAGTACAGCTTCATATGGTATTTCCATGGATGTAAAGCACACACGACAAATATTTTAAACCGCTGCTCTCCTGTACCGGCCACGTGCAATCAATTGATTGCTTTTTCTTTTTTTTATAATTAGTTCTTTTTTTTTTTTTTTATAATCTGTGAGCTGTAAAGCACTTATCATGGCTGCCACCCAGACTTTTCAATAACATTAAAACAAAGCAAAACAAAAGAGTCCTCAAATATTGACTCAGTAATCTATCTCCCTCCCTCAAGGAAAGCTTGCCTGCCATAAAATTCCAATCAGTTGCACACACACAATTATGAAAATATGGGCCTCAAAACTTCATTCAAAAGCCTGATTACACTAACTATAGATCAACACGTAATTTCTCCTTCCTTTCTATTTTTAAATCATGTTTTTGACAAATGTTGAAATTATAATGAATGGTTTAGATTGTTTTTCTTTCTTTTTTGCATCAGAGGGTTTGTGGAGGGTTTCATGGGTTTAATAGCTATATATTCTTTATTGCTCCTCTAAAATACTAATAAAAGTGATGAAAAGGCATGAAAAATCATCACTGATTGCATAGGAATTCACTTAAAATACGATCTTTCCTTTGCTCAGTTATCATCTGTGGTGGTGTTTCCTTACAGAAATGGTAAAGGGCTAAAAGTTCTTAATAAAAAACACATGCTTTTCTTCACCCCACCACCACACTTGAATGTATTCCCCTGAGGAAAACTACACCAGTCTAACCACTGCAAGGCAGCCTTATGGTAAATCAGATCCTTTTTTAAAAATGCATTCCCAGAAGATTCAGTTTAATACACTGTTTCTGAGAATACCTCTGTGAGATTGTCTTTTCCCTTTGATAGTCTTGCTCTTTGTATTTCAAAGCAATCTCAGCTGGTGAAAGGCAGGAAGAGAAAACACCATTTTGAGACAATTAAGCACTGAAGACCAGAATTAATGAGAATTTTTTTTAAAAGGAGCGTGTATATGTTGCATTCAATACCTTTGTTTCTATCTCTGGACGTGTAAAATTCTTCACACTTAACAGAACAGAAATTGGATGATTTGCCTTGAAGCGTGTAAGAGGAGATGTTAGCAGTGTTACAGTCCAAACCTTAAAATGTGACTACACTGAGAAGCTCTTATCACACTTATGGCCGGGTCTCAAATATAATGGAACTTCTAGTTAAAAAGTGAAAAATGGGTTGTTAAGGGGTTTTTTTGTTTATGTTTTGAAAGTTGATGTTAATTTGAGAAAATATCCCCCCCACATAAAATGGAAATTACTGTGGACTCAGCAGCAGGACTTGTCCTGGAAGAAAAAAATTTTTAGCCCGATCTTCCCATTTGAAAATGGTGTGTTGGGGTCTGCCAGTGATAATCGATTCCAAGTAAAACAGCTTCACATCCTTGTTCAGGAGTGGTGACATAGCCTTGCACATTAAGGGGGGCAGAGGGGGAGAAAAGGATCTTAATTCAAAGACAGAAGGAGAGCCTAGAACAAGCATTTGACCTTGCTCGGAAGGGAAAAAATAGTAAGAGCTAAATGAAATTTAAAAAAAAAAAAAATTGTGATTGGAGAAATAAGAGTATCAAATCAGCTGAGTTTCTGGCAAAGCTGCTTCCCAGAATGGTTAGAGAAACAAAATACCTTACAATACACTCTCCCATTGTCCACCATGCAAGTAGCTTCAAAAGCACGCCAGGAAGGGACTTCTTCATGAAGGTGGTAGATACAAGGAGGATTACGAGGTTAGGAAGAGTCTCCTTTTCTTTGTAATTTCTCTCTCAGACTGTAAGAGGTTAAAATGGTTAAGCAGTTTTCCTTCACTCTGCATTATGGCTCATTCCTACTAGCAATAAAATGAAGGAATTACTTGTAAGGGCAGAAATGTCATTATTTTTGCACTCATCCTGACCCCAGCATCTAAAAATACAAAATGCTGGAATTTGTGGAGCAGGTGACATTTTAAAAAAGGGCCCAGGGAAGTCTAATAGTGTAAAGGCTAAATGTACTTAGGAGGTGGAGGAACAGAAATAGAGAGATATCTCTGCTTCTGACCTAGGCCTAAAAAGATTGGCCGCATAATTCATTTCAATGACTCCTTGTCTGTGCAGTTTACCTCTGGGTTTAGACAGAAACATTTCTCTTTAGCATAATGGATCACAGTGTCAAGTTGCCTACCTTCTGCCTCAGAATGGGGTTAATTTTAGCCTGATCCTCATGTTGAACACACAAGGAATATATATGGCTCATCAACCTTTGCCAAAAGCATAAGATACATTTCTGAAACTCAAAGGCTATCTGCTGTTTGAAAAGATTTGGCCGCCTTGTATTAATTGAACTGAGCTTCCTTTTGGTCTCCAGCAGCCCTACAGAAGCTACACAAGAAGGTATATAAAATTTCTAAACACTATATCACTGCTCTGCAATCCCCTTTTTTTTCTTCTTTTTTTCTTCCTAACAGCCTCACTATACACCCAGCCAAAATCAAATACTTAATTCTGCTTCCACAGGGATACTGCATTATTTCTAGTGTATTAGCTAGTATTTATCCTGCAGGCTCTCATCTCTGAGCATGCTACAGCCTGGAGAATCATGCATTTGAGCAGGTGTTAAAGAATTAATGGAACGGTAAGAAAAAGATCTTTTTACTCTTCTTGACTTGAAGACAGACATGGCTAAATACTGAACCACACAAGTAAAATTTCAAGGAGTCTATGAGAAGTCCAGTAAGGATGGCCATGTAGTTTGAGAAAAATTAAGATATTTTTCTGCATTTCCCTTAGTTTATTTTGTTATAATCAACAAATACCTGCTAATACTGTCTGCTCTCCACTCTGATTTCCAACTCTCATGTGTAGTCAGGCCACCTACAAAGCTGTAAGCAAAGTATTCAAAGGGCAGAATAGTGTAATCTTAGTAAGGGAATTTAAACACTTCCAATCTCAGAGGACCCAGACTTTATTTTTTTTTAACATTACTTTTTCAGAGCATGTTTGTCCGAAGGCTAAAATCCCCACTATGCTGCAGGTCATAACAAAAAACTCATGGGTTTCACCACGGTCAGGCTTTCACTTAAGGACCCTCTAGCACACTTTGCTGCTGCAAACCAGAACTGAGTCCAAAGAGCAACCTGGTGTCATTTCTTAAGAGGCATCTCTTTACTTGCCAGAGCAGCCGCCTGTTTTGCAGCCAGAAAGACACTTGCAGTTCCCTGTGAACATGATCCTGTATTTCACACGGGCTGTTCTGCTTCCCCAAAGCATCATGATTCATCAGATTTAGCCAGGAAAGCTCCAGTCACACATCGCTTTGCCGCTTACTTCTACATTTTCCTTGCCCTCCTTACACCGCTGTTTCTTCCCTGTGCGCATCTTCCCAGCCAAGAAACCAGGCAGAACAATGCTGAGGTGCTGCAGCTTTGGCAACATGCTTATCTAGCAGCATCTTTCTTGCCTTTCTTACTTCAGAGAATATCAAACCCCATCTCTTCTCTAGACCCACAGGGACAACCCTTTAGTCAAAGAATGGCCATTGCTTGCTGTCAGAGCCAGCTCCCACCAAGGTCAATGCCAGCTTTTTGCCTCCTAGCCCCTCCGTGCCAGCTGCAGTGGGAGACACTGGTACTGCACTGATAATTTTTTCCAGAAGCAAAAGTCAACCCCTCTGAGATGCAGAGAGCCTCCTGCTATAAACTGGCATAGTTCCATTAAATTTATGCTGAGTTACACCATTTGCAACCCTAAGTCTATCCTCTTGGGTATATGAATTATGAAACAGATTTTAGTTACAGTATCCCACGTTGCTCCTCAAGTAATAAACCATACAGTATTCTCAATCTACTTAAATGCACGTTTAGTAATACCTTATATTGTTTTTTATTGTTTCACTAGTTTCATTAACTTAATGGTCAATGTCTTTACGCTCATTGAAAAACCTCAGGTTAAAAATGCTTGTTAACAGAACAACAGAACTACAAAAGAAAATCATAGTATTTGATTAGAATACAACTGGCAAAAATAGGTTCTTGTTCATTCTTTAGTTATAGTTTTTAAACAAAGCACATAAGCAAGCTCCAGATTTTGGATGCATGTGAAATGTGAACCCTAATCGAAATGAAAAGTAACCTCCAGTACAATGGGATGAAACAAAAACCATAGCTCCAAACACTCCCAAAATTTGGGGGTTTCTAAATCTGGATTTGAAATTTATGGCTTGTGCCTACTCAAATAAACTTCTACTTAAAACCATATTTCAATAAACTTATATTTTGTGGTTTGAGCCTATTTAAGTAAGCCTTTAAAATTGCATTCTATTTATAGGCCCCAAATTTATTTACAGTATCATTTTTTATGATTTTAGGATTAGCTATATCTCTAAGTAAATAAGAACCTTTGTTCAGAAGATTTTTCTCCCTTCTTCGTCCATGACCATAATCTACAGGATGCAGCAGAAATGGTTGCATCATGTGTTTATTATTATTATAAATCACTTATTGGCAGTGCTTCATAATAAGAACACACAAGAAAGATGAGCGTGAGAGGGTGAGGAGATTTTGGTTCCTCTCATTCCCATCATTTCTTTCTTTTCTTCTTGTCTTTGACTATTGTTAAAATTTATGAACTTTTTACACAGTGTAAAAAACACCACCCAAAATGAAATTACCACAATTGTTTTTGTAAATATGCTTTCTGTCAGACCATTCTATTTAGGTGCCATTCTTTATTATCCACTGCCTTCGATGTCTACCTTTTCTATTTTCTTCTTTCCTCACCTCTTTCCTTTCATTTTACCCAAATCTCTGCCAGTCTTTTTCCTTATGTTAGTATCCCTTTCCTCCTGTTTGGGACCAAAAAAAGATGGTGAGCTCAGGTGATCCTCAGAGATCAAAAGTGTGTGTGACTGTGCTAGAGTCACCTTGCAGTATTAGGGCTTTTATAGCTTCCTTCTTATCTCCCCATTAGCACTTGAACTATACCTCTTTTTCATAAGGCTCCAGGCTCTCTCTCAGGAGAGATGAGCAAAGAAATAGATGACAGTTGCCACTTCTAGGTTTTCCAAAAGTTGGCAATCAAAGTGAGAAGTCATGAATCTACAGTACTGCTGCAATATCATTTTCTGTAGACCTAAGACATAAATTGTCATATGATTCCTTTAGGCTCCCTTACCTCATATGCTGTGGTTTTGTTTTAACAAAGAAAAAGGTCCATCCTTTTTTACATTTCATCTGAGGAGATATGACAAAAGGAAGAGTTTTCATGAACTAATTACAGTCCTTTGGAAATTACCTTTTGTGCTAGGAAAATATTTTTTTTCCTACTGATGAGAAAGTAAGCAGTATGAATAAAATGTACTATTTAAAGAAAGAGTACAGTTACATAACATTTCCACAAAATTCAGACAATTTTTTAGCTCCACTTTGCAAGAAGAAGTATGCTACTTCTGGAGAATTATACACACAATAATCTATAAAAAGATTTCTATGCAGAAAAAAATAATGGCTTTTTTTCCTTTGGAAGAGAGCATTGCCTTATGTCAGTGCACATTCACCATTCAACAAAGCCATCATATTTTGCCATATTCTAGCAGCAGAACCTGCCTGCATATACTGTTGTGTCCCTAGCTTGACAATAAAGAAGTGTGTGCATATACTTAATGAGAGACTCCAACCCCTTAGGGTGCAGGCTCACAGTCATCCTAATCTGACATAGGGCCCCACTATCACCAAAACAGAGCTCTAGGTCAGAAGGTAGCTACCTATGCTGGAAAACCATAACCATTATTCCTTTTTTTGTTGCTGATGTGGTCTAGAAG
This sequence comes from Aphelocoma coerulescens, assembly GCF_041296385.1. Classification (NCBI taxonomy): domain Eukaryota; kingdom Metazoa; phylum Chordata; class Aves; order Passeriformes; family Corvidae; genus Aphelocoma; species Aphelocoma coerulescens. Next base: position 61,043,567 of record NC_091016.1, on the reverse strand, counting down.
AACCATGTGAGTAGTCCTCCCTGCTCAGAACAGCATTTACCAGCACCACTGCTAGAATTTTGGTCAAAATGCAACCAGATTTGGTGGCATTTAAAGAAGGTATGTATGCACCAAGAGGAGTCATGTAAGTTAAAGTGTAAGTTAAATTATTTCACAAGCAAGATCTACACAAGGAAACAGTTACTACAAACAGTGTCTCTGCAATGTATTCCCCACTTAGGGAGAGTACCAAGAAAGCAAATGTATGAACCAGTACTCAGAATAAGAACAGGGTTGAGGATTTTTCTCCTGCAAAAAACTGTATGCAGAGGCGTTGTCTATTCTTCAGTGTTTGGCCAGTGTGTGTGAGAGAATCCCATACATAGTTTGTAAGCATAAAGACGTAGCTCAGGTTTTCAGGTCCTCTCAGCAAACTGCACTAGCATGGGAAACAGACCAAGATGTGTATGGTACCCTAAAGGCATGAATTATTCACATCATTCATGTTACTTGCTATCCCCTAGAACCCCTGAGCGAGCATTTTCTTTTCAAGCTGTATCTAACATGCTTTGAGAAAGACCCAGTTGTTTAGATGGAGGTACCAGCTTTGCATCTGTATGAGAAATATTCTTTCCCTCTCTCTCTATCTCCCCCAATGAAGTGAAACTGAGTCATTATTTCTCATTTTAATAGAAAACAGCAGGGTACTTTTAAATAAGAAAAACATCATGTGAATCATGCACAAAATCTTTTATTTTTCCAGGAAGTGTAGAACCATGAAACGAATTGTTAACAGAACATGGCATACTACTCTTGGTGCCTTCCTGCCAGCCAGAAAAAAAAAAGCAGCAACAACAAATAAAAACTTGCAAAGAAGCTCCATGGTTTATCAACTATATCACTGAGCCTCTTGGCCATCACTGTAAATCTCTTCAAATTCTTGCTCCTGTTTTGATGGAAAACATTCAGTTCTATAATAATAGTACTTAGATAACCTGTACTTGACCTGTCTTTGGATAGTGATGATTTTCCATACAAGATGTTTTAGTGTGATAACACAGTGATTCAGACACTATCTTAAGGCAGCTGGTGTACAAGTGCTTGGGTCTGGGAATTTTTTTTCTCCACTGCTATTTGAATGTAAGCTGCGTGCTGAAGGCCTTTCATGCCAGGCACATTTTCAAAGTATTCTCCCAGTTAATGCATTTCCATTAGAATTCCACTGTTTTTTATTTCAAGAACACAGCACTGCACCCATGGGAACTGAGCTTTCAGGTGTTAAAGAGGATTTGTTATAAAGAAAGTGATTATAATAGGATTTAATGTAATTGAAAGTCAAGGTACAGTAGCCATACACTGTATCAGAGAGAGCATTAAACTTGTTTTGTGAGTGAAGGAGTTTTGCTAAGTAAAACCTGGGGCCACAATGAATAAACCTGGGTGGAAGACCTCCTGCTGTTGTGCTCTGTTCATTAGCCAGTGCTGTCCTGACTGCTTTGCTCCCCAGAGAGGCAGGGCAAGCAGCGGAGCTGAACTCCCAGAGGCTTGTAACAGCATGAAAAAAACCTTCGGAAATAGCAGAGGCAGCTCCCACAGATCCAGCCCATCCACGCAAGTCCTCATCCTGCAGGTTGTCACCAGCTCTGGAAGAAGTGTTTCCAGCCACAACAGCAGGTAGGTCACACAGACGGCCTGGCATTGCTGTGCAAGGCAATGCTTTTGTGCACTCTTGCACAAGACCACTGTGAAATTAATTTGACTCTTCCACAAATTCACTGAATTCCTCTGTACCATCTACCCTGCTGGCAGTCAAAGGAGTTGTCAAAACTCTCTGGAAGAACCCTGTTCCCCTTAATTGCTTTCCTCACATCCTTGAAATCTTGTGGACGGACAGGCTTACAGTATCTCACATATTTAAATAACCCTTATTACCAAGTAATTGCCATTCTTCAGAATTTTCATCTTCTTTTTCCTTATCATAGCTTGCAGTCTTTACTTTTGGCTTCATTCCTGCTCTCTCTCTCCTTTTTCCAGGGGATCTTGCTTACCTCAAGCAGCATTTTGAACTTTGCCATTTAATCATAATTTGTTTTCTCTTTCTTCCTGCTTTCTTTTTAGCTGCTTCTGTGAGTGTTACAATGTCCTTAGATAACTTCTTTCTCGATTGCATGTGGGTAGTAGAAGTCACTGCTATTATCTTTTATTACATTTCTTCCCTTTTTGTTATTCTTCAACATTATGCATTCAGTAACTTCTCCAGATCAGAGGTCAGGAATTTAGCCTCGCTAGTATTTGGGCACTTTTATGTCCCTAGCTGACTTGGTCAAAATGTTTTTCATTTAAAAGACAAAAAAGTCTCTTTCAATAAAAGCGTACTTTCAAGGAAAGAAAAATACATACTTTACAATGTTCTCCATGGCAAAGACAATAGTTCCAAAAAGAAATCTGCTCAGATCAGACCAACCCAAACTAGACTGAGGCTTTAACTAAGCTATTGCCTCAGTTTTCACTTTTCACAGGCAATCTCAAACAAAAAGCCTGGCACTTTTCTTTCAGATTTCCTAGAGATATAACTGGCATTTGGAGGTCATGAAGAACGTAGGTGACTGCTTACATCTGCCCTTAAAAAAACAGTGACAGCTCTGTATTTAGGGTCTTCATGAACCTGGTTCTTCACATTGAACAAAGATGTTTAAAAAAATGAAGCATTTTCATGCACTACAGTGAGTGTCAGTTTCTCACAAGCTGTTCTTTCCTAAATGACGTAGAATATATGCTCAATCTTGAGTCAACCACAAAACAAACAACTTGGGGTTTGCTGCATGTATGCATATATGAACCAGCATCATAATCATCACTATACCCCACTCCCTTACTTGTTGCCATCCCTGAAACAGGGGCCCCTCAGTGGCGTTGCATGGCAGCAATTGCAACAGCATGAGCAGCAGCCAGACAGCTCCAGTTTCAAACAACATGCTCCTGTATGGTTTGCTTTTCTCCCCTTCCACAGCCCAAAAGCTGCATGAGTGTAAAGAGAGGATATTCTGCTGTGAGCAGACATCAACCAAGGAAAGTAGGTTCTCATTTCAGAAAGGAAACAAATGATGTACCATCACCCGAGGAGGTGGAGGGTGTTGGGTCAGAGGAGAGAGGGGTGGCTGTTTATTTTCAAGGCTTCCTTGCTTCTTGTCTTGCAATGTCACTTTTAACATTCTCCTAGATGCGACATGAAACTGGAAATCCCAGGTTCACCATTCCCATCCTTCTCTTATTCTGATTACAGCCTGGGCAGCATTTGCAACTCTGAACCATATCTTCTATTCCATTTCCCAAATGTGCAGTGGCCACACGCTCCTGGCATTCCTCACACAGAAGAGAGAAAGCTGTTTGCACTATTATTTCCTTTATTTCTGCCATTCAACTCTCTTTTTTGAGACAGGATTTGTATTCCTTCTTTCTGAGGAAGAAAGAAAAAAAAACAACAGTTGAGGAAGTTCATGACCAAAAAAGTGAAATGTCACCAATAATTAGTTAAGAACACCAACCCGAGGAACCAGTTTAGAACACACATGAGCGCACACACACACATGCACAAAACAATTAGTGTTTCAAGCTTAAAATTCAGGATCTTTGATGAAAATGTGCAGTGGTGAGAGGATCAATTTCTGATGATGTTCTTGAAGGGCAGAAAGAGAGATAATAACTTTGATGCTGGCTCTTTGTTTAAATGACTATTGTTTGTAGTTAGCTGCTATTTAATCTCCACTACAGAGAGGAACCACTACACAGCTAAACTCTCTTCTAATGAGATCATTATTTTCTTACCACTCTTCAGAATGAATGTCATTTTACATAGCAAAACTACAGAGGCAGCGTTTTAGAACACTGCTACCTTTTATCTAACCAACATAAGAGGCACTTGAGAAAAGGACAAGGAGGGTCAAGAAGAAAATGTAAGCGGCAGAGCTTCTTTGCCTGGCAGGCAAGGGAAGGACAAAGGAAGAGGTCCATGATAACAAGACTGACCGTCATTATCAGTGGAGAGGGGTCCAAGCTGCAAAGTTTCATAAATACTTAGAGCAGGTCTGGCCCAGTACATTAAAGGGATTTGTCTGGATTTAATACCAACCTTCAGGGTTTAGTCACATTTTTAATTACCGCTAAATATTGTTTAAGACTTTGACATTTGCCAATTATTATCCGGCCTGGAAAGATACCAGCACGCTTAGCAGCGTCAGAAACCTCGCTGCTTTTGCGTACTGCCCCTTTAAAGAGAGAAATCTCTCCCTCCCAGACAAAGGGGACATGCATGCGATATGTGCCATTTTGCATTTCATTTTAGCTGCAGACTGAGGGATGAGAGCCGGTGCATTCTGCTACAGCGGTTTCAAACCCTCCTGCCCGCCCTGCCCCTGGGCCAGATGTTGCCAGCCTTCCCCTGGAGCTCCGGCAGCACAACCCAAACATCTGCCCGCGCCTCAGCCACCGCAGCCCGCAGCTTAAATAAAGGGCGGCTCTGCACTAACACACCGATCGCTGTTCTGGGCATGGGCTCCTCGAAGGAGGGAGAGAGGGAGAGAGGGAAGGTGCGCACTGTTGGAGGCAGTCACGTTTTAAATTGCTGTAAGTCGCTGCTTTTGGTGCCTGCCACTCGGATCAGTCAAGCAGGGTATTCATATTCATGGAGCTGACACTCTACCTGTATCCTTCTTCCTTGTTAATAAATGAATGGAGGAATCTGAACAGGAATTTGCAGACCAAGTACCTGCCTAGAGCCAGCTAATCAGAAAAAGTAGTCCCAGGGAGCAGGTAGAATTTATACTGCCAGGCTTGATCATTCAGAATCGTGAAACTGGCCCAAGGAATCATGAGAGCTACTTAAAAATCATGTGATTTTAATAAACAATTCGCATGGGAATGCTTTTATTTGCTTTTGGATTTTACAGATTCCCAGGATCATGTTTATAAACTTTTAGCCAGAATTTGAGGCCCTGAAGGCTCTTGTTAAAAAGGGAAAGAGAGAAAGATTTGCATCCCACCCCCCACAATCCCAGGAAAGAGCCTCATGACAACAAAAGATGTGATCAGAAATCCTACCACTTGTCAGATTTTAAAGCCACCAGACCAAACAATCATTTAACCTCTTTCTCTCTCTCTCTCCGCCTCTCCCCATATTCCTCTTTAAAACCATGGCAGTTTTTGCATTTGTTCTTTCTGTTGTTTCATTTGTTCCCCCTGTGTTTCTCTAAATCTGAAATAAGTCATCTCTTCTGCCCTTTGTTTATGGGAGAGCATGTTCGAGAAGCAAAAGAATCAATGCTCCACTCATCAAATGGAGGAGTGTTCGGCATTCATAACATGAATGGATGAAAATAAATGCCTCTGGCTGCAGTTTTCGCCCTGCTGTTCCACGCTCCGGCTCCACCAGGCCTGAATCCGAGCGGTGGAGTGGGGAAAGGGGCCTCTTTTGAGTTCTCAGTGTAGCGGTCAGAGCATTCAGGCATGTGCAGACATGCCAGTCCTGGCCTGTGCTTTTTGTTTTTGTTTGTTGTTTGTTTTAACAGCTGCTAATAATTATATTATCCTGCTACAGAAGTACTTCTGGGAAATGGGGACCTTTGAAAGCACCGAAGTGATAGGAGGAAGATGCCACTTCCCTCCCCCCACTCCCCTTCACCATGTTAGTGTTCAGATACAAACAGCATTCCTGCCTCATTCCCCTCTGAAGTTAAAAAGACTTAAATTCTTTACAAGGAAGGTCATCCTTTCCTAGCGAAAACCCTGTTTGCTTTTGCCTTTCCACTTGCTTTCAAATGAAACAAAAAACAACCCTGAGAGTGCGCACCAGCCCACTTCACCAACTCAGAAATTAAGCATAGCAAGCTCAGGGGGAAAAAAAGAGACTGTGTTTCAGTTTATTGATGTGTGCGTGTGTGTGTGTGTGTCTGTGTGTCTGTGTGTGTGTGTGCTCAGCACAGTGCACTTCCCAGCAGCTCTTCCACAAATGCTGTGCAGAGTGTTCCCAACGTGACCCGATGGTGAGTTAGCAAGCTCTGGGCACTCGGGCAGCAGTCACACGGTGTTCAGGACCTCGATGTGCTCGCTCAAAGGAACACTGTCAACTGCCTTTAATAGTGTTAAATATAATTTATCGATTCTCCATTGTTTGTAATAATAACCTCCCTGAAGCTTGAGAATAATGTTTTCTTTTCCCCTGCAGATTTTGTCCTGTCAAACATTTATTTTTTTCGTGGTGTTGCTAATAGACCTTGAAATTAACATCGCATTTATGTTTAGGATCTATACCACGATTGTTTGTGCTGGTGCACTGCACTCATCCATCAGCAAAGCAAAATAGGAGAAGGAAGATGCATCTGAGCCCCTTACCACCCTGGGAAAAAATGGGTCAAATTCTGCCCTTAGATGTAGGCACAAAACTCATTAAAGTCAGGGCGAGGCTGGCTGCATATGTGTCACTGAGGCAGAATTTGGCTCCGTGCTTCCTAGCTAACTGGTGAAGCTAGAAGGGGCATAAAATGTGGGGGGGTGTTTTAATATGTCCCATTTAAACATTGGCTGTTTGGGGATTTTGTTATCATTCTGTGAGATCAGGTATGTTTAACATGAAGAAAAGTATCTCTAATTACCTACGAAATTAAAATAAGCCTTAAAGTGAATTAAACTGGGGTCTAAACCAAGTGACAGTATCCCTTTGAACAGTCAACTAAGAAAAATTACCAAGCTTCAAGTAAAACTGGAAGACTAGGTGTGTCACACTTGCTTGTATTTAACAAAGTGGCAATTATTCCACTTTACATTAGCAATTAGCATTAAAAGAATTTGTAATTTATTTTTAACTTTTTTCCCCACTTTAACAAAACTTCAGTAAAAGTTATGCTGCTATCAAAAGTACATTGTGTGACAACCTTTGCAAAACACAGTTTCAGGGTCCCATTAGCAAGCAGGAATCAGGAAATATTTAAAGGGCCCCTTGTTATACCTGCTAGTATCTCCTTCTTTCCCATGGAAAATGAGAAATGAGCTGGAATGTAAACAGGGGGGAGGAGGAGAATAAGAAATGCACCGGAGTGCATTTGGGATAGCCAAATCCTGTGGCTTTGCACAAGGCCTCTGACTTCTAGGGAGGGGGTTTCCATCGCTTGTAGAGAGCTGATGATGCATGGAAGGCTGATGCTGCAAAACAGCCAGCACAGGGGGAAGGGAGCAGGGGGAAGGAGTAGTGTATGTAGCTTTTCACCTTTCAGTCTCTCTTCAATTCACTCTCTGCGCATGTTATGGAATTACTCAGTGCAATACAACCTGATGAAATAATCACACTTGCAAAACCTGTGTGTATCTAGAAATTGCCAGAAATTCATCTTTATGTAGAGCTCCCATAAAGGAAATAAAAGCTGGGTGATTTATGGCATTTTATTGCACTTCTTGGCCATTGCTAATGTTTTCTTCATTGAGAAATGGCAAAAGCTGCAATTTGGATTTTTATTGTGCAGTTCGCCAGCCCTCGCCCCAGCCCCCTTCCCTCTTTTTCTTTTCCTGGGTGAACTTGCTTTGAGTTTAGGAGATGAAAGTTTATGGAGGCAGATGAGTGTCAAGGGGACTGAATCCAAACACAGAGCCAATGAGCATGTTGCCAGATTTTATCTACCCTCACTGAAAATACAGTATCCAGAAAAAGATGAGTGATTATAAAGGAAAGTGACTTAGCCTCTAACTTACACAAAAATTCTTGGACGGGTTTCTGGTTTTCTTTTTTAAACAAACAAAACAATGTTTCCTGGTTGGCAGTTCCCAAAGTCTTTCCCTTTTTTTCCCATTTTTTGGCACATTGCTGAAAGGTCATGCTGATGTATTTCCAAAACATGCTCATTGAGTACAGCTTTGCAAAAAATAAGAGCCCCTTTCTTTAAAGCCTGATCCTCCTCTCATTTAAGGCAGGAGACAATATTTCAGCTGTTTTCTGGGATGCAGAAGTAGAGCCTAATCAGAGAGTCAGACTCACTGCAGGATTAAATATAGACTGAGTAGCACCAGCTAACTCCTAAAGCTGCTGACACCATTATACAATCCTGTTTACCATTGCTTGTGCCTGCCAGACTATAATGGTTCAGGCTAACAATGCTCGTGGTACTTTTCAGCCTCAAGTAAAGATTTCTGACAATGAGGCAAGGGCTAAATCAGCTGTTTCTCAGGTTAAAATACTCTGGTGATGATTCCTTCAAAAGCCCTTGTTTCCCATGCACTTGGGGGAAGGAACTTAAAACCCCGTGTGCTTTATTTCTGGGATGAACCGTATTCCACCAAGTTGTTGCCAGATGAAAATCCTTCCGAAGATTGCATTGTCCATATGCTCAAAGGGCTGCAATTCTAAACTGTTGAGTTTGTTTAAGCACCATGCATTAGAATGGGTACAGACAGGGCTGCTTAAACTAAAGGTGCACAAGCACGCTCTGCCTGCTGCTTCCAAATATTCGAGCTTGTTTGCAGGAATACTGTCTTGTAATGTGTGCACATGTACGTAGGTGCACGTGTGCGTGTGTCTGTGTGTGGCTGTCGCTGTTTATTTGGCTTAGGCAAGCAGGCAGGAGGATGGGTAAATGGACAAAGAGCTTAACTAGAACTCAAGGAACTTACACTCTGTTCTTGGCACAGCATCAGGTTTCCTGCATGACCTTGTATAAGTCACTTATTCTGCTGTGCGCCTCCATCGTCCTTGCCTGTAAGAACTTTCCTTCCTTCCAGTACTGCTATATAGTTAAATCCATTAATGAACCATGCAAGAATTGGCCAGGGGGGCAGAGAGGAGGGCTGGGTGTTAAAGGAAAACTTTCTTGATGCTTGACTTGAAGGATCTCACTTCTTCCAGGTAACTTTAACTGAAGAATAAATAACATTATCAGTATCCACTGTTGTGTTGTAGTAGTGCTCAGAGGCAATAGTCATAAATTTGAAATCTGTTGTGCTGGGTTATGGGCAAGCAAAGAACCAAAGTATGATATATTTAGCCTCAAAATTATCATCAGAAGGATTTTCCTGATCGAAGTCAGCATTTCAGATCTTTGTGCCCAGCATTTGTTTTTCCAGAATTTTCATATTTAAGGGAACATAGTGTGAACTCACTGAACTCACAAACACTGAAAGTTTCAAGTACTGCTCTGATACGAAGCCTGCTGCTTTCTCCTTCAGTTGCTTTCAGTAAGGAGTGAAATCTTTCTGGCTTCTGGATCGAGTCTAAGGAGTTAAAGCAAACACCAGTGTGTTGCCTTTAAACTCCAGTCCTGATCCCAGTGAGTTTGCAGAGGGCTGAGAGGCTTTGAAAAGAAAGGCAGCTTTTTTGTCACCTTTGACACGCAAACATCCCAGCAAGTTACCTTGTTGTTTATTTCCACTGTGCAACCCCGAACACACTACTTTCAGGGTCCTTACCTTCCATAGCATGACCTTTCAAGCAAGTATATCCCTTCAAACTTTGAATTCAGCGAGGTAGAATTAAAATCATTGACCTTTCATTCTCCTTTCCTCTTAGTCCACCTCCCTCTCATATGCTTTCCCTTTAATAACCAAGAAGCACATCTGCAGTTTTTGCTGTAAACACTGCAAAAAGCATTAAGGTTTTTAAGGTAACCTTGGCAAAATCCAAATTAGAAAACATACTGCAGTGATTCACATTTAACCTCCAAGTTATTTCACAGCATAGCTGACAGCTTGCATTCTTCAGAACTTTGTATTGTTTGCTTTTTTTTCTTTCCCTCTCTCTCTGCAAGCAACAGGCCAAAGAAACAGCAAACCCCCCAAAAAACATAGGAATTTTTTCTCCATTAGGGGCCTGATATGTAAAATACACATGAAGAACCACTTCCTTTTCTGGTCACTAAACTAAAAAGAGACACATTTCTTGCAAGATTAGAATAACTGTCAAATCAACAACAACAAAAAAAGCCTGGTTTCTTTTAGAAAAAGTTGTGTAGCTTATTACTTGATGATTTCGATCTTCAGTTTCCTCCCCCATAGTCAGAGACACTCAGTCAAGAAAAAAACCTTCTCTGTTCAAGTCATCATGGTACTGTCATCATTTCCTAATCCTGCTAGTGCTATCACCTTGGATCATCCTGCAGAGAAGAAAGGAGACAAAATCAGTTTGGGGACCAGGGCAAGCAAGGTACTCCACAGCAGCACAGAGGCAGTCATTCAGGATGGAAGGCATCTGCTCAGGCTCACTGAGAGAGCAAAAGATAGAGAAAGATACTGCAAAGGCAAGAGGTGGGGTTCTGTTTTTCTCAGAAACGTGCTGCACTGTAGGACTGTGCCTTTTATTTTTGGCACAAATTGCTGTAGCAAATTATATAGCTTATCAGATGTGGTTTGTTAGACTCCGTAAAGAAACCACTGCAAGGACTTGTTTTCCTTGTTGTCTGCACCCGATTATGAGATCGGCACAAATCAGATTCCTGATGTTGCACAGGAACAAGGTTGAAACTCCATGGGCCTTGTTTTTCCTGTAACCAAATTAAGTGTGATTGGGTTACAAACCAATTCAGCTCAGTTGGGTTGATTCCCTCTCTGACTTTACATCAAAAGTAGTCTGCCTGTTCACCTCGATGCTCAGGGATTTACTGGTGGATAGGAAGCTACGTGCTAATTTCAGTCATTGCACAAGCTCACACAGCTCCTCTTCAAACAGCTGAGAGGGAGTGACGTGCCCTCGCTCCAGAGTTACATTTGGTCACTTAGTGACCAAAATGTGACCAAAGTGTGAGAACCCACAGACTGCCGGATCAAATCCTGCAAGCCCGTTTTCTTCTCAAGAGCCCAGACCAGCCCTAAAGGATGTAAACATGAATTACAGGAGGTGCAAGAGGGATTTCAGAGTACATAAATAAACAGGGTTTAGCTACAGCAACTAGGGAGCAAATACACGTTTTATTCAGTTCTCCTGGCTACTGGAAAAATAACCTTAAAGTAAAGGGGTGGGCAGCGAGGAGATTAACACCACCACTTAAATCCACTTGCATCTAGAGCCACGTGCAGTGCCTGTCCCACACCACTAAGGCACTGTTACCACTTAAACCTCTTTGCCCCCATGCTGGTGGTCCCTGATGAGCAGATCTACTCAACAGTGAATGGCTGGTGCCAAAGGTAGAAAGGAACAAGAGGGAGAAGATAGGCCAAATAAAAATTCCTCAGCCACCCATCTGTTTTCAGGGGAAGAGAGAAAATATTTCATTTTCTACCTGTAAAGAAAAATGGATTCATGTCACATCCTTCCTTGATTATCCCCAGCATTATGCAATTCAATAGATTTGCTGTCTTGATTAGACAGGCAGAATAGAATTTTAATTGTGAGGCTCTGGAAGGCAAAATGGAGAGATTTGTATAAAAAAACTGGGAGGCAGCAACATTATTGGAAGGCTGAGCTTTTTATAGTCAGTCTTTCTGCTTCATTCGACCATCTGCCTTTACTTGTGCTCTGCTGCTTGGGGTTGAGAAGTTGCTGGCTTTAAAAATGAGCCACAAAGTTTAACCAGATAAATAAATGTGTGCAAGATCTCTCCCTACTAGAAGAACAGCCTTCAGCATTCCAGCTACATATGCTGACAAAAAGAATGTTTTAATTTTAGCATTGTTTTTACCGTTCATCGAACAGAAATTTATGCATGTAGTTGCTTGCACAAGTCACAGTTAAAGTCCCTTTCATAAAGGCCTGAGAAATGCAGACTGACAAAACTATTTTACTGGGGGGCAAACAGAGAAATTATTATTTATTTTTTTTAGATGTATGCTTATAGGTATATTGGTAGGAAGGGGAGTTGGCTGGCCTAGGCTAGTGTTTGCAGGTCAGGGAGAAGGTAGGAGTGTCTGAGTCAGAACCCAATGCTAATTTAAAGGAATCTGGGACTTTGTTCATGTCAGAAATCAGAGTTGCGCTCAGTCCAGGACCAGGTAAAATCAAATGTGGAGTTTCTGTACCTTAATTCTACATCAGTGATGAAATGTGCCCATCACATTTGCTGGCTAGGCAGGTGGGCAGTAAAGCCAGAAATCTGGGTAGACAAAACAGTTTGAGTGGTATGTGGTAGTCTCCACTACAGGGATTCAACTCATTTTGGGACATTATTTGTAAACAGTGATTTTCAGAGGTATAATTTTCTCCCTGTCTTTTTAATCATAAAAACACTGGAGACAGAATACATCAGTTCCACAAGTTCATACATGGATTGTCCAGAACTCAAATACACAAATTCCAGCCCAAATAATCCATACTGAGTTCTGTAGGTACCTGATTTAACTCACTATGAGCAGGCTCTTAACAGTTCAGTGATGTGCTTTCTCTCCATGAAAAAAATTAAAAGTATGTTGGGTTTGTTCCAACAGGAAAAACAATTGCAACCATAAATAGTTTCAAAGGGCTGCAAATAGGTTCTCTGCCCAGATCTAAGCTTCTCTGTAAGTGAAATAAATACGAAAATGCTTGAAATACACTGTTGTTACTAGACAAGCAATTTATATTACTGGCTTGGAGTGTCAGAATTTTGTTCTTGCCTATAAAAGGGGCCTAGAGGTCCTAGTGTCCAGTTAGTCTAAACATCTAAAAACTCTGTAAGTTTAAAGTTTCTGATCTGACAAATTATGCTGGAACTTTCCTAAGACTATTCAACATATGGAGATTTCAGGAATTTCTACCTTCTTGACAGAAATATTTACATACAACACCTTGTTACCTCTCTGTGCTGTGGTCCTGGCGGTACAGCTTAGACTGCCTGGCACTCAAGCACTGTCCAGTAACACCCTTGTTTCAGCTACCATTTCACCCCACTTCTGCAGTGACCTCTGGAGAAACACTTGCCTGGTTTTCACACAAGCTCTGCTTGGTGTCATTTCTGCATCTGCACAGGAGGTGCAGCCTCTATCTGTAATATCACTGTTTCTACACCATTCTTCACTTTTGTAGGTTTGCAACTATGCAGACTCTTGTGAGGGGTGAAAAACCTGCACCATCATCTACTGTTAAGTGGAAACGGGAACAGTTTAGGTTTTTTACAGAGGTCAGCTTATCCATCACATTTTAATTACAATGTTTTTCCTTATCTCAAGGAATAAATTGTTGATTCAAGGACTGTGCTCATACTTCACATGGAGTTTTCTTTAGCGCTTGAAGGAGTGTTACAGTAAGAAGGGAGAAAGCAAATTTTTAGCAAAAAAAGTATAAAGAAGTAGTTATAGAAATGAAACTACACCGTGTTTAAATCTTGCCAGAACACTTGTAAATCTCATTTTAAGGCAGGCATAACAGACAATTAGGGACTGACTCAAGCAAATACTTAAGATGTGCCCTTATACTGCAAAGCACTTAAGTATCTGATTATATTCAATCTTGCCTTTTACCTCAGCATTTATTTATACACTTTGCTAAGCCTGATTCTGAACAAGAAAAGCTCGTCTGAATTTAAGACACTTTGCTGAGAAGATCAAGATATTATTTCAACTGATTACCCAGAGTTAAGGGCTTCTCCTTCTCAGAGAGATGAAGGACATCTGATACAACTGAATTCAACAAAAACTGCAAATGCTTGCTGCCATCTCTGGAAAATGGTACCTTTTCTTAGGGATCTCAAATGGAGCTTTCATGCCTGATGTCAGGCACCTGCATATGGAAATGTTGTTATTGCAGTGTTAAACCCTAATCAGTCACTATTGCTGCAGGGGTTAAGCAAGTGAGTTTGGAATTTGAACCTGCACAAACAAAATCCCATGCACAGAGCAATGGGCCATCTACAGAACCAAAGAAAATATATGGTCCAGCTGTTCCATGGCCTCTCCTTTCTGTGCCTCACAGAATCAGTACTGCTGTGTTTAATGATAACACATTTATCAAACTACACAGAAATACATGTTAATTTTAAAATGTGTCAAGTGTAAAAGATAGAGAAAAGGAGAAAAGGAGAAAGGGAGAAAAGCATTGCTGCAACCTTGTGTTTGTGGACTTTCTGAATTTCTATTCTAAACACGAGTCTAACATCATTCATGGAAATACCAGCTCAGCACTGTTGAACAGCAGTCTGTTTCTTTATATTTATTTTGCCCCCTCATATTTTCTTCCATTAAAGTTTTGCAATGTACACAAACAAACTGCAATGAGAAAAAAAAAAAAAGACAAAAATGGAACACATAAAAAGGCAGGCAATAGAAACGACCTTTGCCACTCCTTTGACAGTATTTTGCACATTTCCCTGCTAGTGGCTAAGGGTTTTTTTTTACACTTTCAGGCAACCGTAGATGATAACATGAATAAAATTGTATGGTGTCTCATGAATTTAACAGAAACATTTTAGAAGCAATAATTGCTCTTTCTGGAGTGTACTTTAATTTAGAGATGGAATTCTTCCTGTGATTTGTGTAGCAGTATATTTTATACCATGTAAGGTACGCTTTTAAAACTGCCTCCTCACATACATGTATTTGAAATGTTTGCCTTCATACACACACTCACACAAACATAAATACACAAATCCATAGACATAATGCACATACATTAAATGTGGCTAAATCTATGTATGAAGGCAGGTATTTATTTGTGTTTGTACAAATGCAGAAATTTCAAATTATTCTATCCCTAATTAGATCATATTTTAGTATAATGCAGAGCCACAATAAATTATAAGCAAAAGATGACAGTCAATGCTTTCCAGGAGTAGAGGTCAGGGGCAAATTTTGGGTCTCTTTGGAATCACCACAAACTTCTGATTAGCAGAAATAATCAGATGCTGATTGCTTTGTGGTTTCTCTTCCTTTCAATATATGCCCAAGCAGAAGACACTCTGTGTGTAATGAAATGCTAAGGAGACAGACACACGGCATCTACTTGTCTTCAAGACTGTCTTCATCTGCCACAAAGAGGGTAGCAGCCCATTGTATTAGTTATAGTACAGACTGCAACAAACAGATTTAGGCAGCTGATGGGGCCATTCTTTCCATCTGCCAAAACACTTTCTCTGCCTGCTACACATGGTGCAGACAGCACTGTGTGTTTACTGCTGCTCTCCACCAAAGTAACCATGTGAACATGCTAATGCCAGTGACCCAGTCACACTCTACTATGGCTGGCTTAGTAACCCGGGGACTAGAAGCCAGGAATTTTATTTCTTTTTTCTTCCACTTGCTGGCTTTCCCTTTTTCCTACCCCACAAATTTAACCAAGATTTCACAAATTTTCCCACTCTACAGCAAAAGGAAACTAGCCTTGTGTAAATTTTTCCACACACAAGTGAGGCTAGCCCATTGCACCCTAGCCCTCAGATGGGGCAGTCAGCCAGGACATAATACTTTGTGTATCCAAGTCCCTGCATGGCTATTTCCCAAGCTGCTAAATTACAGACAGAAGACTCAAGCCTAAAGTACACTATTGGTAGTCCCCTGTACTGGAGAAGAGCAACACCAGATTGTGATTGTCCCTGGAACAGCCTTAGGACCCTGGCATCTCACATTCCTCATAAGCTGGTTGACTAGTGGGCTAATGATCTAGCTTGAAACCTTTCCTCCACTGCAAAGATATTTAATTAGTAACAAGAGATGGACTAGTTGGAATGGGGGGCAGAAGACAAAGAGCAGCAGAGTAGCCCAGTGCTTCAGACGCACTCCTTACTTAATTTTCAGGAAGACAGAGAAGTAAACTCATGTCTGCTGTATCTAAGTGAGCTATGGAGACAGCTTTCTTTAACCTAAGAACCAATTCTGTTAGCCTTTTTCACATTCACTATTCTTTCAAAAAATATTCCCATTTAAGTTGGGTACCTGTAGAAGAAGTAACTGTTTAGCATGAGAATGTTGGGCCAAGGCCCCCTACAACCTAGGCATAAAGGACTGGGGCTTTTTCATTTCTTTTTTCTCCTCCATGTGTCCTTCTGTGAGTCCCTCCCTGGAAATGGAAATGGTGTATTGTAATGCAGATTTCCTGCAGAATCTCACAGATCACTCTCTGCAGGGATTTCACTCTTCAGCTGAAATACTTTTCAGCCATGGTATTGTTCATTTATTCAACAGCTTTATTTTTAAACATGGAATACTATAATTGTGCATTACTAATTCCTTTTAAAAGCATTATAGTGTTTATTTTTTGATTGAGGCTTGAGGGCTCAAGATCATTTAGCTGAGTTTTGTTGGTGTCTTTTTTATTCCATTATTTATGAATTTAAAATACACTATGAAAGGATTAAAAGTAAAGTAAAAGACCTCAAAACCCCACAAGTCTTGTTTTCCTTACTTCAATCCCAGCACCCAGTCTGTTTTCTCTTTCATGCTTTCCGCAGAGAACCATTTTCTTTAATGTAATCACTGGCTGATTGACTCTTGCCTCTGTTTTCACTTTGCTCCTATTTTTGGAGGTCACAGAAACAGCAAAGGTTTCATTTAACTTCTCATTAGAGACCACACTTCAGCCCCAAAGCACTCATGAACCCAGATTCAGAGAAACAACATCCACCTCAGCCCAGAGCCGAGGTGTAAAACTACAATTGGGAAGTGGGAAAACCCTTGGTCCTGCCCTGAATTCACCCCCGGGAGCAGCTCTGGTCTCTGCGCTAGTGCCAAAGTAACCAGCAGATGGGTCATCTTCAGCAGTGCATTGGCATCTCCCTCACAATGGTTTCAAAAATGTCAGACAAGTCAAAAGGAGTGACATGATGGTGACGAGCCTCTCTCTGCCCAGCAGGTAAAGGGAAGATCTCTGCCCTAGTATCACTAGTGCAGCTGGTACAGAGGAAAGATTTTCTGGGCAGACATTTAAGCTTTTGTTGTGCAGCTGCTTCAGAGAGATTAATCCAGTTTTTGTGGAGAAAGGGGAAGACTAACCCACAGAAAACAAGATCCCTGTGGAGGAGGGAGGGGGGAAGGGTGGTATCCACCAGCTTCCCCTACCGCTGCAAACAAAATTTTGGCCTGAGCCTAGTCATCATCTCACAGAATCACAGAATTGTTAGGGTTGGAAGGGACCTCTGGAGATCATCTCCCATACAAGCTGTATGCCTTACCTGTGGTAACACTTCAGCAGTGGGAGAATACATTTGTCCCGGGCCTGTTCCTACGGTGGCAATCCATGATAGAGACTGGAGAAATCAGTGCTGTCTTCATAGTTCAAGCTTGCTGGCAGTACCAGACAGGATGGCTCAGGGGATCTAAAGAAAATAAGCCATGAACTCCACTACTTGGTGATCAGATATTAATTCTTTTTTCAAAAAGAAGCAGGAAGGTTTGTCCTTGCAATGATGATTACAGCACACAAAATCTGCAGTCTGGCACATGGAAAAATCCTGAAGCATTAAACTGATATTCAAGAAGTTGTTTGCACCTCATCGTGCAGAGCAAAGTTTGAGACCTGTGGACATTAATAGGTCTCAAACATGCTTAACTAGGGAAGACTTCATCCCACTGAAAGCAAAGCATGGGATTAGGAATTTTGCTGAATCTGAGCCTGCAAAAACCTGAGTTGTATTGTTGGTCTGGAACTAATGACCGCAGGTATGGTTTTTTTAAGCTCCAAAGTAAAAAATACCGCAAATTGAAAAGGACTATTTAGACTTTGGTTAAAGCACCCCTAACAGAAGTATTTGCTATGGGCTAATAACAGTTTATACACTGATCTCTGCCTTAATTTTTATACACTGAGCTCTGCCTTAAAATGTGCGCAGGCAGTTTCCACTGATGCATGTAAACATAAATTATTTAATAAAGAATAATTGATTTAGAATTGTAAAAAAATCAGCAGCCTTGCAGAGAAAAGGGACAGAAGTAGACAGATACATTTTAAGTACTAATGACTCTGCCTTATGAGAGTAGTTTTACCCAGTGTATAATGCATGAGTGGTAAAATAGGTCAAACCCTGGAAGCATCCACATCTTTGAAATCATTATGAACACAATGGTTTTACTGCATCAACAATTGCATAAGAGCTCCTAAGCAAAGGCACATGTGGAATGCAAAATATAATGAAAATCCTTGCTCTTGTGTTGCAGATTAGAGAGCTACTACAGATTTTGGATCCTTTCCCAATTTTAATAGAGTTACTTTCCTGTGGGCAGTGCTTCTACGTTTTCATTTTTGTGTGTGACAGGAATTTGCTCATTTGTTCTTTTTGTATAGTTCATAAGATTTCAGCTGTTTGTGGTACACGAAACTTGGCATACGAGTAATGATAGCCATTTTTATTCAAAGAAAAGTTTGGCCATCCCGTTTGTATTCTGCTAGAGCTCGCAGGGACGGGGGAGGGCTTCATCCCATGACATCCCATCCCCCACAAACAGAGGAAGCTAGTTCACTGCCTACCTACCACTGCAGCTAAAGTTATGTCAGTGCCAGGTAATGAAAAGGCTTTGTTACTTAACAGGCAAATAATAGAGAGCCTTTGTGCAGGGATAATTACAGTGGTTTGGATATTCCTGCATTAACTCTTGGGATGAACATTCATCTCAGTAAATCACTAATAAATATACATTAGCACCATGTCTCTCTCTATTTTATACTCTGGTCATCTTGGTCATACTACTCACAGGTTTACCTGGGGCTGATTACAAAATATGGACTTTGATGCCCTTTGCCCATCCTTGCTGTATGACTGTAACATAACAATCAGATCTTCCTGCATTTCACCTTCCATCAATCTGTCTTCTGATAAAGCAGCAATAAGGTTGCAGAGCTTGCTGGCTGCTGGGAAGAGCAACAGGCAGATATTTGCACAGCATTTCAAAGAAGCAGGACCTGACTCATTGCGGCCTTACTTCAGTTTTGACATCAGTATTAACCACTGAAATTCGTGTCACTATCATCTGAAAAAAAACCAGCTGCTGAGAAGCAAGCCCGTAGAGGACCATGTGCAATTGCTACTCTCCTTGCACTATTTCTTACCTGTTATTTTTGCTGAGTTGCCAGTTGTTTGAACCAGTTCACCATACAAGACTATGTGGGGTTTCTGGGAACAAGGGCATTGATGGGTACTGGAGATGCCTGGACAGAGAAGCAGGAATCACCTTTGCCTGGACCTCTTCCTAGTGTGAAAACACTCCAGGTCAAAGACCAGTTTCAATGGAAAGAAGAAAAGTGCTGAAATCATATAAGGAGCGCTCACTACTGATCACAGATATGTGCTGGATATCATCCCTTCATAATTTATGGTTGTGGAAATCAACAAAAGCCCAACACCTGGCTGTATGTGCAGCCCCTTATTTCATAGGGTGACCCATAGATACAGGCAGTGACATTTTTCCCAGTACTGCTACCCTGGACTTGAGGTCTGACTGAAGAGTTCTTGATGAAAATTAGGAGGCACAAGGTCCAAATATTTATCTTATACTTACAATCAGTATTATTTAAAGTAAATTAGGCTACCTGACAGCCGTTTTTAGTCAGAGGGCCACAAAATAGCCCTCTTTGAAGGAAAAGTGACACAAAAGTTTATAGAGAGAAATGAAAAGTGGGAAAGTACTGCTATTATTATGGAATAAGAATGCTGCAAAATTGCAGTGAAAATTGGAAATCCATAATTTTATTGCCAAACCTGGTTTTGCCTACAATAATAGTCATGAACAGTGGAGATGGAAAAAAAGACCCATTAGGTCATTTTTCCTGTCTTCTTCTTAATTAAGAGTGTCTCCTTGCAAGGATTTTGACTGTTATGTTCATTTTAAAAATAACTAAAGCGATGAGGGTTCAACTCGTTCCCTTGGGAGACCATTCAGCAGACTAACAGACCTCACTGCTATGAAATTTTTCCTCATTATCAGCATGGATTTTTCTTTGTTCACTTTCATCCCCTTATTTCTAGTTGTACTTGGTTGGATTATTTCTGTATTACATCAAGTTCCATCATTTCATTTCACATACATATTTCTTTCCCAAGGCAGATACTGGGCTAAATCTGAGCTCCGGAGAAGAAACTGGATGTAAACTCAAGAGTAGCAACTGGCTGTAATAGGTCCTATTTTTACTACATACTGGGCACACAAAGAGAATTGCCTTTAAATTCTGAATGGGAGATCTGAAAATCAATTTTTTTCTTCAGGGATACCTTTTTTTTCCCAAGTATATGGCTGCCTGCTTCTCAAATCCACTTAAGCACTTAAAAAGCAGCTTACAGACACCAGATTCTTCCCCTCCAAGAAAACTGAACTGACATGCTGGAGCTGCAAATCACATAGTAGTTCACATTTAAAGGGAAGGAATGTCTTTTATTTACTACAGGACCAGTACCAGGCATATCTTTGCTCAAATAGTTAGCTAGGGGTGAATGTGTTCTCTGCAAAAGGTCACAACAGGGTATGTACCACTTAAGTCTCAATTATGCTCTATTTATACCTCCCTATGAAACTTTCCCTAATTGGGAAATTCTGAGAATTTTTCTCCATTTATCTATATTTTGGATATTTCACTCTCTCTGAGAGAAGGCATTTGTAGAAGAGCCAATTAAATATTATCAATGATGATGTGAAGTAGACAGTGTAGCAAGAGAAAACTGTGTAGGCACTTAAATAAAATTGTTAACTCATACTCTTCATGTTGCCCCTCTTTATTTTCACCCATTCTCAGGTATCTAACTCCTTTAACATTCAATCACGTGGAAAGAAAATAAAAGCTTTATTGAAAAATATTTTTCTTTTACCTTGGGAAACAGGACGACACATGAATAAACGTACAAGTTTTCCAACCACTGTTAAGCAAGGAGAATGTGCAAACAAACTGCCAGCAAAAAAATGAATAAACACATTTCAGAAGCTTAATGTTAACTTTAAATTGAGCTAATGAAATTATAAATATGTTTCCTGCTGTTTCTCTGAGAGATTTATCCTTGTCTTTGAAACACATTCTCCATAAAAGGATGTTGGTCTTGCCACGTCACCTTCTTTCAAGCTGACAACCATTCTCCAGAGGCAAAAATAAAAAATAGGACAAAATATTCATGCCTGTAGCCAGACTCCTAAACGTGTGGCCAGGTACCCTAAAGAGAAACTAAAATTTATGCAGAAGATCCAATCATAGAATCATAGAATGCTTTGGGTAGGAAGGAACCTTAAAGACCATCTCATTCCAAACCCCTGCCATGGGCAGGGACACCTTCCACTCGACCAGGTTGTTCACAGCCCCATCCAACCTGGCCTTGAATACTTGCAGGGATGGGGCACCCACTGCTTCTCTGGGCAACCTGTTCCAGTACCTCCCTATCCTCTGAGTGAAGAATTTCTTCCTAAAAACTAATCTGAATTTCTCATCTTTTAGTTTAAAACTGTTCCCCCTTTTCCTGTCTCTATCTGCCTCTGTAAAAAGTCATTCTGCCTCTATTTTACAAGCCACCTTTAAGTACTGGAAGGCTGCAATGAGGTCTCCCCAGAGCCTTCTGCAATGCTCCTGGTTAGCAAGCCATTGTTTTTTCTGCATTGCTAACTTTCAGGGGGGGATAACTGTCAAAATACTTTTCTAGATCCTTGCTTCCTGTTTCTGGCTAACTCCTCCCTTCTTTTATGTTTTGCAGTTCATACAAATGAAACGCTGATTTGTAAATTACAAGTCCTTGTGAAAATAAGGACTGTCCCTCGTTCTTGTGAAAATAAATTCATTCTGCTCAACTTTGCCTACATTATACACATTCTGGGACGAAAGAAGCCTCTGGGTCTAGTCAGCTGCATGGCAGTGAAATGAATGCGTGGGTTACAGGTGGTAAAAAATCAAAGTGAATATAAAGAAATGGTTAAAACTACATTAAAACACAAGGGTATTTCAAGGGAGAAAAAGCCCAATGCATTCTGGAGAATGATACAGTGCACCTGTGAATTTCTTAGGCTTGCTGTGTGTATGGCAGACCCTCAAAACTAGCTAGTGTGAAAAATGTTCTTGTGGTTTCATTTCCTCTGCAGGGTTTTGAGTTAGGCTTTGTCTTCTGGTTTTGCCTTTTGATGGTGTTTGTTGTTTTTTCCCTCTTTAAGCAATGAAAAATACAAGGGAAAGAAACTTACCAGTTCAAGTGCTCAAAGAGCAGGTTTACGATCCTCCATACACATTGTCACCCTGTGTTTGTCACCATTTCCTAGCTCTGTCTATTACTGCACAAATCAATCTGCTTTATCATTCTCTCCTGAGAGCATGGTGCACAGTCTGGGATCTGTTTTAGAATATGTTTAAGTATTGCATAATACATTCATGTTTTATCAGTTTATTTTTTAGAAAGCAAGTTCAGGGAACTGATGGTGGTAAAATTCACAGTAGCATTTAGGTCTTCTAGATATACCCTCTACAGTTCTGGGCTACAGAGAAGGAAAGCTCTGTCACTCATTAACTTAGGGCTTGATGTCCTAAACAACAGTGTGAGCCAGAAGTGCCTGCAAGGGTTGCTCTCAATGTAAAGCACTCCATTCCTCAAGGACCAAATGATGTCCAGCACTTTTTCCAGACAAGGGACTCAGGAAAAAAAAGTCCAGATGCTGCAGCTCAGACTGTGATGAAGCTTTACCTTTCTCTTACTCTTGTGTGACTGAGAGTAGGGAGCTTTAGAGTATATCCTTAGAGGCATGTTTTCCCTGGTATTCAGATGCTCCCAGTATTCCTTTGGACTTTTCGGAATCCTTACATCAAAAGATGTGTAGTGGTTGAGACTGCTGACACTGGAAAATGCGGGAGGGCTCCCTGGGACCATGATTCTCTCCAGCCTGCAGCAGAGAAAACTTAGGCAACCTCCTAGCTCTCAGGGAGATTATTTTGAAACTGCATGAAACAAATCATTCCACAAAATAATTTCCACAGTCAAAATTTGGGGATATTAGTCCATAAATCAAACTTATATTGCACTCAGTCCCTCTACTCTGCTTTTCTCCTTGAAGACATGTAAGCAAACCCATGTTTCCTTACTCCAAACAGTAAATACCAGCCATTCCTAAATTAATTTGAGATGTCTGGTTGGTTGCAGTCGTACCAGGGGTGAAAGTGAAGTTGTTGTGATCATCAGATCCTTAGATTCTGAAAGTACAGTCAAGTCAAATATTTAGATTTGCTTCTGGTAAGCACTAATGTTTTCGAGAAGTCCCACAGATAGGCTTGGCAGTCTTCCTTTCACTCCAGAAAGGATTTTGTCTCATCAGTTACACCCTAAAACACAGAGGCTTACAGGAGCAATGCAAATTGACCTTTGCAATAATGTTGCTGACGTAAGGCAGCAGTATATATAGATTTATATAATATCTTGACCAAATCTATACCAGTACTACTATAGTTTCAGCTTTTCAACAGTAGATTAAAACAGTAATAACAAAGAAAAATTAAGTTCATAAAACACTGCAGTATGTTCTTAGCAAGATTCTAACAAAATCTGGTGAAATACCAAAGAGATCCGTTTCATTTTATTTTATTTTATTTTATTTTATTTTATTTTATTTTATTCTATTCTATTCTATTCTATTCTATTCTATTCTATTCTATTCTATGACAAACTAGCAGGTTAGCTGGCTTGAATTTACTGTAAGAAAGTCTTGTCTTAGTAACTATCTGACCAGCCCTTCCAGGGCAGCTCCAGCAAAAGTACCTGTAGTTCCCAGTGCAAACTAGTAGAGACAAGTTCACAGCAGGTTCCTGGACACTGTTTTGTCTAAGGCTACTCAGCCATTTCATGCAGCAAATCAGCTACTATCTTAGAACTCCTGCTTCTGAAGTGACCAGAGGGGCTGCACTGCTGTTAGCAATGGGGAGGGACAATTTTCAGGAAAAAGAAAGAAAAAAACAGGAAAACCTTTATGAAGGCAAGGGCATGGAAGCGATGGTTCAAACCAAGCAGCTCCAAAGTGCTATTACTAATTTCAGAATCCTCTAAAAGTGTGAATAAAAGCATGAATTCAAATTAATCAATTGTCTTTTAAAGTCGCTGAGGTAGCACTCTGACTATTACCTGTGCTTTTAGAGTGCATCTCAAATGTGTCGTTCAGGCTTCTGAAGACAAGAAAGATACGAATGAATCACCTTGTTACAAATGAATCAACCTGGGATTAGAGCTAAAAATTTCAAAAGCACCTTAAAATTACTTAGAAATCTAATTCCCATTTTCAGAATTGACTTAGGCAGTTACATCCTGACTCTAGTCAAAAGTCAATGGGATGATAACTCCTAAATCACTCTAATACATCCAGAAATGTAACCCACTTCTCTATGTAACACAACACCAAGCACCTCCATAGTCCTGTTTGCCCTTCAGTAGGCATCCCAGGCTTCTGCTTCTTCATCCCTGATTTCAGTCCACATTTACCATATGTTGTGCCTTCATTTTCATTAAACATTTTGAAAGATGGAGGTTTCAAACAGTGAGCTACTCATTCATTCATCTTTCCACACAGAAACCTAGCATCAGTAAAGCATCAACTTCAGACATCATTTTTAACTAATGAGGAAGCAATATTTTTCTCGACATTGACAGCAAAAATACATCCACCCATTTGTATGTTTTACAAGATGATACAGCATGTACTTCTGTCACATCTCAGACTAAGTGTATATTTTGGTCTTCTTCCAGTTACATGCCTTTTTCTTAAATTAATGGGCAATGGATGGACAAAGTTTCATTTGAGTCCTAAGGAAATAAAGCAATAGTTGAACTATCTGGATGGTACTGCTCTTTTATTGACCAGATTACAATGAAGTCCCTTTTTTTTCCTTGGGGCATTGGAAATATCTTTTTATTGCTCAATCTCTGTCCCCTTCCACCCTGTGTCTGTCTTGTCCATCGTATCTGCAACATTATGGGGGGAGCACTTCTATCACAAATGTCTGATTCCACTATGGTACAAGCTATAAAAAATAAACTAAGGAATACGCATATCTAGATTACACCTATTCAGAGGTGTATACAGACATAATACCTTGCTCTCTGGTACAAAAAAAGATGAACTTGCCAGTACTAGTGAATGACCAGCTAGAAAAAGGAATTAAGAAAAGGCAGGGAGGTGGTGAACAAAAGCAAAAATCACATTCAGATCTGAAGGAAAATGATATTCACAGTAAGTCAGCAGTCACCCTGGCTTTCAGCTCTTTTTATGATTTCTCTTCCCCGCCCCCACTCACCTCCCACTTTTTTTATTGCTTACTTTTTACTTCTTTTGCCCAAGACTCTGTATTTTTCACTCTTTTGTCACCTTCCCTAGACAAAAGCACAGGACTTGGGGAAAAGGATCAGGGAAAGGGAAATTCCTATCCTGACATTTATTTCTTCAGTGACCTTGACAAAGTCACCTAATTTATTGTTTCCCTTACTGTAACAAAATGGGCAGGAATGAAAATGAAGTCTTTTTCTAACAGTCACAACTGCTTTGTGATCCAGCCCTGTCGTCTGAGTCTGCTGTGAAACCCCAGACTAAGTTAGCACAGATTCGAGCTGTAATTGTTATCAGTAATGCCTTGCCTCTCCCCTAGCCCCACTTTCTATGGCAGTCAATACCTGTTCAGCAGCCGGTCATGGTGGGAGAATAGCAATCACCAGAATAAATGCTATGCCCTTTCTCCCAAGCCTGTTGCATCTCAATAAACTTTGCAGTGTCTCCAGCAAAGGGGGAATTCAAAAGGGTGGTCCCAAATCAGGACTCTGAAGGGCTTTTCATTCAGAATAAGACACTATGGGAGTATCATGATGACAGCTGCACTTACATCACTGAAAATAATTATTCTGATCCATGAACACAAGCTAAGCCGTAAGAATGGTCTTGTAAGCAAGGTCTGTTTTAATAGAAACATAAGTATTATGCATTACAGTCTATTATAAATTGGTTGTAATTTTCTCCTGACACTCTGTGAATTAAACTAGTTAGGATACAAAAAAAAAAAAAAATAACAAATGCCACAAAGCAGAAAGCAAGCTCAGTGTCTGAAGGTTAATGATTGCTCATGAAAGCTACAGAAATAAATTATCTGCCTAGGGACACTGTCACATGATCGGCACAAAAGCTGCAACAGCCGAAAATGTTTATGTAGAGAAAAAAACACTGTCAGCATCACAGCGCCCTTCCCCCACCGCCAGAGCGGAGTCCCGAGCCAAACAGCTGCTCCTGACTGCTTACATTAAACTAATTTGTGCTGCAACATTGCAGCTGCTTAATTTTTAGACTGAACTTTATCACCAAGAAGTGTTACAATAACAAGTGATCCAGCCCCATCTCTGAAGAAATAGCAAGTTCCTCAACAACAAAGGCAGCTTAAGGTGCCGACATTCAAGAAAGAAGTAAGAAGACTGACCAAAAAGCCCCAGTATTTTAAATCTTAATTACCTACTCTTGCTTTTACTGGGAAAGGGCTTAAAAGACGGGTTTGTGTCTAAATTAATTAGGGGAGTCATACTGGGGAAGTCAAACTATGCCCCTAAGTGGACAGGGGTTGTCCCACCCCTAAATCGGGGGCCAGTGACTGAGATTCATGGCATAGGCTTATGGAGCAGCAAGGTGGAAACAAGGTGAGGTGCTGGGGCTTCAGAGGGTCACCCACCCAGGAGCTGGCCTCCCCTAAACCTGGTGTTGTGAGATTGCACTGCCGAGCCCCACCACTTGCACCCCCTTCCCTGCAGCCTTGCCTCTTCTCCACGCTCCCACTGGTTTGGGGTTTGGTGTCCTGGAGCACTTCTTGCCTATCTTTTCAGCCACAGATTCACTGGTGTCTCCTTAAAACACTTAACGCACTCAATATGTAAAAAGAAGAAGTTAAAAAAAAAAAGGGGGGAAAAAACTCTAGCTCATTCACATCCCAAGGCTTGAAAGCCCTGACCTCCCCCTCACCCCTCCTGCTGCCTCCCCCCACCCCAATCCGAAAAAAATGCGTCCTAAGGCACTGGCACCGGAGGAAGTGTTTACAGAGAGTGGTGCGCCTTGGGTAACGCAAGTGCTGCTCTTACAAAATGTCACATGTTGTTCCTCCCCTTTTCCTCTGAATTATTTTCCTCTGTTAACGTGCAGGGCTTCGTCTTTTGCTGAAACAGACACTGACCTGAACTGGTGGTGATTCCTGCCAAATATGCAGGCACTGTTTTGCTACATGTTGGAATTCGGCAAAGTCCATGTGTCAGGCATTTGCTTGCGCTCAGGAAACGCCAGTGCTCAGACCAAAGGCCTCCCCGCCCCCTCCCACCCCCAGCGCTTGGAATGCACAGAAACTTTTCAGTTTTTAATTAGTTTTAATATGATCAATTTTTTTAGCTGCATATCTTGTTACATCCAGTATGCTTGTTAAAAATAAAGAAAATTTAAAAAAAAAAAAAAAAGGAAAAGGACCATTTAAATGTACTGGTCTTAGCTATTAAGAAAAACAAATGGAGATGGGGAAAAGAAAACCCACAACCCACCGAGAGAGCAATTATACAGTTAAACAAAAAGCTGTAGTTGCTCGCAGTGGTAACCAGCTTGCAGATAGACTGTTTGCCTGTGTTCCTCTCTGCGCCTGGGGAGGAAGAGAGACACAAGGAATTGGTAATGCAAAAAGAGGGGTGCTGCAACAGTACACCCCACCTTTCCCAGCCTTCCAAAGACCAGCTAGAAGGAGGAGATGCTGAATGAAATGATGGGTCCTTTCTCTTCAATTTAAAAGCATAAAATGAATGCAGAATCCCTTGGGGGGAAGGGGGAAGGGATTTTGGTTTTTATCAAAGTAACATTAGTCAGACTTTTACCCAACAGCAGGAGCTGATGGTATCTGGAGTGCATTCTATTTCACCCCAAATGTGTAAGAATAGGGGTGACTGGATGAACAGGCCCCAGGGCTTCTGACTGCTATTCATGGAGAAAAGCTGCAAATGGAAAAAATATTTTAAGAAGAAAAAATTGGGGTAAAGGAAAGAATAGAAAAGTCCCTTACACCCTTACCAGATCTTCCTCTCAAGTTTGGCCTTTAAACCTTTAAAACTTTATGGATATCTTAAAAGAACACCTCTGAAAGAAAAATGTGAGGAATAAGAACCATCTACAAAAACTGGAACTCATCTGTACAACGCAGAAAAGCTGTGTGAGGGAATAATTACAAGTGAGGTAAAGAAAAAAGAAGGAAAGACTTTTAAGGAGTGTTTGGATCAGGAGTTTTAGGGAAATCAGGTATATTGGAAAAGGAGGTCCAGAGGGTCTGTGGCAGAATGCAGAAGTACAAGAAAACAAAAGGAGGAATCAAAAGGAAGCAGCAGCACACTGAAAGGAAGATAGGTAGAGATTTACTTATCAAATAGTACTCTCTTAAGTGAAGGCGCTTAAATATGCAATAGGACTAAAGGCAAATATGGGGTTTCAAGGATAGCTTGCAAAAAACTTGAATTTTCTCTCTCTGAAATTTCTGAGTCAAGAATATCTTTCCAGATTACAAAAACAAACAAACAACCAAACAAAAAAATCCAAACACCCCATGTAAATCTGTTAAAAGTGGTCCTATTTATAAAGCTCACAGTGAGCACAGCCTCCTTGTGCAGTGACAGCAGGGTGGGGAAAGGCATTACCCCAGGCAAAGGCAAGAGGTTCACCTCCTCCAGCCAGGTGGGCCCATGGGGTAACTCTGCACTCTCTTGCCCACGTCTGTGCCAGGTGCCTCAGCCAGCGCACTGTTCCAGGGAAAATGCTGGTGTGCCCCTGCCACCCTAATTCTCTCCTAATACCTAAAAACGTTCCCAGCCAAATCCAGGTGAAACTAAGCAAGTGTCTACAAAAATATTTGGCTTCACTGAATCAACATTTTCCAATATTCTTCAGGAAAATCCCAGTTCAGCATAATATTCATGAGAACAACGATTACTCAGTCAGGTCTACAGAGCCTGAGCACACATACACATTTGTGTGATTCACTTATGATTATCCTGACTGACCTCTAATTCATTCCTTTACCCTTCTTCCTCCAAATGCATTTGCACACTGACAAACCATTTTCTTTTTAAATCAATCGGCCAGGAGAAATGTTTCCTCCATCTGCAGAAATTCCTACACTCACCATCCAATAAATTTACCTAGCGTCTTTGTAGAGTGACATGGCAAAATAGCACATTTGGTAAATGCCACATGAGAAATTAACTGTGTAAATAAAATACCTTTATCAAGGATCTTTGACCTCTGAACATTGATCCTGCTCTCTGGGACTTATTTTAATATTTTAGGGTAATAAGACATTCCAAAAATCTTTGATTTTCTGCTTCCACAAATTCCTTCTAAGGACAAAAGCAGACAATATACATATATATGTGTATCTATACCAGAGAAATTGTGTATTAATAAAAATCATAACTTAGAGCCTGAAATTTTTCCAGCCTTGTAAAGTAGTAAAGGTAACTGAAAGGAGAAACCCTTTCTTTCCCAAGACGGCCTTGTGATTTAATTTAGCTCTTAAAACTTCTTGAAATATCAAATTTCAAACTCACAATATTTTAAAGTTATTTTTTATGGCTCCCTCAAAGGCTTTGGATAGATATACAAGTGGAAAGTACCAGAGTTTACAAGAAGAAAGTAAATTTTTTTTTCAAATTTTTTTAATAGAACTGCTTTGAAAATATTTTTTCTGTTGGCACAATACATGCATCATATTTCATGTACAAAGTGCAAAGTTATAGGGTACTGTTCATGCCAGTAAGAGATAACCCACTGTATTTTAATCATTAATAATGTGGCTGTCCCAAACTCACACTGAAAAAACCACCTATCATGATATAGCGTATTCTCTTTATGTGTGTATACAAAAAATATACAACTGTACTCTTCACTGTCTAAAACTGATAATTATTTTTCCATTTAGATCCTGCACAAAGTGTATCACACTTATTTTCATTTCTAGCAAGAATATTTGGCTTCTTTTTCTAATCATAATGTAAGCTGAAGCAGTTAATAAGCATTAATTTCTATTTCAGAGCATTAATGCTCATAGTTACAATACTCACATGTATTGTTATCACAACACTTTACTGGCATGTTTTATTTTAAAGACAAAATAAGAACTAATGTATATGAAGCACTTACACTGTAAACCTCTTGTTTTATACAGCACTGAATTTCAGCAATAAATTTTGTGTTCAAGGTACTTCAAAATGTTTAGGGATAAGGAGGTATTAAGATTTTGATCAGCTCTTGGCTTTTGTTCTTTCTCTCTTGAAAGAAAAAAGTATTAAGGTATAAAACTCTCAGCACCTAACCCTTTAAGTTAGATGAAGCCTTTCAGCCACAACTGTCTCTCTAGCAGAAGCAGGTTTGCTTAATAGTCATAAATATTTCCTGGGTCATTTCTGCAACATACCACTTTGAAGGGAGGATGGCTCACATTCCTTGTTCCATCACTACCTCCCTACCTAGGGCAGGTCCATTCCCTGAGGCAGACCATATGGGACAATTGGAGGTCTAGCCAAACCATTCCCATTTCAGTAAAGGTGCTTAGGTCCAGATTCTTCCCTCTGCATTTCTGCACTTCATCTAAGCTTATTTTCAGAAGCTCCAAAATTACTCAGCTCTTGTATCTGTCGTCTATAGTCAATGGAGAAAGACAAATTGCTTCAATGTGCAACCCAGCCCACATAAACCATACTTAAAATCCTTTTAGATTTGCCCATATCTCTCCCTTGAGCGCAGAGAGAATCCAAAAAAAACTAAGCTCTGGTCTTGGGCAACTTAGTTAAGCACCTGAATTTACATAGGTCTAATCTCTGCCTTTAAAAAAATTTTATTGGAAAGAAACCTCTGATGAAAAATGGAAATGAACTTTTATGAGAATGTTATTATGATTTTGGTCCTGCTATCCAGATCAGCTCTGATTAAAACAAAAAAAAAACTTTATCTTTATTCAGAAGCTTTGAGCTTTCAGCAACAGGATGTCATAGGACTTCCTTAAGAACCCACTTCAATAAATCAAGCAGCCATTATAAGCTGTGTTTTGAGAACTCAAGATATTGCTTGTTGGAGGAACATTTCCATGGACCACTCAGAAGGTAAAAACGTGTTGCAAGGTGAAGATCTGAAATAAATAGGCCTGTTTGCCTTATCAGCAGGAAAAACAAATGAGGGGACGCGTGCTGCAGCTTTTCTGACTAGCCAGAACTAGGCAAGGTGTCAAACAAGCACCGTCCACCAAGGACTATAATTTCTCCCTTCACCAAGCACCTTATTTTATGCATATGTTGGAGTTGAGGGATTTCTACATTGATTCTTTAAATAGCCCTGCAGAAAGTGCACTGAAGTATAGCACCCAACAGTGTCCTCCAAGACCATGCAAGAAGGAAGAGAAAGCGCCTCAGGACAACCATTTTCGCCTTTGCTTTGTGCTAGGGTGGTTCAGCTGGGTGAACCATGTAAAGCTACGCCTGAAAAATCTCTCTTGAACACGCCATTTACCCATACTCTATCAATAACTTCCAGCTGCAAAACTGAAAATGAGACATGCTTGGACAGCTGGCAAGATTGTCAGAGTTGTGCCATCAATTCTGGAGCAACATGAGCCCCACATCATTACCTCTGCAGTTGACAAAATACCTCTTCCTAGCAGTCCTTCATGGAGCGTTATTAACTGCCCAAGTAATGCAGTGAATCAGCAGTGGCTTTCAGTAGTTAAAAAAGATAAAGGTCCAAACTGATGGTGCCCCCCAAATGGTCCCAATAAGCCCAGAAACCTCGGAGACAGGGAATGACCAAAACTGAAGGAGTGATGATACTGGATGTGATTTCTGAGATAGTTATGTGTTAATTCCCCTTGCCATTCTGAATGTAGTAATTGAAAATTACTAATTGCAGAGATGAACTGTCAGATATTTTCAAAGGGTTTTTTCATCACAGAAGACCGTAGTTTCTATAGAAAGACAACCTTAGACACATGAAAATTTCTTTGCTGAAGGGGACTTCTGATTCAAAAGGGAGGGGAAGATTCAAATTGGGGAAGGGGGATGTTCTAAGAAAGTCAAAGATTATTTCTCATATATGTGAGATTTTAATCCCCTAAAATGTAATTTTAGAATAATTTCAAGACAGAAAACCTATTAAGCCCCCCCCCCCCCCCCCCCATTTTATATTTTTTAAATAAATGTCTACAGTTTTGGGGGCATAATAAGGACACGGAGCATAAACAACGAAGTGAATAAGAAAAACAAGAGATCTCTCTCATCTAAAAATCCAGCAAATCACAATGAATCTTTAAAACAAAGAGTACAAAAAGAGGAAATTAACTTCAGAACAGTCTCACACTGAATCTAATCACTGTTGCAACTATCTGTTAAGAAGAAAGGGATCATTAATTGCTTTTTACAATTTTTTCTGCTAACATTTTAACCAAAAGCTGAAGCTGATGCTCAAAATATTTCAGAGAACAATCTCTAAAAAAATAAATGTTAAACCTTGAAAGGATCCCTTTTTATTCTTTATAATTTAAATTAGAAAGCACCTATATGTCCTAGGACTGTGATAAGACAAATCATATATTTAATTTTATAAGTGTGTGAAGATTGGAGTGGGTTAGAAGCTACCTGGCAGAATGACATTTTTTTTTCAGAAAAGTTGACTCATCAAAACTAAATTTAAGCAACGTCAGTTTGGCTACAAAGAAAAGGAAATGTTGGCAACTCTCCCAACTCAAAGAACTTATAGCAAAAAAATGCTTGAAGATCTGATTCCATATTTTGTTTTATTGTTATAAAACTTTTTTTAGAGTTTTTAATTAGCATATATTACACAAAGTTCTTAAAATCAAAACTGTACTGTCAGAACTTCCCTGCTATTGATTTTGGCAAAAGCTCATTTACATTCAGGTCTGTCTAGTTCAATGTAATGTAGGCACATAACTTAAAAAGAGAATTTCAAAAAGAGGACAGTGCCTTTAGAAGACATAATTTGCAAAAACAAAACAAAATGAACAGATCTGACCACAGATAATATGACAACCTCAGTAGAATTTAGAGACGAGAAAGTGCTTTTCAACCTAGAAAAATTCACCTGAGTCTGAAGTCCCATTTTCCAGCTCTGTCCAATCCCTCACTTCCAGTCCCATTCTTCACCTGTCTTGCTCACACCTCCCCTAAATATATATCCTGAGGAATGAGTCTGCACACAAGCTGTTACTGCTGAGCAACTGGTATCTAGGAACAGGGAATGGGTCTATCTATGGGGACTTGGAGCCTATATGTGCTTCATGCCAGCCTTGATTGTAAAATTATGTCAAGCTCTCTCAGAAGCAGGAGTACTGGCTATGGAAATGTATTTTAATATGTCAGGCTAGACACTAAGAAGAGCAGAAAAAAAAAGCACAAAAACCCTAGATTTGCATTAAGTATGGTTTGAAAAAACTAGTGGTTTGCTTCACTCATTTTCTATAATTTCACAACTTTCTAAACAAAGTATGAAATATATTCCAGGTAAATTTGGATTAAATTCTTTTTCCCTTGGGTCAGAATTGCTCATAAGCAGCACCTTCATCTAAGAGTAAATTGCTGATATTGTGACACAACTTAGAAGAAAATATCCTGTTTTGCAAGGTTAGTAGAAGCTGGCCTTCACCATGAATTGCCACCATCACTAATGAAAGTGGCTAGCTGGATGGCTAAGGAGACCTCTCATCAGGGAATGTTAATGGAAAGGAATCAACCTTATATGCAGTAAGTGAACAATCAGGTAATGGAGTCAAGGAACCATATAGGCAAGGTGGAAAATAAATGCCAGGGACTTGAGAAATCTAATCAATGCCTGATTAAGCTAATTGAAGCCTGGCCACTGAAAATTAATGATTCAGAAAATTGCTCCCAGAACAGAAAAAAGCAAAGATTGCTGGATCTCACATAAGAGACAGAAGGTTCAAATGTGAAAGCAGTTATCAGGAGATTAATACACGGTACCCAGGGTACGTAAAAGTTTGCTATCTCACCTTTTGCCACATTAAGTGTATTGCTTCCCTGCTGCTTCTCCCAGCCCAGGCACCCACCAAGGCTCTGAAGTCCACTGGTTTGATTTTTTTAACAGTAAGAATAAAGGGAACACTACAGCTGAAAATATCCGTACTTTTCTAATTACTCCAGAATGTCTTCCTTTCCAACTTCAGTGAAAACAAAGGGCTTGTGTTCAAACTGAAAAACATAAAGTAGTGATGCTAAAAATAACTATGGCATGAAATGCAAAAGACACTTTATCACATGCTTAGGTACAATTGCTCTAATCCTAATCACCAGTGTTTTCAACTAAAGGCTCCTTTAGAAGCCCTTATTGATCTGGTGGGCTTTTTTTTTTTTGTTCCTATCATCTGTGTATTCCTGGATATCCGTGGATAACTGCTGGGATCTGTAAGAGGTCATTAATTTTTTTTTTTTTTAAAGGCAGGCCTAATATCAGAACACCTGCACTTACTACACAAAAGCCTTCACCTTCACAAGAAATTTCCCAAGGTACTGGGTTTTGAAACCATTAAATTGTAAAAATACTTACAATTGTACCTTTCAATATTTAGTGCTTTCTTAGGCCAAGAGATTCCAAACCAAATTCTTGTGGTTTCCATAGAGTTCTGCTAAACCATGAAAACATGGGTTGTGAACTGTCCATAGGAGCATATCAAACAATACTGTAATTTCTGCATTAAAAATCTGATGAGAAAAAAGTGCATGTCTTTACTAGTACTCATTTAATTCTTGAATTTATTCAGAATTTTTCTGATTCTATCATCTGTACCTCATTACTCATTTGAGATGCTGTCTTCATTGCAATGACATTTTTAAAAGCCATCCATGACAAAACCGAAGGTGTGACAACATTCCTTTGGCATAAAATGAAACATTTAAACTAACACATATTTTACCCTTCCATTGTGGCAATTTTGCTGCCAGCTTTGCTCCTTAAGTTTGTTGACATTTCTTCAACCTTAATTAAATTAATTTGAAGCATATTTATAATTTAATACATCATTGGTCTTCCATTTTCCAAATGATTAATAAATAGACCAACTTCCACCTGTAAGTTGGAACCGGAGATATTTCAAAGGTTATTTTTTTTCCCTGAGGAAAATGAATTCCTTTTTTCTTATTCTTTTTCTGCTTTGTACTCTTTTATCCACAGAGGATGTTACTTTCTCAGAGTATTACTCTGCTCAGAATATCAAAGATACTAAAGTGTTACTATGCCTAACTCAGACATGCCCTGATGCCTAATGGCATACTTGCATGCAATTAATATGCAGCTAAAGAGATTCCCAAAGCTGGCTGAATGTGACACTGCTAAGCAGTGAAACAGAGGAAATGGGTGGGGTTTAGGCATCAATTCAGCTGAAGCAGGCATTCTGCCAGGCACTGTAAATCCTATCAGAACAAAGGGAACAAAAAATTCACTCCTTGGGATCTCAGAAATCCACCAATTTTAACAGTTATTTTGAATACAGAGAATATAAGATCAAATCTATCTTCTGCACTGATTCACAAGGAATACTTGAATCTCAGACTTCTATCTCCTCTCACCATCTTTCTAGGGAAATTACATCCTTTTGTTTCCTTAGCTGACACTCCAAGAATTATCAGTGATTATGTGCAGAAATATACTTTATCAACTGTTTTTCATTCACCTACTGTATTATTTATACATTTAAGGAACTAGTGAGGTGCAATAATCCCTTACAAAATTTGTGCCATTTTTTCCCTACCATATTATCAAACTCAGCGTTTCTGAGATTTTTTTATAACTTCTGTATTTTTAATCATCCTATCAGCTAAGTTGCCAAGAACTGAAGTAAGTCTTACTACTCTGTAATTCTCAGGTTATTATGCAGGCTTTTTATAAATATAATATTTGCTATCTTCAAATATAATTGCTGACTTAAATAAGAGAATGTGTACTTCAGTTAGCCATTTTACTCTTAAATTCATTAACATGTCTACTTATGCTCCATCCAGCTTGATGCTATCCTTAACCCATTGCTTTGCTGGCTTTGGACTCTTCAGTAATTTAGACTTTCACCTTCCCAGCTGGGTAGCAAGAACTTCCAAGTCTGCATTAAATTAAAGATGAAATTCCTTGACTTGATAGTTTTCAAAACCCCATCTCTTGAAAGGAACTCTTTCCTTCAGGATCTGCCCTGTCTTAATCTATCAGCTACCAGTGCTGTCCTGTTTGGGTCAATGTTTGTTATGGAAATAGAACTCACACATAGAAATTGTGTGGGCAATCTTCCTCACTTGCATCAAGTTCTGCCATGTCCCTAACATCTTTTGAACAGAGATTACTGTAGTGACTCTACACTGAAAACAAAACAGGAGAGAGAACTGCCTCCACAGTGGGCAAAGTACCGTACTCTGCAGAAGCAGAGCTCAAAAGTTGTTGAAGTAGCTTTGGAAAGGCTCTCCCCTCTGTTGCATCTGTCTGGTTGCATTCATTTCTTTTAAGTTAGTGCTCTGAATCAGAATACTTTCTTAATTACCAGTGCATCAAATTTATCTTATTTATCTGTCTGACCTTTACTGTTGATTTAGGAGGACACCAGGTCAAAAGCCAACTAAACACACTGTTCCAAAATAATTAAGGAAAGCACTGTATGCTGAGCTGCTATCAACTCCTTTCTCCAGACGGTGCAATCCGCTTTTGCCTTCTGCCAAGTGCTATTGCACAAGAAACCCTTTTTGGAAAATACTGGTCATTTTAAGTAAATCAAATAGCTCACTTTGCAACATTCCTATGAAAAACTATCAGCTTTACTTCCTACGTATGGGAGTCTTCCCTAGCTGCTGCAAGACTACTGAATTTTACCATGGAAGTCCCTCTTCTAGATCAAGTCCTACATCAGCCAGCCCTTTATAAAGACAAGCATTATTCCACAATGCCATCACAAGCTTTATTACAAAAGGACCAAAGAAATCTCACCCTGTTACTACTATACTACACATTTATTTCACAAAAATCTTCAGTCTTAAATGTTCCTGAAATTATCTCAGCATCAAGAATCAAGTTCTTAAGTGTTCACAAACAGAAAGCATAAAAGGGAAGCAAACATGATTGAAATAAAATTTCCTATTGAATTCAAGTGAGTGCATGTATTTGGTCATGGGTTTGGGTTGTTTTACACAATTCAGTCAACTTAAGTCAGATTTATCATTGATTTAGCAATCTACAGAAGTGTGCATATCATGCAGGTACTTAGTGAGTACAGTAGAGTAAGATGTTTAGGAATTTTAAAAGAAAACTTTAAAAACTGGAAAAGCACATACCATATTAAAAAAAAGCTGAGATAATTATTTCTGTTCACTACAATCGAAAATCAAACTGTATTAGAATTAGATACTGAATACATACATAAATTCTATGTCATATAACAGAAGGAAGCATTTGTTTCATTTCAATTAATTTCTTGTAGTCTTTATCTACAACTACACTAAGTGAAGTGGACAAGAGTAAGTTGCAGCTGGAGATCAGGTGTTAAAAGACAAACCCACTGAAAAGCATAAATTTTTTATATATCTGCACTTTTATTCCACGCAACAATTGCAAAATGCCACTCAGGAAATGCCATCTCCGAGCTGACTGATAAGATCATTTCGTTATCTTTTTTTTAGCTCTTGTTATTCCTCCTTGCCATACCAGTCACAAAAAATAGGCCAAGAGGGGGTGGGGATAAGAAACATTTAATAAATCTACTAAAAAAAGGCAAGTGTGTGTGTGTGTGTATATATATATATATACATGCTTTAAAAATATACATCTGACTAATTTTTTTACCTATTTTTGCTGACGTGAAAAAACAATATTCATATTTATCTGTAAACAAGTGAATAGTTAAAATTAGTCAGCTTTGCAAGCAGCCTACATAATGCTTCTGATAAGAGTTTCAGGAATTTACTGGTACCTACAGAGGAACTGAAATATAAATATAAAATAATTACTAAGAATGTATTCCACCTGAACCAGTAAATGATAACTTTCCAACCTGAATTCATCTTCTCACAACAAAGAAAAGACTCTCTGATTCTCTTAACAATTTCATGGTATATCCCAATGTTACCACAAGCCTTGAGAGATAAGGATTTTCCTCTGTTAAGAAAATCAAGTTATTAAATTGGTCAAAGATGACTCTACCAGAAATGTATTCAAATCTTCTTTATTAATTACCATAGGAATTTAGTTTGAGAGTCAGATATAAAATTTTACTCAGCTTTCGCAGATAAAATATATTATGTACAAAAATTCCCAGGATTTTAATTTAGTAAAACCCCAACAGTACTTAACTGAGCAAGTTATTCTCAGAACAGAGAGGAGCTCTGCAGGACTGATTCATTCTTTTACAGTGCATTAGTTTAATCACCTAGGAGATTTCTAACAGACGATGAAATCTAAACAGGAGCAGGAACTTCAGTTATCTTTGGATGAACATATTTAGTTTCACATTCTATCCTAGCACCAACCAAAACAAAACAATTTAAATACACTTCAGTTTTATCCACACAATTTGTTTGACTTTTGCTGGATTTAAAAAGGCAGAGCCAGATATTGTATGTTAATGCTGCAGTTAAGTTCAGGTTCTCCTGTTAATAACTCCCTTGAAATAGAAGCCAATGGGATTTTTTTCTTGTACTATTTTTTGACATAGAGTAATTGTAATAACACAGTAAAATTTGTTTAGGATAGACAAGTGAGTCAAACTAATGATTACAACAAATTATAGAGCAGCCTTCTGTTATACCCTATACCCTTTCTAAAATAATTTGTTATATTACACAGTCTCCCAATTATCAAGCAATGATCCAGAGAAACTCTCAAGATATAGTGACATATTGTTAACAGCTCAAACAGAAGTGAACTCTAGTGAGCAGTCAAAATCAACAAACAAAAGGATAAAATCCTATTTTCCCTGTACAAAGAATACTCTTTACTGGTAAGAAGATGCTGTATCAGGCACAAACTGTATAAAAATAAAAACAACTGATAAGAAAATAAGATATGATAACCCAAGTTAATAAAGGGCATTAAAAAAGAATGAATGTTCAATGCTACGTTGTTTATTCCCATTGTTTCAACGTCTCTAGGAGACGCAAATGTATTTTGTTCTATAAAATCCCATATTTTAATAGATCATGCCAATGTTTGTATAAAAAAATTACTCTTCTAGGTTCATGTTTTTCATTCCCTTATTTTTTTAATCATTTGTGTTTCTGCTTTGTAATAGTAGAATTGTTCATAACCAAAGATCTGAGTCATTAAAAAAATATAACATGCACTATCTAATTTTAAGACCTGTGTGTAGAAATATGTAACTGAGTGCTAGCATACAGGAGCATACCAAGGGGAGCTGACATGCAACCAAATTCAACTTAAGTTTTGTGGTTTAAAGTTCAGAAAGTTCTTGACCCATAGTGGCAGCATGTGGCAGTAAATCTGTATTTTCTACACCTTCCTTCCCATTCTACATGATGCTGATTGTGTCGGGAGAGACACAGTCAAGCGTCCTCCCACCTACTCATCAGATGGCTGTGCCATCAAGGGATCATGGTTTTCACTGGAGAGAGGATCTTCCCTGCACACATGGGAGGTGAGGAAAATGCTTTCCCATCTGGTTGCATGAAGTCACTTGCAAAGAAGGTCTGAATCCAGAGAAAGTAGAAATTAGGCTAACATGTGGAAGACAGACAGATATTTTGTTGCCTTAATTCCCAGGTCCAGTATATTTTCGTTTATCATTCTCTACAGCTTCGTAAATTTGAATCCATTGTTGACAAGGAAAGCTTTGCCATCAACTCATTACACAAATCAGCTAGCAACTGTTAGTTATAAGGTTAGATGAGTTCTTTCCCCTCATAAAATCAAATGATCTATGCATGCAAAATACAGACAGGTCTCACCTAGTCTATCTTCTTGGTCTCTGTGCATTTAAACAACAGCTTCACATGGAAAAGTCTGAATTAAGGACACAACAGTAGCAACTAATATAGTAAAGAATCAATACAATATTTATTAAAGGGATCTGTGAGAAAAACAAGAAAGTTGTTAACCTGTTTCACTAGATACAGTTTTCAGAAATGTCCTCCAAGGTAACTGAAAAATAAAATGTTTGGTGTGGAGTAGGTTCAAAATGGAACCTTCACATAGGGATAAGAACACCCTGTAAAAAGAATATACTGCCACACATAATGTTACAGACACATTTCTAGTAAATAAACCTCCATCTGGAGCTCCATGTTTAGGAACTGGATACTGAACTTTGGAAGAATAAATTGCATTTACTTTTAAATAGTTTCATAGAAAATTTTCACACTGATATAAGAATTATGTAAACAGCTGCTAAAATAAATCACCAGTATTTAGGCTGCAAGCTGTGTGGAGTACACACTGTCTTTAACGTTATGGTTGAGAGCACCCTGTGCTGTTTTACCCTGTCACAGGGCCCATCTTGTTGCTTGTTTCACTGCAGCACTCAGTGGAAATGGGGATATCAGTGCACAGGTCCTTAAAATGCTTACATATATTTTAAGATACTACACCTGCCAGAAGACCTTGCACAATAATTAAGCATAGCGAAGTCCAAAAGAAATTCAGATCCCCATTGTACAGTCAGAGAAACAATGCTCCAGAGGCTAGTTAA
The DNA here is from genome assembly GCF_041296385.1 of Aphelocoma coerulescens. NCBI lineage: Eukaryota > Metazoa > Chordata > Aves > Passeriformes > Corvidae > Aphelocoma > Aphelocoma coerulescens. The sequence continues at coordinate 61,003,045 of NC_091016.1, read as the reverse complement.
ATAATTGCCAAGAGTTCCTCGACCTGTGTCACAAAACCATTTATCCAACCATAAATCCAGATAAGCTTTTGTATTGTGATTCTTGGTACAAATTGTGACAGGGAACAGAAGATACACTACTTCAGTGCATCTGTGTACAATTTCTCTTTTAGTTGAAATTCATATTCAAAGATTACCACCAGGAAATGAATTCTGGGGCTGACCAGAGTTAGATTCACAAAATACCTGCTTGACTTTTTAGGTTTACAAGCCCAACGTTTAAAGCACCATTTGAACATTCAACAGCCCCTTAAAACACCCCCTTCTTCCACTGCTAAAGTCAATAAGGTGCTATTGAGTAGAAGCACAACCACCTAAATAGTGACCAACCGTGCATTACTTGGGCATAAAAGACTTGATAAAAGCACTCCACCTCTCTCTCAGGAGTCCACACCAGTAAACAGAAGGACATGAAAGAACCGTTCAGTATTCTCCTCTCCTTAATAGACGTGGCAGTCCTTTCTGCTTCACGGGTTACATTCAGCCATGACATGAGCATCATCATTTCCAAACAAGGAGATCACATCTCCACCCTTCTTGATGGGGTTTCTTCATTTTGTGAAATCTGTGTAACTATTTCTGAGTAGGAACTGGAATGCCACATGTCTCGTCCCCCCAAGTGAAGAAAATCCATTACTGTCCTCCCAATCTATTACTGAGAGTGTTTCGGCTCTCACTTCAAGCATGCCACTGAGGATGAATGAAATGTGACAGTCAAAGAGGGATTTATTTTAACAGCCCCATTTACATCCAAGTTCCATGTCAGACTCTAAGGAATGACTCAAAGAACTGAAATGAAGGTCAGGGCAGAGAGCAGCCTACAGAGAACCAACATGATATATCAAGCATGGGGACTTGGATGGAATTCACCCTATCCAAAAGTGACCCATAGTCTTTCTGTACCACTCAGGCTCTTAGAAGGCTTGCCTGTATCACATGAGGAGCCCTCAGTAGCAGGTATCTCCACAGAGAGGTGATTGCATTGCACAGATGTGTCAACTCAGGTCCCAAGACAGCGCAATCAAATTAATGTAGAACGTGGATCTAGTTAATAAGTCCTGCCCTTCAGCAGGCAAATATAATATCATATTAGCAGTGTTACACTGTGAGCATAAGACAGTAATAGGGTTATACAATCTGGCAATCTCCACATTGCTTCCCATTCTGAAGTACACATGTGTTAAATCTTACCTGGCATACTTTTTTTTTTGATACCCCTGACACTCCAGGAAGCATTCCCATCCCAGTGCCCACAGAACACTTTAAGAGCAAACACACTTTATTTTAAAGCCTTGGGACCTGAGTTCAGGAAATTGTCTCAATCCAAATACACTTTGCTGAGTGTAAATTCAGAGCTTGGAGCAAGGCCCATCGGGTAATGAACCTCAGAGGCTATTAATCCACAACCTACAATTTGTAAATGTGCAGGATACTGACTCAGTAGAAAAAAATAATTTTAAACATCTGTGGTATTCTTTCAATTCCAGATTAATTACACTGCTCAGATTGTAATGTTAGCCAGAAATTTCAAGTCTCTCCACTGCTATGTAGAGAATGCTGTAGTTTCCTTTGTGTTTATCACTGCTCTGCTACAGCAGGAAGCTTCTTGCCCAACGCAAGCTTATGTTCAGTTCTGTGTCCTACATTTATTCCACAGCTCACCTTGCCTGCCTTTTCTTTCTCTCTTTGTCTGAAGTCCTTCTGAAACTCTTTGTTACACAGCATTAATTATTATTATTACTACTTTTAAGACAAAGGCTGTGTACATACCCCCACATCACTCCATCAAAATGGTGATATAAATTAAAATCCAAACAGGCTGTTTAATCCTTTTGAGAAGCTAATAATTATTTTCAATCAGCAAAGACTATTCTGCCATTCCAAAGAATGATTAATGAGAGCAAATGTGTTTGTAATTTATTAGCAGCAGCTTGGGGTGTGGGGGGAACAACTTAGGAATGGCAGCCATAGCATCAACATCTGATGATGTGAAGGCACTTCTGTTGCATATTATAAAGTCAAACATAAGGCTGCCTCTTTGGTGATTTATACCCTGCACAGTGATACCAAATGCCTGGGTTTTTTTCATGAATGGCTTTGCAGTTATTTTTTGTAGAACTGTCATGGAAAAAAAAGAAATCAACGAGTATGTACCTCTTCCACCACACTCACTCACCCATCAGTATTCTTCAACATATGCTTCTCAAAGAACAGAAGTATATCACAATAAAACAGGAGGGAAAAGGCAAACAAGCAGAAGGAAAGCAGAGGATTGACTGAGATAGGAGGAGCATTAAATCCCTCTATCATAGTACCTGATGAAATAGCTTTATGTCCTGCACACAACATAGTGTCTGAGAACTCTGTAGAGTTGAATATGTAATTTCATCTCCTCAACACCCTAGCAAGAAGAGAATATGTGCATATCAAAAACAGAAAATTGAGGCATGGCAGGGCTGAGAATTTCTTAAATTACATTATGTTATTATCTGTTCACTTAGTTGCCTAAATACTGCCAAAAACTCAGGTCTTGCGGTTAGACCCCCACAAGAGGACTTTACAATTAAATGGGACTTTATGTGCCCGGACAACCCACCTGACAGCAGCCAGACTCAGCACTCATTGTATCCTGAAAGTACCTTGCTTCTCGAGGATGGAGCTTTCCCTTGGTCTAAACTGCAGTGAAACTTAGAAACTAGAAAGGCAATTCCTATGTCTAAATCACCAAGCATTGCATTTCCCAAACAAAGTAATACATGCAGTATATCTACAGGTACAAAAATCCAGCCTGAGATACTGCACACACATTCTACTTGTTGTAGGGGCAAGAAGAGTGTCTGCAAATGCAGAAAATCCCCAAAATTCAAAACAACAACATTTTTGCATGCAAAAAGATCTCTGTGGGAATATTCAAGTTGATACAAAATCACCTCTGAAAGGACAGCATATTCCTCCCAAAAAAGTGATAGGATCAAGCTGGAACTGTCTGAAACCCCTATCTCTTGCCTCCCTCCCAGGAGGGTGTTTCTTTGATAGCTGGGATCAGTAGCAGCACCATCTGCCCCTTCTTTTGAAGTTGTGTCACTGTGCAGAAAAATAAAAAGCAAAACTGAAAGAACCAGAAGGAAAAATTAAGCACAGCATCACAGCAATTCTTTTCTCCCTTCTAGTAGTCCCAAAATCTTGTTTTCCTTCTTTGTCTTTACCTTTGTGTTAATGTAGAGGGCTGAGAAGGAAACCAATCATGACCCATTTTATAAATAAGCAATTATTCCTGACAATTTAGTGCTTGAGGGACCCCATCTGGAGCACTGAGTGTTGTTTGGGGCTCCCGAGGACAGAACGGATACTTACAGACTGAAAAGTCCTATCATGCTGGTGAAGCACATGACCTAGGACAAGAAGTTGAGGAAACTGGACTCATTCAACCCAGATAAAAGGCTTAAGGAGAGTCTTGTTTCTATTTGCTACTTCCTAAAGGGGGTAAAAGAGACAGAGAGAAGATAGAGATGGCTTCTTCTCAGCAGTGCACAGCAAAAGGCCAAGAGGCAATCCTCAAAACTTACATCACGGGAGACTGCAATGACATGCAAAAGGGAAAAAAAAAAAAAAAAAAAAAAAAGAATAGGCAGAAAAAGGAAGAAGTTCACAAAGAGGTCAGGAGACTTCCATCCTTGGTAATATTCAGAGTTTTCCTGGACAAGGTCCTGAGCAATTTTACCAAATGTTAGCACTGCTTTGAGCAGGGGAGGGTTGACCAGATGACTTCCAAAGATCCCCTCTATCCTAGCCCATTCCATGACTCTCCACAGACTTTCTCACAATGTGATAATTAGGAAGATGCAAGTTTGAACTGATGCAAAAATAAGAAGGATATGACACACAGGATGCCCTTCAGCGCCCAACTTTACATCCGCATTTTGAGGAAGCAATGCCTTAGCTGATGAGCTGAGTTTTCCAACTTACGCAACAGTTCCTGCACAAAGGAGAAATGAATGAAACACCACAAGGTTTACTGAGCAATCAGAAAAACTTAAGATAAATAATTCCAAAGAAATTCCCTGTGCAAACAGCAGTTTCTGTTCAAGGCAGACATAACCCACGTAGGCACTGAATGAGGCAGCATTACAAGGATAATACTTTCCTAAGGATGAACTAGTCTTGTAGCATTTTGCCTGTATGTTAGACACAGATACACTTCCTTCATCAACTATCAACTGGCATGCCTGGCTTCTTGTTCCACCTCATTCTTACTTAACCAATCTATTTGCAGTGAACAACACAAGCAAAAACCTTAGGGGGGATTTTTGTATGGCAAGCTATGAATCACATTTTTTGGCCCTTCTTTTATAATCACAGGGTACTGGCCACAGCTGGAAGCTGAACACAGTTCTCCTCAGATCAACGGTCTGCTCTGATATGACAAATTCTGTGTTTTCGTTCTGTTCCCTTTGATGTCTCTCTGCTCAAGCCTCATCTTGTTTTCATTCTATACATTGTATTTGGTGAATTAGACTACAAAGTCTTGCAGAAGACATTGGTTTGAACAAGACTTCAAAAAATGGCTTAGTGCATCTGGATACCTCCAGTTGACTGACACTTTAATATAACTGGATTTTTACAAAATGATGGACACCTGCTCTTTGAAAATCAGACTCCTCTTAAGCTGTATGAAGATAAGCACCACAGAAGTGACGCACCTGAAACTAATAGACACTTCTAAAAAATCCTGTGCCTTTACTGTGATTGATAGAGAACAGTGCACATTTACAGCATCCTTTTAAGAAAGAGCCACATGTCTGGCTCAAGGGTAACAGCATCACCAGTTTCATATGCAACAACCTATCATAGTGCTCCACTATGTTAATCTATTCTGAATAAACGAGAAGAGTGCTAAATTTTTAATGAACAGTGTTTCCACCTGTCTCAAGATAATGAAAGAATGCAAAGCTGTTCTTAGAACTTTACAGACAGCAAGAGTAATTAGATGGTATCGGCACCTATAACCCTGGGCTGATCACACCACCACATTTTGTGCAGAAAAGCAAATTTTTTTTTAATGGATCTATTCTTTCTAAAAGAAAATTATTCTTTGATGTTATATTACTCAGGGCTGCAGCATGAGGGAAAATAAAGCTCTATTGCACAGATCATTCTGTACTCCCACTGTTCTGTAAGAATACTAGGGTCCTGTGGGCAAAGGAAAAAGACCTACAAAACCAGTACATGGGCTCACACTCACTTCCCACCTAAGAGAAAACCTCAGCCACAAAAGAAAGTGAATGTCCAAAGAATTACCACTTGAAACTCTCCATCTTATAACATGAAGTTCTGGAATGTTTTCCCTACCTCACTGCTGTTACGTTGGCAGGGAGATGACAGGCAATACAGAGGCAAGAGCTTCATGCCCACCTTGGCAAAAGCAGACCATCCCTTAACAAGCCTCTTGTTCTCCCTTATCATTTGAAACACCTTGTGTGCATTATGGATGAAATGGTATCTCTTTGCTAAAAGATAAAAGTAGAGCATCCAGCCCGTGACAGGACACTTGTATGCTTCTCTCATCAAGTCAAAATGGTGTCAAATTTCTTTTGTCTGTATTTGAAATGCAGCTTTCTCCCCCTAGAACATTTTCAAGAGCACGGATCGTGTAACTCACACTAGATTGTGACACTAGGCTAGTGCAACTTACATTTATGAAGCAGAATGATTGTTCATCGTCCTGCTGCCTAATGAAATCAACTACATGAATAAATCCAATGCTAATTAAGAATACTATTTATCAGAGTATGGATTACAAAAAGACAGTGTTTCCAGTTGACTGAGTTGTGAGAAAAGAACTACCTTGCAGGTCAGCAGGTGGCCTGGGGCTGCTTAACTGATCCTGCAGAGCTGCTGTGGATGCTGAAGTTTGAGGACCTGCTGGCAGCACCAGCACTGCTCATACAATGTGGCTCTCTGGCTGCTGAACAGATCAGACAGAACTCTTCAGATGTGAAATAAAAGCAAAGATCTTACTCTACATACTGAAAATGCTTAACAGGAAATACAGTGCAGTATTTCAATGGTAGAAAAATTAAGTAATGAGGGGACATATTGAATTTGGTTCTATGTACACTCAGAGCAGGTTTATCCTGGTTGTTAAGAACAAAGAAGGAACACAAACCAGCTTACCAGAGAGGTTAAAATTACATTATAAAAAAAATCACTATAAAAAGTGGGAAAGTACTGAAAGTGAGGCGAGAGAATGAAATGGAGACTGATTTTAGTGAGTTATGTAGGGCATGTATAAGAAGAATCACTGAGAAAAAATGTGTAAAGGGCATGGCAGCCCAAAATAATATGATGTAGGAATACTGAAAACTGAACTAGCAGAGACCTTGACAGAGGACATAAGAACGTCTGAGGATCTGAAATGGATTTTTACAAAGGCCAGAATTAAAATAAATAGATAATGAATATGTCCTAAAATATGGTTTATAAGTGTATTGGAGAATAAGAGATAAAGATGATGGTATAGCATCTGGCATCATCAGGCTCAAACAATGCAGACAAAAATGAATCTAAATCAATAAGAACTTGGAATACTATTGGTCTTAAAGGGTTGACACCTGAAAATATTCAATTATCAAGTAAAGAAGTTAGTACAAATAAGAAAAACATGCTATCACATAAGGTGTTTATCAAAGAATGTCTCCTATTTTTGCCTTACCTGTAAAAAAAAAAAAAAAAAAAAAAAAAAACAAGAAAGATCAAGGCAACCCAGGGAGATGAGTCTTTGGCTGTTATCAACAGACATTAAAATCTCTTTTTCTCTCTCTTTTTTTTTTTTTTTTTTTTTGCATTACTATGGTTGTGCAGTGGTTACACACTGACAAAAATCCCTCATGTTTCAGCTGTCAGATTTTAAATATGAAAATCCAAGACAGTCCTAGAGAGAAGAGTTATGCACATGTTTTATTTGATTCAGAATGAACTACTCTGCACATCAATCAACTAATAAATGAGAGATCAGACAAATTATATACAAGTAATTTCTATATTCAGAAAATCTGCTTTATTGTGATGGCTGCCCTGGGAAAAACTGAATTCAACATATATTTCATAAGACATTTGACTTTGACCATATAATTCAGGACAATTTGTATTATACAGGACAACTCTCGCAACACTACCTAATGTAGATGTGCTACCTTAGTGAAAAAGCTGATATTATAACCCTCAGTTTGCTCTGAGGGTTAACTGTCTAGCTCAGTGCAGAACTAGAAGTCCACAGTAAAGATTAAATGCGACTGCAAATACATCCGTTAAAAATTCATTCTGAACAGAGCCTAGATAAAACTGTGGAGTCTTCCACAAAGGCAAAAGTGATAGGCAGGTTTATAAATAAAACAAAGACACATTGTTTTACAAAAAAATACTATGCCAACTTGAAGGGGGGGGGAGGTGGATGGAATCTAGCAGCTACACAAAGAGACTAGTGATGCACATTGCTGTCTTCTTAGAGCTTTTGTCAAACTATATTTTTCTTAAGCTTTAGACAGGACACATTACCTTTGAAACATGCTGAATAGACATGATTCATAAAGAATCATGGGGAGCCTAGGTTCTAACAGGTTAGCATGGGTTAAAGTTGGTTGCACATGCTAACATCACACCTCTAAATCTTTGTCTAGACAGATCATTAGAATAGATAACTTGTTTGTAGGGTGTAAGTATACAGAATTAGATAACAAACTGTTCCAATATTAGTAAACAAAAAATCAGTGTGCTGACAATGGATTGAAGACAGAAGTAACAAGTCTGGTTCCTTGGGAATGCCTGTTTAGCTCTCTGTTGCTTATTAATAACCTTGAAAGGTGCTGTCTGAATGTGGCTAAAAATATGTGGTAACTGGAAATTACAGGAATGCCTCATATACTTAAAGAATGTGCCATAGCATTGGAGCACCTGCATTGACAGAGGTAATACCATCAAATGCATCATAAGGACTTGTGGGAGCTCATCCCCTTCACCCTTAGCTGCTTTGCACATTCTTGTCCAGTGCTCAGTGAGAAAGCATAGCCAATTTGCCTAAGCATCTGTGGGAGCCAATTTATCGAAGTATCTGTGGAAAAGGCAAGGGGATTCCACACTACACAGGAAGAACAGAGACACTGAGTGTAGCTGACCTGCAGGGAAGTTGCATTTATAGATTCAGCCTTTCCTCAGCCTTTCTCAGCAGACAATGCACCAAAGGGGATGGATTCCTAAATTAGGTTAACTAACCTCATCTGGCCAATCCAAGCTTCCAGTCAGGGAAGCCTACGTTGGAATGTTTACTTTCCTAAAAGCTTTAATGGGCAGATATGTTCAGTGAAAAGCTGTTCTGGGGAAATAATCATATTCTGGCAAAATCAAATCAACCAGTGCCCAATTTGCATATAAAAGAAACTTTATCCATACAAAAATACATGTTTTCAATTGCAAACACCATCACCTTGCTACGCAAATTTCTAAATGTGTAATGTTTCAGTTAAGGCAACATCTAAACTCTGCCAGTCATATCTCAGGCACCGAATTAAACTAACCTGCTATCAGACTGCCATCAGGAAGATCTTTTTCTTGTGGTGTGAAAAGCCCTGTGGTTGGGCTTTTCAGCAAAAGCCAAACCATTTCCTTTGATCTCAGAATTGCAATTTGCCTTTTACTACAACTTTTGGGGGTTACTATTAAATCTCCTGAATCTTTCCATGTTTCTATTTAACTGACCATTTGGGGTCCCGAGTAGTTTAACCCCCCCCAGAACACATCATAACAACATATTCCCTCAGGTTTTCAAACCTTGATCTGTCACTGTTGTGTAATGTACCAGAGTGGTGTTGCCATAGCCATGGCATATAATAGGGTGGATACCTGTTAGTTCAGTGTCCTTATGTCCTGCTGAAACAACATGTGAGAGGAGAGATAAATGAACGGTGGAAGTTGATCGTCAGGTTCTCATCTTTTGTCACTGAACAAAAAATATTAAAAACTTAATATTTGTATATACCTGTTACAGGCAGATAAGAGGACAGGTACTTTCTCAGCAGGTAAATATAGCCTGTCGGATTCTCTGTGGTTATAAGATGGGCAGAAAGGCCCAGAAGACTGTTAAAATACAAAGGGAGTTTCCTCAAAACGATCCACGCTCGATATCTAGCTTATTAATTGCAGCATGTTTTATTTGACTGTACCTCCCTCCGATTCTAAAAATAGAACTGTCAGAAGGCATCGCTGTATCAGCTGGTTCCTCTCTGCAAGTTAATCTATTATACAAGAAAAGGACTTTACAAATGGCTACATTAAAGACATCTAATGAAGTCAAAGCAGCTGTTTTAAAAGGTATTCAAACAAAATCTAGTCAATGAGATTTGGCCTCTGAATTTCATGTTGTACTATTAGGTATGTAGAAATTGAGCTTTTCAGGGGAATGAATTCTTTAAATTAAGTGAAAAGTCAGGCTATTTGAGCACCTCATTATACTCTGTATTGAAGATCTTTCTCATCCATATTATCCTATTAAGGATTGCAGTGATACCACAACTGTATTCATTGGTGTAATAAAAGGACACACACAGCACTCAAACCAGTGCTTTTGATACTGCTGTCCTTATTCAAGCTTGGTTCCTATTTATCTCAACAGAAATTTTGTCACAGGATATGGAATTAAGCCATGTGTTTTTAAACCAACAATATATTACATCCTGCAAAAATGTAATTTTCTGGGCCTTACAAAATATCAAAGCTTCAGATCATTATTAATTACTTATGCATGCATATTATTCCTCCTTCCTACAGACAGATCTTCTTTGAAGCAGAATGGGCGCATTTCCTTCAGGCTATTCTGCCTTAAAAGGGTCAGCTTGAAAACCACATTTTTGTTACGCCTATCAAATGTGGTATCCACAACACTGAAAATAACACTTAAGGCTACTGCAAGAAGGAAACAACAAAGAAATATATGTCTGTATCTCTGACATTTGATTATGTGCCCATCCTAAGTAAGCTCGTATAGGCATGTTTTGCATGTTCAAGCTCTCATTTCTCCCTTCCTCAATGATCTCCTGTATCTTACCAGTAAATTAAAACCTTCCATAGTATTTTTAATAATACAGAGTATATTAGTGAAGTGAATTTTACCAGAACGTGTGAATTTTACCAGAACATGTGTATTTCAAATCAGGAAATTTTAAGGAGGGTCCCTTTCAGTAGTTCAGAACAAGAAAGCAGGTAGCTGCAGGTAGATTTTACACTGGACTTTTAGTGACAAAATATGGGCAAATATATCCCATTCTTATCCATTAAATTGATGCCCATTGCATCTAATAGAAAATTTAATGCTCAGGAAATCAAAGCTTTCATGTAAAAGCACAATTCTACTTTCATATGTCATTTTGAAATCTGATATTAGTATCAGGGGGAGCAAGTGCAAACTGTTATTTTTTCATTGTGCTATGGCAAATCTGATTCCAATCCATCACAAAGTACACCACTAACTTTGTTAAACTCAGAAAATCAAATTAACAATTATTTCTTTGTGTTGCAGAACCAATCAATAATTCCTGGAACACCTTCCGAAGTAGCATTGTCATGATGTAGATATATAGATATAAGTAATGGGCATTCTTCAAATGATAAGAAATTACATCAATCAATATGCTTTTCTCTAATTTAGCTCTATAATCCCTTTCCATCACATTCTGCTTTTCCTCTCACACTCCTCACATTTTCTTTTCCTTCCATTCCCACCCTATCCTCTCTCATCATGATGTTCCCTCTTCCATATCACCTCTGTTCACCCTGCCCTGCCTCCTGTGTGTTGAGCATCAACAGTGCCACCCCTTACACCAGGCATTACACCTCATCCTTCAGCCATGGCATCCAAAGCCCTTCCTTTGCTGCTGATTTGCTTCCATAAACTGCAAAGAACTGTGTGGGTCCAAGTGCCAATTTGGTTGTCCGCATGCTAAGCTGGAGAATCTGAAAAACCTGCCATGGAACCTCTTGGAGGAGTGATCCACCCTAGGGTTCCTTAGTTTCAGAATTACAGCCATGTGGATTGCACATAGGACTGGGAGCCCAGAAACTCCTGAGTGCCAGGAATAGCTTTAAGTAATGATTTTTTAAATGGATCCCGACAATTCATTAATTCTCTTTGTCTCAGATTATCTGCAAAGATTGGTATAATAGTGCTTTGCTCACCTTCCTCACAGAATTTTGCAAGGAATATGCTTGAGTTTCATTTCTTTGAAGGGGAATTATGCTTTTTCACCCGAAGGCAGAACTCAGCCCTTCTACAGTCAAGACATAAACCTCAAGTTTTATTATAGTCTTTAAGAGACATATGCAAAGTCAAAAGTTGAACAGAAGGCTGTTACTCCCATTAAGAAGAGATGTGACAGGAAAAAGCAAACAAGGAAAATGAAGACAGTGTTCCCTTTAAATTAAGTCAAATTTGGGTCCCAGAAAAGAAGATGGAGCAAGAAGATTCCTGCTTTCAAGGGAAAGTATGTTAAGTGCTGAAAACATTGACTACATTGTTCATGATTACTTAATGACTGATTACTCAGTAATGTTCACAAGGTCAGCAAAACCTTGGGTATCTGTCATCCGAATGCCACTTCCACGAATTTAAGTGAACAAAATTGCAGTAAATTTTGATATCTGACATTTTTAAAGGCCATACGCCTTTATGATACAGTTTATTTATTTAGGCATAGTCAAAATGTAACAAGAAAAAGAACTATTCATACCAAAAATGCTATTTCTAGAATTGCATTTGAGTTACATGACATTACAATATAAATCATAACACAGAATCATAACACAGAATCATAGAATCATTTAGTTTGGAAAATACCTTCCTCACAAGAGTATTAGAAAAATGAGTAATTAAAAATGCCAAATATATATAAGCATGAAATAGGCATTTTTATTGCCAAAACAAAGCGTTTATTACAGAAACCAATTATTAAGCTATAGAACACATCAGATTTTATGAACTAAATCTACAAATTAATTGAGTGCCTAATTCCAAGTTTAGGTGCCTCAGGTTAACATTTCAGCAGTACTGCAACCCACATATCCTACTTATATTTGAGGGCAGAGCAAGAGATCAACAAGTAGGCACATGCTATGCTGTGAAGCTGCTGACAGCCCTACCTTGTGCCTACTCTCTGCTGGAAATCTCACATTCAGCATTTGGTGGGGGAAGTTAGGAGGGTGCAGCAGGGTCAGGGCACACATCTGTCAGGATTAGGTGTATTGGGAAACACATTCTGAAATCTCCTCTCTGCCTGATTCATTGAAGGAACTTGAGCCTATTCTCTTTCTCCAGGAATTGGTCAAATGTCGAAGCCATTCAGTGTTTTGAAAAAAGTCAGTCTCAATCTGTCCCACTGTGGCTGCTTCACTTTGTACATTTATTGGAACACGCACATGAATCTGGGTCTCCCATATGACCATCTCAACTAGCAGGTTAGTTTCACAGGCTCCAATTCCCACTGAGGAAGAATAACTTTAATAGGAGGTACTTACTCAAAAATGTGCTATGGCCTCCGATATTGGAAATGTGTGCTAATATGTGGCTCCAAATCAGACCAAATACAAACATGGTCTGAATACTTGCCTGCTATTTTGCATTCTCCAAAATAAAATAAAATAAAATAAAATAAAATAAAATAAAATAAAATAAAATAAAATAAAATAAAATAAAATAAAATAAAATAAAATTTCTTTATCCTAACATGTGGCACACTGGTTTTCAAGGGATTTCATATTGTTTCATGGGAAATTATACACAGAGTGAACTCCGTTAAATATTCTGAGAAGAAAAAGTACATCATCCCAGCATTGTGGAACTGGGATCCAACTAAACTAGGCACTGAAGCAGAAAAGTGACTTCTTGGTCTGAGCACCGAAAAGGAGGGGGAAGAAAAAGACAAAGAAACACTGGTCACACCTTGAGCAAGCTAAGCATGGGCAATTAGCTCTTCATAAAATGGTACAGAAAAGAGCTTGTATACAAACAATATAGCAGCCAGTTTGGGGGCCAGCTTAAGTATGGGTAAATATTTCCTGAGCACACCAACCCACCTCCAGAATAATCTTGCTTCCTACCAACTCAGGAAACTCCTGTGATGGCAATAGGAAGAAGTTATACTGTGGTACACTGAACCATCTCCATCTCTAAAACCTGCCCACACAAGAAGAACTTGTCAGCAGCCTTCCACTAGCAATAATTTGGTTGTAAACAAGAAAATGTAACCCAAGTTTGGCCTGAGCAACACAAACTATTTAGCAACAAAAGCTTGGGTTCTCTGTATTTACCCTTTCCTACGATAAAGGAATAAAAGCACTTAACACCTTTGGCCAACATGGCCCAGTGCCAGTTTGCAAGTGTCTCCTAGCACATGGAAAGCCTCATGCACATACCAGGCAGCAACAGCGAGAGGTGCTCGTTTTCAGGATCCACACTCCAGTACTCATGGGACTGGGGATTGTCAACAGTGGTGTATGAGTGTGTACCTGGTCATAAAAAATTAAATCATTCTCAAAAGTGTGTTCTTTCCCTGCCAAGAGCATTATATTCCATATGGAAATGACTCATCTGCTCTTTGGTCACTTTCGTGGAGAACACCATATTGTGACCACCCTCACCTTAAATTTGGGCTTGTCTACACATGGAGTTGTTCCTGATTAATTGTTCTTGATTAATGTCTTGTGTGGCCACGGCATCCACATGCAGCACTGTTCAGGAACAGCTCTAAGTGTAAACAAGCCCTGATTCACAGTAGGAGTGCTAACAAGATCAGGAGGAATGGCCCATGCTCAGCACCTCTTGGGACAGACAGTTAAGTAACACAGAGTAAGACATTCCTCAGTCAACGGCTCCAGCCAAAAGACATCCTCAGAATATACACCTAACAGGATGTAAAGCACAGTCCTAGGTACCTTTTTAAAAGTCAGTGACGTAGGTGGATGCTCTCAACTAAATATTCACTGTTCTGACAGACATCCTTGCCCTCACAGACCTGGAGGATCCACAGGATTTAGTCCCAAACTTGTTCAAGCTTTGCTGATTTTGGCCAAGCAGCAAAGAAAGGGGCTTCAGCTAACTGCCTGGAGCAGATGAGGCTGCACTTCCCTCAATACCAACCCCCAAACTCCTTTATTCCTTGGTAGTCACTGAATCTTGCAGACTCCTTCCTTCTTTGCTGTAGTTTTAAGCTCTCATTCTCACTTGAATTATTTTCTGTCCACATATTTCTGATGCATGGAGACATCCTTCTTTCTCAGCAAGTTTTGGTTTAGTTTGGTTTCCCCTCCAAGTTGGTTCAATTATATATTATTATAGAGAGCCAAGCCATTATTACTCCAAGCGCCACAACTCAAAGTACTTTCTTGAACAATTATTTACTGGTTTTGTTTCTGCTGAGTACCTACACTCAGTTCTGTCAGTAAACAGAATTTAAAGAAAAATTCCCAGCAGAAGTTATTAAACCAATGTCACCTAAGCTCTTCAGTTTTGTTACTTATATACACGAAACTAAAGAAGTACTTATATTTACTAACCAAAAACATATTTGGTAGAGATCATATCTGCTGAAATTTTATTTTCCAGGTTTTATCTTAAAATATTTCTATTTTTATAAAGATTCAAAACCTGAACATTTCATTTTACAGCTAATAATAATAATAATAATAATAATAATAATAATAATAAATAAACCTGTAAATATAAACCAGTGTGATATTACCTACATTCTCTTCATTTTTTTAAATCTTATTTGTTAAGTTTTGAGTGTTTAGCTTTCCCAGTTTCTAGGGAGGGGTGAGTGCAGATGGGGTTTTAACTGCCTGTTTATTTCATCTGGAAAATGATATGTCTGTTGTCAGATGTGGCTTTGGAATTCTCTTTTAACAGTATATCACTTGTTTTAGACCAGGTGTTGACTGGTCAAATTACAGGAACATGAAGTATAATTTGTACTTGTCACACAGGCAGTTTTCTTAAAGGCATTAAGTACTATCTTTTTCACCTGATTCAGTGAAAAGATATCTAAATGTGTGGTGGGCAGTTACACCCTCTCAACGTGCCTCCACCCATATCACTCTGTGGATGGTGCTTTGTTGTCTCAGCACTGGAATCATGCTGGACCCAGCTGGAAAAGAGGCAAAGAAAGTGATGTGGGAGGGGCAGAGCTCTTAGAAACCATTCCTGGTTTTGTAAATAGGAAAAAGCAATTTTAATTCAAGATGATGTAGTTTCCAAGTGATTAAGCCAGAGAGAAAGATGATTTATTTTTCCAGTGGAATTGGAAAAGGCATGTAGGGAGTCACTAATGCACTCAAGGGTCCACATTGCCAGGCAGAGGGGCCTAACACTATGTTCCTAAAATCTCAGGCTAAGTTTATCATTAGCCATTAATTTGGTGTTAAAAGCACAGATAAGTCAATTGAAAGTATTGGTACTGAGGGCCCTTTATTTCCAATTCGAGCAGTTTGGGGAAACTTCAGACTTAGTCCAATCCCCTGAATAGAGCATGTGTTGCCCCAGGCATTTCTAAGTTGTTCAAGGGCTGCATTACAGGCTTGGACCATCACCAGCTGTCAAAGTGGTTTTGGTGTGCGAATAGAGCAAAGCTTCTGGTTTAGTTTCTCTGAAAAGGAACAAAATTTAGTTAGCTCATACCAAAAACACTTTGCAAACTAAACCAGAGCTCTGTAAGTGGAGACAATTGGGTAAATAACTTCAAAACTGCATTGCTGCTCCAGCCTGGAATACTATGCACAACCTCAGGCACCTGAAAAAAGAATCTTGATTTCCAAAGCAGACAAGTGCCAAGAGTACCCACCAGCTGTTTACCTTACAAAACAAAAATGTAACATAAAGCTACATAACAATGGCCAATTATTTTTTTTTAAATCCCACACAATAGAAATATTGAAGTCTCATATATTCTTTCTAATGCCTCATATGATAAATTACTGAATTAGAACTCCTAAACTGTGTTTAGGACAGGGAATGGGAAGCCAAATATTCAGGCCAAAAGCTACAAGGTCTAAGGCACCAAGCAGCTGTGTGGATGGCCAGCTCACACTGAAATCACTCAAGCACAGTGAGGTGCCTAAATAACGTTGTGCCTCCTGTCTCCTTCTCCACCAAATAAACTAGGGCAAATAATCTTTAGATTTCTGGGGTTAGATTAACAGATCTTTGCTCAGACAGTTATATAATAATTTTGCACTTCACTTCAAATGCAAAAACAACTGAGAGACTTTCAGACTGTAGATAAACTAATAATACACTGCACTTTTAGTTTGTTATTCAAGGGATGTTACACAAAGGGGGATTGATTTTGAGCTATTGCACTTGAGCAGCTCCTATTTGGGGCAATGGGCGCTTGTGTGGGAAGAACTGCTGTGGAAGCAGTCCCCATAATGCACTTATTGACAAGATTAATCCTCAGTTTTCCTTCAAAGTGATTGCAAGCTGCATCAACATTCCGGTGATCTTAGATGGTTTCTGTGTATTTTCCCATATGGTTTTAGCAAGAAGTTTTAAAAAGTTATATGGTAAAAGCTTGATTAAAAAGAAAATAAAATCCCTAAATTGGGTCATATGTAGGACATTCCTCTTGGTAATCTCTCTGTATTATAGAACAGCCTCACAATTTAAATAGAAGTCAACCCAATTTACAAAATTGGATTGGACAAAACACTAGAGAACATGTTACAGTATAGGGAGTCATCATGCATACACAGTGCAGATGTACTGCTGAATGACCTAACTTGCCCATTTGCATCTCTAATTTCTATGATACAATCTCCATTCCACACTGCAATTATTTGAGAAAGAAATTAATTTCTTGGTTTCAAGGAAGTTGGTAGAGGAATAGAGGGGTAAAGAGAGGAAATCGAATTTTGCAGAGCCATGATTCCAAAAATAATTCAGCAAGGAAAAATCCTGCAGAAGAAGAGGGTAGAAAGTTATGGAAGAGAATTGACATTCAGCGTGCTGTTAAAACCTTGCATTGCTAGAATAGTGGCAACAAAGTCACTCCTTGTTTCTATTGCATTCTAACTGTTTTGTTCTCTTCCACTCTTCTTTGCCATTTGTTTTTATATTTACTGTTCCATATACCAATTAAGAATTCTTAGCAGGTCTTCCAAGCAGTAGAAATTTAAATTAGATTACAAAAAGAACCTCAAAAGCAGAATGAGATTTTAAATGGATCATTGAAACTAACTGCAAAATTCTTTTATCAGAAGGGGGGAAGGTAATACTTTTTAAGAGTGCCTTAAAATTAATCCAAAATGAGTGTCACTTATTTTCAGCATGTCAGATTTGGAAGGTCTACTCTGAGGTTAATGTGAAAGTGAATGTAAAAATATTTTAAGCTTTTTATTCGCCAAACTGGAATACCACGAAATGAAAACTTTAGGAAACCAAGGTGGTATCAACAGTATAGTATGTACACTATACTCTACATACATATAGTATGTACAGTGCCCTAAAGCATATTCCATTGACGGAACTGAATTGGGGTACAAGTTGCTCAGGGTAAGAGTTCCCCTTCTGCCACATGGAATAGTGAAAAAGGTATCCGGCTGCGCCTTACTTGAAGGAATCTGCAGCCCTGCCATGTAGTTACTCTGTGTTGTGTAAGTCCACAAAATAGGTGGTCCAACCTTTCCCCCACACTACTGAACTCCCATCTTTGCCTCCTGCACCATGCTGGCATGATGGTCCTATGTTGACCAGAATCACAGTACATTTTGCCATTTAAACCTGTTATTTTTTGCTAGCAAAAGCCAACAAGTAGTAAGAAAGTCAACCTTCAAAAATTGCAGTGTCTGCTGTTTGGGACACAGTGGCCTTGTCTGCACCAGTGTTTTTTCTGCAGTCTCTGAGGACTTACAAGGCTGGTCTAACCCCATCAGTATCAGGGATGCTTGGTGCACAGCTGCAGATGGAGCTCCCTAGCCAGTGACTGTTTCAACTCCATCCACATTGCCAAAGGTTAAATAGGAGCTCTGCCCCAGCACTTACCAGTGCTTCACAGCCTCTGAATAAAAAAAAACCAACAAAAATGAAAAAAAAACAACAAAAACAAACACCCACATCAGATCCCCTTAAGGAAGAAAGTGTGTCCCTTCCTGTGAAAGGCCTCAATTTCAGAGCATCTCTGCTCTCTAGTGCTACACCACTTCCCACACACTGTCACAAGTCTCTAGTACTTGGTGCCATTATTTTCTGGCACCAGGTGATCTCAAATCCTTTCTTTTTTCTAAGTAATTTTCCATTCCCCACACCTATGAAGAAGAGTTTAATAAAGGTGATTCACCTAAAGCTAGGTGATCTCTGCACACAGTTTTGGCTCGTTCCCTGGGCCCAGCCAAGGGACTGACCACAGAGGACCACAGCTTTCCTCCAGGTTGACAGTTCCCAGCTCATGGGGACACCAAGACAAGCCTGCTCCAAATCCCAAAATGTGCACAGCCACCTGCTCCAACAGGAACAGCGGCAAGGAGCACTCAGGCAGGTGCTGCCAGCGGAGGTGGTGCCAAGGGAGGGGAGGGTGATCCACTTGAGGGTTGAGGAGTTGCAGGGGCTGTTGTGTGAGGCCTGAGAAGAGACACCGGGGATGAGCAAGGCCGGGGTGAGGCAGCTGTGGGGCAGCAGGCAGAGAGGAGCCCTGGAGGGGAAGGGAAGCCCAAGCTCATGCGCCTGATAGACCTGGTGTCTGAGAGAAGTCTCTCCTGCAGGCAAAACAGAAACCTGAGGAATTTTCCCGAGGGAGAACGTGGTAGCCTCTGATCAGTACCAAATTTAGTCACACAAGCATGGAATCCCAGGGTTAAAAGTGAACCCTCAACAAGGCCCAAACTGGCGTGTGGGTATTTGGATGCATCCTTGCTGACGAAACATCATTTCTCTATCTTTTTTTCTTCAGCTCCTGACTGGCTGAGAGAACTGCTTCTGCAGAGATTGCTACTTATACAAAACACAACAGCCTGCTGAAATGGATTTAGTTTATAAAGTAGCTCCCCATTGTAGCAGCACTGCAAGTAGTACAGACCTGAAAGTCACCTGTACAGAACACCAAAAAACAACACTCATAGCAACAAAATCTTCCGGGTCAACAAACAAAATTTTGTGAAAAGAAAGAAGGCTTTGATGTCAGTTCTTTGGATTTTGAGCAATTTTGTGGAGTGGTAACAGGGAACCAGGGAATGTTACTTAAACAGTCCAAAGGCTTTGAACAAAGAGTGTTCACAAAAGGCTACTAAGGAAAGCCAGTTGTTAGGAGCAGAAGAGTGGGTAACACCCTGCCAGTCATGGATGCAAATCCAGTTAGGGGATAGCACGCAGGGGCAGAGCAGGGATAATTGCTTGGTTCTCTTCACAGCATTTAAGTAGTGGGGTGTCTCTAGGATCAATACAAACAGTGGCATTGTTTAATGTACTTATTGAGGTCCTACTAGAAAAGCTGGATCCTTAAGAGCAGTGGGCAAGACAACGCTGGTGAGGCACCTTGGTAAGCCTTGACAACACTAAGTAACTGAGTAATGTGTCAGCAAAGGGAATGCAGTGTAGATGAGTGCACAGTAATGCACCTTGGAAGGCATGATTTAAACTACTCATATACACAGATGGGTTCTGAATTAATTGTAACCTTTCAAGAGAAAGATTGAGGCATCTGTGTGGACAGCTTAATGAAGATGTCTGCTCAGTGCTGCAGTGGTCAAACACAGAAAATAAGCTGTAATAAAAAAATGGTTGACAGAAAATATTGTAACATGATTATATTAAAAACATTCATAGAAAAATTCAGTCATCAGCCTCAGAGGGATGCAGAAGAGAAATCTGCCTAGAGAATAAACCGAGTGACCTTGTAGAGGTCAATCATGCCAAGTGCTGCTGATGTCCTGAGTTACAGACTGCAGTGCATCCTAGAATCTCAGCACCATAACTGAGCAAATTGATAACTTTTAAAGAAAGAGTACATGAAAGTTTGTTCAATGAAGGACAGACTGGATGCGTCACATGGCTTGCTTATGTACCTTGTTCAATAATAAGGAAACATGTAAGATGACATAGTCTCTCAATGCAGCCTGTAACTAATCTGTAGAAAACTGGTCATAAACTGTTACTGTGGTAAATAGCTTTGTTTACCACCAAAACCGATGAGACTTAAACATACATTAAAAAAAAAAGAAACACAGTCTCTCTGCTCATGTAAATAGAGTCAGGCCATTAACTGTTGTAATCAGTCGAACTGATTATACAAGCCACGGAGGTACCATTTCATCAGTTGTACAGAAAATAAAAATGACAAGAGCCTTCAATTTCCAATGTTCAAGAGTCGGCAGGGTTAAGACACAAATCCCTCAGATTTATGTCTCCACCAGTGATGATATAGCTGGCAAGTTGCTTTATATTAGAGTTTTGTCCTCTCAGTTGTACGGTCATGAGGGAATCCTTCCTCAGGTACAGAGTTGTTGAATGCCCGATGCATCATGCGTTCTCTAAAAGACATTACTATTGCCATTGCTAGTTAGGCAGATACTGAACTTAGTGTACCAGCAGCTTTTTCTGTGCTATGAATACCTATCTTCAGGCAAAATACATGTGACTGAATTTCAGATGTCCTTTTAGCTATTTGTTCTTTCTGAAATCAAGTTCACTTGTGCTGTGCAAAAAAAAAAAAAACCTGAGTGAGGAATTGCTAGCCATAATACATGAGAAGCAACACGACACTTAAAAATAGCATTAATCAGAGCTATAGACTGAGTTTAAGGCAGTATTAGTCACAGAGCCATTTGTTTTATTCTGCAACACCTAATATAATACTCAAGACGATATAATATTCAAGATAATAATAATAATAATAATAATAATAATAATAATAATAATAATAATAATAATAATAATAATAATAATAATAGTAGTAATATTCTTGAGCAGTCAACTAGCCTGGAGAATTTATACATGAAAGACAATGAATGAAATGTTCAAAACATTGCAAACTGTCAGGAGTTTTGCCCTTAAATGTGAGGACTTTTAGAAAATCTGTAAATGAAAATACAGAGTGATGGATATTCCTCAAACCCTTGGAGGAGTAAAAGCAATATGTACACATATCCTACCCTGGCATGGGAGTGGTGGGGGGGGAAGGAGATTGGAACAGCAGACAACCTCATTGAAGTAGAAGTGCAGGTCAGCCTTCACCCTTGGAGGAAATATTTTTGTTACGATCTTGAAGACAACTTCAGATGGATGCAATAGCCCCAATACATATTCATGCTATCGCTGAACACCTTCCATACCAGACCAAATTATAGGATGTTTGTTTTATCCTGTATGGGCATTAGAGTGAGGGAAGTTGTTGGATTTACCATTTTCTGTCTGAATGGAAATTGGTTACTGGGCTGTCAAGAGTCTGGAAGGAAGAAAGAGGCAGTGGATGTGGTTATGCAAAGAAGTTGTTGAAGAACGTAACTTCACTATAATTGATAATATGTTGCTGGACTGCTGCCATTCACCCTGTGAGAGATTTGGTGGGGGGTGTTGCACGTAGCTGCAGGAAATGGGCTATTTAGAAGGAAAATTGCAGTGATCTTCCTGGACAAGAGCTATGAGGATTGAAAGTTTGCAGGGATAATTCATCCTGGAGCAGAAAGGAAGCAAGAGCCTCCAAAGAGTCTTGCAAAGGTAATTGGTAAGAGGCACTGGGAGTGGAATATTTAGGACACAGGGAAGACAGAGATGAGATGGGAGAATTTTGTCCTGTTGCTTGGGTGGGACTGAACACAAGGCTATTGGAAGGGTTACCTTTTGGATGAGATTAAAAATGCCAGAGTGGATCCTGCCTGCACTGAAGTCAGTGATGATAATGACTATTTCTACTGACATTAAGGTGGCCGGAGCCCCACTCATGATCTGAAATAAATGCAGAAAACTAAGATAACTGTAAAATCTTTTGATGTCAAATATTTGTGGCCACACTAGTGATTCTTAGGCATTACTCCAAAAAAGATCTCTACTAGGCATTTTCTAGGAGAAAGGTATCGGTTGTTTCCACTTTACAGAGAGGTAAACTGAGGTCTATGGAGGACTTTCAGAAGGAGAAAGGAACTTGGGTGCTTAAGTCTGATTTTAATTACACTGCTGGAACTGAGAGAGAGGAGAGAACACATACCCAGGCTCCTGGCCTTTCGATGAGACCACTACACAAGCTATTAAAGGACTTGTTTTCCTTTCTGATTACATTTGACCATTTAAATCCATCAGCTTCTACTCTAAAAGGAAAAGAGTGCATGCTCAATTCTAGAGTAATTAGGTAATGTTGGTATTACGCTCTGAAGCTGTGAAGTGCTAATTTATGTAAAAGGCGAGTAGTAGTATTATTAGTGCTTGAGTATGATATCATCAGGCTGACGAATGAGAACAGCAAAGTGTGAAAAATTACATACATCTGCTGTGCCTGCCTAAAAACAACTGAAACCAAAAACAATTGAAAAAACATTGATGGTGTAGTTTGCAACGCTCATAAAGATATGACTGATAAGAAAACAGAGTTTATATTTCCAAATAAGGGGCTACCAAACTTGAGTTTTGAGTAATTTTAGGAAATATAAACTATTTTGAATATTTACATTTCTTTGTTTAGATTTCATTATTTTTCAGGGGTTTGACTGACTTACTGTACATATTTCAGAGCAAAACTTAAAACGTACTAGAATCAAGTCTGTTGTTTCCAAATCCTTGGGCCCACAAAACAGCTACTTACACAAATGGAAACAACATTTGCTGGTGCCAACCAAAATGATAGGCTGAAGGAAAACAGGAAGTAATCCACACAGAAAGTGTGTAACTGATCTTGAGAGGGATAGCAGCAAGGCTCCTCTGCAGCAAGCATCGAGGAAGGGAGAAGCACAGATAGGCATCTTCTACACTGAGAATGGGCTGTCTGAGCAAGATTAACCCTTGCCACAGAAAACAAAGATAACCTATCGGTATTCTGGAAAACAGACAATGTGAAGTGCTGGATTGAGATGAGACCCAGTTTGAAATATAAAGCCTCAAAATACAGCTTTGCAGTAAAAAGGTTCTCAGCTAAAGAAAGGCAGTGAAAAGCCACTGAAAAGACAGGTCAGACTGGAATGATTCCCAGATTCTTCATACTTGTAAAAAATAAACCACTGGACAAGGTGTATGCAAAGTAAGTTGCCTAAAATGACAAATGAGATGCAAAGGTTTATTGCTTACAAATTCTCCTGAACCCGCAGCATATTTCTAAAGGCCTGGAATGGATGGTGTTGCCATTACCACACAGTACACACATTATAATTATTTAATTTAGGAGAAGAACATAATCAAATCAAAAGAGAAAATGTAACTGAAACTGCAACTGTCTGCTGACAATGTATGACACGTGACTCCAACACGGCAGCTGCTTGTAACCCTTTATCATCAAGAGGAGGACTAAACAACTTCCCTATTTCTTTAAATAAAAATTTTAAGTGGCAGAGTTGCTGGAGAAGCCTCAATGACCATATGGAACAACTACTTTCCTACTTACTACAATACCATTTTTGCACACACTTGTTTGCTGTATACTGAACTCTTGTAGTCCCATGAAAGTCAGTATTTCTCGCGTGATTTAGAGAGATTTTGCTGCATATGATGCCATTAGGTCCAATAAGCATATCCAAAGTACGTGCTTATCCATATCTAAATTGGTGTTCAGCATTGCAACAGAACACTTCTCTTATATAACCATTATGTTCATTTTACTAACATTTTCTTCAGGTCAGAAATACTGAATTTGAACTTAATCAATGGAATAATGTAATTAAGTTTTTTACTGGGTATTACTAAATTCCAAGCCAGACACTCACACACATCAGTGTCTCAAGTGGACTGTTGCGCTATAAAGATGTGATCACCTGAAAATCCAGTCCCAAGTACAGACAGTTGCTGGATCTAAGTTGTGTCAATTTGATTAGTTAGTGGTCTGAGAAGTTAAGACTTTGTCAACCTTACTCATACTGAGAAGAATCTTACTTCCTGCACAGCCTCACCAACTTAAAATAGAATGTTTGTATGCAGGTGCAAGAGAGTAGGGTACTGTGTGAAATGATCTGCCCAAAAAGCATGACTTAATCATGCGTATAAATGTATCAGTACTGAGGTCTATATTTGTAATCAAACATCTTTTTCTTTTTTTTTTTTTTAGCATTCCAGTTCATTCTAATAGTAAGTTTCAATTATTCGGTGGAGTTCAAATAAATTACTTGTCAACTACCAGTTCAATTAATTACAGAATGTATACAACAAACACTTTAAGTGTACTCATCCAGGTCTAATACATACTTAGAACTATGCACACTGCTTTCTGATAATTTTTAATTAAATAAAGCATCTCATTCTACCTAAAAAAAAAAATTTAAAGTCTTTCTTGACCCAAACCAGTAGTTTTAGCACATGGCTTAGTCTCCAGACGAAAAAATATTTGTTCATACAGCCTAGCTCTGGTGACTGCTTTCCACCTCTGTGCTCTATTTGAAGCTTGTGTTATTCAGTTTACTACAGAAGAAGCCACTGCTTTGTCAAAAGCACCTTGTTTCCTTTTGTTACTTCTGGCTCCCACTGATTCCAAAATGTAAAGAGTAGTGAAAAGGTTTGTGTTGGGGTTCTATGTGACAAAGTACAAATGGAATGATGCTTGATTCATTATTTGCTTATGTGTGTGTTTATTTTAGTATTTTTACATTCTCTCGTGCGTCTTCAGGAAATAATGTTCTTAATAAGTGTTCCCATTTTTGCAGAGTTACTTTTTCAAAAAAGATACCTTGCAGTGGAATTACACTTAAGGAAGGCTCTCCCTTGGGATCACACAAGTTTCAAAGACTGCACTGAGAGGGCATATAAGGGTAAAACAAAGGAGCATGCCATGCTTCCCAAGACATTCTCACATGAATAAGATCATGCAGATAAAGGGTACAAAGCCACATTCATTATTATCAAAATAAAATACACTAGCACATTACTATCTTGATCCATCTAACAAAACACAAAGAAATGTGGGTGGGAAAAGAGTGGCACAATTTGCATAGCCTGTGTTCCTTACTTTTGACCAGCAATTTTAAGTGTACATCTTTGTTTCCTGGCATACCAACAAGAGATGCAAGCACATCACACCCTCTAGCATATCCCCTAGTGCTTCAAGGAAGTTCCTTGCCCTGGGTAACTCCTTTCAGAATGATTTGTTGCTAATAAAGCACACCTGTAACCCCAATTCTCAGCACAGTAACCACCTGCAATCAGCCCAGAGATGGTTTATCCTGTGAAACCTGTCAAAGAAAAAATTAATCCCATACAGACTAATTGAGATAGCATATTCTATGTGTCTTTCTGCCCTTCCACTGACTTTCTGCCACTAGCCAGATCTTAGGAACACAATACAGATTTGCTTTGACATCACTCCAGTAACTCCTGGTAACATAGGCCACAACTGAAAGAAATCCGCAGTGGGTCATCTCTTCCACACTTGGCCTGCGCACCTGTATGCCAGGTGCACTACCTCTCTGAACAGTGGCTTTCCCTGTGAGAGCAGATTGTTGGAACAGGAGACTTAGATGCTCAGCTCTGGAAAATGCCTGGCTAGTGTCTGGACCAACAGAGGGGAGCTGTGATTGCTTTAGGAAGCTTGTGTGATATTGAACTAAGTAAACTGAGTTAATCCTATGTTTTCTGCCATAGTCTGGACTTTGGGGCTTTGGGGCTGTTCAAACAGCCAAACTTGCCAAGATAATTCTTTCCCACCTGGATACACAGAGGATCTCATGACCAGACCATGGTTACTCGTGTCCAATCTTTCCCCTCAATCCCATAAGAGTAACAGGTCTCTCAGTAACACACGTCAAAAAACAGAGTTCCCTTTTAGTCAAAACCCCAACAGCAAAAGAACCCGAACTGTTCTTCTCACAAAGGGAGTTCCAGGCAAAAAAAAAAAAAAAAAAAAAAAAAGCATGTTGAGAGACCAAGTAAGATTTCTCTGCTTCCTGGGTGCCCATCTGGAACAAACTCGTCATTGTTTTTCCTCAGGGTCAGCAGTGAAACTAGGGAGAGCCATCCAGCAAAGAGCTGGGGACCTCCTGCACCACAGTTCCCTCCTCCATCCCAACTGCCAGGTGCCTCTGGAAAGGGTGGGATTGAAGGTAGCTTTGAAGGAGTCAAACATGAGAGCAGCCAGAAAATCACTGCTTGTCTTCTCAATAGCAGAGCATAATCATTTCTACTGAAAGGGCATTTCTTCCAGGATATCATTCTAATATAAAATTTCCTATCAGATAACCCTAGCAGCTGTCCTGACCTGGATTTTCCTGACTGCTTTGTGTCAGCGTGGGAGGAAACACACAGAAACTCACCTCCACAATCATCTGGGACAGACAAGTTACAGAGAGTCAGGGATTACATTTCCAAAGTTGCAAAAAAAAAAGATCCAAGTCCCCCTAAAATTGGATGCCCTGGGTATCTTGTTGCAGGGATATACCCCCAATACTCAGCGAGCTTAAACATTTCCAGTAAATATCCGAAAACACACCATCTGGGATTCTCCTTTGTGATTCTCCTTTCCTTCCTTTCACCACACTCAGCAGACATTCCACTCTGGAAGGAGTGAACAGAGCCACATCTGCAAGCCAGCCTTCCAATCCAAAATGTTAACACTTAACCAAGGATCCATCTTTTTCTTTCTTTTCCATCACCATGTTTGATATTTCTCAGTGATTCCTCCTAGATGGGCCCTTCAGTCACATTCTGCTTTCAACTCTACTCCGATTCTTCACTTGAGCAGCGACTCTGTGAATCCTGCTGCTTTCATTCCCACTCCTGGCCATCTCTGGCTTTCTCCTGATATGCAGTGCCCTGCTTTCTTGCTGTCTGACTGAGGAACCAACTCGTATGCAGAAGACTTTGAAGAATATGAGTGAAAAGATTTCTTTAAATAACCATGGCTTAGATCAGGACTGGCAAACAAATGAGATTCAGGGTTTCCTGAGAACTCAGTGGTGATGTCCTCATGCTTTGTCCTGCCTTCCCTTAGCTGCCAGTCACAAGTCTTCCAGCCATTTCCTGGAAAGCAATCAACTGACTGTGTTCCCCCTTTGCTGTGGCCATAAACAATGAGACTTGCCTTGCCTGGCACTGCTCTCCTGAGCCTTATCAGGATCCCATTGCAGCCCTCCATGAAGAAAGCACCATCCTGCCTAATTCTTTATACGTGGGCTATAAATACCTGAAGATAGGTTTTGTATGAGTGAGGTGTCATGGAGGCTGTGACTTCCCTACTATTGCTTCTGGCAGTCTCATGCCAATTGTCCATAACTCACTTTGGCAAGCTGGCAGCTTCCAACACCTGAAAGCTGAAAATAGGAAAGGGCATTTGCAGGGTGGTGATACAATGTGTGCTCAGCTTTAAAAAGGATCACAAACTTAAAGCAGTGGAGAGCAAAAAGGCATACCAGTACCACCATGGATATGTGACATTAAACAAACCACCTGTCATGATACACAGCTGACTACTTGCCAAATGGAACAGGATCTTCTTATTATTCATTGTTTTGTCCTGCAAAACCTGCACACCAACGAGAAGGAAAAGTCTCCAGAAGGGTACTGTTACTTTTCTGACCATCCCTGGCTGTACTGGAGATCCTTATTCAGTGGCAATTTCCAGATGTTCACCTACTCATGTGGATTTGAAGACCAAAAGGTGAAATCGTGGTGGGTACCCTACTTAACTGCTGCAGGAAAGGGAGCTGCAGGATAAGGTAACTTCCTTGAAGTAACTCACATTTTTAAAGCTTACTGTCCTCCCAGCACTTTGATTTCACCCCTGTTGTTCCTCAGAGCTGGGATGTCAGCCAGCTATTTTCCTGGCATCCCATGTGTGCCCAACCACTGCCACCTGCCCACGTGGCTTTGCTAAAGGATTGCACCAGCCACAAAGAGACACTCATGCATCACACCTCAGTGCATCCCAGCTCTGCCTCCATCCCAAGGAGAGACAAGGCAGAGCTAACCATCCTTTTGGTTTCGTAAGTCACTGTAGCCAAGTAAGAACCTGGCCCACCCAAAAGGGGACAAGACGGCTGCCACATGGACAGCCTCTTGAAGCATCCCATTTGCCCTCACCTGTGCCTCCCCAGGGAGGTCCTCCTGCACTGTGGTGCCTCCTTGCAAACCACATGGAGGAGGAGAAACCCCATCCCAGCCTACGTGATGGCCGCTTTGACCTCAAACTCACAATTCTTTGTGCTGGGGGTGTGGGGGAAGTGTCCTGCCTACCACTGTCACTCTCTGTGTGCCTGTAGATGACTAAAAGAAGAAAAACAAACACGGGAAGCAGAAAGTTAGGCAAAAGCACTGTGGAAAAGTGGGCCACCATCCAGCACTTCCCTGTGGCATGCTTCCCCCAGCCCCTCAGCTCTTCCCTGCTACTTCAGCATGGCTGCCCTTCAGAGAGGAGCTGGTGGATCCTGGAGCAAAAGGCAGGAGCGCCGGCCTCGGGGGTGGGGGACGGCTTGGATACGCGTGGCCCTTGCCGGGACTGTGCAGCGAGTCAGGGCTCTGCCGGGCAGGGGGAGCGACAGGGGACGTGCCCAGCCAGGGCGATTGCCCGTGCAAAGCGTGTGCCCACCCGCACTCCGCATGTTGTTTTTCTTTGCCATTCCAATGAAAACAATCGTAAATAACGGTAATAAACCCCACCACACCGGCCAAGGGCAAGAGTGGGTGGGCACTCGTCCTGCACAGCCCGGGTGCACTGGGGAAAAAACAAGAGATGGAAGGACGTGGGAAGTGAGGAGCGTGCCGGTATCCCCATACACACCTCCCGCATGCGGCGCCCGTGTTTGTGGAAAAAGGTGGATTTCGGATCTCGCCTACGGGAGAGGGGCCGGCCCCAAGAACGCCCACGCGGGTTCTGGGGCCTCACGCCGGCGGATCCGGGCACCTGCACCGCGGCGGCGCCGGAGGGACGGACCTCGCCCTGCCCGGGCAGCGCTGCTGGAGCGCTCAGCCCCACGCGTGTCGGCGGCCGCCGCGCTGCAGCGACACGAGCGGACGGGGCGGAAGGGGCAGCGGCGATGCCCGGGCGCGGGGCCGGACGGGGCCATGGGCGGCGGGAGAGCGGCCCCGGGGTGCGCGGGGTGCCGCTCCTGCCGCCCCGCCGTGGAGCCCCGCTTTGTTCCCGGGGGAGGCGCTGAGCACGGGGTGCGCGGGTACCTTCCCGACCCGCCTGGCCCTTTCCCGCGTGTCTCCGTACACGCGTGTGCCCCGCTGCCTGCGCGCGCGCGCTGGGTGTTGGGTGTTTGGGGTTTTTTTTTTCCTTTTCTTCTCCCCCCTTCCCCTCCCTTCCCCCCCCCCCCCCTCCCCCCCCGCCCCGCTTGCTCCAGGTTTTACTTCTGGTTGCCTGTAAGGGTTTTGCTCCTCCCTTCTGAAATCCTATATTAGCCGCGGCCAAAGCCGTGTAAGGAACACAGCTCATTGTTGGCAAGTGCCGATGCGCCTCGCGGAGGGGCGAGAACCAGCTCCGGGGCTGCGGCAGCGATCGCGGCGCCGGTCACGTCAGCGCCGGGGAGAGGGAGCCGGAGAAGCCCTCTCTATGCTGGGTGACTCTCGCTGACTTGATTCCACCACCACCTTTGAAGGAGAAGAAGAAAGAAGCCGGGAGGTGAGTGCGGCGGTTCTCGTGGCTGGTGCCGGCTGTCCCTTTTGTGTGCAACAGGGAAAACGTGACTGTATAAACACGCGAGGAAAGGTGTTTCTCAGCTGCCTGGCTTCACGTCCTTATCTATGCATTACCGTATTTTTACCAAAATAATTGAGACTTAATTCCAAAAGTTGCTGACAGCGGCTAGGTGGGACTTGCCAATTCTTTGCTTGTTCCCCGCAAGTTAGTGAGAGTGCCGTGGGAATCCGCTGCCTTCGCGGGCGAAGCCGGGGGGCTTGGGCGCCTCCGGAGCGTGCGGGGAGGCGGCGGCGGTGGCCGAATGCGACGCTCCCCGCCGATAGGTATGCGCGACTTGGAGTGGGAAGACGTGCTGCCCGCCGGATTAGCGGAGGGGACCGGGATTTTCGTTCCGCGGGCTCCCCTTTTATTTTTCCCTTTGTACTCCATGGTGGAGACACTGTAAATTTTAGGAGATTTTTTTTTTTTTTCCATCCACCGGGAAGGAGAGAGGACTGCAGAACCAGCAAAGTAATTTCTGTCAGGGCCAGGCAGATGCAGCTGGTCCGGGAGAGGGCGGCTGGATGTCCGAGGAGGGTGTATTTTCCTAATGTATTCACACGCTAACTTTCCAGGTGAGCCATGGCAGACCACATGATGGCCATGAACCACGGACGATTCCCCGACGGATCCGGCGGGCTCCACCACCACCCTGCGCATCGGATGGGCATGGGGCAGTTTCCCACCCCCCATCACCACCACCAGCAGCAGCAGCCGCCGCAGCAGCACGCCTTCAGCGCCCTGATGGGCGACCATATACATTACGGAGCTGGGAGTATGAACGCGAGCAGCGGGGTGAGGCACGCCATGGGGCCGGGCAGCGTGAGCGGAGGGCACCCGGCCGGCAGCATGCCGCCCCCCGCCCGCTTCAGCGGCTCCCAGTTCATGGCCCCCCCCGTCCCCAGCCCGGGAGGGCAGCTGAGCGCCAGCATGCAGCTCCAGAAGCTGAATAACCAGTACTTCAGCCACCACCCCTACCCCCACAGCCACTACATGCCGGACTTGCACCCCGGCAGCCACCAGCTGAACGGCGGCAGCCAGCAGCATTTCAGGGACTGCAACCCCAAGCACGGCGGCGGCGGCGGCAGCGGCTTGCCGCCCGCCGTCCCCCACGTCCCCGCGGCAATGCTGCCGCCCAATGTCATAGACACGGACTTCATCGACGAGGAGGTCCTCATGTCCTTAGTCATCGAAATGGGGCTGGATCGCATCAAGGAGCTTCCCGAGCTGTGGTTGGGACAGAACGAGTTTGACTTCATGACAGACTTCGTTTGCAAACAGCAGCCCAGCAGGGTGAGCTGCTGATTCATTTAAAACAAACAAAGGACTTTTATCGGTGCGAATGAAAACATTCCCCTAGACACGGTGTCTCACTTTTCAGGGCTTGAAAAGGTGAGAATCTGGAAAGCAGAGTCAACTATGCGCTTGTATAATTTTTTTTTTTTTTAAATCGCTGCCACCTTTTTTTTTTTTTCTTTTTGTAGCTTTGTCACTCACCTTCCCTCCTGTAGTAATAATATCTAGCGAACTCTGCCTTTTTATGTTGGTTGCCCCCCTCCCGACCTCCCTCTCTTAATTTCCTCGCAGTAACGTGCCCATAATTATCCCACAGTGCCGAACTGTTAGATATTAATCTTGGCAAATTGCTTAATCTTGTGGATTTTGTAAACGATGATTTCCAATGACTTGAACTGCATTCAAATTCTGAGTGAACAGGGAAAAAATTGCATTAGTTGGTTGCATGAACTTTGAAGGGCAGATACTACTGCACAAAAGCTGCCATCTTGCTTAATTTTTAACTATGCATTGCAGTGCAGACTTAATTTTTTTTTTTTTTCTGAATACTCTAAACTGGAAGCTTAACAGATGTGGGCCAAACCTTTCCAGATCAGGAAAAGTAATACTGTTACTTAAAAAGTCTGCTACCCATTCCCCCTCCCCCATATGTACAGACAATAATATGGTGTGGATGGAATGTTGACTAGTGGCAAACATTCACAGATTTTTTTTTTTTTTATTTTGTTTCTGTCTTCAGCGTTTTGACACTGTGCTAATATAGTTTATTCAGTACATGAAAAGATACTACTGTGTTGAAAGCTTTTCAGGAAATTTTGACAGTATTTTTGTACAAAACATTTTTTTGAGAAAATATTGTTAATTTATTCTATTTTAATTTGCCAATGTCAATAAAAAGTTAAGAAATGCTTTAGTTTTTCTAGAAGTCATTTTACCAGTATTTTTCTTCAAAACTCTTCCCCACTGTCCCTGGTAAGTGGAACATCTATCTGTACAACCGTGTTGGTGTGCAAAAAGACATTCCAAAATAGAAAATACACTACACCCATATATATGTCATGGTGAACTCGGTAGATGAGCAGGATTTGAGCATACTTACAGCATAAAGCCTCATGCGTTACATTGTAATATGCCTGTCAGTGTGGTTTTCTGAAAAATAAAGTTGCCAAGGGCGCAACTTTTTTTGTGACTTGCCAACATACTTGCTTTAAATGTAGTTGTCCAGAGTTATGATGCATAAAGTATTTATTATATTTATCTATTAAACTTGTAATTTTATAAATCTGCTTTCATTTATATAGTAGACTTTGTTCTTTTGTATATTCATTATCTCACCTGGAAGACCTATGTAAAAAGTATTTGTAACGTGGGAAGGGAGGGTGGTGGATGTCACCTTCTGCCTCTCTCACCTCACAGGGTTAACACAGGAGATTGCTGCATCAATCCAGATCTGTGTGACACTGGAACCGATTTCATTTCCAGTGACTTAGGAGAAGGGGAATATATCCTTGAAATATTCCTCAGTGGGACATCTCTGACCCCTGTCTCCCAGAAACTGCTACCAACTGAAGCCACTGACACAAATCCATACAGGTCTACTTAAAATATTTTGGAGAAAAATGCCCATTATTTTAAGGCAGCTGACATTTAGCGCCAACTGTTGCTGCCTTCTGCCCTCACTCGGCCTTTGGCAAAGATCCTGCACAAGTTACTCGTTCGGTGAGGGCTGTGGGATAAGGACCCTAATAATACATGTAATCCTGTTTAGCCATGCTTCCCAAGTTTGATAGAGGAGCAGTACCACCGAGCTTTCTTTTTGCTTACTTTTTAATCCATGTCTTCTGAATTAGGAAGAAAAACAGCATGGTGGATGTAGTTAAATTTTAAACCTGGTCACGTAAACAGGAGGATATCACCACACAATGGGAGTGTAAATAGCAGTGTTTTAAATCAAGCTGGGAAATTAAACTGATTACTAAGACTGTCCCAGCTGGTAAGAAAAGTGATACTTGGCCTTCTTTGCCTTACAGACACAAAGCAGCTACCATGTTTATGAATGTAAAAAAAAAAAAAAAAAGTCAAGTAAATATTAAAGTATTAGCAGAGGTAGAAAGAAGGAAGTTTATGCTTCTGGGAAAAACTGAGATAACTAAATGCACTCTGCAGGCAGTGCCAGTCCATTCCTAGAAAACTCTCAATACCAAGAATTTTAAAAAAGCAGCCTTCTGATTTCAGCCAGTGGTTGCTAATGTTTTGTGACAGTAAATTTTACATCAAATGACAGTAAATCATAACTTACCAACTCACCAATAACGTAAAAGAGTGTTTAGAAGAATACAGCTGTAGTTTTAAGAGCCATTGCCCAATTTGCCACTATATAAATCCTTTTTCCATTTTAAGGCTGTTTGATCTGCGCACGTTTCATTGCCCTCTTCTGCGGGAGTTAGGGAGGGTGATTTTTCTGATTCTAATCAACTTCTTGTAAAACAGACTATCAAATTATGTGCATACCAAATTGCATAGATGTTTAAAGCCTCGATGATCTTCTAAAACCAAAGGGAATACTCTCACTTTAATGATAGGCACTTTTGCTTCATAAAGTTGGTTAAACAACAGATTCTTCACACTTGAGACATCACTACTTATGTCTGTCAATATTAAATCCTTCCATGCAAGCTTTTCCAAGAGTAGGCAGTTCCATGGGCACACTGGTAGAGTCTATTTGCATACAACTCCATGTAAAACTGAGAGCTGCTGCCTCTGAGTAACAGCAGCTACTGAAAGCACTGGCTTTGCGCAAGGCATCGCCAAGGGGGTTTATGATTTCCTAAAAGTAGACCCTGGGGAAATTTGCCAAACAATCATATCGTCTGCCTTGTCCCTTAATTTCTAATGAAGAGTCAGATCCCAATGGATAGCACAAGTGTGTATTTTTTTATTCATTATATCATCTACTGAGCAATATTGGGGGCCTGACCCTCATCTTGCCAACACGAACCCCTTGGCAATGCTCCCACTGGCCCCGTAGCTGAGGCAGTAACAGGCTTTCAAGCAGATTCTCTCTGTCCTCCACACTGCTTTGAAATAGACTGAAGTAATTTATTATTGGAACCCAGCGATTAGTGAAGGATGCACAGCGACCCAGTTCTCCAGCTCCTCCCGAAGGACACTGCCGTCTCGCGTCCCGCTAAGTTGCTGTCAGTACAGGAAACTTGACCTCTGTACTTTGGCTGTTTTTCAAGAACTTCCAACATGGTACATGAGATCTGCTCCTCTTTAAGCCACGGCCATAAATAGACGCGCTGCTTTATTTGGAAGGGAGGTCAACCCTAAGCCGGCCCGCCACGCAACGTGCGCTCGGTGGGAAATTAGGTGCCGATTAGCGCAGTCCTCATCCTTTTTCCCCGGGAGTCAAGAACTCACGGGTGGGCAGTGTGCTGGAGGCCGCAGGAGGGGCAGCTGCCCGCCCACCGAGGGGCTCGGCCACTGCCCGCCGGGGCCGTGGGCGCTGCGGGAGCCCCGGCCCGGCCCGGCCCCTCAACCACCTGCGCGGGGCGGCCGCGGCGCCAGGGCGCCCCCCGGTGGCAGCCGCGCTCTGCGCCGCCGGCCCGCTGAGGGCGCGGGGGGCGCGGGGCCGAGAGCTGCCCCCCTTGCCGGGAGCCTCCGTCCTCGCCGCGGCGAGGGGCTGTGCGGGGCCGGGGGCCCGCAACGAGGCGTGCCGGGGGCACAGGAGGGGCACGGCTCTCAGCCAGGGCAGCAGGCCCAGTGCTCGTCACTGCTCTGCCCGAGGGACCCCTGGAGAGCCGTGCCGGGAGCGCCGTGCCGGGAAGGGCCGTGGAGGGAGAGCCGTGCCCGCAGACGGCGGCCCTGCCCGGTGCCCGGCCCGAGGGGGGTGCGGACTCCCCAGAAATTTCTCGGCGTGGATTTAGAGAAGCACACAAACCTTGTGAAAACATGTCTGTTGGTCTCAGGTCTTATTAAAAAAAAAAAAAAAAAAAAAAAAAAAAAAAAAAAAAAAAAAAAAAGTTATATAAACAAGGATTATCCCCTTCTTATCTTGTCTTGCTAGGGGGATTGGAAAATTCCAACATCTGGATTGGCGGAGTTCCTTTCATTTGTTTCATTTTTTAGTCACTCTTCTTTTTTTTTTTTTTTTACTTTTTCCCCAGGGAGGTGTTTTTCACACTCGGTTGGATACAAAGCCCTGTGGATCGCTGGTGTTCAGCCAAAGGCTGGTGTGTGTGGGGCCCCACAGAAGTAGTTTGCCAGGGCATAGGTGACTTCTGCATCAATGTCCGGCTATAGAAGTCATCCTATTCCCACCTTGTTGCTACCCTGTTCCTCCTGCCCTCCGCCTCTGCTCCCTCCTGACTGTGTGGCACACCGGGGCTTAACATGTGAGCTGGTACCCAATTGGGCAATACATCCTTGTATCAGAAACCCTAGGAAAATCAGGGGGCACAGGCATTGAGGAGAGGGAAATTAAGTCAGAAAATGCAGTTCTTGTCCCTGACCCTACAACTGTCCTTTTTGAAGCCTTCATTTCTTCAAAAATACTGTGGGTTTACTGCAGACAGAAATAAGAAATGCCAATGTTACAGATCTGGGCTACACACACCGTCCTTAACCTCATCTATTTCTGTATCATCACTCATAGGGATAGCAGGGTGAACAAGGACTAGGTAACATTGACAGGAGCTGTTCAAATGATAAGACAAAGTATTTTTTAAATAGTCTGGCAGATATATTTGTCAGATAACACTGCATGTGCAATAAAACTCAGATGAGGAATCAGAGGAATTTGGAACCCAAGGCAGCAGCATTTTATCAGGATTTCATGTGTTCTAAGTGCATCATTTTGTCAGTACAGAGGAGGTGTTTTACATAGTTTATGAAAATATATTTACACATTTCAATATGGTGTCACTATTGTGCTCACGCGCAAGATAAAACTGAGTCTCAGTAACTGCAACAATAACAAAATACATCAAATGACTGAACAGACAAGCTGCTGTTATGGTAAGTTCTCTGTTATTCTCTTTGCCTCATTTTAGAAAAAATTTGCAACACCAGGTTTTTAATAGAGTTGGTTCAGTCCCTCTCCATCTGCTGTGCCTTTCCCCCTCTTAAAAAATTACAGAGGGCCAATTTGATCACAGGCCTGAAACAGATTTTGAAATACTTATTTACCATATTATAAAGAAGCAAAACATTTTCCACCTTATCAGGCTTCATGAAATGCTAACCACTTTTCACACCTTTTTCTTTCACTGGGCCATTTTGTTATCTCTCTCTATTGGAGTGTTCATTTGGCAACATATTACCTATTTTATAAGAAATAAGGTAAAATAAAAGAAACTTTCAGAATTGTCAAGTTCCCAAAACTGTGGCTGAAGTTATTAGTTTGAATACACAGCATTTCTTAAGCTCAAAAGCTAATTACTCAGCATACACTCATTGAAATAAGAAACTGAGGCCATTTTAAGAAAGAGCATCCTAAGAATTGCCCTGTGAGTTTGCTAGGGCAGGCTTCTTTGCTAGCATTAGTGCACTGTGCAGGAGAGGGGAAAATTTCTGAAAGTATATAAAATGTCTTATCTGCTGCTATTCAAACACAAGTAACACAGAGTATTTCAGATTTCACTCTCTCTCCCTGCCAGGATAAGTATTTAAAGGCTTGGTACTCAAAATCTCTTCTATTTAGTTAAAGGTATATTATTTGGTCTAATAAGTGATATTATCTCTGCCTACAAACCTCATACAGTTGTATGTCCTCCATCAACTTTGTATGAAGTAGAGTATGTACTTGAAGACAGAAATTAATTCCTAGGATTTTCCAATTATGGGAAAAGACACCAAGATTCTGCACACATCTGTTTTGTACAGAAACTAAATAGTTATATTTTAGGATTGCTTATAGGATTATAAGGGTTATATAGTTATATTTTGGGTTGCTTATCAGCAGGTTGCACTAAGGCTAGTGTGTGATCCAACAAGGAGATGAAGGGCAAGGTTCAAACACAGGTATGGGGATGAACAGAAAAT
Organism: Aphelocoma coerulescens; assembly: GCF_041296385.1. Taxonomy (NCBI): domain Eukaryota; kingdom Metazoa; phylum Chordata; class Aves; order Passeriformes; family Corvidae; genus Aphelocoma; species Aphelocoma coerulescens. The sequence continues at coordinate 60,965,840 of NC_091016.1, read as the reverse complement.
CTTTCTAAGTAGCAGGCAGAAAAAAATTAGTGATCATCACAGAGAAAGTTTTAGGGAAAAGGTTTGAAGACCAGTAAATCTTTAACCACATGCTGTGAACAGGTGCCTATCAGTGGAGTGGTTGGGACAGGTTGGTTTTGCATGTTGATGGGGCACAACACTGTGTGCCAGAAAAGTGGAGAACTCAAGAAAACATGAGGTGTTAACCTTCTTCACGGACAATTATTTACAAGGAAAGCCTGAATTTTTTTTGGTGAATGCAAGTGAGCAAAGCTGCTGTTGGACGGAGCCAATGAAGTCTGCAGTTCTGAGCACCTGCTTCTCTGCCCTTGGGGATGGACATGGGATATGTGTCCCTGCTCCTAGAATGCAAGTAGGGAGCAGTCCCATTCCCATCACTAGTCACAGTGGAAACTGTTGAAGCCAAAACACAGACTTGAAGCCTGTGCTCAGTCTTGCTTCTAAAAACCACCTTCTCTCTTCTTAAATCCCTTATAATACACTATCTCATTTTCATCTGGTGGGACTCTTTCAGTGGCCAGGAAGCACCACAGGCCTTGTACTGCCTCATATCCTCACTCTGGTTTAATCAGGACAAATGTAACCATTGAAAATGCTTGGGGCAGCAGCATGTTTGCTTTGGGATGCACAGTCAGCCAGTGTGGTGCGTTATTGCAGCTGTGCCCTGGGATGGTAAGAGAGGGTGACAACTGGTCTGTCACAAGTCACCTTGTGTGTGACTTTGCCCTATAAGGAGAGGAGCAACCTCTGACGGGCATCTCGCCCCGTCCCTGGCTCTGCAGGGCAGCCTGCCATCCCATCGCCTCACTTCCTGGTCTCTGTCTGAGCTGTCACCTTTTGAGACCTTGCCTGACATTTTAATTAAGCACTTTATATGAAGGATGCCAATGCACCGATAATCACACAGATTTTTGCAAGGAGCTGTTTCAATTGTTGATACTTACTTGGAGGTGCTTAGTTTCAATTCACAGTTTATGTATTGAAGCAGTGGAGCAGTTACTTACCACGACAGATAAAGCCTCACTGTCAGTGCTGCGGAGAGGCTGCAGTACCGGGAGCTTGTAGCTAGGTGTAGCTGAAGCCCTGCCTGTCTTATTGATTAAAGTATTTAAAAGAGCAGCCTTTTAATTTGATTTATCGTATACATTTTAACTGAATGAATGTAGTCAGAATGAATAGTGATGGATGCTTATGGAGTAGAGTCTTTACCTAATGCAAGAATTGCAGCTTGGCAATTCCATGATGCATCCACAAAAATTAGATTAATACACACAGCTACTCAACTCAACTGATTCCTCTAGCCCAAACCTCTTAGTCCAGGGGTCTTTTTGACATGGTTTGTTTTACATGTAAATATTACAAGCAATGAAGTCCTTTATTAGAGGATTGTGTTGTTTTCCCCCAAGCTCTGTTACCAAGGTCTGTGTTTAAAGGGCAAGATTGGCTTCACAGAAACCAGTGAAGCAGAGCATTTCTAAATTCCAAAGCTGATCTCTCAGTATTTTGGCCTAAGGAAGGAAAGGAGACTACTTTTCTTCATTGCCTTTCCTTCAGATCTCTCCAGCTCTTACTCTACATAACAGCTTTGCCCTGAATGGCATTCTCATAACTGTGATTGAAGATAAGGCAAAGTTCAGGAGGTACATTCTAGTCTCTCTCTTTTGTTGTGTGTGGGGTTTTTTGTTTGTTTGTGGTCGGTTTTGGTTTTGGGGGTTTTTTATGGTTAGCTTTCAAAAGACAGTGGTCTTGAATTGTAAAGATTAACAGGACAATTTAATTATTCATCTGTGATTTTTCCAGATAAGCTTTATAATGAAAATCTAGACCAGTGATCTTTGGGTCCAGTTCTGACCTAGGTAACTGCTTGGCCAGTGAAGTCCAAGTCAAAAATCAAGGTCTGACTGATGGCTTACCCAGTGTAGCCATAGCCTTGGGATTGCTTTTGGAGTGCAGGCAGTACTTTATGCCAAAACTGCCTTGCATATTCTAAGTCTAATGCAGTTACTTCAGCTCCCCCCTAAGTCACCCCACCAGAATCAGTGTGCCTAAAAGTGCTCAGAACACATTATTCATTTTAGGAGGACTATATGTTGCTTGGTCAGGGTATACCATAGTGGTGTAAATTAGTCTTGGGTCTTCTAAGTCCTTCTTGAGACTCTGGAGTGGTGTTGCTGCTTCATCAAGTTAAAGTGTTGCATGAGCACAGCACTGCAGATGCAGTCATGAACCATCCTCTCTGACTCCAATGCCTCGTGTAACAGTGGTAATTTCAGATTGGATTACTTCACAATCCCTTTGATGACTAAGAGTCTATCTGATGTTCTTATTAACTTAATTCAAATATAGTATCACATATTTGAGTATAATCTTGAAGTGGTGTTTGGGTCAGGAATGGATTAGAGTATGTTCTGATCTGTATTTTGCTCTGACATTAACTTATTGGGGTTTATTACTGTTAAAATCACTCTGATAAAGAATTACTGAGACCTTCTGATTACCTTTTTTCCTCAGTCTAAAGTGAAATAACTTGAAAATGTCTTCTTTCTTAGTTGTGTGGGTTTTTGTATCACCGTGGTAGCAGGTGGCCTTGTAACTACTGAGAAGGAAAGGTAGATGGAAATGTGATTGACCAACATTTTCCTAATTTATTTTTTACTCCCCCACAAAAATTAACAGCTCCAAAGTGCTTGTTCAGTGACTTTGGTCAGCCTCTTTCAATGTGAGGAAATTGCATGTTGCTTTTTAATAAAGCTTGAGTACATTCATGTATCACTTTCATATATGTCACACCCTAGGGATATAGACACTTTTGTTTTTCTGGTTGTTCTGCTAAAATAGTAAAGACATAGGTGTATATAGTATTTAACATTCAAACCAATTCCCACTGCCAGTAAAGCATCATTGTTATCAGGGAGATTTTGTACTTTCCTTTAGAAGGGCAGCTTATACCTCCTTGTGCCAAGAGTTACCAGATTCATGACTCCTCAGTGTTCGTTGCCTGAGACAGGTGATCATAAGGAAATGCTGCGTGACTTTCTTCTTCCACTTTGTTGATGAAGGTTACCTGAAAGATTGGTGACCTGTGGGTATCCTTGACACCCGAGAGTCTAGGAAGGAACTGGGTGATAGAACAGGACTTTGAAATTGATAGAGCCTCACAAGGACCCAGCTAGTCAAACATTAGTTGGTGACATAAAAGGAAAGAGAATACAGAGAAAACTAGACTTAAAAGAACTGTATTTTCTCCTTTCTTGCTCTTGGCTGGCACATAGGAGGTTTCTGGGGGTCTTACTGACTGGTGTGCCTGCCAATAGCTTTTCCTCTTTGTGACTGGCAAAAAAGTGAGAAAGGATAGGACTAAAGACTGGTTTTATTTTTTTTTTCTGTTTTGTGGTTGGTGATACAGTCCATAGTCTTATGAATGGTGACTATCATTCTTGCCTGCTCGACTAGCTATATCCTAGAGAGAAAAGATTATGGCACAGAAGGCAACACTGAAAAGCCTGAAGGTACAATCAGACAGTCGGAGCCTGCTGTGCCAGGGAAGCACAAGCACGTAACAGAATGGTGGCTCTGGGTGACTTACTCACTGGCTGTCTTGCAAGACAGGGAAGACAGGTGAGAGACCTAATGATGAGGGGGAAAAAAAAAAAAAGAAAACTGAGAGAAGGTAATATTTATTAGTCATTAGAATATTGATATTACAATCCTGGGATTTTATTTACATTCTCCTGTGTGGGTTGTCATAGTCACAACCTCTGAAATCTCTCAGAGATCTCACAGGTGTTTTCTGAATTTAATGAAAATCAGAATTACAGATTTCCATGGTCATGTGGACTACAGTTTGTTTGTACAGAAATAGATTAGATTGGTTAACATTTGGGCCCTCCAGTTCTACATTTACTTAACTTAGCCCTCCTTTGTTAACAGCAGTGTGGGTTTTAGACCATCTTTACTCAAGCTGACTGGACAGGTCCCATGAATTTGTCAACTCATGTAAACCCTTTGCAGAAAGTGAAGGCACATAAAGCACACAAAGACACACATTTTTGTGACGTGGACCTCCCTTTCACTCTAGGCATGCAACTCTGGTCCTCATGTATATAAAAGCAAGCATGCCACAATTAAAATATAAAAGAATCTGAGCACATCTTGTTCCCATCTGTATGACCTTGGGCAAGTCGTTATTTATTGTTCATTAGCATGTAACACTTTATGTCTCAGTTTATCCTTTCAACTAATGAGTACAGTGTGCTTTTTGCAGTTCGCTGCTGCTTGATGTTGAAGTTACTTAATAAGGTTACAATCTTGCATGCAAGCTACTACACAACTGGAAAAAAATTGGAAGCCACAGAAGTAAACCATAACTAGTGATGTATCTTGCAATGCTGTAGAAACACAGACAATATTACAGATTGGCTGATGATGAGTTTCCAAGCGAACTAGAATTGTTCTCTCTGATTCCAAGTGGGGGGCTAAATAGTTAATTTTCTTCCCTTAGTTCAGCAATTCCCCATACTCCAAATAGTTTGAGAGTCTCAAATTACATAACTGCTCTGAGGCTATTGAGAAGCACTGAGATCTGACCCATCCTCTCCTTTAGAATGCTGTTAGAGGAAAACCACTCTTTAAATTCATAGTAATAGAATTTTGGAGACACATCCGAAGCCACCTAAGGCTAAATATTATGCGTGTATCTGTCTGTATACTCCTATTCAAGTCCAGGATCTAAATTAGAGACCAAATTGCCTTTCTCAATAAATATGACTTGCATAGTCTTTTTATGTACACAAAATCAAGATTTACTATATTCTAGCAAATTGGGGACATTGGTGCCACCTCTTGTGGCAGCTTAGTAAAATTTGTCTTTCAGCTTAGTAAAATATGAAGTTCACTCTCACCTGATCTTTTCTTTATTCATTCTTTCATCTCTTGGGTTTTATTTTCTTCTTTATTCATTTGGTCCCACAAATATTATTATGTTTAATAAGGTGCTTCTACATAGACAGCTAGAAAACCCTTATAAAAAATCCAATTGACACAGTTTCACGGTTCTGATCTGCCAATGCCAATATACCTCTTGCATCCTTTTGCGTTTCCCATGTAGTGATTCTCTTTCCATGCATGCCTTAAAATAGGTCATTGGTGTTTACATCAGCAGCAGTTTTAGACATCCCACAGTAGTGCTGCCAGTTCTGCTGATCGTGAGATCATTCCTTCTGAACTAGCAGTTCATCATCCACCCTGTCATTATCCTATAAAATAAGATCCTCATTAGGACTTATTTCACCATCACTGTCTCTTATTTTCCCGCTTCTTTCTACAGATCTTTATCTTTCACCACAAATGTTCCCCTAATTTCCAAGCTTTTTTAAAGTGTTATCTCAATCTGTGTCATTTTCATTGTGTCAGCCCCTAATCTTTCCTCCAGTAGTTCTAGACAGGTTAGTCATAACCTCAGTGTTGTTCAGCCCTCTGCCCCCCTCAGCTTTCTTATGATTATCAGCAGAATTTGGACCTTGTCCTTCCCAGAGAAAGATGCTTGGCTCCAATTATGAGATGCTTTCCTGCCCACGTACAGCCCATACAGCTGAGAGATTCAAGCCTTCAATTTCTAATTTGTTTTATTCTCTGTGCTGCTCACAAGCAGGTGCTGGTTGGGAAATCAATGACAGCTCCACACATGAAGCAGCTGCAAGACTGAGCCTTTAATAAGTCTTTTCCATTTCTAATTTTTATAAGCCAGTTCTAGCAGCAATCTAAAATAAATGATACATATTGATAATGAAGCTGATGCAAGTGAACATTACTAGCAAATGGAAGGATTTAGAAAAGGGGGGAAAAGACAAAGAAACTACCTTTCACAAAGCAAGTCAGTATTACATTAACATACCAGAATAGATATTTTCTTCTCTACAACTCACCCTTGACCAACATACCACTGGCATTTAAAAGACTTCCCAATTACATTTGATATGTGATTTACAACACGATCACATCTGAATTGGGCACAGAGATTTCCCCCAGCAGGTTCACAAAATGTCTGGGGTTGATGGTTGACTTGGCCCAACTCTGTTCCCACTGAGTGTTGATAGAAGACCATTTCAAGCTAGAGGAGTATCATTTTAAAATGAAATTACATTACAAAAATAGATTGTTTCAAGATTCAGTACCTTTCTGAAGTTTCATGCTATATTTGTGTTTGCTTATAATGGTGTAAATCAGCAGTAGCTTCACTGCAGTACCAGAATAACTGGAAACAGCTAATAGTGCTCTTTTCCTTCCCAATAAATTACCTTTATATATTGGAGAAGAGTTATTTTCAAACTGCTGATCTGCATTCAGGTGTGACTGCATGCCTCACCTGAGGGTTTTCTTTACCTTTGTGTGATTTTTCAAGTGAAGCTATTCTCAACTCTGCCAAATTCTCCAAGTAGCACATAGCATAATGTATTTATGTAGAGTCTGTCTCTTGGGCAAGCTGAAGCGGTGGAAATTGCCCAGAGAAAATTGAAACCCTGATAATTGATTTTGCTAGCTCTTAAAGTTTCAAAAGACTTGAATCTTTCCAAGAATAAATCAAAAACTGCTCAGTAGCAGACCATGGGGATTCCCTCCAGATTCTTAGAGTGGTTTCCTTGCTAAAATGCAGAAATTATATTCTTAGTGATGTAGATTAAGAATTAAATTATTTGCTTAAAATAGTTAAGTCTGTTGCCTATTGGGGTTTTCTGTGTCAGCTAATTTGGCTGAGTTATTAAGTGCCATTGGTAGCCAGGATCTTTGAGCTGTGGAAGAAAAAAACATGGCAAACATTAGGTATATGACAAACCCTTCAGGCCATAAAATCCTATTAGAAGACAAATCACAACCTTCCAACCCTTTTGAAATTGATGTGGAGCTAGGAAATCTGTAGAAAATTGATACAGTGTGGAATGCAAATATATTACTCCCTCTCCCCTCCTTTTTTTTACATTAACACAGGACTAAACAGGAGAGAAATTATTCCCAAGAGACCACCATGGAAAGTGTCCTATTGGTCCAGGTGCTTACAACATTTCTATAGAAGTAAATTAAACCCAGTGGAGATTGGTCTTGACAAACTTTTCATTGGAACATCATAGGACTCTCCCAACACTAGTTTAGTTGTAGGTGCCAATGGCAGAAAAATGCTGCCAGATGCAGCAACCTTCTGACTTCTAGACCACTCTTCACATGTCACTATGCTTTTGTGTCTCAAGACCCATTGTGAGGGCTTTTTCTAAATTCAAATTATATGTTTTGCATTTATAGGCATTTCTAAATTCATCATCAACACTGTATTTTCATTATATATTTTACATGCCTGCTTGTTACTGTATATTATCATGTTACAAGTATATTCTATTATTATGTAATGACATAAGTATATTATGTTCATATTTAAGCAGAACAGATCAACTTTATTTCATAGAATCATAGAGTGGTTCAGGTTGGAAAGGACCATCTAGTTCCAACCTCCCTTCCATGGGCAGGGAAATTTCCACTAGACGAGGTTGCTGAAAACCCCATCCAGCCTGGCCTTGAACACTTCCAGGAATGGGACATTTACATCATCTCTGGGCAACCTGTTCCAATACCTCACCAACCTCATAGTAAAGAATTTCTTCCTTATAACTTATCTAAATCTACCATCTCTCAGTTTGAAGCAATTGCCCCTTGTCCTATCACTATCTCTCCATGTAAAAAGTCCGTCTTCCTCATTTTTATAAGCTCCCTTTAAGTACTGGAAGGTTGCTATAAGGTTTCCCCACACCTTCCCTTCTCCAGGCTGAACAACCCAAACTCTCTCAGTATTTTTTCATAGGAGAGGTGCTCCCACATTTCTGTAGCCCTGCTCTGGACTTGCTCCAACAGGTCCACATCTTTTTTGTGCTGAGGACCCCAGAGCTGGACAGGTGGGGTGTCATGAGGGCAGAGTAGAGGAGGAGAATCACCTCCCTTGACCTGCTGGCCATGCTGCTTTTTATGCAGCCCAGGATGTGTTTGACCTTCCAGTTAAGTTTCTAATATAATTGACTGAAATAGTGGTATTACAGCAAAAGGTTCTGCCCCATCACGCTACAATTTGAAAAACCTGTATCCATCAAAAAATAAACCAAAAACTGTTCAGGAGGAAAGCCATGAAAAACTCGTTCAGTTTCTTAGAGAAGCTCCTGCACAAGAATAAAAAAATTATACTCTCACTGATACAGATCTGGCACTGAACTAGCAGACCATGGCAGTCCACTGAAGTCTGCATCCCTGTGTATGACAGGACTGGGAATGCTAGTCTCCAAATTTTCTTCTGCTGCTGGCAAGCAGGGTCTCATGGAGCAGAGCAGCTACAGGTTGCAGAGGGGTGGAGACAGCCCTTTCCTTGCCAGTGCAGAAGGCAGGAGAACCTCTGCAGCCTCTTTGCCTTCTGTCAAAAGTCTGGCCTGCAGGACAAATCAGTCTGTATGGCTTTCAGGGGATATTAGGGCTTCTGTAGAAACCAAGCTTTCATTTAGGTGGAAGAGGAAATTAGGCTTGCCATTGCTCGTGGTGAAAAAGAAACCCTCAAAACTTTTTCAAGTGGTGTTAACCAATGCAGTATTGCCTTCAGAGTCTGCATTTTTTAAAGCCCTTGAGCTTTAAGAGAGAGAGTCTAAACATGAACTATCAGTCTTTCACCTAAACCATCCCGTGGGACACAGAAAGAACACACGAAACTCCCAAAAGCAACATTGGCACTGGAGGGAGTGAGGAGAGCAGGGAGCATCAGCAGGTGAGGGCTGAATGTTGACCTATGGAAAATCGCCTAGGCAAAGAAGGGAAAAGGTATGTCAGAGAAGGATAGGAAGAAAAACCAAAGCTTCAACAGCATTGACTTAATGATAAACTTGTCCTTCCATTTGGTAAGGCTAGACACATTTAATATTATATAGGGCAAATGATAAATATAGGTGGAAATTCTTTTCCTCCCCTGGGAAATCTATCCTTCAACAGATTTATGCTGATGATGATTATGTTTAACTCAGAAATAGGCAGTTTTTGTGACATTCCCTATGACCTCCATGGAAATCCTGCTGTGCAACACAGAGAGTGTAGGGTTATTGATATGCAATCCAGCTCATAGCTGAACACACCTGTAAAATAAACTCAGTTTTATTACTGCAGATTCTCAAGGAGTCATCCAGCTTTAATGTGAGGAAGGTACATTTCTCTTCTCTCTCATGTATTAGAGAATGATTTCTTTCTTTTCCCCAAAACAGGGACATGAAATGCCTAAGACATTGCAAAAGCTGAAACTTCAGACACTGCAGGCTTCACAGAAAGCATTTTCAGTCCACTCTCTCCTGAGCTGGCCAGATGTAACCATCCCAGCATGAGGAGTCCAAGTGCCAGTGAGTTGGTTGTCCTCAGCATGTAAATTGCCTGCATGGCAGTTTCAACACATGCCTCTAAGTTTCTCTGTCTGGGTTTCCCTTTACATTTCTTAAGATGCTTATTTCAATTCACAGCCCAAAATCCAGAAGATCCCTTTTAATCTTCTGAAGCTACACCTACATACTCCCTACAAACTTAGGAATAATGATTTTATCTGCGCCTTTCTATTTCCTGACTGCACCAGAGACTGTTATATTTACTTGCATATTTAGAAACAACTCAGAATAGTAGCTTTGTACTACTTGTAGCTGATTTTTATAATGAAGACGAGAACCCCAACTAATTTCTTGTTATCAGTACACTCTGATGCCTGAAGGACATGACCAAGTTCCCAGTGCCCAGTGAATCCCAGCATGTCATTTGAGCTGTGATGAGGGGTCCTGTGCGTGCTGTCAGGCTGTTGCAAAAACGAGCTGACATGTAATAGCTAGTGAAAGAGAGCAAAGCTGAACGCGTCTTGCCTTGTGTTTGCCAAGGGGTAAGAATATGCCAAAGTAAGTTTCTGCAGCTCAGTTGTTACTTAGCTCCTTGATAGCTCAGTTGTACATTTTGATCTCAGAGCTGATTTTATTTCAAAAGAAAAATTAACAGAGACTGGAACAGGAGAATTCTTCAGTCAAATCAGGAGGAGCACAAAGTGCCCATACAAACAGTCTTATCTTCACTGGTATTCTGATCTCTCAGACTGCCCCTGTCACAAACATCCCTAGAGATTTATCTTCTCTCAAAACACAGCCAGCCAGTTTCCAACCCGCTCCAAAAGATTTTCGACAGGAGCCCCTGACCTTGCAAGCTCACTCCTTTTCGGTATCCCTAAATCTGTGACTTCCTTAGGAACACTACCAAGCCACCACCAGTGTGTGAAAGAATTGGAAGAACTGATTTTCCCGTAAGACACAATGTCTGTGCATCCTCATATTATAGGAGCTGCCTCTTCCAAGTATAGAAGTAAGACTAATGAGAAACCACCCGAGATATGAACTTTTTGCCCCATTGTCTCCACAAATATAGAAAGACCTTTAGTCCTCTCCCTTTAATAAAAGCCTGAGATGCTGCTAACATACAGACTATTTCTGAGTTGGTACTTCTTGATACTGAGCTGCCCAGTACTGCTTTCTCTGACATCCCTTGTAAATCAGGCACAAAGCATTTCTGGTTCCTCTGTTGCCATGGATTGGTTTGAAGGCTTACTCCAAATCATTGTAGTATACATTTGTTTTGCCACCTTTTGTTCTGAGCCTCACTGTTTTTCGCTGGAGACCAAGTCTCATTTCTCATCTCATAGCCCTGGTTCCACTTCCAGTACCAGGCTTTCTTTCTTCCATTGTTTGCATATCTGTGCATTAAACTGACCTACATCTCCTTCTAGGGAGCGGGTAGCAGATGGTGGTTAGGTGATATGGCATCTCAAGATGGTGCTTGAATGGCTTGTGGGTCACAGACTTGGGAAATGCTGGTTGCTGCATAAGCAGCGTGCAGCTGAGCTCCCTGGGGCTTGTTTGTATCAACAACTTTGGGCCAATATGAGCCAGCATGGTCACATGCAGAAAGTAGGTCAGGCAGGTTATCTTGGCAGCAATATTTGTTTGGGAGCTGCTGGTATCAGGGGGGGCAGCTACACCAGTCACCTCCTTCAGCATTTCTGCCTTAATGGAGAAGTTGGTCAATGCAGTGGAGGAGCCTCATGGCAGCTGGCTCTGGAGCACTCGTCCTGTGAGGGGTGGTTGGGTGTTCAGCCTGGGAAAGCTTTGGAGGAGATTATCAAGAAGATAGAGACAGGCTCTTTACAGGAGTGTAAAGTGGGAAGACAAGAGGCAATAGGCACAAGCTGGAACAAGGGAGGTTAAGGCTAGGTAGAAAGAGAAACTTTTTTAGTGCCCTGATAGTCAGGTCAGATAACAGCCTTCCCAGGGGGGCCATGCAGTCTCCATCCATGGAGGTTTTAAAGACTAATTTAAAGCCCTGAGAGACCTCATCTGAGATCACAGCTGAGCTTCCGTCAAACAAGAGCTTGAACTAAAGACATCCTGTGGTCTCTTCCAGCCAGTGAGTCTATGATTAAGAATCAGCCTGTTTTTAACAAATCCTGCCCAAATCCCAGGCTACAAAGGGCAGTCACAGCTGGGAGTTCACATTTTGGAAATCTGTCCCAGTCTTTGTGGTAGACGCAGAAAAATTCGACCCACTTTGACCAATCCATAGTCAATACAGACAAATTTCACACAGCACAACGCGTCAAGTCATTAAGGGATTAAGGCTTAAATTCGAAGGGTAGCAGCTGTGTAAGTTCCCTTCCCTTTATTTTCTCCTTCTGAGGGCCTGAGTCTCTAATGTCTCGTGCTATCTCTGTCAGAGCAGGGAATAGCCAACATAGCTGGCTTACACTGCCAGCCAGCAGGCAGCTCCCCCACGCGCCTATCAGAGACAGTCCCCTGCACCGTGCGCACTCAGCCCCTGCACTCTTTGCTCCTCCTGTGTCATTCTGTCCTTCCCTCCTCACTTGGTCTTCCTGTCCCTCTCCCCTCAGTGGCAGGATTACAGAACCAGTGTCCTGCTGCTGGCGTGCCCTTGTCTGAGCTTTCTGCCTGACTTTTTTCTCTGCTCAGCTCTTCTCTTTGCTCCGGTAAGTCTGATGAACAGCTTCCTTGCTGTCACTGCTTGGTGGCATGGCACAAGGGCTTTAAGGTAAAAATGTTGACAGCTTTGGGACTGTCAACCCGCATATTCTAGGAATAGCCCTAGGAAAAGTCTGGGCACCATGACATCTGAGGAAAACAGGGAGGTATCCAAGGTTGTTGGTGAAAGTAAGAAATGCTTCTCTTAAGAGTGATCAGAGAAATTTAAGATTACTTTCGTAGAGCTTGTGTTGAAGTGAGACTGGGGGCCATGGGTGGTCTGCTACAACAATCAGTGATCAAGATTCAGGACATGATTCAGCAACATGGGAGGTGAAGTAGGAGGCTTCAGAAAGCCTCCAAGTCTGGTTCTGAGCCTGCATGGAAACCTGCCATGAAACCTCCAAACTTTTGTTCAGTTTTGTGCTAGAAAATTGTGCATAAATCATAAAGCTATTCAAATGTGTGCTGATACAGCTGGTTTTATCACCATTTTCTGAAGTAACACATAGGGCAGTGTCTAGACTGTAAGAAGGTACTTGTATTTTTCTGGAGGGTGATTGGAGCTAGTGTAGCAGGGGCAATTCCAGAGTTTAATGTTTGCTGCTTCGAGGTGTCACTGCAGACCAGTCTGGTGTTGTATGAGGATAAAAATTCAGATTTTATCAGTATATGTTGGCTGGTGCAAATATATGTAAAGTTTTGTTTTAGAGAAATGTGTGTGTATGTGAACTTCGAGCATAAAGTGCTAAATACCATCACCTATTTTAGAAGAGCTTAAAATAGCTCCTGGCTGCAGAGCAGGTGCCATGTGTCCTTCTGCTGAATACATAGCAAAAGCTAAATATAGCCCAGTCTGTAAACCCTCTAGAAGTTCAAGCTGCAAGAAGGAAATCAGAAAGCAAATCCCATGAGAAGGAAGGGGAAGCACACTGTTTATACAAGATAAACAAAACTCTGTATCAGTCTCCAAGGCAGTCTGCAAGAGAAGCTAAGAAGAAGATGCTTGTATTTTGGTCATGCCAGGAGGGTGCCTGGGCAGTGGTGTTGGCTTCAGCAGTGCAAGAGGTGGGCTGGTACACCCCAGCGCGAGAACAGTTCTCCTAGCAGCAGTGGAATGGCTACTGCAGCTCTGCTAAATCAGTCATTGGCCTTTGCCTACTGACCTTTTACTTTGGAAATACTGGCTGTTTTCAAGGCACAGTGAAGGCAAATTGTGCCATAAATGTGAAATATTGAGGGATATAGTTACAGACAAACAAACTTAGCATGTAACCAGACTGATCTGAGGTGCACACCTTTTGCTGTTGCCTCTGGGTGCAGCCGTGGCTATGCTGTGTGCTCAGCTATGCTGAAAGCTCAGTTTCTGTCCTGGGTTATCCTAAGTTCTTAACAGAGGAAGAAGGAGAATGGCAAGGAGTCTTTCTCACAGTGAGGAGGCAACAGCACCCTTGGGGGTGTTTCCTGCTGAGGGAGAGGAGGACCACAGCAACTATTTGTATGCAGCAACTACAAGTGCCAAGTTTCCAGCCAAAACACCAGGGCCAAGAAAGGTGCTGATCTCACAGCTGTGGAACAGTTCCAGGATTTGGGAATGCAGGAGGAAAAGAGTAAACAAGATGCAATGCTCAGACTCAATCAGACTGGTCAGTCTTCCCCCTCGCCACGAAACAGGATAAGGCTGTGTTGGAAATTCAGGTGCCTGGAGGCAGCAGTAGTGGTAGTAGGAGATGCACAACTCAAGAGGTGGGTAGTCTAAAATTGGGCAAGTCTGAAAAACCAAGGAATTCCTCTTCTGGACTCAGTCACCTAATTTTTAGGCATTACTGTGTTTAAGATAGCATATAATGTAAACACTTTGGGTCTTGCTGAGATTGACACCAAAAGTCTTTTATGGCCTGATAAGGGAGAATTCCTTACGTGCATCAAGATGAAGCAGGCTAGAGCACAAGGGAGAACTGGGGCCAGCTGCAGTAAAATCTCCCAGCATCAAAGGCTGTAAGCAGGCAACTCTCAGATGCTATGTCTCCCTCAGCATAAACTGCAACGCTGTGGAAGCCGTTGTGCAAAACAAGGTGGAGAAATCTTCATTGGGATTGTGTTTGTGCTGGAAAGCAGTTATCAGACCTCTGGTTTAGCCTGAAGAAGAACAAAATAAAACATTACTAGATTTATTTGTGCGTGTAAATAAAACCTTCAGTATGACCCAGCAGATGGGCACCTTTTGGGTTAGAAGTTCATTGCTGTGTATTTCTAGGTTTCCTGCCTCCTTACCATTCTGGGCTGGTGAATGGAAAATCAGCAGATGTGAATTGCCATGGTTTCAGACTGATTATAACTAATCCCTTTCTAGCCAGGAATGTATGTTTAGGGAAGATTTCCTGCAAGGCCAGCTTGTAAACATCTTGTGTCCTTGATTCTAAACATCCAGTTTCTCTTTCATTCACCCATGTTTTTCCCTTGTTACTGAGACACCCCATGCACACATCAATTGCCACTGTTGATTTAAAGCCTACTGTATTTGCAGACATGCTTTGTGATTCATCTAAGGGGAAACCTTTAGCCAGACAGTGCTACCACATGAGCAATGAAGATGGGAGTTAGGAGGCAGCCAAGGGAGAGAGTTGAGGTGCAGAGAGAACATCGACTTGAGCCTACTTACAAGGAGGGGGAGATAGTCAGAAAATAAATTAATACTTGGAAATGGAGCATTTTGCAATCCTGTTCTCCCTCTGTGATGAACATATTACAAAAAAAGCTTATTTTAAATTGGAAATATACTTTATGAGAGTTTTATTCTGCCTAAACAAGAGCTGGTAGTCCTGGGTTTTCTAGCTGATTGATTGCCAACTGCCAATTAGTTCAAATTAATGATTGCAATAGTAAACACTAGCCTGAACGTGTCAGAGATAAACACATATTCTACAGAGCATCTAGCTTAGCCTTTACAATACTCTTACTGACCTTGAATTAGTTGGCAGTCAATTAACTCTAGTTAAAAAAGAACACAAACAGGAGGATAACATTCCTGCTATCTGGAATTATTTCCCTAAATTGCACATAAAGGGTCTAATTTTTCAATGTAAATTAAACTCAATATGACATCAGATAGATATAATTTTACAATCATTTTGCAGTGATATAATGACTATGCCACAAGGAGTAAGGAAAGAATGGGATGCAATTGTGTGACAGGTCTGTGAGACCAGGTCCAGATGCATTCCTGAGCCATTTCTGCTGGCAAGTTGTATCTCTGGGAGGATTGCAGGGGCATGGATTTATAGCAAGCACTTCCTGAGCCCCACTCAAGCACTTCCTGAGCCCCACTCAAAGCTTTCAATTATTTGCTTGAGAGATGATAACTTGTTTGACTATCTTATCTGCAAGCCTGGTCATATAGCTAGAAAATCAAATCTTGAAAAATGTTGCCTTAGTGATGGCCATCACTGCACTTCCAAACATCACTTTGACTGCGGAGAGTTTAATAACACCAAGTCATTTATTACAGTAAATGACATCTCTCTTATCATATAATGCCTTTGGCCATGTTAGTTTACAATTTTGAAAGCTGCAGAAATTTAGACACTATAGAAAATATATGTTACAGCCTGTTTGAACAGAGAACAAAATGCTTCCCAGTTAGCTCCGTGTTTTCAAAGCAAGTTGTCTTTTAAAAAATAAGAAAGCAACCACTTCAGATGCTGGAAAGAGCCAACCAAGCAAGCTTCTTCCCCTCTTCCTTCCACACTGGCACCATTGTAAATCATATCATTAAAGAGAGGAATAAAAATCAGTATGGAAAAGAGAGAGAAAGGACTTGTGGCTGGAAAGAGTACAGAATCTGCAGTCAAGCAGCAGTGGGGGCTAGTTGCAGAGCAAGGCCCAGCTGCCCACCCCACACCCCTGCACTACTTCATGAGGGCAACACAGAGGTGCCAGCATCCTCTCCCTCTGAGAGGGAAGGGGCCTTCACTACTCTGAGTTTTCCTGGTGCCCAGGATGCTCTTGCTGACACCCTCATTGCCAGGTCCTGGGTAAGCCAGAGCAGGAACACAGGTACACTGGGGGCTCTGTATTTGCCTGGCTGAGTGTAGCTGCTCAAAAATGCAAGAAAACGAAAGCTTCCCTTTGCAAACTGGGAATAAATTAGCTGAAATTTGCCCCATAAAACACCACAGACTATCAAATTATGTTGTGTGGTTGATTTTATTTCACTGTGATTTATTCTGTATTTTTTACTTTGTCAAAGAAGCTGTCAGCCACATGCAGCAAGTACAAGAGAAAGATGGTTTAGAGCTGTTTATCTTATTCTTTGCTGTTATTGTGATGGTACCAAACCATGTCTCTTGTAGATCAAGCACCATGCTGGGCTTTCCAAGGACACAGAGCAATTTTTGGTGCACCAATTTAATTTAAAATATTTTTCATGATTGTTGGAACCCTGGGTTTAGAGAATTTAGGTTTCTGGGATAGTAATGTATATATTTGTGACAATATAGAGGATTTGGACTGTGGATCTTCTTCTTCTTCTTCCTTTCTCCTTTCTCCTTCTTCTTCACAAATCTAGGGGTTCTGTTATTGGATCAAAAAACCCATAGTGCAGATCATGAAAGGTTAGTTATTGGATTATAAGTAAAAACATATACTTGGTATTTCATAATTGGTTGATTTAGGCTTTAAAAGGCCTTGAAAGTTAGAACTCAGGGCCATTTTCCACCCTGCCAACTAAGAGGCACATCCAATGCAGCTGTATTATAGATAGGATATAATAAACAACTAAGTCCGAAAAAGAATTCTCGGTCTCCTGCGTTTTAATTCAAACTCTGAGAAAAAGAACGTGAGATTCAGAGGGAAAATGAAAAAACAGAAAATTAACATGTGATTATGGATGTGCCAACAGGAGAGAAACAGGAAATGAAACTAATGCAGCTCTGAAGTGAAGCTGCCCACATCGGTAGCCAGCATTGCAGGTAAACAGATCAAGAAAAGTAAACATGTGGCAAATAGTGTATGAGGGAATGAAAATGGTGTAAGTGACTGGGGTGTCATTTCATGTGTCATTGCTGGCAGTAGGAATAGGAGGTTTTAATTTTTAAATGTTAGATTTGGGTTTCCTCTTGGAAAGTATGTAATTTGCTTTTCTCCTTGCAGGCAAATCACCTTGGTTATTTATCTATGTGTGATATATTTGTCAAGGCAGAGTCAATGGATAAGCTGCCATCCCAAATTTCACACAAAATCATTCACATGCTGGCCAAGTTTTGGGAACAGCTTGATGGCTAATTCTGTATGCCTGTGAATTAACCCTCCATTTGTTTTTTTGTCAGGTACTGCACCAAGCATGGAGAATGAACAGTCTTCCACCTCACCCGGGCAGGACATCCAAGGGCAGAGTGGGGACAAACCTGCCCCTGGCCTGCCATCCCCTGCTCCAGCCCCCATGGAGCAGACAAGCACGTGGCCCGAAGCAGCCATGTGTGACATCTCAGAGGAGCTGAGCCGGCAGCTGGAGGACATCATTAAAACCTACGGGTCTGCCACAAGCCTGATGGAGAAAGAAAGCACTGCTACAGGAACCGACAGGCCTGGGAAGGGAGAGCCAGGCAGCTTGGAGGATGCAGAGTATGAAGATGGAAATGAGGAGAGTGAGAAAGAGAAGCCAGCTCCTGGGGATGCTTCCAAAGCAAAGGAGCTCAGTGGCAACAAGGAGCAAAAGCTGGAGAAGAAAATCCTGAAGGGACTAGGCAAGTATTTACATAGTCACACACCCCTTCTGCAAACTCAAGTAAGAACTCCCTGGTCCTTGCTTTTCACCATGTTAAGTTTCTGGTGTGGATGAAAGGGATCTACAGCTACGCTGAGAATTACAGTGACCATTACAACTTTTCTAATACTGATCATTATTTTTGGCATTACCCAATATGAAGGCTATATCAGATATTAATCCTTTAAAAATAAAAGTTTAGGATCCTATCACACAACACTGATGTACTACTGGGCCACCCAAACTGGTCAGCCAAAGCTGTCAGTCCGATGACACACTGCACAAAATCTCTTTTAGATGAAGGAAAACCCAGCCTCTCATTTGTATCTCAGTGAATGTTTTCTTGTCCTGTCTCCTCAGGTATGACTACTCACGGGTCAAAACAGTAATAATGGTGCTAATATGTGGCATGGGAACCTGCAGAATAAAGTCACTGTCATACCCAGGTTATTTTTCATTTAGCAAACCCCTGGACTCATCCTATAATATATATGAAATAAGCCAATACATTTATTCTCTAATACCTCAGCCCTGGCAGGGCTGTTAGTTGAGCTAGAAAGAAGTCTCAGCAAGTTTTTGTATACATGTACTGTCTGCCGGGCAGCCACTAGAGAGCAATGTAGTTACATCCCAATCTAACATACATGTAAATTATTTCCCTTCCTACATTTAACTCCGGCCAATCTTCAAGTCTCTCCTTTGCATGAGAACCCGAACCCAAATGCAGACTAAGCCTGTAAAGAAATCAGCACAGGACATTCTTACAGACAAGAAACTAAGCATAGGACAGAGCATGGATGTTTTTCTTAAAAATTCTTTGAATGTCCAGAAGAAAGTTCCTCAGTTTCTACTGCCTTGGCTTTGGTGCAGTTACTGTTACCTCAGCAAGCTCAGTGAAAACCCTACCAAAACACAGTTCTCCATCTGCACTTGTGACAGTTCACACCACCATTTGATTTTAGCTCACTTCAACTTATTTATGCTGATGCTGTAGAGAGAACTTAGTGTGAAATAAAGGATTTTCTCCATAGACAGTACTCCTGGACTGCACTAGACTTGAAGGAGAAAAAGTCCAGCCCAAAGCAGAAGGCAAATTTTGTCTCACAGCCTTGGGAAAGAGGAGCATTTGGAAAAGCATGTCCAAGCCCCTGGGACCACCAGCAACTATATCTCCAGGGACATCAGGGACGCTTTGTACTTGATGAACAATCAATGCTCAAGATTCCGCTTGTACCTGGGGCCGAAATGAAAACCAAGAGGTATCAGAGAAGAAGTAATGCCTAATTGGCTGTGCAGTGATTTAGCTCTGCACACCCAGGGAGTTATTAGGCTGTCTCTGGTATACAAGCTCTCTTCACCACATCAGGGAACTGATTTACACCAGTATCACATAGCCCAGACCTGGCTGGCACTTCCTACCACTCTTGATTATTTACTTCCATACCATAGTCTCCATATCTGACTTAATATTCCTGATGTCTTGTGTGGGTTGATCAGCACAGGAGGAGCTGAGTACACCAGATTTGATCCACTTTCACTTGCAAAGAGATCTGTTCCTGAGCCTTCGGGGTCCAGGCCTTTTCTGTCCTATTTCAGTCAAATGTGCCATGTGTCTGACCTAATCATATTGCAAAAACATTGAATGACAATGACATTACACAGGACAAAAGCATTCCACAGACAGTGCTTTTGCTAGAAGAAAGCACATTACTGAGGTCTGAAACGGAGGAAAGTTCTAGCATGTTTGTTCTTATGGGGCAAAGACAAACCCAGAAATTTATAGCAAAAATTATTCCTTTCTTTCCAAAGTGCCTCATTTCACCCTGCGTTTTTACAGACGCATGCATCAAACAACAAATTTCATAATAGTACATCAGCTACAAACCACCTCTAGCATCAAATCTGTTTCTTTTTTTCTAAGGAAAAGAAGCCACCCTACTGATGCAAAGTTTGAATAAGCTGAATACTCCAGAAGAGAAGCTGGACCTGTTGTTTAAGAAGTATGCAGAGCTGGTTAGTACTGCGTTGGCTCTTTTCTGTATGAACTGTCTATACATGAAGGTGTAAAAAATACATGACATGCAGCATGGTCAAACCTCACGTAGCAGTAGTGTCTGTCCTGATAAGTGAATCCCAGAACAATTGTCATGGTCAGATAATTGTGGGTGAAAAAGAGAAAAAAAGTTAAAAGTGAGGAAAACAAGATTTAGGTCAAAAAGTTGATAAGGCAGAATGTTTGTACTTAAAGGCAAATCTACCAAACTGACCCACACTGGAGACTGGTGTCTAGACTCCTGCCTTCACCTCCTGCAAGGAGTTTTGCATGACTCTGTTGTGGGTATTGCTTTAAATTATGTATTGGTGATTTCATCAAAATGAAAATAATACAGGACTTAGTATAAAACTTCCTATATTAGGAAGCAGATAATAGACAACTGAAACTACTTGTAAGAGAAGCCACAACACAATGAAATAAAGAGTCAAAGCCTCTGCCACCATAATGTCACCCCTGTAACAATGCCACCTACTTGACTGTTCTTCCTGCACTTAAGATGGGTTATTTTCAGATGGAGGGATTTTTTTCTGTGTAGTCAAAGGACTGTATGACCATAAGCTGTGGAAATCTTACAAATGAAAAGGCTTCAGCATTTTACACTTTGTGGAGTGCTGAAAAATGTGTGAAGCAGAACATTAACTCTGTAATTGGTTTTATGCACAGATGTGTCCATGTCTCATCATAATGTGAAGCAAAGTTTAGCTGTCACTTTTTTCATGTAAAATCCTCTGATTTCATAAATTTGGCTCAGGCTGTTCATAGTTTATCTCATGCTCAAAGGGACTTCATGCTCACGGATTAACTGAAATAGGTCTTCTTCCTCTATAGAGTACTCTCCACTGCATTCAAATGGCATTGGAGCACTGTATAAAACAGAGGCCATATTGCCAGTAGCCCATGCAGGAGAAAGGTGCTAAAACAAAAATACTGAACACTTGTTTCTGACACACTGTGCAATGTCACTAAAATAAATCATTCAGTAAAACCTTGTTGAAGACAGCCTTACCCTGCTCACTCAGAGCAGCTGAGGGACACAGTGTGATTTATGGCTTGTCAGCAGTTGGCTGTAGCTGTGGCTGCTCTCCCTGCTCCCCCTTGTCCATCCCCATCACACACTTCAGATCATGTCTTGTTTTTGCTGAGTTGCTTTTCAGCCAGATCAGCTCCCTGGTCTGGTGAGCTGTGTGGTGACATAAACACTTGCTGCAGTTCAGCTCAAGGGAAGGTGTAGCTGTGTGACAGATGTGCTAGCAGTGGCTTCTCCTGCTTTAGGTAGTGCTGGGGCTGACTGGCTGCAGAGGTTCCTAGTCCTCGGGTCCCAATGCACCACCTTCCCCACAGCCCCCCAGCAATGTGTTATTTCCCTGCCAGCCCATGCCCTGGCCCAGTCTGTACGACTGTGTGCACACAGCAGGCTGGAGCAGGGGCTGCTGAAGGTAGAAGCCATGCCAGAGGGGATGGGGAAGCAAGACGGTGCAGCCATTTGGGCACAAGTTCTGCCACGCTACTCGCCAACAGAGAACATTTCATTCATTAAATCCAGTGTATTGGGTTAGTAAAGCAGACTGTGGTTTACTACAGCTTTTGCCTACAAACAGCTGTTGCAGAATTGTTTGTAACTGGCTTATTCTTAGAGGTCCTGAGAGTCTCAGAAGTGCTGGGTTTAAGAACATTATGCTAATAAATATGAGCTCTGTCACTGTCTGCTGTGGAATCAAGATAAAACCTTTTTTTCCTAAATTGACTATTTATTTGTCTAGATCAGCTTTCAAAAATCATAATTCCTTCTATTTGCAGTTAATTTTAGCTTCTATTTCATTAATTATTCTTAAAAATTATCACTGGGGACCCTTTTGGCATTCCTATTTACCAGTGAATTGCCTTTTTCAGTGCAAAAGTAACACCAGGTCTTAGATATTCCTAAGAACTTTGAAATATAAGTTCCCAGTGCACGTAATACTAATGGGGAAACAAAAAGAAAAAAATGCTTGGAAAACTTCTCATATCATGGTTAAGACCGACCTTCTTCTGAGCCCCCTATCTCAAGCACAGTTTGAGTGAATCATGTGAAATTTGGATAAATCTTTATCCACTGAGCACAGGCTGTGCATGCAAAATGTGAAGCAAAAAGAACACTTTTTATGTTTTTCAATGGAAAGGGGAAGTGGACAAAAACAAGCTTATGAAGGAAAAAAATCTCAGCCTTAATTACAGAAATGTGATTTTTTTCCTACAATACTAGAAAAATTATTTCAGCTAGTGCAGCTTGATTAGATGCAAAAGCCCCTATTGTGATCTACAGGAGTAAAAATAGACAATGCACATGTTAAAAGTTGGACATAAACTGTAAATATACTCCAAGCTGGTGAGACCATTGTTTTGTGGTACACTTAGCTGTGATTTGATTACTAATACACAGAGCTCTCTACTGTAAGCACAAATTTCTGAACATCTGCAAAAAACAGATGAAAGTGTAAAGTATGATGCTGTTGACTGTCTTGCTTGAGCCCCACATCATTCCCCAGTGCTCACAGACTTTCCCAGTCATACTGGGGTTAATAATTAGTACAAGTGGTACCATATTATTAGATAATGTAGTCTTAACAGCAACTGTTATTAAGGTTTGCATGTTTAAGCTCATGTGCTACTGTTTTTCAATCAGAAAACATCTGGACTTCAGAAATGCCTTGCAATGCATGCACACCTGTGATACAGTGAGGAGGATTATTGTGTGTTGGAACAGGAGATGAAATCATTAAAAGCTTCAGAGGTGAAAGGCTTCTTTGACCTGACTGTTAGGGTGTTAATTTACAGTACAGGAATTTTTTTCCAAACATCCATGTATCAAAAGAAATGACCAGACTGTGCAGGGATTACTGTTAGCAATTTTGTTGCTGGTCCTCTTTGCCCCCTCCAAATACACCCGTCTCCCTACCAGCCTTCTAGGGGAGGCAGGAGCCATGCACCCACAGAACAGCAGGCTCCCAGGGGAACATCAGGGACTGTCCGTGTTTCCTCCAGGAATTACATGGACACAAAGAGCCCAAAAGAGGTTTGATTCACCATGACCCACCCCCACTGATGACAAGACCTCCAGAAACACAACTGATAGATGCTCCCACATGGTCCTGTGAGCCAGGGGAGCCTGGCAAGCACATGTCATTTTGGGAAACTCTTCCCTGAAGAGAATTCTCCTCCATCAGCAACAAAGCCCCCACACAAACAGCATTCCTGGTCTCCAGAACCTCTTTTGTTGTTTTTACCAGCAGGTTCCTGGGTATTTAGGAAAATGCTTCTTTTTCAGGAAACTGTAAAATAGAGTGAGCAACTACTGTATTACCTCATGATCTGGAGAAATCTCACCACATAAAGCACTACTGACTGCTCTAGTTCCAAATGTTGAAACAAAAATAAAAACCTCACAGATGTCCTTCAAAGAAATTCAAACCAAAGAAGGAAGAGCTAAAATGGTGTGACAAGAGTGTTAAAAATTATATTCACCCACCCACAGTACAGCATACTTGGGACTGTTGCAGCAAGCAGGCTTGGGAGTGTCCAGGTTCCTCTCTCCTGTCCCATTAGTGCTGGTAAATACAAATCATTTCCTAAGAGTGTGAAGACTTTCCCCAAACCAAAAGAGCTCATTTTCTTTACTTTTCTATCCCTCTTTGTTTCATTTTAATCGATTTCCCCATTTTAATCCCCGTTGTGCCCAGCTGGAAGAACATCGTGCTGAGCAGAAAAAGCTGAAGTATCTACAGAAGAGGCAGGCCCAGATCACCAAGGAGAAGGACCAGCTGCAGAGTGAGCACAGCCGAGCCATCCTCGCCCGCAGCAAGCTCGAGAGCCTGTGCCGAGAGCTCCAGAGGCACAACAAGAACCTCAAGGTGAGTGGAAGCCTTATCACAGTACCCAGTGGTGGGGGGGAAGAAGATGTTGACACCTTCCCATTTCCCTCTAGTGCCAAATCAAAGAGAATTTTGCATCTTCACATGCAATATATAATTATATATACACTCTAATCTTGAGGTCCATTTTCACGAAGACCCCTTTATTTCTCATTTGGAAATATCCCAGCACTTTTGGACACTGAGTTTGCCCACACTAGCTCTATGCCCTCCTTGCATTATTAGAAGCTCAGTGCAGAGAAGAGCAGCAGTGCTAACAGACCAGGTCCCTCACAGTGCAGATGCAATTGCACGTGCATGGACAGAATCACAGAACACCAGCTTTGCTCCAGTGGACTCAGAGGAGGCTGGTGGGGGTTTTCATGTAATTCAAGCACTTGGACTTTTTCAAGTAATTTGTGAGGGTCAGTCAATCGGGACGTTCGCCTCATGACACCAAACGTCAAGACAGGAAGAATGCCAACATTATTTGTGGAAGTTGTTTGGATTACAAGAATCAGTTCAAAGAGGAAATTTTCAGGAGTGTCAAAAGGCTAGGATCCACATGCCATGTCTGCCAATTGCTTGGTGCATCACACCATTTAAATGTGAAATGTATAATATGATTATGCTCCTTGAAAAAAATGTATGTTCAAGAAGCATATTTCTGTTGTGATTGTCCTTTTTTTCCTGAGTGCATGTTAGTGATGGTGTTGGTATTAGTATAAAAAAGGCCTCTGTTTGATCCATTCAAACCCTTTCTTTATGGGGATATAGTTATGTATAGAATTATACATTTGAACTGTCAGCAGCAAGAATTCTACCTGGTATAACTTCTAGAAATGGTAATTCATTTTCATTCATTTCCACTGGCTCAGGAGTGGGCCTTCAGGGTCTTGCTCTGTCTTTCATTGTGTGCTGGTAAGAATACAGCTGGGAGAGGGAATAGGCACTCATACACTCAAACTGTGCACTAGCAGAAGGATAAAAGCAGCTTAACAGATAGGAAAGCTAGAAGCAAGACTCTCTGTGCTCAGTTATGGTCATGCAGAACTGGTAGTGAAAATTAAATTTGTGCTTGTCATTTGTATTAGACCTGAGCTGTTCCTCTATATTGATCTACAGTGATTTACCAGGCCACCTGTGTATAAAATCTTTCAAAAGAAATACAAGCCACTTTTAAAGTGAATTAAGAATACAGTGTACAGTGCTTTGCATAGCCTTAACTGATATTTCTAAACAAATCATATCAGTGCAACAAATCAGTGAAGACTGGGCTATAGAGAAAAAACTAGTTCTATTTGGAAAACATATTTGGAACAAATTTTGTTGAATTCCTCATGCAGTTTCCCAGCTACTTTATGCTTATGAATCTTACTACTAGAGAGAATGATTTTTTTCCTTTCTCTTTGTATATAAATATTTCATTACACATTTCATCTTTACAATTAGGAAAGTCTCTTTCCAATATCTTTTCACCTGTTGGACTGCTTTACTTTGTGACTAGGTTCTCTAAATAAATCTATAAATTTCAGACTCAGTTCTTATTTTTAACCTGTGTCTATTCCAGGTGAGCCAGGGAAGGTACCTGAGGTGATCTGGTATTAGGAAGAAGTGTTCAAATTTTCATCACGACTTTCTAAGAATTTGGAGACCTTTTAAAAAACCCAGAATACTATCTTTCCTCTGGTTCCTGTGCTATCATTGTAGAAAAAAACCCAAAGTTAAACATGACAGTAAGACAAAATACATTTGCAGAATGCATGAGGAATAAAGTAATAAACAAAGGCATTCATTATCTTTATCCAGTTTTGTCTCTCTAAGAATTTTAGCATAGTTCTTGGAATATTTGCCTTTATGCTTTAGCTCCTGGAAATCTGTGAATGTCCAGAAACTCATGTTCTATTTATTTAAATGAGTGCAATTTTCTTTCACTTATGACTGTACTGAGAGGGCCCGAAATCAGAAAATCCATCAAAAGTTATTTTTAAAATCTTATGCTTAAATATCTTTATTTTGGTTTTGGCAGGACAGAGAAGCTGGTTCATAATTTTTTAGTTCTTGGGATTAACACCTCTGATTATGTTCCAAAACATGGAAAATAGAAACTAGGCAATTGCTTCATTCCAATAGCAAAGGAGAAACCTGGCCTGCCCAGATCAGAAACCCCCTCTGACTTACCATGTGGTACATTATATGCACATCACGTCATGTAAATGTCATCTTCTCTCATCTGGTGTGTGGAATTCCCATTAACTGCAGATCCGTGCAGCCAAGTGGTGATGAATATGCAATGCAGAGCTGCATTGAAAATCCACAGGGCAGATCAAAGAAGAAAAATTTCTGGTTAGGACTGGATACCAGCCTCAAATTCTCACTTACACACAGTCCAGCTATTTTGATTATTTCCTTGCAGTTACACAGATGTTTAATTCTCCCTCCAAGAAAAACAGAATAAAGGTTTGTAAAATAGTGGAATGTGTTCCCACTGCAATAAAGAGCAGCTCTGCTAAGAGCAACAGCAACTCATTTCTCTGCATGGAGTTCGTGTTCTGCCAATTATCTGACAGTTTGGTAGCTATTTAGCATCTTGTAGTGACATGAGCATCTCAGGTCCCTCGTCCCTCCTGCCACCAGGCATTAAGCAATGACTTTCATACAAATGTCACAAAAGTCAACAGCTTCAGTTATGGGCTCAGCTCCAAACTGGCTCAGACCGTGGTGTCTGGGAATGAAGAGCACAGTTCATTGAAAAAAAGCATTCCTGATAAGGAAAAAAGGCTGATATGGCTTCAGCAGACCAATAGTCTTCTGAAACTGCCCCAGAGAGACACAAGAACAATTCCAGTGTCAATCACATTCTTCTATTTGCAAATAATCTCACATTCCTGTGCTAAATCCCAAACTGCAAAATATGCTGTCATAATTTTAACAAGGTTTTACCCAATGCATTCTTACATTCTTGGCAGCAAAACATGAGAGCAATATTGCACTAGGACACAAGAATATATGTTTGAAAGGGTAAACGTGGAGTGCAAATGTTCAGAAGGGGCAGAGAAAAGAGAACAGGAGTTTATGGCTGGTCTCTGCACAGTTACTGTAGCCACACTTGTCCCGCTCAGCCAGCTCCCCTCATCCACACCTACCCTGTATCTGTGGCTTGGATCTCAAGGATTTAACTAATGAGGGTCCCTGAGGAGCTCCCCAGGACACATACCCACCCCCCTCCCCAAGCAAACATCCTTCTCAAGTATATTTTTCTCCAAAGCAGAAGAGATACAGAGAAATACTGCATCCGGCAAATAAATGCTTGCTGGTTCAGTGTCTTTAACCTTGAATCTTTGTATTGTCTTTGTGCTCTGTATTGTATAATTTTTCTACCTCAGAAGAGCAGGAAATAAGACCTTCTGAGTAACACATGTACAAAGGGTTGGGTTTTTTTACACTTGCATGATTGGTAGTCTCAGGATGTCTTCTTTCACCTTGTACTAGAACTGTTTGGTGTGACATACGCACAATCCACCTTTCTTCGTTTTATATTCATATGGACTTTTTCCTCTAGAGAGCTTTAAATCACAGTAGTGACATGTTATAACACTACTTGGTCTACTGAAACAAAATATTTTTGAGGAAGGATGTTTTGTAGCCATAGAAATAGGACTTCAGACATGCAACTTCAATTTCTCACTGACTTCTGGAAGTGAAGCACCTTCTGTCTGCTCAGGGCTTCACCTATGTAATGGAGAACTAAGAGGTATGAGGAGGTTTCTAAACGGTATATTAGAGATAAAATGGAGTTCTGACTTAACCAAAACTGCCTAAGAATTCAAGTTAAATTTGGAACAGTTTCAAACAAAAATAAAAAGGATGACATTGTTTGTGAACATACCCTTTCAAAACAAATTTAAATGTTTCCTTTTGGTAGTGCTAAAGGACTAGATTTAAAACATCTTCTGAGCAGTGTTTTTGACTTTATTTTGGAAGAGCATTCTCCTGCTAAAAGATTTAAACAAAAAATACCTACAAACCACTCAACTGCTGATCAAGAAAAATGTTTCAAAATCATTCTCACCAGCTGAAAAAAAAAAAATTGGAAAGCTTCTCTTTCATCTTGCTGCAAATTTTCCATGATGTGTCCAATTTCCACACCACGCACTGAACCAGGACTCAACCCCCAAGTCATTTGCCCAGCTCCTCGTGGAATTCTCCCTTCCTCTTAGGAGAGAGAGTCCTTCTGGGCTCACACTTTGTATTACTCTGTTTATGAGTATGCACACAGGTTCTTGTGTGAACTGCAGAGCACAGCAGGGCTCCATGGTGATTTCTGTGCACGAGGGTATTACTAATGGCTCCATTGTTTTTCTTCCATCATCCAAGGCGCTGTCATCTCTATAGCTCCCCGGACAGCAAAAGGACAAACATGCCCTACCTGGAAGAGCAGCTGTCCTAGATTAGGCTCGTGTTGTACATGCCAAGCAGAAATTGGGTCATCTGGTATTCACCTTGCTTTATGAGCAGGGCCTGAATCAACACCTGCTATGTCACATTCATGATACAAATTATACCTTATTAGAGTTGGCTAAGGCTTTATTCAAATATATTTATAGAAAATATCCATATGCAGTGTTATCAGAGATTTTTATGCAAATTACTATGCTAGTTGAAACCTTATTAGAGTATGCTATTTGCATGCTGTGGAGTGAGTTCTTAACATGGTCCTGGCATGATTTGTAACTACAGCAGATATGGTCCTAGCCACTCTATATCAGGATTACATTCCCCAGAAGGGCAGACTGTCCTGGAAGAAAATGAGGAAGGAATAAAAATAGCCTGTATTTCTGGATGCAAAGCAATAAATCCAGATTCTTTCTGCATTGTCTTTCATATAAACAAATCCAAAACAGAACTTCAATAACAGGGAAAAAAAATAAATCAGAATGTCTGCTTTGATTCTGTAGGAAACAGCCCACACACTTTCCTTGATTCCACTAGCTAGTAAATTAGTGCAAATGTTCATGTCAGTTAAAAAGTTAGGGAAGGAAAATTGAGAAATTGGAAGAAATTCTTCAGAAAGGGATGGATTTCTCTTAAAAATTTAAATCCCAGAGGACATGAATTTGATATGAAGATTCCTTGTTAAAAGGAGGCATTTTAAAGGGTGATTTTTTAATTCAGTTAAAGAGAATTTTGATAAAACAGCTTTTGACTGCTTCCACTAAATATCTTCTTCCAAAGCAAAAGCTGTGATGCAGTATCATGAAGCAAGACATGCATGCATGTCCTCTCTTTCAGGCTTGCTTTGATCTGAAGCTCTGCTCTACATCCATCTTTATAAATGCAAATTCTTATTTCCCTAATTTTTTCAAGGCCACTGTGTAATTTGCTCTGTAAATTTAGAATCATGCCTAACGTTGGGGCAGATGAAAGCAAGAAAATCTCCAAAGAGGAGTGCAAACACATATAATCCCTCAAAGGGAAGCCTTATGCTACTCTGAAACAGTATTTTTCTGGAACTGCTCATTATGCCTCTCACTTACTCTGTTCTCTCCCATTTAACAACAGGAGGAAACAATCCAGCGGGCACGGGAGGAAGATGAGAAGAGGAAAGAAATAACTAATCACTTCCAGGGCACACTGAGTGAAATCCAGGCTCAGATCGAGCAGCAAAGTGAGAGGAACATGAAGCTCTGCCAGGAGAACACGGAGCTGGCAGAGAAGCTGAAGAGCATCATTGACCAGTATGAGCTGCGGGAAGAGGTGAGCAATGCCCTGGCTGGGACAAGCAGCACACCCGGCTGTCCCAGGGAAAGCAGGAAGCACGACCAGCAGCCTGGCCCTTAGTCGAGTGTCTCACAGAGGTAACAAGGGCAGCCCCCACCAAGCTCTGCCCTCTGAGCAGGACTCTGCCTGCAGCAAGCCCTCCGGGCTCTGCGGGTACGGAACCGTGGGACAGCGCCCTGCCCGTGGCAGCCACGGCAGCCTTGCCGCTGTGGGGAGAGGGGCTGAGGCACCCAAGCAGCAAGATGTGCCATCTGCCAGCCCCATCACAGCTCCCCCAAATCCCTGGGGACCTCCCCTAGCATCCCCTTCCTCCTTCCCACTAAGCTCCCACTGAGCACATCCCAGCTCCCATTTCTTTGGACAGCCTGTTCTGCAGGTGACAAATATATTTTGTTCCCTCCAGAAGCAGGTTGCTGAGAAGGGCTCTGATGTAAACTATTTGACCCCTCCCCAAAAGCAGAAAATTAGGATGACAGATACAGGAGACCCTTTGAATTGAAATAGAATTTTTTTTGCAGGCAAAATGCTCACTAAGATCTAGCAGATAATAGATAGATGGGAAATTATTCTTTCTGTAAACATTGGAATTGGCCAGAAAATTTTGACACCAAAAAAATCCTCCAGTAAAATCCCAAACTAATGGTTTTGGTTTTGTTTTTGTTTTTTTTTTTTTTATTACAAACACTAACAAATATCACAATGGGTCTTTTTATAGTTTCTAAATACGTTTACTGTGAGACTCAGTGCAATCAGACAACATTATCATACTGAATAAAACATAAGTAATCTGTCTTTACAACCCGAAATGACTGATACAATACCTGCTTTTCCAAATCTGTTGAATCATGTATGAAGTCTTATACCAAATGAAGGAAATGTACACTCCTATCTTGTGGTATCTATGAGAAGAAAATGTGAACCAGAGGGACACGCTCAGAATAATTGCTCCTATGAATTTTATCTGAGTGAATTAAGAGTGAAGAAGGCTATCAGCAACATTCATCTCCTGAAGGTCACCATGGAGGCAGATATTTTACAGGCTAGAGGAGGCCTCTGGTTTGCTTGGTCTGATCTCCAGATCCCCACTCATGTACTGTCACCTAGGCCTCCAAGCCCACACTGTGCAGGTGTGGCTAGACCAAAGGGGATGTGCTGGGCTTTTGTTTACACAGAGGATGTCATGGGCTGTGCACATGCTCCCAAGTACTGCAGGTGCAATGTGTCTACACCACTGTCCACACTGTGGCTTAGATCCACCGGCCATTTAACAGCTAAGGAAAGGTGTGTCCCCAGCATATTTATTATTGATGAGCAATTATTTGATCTTCAGTCATATTAGATTATACTGATGACTTCATATGTAGACCCTAGAAGTGGCAAAGATGCTAAGGTGCTTTTTTTCCTACAATAAATCAAAATTGATAATGTACACCGGTTTCCCTTCCCATGCTAATCCTGGCATAGTTTGTTCTTATCAGAGCTGTAATTTTTTAGTAATTGCAATAGGTTGGGTGTCTTCTTGTTTTGCAATGTTTTTGCCATATAAGTGTTCCAGTAAAAAGCTGTACATGTACGAGCATGAAGGTCTATGTAAGATAATTAAACCTGCACATTCAGCAGAATTTATTTTTTTACAGCACCTTGATAAAATATTTAAGCACAGAGAACTTCAACAGAAACTGGTGGATGCCAAGTTGGAACAGTCTCAGGAAATGATGAAGGAAGCCGAGGAGCGACATCTGAAAGAGAAGGAATATGTACCTATCCTTCTAATTTGTCTGTCTTTTATCTAACTTTACGCCAAAACAAGCCTTGCATGCTATTTCACTAATACATTGGTTCTTCAGGTCCAATCTGGGCTACAGTAGCAGAGAAGTTTTTATAGCTACCATCAATGCTCAGTGCAAAGGAACAGCCTCTGGAAGGCTGCTTGCATTAGCATTAACAGTTTTAGAAGCACATGCAGAGCAGTGGGTAGGAGCCCAGGCTGCTCCAGCTAACTCACTGTTATGTGCAGTTGGTGCATCGTGATGTTGGGTCAGGTGTTGCCATTAGTTTTCAATTTTCTCTGGTATTTGATACTCCATCTCCCCGCACGATAAATGCACACATCTAAACCATCAGAGAGGAGACCAAGAATGTGGGATTTAAGTGAAATCCCCCAGATTCAAAGCCTCCCCAGGCATCCTGCCATGGGTCCAGTTTTGCCAGTGAGGAAGTCCACAGGAAGCACTTGATATGACAAAACCTCCCCTTCTCTGTTTACCTCCCTATATAGGTTTGCCAGTGCCTCCTTTAGGTGGGCAGCAGCTTTGTCTGCTCTTCCTCCCTTTCTGGTGGAGGGGACATCTCTAGCAAGGGGACAGGGAAAAACAGGTCCAGGAGGAATGTCCCTTGCAGGCACAGCTGTGATGCGAGGAGGACACTCCTCCATCTGTAGTCTCACACATTTTGTGACTCAATCAGACTAAAATTAATTTTCTCAGACTGCCTGGTATTTTCATAGCAATCCTCACATCTACAAAGGATCGGAGTTCAACGCTGGCACATGGTCCCTCTTCTCAGTGGAGGCAGCAGCTCTCAGAGGGAGTGACAGGCTCTCATTAGCTGGAAGAAAGCTTTAGCTTTCACTAGTCCTCCAGCTAACTCAGGAGCAGCATGAGAGAGCTCTAAAGAGAAGACATTTATCCTTTCCCCATATCTGGGAACAGATCTATTAGCACAAGTCTGGCTAATGAGTATCTTAAAATATGGATGAAAATGTTGGGCTCTAAGCCCTGTGGTTAGAGCACAAGGGAAACACAGCATACACCTCTCACCAAAAACAGCCCATAAGAGCATTTATTCTCTTTCTCTGCACTGATCTTGAAGCTGGAACACCCACTCCTGCTCAGCTTTACTCCCAGCTAAAGAGCGAGGGTAAAAAGGAGCTGGGGCTTCTCTGTGCAGATGTGCATATCACTGCGTGACAATCTGTAGTCCAGCTGACTTATTCCATTTCACTCTGACACCTACACAAAGCCAAACCCCAAAATTTCATTCACAACCATTGATTCTTGGCAGATTTAAACTCTAGTAAACATGTCCAAGAAATCACTTAAAATGGCAAGGCAAATATGGGCTTACTTTACTGCTGTCACTGGGAGTTCTGCTACTGAGTACCAGATTTCAGATACTGAGGGAAAAAACATCTTTAAAACAGAAGACATAAAAGACCAGGCATTGGCTCTGTGGAAAACTGGCATATACAGCCTTGTGTCAATGATCTTTCTTGCTGCACCTCTCAGAACATGAGTTTTGGGGCTGCTTGTCACCTGTGATTCTCCCTGTTATAGTCAAAATTTCTTTGTGTGCATTATCCAGAAAAGCAGTTTTGGTATTTTAATTTCTTTTAAAGCACTGAAAGTCATCACTGTCTACAATTGGGAGTGGAAGATTTTCTTTTTGGCTTTGCTGTGTGTATGAAATAACAGGTTTGAAAACACACTACAAAACCTTTACACAGTGGGTGTATAATAGTATGCACAGTGTACAAAGAGTATTTTTCCCATTGTCCAAATTAATGCTTAAAAAATCCTGTCCTTGAGATAAACTGGTGATGTATGGCTAACATCACCTCCAAGCAAGGTAGATTTAGCTGCAGAACTTCAGGCCAAGCGCCATGCAATGAGTCAAGGCATAATTAAGCATGTCACGATTCATCACAGGTAGCCGAACACCCAGAGATCTGGCCTACACTTGACTCCCACCTCCATCCTATTGATGTGATCTTAGTCCCACCCACCCAGCTATTGTGCTAGGGTCTGTGGGAGTAATGTATATACATGTATGTATGAAATCAAGGTGCTTTTGATGGAGTTTTCTCACTCAGCTGTAACTCTCTCCAGCTCAGAAATGTGCAAAGTTATAACAGTTTTCAGAACCTTTCTCTCCATAGAATTTTCTCATCCCTGTGCATGACCTTTGCTGCAGGATTTTGTAAATGTTCTTAAATGAAAATAATTGTATTCTTTTATCTATTTGATTACTCTTTGAAGGCTCACTTTGATGCTTTCCCATGCACTTCTTCCATGTGGGAATCTCTGCCCCCATGCAAAACTACTTAATTTTTCAAATATTATTATGAGATTAGGGTTAGGGTTAGGATTAGGTGCTCAGGGTTAGTGTTAGTTTTAGACTTAGGCAAGGAGAGATGTCCCCTCTTGCAGAGTCTGTACACCTCAAAAGGACCTCATTTCTTGCACCATTCACTCTACACATGCATCAAAGGATGTGATTCTGAATTTAATCAGCAATGGTTCATAATATGGCTTTCACAAATGTCAACTTGACCAAAGGATGCAATTTTACCACCATCCTGGAACTGGTCAGCACTTCTTGGACATCCTCTCCCCCATACCAAATATTTTTAGCACTTCTAATACAAACTTTGATGTGCAATTAATTGCAGTTTAAAGTGTCTGACTGCAAGGTATTGGTCAGATTTCTATATAATTGTAATTTACCAAGTCTGACAGCAAAAAGCAAAGCTTCATTTTCACTAAGCCAGCCCCTGTGACTGTCTGGGCCTCCAGCAGCTATCCTAGCTCTAATAATAAATACAGTGTAGCATCACCACGCTTCACTAAAGTGCTCCTCTGTAAACACCACATGCAATATTTATTCATTTCTTGATACTTCAGCCTCCTTGTTACCACTTCATAGCCTATTAATAAATGTATCAGTTCTGACTCGTTTTCTCCCAGCTTGGTGTTTGCAGATGACCTCAGGCTGCATAAGAATGCGTGCTAATTTGAGCAAGCCTCTCTGTGGCTTGCTTCCATTACAGAAGAGTTTATTAACTCTTGGATTTTTACTGACTGCAGAAGCTATGTGGGTCAATAAGAGAGAGGGATTTCATTAAGAGGCAAAAGAAGCAATATTTCTTTGCCTTCTCTGTCCATCTGTTATGCTGCAGCCAAAGACAAGGTGCAGGAGGTGGGATCTTTTAATTATTCCAGTCACACTGGGTATGGAGGTAACCCTAGCTGAGATTAAAGCAATACAGATAAAAGCCCAGTTCTTAGAAGCAATGACTGGTATAGACACTGGGTAGCTCTGAAGGTTTTCAAAGCACTTTTCATTAAATCATTCAAACCCTATAAATTCTAAAAAAACACTCTAAAAAAGTAGATATCAAAGAAAGGTGAAACTTAAAAATCCAGATTTCATCAAAACTTAAAAAAAATTGATTTTTTTTACATATGTAAAGCATACCCTCTTCCGAGAAAATAAATGAATGAACTGATGCTCATTTAACCCACACCAGCTCTTTTTACTGGCTATGGCACAACCTATTTGAAATTTTAATCAACAAGATCTGAATTCAAGAACTTGATTTATCTCCATTGAACCAAACATCAAATTAAATTCTCAAAATAAATATTAAGAGGCAGGTATAAAACAAATACAACATGGCGTTTCTTCATAATTGAGCTGTAAAACATTCTTGTCTAGGAAACTTTAGATGGCAAAAATTCAGTGGGTCCAAATCAAAAGGGAGAATTGATGGAAGAAATATTTTTCTAGAGCTAATATATATATGTTTATATGTCTAATTCAGATAGTCTCTGTGCCACAAACAGCTGGAGGCAGTCAGCATTTTAGGGTTCATCCTCAGCTCTTTTACCAGGTGGTATTTGCATAGTTTACATGTGTTATTTCCAATAAAATGTTTAGAATAAAAGTTTTTACTGGGGATCAAATACATTTTCTGCATGTGCTTCTACTCACCTTTCAGTTCCAGCACAAGTAAGATCCACTGACGTACACAATCCTTTTAATTTTCAATATATTTTTAGAGCCCAGCTGTGCTATTTTAAATACAATTTACAGTACAATTTAAGTACAATTTAATCCAACAGAGCAAAATCCTGTGGTAAAATAACTTCTTTATGTCTCCTTTCTCAAGCTATCATTAGCATTACTTTTCTAAAATGTATTTGGCCTGACTAATAAAACACTTTATAAATGTTTGGTAGACAACAGGGACATTTCTTTAACACTTTGGTAAATGTTTCCTGCTTTCAGGTTAAACCAATTGCTAAAATACTACTGTGTACTTTGGAAGTGCTGGCTCAGAACTGTAGCTAGGAAAGGTCTCTGCACACCTCATTGCTACAATTCATTCAGCCTCAACCAATCCTCCCCCTGCTCTATCTGCAGCCTGCATGCCAGAATGTGATTTTGCCAATCACCTTGGAGTAGGGAATCACACCTTCCCAGGAGCAGCCAGGCAAGAAACTGCAGTCAAGCTCCTCCTGGGCTGCCTACTTAACCCGAGACATTTATCACCCTGAGCTGGAATTCTCCACTTGCCAATGCAAACAGAGCCCAGAGATAACAGACAGCACAAAATGTATGACATTTACTATGCACTGGCTTTCTGAAAACTCGCAGATTTTTTTGAGGCAGGTCTGACTGTGACCATACCCACATGCTAAGTCATGGTCATTATTGCAAAAGGAAGTTTGCTATTCACTGGAGAGCAGGAATTTGGCTGGAGCTGTGCTGAAATGAACATGCCAGAAAGTACCATAACCATTCTGTAGAAGTCTGGTGAAGATATGATTAAATACCACGCTTCTTATAGCCTGCTGTACTGCACACTTAATTCCAAATAGGTTTTGAACTCCTATTCAAATATGCCTTTGGAACCCGTATAGCCTGTCCCATATCTCAGGATAATACTAAATACTCTGTCTTACCTAACTGCTCTAACTATATTCACCTGAAAGTTAGATCACTCCTTATCATAGTAAGAGTAGATGGAGGATGAGGATTTCCAGCTGATAAACGAGGGACCTAACAGTTTTCTCTCTGTTGCCCAAAACACAGCTCCTGAACCAAGCTGCAGAATGGAAACTCCAGGCCAAAATGTTAAAGGAGCAAGAGACTGTCCTACAGGCACAGGTGACGTAGGAGAGGTGATTGCATGGTGTGCCTTTGTTTGCCAGTTTTTAACCCATGAGGCACATTCCAGGTAAAGTATCCAAACTACTTTCTGTGTATTCCTTCTAGCCTCATTCTACATCCCATAGACTATTGCAAAGGAAGCAGGTTATTTTCAAGCCAACTGTAAGGTAATGCCCATACTGCAAATCATACTCCGACAAGGGGGTTGTTTAGTCTAAAGAAGAGAAGGCCCAGGGGAGACCCTTTTGCAAATTTTTGGTATTTAAAAGAGATTTACAATGATGGAGAGAGACTATTTGCCAGGGCATGTGATAGGACAAGGAGTAACAGTTTTGAAGTGAAAGAAGAGAGATTTATATTAGATAGGAGGAAGAAATGCGTTGCTGGGAGGATGGTGTGACACTGAAAAAGGTTGTCCAGAGAAGCTGTGGATTCCTCATCCCTGGTAGTGTTCAAGGCTGTCCAGATGGGGCTTGAAGCAACCTGATCAGTGAAAAGTGTCCCTGCCTAAGGCAGGAGGACTGGACTACGTGATCTTTAAAGGTCCCTTCTGACCCTAATCATTCTATGTGCTATGATTTATGAGTGTATATAGTACTCAACCACAGAACAACGTGTGTGCCTCGATTATTCACCATAACTACCCTTCAGGCAGGTTTCTAATACAGCAAATCACTGAAGCACATATGAATCAGGAAACATGTTTACCAAACTGGAGCTGCTGTGTCCATATGCTTTTATGGACTGGGGTGCAAAAGCATCATTTTCACTAACTTTAACAGGAATTCTGTCTACTAAGGACTTATAGAAAGCGGTCTCTAGAATTTCAGTGCTTAATTGTAATTTGAAACTTTCAATAAAATAAAATTACTCACCAAAATTACACCAGCAGTCAAGCTGGAGTGAAAGACAGTAAAACCAAGAAATAGGCAGAATATACTACACTTTGGGAGCAATGCAACAATCAACCTTGAATGGTCAAGTGAGACCTTGAAT
Source organism: Aphelocoma coerulescens (assembly GCF_041296385.1). NCBI lineage: Eukaryota > Metazoa > Chordata > Aves > Passeriformes > Corvidae > Aphelocoma > Aphelocoma coerulescens. The sequence goes on along the minus strand of NC_091016.1, from coordinate 60,928,316 downwards.
CGATGAATGAGAACACTAGATGACATTAAAAAGAGAGAGTATCAGTAGATTTTTCTAGATTTAAGAAACACTTATGTAGATTTATCTTCCTTGACCTGTCTGTGAGAAATATTCCCCTCTAGCAGAACCTTGAGGGAGGTGGTGTCAGTCCATCAGCCCCTCTTGCAGCTGCCAATCTCCTCACCCATCAGGAAGCGCCCTCCTAGCCCTTGCTCACAGTTAGTCATACAGGCAAGTTGTCCCAGCTTTTCCCTTGCAGATGGTCTAATTGCTACCTGTTGAGCAGTCAAGAAATGCTGGTGTTAAACTGATAACTTGGAAACATGTTAAGAGGGGTTTTGTTTTTCACATGTTTATTCAAAGACTGAGATAAGCCAGTGGCACACTGAAGAACATCATATAAACTGCTGCTGACAATAGATTGACAGGTCCTGCAATCAAACCTCAAAGGCCTCCAACTGAGACTGTCCCGACTGCAAACCTGCTCCTGATTTTCTCAGAGTGGTTTTAATTAAACTTTCATGTTCAACTAGAAGAAAAAAAAAAAATTATGCAGGCAGACCTCTGTAGCCAGTTTAATGAAACTGGAGGTATTGATAAAAACTAGAATATATTAGGCACACATTTGAAACAGAAAAAGTGTTTTCAGAAAAATCTAGTCAAGTAAGTCTGTAAAGGCATTGAGAATACACGTGCCCCTTGCAGACTTTTGCAGACAAAAATTAGGTGATTCACTTCCTGAAATGAAACATGCAGTTAGGTGTGTTGCTCAAATGTGAGAGCTCTGTCACTTACACCTCAGCTGGGAATAATAACATTATTAGTATTATATTTTTAAATTTTTATTATTTCCTCTATGGTAGCACCAAAGGACCTCCCTCATGGACCAGATGCTATCATGCAGGGTGTTGTGCAAGTGCAGAACAGAAAGAGCATAAAGAGTTCCTTGATGCAAACAACACAAAGCAATAAATAGATACTATGTGCCATCCCTGGAAGTGTTCCAGGACAGGTAGGATGGGGCATTGAGCAACCTGGTCTAGTGGAAGGTGTCCCTGCCTATTGCAGGAATGGTCTTTGGGGTCCCTTCCAACACAAGACTTTCTATGATTTCTATGATTCCTATGATTCCATGAGGAACAGATGCATGGAAATTTAAGAGAAGACAGTGGGTCAGTGAGATAGGGAGAAGCCATAATATAACCTTCACAGTGAGATATTACTCTGTTTCAGAGGAGGTGATGAACACCCACTACTTCCTTGAGCTGGAAAGAACTGGGGACATCCTGTTCATGCCAGCCTGTCTCTGGGTGGCACAATGTGCCTGAGAGAGCCAAATCCGGCGCTCCAAATGGTGACAGGGATCTGGCACTATCTGAGGGGGTACACCCAAACTGTGATGCTGCTTCCCAGGATGCTGCATGCTCTCCCCAGGCATGATGCTTAGGCAGACTATTTTAGCTTCACACACTGGAACAAAATGAAAATATAGAAGTCAGTCGAGACCTTTAGTGCAACCACTAGGCCATGGCAACCAAGAAGAACATAACAAGGCCAAAGGGGTGTCCCCACTGTAGCACCCTTTCAGCATGGCAATGCTGAGGTGCCCCCACTTCCCAAGGCCTTGCACTCACAGCCGTGCTGCCTCTGTCCTCCCTGCCCACACAGTCCTGCTGGATGCAGCAAGGGAGTCCTCATCTCCCTGACCTCGGAGCACAGGTACATGCTCCTAGTGAGAGACACCTCTCACAGCCTGTTCCCAGACACTATGAAAACATTCCTTTGTTATTCAGCTTTAAATTGCAGAAGCTATTCTTGGTGCTATGGTGCTGCCTAGGGCCCCAGCTGAGGTCAGAGCTTGCCCTGTTCAAAGGTTAAAGGTTTTTGACCTAATTAAATACGCAAAAATTGCAAGGGAAAGCAGAGACAGAATTGAGGTGAGTTTTTTTAAAACAGACCTGGGATAGGAGCCTCAGTTGTCTGACTCCCACCCCTGCTCCATCACCTGGCTTTGGGATGCTCAGGCATTTCTCCTTAGAGCTATGACATCTCTTCCAAATGTCAATGTTCCACTGATACACTTGGTATCAGTGTCCCACTTAGGCTGTGGAACTTGGGCTGCTAAGACAAATCCCTCTGAGTTTTTGTTTGTGCCTAGGTCACAGCTCTGGCTACAGCCTTGTATAAATTCAGACAGGCAAGCTTCACACCAGCTAGCTCTGATATTGGCTCCACCAAGCACTCTGTATGGGTTAACCTCCGGTGTCTTCACCCAGCTCCATGGGGTAGGGTGAAGCCAGGGCCCTCCTCAAAGCCTCCAAAGCCCTTACAACCCAGGTTGTACTTAGCTAGAACACATCCACTGTACTTTGCACTGGGGCTGTGGCAAGGGGCACCATAACAACTATCTTGAATGAACATGATACATAATTGATGATACCTAATCTCAAATCAGAATTAAAGTCACCCCACTATTAGCAACATTCTGTAAATCTTCTTTTCCTCAGTAACTGCACAGAAGTATCAGAGGAGGGGGTGAGTTGGCTGGCACCACACTAAAGAAAAGCTTCTAGATAATCCTTTATCCAGCTCCCTGCTGGTGTGGAGAGAGAGGGCAACCAGCTTCCACCTACACACTGGAATACTGCAGGCTGCTCTTGAACCTCCCAGTGCTCTGCACCCACCCTGCCTCAGCCACCACATGTGACACCATTACTTTCCCTAAGAGCTGCCAGGCTGGATAGATGAAATGTCTGATCACCTAAACACTGCTGGGACCAGAAGGTTCCAATCACTGTTCTGGCACCAGAAGGAAGGGAACAAGCTGGAGCTGGTCTTCTTTTCCAAAGGAAGAAAAACCACCAAACAAACAAACAAACAAAAAAAAAAAAAACCCAAACCAACCAACCAACCAAAACAACGAGAAAAAGTTGAAAACAAGAAAATCTTACAGAAAAACTAACCTCAGATCTTTAGAACATTTGTTCCCCCAAAACCATCTGATGATTTTAGATACAAAAAAAAAAGTAATAATGACAAAATACAGCCACAGATGAACTTTCACAGGGCTGCCAGGTATAAACTGATAGCAAAATATGGAGCCCTGGTAGTCTGAAATGCTGCCACATTGCAGCAGAACTTTCTTCCGCTCTGCTTCATGAAGTGAAACTGGCAGAAGAGGCTGGCTGTGGATGGCTTTCTCTGTCTTTGTTGGCCTTGCCTACAGCTGCAGTCCAAAACAGAGCTGACAAGGTGCTCTCTCAGCTCACTCAGGCTGTGGTGCAGGGATGCATCTTGAAGGAATCCAGTGCAGAGTCACAGTGGTGTGAAAGTGAAGGGTGGGCTTTGCTTACATGCCAGATAACATAGAAAGTGAGCAGTGACACTCCTCTTCAACAGGGGAGTCCAGTGAAGCACATCAAGCACTGCCTGTGCAGCTCCTGGCCACAGCCAGAGCCATCACGTGGAAAGATGGAAGAGCGGGACAGCAGCGTGATGTGGGGATGCCTCTCCCCCAGCTCACTTGGACATCAAAAGCATCATAGCCAGGGTAGCACCCAGGTCCCAGCCTGGCTGGAGGAGTAATCCACAAGGCAGGTGAACAGCCAGGCAGCCAGGCAGTATTGAGATCCTCTGTCAGGGCTGAAACCCCCAGGTTAAAGCTGGGGTTTGGGGATGTCTGTATGGTGAAGGAAGGCTTAGAGCTCAGGCACAGCTCTGCTCATGCTGGCTCCCACCTTGAGTTAATCCCACTGAATGGTCCTGCATAGCTTCAGTGGTTGGACCAGCTCAGGTTAGTCCTTGCCCATGGAAGTGGGCCAGGGATCAAACCAAGGAAAATGTTTTCAGAAGTCTTGATATCTACAGAATTACTTTTTTTCTGGGCACTCTGTATAGAGACACCGCAGCTGCAACATTCAGGAGAATAGGGCATCCATAATTCTCTGGTCCTTTTAAAATCACTTGCCTGGCTCTTTCTATTCTTACTCAGTTTACCTGTCTGCAGTGGAGGAATCATAGTAGTTTGCAACCATAAAAAGATGCATACAGTTTCTCTTTCCTGATGTTTGTGCTTCATGGTCTCCAAAGAGAAGCTAATTTCCATGTCTAAACACTATACTTATTTTATTATCTTCTACCAAAGTAGAAGTTCACCATCCTGGATGTTCTGAAATTACTGAGTGTTTTTTTTTCTCTCTGTTAATACAGATCACTCTCTACTCTGAAAGGTTTGAAGAATTTCAGAAAACATTGACCAAAAGCAATGAAGTGTTTGCCACATTCAAACAGGAGATGGAAAAAGTGAGTAGGAGCTCATGCTTGAACTCTGTAATTGATAGTTTCCTTTTAGATTCTGATATTTCTTACTGTGATAATTCTATCTGAGATGGGACCATTTCTGCACATTTTGAAGAATAATCTCATCAACATTGAAATAAGATTTAGGACACACTCAGCCACAAGTGACAGCAGGTTAGATTTCAACTCTGCAAGCTGAACAGCAGAAAGGAGCGCAGAAAGCTCTTCGTTTTAGCTAAAACTGAAAATGCCTGGAAGAATAAACATTTTACCTAAAATCTAATGTGGTGGTTGGGTACAGATCCCTAAGACATACCAGAGAGGGAGTCTGGAGCCACATTTATCAGACCATGTTCCCAGGAGTGAACTTCTGGATGACTGACACTGGTACAGAGAGTTTGACATAGGCTACAAATCTTTCTACTGGAGTGTGTAGGCAGAGCTGAAGCCCACCAACCCCTTTCCACCATATGGAAACAGTCCAACAAACTGTTTCCTTGCAGCTGGGGTTCTTATTTCCTGTGATGAATGGGAGTTAAAACCCCCTTCCCATCCACATGTTGTACCTGCTTTCATAATTAACAGCGTTCTGCTCTGCCACCAAGGCTCAAAATCCTCATGCCCTGATCCCGGCAGCCTCTAATGATTCTTCACAGAGAGTTCTGTCTGCAGAAAACAGAAGGGAAAATGTGCTATTTAGCTAGTGGTGTGTTTTGGAGGTAGTATAGAGGGGTGCCTAATCCAGGGGGAACTTCCCTGGCCTCGATGGCTCAGAAGAGCCCATTTTTAACTTCCCAGCAATCTAACACTGCGGTCTGGTAAAGAGATGAACGGATTCCACCATTTCTTTGCCTTTTGTTTTTGTGGTAGTTTGTATGCTGGAAGTTGGCTATAATCAATTGGTCCTACTTTTGGGACTACAGACTAGAGGCTGAAATTTATATAGCAGCTACTTAAAATGAAATCCATCCCTTAGCATAAATTATTACTTAGACACTACAGCCACTGGTAGAAGAGTTATGAGTAGGACCAAAGACTTGAAAAAAGGGGCCCTAATTTCATCTGCAGCATGGAATTTCTGTTGTGATTCAGCTTTTCTTCCTGATTCTATAGATGACAAAGAAAATGAAGAAGTTGGAAAAGGATACTGCTACATGGAAATCCAGGTTTGAGAACTGTAACAGAGCATTACTGGACATGATTGAAGAGGTGAGCAGTCTTTCCCATATCAAGATGCATCCTTTTCCCCACATAAAGCTTTAACCAGGAGATAACCTGAAACTGCCAGAAGTCAGTGAAAAGTTTCTTCTTGAATGTAAGGATCTCTCTTTCAAGCTACCTTGACAACTGGATGTTTTTAAGGAAAAAGACAATCCCAGCTGCTAGGGCTTTTAAATTGTGCAGGCATTCACTACATCCATGATAAACTGAATTATGTAACTCTGAATTTTAAGTGCTCTAAAAATGGGTGATTCTTAATGCTCTCCCATAGAAGCAAATTGGCATTAGTTCGCTTCATGCTACTTTCTGCATAAGAGCATCCACTCAGGGAATTAATGTGTTCTAGCTAATGAACTTTAAAATCATGCCTTTCATTAACTTCCTGTGTAGTCAAACTCTAAGAGTCAAAAGCAAGTACTGTGTCTCACCATACTTTTAAATGTGCTGTCCCAGGGGCATTGCAAAGGAAGTTCATAAGCACCTTGGAACTCATTCAAAGAAGATAAGAGGCTGCCTGAAATTTCACCCCAAACATATGCTGAACTTGGACCAGATCTTTCTGGTTAGCTTTGTAGCTCTGTGCCATTGCTACTTCGATTTCTGTATCTCTTGTTTCCTCACTGGGTGTAGAAAATGCTTCAATTCAGGATGCTCTCGCACAGCCCAGAAGCAAGATAAACAAAAAATATAAAGCAGCTTGTTTTCCTCCAAATTCACACCCACACCTACCAAAAGTCCAAGTAGGTTTTTGGATGCTTATCTGTATGGACATCCACTATGCTTTTCCATCTCTCACATCATCAGTAGGTATTCCTGCAAATGTATTTGAGTGAAATTGATCTGAATATGTATGCAGAATGTTAATACACTGTAGTTACAGGGATGAATTTCCTCTTGAAGCTTTCCAAAAGACCATAGTTATTGAAGAGCAGTTGGTGAAAGCCAGCCACCTGGCAGCATCCTCTGAGGGCTGCTTGGGTCTCAAATTATTTCCTAATTGCCAGTTCCACTAATGAATTGTGTGCACCCAAACTGAGCCTGTACCTTTGCCTGATGTCTTTGACTACAGAAAGCCATGAGGTCCAAGGAATATGAGTGCTTCGTGCTGAAAATCCAGAGGCTAGAGAACCTTTGCCGTGCTCTGCAGGAAGAGAGGAATGAATTGTACAAAAAAATAAAGCAAGCACAGTTCCCAGAAGAGGTGAATGGAAACAGCATCTTAGAAGAAGAAGAAGATGATGACACTGATACAACCCCTTCCTCCTCTGAGCAGGCAAGCATTGAGCTGCATGAGAGTGACAAGAGGATGCTGAAGCAGCTGGCTGAAGCTTTCAGAGTGTCCCACAAGGCAGAGGAGTCCCTCCCAAACAACAGCAGCAATCCAGAGACCTGTGACACTCAAACATGTAGTGCCATCCTGCTGCCAGAACCCCCTGCTCTTCTCCTTCCACATTCAGAGGCTGGGAATCACTGTGAGCAGCCCAGCACAAGCACACCAGCACCCACTGAATGCACACCAGCACCCACTGAAAGTATGACAGCGGCCACCGAGGATGTGTCAAAGCCCACCAAAAGCATGCCCTCACTTCCAGACAGGGTGCCAACACTCACAGAAAGTGTGCCAATGCCTCCCGAGAGTGCGCTAGTACCCACTGGGAATATGCCAACACCCACTGAAAGCATGCCAGCAACCCCCGAAAACGTGCCAACACCCACACAAAACACACCCACTCCCCTTGAGAACACGCCAGGACCCATTCATTGTCCACCAAAAGCTGCAGAATGTGCAGATGACCCAGGAGATACAGCTGTCCAAGGTCAGTCTGCAAAGCAAACAGGGGACACAGACATGGAAGCAGTGGATTGAAGACACCATGTTTCCAGGCTTGTCTTCTGTAAACCAGAGCTCTGCTTTGTCCTCTAAATGGAGACCTTTTTTTTTTAAAGAAACAAAAATTGGTTCCTAAAACACACTCATGTATCTGTATGCAAATGTAATGCACTTCTCTTTGCTACCACTATCCAGTAATAATGGGTCTGCCAATTTTGCAGTCCTTCATCTGCTTGAAGTATAATATTTTCCTAATGACATGAAAATACAATGAAATCACAGGATCTTTTTTTCCCAGGCATGATGAGTCATCTCATTCAGCAAAATAATTTTAGTGTTGCAGTACCATGTTTCCAAAACCATTGCAATTCTCATGCACATATTTAAAGACTCACGATTAATTCTATCTATTTGTTTTGACATTGCATAAAAGATGGCCTACTTGGACACAGAGTGATTTTAGTAAATGAGGTGAAATGAATCTGTAATTACAAAGTAAAATAGTGAAAGTATAAGTGTGGTCAGCCATATCCAAGGAGCAGTTCAACAACCAGAGGTGAATTTTTGGGCAAGGAAATGACCACTCAGCACTGTAGCCTAAATACCCACAAGCTTTCAGCCTTACCTTCCATTGGTCTTTTCTGCTCAGTGTTCTAGAATAGGTTTTGTTTTCAACAGAACTACAGGGAAAGGGAAAAGATCTTTTCTAGATTCCCATAAAATAACTGAAAACAACAGCAATTTCCATACTAATAGCAATTTCCAAGGTAGGGGGTCAGAACCCTCTGTCTCCATCCAATAAAAACTGCTACATTGTCATACTGTTTGGAATCACAAGCCCAACAGTGGTGATCATGCCTGTTTCCAGCTCACAAATGAGATTAGAAATTCAGAAGTTGGTCGCAGATCCCAGTTTCTAGGCAAGGAGCAGAAAGCAGAGGGGAAGGTACCAGGATGTATTCCAGAAGAATAATCCTGAGATCATGCTTCTGGATGGTGCTGTCCCTCCCAGTTACAGCCACATGAACCACAGCTTCCTCCTGGCACTGCTGCATGTGCTCATGCTCCCAGCAGAAGGATGAGAACACTTGCCTGTCACTCCATTCTAGAAGCAGAGCACAAGTCAATAACCCAGAAGCAAAGAGGAACCAGGAAAGCAGAAATCCCTCTCACAGACACCTCCAGGGGCTGGCTACATTCTCCTCCCCTTATCTTGTCTAACTGGCTCTTCCCATCTGCCTGCCAACAACTCTTGCCTAATAATGTAGCCACCTTGCCAGAAACTGGTTTATTCTGGTACCAAGAACAGAGATGAAGAAGGAAGGGGGAAAGAGAGGGTACCTACCCAGACAGCTCTACTGTCTCAAGCAAGGAGAGTAAGGAGGCTTTTAGAAAGAAAGTTTAAAAAATCTTGTGGGCACATTCCTTGTTTCTCATCTCCTTCCTCTGAATTCCATCCAGGCCTTTCAGAATCTCAGCTGGATAGCTTAAGAAATTGAAAAAGGGCAATTAAACTCTTGTTTAAAGATGTTTAGAAGTTGAAAAGGGAAATATTACAATCAAAGAAACCCATGTTTATAGACCGATCCCAAGAAGAACCTGAAGACGAAGTGACTCATTCAAGCCAAAGTTGAAATACACGTGAACCATGAGGAAAGATGTCATTTTTGGTAGACCATGGGAAACAGTGGCCGTAGAGTCCTTCCAGCATGCCACCCTCCTAAAATGGGGTTTGAATCTTTGCTTACTGCCAACATGGTTCATACCCTGGTTAAATATGTATGTGCACTGTTTGGTCCAGCCTTTTCCAGAGCTAACTCTTGGAGTATACAGAGTGTAAGTTGCCACACTGTGTTTGGATATGGCCTGTAGCTATTAGCGGTACAGTTTTCAAATGTGAATGCTTTATGTTCGATAACAAGACCTGCAGGATTTATCTCATGTCTTTAATCATCTGAAAGTAGATAATGTGAGTCGTAGTTCTCTTAAGCTCCTTTTATAAGCCTTTTACAGTGAAGAAGAAAAAGCATCTTTTGAGGACAAGTTATCTCATGGTAAGACTGGCAGCCAAGTCAGAAGGACTTACTTTCTTTCTGAAGATGATATTTCTCTTCAGATTCTAGAGCCAGCCTAAGACAACGAATTTAAATTTAATATGCCTACTGTTAGGTATCTAAATTAGGCAACATGAATTCCATCAAATATTCAGATTCAAAGCCCTAAGCGAATGGCCATCTCTAAAAACCAAGCCAGTTATGTGACTGTGAAAACATTAATCTATAACAGATCTTTTTCCTAAGATAAAAAGTTATACTCATCTGATACACTTTTTTTAGTTTCCATTGACTGAAGTTGGTAGAAATATAGTTTCCATTACAAGTTTTGTTTGTTGTTAGGGTGACTTTTAAAATTAATGCAATTTATGTACTTGTTAATGTTTTGGGGGTTTTAATTCTTGATCTTGTTTGATTCTGTTGCCATTTTAGTAACTACCTGCATGAAACCAACTTCTTTTTCTTAAAATAGGCCCTTATTTTTCTTCGAATAGTCTTCAGTTGTTGATGTTTTCTTATACATTCAAATGTTCAATTCAATAATAATGGCCTTGCAACTTTAGGTTGGTTCCATTTTGCATAATCATTATGGTCACATCTTTAATTATGTAACTGATGTCTCATACCTTCCAACTTCAGCGAGCAGGGAGACAAGGATCCTGCAGATAAAAACTTCCTACATAGTTATGATTTATTCTTACAGCATCATTCCTCATGAATAAATACACAGTCTTCTGGGAAAATTACTCCCCCTCTATTCCACCTTCCTCATTTTTGCCCTTGTAATTCTAACACTGCATTCACATACTTGCAATTCCTATTACTATGAGTTTCTCTCACATACCTGTTGCTTCTCTTCTTGAATACCATGTACCAACTGCATTTTATCCCGCAGTTTCCTGCTCATTTTCAGTGCACACGTACAACACTGAAAGCACAGGAGAGTGACCTTTAGACCTTTTAGTTTCAGGATTTGGTTTCATGTGTTTACAAGGGATAGGAATTGTAGGGAAAATTCTGGCTGATCCCAGGCTGCAAAGAGCATTTCGAGTCAAACTGTGGGGATGGTTTATGTATAATCTCACAGCCCGTAGAGCTGTGGAAGGCTGTAGTACCCTCATAGTGGTGGAAAATCTGTAAAATTTAACCAAGCACCTGTTAATCATCCACTGCATCAGACTGGAAGATTAAATCACCATCACCATGACAGGTTTCTGTGTGCTAACCTTCACTTTCTCATTCTTCTTCAACATTAATTCCTGGCCTCCCTTGCTCTTTTCTTCCACTGGTACCCAATATAAAACTGACTCTGCACAGTATCAGTGTCCTTGTGAAAAGCCTTTGGGATGGCAGTCTGCACAACAGCTCTGCTGCACTTCCCTCAGGTGCCTCTGCACTCAAGGCACAGAAACCCACAACACTTCTGTGGTCATCTGGAGGCAGCAAGTGGCAGTGAGATGTGTCTCCCCAGTGTTCATCATTATCATCATTATTCTACTAATCTGGCTCTACTAGTCTCATCAGTCCTGGTGTGTTCTGTGGTTGCCTCCTTCAGTTTTGCTTTTATTTCACACAGTTACTCCCTTACCATCAGGCACAGATTTGGGGGTGAGGAGAGGTGGTGATGGTAGCTATTTCTTCCTTACTAAACCCATCCATTGCTGCACTGCTTCCAAACCAGCAATAGTCCTTATTAGCAAAAGTTGCAAGGAAAACACAAAAATATTTTGCCTTTATGCATGTCTGACCTTTTGTCACCTCAAAAATATAACAGCTCCTCTGCTGAATATGTAAAATACAACATTTTTCAATAATCAAGGGTTTTTCCAAATGTGAGGGAATTTTCATGATGACTACTAAAATCACATTCATGATGTTAACATGACGCTCTCACCTAATTTCTGATCCCCATAGCAGACCACAACACCAATAAATCTTGTTGATGAGAGGTTAGTAAGAAACAGATGATTTGTTTCAGCTTAAATTCCCCCACAAAAGCGATCAGAAGTAGACACAGGCATGGAATATACAATCCAGATGACAGAATTGCACCAATAGTGCAAGTGTGCACACTCCTGATATTTGGAGATGGTCTGAAAGGAAGGGCACAGGAAGAGCCAAAAGAGGTAATGGTTCAGAAATAAGACAAGAATAGTGTATTTTACAATATCTACATCACATGTATTTGAACAAGGGTATAGAGGGAACACTCTTTGCTCCTACTCACAGGAGCCAAATGCTGTAAGCATGCCCAGACAGAGCAACTGAACTCCTGCATCCAGACTAAGCCAGTCCTGAGTTTATCCAGAGGATGCTACAAAGGGATGCATGTATGCCCATTCATGTTGCCTCATGAGGTATGTGCTCTGTCCCATAAGTATGTCCCATTAAGGAGGGAACAACCCCATTATTCTCCCTGTCACAACTACTTGCAGCCCTGTCTGGAAGACTGGAAAAAGCTTTACATTTCATTGTATTTGGATACTAACTGCTGGGGTTTTTTTCTTTATGCATCTCTTATTTGAGATTAATTTCTCTGTTTATCCCATTTAAAATATTTTTATGCTTTAAAAAAAAAAAAAAGGCAAAGGCTTAAATGTGAGCCAAAGTTAGTTAGCTTCAGCTATGACATGCAGATAAAATATCTGTAATCCAGACTGAGAGAAAAGCAGCCTTAGCAAAATACTCTGTTTAGCACCAAAAAAAGCATTCTAAGGTTGTAATAAAATATTGCACCTTGTGGCCATGAGACAAAGAAGAGATGAAGAAAATAATCTCATGTTCTCAGATCAAGAAAACAAGTTCCATATTAGCAGAATTTTTTTTTTCCTGGAGAAAATAATATAGAAAAAAAAGAGGATAAAAAGGATATTGAGGAAGCCCCCTTGAATTTTGCATGAATCATTTTATACACTGATTATCAAAATACACCACAGAATATGCTTTCAGAGTATCCCAGAATGCTTTTCAAGCTGTAAGTGTTAAGGAATGACTTATGACCTTATTTTGGGCTGAGGGCCACATGCTTTAGGTTGTAATGCAACAGCAATACACTGCAGAAATACAGAAAGCATGTCACTAGGAATAAACCTTAAGAGGAGAATCCAGACAGAATCTGGTAAGAATGAAACCTTTCAGTGATGAGTTTGTTCCCTAACTGCTTGTTTTTTTATACCTTCCCCTAACAATTCTGGCACTGCTATCAGCAGAAGATAAAGGTCCAGCTATCTGCAGGTGTAAATAAGAGGAGCTGCTTTGGAGCCAGCTGAGGTCTACACATTGGCTCCAATGAGAATCCCATCCAAAGGGCTGAATTACTGGGCCAGTCCTCTATTCCTATGAAGTGAACATTTTACCCAGGCAATACTTCAGGGGCCCTGCCAGAGAAAGAATGGATTTCCTCCATTAGAGTTTAGCCAATACTTGCATTAATGAAGCTATGCTTAGAAAAAGTGCCAGAAAAGAAATTTTTATTGCTCACAAGGGGTCATGGCCTCCATTTTGCAGCTCATCCAAACACCAAGTGCTGCCCTGCTCCAGATCACATTCTCTCCTCAGAAAGGATGGAAGGCAGATCACCATCTTGCCTATGAAGACAGGCTGAGAGTGTGGGGATTGTTCAGCCTGAAGTAAAGGCAGCTGCCAGAGGACCTTGTAGCAGCCTTCCAGTACCTAAAGGTGGCTTATAAAATAAAAATGGAGAGAGACTTTTTACAAGGACAGGTGGTGATAGTAGAAAGGGGAACAGTTGTGAACTGAGAGTAGGTTTAGACTAGATATGAAAAAGAAATTCTTTCCCATGAGGGTGCTGAGGTACTGGAACAGGTTGCCCAGAGAAGCTGTGGCTGCTCCATCTCTTCAAGTGTTCAAGGCCAGGTTGGATGGGGCTTTGAGCAACCTGGTCTAGTGGAAAATGTCCCTGCCTATGGCAGGGGGATTGGAACGAGATGATCTTTATGGTTCCTTCCAACACGCAGGATTGTATGATTCTATGATTTCTTTAACCAGTCCACTGACTTCCTGCAGCTCTTCATTCTTTCTCACATTTCTCCCACCTCATGGCTGGTCTAAACCTATGCTGCATGCTGCAGCTTGCTGGACAGACCTTGTTAAAAATAAAACAAAATATGATTAGATTCAGGTTTCATTTAACATGAGATCTAGGTCAGGGCTGACAATATTGTTTGAGCTACTCCAACAGCTCTGTCTCTACACCAGGGGATGTCCTGCTCCTTTCACAAGCTTATGGCTCTACAGACCCTCCTCTGTGCTGGCTCTGGCCCTTGTCAGGCTCTCTGATGAGCTGATCTAACTCAATAGCCTAACAGAAAATTTATTCAACTAAGAAAAAAAGGATTATTTTCCATTTTGTTAGAAGGCTGACAGATAAAGTGGGAATAGTCCTTCTGGCAGCAGCAAGCTACTAGGTTAGCTCAGGGGCACCGAAGTTGTGCTCACTGGCTACCTAAACACAGCACTGGCTAAAGCATGACTCTCCTACTGCCACAGACAGAGACAGAATACAGGACTAGGTGAACTACTGTTGTGAGCAGCAGGATATTTGTTATTTCTTGAAGTCTAGCTACCACCAAAGGGCTTCTCCCACTTCTGCTGGGTGTCACAGTCTTCTCTCCTATTTGGGTATTGGTACCTCTTGACCCAGCTCTGGGATGGTTTAACCTGGTGGAAAAGTGATCTTGCAAAAGAAGAAAAACCTCTACATTTTTTTGCTGCTGTGGGTCTTAAAACTGCCCTGCTATGGGGTTGTGGTGCTACTGCTTCACCCAGCTCAGAAGCTGAGAGGAGCAGAAGGATTCTGAGCATCCATATGTCCCTGCACATCAGCAACACTCAGGCCATGAAAAGCTCCTCTGGCAGATGACTCTCAAGCAGCACTTCAAGTTTGCAAAGCTGGGCAGTTTTCTAGGCCAAAAAAAAGCTACCTCAAATGGCAGGCTGTGGCAGCATCTGACTTTGCAGCCCAGAGATAAAAGACACACTGTGTAACACCGTGAACCCCTTAAAGAAAGGGTTATGTTTCAGACACCAGGGGACTGGAAAGATCTCTGAGGCCCAATCCCCAAGTGCCAGTCCAGTGAGATGTGCTGTGGACACAGAGCTAGGAACCCTTATGAAATAACAGAGCTATGAGAGCTGGCCTGCGTGACCTGGGCACGAGGACAGCAACAGATCTCACCCAGACAGGGAATCTTTCAAGGTCCCTCCTAGCTTTATCATTCCATGATTTTTTCAAATGTCAGCAATACTAAAGTTGGGCACTGTGATGTCCAGACCCTATTTCAATCCATCCCTTGGGAAGCATTATTAAAAACAACAATAACAAAAAAGAAAAGCAACAGCTTTTTAAAAATCAGCATTTGCTGACATTCATTTGCTTTCTGGAATTTCTGTTTCTCAGTTTAAGTGCCCTATGGCTGACACTGGAAAGCTTCATACTGCACACAGCCAGCTAGTTCAGGTTCTGAAAAAACAAAGCTGCAAGCTGAGCACACCTCCAGTGTCACAGCCAAACCTACTCAGGAAAAAACCTTAAGTCCCAAGGGAAGAGTGAAGTGGTGCTAGTCATCGTGCTATCTGTTCCCATGTGTTTCCACCAGTTTCCAGAGAAATAAAAATAAAATGCCAGCTCTGGCAGAAACATGAGTTACAGCTTGTTCCCCTGTGCCCCCATTCAAGGCATTACTCCCACTCAGAGGCTGCACCCGCTGCCCTCACCAGTGTGCTGCTGCACGGCTGCGTTTGAACTGGGTCACTCAAACAATTCAGGTTAAAAATACACCACCACAATCACCAAGAAGAGCTAATTTTAACTCAGATCATTGCAGTGATCCCGTTGGGTTTTTGTTCTGACGGTATCTCTGGAAACATGACCTCAATTCTGGTCACTGTAACTGCTAATTGAACTCCACCCATCCTTTGCTCATAAAGGAATCCACAAATTTGGATGTTAACTCTGGAGTATAATGCTGTTCTCAGAGTTAATGGTAGCCTTTGCATTGACTATTTTAACAGACATTTCCTGGACCAAATACAGAATTTGGAAAGTTGTATTTTAATTCTCAGTCTGACCCCTAACACAAAAAGACGGGGAAGACACACTATCCAACACACAATGATAATGACCAGCTGCAGCCTTTGGAACTGCACACAAAGAAAGCTCTCACACATCCATACAGACACCCTGGATCTCATAGAGGAGAACAGGTCAAGTGCCAGCAGCAGGGTGATCACTCAAACTTCAAGGATCACGTCTCTGCTCCCAGTCACTGTGGAAGAGGCTAATTGGCAAAATGACTCAGCAATATGCATGTACTAAGTTTCTTTCTTGCTCTTTTTTTCTTCCTTTCTTTTTGTTTTTCTTTCTTTCTTTTTCTTTCTCTTTCTTTCTCCTTCCTGCTTTTCTTTTCTTTTTCTTTTCTTTTCTTTTCTTTTCTTTTCTTTTCTTTTCTTTTCTTTTCTTTTTTCTTTTCTTTTCTTTTCTTTTCTTTTCTTTTCTTTTCTTTTCTTTTCTTTTCTTTTCTTTTCTTTTCTTTTCTTTTCTTTTCTTTTCTTTTTTCTTTTATTACAAAATCTCATTAAATCAATATTTATAAACCACAGCATCCCAGAACACAAGACTCTGCTTCTGTTACACTGGAAGCTGAATGAAATGTCAAAAGAATGAGGCATTTTTTTCACAGAAGGAAGAAAAGCAGTGAAGTCCATGTCATTTTTACTGGAAGCAGCCTCTGTGGGTTGGTAATGCAGTGTTACCTCCTGAAATCCAGGGTCACATTTGAATTACATCAACTGGAGACAGTTTTAAGTTTGTGCTTCTAGACCATCGCTAGACTGCCAGACCATGGCACAAACCCACAGCTTTAACTGGTGCTGTTCTGCACAGCTAGAGAGTCTGTTCAGAAAAGTCTTGATGACAGAAATAGGCTTGACACAGGGTCAGAAAGAGATGGACCTGCCACCATGAGAGATGTCTTAGCAGCAAATTTCTGCACCTGCCTTGGTCAACCCATTTCTCTCACTTGTCATTTTCTGCGTCATTAAATACACCCACAACACTTTAGGTGACAATAACTGCAGTTTACAAGCATGGTACACAACAGCATGGTACATTCAGATGGCTCCTCAGGAAGGTGCCATGGTTTAACCCCAGCTGGCAATTAAAAACCATGTAACCACACCTTCCCTACCCTCATCCCCACAGTGGGATGGAGAGGAAAATCAGAAAAGGTAAAACCCATAGACTGAGATAAGAATGCTTTAACAACTGGAATAGATTAAAACATCATAATAAATAATAATAATAATAATAATAATAATAATAATAATAATAATAATAATAATAATAATAGTGATGAAACAGGAGATAACAAGTGAGAGAGAGGAACAAACCCAAGAAAGATGAGTGATGCACAATTCAGTTGCTCACCATCCACTGACTGATGCCCAGCCCATCCCTGAGCAGCAATCAGCAGCTCCTGGCCAACTCCCCACAGTTCATATACTGCGCATTTCACTCTGAGGTGTGAAATACCCCTTTGGACAGTTCATGTCAGCTGTCCTGGCCATGTCACCTCCCAGCTTCTTGTGCACCTGCTTGCTGACAGAGCATGGAAAACTGAGAATTCCTTGACTTAGAATAAAAACTACTACTACTTAGAGCAACTAAAGCATCAGTGTATTATCAACATTGTTTTCATACTGAATCCAAAACGCAGCACTGTACCAGCTACTAGGAAGAAAATTAACCCTATTCCAGACAAAGTGAGGACAAAAATAGATTGAACTTCTCTTTCTGTAGAAGGTCACAGTGACCTTGTGTGTGCAGAACAGCAGCTGACATTAACACACCCAGGACTTCCACATCTTTAGTTTATGATGTTTGCTGTTATCTATTTCTGTGTCTCTGTTACACACATAACAATACAGATTCTCAACAAAACACAGCTTAAGCCACAGTTACTGGTGAATTGACATATACTATACTGACATCTTACTTATGTATTAATGTAACATCTCGAATGATGCAGCATGTTCTGTTACAGACCTGCAGAGCTGTAGTAAGACATTTTAGGGGTGTAAGCTTTGCAACACCACAGCTGCAGGGACACTGCTGCTCTGCTTGGTGCCCTTCTACCCTGTGGAGGACCTGAGTTCCTTGTTGCACCCTGGACAATCCCACAGGCACCAGTGGATAGCAGGGGGAGACACAGAATGCAGACACCAAGTGGTGCATCTGGAACTCTGTAAATATTGCATTATGATCTCTGTACTCAGGACCCTGTCTGAATGATCTTTCTGCCTCATATTGCTGCTTGTAAAATGTGGGTAGTAAATGTGGTTGTGAATTATTTTGAGTGCAAGTAACATTTACTGCTCAGTAAGACCAATTGCTTTCATCTAATTTAAGATGCCATTAAAAATTATAATCATGTAATATCTTATATTGGTAGGGAACTCTAGAGATCACCTCCCCTTCCTTGGGGAAGCAGGACCAATTTTTAAGCTACATCAGCTTGCTCAGGTCCTGTTAGTTTTGAGTATTTCCAAGGATAGAGACTGAGTGTCTCTGGATACTTGTTCCCATATTTGATTTTTCTTCAAAGTGGATTATTTTCTTCTGTCTAATCTTCCTTGGTGCAGCCGATGTCCTTGGCCTCTCTCCTTGCCATTATGCATCACTGTCTTCTCTATAGCCTCCCATCATTAGTTTAAGATTTCCTCTGAGCCTTCTCCAGGCCGGACAAAACCAGCTCTTGAGATGGCACGGGACATTCTCGTTTCGTAACAAGAGAACCCACGTACATACATGTTTAACTGCAGCAGTGCGTTCCCTGCCTGTTCACACTGCTGCTATCCAAGTAAAGCAGCCACCAGTCCCCAGTCATCCACCAGTCTTCCCAGTATCTCACCATGAACTCCATCACAGCAGAAATCCTCACCAATTTTTTCAGCATAGCAGCTGAACTGATCATTTTCTAACCCAACCTGGTGAAAATGCCTCAGGCAGCTTTAGATTTAGTTATGAAAATGCTCAAGCAAACCAAATCATTTTGACCTGGCTTTTCCCAGGGGATGACTTTGTAGGCAACTGTGTCAGATGAGCAGGGAAAAACTGTTGGCCAGCAGGTGGGTTCATCTAGGTCCATTGGGAACACAAAATCCTCATCCTTCTGCAACTGCAGCTCCCACAGGATGTGTGGTACAGCAACAGCTACTTGAGCACTAATTCCCATAGGCTCAGGTCCCTGTGCTTGATAGAGTTTTTCTCCTGAGGTTTTGCCAAAACTTTCTGAGTCCTCAGCAGAGCAGTAATTGTTAACAATAACATTTACACAGGTGTATGAACTTTCCACATGTACTGTTCCTGCTTGCCAAGCAAAGTGTTACAAGGATTAAGAAGAAAAATGCAGCAGCACAAGAACTTGGTTAAAGCACACCCAGGCATGCCATGTTCAAAGAGAGAAAGCAAAACAAGCAAAAGTCTTTTGTAATCCTTAAAGGTTAAGAAGCTTAAGTCAGTCTTGTAAAGACATTTTATCTTGTCATTACAGCCTGTTACTGACAAGCCACTCTAGAGTAGAATAGCATAGAGTAGAACAGTTCAGTTGGAAGGGACCTACAATGATCATCTAGTCCAACTGCCTGACCACTTCAGGGACAACCAAAAATTGAAGCATTTTGTTAATGGCACTATCCAAATGCCTCTTAGGCACTGACAGTCTTAGGCCATCAACCACTTCTCTAGAAGCCTGTTCCAGTGCTTGAGCACCCTCTTGATAAAAAAAAAAAGCTTTCTAATGCCCAGTCTGAACCTCCTCTGTTGCATCTTTGAACCATTCCCATGCATCCTATCATTGGATTCCAGTGAGAAGACATCAGCACCTCCCTTTCCATGTCCCCTCCTCAGGAAGCTACAGAGAGCATCAAGGTCAAAATTCAGCCTCTTTTTCTCCAAACTAGACAAACCCCAAGTCCTCCTCCACTCCTCACAGGATATGCCTTCCAGCCCTTCCACCAGCTTTGTTGCCCTCTTCTGGATGCATTCAAGGACCTTCACATCCTCCTTAAATTGTAGGCCCCAGAACAGGTGAGGCTGCACCAACATCAAATACAGCAAGATAATCACTTCTTTGGACCAGCTGGTGATGCTGTGTCTGATGCCCCCCAGGATGCATTGGCCCTCCTGGCTGTCTGGGCACACACTGCTGACTCGCACTGAGCTGCTGCCCGCCAACACCCCCAGATCCCTCTTGGCACAGCTGCTCTCCAGACACTCCTGTCCCCATTTCTACTTGTACCTGATGTTGCTCCATTCCAGCCAAGTGCAGAATCCAGCATTTGGACTTGTTGAATGTCAACCCATGAATCACTGCCCAGTACTCCAATCTATCTAGATCCCTCTCCAGGGCCTCTCCTCCCTCCAGAGTCATCAGCACCTCCCAGTTGAGTACTATGAGCAAATCTGCCAACAGGACATTCGACTGCTGCTTCCAGATCATTTTAAAGACATTAAACAGAAACATACCCTACAGGCCATCCCCCAGAGGTTCTCCAACCACCAAAGTCTGAACAATGTATGTGTGTGATAACCCTTTTGAAGTCTGTTGGATATATATTTTTATTTTGAAAACTTCTGCTCAATCAACTTAGCTAACAGTCACGGCTGATGAACTATGTAACTGCAAGGACTTGTGAGGCATCAGCTTGGTCCCAAAAGACAGGGGCAAAGTTGAGACAATATGATGAAGGTCTCACATGGTCTGTGGCCTAGCACTACTGATTCCAGGACTCAAAAGCCTGTCTGAAATATCCTCCCCTGTGCTGCTGCAGTGTGCACCTACAGCAGTGAGAGGGAGCAACAGTACAGCAGAGGAAAGTCAGACTTATTTTGGGGTCCTTGTTGCCACACTACAGGTTTCCGAAAGTGCAGTACTGACACTTCTGGGTCTTGTACCTTTTCAAATTGACACAGTTAAACCACTGTAAGTTCCCACATGCACATTTATCATGCCTTGGCCTCCATCAAAAGAATGAGAAGAAAATGAGAGTTCACAGTCACATAGTATTTTTTCTGAAGATTATAAACACCTAGTTTAAAACTTGGCCTACTGTCTCTGGCTTGTCTCACAAAACTAAGTTTCCACTAATCAGCAGCTGAGCACAGAGGGAAGAGAATATTCAGTAGTAAACTGACCTGGAAAGTCCAAATGCTTTAGGTGTAGATGTGTGTTTGTGCCGAGGTGGCAGCTGAGTGGTCAAGAGACAAGAGGGCAGCCTTGCTCTCAACCCAGGAGCAGAGCTGGGCCCTCCAGTGCTCCTCTCCTGCCAGCACATTTTCATCAGAGGCTAGACGTGAAGCATGTGAAGCACATCAAAATCTACACAAATAACAAAACTCCAGTAAGGCCCTGACAACTCTGCAGAGGAGAGTGCCAGCATGCAGACACCATCCTCAGCAAAAGCTGACTGCAACCCACAAACTCCCCTCCCACGGTGTCCTTGCCTTGGGCTGTGACCACTGCTAAGGGTGTTAACTCCCACCAGCTCTAGTGACCTTAATGACAAGACAGAGACCAGAGGAAGTCCTTTGTATTTGACAACGGTTTCTCACCAGCTAAATTTTATATTGCAAATAAACTGAGTCATCAAACAGCTTGAGTGAAGCTCTCCTAGTCTTCACCAAAGTGTGAATTCCACCTCTCCCCCAGTCTGTTGAGTCAGAACGTTTCTCCCTCCAGCCCTGCTCTGCTGCACACGTTCCAGAGAGAAACTGCTATGTTAATTCTCCCATCACCTTCTTCATGCCTTCAGCTAAATGTCCTCACCTTACCATATGAGTCAGATTTCTGACTCTTTTCTTCCTGTGAAAGGGATTTAGCAGATAAACCCTCATTAATATTATAATTCTTATTAAGAATTCCTTGCTAATGAGATCTGAGAAACACATGACTAGACTAATTTGTACAGTGCTTGTTCTCAGCAATACCTGTACTCTGAAGTTCCAATGTCCATCAATTATCCAAAGCACTAGTACAAATCTTCTGGCATAAACAGGCATAATCCCATTTCCACAGACTTCAGGAGACAGAGGACAATTACATTGCCAAAATCCTGTCCTGGCTTCCTAGATCTGCTGCAAGCTACTCATTTCTCATTTTTCCAGCCACAAACAGGCAGCTGCTGAATCCTACTTCTATTAGGATCTTCCTAGAGAGCAAAGATGGGCGGGCAATCCTGCTCCACCTGCTGCAGAGCTGGGCCCCCATCTCTCCATGAGCACTAAGCAGTCACACACACCATGGTAGTGACAGTGGGCTCCCACCAATCTTCCAGTGCATGACTAATGAAGCAAGGATCCTCTCCAGATGTCTGTGTGGTAAAAGGGAACTTGAGCAGGCTCATGATGCTTTAGGTTCCCTGCATAACATGTCTCACATCATTGACACACAGCAACAAGGGCAGCCAAGTGCTGCTCCTTTTTGCCTTGCTTTTCCTTTTAGATAAATCGTTCTCAGGTCACAAGTGTATCAGAGATGACAGAGGCAGATGGCAGAAGCAAAACAATTCAGCCCAGTCATATCCATGCTGGCCCTCTCCAGGGCTTCCGACTCTTCACACTGCATCTTGTGCCTGCAAGCACCGCGGTGCACAGAGCCAGGTCAGTGGGTCAGCAAGGAGCCAGGTCCATGATCTCTCCCTGCTGTGAGCATCCCTTCAGCTCCAGCAGGAGTGGGATGGCAGAGGTAAAGGAGTGGAACAGGGAGTCTTACAGCCAGAGGCAGAGGAAGTTAAACTCAACAAGGCACAAGCATTGCCAATTTTTAAGTAAGGACAAAATCATCAGGAAGAATTGCCTTAAAACTTCTGACTGGAAACAGCCCTTACTCTGTGCTTTTTACTCCAACCAACCTGGCTGCCACAGTGCCTGAAGCAGCAGATTACACTTTGTGTTACTGTTCTCCAACCATTCCATTTCCATGTTCCACCCAGCCATATGCCGGGGTCTGCAGCCTGATCCCCTTTTGCCATCAACCTGGCAGCCAATCCAGTGGTGACTGCACCAAATGGAGAGGCTGTCCAATGGCAAGGAAAGACTTCCACACAGTTGAATATATTTTTTGGCAGAAAACAGATTTAAAAGCAGGATAAATTCAATCATTATTTGTGCAACTGGAATATCCTGTTTACAGTGCTTGTAACCATAGCAATCACTTAATGCTTTAAAGAAAATATTACCTTGTTATTAAAATACTGATTCTAGATTCTGATTCAGTTTCTCAATCTTCCTCTTGTGTTTCTGATCTTAGAGGTGCTGTCTGCCTCCAGGTCTTATAAAATATATGGAAGAGGAAGAACTCAGCTCAGAGCCACCAAGTATCCTCAACTAGTACTTGTGCCTTGTGCCAATAGAATGATGCTTCCTAAATATACAAATACAAAAGGATTAGGTTGTCACATGGGGATTGGGAGGTTTACAAACATTATACAAGTAATCAGCTAGCAGGGATGTTTCTCAGAACAAGTCTCAGGCAATTACACTGAGCCTACATTAATCACATTTCAAACACAAGGTATTACTTCATTTGAAGACAGACATTTAAAAGTTCAGGCACTGAAAAAAAAAGAAAAATAGGGGAAATAAACACTGAAGTATTTGGCAATTGGCAATATATATTATTATTATTTAAGTCCCCTTGGTATTATGGCCAGATTATCTTCTATCTCCACAGACTCCATTCCACAGTTATGACTCCAGTAAGAGTCATGCAGCATCGCACAAAGGCAGCATTGATTTGTTATTCTGTAACTCTATCTGGAAAACCAAGGAGAATTTTATTTTGAAAATGTCTAGCTGGAGCTTTTTATTTTTTTCAGCTGCCTATTAAATGAGTATGTAGCCAGGAAAATGGGACAGAGAAACCATAAGATGGATGTGATCTGCACACGTGTTTTTCTCACAAGAAAACAAGTACAGTGCATGTTTAACAAAAGGGAGTAGCTTCAGGGTTACATTACATAATGGAGCTGAATGCAAACTCTTGCATATACAGCACTTCAGGAATGTACATTAAGAGAGGTACAAAAAGGAAAGTATTTTCTTCATGGGAGGAAGGAGAAAATTTCTTCTTGAAACATGACTTGAGAGTCCCTCCTGGATGCCAGCACAGTTGGTTTAGCTCTGCACACTAGCCCATGTGAGCTTCAGATCAGGTGGTCTGTGGATTAAGGAGCTATACCAGCTGCTTTAGCTTCTCTCCACATCCCACTGATGGTGGTTGGACATCACTGAATGAAAACACGCAGGAAGCGCAGTGACTAACAGATGTATTTAAGACCAAAAAATATTCATGTACCAAGTCAATGACAAAATACTGCAGCAGCAGCTGTTTTGGAAAGCAGGTTTTTATATGGCCAGGTTCAGAATGAACAGAAATTGTTTCACAGAATACTGTCAGAATAGAAATCAAATACAAATTTCTCTCTGTGAAACCTGGACATGTATTTTTAGGTGCACACACCCACACACATATGCAGCCTGAATAGTTAGTTCATTCCCCTCCTCTGACATAATCAGGGATGCCTTTAAGAGGAAAATGAGCCCAGGCATGCTCCTAATCCAATCTGCCTGTGCCACCACTATTTTAACTACATACTGTATCATGTAATGGCTTGAAAAGCTTTTTATTTCCCTTTTTCCCTTCTTTACATTCTCACAATGCTATTCAGTTTCTTTTAGCAATACAGTAACACAGCAGATCAGACCTGAAATTCTGCAGTTTAATGCTCAGTACCAAAGACTGCAGTAATTAAGACTAGGGGAACAGTCTCCCTAAAACATTAGTTCTCATTTAGTTTTCCCTTTGCTTAAGGCTTAAACATTGGCTTAAGGCTTACACCATGACCCAAGATCCTTTCTATAAAATATCAACATGGAATCACTGCAGTCACTTGCAATTAGCTGATGGCAGCTTATTTACATTCCCATCTCATGAACAGATACTCGTATTTTAAGCAGCAATTATCCAGAAGGCTTTTCACAATTAACACACAGGTTGTCAGTTTCAAGGTTATTCAAACCAGCAACAGTATCTGCTTCCAAAATTAAACCTGCACAGCTACAGTGGGGTCTTTAGAGTGTGTTTCCAAATCTCCAAATCCCACCTCATGTCTCCTGAGATGCAGCACTCCTTCCCTCCCAGCAGTATTTGCTTTACCTTTTGTATGTCCAGATGGCCTTGATCACTTGCATCCTTCCTGAACTTCTCTGTGGTAACATGTAAAGGCTGAAAAATCATGCTATAAGCATATGGAGCAAGGTTTACTAAAATGGATGATTTCATTATTAGACTGCTGAAAAAACTTAGCCAGGAAGCAAAGATTTGCAGCTGGGTTTCCGAGATGAAGTGTTCTGTCATAATGTGGGAAACCCTCTTGCCCTAGTGCTACCCTGTTGTGTTCTCCCCTCCAGAAGCTCTTCTGACATTTCTCAGACACCAGAGGGCACATTTCCATTAACAGACTCCACCAGAAGTGAAGGATTCAGCACTCCGTCCTCCATGCAGCCCCACAGGCAGCGGCTGGCACAGCAGACAGGAGTTCCTGAAGCTGCTCCTGCAGGACACACTGAGCTACAGAAGGAGCATTTCTGACGCCAACAAAGTGAACAGCACTTCAGTTTGGCAAGGACACATCACACACACCCCACCACTACCCCTGTAGTACAAGAAGTGTTCAAAATGACAACAACAAAGCTTCACTTTAACTGACACCAAAAATCTGGTTTTACTCTGCCCTTTAAACTTAAGGCAACTGAAGTAATTCTATAAAGGGCAGATGTAAGAAACTACTCCAGAGAATGGGGAAAGAAGAACCCACACCATTAGCTGTCTGGTATTTATTACTTTTTAATACAGAGAACTCACAACAAAATATTCTCTAACAACACACGTAAATGATATCATAACCAATTATTTTAATTTCATCAACATTCATTTGCTATGTACATATTCTTCCATCTGCAAAAGTGCAATCCAAGAATGTCTCAACAAGAAACCTTTATGGACAAGTATATTTTTGAGGGGTTTTCTCACCAGTGGCCTTACAATGTGTTTGTCCTTAGTTACTTGGTACAGCAAAATGAGGAAGACACGAGGGGGGGGAAAAAAAGGAAAAAAGAAAGAAATTGGGCTAGATGCCTCCCTTACAGGAATATTCCTTAATTTTCCAATTAAACTCATTATGAATACACTGCTCATTACTGGAGATGTTAATGTAAATAGACTATAGGATAGTCTATGGTCTGGCTATAAAACACTGTAATTTTAATGACTCTGCAGCATTAGACAGAACAACAATTTCAGGCTGTTAACATCGGTAAATGTCAAATTACACATCAGCATGTAAAAGATGTCCACATTGTTAGTTATGATTATCAAAATTTATTTGTAGACATCTTACTGATGGATGAGATCATTTTCACACATCCAAAATATGAAGTCTACCTTAAATGCAAGCCTCTCCTATGGAAAGGAGAGTTAACTACTGGAAAGAAAAGCATTTGCACATGCAACTCCTATTACCATCACAAGGAGTATCGTGCACTTGAGTAGAATGAACCTCCAGATCCAGAGGACTGCATTCTCATTTACAAAACACATTTCAGGCAAATTTAATCTGACCATGGGCCAGCTTAAAAAGAACACACAGCATCAGGAAAACGAAAGGTAATGAAAAATAAACTAGCTAAATAACCAAAGCAAGCAGCTCCCTGGCTAGGGAGGTAATTTCCCTTATGATGCATTTATAAGCTCATGACTACTTCCAGTGCTTGTCAAGACAGAAAGCAGAGCAACTGTGGTCTAGTTTAACCTCCAAAGTAGCCAGCAGGCCCAAAAGAAGTTACATTTGCGCTTCTACTTCTGCAAAGCCCAGGAAACTCTCACGGCCAAAGGCGAGGGCTGACTGCTTGATTGGAATCTGCACGTTACAGAAAATACTGCATTTTGCAGTAACACAAGAGCAGCTTTCAGTACCAACAAGAAGCAGGGAAAGCCTCCACAAATTAGGGATAATTTACTTTGGAGTGAAAGTTCAGAGGAATCTTTCTGTAGCTCAGCTGGTTTCCACTGAGGATGATTTTTACAGCGCTATGTGTGTGTGCTGCTTAGCCTCCAGTCGAGAGATGTGTTTTACAAGAAAATAGGCATTTCCTCATAAGACTCACTTAACAGCAGAATTAAAAGGAAAAGCTGGCAAAGAACTAAATTGTTTTCTTGGATAAATCTGTATGTAATTCCTTGTCAGGGTTATGGCTTTAAATATGCTTTCCCTTTCCCATTTTCTCAGTCTGCTCCATTCCTGGTTTTGACTTGGATGTATTGTACAACCTCTCATACACTTGTTTTTAAAGCTGGCTATATTCCCTTTATTCCATATCTACTCATTTTTGATTGTCACACATACAGGTCTAGAGGGGCATCCAAGAACTTAAAGGGCAGAATTATAAATTAAGCTACTCTAAGTGAAGAAAGCGAACAAGTATCTAGGACAACTCCAGATCCCACTTCTCCCCTATCATGTGCATTGCACAGTGACACCTCCCCTCACCACTGCACAAAAAAGTGGGCACATAATGCCATGTATCCTATGTGGGAATTGACACCCCAGATTCATGACTGGCATTCAAGACCAAACCTATAGTAAGAGATGTATGCTTTAATTGTTCTCATTAGAGGAGCTGTGTCTTTGCTGCATGATTTCAGGCTGCTGGAACAGCCACTGTTGTCTGTCTGGTCTGGTTCTCATGGTACTTGCCAGGCAACACAACTCCAACCTTGTTAGCCACTCTATCAGGTTGCTCAACACAGCATCAAAGCGGAAGGGCTCATCCTTCTGGAGGAGTTAATCCAAATTATCATTTGATTGCTCCCCACAAGGGCAGTCTACACTGCACAGCTAATTAGGTTTTATCTGCTAGAAACCTTCTTCCTGCCCAAGTATGCCCAGGCCACATCATGCTCCTATGGAGAATGGTTACTGTGCTGGTCCCATTGTAACTGGGCTTGGTGTAACTTCATGGTAGCCACAAAAGGACAGCGTTAGAAGTCTCCCAAAGTCCTTCCCGTAATTCTCCTGCAAGAAGAAACAGTTTTTCCCAAAACTGTTGCAAACAGGACAACTGCACAAAACAGCAAGAATGTGCTCCAAACCCAAAACCAAGCCCAGGAACACGGACAGAAGGAGAGGAGGACCAGTGGTGAAGGCTACCACAGCCTGCTAACACAGCTGCTCAGACCAGCGCTGGACCACACGAGCTGGGTGGCACCTAAGGACACCGCCCCTCGAACCAGCAGTAGGTCACCTGTGCCAACATAAGCACTCTGTGCAGCTTGAGTATTACTGGAAGGGTAGCTAATGCTAGAAGGAGCTAATTCTGCAGTGACGACAGCCAGGAAATAAAACTCTGAACTCGGCATTTTTACACACAAAGAAACATGGATTTTCAGCTCGAGTTTTATGTGCACGGTAATTTCTTAATTCAGCAGAAAGTGTAATTCTCAGTCCAACATAGGAAAAAAACCACTATTTTGGCTTCTAACATTTTGTTTTCTTTCCCAGGGTGGCAGACTATCAGGGCCATTTTCAAGATCGTGATTTCAACAGATACACTCTAAAAAGATTCTGATTTGGAAAACCAAAAGACTTTAGAAGAAACAAAAAATAATCCCACCATGTAAACAGAAACAAAACCCACACTTCTCAAGTGGACAAACATTTCATAAATATACTATCAAGAACAGCAAAAAAAAACAAACGTCCCCTAAATCTCAACTGATTTGAGAAACCAAGCAAAAGATTAATGACCTATTTAAAAATTTTTATTTAAGGAAGGGAGAAATGGGAATCAAGAAACAAGAACTGCAGAGTCTACAGGGCCAAGCTCTCTGATACAAATTCACTGCTTAATGCAGTCTATTCTGTACAGCACAGAGGCATGTAGAAAGTAAATATGCTTTCTTAAAACATCTCCGTGTTTTTAGATCCTACACTGAACACAATTTTGAAAGACGAAGGTGCAGCAATTAATTGTTTTAAAAAGTGATGATGTTTTGTACTCAGTACCTCTCAGCTCTGACAGGTCTGAGGGCCCAGATCCTACTTCATGGTTCTCCTTCCACACCAGTCACAGCAGCCTGCAGCAGGCAGCAAAGCCTCAGCCCCAGCAGGCACATACAAACACGTCCCCCATTCAGCTCAGCCAGTTCCTTCCCTAAAATGTCTGTGAAGAAACACCTTTAAATAAAGCATTTAAGATCTCTAGCTTCTTTTGGTATGAGCAGATGACCCAGCTGGGCACATGACAGCCCTGTTGGAAGTAGCACTATTGCCTGCACTATAACTCAGTGAGGGCAATGCACATCAAACACACATGGCAGGAAGACGTGATGCCAAAAGAATTCATTCAAGATTGCATTTTCTGGCACATATTTACATTCACTTGTCATGATACCTTAGTTTACCCTGGTCATGGGAAATCTGAAAGAAAGCCTGCTGAGGGGACTAGCAACAGTGGGCCAGCTCTTGGGCCCCTGGGAACCAATGCAAAAGGCTGAATGAATTCAACAGTAACAGATTCATTTCTTTCCAAGGATTTCCCATTTCCACCAAGCTGGAGGAACAACCCTATGCAATTACCCATTTTCCAACTGGACATATTTCTCTGTCCTGTATGTCTCCCCACACCCTTCGTACAAACTGTATTACAATTATACAAAAAATAAACCCAAATCATTTTTAGCTGAACTTTACCCCACACATGGGATAAATTGAAAGGCCATTAAATTGGCTAGCCTCCAACCTTCACAGAGATCTTGTCAGGAGGATTCTGGTTTTAACAACATGTATATATACATATTAATATGTACACTGACAAAGAAGCTGCTCTTTCAGTTAGAAAAGAAATTAGATTTCATCACAGAATGAATCCTATAAAAAGATATGTAATAAAGTTGAAATACCCATAAAATAGCTATTACTAAAGCAAAGCTTTCGTCAATAAGCCTCCAAAACTTTAAATGAAGAAAATGGCTTCACGAAGTGGTAGTCTAGATTTCCACAGTGAGGACACTGCTGGACGTTGCTGTATTCAGAGAAATACTGCATGCCAATCCGCACATCTATTACTGGCTTCCCACAGTGCTTACAGTTCAGTCGAGCCTGGATAAAACAAAAACAAACAAAAATGTTTTGAAATAACCACACTCCCCTCAGCTCCTCACCTCTAGAAAAGAAGGTGCCAAAGGCAGTCCCCTGTCCTCCCCAGCAGGAGAAGGGGTCAGTCACGAAACTGGCAGTAATGGAATGTGCTGGTAAGGACATTCCTCACCTGGACTGGGAACTTGCAGGCACACACCATGCCTTTCAGATTAAAGACCACCACCAATTCTGGGAAGTGGGTCACCTCCCACTCTGACTGATGGAAGGAAGAGAATATCAAGGTTTTGTGCTGCTTAATCTCTGAATCAATTCCTCAATCCCCAGCACAAGAAGTGCTGTCTCAATAAATTATTGATGAAGCCCCAAAGTGAAGAGGGAAATTATCTATTTGTGCCATGCAATTCAACCGTTCAGGTTAACATTTGAACATCATCTGTCTACAAAATATATCAGCATTTTAACCTTTTGACTTAACATGTATAATTCGATCTACTTTATCAGCACAACATGGTATTGTGTCACTTTAAGTGTCTATTTAAACATTTATAATACAAATCAGGTCATACAAACTAAACATCACTTCAACACAAACTATTCTACAAAATCCAGCTGAGAAAGAAGCAACATTAACTGGGTGGATATGAGAAATAATTCAAGGTCATAGGTGAGGACAGACAGAGCTATTAATATTCAGCTGTTACACAAAAGTGAGTCTTCAGAAGAAATCTAGCTGAGAAACACAGCTCATCTGATACAAAGAAAGCAACAGGCAGCATGAAAGCCCAGCAAGCCCTTTGGAATACTCAAGAGAAGCAGAAGGGATTTGAGACTGTAAAGGAGTTAAAGAGCAAAGGTGGCAAATGAGCAGTGAGGGCCTGAGCTGCACCGTAGTTTAACCTCACAGCCCAGTACGCGAATGAAAGCTTCAGCTCTCCACTGAAAAGAACAAAAAGTATCGTCTAGGCCACCTTGATTTAAGGGATTTTCCTGGATGAGGAGAGGAGGAAATTATTAAAGTACTATCCCTGCTGAGACCAGACTCAAAAAGAAATAAATCAACAGCTTCATTACCATCTGCTCTGCTTGAAAAGCAGAAATTTTAAGAAATACAATCTACTGGGTTATGAATTTTTAGGGAAGTCTTAACCAAAGTGTTTTCTCCTTTTCTAATGTCCAGCACATCAGCTAAGTGTTAGTAATCTGACAATGGCTGCAGTTCGTTATTCTACATGCAAATTTGTGATGGAGAACTAAATATTTTGAAGTAAGGCATGAAATTAATCAAAATAAAACCAGAAAGGCAATTTGGAATTATATTATATACCATTTTTAAATGTCATTCCTCTGTATGCACAGAATCATCTGTGAAACAATAATGCTTATTATCTGGAAATCACAGTCACTGCAGCTAATGATTTTACAGGCAGTTCTTATATACCATGTACTGTCACACTGTCCATTAATCACGTAATTAAGGCTCTTGTATAATGAGCTCTTAAATCTTGTCTTGTACATTCAACAGAAGCAATTCAGATTTAAAGTTGCTGACTTCTATGAAGATAGCAAGTCAGTATCAGTGCTTTACCTTTAAAAGTTCCTGTTTTTTAAAAAAAGTTACAACCTCAAGAGACACTAAATTTGGAGGTAATATATCTGTCTGTAGCTATAATTGCTACCAATGTCACCTTAACCAGCAGCAGCAATACCACTTGTCTTTTGAGCAACATATTTTGGTAAATATGCTAAATTTAAAATAAACTGGGATTCTGCATATTGACAAAATGGCGTTTCAGATGGCTTTAAAGTATGCACATTACCATGGAGTGATCCCAGTGTGAATGGGTACATCTCTGCAAGGCTCCTGTCCTGACCTACTACCACCACCTGTGTGTCTGAGCATCAGGAGTGGAGCACTAAGTCATTCCCAGACAAATGTTTTTTTCACAGCTGTCTACCCCTAGCTGCACAGCAGAAGTGCTCTGTCCATCACAAAGACAATTAATTCCCTTGAATGCCAACAATCCTGCTGTCTCAGGCACACATCTACTCGGCTGTAACCCCAAGCCTTGGATCTTCCACTCTCAAGGCATAGATTAGGTGAGTGTTTACTGAACATGAAGTTGCTTCAGGCTGTGGTGGGTGAGTACCATCCCCAGGGTCAGCCACAGCAAAGATTAAGGAGAGCTGAGTAATCTCCGAGCACACTTGAACCTTTCTGTTCCCTTGCCACCTCTTTGCTACAAGTAGGATAAATCACAATTTATGAACTAAAAATCCCTGAAAACGTGAAACATCTGATCAAAATGTGGAACTGTATCTGACACTAGTGATACTAGTGATCAAGCATCAGATTTAATTACCAGTGCATTTAAAGGGAGCTTTATTTAAAAACATAAATGTATTAACCACTGACCATTGCAATGACTTTAGTCTAGCTAAAGGTCGTTGTACCTCTTATGACAAAGGGACAGAGATCCATCAGCCCTCTTGTATTCCAATCATAGGTACAGGCTGGAAAAGAAGGATGGAAGGAGGAAAGGGAGAAGAGATACACAACCTTGACTTTATCTAATCAGTTGGAATTTCACCTTATGAGTCTTACTTATGTATGGTACTAACCTGACAACAGGGAGATGCTGCCAGAATATCGTAGGTATACATAGTTCCCAGCTGATGCCAGCTTCCATCCCATCGGGACTTGCACTTAATGCATATAATTTTGTGAACCCCTTCTAAGCAGTCTACACAAACAGCATAGAGGTGCATAAGCCTTCCTGTGGACAGAAAAGACACATCTTAAGGAGACTAGAAGAGAAGATTAAAACAGACATTTTCTGCAATGTGCTATCTGACCTTCAGTGATACAAACCACACTTTTGTTTTTTTTAATAAAGAGTGAATGATAAAGTAAAAAATGCTTCTCTATAGGAAATACACAGGGCTTGACTAAAGCTATGCAGAACTCATGAATTAGTCATCACCCTGCCCACTCTCCCTTACATCATTTGCTGGTAGATCTTGGCAAAATATTTTATAAAAGAAGTTGCTAAACCTCCAAGAAAAGATGCCAGGTTAAGCTGTAAGATCACCTGCTGTGTTTCCAAAACCAGAATTTTGCCCATCCCCACCTGACATAAGAAGTGGAGAAGTGCTGAAGCTTATTAGTGAACTTGGTACAGAGTCATTTAACAGCTTGCCAGTCATCTTCCAGCAAAGAAGGAAACAAGGACCTAACATTCCCCACAGAAAAAAAGCAACAGGCAGAAGAGCAAATTTTTTCATGTACTTCCTTCTGACTGTTCATTAACAACAAGTATATTTTAAAACATTACATATTGCACGTACAAAGACTTTAACATGCCATTCAGAACTCTGAATATATCGAGCTCTATCATGACCTTAGGCTCTGTATGCATAATGACTTTCAAAACCTGAGTTACATTTATTTCCATACAAATCAAGTGGCTCAGGCTTGGAAATCAAATATTTTCACTACGTACATGTGATTGAATTTACCAATGCAAAATCTGAGACCAGCTTTCACAAAAAACCAAAAATTCCTACACAAATTATAAATACCTGGCACCCAGATTATGCCTGACTCATAGTAACTAAACTGATTTCCAGTTTAATAGCTGGCTATTAGAAGTGACCTGACACCGAGTACTTATCCTGTGACATACCAGATTTTGCCCTGCTATATAAGACAGAGCTAAGCAGTAGTGAAGTTACAGATCAGCAACAAACCAGGACTGTGTTTAACATGTGTTCACCTCAGACTGCAATTTGTGCTCTTTAGCATCAAAGTACCGAACACATCACAAACTGTAATTCAACAGACATACATCTTGAAACTCTTCTACACAAATGGGAACAAAATATTAATAATTTATGATTAGTCTATACCAGACACTTCTGAAATTAATAGTCTGTATTTTAACTTGTTTTGGTTTTTAAGTCAACTATTTTAGAAAAACAAGAAAAAATAGACTCTTCTTAAAATATACATACAAAATACACTTAACAGTATGAACTGGTAAAAATTGAGTTATTCTACACTGGCATGTTCAGCTCTAGAAAACATGATGGGATGAAACTAAAGTGAAAATACAATAAACTCTGGTCCTAAAGTGAACACTTGAGACTGGTGATGTTCAAACAACTCCATGCACAGAAGTTGTGTTGTGCAGGAAGATACATAACTGTCTCTGTCTGAAGCTCTGCACTGTTTGTGCACTTTATAAAAACTACACTGCCCCACTGCTAATTTTCAGGACATTTTTTGTACAGGAAATGGGGCACCTGGTATCTTAAGCCTGAAGTAAAATAAGTGATTTTCTGTTCTGAAAAGAAAATAACAGCCTGGAATAAGCTTAATTTCATTTCAAAGAGTATTTCTGGTAATAAACCATTTTACCCAGGACAAGGAAACAAAAATTTTAACAATTAATTATTCACAGCAACTTGTCCAAACAAGTTTTTCAGATATATCATCCAACAGTTAAGAAGCAGTTAGGTTAAAAAAAAATAATTTCACAGAGTTGCATTCTTAGTGGCAAATGTTAACAAATGACGAGTTTCACTATTACTAAACCAGCTTTCTGATAAAATCACAAGCATATTGTGTGACTCCCCACCAAAGCAAATAAGCACAGTTAGCTCACAAATGTATATTCTGTTTATCCTGGAACTTTTCTGGCTTGTAGATTTGCCTATCACTTTTTCTCTTCCAAGTACATTAGGCAAGACAGAAACAATAATGTTAGCATGAATACAGTTTAGTGACTTAGTGCACAGTGATTCAAGGAAAGAAAGAAAAATAAAATACAAAGCTTATTGAGCAAAAGTATGTTACATAACACATATTATGACCATGCATGGCATACAATGTATTTTATTGAAAGGTGAGAAACTTGAATGTTAAAATACCTCTGGTTAATCCCTCACCAACACACTTTTCAACGTATAATTCTATGCTTTTGACCACCAGACTAGGAATACTTTCTCTGACTTATTTTAGCCATGCTGGCTGCCAGCAGGCTGCAGGACAGGCACATCTAGCCATGTACCACCACCCTGAACACTTAAGTCTGGGCCACAGCTTTCGGGAAGCGCTAAAGCTCATGCTGGCCCACATTTACTTGTTTCTCTAGGAGGAAAAAAGAAACACATGCCTTGGTCTCAACTCATCTGAGAGCTAGGACACGATCAAGACATGCTCAAGCACGTTCAAGTTCCAAAATAAGTCTAAAACCTTCACTACTACACTGCTGTTTAACACACCACATTAAAAGCTTACTCTTACTACATCCAGCCTCTCCAGGCCTGTGTTAACACAGGCCAGACTAGAGTCTTCTCCATATTTAAAAAATACTACTTCACTGTAAGACAAAACTGATATTCTCTAGTCTGAAAGCAGATGAGAGGTACCTTACCCTCATCAGTGGTGCAAATACAACTTTCACCTAGGCTGCAGCACAGCATGCTTAAATTTAAAAGGTTTAAAAGGTTGATGTGTATCTTGGGAGTAAAGCTCACAAGAGATAAATGAGCATGCACATGCTGCAGAAAAGACTGGCTGGAAAACCTTCCCATGGTCTACCTAGAAACCAGGTGAGAACGTGTTTAGCTGTAAGCCCAAACACAAGGCATGGATCTTTCTATACAGCATCTTTTTGTACTTCCTTCTAAGTCTTTCAATCTGATCCATGTGAACATTTTGGACATTACTTCAAGCTTTATAGAACTGCTTAAAAATGCAGAATCGAGATGAAAATCTGTAATGGAAAGGACAGGGCACAGAAGGCAGTTCCATAATTTAATGAAACCTAGCATGACTGACAGACAACCTGTACCTTGAAGGTGACAGGGAACATCATATTCAATCTCATCATGTCTTGATGGGCTAAGGAACAGGGTCCCGTCCACCAGCGGAAACTGTTCAAACACTGGCAGCGCCCTGTGGCACAGAGCACAGTTTACAACGTTCCTGTGGCTGGCACTGAGAGCAGCAAGGATGAACTTCCGAAGGTCCTCCCCTTGGCCCACCTGGGCATCGTCTTCCATCCGCACATGGAAAGTATTCAATTTATGCCTGGGGATGTGAGTGAGCAGCTCAGATAGATCGAGCCTTCTCAGAAACTGCACAGGGGTATCGAAGTGTCCTGATCTATGTGCTTGCAAGCCAGCTGCCCCATAATCAAAATGTGCATTCCTGAACATGCCCCCACCAGCCATATTCTTCTTATGGGGCTCCAGGTGAATGGCGTTCTTCAAAAACTCTCCCAAGTATCGCGAGGAACGCGGGCCACTGAAATGTGTGGGGGCGAGGATAGAGTAGCCGGTGGGCGGGGACTGGCCAGGAGAGACACAAGGTGAGCGAACGGCGTAGCTGCCACCCATGACACCCTTCTCCTGGGAGTTCTGCCTGTCCATAGAGTGCCTTCGCTGAAGGTCATTGCTCAAGCCTTTCTGAGGCTTGTTGGCTGGCCTGCCCTTTTTGGCCTCCTCTGCTGACTCTGTCATGGACCTTCCCGTACTCTTCTCCAACACTGATTTCTTTTTCTTGTCATCCTGCATTCGCTTCACCTGGTACCAGTCCGTGTCCTTCTTTAAATGACCCTGCCCACACCGACAGGAGCAAAACCGAAAAGCCAGGTCGTATCCCTTCTTGGTCCACATGTTTTGGCGACACTGCTTTTCGTTCCAGCTCCTGGCTCTGCCAATGCAATTGAACTGGACAAGGATGCTGCTTTCCCACTCGTAGAAGCACTGAAGGTGCATCCAAGTGCTGTACGGACAATGCTCGTTGTTGCATATAACCTTCTGGTAGTCATCCTTCTCCAGGTCCACCGGCCTCCCGAAGCTACAGATCAGTGGAGTAGCACAAGGGGCTTCTGTGGAAGGTAAAACAAATACATTAATAACTTAATGGCCCATTTACTGCAGTACTTTCTTTAAACACTGTGACAAACACACACCAAGCTCTTACTAACAACCTGTATTACTAAAGGGCCGCAAGCACTAGCTCTGGGTCAGTGCAAAAAGCAGTATTTGCCAAAAAGAGATAAGCATGTGAAAGGAGATAAGGAAATGCACAAATAAAGAAACAAAATGACATTACAGCCTGTTTAATATTCAAAACCAAAGCACCTCAGAAGCATTAGCCCTCCTCAAGCATTTGTGGATACTGTTGTAAGGCCTTAAGAAGCCAAGGAGAAAGCTTTGTGAATGCTCCTGGAGGGCTGCTTTGAAGCCTGAGAGGCAACATGGGGAGAACACACACAAATGTTTGTTTGAAAAACAAGTAACCAATACAGCCCAGCTTCACAATCATGGGGAGAGGCAGGAATTGATCTATTCTTTGGGACTGAGCAAGAGACAACAGCTCGGGAGAGGAGAAAGCACAGGACTTTGAAAAGCAAGACAAACAGCTTATGTTCCTAGTACAGAAAGGAGGGCCTTCACTACATTGCTTAGGCAAATACAGACTATACTGATGCCTTAGGGTTTAGCTTTTATATTTTTCAGATCCTGTACTGCTTTAGTCTGTAATTCTAACACAATTCTAGCCTGTTAGCTACTGCTCTCCCATTCTGGTTAGACATAAATCCTCTCTGGGCCTGGACTCAAGAACACCTTGTTGTCCCAGGCCCCAAAATTTGTAAACTGAGCCTCTGGACAGGGGGAGCAAACATGGGGTAATTACATCATTACCTGAAATTGTAATTGGAGAACCAACCCTGATATGTAAATGGACCAAACTTATAAAAACGTGAAAAACCCGTGACCCAGCGTCCATCTTGGGTGTAGCCCTAGGGCTCTGCACCCACAGTGTACCATTTATTGAAGGCCCTTCAATAAATACCCACTTTTATTCTCTTAATCTTGTCTAGCCCCTGTTTTCAGGTAGCCACTCCAAGGCAGCAATATCACCACCACTGACATTCTGGATAGCTAAATTTCATAAACCAAACAGTTCCGCAGCACAGACAGGTGAAAAAAATCCAAATGCAACATGGTATTTTATCAGCAAAGTAGCAGTTTTGCTATATCCTTAAGCAAAGAACAGTTTACTTCAATTATCTCCCAGCAACAATATCAGCTTCAACACAAAAAAATATTCTACAATAAAATGTTCTGCATTTATGAACCAATGACGTTTTCCAGTTCTTCACCAAAGTACCACAGGCTACAGATGGCTCCCATTGCTGGCTGCTCTATTGCAGCTGGGAGGCTCAAAAGGGATTGGAAATTTTCGACTGGAGTTTTTGTAAGAACTTTTTAGATGCTTACTCAAGTATTACAAATACTTCTCTGTATTTCTGTCTTCCTAATTCATCCACTTCCCTAGAAAGTACTGCTCCAACAGAACTGTCAGGCTGCCCTTTAACCTCTGTGTGACTGATTTCAAATATTAGCAGGCTTCTTCAGGGTCTTCTGCGGTCATGTGCTGCCTCACCCCATCTAAAACACAGCAATCAGCTTCCTGAAGTTCCCCAGTCTCAGCCAGAGCTCCAGGACTTACGGCAGAGGTGCACAGAGCCTTGAGGAGAGAGACTGCCATGATTGACGTTTTTTTCCCCTTAGGACTTTAAATTTCTATCTGATGAGCAGGTAAAAAACCACCACTCAGTTGCATTGCTTTTAATCACATTCTTATCACTGCTTACACAAATAACACAACATAATTTGCAGTAGAATGCAGTAGGTTTTATGCTGCTACATGTACTTTGACTCTCAGTAAGAGACACACTATCCATCATCATCAGTCTTACAGCAGCGATACACAAATCAGGTGCTCTACAACAACAGATCTTTGCCATGCTAGTGGTTTTGCCCCTTCCCAGCAAGTTTTTGGAAAAGACTATAAACAAAATCTTCAAACCTACTTTCAGTAAATTCAAGATTACTGTAGTTCCTAAAACTTACTTATACAGAAGAAAAAGGCACAAATATCACAGAAAAACTTTCCTGAGCCATTCCCTGGAAGATGCCACATCCTTCATTTCATTTTTCTCTGTCTCTAATGCCAGAAGCGGCACAGTTTCAATAAGAATTCATCTGCAATACCTTTCCTTCAGGGAGTGGCCTATAAATTGCAACACAGTCCCAAAATCTTTCCTTTAAAGAAGAAAAAGCCTATTTCATTTCAAAATACGGACTTTTCAGTCATTAAAAACAAATTACCAAATTGGAGAGAACAGAGGTGAGAGAGGCTTTCCCTACAGTTTCTTTGGACGTTCCTTCTATACATGTGATTGGTTGTCTCGCATCTCTGAAAGGCCCACTAAGAACATGCAAGTTTTGAGATGTCTTTGAAAAGCACCAATTTTATTGGCTACCAGTGACTAATTTTTTTCTCCACTCTTTTAGTGCGTATTATTGAGTATAATGTTGCTGGCCAAGAGCAGAAGTGAGTGATAACTTACCTGCTGTGAACCAAAATCTGTCAGTTTACCAGTTCAGAGAGTTTTCCCACCCATTCTCCCAGTCTTCGATTCAAGTCACACTACCACAACAAGCATCTCTGCAAAGTTTTTCTTTGTTGTCAGTCTTTCTTTCATCATATTTAAAGTCTGAAAGTATATTTCACAATTATAGCATCCTTATGCAATTTACCTCAGAGAAGCCAGTTAAACTGAACCCATGGAAGGCAAATCATCAGAAGGCATCTGTGAGGCAAGGTACTGGAGGCTCCAATATGAACAATTCTCACTTATGCATTTCCTGTATTCATCTATTTTGGTACATATTCCTTTCCACCACTGCAAGAAGGCAGCAAAAAAAAGAACATGCCAAAAATCCACTTATGCTCTCACTGTGCTGCAGAGAGTAAATGTTCTAACAGTTGCAGGTATAATTATAGCTGACAGCCACGAAAGTACTACAGACAAGTCTAGAATTGAATGAAGACACTATACTTGTTCATCCATACTGGCATAGTTAACTGACTAAAAAAGGAAAACGTTTCCTTGATTAGCCTCTGAACGTGTTTTTGAGTTCATACGCAAAAATGTATGATCTCTAGCTCCCCGAGAAGTTTACAGACTCTTCACTATGCGGACAAAAACTGAAATTAATAAAATAAGTGACTGAAATACAAAAAATATCACCACAGCCCATGTATTCTACAGAATATGTCTGCAATTACTTAATTATGATCATGTACTGGGTGTCTAGAGGCTAAAATAAAGGCGACTTTCAACAGACTTCTTTTTCCCCCTTTTCCGTGTTGGTCAATGGAAGTACTGTGGAATGAGATCTTCTCCAGCTTCTCCTTAAGAACTTACAGATGCCAGATCACCTGAGGAACTTCCCATACAGCATAACTATGAGCAAGAAAAGACAAAGCTAGGAATTCTGGACAGCAACGTCTTCTTCAACGTTTAAGTTCACTAGATGATTACAAAGTTTCCACACATTCTCTCATCTGATCTTCTGTCTACACAGTGGGAATTGGCTGGTCACATGACCACCACAGCAAAAGCAGGTCTAGAACAGCTGAAGACAACAACAGAATTAACCAAAGCCTTCCCTCATGCAAAAGACTCCAATGGACTGTTAAATGGTGCCACTGAGATTGCTCCAGAAAACATCATTGCCAAGAGAAGCAGCTGGTCTCTATGGACTTGTTCTGGGAACTCATCTGACATTTCACTACTGTCACTGTAGCTGCATAGGAAATACTCCAAGAAAACTAACAGGTCTCTCTGCCATGTTGCCGTGCTCCACAGCACGGGTTATGCCATGCTAGTCGAAGCACACGCTTTCACTGATACAGATTTGCTATTATCAAGTCTGCTGGTTTGGAGAAGGCCTTGATTAAACTGCTGCAGTATTTCCACAACAGAAACTGAGAAGCCCAGCATGGCTAATTTGTCTCGGTAGAAACTTCTACCGCTTCTGTAGTTTTCCTGTATCTAAGAAAGCAGAAAACTCCACTACTGAAAAACATACTGATGCCTTTTCCTGGTCTTAAAATCAAGAATCATACACAGTTAGAAGGGGAAAATGGATTTTACCTTGGTATTTTAAGGATCCTTAGGTGCACACAGGTCATATGCATCAAGATGCACCCTGCCGAGTGTGCCCCATAAAGATTGAGTATAACATTATAGGTTTTACTAATTAGCAGATCTATAAAAGATTCCCCTATGAGAGGCTCGAGTGAGCCCCCCTCCCCAAGGAGCCTTCCCCTGGATGGTTCTATCTTAGTTTACAAAATGTGTTCTGGAGAGGACCTTGGGGTCTGGGGCACACTGATCCCTAGCTACGAAGCTTCTAAAATGTTTGGTCTCTTAGCTGAACAAACAAGTCCAAGAATGTAGGCAAAAAGCACTAAGAATATAGAAGTTATAAAAAGGTATAAAAGGGGTATAAAAGAAAAGGCAAAAATCTTCATGGCATCATACAAAAACCTCAAGCCAACATTTAGTTTTGCCTAACATTTCAAATTCCAGCAGGTGTATGTGTATAAAACAGACTGTGCAGGACCAAATACAGACTTCTCTGTACCCAGCTCTCTGCCAAACATAACCATGCCACATGTTCCTGCATAAAGAATAAATAAGAAACAGAAAACAGCAATTTTTGTGCAATTTTGCCAGTTCTTGGCAACAGATATGCCTTAGGAACAAAAGAGACCACATTCAGATCAGTATGGGAGCCACACTTTAGGTAATGTGAAGAGCGCTTCCCATCAATTCACACCCTTGAAAGTGGTCTGGGTTATTTAATCACCATTTTATAAATGAGACAGAGCACTTATTTCAGTATTACAGAACTTCAAAAATTCTTGTTATCAAGCCCTTATGCTTCCTGTAATTAGAAATGCATTTTGAGATACTCTTCAAAAAGTCAGAGCTAGCTAGAATCATTGTCCTAATGTTTTATGATGACAGTGTTACCAATTGCTGTCAAGAGAGATTATGATGAGAAGTAAATAGAAATTACATGGCCAAACTGCCCATCCACACCTGTTAATCCCCAACTGGTTTGTCACCTAAGTATAATTTGCTTCCAAGTAGCTAACAGCTCAACAGGTTTCTGGTTTCCAAAGCTATGAAACTGAAAACTTGAGGGAGAATGAAAGATTACATGGTATCAGAGCAACACCCATTCTCCCAGCAGCCCCTTTCACAAGAATGCCAAAATAATGATAAAAGAACTTCTATTTAACTCTCAGTTTCAAGACGGGTTTCACAGCCTAAGAGAACAAAACAAGACAGCGTGCAGTTTTGTGTAGCAGAACAGCTTCAACGTAGGCTGTCAAGTTGCAACTACAAGCGCGTGCTGCTTCTTTCAAGACGTTATGTTTCCACATAAAAAAATAAATGTTTTCTCATATTCCTCTGTAGTGATTCGGAACAGTGAGTCTGAAAATAGTTGGAAGGAGCAGTACATAAATGTCTTCTAAAACAGAAATAACATACAATATTCCAAACACATGCACATTTGTGCAAAGATAGCTTACTGTTTAAACAAGGCTGTGTTTTACGTTTGACAGAGCCGCCATAAAATTAACTTTTCTTTCAAAAATGAGAATATGATGGAAGACTGCAAGGAAGCTGGATTGGGTTGTTTGGTTTTTTTCTCAGTTTTTCTTTTCAGGTTTATAAACATCCATAAAAGCCAGGAATAGGAATAGAAACAGAATATCTGAGAAATATCTTTCAACAAAAAAAAAAAAAATCCTCCCACATGAACTGGTTCTACCTTTTCATAAAAGAGAAAGGCAGTTCATGAAGACCATCCTTCCCTTTTTATGACCCAAATGAAAGCAGCAGAACAACAGCTGCCTGAGGAACTTCCCTCTGGTGAAGTATACTGAGGAGAATGTTGTTTACTTGTTTACACACCCATCATAAAACCAAAGATGCACCCAGCAAGCCAAATGCAATGATTCCATGGCTTCAGTTTCGTGACTGCTCTCATTTGTTCCAACTCCTCAATGCAGAAGCCTAAAGCAAAATTCGCTCTTCCCCTGCTATGCTCCCACATTATCCATTGTATTAAGCACCAGAGTTTTTCAGTCAGTGGACAGAAACAGATAATTATTTCCCGTACTCGTCAGCATAGGTTTCAGCTCACTGCACAGATTTGCCATCTCTGGTAAAACTCATGGGAGGTGTTAAACATGTGAGGCTGGGGGCAGAGAAGAGGGAAGTGCGGTGGCGGCTGGAAGAGACAGCAGCCCTACTGTCATCTTAAAACAACTGTCAGGCAACAGTAGGTTGTTATGGATCTGGAAAAATAAATTATCCCCAAGAAAGGGGTTAGGTCTTGGCACTGGATTGGTTGCAAGACACTTACTATGGCTTGCTCTTCATCTACTGTTACTCTAGCATCTCTTCGTCTGTGCCAAGGACACACTAGTTGCCAGCACGTTACTGA
This sequence comes from Aphelocoma coerulescens, assembly GCF_041296385.1. NCBI lineage: Eukaryota > Metazoa > Chordata > Aves > Passeriformes > Corvidae > Aphelocoma > Aphelocoma coerulescens. The sequence continues at coordinate 60,885,278 of NC_091016.1, read as the reverse complement.
GGCCAGAAAGGTTCCTGTGGGACACATACCTTGCAAATCAAGCACTTTAATCTCTACCCTGATTTCTCATGAACACTGCTCTCTTCACAACCTTACAAAGATAGGAACTGTTCACTCTGCCAGCCTGAACCAGAGCTGAGTCATTCCTGGGGAAGGCTACTCCGTACCAACCATCTGCATGAATCTTCTGAATTTCCTCTGCCACCAGCATAGGTTATTTTAATTGAAGTCATACAATATTACTGCACTAATACTGTAATGCAGCTGTAGAAAATAAACCACCACCACGACAACAAAACAGACAGAAAGAGAAAACTTGAATTGTCTGATGTATTTGCTTTGCTGAACCTTGTAGTATAATCTAATATTCCAAAAATTACCAAGATGTGACAAAATGGTATTGTCATATTCATAACAGGTTAAACAGTACAAATAATAGGCAATACAGAAATGATCAGCCACCTTCCTAAGAGCCTAAGTGCAGCAGAAGAATGCAATGAGAAAAAATACTTCACAAGTTGATCCAAAAGGCAGGCTTGGATCTTCAGTGCAGCAACAACAACAAATAACAGCTGACAAACAGTAAGAGAAGTCTTCCAAAACAGCTCAGCTCAGGGCTTATACTGGCTACACTCACAGATGATGACTGATATCTCTTCAAAACTTCTTAAGCAATCTTTGCCGAATTATCAAGATGAAAGCTTCCAGAAGGATTCTCCAGGAGGGAAGGGAAAAAAAACAAGACAGCAGTACCTGGGGCAAGCCACCCTTAACAGAGGCTTTCTTCTGTGCCATAAGACTCCCTCATGCTCTTGGAAAGAGAAGCCAAGGCCAGCAGTCCATTCTCAGTGGGCAACAGACAGAGCCACTGCCATTGCAAAGAGGAGTTGTCTGGAGCCAGGCTGGCTGACCACTTTACATCTATTATGCACCTGCACACTGACATCGCCCACAGGTGCCAACCCGGAGCCCACTCCTACCCCCCCAGGACCACGCAGCTGCAGGCAACACCTACTCTCAGAAGGCACTTAAGGAGAACAAAGCCATAAGCAGCCCAGTTCCCTCACATGCTTTACCCCATGTGCAAGATGTCACTAACTGTAATAACTGAGTAATAACATGAAGTGATCACCTTCCCCTAGAAAAGATTTCAGGTAATTAGGAGCTGCTAAACCCTGGTTCACCTGAGAATTCAGGATTCCCAGAGGGCTCAGTAGCTGCTAGAACTATCTCCATGCACTTCACTTACACTAACTTCACACTTGACCTCCAAGGCAATCTCTTCACAATAAAAAAATAAGTTAAAAAAAACCACCTAGAAACTTCAAAGCAGCAGGAAGATACGATGGAAATCATGAAGGCTTAACTCATACCTGCCACATTAACACCTAACTAACAGCACAGTCTGAGCTAATGCCTGTTTATGAAATCAGCAACTAGCATGTGATACAGTTATCTGCAGCTCTCATTCAACCACCCACTCCCACCTCAACCATAACCTCACCAAAGTAAGGCAGAAAATCAAGATTGAAACTGTACAAACTAAGGAAAACAGGCACTTACATGTGCACAATAATTCTGTGGCTTGTTTACACAGCCATCTGTGCTCCAAGCTGAACCTACTGCCTACGCTGCTGAAACCCAGTATGAGAATTCACATGGTCTTGTAGAAGTCGCCATAATCTGTACAATTATCATCTAGCCAACTTAGCCAGTTTCTTTCCATTTAATGCATTGTCCAAATACAGAAAACACCTCAGTCATCAGCTTTGGCTTTTGCTTGGGATGTACAGACTCTCTGTATAGGATAAATGTTGCCCTGACTTGTGCTGTAACACCTGAATCCAACTGGAAAGATCCCCAGAGAACAGGGCTAAGCCTCTACTTGTATCAGTGCCAGGACAACTATGCACCCCGATGCTCTCAGGTGAACTCTGAATTGGTTTAACCAGGTCAGAAGACAATTGGTTCTCTGTGCCATAAGCGATCATGCCCCAGCTAAGAAGACTCCCCAGCATCATGTGGATTTTTCTGATGACCTCTGTCATGGTGAATACCAAGATTAGTGACTATCACAAGACTGGTGGGCCTTAATGTGTTCTGAACATTGGCTGTTGCTTAGTCTGTACATGAATTGTCCCCACAGAAAAGCACTTCAACCATTAAATCCTCTCACTTCAGCCTTCCAAGAGCTTTTAATAACTTGAATTTCTACAGAGAACTAACCTTGGTGCTTCAAAAAACAGACATTCTAATAATAACTAAAGCAGACCCCACTACACCTGCCCTAGCAAGTTTTCAGTGGCAAACTCCAGCTCAGGCTGGAAACAGAGATAACTGTGGCATGCAGTAGATGCCCTAATGCCAAGCACAGATGTAAACACTGCAGGCTGGACTTGCACAGGCTGAGAGCCAGCTAGCCACCAGACAGTCCAAAAGTACAAGAAGGCAAGAGAGAAAAGGAAACAGAGTAAATCAAGTGGTATCAGCACCTCTTACAGTTTCAGATCTAGGGATATTTGTGTCATTGGTCTATCCTTCCCAAGTTTCAGTGTGACAGACTGTACTTTATTTTCCATGCTAAAGGCTAAAGAAGCTGGTAGAAACTCAGTGGGAAACAGGAGATGCAGTACCCAGCATGTCTGCAAGACAGCAGCTCCTGAGTGTGGAGCTGTTGGTTCCCACAGACATCCCCCTCACGATGCCATGCTGGCTCCCAGCCCTGTCATGTACCATCTCTGGCATCCGTGTGGCACACAGAGACCTCAATTGTACACTGCCCTCATAATGGGTATCGGCAGCACACAAGTGGAGTTGGGGAGTGCCAGGCATACTCAATTGCCAGGCTCCAATAGACACTACCTCCTCTCCCAGCAAGCATCCAGGATGGGAACAACAGCAATATCCCTCTCAAGCCCAGGAAGGAGGACTGACAGACTCTGAGAAACAAAGACATAAAGGTTGGAGTGAAGGCTCTCAAGATAAATGTCACTGAAGTCTACCAGGAAATGCTAGTGCTCCACTCGAAATCCCACAAGCTTTCAAAATGGAATTACCCACTCCAGTGACTAGATTACTGCTTCAAGAGGCCTCTTTGAAATTACCTGATTTTCTATCAAAACAGTTTAAAGAAAGCCCATGCCCTACTAATTCTGTTGTAACTTAGACACCTTGAAGATTAGCTGTAGTATTTTACTCTGAGCTGAATGCAAGGTTTTCCTCTGGTTTTTTTCCTCACACATGCTGCAGGAAGAAAAGCAGGGAAGGATGGACGTCTGCCAGCCATGACAGTACTTTAATATCAAAGGATGTCTCAATACGCAAGGCTGTAAGCAAGGCTAGAGAAAACTTACAAATGTCTCCAAGGGCTAGAAATCATTTTGTCACTATTTGTTAGATCACTGGGAGTAAGATATGGAATGAGTACAGGCAAATCAAAGTGATCAGCTCAAAAACTGTATTTCCTTGTATGAAACAGAGCAAACAGCAAGCCTAAACCTTACTCATGAAAGCACTGCACTTGAGCAATAACTAATCACATGAACACAGAATGCTGTCAGGGCACTGATAACCATTTTGATAGCAAATAACTTAAAAACCCCAAACTTAAATGGGTGTGTACTTGCTTGCATGAAAGGATAGTATTTATTTTACTCAGTAACACCATGAACATGATTCCATTTGCTAAGATTTGCAGAACATGAACTCCATTTGCTACCAAAGCATGTAATTGCATGTTTTAAAAATCCTAAAACTAACATGAAAGTCCTTTTGAACGTGATTTGCATGGATAGAGACAGCGAAATTTGCATTCAGTTGATTTCTGCAGTTAGAAGAACACAATGGTATTACGAGGCAAAATGATTTCCCCTTAGTAAATTAATAGGTATTAAATTTTGTAGTCACTGCAACAGAATAGAAACTTAATTTTCCAGGTGGTCTCACTGATACCAATGGGACTCCCTCAGGCTAAATAATCAGAAGGTGCCAATACTGAACATCACTAGATTGCCAAACTGGAATTGGATGTTATATGCAGCAGGGAACATTTGACAGCAAATATTAATCCAGGCTTAAATACTACAACAAATCATTCTCTGAAAATACATTTTTAAATTAAACATTGCATTGATGCATTTTCTGTCCCTCTTTAACTATCCCACGTCCAGGATATAATTTGGTTTTTTTTCAGTAAATCATAATTGTTGGCCAGTCACAGCATTCAACACATTAGTCACCATTGTGCTTACTGATTTCCCTCTCCATACACTTTTCCAACATTAGCATCTTTATTTGAAAATAAATCAGTCTTACAAATTTGTGAAACCCAGGTGAAGTGTTCAAAAGCACACAAATCTGACTGCCAGCAGCTCCACCTGCCAACCCACCAACTCGCCAGCTCTGCCACTTGTGCAGTTTAAGAGCTCACCTATAGCAAGGGGGCAAAAAATATGATCTTAAAACAGGTGGCCAGTACACTGTAGACAGTGATTTAGAGACAGTTATGCTGTGGAGGTTTTTTAGTTTAATTTGGCTGTCTTTAATGAATTCCATGTTAAAGGGAAAAAGCACAGCTAAGGAGATGCAGCTTTTTCTTTTCTCTAGTCTTCTCACAGCACTAATGCTGGAGAGACAGAGTGACAACGACAAGGGATGAAGCAGCAAGATGTTAAGATAGAGGCCACCAAGCCAAAGAAGAGGACTTGGCTCTACTCATGAGATGAAGAATGGAAACAAGGCAAAGAAAATGAATAGAATAAGGAATTTTAGGGTCAGAAACAACTGTATGTCGAGACTAGAGCAAGACATTTAGAGGATACAGGGATAAAACACCTGGAGCAGGGATCTGAAAGTGTCCAGCCTCAGCAAGGCAGAGACAGAATAGGAATTTCCTCCTCAGAGCCTCAGATCTAAAAATAAACCCCGTGGATTTTCCTCTTCTGATGATCTGGGCAAAGTATCCACAAGATGTTACACTCTTTTATGTCTGCAGATGAAGGTAACCAACTACTGCCACGAGGAATACTGTCATCAACGGGGTAAGTGCAAAATCCCATGCAGCTGCTGGTAGAATTTTATATGATGACAGCTCAGATTTTATGAAAAGTAACCCCAAAAACTAGCTAGAAAATTAGAAAATTAAAGTTTTTTTAGAAACATCACTCAATCACTCTGAAGACAGGTAATCTAAGAAATGAGGCTTTTGGTGACATCACATCTCAGTTTCCCTGTGCACTGTGATACTGTTAAACTAATCCACCCACATCCCATACCCCCCTCTCCATGACCTGTGCATCACTTAGTGCAGAAAATGGATGGACTTTGGTCAAGCAAGGATTAATCTATCATGTGGTCTGATGGAAGAGATAGGAATGGAGGACATAGCTAGGAACTGTGAATCCCCCTTGTAGGCATCATCCCAATACCTGCTGAGAAATTAAGAGTGCAAGGTGAGAAAAGCCATCACATCTGGTCAGTGGTTATGCTCTCTGTCTTCCTGATTCCCCTGTGGGAGTCTAAAACCTTCAAGCACAGTTTGAGCTCCGAACATGCAAAAATTGAAACACCACCAAAAAAACCATAAACAAATGCCCTCTTGGGGCAGGAGAAAAGTCTGCTGACATTTCTCAGCCATCATGCCAAAAACTGGCTGATAGTTTAAAGGGAAAATTGTGCAGGGATTGAGGCAAAATTTATCAAAATGTGAAAGTGAACAAGAACTTTCCACCATAAAGGGATGCTGTAATGGCAGTTCCCTATCACATGGCACAACTAGTCAGGGCTGCACAGAGAAGCCCAGAGGAAATTTAAAACTGTTTCATTATGCACATGTATGAGGGGCAGAAACAACACATGGAGCACATAAGGAACTGTGAAGATTTTAAAAAACCCGTATCTGAATCACTATCTCTTTGTGAGTGAAGCAAGGTCCTAATGTGACTGTGTAATTACGCCATCATATTGCCATCATGATGCAAAGCCAAGGCCTGCACAGATATTTTCAACTGTTAAATCTGCTGCTTTCACCTCCGCATACTTCTGTCTTGTCACATTAACGAAAGAAAACAGGTTATGTCATTATGATCATCCACTGCTTTTTCAGGGTACAGGTAGAGTAGGAGAGCAATAATACCAGACACACACAAATTATGCTAGGGCAGCATATGGTGAGAGAGAAAAGAAGAAGAAGAGAGGAGAGAGGAGAGAGGGAAGGAGAGAAGCCCATGGTCTCACAGGACCAGTGAGCCTGGGCAGCAGGAGTCACAGCATGCAGCTTCATGGCCCAAAAGCAGCACAGCTAAGAGCTTCCCTGCACCCAGCAGACTTAATCCACAACCCAGATAGCCTCCCATGAACAGTCAGGACTTGACTGTGTACCTCAGAACTCTATTAACCCCACTGCTCACTGCAGCAGGCCACATCCTCCATAAACTGCTTAGCGATTAAGCAACCCTCAAGTGCACAGCTGCTTATAAATGCCTGGAGTCTAGTAATGGGCTACTTGCCTCCAGGGCTGTGGCTACACTACAGAGCTTCATGTCAGATCCACTGGGTTTGAAGATTTGCGGGAATCTGTTATCACTGTCTAACCTTTTCCCTGCACAAGAGCCAGATTCCCAATTCTGTAGCACAACCTGAACCAAACCTGTGGAAAGCTTTGCACTTACCAGTGAGAATACAATTTACGAAACTTACATCTCAGGATTACCTGATGGGCAGTAGCCAGTGTAAAACAAAGCTAGCAACCACATCTACCCCTCCAGCCTTCATGATTATCTGAAAAGAAAGGTATGACGAGATGCAATGATCCTGTCAAAGCAAAGATCAGGTGTGCTGACCAGGCACTGTACAGCAAATGTTGAAGCCAAGGCTGCACCTCTGTTGTGAGGGGGTAAAAAAAGGGGCAGTGAGGGATTTGGTGAAAGAGTCAAGGGATGTTTCTGACCACTGAAGTCATATGGAAGCAGGAAGAGAAAGAATAAAGCAGCGCCTCAGGTTAGATCTCACAAAGGCAGCCTCAACTTCTGAGGAAGCTGGCCAGCACAGGGGAAGGATATGCCAAGCACGTGGGACACACAGTCTTACAGCTGAAGAAGACTGATAACCTGTCCGGCTAGCGAGCTGTACCACTACCAGCGTTCACTGGCATCACCTCCTGTGGCGTCTGCAGATGGAGCACCACCTCATCATCCACCGGCAATACAGCCACACCAGAAACACACCGCTGCTGCCACTTATGCTTGAGCAAAAAATACCAAAAAAACATTCAAAACACTGTTTCTCCCCATCCAAAGAAAAGCCAACATGTAAGACACCACTTGCAATGTGGATGTTGGACGTATTACATTACCATACTGAAGTTAATGATAAAAATGCTCTAGAAATATTCTAACTCCTGTTAACCTCTCTCTTTTTTTTTCCTTGTTCACTCACTTAAAGCAAGTAGTAAAGAAAAAACCCGAAACAAACCCAAAAAGGAAATTCTAATCATTCTCCATGATTCTCTGGAGAAACACTCTTAAAAAAGCAGTCTGGCAAAGACCTCATGAGCTGAAGTGATTCGTAATTAATTGATAATATTTCCAAGGAAAAGTTTCCATTAAATAATACATGGGAATCAGACATCTTGAAAACCAAACTAAGACACCTGGAACTGCGTTTCTAACAGCAGCAGGCAAAACTACCGCCACAAAGCATAATACCAGCTATAGCCACCCTCCTACTTTTTGAAATGCATGGAGAGTAAGAAGCTGAAATCGAGCTTGGGAGAGGAAAAAACTGAAGAGTACGGACTCTGCACCGCAGTTTGTAAACCTAGAAGCAGACCTAAGAGATGTGGTTGTTCGGCTTAGCAAAACCAAAATAAAATCTTTGCCTGCCTTTAGTTTTAGCCTGACACATCCTTTTGCAGCAAAACAAACATGAATAGCAGTGCAAGTTTCTGCAAGACACCACCTTACCAAAACTGCTCCGAACCAAAATCCAACCCACCGACCAAAGGCAGCATAAAATGGTTGATGCGAAGTGAGCACGTTACCCTGACAAACCCAAGTGCTGTACAACGGCAAACAAAACTGACCGAAAAGCAGGACTCCATTTTTAATCGTGACGGAATAAAGTGGGGATTTTTCAACGGAGCTCCGAATCGGCCGCGGCGCGGCCCTTGCCGGCGAGCGCTGCGCCTCCCGCCCGCCGGGGATGCGCTCTGCCCCCGGACCGCGCTCCCGGGCGGCCCGCAGCCACGGCACACGGGCGCCGCGGGGCAGGCGGGCTCCCGCCGCTCTCAGCATCGCCGCCGGGCGGCCCCCGCCCTGCGGCGGGTCACCGGGCGGGGACACCCCGACACGCAGCCGCTTCGGGGAGATCCCGCCGGCAGCAGCCGCGCAGGGCCCAGGCGACACCGACCCGCCGCCCCGGGCACCCGCTCGCACACCCCCTCTCTCCGGGCGCGCCCCCGCCGCATGGGTCCCCCCGCGCCGCCCCCCCCCGGTCCTCTCCGCCGCCTGCGCCACCGCGGGAGGCCGCGGGGCCCGGCCCGCCGCTCACCGCTCTTGACGTCTCCGGGCGCCGAGCCGCCCGCGGCCGCCGCGCCGCCCGCTCCGCCGCCCGCTCCGCCGCCGCCGCCCGCGGCCGCCGCTCCGGCTCCACCGCCGCCCGCGGCACCGCCGCCCGTCGCCGCCGCGGCTCCGCCGCCCGCCGCCGCCCCGTTCTCCTGCTCGTCGCCGCTGCTGTTGGCGCGCTTGTTCTTCTTGCCCTTGCCGCCCTTCTGGTTCGGCATCGCGGGCCCGGCCGCCGCCGCGCGGGGCGGGCAGGCGGGCGGCGGCGGCGGCTGCGGAAGGCGCCGCCGCCGCTAACTCCGGCTCATGGCGGGGCGGCGGCGGCCGCGCTGCGCTGCGCCGCACCCGCGGTGGGCGGCGGGGCCCGGGGGGCCGGGCCGGGGAGAGTGAAAGGCGTGTCCCTCTCGGCCGCCCGCCACCGCCGCCCCTCTTCCTCCCGGAGCAGGCGCGGGCGGCAGTGGGAAGCGGCGTGCGCTGGGAGGGGGGGCTGGGGCTGAGCCAGGCGCGGGCGGCGGGCGGGGCTTATGGTGAGAGGGAAAGCCCCGCTCCCGTAGGTACGGGCGGGGGGCTGCTGTGTTTTCCACGGGGGACATGTCGCGCTCTGCCGCCGGGAGCTGGAGCGGGAACCGGAGCTGTAGCCGGTGCCCCCGCAGCCGGGGCCGGATGACGGGCGAGGGGGGCGGGGGTCGCCGTGGGCGCTTCTCGCCGCAACCCCGGCCTCGGCCGTGCGCTGAGGGCCGCGCTCCCGCCGCGGCGTGCCGGGCGCTGTGAATGTCCAGACAGCGGGAAACAGTTGGAAAATGTCACCTGAACGTGCAGGAATAAAAAGGGAGTGGAAGGAAACCGAAACAATGCGGTCTCGGGGGTTTGGGCGTGCGGGTTAAGGAGCACAAAGCCTTACAGCAGCACAGCACTGACTTTGAATTTCTCAGCTCGTGGTTCCTGGTAGGGGTATCTGGGTGGGTGACGGACAGCGGGGGCGAACCTTGAGGACATGAGCTATAGGAAGACTCAAACTGCTGCGCTCGCATGGAGCAGAGCTGGAAGCACCGTGCTTCGACAGAGGCGTTGTCGAGGGGCAGCAGCCTCATTTACAGGAATCCGGGCTCGGTGGGAGGCACTGCGGAAAATTGGTAACTGATAATCACGGGATTCCTGCACGCAGGGACGCGAGATGCTGCCCGTCAGCTGCAAAACAGCAGCACTCGTGACGTGCCCTGTTCCTGGCTGACGAGCAGCAGCTCACTGCTCATAGGTGTCACCTGCCCATATGCTCACATTGGTACCTACCAGTTTATCCAACTTGGGAATAAAAAATTGCAGCCTATCACAAGAACATTACACCAACTCCTAGGATGAGCCGTTATTCTGAGCTTGGCAAGCTTTTCCTTGCACATAAATTAACTTTTTTTTCTTTCTCATCCAGATCCTGGAGATTAGGTTTCCATGACTTCCTTATGGAAGAAGTACACAGGCATGCGAGAAATTGAGCAGTTATGGTTACTGGTCTGTGGCTGGGAGGACAAGACCATGCCTGAGCTCTTTGGGCTCCAGAGATCAAGTCAAAGTGGATGGCTCAAAATAAGTGAGGTCTCTCTAATGGGAAAGTACCACATTTTGTAAGTCACAATTTTGTCTGAAGTAACTGGGCAAAGTGTTTGATTGGAACAGTTCCCAAATCTTTTCCTTTTAGAAATGGTATACATTTGGATCGTCTTGTACCTGTAGCCAGGGCCTTAGTTCCTGAAGAAAATTAGCCACTGTATTTTCAAATACTCTTGAAGCAACTATCACATGAAGTTTCAAGTCAAATAGCCTAGTTTCTTTGCCTACAGACATCAGCATTTCAGAGATATTTTAAAACAGACCTTGTGTTGGGGAAATGTTCTGAGATTATGTACTTTTCAGGGTCTTGCATTCCCATAACTAAATGTCCTGCCTACCTTAGTTCACAGTTTTGAAGCTTCTAAATTGCATTTCTATCTAGAAACTAGAGGAATGGAGAAAGTGTGGCCAGTTTCTGAGGCCACAAGTCTGGGCAAATCCTGATTCCAGCCACCTCAGTTGAAGGACTTCAATCTGTTTTGGCAAGAGCAAATTTTATCCCTAGTTCTGTAGGTTTACAAAGGAAAAAAATAAAAGGATCCTTTCCACTATTTCACAGGCACATAAAGGTCCTTGCCTGCTGTAACAGGGGGTCAGACCTCCAAGGAAAACTTTTCAAGTCTTCAAGTTCCTCTAAAACAGTGAAAACTCCATGGATGTTAAATAGGGACCTGATTCACATGTCCAGAGTAGGTGTGGAGTGTCAGACTAAATGGTCCAGTTTGAGCCAAGACAGCAGCTCCTTGCTGTGAATCAGAAGAGTTGGAGGAGTAACTTCCATGGCTGGGTACAGGAGTGTAATATCTCAAATATCAGTTTTGCAAAATTTAAGCTTCCTGGTTTGGAAGGTCAAATCTTGGTGCTGTGCAGCCAGCCTTTATGCTCTTGCAAGGGTTGTGCTGCGTGTAGGGAAGACCTTCTCAGTGTGAGATCACAGACATCAAGTGCAGAGATCTGCTGTAATTCATGGCAGTTTCAGTAGTCACAGAGATCTGCTGTAATGTTCTGCGGGTGAAAAAATTCTACAAGCTGGCAAGTGCTGATGCTACCACGTATGCTGCCTGATGTCCCTCGCCTTACCTGGCAGGGGAACGAAATTGGCACGGTCCCCCTGGAACATGTCCTGCTTAGACTCATGGTTGGTTGTGGGGTAATGAGGATCCCTACTGTCCACCAGCCTCTCCACAGAGGCCCTTCCCCTCCCTGTGCCATGGAAGTGAGGTGGCTTTGCTTGGGTCTGCAAGTCCTTACTGCACATCATCAGCCAGGACTTGTCCTGGAGATGCATCTTTCTGACAAGTGCAGCAAGTCTACACCAAACTGTGCTGCAAATTATCAGCAAATTGTATCTCCACAATCCAATCCTTTGCAGAAGACTTGTTTTTCATAATTCAAAAATAAGTATCTCTTTTTCTTTCTATGTATAGTACACAGAGTAGTTGTGACCAGTTCACTCTGAAACGGGTTATTTTAAAAATCAGGGTATTTGTTATATCATTTACACAAATTTTGGAAAACTTAACCAGATGTCTGTTCAAGCTTTGATCTTTTCCATTTATTGTACTTCCTCAGAAGTTCTTTTATCAGAATAGATACAATCTCCTTTAATAAGTAAACAAGGAAGATGTTAGCAAAACATGCTCCCTTTCACTGCATTTTCTTCTTGTTGGTAGTTTTTTATATTTTATTTCTTTCCCTATACAAAGACCGAGCAACAATCCCAGAAAGCTGACCTTAGCATACTTGATTTGCAGCCATTCACAGATTGTTAAATCTCACTGAATTTTGATTTAGAACATAAAAGGCACCTTAAGACCCAGCTGCAGTAGTGTAAATAGCATCACATTTGTATACTTCAAGAGAGCTGCACATAGAAGAATCAAGAGACTGAGAAAATGTACTAAGTCTGTTTTCTACAGAGAAGAAAAATTCCCCTAAGCAATATATTTTAGGTTTACAGGTATTGGCTAGTATTTCATTCTTGGTGTAATCTCCTTTGAGCTTAAAAAATGAGCTTGAAAACATCAATAACAGAAATAAATTACTGCACCTAATCAGCACGATGATATAGGAACAAACAAGACTTTCTCAATAGATACAGACTAGACACTTGACATCAGGGTCAATTGACAAGAAATGGGAGAAGATAAAATAGTGCCATTTTACTTAAATTGCTGACAGAGGGAGAGATATTCCAGTCCATGGCTGTCAAAAAGTGTGAGAGAGAGCTAATGGGAAGATATTGTGAATCATTATGGAATCTTCATGTCAGAAATATTTAATACAAATAACCTGTATTCCAAACTTTCTATGTAGGTGCTTTTATGTAAGCATGTTTGAAAAGAAATAACTAGATTAAAAGAGTGAAAACTCAGACCTCTGCAGTTCTCCACAACAAATGTTCATTCATGTCCAGGTTCAAGCTGATCAAATATAACTACCCATAATGAAGAAATAAAATTAAAACATCCTTTGTGGGAGATAAAGTGGAGTACTTTGGTTTACTTATTGCTAGCTATTACCATCACCTCTCCAGATAACAGATTACTGCTCACCCAGCTGCTTAAGATGACTAAAAACTCCTATCTGGACTCCAGTTAGTTGTTCATAAATACCCACTCTGAATAGAAATTAGTCCCTCATCCTCTCACTCTGTGGCCCCCATCTGTGATTTCCACTGGTGTCACTTTCACCTCCCATTCCCTGTTAGTAAAGCCCCTTGCTGAGTGCCTGGAAGTATCTGTGCTGCAGCTCCCCTCTCCTCAATGGCTTTGGCCCAAATTCCAAAAGCAAGAGATGAAGTGATTTTGGTTCTTCAACCCAGTGTCTGTAAGTAGTTCTGGTCCTAGAAGTCACTCACCATTTTTCCTAAGTTATGTGAAGCCTTCAAACTTTTAATACAGTAAAAGCTGGGTTTCCTGAATCATCTTTCTCTGTCCCTGGTGTGGAATAGTGGCAGACAGGCTTGTTGCAGTTGGCCAGTGAAGTTTGTCAGGGAAAATGGGAGCTTCTCAGCTCAGAAGTAATTTGTGACAACTGGCTGAATGCAGACTCTTGTGAAGCCACAAGTATTTTTCAAGTCTTGGGAGCACTACATTCATAGATTTTGCAACTACTGAGGGGAAAATTGGTGGCATTTCTCACCTTTGCTGCTGTTCAGAAGTTGGTAGGTGATGAAGCTGAAGAAAAATATATCAATTTCACACAGTTGTTGCTGAGATTACAGGCAGGGTACAGATTTTCCATGGGAATGTAACATATCTTTGAAAAACACCTGATTTTTGGGAAGCTGCAAAACACAAAATTATCAATAACCAGGAAATTTTTCCAGTTCTCCATGAGTGTTTACTACAAAGAAGTTGTTAGTTAGCATTTCTTTCTGCCATTTCTTAAGGAAAAAAAAAAAGGAAACATAACATATAATGTGTCAGCTGTTAGTCATTCTTTGAATAATGGAAGCTATTTTCTGCAAAGGCTCCAAGCCACACATGGGCAAGTTTTCTCTGTGACTGTAGGATGGTGATACAGCAACAGTTGTTGAAGGAGAAGGGATGGGGGAGTCTTTATTTCACTTTTGTGGTGTTTACTTTTGAAAAACTCAATAGAGTTTCCAAAAATCCAGCAGGGAAATATTTGCCATCCCTGGGCTGAGCAACAGGCAGGGGATTAGTCTATCCTGCTATCACTAATTATGTGTAAATGCAGGGGTTTGGGGATTTATAATAAGATCTCAGGAGATGGGTTCTGCTATTACTAATTGCTGCTACTCAATTGAATGGGAAGATTAGTTTAGACATCTGTGGTAGGGAAGCTGCAAAGCTCTGTAGAGCTGTACGTGAAATTAAGGAAAGTGGTGCTGTATGCAGTCCCTTGAACTCAGGGGAGTTTGAGCACTTGTGATGAAAAGTGAAGGTCCTGACTCCAAAACAAAGCATTGAGCATGATGTTCTCCTTGTGCTGAAATCCAATCCCACTTATTTCCAGACCTTATTTTCCAGTGATGGGACCAGGGCAGCTGCAGCTGCAGCACAGGGACAAGGTTTCTTTCTCCAGCCTCCTAAGCATAGCCAGTGCAGCAGGCTTACCTGTCCCTTCCCAGTCACCAGGTAAAGCCCTTCACAGTGATAACAGTGATCTGTTCCACATTCCATGTCTGAAAACGTCACCGAGGTTTGTAGCAGTGGCATATACCCACTGCTGGAAGCAGCAGGGCAGGCTGAGCTCAGTGCTTGCTGTTCTCCCACCATCCTCATTCTTACAAACAGATGGGCCTCCTGTACAAGTCATGTCTCAGTTGCATTTAGCTAACAAAAGCAACAGTCGAAATCTCCACTGCGCCCACAAAGAATAATGAGGATTAGAGTCTCGTCCAGTGTGCCGGAAGGCTCATTTGCATTCCTTGTCTGGCAATTCCCCTCTTTTCCATTTTGTGAAAGGACCCTCTCCCCAATGTCTTTCTGTCCCTAAGACAAGAGAACTAAAAAGCTTTCTTTGATGGGGGAAAGTGGAAGATCTTGTTCATCACATCTCATTTATACATAATTCCTACACATCATACACTTCTGCCACAATTACGATTTAATTCATTCCTCTCCAGAAAAATACACCAATCGTCTCCGTGGTTGCCCTGTTTATCGTCTCCGGCTGTGGGAGCCGGTACCGGCCAGGTGCAGGGACAATGGCTGGCTATTCATTTCTCTGCACCAGCTGTTACCCTCAGCAGGCACCCAGTGTGGGTCCTGCTGGTAACAACCTGGTTATGGCTGCTGCTGCAACTTTAATTTTATTTCAAGAGCTAATCCCGAATGATTGTTCTGAGAATATGCCTAAGTATAGTGAGGGGTAAGTATATTTTACAGAAAGACATGTTCCAGGCTTTAAATCTGTCACGGAATAGCTTATAGGTCTGTGTGAACTTTTAGGGTTTTTTTCTTCCCCAGACTCAGGGGAGATGCTGACTGGTACAGTCAGATAATGCCAGGTAGTGAATCACTCACCTGCTATCAGCATCCACCAAAATCAGCATACAGGTTAAATGTAACTTAAGGCACCAGCAATAGCCAGTGCCTGATAAAAATGTATGGATGCCAAAGAAGAGCCCACAGTATATTTCAGCCCTACAAAGATCCTGGAGCCAACAGGGAGCCTGTTCACTGGGTGTGCTTGTGATCACAGGAACTGGTCTGCTCCAGGCAGCTTGGAGGTCTTAGGACAGTGCTGATTCTGGCATTTGACTACATGGACCCAGAGAGAAGAGGAGTTCATAATGAACTGATGGCATAGAAAAGAAGAGAAAATTTGCGTACTAAATGTCATGAGGTCTCTGAAGCCTGGACTGAGGATCCAGGTCCCAGTCATTTGCTTTCAGAAACATGAAATCCATCATTTTCCACTTAAAAAGCAAACAAGACTGTCTGGGTTTTCAGGGAGATTCTGGTTCTGGTTTCAAGATCTGCTGTTCACCAAAAGATTAACTGCAAACTTTTTAAAAATAGCTTTGAACAAGATGTATTGTAACAAAGGAAGAGATATAATTTGCAGCTCTATGAAAACAATGTAAAAAAAAGAGCAATTAAACTCAGAAAATATTTTCTTAGCCGTGATGTCATTCACAGATCTCTTCCAACTAATTTTTTTTTAATTCATAATTTTCAACTAATTACTTTACTTTCAAACCTTTTTCATTATTATTAAATGGAGACAAAACCTACTCATAGCTATGTCTGTTACATTTTACTTAAATCGATTGGATTTTCCTCCCCCTCGTTCTCAGCTCAGTCTGCTGTATTATCAAAATTCCACATTGAAGATTGTACTTTCTTCCTCTGAGATTTCTACTCACATCCCTCCAATGAGAAAAGGAATTTGCTGGTACTTTGACCTTTCTCTTTCTACTAATCCAACTTGAATCAGTAGATGCCAAAGGCAGCTTAGTTATTTCATATTTTTCCAGTTTTGTCTACCAATAGTGCATCATTCTTTGTATAGACTCAGGTCTGAAGAGTAGTACATTTTGTTCTTTTATAGGCCAACAGAACAAGACAAATGGGATGCTGTAAACACAGTACTAAAATCCACAAATAAGTGAAACTGCAAGCTTGAGAGACGTCACTCAGAAATAGCTTCAATTCCAAGAGACTCTGTATTAGTGACTCAAAACTGTGTATATAGCCAATTAAACCACCAGTTCATGCTGAGATACAGGGATGGGGACTGCTGGATATTTTTTGTGAATATTGACTTTCCTTACAGGAGATATGCCTTCTCTTCCCAGCAATTCCACACATTTATGGTATGATGTTGAGCAAATCATCCTCTCTAGTTTAAAATCTCATGTTCCTTAGAATAAGGGCCATGATAGGGATGTTCTTTGTAAAATTCCTTGAAATCCATTACTAAAGTCAAGCCTTACACTGAAAAATCAGTGTCATTATGCATTTACAGAACAACTTCTCAGAATGCTCTCCTGAAATTGCACAAAAATGTATACAGCAATTCAACAGTTAGATGAAGCTGTCTGAAAAGGCCATATTCCCAGTTCAAGGACAGTTTGGTTTTTTCCTCTCTTTCATTTTCAGCTTTGGCCCAAATCATATCAAACTCAGAAATCATTAGTATTTCCCGAAAATGGCAAGTTCCAAGGGAAAAAAAAATAATCAGAAATAACAAGGAAGGATGGCTTTCAAGAAAAATTACATTCCCAAGTGTATCCTGAATTATAGACAATGGGTGCCTCAGGCAGGGGGTAAGGAGGAAAAGAAAATTAGTTTCACGGGATGCCTGAAGAGAACCAAGCAAACCTTGGTATTTAAATGAGTGTTTCTCTTATTTTCTTGTTTTAACCTCAATGCCTAGCCAAAATTCAAGGTTCTATAGTAATTTTCTGTTAGGAAGAGTAATGATAAGAGAAGCAGGTGTTTTTGACACAGCTCCACTTGTTTACAGACAATGTACAAAACTTTACTTCCTTGAGCAAGGCAGAACCAGCAAGCTGGAGACAGCTTCTCAGAAGGGGGTCCGGCATGGCCAACTGCCAGCACTCAGAACAGCAAGATCCCAGGAGATTTTCCCAGCACCATCTTCCCTGTGCTTATTCACACCGTAACTTATGCTTGGCTTGACTCCTCCCTCTTGGGTCCCCCTGCGCTGCTTGCATGGAGACACAATCCAGGCACTGGGTGTTGCAAATTGAGGCCTCTCTCAAAGCCCCCGCTGCTGGGCACAGCATTAAACTAAAAGAGGCCACCTCAGATAATTTCAGTGAAAAGTTGAAAATAAGCTTGCATGGCAATCTGAAAACTCAAAAAGGAGAAGATAAGAGAATGCCCAATGTACTTGCTTTGCCACAGAAACGTACCCTTTATATGAGGGTATTAATTACTCTGGGCCTGGCTGCTGCTTTGAACATCTGAGGTTTGTGATTTTCAGGAGCAGACTCCATTAGGTAAAAATTCAGTACACTTCTGCCCCAAGAAATATTTGGGATGACTTGGGCAGGATGAGGACGGGTAAAAGCAATAAATAACACAAAGGGGGTACACAATGCCATCAGCATCTCCACTTGGCACAGCCATCATTGTTTCTGCCACAGGCTGAAAGGTCTCTCTTGCTGTAAGAAGTCTTTTTCAACTTCCAAAGGAAAAGTGGGTTCGATATCACAGAGTTTCACACCAGGAAACATGCATGAACTCACTGTAAATGATAATAATGGAATTGTACATATGTAATTTCATATAGAAAAAAATCTTCTACAAACCAGAAATGAGAAACTAGAAAAAAAAAATGGAGACTTCTTTTTCATTCTGTAACTTGCTATCATTCCTTGAAATCTCTGAGTAAGACTGGGGGCTCTGGAGCAGATCATTTAGTCTCCTTCTCTCTTTTCTGTATATAGGCCTCTGCATTACGGAAATGCAAAGCTGGTATTGGAACCACAAGCTCTATCAATTCTAGTGAAACCATGTGAAATTTATGGAGTATATCTCCAGACACATGATGAAAAGGGTAGAAAGTGTGAAGGTGATATTTAGTATTTGGAAACACTGAGAAGAGGTGAAGAGTCCTGGAAGAGCTGAGCTTTTTTGGTTTTCCTAAATTCCTTTCCCTCTAATCTGAAAGAGTAGGTCTCTCAGGTATTGAGTTTAAATTTAGATTGCAGTGTTGTTTACTACTCTGTTACACAAGTCAGATAGATTTAATGTCCAGACCTGTAAATCCTTTGCAGTGAAACAGGGAAAAAAAATGAAGTCACACACCAATTAATGGAAGCGTATGGATGAATGGCCTGTGGGGTGTTCCCATTGACTGCTGTGCTGGTTTATATTGTTGTCATCACAAACTTTTTGTATTATCTCTCACTGTACTCAAAAAATATTGCTACGATTAGATTGAAATTTGTCTTCATGGGAAGTATTGCCCTGACCAAAGGATGAGGATGATGTTCCTGGGCAATCTGTAATATAATTGGCCACTTAAGACTGCCAGCTGGATCCACTGGATCTTCATCACCATGCATAGGGCCAACCCAGAAGCTGGGGAATGGTTAACCACAGGATTTCAAAACACCCATACCTGCACTAGACCTTCAGATAAAAGATAAACAACCACCTTTGTGTGGAATCAAGGAAGGGAAAATCCAGGCACCTCCCTCCATGGTTCAGGAGGAGTTGAAAGCAGCTGCTCCTGCTGGGGTTCATGCTCATGCTGCTGGGGGGTGATGTGTGCACACATTGCAACTAATCACACTCTGTACATCAGACTGCAAAAACCAAGAAAAATTAATCATCATTTCACCTTGCCAAGTAAGTAAATACTAAAACATGCATCTTGCATACAGGAAAAACGAGTCATCAAGCTGTCACAGAAAGAGCTGGGGCTGGTGCCAGGACCAGGAAACAGCTATCCAAGCTCTCCAGTGTGCTAGCTCTCATCCTGCTCCCCTCAGGCAGCACAACTGATCTCCATAGAGTTAAACTCAAGCTAGCTCCTCTGGAACAGGGGAAGGTGGCAGCCCACCTGTCATGGTATCCCTTGGACCCTCTCTGTGAGGAGCACATCGCACTTCCTAACTTTTGGATACTTGTAACTTGTTCTTTGCTGAGAGGGAATGAGGAGCCACATACAGTAGTTCTAGGGGATTCTGATTGCTTCTATAGTAGAAAAATAGCAGGCACAAAAAATAACAGTGACAAGCTTTGAAAACCAGCTAATATTTCATTTCCATCTAATTTTCAAAATTTCCTATGTGTGCATCCAAAACACAGATGAAGATTAAAAGCTTCCCATTAAAAAATAAAAGCAACAGCCTGGACTTTCCTTAATCTCAGAGGCATCACGGTGAGATCTTCACAGATCCCATAGCTGACTATTGTTTTCAAAGGCAAGCCAACACAAACTTGCTCCTGTTGTTATAGCTCAGTTCATCCTACAGACTCTCTGCTTGCAGGACCATGAGATTGCCTGTCTTGATATACGCATGCAGGTATGGTTCAGTTTGCAGACCTTCCCTCTCCCTACAGGACAAAAAAAGAAAATACAATAAATAATTTTTAAAACCTTCAAACCTTAGCAGAGAAAATAAGATGCTTGGACAAACCTAGTGCTCTGGGGGAGCTGACATTTGATTTTCCCTACTAACACATCAGTAATTCTCTGTGCTACAAAAGAACTATGTGATTCAGCTTGTTTGCTCTCAGGATTGTTGCTGAAATCCCCTAGCCACATACTCAAGAAGGAATCCTTTTATCAAGAAGCTTTGCACTTTGCACCACAAGTATTGTATGTGGCTGATACTGCCCTTCATTATAGCTTTGAATGGGACTGACTGTAGTGATGTGGCAGCGATGTGCTGACAGCAGAATTTAGCTCCAGTCTGATGAGACAGGGCAAACACAGATTTCAGGAGGGCTAATAGCAAGAGCTAGGTCTCTGTGGACTTTACTAGCTCAGTAACAAAACCCTGGTGGTCCAAATTACCAGCAGGGACTCCAGCTGTATGAGGAAACAAAAGTGTGGTAGAGCAAAAGGAATATAAGGAAGAGAAAATAATTTGAACCAACTGGAGGAGTCCATCTCCAGACAGAACAAACATGAGTGAAGGTGGTATTTATGTGCACAAGGATAGAGGGGACAGATTTTGTGTGTGCTCAAAGCTGGCTAGGGAAGGCAATAAGCTCTGTCCAGAAAGTGAAAGGATAACTTGTTCTGAATTAAAAAAAAAAAAAAAAGAAACAGGATAAGTGCCACACTGGACTGTTCTTACTCCACCTGAGCAAATACTTCTGTATCCAGTGGCAACAAATCTGGAAGGTCCATCTGCTTCTAGTCAACACATCAACACCCACTGATCCTACCTCACATGCACTTACTCTATATCCCCTCATTTTACCAGATCATGGAAACAGAGGAGAAGGAGGGAGAAATCCAGTGGATTTACTCTAATCCTTGAATGCAGCTTTGGATCTGCTTTGTATGGTCTCAGAGCCACCCCCTCATCTATATAAACAATATATCATGCTAAACAGGAGATTCTGTACAGCCCATGGAGAAGAAAAAGGAGAGAAAAAGGGGTAGTGAGACACAGTATTCAGTTTAGGGAAATATAATGTAATAGTGGCAGAGTTTGCATTTTATGCCAAAAAAAATCCCACCAGTTTTCTCAGCTCTTCTTATGAGAATTTGCTGAAGTTGAGAGGCAGAGTGTAATTTTACAGACTCTGACACATTTAGCTGACTAGCAGAGCAAAAAAGCTTAGGAAATACCTTTCACGTTCAAAGGTACAAAATAATACATCTTTTGGTTAGTATCAACCTGTTTTTCCACATGCCTAGGATTTAAATGTAAATCTCTGCCAAGCATAAGGAGTTTTTAAGAGTGTTAATCACCTAGCCCTTTTTACAGTGTGTGAAGTGATTTGAAATCATTGGGGAACATTAATACTTTGTGGAGAGAGTTCCAGGATAGAAGACTGCAGTTTGCAGCACTGCTAAGACATATAAATCACTTCATCTGTGGTGGAATGTGATGATTTGAAGCCATTGGGTTTGGAAGTGGAAAAAAGACATGCTCTTGAAAGATTCAAACCACTTTAAATATATTGAGCCCAATCTTACAGCTCTGATTGAGACATTTTCAATAAACATCAAAGTACAAGCTGCAAAATCAAATACTTTCTTCTGGAAAACTTGCAATAGAACTTACCCTTTCTAGTTCTGCATATGTTTAGAAATACTGGGTTTAATCATACAGCAGTTTGCACTTGATGTAATCACCTGCTGTTGTGCAAACTGAGCTCAAACACCTTTTCTGATCTAGCAATATTGTACATCATTTTACCATCTTTGTGAAGTGCAACGCCACAGTGGAGGAATGCTTTGTTCTGCAAGGGGAAAGAAGCTGGAGAGACAATATTCTTGCTTCCACAAGACTGCCCTGCTGTAATAAGCAGAAAAAAAAAGATGGAAAGACACTCACAAAATTGTGTAAGTTAGGTAAAATGGAAGTGGAAAAACAGTGGGAGCACAGCAGCTTCATTCCTATAAGCAACATCAACCAGAGAGTAGGAAAACACTATCATCTTTACCATCTTGTCCTCTAACTTTGCTCATTGGCAGTCTTGAGGACTGGAGCTTGCATCCAGTTTACATATTATTTATGCAAGTCTTGTGCTGTCTGAGATCTAGTGCTGTGCTTATAAGAAATGCTGAGAAAGGAAATCTCTAAAAAAGGATTTAGGAACAAACAGCTGTCAATTGGTGATGCTTGGTAAGATGTCATTAGTGACACGGGATCAGACAGGATGTGTTTAAAGATTACACTTGCTTCTAAAAGCCATTGTGTATCCACAGAGAAAAGGAATAAAACACATTTCTAAGTTTACCAAACTTTTAAGCACACCCAAATCATTCTTCGGAAGAAGTTTCCCTGCCTTTTGCCGTGACTTCATTTAGCAGTAAGAATAATCTGAGAGAGCAAACTGAACTTGTATGTGCAGGTTGTGAGGAGTTACATATTTAGCTTGATTAGTTTTTGCTATTGCAAAAGATAACTGAGCTTTTCTGGAGGAGCTCAATTGCTACCTCTGCCTCATAGCAAGCCTTTGCAGGTCTGGAGCAGGGAGTGGTGACATGGGTGCTGCCTGCCTCCCATGGAGCTCCGTTCAAGCTTGGATGACAAGTAGCATTTTTCAGGTTGCTACAGCCCTTTGGCCATCTGTGTTTACCCCACCAATAGCCTGCCAAAATAAGGGAGCACAAGCCCTTTGTGAAGGGATGGAATAGTGTACTACCAACAACAACTCATACACAGATCCAGAACGAGACCCTGCTTATCCATCTTCCTCATGAAGGACTTGTATGTAGAAATGCATACAAACATGGAGATAATGCTTATCAATGAGTACATATGTTCATCATACAGCACTTATATGATATGCTTTAGAATGAGTTTAAACACTCTAGAAATATAAATGGCATCTTCTGTAGAGCCTTAACTTGGAGCATATGTATGATGGAAGAAAACCTTTAATTAAATGTTATTCTTTTTTTTTCACAGGGATCTTGTCATAAAGGGAGAACAGTGGTAAGAAAAAGAAGCAAGTTTCTTCATTTGGCCCACCATGTAGGAAATGAAACTTCTGAGAAAAATAAAGGCAGGAAACTAAAGGAGAGCGCATGTGATGCCTTTTCCTGGTCTTAAAATCAAGAATCATACACAGTTAGAAGGGGAAAACGGATTTTACCTGGTATTTATTTTGAGGATCCTTAGGTGCACACGTCCAGGTCATATGCATCGAGATGCACCCTGCCGAGTATGTCCCAAAAAGATTGGGTATAACATTATAGGTTTTACTAATTAGCAGATCTATCAAAGATTCCCCTATGAGAGGCTCAAGTGAGCCCCCTTCCCCAAGGAGTCTTCCCCTGGATGGTTCTATCTTAGTTTACAAAATGTGTTCTGGAGAGGACCTTGGGGTCTGGGGCACACTGATCCCTGGCTACGAAGCTTCTAAAATGTTTGGTCTCTTAGCTGAACAAACAAGTCCAAGAATGTAAGCAAAAAGCACTAAGAATACAGAAGTTATAAAAAGGTATAAAAGGGGTATAAAAGAAAAGGCAAAAAATCATCATGGCATCACATGTCTTTTGGAATAAAGCAAGTGAATATTACAAAATGAAACCCTGCCACTGCTGCACACTTCCTCCCTGACTGTAACCACAGCTACCTCAGTCTGCACCATGGACGGTGAATTGACAGTTTAGACACGACAGGGTGGAAAAGAAGTGTCCAGGTTAGTATAACATGGGCCAAAAGTAGAGTACCTGGCAGCTCTGGAAATCAGGAAAGACCAAATTTTGCAAGTAGAGGGAGGCCCAGAAACATCACATGACACCAAGTAGGATTAGGTACGTTTTGATATCCTAACTCTGTGTGATACGATGTAGTTTTTACATTATAGAAAATGTGGATTTGGCAAAATTTGCATTGGGACAATTTTTTAATTCCACTCCAATACATGAAACACTCAAGTTCTCATAAAGACCAGTTACTCTACTTGAAAACAATGTCAGAATGTACTTCCCCAATTTTTCTTCCCATTTTCACTGGTACATTAAATGACTTCATTTCAGAAGTGAGAGGAGGAGGAGTGTTAGAAGAATCAACCAAGATTCATCTGTGAAGGGCTTCTGACCAGGAGGCTGTTGTGCATCAGGGAATCAATCACCCACTCCACAGTGAACCTGAGCAGTCCCAGGCCTGTGCTGTGCCACACTGCCCATCCAGCATGGCCTTCAGCCTCAGCTGTGCCACACAGATTGACTCCTTGACTATGGGACAAATTGCCACCTCATTATTAAGTGAGGAGCCTGTGGGCAGCTCCCATTTGGTACCAGCAATTAGACCATCCCATTTGGCCTTGCCCTCATCTGAAAGTGCAACAAGAAGTTCTCATGAAAACGTCCTTCGGGAAAAGAGTTGTTTTCTTATAAGGAAATTATTTACTAGCTCAAAGAACCATAAAGGAAGAACTTTTCCTTAGAAGGTTCTGCCCAGAGAAAATACATACAGGGCCTGTCTGATACAGTGCAATCTGAAGCAACATAAGAATTACTTACTATGTTTCTGTCTTTATTCTCTACTTAAAAGGGATATTTTATTAATCTACTTGTTGCCAGCCATTCTTTCTGAAATCCAGAAAGAGCCCTGCACTGTATTTCTCTCCATCTCTCTTTCTCACCTTACCACTAACCCAGTGCAAACCAATGTCTTATATGGATTTTTAAAAAACTTTTTGCTGTAATAGTGGAAAACAAAGTCTGACAAGAAAAATATCTGGAAAGCAACTAAATGAAAGTCTAGATGATACTGTCATTTGCACCATTACATCAGTAAAACAGATGTTCCAGTCAGGAGTGGCTTAGTGGTACATAATTGGACAAATTCAAAGGAACAATAATTCCTCTGGAGATTTTCCACCAAAAAGCCCTGGTGCTACCTGGAAAGCCATAGGGATAGGATCTGTGATCAGATGCCTTAATGAGAACTTTTTCTGGGATTTATGGACTAAGAATTCAAAAGGTTATTTTGTCTACTCTTTATGCAAAGATGGAGATATTTTGCAATATAACAGGAAGGGTTATGTTGCTTGGGCATGCCCTAGAGATACAAACTAAAACAAAAGAAAATAGGTACCTGTAAAATAGACTGCTGGTGTTACAGAGGCACAAACTCACTCTTTACCTTCTCCAACAAGGGCAGAGATAGTCACCCCAAAAGGCACATCTCAGGCGTCGGAGGTGGAGACATCATGCCCACTCCTCAGACTATGGACCTCCAGGTGAGGAGGAGCTACATGGCTGTGTCCATGGTAGAGGCAACAGTGTCTCTGGAGCAGAGCCTCCTCTCATAACCACGAGCAAGACTGGGCAGAGCACCCAGTGGAACCTCCGGTTTTCTCAGAAGTTTCATCCCAGGCTTCTCCCCCTGGATTGCTGCCTTCCAGCAACCAGGTGACCATATCATCCAGCAGCCTTCACACCTGTACCACCCCAGTGAACCTTTAAACCTGAAACACATCTCATGCCTGGTATGGTTTTTTAAACAGTAATGGTAATGGGTTAAGCTGGTAATATAAACCATGAGACAAATGTGTCTAGAGCATGATTTTATGTCCAAGCTGTGGCCTTGGTACCATCTGGTTTAACAGTATGGTAGCCCCAACTACTGTGGTTGTGAAGCCACAGGATCATGATGCATGAGTGGCTCACACTCTACCTGTGCTGAGGAAGGGAACGTGCATAGATAGCAAGTGCAGTAATATAACTCATGATTTTCACACTGATTGCTTCTTTGCATTCATAGGCACAGCCTAATACATGGCTTGATCTCATGTGAACTGCCCCATTGACTTCTAGATGTTTGCAAAAATAAAGATTCTATAAAATACAGAAGCATTCCTAGAAATTTGATATTAAAAAAAATTATTTCTTCTGTTGCCCCACCTTAGCCACACAATACCCTCAAGATTTTAGATTTAGTGAAAACATTACTCTTGTACTGCAGACAGCAGCTTGGAAATATGACCACAAAAGTAAGGAAGACAAAGAAAAAGCACTTCAGGCATTCTTTAAAAAAGAACTTTCCAAAATATAATTTTTGCAGCAGCCTCTTGATATTCTTGCAGCCTGACTCACAAAATACTGAGTGTGTGTGGGAGAGGCAGAGTGGGAGTGAAGGGATGGCGCTGCCATTTAAAAAATTATTATAAATAGATAAAATGCCAACTGTCTGCATTTTACCCTCAAGACATCATTAACTGGCCAAGATTATTGCCATCGTCTGTAACTAACAATGTAAAGATTATTAGCTTTGTTTCTTAAATTTAAAGGAGAGTGTCATGAGACTTGACAGCAATACATGCAACTTGCAAGGAACAGCTCAAGTCAGGAGTTTTCTAGACAGTTTTAGAGATGTTTCTTTTTTTGTTCAAAACATAGCAATTTAAAATATGTGCTTGCAGGATCACAAGTAGTCTGGATTGCCATAAAGCAAGAATTTGCAGTATCATTTAGTTTGCACTGTTTATACCATTTACTCCCTCTTGCTTCTGCTGACATGAGCTGGTTTTGTTTTCTTTTCTGCAGAAGTGTTTCACCCCTGGCTGTCACCCACCACAACATCCTGCCGGTGCGCGGGCTGCAGACCGCAGAGAGGAAGGTTTGACTTTTACACCCAAATGCAAACCCTGCTGTCTTTGGCTGCTTTAAAAATGTAGGGAAAGCATGTTAGCCTAAACTTAGTACAGGCAGTGGGACTGTGGTATTGCCATGTTTTAACCCTCCATTTTCTGGGCCACATACTGTTATACTTTTAAGACAAGATGTGTTCAGTAATGCCAACAAAGCTCTCAAGACCCATATTATGGTGCACATCCATGTATGGGGTCCCAAGCATGATTGGGAGCTCTTTTTCTCACTATGCAGGGTGTCTGAGAGGGAACCAAGCCAATGTGTGCTACAAGCTAATGGGTGCCTTCCAACCTGAAGTATTCCATGACTTTATAAACTGCCAAAAGTGTTCATAGAGAAGAAAACAATTCTGAGAAGTCCCACTACAGCAGTTCCCTGCTATTGGACCAGCTGGCTGGGCCTGCTTGAGTAAACACAATGCAAATATAAGCACACAGAGGGGCACTGTTTTCCACAACACAAAGACACAGGTTAGGGAATCCCACTCTTGCCTCTGAGCAAACCGTTCAACCTTGATGTTGCTTGACACAGAAGCACAGACCAGCTTCCCAAGGAGCCCGAGGCACAGCTTTGTACACAGCAATTTCTTTTCACATGCTGACATGTTTTTTGGCACACTATGTGCCATGCAGGGGCCTGGCAGCAACCTGCACCCACCCAGTGCTGATGTTCCCACCCCCTTCAGGCCAGAACCATTCATCAGGATAATGAAAGGTGTCTTAGTGGGTGCTTAAGGAGAAAATTACAGACATTTTTGTATAAAGCTAAGGACTACTCAGTGTCCCTGCTTCCCAGCACACATCCTGGGGGACTTTCGGCATGTGTGTCTTGATTCCCTGTGGTCATATGTTTGAGACAGGCACTTCAGTGTTCAGTGGAGACAAAGTGGCAGTGCCTCTGGGTATAGGAAGGTTTGCATGATTTTAGGCTCCCAGCAAAGTTTTCCGGTCAAACCTTATGTGTCTGTGGACTTGGAGCTACCAGAGTACCTTGCAGATGTCACATACGAGAATTTAAATATTCCAATGCCACTGAAGTTACCTGCAACACAGTTATTTCCATGTTTGTATCTTGACTCCAGTGTGAACTGCTACGTAGTGCTGAAGTCCTGAAGAATGGTGGTGAGCATCTTCCACTGCTGTTGATTTTCTTTTTTTTCCTAAGAAAACTGAAAGCAGATTTCCAAGAAAATCATACTGTGCTCCAAAATAAAATTTTATAAAGGAAGCTTTTTAGAACATTAGCTGCAGAGATGGACCACGGCCTCTTGACTAATAAAGACCTGGCAGTAATATGTCTTCTATTACCAAAACTTTGCAGAAGACCTAATTCTGCAGATACAGACGATCAATTTTACTAATATAGTCTTCTGTGGCATTTAGCAGACTTAGCAAAGACCAGGAAATTCAGATCACTATATTCCTATTCAAACATAATTGTCATTTCACTGGGTGTTTTCCCACTGAGAAAAAATAGTCCGGTTTTGAGTACCTGTTGTAGCAGTAAGTTTGTATAGTATGCATATACAATTACATGGTACATACTATTGGCCTCTCTGGAGAACAGCTTCAAACGCGGCAAGGTGGCAGCAAAACCCTCAGTGTCACTCAGCTTTCAGTGGCTGTGCAGGAAGGAGCTCCAAAAAGGAGCAAGGTCATGGACGTAATGCTGCTATATTTGTGAAATGCTGTACTGGAAAATGCTCAGGTCTGACCCTGAGCATTTCTCTGAAAGAAGTTTTGATCTGGATCTGATCTGACAAGATGCAGGAGAGCGTTTGTAGGTCAAATTACTCCCTCTCTAGGTTACCAGGCTGATATTTGAGTCACTCAGGTGCTTTTGCAGAGATGAGCATAATCTGCAATGACATCTAGGCTACACCAGAAGATAATGCTGCTTCTGGTGTGTTATTCAAAATACGTGCCAACAGACTGGCTTTGGCTGCTTAAATACACACTGCAGTGCTTTTGTGGCTAAAGCTATACTCAGAGTGGCAGAACTAAACTGAACTGCCACCCTCAGGAAAACTTTATTAGAATAATTTCACATTAAGCAGTTTATGTAACTAGGTGTTAAAAACACTGCTTTCTAGAAACACTGTCAAGCACTTAACCTCAAATAACCCATTCAACTTATTGTTAAACCAGAGGTACCTGGAAATATGGGCCACACAGATTCCTGGAAATCATTGCACTGGAGCAGCTCTTCAACCTGCTCTTGATTTTCTTCGAGAATGCCATTTCAGATCAAAATACTGAAGATATCTTGCCTTGAAAATCAAATTTTAAGAGATCTAAGCTGGTATGGGTTTTGCTGCTGGGAGAAAAGGCAGATCAAAATTGCAAAATTACTGACTTTGCCCATTTTCAAAAGAAACAGGCTGGGCTTTTTTTAAGTTCTTGAAAGCATCATCCCACCATAGAGTTAGCAGACAAAGGATTTTCAAGTAATGCTGAACATAAATTATGCTGCAGACTGTGGAACAAACTTTTAGAACTGTTTTTTATACTAGGTGGAGATGATACAAAGATATCATTAAGGGTTAGTGTTTTGGTATGGAGCCATAAGGCCAGTCCTGCGACAATAATTGGTTCATGTGGTGTCATCATACCAAAAGCTCTGCAACTGTTTAAACATACTTATATTTTGTGCTGCTGAAGCAGAGGAGAATCTCAGCCTATTTCTAGAACATCCAAGTAATTTAAAAAAAAACCTCTAAGTATCAGTGGCAATATAAGAAGTTTTCAGTATGCAAGAACTTCCTGCTTCTCTTCCTCTTGTTCTTTCCTTCAAGTGTTTTTTTTGTGGCAGAGCTTTACACAGATGTGAATGGCAAAAGTGACATTGCTGTCAAGAGAAATCCCTTGGAGCAGAAAGAATACCTCTAGCAAAGCTTTGGAGGGGACATGAGGAATGAGAAAAACACAACATGAATTTTCAAAATTCATTCCAATGTGAGAGGCACATAAAAGACAGTATTGCATGTATTTCAACCCTTACTTTGCTCATGCTCCCAGAAAAAAAAAAAAAAACCAAAATACTATGCTCACAAGAGAAATAGCTGCAAAGTTTAAGATGTCACCACCCACCACAAGAGGTTATGCAGACCTGCACCTCAGCACTTTCATAGCTTAGTTAAAACTCCTTTGAAAAGCACGTTTATCTCCAGTCACTGGATTTTGTATGGAAACAGCTGAGAGAAGCGAGTGTGACTGCACACACTCCACTCCCTCAGCTACTCTAACAGTCCCACCTAAAGACATGCACTGGTGACAAATTGTATTAGCTAGATTTGCCTGAAGCTCATCTAACCTCTCTTCAAGGTTCCACCATCCTCTCAGATCTTATGAAGACTGAATTAGTCAAGCTAGACTTTTGCTAATTTCCTGGCATTATCGCTGGCAGGTAACAGCCTTACTGATAGCTGTAATGCTGTTGTCAAAAATCTGATTCTTCATACTTCCCCATAGTCAGAATTACTTTCTATTTTGGAATGACTGGTGCTCCTGGCTGACCTGCAAACTTCCTTTCGACCCACAGCTGGCAAGATCAGGAACCCATCACAGAGGAGCGCTGATTGTACTACTGTTTATAGAAATAGGTAGTTCCTCCCCCTAGCTTTCTCTTATTGTGTCAAGTGCTCCAGGAACTACATCTCATGTCCAGGCCATTTGCTGTGGTAATTGTTTCCTCAACAGATGTGTGGCCCCATGCATGGGAAGAAATTTTAGTAATTATATACTCTGAAAAATATCTCTGAAAAAAAAATAAAATTAGAAAGTCAACAGTGCTTGTATATATAACCTGAAGTGACAACCCTACACAATTCTGAGGCCAGTAGATACTGGATTAAACTTTGCACTGGGGGCAAATCCTTGGATATACATCCTTGTTCCTGTTGTTCCTCTCCTGCTTTCAGAAGCAGAGAGAAAATGAAACTCAACTGCCCCAGGCAGTACACAAGCCACATTTTCCTCTGCTTGTTACAGATTTATTTTAATTCCAAGTTTCTCTGTCTCTTTCTACATGGTCTTCCCAGAAGCCCTGAGCAATTTTATTAGTATTGTTAAGATAAATCTAAAATAAGAGAGACATAAAGGTTTCTTCCTAGTCTTGTCTCAGCTCCAGCTCAGCACTGAGCCTTATATTTACTGGTTTGGTTGTTTTGCTTTTACTAAATTTTCAAGGCTGAGCCCTTCAGTGCTTAAGGAGCTGTCAAGAGCTTGTACCGAGAACTACTTCCTGGCTGGAGTAGGTTGGTGCCCTCAGTACCAAAACTGGCATCTCATAGAATCACAAAGCACTTGGTATCTGTCAGCATACTCTGGCTATTCTGTGAATCCAGACAAACCAGACTCAGGCTTGCAGCAAAATAGAAGCAGAAGCAAAAACATCTGTGGTTATCTGGCAACACAGAGCTGTCTGGTCTCACCCCTCTGGCAGAAGGCCTGGGTCTCTGTCCCCCTTCTTTCTGCCTGTGGAGCACAGGGGTGCAGGCACTCGCCAGCTCAGGTCTGGAAGCAGAAGTGCTTCACCAGAGTGACAGAGCACTGGGGCCAATGAGCTGTGCTGAGCTCCTGCTCTGCTCCTCCAGTCCAGCTGGCTTGGACCCAGACAGCTCAAGTTTCTCTGCATATCACTTCCCTGCTCTCCAGATTCTGGGGCCAGCACAGGCAGAGGCAGCCCAGATCTGTTTGCACACAGGAACTAAGTTGTTTTCCTGTTGCACAAAGCAGAGCAAAACAAGATGAAAGGGGTAGCAGCTGGAACTACACAGCTTTGTACAGATTCCATAACCATGCACACATTTGCTGGATCTGGAAACGAGGAGACGCTTTTCAAGCATTTTGCACTTGTAAAAGTCTGCTAAGGGAAATTCACCCATCCTGCAACTTTAAGAGCTACAGCTGTGGAGCGTAAGCACAGAGCAGGAAGCAGTTTTGCTTACCCACAGCTGCCTTCCTCATGCAGCAACTCTTTCTCCCTACTGGAGGTTGCACTTTTACCTGATAAAAAGAATTGGCAGTAAGCTAGAAAACAATCAAAAGGGCTTTTTTCTTCCCCTGCCCTCCCACTTTCTGCCTGGAGAGATTCAGAGAAAGTAGGACTTCTGTGAGGAAAAGAATCACAACCTGAAGCTGCTGTACTAACTTCCGGTTAACACTGCATGAAAGCATTCAGGGAGCTCCTCACCCACTTCCTTCACAAGTCTAGAAGACGAGAAAATGAAAGCATATGACACTGCCACAGATGAATGAGGTACATTCAACATTCGTGCCTTTTTGTACACAATCTGGTCAATCCAAAGGGCAGTCATTCTTCTATTGAATCACGCTGCAAAATTATTTCTCTCTCACTGTCGTGTTTTCTGAACAGTCCAGCTGTTCAGAAATATGCTCCTTACAGGAATTCAGTTTGCTTTCATTTCAGATTGCAAATAAAAAGAGAAACCAAAGCAGTAAGAATAACACAAATTTAAGTATGTGCTTTTATTTTATACTTTCATGGCACATTTTCATTTGTAAACATTAAATAACCAGTCCTCTTCTTCAGATGTTGAAAATAACCACAAGACATTTCAGAGAATTACCTGAGATTTAAAAACAAAAAATAAAAAAAAAAAAGAAAGAGAAAAAGATCTGGCATCTTTTACATTACTCACATACAGTACCATTTTAGGAAGACTTACAAAAGGGAATGTTTTCCAAAATAGGACAGTTTTCTTTTGACTATAAAGATATACAAAATACATTAAAATGCCTTAGAATGATCAGCCTTATTAAGAGGATGTGGCAAATCACTGTTTCAAACAATTCCATTAATGCATAGCTGAAACACTGCATCAGTCCTGCAGCAGCATGATATCCACGTTGTCGTGAACACCTTGTAAAAGCAGCTCTCCTTGGTAAGTGACAATCTTCCGTCGTTTTGCTGCCTTAAGCGTTCCCACCAAGGCTTCAAAGAGGTTGGCACACTTTTCATCAGCAAACAGCACACCAAATTTCACGCTCACTTGTCCATCAGCATCTAAATAAAAGACATAAAGTAGATTTCCTTCAAGTTAGTAGAGTACTGGGGAAATAAGGTTACACACAGAACATTGAAAGTAAACCCCACTGTGTTTCCCAATTTATCTGGGATCATATTATGAATGCTGATGATAAACAGTAGGCAGAACTCCTGCCTAATCTAACTTTGCCTTTCCTTCCAGAGACTCGTATTGAGGACCACATATCTGCTATGTTTACTTTTATTGATGACTTCCTGAAACCTATGACAAGCGCAGGCGACTGAACCTCTTCGCAGTGTTTGGAGGAAAATAGTTTTAAATAATTAAAATCCTAGAATCCTTGAACATCTCAAATTGGAGGAGACCCCTAAGGATCAAGTCCAACTCCCTGCTCCTCCAACCTAAGTCTAAACCATACATTAAAATATTTTTTTCACAATTTTTTCACTCAATAGTATTTGAGGTTCACATTGAAAAGGCTGCAATGTGAATTTTCACACAAAGCAACAATTTAAAAATATATTTTAAAGTTGTGTTATTCCTAAAAAGCAGATGCAGTCATACAAAATGCAAGATGTACATATCCATTTAGGTTTTGAAAAACAAGTGGAACTGAACAAATGGCACCAGAACTGACATATAGGAGCAGATAGCACAACCACAAACTGCATAAATATTTGTAAAGAAAGGAGTTTTAGCAATGAAAAACGATCTTAAGAAAAAAGGTACCTTCTAAGCAAGTTTAAGGAAGTTTGGAACTACACATACAACTCCTGGATTAGTTTTAGGCATACAGACCAACTTCTTCCAAATAATACAATCATCAGCAGAATTGAAACGCATGAATTCTGAAGTAGAAGTTACCAAGGAAGGAGGTGGAAGGAGGAGGTGCAACTTTCTTCTGTGGTGACTGTAGCGAGTATTGAAAAGGTGAATCTTGCAGCTGATTCAGGGATCAGGACTTCAGGCCCACATCCTCTCTGCTGCAGAGGCTTAAATGCTTAACTTTGTAACAGAACTACTTTAAAGGATGGGACATAGGCAGTACTGTACAGTTCAACATTAAGTGCATATGTAGGTTTTCAGGTTACCTGAGCCTGCTTATTTAAATCTGCCAAGTTCATAGCTTGATATAACACGACTACATCTGTACAGAGACATTACAATACTTACTTTTGGTTCCCAGCCGCCGAATCTCCTCAACTAAGAGGCTAATTTCATGTTCCACGTTCATTGTGGTCTAAAAGTAAAATAAATTTTTACAAAGTTATTAGGAATCCTGTAAATCCTTTGCACTGTTCTGCCGTGTTCTCAGTTCTTTAGGGATGTCACAACACTTCATAAGTCCCAGGAGCCTGGAGACACATGACTACAGGATAATCTAGGATTTTAGTCTTGAACAGATAAAGAGCCTCTGCACCTCCACATTTGAAGGGAAGAGAACAGAAGTTACAATCTTGTTACATTCTATACACAAATATAAGGAGCTAATGTCAAAATATGAAAGATGTGGGAAGGTCAAGGAAAAGGAGGGTAACTGTTTGTTTTAAAGAATGAGCTTAAGCTGCCACAGAATCAGAGCAACTCCTTAACATCACAGGTCTTCAGGGGCAACTTTCCATTGACAGCCTCAATTAAAATGGAACATCTGCCTTTGAACTTCTCTCTGGGATACGTGGTAGATTTGGTTTCTTAAACCACACCACAGCTTTCTACATGTGCTGGCAAGATATTGCAGGCATCCTGCTGGTTACAGACACACATGGTGTCTGTAAGGACAGCAGCTCCTGCATACCTGCTATTGAGAGCAGAACTGATCCAAACTATGCAAGTGACCTGAGGCAGTCAACGTTTTTGCCATTGTGATCTCGAAAATCTACTAACAATTCCAAACATATCCTGGGCACCCCTTTGCCCTGAAACACAGCAATTTGCACCAATGTACACCAATGCCTTGCAACAGCTTAGCCTTAGGCAGCCCAGCATATGGCAACACTGCAGTCACACAAAACACCATCTATCTACAGTGTCCAAGGTTAACAACTACAGACACCTGGACGGTGTTTTATGACCTTTGCTGTGCAAAGCAGCATCAACACAATGAAACCATTAGACATTGAACTCCTTAAGCAAAAACCGGGATTAAGGTAGGCACAAGAAACTAGGCACCACAGACAAAGCAAACCATCAAATGCAGCTTCCACGGGTGCCAACAATGCAGCCTGGAACAAAAGCCACTGAGAGCTTCTGGAGCTGAGCTAGCTAAAAGTGGTTCAGTGAGCACTGAGACCCACTCTGTTGTTCAAGAAATCAGGATTTCTGCACTAGTATGTAAGTGGAGTTAAAAAATAAACATCTGAATGCATCACAAACTCTTCCTAAGAGAAAAGCTCCCCCTCCTTTCTTTTTTAATTGAATTTAAAATAGGTAAGAGCGACATAGTTTCACTTCCTGAACTCTTATGATTTATCCAAGAGGCAAAAAACCCATTGCAACAGAGTCTGATTTTAAGATCCAAAATTCACGTGCAGAAAATCTTTCTTTTTAACATGCAAAATTGAGCAAGGTTAATTATCAGCAAGGGTTTCAGGCAAAGTCCCAACCAAACCACAGGTTCATCCCTAGTGCACAGTAACAGCAGCAGACTGACAAGTGACATTGCAAATGCACCACGACTACCTAGGGCACGGCAGCAAGGCTGCACAGCTGCAACTGCCTTAGGTGAATTCTACAAACTTCTGGATTTTGTTTGAGTCGGCACTAAGTAGATCAAGTCAGCAAGGAAAATATAACCCATCTATTAGAAAGCTTACATTCTCACTATTTGTCAGACTGCCAGTTCTGATATCGGTCATCACAACGGCATAATTAGCTCCTCTTTGAAGACGTTCTTCTCATTTTAAAGGCTCTTTTTTACCTTCAGCTCTTTAAATTCATGTTAATTTCTAATTATTTTCATACGTGTACACCATCAATATAAACAGCAGTATCTAGAATGAAAAAAGTTAAAATTCTACATTATTAGGCAAGACTTTTGAGATCACAGAAGCATGGCTGAGCAAGGAGTTGGGATGCTCGGTATTTCAAAACTTAATTATTTGCCTTATACTGTAGATACTCAGCACAGGAACTATCAAAGGTGCACACCAACTATTAGACTCTAATATTTCTGATGCCAATACACTGCTGCAAGGCAGTACGTGGTATGGAAACTAAACTCCTTATTTGGTGGAAACGCGCCGAAGCGCTGCGAGCAGACGCACACCCACACCCACACATCTGTCACCCACCGCGCTGACCTGTCCCCTTGCAGGCACTGATGGCTCCTCGGCAGCACCGCGCTGGGCGGCAGAGCGCAGCTCCCTTCCCACACCCCGGCGGAATCCGACTCCCGCCGCCGCCTGCGCAGGGAGCACCGGGAAGCGGGCCCCGCCCGGGCGAGCGGCAGCCGCACCCACTGCCCGGGCAGAGCCTCTGCCCCCGCAGCGCAGGGAAGGAAGGACGGCTCCCCGGGCTGGAGGGAAGGGAGGGAGGAAGAGAGGACGGACGGACGGACGGCCGGCTGTCCCCGACCCGCTCCCGCCCGCCGCCACTCACCCGATGCCGCCGCCGCCGCTGTGGCCGCTCGGAGCCGGCGGAGCCGCGGGGCAGCGCCGGAGGGGCGGGCGGAGGGAGCTCTGCCCCCGCCGGGCCGCGCCGCCTCCCGCGCTGAGCTCCCACCGCCCCGGGGCGGCGCTCCCGGCCATCTTGGGCTCGGCCCCTGCGGGATGCGGTACGAGCGCGCCGGCGCTGCTGCGCCCTCTGCCCTGCCGGGACCTCTCTCCCTGTGCCGTGCCAGGCTTCAATTCTGCCCGCGGCAAGGGCGCCAGTGAGTTTGTTGGGTAAAACGCCTCCCAAGGCCAGCCCGTCAGCAGCTCCCTCTCTGCCAGTGGATCAGCTTTCAATAATTCACCGTGTTGCTTCAGTCACTTTCTGTCACCGTACCATGCCCCATGCGCCCTATCTCCGCTGGCTTCCCCGAGTGACATCGTGCCACTTTCCTTAGGTCCCCCACATTTATTTTCTCCTAGAAAATCAGTTCTCCTTCCAAGGAAAATGAACGAGCTAGGTTAACACCATTTACTTTCGATAAAGTTGTGTTGAAGTGTATCTGTATTTCCATTCAGCACCCATGTCCTTGCACTCTACGCTGCAGAAAGAATACAATTTATTTTTTTCTGTCTTGTATCATGGCATTGACTGTTGTCTCTCTTGCTTCCTCTTCACCTCAGAAACGTTTATGTCCTCTCTCAAGGACTCAGGCATTTAAGCTGAGAGCTGCATTAACTCCTACAAAGCAACGAAGCTGCCGCCACCGCCCCAGGCAGAGTCAAGGTTCGCACCAAGACTCCGAAGAATTCTCACTGGCGCAGCCGAAGGCATTGCCGTTCCCGGCTGTCTCTCCCACCTCCTCATCAGACATGACTGCCCCTAAAGCAGAGTTGATATAAGAATTTATTTCCAGCCCATGCAATTCACATTTTCATGCACTAGTTTCTGAAGGTGAGATTCTTGCTCAGACTGTGAGCTGTGCCAGCTGGGGCTGGTCCCTTATTACATTCTCCCATCCCAGGTGTGAGGAGGAATAAAAAGGTGATGGCACCTTAAATCACTGCAGCAAGCTCTGCTAGGATTCAAACCTGCAGCTAGATAAATTGATTTACACAGTGGAAATGATGCCAAGAAGATCACATTTTTATCGCTCCAGGGATTGTAGTCCAAGCCCATTGCTTTTCCATGGGATTTTTTGGATGGTGTTTTCATGGAAAGATTAACTTTTCCATAGAATAATCACTATTTATCTATCAGTTACAGAATCTTTGGTTAGTAGAAAACCAAACATACTGCTTTCTGGTTGTGATATGCTATCAAAACGTTTTCCAGAACAGATTGGATATATTTCACATCAATAAAGGGTGGTCTTTGCAAAAAACAAACCTTGATAGTTAGGGAAACAAGATTAAAAGGCCTACATTCCTACATCGATAATGAAATTTAAATCTATCGGAATTGAATCAAAAGACAGTGAAAATTCCCAGGAAAATGTAGTATCTGAAGAGCACTGATGCTCTGTGCATATGATGTCATATGTGTGTACTGCTTTTCCTAAGATCTTTGTTATACTGGCTGACAAAATGCTAAATACTACAGTAAAAAAAAGTAGTTTTTTAAGGTAGATCTGAGATAAAGCTTTTAAAAGGGAATCTGATTAGTGTACTAGCAAATACGTCGAAGATTCCAATTATTTAGTAGTATAGAATAAAAGTGCTTATCTTCTGGTTTTATTGTCAACAACATGCTTTCAGTTGCACATATTCTAGATTTCTTAATCATCAAAAAGCATCATTACATTTGCACAAATAATGTAGGCCTTTGCATAATGTGATTGCTATTATGGATAATTTATGTTTGATCAAGTAATAGTTTGTGACTTTTCAGACTAAATGTATTATTATTGTTGTTGTTATTATTACTATTATGCTGATGATTAAATCTATGTTAAAAATTCTCTTCAGTTTTGACTCATAGACCCTAATATACAAGAAACATCAACTACACATCTGAGAAAGATGAACAAAAATCTGTAATTGCTCATCTTATTTTCTTTTACCACATTTTTTGAATAAGTGCAACATATTTTTTAATTCTGTCTTTTGAAAAGAAAGTGTTAGACCCGAGTATTTGTCACCAGACATCAGGAGATTATTGAAACACTTTTGTTACTATTTCTTACGTGGCTCTTCCTAGTCATGTAATGTTAAAATAGGTTGATAAGAAATCAAAACCATCTGTTGCCATGACAATTAAGGTAACAGATACTGCCAAAGTACAAAAATTAGCTGGGCAGCATCAGAATTGAGTGACTGATTATATCCTTACAGGGACAGCAGTAGTAAGGAGGAAGCATTATAATTATGGAGATGGTGTTTCCCATCATTCTGTTTCCACAAATTGATGTTGTTTTAAAAATGAAAGAAGCACAAAATTGTCCTTTACAAGCTTACAGGACAGACATGGAAATATTGCTCATACATATTTCATATAACTGGGGAAGGTCATAATCAGACTCATGATTCATTATGCATTTTAGCTGCATAAGAGTACTCCTTAAAACTCATGAGATTCTGCCTTAAAACAGACTATTCTGATTTGACCTTCCTTGGCATCTCTTTATTGTTACTGACCCCCCAGATGCACATGAAGGCAGCCAAACAGAGGAATTATGCACAATGTAAAAAACATAGCTTGAGAACAATACTGCATCTGATCAAACCATCAATTTAACAGGACATTTTGCCTCCAGCAAGGACCATGAGCAGGCATTTGGAAGACAGTGCGATCAACGAAAACTATCAGTTTCTCTCCTGGCTCCTGGCACTTATTGGAGGAAGTAATTATTCAACTTCTCCTTTCTCCATCACATTCCCTAATTTAATTATTTAATCTAATATAAGATGAATGTATCTCCATGTTGCTGATCCTTCTTGTGTCTCTTTATAATTTTTCAAACAATTCTGTGTTATTTTCTGGGATTGAATTGGCAGAACTGTCAGTATTATTCAGCATGTGGGTATAGCGTATACAAAAGACATGTTTTCTGTTTTGTTCTCATTCCCAATAATAATAATTCCCAACATTTTACTTGACTCTTTAAGAAGTTCTAAGCACTATACACAATGGTTTCAGAAACTGTTTCCAAAGTGATAGTGATTAATTGTTCTGTTACAGATAATTAGGATTACTCTCCCCCCAGTACACTACTTTGCATTTTTCAGTACCATCAGGTGTTTTACTGTGTAATTTAAAATAGGATGGCACAAACTTCGTCACCTCTTTTCCCATGATGTCATTGACAGCTTTGAACAGCACAGAAGGTCCAAACAGAAATGGTACTAAGGGTGCACTAGTAATTAGTAACCTCTCTCCATCACGACCATAAGTTGACCATCAGCTTTACCTGTTTGTCTCCTCCTACCTTTCAGCTGTTTATTGATTCTGAATGGAATCTGAATATCTTCTTACCCCATGAGAAATTAGTTTTATAAAAATACTTAATGTTTACAGTAAACACGTGGTAAACATTTGTTGGTACAGGTTTCTCCAGAGACAGGTGTGTAACAGCATTACAAGCCTGAAAAATGTAGGGAAAAGTTACAAGGTCATTTGCTAGGTAATGGCCATTTTTATTGTTTTCCAGCATATTCTAGACACTCTCACTTTACTAGTATATGTTGATAACTCATGCTGTTCTTGTTTTGTATAATACTGTTCTTTTTAATTTTTGTTGTATTGTATGTGCTTGTGCGTAGGCAGACATATGCATCACGTGCATACACAGAGTTTTCTGCTGAGATCCTCCCCAGATAAAAACCATTAGAACTGACAACACAATTTGCAGATTTCACTGTTAGATGAGAGTGTATTAACAGCCTTCTTACATAATCCAGGTCTTACTTTTGCCTTCCAACACATTTTTGTTTGACATGTTGATTTAGTAGAGACATGAATTCCTGCTGCATGTGCCTGTGTCCCACCCCCTTGCTTTAACACCAGTAACTTGTACCTGTGCAAAGTGCCAGATTCTCCTTACTGCCTCCAAAGCTGGATGGAAACTGTAGTGCTGTGATTCAAACAGGAGTGTGTGGATGTGTCTTGTCTTAGCCCAGCCCCATCAGGTATCTGTGCCATCGACCTGCCCTGAGCCACTTCTCACCATGGGTGTATTGCACCCATTGTGTGAGTGTGCTGCAGGGTTATGACTCAACGTGACTCAACATGAACTTGTAAAGCCACTTCAACCCCGGCTAAAACAGGTCTTAAAAGTCTTCATATGAATCAAAGATTTCAAGTGGTAGAGGATCTACTACATTCCTTATTCCTGTGGGCTTTGTAAAACCACAGAAAAAGCAAGATATCTTTTTCTAGAACATGACCAGGTCCTCGGGTGCAATGAGAAGTTAAAATTCAAGTCAATACTGTTATAGAAACTTGATGAGAATAAGCAATATTCAGAGAATATGGATATTAGGGACAGTCAGAAGAATAGCTGTATTTTTTGAGACAAGCCAGTCAACGACAAAAACATCACTCTTTTACGAACTCTGTATCCAAAGGATCCTCTTAGTTTTTGGTCCAATCACTGTCTTCTTTTGTCACTCTCTCTGTCTTAAGTCAGCAGTTGTTTCAGCAGAGAAAATAATTTGACCAAAATGAAAAGCATAGTGATGCTCTGGAAAACGTTCCACGAATTTGCATGTAGACTCACATTTGAAAATATTGATTGAATGGGCTCATAGCTTTATTTTTCCTATAATGACCAAAAAAGCTCAAACCAAAAGAGAACAACAGAAAAAAACCCCAACACTTTCTCTTTTTTACTCTCTCAGTGAGTTACTTTTTTAACTAAGCAAAACATAAACATTTCTTTTGACGTAAAAGGAAATATGCCAGACCAGGCTCAGAACAAGAGAGACTACAAGTACAAACACAGTGACTGCTGACAGTCTTGACTCTTGAATGAACACTTCAATTGAGGTAGATGGAGTGATTCACTTATGCTGTTACTCATTGGTGTCTGTCCAGGAGAGAGGAAATTATTTCAGGAATGGCCTCAGTGCATCACAGCCTTCCTGTTATTCACTAGGTGCCTCAAACAGTATAATGCTGCTACTTGCTAAATTTAACATGTAAACCTTTACTACAGTGGAATACAAAAGAGAAGGAGTATTTAAAATCTTGAAGTAAATCACTGAAATTACTTGCTCCATCCCTAAGCCACGAGTAAACCTCTGCATGAAATTACAGAAAGATGCTGTACCAACACAGGCTAGAAGACTGGGCCCATAATGTTAGTTATACAGCACACACTGTAAGAAAAAGTATGGGATGGCACTAATCCATGTGCCTGAGAGCAGTTGCTTGAAAACTAAGATTGAATCCAAAGCCTCTCTCAATAGGCACAAAGTCAGAATTAGGGGGTGATGCTTTTCTGCACGAAAGGATGTGAAGTAAAGAGGATGTCCACGAATGTTTTGAGAGAGAAGAGCATCAAAAAGTGTTTGGGGACAGTTTACAAAGAGAAAAAAATGTATAAAATGCTGATTATATGTAATTATTTTATATTGAATATAAATATTGGAGATTGAGGAATTGAATATTGGAGAGAGAGGAACATGAAGACTAATTATTTTCTCATATTCCTGGTGTCAAAAAATCTCATGTGGCAAGGAAACAGCAGTACATCTCCTGATCTCCAGACAGCATGGGAATAGCTGAATCATCCAGTCCCTCTGTCCTCTTGTTTGATATGCACCATGAAAAAAATCACCTCCCCTTCTTCTTTCCCTCTACACATATACATATACATACACATACTGATATTTTGGGGACTTTTTCAGAAAACCAAAAATACAGGCTTTGCATAAAAGATGTCAAACAATGGTAGGAGAGATGACAGTTACATTAATATGGAATTATTATCCACATCCCCATCAAATACAGTTATAGGTGTAATATCTTTATTTATTGGTTTCATATAAATTTCCTTTCTAAAGCTCAGGCATTTATCATGAGTCATGAATGAAGTACATCAAATCTTTTCCTGAAGAAAATCTTACTGAAATGGAACTGTGGATTCGCATTTGTCAGAATGCATTTGCTTAGCATATGAAATTGTGTCATGGCAAAAGTCATCACAGTAATTTTTTTTTAATTGATGAAATGTCAAGACCTGCTGACCATGCAATCATGATTCTCAGAAGTTTACAGTTGGCTAAAAAAAGGTAAGAAAACTTTCTTTATCACTGAATTCATGACAGTTAATGATCACTTAATTAAAGAGTCCTGTTTATAAGCATTTTTAAGGATAAATTTTGTCTGTAGTTTTGCTTGTCTGCATTCCAGGTTCTTAGATGAAAAACAATGCTTGTGGTGCATATTGGACCGTTTGAATCTGATAATATTTGCAATTGCACTGAATTTATACTATACTCTTAAGTCACATACAGAAATACCTTATTGTTTCCTGCATATGGGGAACTGTAGTTTTTAGGATAAGATTTGTATACAAACTGCCTTTTAGGAGTTCTTTTCTGGCTTCAAGATAGAATGCCAACACTGAAATGCAAATGAGGTTCAAATTCACGTGTCATCAGATTTTATTAATTTCACTGGCACTGCAGCCACAAGTCATTTGATCCTAAATAATTTGATTTCATGCTATTTGAAACTGCAAGAGAGAACAACAGTCAGACTCCCAGCACAGCTTCCTGTGAAGCACTGGTAGTGGTCTCACATATTGACCTAATAGCCTAATAGGAGGA
Source organism: Aphelocoma coerulescens (assembly GCF_041296385.1). NCBI lineage: Eukaryota > Metazoa > Chordata > Aves > Passeriformes > Corvidae > Aphelocoma > Aphelocoma coerulescens. Next base: position 60,842,496 of record NC_091016.1, on the reverse strand, counting down.
TTTCTGTCATGGTGTAGAAGGTAAAACTGTGTGTTGATTTCAGAGAGTAGGCAAATATCTACCAGGGAAGTACTAGGAGAATATCAAACTAATTTGCACTTTTAACTATGCCACATGGTTTGATTACAAATGGGTCAGTTTTCTCCTTCATCTAACACCTAAATTTTATGAATTTTTCATCTGCAAAGTTAATTGCAATTGTGTATTCTAAGCTTCTGGGATAAGCCTTACCCCTTCTTATTTTTCCTTGAGGAAGCTATGTCCAAGGATCTCTGACATGTTGGAGAAACTTAGATTTAAAAATATTGTTAAGAAAAATATATAACCATTTCCTTGTTTGTTTTATTCTTATCCTATGCGATTGTGTTACACGTATATGAATAATACTTGCCTCTGAAGGTACTGTGGTGTCATATTTTGAAGCAGATATTATTTGTTCTCTGTCACACAAATAACACAGATGAATCCCACGTCCTTTATGTTTACTGAAAGAAGCACAAAAGCTGTCTTGCACACAGGCAAGTGAACAGTTACAGAAACTTCCCAATGCACTTCCTCTGAATCCAAGTCTTCCTTAACTAAGTTTAAACCATCTTGTTGTTACAATTTCCTGCCTCCTTTTTTCACAATGAAACATTCAAAAAAGCAAGGGTTTGCCACTTTGAGTGCATAATCATTATTTATTGTATTAGGAACCAGCATATTCCTCCATTGTAAACAGTTAATCTCCATTTTGATTTTAATGGAATCTTATAAAACAATATTAGATGACGTGAAAGTAGGCTTCTGCTGATCTGCAAATTTGGCAGAAATGATGAGGGTGAGGAGGGGGCTGATGATTCCAGAATTTGTGTATATATTTCTGTTCTAAAATCCAGAAATAACTGTAATTACAGTGCTAACAGGGAACAGAAATTGGAGGGGTAGTTTTATTTTTTTTCTTGAGACAATCAATTGTATCACAGACCAAGCAAAGTAAGTCAACGTTAACTAATAATTAGTCAACAGTGTTAACTAATACAAAGGCTCAGTACTAACCACTTCTTTATATAGCAAATAGTCGTCAATAACGACTTGGTACATTGGTTAATTGGTTACTACAGATCAAAATGTTTCCACCACAGAGGCAAGCAGAAGACTTGAGGCCAGTGTCTCACACCAGAAGAAATGAAGGCGTTTTTTTGTTTACTCACTTTCTAAGGAATACATATCCTTTATTTCATTACTGGGAAATAGAACTTGTACGCATTCCCAAGCTAAAACTGACTGCACAGGCTATTTTTCTCACAGGTCAGATGTGAGGAAACAGAACCATTTCACTTCCTTCATAATCTCTATATAAAGAGAAGAGGAAAATGGGACCAGACCTATTGTTCTTACAGTTTCCTGCACCCTTTTCCACTTGCCTCATTCAAAAAAGCAATGGTTTGCCACTTGGAGTGCATCATCACGATTTAGTGTATTTGGATATCTAATAATATATATATGGCTTTTGCAGTACACAGACAATATCAGAAAAGCCCTTATTAGTAAAAAGGTTGTATGTGAAAGGTAGCTTCTGAGTTTGTGGGGTTTTTTTTCATCTAAAATAGTGTAGCTCCTCATTAAAAGTGTTCTCTTTCTTTCAAGTTAATAAGATCAAACTACACAAATAAATAATCTGCCCAAAAATCTCAATAAACTATTTTTGGGTTTCCTTTTCTCAGCTGTTTTTCCTAAGTCTTCAGTTAATTGAGTGGCTAGAGTACTATGATCAAATATAAACAAGAGAAAGGTTTTAGAGTCATAGTATCATTTAGGTTGAAAAAGACATCTAAGATCATCAAATCCATCATTACAAAATACATTGGTGCACTCTTGGCCACCCTAGTCCCAGGCTTTTTGCCAGGGCTGCAACAACTGTTACTGAAATGGACTGGGAAGTCAGACAAGAAATTTCTGTTCTCACTCATCAATAAGCTGTAGATGGAGATGTGGAGAAGCAAGCACGAGCCCACTGTGTGCTCCTGGCAAGCCCTGCATTGCTCTCCAGTGCTATTCCTTCCATCTCTACGACATCCTCTACAAAGGAATCGCAGGGATCATGCCCTGGGGCTTGCCCTCACTGTCTCTCAGCCATTTATAAGACACCTGTATAAAGAAGCACTACCCAGACATTTCCCATGAAGAAGCCTCCCAGTACATCACTCTATGGATCAGCAGAGGATGAGGAGGCCGAGATAGCCTGCTACCTTTTGGTTCCTGTTCAAACTAAGAGATCTAAGCTGCTACATTAGCCAGGTAGCAGCAGTGCTTAGATTCCTGCAAAAAATCAGCATTGCCTTTTATCACAACTGTTTTTTGATCTATTGGGGAGTACAGAAGAGATAAGAATTCAGGACACAGCCCTTTAGTCAGAGAGGTGACTGTACACTCTAATAGATTCCTGATTAAATTATTTTCTTTTAGAGAGTTAACCTGATCTTAGCCTGAAAGAAAAGGCACATGGGAAGAGTGATGATGCAAAGTGCTGCTTTTTTTCACCTTTTGTTTCATATTCTAGTATAAGAGCGATATGTGCTTCATGCACTCAAGAGTATTCTCTCTCCTCCATCAAAGACACAAATCCTGGTAAATTACTTTGGTGGAAAGCAGACACAAGTTGACAGTTCCATGAAAAAATGTGTGGATAGCAAAAGATGCAATCATCCCTCTGTATTTATGTACATAGATCCATTCCATCCTGCTGGTCTCTAACTCACTCATTTTATGATTAATTTAAAGAACTGTGAGATCCGGACTTTTTTTTTTCCCTAAAGGAACAGGGAGAAATAAAGTACTTGGCAATGATTCCACTTAAATTCAGAAAGTTGTAGCACTATGTAGGCTTAGCCCAAATTCTACCAAATATAGTCCTGCTAAAATGACTGGAACAGAACATGGTGTTTCAAAAATAAAGAAATTACATTTATTTAGAACACTTGAATGGGTGTTAATTAAGTGTATTTCCACTCTGCTCAAATCATGGGTTTAGTTCAAATAACTTTTATTGATTTTACATTACAGGACTGTCATTAGCATTTGCTAACTGAGTCAAGTTCTGATGGTAATAGCTTTTCTTCAGGAATTATTTATACACTGACAGGAAAACTACATCCTTCTCTGACATCTTGAGACTCTCAATGCAGACAGAAGAAGTTTCAGTTCTGTGTATATTTTATGTATCTTACTGTCAAATTCAGACAGTGGGGTCTGTGAATGGTTTCTGTGAATAGAAATGGCAGTACAATGAAAGTGCTACTGTATTTTGAAATCAAGTTCTGCTCTCAAGTATACTAATGCAGGTGTAAAGTTAGGCTCCTCAATGTGATGGAATTATCCTAGCTTTTATAAGAACACATGTGAGCTGGGGACATGTAGGTGAGGTCAATGATCTAAAGTAGATGGGGATTTGGCTGGGGGGGTCAGGGCTGCAAAGCAGCTGCTAGAGGGGCAGCCACAGCCAGGGCCAGCCTTGTCCCAGGGGAGCTGCCTTCATCCCAGATTCTGCTGCAGGGCCTGGCCAGAGCTGCAGCCCCACTGCATTGCTGCCCTGTGTTCCTGGCTGTGGGCTGCTGGTCCAGACTGCCCGGTCCTGCCCACTGCCCGGGCTGGGGGTGGCAGCATGGGGCTTCTGCCAGCAAAAATGACCACTGCCTGTCTTGTCATCATGCTCAGATCCCAGCTTCCCTTGCTAATTTGTCACAATAAATGTGGATAAAGAGATGCAATTGGAAATAGATCTCCAAAATAAGTTAAGATATTCAGAAGGAAAAAAAGAGAAAAACATAAGACAGGGGGCAGAAAAAATTACACAAAAATTCAAAAGTGTGAACATGTAAGAGTCTGGAAAAACATATTAAAGCAAAGCTATATATAGAGAGGAAGACCTTTAATTATGAGACTCCTTCCTAGAGCCACCACAGATGGAGCACACAGCATCTTAATATCCCTCCCATACCTGACTGAAACATCAGAGAAATGTCACAACAGTGTTGTTTTTAACAAATGAAGCATATTTGAAAGCACATGGAGGTGTTTTTGCTCTAGAGGAATTTAAGAAAAAGAAATAAACTACATTATTGCTATCTTTAAAAAATAGAAGACACAGGGAGGGTTTTTTATTTTATTCATCTTAACATACCAAGAACATCATTGTGGACAAAAAAGGAACAAATTAAAATCCTTGAGAAACTGGTATTAATGGAAAACAGCTAGAAGAACAGGCTGAGTCAAATTCTGACCAAGAGGGAGAATCACTCTGTGAAATAACAAACCCATGAATCCAGAATAGAGAAGACACCAAAGCACAAGGAAAAGGCAAGTTGGAATACAAACTCCATGACTCTCAATATTGTGGAGGATTGTATTGCTGTCTGTGATGAAAAAATATGCAGAAAGGAAGGTTAAAGGGGGAAATTAAAAATCTTGCATAACAGATTATAACTGAAAACTCTCTGGGTAAAAAAAAAAGTAAGATGGAAACTAAAATATAAGTGAAGTGGAAAAGGAGAGATACATTTATATATACAGCTAAAAGCAGGGAATATAAAAAGAAGGGGGGGTTGAGTATGTGTGTAATATGGGAGAGATGTGAAATTTTGCTTTCAGCACTTCTTCCCACCTCATAACCAATTTCTGACAAATTCAGTAATGTGCCAGAAGTTTCCTGAAGTAGCTATTAACAACCCTCCCAGATGGAGATTCAGTGGAATAATGATGAATAATCAGGAAGGAATAATGAGGAATAATCCCATCAGGAAGGGATAACATCCTATTTCATCATCAAATTACACTGCACTTCCACATTCAGGGAACAAGAGGAAAGAGTAAAAGGTAGAAGAACAATGAGAACTGCTCAAGAATCCAGGGTGACGGAAGCTGAGTAAATAAAGGTAATGGAGGAGGTTAAGACTGTTTTCAGACTAGTTGGGACTTCAGTAGTGAAAATTCTAGGGCTTCAAAAGAAAGAAAGATATTGAAGGACTGCAAAGGTAACCCAAATAATTTAAAAAAATTAATTTGAATATAGCCTTATAATACTTCAAGGCAGCAGTTATCAATATATAAATAATTTTATGAATAAATATGTATGTTAGTGTCAAAAAGTACAAAGAAAAGTTAATCTTACTCCTCCTGACTCTGCAAAATTATAGAGAATATATTTATAAAAGAAGATGTAGACATTGTCATGAATAAGCTGTAAATAAATATGGCAGCAAGAGCAGATGGATTTGTAGTGAACTATTGTAAGGATCTAAAAGGAGTTTTAATTTACATAAGAGACTTACTTGATAGTATCATGCAAGCAAGAGACATTATTTTCTTTTGGAAGAAACAAGGATAGTTTTAAAATTTAAAGACAGGTGATATTCAATCAGCAGGTAAATATAAAAAGTCACTCCGCCTTCAATATATTCTGTAAAGGAATGTCTCTCTGGAAACTACCAAACACACGTAGCTCTGCTGTGGTGAGGGTAGGGGGACCCTCACCTTTTGAGATGCGCAGATGAAATCTCCTGTAGAAATCTGCCAAAATCATAAAGGAGTAAAGGTTGCTCATTTCCAGTATCTTCCATTTGATTGCTTTAACTGAAACCCCTTTCCTTTAAAGGCTTTCATTTGACTGCTTGCCCTTTTCAATCAGTTGAAGTATTTGGATGAAAGAGAAAAGGAGTCAATTTTTTAATATGGGCAACTTTTACAAGGACCATGATAGATAATATACAATTAAATGTTTAAAGGAGAGACTGGGGAAAACTGGTGCAATAGTGAATGATATGGAAAGGATACTATTCATTCTGCACTGAGGAGGTTTAGAGACAATAGATGTCTTCAGCCAGGATCCCATATATATTTCAGTGGCGACACAATACGTTAGGGAGGCTGCTGAGAAAGAAGTTATTATTTTCCCATCTAGGATGTGCCTGCACACATGTGAGTAACCACATTTTGATGAGTAACCACATTGCTTTAGATCCACCATTCGCTTGACAAATGCTCCTTGCAAAGGTGCTCTCCTTGTATAGAAGGAAAAGAACAAACCCCACGTTGTTATTGTCTGCTACCTGGCTCTGTGTGGAATGGATTTTTTCATCCATGGAAAATCTCATAGCCTTAAATGTAGGATGCCCTTTTGATGGACAAACAACCCCAATAGGTCTGGTAGAACTGGTAGGTTCTTTGAAATATGGATGCCATTTCACAGATGGTAAAAACAGCACATGATAAAACTGATGCTTTTCAAAATTGCAAAAATGTAAGGTTGGAAAGAGGTTGTAAACTGTAACACAGAACATCCATGCAGAAATTTACAAAAGTATGGGTATGATGTCTGTAAAGTGGCTATAATCCCACCGAAATGTTGCTTCTATACAAAGAAAATACACATGCTTTTAGAAAAGCAGAACAGGAACTTCTTTCATTTGTAATTTTTAACACTATTCTCAAAATCTTCTTCTGTCTGGAATAAAGTACCTTATGTCCAAAGGTATCTTCTTTTTTGAAAACAGGCAGTAACAACAAACCAGTTCTAAAGTCTGAGACAACAGATATTTTTAAACATCTCCCGTTCATTTATAGCCCTAATCTACTTGTCTTTACACTAAAGAATCAAGATAGAACAAGTTCCCAGAACTCCTGATGAGCTGCAGGTAAAGGAGTATATTGACAGAGATTGTAAAACCTGCTCCACAGCATTATGTATGCAGAAGAATTTAGAAAGGCAATGACAAATAACCTCAGGGCCGTTTTTAAACTTGGAGAACCAGATGCAAAATGGAAACTGGACCTGAATACATACTTTATAAGGCTGAATGTTATTTGAAGGTGTTTTAATAAAAAAAAAAAAATCTGGGCATCTATCTTACTTTAGTGCAAATAAGGTAGTACATGAGACCCACTAACTGTAATAAGAACATCAAAGCACGTAGACTGTAGACATGGCACACCCCCATCACCTGATGAACACCAGACCCTGCATCTGTTTATGAGTTATGCTTATTTTTAGAAATGAGTCTCAACATGTGTAATAACAAGTTTTCAGAAACCAATAGTAAGTTCACAGCTGAGAAAAGATGCTGAAACTAGTTTTAAGTGGTATTGCCCTTAAATGAATAAAATTCTTTTTGTTTTTTAGTACCAATGAACATACATATTTCTGGTCACATATCGAATTGCAAAAGTATGCCTTTTCTAAGAATAATGCATTATTGATGTATAATTTAGGTCTGATTCTAAGAGTTATGTGCAGAAAATAACCTTGCATTTTAATCCACTTGGGTCATTAGACGTAGCCTTCCTATGATGATGATGATTTTCTCTAACTCTTATCTCTTAAAAGGATGAATGCTTTGAAAACAATATATGTAATCTGACTGTTTCTTCACAGAAAATAAAATACAGTAAAATTAGGCATCACATGGAGAATTTAACTCTCAGCTATTCAGAACTCTGAATTCTAAGAAGGTACATTAAAATGAGACAATAATAAGTACAATACCTAAAAATCCAGGACAAAAAGGTCCTCTTCTTGTTCCATTTAAAACATTAATCAAGGCACTTGAATCAAATGTTTCATGTACTGAACACTGAATCTACTGTATCAAAAGTGTATCACTAATGATATATTTTGGTGGGTATTTTGCCAAAACCCTTCTTTGCGTATATAATATGAGCTTTGGGAAATGCTGTGATACAAATCTTTCCAAACCAAAAGATGTAAAAGTCAAAGTTGTTTGGGTCAGTTGCACTGTCAAGTGCAAGTACAGAGAAGTTACTAACTTCTTACTAACATGCATGAATACTATTTTCCTCAGTTCATACTGTAGCAAACAGCATATTCTCCAGATAAACAAAATGAATTGTCATTGAGAAGCCAATGGAAAGATTTAATTTTTTTATCTCAATAGATGCTAAGTCTGGCATGATGGGCACCAGTAAAGTTCTGAACAGAAGATCCCTCCTTGGGCTGGAGGTTTGCAGGGGCTGATTGGGGCAGGGAAGGGAGATCCCAAGGTAAAACATAGAAACGTGGTACTGGGACTCTTTGAGGCAAAGATGCTTTGTCCATCTGTAGATCTTTGAAAGTAGAATTTAATTTGCTACAAGTCATGTAATTTTTATTATTTCTGCTCAGTCTTTGAACTGACACAAAACAAGCAGGTAAGTTTATAATACAGGAGTTGGACATGAAACCCGATGATCTGATTCCCAAACTATCTACCTGAACAGCTTCAGAGAGATGCTGTTTTCCACAGGGGAAGCATTCAACCCTCCAGTAAGCAAAGACATCACATTTTCACATGACGTATCACGGGTGTAGTGAAACATAGTTATTGAACATACTTCAGAACTGTTTGGCATTTGGATATGTGGGAATAGTCCATACTAGGGAACTTCATCCTTATATTAGTCTGTGTCATGTACAAACTGTTGCAGCCAAGTGATCCCCATTAATGTAAAAAGAGAGCTCTTGCTGCAAAGATGCCAATAAAAAATAGCAACTCAAAATAATATGTCCAGATTACTCAATTAAAATAATGAGATGTCCAGATTACTCTTAGACATAAACCTCAAAATTATTTTGACAGTAAAAGTATTTTGGGGTCCCTAAACTAACTTACAACTACAGATACATACATATATTAATGTTTCAAACTCCAGTGCCTGAACTAGTGCACAATCACTGTAAGAAGCAAAGGCACATGGAACCAAATCACCTACTGATAAGTGATTTAAAAACCTCTTCTACAAATAGCTCTGTATAACTAGTAGAATTGCAATATGCAATTCAGCCATCAGAGGAGAGGTTACAATCATTTTACTTGCAGAGATACTGATGGGTCAATAGCTCCAAGGAAGTGACTTATGATGCTAACTTGGCCTTATCTGAGTCTACAAAATAATAATAATTCGTTATAATATTTTTTTAAGTTATCTCTTTACTGTAGGCTATTTTGAGGAATTTTAACTGAGTGTGCTCAATCTGTGTGGTTTTATCATTACTGTCATTTGGAGGTGCAAAAGCTTGATAATGGTACATTTCTGGGAAGAACCCTTTGTCTGTTGTTTTAACTATAAACTAACATACCTGTGATTTTCAGAAACTTTAGTTAGCAGTAAAAAGATATACTCCATATTTCAAGTAGCAAGGAAGATGAATGTCTGCTTTAAGTTCAAAATGTAACTATCTTAAGAGGCAGAAAGAAAGAGGTGCTTAAGGGAAGTAGAGCAGTCAGCAACAGCAATCTGGGAAGAGAAATGTTGGAACAGTTGTGAAGGAAGGTGAAGTGGAAAAAGAGAAGAAACATAAATTAAGAATGATAGAAGTGTATGAAGTAGTGGACTGCCAGCTCAGCAGGATTTATATCAGACCAGGTAGTCAAAAGGGTCAGGCAGGAGACCATGGCATTTGTCACATGCCTTCCAGAAGCCCAAGTAGCTTGGAGGCAACTTTGTTAATGCACTGCAGGAAGAGCATAGATCTACCAGGGGGACCTAATTGCAGCCTTCCAGTACCCAAAGGGAGCCTACAAGAAAGATGGAGAGACTGTTTACAAGGGCCTGTAGTGATAGGACAAGGGGGACTAGCTTCAAGCTGAAAGACAGTAGGTTTGGATTAGATATAAGGAAGAAATTCTTTACTGGGAGGGTGGCAAGGCACTGGAACAGATCGCCCAGATGTATGCCCCATCCATGGAAATGGTCAAGGCCAGATTGGATGGGGCTTTGAGCAACCTGGTTTAGTGGAGAGTGTCTCTGTTCATAGCAGGAGGGGTGAAACTAGATGATCTTTAATGTTCCTTCCAACCCAAACCGTTCTATGATTCTACCCAAGGAAACACAGAGAAGCTTGGAAAACACAGCTTTTGCCTATTCTTCCTTGCAAGGCTGATGTATGGAGGTATTATCCAGGCGACTTACTATGTGCTATGTGGTGTTGATGCATACAGTAGTGATCGTGGAAAGAGGAAGCATGTGGAGGTGGGCAACCACTTATAGGTGGGCCTATATGGCATAATAGGCCATCCTTCACCAGTTATCAGCAGAACCTGCACTGGGGATGATATCAAGTGTCCCAAGCCCCACAGAAGTGATTATTCTCCTGTACTCAGCAGTGGTGATGCCACACCTCAAGTCCTGTGCTCAGTTCTGGGCCCCTCAATTCATGACAGGCATTGAGATGCTGGAGCAAGTCCAGAGATGGGCAACAAAGCTGGTGAAGGGTCTGGAGCACTTAGGAGGAGCAGCTGAGTGAGTGGGGGTGTTTAGCCTGGAGGAGGCTCAGGGGAGACCTTATCACTCTACAACTCCCTGAAATGAGGGTGTAGCCAGGTGGGGATCGTCTCTTCTCCCAGGCAACCAGCAATAGGACAAGAGGACATTGTCTCAAGATGCACCAGTGAAAGTTCAGGATGGACACTAGGAGGAATTTCTTTACAGAAAGGGTGATTAGACATTGGAATGGGCTGCCCATAGAGGTGGTGGCATCACTGTCCCTGGAGGTGTGTAAGGAAAGACTGGACGTGGCACTGAAGGCCATGGTCTAGTTGACAGGGTGGTGTTCAGTCAGAGGTTGACCTCAGAGGTCTTTTCCAACCTAACTGTCTGTGATTCTGTGAAGGCAGCCGCTCGGCACTGCCTCAGCTTCTCACACGACCCACTAAGCCGGGACGGCCGTGACGGCAGGGCAGCTGAGCATCCCCTGATTTATGGGGCAGTTTGCCCGGGGGCCTGTGCAGTTCCGGCCGAGCCAGAGAGCGAGCAGCCCCGCACCGGGGTCCGAACGCCCGCGCCCCGCCGGCCTGCGCGGGGCCGCCGCCCTCCCCGCGCCGCCGCACCCACAGGGGGCGCTGCCGCGCACGGCCGGGCCGCGGGGCGGGGGCGGGGCCGGGCCGCGCGAGCTCCCCCCGCCCCCAGGGCGCCGCAGATGGCGCCGGCACCGCGGGGCGGGGCGGGGCGGGGCGGGGGGCGCCGCTGAGCCTTCTCCCCGCTAGCCCCGCCTCTGGGCCCGGCGCTTCCGCCGCCGCCGCAGCCGTGGAGGGGGCGGGCTACTCGCGGCGCTGGGCGCTCCCCTCGCCTCCCTTTCCGGGCGGCGGCGCGCGCAGGCGCGGGGGAGGCGCGCAGGCGCGCGGCCGCGTGGGCGGGCGGCGGGGGGAAGGTGCGAGCAGCCGCCCGCGCGCGGCCGCCGGCGGCGCGTGTGTCCCGTGTGTGCCCCCCCGCCGCACCGCCGCCTCCCCCCCGGGCCCGCCGCCGGATGCGGATGATCCGCGGCGGTAAAAGATGGAGGGGGTGACGCTGAGCGAGGCGGAGCAGCGCTACTACTGCGACCTCTTCTCCTACTGCGACACCGAGAGCACCAAGAAGGTGGCGTCCAACGGGCGCGTCCTGGAGCTCTTCCGCGCCGCGCAGCTGCCCAACGACGTGGTCATGCAGGTACAGCCGCCGCCGCCGCGGGGCCACCGGGGGTCGGCGGGCCCGGGCACCGCCCCTCCGTGCTGAGATGGCCCTGTCCCGGCCCTTCCCCTCCGCCCGGCCCGCAGCCCTTGGGCGGGGGTCGTCCCGCCGGCGGGGACTCGGGGATCACAGAATCGGTAGGGTTGGAAGGGACCTCTGGAGATCGTCTCGTACAACCCTCTGCCGAGGAAGGGTCACCCAGAGCAGGTGACACAGGAACGCGTGCAGGTGGGGTTCGAATGTCTCCAGAGAGAGACTCCACGGCCTCCCTGGGCAGCCTCTTCCAGTGTTCTGCCGCCCTCAACGTAAGGAGGCTCTGCCTCGCGTTGAGGTGAGACTTACTGTGATTTAGTTTATGGCCATTGCTCCTCATCCTGTGGCAGGGCACCACTGAATAAACTCTGGCACCATTCCCTCAGTCCCCACCTTTGAGATATTTATATGCATTAATGAGATCCTATCTCAATCTTCTCTAGACTAAATAGGCTCAGTTCTGTCAGTCTGTCCTGGTCAGAGAGCTCCAGACCCCTGACCATCTTTGTGTCCCTCCGCTGGACCCCTCTCTGTTAGCTCCTAGTCATTCGTGTACTGAGGAGCCCAGGACTGAACGCAGTGGAGCTCCCTACACAGAGGAGGGAGCTATTGTCTGGCCGGCCACCTGAACCCCTCCGGCTGCAAGGGAGGGGCGGGGGGCACAGCGAGTTGTGCGCCGTGCATCCTGTGCCAGCCCCCCTCCCCTTATGTACCTCCGACTGCAGGGCTGGGAAGGGGTTCGTGCTATCTCTGCTGGCGGCGTCCAACAACTGGTAGGAAACTATTCCGTGCCGACAGAAGCCATCTGCAGCGTGAGAACCCCAGAATCTTTTGGGGAGGTGGGTGAGATTGTCCCCACAGTCTGCTGATGAAGAGCAACACAGAAGGAAATCTAGGTTTGCGTCGTTGGGAGCTGCTGACACTGGTCCACTTCGCCTAAGCCATGCAGTCTTTTTTGGACGTCACTTACCGGCAGGAATTAACTTACCTGTAGTCATCCAAACGTTTCTAACAACGAAAAATGTGGTGTTAAGACTGACGCGGGCCCGTACTTGCAATATGTATGTGCACAGTTTTAGCACTTCCTTGGCCAGGTTACGCCTAAAACGTGTAGGAGTACTGCAGAACTACCTGTGTAGGAAAGGGAAGGTCTGCTTTGGTGTGTGTATGTGATTATTTGAGGAATGTATTCCCAGTGAACCGTTCTTATGAACAGCTATTTGTAATAATTTGCTGCTTCTGCAGTTCTCTCTGTCATTGTTGAGTGCTTTAAAGTTTATGTAGTCTTTTAAGCTGCTGTGGGTAAAGCTGTATTTAGAAAGCCGTGCCGCGTTTTATGCGGTTTCATCCTCAGCCTAGTGAGATAAGCAGCCCTGTTAACAAAGTATTAAACTTACTGTTGCTAGAAACACAAATTGCAGAGTACTGAAATTCAGTGGCAGGAGAATACTTACTGACTAGGGTTACTGTTGGTGTGTTTTGGGCCTCCCAACTTGGTTAGTTGAAATGAATTTAAGACACAATGAAGTGGAAGAGGGCTGAATAAGAAATGGTTCTTCCTGGTAAAACCAGTAATCTCTTATTTGATGACTTACTAGACTGGACTTAATGGCAAGAGAGTCTGCACGCTCAGTATTATGAGTAAAGTTTCTCAAAGGCCACCCACTGCTGCTTTTTGTGTGTGGCCAACCAATTTCAGAAAAATCATCCCAGGGAAAGTGAATGTTTACATCTTTGCTGTATTTAAAAATTTCTTTTACATAAAACTTGTCTGGATCAGTGTATAGTAAGCTCGTACTAGAGATTTTTTTAATGCAGGAATTTAGTGCAAGAACTTGAAAAGACCTGGAATTTTGAATACAAGTGTCCACAGATTATATCTTTATCTTTTGCAGAGGAGGTCAGATATTTTCCTGCAAAGTAGACTGCATCTGAAGAAGAGAGACTACTCGGGCGTCATTCCATGGGTCCTAAATAAATTAACTCAAGAAGCAGACCTCGCTTATCACTGTAGTGATCTCAAGGAGAACCTTGCAGTTAAAATGGCAAACAAGATATTAGATTGCCTGAGGAATGAGACTGTAAATAGTACAAAGAAAGTTGAAATGCCCTTAGCAGTTTGGCCCATTATGAGTATCTTGTGCAATCACAGTTGGTCACCTGTAAAGTACCTTGTACTTCGAAAAGAATTTAGTTGTCTAGCTATTTTATGTTCTTCTTGAAGTATGGCTCTACCCCAGGTTAACACAGGCATGAATATATTGGATTGGGGTTCTTCAAAGAGAAAACACATCTGATGCTTTGGAAGCTGAGACTATGTAACTTAAACCTCAAGATGAAATAGCTTAAGAAATAAAAAAACCTTGTGAAGGAGATGGATTTTTTTTTTTTTTTGACCACATGGGTGCTGTGTTGTTACCTGTTCATTTGAACCACCTGATGCATGTGGGGAAATGAGCTTGATTCAGTTACCCAATCCTTACATAATCCTGGAATGCAAGTATAGTACTGGTCACATGAATGCTAAGTAAATTTGTAGGTTTGCAAAACACAGCAGAAAATTGTCGCTCTTCAAGCTCAAGGGGACCAAGTAGTCCTGAGGAACTACCTTGAAGTTTTTCCTCTTCAATATTGCAGTTAGGTAGGTACCTTTGAGTAGTTCAGAACTGATCCCATTGGAAATGAAAATGTCTGACAGTTGCATTTTTCAACTTGTAACTTCTTTTCCTTGCAATCTGTTCTCTAAAGGCTGGATATACGTGCAGCCTTTGTTGCAAAGAGTTGCATCCTTGTGAGAGATCCCTCTCACAGGAGCAAAAGTTAATACGTGTGTCTCATTGTTCTTAATCAATTGCATTTCTTACTCCGAGGGACACTGTCAGCTGCCTGTTAAGTGGGGATAATGAACACAATGAAGCCTGAAGCAGTTTAGTCACAGAAAATATAAGGGTGTTGTATACAAAGCTGTAGCATCCTGGGAAAGAAAAGCTAAATATCCATTTTGTACACATCTACAAAAGGGCAGCTTTATTATCAAAGTAAAAATACTACCCCAAAGATGCATGTGTGAGTCTCCATGTAATATATAATAATATAATAGAGACACCAGTCTCTATTAACCCACGTTTCTTCTTTTTTATGTTCATCTCTGAAAAATGAGCATTAAGGTAGAAGACTTGCATAGAAGAGCGAATAAAAGTACATGTGTTGGGGTAAGAAGTCCAACTACTTCACAACAGTTATGAGTCTTTAGATCACTCTCAGGGTGTGCTTTCATGTTGCAGCAGAAAAAAATATAATGGTGAGGTGAAGAAGGTGGTTCTGTCTTCCCTCAGCCATGTGTTCCTTCTCCTTGAAAAGACACTCATGCCTGTCCAGTGCTGTTGTACGCTGGCATCAGGGACTATGTAGAAAATTAATCACAGCTTTTTGTTGGTTACAACTCTGTATCAGGTGACAGTGCGGTTGAATGAATGTCACTGCTAGCACAAGAAGGGAGGCAGAAAAACGCTTCAAGAGACAGGAAGTAGAGAACTGTCTTTGTTCTAGAGTGGCTGGGTATTTTAGTTGTGACCTGGCATGGGGTTTGTGGTAGCTTAAGCCACTGGAAGATGGAGCTGGATCTGGCTTTCCTCTGAACAGATAGTTCGCTGTCCAGGGAGCTTGTTCAGCCAAAAGTTAGAAGGTTTTGTCAAATTTAGTTTTCACTTGCTTCAGCTTGTGGCTCAGTTGCATGTGCATTGGTGCTTGTGTGTGCAACTAGTGTGACACAACACAAGTGACCCTGAGGAGCAGGGTATTTATGCACTTCAGAAGCTTCCATTTGCTAGAGTTCCAGCCTGGTCCTGTGCACTGAATGTTGGCTGGGATTCATTATATGCCCTCCTAGGGTGTATCTTCTAGGTTATCTTCATAACGAAAGAAATGTAGTTGCCTATTCTGGAGTGGCTGCACAGAGGAGTATGCTCAGGAAATTGGCTTCAAAGGCATATTTCACATCTGACCTAAAATGCTCATGTGTGTATGCTAATAAAGTCAGTTTTTGGTGTCTCTGAACTGGTGGTGAAATTGCTTGTAAAACTTATGGTTAGCCAAAAAATTATTGTGAAAGTCATTACTTGTGCATGGAATGAATATAGTAGCTGTTCCATTTGTTTGATTTGTAGAATTCTTATTTAGGTGAGTTAATCATAGAATGTTTTCTGAATTTGTACTCTTGATTATGAGTCATGGAAACTTCACTAGACAAGAAGCAAGTCGGTGGTGCATATGATACTCATCTGAAATTAATGAGTCAAAGCATCTTGTTTTAAAATACAACATTACAATAAAACTATAAATATGTGAGTATTGGCATCTATTTTCTCTAAAATTAATGAACTGTCATCTGCAGTGCTGGCATTGTACAGCAATGTTACCTGACTTCTAATTTAGTGTTAGAAAGTCTTTGAAATGACAGATTAATTGAACAATTATGCCCAGTTACTTAATTACAGTAGGCTTTCATTAGTCCAGTAAAAACCTACTGTAAAGCTATTTTTGGCTTTTGTTAGCCACTTTCAAGCTTTTTGTTTGTTTTTAAGGAGTCTTTACAGACAGATTAGTTTTGCTTGTTCTTGTTTCATTGAAGGAAAAAATTACACTCTGGTTGTCTACCTCAACTCTCTGTCAAAGTTTGCTGCCGTCACATCAGAAGTTGTAAGGAAATGCTGTGATGCAGCTGCTTCGTTGAGAAGTCCAGACTGAGCTGCAGGCATATGCTGCCTTCTGTTGTTCTTGGGGGGGTAGTTTTTGGCAAATAGAGGGAACAGAAGATGCAATGATGTTTCCTCAAATGCCAGAGCTCATCTGCTGACAGACAGCAGAGTTATAAATGGAATTACAATCCATAGGCAGAACATGGCAAAATGAAATTGCAGGTTCTTGATTTAAAATGTTGGCTTCTTTGTTGGAAAATGGACGTAGAGAGAAAAGGATCTATGAAAATAACATCTTGTTCACAATTATTTTATTGTTGCAGTTACTGTTTCAGTGAATTGTCCTGCAGAAAGACTACCTGTTTGTCAAATCAGTAGCGTCTACTACATGCAGACTTTGAATGGAAGCTGAGCCAGGGCATGCTTAGGATTGCCTGTGTGGTAGGGACATGCAAAAGACTCAGACTCATTCTCATTAATTTTCTGAATTTATTATCCTTTCAGAACTGACAGGGTAAGAAATTAGAATTCCTTATACATGGCAAATTTCATGCCTTCCCTTCAGTCATATGAATTTGGACTATATTTAAAAGTGCTTTATCTAAACACTTTTAGATCTTTAAAAAATGTACACTGTGTAAAAAGCTTTCTTCTCCTAATACCGACCTACAACTAGTCTGCAACAAGCCCAAAATAAAAAAAAAATCACTTTACTTAATCCAACTCATCCATTTTGTTTGGGTTTTTTATTATTTTAAACCTTATATGAAAATGTCACATAGAAAAGATTTTAAATTAGTTTAGATTTCTTCTGAGGCAATATTCGCAACAGGCCATTATCAAGGTATTCTTCCAGTATAGATACTTTTAACTATAGCAATTTTCTTACTCATCTGTAGTATTTTTTTAGCCTGAGTACCATAAAATTGATGAATCTGTAGACTTTTGGTTATAATCTTACGTAATTTACATATAATTTTTATACATATATTTTCATATAAAAGATGGTTTTGTGCATACATTATGCTGAATCCCAGTCCTCATTTAGTAAACAAGAGTTGTTAAAAACCTGTTGTAAATAGAAACAGTGCCTGGATCTGCAGTTAAAAATACCTGATTTGTGTATCACCTATTTTTTCCCTTCAAATGTCACTGTAATGGAGTATTCTCCTCTCAGCTGAGCAGTAGGTTAGCTTTGATTCCCTGTATTGATGAGATACCTCAGAGTGTACTTTCTGTTAGTGCCAGGACTGGCTTTTAGTCTGCTGTTTATCCTGTGAATTGTGCTTTGAGCTTCTGCAGAATTCTGGTAAAAATGTTTGTTTTAGTGATGTTACTTTCACAGAGACTGTAGTGGGCTGAAAATTAATTTCTTTTTACAGTTAATTAGCTGGAGTTGTCTCATATCTCAGCAGCATTTAGGAAGAGAACAGTCATTGTGATTGAAACAAAAGGCAGGAAGTTAATTGCAAAACTTTAGGACTTTAGCTCTATTAGGCTTGTATTTGTTTTTAGTGTATTTCTTGGTGTAATTGGTTTTGAGCCCTTGAAATCGACTGTTATTCGTACTGTGCAGTCACTTACATGGTAAATAATTCCTTCATAATTCCGTATGCCAACACAGCACTCAGATAATTTCAAGTATCACAGCTCAGCTTTGTTTGAAAACAGTTTATTCTTTTCTTTTTAAACATGCTGTCAGATGACAGCAGGGGTGATTAATTTCGTTTCTGACATGACTGGGTAGAATTCTATAATCGGAAATATCAGGGCCTTTGGCAAAGTCTGAGAATCAAGTTGGCTGTACAAAATTATGGATTGTAAATTTGATCTTTTACTGGTAAAAGTGATTCTTTTGTAGTAGAAGTTTTAAGTACTTCACTGACTGTGAAAAATGGCAAACACACCTTCATCTTAGTCTAATCTTCAGTAAATGTTACTGCAGATACTGTGAAATTATAGGACTTTGCTGGCAGTCTCTAGGACTTTTCAATTGTATTTACTAGCTTTTAAAAAATAGTCCTTGCTGACAAGTTTCCTACCTATTAGGTCACAAATATTTGCTGTTTTGATTAGTCCTTCTTGTAGAATTCCTAGACATCAAATTGGAGTTCTGCCCTTCCTTTAAATGAGTTTGAAGTCAGAAGTGAGTGTGGGAGAAATATGTTGACTATCAGATTTTTCTCACTGGAGTTCCAATAATGATTAATGTAAGAATATATTTGCCTCTTATTCTCTTTCCTTTAGCATTTCTGGTGACCATAAGGATATTCTGAAGCCAGCAATGTCATTCTTTCTAAATTAATTTACCAAGTTGGTGATCGTGTTCACGACTTGCTTGTTTTTCCACCTGGGGTTAGTGTCTGAAGAGTTAAATTATCCCTACACTTGTTATACAAAAAGTACAGCATAATTTAGGCATGTCTGACTGTGTATGAGAACTGTGTTTTGATAGGTTAAAAGACTTGGAAAAGATGACAGTCTGACCTGAATTTCTGGAATGATTGACTTCCGACGTCTAAAATGCTTCTTAAGTATGGTAAGAGAGCAATGAGTAGGCTCAGTTTTGAATATATCTTTCAACTTCAGTAATTCCAGAAAAGGGTGACCAGGACTGAGCTGTGTAAAATTTAGCATCAGGTGCTGACATACTCCTACTGCAGACTAGTACTTGGGAATTTTGTAGAAAAGTCTGTTATTATTACAATAGTGTGAGTGACTTGTTTTTTCTGATTCAAAGCATTTAAATAATTTAAGACCTAATGTTAACCATGGAGTCTCAAGTGTAGCTCTGTAAATGTGCAGTTTTTAGAACTTTAACCAAGGTTTGTTTAAACTTTGATAGACACGTCATTAAGGCTTCTTGGCCTCGGTGGGAGGAGGAGAGCAGTGCAAAGCTAAGCAGCTAATTAACAGTGCTCAGATTGACGCTCAGAGGAAAAAAGATTGGGATGGGAAATGAGTGTAAAGTAATGGACACAGTAGCTTCAGGTAAACTTACATGGATGTGCTCAGGAATAACAGGAACAGACCGAAACAGTCCTATTTGTCCAGGCCACAGCATGACCACTAATACTGGGATCAGAGAATGTCTTAATCTTCATTTCACGTTAGCAAGCCAGAAGCTTGTGTTGATTCTTTGGGGTTTTTCTTTGTTATCATTGTTCTGGCATAGCAGTGTGGAAGGTGATGTGTGAGGAAAATGTTAAAACTGAAAAAGAGAGAAAATAATTATTAGCAAAGAGTATCAATCACTGGAATGCTTCAATTATAGAGGAGGTCTGAAAAGAATGAAAATGTCTGAATAAATGCTCCTCTCTTCAGCATTTAGTATTTGGGGGAAAATACTCAACTTAATGCTGCATGGTAGGAGTATCCACAGTTAGAATATCTGTGAAGTATTTCTCCAGTGCCTGCTGAAGCTAGATGCTTTCTTGGTAATTATATGCAAGTAGTTCCATTCATTTGTTTATGCTGTGGGAGATAAATTGCATTTTGAAGATTGGTAGAGCTTCAGAAGTTGTTTACTCACATAAGCTTCAACCATAAGAACAAGTAAACAACACACAAAGTAAGGGCAAACTTGGTTAGTCTTCATAAGTATTCAGCTGGACTTGTAATTATTGCAAGAATAAGACCAAGTGCCTCAAAAGATTACAGATGAAGAATGTCATTCCATGTGTGCCAGCTGGGGCTTGTTTGCTATTTCTGCTTCAGGGTTTGCTTGTCAAAAATACAAACTGCAAACCTAAAAACGAGTTCTAGCTATCTGATGTTGACCAGTGAGAGATGTATGCTCTAAGATTCATTGCAGTTTGTTCATAAAAATCTGTACTTTTTCTATTGTAAATAAAACCTGTGAGTAAATAACTTCTGAAGCTGTGCTGAGGTGTTTGTTGGTTGTTAGACAGATTCAGTTTAATAAAAGAGAAAATAACTAACACAGTAACTTTTTGCTGGCGTACTGAGTGGAGTAATCCTATTGTGTGACCGGACAGATGAGCAGCAGTTAGTGCTCAGGAATGGGGAACTGCAGTTGAGAGCAGAGGGGGGAGGAGCTATTTAGGTTAAGCAGTAATGTAAAATTACATAGTAAGAGAACACAGGTATGTGGAATATCTCACTTTCAAAGAGCCTCTCTTTATGCATCAAAAATTAGAAATGGTTCTTGTAGTTCCCCAGGCTGTCTTTTGTTTCTCCAGATTTCCAGATTTTTTTTTTTAATTTCCAGTTCTTCTGGCTGCTTTATTACCATTTCTGCTTGTAATGTGTCTTTCTCATGAACACCTACTCTGCCAGGAAAACAGCAGTAGAGAAAGTCTTAATACAAGCAAAGAACAACTCTGCCTTGAGGTCTTCCAGGTGTGACTTTTTACTTGTGAGAATGGTAGTTGCTTTCTAAGTGAGTGTTCATCTGGCTGCCTGTATTTTCCTTTGTTGGTGCTATTGAACATATCAGAAGGGTGTACAATTCTTTATTCTGCCCTCTTTTTGAGGGTACTTGACAATATTTTCTTTGAGTTGTAGTCAAGTAGGACAGCCTGTTACTCTAGATATTTGGAAAAGTGGCCCCTCTAAGGATCTTGTAGTTGTATGTAGAGTGCATCTGCCTCATCGTTGTGGATTGATGGGTGGTGGTTGCCACGTACTCCCAAATTAGAAGGGAGTTGCTGGCCTCTGGAGAGCTGTGGAGCTTTTCATGAGCAGTTCTGCAGGTAAAGACTCGTGTAGAGCTTGTAACAGCTTTTGCAGAAGTGTAAGACCACAAACTTTGATTGCAAATGGAAACATCAAAAAAGCTACTACTGCATTAGGAAGTGTCTTTAATAAATGAGGCTAATCCACTGTGAAACTGTGTGCTACCAGGAACAACAAGAGGTGTTGCAGACCACTTTTGGAATGGTTTGAGGTCAGGAATTACCTAAAGTATAACTGGTTCAAAAAGCACTACCAGTAATAAAAGTTCTGTGAGGTTTTTGTGTGTGTGGTGTTCAGCATATTCACTTGTTAAGAATTTATTATCTGTCATAAATCAGAGTTTTAAATTTCCAGTGCTTTTTACTGCTTTTCCATTAACAAAGTGAAAGCATGACTCCAAATCTGGCAACCCTTACTCGGGGAGTGGGCATGTTTGTAAAACAGATCCCAAAGTACAGGGGCAGAATAATTCCTCTGAGCCTTAAAATACTGGGTCATTTTTTTTAACAGTTAATTATTTCTGATGTGATTAATCCTGAAATTTCATTTAACTGAAACAGATGTATGTTTGACCCTGAAATGACCTGTGGAATGGGAAATTTCAGTTTTAAGTATCTATAGAGAATTAATTGTCTAAGCTGATGAGTAGCTTTTTCTTCCCGATGGCGTTTTAGCAGTCTGCTTCCACTGTGGAGCTGTGCAGTGTGAAAATCAAGGGCACAGAAGTATTAGGAGAAGCTCAGACAGTAAGAGACTCTAAATAGTTCACTACCAGAGAGTGTGTGTTGTCTTGGAAGTCCTCTAGCGCTATTGGTTTTATTTCTTTCAAAGCCTGTGTTCTGAAGCCAGTTTTGTGGAATTGACTGATATGCATCTTCATGGAACGATCACTAAAACCTTACTATTTGTTATGCAACAAAGAACATCAATGTCCTAAATATACCCTGTGCCTTGGAATTCTTAGTATCAACTGATTAACTGTATTTACTACAATGCCTAAGTACCTAATAAGATAAATGTATGTATTAGAGGTAATTTTACACTTGCTGTTCAGTACATGAACATTTTCTGCTTCACACTGCCTGAATATTAAATATAGTAGTATTTTTTATCCTTCATAGATGCATTTTGCAAATGATCTTTGGATAGGTGTAAGACTGTTTAAGTGTTTGCAATGTGCTGAAACATAGAATTCAGAGCAATACTTGGACTGTTCCTTTTAGTGGCATTCTTTTTTTTGTCCTGTCTACAATTGTTTTTTTTGTGTCCCACCTTGTGCCAAGCTTTGTGGAGCTGTGTGGAGAACTGGGTCAGAGACTTGACTTGGTTAAAAATAACTCATCAAAAGAAGGATCTTTGTCAGTTCTCTGTCTTGTTCCTGTTGCACAGTGCTGTCAACAGCTGTTGCATCTGAGAAGCTACCTGTCAAGTGAGATTTTTGAAGAGAAGTTAAAAATTCTAACTAGTATCAGCAGACTAATCGGTATTGCTTTGTCCAGTTGACACTAGGTGAGAGACTGTAGTTGGAAAACTGTGCCATGCTGTGGTCAGCAATTAGTGAGGTAGATTGAGATAAATGAAGTGACAGGACTTGATCTAACAGCAGATGCAGAATAACATGATTATAAGGTAATGAATTGGGAGGAAAAAAATGTATTCAAGCTAGGAAAAAACAAATGAAAGAGATTTTCATAGTTCTTCGTTGTGTAGTGATGGTCACAGGTTTTTTTCTGCTACAATAGCAATGATTAGGAAGCATTTTTTTAACTTATGTTACACATCCCTGAATTACATTCCACTGTAGAGATGTGGCTAGTTTTTGTTGTAGCTGAGATGAGTGGATTACATGACTTGAGGAGAGCACCATTGTAGGACAGTGTGTTCTAGTACCCAGTTTGAGGTTGTATTCCAATAAACTTTTAAATTGGAAAACATTCTGTCATATGTTTTAAGTTTGCAAAGAGCAAGAGAGAATTCTCATCAATGAACTGCTGTGTATGATACACAGAAATAACATTACTGATATGATAAATTTTTAAATTTTAAACTGTGAATTTAAATCTATCCATAATCAGTTACATTTTTATTAACTAACAAAACTGAAGCAAGTTATTATATTTAATTTTTATCTTTTTTGTACCTGAAATAAACAACTTTTTAAAATGTAATTCTTGTTTTTCATTTGAAGGTTATTGTTAATATGCACAATAAAACTCAAAATCGTTTTCTAAATGTTGAAGCACAAGTATGTTCATATGGTTTGGTTTAACTCAAGTTCGTATTGAATATTGTATAATGAATGTGAAAACTTGTTTCATATTTCTGGTGCGTGGTTTACATGGTACTGTTCATGGTGGTTGTTTAATTTAAACCTAAGACCAAACTTTGTTACTGTAAAGGTGATCACTCACTTAAAGAGGTTGTCTAGAGAGGTTGCAGAGTCTCCCTACTTGTATATACTCAAAATCCCAACTGGACACAGTCCAAAGCAACCTGCTGAGCCTGCTTTCAGCAGGGGGAGTGAAGCAAATGATCTCCAGAGGACCTTTCCAAGTTCAGCTGTTCCGTGATTCTATGTAGGGTTTCTTTGTGTTTAACAATTTTCATGTTTATATTTTTGGTGTAAGACTTTTTAATCAACACTGTCCTAGTTTGGATGAGATGATACGAAAGGTCCTCCTCTAAGTTTGTTCACTCCCCCTCCCATTAGCACACACCATGTGTGTTGTAACTTCCAGCCTGCAAAAGTAGTCTTCAGGTCTTGCCTCTTGCTACTCTCTGGTATGGAACAGTAGGTACTTCGGTAACTCTCTCCAAGCATATGAAATATTTTTATCTTTACTGTGTAGGTGGCATGCATGTTGCTTCATTTATTGTTTTAGCATTGTAGTCATCCCTGTTTAAATACTGTTGTACTTTTGCATGAATAATATTTACAGATAATGGGCTTGATTTGCCTTGTAGAAGAACCTGGGGGCAGGGAGACTGTGATATTGTGGAAGACTCTCCCAGAGAGATTTTCTAAGTTCTGGGAAGTGTGTTTCACTGCATTTGATAGAGATATGATTTGTTCCACTTCACCTGGAATTTGTAAAGGTTCACAAGCCTCTCCAAGTTCCAAGGGCCTCTTATTTGAAACCTGTAAGGGTTTTAGAAGGTACGTGCTTGAAACAGTGCCCTTTGACAACATACTGCTTCCCAGCCATGTCTGGTTTGTGCCAACGCCTGGTATTTCTGATGCTGTTATTACATCTCTGTGGTATGATGACTGAGCATGCGATTTTATAATTTACAGCTACTGCACAGAGATGTGTTTTTGTGGGTTTTTTGTTTGTTGTTTGGGGGTTCCTTGGTGGTTTCTATATCAAGGGCTTCCAGCAATTCTGGAGCTTCACAGAGATGTTGGCCTTATTCTAGTTAATTGCAGTAGTGTGACCTCAGGTTCTTCGTATCTAAGGAGATTAAAACTGTTGTGAAGCATTTTGTCTTGAAGATGGCTCTGCATTCCTTGAAGAATTTAGGGAAATTCCTTATCCTCTCTCTTCTAAAGCAGATGAAAGCCCTAAACCTAAATCTCAGAGAAGCAATCCTTTGATAATTTTTGATTATTATTCCCCCCTTCAGTATAGCTTATTACCTGTTGCATGTTTAAATCCTGCTTCAAGGGAATTCCAGGTACACTGTTTTGAGTATGTTTGAGCATGCTGTCACTCAGCAGAGGAGTTACCACTAGATGTTTGCATCTAATGATTTTACTCAACCATCAGTCATGTTTCTAGTTAGGTTATATTCTGTATTTGAAACAGAGGACTCCTTTAGTGAATTTGATGCCTACTTGTTCAGCAGCAGAAGAGCATTCTTTTTTGGGGGAAGGGTGGGGGGGGCGGGTGAGGGTTTGTTTGGGGCTTTTTGTATCCTTAAGCTTTTTGCTTTTCTTGATACTTATGTCTGGTGTATTTATATATATTTACTTTGAATCCATGCTTGCCTTTCCTTTCTTATACTTACCTGTCACAGTAGCTTAATTGTTAATTCAGTTTTTAACTGAAGTTTTTTTTTTTTTTCTGTCTGGCAGTACTGACAAGCTCCAAAAGAAGGTAATTTGTAGTTGAGCAGTGGCTTTGAAATTGCACAAAGCCATTACTGCCTAATGATTCCATAAGCTCAAAATGCCCATATCATTGCTTCTTTTCATAAGACCCATGAGAGTCTAGTTAACTCATTTGTTGGTGCTAGGCCACTGAATCCACAAGCTTTTTCTATTTTGGGTGTAGTCCAGTATGTGGATGTTCCATCAGTCTTCCAGCATACAATGCTTTAAAAAAAGAAATTACTGGTTTTGATTGGTAGCTGTCTCTTGACTCTCCACTGCTTTAGCTCTGCTAGTTATTTAGACTCAGTATAATTATTTTGGCATTAGGTTGAGTAAAGGTTTAGATGTTGATGCCTCAGTTTTTATTTGAATTGTCATCTGTCAATTTACACTGTCCCTTCTTTCCTGGTGGTACTTTTTGTAGTCCAAGCAACCTGTTGAAATTAGTGTATTGCATTCAAGTGTGTTGAATTATTTTTTCGTTTGATGGATTTTGGAAAATGCTCTGTTATCCCCTGACTTCTCTCCAGACATCGTGCTGCAGAAATACTTCAATGGGAAAATAAAAATAACAGAGGAGCTATGGGACAATGCGTGAAGTGTGATGCAGACACAGAAAACTGATTTAATGCAGTAGGTTTTGTCCAGCAGGATTTTAGCTACATGTACAGCCCTAGACCTGCTGATCCTCTTGGGACTTATTTGGAACTAAGTGTTTGTCAGCTTCCCACACCTTCCTGTGACAAGTTTTACATCAGCTTATTTTCATGAGGTTCCAGAATCCTGGTGCATGGCAAGGAGATATCCAAGTAGTTTTTTGTTGAGCCTGTATCTAGCTCAGCTGTGGTTGATAAATTTATCTGATTCATTGGATGTAGTTACTGAAATCTGTTTTCTGATCCAGTGGTGCTGAAGCACACAGGCTAACAGCTTGTGCTCGGGTGGCTCAGTTATTGCTATGTGAAAATGTAATTCGCTTCTTCAGCTGGAACTTGCCTGCGAGCAGGGTTCCTCTGCACTCAGAATTGTGTCCTCTGAAAGCTGAGAAACCTTTCAGGACAGCTTTCTCTATGTCCAGTAGTACATCCCATTAGATAACAAAATGAGCAGATGTGAGATGAGAGACCAGGTTTTCCAGCAAGGGAACATGACTGAGCTCAGGTGGGAAGGGCAAGGACAGAAACTAATGCCCATGGATGTAAACTAGTCTGAGATTCTCTGCACTGATATTCACAGGCAAAGTCTCATGAATCTTTGTGCCTGAGATGAGATTGAAGGAGACAAACTAGTAGTATTACAAAAAGATGATGGGTCTCTAGAGAAATATCAAATCCATGGGATTAGATGGGATCCTTCTGAGCATGTTGAGAGAGCTGGCTAATGTTGTTGCAAGCCATCTTTCTCTTCCAGTATTGTGGAGCTGAGGGTTAGGTCTCAATGACTGGAGAAAGATGTTGCAGTCATCTTCAGGAGTATAAAGGAAGATTTATTTGGAGAACTGCATGCTGGTCAGCTGCAGTTTGGTCCCTGAGGAATTGTGGAGCCAGTTTGCTTAGAAGCCATTTCTAGGCATATGAATGTGAAAACAGTAATTAGGATTACCAGGAGTACTTCTCCACCAGATTGTCTGGAACTGTGGTTGAGGAGAGAGAAAGAGTGATGCCATCTATATTGACTTCAACAAGGGTTTCACTGTGGTGATCCAAGAGCATCCTTGTGTCTCATTTGGAATATTGCAGTCTAGATGAGACTGCTCAGTAGGTAAAAAGGCAGTCTGAATCATTTAACTCCGAGAGTCTGATTAGCACAATGACCTGGCACAAGCTGGCATGCCCTTCAGTAAGATTGCAGGTCATCGTTGTGGAGGAGGATGCAGTCAGTATGTTTGAAAACATGGCATGCTACTCTGAAATGTATGAAATCTGTATAGCAGTTGTGTTTAAAATTTCTTTCTGTAAGTAACTGTGTTTCATTTCAGATTATGGAGCTCTGTGGTGCAACAAGACTTGGCTATTTCGGAAGAAGTCAATTTTACATTGCTTTGAAACTTGTTGCTGTGGCCCAATCTGGTCTCCCTCTAAGAGTGGAAAGCTTAAATACAGGTAAATGACAGGATCGGGGGAGTGGGGATTGAGTTGCTGAGTGCAATTAGTGGTAATTGGCTCACAGATTCTTATAGAGTAACATTGTAAATTAGTGTGATATGTCTTTTTTACATGTTGCTAATTTAAAAATGTGGAGAGACTGAGAGAGTGTTTTCTTACTGTACAGTAAATATGAGTTGAAATAAGTACTGAATAACTATTGCATTCACCATGGGAATAATGAACAACTTGTACCTACTACACAGGACCGAGTTCATTCTATAGATTACTGATGTGAGAAATTGTGTGCTGGGTCCTCTGAGTAAAGTACTAAGAGGAGTAATGTAAACTGGAAGAAGAATGCAGCATTTGCAGGTTTTTGTAGTTGCTGCGTTTCTGAAGCCTTGACTGTGACAAGGTGAAGGTTATCTTTTCTAACATTACATTTCTTTGCACTTGGTTTGACAGTTTTCTCTCTTAGAGCAGGTATGAAGATTAGTTTAAGATTCTTTCCTAGTGGAAAACCTGATCTGTAAAACATCTTCGAAGTCTGTAATCAGCCAAATCACCTGTTACCCTACTTTTCAAAGGTCAGCTGTGGTGTGGGTGGTCAAATAGAAACAGGAGAAAGACATTCTAGGAAGATGGTTTAGAGCACCAGGAAGAGCTCTGATGGGAGGCCCTTCTGTAGCCTTCTGAATAAGATAAGTGGATACATGTCCTTGTTCTATAAGATGAAAAGAGACTTAGGAAGATGAAGTAGTGAGTTTTAAGTCACTGTAGCCCTTGCATTGTAGTACACAACTCACAAATTAAAAATATCATTGGAGCACAGTTTTGACTTAGAGTGACTTTCCTAGTAGATTTCATGTCTGTAGAATAATGTTATGGTTTTTATATGCTAGTAAATAAAAGAAGTCTTAGGAGGTTTTCGTGTCTAAAGGATATAGATTAAACAGCAGTTAAGGAGACTGTTAGAAGCAATCTGATATGACCATAGTATTTGACAAAGCTATAAAAAAGAAAGGAATCACTGTGTATACTTTCACAGTTATGTTTATTCTAGGCTTATACAAACTGTTTATACTGCTTTCATGGAGTTTTGTAGCTTTTTGGAAAAGTGCATTGTTTTAGTCAATGTTTTGCTAGTATTCAAATTCCTTTCTGTTTATAATCCACTGTGTGTTTATAAACCATTTCCCTAGTTTTCCTGATGAATGCTCCCAAATCTAAAGCTTTAGCAAGTTGTAGCAGAATGCCCTAAAATCAGAAAGCTGGAAAAAGAACCTTCGACTTTTAATACTGATGAAACTGGAACTTGATCAAACAACTGTGGAATCTCTCATCAAATGCCTGTTGAAGAAGGGAAAAACAAATCCCTATGTAGGCTTTTTCCAGGGGTTTTATAAGCTTGGTTTTATTTTAATGCAAGATACCTTAACCAGAAGAAGCTTTTCTATTTTAAAAAAATGGGAAATAACAAGACATTTGAAGAAAAGAATTGAATGAAGGTACAGAGTTAATTCCAAAATATAAAATATGCTGCTATAAAGTTAACAGTGATTGGAATTTTTATAATTTCACATTGATAATTTCCTTGTTTCATGACAATATTACAAATACTTGTAACGATTTCTGGACTTCTAGGAATAATTTTCTGTAACTGGTTCCAAGCCTACAAAATACACCAAGTACAATAGAGAGAACATTTATTTTTATCCTAACTGTTTTTAGCTATGGTCTGTTGCCTTGGTTGCAGTGGTTCCAGTCCTATCTATGAATTTCCTGCTTCTTGTTGTAACAGCTAACTCAACAAGTAAAACGCAGCAGGCTGAAGATTCATAAAATGATTCTGAGCTTTGCAAACTTAATTCTGCCCACAGTCCATCTCCAAAATGTCTTGAAGAGGAACTGTTAGAGCCATCCCAAACTAAGATGTATATTCTTTCTCTCTTCAAACATTTTAAATTAGTTAAAGCTTTTATTTTTGGACATCTACGTTTTAGCTCTCCATTTTATGCATGTTTCATCGATTTTCTTAATTTTCTTCATTCTTTTATCTTGGGATTTTCTTTCACTTTCCTACTTGTTTCTTTTGCTTTTTGGTGTGTGTCTTGTCAGTAGACAAGAAATTTGCTTTATCTGAGTTGCTGAGTGGAAACTCAGTCAAATTTTGAATACTAAGTCTAGCATAAGTGTGGTCCAACTGATTCTTAAGTGAGTGCTTTCTTGATTACTCAGATGGGCAGTAGAGTAAGAATACTGGCATTAGTTACTATACTACAAGCCTCTAAAGCTGTTGTTCCTTTGTCCCAGAAAATTTTCCATCCACGAAGCTAAAAATTGAGACATGAATGAGTAGTGTCTATTTCAAAATAATATTTATTTTCTAAGTATGGAATGCAGGCTTTGGTGGAAGAAAATGTTAGGAAGGATGTGGGCATAAAAAGTACAGAGAACTCTTTTAGTATATTCAATATCAAGGGTTAGTTCCATTCATGACAACTCTCACACTTATAATTGAGGGTTTTCTGAACGATAACGAATGTTGTAGTGTTGAAATGAGATTTTTCTGCTGTTATGGGAAAAAGTCAGAGAGGAGAGAGGTAAAAATAGCAGGTTAGTCACATAGGAACTTAGTACAGCTAAACAAACCTATATTTATCTGGTCTTGCTTTTAAAGACAGTAGAGTATTTTGTTTTTCTTTTGAGTCCTCTATTATTTTGTGACTTGTGCTGGCACAGCTGATTGCACAGACTTCCCCTGTGTCAGTTGGATCATCTGGTGTCTGTATTTTCCTGGTTTTGCAAACATACACATTTTCATGTGTATGCAATGACTTTTTCACTTTCTGGCTGGCTGTGGTTTGCTGTTTAGTTATGTTACTTTCCTGCTGCAACATGGGGTACAATGTAATAAACTATGCAATTTCATCTCATATTCTAATATAGTTGTAGTACCACTGACTCATTCTCAGTACCAGAAGTAATTTACGTAAGCAGTCAGCAAGCGAAATTAAATTTGAGCCATGCTTGTAATTTTGTTTTGTGTTGGAAACATAATTTCCAAGTAAGCTGTACAGCAAATTCACAATTTATGTTTATTTGTAGAAATCTTGCAGTGGGAAATTAAAGGTTTACATAGGCTCATTTTTATGTTGGGCTACTCTGAACCATAAAGCTAATGGCTTCTAGCATTTTGTAGAAACTTTGCATTTTAGTTGTTCATATCAAAGTGAGGTGACATTGGGATGTTTCCAGTTGTATCCCAATTAGCTAATTTAGCTTTTGTTGTAGAAAAGCATGCACAGATGTGTTAAAGCAGTAGTCACACAGTTGTGATATGACTAGATTATCTTATCTGTTGTAAATATGAACATGACATTCTCACCAAAAGATGATGCTATATGTAGTGCAGTATTTTAGCATTTGTTTTGCTGATGAGCCATTCTTTGTGAAGACTCAAATTATATGTATGTGCTAGAAATGGTAGATACTTTGATAGAAATGTTGAAAAATTTTGAAAATCACACTTCAGTAATGAAATGTTGAAAAAACTGACAAAAAATGAGCTAAATCCAGATTATCTGATTATTGCTGCATTTAATGCACAGCTGTAGTGCAAAGCAATGTAAAGTGCAAAGTGGAGCAATGTGAAGTCATCTTTGTGTACCAAAGTCAGAACTTGGGTTGCAGAATTGTGGAGTCTAATGCAGAATAGGTATTTGCTTTTTCCAGCTGCCAGATGTTGGCTTGACTGTAGCAGCAGTCTCAGTGTGTAAGTAATTGAGTCACGTGTGAAATTTTAACTTCAAAATTGAACAGTGTTTTTATTTCTAATCATCGTATTTATGTATAGTCAATGTCCTGCTGTGTTTTTTTTAACAGTAAAGGACCTCCCTCTTCCCAGATTTGTTGTGTCAAAGAATGAACAAGAGTCAAGACACACAGCCTTGTATTCTTCAGATGCTGATAACCCAGCTTCATATTCAGGTGTGATTCCTCCTCCTCCACCTGGCAGGATACAAGTCAAAAAAGGCTCTGTGAGCCATGATGCGGTTCAGCAGCGTACATCAACTGACCAACAGGTAAATTAACTTAAAAGATTAAATGGGACTCTCAATCACTGCTGTGTAGATGTCAATTTGATAGGGCTTCTAAGCTTTGTTGCTTTCAATATAGTTTCTCAAAAATAAATATTACTGATATACATGAAGACCATAAATACCTCTGAAATACTTGCATGTAGGCGACATTTTTTATGAAGTCTTAAAATCCATGTTTAAAATAGTGGAGGTAGTGGACAAAGAATTGAGACAGCAAAGAGATTCAGTGTGTAAGTTAGGATGGCACATATAAAGTTGTAGTCATTATTATATTAACAGCTCATTTATTAAATAGTTCCCATCAATTTACTGGTCACTGGAACAGTAGTACTGAGTGCTGTGGCAGACTGAATTTCTAGTCCTTCAACATGCTCCAATACATGCAAATCTGAAATATTGTATTTAGAAAAAAATCTGTAAATTTTCACAGTTGCTTTTCTCTGTCTCACATTTTATTGTTCAGTAGTTTAACTGTTTAGGAGAGACAATGAGAACCAGAAAAACAGACCAAAGTTTTCAAATAGCTTTTTTTTGTGTTTTAATAATGAGAAAGCTGGTTTCTTTTTGTTCACTGGTTCTTTGATCTTCAGTGACAAGATGTCTGAATAAATGAAAACTGTAAAGGCTTACAGCTCTGCCCTCTCATACATAATTCCTTGGGTTTACAGTCTTTATGCTTTTTTTCCATGGGGAAATCCTTTCTGATTGTCTTTTCTACAAGCAAGAAACCAAGTACAAATGCTAAATTTTGCTCTGTGTGTGTATTGAATGACCTGTTTTCTTCCCTGTGGTATGCTTTTTTCTGGGCTTATTTTGTGAAGAATCGAGGAACTTGAAAGTGTCCCATAGTCATTCTGGAAATCCAGGAATTACTCATAAGCATTTATTAGTCTCTATGGAAAAAGCCCAGACTGATCCAATATAAAGAAAAAGTAAATTAGTAGAGGAAATCCATAATCAGTGTTTGGCTGCCTCTTCCTTTCTTCCAAGGGGAGGATGGGGAATGTAATGGAAAAAGAGCTAGCAGTAGGTCTCAAGATACCTTTTTGCTGTCTAGTTTTGCGTAGGTGTGCTTGAGAGAGCTACCAAGCATTTCACACGTTGCAGATTTCCTAGATCTTATGGTGAGGTTTTAGTTGGGTTGAAACTATGTTTCATATGCTTCCATCATGATGTAGAGTTTATTTAGTGAACAGTTGTAATCCGATACAGGAATCTGTAGTGGCATGAAAAATAAATATGGTGTTGGAGGTCTTGAGGATAAAGAAGTCACGTATTCACAAAGGTGTATGTGCATCATCCCAATTCCATTTCTCTGTCTTGGCTGGTAGAAGCAACTTGGTATCTCTTTTTCACACAAGTCTGTCTGGGATGATCAGAATAAAGAAACTCTGTAAAAGTCCTCTGAGACATCTGGCCCAGAAAACAGACTTGGGACAAATGTAACAGACAACACAGTGCTGAGTCCAGCAATTTTAAGTTGTGTTCATGGTCTAGAACGTTGGGGAAGTATTGTCTAGTTTTGCACCCTGTTGTAAAACTGAATGTTCTGTGGCTCATGCTGCATTTCTGACTGTACAATGAACCCATCCAAGAAGCCGTCTTGTTCCAATCTAATAATAATTGATTAGGATACCAGCTTAGAAATAAGCTGAGAAAGGGGCTTGAGCCCAGGTTTCTCACTTAACCACATAAATACTCTAATTGGGTTATTTTCCAGAAGATGAGTACAGCTTTTATCCATGTTTTCATGGAAATTGTTGATTTAGTTGTCCTCACCTGAGATACCATTGATATACCATTCAGATTTATAAAATCTAGAAAAAGTTTCAGATTCTGAATTCTCATGCCACCTTTTTGAGCGATGAGTATGAGAAGAA
This sequence comes from Aphelocoma coerulescens, assembly GCF_041296385.1. Taxonomy (NCBI): domain Eukaryota; kingdom Metazoa; phylum Chordata; class Aves; order Passeriformes; family Corvidae; genus Aphelocoma; species Aphelocoma coerulescens. The sequence goes on along the minus strand of NC_091016.1, from coordinate 60,809,430 downwards.
ACAAAGTCTGAGAAGTAAATCACAACCTGCCATCTTCCTAGGGATCACTCTTCTTTCTGGAGGAATGTGTGAGTTAAGCTTGGATATTTCACTCATGGAGCTTATCATGTAGTTGCTAGATACTCCATTAACAAATTTGGGGGTTTGTTTTTTCTTAAATTGTTTGTTGCTTTGAGAATGTGCCCAGCACTTGAAAATACATTGATTTCTTAAAATGCTATGGCTGAAATATTATTTGTATGAAATCATAAGGTATCTTTATCTTTAAAAACTGGGTTCATATATGCAGCTTTCCATATTAGTGAGATTTGTCATGCATAGTATAATATCTCATAATCACAAATAATTTATGTAGAAGAATTCCACTTAGTATGGTGTCTATTGAAATGTCCTAGCTAAAACTATTTCTTTATCAACGCATTATTTTGGCAGTTCCCTCAATGAACTTTACTTGGAGGCAGGGAATCAGGAAATAGCAGTCAGGTTGTGTTTCCAAAGAGTAGCTATAAATGATTTTGTGGTAGCTTTTGTAGTTTATAAATACAGCACTGGGCAGAAGTTTATATCTTTTTAATATTGTTAGAAGATGACTGAAGTCATGCCCAGCTGTCATGGAAACTACAGAACTGATTTTAGGAGTCTAGCTGAATAAAAAAAGATGCCTTCACTCACTGGATAGCATGTTAACTGCACATCGTAGTGGAGATAAAACACTGGGTGAAAATATTTTTTTTTCTTCGGACAAAATTTCTTATTCCTATAAAATAGAGACTAGGTAGAGTTGAGCACTTCTCATGACACTGTGACATCTATACAAGCACTTTGGAGACATAAGTATGCTACCACAGTGTATATACATATCTATACCTTGATAGTAGCAGCTATGTTACTAAAACTGTTAGTGTACTGAAAACTTTCTTAGAAGAGGTAGCAATGTTGAGATTAGGAAGAATTTTGTGCCTTCTGAAAGTAGCTCACATGTGACTAAATATTCTCAACCCTGGAGACATTTTGTGTTTTGCTGTTAAAGCCAAGAAGCAAATACTTTTTCCAGTTTTGTTAGGTATGATCCAGATGTTGATCAGAAACTGCTTTAGGATACTTTTACCTCTTTTCCAGGAAAGGGGAGTATCTAGCTTCAATAGATATTGAGACTAACATCTGAAAGACGTGTCTGACATACACTTACAGGCTGAACCTTGCTATATCCAGGTGAAAATAAAAGACAAAGCTGAAGGTACCCCTCTGCCTATGGGTGCATTAAGCATATTACTGGCACTCCAGATCATATGGATTTATTGCTATGTCAGTGCAGCCTTAGGAGGAGACAGCTCAAATTTGGTACCTGTAGCAGGCAGAATTTGATCATTTTAATTCTTTCAACTGTATGAAAAGTAGTGTGACTTTATTCTAAGGTTTTGCCAGTAGCTCATTTCTGTGCACTTCTGTTTTGTAGACTAGACAGGTAATTTCAGATAAAATATACCTGGTATTAAATTGTTTACAAGTATAGAACTGGACAAGATCTCATTTGCCTCTAACCCTTTATTATTATTATGAGAAATCATACTGGATAACGAGTTTTTTAGAAGATCAGGGTTCTTTCTTGAAACTGCAAAGCCTTTTATTCCACACTGGCTTTGTTGGGGAAAACTGTTCTAGAGCCTTAGTAGAAATATTCATGGGAGTATGGTGGGAATTCCCACTTAGCTCAGCCTGTTCATTTAACAACTCTGTCATTAGTATTTGCTGCAGGGCTCTACCAGTATTTACAGGAAAACTGTTGGATTCCACTTTAGCTCTGTTTCGCTTGACGAAACAATTCACAGTCTCAGTTTCATTTCATAAAATAGTTATCAGTAATCCTTAATCCTTCTCTGCCTGTGATCCAATTTGAATTTGCACTTATTGAAAGTATTTTGCTACATTTGTGTTTCTTGTTCCAAATGGTAAGTCACCAGTATTAATACTATTTTGTAGGTTTCTTTCCTGCTTCTGCTCAATATATTTCACCTCATATCCCTTGGCAGCTGTGAATGAAGCAAATCTGTCATACTTGACATATTGTAGGGGTTTGATAGTTGGCCTGTGCATCCAGTCCTCTCATTATTGCCTTTGGTATTAACTTTCATTATGCAAGAAAAACTGTATTTACTGTTTTAGAATTTAATAGCTGACTGTTCCCTGTGTCCTGAAAGGGATTGCTGCCTTACATTTGTTGTCACACTTCATAAGCATGCTGTGTAGTGTGCATAATCAGTTACCTAAAGTATCAAATAAGGTTATTGCCCAAATCAGTCATTCAGGAGCATGATTGGAGACTTCGCTTCAACCTCCTAATTCCCGTTTAATACAATCCAGTTTTGTCCCTGCTATAGCCAGTTCTTTTACACCTTAGATCCTTTTATTAATCTCCACATTGTTGAAACTATCTTGTATGACACCCCACTGAGGTATGCTTAACTTCAGGTTAAATGAAGTGCAGTTCTTTTGTTGAGGAAATCACAAAAATGCTAGCCAATTTATGTATCATTTCTCATGCTGTGATTGATCCCTTTTTCATTTGTCTCTGGTTTAATTATTATTTTCTTCAAAAATCTAATCCTCTAAAACTTTTGAAACTGCTGAGGTCAGACCAGCCAGTTTGTAATTGGCTGAACCACACATCCCCCCTTGAAAAATGTTTTTAACCTTTTTTAATTAACATGCTATTTTTAGTAACTTCTTGTCATTTAAAAAAATATCCAAGTATTGTATAGTGTCTTAGTTTTATAATTCCAGTCTGAAAAAAATAATGCTTTTTTACAATGTTTTTAAATGTGGTATTTTTTTTCTTAATTAAGATGCACTACTTAATTTTTGCCTGGTAGCTATAACCTTTTTTTTTCATCAGTTATTGACAAAGATGTTCTCATTAGTTTGATTTAACATGAAAACATTAACCATTTATGTCAACATGCTTTTATTTAGATATTTTCTGGAATCATTTAAAGAGGTAAAATAAGTGGCTTAACAATAGTAAAAGACAGAATGTTTTAATTGCTTTGATTTTTATTGAGATTTGTCTGGAGGGAAAAAATAAGGTAGTGGTTTAAATGTTTAAATATAATTGCATTGAAAACACTAAAAAAATTATAAAAATATAATTTTAATAGTAGCTGATCTAATAAACATCTACTGCAATGTGCAGACACTGAGTAAAATTTTCAAAGTCCCCAAAGAGATTAGGTGGGTAACTTCAAATGCCCGAGCTACCAGTAACCTAAATAATGCAAACTGTTTTTACATGGTGTGATTTGGAAGAGCAGATAAGTTAGGTTCTGTATCCTAATTACCTTTTAAAAATCTGATTCTGGATGTTTCAGGCTTTGAAAAATAAATAATTTCTTTTATTAATAGATCAGACAGGTGAAAACAAACAGCCCTGCTTGCTCAGTTGCAACAAACATGCTCATAAACTCAAAACACTCTCAGTTTATGAGAATGTGTGTTGCAGCTGAGGATCAGAGTTGGTTCTGATGAAACTACTGCCTCTGTTTACTAAAGTGTGAAGCTCAAGACAAAACTGAAGTGGAAACTGTACAACAAACCGTGTTTTCTAGGTACAAGTGTATGAAAATGATAGCTTTTTATCCACTGCAGAGGCAGATACATAGTTATTACCCTATATACAAGGGGTGAATGAACCTGTGTGTAGTTGCAGTTTCAGTAAATCTCTACTCATGTTTTGCCATGACTGCTTTTGGATGAGAGTCAGTGTTTCTACTGTCCTGCCTCCTCCATCTTCCTTCTTTACACTTGCATCAAGCCATCAGTATTTTGGCCAAGACATTTGATATGTACACACATATTTGTGTGCATATATATAAATATATTAAAAGAAACCAACTAAGGCTCTCTTAAGATTCTAGTAAGCTAGGTGAATGAATACCACAAGTGCTATTTGTGAGTGACTAGGATTGCACAAGGGAAAGATGGTGCCACAGTAATGCTGTCTAAATTGGTTTAAACTGAGTTTAAACTGGTTTGAGAATGTCTATCTTGTGATGACAGTAAAGCTGAAGATGTGTGTTGTCCCCCTTCCAGAAGTTTTTTGATACCAGAGCCGGTGACATGCTTTTGCTGTTCAAAAATTTTGGAGTCTGTAAGCTCCAAATCAGTTGTGGGAAATCTGTAAATGCTCAGAATTCCAACATGTTGTCTTCCACATTGAGAACAAAGTTAATTATTTCCTATAGTAATTTGTGCTTCTCATGATCTGATTACTGTTATTACATGCTTTACAGAATCACATGAACCACATGTGAAGTAAAGATTTAGAAAAATTGAAGTTGAGAATCATATTTACAATTTCTTCCTGTACCAGCATAAGACCAGCTGTTAGGCAGAGGCTTACTGAAGAGTCACAGTGCTCAGCCTAGGGCAGGGCTGCTTCATGAGGACTGTGTGTCAAGTTTTAATGTTCACATGCAGTTACTACAAATAGTGGGTAGTTTCCTTCAGGAAACTATCATACATTTGCCTCAGGTTTTCTTCAGTGTCTTTCTGGACCATCTGCTTTGTAAGAGTACTGGATTAAATGAGTAACATCTGTGTCCAAGCATAGCTTTCTCTAGGTCTGCTCCATGATGTTCTGTCTAAAAAATTCAAACATCCTTCAAATCTTGTTTGATAAAAGATGGCTTGTATAAAAGCCAATGGAAGAGGAAGCTTTTTGTAGGTTTAAGTAATGCAGTGTCATGGTTTTCCTATCACCTGTTGCACAGTGCTAAGCACAGTAGCCATTCAACTTCAGTTCCATTTTCCAGCCTGCAAGTGGCACTCTGAGTACCCTGACACCTTCCCCTCTTGCCCCCATCTACCTGAGAGGATAAGAACGCCCTGCCATTGAAAACAGATTTGTCAAGTAAAGGCAGCAAGAAGAAATCTTCAGGCAAATTTCAGAAAGGCATGTAGCTGCAACAAAAAAGGTCTTGAGTTGGTGAAGGTACTGTGGAAGAACAGTAACTCAGACTGTGCAGTCAGCTGATGCCTCAATTAAAAGCTGAAGTGAATTAGTATTGCTCCCAGCCACTTAATAAAACTCTTTGCCAGTGTGTATGAGCATGATTTAAACACTTGGAATGGAAATCTTGTGGCCTAGAAACGTAGTTGGGGAAATCTGACTTGATGGTCAGAACTTCCAGAAAATACCTCATCTGCAGAACCAACCAAGGTGGCTTTGCTTCACAGGGAATAGGAAAATCAAGAGCCAAAAAAGGCAAAAGTTTACATCAACACATAACCAATCATTGTGGCTCTAAAGCTTTTTTTGTTAGGATGCATGTACTTTTAGAATATACCTTGCTTGGAGAAAAGCTTGTTTATGGCACTCTCTTACTTTTTTAAAAGACTTTCAGACTTCCGTAGATGTAATATTGTTTAAAAGCTTAATGGTTTTTGAATATTAGGCAAAGTAAATCAGTTTGGATAATTTTGGGGAAGCCTGCAGTCAGTCTGTCTGTTGGTACTTGATAGTATGTTAACATCTGTTAACGTAGAATGCCAAACTTTCTGTGTACTGCTGAAATAGATTTTGAGATTTTTGGCTTTGTTATTACTTTTCAGGATATTTGGAGTTCAAGATTTGCTTTTTTGTCCTTGTTTTTATTAATACAGTTCAGTTCAAATTGGGAGAACTGGCAAACAAGAATGTCAAAAGATAAAGATATAGGGGAGAAATTACTTTCTACTACATAAATACTTTGTACAATAGAAATCATTTTTCCTTTGTATTTTATTTGAAATGAAATTAAGTGGTAATCTGCATGTCTCATTAGCACTGATTCCATGAGCATGTAGAAATTGCACATATGATTCTCTTTTTTCCCCACCTGTTCAGGAAGAGTATAGTACAATATGGGATTAAAGAGAAGCATGAGCCTTAGCATCAGGGCAACGTTACCTTGTACAGCAGAGAAGTCCTAGATGGCATCATTCTTTTTTTAAAAATTGCATCTATGTTTTTGTATATTAAAAAACCAAGTGTCCTGTCTGGTGATTTTTTTTTTTCAACAATCCTTGATTCTGTTTTTTTTAAAATGAAAATAAATGACTGTGAATCGTTCAATGAACATTTGGTATGATAATAAAATGTATAGTAAGTATTTCTTTTGAGACCTGGTTTCAAATGTAACTTTTATCACAAGTGAAAGTGAGTCTTTACAATCTAGTTTCCTTTGTAGCTAAGTCATTTAACTCAGCACTGCTGTTGTTTTAAGAATGCCAAGTTAAAAATATTAGATGACATTTTTTATGTAAATGTGTCCAGTCCTAGTCATACTGTATCTGACTTCTCCTGTTCCCTCATTTTAATAAGTACTAAAATTTTCACTCTCTAAAATGAGAGTTAAACTGCAGTGATGGTTGTTTCTAGAAATAATGGTTTTAGATAGGCTTTTATGTATTTAGTTATGTAGTAAAAAACTTAAAAGATTCCTTTGTTTTATTAGGAGTCCACATCTCCAGTTGTTTCACCACAGCAATCCCCACCAACCTCTCCACATACATGGAGGAAGCACAACCGCCATCCCAGCGGAGGGAATAATGAGCGACCTCTTGCTGGACCTGGGCCTTTTTGGGCTCCATTTAGTGAAGTACAACCAGGTATAAATGTCTTGTTATGCTTCTGCTGTAACTCAGAGTTGTGGAATTCTTAAATAAGTAAAATAAATGAGCTTAGGACAGTTTATCTTTGTGCTTTCCAATCCTGGAAATTTCTTGCAGATTCAAGTGTCTGTGTTGATAGCAGCACTGTAGAATCTGTGGTCTTGCGTATGGCAGATCCATACATGGGAAATGCTAAGGGTTTGGAGGGAGGAAAAGAGAGTGTTTAAGTTTCCCAGTGGAAAGTTTTTAAAAACAAACCCAAATCCTGTTGAAATTGTGCAGAAGCTGTCAGTATACCTGAAAATGTGAGTAGCTCAAAGGAAAGCAGCAGATTGTTTGTTTGTTTGAATTATATTTCTGGTATATTCGTTGAATTGCTAGAACAATTAATTTGATTTCTTTAAAGTTAATGTAAACAACTGAAGCTTCTGCATTTCCAATTTGTCAAGCTAGAACCAACCACTTGTTTCAGTGAAGCTTTTCATCCTTTAGTGTTCTTCATTTAACCTGAAGACCCTCCCTGTTGTTGTATCATTGTATTCAGATTTAAAAGCTTTCTCCCTTTGTATCTCTTGTTTTAAAAAGTTCTGTTTTCTTTTCTGATACTTGGCAGTCTTAATAAATTTGGGAGCAATTGTAATTCAACTTTTGACTTTGGTGATACTGCTGAATAAGATGTTGCATTTTATAGGCTGTAGTTTGAGATTGAACTGTGATTGCTTGGTTTACTTCAGTTATGATATTCCAAAATTGGTCTGTTACATTTCAACCATTGTCATTCTGTAGTTCTAAGCATCCATGGAGGAACAGGACTTCTATTAGAATTGCTTGGATGAGAAAATAAAACTTTAGAAGTGAAGTGGGTTGTATGCAGAGGTTTATGCCAGTGTCCTGAGTGTTGTTTGCTAGTAAGTCCTAGTCAATTTACAATTAAAAAAAAAAAAATTATTAGTCTACTCATTGCATATATAATCCCTTCTAAGGGTTCAGTCCAAGCACTGTCAGCACACAATTTCTCAACGTTTTTTCTCCTATAGTTCAGTTTATTAGTGTTTCTCTAAGGCTGAAATACAGGTATGTCTGATTTCTAAGTTGAGAAGTTTTTCTAACTTAAAAAGTCAAGTACTCCAGGACAGTATGCAAACTCTTCCTAGTGTTGAAGAGTTCAATATTGTTATCTTAAAAATAAAGTTGTAATACCATGATAATATTTCAGTTTGGTAGTGGTTTTCCTGTGATGTTTAATGGGTTAATTTTTTAGATATTGTCTGAGCATATTTCTGAACAAGCTCAGTATTCCCCAATTTTATATTCCATACTGGAACACATTCATAGTTTATTTAAAGTAATTTGAAGATGCAGTTATAGAAGGATTGTCTGTTCTGGCAATGCTAAAGATAAAGTGGTTTTTCATATATTAGTTTAAGAAAAATTGTCATCATAATTTACTGTGGATGATCCTTTTGCACTGCAGATCATTAATTATTGCTTTGAATTTGAGCTGTTGTAGGCAGTTCATATTTTTTCCCCCTCTCTTGATCCTACATTTCAAGGACAGTGTTTATAGCAAATTATGTTCTCATGACATTTAGATAAAACCAGACAGGCTGTTGGATAGTTTTCTGAAAACCAGCAGTACAAACTCATCTTGATTCCAGTGCAAGATGTTTTTGAGAAACCAGGTGAAGTGTTATAGTTTCAGTAGGACTGTGCCATTTCACTTGTGATCCAAGAAAAATGAGAACCCAGGTCTCTCTGCTTGTATTTCACTTTATTCTCGAACATTATTTCATCTACTGAGGCTGTCAACTGTAATCATGAAACCTCAAGTCTGAAAATGTTTCTGGAGGGTCAGATAATAAACAGCATGTTGCCTTAAACCAGAAGGGCAAAAATCAAATCTCAAATCTAATTTTTTTGTTGGAGAAAGATGTATTTAAACAGGAAGATTCTGACTTATGCATAGTAAATGTTCCATTGCATCCTCATACTCCCACTATGAACAAAGTTAAACAGTGCTTTCTCTACTAAATTGGGCTGTAGAATAATTATTAGATAATAACTCAATTGTTGGTTTTAAAAATCTTACACAAGATTTTAAAAATCTTGTCTTCCATTGGAAATCTAAAGCATAACTTATAACTGTAGTTGTCAATTTCTTAAGAAAGAAAGCCTGTTCTTATCATAACAGAGCAAAAGAATTTGGATTTTACAATTCTTCATCACTATGTTGTCCAGTAATTCAGTTGGGATAGTGTTAATGATGCTTCATATGTTACTGGTTTCTGAGGCACTGTGACAACTAGCTCAGTGTGCTTACAAACCTGAAATCAGAAGCCAAGGCTTGTTACCATCTCTCTTCAAGAATTTTTGTAGAGAGAGAACCCCAAAGGGTGCATCTATTTTTCTTTAATATCAGGAATTAAAGTTCGGTGACAGACATTGATTACCTGTGTAGAATATTTATAGTTAGCTCAGGTCTCATCCTGAAATGTCACAGTCAAGTCTGTTAAAACCTGAGTCTCTCAGGTCCTCCAGGTGCCTCTGATTTAGCAGTTTAAGATTAACATGATTTTTTAACAGATTTATGTCCCTACTCTGGCTTGCATTTCCAATGTGGAAAAATCTTCACAGAATAATCCACTGGATGACTGAACACCTTGTAGGAAGCAGAATTGTATATGAGATGTGAGCTTCCTGTTCCTATGGTTATAAGAGAGCAAAAACTAATAGTCCATACTTCTGCCTTTTCATCTTATTTTGCACTACAGCTCCAGCTGCTAGAATGTTGCTGATGTTGACAAACATGGAAGAAAGAACCCTTCCCTACTTCAAATGATAGTTGAGTGGCATGTCAAATGTGAAAATTATTTTTTATTACCTTGTAGTCTGTTGGGACTAGATGCAAAGCAGAATATTTACGTTGGTAGTATTCAAATAATCAATGAAGTAATAATAATGAAACAAGTAAAAAAAAAATCTCAGATCTTAGGTTCTGTCCTAGGACATTTGTTAGTTTCTTTGGCATGACATCAGAGTTCTCTGTTGATATCTGAATACATATGAGGAATTGCAGCCCTAAGCCACACTAAGCCAGACATGTTTCTTTTCTCTTTGGGAGGGATTTTGTAGCAGTTTGAACATTTCAGGGATAGGAGGGAAACATGTCTACTGTGCTAAGAGTTCCCTTGCATCTTTAGGGCCCTAAGATATTTACCAGGCTGGCAGGGGACTCAATAGTCCTTTGTCCCCTAGTTAATGCTTCAATAACTGATGATAAAGGGCCTTGTTACAAGCTATGTATTACTCCTACCTGGGCATAAGAGCTCTCCAGCATTTTATCTTATTGTCAGAATTGTATTCAGCTCTGGTTTTGTTTCAACACAGACTGTTGATAAGGAGAGCTCTTCTTAGTTTACAGAGTTAGTTGAAAATGTAGTTCTAGTAAACCCATATTTATCTCGTTATTCAATAGTATGTGTTAACGAGAAAGAACATTTGTTACACTTCTGTTTAGATCTCAAAGGAGGCAACTTTTATTCCAAAGGAAATGAGATCATTTTCCATAAGTTATCAATGTGTTAGTAAGATATTCAAGCTATAGGAAGATATAGAGCAGCTACAGGAATTTGTTAGACCTTCATACTAAACCTAGAGCATTAAACTTCACCAGCTTGTTCAAATCTCATAATAGGTCTTAGGCCTCTTCTCCATTCAAAGTGGTGTTACAGGTGTTTCCACTGATGAAGATGCACAGAGACCATTGAAGGCTTTCTTCACTGGGTTACAAATCATAAGGTAAAAATAGATCAATGGTTTTGAGTCTTTTCTGTGACCCAGAGAAATTCCAATTTCTCTTCCACCTCTCTGTTTCCAGTTTGGTTTTGTCAAATTGAGTTACTGGCTGGTGGTAGTCCTTGAGTATGTGTGTAGATCCAGGTCTCCATGGTAACTAGTAATCTTTCTCCAGTGTTCTCCAGGTTCTCCAGCCATTCCATTCTGTGTCCTAAAACATTGCATTGGAGAGTAAATAACAGGAACAGTAAAGCAAGAATGTTCTTGCTGGCATTATTTGCACAGGGAAGAAAGGAAACAGTTCTTTCAATACTTGTAAAGTACTCTGAAGGTATCACAGTTTGGTGCTGCTGGCATCTCCATTGCTGTCAAAGTACTGCTTTGGAACAGATATTGTGCTAAGTGGGATATGAATTGAACTGTACCAAGACCAGTTGTTGGGAGAAGTGAAGGAGGAGTAAACATATATAAGATTAGTGGTGGTAATGTCAGTGTCTGAGAGGCAGAGAAGGGGAAAGCCAATGTCTCAAAAATAAATTTGAGTGTGGCATATCGATAGGACTGATGGGAAGGTCTTGTCTGCATCTGACTGTCTGTTAGTCCTGAAAGACACAAGGTGGAAAGAGACTGAGCTAGTGTTTGAGAGTTAGGTGAACTACTGAAGAAGAACCTCAAAGCAAATAAAGCAAAGTCAGGTGCATTACCTTTGTTCTCAGCACTTTTGGATAAAATCACTAGAAGCTCCAGGCCACATCAGGAGATTCCAAAAGTGGAGGATGAATTTGGGACAAAAGGAGTAGTTAATAGTGCCTTTTTATCATATTCAAGCTAACTTAAAAAATCTCCCATGAAAAAATATCTTGATTAAATTCTCCTCCTGCAAATACTACCTTTTACTCAATGTAATGCAAGATTAAATGTGTTCTGCACAATTATGACTATTGTATGTAGGAGAAGAGCAAAGATAAAGTGTTTCTAAGCATTTTTCTTATTACTTTTCATTTATGGAATGAAAGAGTAATTGCATGTTGCAAGATATTAGATAGCAGCACTGTGTACTAACAATTATACTGTCACTTAAGATGTTAGTCCTCAGCATGCCTCACAGATTCTCAGATTTCCTTCATTCTGTTTATTGCAGTGTAGTTTCGTAAAGCCTTCAAGAACCTGAAATAGTTGATGTTTGTCAGCATCATGACAAGAAATTCTTGGTGTTTATTGCTTGAAAGTAAATCTTACTAGCAGGATTAAATTTATGACATCAGTGTCCTATTTCTTGTTGTGTGGAGGGCTTACAGGAACTCACAAGAAGCTGACTTGTCTTTTAAAAGGAAGTCTATTTCTACATACAAGGCAGAAATTCTTATTTAAGTATGACTTTATTTGGCATATTTCAAGAGAAAGCATTTAATGGTACAAGAAGAGTAGATTCATCAGTTTCACAAATGTTGTTTAGATTTAAGGAGTTCAGCATTTCTTTCAGGAAACGAGGAGTAGAATGAAGTCCTGGGATTCTTCTAGACTTGTTCTAAATGGTTTGTTTTCTCTCTGATCTGAGTTCCTTAAATTTTTAATTTGCAACTGCAATTTTAAAGAATCTTGGATGTTTTTGTATGTAGAGCAGTGGATGGCCATATCTTTCAGTAGTTGCTTCATTGTTATTTTAATATTAAGACATTGAACGTTGGCAGTACTTCAGAAGTAGATTATAGCAGGTGAATCTCTGTTGTGCTCCAAATAGTTAATACATAGCAGATATCAGCATTCTGTATGGATGCTTTTTATTAATTTTGGCCTGTTTTTAGCAACTGAGTTAAGTTACTGCAGAAATTATGTAGAGGAAAAGGATTATCTGTGCCAAAAATCCTGATTCTTAAAAGGAATTCCCAAGACTTTCTTTGAATGGCAGACTAAAACATAGAAAAAAGTTCAATAATGACAACGAAGTCGAATGCTAGTATTGTATGCCACTTTTAAATAGTATTTGTCCATATAAGTGTTGCTCATTTCAATTAAATGAAAATGTGTTTATTAACTCATTCAAAAACCCATTAAATGGGTAAAAGCCAAATTACATTTTCCATGTGTTGCAATAAGCTCATTCCTCAATTCTGTCTTTTTAGTGCAGATTGAAGCTAACCTAATGTAAAAATCTACAGGAGTGAGATGTCAGGAGATTAAGTTTGTCACCTTGGTGCAATTTGGTTTTCATTTTTCTCATTATTCTAGACCATAACTCCCTTACAGGAGATATTTCCATATCCATAGTTCTTTCTCAGTTTTCAAGGTTGTCTTTTGAAAAGGAAATGTTTCTTCTACTTTCAGGCTCATCTACTTCTAGTGATCCCATATGGTCTGGCCATTCACCACCACCCCATCAAGAAAATTGGGTCAGTTTTGCAGATACCCCACCAACCAGTGCTCTTTTAGCCATGCATCCTGCTTCTGTCCAGGTGTGACACTTTATTGGTATTTGATTTGCTTCATTCAGATCGATGTTGCAATCCTTGGTTTTTTTCCTTCATAATTTTCATTGCAGATGTTTACTGTGTATCTGTGCTGTAGTCTCTTCAGTGCTATTTGCCCAACAGATACTTGTTTCATTGAGTTGCCTTAATTTGGAATGATTAAATGAAAGCTACTAATTTTAAAAATGTCAACAATTATGACTTTAAAGCATTTGTATTTAGCTTTTTATGCATATGAGCCATACTTTTTTTTTTCCTGCTTACATACCTGCACTCATTCCATATGTATCAGTGTGCAAAAATACCCTGTCGTTATCCTGGAGATGCAATCTGCCAATGGCTTCCTGCAGTTTTTAAACTACTGTGAGATTTAACTATGCTTTATATTTTGAAGGCAAGAAGTTGAGAATTCGTAGAAGCATTTTAGGTAGATAAACTGAAGAAAAATATTTCATTTCAGGACCAGACAACAGTACGAACTGTAGCATCAGCTACAACAGCAAATGAAATTCGTAGGCAATCAAGTAGTTATGACGACCCCTGGAAAATAACTGATGAACAAAGGCAGTATTATGTTAATCAGTTTAAAACCATTCAACCTGATCTAAATGGATTTATACCAGGTAAGTTATTCTTTATGAAATATAATTGTGGGTGCATCAGTTCTGTTACAAAGACTTTGTTTTGTACTTAGACTTGCATACTATTTTGAAGGAAGATCTGCATTTTGCTGATAATAGTGTACTATAGTTCAGTGTAATTCAAGAAAGACTAGAAACTGATTTACCTTTTTCCTTCATTTAACCCTAGTAATTAGTGCCATTTTCCCCAGAACCTTTGCTAAACAACTCCTCACCTTTACAGTAAGTCTGAGTCTTCTAATGATTTCACTTACCTTAAATATTAAAAAAGACTGTTGCCATTTTTCAGGATCTGCAGCTAAAGAATTTTTCACTAAGTCAAAACTACCTATTCTTGAACTTTCTCATATTTGGTAAGTGTGATGATTGTTTAAAATAATTATTAATGGTAACTGTTTAGAAAGATGACAGCTACTTGGTAGACATCTAATAATTACTTAATAGAAAGTGTTAAGTAAAATTTCACTACCACATTAGTATGTTCAGTCCTGCTCATATTTATGCCAGTATTGCTTTAGTGGGTTTTAATGGGTCTAGGCTGGTACTATTTACAAGGCACTTTGAGAAAATTTAAAACTCTTCACAGTTAGAAGCAATTTGAGCTTTTTATTGTCAAAAATGCATTCAAATTTAAATAATTAATTCCTTATCTATACTTATTTATTCATTTATGTCTAAGTAAATTTAAAGAAGATAAACACACATATTTTTAAATACAATTTGTGTTACACGATGACAAATTTAGCTTTGAGTTTGTGCAAATCTTCTATTTCATTGTATTCTGGAATTTGTACTGCATCATGGCATGCTATCATTACATGGCTTACCTTGGCAGGTGTTATCTTCCTTTCAGTGTAATGATTTGTTTCAGGTATTTTTCCCATTTAAAATAAATCCTGTTGCATAGCACTATAATTTCAGTAGTATACTTTGCCAAAAATCTGAGGCCAATGATATTGTGTAGTACTGTCTTAAATGGGTTAAAACCAGTGAGAAATAAAAGTCACTTTTTAAATGATCTGTAAACTCTTACTAATGAAGGCTCATCATCTTGAAGAGTAAAGCATGTAGTGCTAATATGAAGTGTTTAGTAGGATAAAGTGAATGATAAACTTTGCTCATCCAAGTAGCAAAACAGAAGCCTGTCTTTTGGAAATAAAATAACCTTTAGAAATTTTATTTATACCAAATTTTCCTTCGTAGGGAGCTGTCAGATTTTGATAAAGACGGTGCACTGACATTGGATGAGTTCTGTGCTGCATTTCATCTGGTAGTTGCTAGGAAGAATGGGTATGATTTGCCAGAAAAGTTACCTGAAAGTTTAATGCCCAAACTGATTGATCTGGAAGACTCAACGGGTAAGATACGGGTTCAACACAAATGTCAGTATTTTAAAATTGTGGTCTAATTGTTACATTATATCAGCAGATATTTGTTTGTATGAGCAGAAAGCACTTGTCAATATGAAGTAAAGCATAGTGCAGTTTTTAGAAGTCTTAGTGCTCAAAGCTAATTTGAGCATGTACATATTTCTGTAGAGGGCAGTTATTTAGGAACAGTACACATACACTATTACATTTGGAAATACTGACTGTGTCCTTTAAAGGTTAAGGAAAACAAAATTGTCACAGTATGGATTTTATTCATGACCAGCTATTTTATTCCAGTTTCCCAATCCAGCTATACTTTAGACTCGCTTTCAAATGAATATGCTTTCTGTTCACCCTCATTTGTGAAAATACAGCATGAGTTTTTAAGTATTGAAGACACTTAGAGAATATTCCCAGATTCAATGCTAAGGGCAGGATAGGTCTTTAAGAGTGCAGGATCAGTACCATAGACTTTTTTTTTTTAAATTCAACTCCTGACTTGAAAGCAGATTTATCCTTCATTGTGTTGGCACCTAGTTGTTCTGCACATTGTCCTTTACCTTTGGGTACTCCCAGAAAAACCACTGGATGTATGAGTTCTGCTTGTTAATATGTGCCAAAAACTCAGTCCTATAACTGAAAAACAAACTACTGTTCCACGTAAAAGTGGTGTACAGGTACTATGATTTGCTAGAATTTTGTATCTATTCACTATACTTCATACTTCAAAGTATTCTTCATACTGTGTGTGTAGGTTGTCAAAGACTTTAATCTCAAAATTATTGATGAGTTCTTAAACTAGATACTGTATTTCTTATCTGTGCTTTAATAATGAAACCGGTTTGTGTGGGAGTAGGTTTGCTCTTCCAAGAGCAGCCGCTGAAGTGTTTTCAGTATGAGTAAGCATTTTGCTGTGATGAAGATATTCATAAGAAGTAGCTGCAGTTAATTGGGCTAATACCTAGCAAATGTCTAAAACCTTCCCATTCTCTCTATTTTTGTATTAAAGTAGTGATCAAGCAAAAATCTTGGTAGTTAATGAAATAACATTTATTTGTATAAACCATTGTTACTAGGAAAAAAAACACAAAAAAGCCCCAAAAACTCCACACCCAACCACTATATTTGTAGTTGATCTTCTATTGCCTTTATTGGTCGTAGATTTCAGCTGAAGTTGTCTGGAAACTTTATACATCAGACACTAAACCAAAAAGTGTTATGTGTATGTTTACTGTTCTCACTTTACAGGCAACTTTGTTCATATAAAACTTCTGACTTATTTTCATGAGGTACAAAGTGGTCTTTCAATTTGAGGGAAAACTGCTTTTAAAAGTTTTTCCCTCTAGTAGGAAGTTGCTCTGTTCTAGTGAATGTTAAAAGGTTACCTTGCTATGTAAGCCATGCTTAAAAAATAATAAAATCTGATTGATACTTTATTCTGCAGTTATTCAGAGCTACAATGGAAAAATTAAAGTTCTTGCAAACTTGTGGGGTTTTATCCAAATAGCTTTATTTTATTTATATATTATTTGGTCAACAGCATTGGAAATAGCTAATATTCTCTAGCACATAATATGATTTTTCACCAAAACTTCTATGTTGAATAAAATACCTTAGACGAAGTTATTGATGTGGCTATAGTTTTATGTTTAGTTACAACAGTCTAAATCTCCAGTATACATTTACTAATTTGAAAGTTAGTGTTAGGTCTGTCTATTGGACATGCTGAATTATATGAGTTTATCTTAAGGACTGTCAATCAGCCTGGAAAGATGAACCAGTTAAATTTTGGTTGTATTTCAATAAAGCTTTCTTCCAACAGTTGTCTTAGAAACTATAAAGTGTGACACCAGAGTGTCTTTTTGAGTGCACTTTTTGCATGGGATAAAACTTTGTCAAAGAAAGAAATGGTTGATGATCTTCTGCTGACATGCCTCAGTATGAATAATGTGCAGTCAAACTGTTGAAGATGATGAATTGCTTGGATGTCTTCTAAAACAATGTGCAAGATAGGAAACTTTATTTCAAAAGTGTTAACAGTGCCATTATTAATCCTGTTCTTTTGTTAGAAAGTTTCCCATTAATCTTCTGCACTATTCTTCTGCACTTGAAAAGTGCTACTTTTTTCCATTTTGACTTTTGAACTAGTGGCCAGCAGAAGGAGGAGTAACAGAGGGCTCCCTGCACCCTCTGGCTGTGTTCAGACTGGAGAGGAAGAAGTCTTGTGAGCTGCTCTGGCAGCCTCTCCCTCATCAGCCGCTGTGAATCCAGTATGTGACAAGCTGCAGGTGTTCCAAACCTGTTTGAGATACACTCTTGCTTTACATCTGGTTTCATGACTAGAGATATGTATTTTTTTCACATGGCACAGACTTACTGTATAATTAAGTATTTGTACAGTTGGTTATTTTCCTAGTACAGCAGTACATCTCTACAGAATTGTAATTCCTTCGAACTCAATTTCATCTCCATTAATAAAAGCTACCAACCTTTACAAAAGCTGAAAAGCAAGTTCTGCTCTTCTGTGAATTTTTGTTTGGCTTGCTGCCACAATGCCATTTCTTGGTAAGAAAAAGAATCTGCCATGCCTTATGTCTTACACAATTAATTTAACCCTTAAAATTTTCCATGGAATGTCTTATGCATGTTTTGTGGAGGTATTTGCAGAATTCTTTGAATTGCAGGCAGCTGTGTAGTCTATCCACAACAACTTTCAGCCTTATCTTTTGACTTTTTAGTTCAGTTAGCTAGAGTACTGTCAGTGAAATGAGAATTTTGAGGTTTTTAACTTAATAGAAAATTTTTATTCTTATTACACTTCAGAGCAATTAACATGCAATATGTATTTCCAAAATATTGCCACTGATACATTTTGGGCTTAAAATGTTATTATGTGTACAATGACCACAGCATGTCAGCTTGACTGCTTGGTGACTTTATGATACCTTGATGTAACCTATTTTTATTGCTTTCCCTAAAGGAAAGCAGTACAAGATGCTAGGTGCTGGGCATAATTTTGGAAACATTACGGAAACAGCCTCATCATGTCTGGCTATTTAAAGGAAGTTTACATGACCTTTGAGATTCTGATGAGTTGTGTTTTCTGTGTGTGGCTTTTTTCTTTTTAGTAGCACCTCAGTTGCCCCTGACCTCAAGGTGGCACAATTAATTTCTCTTTGGATTTCAGTGTTTTGGCTGTGCCTGTTGCTGTCTGGAGACAATAATGGGTTGTTACTTCTCAGAGGTACAGGTGGTCACCACTGACTATTCAAGTATTCAATGGTTTTCAGTTCAATTTGACATTGGATTTGTTATTAACTTCTTCTGAATGAAGATTGCCAGGCAGAATATTGACTTGTCTTAGCAGAAGAGAAGGCTGCAGAGTTCAGCTCTTTAGGAACCTGAAACCAATCCATTTTGTAAATTTCAATTAACTTTTGGTACAACATCATCTTGTGGCAGTCATCTTCAATCACATACCCATGAAGCAGTCCTTTCTAATGGTAATTTAATTAAACCAGTTTCTTCTTGTTTAGTATACTGTCTTGTTCAGAGTTTTAATTCTGTGTACTGCTGATATCATGTTGATATGTCTAGCTACTTATCAGTCACTCTTTCAGCTGTTCCTGTTACTTATACTCTGAATAGTTGTAATTGGAACTTTCAGGTTTTTGAGGCTCTCAATGCCTTGCTTTAGCTTGCATTGTGATATCTAGAATAGGAGACATTGTAAGCAGGATTTTGCTGTGTTAGGCAGAATGCTTAATCTGCTGTTCAGATTTACTTTGAAAGAAAACTAGACAGTGCCAAAGGACCATTTAGTAACAGCAATGTGACAGCTACTAGATTTACTCAGCTTGCAAAATGTGAATGGAAACACCACTGTTCTAGTAAGGAGGCTTGAAACTAATATTCTTTGGGGACTAATCTAAGGGAATGGTTTTCTTAATGTGTTTTCAATTTTTTTTTTTGTGTTTTCATTGAGATACTGGTTTTGCTCTGAACTTTCATGCAAGGAAGTATTTTGTTCTGTAAGATGAAATGCTCAGTGCATATGATGTAATACATATTTACATATGATGTAATAAACATCTATTAACAAAATAGAAGTTATTTTCTCATACTGTAAGAAAAACTGTTTAATTCTTTATGTAATCAAAATCTGAAAAAGCTATTTAAAAGCTGAAGTGCTGGGAGATAGCATGGTACAGAGTAATCTTCAAAGTCTAATTTTCAGAAACGTTCTTAAAATAAGAGTAGTACCTGATAAACAGGGTATTGTACTTAATCAGTTGTTGGGTTTTTTAGGTTTTGTCTGCTGCTAAGTATTTACTTGAAAAAGATGAAAACAAAGGGTGCTTTGCCCTTTCCATGAGATGTGAGCAACTCTTCTAAAAATAAGCTGAATGCAATTTATGATTTTTGTTTATAGTGATTCCTGTCGTTTCAGAAGTTGGGGAACAGACTGGTGAGGTAGGTTACTCCGGCTCTCCAGCAGAAGCACCTCCAAGCAAGTCTCCATCAATGCCATCACTAAACCAGACCTGGCCAGAATTGAATCAGAGCAGTGAGGTTAGCAGTTTTATCTAAGAGTTATTTCATTCAATAAATAAATTTCATATGCATCCATAATTTGTCGTAAGTGAATTGTTGATCACAAATCATGAAACAGTTAGCAGGACAATAGACACAAGAAGGTTTTGTGTTAAAATGTTAAATTATTTTCATTGTTATTTTTCTGTCTCATTGTGAGATGAGCTACTGTTTAAAATGTTGTCATTAATGGTGATTAAGCTTTATATTAATCACAAAATTATCTCATAGCCTGTTTTGGAAAAGCTGAATTAATGCCTGATTTTTTTTTCATTTAGGGCAGGTTTTTGGTTGGCGTTTTTGTTACCTCTGAAGAAATTTTTTAGCAAACACTTTTGCTAAACTACAGAATAAGTTTCTGACTGATCTGGACATTGAGACTTATTTCTGGAAGTTATTTTAGCCTGAAATATCAGCAGTAATATAGAGAATTCATAGCCCTGGGTTTGTTTCAGAAGCAGAGACTCAGAGTTGAGTCTGAATCCAGCCACTGGCTAAATTTATTTAAACCTTAAATTTTTACTGTTACATACTTCTGCTTCATCACCCTTAAGCATACATATTTGCTATGTAAGCGGTCTTCTGTAGTAATGCTGTATTTCGTCAGAATTTGAAAGTTAGCAAACAGTATTTTTTATATTATTTTTCCCCACAATTGTCCATTGCTTAAAAGGCCTGTAAGGGATTGAGTCCTAGATTTTACTTGTTGCTCCGTTTTAACATTTTTGCCTCTGGCTTAGAATAAACCCATGTTTTATTCTACTTCAGATCCTCCAATGAGTTTCTGACTGCAGCCATATTCAAAGATGATGTAGGCTTACTTTTCATTATGAGGGAGGAAAAAGTAATGAAATTATTTTTTGAAAACTATTTTTGATTATCCGGGACTCAGTAGAAATTGAAAACTTGTTTTAACATGTAAGATAGTTCTGTCAGTAGCTGAGTCTTACCTTCTATTAAAAGAGCTTTTTGTGGATTTTTTTCTTTCTTCATTAGACTTCAAGTGAATAGAAAATTGGTAGTAGAAGATTTAGACAAACAAAAGGAAAGTCAGCATGAAGCAGAAAATAAGCACATTTTTAGGATTAAAGCTAGGAGCAGGGGAAGCTTCCTTCAGTTCTCATTGCCCTCGCAAGGGCAAATGCTAGCCTCATAGTCACATCCTTACCAAATAAAAAAATGTTGGAAATTATTTAGTGATTCCTAGTTGCCCTGTTTGGCAGAGTGACTCAAGACTGCTGGTAGGAAGCTATGTTTTAAGAGGGAGGTGGAGCAGATATTCATTCTGTTGTTGCTAAAAAGCTGTAAATGTCTGCATCTGCATTAAAATTTGCACAGATACATTCCCTTGTGTTTTCAGTAAAGATTTACTAAGCTAATCATTTGGTAACCTGCATCATAATTGAACAGATTCCTTCAGTGTCTAATGCAACTCAAACCAGTTGAATAGGATAATTCCACTAGTGGAAAAAAGTGAATTACAATTCTGTCAGCCAGAATCTTGTCTTATGAAACTGACTATCCATTCACATAGATAAGGTGGTATTTTCTTTTTGAAAGTCTGCTAAAACTTAAGAGGTTTCAAAAAGTTCTCACAGTACTATACTACTGGATACTAACTATACTAAAATAAGAGTTGAACTAAATGTTTAGTTTTTTGTTCTAACACAAAGGAATTTCTGGTTTTTCAGATGTGTTGCTGTGCACATTTCTTTCTACTCAGCGTTTTCTTTTCAGCATGAGTCAGGTCAAAGTCCTCAAGGTTTTAATTCCATGAAAAAATTTCTGGTATTGCTGCAGGCACCAGTCTAATTGTTTCCTTTTTCAACCTCTTACAAGTGTCATCAACAAATGAATTGTTTCTAAAAGCTCTGCATCTTTTGATTATCTGTCATCCCAGGCAGTCTCATCCTGTTAGTCTCAAAACTGTTGGTTAGTCTGTTCTTTCTAGCTCATAGTTGATTTATAGAATGCAGTTGCCAGGCTGAGTTACTGGAGGCTCCCAAGTAAAGACCAAGGCATCAGTTTAAAACTTCAGAATAAAGAGCACCATGAATATCTACCTAACTTTGATTACTATGTGCTTCACATTCTCATCTCTTCACTCATCACTTCTTTCGCACTTCAGACATCCTTTCCATCCAGTTCTCAAGGCTGAGTACTTAGTTCTGGAAGCTTAAAATTATTGAAAAGCCTACACAAATTTTTTGTTGTAAACGGTCTAGTGTCATGCAGCCGTCATATTAGCTTTAACACAGATAAGGAGATTTGCTTTTAATTTCACAACTATTACACCGTGTTTCAAATGTCTTGATGTTCTGTTCATAATAGTTCAGGTTGCTGTGAGTTTTAGTTTCTAGTAATTAACCTTTTGAAAGTAATTTAAAAACATTTTTGCAGTGGTAGAAGATAAATACTTTAGCTTTAGCTAGCATGAGTTTTACCCTGTCAATGCTTTTAAATTTTGCAGAGTTTGAGATGCAGTCCAGTAGATTCTTAATATATCTAGCTTTCTGTTAACAAGGGAATTAGCAGTAGCTGGCGTCTGGTAGTATTTCAGGATGGAGCACAACAGCATATTTCCTAGAGCAGTCAGGAGGTGTTGGTGTTCATCTGTCTGTGTCCAGCTAGGGAGCCCAAGGACAAGTAATAAAGGTACCTGCAGTTTGGCTTCAGAGCAATACAGTAAAATAGATTAAGCATCCATCTGTAACAAATAATATTTTACCATTTGTCTTAACTATAACGTAAGTGCTGTATCCCCTATGGAATTTTTTAAAAATTAACAATAGTTCTGTAATCAAATGGTCTGTTTGCCAGTCTCAGTAGTAACTGTGAAGCCACTGGCCAAATCAAGTTTAAAAGGGTAGTGGTAGACCTAAAATAAGTATTAATATCTTTCATGAAAATGAGCAGCTGTGCAAATGTAAGAGGCCAAATCAGGAGAAAGGCTGGCAGAACTTGGCCATTAAATTTCTGACTTAGTAAAAACTGGCTCACTAACAGATTTGTGTATCTCCAAACTACTTGCAGTGCTGCCCCTTCATGAAGGAGTGGAGTGACACAGAGATGAACTGTTTAATACGGGGAGTGTTAAACAGGGACAGAGCAGTTTGGAATCCTTACTAAAAAGGTTTTGTTAGATTCTGTCCATGAAGAGGATAGTTTTCTGTGTTAAATACAAACAAACAAAAACTTCAAACCAAGAGAAAACCACAACAAGAAAAAACAACCAGAAAAAAATACCTGCTCCCATATGAATAATTCCATAATCTTTGCCCTAATTTAAAGTTTGAAATGAGGAGATAAGGCTCTTTCTGTACAAGAATTTTTACCACACATGACAGCACTTACAAATTTAGTTAATATTTTTCTGAATTTCATCTGATTGTAAACAGTGATTTTGGAATTTACTTAAGAGGTTATTTCTGAAATAACTGTTTTATACTTGGTTCACATACAGGCTGTTCAGTGAATGTAGTTTGATGTAGAGGAGAACATGAGATTAGGTTGGCTAACACCATATAGTTTGTCCTATATCTTCTGGAATCATTTAGATTTATTTACCTATAGAGATGGGACAAGAATATCACACACAGAATAGTCAAACACCCAAGTAGTTTCCACAGCTAAACTAACGTAACTTTTGTCAAATTTTATGAGTGCTTAATTTTTTTTATTTTTAGTTTTTGAAACATATATTTGTAGTGTTTGAAACATGCTTGATATTACTTGTTATTTTGCCAGAACATAACAAGTTCAGCATTCCTGGTGTGATTTTTAATCTGGTTTCCAGATCACAGACTAATTTAATGTATTTTGGTGCTTTGTTGATCCACTTGTGGCTGTAACTTGACTCAGTTTGCATGAGGATTCTTGACAGCCATGTATTGATACAGCATGCCCATATCTTATAAAATTGTTCAGAAATTGACTTATTTGCTCTTAACAATCACAACAGTATGTTTGAATTTAGTTCTTTGCCTTGTCAGTGATTTAGACTTGTGAAAATGCTCTTTTACAGCTTAGAATCACTTCTTGGGGGTTGCACTGGCAAGCTAAACTGGTGTGATTGGAGTACTCTGCTCGCTGTTCATTTGTCTGGGATTTTGTAAGAAAATCAGCATTTACCAAATATGTTTGAAACTTGGCAGCTACAAAGCTGAGGAACCTTTCTGTGGATTTTATGACTACAAATGCACACAATGTTTCTCTGATTTTTATACAAATAAAAGTATAAATATAATAAGTATAATAAAGTATACGAATGGCTCAACCAGTTCTTTTCCTTGTATGGTGTTCATTGGCAACCATGAACTCTGAAGGTACTTCTGCGTTGCCTGTGCACCTGTATCTTCATTAGAAAATCTGAATGTAAAGATTAATATTGACAGATAACAAACTTGGTTCCACAACAATCCCAGACTGAAATAGAAATACTTAATATATATTAGTGTGCTTCCCAAGTGATGTACTCTCCCGTGCAAATGTAGTACTTTCCAGTGCAACCTCTGAACTACTATGCTAAATCTCCTCAGTGATCTTTTACTCCCATCTTCCTCATCATGCTGACTTCTCTCCTCTGTCTGTTCAGCAGTGGGAGACATTTAGCGAACGCTCTTCAAGCTCACAAACTCTGACCCAATTTGATTCTAACATTGCACCAGCTGATCCTGTAAGTCAATCACTTAGCTTGCTTGTTTGAAATTAATTTTATTAACACTGAATTTCCATTCATTGTATTTAGCTGTTATGCATGATTCCATGGACTGCATTTTGGGGAATGGTGGCAGGCTTCTCAGCTTGTTTGCTTATTTTCGGAACATAAATTTTCTAGTACTGCTTAATCTCTGATTGCAAAGAATACTTTTTTCCCTGTTGTTTTTGACCTAATACAACACTGCTGTCAAAATCTGTCGTACACAAATAATTTAAACATAATGTTTTTTTGAAAAAGTGTGTAAGTCAATGCAAGGGCCACGCCCTATGATAAACCAGTTCTGCTGTAGATTTTGTCTTCGGTGTTGTTTTGGTTTTTTCAAGTTGCAGAGCCTGATTTGCACAAAACCAGTGCCAACTTCTGTGAAAGAAAACTACTGGGCTTTAATGGGTGTGGTATTTCATATTCCAGATGTTTTTACCAAGTTACTTATTAATAAGGCTTTTAGTAATTCTCCAGCTAAACCTGTGGTGTTCTAAGGCTTTACTCAGTGAGGAGTGTTCTGAAGGATTATGTAGTTAAATATCTTGCCAAGTTTGGTAGCCAGAAATAAACTACGGTGTTTCAAGTTCTGCTGGTTTTAAGCTTTTCAGCATGTGACATTAAAGCAGTTCTGAAATGCATTAGAAATGCAGTATTTAGCTGCTGCTTTCATCCTGCTTTTTTTACATAGTTAATTACCACTGAGTGTCCATTTTAATTTAATTAATTACAGTGTTGGTGTCCATGTGATTCTGTAACAAAATATAATAGGTGTACATAATGCCCATTTAACTGCTTTTACTGTTAAACCTGTCACTTCTGAAAAGATACAATACATAAATATACATACATTTTCAATACATCAGAGCTCCAGTGTCAAAGTTAACTCTGATGTTCATGTAGAAATAGCATTTCTAGATGCTGAAAGCTAGAATTCAAACTGCACTGTTCCCCATGCTCAGAATTAACCTTGAGCAAACTTTCAAAACAAGTGAAAATGTCCTACGTAAAGCAAAACCCAGCCTTCTTTGTCTGAGATTGTTTTTGTTTTAAATATACTGTATTTTTATGTTTTAAAGAGGTAAACAATGTAAATCAGATTATAGTTGTTACTTACTGTGTGTAGTTGCTTGACAGTAACGAGCTATCACTGTCTTGTTTCCACAATAAGACTGTAATTTATTTTCACACATAATTAGCAAATGACAGGAATCTGAGGTTTGAATTTTTTCATATGTTGATAATCTGAAAAGTAGAGCAGTGATGGTATATGAAAAACTCTTGTACAAAGTATATGCTTCTGTGTAGGTATAAAGAGAAATTCACTGGGAATGCAAAATTTTTCCTGGCCGATCACATTCTTGAGTCCTTTTCTTGAAATGCTTATAGTCTAGAAAAGAATGGTGGGCATCTTTGGTACTTGCTAAGGTAACAGACTTTGGGGTAAGAGTCTTTGTTTTCCTTATTAAAATAAGAACAATTCATAACAAATTTTTATTTAGCTGAAGGCAAACTTTTTGTTTTAGCATTTTCAGTAGTGATGCATAGGAATGATTTATGGAATTACTGCTTCCCAAGAGGAGAGAAAATCAGCTTTCTCGAGCAGTTGTTAATAATGATCTAAAGAGTAATTTCACAGACCAGTTCTTTTTTAGTTGGAAAAGAAGCTGCTTTGGAGTTAAAAAACAAGTGGAAAGAGTAAAACAGTAAATTTATCCCTTAGTATGGGAGCATAATATGCCTTTTGTAAGTCAAAGTTGGTAACATGTTGTTTTATGTAAAATTAGGTTAATTATGTAAATTAATGCATTATGTAAAATCCATTTAACTCTTTGAGGCATGACTTCTGTACAGCTGCACATTAGAGTGCAGCAGAGGTCTGAAGTGGCCACAGCAGAAGTGATCTTTGCATGATAATCTCATTACAGAGGGGGGAAAAAAAGCAGTTTATTTTAAAGTGGCAACTATTCCTAAAAGCTTCCTGCAACAAGAGTGTTTGAGCTGTGACTAGAAAGTGGTTTTGTTTGCAACAAAGGTAGTGAAAGTCATTGAAATAGTTTCAGAAAATACCAATGTAGATGTATTACACCTAGTGAAATTGATCTACCTGAGTAGTCAGAACAGATTAAATTTCTGATACAAGGGTAGTTTTGAAACTTCTTGTTATTTCTAGGATGGAATATAACCATGTTCTTGTGCTGTCATTGGCTTACCCATTTGTATATTCTGAATATAGATGACAGTAAAATCCCTCAGACAGCCATGAGGAGCCATTCAGTATTTTCAGGCTACTTCTGAGTTTTGAGATTATTTTTTTAAGGTGTCTGCAGTCAGTCTCCAAACCAAATGGAAAGGATTGTCTATAAAGTACTTTAAATGGAGCCACTGGTCTGAATGACAAATGCCTAAGTGTAAGGCTAATGCCCCTCTAGAGCTATATTCCATAGGGCTTATTATACTGAAGTTTAGAAGATTTTTGCTATTTTTAAAGACTACAGAAAATACCTGAAATTACTATGAAGTCCTGGTTCATCAGGCATTACTCATACTGTTTAGAGAGGCCATTATTTTCTGAGGCATTGTAAGTAAAGTTGAGGAGTCAGTATTTAAATTGTAAATTTATTTTGAAGATACGCTCAAAGTACCAGATGTCTGATGTGCCAAAAATGGTGGAAATCTGGTAAAATTCGGGTCCTACTTGAAGTTACCTATAGAAACATATTCTAGTGCCCTTTAAAAGTAGCTAAGTTATCATTACAGAGACTACAGCTCAGAGAGCTTTGGTTTTATGGGTATATTCAGTTCCCTGGAACTGTGCAAATAAACAAAATCTGTGAAATTTTGTTTAGAATCGAAATTTCACATGGTGTCAGAGACTCCTAATAGAGTGATTTAAACTAGGTTAACATAACTGTGATCTCTTCCACAGGACACTGCAATTGTGCACCCAGTTCCTATAAGAATGACTCCAAGCAAAATCCACATGCAGGAAATGGAGCTTAAAAGAACTGGAAGTGGTAGGATATTTTCTCTTGCTACTAATTTGGGGAAGTTTTGTACAATTAGAGTTGGCTTCACTTCCTTGAACATAGTTTGTTTCTTCACCAAAGATGAATATATCTGGAGTTGTAACGAGAATCATTACTGAGGTGCTCCGAGTTAAGAATTGCTGTTCAGATAAGTGCAGAGATTGAATCGGCCATTTGCTACAGTGAGGATTTTACCATCTCTAGGAGATTGTTACTTGGAGAGTAGTTCAGGAGCATCATGATAAAGATTGGCTTTGGACCTCCAGGAGAATGTCTGGGTTACCTTGTTAAATACTGAAGGAGACTCAACATGGAGATCATAGCCTGCATTCATAAATCTTGTTCTACTGCGGTCAGAAGTACTGAATTTATTATTGGAAGCATTGGCAGGCCTTTTTTAATACTCTGGCCAATAATAAGCAAGGTGGTTTGATACATTTTCTTGAGGAATAGAGGGATCTTAATTTACAGTTCTGTGCCAGTATTTCCTAAAGTAATGGAACTCATGCAGAGTCTTCAGCATAAGAGAATAAGTAGTATCAACAACACATTTCTTTGGCCTTGTAAATAGCTGAAGATTCACAGCTCTTAATGCTGAGAAATTGAAGTTTTGCATTGTAATAGTGTTATTTCTGAGTTAAAATACACCAATTTTAGTCTCAAGTGCAGCACTTAGAAAAGGACAGAAAACCAATGTAAAGCTTTGGCACCAGAAATAAAGGCTAGATTGAATCAGCTCATTTATTTAGATTTGTTTCCCATCTAGATCATGCTAACCCTACTAGCCCACTACTTGTGAAACCATCAGATCTCCCAGAAGAAAATAAAATGAGTTCATCTGTAAAATTTACAGCTGGAAATACAGTTAGTAAGTATCAAAGTGCTTTCTGATCTTATTTCTTACATTACACAAAATGTAGATCTCATATATCCCTCAGTGAATGAAAACTGGCTGGACAGTAGCAGCTCTAAAATGAGGTAAACTTATCCTAAGAACAGAAACATTTCTGATATAAAGTATGCATTAGAATTAGTAATTAAGAAAATTCTACTGATGTCACTGGAGTTGTTTTCCTACCCTATGTGCTCAAGAAAGTTAATTTTTGTCAGCTCTTTTCCATTTTTCTGTTTTCTCTTTCAATCCTAGAAAGAAAAATTTAATGTATGTAAAGCGGAATTGACTAAGTAGCATTTGATTGTTCTTCCTCCGAACCATGTAACAACATGTTTTCTGAAGAGTGAAAATGTGTTGACCACAAAATTATCTGGTTTAGCTACTAAGAAAATATAACAGACTTCTACATTCTATTTTTAGTACAGCTTTTCAACTGTTTATTTCCTTCTAATAGCCTTTTCAGTTTTCAGTATCTCTTGTGTCCAAAGCATGTTGCATTATTTTGATTTGATTAGTCCACTTGTCTAATACTGAGAGAGGTCCAAGATTATATGTAGCCTGAATGAATCTCTGGAGTGTTTCTGAGATTCTTTTTTTTTTTGTTTTCTTCAAGGTGGGAACTTTTCTTCAGTAAAAATAAAGTTTAAAGAACTCGTTATTTTAAGTCCTTTGCATTAGTAAGACCAGAAGTATTTTGATTGGTTTGTAATACAGGAGAAATTTAGAAAGTACCTTCTTGCAGTGTTTTGCTTTTCTTGTGAACTGTGTTTCAGTGGCACACTTTGTTCTGACCAGTGTCCTGACCATGTCTGAGTTTCACTTTTCAAGCAGAGTTCTGTTTTCACTAAGCAGTCTTCTGGTGCAAAAGAAAGAATGAGCAAACATGGTCTTTTAATGTGGAACTACTACTGTGTACAGGATCTAAGTTCGAGAGCCTTTTGGTGCTCTCTTTTCCTTGTCCGAGTGTAGCTTAATCTGTGTGTTCATCTGTGTACTGTACATACCCTTTCCTTTTTCTGGTTTCTAAGGTTGGTGACAATCCTTCAGCACGTCTAAAATCAGGCATATCCTACCCCTTGCTTTTTTTCCCTTGGATGTCCCTTACTCATGTTCACTAGGTTGTTGAAGTGATGGAATCAAGTGTTTAAAAATTTATCATTTATAAAACTGGTATTTTTTATTTTAAATACAATGTTACTGTCATTGTTTATTCTTCAGTACATGCCAGTAGTAACCAACAACTGATAATGTTAGGTGAGTGGAGTTGGTTTGTTTTGCATCCTTCAATTACTCAGCCTCAAGGATTTTGAATCTTGACCAGATGATACCTTACAGGGAAGCAATAGAAGGACATACACCTTCCTTTAACAATACAAGTTGGATATTGGAAATTATTTGTTACTTCTGTCTGTTAGGGTATGCTAATGATGCAAAGCAAATATGAAACTGTACTTTCTTTTCCCAGCAGATGGTTACAGCAGTTCGGACTCTTACACTTCAGATCCAGAGCAAATTGGAAATGCTGTAACACGGCAACGGTCAGTAGAGTAGCAACTGAAAAAAATAAGTAAAAGGTGTTTAAAGAAGCGTGTTCTCAGCTCCTGGTTATTTGACAACTAGCTTATAAAATGATGGCAAAATAGATTCCTTACTTTAACACTCAGGAATCTGGAGACAGTCTGTTTTCTAATGCATTAACAATGTATGTTGCTTTTGTTAGCGTGTAAAATGAAAATTAAAAACGGAAAGTTGTCTAAAAATTTGTTTGAGATTGGCCAATCGAGTGCTCCATGTGAAGCTCCATGTTCAGTCAGAAATCTTAATACTTTCCTCTTAAACACAAGGGAATGTAAGTACATGAGACCATGCTGTTACTTGAAAGCAATTTTTTGTATTTTTAAAAATATCCATTAGGCATTATTGGAGAAGAATGTTATGACACTGTAGCCTAAAAGAAGAATTAAGCACAAATTAGGAATACCATGGCAGCGATTCAATCTCTTTTAATAATGGATTTATATAAAATAAAGAGCAGTCATAGGCCCAGTGCAAATGAAGGGATTGAAGAAAGCTATGCAAGCACAAAACAAACAACTGCATCATTTCACATAAGAGAATGTGCTGTACTAGCTGGTGCTAATTGTTCCCATTAAATCTGCCTGAATAGGATTAAAACCAGCTACGCCATTAACCATCTTACAATCAGTTTCAGAGGTAAGTCTCAAAACAAAAATAATTAGGGTGACTTCAGTAGCAAAGAAAGATTTCCATTTGCCTGTCAGTACAGCAGCTTGAAAAATTCTTTCCTCCATTGTTACTTAATGAAAAATGTGATTCTGTTGTGCTTTTATGTATGTTTTTGCACTATTAACATGTTTCAACATGTTCTTTTCCTCTCTGGGTTGGGTTCTCTTGCTGAACTTGTGCAGATGAATGAACCTTTCTGATGAGTTCCCACGTTATGGCACAGGGAGCTTCTGTCCTGACCTGTTAGTTGTGGCAGTATGCACACAGGAAATTTGTTGTCCCACTTACCCTTCTACTTCATTCCACTGGCATCTCTTCTACCAATTGCAATTTTGTATAGAGATGACATTGTCCTTAATCCTACCATTAGTCAAAACTACTTCTTTGTATTTTCGAGAAGCAAAAACTGACAAGGCTGTGTCAGATAATGATACTTCAGAATTGTCCTTAAACCACTTTCTCCTGTTTTTAATTCTACTTGTGGTTTTTTTTACTGTACTAGCTAGAGGGATGACCCAAAGAGTCAGTATAATTAGATTTTAATTTCATCAGCTGGAGAGTTACACAGTGTTACAGAAGCATTGCCATAGAGAATATATTAAGAAAATAAATTTTTCTGTTGTGATAACTCAGTTTTCTGTCTGGACTTAAACATCCAGGAATTCCTGGTTTTGTGTGTAATTTGGGTACCTTTTACCTCTCCTAGTTTACATCTTAACAGTAGTTACAGAAGAATGTTGCAGAGGTCAGTCATAGAAAAGATTTTATCACAAGTTGAATAAAAAAGCAGCTGTATTCATGTCAGTGATTCAGTAAATCTGTCTTGTTCAAATTAGACTAGTTAGGAAGCTTCTGCAAATATTTTAAAAGGAATTGTACAAAAATTCCGTATACAATAAATCCCACTTAAATGGCACATAGTGCAGTTAATTTATCCTTCTATCCTTTCTGGATGTGCTCTCCATGAATTTGCAACAGGTATCCACTAGATGGTGATCCTACCCAAGAATGACTCAAAATTTTTGAAGATTCTGCCAAGTATATAGATTTGGAAAATTTCAGGCAGAGAATTAAATTGCTGTCTCATACACTGAAATACTTCTTGAGCTCAATATACATGGAGGCAGGTCCAACAGAAACTCAATATTCTTCTTTTATGAAATTGAACTTACTCCATTAAACCTAAACAGGATGTTGCCTACATCTTAAAAATTATAGTGACTACCATCTGGATGGAATTACCATATTTAGCATTCTCTGTTCCTGAACTATCATTGTTTGGGATGTGTGTCAAGCTGTTGGTTTCCCAAAGATAAATTACATGTGATAATACAAGAATAATTTGGATAAGGGATATTTAAGTAAATGGAAATATAAAAACAGTTGTAAAATCAAAGAATACTGGAAGTTTAAAACTAATTTGGCAATCTTGAAAATGAGTGGCAATCAGGCTTTTTTACCTCTGTCAAATTTGTTTTTTTAATTGCATGCTTTGAAGAACTTTTGATCTTTAGTTCTGTTGTAGCCACCTAAAATCACTACAGAAGCTTATGTGTTTTGCAGATCACATTCAGGAACATCTCCAGATAATGCTGCACCACCACCACCCCCTCCAAGGCCTCATGCTTCTCATTCTCGGTCATCATCTTTAGATCTGAACAGATCCTTTTCAGTTACCCCAGGTACATATGCCGTGTTCT
This sequence comes from Aphelocoma coerulescens, assembly GCF_041296385.1. Classification (NCBI taxonomy): domain Eukaryota; kingdom Metazoa; phylum Chordata; class Aves; order Passeriformes; family Corvidae; genus Aphelocoma; species Aphelocoma coerulescens. The sequence continues at coordinate 60,777,342 of NC_091016.1, read as the reverse complement.
GAGTGTATATTATTTTTCAGCACGTGTATTCCTGAAGCAGACAATGGTTTTTTTTTTCTCAGAGGAGCAATTTAGTGTTGGTTTTTAAAGCATTGCTTCTGCATAAAAATTTGAAAATGTTGTCACTCTTACTGTATTGTTTGTATTAAAATTTATATTGCACTTTACTTAAGTAGCTAATTTGAAGTCAATTCTGAATTTTGGCATTCTAGTTTTTTTGGATGAATGTGGGAAGCAAAGTCAAGAAGGAATATTCTGGCTGTATACCCACATCCAATGAATTGCATCTGCCAGTAAATTTTCAAGGGGAGTCTTTTTGGAATCCGACGTATTAGAGATGGGTATTTAGTATTTGACTTCAGAGGAAATGATTAAATGTCACTTCTGTTCTACTTAAGGAGTTTTATTAGACTTCTGACTTGTCAGTACTTCTAAATTCAGGATCACAAAGTATGAGAAAATCTTAAGAGCTTATAAAGGGGGGGGGGGGGGAAGACTAAGATACTAAAACCAGAAGAGTGACTATGTCTGTACTTTGAGCTGGAACAAAGGAAGGGATAAGATCCGTGTTCTGATTAATCCTGGTTTTGTCTGTTTGCCAGTTTGAAAGGAGGTGACATTACAGTTATGAGCCCCAATGTGACAGGTTATATGTGGGCAAAACGCAACATTTCTTCATGTTGACAGTTAAGAAAATTTGATAGCACTGTAATGTACAAAGTAACAATCTTGGCCAAATGTGATGCATCTTTTACAGGACAGCAACAGGCTGGGGTTGTTGCCTATCCCCCTGCAGTGCCTCCAAGACCACAGCCTTCACAGGTGATGTCACTTCTGAAAAATCATATTCTAACTTGGTGCATTATTTTTATATAACTGAATTTTAATTTATTTCTAAAATGAGTATCATTGCTTGATACATTTTTGCAAGCACCAGGATGTGAATGATGGCAAAACTTAGACTATAGCCAAATGTTAGTATTTCCTGAATAAAAAAATGCTTCTAGTTGAACCAGATAGATAGTAGATACTGAGGAGGAATGAGTGCCTCTGGAGCTCTGAATTGTAGAAAGGAAATAAAAGTTACCCTTTCACATTTCATTATCTATTCCTGTTTAGTGCATAGACCATAACAAAGACTGCAAAAGCCATCTTCCAGAGTTTTGCAAAATAAGGGTTTGTCTTCTATTTGTCTGGCACAGGGCAGAGTTTTATGTAACATGCATGCTCCCAAAAGGAGTGATTCCACTTCTTCATTTGTCACAGACTTGGTGATCTTTGCAGTCCCAGTCTGAGTGATTTCAGTTAGCTGATTTGGTAGAAAGCACATCTTGAAAAGGTTTGTTTTTTGTCTCAGGCAGCTGAATCCTGAGATTCAGGATTCAGCTGCTGTGCAGATCTGACATGGGACAGATAAAATTTCTTTTCTTTTTTGTTCCCACCAGCAGTTACTTGTTAGAATCTGTTACCAGCAGTTGAAGTCAGTCAGTGATTCAGAAATCATATACAAGGGTTCAGAAATTATCTGGAGGGATGAAAGGAGGGTACAAGGACAGACATAAGATTACATGCTTCCCTATGAAACTAGGCAGAAAAAAAGTCTATATCAGCCCCTCAGAGCCCAGCTGGCTCTGTCAGAGCAGAAAGATCTATTGTTCAATGAGTCTAGCTGGTGCTGCATTACATCCTCTTTGGTCTTACTCCCTGGATAATAGCATATCTGAACTTTCTTTTCTCTTAACTATTTCTCCATGTATGTCTTGCATGAGATGCGCATTGTTCTACTGACAGGACATAAATTTTTGTCCACTAAAAAGGCAAATAATCTTTAACATTCTGTCCCTAAATGTTTGTGTTGTTTTATTGCAGGGCACAGGTCCTCATGTGCATCGCCCAGTGGATGCTGAAGGCCTAATAGCTCATACCAGTACCTCACCTCAACAAATACCAGAACAGCCAAATTTTGCAGACTTCAGCCAGTTTGAGGCATTTGCTGTTTCAGGTGTAAACAAAGAGGAAGAAGATGAAATTGAAACGCACTCAGAAGTCTTGCAGGTGAGTAGAAGGGAAGAGCTTGTCAATTTTGTTAATACCACCAACAGTTATGAGACTTTGTTAAAACCTGTTTCTGCTGTTTTGTGTCAGTGGTGTGTTGTTTGTTGGGTTTTTGTTCTGTTTTGGTTTTTTATGATGTCTCAATCCATTGCTAGAAAGCAATTACGTTGCAAACTGCAGCACTTATTTATTTATCACCAAACACCTAGGTAGAAGGAGTTGTTTTCGTCTCAGTTCTTGATTATAATTGAAAAGATTTTTGTGTTTATTAGCATATGTGGGCACAAACATAATTGCATTGGTGCATTTAAGACTTAGCACAGGCAAAACCTTCACTCTGCTCATTCTTGCCAGCCTTCCAAATGACTAGCTGGTAAATTTTAAATCATGTCTTAATAAAGACACGCCTTAATAAAGGAGATGACTGTCAAGTATTGTAAACATCTGCTAAAATTCCATTACTTTGCTTTTCTTCAAAGTCATTGGACAAACAGCTAAAGGGAATAGAGCTCCGGCATCCTTCTATCATTAAAGATGTTTACAAAACCTTGTTTTCTGCTACAGACATAGGACTTAAAAGTTTGGAAGCCTTAGTATTAATGTCATAGCTAGCTGCTATTGCAGAAATTACTTCTTGCTCTCCTTTCATAATTTATAGCTTTTATCCAAATTGTAAGTTCTCTGGGACACTTCTGCATCCTCACTTGAAAAAGTCCTTGTGGTGCTTTAAAGTTCTCCCAGCTGTCAGCAGCATGTTCTTGCTTCCCGTGTTCGGGAAGGTCAGTGGCACAGACCCATTTGAGCACTCTCCATGTACCTCATTGCAAAACCAGCTGTGGTAGCTTAAGCTGCCAGTGAAAACTGCTTAGGTTAATCTTGGTGATTGTTTTGCATTGAGGTGGATGGAGAAACAGTCACAATGCGTTCCATTGGAGGGATTAACCTTTGGCAGTGACAGATAGATAATGGTGGTACTGTAATAGCAGAAACAGCTGTAGCAGTTTGTGATCAGGCCACAGCCTCTTTTGTGCTATACAGTGCCTCAGGACATGGGACTTGTATTTCTAAATGGGAATTGAACTAGAGTTTTAGGTGTTAACTCTATTTACATATCAAAACACAGCATACTTTTTATTCCAGTTGTTGCCAAATGAAGTATTTGTTAAGAAGCAGATTTCTAAATACAGTTTATATTCCTTTAGGTTGAAAAGCCCTCTGAATCTGCAAGTTCTCTTAGAGTTGCCAAAGCAGATGGAAGAGTTGAAGACAAAGCACCTGCTAATGTCCCCACTAGTGCGGTATGCAAAGTACCCTTGGAAGAAGAGCGCAGTTGTCTGATGTATATGACATTAAATGTCTGTTTTGATTTGCAACAGCAGTTTTATATGTGTCCAGTTGAACCCAGTTATCTTAGGCCCAGTAGGTACTTGAAATAGGCATGTGTATGGTAAATTTTTGCAGCAGCAGATGATGATGATTAGATTTATTCTTGAGACAGCAGAAAATTAAGATACTTGTAACTTCAGAATTTTTAAACAGATCAAAATGTTTAGTGCAGAACTTGATTAACAGTAGCTTTTTATTTGGTTACAGACATATAATTACTGGGGGGAAAGTGTTCTCTGAGTTGCTGTGTGTTACAGTACTCAGTTGTACGTGTTTACAGTACTCGGTTGTATGGAGGTGTTTCTGCTTGCACAGTTATTAGTCAGTGTGTAGCAACTTACTGGCCTTTCACCATGTGGTAGGATTTAGTACTTCGGGTTTTTTGCAGACTCTATGAAAATGCAGCTAGATGTCCATCAGCAAATACCTGATGGGTTGTAAATTCAGTTGCCTCAGTAACTGAATATGAAACACAAGTTACCAGGTTATAATCCAAATAAAGTGTAGTTTCAGAGAATTTATAGGCTGTGTTTTCCTCTTCAGGGTAAAGGCACTACCCCACTTGCTCCACCACCGAAGCCTATTCGTAGAAGATTAAAATCAGAAGATGAGCTAAGACCCGAAGCTGAGGAACATACACAGAAAACAGGTGTCATAGCTGCTGTTCTTGCTTCACAGCCATCTATTCCTAGGTAACCCAAGAAGTATATAAATACATCTGTTACTGGAAAATTTACATTTAAACAGCATACACACTTTCTGTTCCAGGAGTTGCAAAAAAATTCAGTGTGTTTAATTTAGATTAATTCAACAATTTTTAAAGTTTTTGGTTTTTAAAAAAGGTCATCCCAAAGCATCTACTACTGGGAGACTTCTTAGAGATTTTGAATTTTGGAGTGTGAACTCTTTTTTTCTGCAAGTATGTTGGAAATAAGTGGTGGAAGTATTAAGATGTGGTGTTTAATTTTAAATGGTTGCTATGAACAGTCCAAAAAGTGCAGTCTGTGTGTCCTAGCATGGAAGTAATCTGTTGCAGTAGTCACGTTGAGGTACATGAATGTGGTTCGCTGTGCTGGGCCTTCAGAAAGTTGATCATGGCAAGTTTTTAAAATGCGCTGCGTGCTCTTTGATTGAAACCACCAACTATGCGTGCATATAGGAAACTTACATATGTGTGTTTCTGTGCAAACAAACATGGTTCATCAAACCAGACAGAAGAGGAAAAATTTAACAGTGTAACATAAAAAAATTTTTAAAAGAGGATTCCACTCATTTAAAGAAGGGGGACTATAAGTGAGATGTTCAGCTAAGTGGAAAAATGACTTATTACTGTACTCTAATATATTCTCAGATCAGTGGGAAAAGACAAGAAGGCAATTCAGGCATCAATCAGACGTAATAAGGAAACCAACACTGTTTTGGCCAGATTGAACAGTGAACTACAGCAGCAACTAAAGGTAATTCCTTAGTCTTTGTGTAAGAGAAAAGCCTCAGAGAGCAAGATGTTAGTGATGCACAGTAACAGGCATCTCTGCAAACCAATGATAAATGTAGTAGAGAATATTGATAGGAAATATTTAGCTATTTTTGTAGATAATAGAATATACCTATTTGTGACAAGCTTTGTAAAATTAAAAATGACATTTTTGCTACTACAATGCACATTTTTCAGTGTATTGATTTGCTTTTAGCTACACTAAAATTTTACCTCACATTATTAATACTAAGTTATCTGTTGTGCTCATCACATACTTTAAAAGCAGTACCGAGAAGAGCAGCTGAAGTGGTTTGTGTTCTTCTGATGGAAAAAGCAAGCCTTAAAGTCTTAGTTAAATTGTAAATATTTTTAAACAAATACAATAATCTGAAATACAAAACTTGCAGTTTAATAATTAGTGCAACAATAGTCATTTGTTTATCTAGGTTAGCTATCAAGATAATTTTAAAAAAGTATGTTAAATGTAAACATAAATTAATAAGATACTGTCCAGAATGGACGTTAGACCATTTTAAAATTTCACTTGTTACTGTTTATGAGAGTCAAGGTGCATAAAATTCACATAAGAGGAAAAACTGGGGGAAAAAATTGCATGTTTCCAATACTTTTATTTCACGTGAGAGCTTACCCCCTTAACATCTTAGACTTCATTTGAAAATATTGTAGTTGGGTTTGCTTCTGGTTACAAATTTGGCTTCGGGTGATTTGAAAGAAAGGAAAAAATATTAAATGGCATCACCTTGGAGCAAAGTATTGATTTTCAATGAGAAGTAATTACTAGCCAGCTAGTCTTCTATTCAGATTATGGGAGGAGTTATCAAGATTCTAGAAAGTAAGTTAGTTCTCAAACTGAAGCAGATTTTGATTGCATGAGGAGATTTTTAGTTCTCATTTCCTGTGGACAGTCAGTAGAAAATCTTTCTTTTGTAGGATGTTCTTGAAGAGAGAATCTCCCTGGAAGTCCAACTGGAACAACTTCGACCCTTCTCTCACCTCTAAGCCTACTGCCGTTAACTGTGAATTTACTAATTTTGAAAGGGGTATTGGTTTCAAGGCCTATTTAAATATCCATGCATCTAGCTCAGTGCACTCTATTCTACATTAAATGTTGTGGTTCTGTTTTGTCAGTTTGTCCACTTCCGTATTTTAAGTATTTTAATTTCAGTACAGAGAGAAAAAAAAAGAAAACAACCGACTTTTTCCTTGAATGTGACACTGCCTCTCACAGCTTTTTCTGTGGGCATCTGTGATATTTGTTGGACTTGAGTTTGCAGAGTTTGTCGCCAAAATTTCCAACTGGAATATTTTCATGGGATTTTTTTCCTGTTGAAACATCTTTACAGAAGAGGGTTGCTCATCAGTTGATTTTAACCTCTAAGCACATAAACTCTTCATTCACTATGGCATTTATTTTACTGTGCCAGAAAACAGACAAACTACTAATCTGTCATTAGCCAGTGTTACTTCCCAAGCTGCCTTTCACAATTGGAAAGTTGTTCACGATTCTAGAAAGCCTTTGCAATTCACCAGCTTACTCAGGTTGAGAGAGTTCTTGCAGGCTATTTGCCATATCAGCTGGATTGGATTTTGTGATTTTTGTTGCATACATTATAGAGTATGTAACCACAGATTGCCAGGTGTTCACGTTTTACCCATTCATGATCTTGATTCAGACGCATGCATAGAAACATTTATGGCACAATTGGTAGTATATCAAACAGGTCTTTTTTAGTTCTCCCTTTTCTGAAAAGAGTTGGATGTAGATCCCAAACATTAATTGCACATTATCTAAGCACCACCTGTAATTGCATGTCTCACACGTTACCTTTTAATAGCAGATCACATCCACCAGTCTTCACTATAACAAATTGTATTGTCAAGTAATGTGTCAATACCTCTATAAACTTCTAATTCCCACACAAAAAAAAAATAAAAAATGAACAGTTTTGCTTCTTAGGAATTCTGGGGTACCTTCTGTCATCTTGTTTCCAGGCCTTACTTCTCTGGCATATAGACAGGCTTCACTATTAACAGAGTTCCTTGAGTGTATCCTGCTATTCAGGTTGATGTACTGTATTAGGATTTGTTGTATATTGTACGATACACACATTTTGATCTCATATGTAAATTTGCATTAATTGCTGACTAACAGCAGATACTCTATTTAATGGCTTCTTCTGGCTGTGGGATCATAGATGTTTAACTGCATGGATGTATCTCTGCAGAATCAGAACTAGCAACTGTGTGATTTTTACACCAATAAAACAGCACAATATTTTAATTTTGTTGATTCATCTTTATCTGGGAATTGAAACTCATTCAAATAAGGGGGAAGGGTTTATTACAGGTTTGCAGGGAATTTTTTGTAATTTTGTGGCATGTACAAGAAGTGATTGATTGTAATCTTTTGGCCATTTTCTTCCCTCATTTTTAGCTGTTGATCAGAAGTGATTCTCTTGGTAATCTGTGGCTATACTCCTTTTGTATCCTCCTATAAGCAAATTTAAAACAAATGTAATTTCTAAAAAGTAAATGTTAGTATTGACTTGGGTCAAATATATTTGTAGTTGTTTAGTCTTAATATCTGGTTTGATTTTCTTGAGAATTCCTTTAAAAGTTAAAGATAAATCATCCTCTGTTAGCAGTCCTTAACATTGCTGTCTCACTTCTGTGCATAAATGAAATTCTCTTAATATCTGCTTCCCTTCCAAAAGGATAGGTCAAGTCAGATTTACCACTGGTTATACTGTTACGGTAAAAAACACGTATTTCTCTTTTTGGTTATCATAAACAGACTGGATAATTGTGGTGAATTTTTGCTACTGTAACTATTCCAACATTTTTTCAGATGTCATGGAAGTGGTGCAGATGGTTTATGTATATAGTCCAAAGCAAAATTCTCTGGTATGAAAGAATGTCATAGTTGCATGAAAGATGGTAGTTTCTATTTGCATGTAAAGGGATTAAGAAATGATAGCTAAATGGGCACAAAGGTGATGTATAAATTATATATAAAGTGTAAGGCTTGGAATTCAGAAAACTATATATAAACAGGGAAATGTGAAGAAAAACCCAGCTAAACAAATGAACCCCCCCCCAAAGTAAACTAAAAAATTTAAGTTGATGGACCGATCACTTCTATTATAAATGACAAGTAGCAGGAACAGGGTGGGAAAAAGTTTTTCCCTTTTTTAAAAAGTGGGAAAAGTGAGTCACTGCAGTTAAAGAATGTTGATCTTTTGAACCGACTGTATCTTGTCCATAGTTTATTTTAACGTTTAAAATACATTTCTAAAATAGCACTATTTTCATACTAATATTTAAGTATTATGCCTATGTTTATAGCAACAGGATTCTTAAATCAAAATTTAACATTTTAAGCTTAAATGTAAAAAGCCTTTTACATTCAAATGTTACATGTACATATGAATTTCTCTAACATCCATATCTTTCTAGTAGAATGACAAGTTAGTGTCTCAAGTGAAGAACTTCAGCAATCTGAACATTTTTGTGTCTTGGCAACAAGTCTATTTTTAAGAATTTTTGTGGATTACTTTTAATGCATCATTCTGTACATTTTAAACCAGTTTTTCATGATCAGAAGACCTTCTAACTGAAAAGCTACTTAATGTCTTAAGAACATCACTGCCAATGATGTTCAGAAGTTACCTCACTTAGTAATGTAACCCAACTTTAATCCCTTATAAAATTATCTCCCTGTCTTCTCCATTTGTTTGATCTTGATCCAGCTACTTGATGCATTCTTTTATATGATCTTAGATTGTAAGCTCTTTGGGGCAAGGAATTATGTACAGTACAAAAGAGGTGCTCTCTCTATGGCAAGTATAAATGTAGACTACTAAATAGTATGGAATGTGATTCATGTACCCAGCTGTGATGGATGGACAGCAGCATGCCTTTCTGAAACACCTGGAAAATGTTTTTCTCTGGACTTTGTCAGTGGAAGAGTGTGTCTTCTCGTTTGGTTTGTGTTTCTTTTGTATCTCCTAATAATGTGCCTCTTTCTTCATTCCACCTGCTTTGGAGTTGCTTTTTTCTCCATTCATTGCCTATCTTTGGACTGCAGAGAAGATTTCCAAAATGCAAAGGTAAAAAGCTGAAAAGCCGCTTTGTTTGGAGCGGTATTCTAAGTCTATCCAATGTAAGTGAGTATTTCCGATTTTTTTGTACTTCACATGCACCTCATTTTCCTTGCAATTGTGATGAACTAGATGATCTCGTATTTCTGAAAATGTCTTATGTGGGATGAACAAAGTTGAGGTTATAAAAACGTAAAACTAAAGAAAATAAATTTGCAGCATTGTTTCTTGTGTGGCATGGTCTCTGTCCCTTATGGATGGGGTATGCTGTGTTTCAACTCTACATTTAGGGCAGAGTTGAGAATTACTCTTCTGGTTTCAGCTGTGCAGTTTTTCTCTAAATGTCACTTTATGGGTGGCCTAGCCTTAATCACTTTTTCCTGAAATGGTAAAAAATAGTAAATCACTGCCTCCTGACTCCTAGCTCATTCTAGTCTTAGTTTCTAGTGGAACATAGTTTCTTGAAATTGTGATGTGTGGCAAAAGCACATTACTTCCCAAGTGAGTAAATAACAATGTAGTTCTTACTCTGTGTGGAAAATGAAAAAATAACTTGTGTATTTTAAATATATTTGCATGCTTATGCAGCTTGTCTTGCCATGTATATTGATGCACCAATCATTTATCATACAGCTCTCTAGCAGAAAACACATGAAAACCAAGGACTTCATTATCTAAGAACAAACAAAAAAAATTAAATGCTGTGTTCTCTTAATAGTATTAACGAACTAGGGATTGTATAGGAAAGATGTTAATAATGTCTATATACCAATAACCAAATGAGACAATAGAGGGTTGTCCTGGTAATTAGTACACAAGCAAAATTTTAACTTCACAGGAGTCTTGAATTAATTGCTTGTGTTTGGGGGCATGGGGGAAGTTTAATACTGTGTTTAATTCCTTTCAGTAATATTTCTTTTCAATTGGCAAAATGGACTTTAAAGGTGCAATTTCTCCTTTAAAGGTAGATGGTATGTTATTTTGTATCTAAAGCATATACTGATTGTACACTAGTTGTATCTGGTTGTACACTATTAGTGTGTTTCAAAGTGGTTTCACAGTACTTCTTTCCAGTCACCCCAAGACACTGGTATATAGGTATTCAGTGTCCTGCATTTAAATTATTGTCCAAAACAGCCTTTGCTAAGTTACAATAGTAAAAAATTTGGAATTGTGACTCTATGAAATAGAAAGTTTGTGATCTCACAGCTTAAATCCAAAGCTTTAAGAAGACTCTTAGTACTATTTATCACACTTCACCAGCATACTGGGCTACAGAAATCTAGATTAATTCAATTTCATCTCTGGTAGAATATATTCTTGACACTTCCACTCTTACAGATATTGATGCATTTGATCTGGAAGCAGCTGAAATTACTCTGTTGTTTTGACTGATCTTGTTTATGAGAGGCCTACAAAATTAACAAAACATAAGTAGTAAAAGCAATTTAAGCTGACTTCAGTGGTAAGTTGCGGGAAACCCAAATTTTGGCCATACTGCTGTTGAACTATATGTGACTGAATTGTTTCCCAGTGTGCGGAGGAGCTGACAGAGGTCGGAGATCCATCGTGCTCTGCAGTGCACGTGCACTCTGGTGTATCCCTTAGAGCTGCAGTGGTGCCTTTGGCTTTCTGTCACTTAACCTCAGAGGTCTGACTGCTTGTCTTTCTTTGGCTCAAGTACAGCTGCATTTAAACTAACAGAAGAGGGGATGCTCCATGGCATGGAACACGTTTGTTTTAAGAAACTGCACTCTGGAGCAGAACTGTCTTCTGCAAGGAGCCTGTGGTTTTTGGTATCCAATCAAAAGGCAAGTAAGGAACACTAGCATTTGAAAGACCAGTTGCATATTGAGAAAATAAATTGATTTCATGTTGAAAATCAATTATTTTCCTGACAGCTGGGGGAGCAGGAAGTGGAGTAAGCATTACAACAGCTGCTGTGATCACTCGCCTGAGGGCTTCTGGAGGTCTAGCTTACCTGACTGGCTGTGTCAGAGTTAGCAAGAAAGTTATGTATAGTAAGGAGCTTCAGCAATATGAGATTTCTCTGTAGAAGTCAAAGGAAATACTTTGGGAATCCCTATGGTAACTTAGATGTGTGTTTCATTAAAATGCTGTGAAAATCAGCACTCTACTACGTGCCTTTGTGCCTTATTTTGCATAGCTTGAGCTGATAGAAAGCTTGAGTTAGCTTAAGTATGGAAATACAGAGTGTATTTCAATAGAGAAGATGAAAGGAGTTTTGTAGGAAGTTGTAATTCATTGTATTCTATCAGAAAATGCAAAGTGCCATGCCTTGGGCACGTCATTTGTTTTTTCTGTTACGTATCTTGCCTTTGGAAGAAGAGTGCTTCAGTTTATAACAAGCCTTTCTTCTAGAGCTTCAGTCCATTGTCTTCCACTGCTCATGAAGGAACTTGGTCACCTGCCTTCTCATCAGAAGGAACCAAGGATCATAGAAGAATCAAAAGGTCCTTTTGCTGTAGAAGGGTACCTAAAAGGAACAAATCCCCTGGTTTACTCTGCACTTTGTCTTTCGGGATAAAGTAGTGTTAAAGCAAGAATGGTCCTGTGGGAAAGCAGTATTAGCTCACATGTCATTTTTTTCAAAATTAAGAGGCTGGTAATTTTGATGGATTCTGTGGTTTTTACCACATTGCTTCCATAGTGGACTTGCTAACCAAAAAACATGCTGAAATTGATAATGTCTCGGTACTTTTGGCATGAAAAGTTCTAATTTTGTCAGTGTTTTTCTTCCTGTAACTTTTTAGAACATTGATTTCCTTTCAGGTTTTAAAACGTCATTTTTGCAAATACCCCTTCATATAGAATAGTAGAAATTTTTTTGTCAGTTGTGGAAAAGAATTTTACATACTGATTTAAGGGAGGTTACATTTCAGCTGTCACAGCTCAAGACTGTCCTGATCTGAATTAATCTAAAACGAGTACTATCTAAAATCAAAAGTAGATGTAATTTGGATTGTTAGGTACGATTTTGGGTTTAAAATTTTCATGAAGATGGCATGGATTTTTATTCTAACATACACCTATTTTGTTTCACATATGCATTGCAATTTTTAGAGTTCCATATAAATATTTCTTGTATTGGCATTTGCTTAACTGTTAGACTGTATCTGTTCCAATATTTTGGCTTGATGCTGCAATATTGCACTGATCAGAGTGATAAGATAATTTGAAAACTACTCATTCATTCACTCTGGTCCCAGCCTTTCAGTTTGTGGGGAATTGTTTTTTCTTAGTTATTTCATGTTCTGGTTCTTTTGGTTTAATATGATTAAAGAGCTGTAAGTTGGAGGGCTCATATTAATCTTAATATTTTTAAACAGTGGGAAAATTATGGTCTCTTACAATGACTCATTTTTAAGATTCAAAATTTATATCTAACAACTACTAAAAATATATGGATTTTTTTTTAACTTAGGGTAGAGAAATTTACAGCTCTTGTGGATGTGTGCCACAGGTTTCTTTTTAAAGCTTTATTTCAGCAAAGGTCAGTGCTGATACAGAAATCTGCCGTGTCTGGTCTCATTGCAGACTCAATCCTTCCCAAGGGAATACTCCTTAATTCTTTGACATGTTTCCTTGGTGTTTTCCTGTTGGCTTCTGCAATCAGATGAGTCCCTGGGTCATTTCCATAAGACTGCAGGGTGCTCCAGTGTGGCCAGCACAGCTGAGAGCAGTAGAGGACTTTTGCCAGCACTTTGTCCCTCTGACCTTTGCACCTCATCCCAGTTTGCCAGGGACAAGCCTGGTACTGAACCTCTCCCCCATCACATCTAGTGTAAAGCTTCTGCCAGTGAGCTGCTTCCTGAGCAAAGACTCCTCCCTTGCTGAGAAGGATGAATCCCATCTAATGCCAGCATGCCGGGTGCTGCATAGGCCATTGCATTGTCAAAACCCCCAAAATGCTGGCAGTGACACCAGCCATGAAGCCATGTATTAATAGATTCAGCCCATCTGTTTCTCCTAATGTTGGTGCCTTCAACTGGAAGTGTAGAGGAGAATGTAACTTGTGCTCCAGATTCCCCACAGTGATGCAGCAAAGAGCAACTTCTTTCAAGCACCAAACCCATTTATCAGTGTGTTTTTAAACCACAACACTGGCCTAAACTCACACTGATAAATATATTAAACATTTAATGTTAATACACTTCTATCTCCATAAACAGCTCCTCAGGAAACAACAGAACAGGAGTTCATTTTCTCCAGCCACTTACATACTTCTCTATTTACAAAAGTCTTTCCACAAATACGTTATAGTAGATTTTTTTCTTTTCCTGCAGGAGCCCAGAAATGTGATTAGTTCATTACCACATAAAAGAGTTCAGTCTCTTAAAAGTCTTGCTACACAATTTTCTTGTATGGATCCAGAAGTTAATAAGCACCCACCACTAATGGACTGTGTCAAAGACACAAAGTTGTATCCAGGAGGAGGTAAGGGAAAAAGAATTTAATTTCTCAATTATTTGTAATTAATGCATTCTTTGTGATTTATAATTGCCCATGGGTATAAAGAGATTGAAGAAACAGGGGCTAATTCTTACATAATTCTAAACAGCTGCTTGAGAAAGGTATTTATGTCTGTATCTCAAATTAAAGGCTCTGTCCTTGCATAAATTGCTACAGAAACGAGATCCAAGACATCCAGCGTGTTTGTAAGTGATTTGAAATGTGTTTGAAACAGTAAGCCTAAGCAGTTTGATGGCAGAGCCCAAAAATGGGAAAGAGCTGCCTCTATTGTAGAGTATTTAAACTCTGAGGTTAAAAGTGTGGTTTGGGATGAGTGTGCATTACAATGCTGCAATACACTGCACTTGCTGGCAATAAGCTGCTAGTGAGTGCAGAGCTCTGATCCTGCATACAGGTGAGCTGCAAGAATATAATTTTGTTTGTACAACTGCAGCTCTAGTAGTGACTTTTGCCACACCTTGAAAGAGGCACAAGGCTAAAAGATGCTACTTGAATGTTTCTTGTTCAGAAGTCTGCCCAGAAACAAGACCAGAGTGCTGATGTGAGAAGGTGCTGTGCAGAAATTATAATTGCCCAATTATTGGTCAAAGAGGTGAGGGGGAAACAAACATCAGCCTTGGCTTCACTTTGTGAGAAGCTTGTTGTACTCTAGTTCTCCTAAGCTGCCGCTGGATTTCACATCATCACAGGTACATACCCAGCTGCAGGCAGGGACTCCTAGGTACATTTACCAGCATGCAAACTCCTAGAGAGCCTCAGCAATGAAGGAGATAAATTGCATAAAGAACAAGAACAACCACTGGGATCCCTCCTGGTTTGTAAATCATGGAGATTTGCATGATAGGTAAGGCAGGGACTTGGAGGCTGAATCTGTAGCCAGAGCACCCCATGGTGGCTAAATCATCCTTCTGTCCCCAGCGTGCTGCAGGCTCAGTGCTGTGCAATCCAAAACTACATCTTGTGGCTGAAGAAGCCTCTTCTCCAAAGATGCCAAACTAAAGGAATCTTCTATTTCCTGGCCACACGCCCACTCTGGGCTGATGAAAGCTTTGTGTTCAGGTAGAAGGATAAAAATTCCATTCCTTGTTCAGTAAGTGTAAATGGTATAGAATCTGTATTACCTAAAAACTGAATATAAAATAAATCTAGAATCAAAGGCATGGTTTGATGAACCAAGAAAGACATTTTGGACCTAAAACCAGCCTGATTTTACACAATACAGATATTTTTTTTCTCTAACTCTGCACAGAAAGATGATACCAATTAACAGCAGCCTGTTTACAACATCAGAGTACTACAAAACTGAATATCCTGGATTTATTGAAAAGTAACTATTTACCCAATTTTTTAATTTCACAATACTTAACTTATGTGGACTGCTAGCATGCATGCTAGTTTTAATTTGGTGACATTTTGTAGTTCTTCAGTAATGGAAAACAGTAATGGAAAAAAGGAAACTCTGCAAACATTCGGACAATGTAGAACTCATCTTCCTAACACAGCCAAGCCAATAGCAGCTTCTGTAAATGAAACAACATATATTTAAAACTTTTCACTTTATTAACAATAAGTTAATATTGAGGCATCACCAATCAACAAAATACTAAAGATACAGTGTGCAGATTGTCAGTGTAATGATCAGAAAGGCAACATTATCACTACCTTCATAAAAACTGGAGAAATGCCAATGAACTTATATACATGTACCATTTGCAACCGTATGAACACTATGCAGAAGCAATATACTTCCAAGTTTCTCCAATTTTTCTGTTAAGTAAGGCAATAATAAAAAGCACAGCATCACAATTAACTACAACTCTACATACTGAGCCCTGACATAATGCAGTGCTCAGAAGAATGTGCAAAATAAACACCTGGCTTTGCACTTTGATTCTTTGTTGTGTAAAATTAAAATACAAACAAACAACATAAAGTCACAACTCTTCTTGATTCCATTGTCAGGAAAAACAAAAGCAAAACTGGGAGAATCCAAACTGACAAAGATTTTCTCTCTCAGCCTGTGGTACCATTTGGAATATCTTGAGCATCTGCTAAATGTAGTTTTTGGCTGAAGCAAATCATTAAGGAATAACATACAGATAAGGCATAAACAAGACAGCAGTGTTACATGAAACTCTGCTTACTCTGGGCTGTACACCAGTCCAGACAAACTCTGTTCTGGTAAGTCCTACGCTAGTTCTCAACCAGTAGATTAATATTACTCAATGAGACTTGAGCATTACATACCTCCAGCATTAGCCTGTGGCTCAAGGGGGGTGGCAGATCATTTTTATCACTATTACATGGTATTATTATCACATTCCACTTGTCCTCTTAATGAAGTCTGCCTTAAACAGCTTTCCACAGATATGCAGGGAATGCACATACCAGTGCAGGATCTTAGGCCCCAAAAACCAGAGCCTCACCAACTCAATGCATACAAAGTGTTTAACAACAGAAATAACCAGACTGCAGAGTAAATGGAGTGCTACGCTTCTCCACTGTCATCCTGGCTTACCAAAAGCACAGTGTAAAAGACAAGTTGAGGTATTCAGCTTTATCTTCTCTGTGGGCTAAGAGCACACATTTGTTCAGTTACCTAAGCTCTGCTGAAGTATGTGACCCTTGAAATAAAAAGTTAAGTCAGTTCACTCTCCAGTCAGATCAGTGATAAATAACCACACATTTCTAGAAAAAAACTAAAAGCTAATAGGATTCACTTATCAGTGGGACAGGTGCTTCTGAATATTGTTGAAGGAATACTACACATGGTCCAGAATGTCTCAATTACATGCATGGAGAAAGACCCTGCTGCAGATGGGCTTTGCCACTGACAACACACTGTGCAACACAAAGTGGTAGGTACATGGTAGCTAAATAAATCACCAGATGAAAAAAATAACCTGTAATTAGATGTGTTAAGATCCAGTCACTTATGTATTGGAAGAACCTAAAAATCTATGCTGTATTATAGCACTCATTTAAAAGAAAAGGCATTTTTGAAGTGATTTGACTCTTGTAAAGACATCAGTTATTGGGGAAATACACTGCAATTTGATTACAGTTAGTAATTATAATGCAAAATAAACATTTTAGGAAAAGGATACATAGATGAATTCAGTTCTTCTAGCTGCAATATAAATGTAGAAATTATGAGAAATGGCACTTCTGTTGGTCAAAGAAATGCAGCAATTATGGCAATATGCTAAAATAAATACATTAAAACAAGGAAGGAAATAATTAATAGTCTGGCCTGAAATGTATGATTTATTACAAAAATCAAATCAAACCTACACTGAATTCTATACAATGAGCTAAGTTCCAAATTAAGTTTAAATCTACTAATCTCAAGAAATTTAAAGAAATTTTACCAGTTTTGATTTTTACAGAAATACACGAGACAAAGTGTAGAATATACAGATCTATATTCCTTGTTGTGTGTCATCTTCCCCAAATGTAGGAGGATGGACCATAGGGAAAATGGCTGTAGTTTGTAGTACACGGGCTGTCCCTAAGCAGGCTGACATGCTCAGGCAGCTTGCAGCTAGCCTGCTCTGCTCTCCAAAGCAACCAGCAGCTGTAACGAATGAAGACAAGTCCTGTGTTTTCTCAAAACCCAGAGGAGGGCAGGGCTCACGTCTTGGTTCATTGAAGAGCTACATTCTCCTCAACTGTAAATCACTGCGCACCCAGGAGCGGCGTTTTCCTGAACTGAGCTTTGCTGTGGGCTAAGTTCCATGTTTTCTGCCTTCCCAGTACTTACATCTGACAGCAGTCTATCCAGGTTGGAATCACTGGCTAGTTTTCTTTTATCTTCAGGGAGTTCCTCCATCTCCCCGTAGAGCTCCAGATTGAGGCGAGCGAGTTTCTCCTGCATACTCCGCACATGTTCCATCTGCTCTATGGAACATTCATTTCCTAAAAGGACAGGCAAAAGCTTTAGATAAAGAAACCCAAGAGTGCAAATGAAGGTGTGAAGAATTTGCTTTCTTGATTTCTCAGTTTCACTACTGAAGTTTCTGTCACCCCATCTGATGTTGTGTTGTGCTGAATTTACAATGGCTACCAAACATTCTAAGAGTTTTTTAGAATGCACATGGTTTTGCTATACTCCTGAATTTTTCTCTGATTTAGAAAGGCCCTGTTTTTTAACTTTAAATAAGATCAAAGTAAGCCTTTTTTTAAATTTTGACTAATCTGAGGGTTGCTTTCTTGGAACAGATGGTTTATATAATACAGACTTCTCAGGTTCTTTTGTAAAATCAGTGTGAAATTGACATGCTGACCTAACACTAAACTTGCAAAAGCACGTGTGCATCTTTCTACTTAGTACAGGAGGAAAAGAGGAAGCAAAAATGGGTAGTGGTTTTTCTAAAACCTCCATCAACTCTGAGGCTGTAAAAGTAGTAAGAAGCTAAGACAGAAGAGTAACCTGAGTAAAATGCAGCTTGCATTGATTTTCATAAAAGTTGTTACCAATAGTCTAAAATGTTCATACACAGCAAAACTGGGTGCTAAATACAGTTACTTCTTCCTACACTGTCACAAACAAGTGGTTTTAAATTTGGTATCTTAAATTCGTAAGGAAAGGTGCTTCCATGCTGGAAGGAATAATGAAATGTCGTATGAATAATCTCACAACACAGACAACCTTGCAATAGGACTATAATTTAAAAATGCAGTGATGTATTAATTATGTTAAATTCATGTGGCAGAGTCCACCTGACAACTAGCAGTCTGTCCATGCAGCACACTTGTTTGCAAATGTTACCATTGTACAGCTATAAAAACCAACTATTGTACACACACAATTCATGCACTTACCAAATGCCTGAAGTTTGCCAGAGTGGAAGTCATTCAAGAGACTCAGAAGTCCCCTTTCCATCTCCTGGACATCTGATACATCTGTGAGAAAAGAATGCTGGATTGGTGCTGCCTGTGCCCCTTTTGCTTCACCTCCTGGAGGTTTGGCTTTCTCTTTGATTACGCTAAAAAAAAAAAAATTAAAACAAATATTACTTCCTGTTTTCAATTTCACTGTAAATTTGAAATGTAAGGAAGTGTACATCTGAAAATTAAATGGGAAATATATAATGCATATTTCAATCACTGCTTTTAAGATAAAAACGGGATCACCAGCTTATCTTAAAAATAAAGAACATCACTATCTCAACATTTTGATACTGCAAAATGAAGGGTTTCAACAATCTGCTTTCCTGCTGACAGTTCTGTATTTAATCTTCAGCTAAAACTTAGAGGTCAGTAAATTCTGCTGCCTCCCTCCAGCTAACATTTCACTTTAGAATTCCTCTTCATTTATTTATCTACTGTGTCTGCCACAGCCAAGAAACACGTTTTCTAACATGCAGGAAAATTAATGTTCTCAAACGGAACCACACATACCATCAACAAAAAACAAAGTATTCTGATGTGGTACTTTATGAAGAACTGAATGTCTTTCTTTATGCAAGATGCTGCCCCAACTGAGAAGTCCCCAGTCACAAAACACCTGGAAATTCCAATTCTAGCTCATCCTGTTCAATATATATCATTCATTTCCTGCCATACTTGTCAGTTCCAACCTTGCAGTCATGTAATATTTCATTTGTTGCTCACAGCTGTACATCTGAGGCTCTACTATCTCCCATACGATGCCCAAATCTGATCACCCAACTCAGCCAGGCACATCAGGCTACACCCTGCTTCAGCTAAATTGTTGTCAGTATGAGTCTACAACATTGTGTAACATTTCATAAAGCTTACAAAAAGAGTGTAAAACACCTTCGTTTCTGTAAAATAACCATTATATTGCATTAAACACAAATAATTTTGCTAAAAAAGACACATCATCAAAACTTTTCAGAAGTCTGAAACTCTTCTGTCACAGCCAGTCTAAACAACCTTTAGACTGTCTTAGCATTGCCAAGTTTCTGGCTCTCACTTCCTCTAAGTCTGCAAATACCCTGAGCTTACCGTTTTAACTTTGGTTTTTGTACAGCAGGCTGTGGGGCAGGGTTGGAAAAGGCTGTACTTTTACTGACTGGCACTGAGCTTTTCTTGGAGTTAGCAACCTGAGCAGAGTGACTGGTAGATGATTTGGGGCTCCTCCTCTTGATCTTCCTTTCTTCCATTTCTTCCAATTTACTGCATCTAGACTAATGTCTTGTCCTACACAGGGAAGAAAGGAAAGTAAGAAACATTCTGGCATTCACAATAAAAGCCAGTGGAAAGACAGCTCGTGGCAATGAAACCTGTAGTTTCTTCAGAGACGAGCAGTCACTCATTTCTGAAAACAAGAGAATCCCATTTTTAGAAGATGCCTGGCCTGCCTGATCAGCGGAACGGGCAGGAATTAAAATCTCCATCAGCCAACAGGTACCTCCAAATGATCTCAAGCTTTGTGTCCCGTGGCTTACGGCTAGAAAACACCATGGCTGGTCAGGCCCACGGCAGGGAAAACACCGACAAGTGCTGGGGCAGGAGGATGCTTCGACTCATCCGTGCCACAGAGCCTCCTGCGCAGGGAGCGGCGGCGGTGCTGTGGGAAAACTCAGCCGATGCCGCGCTGTGGTCGCTGTGACACAGCTGTTGTTGCCGCTGTTACACGCGTGTTATGACTACTGCAGTGGGTGTTCCCCACTTGCTGTCGCTGCCGTGACCCCCACGTTATTGCTCCTACAGCTGTTGTTGCTGCACACGGGCCTCCCGACGGGCGCTGCCCAGCGCCGCGCACACAACCCACGCCATGTGCGGTTACCGGGCGCTCCCTCGCCCGCTCCTTGCTGGGGAAACGCCTCCGACACCCGGTACACCCCGGAGACGGCCCGAGGGCGCCGCGGGCACCGCGACGGGGGCGCCATCGCGGACCCGCCGCCACCTCCCGGGATGAGGAGACCCCTGCCTGCAGCACGGGCAGCCCGCGCCGTGTGCCGCCGTTTTATTACCGCGCAGTCTCGGGACGCCGGCCGTGGGCCGGGAGCAGGAGGAAGAGGATGGAGCCTCCCTGCCTGCTCTCAGCCTCGAACCCGCGCCCCCCGCGCCCCCCGCGCGGCCCCGGCCCGCAGGCCCCGCCCCCTACCTGAGAGAGGCCCCGCCCCCGGAGCCGCGTGCGGACCCCCGCGGAAGCGGCCGGCTCGGCCCGGCGCGCGGGTCACGTGACAGCGGGGCAGCCCCGCCGCGCCGCGAAGTGCATTGTGGGAGTCCCGCCCCAAGGCAGCACCTCCCCCGGCGGGCGGACTACAGCTCCCAGAAGGCCTTGTGGCGGGTGGGCTGCGTTCTTCCAAAATATCTGCTCTAAGTTCACACGGGTTAAAACACACGGGGAAAACCACTGCACTGCGACCTGTGGTCCTTTTTCCAGCTGACGCTGTGTGTTAGCGCTCTGCCTTTTCCCCTGCTCACTCGATCTCCTGCCTGTAATTGCGCTCCAGCCACAACCTGCTCGTACTGAACAGGCCTCAGCTGCTTTTGATTTTTAGGACTACTCTGAGCACCGGGCGCCTCAAATGAGTGTTTTACACTGTATGGAAAATCACAGAGTCATTAGGGTTGGAAGGGACCTCTGGAGATCACCTCGTACAACCCTCTGCCGAGGAAGGGTCACCCAGAGCAGGTGACACAGGAACGCGTGCAGGTGGGGTTCGAATGTCTCCAGAGAGAGACTCCACGGCCTCCCTGGGCAGCCTCTTCCAGTGCACTGCCTCGTGTTGAGGTGAAACATCTTGTTTGACTTTGTGGAGCCCTAATCAGGGACCTGACTCGTTTATAGCCTTTGTTACCTGAGTTTATTGGCATAAGTTTATAGCCAGTTGAACTGTGCTTATACATGCGGCAACTGAGCCCGCTGGAAAAGTATCCAACGAAGATGTTGCAAAGCATCGCTATCTGCAGATAGGGTCAGCAATAGGAATTCTCTCCAAGAGGACACTCTGGAAGAACTCAGTATGTTCACATGGGCTATATGGGCTAGGAATGCCACCGGTGGAACAGCAAGCTCCAGATGACAAGAGGACATAGTATTAAGCTGAGCCAGGGCAGGTTTAGGTTGGACATTAGGAGGAATTTCTTTACACAAAGGGTGATTAGACATTGGAACGGACGGCCCTGGAAGGCGATGGAGTCACCGTCCCTGGAGGTTGGTAAGGTGAGACTGGACATGGCACTGAGTGCCAAGGTCTGGTTGACAAGGTGGTGTTCGGTCCCAGGTTGAATTCGATAATCTCAGAGGTCTTTTCCAACCGAATTGTTTCTGTGATTCCGTAGCCCTGCAGGGTGAAGGCTGGGAGGAGATCTCACAAAGCGGGCGGCAGAGGGGCCGTGCCCGGGGGACTCGGGGCCGTGTCGGTGTCACCCGCAGCGACACGGGCGGGACGGGCCCCGGCAGTGCCGGTCCCCGCCCGCAGGGGGCAGCGCCTCCCCGGCTCCGGGGCTCCCGGCGGCCGCTCCTTTCCCGGCTCCCCGGCTCTCCCTGCGGAGGCACCGCGCCGGAGGAACGGGTCTCATGGACAAGGAGGACCCGTCGTCATTCCCGCGACAGATGTGCCCGGAACGGCTATCGATCCCAGTTAAACGAGGAACCCTGCTGCCACGCTGAGTTGGATGCAGCTGTGTCATTTCCGACCTGGATTTCAGTCCTGAATCGTTGGCTGGCAGGAACTTAATTTTCAGGGCAGGCAGTATAATTAGCAGGGTGTGCCTACCTAGCCTCAGTAATTATCGAGTTCAGCCCCACCAAGGCTATTTCCTGGTGCCGTCGCTATTGCATTGCTGGTCATCACTTCTCACCTCAGTGATCCCTGTCAATGACGCCTTTGTGGGCTTGAATGGCCGGCACATCTTTCCTGCCCGTGACTGGTAGCCTGAGCTGTTTTCCCCCATCTGACAGTAGTTTATTGCCTAGAGAAATGAACTTATCAACTATCTCTACAACTTGTCAGTTTGCATTTTTTCCACCTGCAGCGAGATCTTATGTTTTACTTGAGGAGCATTTTGTTCATACCTGTGTGTTTTCTGATGAAGACTCTCAGACATTATTCACTTACTAACTGTGAAGGGTGGTATAATCTGCATCACCCTCAGTGAAAACATTGACCAAAAGCTTTACTGGTGTTTGCAAGTGTGTGTCTCAGTATGAAGCTACCTCATGGCTTAATAGGTGTGCAGCACCTAGAATGCATCCCTACTTCTGTCTCAACTTTACATGATACCAAGAGAATGATTCTTCAGTTGTATCCTGATCCTGATCCTGGACCTTGAGTTAGACCTGAAGAGCTATTAAATAGCAGTGCCTCATCAAGACTTGCACGGGACATTACAGTTGTGAGACTCAGTGGCCACTTTGAGGCCAAAAAGGGGCACTGTCAAAGGGAGATTGCATTTGGAGTGATTCTCAGGTGAACAACAGGGACCAAATATCCACTGAAGGTCATCCTATAGTGAAAGTAATTCCTTGCAGCAGGACACAGTTTGGGTCTGAGGAGCTGGATCAGTTCTGATACAGTACACCCGGTGTTGTTGCAAGAGGGCTGTGATAGACCAGTGGTACACTGATAGTTCACCTGTGGGAATAAACAGCCTACGGGTGTTTGCATGTAAGCAACTGAGAAGAAAGAATTAATCCCTGTAACTCTGGAGATGCATTACACAAAAAGGCAGTGGTACAAGACTTAAGGGACAGGTAGGGAAGCTGAAACAGTTGGTTCTATAATACAAAGGGCTTCTGATATCTGGTTTGGCATGCGTTACAGGGAAACAAGAGCTAGCAAAAGTCACGCAGGCTGTGAGCCAGACACAAATTCTCAGTCACAGGGCTGCCCAAGTAAAATCCTCATTTGCATACATACATATACTTGTATTCATAAATATATAGGGGGCAACAAAAAGTGGACGAATTGAGACTTACAGGCAGATTTCTGCAGCCATTTGGGAAATTTGTATGAGATAAATACTGCTTCTCCATGGTAACTTTGGAAATGTTTGTGTTCATTTAGCTCATTTCTGACATGCTATATGAGCAAGCAAATGTACCCACCTTGCAGTTGGTATATAGAGGTGTGGTTTGTTTTTCCCTGTGTGATTAAAGGTGTGCTGTTTGACAGTTTGGATGGAAGGTGACTGAGTGTCCTTTGTTACCACCAAAGCAGTTGAAATAGAATGATTTATGGTCTGTTTTTAAATAAAGGGGAAATTTTTCCATCACTAAGAAATTTTAAAATAAAATTACTTTCATATTCAGGAAGCAGTTAGATTCCACAGTTAACCCTGCTTCAGTTTAGTGTCTCTCAGTAGGAGGAGTCAAGTGCTACAGAAAAGACAATCAATAGCATGCAGGTAATATTTTGCTCCAAGTGAGTTTCTTATCTGCACACTACATCACATTAGAATTATTTTTAAGGTGCCTCTGTTATTTTTATATCTGATTTAGCAGAGCCTACAAGGGCAGATAATTGGAAAGCATCAGACTTTGTTTTCATAAAGTAATTTTATAGTGAATAATGAATTTCTTTTAAAAGATAATAGTAAGTTAAGGGCAAAGAATCAAAGGTAGCATGGTCTTGATTTGATACTAGAAATCCTATCAGATAACACTTTTGCCTGGAATCAAATAAAGTTTGATGGAGAAAAAAGGCATGTTTTGGACTACCTCTGTCTGAGCTTTTGCATAATTTTTGAACTGTGATAATGATTCACAGTCCAGAAAAGGCTTTTTTCTTCCTTTAAAAGGCTTTTTTTTCTGACAACTCCACCATGCACTACAGTGGTAGCATTTGTATATACTTGTTGACTGAAATGCTCTAAAGGTAACAGTGTTTTAATGGCAACAATGTTATTGTTAAAGCAGCAAATTAAAAAGTTAATTGAATATGATTTTATTTACATGTATATCTCCTTACAAACTAGAGGCCCACCTTTGAAGATGCTTTGAAGAAGAACTTCAAAGAAGTTAAGTCTGTACTTTGTATTGAGATAGGCATGCAAATAAAATCAGATTCTTGTTTCTGAAAACCCTATTCAGTTAAGATGAGATGGCAAGTAGTTTCTAAAGGCTTCCAAGACACTGATGAAAGCACTGGGTTCTTTAGCTTCTATAATTAATTTCAGATGTATTTCACAGGTTGGCACCTTGTATTCATGGAATCCTGACATTGCTGTAGCATCACCTTCCAAAAAAGAGCATGGTCTGGGACATATCTGTTCATAGGAAGGAAAGTACTTATTGCAGGTTTGTGAGGAGCTGCATAACAAGGTGTGTATGTATCTATCAGCCAGATAAACGTGCAGAACAAAGCAGCAAAGTTAAAATTATCCGTATAATTAATTAGCACTAGATTAATATGGATGTAGATTTGTGTGGGTTAGACACGTGTATTCTTTACAGATTGGTGACGGATATGTCCTCAAGATATGTGACTGAAAATGTGTCAACATATATACTTGCATTGTATTTCTCTCTCCCCACACTGTCATTGTGCTAAGTGGAGGAGTATGATCACATAGAAATATCTGGACTTATGTATTATTACTGATCAGTTTCCACATCTCTAGCATGAATAGTCCATTGAAATCAGTGCTATTACACAAGAGCAAGCAGTTTAAAACCTCGCCAGTATTGTGTGCTTATAAAGTGTTGTTGCAAAAAATCAATACTTGATTAGCTATCAAGACATTAAATACATGACCTGCTTAAGAACTAAACAAATCTTTTACCTGAATGTGGATGAAGAATAAACTATCGCCTTGGGCCAGCAGTGTGGTGATTTGGGCACCCAGGACATAGTGACAAAGGAAGGAAGGAGGGAGAACAGAAGGGACCTGCTGAATCCCTTGGAAAGCAGCAGTCACTCCAAGAACTAGGCCTCTAGGGCCTGAATGTCCCTGGACAGCCCTACCTGTCCCCCACCCCACTGCCCAGGAGTCCAGGAGCCCCACTTCAGCTCAGCCCAAGGCCTTCAATTCCTGCCTAAGCTAAGGGTCTTCAGCTCTCTCTTCAGCTCCTGGATGGACCCCTGGAAAATTATTTTTAAATAATGTTATTAATATATCCACTAGTTAATCTGGATTTCACATTCACAGTATCATGGAAGTAATAGTGGGGAAGCACTTCTCGAGATCATAGCATCATGGGCCAATTAAGTTTGTAAAAGACATCATGAGGTACAAGTCAAAGTAGGTCAGCTGTGTGCGTACACCAGGTTCCCAGGGCTTTATCCAGCCTCTCTTGAAAAATTTCCAGGATGAAATCTGCACAAATGTCCTCTAGCACAGCCTCCTCCTCAGAGCAGCGCTACTGCCACATCAGGCCAGGTGTGTCTTTGTCTGGCCAGGCCTTGAGCCCTTCAAGAATGGAGACTCTACAACCCCTGCAGACAACTTGTTCCAGTAGTGCATTACTATCCTAGTGAAGAAGTTTTTCCTTATACAATTTTTAGTTATGTAAAAACATGCCAATGTTTTGTATGTGTTCAGTAGATATAGAAGCTATTGTACAGTTACATCTGCCTTCCTCTAAATATTTAGTTTAACTAATTGTAATATGCATTAAGATCCCCAATGAAAAAGCACTTTAGAACTGTACTCTAGTTGTTTTAGCAATCCCGATCCTCCAGCTGGAAAAGCAAGAAGTCTGTCATTGGCTCTGCCAGCACAACCAGTATTTCAGGTACAGTCCCAAACCTAACACAATTTTTGGGACTCTACCAGGAATGTAAAACTAAGATTATCCATAAATGCAATGGTGGTTCCCTAGTGCATAATGTGTTCTCCATTAGAATTATTTCAAAATTGTTTCCATGGTTTTAGATGCTGGCATGTTGTAAAAAGAGTAGGGTTTTCTGAAGGATAAGGATGATAGCTAATTTCCATCTCACACCACTGTCTTGCTTGGACAATGCTTGTTTACATGTTAAAATACATTATAATCAAATGATTCAATCTACCAAACTGTTTCACTAATTTTACCATAAATGACCTTTCCCACAGGACTCAACCCATTGATAGACATGAGAAAAGGCTGGGATAAGATGGCACCACTCCTGCGTGCATATTCAGCAGTTGACAACGATGAACTTCATATGAGCTTTTAAAATAAATCAAAATAAACCTTCAGCAAACTCTTCGCCCTTGGGCAGACTGCTGAATTATTTTTGCAGGTACTCACTGGGCTACTCACTGTAAATGTAACAATGTTTACAATCACTCTTAAGTTTAGCATCATGTTTACAGAATTCCATGAAAGTCAGCAAAACTGAAACCTTGTGAACCAAAATGGGAAGTAAATTCTAGAAACAAGACCAGATCAGGAAATGCGTGACAAAACCTTCTTCTCTTCTCTGCCGCTGGGGATGTATTAGTGCTAGGTGTGCATTCTGATGCATCTTATAGAAGTAATATGTGGAAAGGATTGTTGGATTTTGTTTAAGCTAAAATTGGTAACACCTGTTCTTGGCAGGCACCTGCTCTTTTCCCCTTTTAAATATTGAATAATGTTTATGATTAATTTAGTACAAGATAGAACATGCAGCTCATATCACAAAGAACCAACATGCATCCTTTGTTTTCTGTAGCCTTTTTTTTAAACTGTGCAGTAATTTATCACAAGAGGACCATAATGGAGTAAGACCTTGCAGGAAAAAAACCAACAACAGTCTTAAGGTCACAATTGAAATAAAATATTTGCTCAGTTGTTTTAATAGTTTGGCTAAGTGCCTACAAAAGTGGGATTATTTTCTTTGCCAGTGTTTACAGTTCATGTCAGTAGGAGAAACTACTATTCATATTGTCTCTGTGAGATGCCACTGAACAGTATTACTAGAACAGAGTAACCCAGGCATGCCAGGGAAGGTTGAGTAAATAAGTGTTAACTTTTCAAAGCAATTTCAGCCTCACCTCTACTGTGCACAAACATGGGCTTGTGGACATAATCACCTGTACACACCTCTGAATGTCATGGGCAAGAATCCTAGTGGTGTGAGACTCTACAAACTCAGGGAGCAAATAAATGCATTTCCCATCACATGAACGATAAAACAGATGGATACAAGACAAAAGAGGAGAAAGGAAACAATTAGATAACCTGCATCTACATGATCCACCATGCCAAAGGTTCTGCTGGCATCATGAGTAATGACAAATTCACAGCATACAGGAAAGAATTTGTAGGTGATTTTTTTTTGATGGATCATTTTGCTTGAAAGAAAACTGGTCAAACATATGATTTTCTTTTTAAGCGACACAATATAAAACGATCTCAAATATGTTGGGTTTTTTTTTCCTAATGGTAAACTCCATATGCAAAATGATAAGCCTTATTTGGACACTTCAACTCAAGAAAATCCAGTAATTTTTTCTAAGTGAGATCTGTGAAGATTATGCCTGCAAGAACTGTGAAGGCAAGCAGCTAGGTTTCCTTCACTGAATGTGCTAAGAGCATGAAATATAGCTCTCATATCTACAGTTATAGAAATAAACTTATATTCTAGAAATATAACTCAGATTGTTATCTTAATATCAAAGTAGGACTGTGAGTTATTTGCAGTCTGCAATTTTTTCTGGTCAGAGTTGTAGTTGGCCTTGAGTGATTTCTCTGTGTTGTTTGGAAAATTTAATTCCATTCCCCCTCTATAGCTTGGTGGCTTAGTGCAAATACAGCTGCTTTGATGTTTTAAGAGCATCAAGTGACTGTTTTTTTCCAGGCTAGAAGATATATTGCTGAGAAGTTCCACTGACTAAATGTCTGTTTTCTCAAACAGACATTGGGAAGCATGTTTGTAATTTTAGACTCTGTTTTGTTAGACATATACAAATACAGAACTAAAAACAAACACAAATCCATTCCCTAAAGAGAATAAGTGTACACAGAAATATCTGCACAGAAAACTGTTTCCAAGCTATGCAGACACTAAACAGTATTCTAAAGTTTTCTTTTTAATATGATTTTACTCTAGTAACTCTAATTAGCAAAGGAAAAATTAAACATTTGAAGCATTTTCCTTTGCATTGGAAATACTAAAGAGGAATAGCAGCTAGAGTTCTCAGCTCCAAACAGGACACCTGTAACAGTGGGCACCATAGTGCTCTAGAATAAAGAGGGCCTTTGGTGAAAATTGTTTAAGGCTTAAATATGAGCTTTTAAAATAAATCAGTGATGGAATACAGAGGGTATGCAAGCAGCACTGTTTCACTGAAGGCAATTGTATCCAGACTAATAGTTCATTGTAGTATGGTACAGTAGATATTAATCAGAAGACCTCTATTTTAAGGTTTCCTTAATAGTAATAGAATAGTTGGTTTAAATGAGACCTCCTTTTAGAAGGTATGTTAATAAAGATTATTAACAACTATTTGGATAGCATGGTAAAGAGTTATAGACTTCAGGGGAAAATGACCGACTATATGACTTCGATGTTTTGGTTGTGGATCACAATGTTTGTGTTAGTATTCAAAACTGCAGTTGCAGCTGTCATTAAATGCAAATCACAGAAAAACTGACACAGAAAATAGACAAATTGGAATTGTAACACTGTTTTTTTGGTTTTGCTTGGGTTTTATTTCTTTTTTCTGTGTATGTACAACCAGGGATTCAATTTTCAAACTTCTGGAAAGACACCACAAGGGCAAGTCCTGGAAGGAAGCTAAATACAGTCAACTTTTTTTTCCTTCTAATGAAGCTATTCCTGAAATACACTGAAATTGTTTACACTTTCTTTCACCACATTTCTAAGAAAGACTAAACAGAACTTCCTTAGCTGGATTTCACTACATTTAAAAGTTGATTTCTGTGCTATTTCTATTTGCTATTAAGCAAAGCATTCCTATGTTTTTTCTTGAACTAAAAATGTATTTTGCTAGAAATTATTAAAACTGGGCATGTTCATAGTCCTCTAAAGAATGCATACTCTGCCAAATCTGAAAACACTTGGAACAGAAGGAAGGTCTGAGTATATCTTGCATACTGTGCTACATTTTTTTGTACTGACTTATGAACAAGTCACTGATGCTTAGCTTGTACAGTTTGTTGGGTCCATGCAGTAAATAAACACAGCTGCATTTATTACAGTGATTGCATAATCACATATTTGGCACTCCCAAACTTCTGGGAATGTTCAAAGAGAAGTATGTGCTAAAAATCCTAATTTACTTTACCCTCTCTGTTACTCTCAATTTATTTTATCTGTAATGTAAGGCTTTTGTTTGTATAAGTTAGATATTTTAATAGTAATGATTCTGCAACAACAGTAATTCAGATCATTTGCACCAGTTGTAGAGTGGTTACTGCCATTGCATAGGTCATAGAAAATACAAAGGTGCCACTTGTCACAGGTATTGCTTTGAGCAATCCTCAGCTGTTACTCCATGTAGCATAGACTTTACTACTCAGTGTAATTTCTAGATAGCCATAATACCATCAGAGTTTCTAGTGATTATTTTGGAATTTGAAAATATTTTATTCTACTTTATTAGCAATATGCCAGTCTTTGAGACTGACTTTACACATAAACAAAAACACTGAGCTTTGCAGCACAGAAACATTGTATCTCATCACAAGCAGTCACCAGGCAGATGAAATTATGCAAAGAAAAATAAACAAGGCAGCCAGAGACCTTTAATGATCTACCACAGTGGCAAATTCTTCCCAAATGAATATTTTTTGATGTCAGCTTAAAACAAAAAGAATTTTTCTGGCATCCTGTAAATATCCAGAAAATGGATAGTATGCTAAATATATTTAGGAAATATTTTGTCTCTTTTTTTTAAATCTGAAAATGGAGAGGGGAGTTTAGACTGGTGGAGTCACAGATTGCTGCACACACCTCCACTATAATTTCACTGGTGACTGTTTAATCCATGGTGGAGATCTCAGTGACAAGCCATGCTCACTCAACAAGGAAGAGAATGGGGAAATCTGTGCTGGTTGATAGATGGTTTATCACGGCCTGCGTTTTTTCAGTGACCAAACTCTGCATTTTGTTTTTGGGGCAGGAGCTGCTACAATGTATCAAAACTCATTCATGACTGATTGGCACACCATCCAGCTGTGTTCATAACTGAAATGAAACAGGGTGGCATCTTTTTAAAAAAATGTTATATATATACAGTTTAAAGAAGTACTTCACTGCAGCTGTAGTGCCTGGTGGTGGGAAGCTAATACCTAAGGAGAAATTCAGTTCTGCTTTAGTGACCAGCACAGTCTGCATGTTTGGGATACAATTAAGAGGCATTTGTCCATTGGATGTATTGTTTACCCTGAATCCTGAGGCATTTGTTTGAGAAGGTAATCAGCTTTGTTAAAAGAATACAAATTTGTCTTGTTTGATGGAATGTTTTTTCAAATTGTTTTAGACTTTTTTGTTACAATATTTAGTTAGTGAATCAAAATGTAAACTGTGTAATTGCTTCAAAGGAGACCACATATAATACAATTAGAGAAGACATAAATGTGATCAGTGTCCCAGATAAATAAAAATGATATACAGATCTTACACAAGCTTTTGACATGATCTGTTGTCATTAAAGCTAAGGACAGCCGCAAAAGACTTTGGTCAGCATTTATGAAATCTCCGTATGTTTATTCTGATTTTCAGCCGATAATTTCTGCAGCTTTTGTTTTTCCAAATGAATGTTTTCTTGCACAAATCATAGCATCCATATTCCTGATGTACAGCCACTTGCTGTTTGCATACCTGTAGCTATGTAACTCAGTAATAATGAATATATACATAACTTAGATTAGCTATAAGGAGGAATTTTTTCATGGTGAGGGTACTGGGGCACTGGAACAGGTTGACCAGAGAAGCCATGGACACCCCATCCCTGGAAGTTGTGAAGGTCAGGCTGCATGGGGCTTTGAGAAACCTGGTCTAGTGGAAAGTGTTTCCACTTTATCAATGAAAAAACCAAATATATCAGAATTTTTTCTGACATGGAGGAAGTGGAAGCACAGAATGCACTTTGTTAAGAGACACAGATATGCCTCAACCAAATGAAGAAAATTACTATGACAACTTCGGGAGTACTATTGTTGATCCATTGAGATAATTTCTCAGCAACTTGGTTTCTCTTTGGGGAGATGCAGATTGGGATTGTTTCAATTTTCCAAGAATTGGAGTCTTAAAGGCAGGTTGTCTCTGAATGCCACAGAACCAAGGTGACTGGCAGTCTTTTTTTTGCACTCTACTCAGTGGAACACCAGGACCAAAAACCTCTGATGATCACTTGAGTTCCAAGGGGGCTGTTCTGCTACAGTTGTATTTTCCTAGGCTCTATGATCTCTTGCATGTGTTTCTGTTCACAGCCTCTATTGCCTCCACTGTTTAGCTCCCTGAGAATGATCCAACATACTGCTGTCTCAAAATGCAAAGAGGACATTTTCCTGCAATTTTTTTCACAGCATGTCAGCTGCCTCTTTTTATGCAGCAGAGCTGTGACAGTTCTACACTGATGACTTCAGATGTTTGCAGAGCAAGCTTCAGATCATGCATCCGTGAGCAGGAATGGAAGGAAGGAAGCAAGGGTGGGAGAGCTCCTCTTTTAGAGGCAAAGAGCTGTTACGCGTCGTTGCTGTGCTGTTGAATCATATCCTTAGGCCATCACAGCTACCGCTTCCTCCATGGTGTCATTCCCACTGCAGTTAGCTTTGATTGTTCCACTGCACCACTAATAGTATGGCTTTTATCCAAAGACAGCTCTGTATAGATAGAAAAATGAGAAAGGGTTTGAGAGGTTATAAGCTGGCAGAACACAGTGTGCTGACTGTCACACTTGTGTAGGTAGGCAGAGCACTGCAGCTCAGAAAAGCTCAGGGGCCAGCAAAGCAGAGCGACTCAAGGTCTAAACCACAAGTTGGGCAGACTCAAAGAATAAATTTCAGCTTAATATTAGGACTGAGAAAAGAGAGAAGATCATTGGGGCTGGTGCAACAAACTACTAATCTTAAAGAGAGTGCTCAAGAAAATACTGAACTCATCTACCTTGAAAGTGTGAATACATCTACTCAGTTCTTTGAGTAACAGGGATGAAGGTGTTGGAATTACACTACTGCCTTTGTTTAATGGTGACAATAACATGGTGAAGAAAATCAGAAAAAAATATTGCAGAATGAAACAGAAAATGCAGCTCAGTTCCAGGCTTCAAGCAGATGTATGATCCTGGGATATGCCAGACAAGGAGAACTTGGGGTTTACAGAAGTTGGAAATAATTAATGTTCAGGGAAACAGGACCTTGTAAATAACCCGTGTCAGAGAGAAACCTGTCATCATCAGAGAAGTTCTGCTATTAGTTTTAAAAGAATATTCACAAAGTTCCATTTCTGGACAAGGAAGGTCTTTTGGACCATGCTGGGTGTGAACTCAAGCACACAAAAATACCAGTCCCTGATATTGGTAAGGTAGAAGAAAAGTGAGGATTGAAAGTTCTGCTGCACAGTCAAGCAAAGCTGATCTGTGGCCTAATGTAGTAGTGTAAAAGTTTAGAGAAACCCAGCAAAACAGCTGTAATTTTTTTAGTGGTAATTAATTTTATAATTTGATATTTATATAATGCACAAAAAGTATGTAGTCATGAGGGACAGAAAAAATTCCAGTGCCATTTAACTTACTCAGGAGTCATATCTATTCCCATTTGTTGCCTATCTTATGCAGCTTTCCTTCGAAGAGGTTTTCTACTAAGACAGAAATTAACTGCATGATGATTAAAAGAGCCCAGTGGCCCAATAAGACTGAAACCATCCACATATTTTTGGTTAACCAAGAAAGAGTAAAATGTCAGAAAACATACTTTTCTTGCAGAATTGTCTCTGTTTTAAGCTTACACCAAACTTCTACAGCTCAACAGCTAAAGTAAGTCAAAAATACATAAGCTGCTATGTGTCCAGGACATTGAGCTTGCTTTCTCCACTACAAACAAGAGCTCATTAGAGCTGCTCTGAGAATGACCAGGTAATGTCCTCCTCCATCCCTCCAAGTTGTACTGGTTTTATTGCTGTGTCTCCATTTGGTTGGGTTTTCCTAGCGTAGGCAGGCAAATATCTTCAATCTGTGGGCTAAAATACAATGGATGAGCTTGGAGATCCCAGCTGACTACATCTAAACTACCCTCTTGGCACATAAGTACAATTTCAGGAAGAGCTGTCTGATGTTATGTGTTTGGCCATGTGGCTTTTGTACTACTGCTCACCTCTTGCTTCTGAGAGCCCAAAAGGATTGCAGAAGCAAGCTGAGGGAAGAGCAGTGTTCATTCTGCACTGGGTGATGAGTTAAGTCCCACAAGACTTTTCTTCTGTTTCTTGAAGTAGAGCATGAAAGTTATTAGGTCTTTAATTTGGTAATTTAACTTGAGGCTTAAAATGCTGAAGGATGAAAGCTACAATTCAGACATAATGAACTTTCCAGTGAACTTGAACTTTGATTAAAAATGCAATTAATATTGGCTTGAAATATTTAGTGAAGTCTCTGCTGTCCTTTTGCCTACCTTTCTCCTTTGTCTCTCATATTTCTAGGCTCTGTTCCTCTTCTGAGAGGATGTCCCACTCCTGACTGAGAGTATTTGGAGGTGTGAGATCCAGAACACTGGGTCACAGGTCTGCCAGGCCTAGATGTACAAGTGGAAGTGACTGCTGGCCACTGAGCTCACAGACCTCCTTCTCCAGTGGATGCAGCTACATGGAAAGCAGCCTCTTGCTCCCACCAGTTATACATCACAATTGCCAAAAAATGACACTGCGTGAATATGCAGGGTCATGATGAGCTCACCCAAGGGCAGGGATGGCTCACCTGAGGGCAGCATCCTGCCAGACAGCAGGTATAGCACCGGGGCTGTCACCCCCTGGCCAGTGGTGCCTGCCAGTGTCCCCCTGGGCCTGCAGGAGTATTTAAAAGGGTCAGGAGCATCCTCACAGCTCTGCCAGAAAAGGAAACATTTTCCAGTCATAACCTCTGGACACAGACAATGAGCACGGCTACCTGAAGGAGATGGGGTGTCCCTAAGAAAGTCTGTACTTCTGCTGAATGTAGAAATTTTAAATGCTTTCTTTTCAGCATGATGAATACTTTAAATCTCCAACTCTGTAAGTATTTAAGCTTCATTTTCTTTCCTATGTCACTTCCTTTAGCACAGAAAGAAACAAGCTTGAGACCACCCTTTACTGGTTTCAGTTAACCAATCTTCACATTTCAGTTGCTCAATATTTACATTTATTTTACACCTGTTTTTTCCTGAGTATTCCATGTGGTAACAAACCATCCCAGAAAAACAGACCATATAAATTAATGAGAAAAAAGAGCATTGTTCTGGAATAAACACAGAGGCTTTGAATATTTCAAGAACATCGGTGCATTTAAAATTCAGATTTATTTCTTGACTTGGTTTTAACTGGCAGTCCTAAAAATGCCTTATTTTTTATGATACATTATTCCCACCAGAAATATTCAAGCTATAATATAAATAAGTAATTTATTTTACAGTTGGCAAACATATGACCCAGTGAAATATGTAAAGTAGACTTCACTGGCAGGGAAATCCCACTCACTCACAGTAGCTAAGGCTCTTTACTGCATTAGGTTGTCTAAAGCTTTGATTCCTGGCTATTATTCTCACTGTGCTTAGATCTGTTCTAAGTATCTTTTCCTGCTTACAGATAAGAACATACAAAACTATTTGCAATATCAGGATGTGATCTGCATTTTCAGAAAAAAGTTTGGACTGGTAAATGTACCTTTTTGAAAGTACCTATTACTAAACTTAAAAATTAGTAATTTCCAATCAGACGCACTCACAGCCTTATGGTATCTACACTGGCAGATGTGTTGCTGTGGGTTCTTTTCAGCTGACACCTGAACTGACCTCTTTGCTCACTTTCTTCCTGCTGTGTTTTATACTGAAATCCACCTCATTTGTGGTACTCCTGTAGTTTAAACAAAGCATACAAAGAATCACTCCTCTCCATTCAAACATGCCGGTGAACAGGACACATTTTTTTATCAAATGACTACCCCAAACAAACATCTAAGAATTAATGAAGACATTACGTCCCAAAATAAAAGCAGGAGGCTTCAATATGACAAAATGACTGCTTTCCATCCTCTGATAATCAATCCTGACAGCTTCCCCATCACAACACTATTTCTTTGGATTCTTTATGTGCTTAAACCCCTGATTAAACACCATTTTGCCTGTTTGCACCATGTTCTTCTCATCAGTTTCTATATATATTGCACACGTGCAGTCAGTGGTACTGTCTGTAACACAAAACCAGGGAGAGCATTCCAAGTTGCAAAGTTATTCATTGGTAACCTGTTTGGACAGAGGTGTGAAGAAAGAAGGCTTTGTTCTTTATTTTTTTAACACTAGATGGCATTGCTTCCTCCCCCCACCCCCCAGGGAAAACTTGAACATAAAACTTTCCTTGATTAATGTAAGAGAAGAATTAGTGACTTGCACTTTTTACTATGACTATCACCCTTCCAAGCATTTCCTGTGAATCTTAACTCTCGAGTGTGCCACCAAGCCTTGGATTTGTATTCCTCTGTCTGCAGCCTTGCCCCCATGCTTCTCCATGCACCAAGGAATTTCTGAAACACTACCGGTGGAATGGTTTTCTTCAGGTTTCCCTTAAGTAACGAATGCTAAAGCTATGGATGATACATACTATGGTGCAGAATATTTTGTTACATAAATTGTGTGTCCTCAAGGTGCTAATGAACTTGGATATGTCCCTGGACCTTTCCCTCTCCACCTGATTCTCTTTCTTTCATCACATAGATTCATCAGCTGCAGCAGGAGCCAGAACAAGCTATGAGGCAGGAAGGGACTATACAACCACTTTTCCCCAGGGCCCTTTCCCACAAGAAGAGAGTGATTGGGTTCCTCTCTTTATCATATAGCAGGAGCCAGAGCCAGTAGGGCATTGTCCAATTAAAATTAAATAGCAGCTGTTGACAGTTGCTTGTGGGCTAAATTGGTTCTGTGGGGAATAGCTCATTAGAGCCGTCATCTCCATGAAGAGCTGATTGTATCCTACGCGGGCAAAGTGCGGGGGCTTCCAAGGCTGGAACCTGCCTTTGGTCCACACCAGCATTATATGCAACGTTTGGTGCTCCTACAGTCGATGTCATGGGTCCGACTTTGCTTTTCCTACCTTAGTGTCAATCTTACTAAAAATTAACCACAGAGAACACGCCGTTCCCAGACAGGCTGCTCTTCTTCCCCTGCCTCGGAGCAGCACCTCCGGCCTGACCCACAGCGCGGCACGGGAAAGGGCTGAGGCGAGACCTGCCCCCTCTCTTGCTCGGCCCCTTTCGCCGAGCAGGGGAGGCCGGAGGGGCTGGCTTCTCCCTGGGGAGCCCTGCTGGACCGAGCGCCGCGGGGCCGGGCCGGGAGCAGCTACCTTGGCTGTCGGCTGGCCGGGAAGGGTGAGGCTCCAGTTCGGGGAGCCACAGGTAGGCGGCGGCCTCTTGCTTTTCCCAGGTTCGTGGAGGTTTTTTTTCCCCCTCCATTCCCTCCTC
Organism: Aphelocoma coerulescens; assembly: GCF_041296385.1. NCBI lineage: Eukaryota > Metazoa > Chordata > Aves > Passeriformes > Corvidae > Aphelocoma > Aphelocoma coerulescens. The sequence goes on along the minus strand of NC_091016.1, from coordinate 60,740,313 downwards.
CTCTTTTTCCAGCTCTCGCTTTCCGGGTTGGGTGTTTGGTGCGTTCAGAAAAGTGCCTGCAACGGCGCGGGATTCCCCAGGTGGAGCTGGTCCCGGCTTTCTCTCCCTTCCTTCTCTGGCTGGCTTTCCTCCTTTGTGGCCGCATCCAGGGCGCTTCAGTCCCCCTCCCACGCTTCCTCTTTCCCTCCCTCCCCGCCTCATCCTCACTTCGGGGAGAGAAAGCCGGGCTCTTTCCTGTCTCCCGGCCGCCCCGGGCTCTCACCGCGCCCGCCGTGCGGCGGTGCTGCGCCCCGCTCCGCTGCGCTCCCCTCCCATCCCCTCCCTCCTCCCGGGGCCGCTCCCGCCTCTGGGGGCCACTCCCGCACATGGGCGCCGCGCGGGGCTCCCCCTGCACCGAGGCGGCGGCGGCTCCCCCCCGGCCCCGGAGCGCGTAGCCCAGCCGCCCTCCCGCCCCGATTCATTTGTTGTTGTTGTGCTGTTCTCCCTCTCTCCCTCCCTCCCTTCCTCCCTCCCTCTCCTCTCTCTGAACTTTTGTCACCGCGGCCGCTGCGCGGATGAAGACTTTTCGCGCCGGGGACGCCTAGCTCTCCCCGCCACCCCTCCCGCTGCCGTGCCCCGCGCTGCCCCCCGTCCCCGGCCGCGATGCCGTTTCCCCTGCGGACCCTGGAGCCGCTGAAGCTGTGCAGGTTGGAAGAGGCCGGCGGGGATGGCGCGGAGAGGGGCGGCCCGGCGCCGGGGGACCACGCCGGGGCGACGGAGGGGGGCGGCGGGCGCCGCCGCGGCGCGGTGCCGCTCTTCGGGTCGCTGGAGCAGGTCAGCTCGTACGCGCTGGTGTCGCTGCTGATGCAGCTCTCCGACCTCTCCCGCTGCGCCGGCGACATCTTCGGCGGGATCCTCAGCGAAGCGGACTCCTTGTGCCACCGCAACGCCCGGCTCCAGCGCCGCCTCGGCGCCCTGGAGGAGCTCCTCGCCCGCCTCGACCATCGCAAAGTCAAGATCCGTGAGTACCACCCTTCCCCGGCGCTGCGAGCTCGTCCGGGACCGTGGCGGGGTGACTTGGGGAGCGGGAGGACCGGCCGGAGAGCGGCCGCCCGGTGGCGGGGCTGTTGGCGGGGCAGGCTGGGCTCTAGTTTGTGATTTATTAAAAAAAAAAAAAAAGAGAGAGAGAAAAGGAAAGAGGGAAACTTAAGCATCCCCGTCTCGCTTTTCCCGTGCTCAGGTGGAGGCGGCCGCCCCCGTCCCGCCGCGGCTCCTCCCGGGCCCCGCCGGTGCCCACGGGCTGTAGCGCGGCGCTGCTCATCCCCCTCCGGGAGACCCGGCCCCGGGCTCCGTCCCAGCGGCTCCGACCCTGGATGTCGCCGGCCCGGGCGGGAGGGGCGGTGTCAGCGAGCGGGGCCGGTGGCTGCGAGTGTTTCCCCGGTGCTTCAGTGCGGCGGAACCCTCGCTCACCGGGGAGAAGGTGTCCGCAGGGCGGGCAGCGGGCTGGCCGGGGGCGGGGGGCCGCCAGCGCCGGGAGCTGATAGCCCTGTGATGCCGGGGGAGTTTGTTTATGTGTTTGCGCTAGACTTGGGATCAGCAGAGCTTCTGACAGTTCAGCCCACATGCCTGATTAATTCTTTTGTATGTGCATGGGAAGACCTCAGTCAATAGAAACCTGCATGTACTTAGCAGCTGGTTTTGTGTCTCTCGGTTTTCTCGAGCTTCTGTTCATTGTGCAGAGCTGATCTCAAACTTGAAGTTTCAACTTCATACGGAGCCCAAGCAGCAAGATGCAGAATCGGCCTCATCTTCCTAATTAGTGGCAGCATGGGGAGACGGTTCTTAAGTTTCTTTCAGAGTCTGTAAAGTGGCCCTCAGAAGGGACTAATTGTACAACTACACAGAGCTATAGGAAAAGGTTTGTTTTTTCCCTGAGCTTGGTCCAACTTTGGAGAAATGATCCAGTAAAAATTGCATCTGGTACATGAAGTGTGTGTGTGACCAAGCTCCCCACAGACAATGTGGGAGATAACTTGCAACATCAGTTTAGCTTTCTCAATGTGCTGGAAACATTCAGGAACCCAAAGAACTGTGTTGCAACTTTTGTGGCAGCTGTATAAAGGCATAGGCTCAGCCTAAATAGGGTTGCTGCTCAGACACCACCGACAGTTTTATTTTAAATGGAAGTAGAAAACTTACTTTGCATATGGCACACTTATGAGCAAAATTGATAAGGAAGGCCTTTCACAAATAAGATTTAAAGCGTATGAGCCTTGTATGGGTGACTTACCTGTTTCATTGCAGAATTATTCCTTATGGTATGCTTGAGTCTGTGGTTTCTCCAAAGGAGGACACCTTCGCCATCCTTACCAAACCTTGTGGTTTTTAAATGTGAGGCTAAAGTTTTGTGCTAACCAGTTTTACTTTTTTTGTGCTTTATAACTGTATGATAAACTGAGGGCCATTTCTTCCTCACCAAGACAAGTATAACCTTTTCTGCCAATACAGTTATGTTAATTTGGCGTGGCATGGTGCAGTCACACTTGAAATGCGAGTGTGTTATTGCTGGGGATACCTGCAGTATAGTGGTGTATTAAATTGATTGCCTGATAGGAAGCAGTACTTATTTATCTCAGTTTAAATAAATAATTACCGTACACTGATGCAAAGTATATAAAGGCTAGGGTGAAATAAGCTTCTGCTGCCCTGTACAAACCCCAAAATTCTATGTGTCAGACTCTTAGTGATTGTCTTCTTTCTTAGTCATCGTTTTGCACAAGTTGTATATTCATGAATTTTTGTTGTTGTTACAACTCAGTTCTTTAGGCTAAACCTGTTATTGCTTTTAATTTGATGGTCTTTGCTCTTGTCATTGTGATGCTCAAAACTGGATGCAATTCTTATGTTTGGCTTTTTCTATTTGGTTTTAAATTCTTTGCTAAGTGGCATCTCTGCCGTTCATTCAGTTTCGCTACTTGAAAGCTGCATTGCTGCTGCTAATATTTACTTTTCAAAGATCTCATTCATTGAAGTCTAAGAGAATTAATGATTATTTCTTTCTAATTTTTTTTTTTAGGTTTTTTTGTTTGGATTTTTTTCTTGTTGGGGTGTTGTTGTTTCGGGGTGTTTTTTTGTTTTGTTTGTAAAGGAAGGTTATTTTATTTACCTATTCAGTCACTAGGAATTGATGTGTAGGCGAAGCATATTGACATGAAGTTGCACATAAAGCAATGACAATTCTTACAGGCTTTCTAGATACTGCAATCTGGCCAAGGAGATCAGGTAGGATGCTCCATTGCAGTTAGAATCATGAACATCTCTGTGATACATGCCATCAAGGCTTGTCTGCAAGTTTAACCCTGTTCCTGACATTAAAGGGAAGTATATGGAAAACAAAGGGAATGGTTTAATAATGCTGTCTTTGTTTGGGAACAACAGCAAGGGGGATTTTTCCTTCCCATTTTTGAAGCCTCATGGATTACAACATCCTTACAACAAGGATTGTATAATTGCTTTCCCATTTACTAGATTTTTACTAATCATAAACCTTTTTTTTTGTGGGGCAGATATTGTAAACTACTGCACCTCTTGTGGTGCAGAAGTACACAGGTACAGCATGACGTGTCAGATGACTGGAGTAATTTGCTCTTGCATTCAGGATGAGGGGATAGGACGTCGTACACCTGCTTTTCAAATCATTTCTAATTTTTACTTGAATAATTGGCTTTTGTTCTCTTTGTGGGGCCTGGACAATAATTTCCTCTTTCAACTGAAGGTCCCAGAATGACTTCTGAGATCCCAGAATGATGTTGTATGGGAAGGACGAGAAGAGGACTAGGAAGCTTCAAATCTGGGTCACAACCATTTCTTGGGAAGTAGCTGCAGACTGGCAGCTTGTAAAAGATATGCTATTTGTGTCTGTGGTGCTTGGGAAAGTACATACTTTGAAGTTGCAGTTGGGTTTTTTTATTTTTGCACTATCAAAGTTTTGTTTCAAAGTAAAGTTTACATGCAGTACCCTTCAGATAACAGGGGTCCATTAGTGTTTGTTCCTTGCTGAGCATGGGCAGGGGTGTGAGGGAGGGAAAGCAGGCAGAACAAAGCTTTTTGTCTTCTTTAGTCACTCTCTGCAGTCATTGACTGTGCTTGCTGGTCTGTCTGTACAGTGTGTCCTTGTGTGTGTGGAGGATCCATATGCTCCTAGATCTGGATATTAGAGTGTGAATAGGTAACTGTGTCTCAGGTGATCTCTGCTGTTACATACTCCCTGGTATTCTGTAGTGAATGCATTAGTTCCATCCATTCATTGCTCTACATGGGAGAGAACTTTTTGATGTGGCAAACTGGTTAAGGATGTGCTGTAGTGCAGTGGGTGCTATGTCTGCAACCCTTACTAGGGGTAGACTTCCCTATCTCTCAAGAGTGGCTGGAATTCTGCCATGCCCTTCAGCTGGGAGGCCTCCTTTCTGAGGGTTTTGTACTGGTATGCCCTACATACTCGGGGAGTTTAATTTCATGATTTTGAAGGTAGCTTTCAGATGTATGCAGTCTTGGTGATGGTTGAGTTTTCGGGGGTTCAATAGAATAACTCTGCTTTCTCTGGTTTGGTTTAGCTCTCTTTAACTTTTTGTTTAGAGTGGTAGAGAAGTTTCTCGTTATATCCCCCCAGCTGAGAAACTTGTGCTTGACTTGATTTCAATACAAGGATATTTTTAAGGCCACTTAGTAAAATGCTTTCCTGACATGTATTTGAGCTTTGCATAATGAGCAGGGTGTTGTGCCACAAGAAGGGACATCAAAATATGATGAGACACGTCCCTATGGGCTGATGACTGGTTTATAACTCACGATGGTGGGAGGCACTAATGGCTCAAGGCAGTTTGTAAAATTCAAGTGTAATATGCAGTACTTGTGACCTTAGTTCAGCTGCACTAGCCACGTCTAGAGAATTAATTAGATTCAGTACTTTTTTTAACAGTCTTTCATCAGGTTTTCATTAAGCTTATGTGTGTTGCTCTTTTGCATGATGTTTTGTCATATGTTTCCAGCACCCAGCTGCCATAATGTGTTTTACACCACGAGACTTGCCTAACAGCTTTTTATTTTCTAGCAGTGTGCATCTGTAGCTGTGACCTAGCATCAAGCGATGTAGTTTTTCATCACTTTCAGTTCTTAAACGTCAGGGTGGATGAGGACAAGTGCCTCTTTGAAGTGATCAGGGCTCCTCAGAAGGCATATGATGGCAGCAGAGAAATCTTACATGAATTACAAGGCCAGCTCTTGGGAAATGCTGTGGGGCCTTAAACAGTCATTGTTTTTGTAGGGCTTGAAGAAGAACGTTTTTTCCATTAATATTTGTCTTCTGCCATCTGCTGTTATTTATGCAAAAATTAATGTTAACCCTAACCCTGTAAGTCACAATGTTTCGACAGACTGGAAGGCTGTCTCTTCCATCTTCTCTGCTATTTATTTTGAAGTCTTTCTGAAGAGATGATTTGAGTGAGATGCTGAGAGGTTAACCTAAAGACAACTTCTGGTTCAGTGTCTGCAGTAGCAGGATGGGGTTTGGCCAGTTGCACCTCCTGTTTTAACAAGAAGAAACCGATTCAGTGGGAGAGAGGAAATGCTACGTCCTAATTAGTGTTGTTTAAAAATCCTTCAGTGTTTGATTTTAAAGGCACAGCATAATAATTTGATTTTGATGCCCAACGTCTATACATATGTATGTTTTTCTTCCCCCCACCAAGTTTAAGCACATTAATGCAAGAGAGCTGGGGGGGTGGGGAGTATGGCTTTCTATTTGTCTGCATGATGGAAGGACAATCCAGTTTACACTTCATCTCCTGCTATTTTGTTTAGTAAGTATTTTCCACGCTTTGTGTGCAAGGCAGTACTGGAGCACATTTCCTGCTTTAGCTGAACAGGAAGCTTTATTCAGCTTATTCCTAGGGAAACCCCTCCTCCATCCCAAGCCACCAAAAGTGAGCATTATTTGAGACAGTATCAGCAGCGGGCAGGAGATGAAGGGGCTGGCTGGCTTTCTATAGTTTCTGGTGTAAGGACAGAGAATACACGATATTCATCATCCTGCAACAACAAGGAGAAACCTTGTTTAGGAAAAGGTTTAGGGGGAAAAAAAGCCAAACAACACACACCCCCACAAAAGAAAACAAAACACACCACAACCAAAATTCCCAAACTAACCACCAAAACCACGGTGTGCTGTTGAGAAAGCTTTGGTGAGAAAAGACAGGCTTTTAGGTGAAGAGCTCTGTTCTAGCACTATTTGGGAGCTACAGTTCATCTGTGATTGCAGATGCTTGAGGTGACTGCACTGTGGAATTTCTCTCTGTTGCTGTGCAATACGAAGATTCAACAGCAAAGTTCAACCATGTTAAACAGTTAATTCCTAAGTCCCCCTTGGGAAAGAAAAGAAGAAATTTTCTCTTTAACCCTGTTGTAATTATTCAGTTTGCTGCTCAGAAGCAATATAACTCTTGTTTTATTTAGCTAGTGCAAGACTAATTATCTGTGGAAATTCAACCTGATCCAAGGGAGGTTTCACTTGAAATAAGCAGGAAGAAAGTCTGAGTTAGAAAAAGATTTCCCATGGGGATGGTGGGCCAAGTCGTTGTCCTGCTGAGTGGCAAAGCTCCAGCTGAATTCAGTTTGATGAGGGTTTGGCTTGCTGTTCTGAAAACAGTTGACACTCTTTGGCTGAAATGTAGAGCTGCTTTGTACATTGCTTGGAACCTATTATACCCCGCCTACGAACATTTATTTCCGTAGAACTTATGACTGGCTTGATCATTCAGCAAAACAGTGTTTAGGAGAGGTAGTTAATGAATTAAACATACTTGCATTTAGTTGTTTTCAATTAGGATCTATTTTGAAGGTTGCTAGATATTTCAGGATACACTAAAATGTCCTCAGAAGTTTCTCTTCCTATTAGTATTGGCACAGTCTCGTATTGGTTGAGTGCAAGCTAGTAATCTTGGTCTTGCAGGCTTCTCTCTAAGCTGATATGAATCTCCGGCAGAAGAATAGTTTTTTGGATGAACCTATTAACAAACATAAAACAACACAGTGGAAAGCCACTGAAGTTCCTCAAACCCTCTGTGCTGGAATTTAAACCGGCCTCTAATCAACAGAAAGTGGCAAGAGGCTTCCAAGGGGTGTTGGGAGCAGATTACCCCTCATGTGCTTAGTGATTCTTGCATCTTCCACTGAAGTGTTTGGTGCTAGCTGCCCTCATCTGTGGGGTACTTCACTTAATGTTGCCCAGGCCAGATTCACTGTGGTAATTCCTGGCCTTTTTCTGTATTTCTAGGTGAAGGAGCAGCAATTTCCCTTTCCTCATCTTCCTTTTTTTTCTCCTACATGCTCAAATAAATGATATAATAAATGAGGGCATGTGCTTTGCTTCCTGTTATCCAGAGCACTAGTGCAGCAGAAACAGAAAGGGGGATTAGGAAATAGAAGGAATTAAAAGACACACATCGAAAGCTTGGCAATTATGCAAGCCCCAGTTTCTTTTGTAGTCCTACACTAGCTATCAGCAGGCGAGATCAAAGCTGTCCACCCTAACAGTTAACAAGATCAATTAAACATGCTAATTAAATGTTGTTCTTGGCTGTAGGTTGGATAGGAAACCTGCTGGTTGGATGGCAGTCTCCAGAAAGCCTGGATGACATGCTACTTAAGAGACTAGAAAAAAAATATTTTGCTACCTGTGGGTTTAGCACAGATTAATGTGGGTGGACTTTGCAAGTTGTTTGTACTTATATCCTACCATATTTTAGTTGGGCAGGGCTGCTTCTGGCTTCAGGCTGTCATGGGTTTTACCTCTTTGTCATTTGTAAATTATGGTGGTTTAAGTTAGGTTGTTTTTATTTATTTATTTATTGTCCTCTTGTCCTTTAATCAGCATTGTGCATATGAAATTTCATTGCCATTTAAAAACTAGGAGTAGTTAGAATATAAATGTTTAAGGTCCAATGAATGTGACTGAGCTTAGGGCACTAAGCAATCTGGAGGCAGGGTTGTTACTCCTGCAGAGAGAGGCAGAACCAAATAATTGCTTTGCTATCACTCCTCTTGGTAGTTACCCTGTTGAAGCCACTGGACTACACAGTTTTTAGGTTAAGACCTGATTAATTTTTTTATTTCCTTCCTCTTATTTTCTCCTCCTCATTTTCTTTAGTAGTTTAGACTCCTCACTTACTCCAGGTGTGCTCTGAGCTGCCTCTCCATCTCCAGCCCTGCCTGTTCTGAGGTGTGACAGTTTCAGTGTCTGCTCTGCACTTTGCCACCCATGTCACTTGTTAAAACTCAGCATTTCCCCTTCCTCAAACACAACACTCTCTGCAGGCCTGATAGTTGGTTGGATTAGTGCAGAAGGAGGTGAGGAGATGGGAGGCAGAGACAGGGAAGGGTGAAATTTGATGGAGATTCTGGCTTTCTCATGACAACCCCTCTATTTTGTAACTCCTTGGTGTTAGCTCCTGTGTAAGGCCTTGCTGGCACAGTGGATAGCACCATAATAACTGTCTGAGTATGCCCTTTTCTTCATTTTTATTGCTTCCCTTCCAAACATGTCTATTGCTCTGCTATAGGAGTATAAATCAAGAGCAAAACCATTTACACCATTACAGTGGTGGAAGTGAGACTAATCAAGGTATATAAAAAAATCCTCAAAGGAACTGACTTTAATGTGTATCTGTGGCTGAGTTCTTATAACTTTTGAACTTAAAGGACATTTTAATGTTTCAGTAGGTTTAATTTCCCTAATGAGAGTGGCAGCTCTGTTTTAATTTGAAATTTGGCATCTTGATAATAAGTAGATCTGTTAAGTTAGTTGATTGGACATTCCTTTTACTGTAATCAGACTGTAGCCTAGCTAACCAAATTTTGATTAATCTAAGATTGTAATTTTTAAATTAACTTAGCTCCTACTTTTCAGAGATTAGGACTAGAACAGCTGCCTCCTGAAGTATATTGGAACTATGGATGATATCTGAAGAACAGAACTTATTTTTTTCTACTAGCACTAAATGCAAATGTTAATCTTAATGGAAAAATTATGGCAATTTCAAGCATATTGAGTAATAGTGACAATGGTGGGATTTCTCTCTTTTTTTTTTTTCCGGGTTGAGCAACCAATTGGAAAATGAAGACAAGAGACTTCTACAGTATGTCTTAAGTGGTAATGTGTGGTACTTGAATGTTCTTCTTTCTTCTTGCTCCTCCCAATTTTTAAATTTTTTTTTAGGGTCAAAATGCTGGCTACAGAAGAGCTCTCATCAGCTTTTATGTGGTGGGATAAATATTGCTTGCTTATATACATTCTTTGTGTCTGGCTGTTACATTAGTAAAGTTTCTCAAAATCTTGGGTTTGAGTTAGAAAGCAAGCTCAGTCTTTCTCCTTGCAAATGGGTATCTATCTTTTGTTTTCTACTTTAGCAAGTTTTAGCTTTTGGCAGCAGATGGAGTTTGCTTGCAGGAAGCTCAGCAGCACCCAAGATGAGTGCTTTGTGGGTTATCTCTAGTGGCACCTTTTGTTCCTGCTGTATGGGAGGGAAGAGCTCCCAAGCAAATGGTGTTGCCTTTCCCTTCCTGTTCGGTATCTCGTTCATGGTGAGTAACTGAATCTGCTTGGGAGGATTGAGAAACCAAATGATGGTTGGCTAATGCAGTATCATCAGAAGTTAAAATGAAAATCTCAAAATGTTGTTACCCACCTTGTCCTTAGAGATGCTTAAAACATTTTGAAGTAGAAAAAAGAAACCAACTACCAGGAAATTGGAACAAGCTCTTACAAAACTTTTCATTAATTGCGGCATTTGATCTTCAATTTAGAAGAAAGCAAAGCTTGATTGATAACACAGCAAGACCCATCACCATTATTGTGGACATGATCCAAATAAAATCCTTCCTACTCAAATTTTGAATTATTTTTCCTCCCTCCAATATATGTCCTAGACACTGAAAAATATTTCTTTGCAGAAGTCCAAGAACCCAAGAATTTCTGAAAATGACCACTCTGTAAGATCAAAGATATATGTTCATGTGCATATGAACAACAATGCAATTAAGTACATGCTTATAGCCTCCTTTATACTATTTTGATTTGTAGTGTTGGAAACATGGAGGCCCTCTTATGCAAACGTCAAGATTTTTAAATGTGAGAAAGAAGTAAGTTTGTTCTAGATTTGTTATGAGAAAGAATGAAAACACAGTAATGTTCATAAATGTGTCTCGGTGTGTTAGCTTAGATGCAGTTTTCTACAATTTGTTTGTTGAGGTGTTCCCTTGTTCTATTACAGTAAAGGTGGGTACTCACTATGTGGTTCCTCCTGCTAACTTTATTTTAATAACGTGTGATAGAAGATTGAGTATTTTAAGGCATAAGCATACTTACCATAAACTCATTCTGCATGGCTGAATGCATGCCGTAGGGAATGGCTATACTAGGAAATAGAAGGGTGATTAATGGGGTCAGAACTGAAAGGTTTTGTACCAGTTGCATTCGTGACCTTGTTAGAAACCAAGATATGGGAAACTGGTACGGCAACCGATCTCCATGGGGCCAACACCCTTCCCAGTATCTCTGGCTGCTGCCCTCGCAGTGGGGAGCATGTGCAGTCCTGTTGGGCAGGCTGGGGCAGCCTGAGCCCTGCAGGGAGCAGTCCCATGGAGGGGGGGCCCTGACCCCGTTGGGCTGCAGCTGGGCTCAGCTCTGATTGTGCAACATGAGCTGAAGTGGCTCTGCCTCTGCGCTTCTGAAATCCTGGGTAGCATCTCACAGGGTTTGCCTTGTCCTGGGTAGGCAAGCGTGATCATAACAAGGGTGGTTTCAATGTAAATACTTTATTGCAGTTGATTTTGAAATTACTGTTGCAGTTATAATTGTATAATAATTATGAAATATGTGGAATTGTAATCTATAATCGTGATCTTTACCTTCAGGAAATATAGGAAAGCTGGAGAAAACAAGACAAGTGTGAGTCAGTTCTCTTGCCCTGCCTTGTCTTGATGGTCAGCAGAAGGACAAGGCTGCCCTTCGCCAAATCCCCATGGAGAGGAGAGAGGCAGTGCTCGCTTGTTCTGAGGGAAGGTTAAACTGCAGTGTTGGCCTGTTTGTGATAACAAATTTCCTTAAAACATTAGGAAGCACTTACACAGCACAATGAAGATTTAAGTGTGAGTTAGAAGAGTCTTTGCCCTGAGAAAGTCTAGTCATAACACATATGAATTAATCCAGAAGATGGTAATTTAGTTAAGTGCGGCTTAAAAAGGTCTGTTTTGAAGAACCTAAAGTTTCACAACAGTTATGGGCTTTTTTGAGGTCTAGAGGAAGAGCAGGTAATTAGAAATCCACAGAGTTCTTGCCTGAGGTGAAAAACACCACAAAAACATAGAGCTCTTGGTGCTTTTTAGCTTGTCATGTTACCAAAGCCTCTGTTTGTCCATATCTGTTACAGAGGCATTGTGTCTACTGGATGGTAATGAAGACTAAAACCATCTGCAGTGCTTATTATCTTGCCTGCTCCCACTCATTGCAGAGTTTGGCTTGAATTCTGTAATTTGTGATGTCCCCTCTGAAGAGTGTGGTATGTAACATGGGAGGGGAGTGCTCTTCAAGGCATGTTGTTTTGACCCTGTTGCTCTAACTGAGCATGTTTTCCTCTCCCACTCCTTTTCCCAACATACAAAATACAGTAGCTTTTTCTTTACAAAACATTTTTTTACTGTTAGTAACCTTGCTGACTAATTGTGAAACTTGCTGCAGTCTGGAAATAGCTACAGCTTGTAAAAGGTATGATGAAGAGTGGGTAATTTAGCATTGTACATAGAGATAATCTGCTGCAGGTTAACGCATCAAATATTTAAATGATTTAAATGCATTGTAGTGCAACTGGTAGAAAAATGAATTGGGTCATGATAGACAAAAGCTTGTCTTCATTTGAGCTCCTGTCAACTTGGTGTGTTTGTGCTCCACTGGTTTTATCACTAGTTATATCTATGTACATATGGTATTTCTATTTTAGATTATTATTAGTGGCTTATAAAAATATGAATAAACCTCATCCCAAAGACAAATGAAAGCATGGGTATACCTCTAGTGCAAGTTTGAACTTCTTAGGGAGAACCCCAGAATATCTCAGCTTTTGACAGAAACAGCCAATTGGAAAAATGGCTGGCTGACAAAAGGCAGATAGCACCAAATAGCAAGCACAGATATGAACTCTGTATGTGAACACTGAAGGGAGCAGAGTCTTTCTCATTGTCAGCCTGAAAGTTCTGCATGATCAGCCCTAGAGCACAGCCTCCACTTGCAGGGTGTTATAAAAGATACTTTAACTGTGTGCCATGTGCTGCAGTGCCCTTCTCCCCCTACCTTGGTGGCTGTTGTTGAAGCTGAGACAGTGAGTTTGAATGGAATGAAACTTTTCAAGGAAAAGTTCTTGAGGCTGCTTGTCTAGTCACCAAAGGTCCTGTCTTGAGAGCATTGCAACTGAATGGGTAAACCTCATGGTGTTCCCATGGGCCCATGTGTTGTGCTTATCCAGATCCCTCTGGATGGCATCCCATGCCCTCAGGCATGTCACTCTGCTTGGTGTCATCTGCAAAGTTGCTGAGGGTGCACTTGATCCCTTCATCTACATTATTGGATGACATTAAATGGAACTGGTCCCAGTACAGACGGACGCCTGAGGGGCCCCACTTGTCACTGATCCCCATCTGGACATTGAGTTATTGGTCACTACCTTGACTGTGGCCACTTAATCCAACCCCCTACTCAGGATAGGCTGAGTGGAAGCCAGGTGCTGAGGGCTGTGTGCGATCGGGTTTTGAATATCTTCAGGGATGGAGCAATCACAACCCTCACAGTAAAAATGTTCCTCCATATGCTTAAATGGAATTTCTTGTATTACAGTTTGTTCTTGTTGCATCTTGTCAAAGCCTTGTAACCAGGAACACTAATACACTCTTCTTACTGGGAGGCTGTCCAAGGGGAGTGCTGATGGGACCCAAGCTGGACAACCTGATCAAGAGAGCTGGGGTACTCTGTGGCCTTCAGTAAATGTCTGTCCTCGTTTTGGCCAGGACAGGGTTAATTTTTATATGGGAGGGGATGTGGCCAGGACCCAGATGTTATTCTGTACCACCTCAGGTCATTGCTGCAGGCAGGGGGGAAAGGGATTGACTCTCTCTTCTGGGGAGAAGGGGTTTCCCCAGTTAAGAAAAGGTGGCCAGGGAAGCCATCTGGTATTTGCTTATTGTCGGGGGCTTTCCTTGTAAATTGTTTCTTTGTCTTACACCTTTTGTTATTAATATTGCTGCTGTTTGTTTTCTTATGTCATTGCTGTTTCCAGTAAATTGTTCTTATCTCCACCTGTGCCTCCAGTTGGAGTGGGGGGGAGCGAGTGGTAGCATGGTTTTAGCAGGAGTACTAAATTGGAAAATACCATTCCTAAACCATGACTGTTTCACATTTATTTGAAAAAGGATGGGCAAGGGAAGGTGTTAGTTAATCGAGTAATAAAGCTGGGACCCAAAAATCACATTCTAAGAATTGTAATTAATATTGTTTATTTTTATAATAATTATTTACTTGAGGACTTCTGACATTGCAGTGCTTCTTGGGAAGAGCTTTAATACTCTCCATAAAAATACCTACTGTTTCTGTTGACAGGCAAGGTGATAAACTCCGTCTCAGAAAGATGGAAACTGTCTCCAGTGGAGAAAGTGGAAACTGTTTCCAGCGTTTCACCTTACAGATACTGTTGGCAATAATCTCTTAGGGATTGAAAAGCATCCACTGTTTGCAGGAGGAGTCCTGAACAACCCTTCCGCATGCTTAAGAATTTCAGCAGCGGCTTCTCTTTGAAATTCTGACAAAGATCCTTGGCTGGGTTTTTGGAAACTATCTAGGATCTAGGTTACGTTACTACAGTACCCTATTTTTTGCTTGTTGATGGGAGCTTTATTAAGCAGGATGGAAAACATACCATATAGTTCTGTTCTTAATCTTGCTTGGGGCAAGCAGGCAAACTCCAAAGAGAATTACAAGATCATCCACAGCAGCAGTTGATCAAATAAAGCAGTTCCTCAGTAGCCTGAGTTGCTGCTAATTAAACACATTTTCCTGTCCTTCCCCTAAGTAAGCAACCCTTTAGATTGACTTAATTGCCAGGACTGTGTGATGGTGCTTTAGAAGAAAGTTGTGATTTAAGGGCCAAATCAAAGCTATTGGAGAGAAATAGTTTTATTTTAAAATGTTTTTGTTAGACTGCAATATCATCTGGTATTTTACATAACTGATAGCTTACATACATGGATGGCAAACTATCATTATACATTCATTTGTTTCCCAATGCAAGTTCATAAACTCTTGTTAAAGTTGTCCAAATTCACATGGAAGAAGCCAAACTGGCATTCAATACAGCTATATTTAAAGCTCTTGGCAGGACTTTTCCCATATGAAAGATGTTATATGTAAGCTGTTGGAATAAAACTCTAAGAAGTTTTGTGATGACAATTCTAAAGGCTGCCAGATCATCTGAAATTAAGAGATTTTAAATACTGGATCAGAGTTCTGTGTCAGAGTTCTCTTGTCTTACACTGTCTTTCTATAGTCCATGTAAATTGATTTTTGTTACAGTACCACTGGGAAATATCCACTGGATAAGCTTGTAATCTCTGGTATTTGGCACCTCTGTTGCTTTCTGCTGTGGAATCCTGCAAAAATGGGGTTCACTGAAAAGTCTCCTCTTAAGTATTTGGGCATAATGAATGATTTTTTTTTTTTTTCCCCTGTATTGTATTTCTAAGGAGAATAGTTATAGCCTGTGGAATACATCCTGTTTTCTCGGCTGCAATGAAATCCTTGCTTTTTATTGGTAATACCAACTATTTTTCTTCTTTGTGAAGGCTGCCAACATCTGACCCAGGACTTCTTAAAGACAAAGGCTAATAGAGATGTGTTCCTTTGTTTTGTACCAGAGAGGAAAAGGTTGGGGTTTTTTAAACCAGTTAGTTTTCCCTGTGGTGCTTTCAATCAAACCTTGTGTGTGTGTGTCTCTCTCTCAAAGAAAAAAAAAAAAAAAACAAAAAAAACCACCAAAACCTCAAAACTAAAAATCAAATCCCAATATACAGTAGAGAAAAAAACAAACAGAAAAGCCCCTACCAGGTGAGATCAACTGATTGACTTTGCCCAAACTGTAAGAAACCCAAAAAAGTAAAGGCCTGCTATCCTAAATGCATATATTCTGATTTTGTCTTTTTAATCTGTATCAGTAGTAGTGTAGATTAACCCACAGTAATTTTAAATTTGTTAATATTCCTCAATACCCATTTTTATCTAAATAGATAGTGTAGCTGAAACTTCTTTTTGCCTGTTTCTTGTTTGTGTTTGAGGTCAAGAAGACACATGGGGTGAAAGTCTGGGTTGACTTACGATTTGCATTTTCCAACATCAGTTTTGACCTTGAGTTGCTAAGCATGAACTTGGAACAAAAGAGCTTTATAGAAGTGGTTGATGGATGGGTTGTAATATTGAAGCTTCCCTCCCCCATGCTCACATCCTCAGAGCTCAGTGCATCCTTACGCTGAAGCGCTGCCTTCATAGGCAAGAGTCTGCTGCTTCAGGAGATAAAAATGCTGAGGCTGACACTTTGGGAGTCTGTTTATAATAGTGAAGATCTGGGAGAGAGAGAGAAGTCAAAAGTGTGTAGGTAAGTTTTGGGGTTTTTTTCTAATTTTTTCTTTCAGGGAGAGGATATCCCCCAGTGTTTCCTAATGAGGTAATTGTTTTACATAAACATCTTGCCTATCTATTGCATAGGAAATGCTCTTGTATTCCTTTTGTCTTCTCTCTGTGAACAGCTTGCTTTGTGTGGATTGTGGTACATTTTTTAAAAATTACTTTTTTATGGAAAAACCCTTTTTGAGCCCTATCAACCTCTAGCTTTCCCCCATTTACTTCAGTACCTCTAGCTATCACAAGTTTGCTTTTTGTCAAAATTGCTGAGAATCTTCTTAACTGAAATGCTATAAAAACAGAGAGAGTGTTATTTTGGGAGGAGAGGGAATTAGCAGCAGTGGAAGTAGCAACCTGAGCAGTGATATATCCAGGAACACTCCGGAAGCCCTATTTTGCAATATCGAAATCTGAAAACAGAGTTCCCCCAAACTCAGGATTTCCCTTGTGTTTTTAATCAAACTTCATTAATATTCAGTACTGAGTGTGGTATAAGAGCAGGACTCCTGCAGAGCTGTAGCAGTGTCCTGTTGGGCTGGCAGTGTGGCTCCCAACTGGGCTTCTGCCAGCAGCCTGGGGAGACATGAGATGACAAAGTGGGGGAACGTGGCTACCTGTGCTGTCATATCATAAACTAGTCTACGTTGGAAGGGACCTTTAAAGCTCATCTAGCTGCCTCCTTTGTGTTTAATTAATTAATCTGTTTTGCTGTGGATGGAAAAAGTAGAGTGGTTACAAGAGCAGATGGCACAAATGGAAAGGGATGGACTGAAAAGAAACAAAATTAGCATAAGGCAGGCATCAGTCCCATTGAACTAAGAAGTTCTGTCTTCTGCACTCATTTTGAAGGCAAGTTAGACTCTCACGTGTGCTTAGTGTTGCCAGTGGGGGGCTGGTTTGTTTCTGAAGGAAAACTAAACAGAGAAGGGGAAGGGTATGTCACTTGTTTTCCTAGAGGGAATTTTAGGGAAAAACCAAAGTGAATGTGAAAAATCAACAGATGTTGAAATGCTGTGGATTAAATCCTATGAGCACCACAGATGCTGAGAGTGCTCATGGTTGCCAGCATCCCTATGAGATCTCTAATAATTATAGAGATTATAGCAGTCTTGTACTGTAACCTTGCAAACTCTCCTTTAGGATGATTTAGGCTTGCTTGAAGATCAGAGATCTTCCTCTGCAAATCTTGTAGAGACAGACCTTGATTTTGGAAGCTGGAAGTACTGAATTTGTGGGTGCAGAATAATGGGCTGATGCACAAAGTGAGAAACCTCTGTATGAAAATACCACTGCCATCCTTAAATGGAAGAGCAACATCCCTTCCTGGAAGGCTGATGTTTCAAAGGGAGCCACAGCATGGATGGGGCCGTTGCGATGTGGCCATACCTATAGCTAAAGATGTTCTCACTCATAATTTTCAAAAGGGCTTTGAGGATGGCAGAATTCCCATTTTACAGTTAATCGAAGAAAACTCAAAGGTCAACTGCCACATCCATACAAACTAGTATCAGAGCCTGCATCTCAGCACTGGTGAAACAGGAGATCCCAATGGATTAAGCTACCTTCCAGTTCATAGGTTGCACAAGATCTGGCTGGAATTGGCTTGCCTCCTGTTGAACTGTACTTTGATCTGTTTGGCTTTGATGCATAGGGCCAAATCTATCCACTAGATCTGAGGAGGAAGGCAGTAGGAGTGCCTGGTATTTTGCAGACTTGGGAAAATCATGATGATTAAGATGACTTTATTAAATAAAGGAAAATAATGTAATTATTTCCTGTAACATTCCATAGACCTTTAAATACAAGGTATTGATTCTTACCCCAGCATTGTATGAAGTTAATGTTTCTATTATTTTGATGCTGTAGGAAATCTACCACAAAAGTACCTTCTCTAATGATCAATATTGCAGTGGCCCAAAAATGTCTTGGATTTCCTGTTCATCTGCTTGGCTGTGTGCATGCCCAGAGACACACTCTGCAGCACTGTGGTTCATGCTTGCTCCTTCAAATCCAGCTTGCCTTCTTGCTAGTCTGCTGGTTAATGTCTGGGCTGAAATCTTTCCTTCTGCTTTAACAGTCCTGAAAACCCTTCCTCAAGAATCCCTGCTTTGATTAATTCTAGCAACCCCTTGCAAACAAATTGAAGAATGGATTTACCACATAAATTGGTAAAGGATGGTGATGTACATACTAAAATTACTTTATGAGGTACATCTGAGGATTCCTGTGCAAAGGGTCAAATGCCTTTTTTGACTTTGGTTAAGTAAATTTCACTGAAGATGTGTATGCAATATCCCTAGTGATTAATTGCTCTCAAATACTTATCCCAGCTGAGTTATGTAATATGAATCTCAGAAGGATTCCCAGTAAAAAGTTTGTGAATGGTAGATGTAAATGTCTGCAGTGGCTTTTGAAATTTTAGATGTGAAAAGTGCTAATGGGAAAAATATTTTAAATAGCTTCTGAGATAGGGTCTAGGATTTTTTAAGGCCTTGTGTTTAACTCCCACTGACTTAAAATTTTGAGGCTTTGCTATAAATTGTTCCTTATGCTTCTGCCAGAACAATAGTTGAGTGTCTTCAAAGAAATTAGACTAAGGCTGCACAGTGAAAAATACCAAATGGAAAGGTATGTACTTAATTCCAACTGCTGCCTGTGAAAATCTGCTGTAATACACTTCAGATGGTATGATAGGGTGCTATTTCTGAATACCTGAATAAAGACTTTTTTTTGGCAACAGGATGATTAACAATTTTTCTTCGTTATATGAAGTCCTAAATTTTTCAGAGTGGTTTTTGCTGGCAACCCAAAATTGGCAAATGGACAAACACTGAGCTGAACATGTAGTAGTTTTCAATAGATATATATAAAATTAAATTTCAGCGTTCACAATACCTGTACTAATACCTGAAGATCATGAGTTTTCTTTGCCAGGGCATAGCCTTTCTGAGGAGGTTGGGGGCAGGACAGGGACATGCCTTGTGCTGGAATGCTGAGATCAGCATTGTCGTGGGAGTCCTGTGCCTGCTGCATGCAGGGCATGGGGAAAACAAACAGTTTCTGTACTTAGGTGTAAAGGAAATATCGTGAAACATCTGTTGTGGTAAAGGAAAGCATACTTCAACACATGAAAGTGTGAGATCTCCAATCCAGATAGGCAGACAGCCTGTGCTTATCTTGCCTGAGTTGTTCTTCGTTGTTTGCACTCACTACTGCCTCAAAAGCAGGTTTCAGTGATGAGGTTGCTGATGCACTCACGTTTTCACCTATGGTTTGCACTACCACAGTTGTGTTTCCTGGTGCTGGGCTTTGTCTAGGACTCCTCAGTCAACTTTTTGAGTGGTATCATGCCAACTGTGTTTTCGGACCTGTGCACATGGCAGTAGTGGCTTTCAGGTCTTAATTCTGCCCATCTGTGGCAGGAGAGGTTTGACCCATCCATGCTGTGTCAGTGGCAGCTCTGTGATGACAGCTTACAGCAGCCCCCTCACTCTCTCCCCAAGAAGTGGCAGTCCAGGCTTGTCCAGTAGGGTACTGGTGTGACCACTCTCACTTTGGTTACAGACTGGTTTCTTCTTGGATGCTGGGAAGATCTTGGTGTTGGAGCAAACTAAAATAAAATCAGCCCTTATCTGTTTGTGTTGAGCTGACAAATATGACCAGTGTTAAGCACAGCTGATTGATTTGCTGGTGTTCAGTTTTCCTTAGAGGGCCATAGTACAGACCTTGAGATACCAGGGTGATGTAGCAATTGGACTTGAATAGTTATTAAAAATAAAAAGAAGAGAATTTTTGCTTATGTAAGAATGTAGTGCAGCATTTTTGTGTGTTTGGTGCTGTTTCTGTAGGGATGCCCACATCTGTGGCCCACCACGCAGGGCAGCACTGCCCTTTCTGTTGTAGGAGGAGCCTGATCTTTTGAAATGGTTCAGCTGGTGACCAGTAGCTTCCTGCTGTAGTATTTTACTTGGTCCATAGCTGGCCCGGATCAGAACCTGATGCAGGGGAGTACTGAGAAGCAAGGAGGAAAGCACCCTCATTGCAGTGATGAAGCAGCAGTAGTAGTTCCACCAGCCTCCAGCTTTAAGTCAAGACATTTAAACAGGTTTGTATTTCAAGAAAGCAGATGCTATATGGAACTGGAGTTTATGAAACTCTGAAAATCACACGTTTGGTTTTTTTTAATGTTGAGGAAAGAAAGAGACATTAGTTCACACTTGCATTCATTTAAAAAGTCATTGACTTTGCATTCTTCTGTATTGGTGTGCACACAACAACAACAACAGATGAAAAAGCAGCAATGATCCCAAGTAGGTGCTCCCATAACTCCACAGGGGGATGGACAATATCACTGGCTGGCAGAGGGGCAGCATGGGACATGCATGGGGCATCTTGCAACTTGTGATGAGCAAATGGGGGGAATGATTTGAGCAAGCATGGCCATATACTGCCTATAAATAGGAGTTAGAGCAGCCCTTGGTTTTGCTGGTACTCAAGAAAATAACATCAAACAGGAGCCAGCTGTGGTACTTTGCTGGCTAGCCCTCCACGCTTTATAACCACTTGGTGTTGGCAGTGCCTCTTTCCACCTCTTCAATGCCAGTGGCAACATTTTGAAAAAGCATCTGATTCCAAAATAAATGTGCACATGCCGATTTCCTGAAAATTAGCACAAAGTGTGAAATGAAAACAGATTTAGTTATTTTGCTATAAGCTGGTATGTAGTTCAGCTCTCCATAACCACTCCCAGAGGATATAATAAATACTGAAGTGTTTAAATATAAGGCTACATATTTTCTTTAGTAAATCGTTTTGAGTAAATTGTCCTGAACTATTTTTAACGCTGTAGAGCAGTTAATAGTATAAGTATGTTTTTCAGGAGTTTTGTTCAGCTTGTGGGTTTGGTAGCCTGTTGTTTAGAGGAAAAAAATAATTGCTATCTGTTTATATATGTATTAATCTAAAATAGGGGGTTTTGAATTAAATACCATTAGGTAGTAATTTATTGTCTTTAGTATCAAAGGTATACTGGCGATGGTTTTAGGGTTTCTTTTCTTTTTAGGGTGTTGTGGTTTTGGTTTTTTTTAAAGTTTTCCTCACAGTCCTTAGAACAAAACATGCTTCACTCTCTCCCAAGCCCTGCCTTCCCCAAAAGAAAATGTTGTAAACCATTATTTTTTTTATCAAAAGTAATTCAGAAATTACAGGTTGAGTATCATTAACCCACTTCCCATGCTACCTATAAGCATGTGTGGCCTGATCTCTGATATGGAGTCATTCATGTTACTGCCAGGTGAAATTTGTTCTGGGAAATACAATTCCCCAAAGAAATGTTGTTTTATTTCTGAAACACTGTGTGTCTCATCACTCATCACTGGTATTTTCAACTGTATCAGTGTTACTCTAGTTTACACTTATGGAAAGATGCTTCATTTGTAATCTCTTGAGGCACTTGGTCTTGCTCTTGTAGGAATTAAAGTTCAGCTGAATAATTATGAGGACTAACCAAGCTTGTCCTTATTTTATGCCTTGTTTGCTTGTTTATATGGTTGCAGTTTAAGTATTTGACAACAAAACCCTGAAGCAGAAATGGCAACCAAGCCCAAACTGACATATTTCTAAGGTTAGCTAAGCAGCAATGAAACTAAGCAATCTACTAAGTCAGATCACAGAGTATTCTGAGTTGAAAGGGATCCCAAGGATCATCAAGGCCAACTCTTAAGTGAATGGCCCAGATGGGGATTGAACCCACAACCTTGGTGTTATCAGCACCATGCTCTGCCCAACGGAGTTAAACAGGTAGCAACCACACTGGGTTAGAGTTATTTGAAGCCATACATTGCATTCATTCATTGAAATGTTGCATTTCCTCCACATTCTTCAATAGTTCTGTTCATTTGTTTACATTTGGAAGATCAGCAGAGCTCCAGGAGTTATTTCCTCATAAGCTTTATTTACAGTAGAAAAAGCACAGGTTTTTATGATTAACTAGCAATGAAACTGTGTAATACACATTTCTCACTGGTCAAAATAGATGTCTAGGACTGATTATTTAATCAGCTTTACTATATGCAGTGAATATTCTTAAAATTTTGGCGAAGCTAATATTGTAAGTATTTGCAGTTCTTAAATTCTGGAGGCAACACCTAAAACAAACCTGGACCACTCAGGTTTTTTATCTCAGTACCTCCAAGTCCCACTTGATAGGTACTGCTTTGTACCATTTTACAGTAAGGAATGGAGGCAGAGGTTGGCTTGCTCATCTCTGCCCTTCACTTAGGGGATGAGGAGTATACAGCTCATCTGATTGTAACTAGAAACAACTGCTGAACTTTCATCTGTTAATTACCCTTTCATTGAGGCCTGCACTGCTGTAGCATCTGTTACTCATTATATCTTGTTTAAAAAGAAGCCAGTAAGAAAAAAATATAGCAGGGACAAAAACAATGAGGTATTAGTTTAGAGCACAGAATTGATAACAAATGTTCTATTTCTGGTTTCTTTGCTGCCATGGGAGCCTTGTACCTTCATACAAATAATATAAGTGTCTTTCATCACCTGTTAAATGAAGTCTGTGCCTGCTGCTTGCAGGTGCTTTGATTATTTTTAGTTTATGCATGTATTAGTAGACGGCTTTGAAAATTCTGGGTTTTGCTTTTTCTTTCCTCTGCCTGTGGTGTCATATTTTTGTTGTGTTATTTCACAGCCATGGTTGTTACCAACCTTACCAAGCTTTTCCCTGGATAGCTTTTCACTTTACTCTCTGCTGTGCAGGGTCATGGGGAGCCCAGAGGGGCTCCAGCGCTGTGGCAAGGCTGTGGGAGGTAGTGCCAGCTGCTCTCAGACACCAGGCTGCGAGTGGTCACTACACAGGTGTCAGCAGTGTCTCCTGAGCTGCCTGCAAGGATCTAACAAGTGCAACAGATTGAGTTGGGATTTTTAGAACAGTAACAAGGAGGATTTGTGTAGTGATTGGGAGAGGGATTTATATTGTAGCTCTTACTGTTTTGAGGTAAAGTATGAGAGGGGTATGGTTGCTGCCTGTTCCCATACAGAGTGCTTATTTCACACCATAATTCATGAACAGGTCTTCCCTGCTGTGTGCAGCGTGTGTGCTTAGCTGTTGGAATGATGCTCTGCATAAAGCTACAGTGCACTTCAGTCTGTGCTGATTTTGGCTTCTGTGTCTTTTCAGTAAGTTTTATCTGTTGGAACATCTACACTATGCCCTGGCATAACCTGCCCAGTCATAGCTAATACACCAGAAGAGCTTGGTGCGGGGCATGTATTTGAGGTGGCAGTAACAAAGCACCAATGAAATGTTTCAGGCCTCTTTCAGTTGCATTATGACCCCAAGAATATGTAGAAGAATTGTGATGCCCCCTTTGATGGTGGTAGCAAGCAGTTGGCAGGGCTTAGCCCACCACACCTGATCTTTGTAGCTGCAGGTTGCTGCCACCCTTTGTCCTCTCCTCCTGCTCTTGCTGCAGGCTCCTTGGGCCAGATCCAGTGAAGGTGCAGTGCTAATTCAGCCTGCTAACCCAAGGGCAAGCTTCCTGGCAGAAGGGACAACCATTTTACTGTAATAGGAGTAATGTCTGTGCTGGAGGTGTCATGGTTCATTCACTTCAGCAGTGCCCACCTGAACAGCTTCTGCCCTCTCTCCAGTGTGCCAGATCAGCACCAAAGTGATCACAGAAATAAGCCAAGCTGAGGTAACTGTGAAGACGTAAAAGAACCTGGTAGCAGCTCTTTATCCAGCATTTTCTTACTTTACAACCATTCATGAGTAAGCATTTTCTTGGGAGGTTGCTTGACCCGGGAGCCTGGATTTCCTGTCCAGTAACTTAACTTGCAAGGTAACCCTGAATGCCTAAACTCAGGTGATACCCATCTCCTTGGTTTGTTAGCTTCGGGTTTGTTTTTTTTTTTTTTACTTCTTTAAGGACAATGATGGGTACTTTTCATTAAGTGATCTCTTCAGACTGAAGGCAGTCAGAGTGCAGGAGCTTCAGTCGCTGGGCTGGTGAGAAATAGGAGCCCTTTCTATCCCTCCTGCTGAACTGACGGTAACAGGACCAGAAAGGAAAAAACTGGAAAAGAAGTCTTGAAGGCTTTGTAGTCTGGGACTTGGGGCTGTTGGCTGGTTTGGATTGATGTGGGTTTTGGTCTGCACACTGGGAGTTTTTTTTCTGCTTTAGTCCAGCAATGTTTTTTTTTTCCTTATTCATGTCTCTGATTAATAATAAGGCAATGATTAATAATTAAAAGTTCTGTGTATCCAGGTCTGTGTTCTTGATTCCACATAATTTATAAATCTAATTCCTTTACCTAGAGGACCAAGTATTTTTGGCATGTCAAAATGGAAAACTTTGCTTCCTGTATTTCTCTTGAGTATACTTCCCTGCTCTCTCCCCATCTCCTGTCTTAGTCTGTATGGACTGGAATTTTTGCTCAGCTGAAATTCCTGTTTGTCTTGCACACCTTGAGTATTCATTAGTTTCCTCTATTGAAATCGACGCCAGACCTGTGTTGCTTGATCTACTGCTGCAATTAAATGCAAATTAAACCAGTTTTGCTCAACGTTAGTCTACATTACAGCTCACTAATTAAAAATGCCTAAGTCTTGAAAAACCTGAGTCACTGAACTTCCCAGCCTGGCCCAGCTGTCTGTGACTTGTGTTGCAGTAGCAGAAGGCAGTTGGTTTGGAGTTAAGGGGACAGCAGACGCCTCTCAGATACTAAATAGGCAGAAGACAGGGTATTCCTTCCTGTTTGCAGCTGCTTTAATAGGAATTGAAAAAGTTTTTTTTAATATGGTTATTCACAATTGGTGGGTTTAATTCAACCAGAAACTAGTGTGAATGACCAGGCAGACAGGTCTGTGCTTGCCATGTTTTTGATTTGTTCTGTTTTGCTGGAAATCCAGGGCTTTTAGTTTGCCCCCATAATCCTGCTTTTCTGGGAGCCAGGATGGGAGGAGTTCTCCTTCTCTGAGTTCAACCCTGTCTGCCGCGTTCAGCGGTGTCGCATCTCTTTTTGCATTAAAATCAAGTTTCCTCCTCCTGCTTGTTTTCTCCACCCCTCCTCCCTTGCACATCTCTACTGTTTTCATATGTTCTGTACATTTTCCTTTGGTATTGATGCTTCCCAAAAACCTCTCCTGTTAGGACAAATTAGTGTTCTAAAAAGCATGCCCTTTAATATTACCTGTCTTCTATGTAGGGTGCACATGGGGCCTGATTTTGAAATTCCCCTTGGGATGGGGGAGATTATGACTCAGTACACTTTCACCTGACTGTGTTTGGAGGCATGGCTATATAGGGAGTTTAGCTGGGAACACTCTATAGAATAGCTAGTAGACGTGCTGGTAGGAGTAGGCATATTGGTGGGTAGCTATTTACTGCCCTGTGTACAATTACTGCTTAATTGCTTTTCATTAGAGTTGTTTTTTAAACTGGTTCCACCTGTGTTAATTTCTTAGGCCAGTCTTAAGCATCTTGGGAAGTTGTCTGACGACTTGGAAGCTGCTGCCACTCCACAGGCTGTATATCTGGGATGTTTTGGGTTGTGGTCACTTTTTGGAATTTTGTCTCCTCAGAAGACTACCTGTCTAAAAGTCATGCCCAAACCACAATCAAAACACTGAAGTTTTTATTTCATTTTTCATGTCACTAATAGAAAACTTCATTCAAAGGAAATGCTTAAAAATAATGGTGGTTCTTTTCCCCATTCCTAATGCCTTGTCATTCCTAACATTTATCCTGAGTACTCAGATTGTAGATTCTCTGCAATGTTGTTTGATTTCTTGGAGTTTAGCATGGCATGGACTTCTGGTTTTGATGCCAGTGTTGTCAAAGGACAGTAGATCTTTTTGCATCTGCTGAGCAAGTGTGAATTTACTGTGCTTGTCCAGTCTGTCATTACAGTCCCAATACCAGTGAATGAGTTGATCAAGTACTGCCTCCACAAAATGGGCTAGCTGCTGTGTTACAGCAGTTTGACCATTAGTGATCCATACTGGATGTGAACCGGTGCTCCACTACTGGCCAACGCGTGGGTCACATTCTTTGTGCCCTTTGGCTTCTGGGAAATGCATTTGTTGGTTTCCTGTGAGCACTGCCTGGAAGGAGGGCTGTTAAGGGTTTCACGGTGATAGTGATACTTAGTCTCTTTATGTGAAGTAGAGTTTTGCCTATGTGAGTGCAGACCCAAAAATGCAGAGAGCTCTGGTTTTGGCACTCAGGTTTTTCTTTTAACCTTGCCTTCTGTTGCTACAGTTTTTATTCCTCTCTGTGGCTTTTTCTGAATACAACTAAGTAAAAGAGATGGGCATTTTGTAAGCAGCAGAGCAGCATGCTATTGAAAGCTGTTTTACATTGGCATATATAACATTGTCCACTTGGCTGAGCACTGGAGTAGACTCCTGGAATAGGCTTGGTCTCCTAATTCCTGCTCTGTCATTAATCGCTAACATGAACAGGGATAAACTCTTCCCATGTCCTTATATTTACTAGGAAGTCTAATTCAAGTGAGCTAATAGGAAGCACTGAACAATCCAGTGAAGAGTGCATTTCTTCAGCTCCTTCTGTTGAAATCAAGGCCTCTCTCCAGTTCCTGTTTTAGTCCTGTTACCATTAATAACCCCTCCTAAGCCAGTGCTGCAACTTGCATCTCTCTGCTGTGGCTGAAGGCAAAGATGGGATGAGGAGGAGGAGGTTGGTGCATCCTCCTCCATCGGGGGAGTTTCCTGCCCAGCACTTCCCTTTGCCTGTCTAAGAGCAAGAGTTAAATCACGGCAAGCAGGGCAATGGGGAAGGATGGGGTCCACATTTTTATTTAGGAGTGCTGGATTCAGCTGAACTTGGGGCATCAGCTGCTTCTCTTGCTGTTACATATTTCATCATGCCCCAAATTGGAATTTTAAGTGTGGTGTACCACAGAAGAAATAGTTAGGCAAAAGCCCATGTCTTACATAAACACCTGTAGGCAGCACTCTCCTGTGATCTTACACCATGCAGGCAGGGAGGCTTGGCAGGAGGGTCTGATGGAGCAGAGGGAAGCTTGAAGGGAAGGAGGCCTCAAGTGACACAAAGAGATACAAAAGAGAGGGCAGGCCAGCGCTGGGGGTGCAGGAAGGGTACGTGAGGAGAAATGATAAAAGAAGAGACCTGATTTAAGTAGCAAGAGTAAGAGAAGGAAGAGGAGAGTACTGTTTTTTGTTTATTTTTAAACAACCAGGTGTAACACCTGCCATGAAGTGGCCTTTGTGGAGAGAGAAACTGAACCTTGGAGCCTAGTTAAGACTGGGTGGGTGTATCAGCTACTGTGCTTGTAAGCATGGGAACTAGTGCCTGCATTCTTCTGTACAAAACCTGATACTTATAGCAAATACTGCAGAGATTCATGGTCTAGGCTTGGAATGTGGCATTTCAGAAAAAGCAGATGTTCTGCTGTGCATGGGTATGTCTCTCTTGCTACCAGAGCATTTCTCTGCTGCCCTTCTCATTCCTTGTCATGCCTGAGGTTGGTTAAGATCTTGCAGAAGAAAGTAAAACCAATGTATAATTCATTCATGATGAAATGTTTGATTCCTGCCCCTTCTGAAGGACTGTTTAACTTCCAAAGATTGAAATACAATTATGTTTACTTTAGCATGCCCAACCTTGCTCATTGCCCTTGCCCAATAATGGTTGCTATATGCTTTGAGAGGAATAGCCATGCATTTTTATTTTTAAGATTTGCATATTCATACCAAAACATAGGTTTCCATGAAACAATGAGTGGGATCAGGGGAAAAAAGAATACTAAAAAGAAAAGGCAATCCCTGCATTCTCTAGCGCAGTGTCTGTGGAAGTATCCTCTGGCTTGTTTTTCCTCAAGGGTTTGCTTTTCTCCACTTTCTCCACTTTTAGCTGCTATTTGAAATGTACACTAACTTCATAAAATCATAATAGGCCATCTCAGGGGCGGTCAAATATAGAAATTATACTTAACTGAGTCCACTTAAAAACTAACAGAAATAGAACTCAGCCACAAATAATATAATGCTGCAGGCATAATAATACACTGTATTCTGGTTGGGTTTTTTTTAATATATTCTTCCCTGTGCATCGTCCCTGGTAGTTTGGTTTTGGGCATTGATCCTGTACAACTCCAGATGGAGCATGTTCAGAACAGTGGTTTTTACCACGAGATTTTGATGGGGTGTGCTTAAAAGAACGCAAGGATTCCTCTTCTCTCAGGTCTAAAGCTCTGGTTGGGCAAAACTGATTTGAGGTAGTTTTTACCACGGAAATCCAAAAAGAGCAGTTTTAATTTCTATAATTCAGTTTAATTAACTACAATTAATTACAATCAATGGAAACTTTTCCAGTAAAAAGGAAGCTCTCAACTGGGGTAGTTTTGCAATCATTGGACTAATACCAGATGTATTAAGAAAATAAAGTGAACTCATGGATAAAGATCTAACAATTAAAATTAGGTACTGTCATCATGTCTACAAGTATCTCAGGTATGTAATCATGTGAACACTGTATGGCACAGAGGGGCATGTCTGACCACAGGGTTATTAAGGGCAGGAGATTCGGGTTTGGATAATACAGAAAGTGAATGGCTGAGGGAAGCACAGAATCCAATGCAATGAGTCCTGGTTTTGTATTTTATTCATAGGCCTACTGGCTTTCTAACATGGATTTCTAGTCCTGGTGTCTGTTGTGAAAGGAGCTTTGCATAATGTATGATTCCTTTTGAAATGGGATTGAAATACTTCTTCTGCGTGCTGTTCTCTGTCTTGGGGGATGGACTGTAAAGAATTACAAGCACTGATTGAAGACCTGCAGAGTATCTGGTTTCAGGGTCTTTCTGCCTATACAGAAAATAATGTTTCTGTTTAGCAACAGTGTAAGCAGAGAGTGGTGGAGGAGATCTGTCGTGTCTACAGCAGTGGGGCAGGTTGACTGCTGAGAAGCTGCTGGGTGACCGTGAGGGATTCCCTGGTTATTGTCAAGTTGTCTCTATTTATTTACTTACCTTATTTTATGCTCCCTTCCTGACAGTAATGAATTTTGGTAATTCACAGTGGGGAAAATTGACTGGCAAAAGAATTGGGTTCTGTGTGTGATGGGATTTGAACCCTGTGTATGACATGGGGTTTAACAAGAGTTTGCTCGTAGCAAATATGCTTGTGTGCTCCTTCTGTTGGGAGCAGAAAGAGAAGTTGCTGCTCTGCCAGGCAGGGGAGAAGGAGGGAGAGGCAGAACTCCAGGAAATGGTAAGTTCTTGCCCGAATGTAGATGCTGTTCTCTGCTGTGAACTTTTGTACCTGTAGTACTCTTGGATTCAGCTTTACCAGTGGGAGCAATTAGGTGCTGGTCAAGAAGCACGTTCATGAGAGCCAGGAGGAGATTTCTGGGGGAAGAGCTGCAAAGGCAATGGAAACAAATACACATTAGAAACAGATTAGATTCCTGAATCTTACCAAATTGAAAAATAACAGGATAACTTAGGCTTTAGAAAACCTCCTGGAAATGAGCCAGAACTTTTTGCAAACTGGAATGACCTTAGCCTTTCTTAAATTGCTCAGTGTGAGACCACAGTTAAAACAGGGATTAAAAACGAGCAGAGTTCATATTCCTACCTGCAAATCAATGGACGCTTTCCATGCTTGGTGGGAAAACAACCCAAGAGTAGTGTTGAGAAGACCTCAGAACAAATCAAGCATGTATGAGACAAAGAATCGGAATAATAATCTTAAATTTAGAATTGTGGTGGTAAAGCAGCATTGGGCATGGATGTGAAGTACTTGTGTTTTTCTCAAGTTCAATTGAAGCTTTAATTTGTGGTGCATAAGTTTTGAAATGCTGACATTACCAAGGGTTGACAGTACAAGTCAGTCAGATTTATAGTGAGGATTGGAAAATGTTGAACACAGCGGACAGTAACTATTTTTTTGAAAAGTGTCTCTAAATTCATCCCCTTGGAGAGATTCTGTACCTCTTTCAATTCACATTTCAGGTTTACTGACTGAAAATCTCTGTGGCTTGACTGGTTACAAATGTTTTCATGCAAGCACATTAGCTTTTAAGTTGGTACATAAGCTGCTTTTTTTTAAAGAAAGTGAATAAGCTTGTATAATAGTGTGTTGGAAACAAAAAAAGTCTTTTTTTCATATAGACAGATCTGATTCATCAGAGAGCATCAAGATAATTGTCACGATTTTCATTTTAAAAGGAAACCAAGAAATCTTGGCACAAGTGTAAAACTTTCTGTTGCTATACTGGCCTGTTGCCTGGAGCTAAATATTTGCCTCATGAATTTTCCTTTCCCTATCAGGAACAGGAAGCAATGTTACAGATGAAATGCGTTAAGGTTTGTAAGTGATGCCTGTTATTCAAAAAAGGAAAGATGCTTGCATGTTACATGATTTATCAACAAGACAAAACAATTTTTATTCTGGCTGAAATTGGGATGGTCACTTACTTTTTGTGAGTACTTCTAAGGTGGAGATTTGTACCCACTTGCTGCAAGTCTCCTAATGGACACACATATTAGAGTCAGGTTTAGTTAAACAATTCCAAATGCTGTTAATATGACTAGCACATTTCCCTCTATTTTTCACTTAATTTTTCTTTTCTTTTAATGAGCGCAGCCACCAGCCATTCAGGCTCTTGCCATTGCTTCTCAGCCTTTTGTGTTTCATGCTCTTATGGTAACTCTTCATCTTCCCTTTGGTCCCTGAAGAGGGGCAGCTGTGGTTGGTGGCAAGCAGCTGCATTTTCTGCCCTGTATCACTCCCTCTGTGACAGGCTGTTACCTGGAGTAAGATGAAAGAGAAACCAATCCTGTCAAGAGACTGCAAAACCTCAGAGGCCATGGAAATAGGGAAAAGGCATATTAAGATGAAACCAATCCTGTCAAGAGATTGCAAAACCTCAGAGGCCATGGAAATAGGGAAAAAGCATTTTAAGATGCTGTTCCTTTCAGGGGCTTCTGGAAATGCTCCTACTTGTTGGGAAGACCTCACTCTGCAGCAGGAAAACCCAGGGCTCCATCAGTGTACCTGCTGGCATCCCAGGTGGGGTACCACAGGCATGCTCTTGGGTACATTGTGTATTTTATCAAACGCAGTAAATGCAACAATTGGCTCACCTTTTTGTACTGCTTGGGATGAGGTAGAGGGTGAGCAATTGATTCATGCCCTACCCTTAATCATAAGGGAATTCAAAGCCACCATACTACATTTATGTAGTGGATAATATGGTGAAGGGCTCTCTGAGGCTACAGTAGCAAGGTTTTTCTCCAGCTTGAGTTGTTTTGAGACAATAAAGGTGATAGTGGTAACTGTCACTAAAGACTGATGAAGGACTTCTTGTTGTAACTGTGAGTCCTACAAAATCTGCTCTGTGTGTGGAAGATATTAGTGACATTTAACAACAGTAATTCATTCAGTTTGTATCTTTATTGAGTCTGCAAGGGCCTCGCTTTATTCTGTATTTTTCTGCTTTTTAAATAACAGTGGCCATCTTTATGGTATTAAAGGATAAAATTTAAATGAAATAAATTAGCCAAAACACAGAGCTTCAATTTTTTTGCTACTTTCTGTTTCTCTGTTTCTGAAGTTAGGCATGTTAGTTTTTCTCCAGTGTTCCTCCAGGGATATCATGTTATCTGATGTTGTTTAACTATTTCCCTCTCACTGCGTATTGTAAAGTAAGATTTCTGATCTCCAGCACAGACTTGCATATTTTATTCTCTTAATAGGTAATTCTCAAAACTTTTCCTTTCATTTTGCCTGTTTTTATGCGGCTGTTAAAGGGCTTCCTTCTTAGCTAAGCATACCTGACATTAAAAATTCACTGTGTATATTATTACTACACGTTTATAGTTTGTGAGTTAAGCTAGTTTGAATGAGAGTTTGGCACACAATGGAGTTTTTCCATCTATTCTGGAAAAGCTTTGCATGGTAATAAGCCCTGCAGTTAGCTGAAGTACTCTTGTTTCCTAATGGAATCTGCTTTCTTTAGACTCTCAAGGAATTGAGTGAGAGCACTGTGGTAGCCGTGGTTTGTATCTACCTGTGCATTATCATATGCCCTTGCAGGAAGCAGCCAGAAGAGTTCTAGAAAATATCGGTACTGTCTTTGATGTTTACATTTTCTTTTTATAGCCTTTCAAGAATTTCAGGTACTAATGAAAACTCCAGTTCTACCAGGGACCTATCTACTGGCGTTGCAATCTGTTGATTTTGCTGGGCAGGCATTTTTCCTTGTAAACTATATCAAGTTAAATGCTTCCAGTTCCTTATGCATGTCATAAACCACTTCTTACATTGTGAATTTTCTATTTAATTTCTTCTTGAGTTTTATTGCATAAAAGCATCGATGTATAAAATAATTTTTTGTCAATCAATTATAGTGTTTGTGTGTTAAAAATTGTATGTGTGTACAGTGTCACTGATCTGCATAAGTCTTTAGTGTGTAAGAACTGCCCTTCATTCAGATGACTTATTTTAAAAAAATAGAAATTAGAGCCAAACTGATACAGCTCAACCTGAAAAAGCACCTATCGATTGTCAGAATTGGAATGACCTGCAGTAGCAGCTTCAAATGGAGAGCTGGAAAAGAGGGGGAAGAGAAAGCAGGGTGTTTAGGCAAGAGGATGATGATGATGAATAACTAAAAACACTGAAGGAAACTCCAGGAAGTTTGGAGCTCAGCCTAGCTGAAGCTCAAGGTGTGTGGCATTGGGATTGTGCCCTGTGTCACTGGTTTTGAGCAGCCAGCAAAGGAAGCATCCATCTCCTTTCTAATCCCTCGTGCACGCAGGGACACTGGGGGTTGCTATGAAAACTTTCAAGCTCTCATTGCAAATTCTCTCTAGCTACAGCAAATTATCACACACAGAGATTTTGTCTGGCTGTTCTAATGCAAATGGGCAACATGGATTCTTCTGTCACAAAAAAAGTGATATTGAGCAAACCATCTGCATGGGTGTTTTGCCTGGTACAAATGCTGGGAATATAGCTGTTTCACTCTACCATGCTTTCATTCAGAGTCAATTTAAAACTACTGTTTTTATTTGTGCCTTTCAAACTGTGAAAACTTTGACTCCTGTTTTGTTTCCAAAGATATTTACTAATGAGGAGCTGATGTAATTTGTTTTGGAGGACAGGCTCTTTTATACACAGAGTTGTATGAATTGAGATACAGTCTCTGATAAACGTGGACAAAATTAATGGGTCTTTACGAGTGGCCAGAATGATATTTATTGTTTGTAAGTTGTGTTAACTCGTAGCGATCCCTTGACAAACGGGCGGGATGGCCTGTTGTGATTTGCAGCTGCCTGTGCCACAGAATGCGCTTACTAGAGCTTTCCACCCACTATTCAGCTTGCTGTTGCCTGCTTGTTTTCTGTTTTAAAAAGTGTTTTCATTGTCAAACCACGTCCAAACTATTCAGTGGAAGCAGCCCATTTGCTGGTGCTCCGAGACGCTTCGCTTTGTCCCTGCTGACACCTGATGATGGACGCAGAATATTCTGAGCCGAATGGTAAATATGAGTCTTCTACTTATGTCGTTGTATTTAGAGATATTGATTTTATTCAGGTCCAGCACATGTTTTATGGCTCTGATTGCATGTGGATGAGGTCACAGTACTGTGTAGAGCTCTGGATACCAGCAAAATCCCATGGCTGTAAACATATAGAAAAGAGACAAACTGCATAGAGAAAAAAAAAATCTTGTTTGCAGAATAGTGCTGTGATAACAAAGGAAGATTTTTGGTTTCTGTTATTTCTGAAAACATAAAAATCCTACAAAAATGTGTAGGATAGTAACATCATCTGATAGTGAACAAGGGTCTTCTGTGAAATCTGACTTTATAGGCACCACAAAGCTAAATAGCATGAACTGACAAGGAGCTACCAAAAAAAAGAGTATTTGGAATGCGTGCCTTGGTGAAATAGGAAAAAAATGTAGAAAAGCCTGAAATTATGGGTACAAACTGAGTGCTGAGTTCTGGGAGAAGATTGCACAAAAATCTGTAGGTATGGATCAAAAGGATATATGAAAGTCTGTGCACTGCATCTTGCATTCTTTGCACTTTTAATTTATTAAAGGTTTTTCTGCTCAGTTAGTGCTATATCAAATACTGAAATTGGATAAGAGTGCTCCAAAGGAACTTTTCTGATTTGTTTCTAGAATCCTTGTTTGTATTTTAGGAATTAATGCAGTTCTTAGGGTACAATTCCATAGATATGTACATTTTGTTTTCTTGCACTACCTAAAGGGAACTGCTCACGTCGTCAATCAAATGCATAAGCCTTTGCATAATTAAATATTAAAAAAATAAATTGTCCAAAATATCTTTATGCATTTAAATGTTTTTAAGATATATAGGTAGCAGGTGTTTTTGTGTTTTATCTCAGGTATGTTTCTGTATCATTTCTAAGGTGGAAAAGCCCAACTTGTTTCTTTCTTTTTGTTTCTCTTTTACAAGCTCACTCTCTCTTTATTTTTTAACTCAACAAACCAAAGGATATTTTAAAAAATTACTTAATTCTAAAAATTTAGAGGTGCTACAATGATATCATACTTTAAAAAAAGGCAAAAAAAAAGTTTTTATTTTGATGTTGGAGAGCTTTTGTTCCTCTTCCTACTGTGCAAGTGTTTATATTTTATGTTTTTATGGAAATTAATTTTGAATGGTTTCTGATTAGTGGCTTGGCCCTGCTTCATTGTCATGCTGACTTTCATATGGTTCTCTTAAAAATAAAATATCAGCAAGGCAGACTATAACAAGGGAGAGCCAGCAGTCCTGGATATTTCTGGACACCTTAATGTGCAAAAAGCCTGTGAGGGAAGAGATGGAACTGGGGAGCCAGGTCCTGAGCTGGGTGTCCCAGGTGGAGGGTGAGGGAATATGAGGTGAGGACAGATGCAGCGGTTAGAGCAGCACAGAGGGGGACAGCTGGAGAGAGTGCAATAAGAATGCAGTGTCTTTTTCTCCTGAATCATGGAAATTTAACATGTGACTTACGGCATCACATAGTGGGCTAGAACAAAGGGAGCGTGAGTGGCAGCAGAGATGCAAAATATCAGAAAAGTGAGATGCTGAGGGGAAATGCTGTGTTGTGGCTCTGGATGCAGCTCCCTGATGAGCGAAGTAAGGCTGATGGCTGTGCCAGCTCTGCACCCCTGTGCTGCCATAAATAGAGAATTGGAGCAGTGCCGGAGTACCCAGCCGAGGTGCTCTGTTCTGGCCGAATCGCTGCTGAGCGAGGTGGGATTGTCAGCACTGGGATCTGACCTTTAAATCATTGCCCCTTGTACTGAGAGGTGCATGGTTTCCCTGCAGAATGTCCCTAATCCAGGTTATTCCCTACTGGTGCGGGAATCTCCACATCTCTGAGATGTGTTATTGCTGCAGTTCCAGCATTCATTGCTTTCATTTATCGAATTGAAATACGTGAATGCCAGGTACACAGAAGTACTCTGTAAATAGCTGGAGATGTGTAAAGGATTGGAGGGAAAAGTACCAATAAAATCATTTCCAGAGCACATTTAATTTTTTGTTTGCTTACATGCAGAATACGTAACTAAATTAATACAACTTCATTTACTGAAAGAAGAATTTCTTCATGGCTATACAGTCAGTAGCTTTAAGTTCATTCTCTTACTGCTGGTCAGGTGAATTTAATACTTGTTTAAGCTGATGAAATTTGGCTGCTGCTTTGTCACAATGAAACATGTGCTTCCTTAATCCTCCTAGGAAGCTGTGAATCGCAAGGTGGTAGTTTGCAGGTATTCTCTTCCATTTTTTGCTCCTTTTCCACTGGGTGGTGAGCAGCCTTGTGCCACGGCACGTGTCCACTGCAGCAGCACACTGATTAAGCCCATCACCCAGTGTTGGTGTCTCTCCTCCTCTTAGGTTCGATAAAACCTGCTGTTTTATTATTATCTGGTAAAGAATTGTGTTTGCTATGTCCCTTTGCTTCTTTGTATCAGTTTTTTAATCTTGTCGGGATAAATGAAGCTTTGGAAAACCACAGTGACAACTTTAGTATAAGGGAAGGCTTAAATGTTAACTTGCTTTCATTTATGTCCTGTGATATGTAAATCCACTCTGGTTTTCTCTGCCATGTTGTAAGTAATAGGCGCCGGTTGCATCCTTGTCTCTGATGTTAATGGTGTGAAGAGCAGGATTGCAGCTCTTGGTGCTCTCGCCTGCCCCTGCAGCTGCTGTGATGGCTGCTGGCAGCCTTTGTGCCTGCTCTGGGCTCTGGTTATTCCCCACCAGTGCTGGAATCTCCACATCTCTGAGCCTCTGCACAGGGGCTCGACCCATATGCACTTGAAGATGCACTTGGTCATAAAGTAGCAGTCCCTGGTGTGGGGATGTGCCTGCTGGCTTAGCACTGAGGAGGCAACCAGGGCAGAAATGAAACTTACTCTTCGTTTTCACATTAGTCCTCCATCTAATTACTTTTTTTTCCTGACAAAGGGACTGTACCTGGTTTTTAGCTGGCAGAAATCTGTCAGCCTGGCACTTTGATCTGAACTCAGAAATACACTGTGATTGAATCATGATGCTGGTCTTTCCATTTGCTGAAGCTTGCAGAAGCTGCTCAAGAGGAATACAATGCCCTGCTAACTCTGCTGTGTCAGTGTTGGCTTCATCATGACACCAGAAACATCTTTTGTTCACTGCTAGTTTGTAAAGCTTTTCCTGATTGTTTTTAAATTGATGCTGCCCACTGGGAGAAGTTATAGGTGGTTATTTTATTTGGAAAAGCATGAATGCACAAATGTGCCTCTACTTACTGTGTGTCGGCTACGGTCTGAAAAATTTTGAGGAAAAGAACACATTATTCGATGTTAGTAGATTTGATAGTAATGGGGGTTTTTTCTATCTTTTTTTTTTTTTTTAACTGAAGATCATAAATAGGTATACTGCCCAGAAGTGCCGAATTCACAGGCAATAGATGATAGAGGAACTGAAGTCACTCAGAAATTACATTTAAAGATGCTGCTCATATGGTTGTAGAGCTCAAGTAAACTGCAGTCAAGTTGTTTATGTAATTGTTTATAGATATTTTAATTCAATAGTTAAATAATTTTTACACATTTTTGTTTCTTTCCTCCAAAAAAATGTAGGCAAAGGGAAAGCAGTGTAAACTAAGAACATTACAAGGTTAAACTGAACTGCAAAGTTGTGTTTAGAGTTTTTATCAGTTGTGTTCTTTCCATCTGTTTTGTTTGGGATAGGACAGGCCAGAGCTGAAACGTAGACTTCTCTATTTCAGATCCTTCTAATTTGCCTGTGGGTAATTCAGAAGCAGCATCCCTTGAGGGCCTTGTGCCTTCTGTGTGCCATGCAGAAATGCTCCTGACCCTCTCTGTGATTTACATGAAACAACTGTGCTGACCTGTTGACCAAAATGAATGAAGTTCTATTTTCTGTTAACTGGCAAATTACTTCTGTTGCTTTATTTCTTCAAAAGGGTTAAAAAACTTGTGGGAGGCCCAAATGAGATTGGCTTTTTTGTTGTCTGAACTTGATTTTGTTACTCTTGCAGTGTCACCGTTTCGCAAACTCTTGATCTTCCAAGCTAGACAGGATCTGCATTTCTAATACAAAAATTCAGACTTTTTACAGATCTAAATGGAACAAAAATACACAAGTTTCTCCAGAGTTATTAACCTGGAGCCTTCTCATGAGCAGTAATTAATTTACTCAAAACTAAGACGTCAATTGCAGCAATTTTCCTTAAAATGTGAAATACTGTAATATCCACAAATTTTCAGGATTATTAAAAAAATGCATCTTCAGTAACACTCGAGAATTAAATTCTGGTAGCTTTAATATAAAAATTGCCTTCATAGAGTAGATGTTTGCCAAAGAGAAAATACATGTACAAAATACAAAAGCTGTTCAGGACACGGGGTCATAATGTTAGTGGGTGCAACATGAAGTGAAATAGGGTATTTTTAGTGCATTAAAAATATTTTAACAGTTACATTTGCTGAATTTTTTTTCCAGCGTTTCACTGTATGAAAAAAATCCAAGTGTGCTAAAATCTTGTCAGTATGTTCTTTTCTACTGTCTCCAACTAAATTGAAGCTCAGCTCCAATAGTGATTTTCTTTCCCAACCTGTCCTCTTTATTCCTAGTCTGTGAGAGTATAATTTGAGAAACACACCTATCCCCTGGGCAAGAACTAAACAAAGTATGACTTGTTTTACTAGATGAGCTCTTTGACCAAAATAAAATGTTCCCAAATTAGAGCTGGGGTTAGGTTGATGAAAACAATAAATTGAAGATTGAGAGCTTGCTGATATTCATGCTTCCCCGTACCAGACTTATTATTTGTCAGGTGTGTCGTGTGTCTTGCCATCATTCATCAAAATAAATTCCATTGGAGTAAATGCCAATTTTACATAAATCTTGAATATAAGTCGCAATGAGCATAGGAAATTTGTTGTGATGTTTTTGGTAAATGCTAAATTTGGATGTGATGCAAAATTTGTGGTAAGAGTTCTGGAAGACCATCACTGAGATTGATATCCTTTGGTGCTCATAGTCCCATACAGACAGGTTGGCTTGGGAAGAACAATGGAAGTTGCTTTCACGGTAACAAATAATTTGGAAGTTGGTTTTGGCTGAAGAATTTTGTTTATAACTGGTTGTTGCATTTAACTGTGATGTTCACAGTTCCTGTCTAGTTAGAGGTTTCCTTCATATTTCTCCTACTAGGGTAATTTTCTCTGTGTCTTTAGAGCCGAAATAAAACATTAATGTTAATCCATAACATTATTTGAATGTTACACAGACTGATACTATGTGAGCAGATTTGAAATGCGAATTAACTGACATAAAAGCAATTTTACTAGGAGATGTCGTGTTGAAAGCAGTGCAACATGACACTGAAGCTATAGTAGAATATCCTTTAGAAGTCAAGGTTATAATTTTACCAGGTTACCCTCCAAGTAAAAGATGGTCCTTTGGTTGGACACTTCCTTATGCTGAGTTGTGGGATACAGCAGCAA
This sequence comes from Aphelocoma coerulescens, assembly GCF_041296385.1. Lineage (NCBI taxonomy): Eukaryota > Metazoa > Chordata > Aves > Passeriformes > Corvidae > Aphelocoma > Aphelocoma coerulescens. The sequence continues at coordinate 60,701,518 of NC_091016.1, read as the reverse complement.
GGAGCAGCCAGAACCTGGTTTGATGAGTACGTTCACATCCCATTCATTCTTGGGTCTATTGGAGCCATTTCCTAGTGGGGTTGTCTGGCTCTTGTGATGGGAAACGATATGGAAGCTGAAAGCAGTGTTTCAGGGAGAGGCTACAACTGGCAAGGAATTCCACTTGCTCCTGTGTAGAAATCTACACATTTTACCTGGGCATATACCAAGGTAAACAGACTCTGGTTTCTGGGAGGAAAACTACATTGGTTCCCAAGCTACTCCATGTGCAAACTGGGAACCTTTGCCTTGGGACAGGGTGTGTGGGTGGAGATAGTAGCTACTTTACTTGTCTGACTTTTACCAACTGCTACAAATCTGTCAGAGACCTGATGTGAGTTTTGGTGTCTGAGGAAGGAACTACCGCAAAGTTTAGGGAGTTCCTGCCTTGAACTCTCAGCTGCAGATTAGTGCCCCGACAGCAAGATTATTCCAAAGCTTATCTATCAAGTGCTGCCTTATCATGAAACTCCTTTAAAAGTACCCTCAATCTACTTTGAGGTTTTACTGTAATAGAGATGTAAATAAGGCAGAACATTTTCATGCTCATTTTATAAATTCAGAAATAGTTTACTTCTCTGTAACCTGCTCCAATTTTTACACAAATTCTTAACCACAATTTATTGTACCAACAATAAATTCAAATTTATTCAAACCAGATATCATGTGACTCTTGGAAATTTGCCCTCTCCAGAGGGTATCTGATTTCCTTAAAAGCATTAAACCTGTCCATATTGCTGTATTCCTATTTCATAATTAGCATGTGCCTAAACTTTTGCAGTTTTGACTGCTTTACTACACTGCAGGTACTTAAGGGTTTTGCACACTTGGATTTCATAGAAGCATAGAATGGGTTGGGCTGGGAGTGACCTTAAGGGCACCATCCAACCCTCCTGCCGTGGGCAGGGACACCTTGTACTAGATGAGGTTGCTCAGAGCCCCATCCAACCTGGCCTTGAACACTTCCAGGGATGGGGAATCCACAACTTCAGTGGACAACCTGTTCCAGTGCCTCACCACCTTCACAGTAAAGAATTTCTTCCTAATGCCCAATCTAAACCTGCCATCTTTCAGTTTTAAGCCATTTACCCCTTGTCCTATCACAGTATGCCCTTGTAAAAAAATCCCTCTCCACTTCCATCAAGATGACTATTCAGAAAGATTTTTTTAGAGAGACAAGTGTTTTAAAAAGAGTGAGCTTTGGCTAGATAACCATGTCTGCTGTGCTTTTGCCTGTGCTGTTTCCTTGCAGTCCTGCTGCAGAGCTGGCAGGCCAGGGAAGAGGGAAGAAGCCAGCTATAGCTCCTTGCGCAGCAGTGCTCTTGCCACCATTGCTCTTCAGCAGGAAGCAGTAGGCATGTCAGTCTTTCCAATTATTTGCTATTATCTTGTTCTTCCAGGCTTTGCTGCCTTCTGAGGCACAAGAAGTTTGGCCCACCTTGTCAGCCTTGTGTATTAACTCTACCTGTCAGTGCAGTGCTTACTTCACTGTTGTCCTTGTCAGTTCTGATGCTTAGTCATTGAATGTCTTTCCCTGCTTGTTGCTTTATTTTTCTTTCATGTCATATAGCATGCATGAGGTTTTACTGAGTGATATATGCAGAATTATTCATCATTTTAATATATAAAGGCTTAATACATACCTGAGCCTAATGAGTAAGGAAATAGTTGTTGCAGTATTTTATTTATATTTTGTAGCTCAAAATAAACAGTACAAATCCATAGGCTTCTTTCCAATTAACCACGCTTACAGTAGTACTGTGAAGCTGTTTGTCTTCTTTTCTCTATTTCCATTCCTTCTGTCCATCAACCTCGACATTTGTTTGTTATTCCCATTTGTTTTACTTTCTCTCAAGGCTTTAAATGACTTTGAGAAAAGGTCTTTTATTGGGCATACAGCTTGGGTTGGAGTCTTAGTGTGGGCAATGGGAGCTTTCCATGGGAGTGACACAGGTGAAAGACAGCAGTTCTGGCACCAACATTAAAGTAAAGAGGTAGGGCCAGTTTTAGGATGAGCATAAGATCCAAATTATGACCTGGGTGCAAAATTGGAGTAGCCTGTTTCTCGGTTCTGCTCAAGTCTGTAGCTTCATACCAAGCTTTTACAGAGCAATGCTTAGTCAGACCTGCACAGCTCATGGAATTTTATCCAATAATCTCTCTACCAGGCTCAGTAACGTGTGTCTGAGCTGATCATCTCTCTTAGAAATATGTTTGACAACCAGAAGTTATGAAAGACAAAAATATTTTTCATCCTAACAGAAGTATTCCGAAGGTATACTTTGAAGTGTGTTTCTCTCACCTCAGAGTTTGTACTCTGCAACATATGTGAAAAATATAAATTTAAGTTCTTTTCAGTAGTGAAAAAAATAACTACAAAATATTTGAACATGAGTAATATATTTTTTTTAGTAAGTCTGGGTTGTCCTGGCATTACTTATATAGTCCCATGTGTATGGAAATGTTGAATTTGCAATTTAGTTGCATCATTTCAAGAGACAGCACAAAAGGACTCACAGAGGCCACATACTCAGCCAAAACTTAGTGCAGATAGAAACATGAGTATTATTGGCTGTAAAGCTGGAAATGGTGGCTTTATCAATGTGTATCTGTCATACAAGTCTTGATCAAACTTTTGGAGTTTGCATCCTCACAATAGGGAATTTTCTAATGCTAACACTTTTTACCAGATAAGCAGGGTTTCCTTAGAGATGGCACTTTGTCAGGCCATGGTGTCTAAGAAACAGGAGAAAAATAACCTTATTGTTACATTCCTTTTGTTTTCCAACTGCTACAATCAGTTAGTTTTGTTAGATGTACATCAAATGCATCTTTCTAGGAAAGCACAGTACCTGCTCTGAACATGGTGTGTGCAGTACACTCTGAGAAGATTTAGTGAGGAGCAGAAGTTTCTTGCAGCACCCATAGTGTATTTTTGTGCTGGTGCCATTCCAGGGAGCCAAAGGTTCTCACACAGCTGTCAGAGCTGAAAAAAATGCAGTATTAGAAACTTACAATCTTCTTTTGGGGGCTTTTAATGAAATATTCAAATAAGAAGAAAGTAGCTGTTAAACAGAAGTAAACCTGAGTAAGGTAGCTGGGAGAATTGATAAAATATATTTTGTGTGAGTTTGACTACTTGCACCAGTTTTCACATAAATAAACATCATTAGGACGTGCTTCCAAATCTTGATGAATTTTTTTCAGCTGCATACCATGGTGTAGTGCCAGAGACCTGAAGAGCTACAGATCGAGATTTGCAACTTAATTTCTCAGTGAGCTGAAAGCTTCTGTGTGTTAGTACTAGTTTTGGTTAAGACACTTCTTGGAGTTGCTCTTTGGTTAAACTTTCAGTTCTGTATATATTAATTTTCCAAATTAGTAACTTAGAAAAGTAAGTGGAATGTGGATTATATGGATGCTGGGATTATGCATGGAATATGGATTATACAGATTACATGGATCTGGGAATTTCTGTTAATAAAAGGCATAAAATACCTTTTCTAAGTAATTGTGAGGCTTGCTGGGATGGAGGGGGGACAAAAAATGAGCCCTGCTACCTTTTTCAAACTGCTTTTTTCAGTGTATAAGGGTTTTCTGTATGGTTATTTTATTCTCCAAAGTTTATCTGTGCAAGAATTAGTCAGACCAATTACTCTTGCTACTTTTCTCCTCTGCATTGTTGCACATGTGATATTTACTGCACATAAGGCTTCTTTTACATTCCGCAGAAGCCTGCCAGGATTTTCTGTTCTGTTTCAAAGCAAGAGTTCACATCTAAGTGTTTTCTCACTCTAGTGGTGGAAAAGGTCTCTTGGAATGTGCTGTAATAACTCTGCAGAAGAGTTAAAACTCAGGGGAACAGGAATCAAGCATTTGAAAAAGTGGAAAGGTATTTTTATTTTAATAAAAGTGATGAGTATTTTATTTTCCTTGGGCATGAACGCTGTTTGCCTTGCAAATGAGAATTCAGCTTCTCAAATCAAAGATCATTGAAGCAGTTGTGGATGTATGAATGAAACAAAACATAGAGATTGCAAAAGCAATGCAAGTTAAGTGAGGAATTTTATCTCTTTAAAAGTTGAAGTAAATTGAGTTGAGGGGATTTGAAATTGAAATGGAATAAAAGAAACAGGCATTTAACTGCGCTCAGAACCCTGCTTGTAATACAGGTGTTATAGCAACTGCATTTTCCCCTTGGATTCGGAGCTCTGTTTGAATGTCAGCGTTACATGCACTAGAACACAAGAGCTTTGGGGTTTGCAAGTAAAGCTTTTCTGTGTGCATTTTCTTGCACGTGGCTGTTCAGGAGCACAGGTGACAAGCCTTGGACAGTTGCCTCTCTTGGGATGCCATGTCACAGTTTTGTCCTTTTGTAACCTAAAATCAGGGCTGTAGCCTGGGCGTGCCAGCCACAGGCAGTTCCTTCAGCAGGTGGCTTATGTCTTACACTCTGTAGGGGACTCCATTCTGCAGTCTAGTGACAGCAGACATTGACAGTGACAGGGAGCCAGCATCTTTGGAACGTGGTGTGATTTATTCATCCCCTGAAAATGCCTGTTGGATACACAATATGGTAATGCATGAGATGTAGCTTTTTCTCCAGAAAGACTTATGTGGATAGGTTTTACTTGCTCATTTATAAATTCCTCTAAGCCTAGATAAATCTGTCCCTGGCAGGGAGAGCTGGCTTTAACTGTGTTTTTACGAGATGAATTCACATCCCCTGTTTCAACCTTGTGCACACATGCACACCGGTTGTTCTGGCACAGCCATACAACTCTCATGTGACCCAGAACAGGGACTGGATCTGGCTTGAAAATGCAAAAAAGCCCGACGTGTTTTGTGGCTTTTGTTTTGCGCGGTGAAGCCAGATCTGATTCTCAGCGTGGCTGTGTAAACTGGCGTGCTGGCATCGCTGCAGGGGCAGGCAGCAGCACTTCAGTCAGGCTCTACCGTGGCAGGCTCTTGTGGGTGAAATCATATGAGCTTGCAGCACCGTCAGTGTGGGGGTCAGCCTGTGCTCTTCTCACTGGCACAGTCATGCTGATTTTTGGTTTTCTTTCCCTGCTTCATTCAGACCCTTTCTCTTTCCTTGAAGTATGAAATAGCCTTTGATTCAGTTGTAAGCTTTGGGAAAATTAACGCATTCAAATATGGATGGATTTATGCAGGCAGTCTCCCCAGTTAATGGTTTTGGCACTGTCAGTTCCTTTTGAAGCTGTGTCTTTGAGACATTTACCTGCTTGCTTATTTTCCTTTTTTTTTTTTTCTGCTTCGAAGCTTGGCAACCCCTTTATAGCTCACTTTCTTCTACACCAAGGAAGCAGAAGTAAAACTTGAAGAGCACATCTGACAACACTGATCAAAATTAAGCATTTTTCTACTTTTTTGCTTTTCTACTTCTACCCTAACCTCTACCTCCCCTCAAGTTAATCTTTAAAACTTCCAGTGCAGTAGTTGACCAAAATAGCTAAATTTAAATATTTTGAGATACGCCTTCATCTTCCCTCTTCCTGACTTCCATTTTCTCCTGTGGGCTGATTATACTGGCTTGTTATCTCTGTTCACTGCTGGGGTTGGTTGCAGATACATCTCTAATGTGAGAAGATGGCAGAAGCTGCCACTGTTATTATTGGGTTTTGAATATTTTGTAGTCTGGTATTTTCCTGCTTCTAGAGCTCTTTGAAGAGCCTGAGAACCAGTTGTGTGTGCTTTTTGAAGTTCTTCCTCTTGAGTAAGGCAGGAATTCCAACTGGCTGTTCCTGCTGATAGGTGAACCCAAGAGCATTTCCTCAGGACCGCATCCTGAAAAACTGATGCGGTGACATAATGGCCACTCTGGTTTTTTATCCTTTTCCTTCATTCCTTCTCCTCCTCCCAGCTCACTGAGGAGAAGCACATAGATGCATGCCTGAAACCATGCAGAGACACCTGCAGCAGTGCTAGGATTGGCATGCAAAAGAAATTGCAGGTTGCCCATGTTTGTTGGGGAGGCCTTAGGATTTGGTCTGATTGTTACTGCATGCAGGTTTCAATGCTTGAAACAGCTAAATTGTATGAAGTTGTACATAGTAATTTGAATGAAATGAGATAAAATCAAGAGGAAAGGAAGCGACTGAAGGGCCTGTAGCATGCCCTTATTAAGACTGTAACCAAAATACATGTAGAATTTAGAATTAAAGACCAAGTCTGCTTTTACACTTCTGATCTGAATATTACAGTTTCAAAGGGGAGGGATTACTTTGACTTGTCAGTTAACAGAGGAAAGAGATGAGAGGTGGAAAAATATCTGATTCACCAGTTAGTACATATCCAAAATTGTCATGTTAGACTTTGGCTTATTTTGTATATGCATGATTGCAATTTCCCCTGTGCTTAATGCATGGAGATCAAGCATTTCAGAAGACTTGGCAAAAAGGATGGGAAGCGTGCTGTGTGCAGGGAGCCACTGCTGCCCCTTGCCTGCACCATGGCTGATGCCTGCAATGGTTCATCATTATCCTTCTGCTTACTGCAGGCGGGTGGTAGGCTCTGGGGCAAGCTCCAGTGTGGGAGAACCACGTGTGGGCATGGCTTGCTGGGCTGCTCTGCTTTGATGAACTGGCTTCCAAGGCATTTCAAAAGCACATGTGTGTTTGTGACAGATCAAATGGGTATCATTGATGAAGTTGGTTTGAATGTTTTAATGGAGAGATATAAGCTGTAATTTTTTCAGTGGAGACATGTGCTGTGCTCCACTCTCACATCCATGCCTTCCTCCTTCCATGATGTCTCTGTTATTTTTCAAAAACTCAGGCATTTGACCCCCTAGATCTTTTGAGACTCTGCAAGCACTGTGATACACCAGGAACACAACTGCTGTGGATATTCACTTTATCAAGGCCATTGTTCTACCATTGCAACAAATTATACATACCTTGTTATGAACAAAACAAAAGACTTCTCCCTATACGTTGCCAGTCCTTAAGTGCAATCAGGTTCAATTCCACAGCTGAGTCTGCACAGCTTAAGAAAGTCTGGGTTTTTTTTCAAATATAAATAGAGAATACAGAAGTTATGCAAGAGAGAATCCACATTTAGTCAGTGTGATGCAGCTTCTCCACCATGTGTCACTGTCTTGCAGTCCCTGCATTACTAGTAGCATTGCTTTTCAGGATGCTCTCCATAGGACAGTTCTGCCCTGATCAGTGGTCCCAGCTGTGACACCCTGTAACAGAGGCACCTCACAGCCACTTTGTTGGTGGCCACTTCATCTGGTCAGATTGAATTAAGATGCTTTGAGCAGGGACTATGATCAGGAGTAGTCTACAGGCAATGTGGAGTATAGTTTGAAGAGCAAAGCAGAGAGCCCAACTCAAAACCAAGAGATAGCTCTTGGAGTGAAACTGCTGTCTAGGTTGATATTGCTGGCATTGAATATTCAGTGTTTTGAAGGAGAGATACCAGTTGGATGGGTGTGTATTTTGTGTGTTGTGGTATGCCAGGCTGATATGCAGAACTGATTTACTGCTTGATGTTTGTCTCATGATGGGAGGTGGAGCTTGCAAACAACAGTCACTTAGTCCTCAGTTTCTTCCCTAGTTATTTTCCTTTATTGCCTTTCTGCATTTTATTACAGCTGCAGAAGAGTATTTTCCTCTAATAGAACCAGAAGATGGTGACATATATGTAAAACTTAAGTCCCTATGCAATTACCAGTGTAATAAAAGCTAGTGATTCAGTAACTTTCTTTCAAAGCTGTAAACAAACAATGAAATGAAAGATCTGCTGGAGGTGATCGTTTTCCATGAGGAGATTTGATGGTCTTGTGCACACACGCGGAAGCTGCAGAGCTCCCAAGCCCTGCTTCTGGCCCTGGCAGCGACTGCTGCTGTGGTGAGCGAGTTGCATCACTTCTCCCCGGCTTCCGTGTTAAATAGTTTCCTCTATTAACTGGCCGAATGGTTTGTTTCCTCTAGAGCACTTCATCAGGGCGCTGCCAAACCTGGCGTACAGGGGATCCTGTCTTATTCTTTGCCGAGGCTCGCTGAAGCCAGTGGGTGTGCTTGCTAGGCTGTAATTAGACTTTGTTATGAGTAAGCAGCATCGGGCTACAAACTTAATATCCTTCTGAGATGAGTGCTGCTTAAATAATAAGTTACCTTCTGTTTTGTCTATCCAGTCTAGTTTAAGTTCAGTAAGCTTTCAAAATGAAACACTATATTGTATGGCTCTAGTAATGTCCTGTAAATAGCAGATATTTCATACTGCATTTAGAGCTGCCTTATACTTGATGAAAATACATACACTGATGTGACCCTTACTGACTAATATACACTTTTTAATTCAAATATCTTTCTTTTGCAAATGAGGCCTTCCTGGACTCTCTTGGCCTCAGTACTAATTCTCATCTTGCGTACTATTCCTTCTAAAGCAATTACTGCTTACATGCTGTGCTGGACTTGCTGTAAACAAACATTTTCGTATGGGATATAAAATAAAATAGAGCTAGATATTTCAAACATTGCACAAACTAGAACTGCTTAGGGAATCCTGGTTTGTTTCTTCTTCAATTCTGTCTTCCTTTTGCTTCCCATGTTTTACCTATGAAAACTGTTGAGTCTGAATACTCTTTGCTAACCTTGTTTCTTTTCCCAGTACTTGGAATAATATGACAGGGTTAGGAGGTGGGTGATGGCACTCAGTAAGACTTGGGAGTGGATGAACTCACAGAGAACATGATCCTGTTGGTAGAAATGCAGCCTGTATTTTCAATTAGTAAGTCAGCTACAGAATTTCCATTTGTCAACACATGCCCCGCGAGCTCTCCGTGCTATGTAGAGCCATGGTGGCATGATGGGAGAGCACATGTGAAGCTGCCTATATCGCCAAAAAATCATGTAATTGTGGTGGTTTCAAAAGTGTTGGCTGTTCTTCCCTTGCCCCCTGCTGTCCCTTCATCTGGCACATCCTTTTCTCACATGGCCATGTGGCCTCACACCATGGGTTGGCTGTGCCACTGCAGCTCTGTAAGCTGTGCAGCTCTCCTGTGAGCTGAAGTGTAAGCTGGCATGGAAAAGGAAAACAGGAAAAGGATCAGGCTTTTTTCGTTAGTGTCACATCCTTGCTGGGTACAGCTAGTGGGGAAAGGGAGGGGAGGGCTGAGGTGGTGAGGAATGGCAATGGTTCGGATGAAGTGCTGCTCTTGCTCTGAGTGGTGAGGCCATGGTGTCAGAGCACGCCAGCCAGCCCTCTTACTGCCGGCTCAGACGTTTCTGTGCACGGCTTCAGATGCTTTTGCTATTTGTGTAAACTTTTAACAAAATTCGTGTGGTTGATTCATCATGTAGTTGGGACTGCTCAGGACCGTGTGAGGTTGGTGACCAGCTCTCTGCTAACAGGTTGTAACTTTTGAAGATGCGTGAGACAGAAACCACTTCCCATGTGCGGTCCCTGAGGAGCCACCATGCCACCTCCTCTTGGGATGGGCTCTTCCTGGCCTGGGTGGGTTTCTTTAGGGATGAAAATAGGAAGAAGTATGTGAGGGCAGGTCTTGGTGAAAGGGTTACCAAGAGAGGGGAATAAAGCATAAGGAGAGTAGGGTGTCCCTCTGAGGCATTCAGGCTGTGCTTGTGGTGTATCAGACCCATCAGTGCTCATCAGCCCTGGGGGGAGCTTATGGCAGGCCCCAGGAGGCACCACAAGAAGGGATGGGCAAGGAAGGTGTATTTTGTGTGGATTTTGGCTTTCCCTTCAAGCTCTTTCTAAAGAGAAGAAGAGGAACAAAACCTTTGCCCCCAAATGTTTCTTCATAAATGGTGTAAAAACAACCACAAACCCTTTTGTGTTACGCAGATAATTCAGTGGGCACCTTAAACACCAAATTCCGTTGTTTGAAGTTATTTTTTGTTGAAGTTGTATGTGTGCCTCTAAAATTTCTAGGTGCTTAGATATTTGTTTAACAAAAGAGTTTGTTTTCTTTGAGCTAAACTACATACCCAAGATTTGAAAGGACTTCTCAGGCGAAAGAGCTACCTTCTTATCCCAAAGACTAATTACTGAGGCCTTCTGTTTTCTCAGGAGTCTCATCCTCTTAGAATACATATTGCATTTTCAGAGCACATTTCCTTGCTCAGAGTTTCTCTTGTTGGGATTAGCTATTGTAGTGCTGTCACCTACCCTGCAGGGTTGCTCTTGCTTGGCTGCACGGGGGAGAAAAGGGGGAAATTACTGCAGCTCACGAGGATGCTTTGCCCTAATTATGATTCTTACATTGAGGAGCAATGGTCCAACCCAGTGCTGACCATGGGAAAGCATGCATTTGCCAAGTGTACACTCCTGGAGATCCAGGACAAGCGATGACCTGTATTCAGGGATAAAGAAAATCTCTAATTCAGCTGCTCCAGGTGTGAATTTGATCAATTTGTTTCTGGTGGGTTTTTTTTTTTGTTTTGGTTGGTTGGTTGGTTTTTTTCTCTTGCAAGTATTTATGTTTTTTAAGGGAGGCAGGTGTTATTCCTTACAGGAGAAAAGGACTGAAGTTTCTTTTAATTTGGTTAATTAAAAATAGGATGTCAGTATGTGTACAGGCTACTTTTGGGGCAGTCAGAATGGCACCCACTACATGGCCTTGACTACACTAAGAGAACAGAAGGACTCTGGTTTTTAATTTTCACAATTTAAGCACAGTAAAATGCTGTCAAATAAGGTCCATCAAGATCCTGTAAGTTTGATGAGGCCCTTTTCTGACATTTTTTTTCCTTGCTAAGCTGCTTGGTCTCCCAGTGGCCTCCAAACTTTTGCATGCTGTGAAGTAACGAAGCAGAACATTAAATCTTTTAAATCCTAAGAGTGCCACCAATCTACTGAGCATTTCACAGTGCTGTTGTCAGTGAAGAATGCTTGTGTGTATTCTCTACATTGTAATCCCCTGAGTGTGAAATTAGATCTGGTACCAGTTTATTTTTCTCTTCTTCAATTCTTTTTCATATCAAATATTAAATGTACTTTAATTGCCCTATCTGCTTCGGGGTATATAAAGCAAAGGATTACCTTTTTGGTAAGTAGGTTTCCAACTTCTTTTTTTTTTTAGTAGCACAGCTTAAAAGTACAATTGAAATGGAATAAAAGATTGTGTGAAAAATTATAGGCTTTTTCCCTCCCCCCTTTATTTTTACATGTGAACTCCTTCTGAATGTTTATTAATGTCAGTCCTGTGCATCTCTTTTTTATATTTTAAAAATCTGCTTTAGTAGCATATGGCCTTTTTGTGATCAAAGTTGGGCTTAATGAGTGCTGTCAAAATATTACTTTGCTAAACATAATGATAGTATTGTATTAACTTCAAGTTTCAGTAGTATAGTACTAACAGCATCTTAAATAGTTCTCATCCTTTACTGTGTTTCTGTTGATCACAAGTGTTAACTCACAAGTCTTTTGTTCTGTTTTGTTTTTTTTTTTTCTTTTTCCCCTCCATTTAACCAAGTCAGTACCTTTTTATATATCTGTGTCTTCAGCTGTGAAATGAGACTAATGCTTACCTGGCACATCATGGAGTAATGTGAAACTGGTTAGTGTCTGAGATTTAGAGAGGGACTGGGGAGCAGGGAAAGTGTGTGAGTGATTGATATTTAGTAGCTGGCATGGACGTACAATTATCTGCAAGGATGAAAATATGTAGACGACTGAAAAGACACAAATGAGATTGAATTGGATTAGTTTGAACAAAGAAATCCAGTGGTACAGATGGCTTAAGCAGCTGAAATTGCTCTGTGCTCACCAGCATGATGAAATCCTTACTTGTGATATGGGAAGCCCCTGTGTTGTGAAGAATGGAGACAGTTCAGGTTCCTTTATGGAAAATGGAGCTACTTAGGAGATGTTCCTCCAGGGAGACAGCAGGTTGTGCTTTTTTGTAAACGTGTTTTGAGTTTGCAAATCTCTTGTGAGTTAATCTGGGGAGAGAGTGGATGGTCAAAGGGAGGCAAGTAGGGCCATTTCTGGATGCAGGCACTAGTTGGTGAAATAAATAATTTTGTTTCTATGTAAAACAGATTTCTAGTCCCTCCATACTGCAAGTAAATTTAAATAGGGGATTGTATTTTTGGCATTTAGTTGACCAAAGAGAAGAAAGGACTTGCTTTCATGCTTGTAAAAGAACAAGTTGTCCTTGCTGTTGAGAATACTATTGCTCTTCCTCTGAAAATGAAGCTAGTTTAAAAAAAAATTGTCTAACCATATACAATGTACAAGGTCTGGTGCTGCACAGAAACATGTGTGTTCTTTGCTTTAAGTGAATAAATTTATTCATTGATTTATCTTCAGTAAGGAATGCAATGTGGGGAAGTTGTGAGGGACTTTGTTGGAATGAATCCTGGAATGACAGGATTCATTGCCCTACTAAAAGCACTCATGTAAGAAGACTGTGGAAATCTTAAACTTCCTTATACTGATAAGCTCACAAGGAGCTGCAGACTAAGGCTGGCAAAGAATGATGATTCTTATGTCTTTAAAGCTGATTTGCAAAAATATTTTCATACCTTTTAAAATAATAAGTAAGAGTTTTCAGTATTCATAGATGTTCTTGTTTAAGACCAATCTAAGCTGCTTTTTCTAAGTGCTTGAAGTCTTCTGTAATTCTGTCCTGTGATTTTGGGTAAGTCAGAAGCAGTGTTTGTTGAAGTCGCATACTTTGCCTTCCCATGGCCTTACATGTTTTTAGTGAAAACTATGAACACTTGAAATGTTGGAATTTCCTTTAAGCATCAGCACTCTGGGCTTACACTTCCATTCTCTTTAATCAGGGTATGTCTGAAAAACTATGCTGACACAGCAGTTATTGTCCACATGACAAATGTGTACACTGTGCTACAAAATCAAGGAAAGCTCATGTAAAAATTTCGTTGTTTGAGATTTATTTGACATACAAGTGTGTGTGGTTTTAGGATGCTGTTGCATCCCTTGTTTCCTGGAGAATCCTCTGATGCAATAATCGTGGCATTTTTCTCCTGTGTGAAACTAGCTGCTGTTAGCTACACATTTCTGGCTTCTAGAGGTGCTTAATGAAGCCTTCTCTTTAAAATCCCGTGAGAGGTATAGCAAGATCAGAGTGGAGCAGACCCTCCTGTTTATCACTTTCCTTGCAGGGAGAGTCATTCAGCTGCTGTGCTGAACCCTTCCCTGCTGCCTGGTGTGGCTCACAGCAGTTCATTTGCCTGTGACCTTTCCTGTGAGAGCTGTCGTACTCGTGTTGGTCAGTGTAGTTCTTGCTCACATTTTTAATAAAGGCAGGTCCTTTGGTGCTGTTGGCACAATTCTGTATGTGAAGGCCCTTGGCTGCAATGATTTGGTTATATTAAAGCATAATGAAGTAATGCATGTTTGCTCATTTTCTGCCCAAAAGGTTTGGTGAGAACTTGTGTATGCCTTTGTGTTAGGCATATCTCATACTCAGGATATAACTTTTGTTTTAAAATTGAGCAAGGAAGTGTGGAGGGAACCCATCTTTCATGATCTTTAGGATGTATTTGTTTCAATGGGACACTATCTATGTAGAGGAAAGTTAATTATTAAAAAAAAAAAAAAAAAAAAAACAGGTCAGCCAGGTGCAAGAAAGTCTGTATGTCTGCCATGGCTTATAATCCAAACAGTTTCATATTAAGAACTTGATCTAAAAGATTTGAAAAGCTTTCCTTCCTCCATTTTGAAGTATTTAATGTTTTTTTTTCAGTGAATACAGCAATAAGCTTGTTGACTGGGTGAATCTTCCAAATCTCGTTACAATACTATTTTAATTGGAAAATGAAGGAAAAGCTGTTATAACCAGGGGCAAAAGCAGATATGAAAGAAGTGGGAATCCTCAGAGGGACTCCATCCCTTGCTGAAGTGGCCTTTGGTATGCGCTTTAGCAACAAATTTAAATTATTCATACAAAAAATTTCAATATAAGTAATAACCATTCAGTGTTTTTTCAGTAATCTTCTTCTGAAGAACAAGAGCTTTTAAAAACCTGGTAGGTTTTTAATTGCTCTTAGATAGATGTAGTCTCACAGCTAATAATATTGAGAACTCAGTGGTGCCTTCCAGTGATCACAACTGCTTTATGAACACTTAGTCTAGTCTTGCTTCTGTTAAAAATAATGAGAATTTTGCCACAGGCTTCAGTGGAAGCAGGCTATGTCTCTTTAATTGTTTGAGCTTTGCTTCACTGAAGTTTGGTAGTAATTGTGAAGTTAAAGCACAGGCACAGGGTCAGAGACTAGAGAAAAATCCGGGCCCCACAGAAATGCACTGTCTTCCATTGTGGGTTTCCTCACAGAGTTTTTAAATAACCTATTCATCTGAGATAACTGCTGTTGTGTAGTCTTCTCTGTAAAGTGGAGGAAATAATACCACAAATCATAAGGTGGTCGTGGGGCTTCATGTATTAATAATCTCTAATGGAGTGTTGATTGTATTGGTTGAAGCATGATGTGGGTGTGTAGATAGATTATTGAGTCTCTTGTAAATAATAAAGTTGTCTCCTCCCTACGTACTCATTCACTGGTGGAAACGCAGCAGAAAGAAATCTCATTTATTAAACAAAGGCATATTTATGCAGATACCAATTAATTCTTTTAAGGTATCTGTAGCTGGATGGTGATCTCAGACAAGGGCGTCTCCTCCTTGATGATCCCAATGGTGTTTTTCTTTGTATATTTTTCCACCTACTGCAGGAAATTAAAGAATCGTGGCCCTGCCTTCATAGCATGTTCACACAGTAGTATATGCTGTGCTTCTTTGTGGAAAAGTGCCACGCTGTCACACGCAAACAATGATGGGTCGTGCTGTGTTGCATCGGATCTCTCGTGTCGGAGAAGATCAACCGAGATGCCGAGGCATAGCAGTGGTTATCCCACCAGTGGTGCACTGCTGGGAATCTGAGGCTCAGAAGTGGCTGTACAACCTGCCCCTTGCTCAGTGCCCAGCCTGGGAGCTCCACTGAGCCTGAATGTCAGTCGTGGGAGTTTAAGTGAGCCTGCAAATGTTGGGCTTCAGTCAGGACTTCCCTCAACCTGTGGTGAGACACCACTCCACCCCATGTCTCACCACAGCCCTTCTCTGTGGCTTTGAAGAGGGCAGTTTGGAGAAAGTCCTGATAGATTTTTTGCTTTACAGAGGTGGGATTTAGTATGCAAGTTATGAGAGCCATAGGAATCATCAGCCAGCCCTTGCATCCCTTTGATTACTTGCCGTGGCAGCATTGTGGAGCAGTGCTTCGGTGAGACCTGTATGCTCTACAGTCCTGAAAGACATGAGAAGTGTTTTCAACATCTCTTTACTTTAATGTACAGCCTATGAGCAAAGGCAAAGTTAAATTAGAAGTATGGGTGATGCAAAGGTTTGTGGCAATGGTGAGTTTTATCTAAAAGAAGACTGTAGGAATTGCTGCAAAATGATTTAATGTAGGCTGTAGGTCAGCAGCAGCCTAAGAAAACCAATCTGTGAACTGAATGGTGTCTCCTCCACTACTGTGGTCCCACTCTCCATTCTTTGCTGAGCCATTTCAGGAAGCAGACAGAAACAAAACCCATGGGATGACACAACAGGGAAAAAAAAAAAAAGATTATTTTCTGTTGGGTAATGGGCTCAGGAGTGGAGGGCTGGGATGCCGGCAGACAGCAATTAGATCGGCTTAAGCTGCGCGAAACCGGGGCCTCGGGGCTTCCTTCTGCTTCATCTCTTAGCTGTAAGTAGCTGGTCTCTGCTCCGACTGCAGCGAGCTCTGCGGCAGGAGCTGCTGGGGCTGGGGACGGGGTCAGTGCCAGAGCAGCTCCCGGACTGCTGCAGCTGGAGCTACATCTCTGCAGCTGGTCAGTCGTATTCTTCTCTTGATGGCCTTCACTGGGAAGTGAAGACAATTCGGGGCCTGTTTTGAGCAGACCCTTGGCCCCCAGCGCCTATTGCTGTGCCCTCCTGGCGCTGGCGCACGTGTGTTTGTGATCGCACGGGGGATCAGACGGCGGTGGAGAGGATGGAAACTCGCCCCCACTGAAGGTTTGATTTGATTTACTTGACTTTGCGAGGTTGTTTTTCAGCCGGATCAGCTCCTGGGGCCGGGTGTGTGCGGGGGCAGCCGTGCCCTTGGTGCGGGCAGGAGCAGCTGCGGGTGGGCGCTGCTGGGCGCAGACATCAAACCACGGCTCTGGTGTGCCCTGCGCCGCTCTCATAGTCACCGTGATTTGTTTGGGCTTCCCTACAGAAAGCCATTTGTTATGAAAACTTAAATGTAATAACGTTGCTTGACTAATTCCTCCCTCATTAACCATGTGATGTGCCATAGGGAACTGTGTGATTCCATTTTCCCCCAAGAATGGCTGGATTTCAGTAACCTGTGAGGCTGTGCTGACACTGTCTCTGTTCCAGTAGCCTGGACTGAAGCATTTATTGAAGTTGTAGGGATATGTTCATTTCCAGTAAAATTTTCAGCTTTGCACTTTAATAAGAATATTTAAATATTTTAAGGTACTTTGAACAGATCTTGATGGAACACAGCTTTATTATTTTGTTAAAGCTCAGTGTCACTGTGTCTCGTACAACGTAAATTGCTTTAGAAAAGTGAATATATCCTGTTATTTTTAAAGCAAATGTCTTCATTTAGTTGTGAATAAATGGTAGATTTATTATTTTTTAAAATATGTGAATGAATGAAAAAAGAGGGAAGAAATACATAAATATGTAGAGTTGCTCTGTAGCTGCTTACTACAAATGCATTTATGCCTTAGACATCATTAAGTGAAATGCCCTCCTTTTACAAGTGTACTTGTTATTATCTCTTCATGTTGACACAGATGAGTCAAATTAGGGTTCAGTGGTAACTATATTCATTGGAAAAATTGAACAATATTAGTCTTAATATTTCCCCTTATAATTATGGGGAATACATGATCTTATTTGTGGTACTGGTTGGCTACCCATACATCTAATAACTGTAATTGTTATATAGAAGTAAAACAGAAACATGGGTTTTTTTTCTGATGCCACATAAATTTCTTTGGAACTTGATAATGATTGCAATGAAGCATGCATTTTTGAAGACGATTAAGTAAACAAACAAAAAAATAAAAAGGTCAGTTGGCAGGCTGACAACTTGCTGGAGTTTCTGCTGACTCCCCTGAGTTTCCACTGTGATCGCCTTCCTTTGAAAACAGGATGAACGGGTTCAAATTTATCTGGCTGTGCTGTCTAAATTGGCTGCTTTTCACTGTCACAGTAAAAGAATTTTGATTAAAGAGATGCTTTGAGCAAAGGTGGTGACAGATTTATGCTGTGCAAAGCTTTACCTGGTGACCTGAGTGTCTAGGCCTGGCATTATTCTATATTTAAAAGAGAACAGTTGACTACAGCAGGAGCAACTGAAGGTTTTTATTAAAACTGTGCAGCATTTATAAGTATGCAGCTAAAGGCCACATTTTGGTTTATGGATGAAAATTTTACAGTTTATTTTGGTGTGTATAAAAGGTCAGAGTCCAAGTGCACAGATTCTAACCTAAGTATTTGTCATTTTGAGTGCACAATACATTTTAAACCAAGCGTAAATAACAACAGAGAATGCTGCTGAGTAAACTTAATTCACTGAACCGCTTTAACAAAGGAAATAATAAAAAAAAGGCAAAGACTCTCAACTCCTCGCTTTTAAAGCAATACTGGTGAACGAAACCTTTACCTGGAAGACTTCAAAATTCAGATTTACAATACAATCAAATGAGTGTCAGTGTTCTTATACTGCTTCACTCCAGATGGAGGAGATTTATAAATTGAAGTATAACTAAGAACATCTTTTAAAACAGGATTTAATATTTCACATGCTCCAGGAGCAGCATCTCTTTTTGGATGACCTTTTTTGTTAGCTGCTTTGTATTTGGGATTTTAACTGTTGGGTAGATTTAAATAGTCTGCAATATCTAAAAGGAATGGAAAGGGTATCTATCTGTGTATATGTATAAATAGATATAAGCAGATGTCTGATGGGAGTAATTTCCTACAGAGAGAAGATGCTGACTGAATGCACTCCATTCTTGGACCTGGGTTTGTGTGTGTGTGTGCCCGTATGTGTTTTATAGAACATCAAAAGCCTTTAATGAAGTCATCTGGCTATTGATAGCTTTCATATACATTTAGAGTATTAAAGAACTTATCATCAATTACAGGAATGGTAAGGTGCCCATAGTATTTTCTTTCTCAGTTTAATTTCTATTAGTAAAATTGTGCAATTTTAAGTTCCTTATCTGTTGCTAGTAACTGTTTCACTTGATGGTTTTGTTTAGAGTAAATCTGAATTTTGGGGTTTACTTTAGGGTTTCAAAATTAAATACTTCTCTCAGTTCTCCAGCCAGGAGAATTTCAGACACTAGAGACTGGATTTTAGCTGGCTTAGGTCACCTTATATGCAAAGACTATTTTAAAGCAGGAAATTGCTACATTTGGGAATTTTTAAAATTTGTATTCCTTTCAGGACTAGTACAACACTCATGAAAGTTTGGATGAATGTGTGGGTTAACATGCTGCATGCATGGGTCAAGAGAATTGTTGTGCAGTTTGTCCAGGTACTCTATGCATTTGCTGCCTTGGTAACGCTGATATCAGACCAGGTAAGGGCCAGAAGAGATGACAGGGATGGAAAGAAGGCAGTGTGCCTGCAGTGACTCTGGCTGGAGAGGCAGCCAAGTGGACCATCCCGTGGGGAGGCTGGCCTCTGCAGCCCTAGGAGAGGTACTTGCTTTCCATTCAGAGTCCACAAGCAGATCCTGTGTTTCTATTACAGTCTGTCCAGATTTAAAATCCCTGGAGTTCCTCAAACCCATTATTTGGTAAGAGGACAGACTATTTTTACATGCAGTGTGTAAGGCCAATATTACACAGTCCAAGAGTATTACAAGAAAGTGTTGGTATGTGTGAAAAAAAACCCCAGAACATATGATCGAGTTTATATTAATGCCTTTATGTGAAAAGTTGTTTTTGAAAAAGCGTTCATATTGCATCAAGTCCAGGTTTAAATAATGAATTCCAAGATTCTCCAGTTACTGATGAGTTTTGTACATGGTGCTATTGTAATTTTTGGAAGAGAAGCAGGAGTGACTTCATTTGAATCAAGGGGAATGGCTTTTTTCCACCATCTCTTGGAACTGGCCTGAGAGAAACACATGTACTCTGTATCCTTCCACAAAACTACCGAGGGTCCACATTTAGAAAGACCTCATTAAAATGTGCTAGTCCTTCTCAAATAAGTAAAAACAAGACATGAACTGCCAAGTTTATAAAACAATATGCTCTGCTCAATAACACCGTCTTTCTCTTTAGCGTGGCATATTTAAAAAAAAAAAGCCAGTCTGGTTAACAGTTTCTAGGAATATTCCAGGCCCAAAATCTGTTCATTTTATTTACATTAAGTTCCCCCAAAGGGGAAGAAACATGCAGCACAGTGCTGTGTTAGCCTAGCCATGCTTTCTAGCTCTTCCGCAGGTTGCAGCAGTAATTCTCCTGCTTACGGTCTCTGTAGAAAATATTTTGATAACATGAGTGATCATCTTCAGGAGAAGCAATGGATTAGGGAGAACAGTGCTGGGAGAACAGAGGGAATGGCTGGTTTCAAGAAACAACTGGCAGGTGGCAAAATGGACACTTGTTTGGGAGAATTTTTGAACCAGTGGTGAAGAGGCTGGTGCAAATGCAGTTTCTGAGGGGGACAGGTTGAAGCATGACAGCTGATGGACAGAGTGCAGCTGGCTTGGAAAAGCGATGGAGTGTTTGGATTCTGATATTTTCTCTTGCACATGTGGTTCACTCCTTGCTGTGTCAAGTGGGCTCGAGACATGTCAGCCTTGGGGACAGTAGGTGTCTGAGAATTTCAGCTTTGGTTGCAATGGCTTTCTGCTGGAAAATGGATTTTATCTCCACAAAAAACTTGGTTTTAGTGTTGTGTCTGTGTTCCTTTGCATGGACTTGAGCACTTTTAGGGGAGGCCCGCTGTGTTCGGGGAGCAGGCTGCTGGCTGCACTGGTGGCACGAGGGGCATGCTAACAAAATCTGTATCACTTCAGGTTCATTTATAGGCAAGGGCTTGTTGGCAGCTGTGGCAGGTAAATGAAACTGTGGAGCATCTTCCTTAGCTCATGACAGGGAGCCCTTGGACCATGGGACACTGCAAGTGTCCTGCCCTGTAAATGTGCCCCGAGTGCTGGCAAAGCAACACTGGGCTGTTTCTGAGAGGCAGAGGTAGGGCCATAGTGCTGAGAATTTAGCAAATGGGATATAATAAAAACCAGGCTGCAATGACATCATTCTTTCTGTTTCATAAGCACGCGCTGCATGTATGGACAGTGCACAGATGGTTTGCTTTGATAACTTGCTGTGTAGGTTTACGGCCTTGGAATGTCAATAATTAAAGAGGTTAGTTTTATTTTGAACAGCATTAAATTCTGTGGAAGCATGTATCAAACTTTAAGTTACATGCCTGCAATTTTTAGGATGTTTTAGTCTTAAAAATTGAATACTTTACTACTTAGTGTTTTAAGGGTTTTTTAAATTTTTATTACTTTTCCTCTTCCATTTTTCAGTTCCTAATTGTTTCCAGACATTTTTTTGCTGTGATGAAGACCTCTGTCGATGTTTTCCTTTTATTAAATTTCTTTCTTTCTTTCTTTTTTCCTTTTTTTAAAGTGCAATGTGTAGGGAGGTGTTTTGATTTCATCCTCTTGCTAAAAAGTCAGAGCAGTAAACTTTGAACTCATGATGTTTCTTGCCATCAGGATTTCCTGCCACAGATATGTAAGGAAAAAAAAAAAAAAAGAAGAAATCTCTGGAGAATTTTCTAATGGTTTGTCTTAGTTTACGCTTGTATTTCAGATTCAGCTCTATTGTGTCTAAGAGCAGGATTGATACAGGCTGCCTGAAACTGCTGATTGCTAGGGAACAGCTTTGCTAGATGAACATAACACATTCCATAGGTTTCTCCCTTTTATGGTCTCTGTTACAAATATTTTTTTTAGCTTCAGTATATTTTAGTGAAGTATTCTGCTTTTAAATAGACATTCAACATATGTGTGTCTGCTTTAACAAAAGGCCAACAAGCCATACATCAGATCAAAAAATCATTTTTCAGTTTGACTATATAATCCTACTAAATGGAGTTTATTTTTCCTTCTATGTCTTTTCTCTTGTTTGCCAAGTTTCCCGAGAACTTCCCAATTCCCAGGACCCTATTTTGGTCTTTTGTGTTGATGATTCAGAAATGCCAAAAATTGAGGAGAGGAAATTAAGCAGTAATACAGATATAGTGGAGATGGTAGCAGACTGCTTCAGCCATGGACCAACAGATTGACAGTAGAGCACAGCTTGTGTTTCTTTACCCATTATTTGTGTTCCAGAGCACTGAAAGGGATCAATAAAATGGAAAAAGTTTTTCATTTTACATCATATGAAGGCTGTGCTGAGTTCTCAAAACCCCTCAACAACAACAAAAGAAACAAAAAACCCCTACAACCCAAAACATGAAAAAAAAATCCCGAAACAAAACCAACCTATGTTCAAACGCCCCACACTTGTAGCATATTTGAAGATGATGAAGCTTTAGGTCAGATGCCTTACATGGGTGAGGGAAATACTTATCTCTTCTGTCCCCAGATTGTGGCATCTTTCCTGTGGGCAGGGGATCATCTTCATCCTCCTGATGGAAACACCAGCGCTCGTTCTGCTAATTATCTTATTTTCTTTCAAATCTTTATTAGCAGACTCCTGTGTTGCCCAGCACACTCATCGTCGTCTTCCTTTGCATGGCATAAGCATGTGATTTCTTTTTTTTTTGGTAAATGTTCTAAACTATTGTTTTGTTCTAGTTCCAAAGCATTATTTTGGTTTAAAGGAATTATGATTTGTTTTGAGTAACTGCCTCTTCTGTACTACTTATCTCTTGCCAGCTGTCTGTTCACTTGATCATAACAGAAGAGTTATCTGGGCTACACCTCTTGTTTTCAAGGCAAATCAGTTAATGGCTTAGTTTATTAAATGTCAATTAAATTTTTTTCACTATAGCCTGATTTATATAGTCAGTCATTAATGCTGCTTCTTTCTCACCCCTCTCAATATACTGGCTTAATTTTCTCTAAGAAAGGACAAAAGAAAATGTAGGTGTATAGCAAACAAAGGTCACTTGACTAAATTAGTAGGCATGTTTCATCTTTGGATACAAAGTGTTAAATGTTGAATTCAGTCCCTTCTTGCTTTTTCTGAGAATAAAGTAGCTTTCTTTGGAAGCTGATCTGTGAACTCAGTAGTAACCTGGATCTTAGAAGAAAATAAGAAAATATAAATAACAAAATTTTCAATAGGAATTTATAGTTTAATCTTTCACATCATGCAATATAAAAATTGGTAAGCTCATTTATTGGTGAATTGGCTTGAGTAGGTGTCAGTGATTGAGTTCTTAGTCTTGTGTTTTTGCCTTAAATTCATTGCTGATGCAGGAAAAATGAAATGGGAGAGGCAGAAAAGAGATGAAGTACAAATCTTGTGACAGTAATTGATAGCTAGGTGTAGGCATCCATCCAGAGCTGCCTGCTCGCCTTTGTACACACCCAGCTTCGTGTGATTGAGAAAGAGATTTTACACAGAGCTAGTAAAGAAGGGGAGGGAGGTGGGTTTGCTAGTGACAGTCTGACTCTGGTCATCTTGGATGTTGCTTACTTTGTGCTTAACAAAAAAGTTGCTCTTTTCAGAATGAAAGATTTTTAAAGTTTGGGGGTATTTTTTAAGCTTGAATAAAATCTGAGTGTACTCAGTGATGAAACTTTTTAAAAACTGAGATCAGATTTTCAATAAGCTCTCTGAGTAAAACAAGCATTGTAGGATAAGATTTTGAGTTTCATCAATTATTGAGTGAAATAACTTTAGCCACTTGTGCTAATTTTTGGCTGCAGTTTTTTGGGAAGATAATGTGTTGTTGGTTTGTACTGGCTAAAGCCTTTAAATTATGGAAAGATTTCTTACTTATTTTCATACAGCTGCTGCTTCAGCTCTTGCTTCTCTTCTAATGGTTGGGATCTTGCAGTATTTTTATAAGTGTTCTTGTTCTAGCTGCTGGGACGTGACAAATTACTTAACAAACTACTTTCACTACTAAGGGCGTGCATCCAATTATCCAATAATGAAAAGCCTGTATTTTTTTTCTTGTTTCCACCCTGATGGGGCATTTAACTCCTTGACAGGAGTTAAAATTATTGTATCCAAGCATTCAACACCCTCCCCAGAAAAGCATCCCTTATCCTGCTCTAGCTGCATTCCTGCAGTCTAACTCCTGCCATTGCAGAGAAGCTGGATTTTCCCACCTGTAGAAGTATATTTAAGCAAAGCACTCACGATCTCAAGCTTACCCTCCAAAAAATCATGAAATATGGAAACAAAAAGCGTTTTTAATACCTCCTGGGATTTGAACTTTTATGATGTTTAGGTTGTGTGAATTTCGGCATCCCTTGAATTAAATTTGGAAATTTTCACTTTCCTTTGAAGATAAAAGACATGACTCTTGCCCAGATATGTGACTCCCAAGATCTGGGATGTGGGAAGAAGCAGCACAAATATGATTCACCCTGAATTTTGCAGGACTTGGCAGTGCTGTGAAAGGCATGAGCGAATCGTGCACATGGGTGCTGCTTCCCCCCACACCCTGCATGCAGGGTGGCTCAGTGGTTGCTCTGTGCTATCCTGCCTTCCTTGGCTTAGTTTCCCACTTGCGCTATCCTGGGAAGCTGCGCAAGGAGAGGCAGTGATATTGGAGAGAATGTTTGATGAGGTTAAAGATATTTTCTCATGTGTCAGTGTGTGGCTCTGACTAAGTGTCCATGTCTGGAGAAGAAAACAGTCATTACAGAGAAGCTGTGGGATGAGAAGGGAAGGTAGGAAGGAGGCCAGCCTCCCTGCAAGGAGACAGCAGACCCAGTTTTACAGGCAGAACCTGTAGGACAACTGCAGATGAACCTCTGGTGAAGGCATGCAAAGGCAACAGCCCTCTCTAAGCTTAAAACTAGGTGGTAGTGCCTAAAGGATGAGTGTCTGCCCAGTGGACCTGCTGCTGAAGGCAGGGAGGGTATTTCAGGATGCATCTTGAGCTGTTTTTCCAAGAAGGGGCGTGTGCATGTTATGTGCTTTTAGTAGAGGAGTGAGCTTGTATGTGCACACCTCAGCTGCAAGGCAGTGACATCTCTTTTCCATCAGGGCTGGAATGCCAGGGATGCCTGTCTTACCCTCACTCTCATGACTGACTTGTCTTCTTGGTTTTTTTCTCTCCTTGCTTACCACTCCAGCACAGAAATGTATTTCTGCCCTGTCTTGCACTGGCTTTCTACAGTATGGTCTGAAGCTGAAGGTTTCCATGAAAAATCAAAAGAAGCGTTGAAAGCCAAGTAGCAGGCAACAGCATTGTCAAGGAGGCCTGGAGTTAAAAAATTGTAAGGGAAACAATTTTCTCTGGAATTAAGGTGGAAATACACTTCCACTTAATTTCAATGGGCTAACAAATTGTAATGTTTATAGTTGGCTGACAATGTAGAAATAACTCATGAACCAAAAGAAAAGTTTACTTCGGAAGACGGCTCTCAAATTATTTACCTTGGCTTCATTCTTCCCTGAATTGGGGAGAACATAATAATGTTTCCCTCTCTTGATCCCTGTCTTGGCTGGTTGCTGAGATGCTTTTGGATATAATTCTTAGCATAGGAGAGAACTTCCAACATAGCAAAACTGATTGCCAAACCTAAAAAAAGAAAGTCTGCATCCAGTAATGACATTCTGGAGATCCTGGATGCCATATTCCTTTTCTGCCATCTCAATGAATTTTCCACACATTTTTATGAAGTGTTTTGAGTCTATTTTGGTGATATAATTCACATGAATGTTTTGAGTGCACTCTTTGCTCAACCCTGACCTCACCCCTATGGAGATTTTTTTTTTTTCCCCATGTTGAAAACTGCCAAAGACTTCAGGCATCATTTTCCCACACAGAGTGAAAATAAAGCACTTAAAAAAAAAAAAAAAAAAAAAAAAAAAAACACACCCAAAAACCACCACTATAAACAGATTTTCCCCCAAAAGAAGAGTTCTGTTTGAAAACCAAAGTTGGTTGTTTGGCTTGTTTTGGGTTTGTTTTTTTGTTGTTTTTTTTTTTTTTTTTTTACTTTGAAGTACAAGCTGAATAGAGATCCAGGGGAAGCACTGTGCTTGGGCCTTCTTTTCCTTATCAGTACCCTGAATTTGTTCACCAGTGAACTGGAGAGTTTGCAGAACTCCTGGACAGTTGTAGCCTTGGGGGTACAGCAGCTTAACCTGCCGCACCCTGCTTCAGGAGTTCCTCTTCTTTCAGTGCTCATGTCCACCCTTCTTCAGGTTACAGTGTTCCTGGGTGTGCTGACACAGCAGCTTTGGGGCAATGAGTTGGCTCACTGCAGTGACTTAGATGAAATCCCAGTATTTCTGGGATGCCAGGGTTGCAGTGCCTGAAGCAGCAGTGCTTGCACAGGATGAGCCCAGCTGAAGTGCACCCAGAGGGCAGGGAATGACAGGAGCTTGCTTTCCTGGCTTTACTTATGAGCAGGAGAAAAGGTGCTTCGTAATGCCCTCACCTCAGGGTAGGTCCCATTGACTATGCAGGAGGGTGGGCTGCAAGCAATCTCCTGGTGAATGCTGTAGGGGGTTTTTTTGGAGATGCTTGCAGTGACCCCTAGAGCAGCCCAGAATTTGGGAGCCATAAAGAAGCTGCATTGTCGTTTAGTTTCTTTATTATTAAGTGTCTAAAAAGTGGCACACTTTTTTTTTTAAGATGAACCATGTAGGATGCTAACTTGGCAATCAAACTGTCTTTTAAGGTGGCCCATTCATTGCTGAAGGATGCTGGCAGGTACCAAATATTTTAGCCAGTATGTAAAATATATTTATTTATTCATTCCCCTCCTGAGTGATGTTTAGAGCTGTCAATCTGTTGCATTTTTCTGGCCCTAAACTAAGCAGAATAACTCAGGATCCTGTAACCAGAGCAGCCCTTCATAAATTAAGGTCAGTTGGGTGCAGTGCTGTAACAACAGCCTGTAGAAATAGCCTCAGACCAAGGCATCTTTTGTTAACCAGAGGAATATTAACTACATTGGGAGTTCCTGAAAGTGGGTGGTTTCTACTGCCAAGCTCAGCAACGCTTTGTCATAATGAAAAAACAATACTGTCTGCAAGTAGGGATTGAAAGCGTCTCCTCACATCTGTTTGTCTAAGCCTGGGAAAAGGTGCCATTGGATGAGAGCAGCAAATCCTGCTGTGACTGTGCTTGTGCTTGAAGGGAAAGCTTTAAATGCAGACAAATGGCCAGGCATCTTTCATGAAGCTAGTTTTAATTTATTTTTAGACTTGATTAATAGTTACTGCACTATTTGCCTTGCACATTTTTTAATGGAATGCATAAAAAAATTGTTTAATATGTGATCCCTTCTGTGTAATTGTGCTCTCATACAATGTCTTTGGTGAGAATGAACTAGCAGAGTTTTACCCAGAATTGTTTGGAAGACACCACTGTGGAAAGCAGAGATGACTCACAGTGCCTTGGAGGAAGAAGAGCTAGCAGTTAACCACAGAGCATGGCATTATCTCTATGCCAAAGCTGGCTGGGAGAGCCAGCATATTTTCCACTTTGCTATGTCAGGGGGGAAAAAAAGTACTCCAAAGAAATACTGGCTCTCTAAGCAATCTTGATAATCTTGTCAGCTTGATGAGTTTTGAACAGGTAACATGGAAGGCATATGAATCAAAAGAAGATGGTAGTTCCATCTAGAAACCATTGTTATTTTTACTTGATTAATAAATACATATGAAGCATTCTCATTTTTGGTGGAATCCTCTGGGTGAATAAACTTGGTTGCATAACAAGAATGTGGTATGTGATAAATAGAGCACATGATTAGATAGTAAGTATTTCTGCATAAACTTATTTTGTATCTAATCCCATGTGTCTGTATTGTTATTTCTTTAGGAATATCTACATGGTATCTCTTTCTAATGCAGGCAATTTTCCAGATGCCTGTAAATAAGGAATATCTATTGCAAATGAAATAATAAGTATCTCTTCTCAATGTAATTTGTTTTCCATTTGCATTTAGTGATAGTGTTTTTGTTGATGAAGGTGGCTTGACTTTACATGCAAAATTACATGAAAAACACAGCAGTTAAATCTTCATTTTGATTTCATTACAATAAAAATCTATCTTTTAATGTATAGAGTTGAATATTTTCTTTTAGGGGAGGTGTTTCATTTAAATTAACAAATCCTTTTATGTCTAGTGGCCTTTACACTTACTTACACAGAAAATGCAGTAAGAAAGGTGTTGGCTTCCATTTTGGGTCTTTCTTTTTCTCACCAATCACCTTCTGAAAGACGTAAAGACATATTGCCATGGTCTGGTGCTGTGCTGCCCTGGGACCTGGGCATGTTCTCCTGTATATCTGCTGTTCCACTTCTTTGTGTGCAAGTGTGGAAGCTTGGGTATCCAGCTCGAACCATGTTCCTTGTTTCTGCCAAGGAGAAGGTGAAAGACCTCATGAAATACTCCATTTAGCATGTGGGCTGCCAGTTGTGCCAAAAGAGGAAAAAAACAATGGTGTAGATTGGAGCAATATTTTGGCATTGGCCATAGGAGAAGTCAAGCTGAAGGATGCACCAGGATTGATACTTCCTTTCCAAGCATCTGAAAAGGAAGGTGTTGAAGAACTTGTGTGATGAGGACCTTAGAGTTGCTTTCAGGCTGGCAGGATAATCCAAGCAGGTTGTCTCGTGGGCAGGAAAAAGCACTAGGTGAAGACTAAGCCTGTAATTTAGTCCACTGGTTAACAGTGCAATGTCTGGATGACTTCATTTAACAACGACTATCAGGGTGTGAATCTTTTTTGCCCTGATGAAACCACCTGAAATAGTGACTGGTGGTTGGCATTGGCTGTGAGGAGGCAGTAAGTCTGCTTTCTAAACTCTCCTGCATGGGAGAAGTCGGTTTGGGGTGTTAGTATTGCGGGAGACATCCACTTGGCTCTCAACAGATTAGTATCTGATGAACAAACATTTTTTTACACCTGTAATTTCAATAGTATTCAACTTCTCTTTCACTTTCTACTCTCCCACCCTGTATTCAGTGAGTGCCAGAAGATGAGCTTTCTTTAGATACATAAATAAGATGATGTGGTGCAAATTACAGAAGATTGCAAAGCCTTGATTTAGTTTCTCTGTGCTGTGATTTAAGAATTGATACTCTTGAGTTTTTAACTGTGACTAAGCAACTGTTTTGTTGAGGCTGATTATTTCACATGCCAGTGGTTAGTAGGTAGCATCAGATTATTCCTAGTGCTGGAGTGAATGTCCTTATTTATCCTGTCTTCTCTTCTACTGAGGATAACTTGGGCTTTAATTTTCCCTCCTGTTCTCACCTTGTTTTGGCAGCTGATGAATATGAACACTTTGTGTGTCTCAAATGTTTTATATAGGGGGGACCACAGGCTCTGCAGGACCTGTGACCCTGCATATTATTCTTTTGTATTCTCAGGGTTTTTTCCACCTAGAAACTTCTGTTGGTAGGGGAAAATATTGAAGTGTTTCAGATTTAAAAAAAAAAAAAAAAAAAAAAAAAAAAAAAAAAAAAAAAAGAAGAAATCAAGGTTGATTTCAGACCTGTATATGGCAGACAGGGAAATTGCAGGGAGGGAGAAATTTTATCTTGTTGGTCACAGTTGATGCTCCTGCTGAATATGTGGATGTGTATTATGTAGAGTGAGCACATGCATAGGCACTCCATACAGAGAGAGTACATACATGGGCCATATGTTCATTATTTTAGAAGTTTTGTTTTCTCTTGCATTTTCATCAAGCTTTTAACAGAGCTATTTTAATTGGGATTAAATATAACTATGTAGGACAGTAACTAAGACACAAATTCAGTGTTTTCCTCCTCATCCTCTGCGTGTCAGCAACATTTCTTGCGCTCATCCTCCGCCTAGAAATGAGTTTCTTTTAACCTAGGGCCTGTTGTCAGGAAGAGAGGAGATTGCAGCATTCTTCCAGGCGTGGTGGGGCTGGGTTTCATTTACAAATTTTGTCCAGAGTTGCAACACACTCCCCTGTACTTAGCGTATGCCAGGCTAAGCTGGCGTGTAAACTTGGCAATAAACTGAAAAAGCAGTGCTGCAGTCCTATACCTGTGCACACATGCAAATGTGAGCCCTTAGTCTGTCTTCTGAAGTTCAGTATTTATGAATGGTTTACAGAAACAGCACATGCTTAGGTTGGTTCCTAGAAGAGACTTATATACAGTTTCAGTAAGGTAAATAATTTTGCTGGTTTGGCTGTGAAATAATTTTGAAATGTGTTTTAAAGATACAGGGTTCAAGACAAAAAGATGTACTCAAACAGCATTTGTATCTATAGGAAGCAATAGTTTCCTGTGGTTTATACATCAAACAGTGAGACCTGGTTATAACACTCACATGAATTGTGTTTTCAGTGTTTGAATGGTCAGGTCTGCCCAAGTCTCACAGTGTTCTAAAGTTCCTTTTTAGCATTTTATTTTTGCAAATACCTAGTAAGGTTTATTAAATTGCATATTTTGTAATCCAAAGTGCATGTATATACAAACAGGAAAAGAGTAAAGAAGATGAAAAATAAGGATTTCTGAGATGCTGTTGGTTCTTCTCTGCTTTTTCTTTAGACACTGTCTCCTTTCTTGTTCTTTGCGGTTCTCTTATCTACAAAAACATTTAGATTAGTGTGCTAATTAGTTTATGTTAACCAGCAGAGGGCTTCCACCTCAAAGCAAACAGCCTTATCCCTTCTGCAGTCTCGCTGGTATCCTCTTAATCAGAGAAGTGGGAAATAGACATTTATTCAGTTGTCTTAGGGTACTTCCCTGCTGGCAGAACGATCTTCAATTACATGTTAACTAATTTTTTATGCAGTTTGTTTTTAACCGGCTTCCAGTTACTTTCAATACAGCCATCAGCATTTCCACAGGAAACTTGGATGATTCTGTAGAAGTTTCTTGTGCTTCACTGAAGTCTCCTATTTCAAAATTTCTAATGTAACTGGTGTGTTGCAGTTTCTGTGCACAGTCAGATATTAAAAGTGTTTTGAGCCCCTTCTTAGTATGAACACAGCATATGCTGAGTAAAGTAGTAGGAGAGACTGAACTGATCTTACAATTTAGATTAAAGCAGTGCAAGTTGAGTTTATAAACTCATACGTTCGTTGTAGAGTGTTCCAGAGCAAAGAGGAATACGTGTGGATACAGGATACCCCAAAAGCACGCAGCTTTTCGGGGGCGTTGGAGTCGCCCTGTGAGACACGGAGTGGTTTCATTCGGAGCATCCTTTGTGCCAGCTGTGCCGGCGGCTCGGAGCGGGTGGGTGCTGGTGGAGTAAGGGTCAGTGCAGTGCGGCAAAAGAGTACCGAGGTGCTGAATGCTGCTGGAGCACGTCCCCAGTTTCTCTCCCAGATTCTGTGACTTCTCGTGTTGATCAGAACTGCTGTTGATAACTTCTGGTGATTCAGTGAACAGATGAGTGCCTGGGGGAAAAAAACCAGCAACCTTCTCTTCAGACAGAAAACTTACTCTGTCTGCAAAAATTCCATACTTAGATAGTTAATCTTCCCGGTCTATCAGCACTTGGGCTGTGTTGGCTAACAGTTGTGAGCAGAGTACTTCCGTGGCCAAGCCTCAGCTTTGGAAGGGAGGTGACCCTATGGTTAGGGGATTTTAAAAAAGATTTTGTGTTGCGAAAGCACGAGCCCCTCAACCCAGGAGAACGTGTGTAGGAATTGAGGTGGTGACTACAGTTAGTGGGAACTTTTAGCAGAGCTGTCTTAATTAGTGAGTTGTCATGCCCGAATCAAAAACCACTAAAATTGTTAATTACGTTTCAAGCAGAGATAATAACAGCTTACTACAGGCAGACTGCCGTGTGTCACCGTAACTGCGTCGCTGCTGCCGTCCCTGGTGAGGCCCGGCCCGCCTGGGGCGGTGGGAGCGCGGATCCCGGCTGGATCCCGGCTGGATCCCTGCTGCCACCTGCCGGCACACGCTGCCCGCCTCCCAACCGGGCTCGGTCCCGGCCCGGAGGTCCCTGGGCTGCCCTGCTGGTCGGGAGGGTTGCCCGTGAAGTACCCAAATATTTGCACATTGCCCGAAGTCACCAAAGCCTCGTTACTCGTCCCCTTACACTGTACGACGGCATCAAACCTCACGAAGGAAAAAACTCGTCCGTGCGTAGGCAAGGCTGAAGCTTAATGCAGTTCGAGCCCTTTCCTCCTCAGAATATCATAGAATCATTTAAGTTGGAAAGGAGCGCTAAGATCACTGAGTCCAACTGTTACCCAGCACTGCCAAGTCCACCACTGAACCATGTCCCCGAGTGTCACACCTACAGGTCTTTTAAAGACTGTAAGGGTATCCATCACACTCCTACCTAGCAAAGCTCAGTACTTGAAACTGCTCCCACCATCAGTAATTGCCCTACTCCTTGCATACTTGCAAGCACATTTTCTATGAAGTTTGGGGTTTGCATTAGTTCTGGAATTATGCTGATGAAGAAACCCAAAAGCTTGTGAATGTATTTGTATATGGTTGAAGCAGGTAGCTGTCTCTAGGCGCAGTTAACTTGACTGCTCTTTTGGCATCAAACTATTTTAGAGACAAACAGTATTTTTTTTCTGGGCACTTCTGGTGTTGGTTCTGCCCCTCTTACAAATATCTTTTTGGCTAACAACCAGATTGTACTGTTTGTGTTCCTTGCTAGATTTCTCTGTCTCAGTAAGAGCTGTCATTATCCCTAGATACAGCTGGTGTTGAGGGGAGAACCAGCTCCAGGTTAGCCTAGCACTCTATAGAAACTGTATCCCTGTTTTTACGAAATCTCCTTATCAAAGCAAGTGCAGCTGTTGAATCAGAGAAAACATTGCTCTGATGCAGTGAATCCTTCTGGGGCACAGAAGCTGAAAGGAGGAACACAGAATGGTGGCAGATGCATCATACAGACCTGTCCGAAAGCTAGTTTATCCTCTGCAGGATTAAAATAGTTGTCTCCAGTGTGATTTTTTTTTTTCCCTTGTGGACCTAATAAAGTTGGAAATGTGGATGGGATGCTTGGAAGCAGTCTTACAGCATAAAATTCCTTCCTCTTTTACTTTTGGTATGGTCTATTTTTAAGCTGAAAAAATCCCAAGACCAAAAGGGTAAAATGGGTAGCAAAACAAGAAAGGAAGTTTTTCTTTGTAATTAGGGCATTCAAAGGCTCTGTAAGGGTTGTGATAGAAACAATTAATAGGCACTGCTTTTGTGTGAGACAGGGCCTACTTAAGTAGGTCGTGAGGCTGGTAGCCAGGAGACCTACTTTCTTTTCTTAGCTTTGCTGCTTATCCTTTCTATGATCTTGGGCAAGTAACTTCATTTTTGATCCTTTTCTTTCTTTACTATTTTTTTCCCCTTGCAGATCCATTCACACTGAGAGGGAAAGAGTTTCTCACTTATGTGCCCTGCACATAAAAAGGGACACAGCCTTAACTGGAACTTGGAGGTCCTCTTACACCAAAATGGTCTCTATGGCTGCTTTGCTGTAAATAATCATGCCGGAATATGGATTACTTTGTGAGTTTGCTATGTGAGCACTTCATAGGGTACCTCTAAAAGAACAGGCACAGTGTAGATAAAGACCTCTGACGGAGGTCCTGTTGACGAGGTTTCAAAACTGACTGAAATTCCCACACATCTGCCTGGGAGATGATGAGCACACTGGGGAGGTGACCGTATGCAGCTGATCTGGTATTGTTAGGACAGTTTCTGGGATGGAGGGGTTCTCAGGGCTGCTGGAGCACCCCTCTCCTTCTGCGAGCTGCAGCAAGGGCTTTGTAAGGATGGGATGAGACTGCAGGGAAGGTGTTTTCAATGGGCTTTTGCCAGTGCTTAATCCAAATGGCTTTATGACTGGGCTGAAGATGAGTTGTTACCACTTGAAGGAAAACACCCAGGAAGCCTGAGAGATGTATCCTCTCAGCTGTTGGAGCATGAGCTGTCCCAGGAAGCTGTAATTGTGATCATCCATGTTACTGTCTCCTTGAGTCATAAGAAATGATAGACTAGGAAATGTAGGAATTAAATTAACATGTGAGATGTGCCAAAAGCCACAGCCCAACCAAAACCGGAGCATGTCTGTGGCATTTTGGGGTTTTTGTCTCTCTGCTTTGTTGATTTTTTACACTGACCTGAAACCTTTCCTATGAAACATTTTTTGCTGTTTTTTCTGGCCTTAGGAGAACACAGTGGCTGTGAACCATGTGCGTGTATTTGCTTTACAACTTTTAGAGAATTCTTACACAATCAGGTTGTGAGAGATGGTAAAAATCCTGATGGTATGTGAGACTACACATATTTGCTCTCATTCACCTCTAAAAATAAATAAAAAAGGGCAGGGGAAGGAACCAGTTTAGATTTCTACTTCAAGCCGTGTGTTTCTTCTTCTGTGATTCTTTCATGTTTTTTTACTGGGATGGCTTTGTATTTTTAAAAATGTAGCAAAAATAATGCCTTAATCTTTACATACATAACCTGGAAAATATGAAGCCTATATACTTGTACGACATCTTCATAAGGGAGAAAATAGTCAGGTTGGAAAATTAGCTGAGCTTATTAGAAGTGTACCTTGTTTCTTTTAAATGGCTTTGTAGAGTGTTTTACATAATTAAATGTAAGCCTCTGCAGTGTTTCAGATGCTAAAATTTCCAGCTCCTTGGCCTTGCATTTGGCTACTGATTAAAGAATGGTTTAACCTGCAACAGCTACTCAACATGTATTGTTTTTCAAATGGTAATTGCTGTTTTCTCTTGATCTTGGGAAATTTACTTTCAATCCACATGCACAACGACTATATTGATACTAAGCTTGTCACCTAGAAATAAGCATTCTGTGGTAACAACAGTGTTCCAGTGGATAGCAAGGGATCTTTTCCTGCAATGAAATGGAATGATACTAAACTCTGAGCAAAGCATTGCACTACTCTGTTTACAGTAACAATGGAAGTGTTATGGTCAGTCACAGTGCTTTTGCCCTTGCATCACCAAGTTGTGACTCAGCAACGTGTTAAAAAGGCAGAGGTACAGACAGGTCAGGAAAATTCCTGCAATCAAATTGCTGCCTAGACTGTGGACAGGTCTTTGGGATTTACCCTGGCATTTTGGGTTAACCTGAAAGGGTTTCTTTCTTGTTGGTTCCTCTGATCTTCTTTTTCTAAGTAGTACAGTGGAGAGGAGATGACTACTATTCTGCTGTTCCTACCAGGGTTTTTATACATCTGGCTCTGTATAATTTAGCCAGTAATAGCTGTGGTAGTTTACAGTTCTCTGTACTTTTCAGTACTGGCAATTCCAAATGTTTGCTCTTTGTCAAAAGAAATAAATTGACTTTAAGCATGGTCTCTGATTCTTTAATTTTTATATTAAATCCTGACAATTGGTACATGAGCCGCTCCAAAATGGTTATTTCAGTGTTTGGATCTCTAGGGGTATCTCACTCCACATTTTCAAGTCTTCTTGTAAGGAAAAGGTCCAAGGAAGAAAAACAAAACAATCCTCCTAACCCTACACAGGTTTCTTGTCTCATCAGGAATGGGGAGTGGTGTCTGTTAACAAAGACAAAATCCTCCAACCTAGAAAGACTTGATGACATAGTGAGAAACGCGAGTGTTAGCAGTGTGTTAGCTCCTACTCGCACTCACTTAGCACAAACTCAGCGTGCACTCCTGCACCCCCCTCCCTCCAAGACCCCACTGCAGCACCACTGACTTTGGGACGTGGTGGGAGACCTGTGTATGTACATATGCATTACCTCGTGGAGTGAGGTCAATTTAAATGCAGCCTATTAAATTATTTACAGAAGACAGTTGGCCAACCCATTGTGCAGTGTTAGTGGGAGCCAAAGGTCACTTTGGTGTGCCTGGTTGATTCATAGGGTAATCTGATACAGTACTTAGCTTTTTGCCTCCCAGTCAGTGGGTTAAACCTTATCCTCTTATTATGAGTCAGAGAGCCATAAGTTTCAGAAAAAGCCAGAGCCTTTGTTTTTAATGGTTTTGAAGAGGCTGTACAGCACAATCCAGAGGGCTGCTATAGCATCTGCCAGGGGGTTGGGGCGTGTTCTGCAATAGTGTAAATCTGACGGCCAGCTTGGGAGCTGGAACACTGCACCCTTGTTTTCTTACGCTCCTTGTCCTTTTGATAACATCATCTCCAGCCGTTAGGATGTTCAGACATTAATGTTTGTTCTTCAGATAAAGGGCATGTTTTTGTGTTCTTTTTCATCCCCCCCCCCCCCCCCCCCCCCCGGATTCCTCGCTACCACCATCTCCTTGGGGATTCACTGAGCTGATTTTACTGTCTATCTTCCACATTCAAGTCTATTTTTTTCTGCAAGATAGAAGCTCTGGGGTTTTTTTGCTAACTTTTGTCTTGGCGACCACTTCCAGCAAAACTCATGGGTATTGGGGTGCCTTGGTATAACCAACTCCTATCTGCTTTAAAATGCTCCCTTTGCCTCTCCACCTTGCAGGCTTATTCCCTTCTGCGAGCGGCATTGGTATTGGCATGCAGGGCAGGCACTGCAGCTTTCAGTAGTGCCTGACTTCTTAAAACTTTCACACTGTGGAGTTCTTTTCCTAGCTGCTAGTTTAAAGAGAAGGCAGCAGAACGTAAGAGAGCTGGGAGCAAAACCTGTTTCATGAGCTGTAGTGATCCCAGTGAGAGTCTGATCACTAAATATCTGCTCAGATTCTGTTTATGTCTCTGCACTTTTATTTAGTGTCTTTTCAAATGTACCACCAGTTACGGGGGCACTAATGTTTTCAGCACACTGTTCAGGATGCTTTTGGTGTGGACAAGCTCTAGGATTTTATTTTCCCCCTCTCCAAGCCTGCAGAGGTGCGGCAAGTGCTTTCCTATTTCTGCACGCAGAGTTCAGAAGTTTGTGCTGCCACTGAGCTGGCTGAGGAAAGGAGGAGTTTTGCTTTTAGGAGAGCGAGCCTATCATATTTCACTCTAATCCTAAGCGATAGCCACGCTGTCGGTTTTATTGTTAGGCAAGCCTTCCTGGAGCTCCTTCACCAGGCTTTTCTCTAAGGGAGAGCAGGGAAGCCTAAGAATGAGGAGGCAGAAGTGTGGTCGCTTTATTGTCCCTCATGAGCTGTGCCATGCCAGGGTGTGATCTCTGCCTGCTCTTCCCTCCTCGTGGGCTGTTTTTGATGAGCCAGAAGAGGATTGAATTGCATGCCCGTTCCTGGGGAGCGATGCCGGGGAGAAGAGCGGAGCTACAGTTTTTGCTGTTGAGTGGAGAATGGGGAAAACACTTGCCTCAGTGCTGTACTCTGCTCAGCCCTTACATGCTCCACTGAGCTGCTGCAAGGTGCCACTTTCTGCTGCTTTTCTGCTCTTTGTTTTCTTTGGCAGCTCCCTAAGTGCTGTATCGAAACAGCTTCAGAGGAACTGCGCTGGCACAGCCACCTACCTCCATACTGGTGCTGGTTTAAAGGCAGCGAGAAGAAACCTGGACTGAAGTTGGATTGAGTTTGTTTAGTCTCCCACGAAAACCGCTGAGAAAGGGGACAGGAACAAATTCAGAGAGGTCTGTTTGGAGCTGATGCCAGTGGCTGGCTTGAAAGAAAATGAAAAAGGAGTGTGTTTCGAGATCTTTCAAACTCAAACAAAACCCAGGCTCCCTCTCGCGTGCTGTCAGCTGGATAAATTTCTCCTCCTTGTCAAGGCAGACAAAGAGATTGTTTCGCAGCGATGGGGAACTCTCCTCCATGTGCGTGCAGCAGGTAGATGAGGATGACGAGAACTGGACCTACAGGAGCCAGCAGAGAAAAGGTGACTTGCTTTCTCTTTAACCCTTGTGACTGCTGCTGAAGTGTCAGCCCTGCTCCATGCTGCTCCGTCCAGCTGCTCGGGTCCCACCGGGAGCTGCAGGTGGGGTAGGAGGAGGAAGGCAGCACAAAAACCGAGGTGCAGCACTGCCTTGCCAAGTTTTTGGGGGGTTAAAACTGTGAAAGCTTATAGTTATCAATAGGAAAATCCTTTAATTCCCTATCTGGGTACTGATTGTGTAGGGCATAGGTAAGTTTTGTTTATGCTTCTTGTAGCCAGTAGTCACTGGTGGCAGAGCCTTTGGGCAGGTGCTGCAAGAATCTCTCTTCAAAATGTGGAACCCAAAGCTATTTAAGACTCCACTTCTTAATGACTGGGTGGCTTTTCTTGGATGACTGCCTCATGGTCCTGCTGGGAAAAATTTAAGTGTATTTTGTTTTATGAGGGCAGATTGAGAAGAGGTCCCAGATGCAAAATAAAAGAGATGATGAGAAAGTGATGGGAATTGCTCCACAGAGAGGAAGGACATCTAGGATACGAGATAAGCCGCTCTGAATGAACCCTTGAAATGTTCAAACCTGGAGTATATTTTATATGAGACCTTTAAAAAGTACGTGTATTTTTTTGTGTTCTGTTTTTGAATCAAGTTTGTCAGGTCACTAAATAACCAATTACCTCATATTTGCCATAAATCAAAACAAATGTCAGAAATTTGCTTGTGTGAGTTGGTGAGTTACAGTTACCAGTAGCTGGCTGGCAGGCAGTGGGGTGTGTATGCACGGGAGGTTAAAATACTCTGTAAAGTGAGTGATTTGGTTGTAATTTCTCTAGTGCTGCCAGAGCAGTAGTTTGTTAATGGGAAGTGTAAGGTTGACTCAGTTTTGCTGTAAGGTCACTTTTGTAAGAGCAGGCAGACTCTCCAAGGGCATTTGATCTTCAAAGGGCCTTTTATTTCTTTTCATTTCTGGGAGCAGTTAATAGCTATTTGACCAGAATTTCACTTCCGTGTCAGAACAGACTGTGGCTTTGGTAAATTGTTTGTATGCAGGAACACTAACACAGGATGTATATGCTTGTGCTTTGCTCCCTGCATGCTAGGACACAACTTTAATCTGTGCTTTGAAGATTGTTTTTTAACCTACTTTGCTGTTGAAAATCTTCTAAAAAGGGAGTTTGCATTTGCAACCAGTAATTTTTACTTTGGACTGTTGGTATATTGATATTGTACAGTGATGCTGGATATGCTTCTAACACCTGTGGGATCCTGCACGGATCAGAAGAACCATTGAGCCCTGCTGCTGGATTCTATGTAACTTCCATAGAGTTTCTCGTGCTGCCTTTCTTAGCCCGTGCTCATGCCACAAGGCAGAGATGGGAAAGGAAGCTTTACTGGTGGATTAATGGTGTATTAATTTTTCTGAGTGATTTATATAAAGAACCCATTGTACAGGCTGAAGGGGGAGGGCAGAATTCCTCCCATAATTGGGCAGCAAGCTATGAAAGCCTCCCTGCCTGCCCATAGAGGAGATGACAATATGTCATTTTTGAAGGGAAGGTGGAGGGAGGTGTAGATTATGCAGGGCTTATTTCCTCTTTGCAGGGAACAATTTGACTCAACTTGTAAAATCTGCCTGGATCATAAATCTAACCATCTGTCTGACCAGGATCCTCTTCTAGACTAAC
Source organism: Aphelocoma coerulescens (assembly GCF_041296385.1). Classification (NCBI taxonomy): domain Eukaryota; kingdom Metazoa; phylum Chordata; class Aves; order Passeriformes; family Corvidae; genus Aphelocoma; species Aphelocoma coerulescens. The sequence goes on along the minus strand of NC_091016.1, from coordinate 60,662,865 downwards.
AGGGATTGCCAGGGCAGAAGGGAGTGGGGGGTTATATATTGGGGCAGGAGAAACTCGTCACGGCTGCAGGTGACGAGTACCCTGGGCTGTGAGTCAGGCTTGCACGGTGTTGGAAGAGTTTGAGTATCCATACCTGGCAGAGTGTTTTGGGTTTGTGTTCAAAGGCAAAACGTGTGTGATAAATGGCCACTTGTGTTCTCGAATTAATTTGCTCCACTGCTCTGTTGCATTACTGCTTGCCAACCTTTGTAAAACTGAGGGCTCAAAACAGTATTGTCTTTGATGCTCAAATTAACCACATCACTAAATTAACACAAACTAGAAAGAAATGAGAGGCACAGCAGTCTGGCAGGATAGCAAGTGTTACAGACAAACCCATACTGTTTTAAGCTAGACGAAATTTTAATAGTTTTTCAGCTATCAGAATAGTTTTCCCTCCAGTTCTTCCTCAGGTAAATTGGTAAAAAAGTAAGTCTGACAAATCACTAGCTGCTCTTCTCCTAACTGTATGTGTAAAGGCAGGAGTGTTAATAACAGAAGCTGGAAATTAAGGAATTATTGTTCTTTCTGAGCTGTTTCTCTTCCTGTCTTTTTAAACGTCTTCTTTCGCCGCTCCATTGCTCCTCCAGGCTCAGATTGCATTCCCACGAGGCTGCTGGGTGACAGGCACAAGGCAGCATGTGTTGCGTGGTATTTCACCAGCAAAGTGGCTAATCTGCCTTGGCTGCAAACCGGAGCTTGCACACAGTGGCGAGCACAGAGATTGGTTGGATTTCTCAGTTTGAAATGAGCAAGAGGAACAAAAGTAAACAGTAGCTGCGAACCTGGGGCACACCCCGATGCCCTACGTGGCTGATCCCTGCCTGTGTGCAAGTCAGGGGCTGCTGCTTCGTTCTTCTTTTTAAAATGTACACTCTGGTGCAGAGTGTTTTGGAACGGGTAGCAGCAATCAGACTTCACATTTGATAAAGCTGTTAGTAGAAGAGATGGTGAAAGTTGACAGTAAAATAAAGGTTTGTTGTTTGAAACATTTCTTGCTCAGCCCTCTTCCTCCTCAGAAGTCAGCTGGAGGCCTTTTGAAATGAGGGCACACTGTAACTCTCACGTTTCTTCTTCTTTAATCAGCATTTTAAATTCAGATGTTTTACTTTGTGGGATAGCATGTATTTTCAGACTGAAGCTCAGAGCATTTTTTCCCTTTAAAATCCACTTTATTGGAAAAGGACTGAGTGAGGTATCCTTTGAAACAAAGGAGCTTGGGTGTGTTGCAGAGGGTTTCTGATGGGTGGAAGAATGGGACAGTCTGTGCTGTTTACGAGTATGACATAGCAAGTAACTTTGAATAGAGAAAACACACAAGTTAGTTCATGGCCCAGGCTTCACTGTATTTACTTTAATTTTACAGAAAAGGAAATGAGTCTCATGGCAGCATCAGAATATCTTAACTGAGCTTTTCTGGCCAGGTGCTGGAGAAGCACAACTAGCAGTCAGGTCTGGCCACATGTGGCAATGCATCAGAAGAAGCTGTTACCCAACGAGGTTTTCCCTGCTCTCCCCCCAGCTCCTGTCCCTGTTTATTGCTCTAATGTTTTACCCACTCCCTCCATTTCACTTGGTTGCTTTCCAATCTTTCTGAATCGCTCAAGTTAAAAGTCTCGGCTGCTTTTTACTGCAGGTTATATTACCTGGGAAACTTATTTAGAGTCATTAGTCAGAGGAACCTTGTTTCTCAGGTAACTGCTGGGTTTCAAGGACTGATCAAATTCAGTTCAGAAGGTGGCAGCCACTGGCTTTCTGCTGTTTGCTGGCCAAGTCTCAGTCTTTAATACCGAAGTGTGTGAAATGCCCAATTTTTTTTTTCTTCCTTGCAAAACCAGTCTAAATTTGAAAATCTGAAAATTTGTTTTAATGCTAAAATTCATAAATAACTCCTTGTGGGCTGAGCCTTTTGTGTCCTTGCAGTGTGTCTGATGGAAGCAATCCTGACATCCTGATGACAACTCTGACCAAAGCTGTCAGTTAACTTCCTAATTGCTTATCGTTGTCTGAGAGCATCACACTTACCAAGGGGTCAGATTTCCATAAACTGACCAACTACTGAATTGTCACAGTAGCAGTATCAGTGCTGCTTTATTATGTCAGTAAAAAAAGATGTTCTATTACTTGTGCTTGGTTTAAATGTGCATCGTGAAAGTTTAATACTATCAGATGATTTTTTCTTCACATTCCAGAGGCAGACTTGGGACTCAAGAGCTTTTGGTCTTTGCAGCTTGTATTTTCAGTGTTTCCTGTAGAAACTCAGGGTAGGGATAGGCAATTCTGATCTTACCTGACTGCAGCACCACAGCCATCACATCATTCTTTAGTCCAAACAATTTTTAAATTCTAGGTTTTTAAGTAGTGAATATAGTTTACAAGGGGGTTTCAGGAACAGAGCAGTAATCACATTTTTTTAGTAATGAGATGGAACAGTACCAAGACCTATTAAGTTCCCATAAGCAAGATTACCAAATCCAGACTCCTTGTTGCTATTCCAATGTAAAACCATTTTATTGGGCTTTTTCTCCTGTATGTTTTTGCACAAGATCTTGTGTTCAAAGGGGGGAAAAGTCATGTCAGTTACTACATAGATAAAGGCCCATAAACCCAAAGGGAGCTGTTAGCATTTGTAGAAGCCATAACATGTGATGGATTGTAGTGTAGGGGCATGTGTGTCTGTAAAAACGATTCTTGAAGCTTTGGGCAAGTCCATAAATAATCATTTATGGAAACCTCAAAAAGCATTTGTGTAAGAGACTGGAATAAGTCCAAAACAAATATATGCTTTATATACCTTTTTGTGAAATACTTCTTTTTTTTTGTTTGGGTTGTGTTGTTTGTTTGTTTTTGTTTTGTATGTTTTCTGGGGGAAGTTTTTGGTTTTTTTTTAAAAGAAATTAATGTTTATTTAGTATATATAAGCACACATATGCAAATCTGAAGGTTTGAAAGGAAAAAAAATGAGAGATTCGATACAAAAGCAAATTTTGTGTCTTGTCGTACCTTTTACGTGTTGTAGGTTCTGTGTGCAAAGATAAAATCGGATATAGTTCTGTGCATTTGTAACAATTGGTCAAGTTTATATCAAATTTTTGTGGTTGGACTGTTGGATGTTGTGCTTTTACAGAAGCACAGCCGGGAGCAGAGATACTACTTCAAATACTGACGTATGTGCTATTTGTCTTAGCATATTTGTATCATGGCACAGCAGAGGGTTCTGTGAAACTTTTGTGATATACAGTGGCAACCCAAAGTTTTCACGCTGGTAAAACAGCTGGGGACAGTCACAAGTCTTGCATTTAACTATAACTTGAAGTAGCAACTTTTGCATGCTTGTACATAAAGACAAATTTAATCAAAACCTTGCTGTCTTTCCCATGTCTTCTGGCAAATATTGCCACAGATGGGAATCTGAAAGTGGGTTTGCTAAGCAAAAATTTGTAAGCTACAGAAACAAGTTTAAGTAAGAAATGTTGGTATCACAGAGTATCTGTGTTGGTATCACAGAACCATTTGGTTAGACCTACATCTCTACTTTTGCTTTATCAAAAAAACATGGATCAGCCATCAGGGTTATTTATTCTATAAAAACCTCGCCAAATTCCAAGTCTTTGCTATTTTGAAAGTGCAAATAGCTAGTACTTTAAAAATAATAAAATTTGTTATCTGATCAAAGTGTTCCAGGTAAAAATAGAAATTTAAAAAAAAATTCTATAATCTTACAAATTTGCTGCAGTTCTTCCTTTTTTCCCAGTTGCTATCCCAGCATGTCTGTGCCTCTCCAGGAAGCAGTGACTAGAGAACAGCAGTCTGTCCTAAAGGACATTTCCCAGTAGATTTTTTTTATGAAGAGTTGTGTCTGGTTTCACTGCCTACTCCAAGAGCCATAACTAATGTAAGTTTACTGTGTTGAAGAGTCTAAATCTCTCAGGGGATTGTGGAATGTTTTTTGTTAGGATGGAGGAGCTGAAGAGGGGAGAACAGGCTTGTGTGGTGTTGCTGAATCCGTGTGTTAGAGCTGCTGTCTCAGAAATGTGCTTTTCTTAGGCAGATGGGAAGTTAACCCCTGGTGTTTGAGAACTCCGAGGGCAGATCCCGGTTCCTTCTGGGCAGCTCTGTGCTGCTGTGAAGTGAGACCCTGACTGCCTTCAGTAGGACACCTTGAATTTCGAGTACAGAGTAGCCCCAGCCAGAGTTCTCTTGGCTGGTCGCACTGTAGAAGACCACAGTGTTGGGAAATGCAAACAAATGGAGTAGCACCTGACTTAAGCGTGTGTTTCCAAAGTGACAAGGACACTGCAACCCAATTGGTCCTGCAGTTTCCGTGCTGTTTGGATTAGCAGGGTAACTGGCGCAGCGCTCCTTTGCTTGCTTCTTTGCAGCCATGAAGAAACACACGAGGTGCTGTGGTTTTCGTCTGAGAGTGTATTGTTTTGAAAGGTTTCCAGTTTTATTTCATGATACATAAACTTCTCTATACTTCTATACACTTTATATACTTTTTCTTGTTCCCAGGCTACTGTCTGATGTCCAGCTTATCCTTAGGCTGAAAACTTGGGGCGAATGTTTCCCCCTCACTAGGGCTCAAAACTGATGTCTCCTGACCTTCACATTTTACTCTTAAGTAGCTATATTTTATAAAGCAGACTGGATGTTTTCCTGTGATTGGAAGCACTGTTAGAGCTGAAACAATGTGCTGTATGTGTTTTCCTGTGGACTGCTCATCAAGTAATAGAGTACATGAAAAATTCTGTTTGTATGCAGTTCTTAGCCAACTCCTTCATGAATTGTCCTCTAAAACTGAGGGACCTTTGTCTCCAGCATGGTTATGGCTCACCATTCTGGCAGGACATTGCAAATATGACAACTTCTTGTTTTTCCTCCAATCTGTTACAAATGAAAAGAAAGTGAAGTTAAAGGCTAAGAATGTGGCTAAATAACTGAAGTTGAATTTTGAAAGTGCATATTTAGCTTCTATTATAATATTTGGAACAATTAAGTAGAGTGGATTTGACAGTTTGTGATTTAAACTGTGAAATAAATTTTCTTCCTGTCTTTTAGTTGCAGAATTTCAATAAAAATAAATTAAACTCTAGGTTTGCCATCTACCTGGCTTGTTAGGGGTTGCTTTGGGTTTTTGTTTGTGTGTTCATTTTTGCTTATACTTGCCTATTAAAACAATTTATCTACCAGCCTCTCTTTCCCATTTGTAAGTGGAAACCTCTGTGTTGTCTTTTTTGTTTTTTGGAGAATTGAAGTGTAAATGCTGTTACAACTCGAATATGTAGCTTATTGTTCCAAAGCCTGAGCTGAAGTGGTCTGTTAAAATGTAAGGCCTAGGTGCTTTTGATACCTAAGCAAGGTGTATTTTCAGCATGTGAGTGTGTATGTTGGACACTTAAGAGAATGGCTCATTTTTCATCCCAAGGAAAGGTAATTAATATGTACACCCTCTGCTCTGTCTAGAGCTTCCCTTACATACAGCGTGGCAGCTTCTGCCTGGCACTTTATCTCCCTGAAGCAGATGGATTCCCTGGACATTGAGTCGTGGTGAACTTGTAGTGTTTGGAAGGCAATTATGGGCTGTGAATTAGGTGCTTTGCAACTGGTGCATCATTTACTTACCCATTCACTCCAAACTAAGAGATCTGAGAAGCACATAGAAGGTTGTCACATAAAGCTGCTCAGAAGCTGTCAGATCAAACACCTAAGCAGAGGGAGTGACAGGGCTGCATTTTGCTTGAGAGTAGCACGTGGGGATGGATGTTAAATAGAAGTTATCCCTGGTCACACTTTCTCCAGGGTAACACAGATCCATAGTAACAGTGCCACTGTATATTGTGTGTATTGGAGGGGAGGGGAGGCCTGCACCCACACCTACTCCCACTTCTTGCTTGAACTGTGGGCCATGTCCATGAACCACGGTACAAGAAGCTGTGCTTGCCAGTTAGCAGGTCAGGTTTGATAGGAACAGCTCGTGGAGGGAGGCACGGCTTGGCCTCCTGACTGCTTTGGAGGGGCACCTGTCCTCCAGGCACTGTATGCCCGGGTGCTCACAGCATGTCCCCATCAGTCAAGTCCCATCAGAGCTGCTCCTGTCACCTGCTGCCTCTCCTTCCTTTTGCTTGTTTTCATGTGATTTTTTTTCTTCCCTATGGCTTTGTTTCGCCTACGCAGGTGTTTGCTCCCTAACGCAGTAGGGATGCTCACAGTTTATGTATTAGGCTTAATACTATGAATCACACTCTTGTAGGCACCTTGCTAATGACTACATTAATTAAAGAGTGACCTTTGGAAGAAACAGCCTCTTAATTTTGATTCTGTCATTCATGTCTAATTTTAATGCCTGAAATGGGGATAGAAACTAATGAATGGTGGAGGCTGTTGCCTTTCAGAGACTGAAATTTGTTTGTACTTGCTTGTAATTTCCATGGAGCCTTTTGTATCTCTTTCTCCCTTGTAGTCCAGACTGCCAAAGAGCTGATGAGTAAGGGTGACTGATTACAGGCTACTGTACACTTACATGGAAACTCTCATCCAGGAGTTACTAACTCAATTTTATTAACCTTGAGTAGTGCATGTCATGCCATATATGGTAAATACGGCATTTTCATTGCAGAATGAAATGAGGTATTGTGACATGCAGTGGCAGAATCAGATACTAAATTCTGCGTTTGACTTGTAGCTAGCTTGACCTGGTTTTGCAAAGAGAGAAGATGCCCTGTGCTCAGCAGCACAACTCCTTTCCACTGGGGTGCTGGCTGGCTCTGACGGTGGAGTTGTCAACAGCAAGGGGGCTGCAGCTCTTCCACAGTCTCTGTCAGATTGTCGTTCAGCTGGGACTGTGAGGAACGTAGCAAATCTATTAAATTAATCAGGTCAAATAAGGAATAACCCGTTTCGTTCTGGCTGCTCTGCACTGACACTTCTCACATGCTGGGATCTCAGTGAAGAAGCAGTTGTGTTTCTGCCCCAGGGACGATGGCAGAAAACACCTCGGGGCTGTCTTAGGTTTGTAGCAAGGAAGGAATCAGAACAGGTGGGAATGCAGAAATAGCTCCCATTGCACCACACATGTGAACCTACAAATGGCCCCATCACCCTGCCCTGGCACGGTTACTGATAAGAACACTGGCCCAGTTTGCTGCCCAAGGATAGCTCATGCTAAAGTGCCAGTTCTTGTAATTCTTTGTCAAGGGCTTGAGTGTATTTTGGCCCATAGCTTTAAATCAGAAGAGAACTGCTTAAAGTGCTGCTGGTGTTACCTCAGTATTTCAGTGACCTATTTGTTCTTGTTAGGTAAGTATTGTGATGGTGTGAATGAAAATAGCTCCCCAGGTAGTACGGATGGTGGGTCTGCATGCTTAGGGCAGAAGAAAAACTGATTTTTCTCTTTGCTGTTTTGTGTTGGTCTGGCATGTGTTTCAGCCTTGGGGAGTTTTTTTGATAAAAGGCCATTGCTCTTTTTGTGCATATTTCAGGAAACAACCTGTTCTTTTCTCCTCATCCTTGTAGGATGGTGCAGCTGTCTTTGGATGCCAGGATGATAGGGGGGGAATTCATATGTCCTTCATGCTGCCTGTGCTTTTGGTATTCTTGATCGCCCAAAGGTGGCCTCAGAGCATTCCTCAGTGGCTTGTTGTTACCAGGGTTAGTGAAACACTGACGACATCAATCTGAGGGAACAAGCCCTTGCCAGCCTGTGGCAATTTTCTGGAGCAGTGCACAGATGACTGGGCTAATGAAAATGCCTGTGAGGAGCATTTTTGTTTTGTTTTAATAGTAAACATTATCAATAAAGCCCTGTTACATCCATTAATCAAAGCTAATTTGGCACACAACCCTTGCAAAACAATGAATCTTTTTTTATTGGGAAGCAGATCTTTTAGTAGCAGATTGAAATTACTGGATTGTCTGTTGTTTTCCCAGGCTTTTTCTTCAGAACTTCTGCTCTAGCCTCTTTTTAAATTTGGGACCATCAGTCACTGTTTCCATATAATTAGTGTTCTTCTGGTCATTCGTTAAGGCTCTGTACACTCTGGTCCTACCCGCACAACCAGGAATGCCCTCTTTGTTCAAATTCTGTGGCAAAGAAATTCCTGAATGAATTTGGATAAGTTTGTTACAGATTCCTTTCTTGACCTACAGCAGCTCTTTAAAAGATTTTGCCCTTTCTGTGCCCTTTGTCTGAAGAGTAAGGCAAACAAAAGATAAGGTGAAGTAATTCATGACTTCATTGTGTTTGTTTTCTTCCTCACTTAAGGCAGAAGGCAGCCCATTCCTAAAACCATTTATTTTATTAATTTTAAGGCCAAGCACTTTGTGTCTGCACCTGCAAACACTGCTGTGTTTATTACAGAAGAACTTTTTGTTTGCAATAATCAGAAACCACAACAGGATTTCACAAATGCTGTCTGCAGTATCTAATTGAAAACCCCACCAGTATAGCTGTAGCTAGGGTAGGATTAAAAATAAAGTTGTTTCATTGAAAATCATCTTTTGATGAAAAAAATACATAGATAAAGGATTTTACTTTGGCTCCTGAGTTTACATAGGACTAAAGTGGAACTGTGTCCCTCCTTCAAGTAAAAGGTCATTGTTTTAGATTTAATTCTCTAGGTAAACAATTAGACAGTTTCAGAAGTTTTATTGGAAGAAAGTTGTTCTAATTATGGGCATACATTTTTTCCCCCAAATGTTTATATTGGTTCTGTCCATTCTTGCTCCTTAAAGGTACAAAAAATTCCATTTTTTCTTCTATGTTTGAAGGTTTGGAAAATTCTGTTCTCATGCCAGTCTTGAAAGATGGCAGAAATGTAGCTGCAAATCTGGGAGGGGGAGAGTAGCTCTATACTAGTTGTTTCACTGATAATTTTAGAAAGATCCATTCATCACAAGTCACCTGCCTGCATTACTTTTTGCAGGACAGGATACATCTTTTTAGCTCCTGCTGTGGTGAAAAATTAACAATTTGAGTTACTGCTTTAAAGGACATACTTTCTGCCTGATCATTTGAGTAAGTTACTTGTTTCATTATGTTTGCTGTGACTTTCCCCAAACGATTTTCTTAAATAATTTTTGAAATACTTTCCTTCCTCACTGTATGAGGAAACTCCACCCTCACTCCTCAAGTAGAATGGGTAATATAATATGTGCTATCAACTGCAAGAGATAATAGCAAAATATTTTTCTCTATCTTTGGAGTTGTAAGAATATTTGGTTTTCCTTATCAAAATCATGGTTAATATCTTTTTCTCCAGTGCTTGGTTTCCGAGTTAATGCTGACTCTAAAGATACGCTGGGGCTGAACTAACCTCCCCTTATTTCCTGTCTCTCATCACCAGTGGGACCACAGGGCTCGGTAGGTTCTGGGTCTGTCTTTCCTTAGTGCTTGAGCTGCCTGCAGACTAGATGGTGTGCCTTGTGTCAACCCTCACACTGAAAATTTTATTTTTACTCCAGCTGTTTTCTTTGGATAGCTTTTCAGGGTGGGTTTTTTTTGTTTGTTTGGGTTTTTTTGTTTTGCTCTGTTGCTCTCGGTTTTGTGTTATGCCCAGCTTGAAAAGCAAACATATCAGAAGAATTCAGGCTTTAGAAAAATGATAGCTGGCACCCATCCACAGTATCAGAAATGGATGTCTCCAAGGATTGCTTTGGTTCTAAAAGAAAATAGGACTTAATTAGATGTCCCAACAGCCCTGCTAGCTGGCAGTCAAACTGGGATGCACTTTGACGTGCAGCAACACATGAAGCAGGACAGAAAGCCTAAACCTTTATCATTTTTTTCTGTGATTTGGGCAGGTCTGAGCTGGATTTTCTTTCATGCTTGTTTTAATGGTACAATCTTTAGTATCCAAAAAGTGGTGCAAGTATGTACATATTCTTCTTGAATTTATTTCCCTCCCATCATGTTGCATGTCCAGATTAGGGCAGCTAAGAGAAATGGCACTAGCAACATTATGTTTCAACAAGGGAAAAATGGCACTGCAGCTTTTCTTCTAATTGTGGTCAGAGAGCTGATAGACATTTCAGTGAGTTGAGAGTAAGGGAGAGGATGAAAGATGTAGTTTGGTGTTTCAAAATTCCTGACTTCATGTGGTTAAAACATTTGTTTTTAAAAGATCATGGCCATTTCCTATTAAACGTGGATATATATGCACAGTTCTCCGTGGCAGTTGTGGTCTCCTCTATGGAGCCAGTCCACTTAGCATCCATTCGGTGGGAGCAGTGCTCCCCTGAGAGGTGGTAATGGCAGGTGGCATTATGGCAGCTGGGAGAGGTGCTTCTCCTGTCATGGGGTAGATGTGGTGGGATATGTTCTTCCACATTTGTAGCTGTCTCTTGGTATCCAGCACAACATGTAATGCTTTACAGAGCCAGCATGCTTTGTAATATGGCTGTTGGAAGATATTTCCATGTTATTTCCATAGAGTTCACCCAGGTGTGATGGGGAAATTTGGTTCCCTAGTGTCACAGACTGCAAAATGAGATGCAGGGTATAGGAGAACTGGTTCCTTGATGGGAATTTGATTTCATACTGCAAATGGCCAGGCAAGAGAAGAGCTGGGGCAAGGAGCTGCCAGATTCCTAGATGTCAAGGTCCACTACCTCTGAGGCCGTCAGGGGGATATCAGGCCTCCTTGGTTTTGCTGCTGTAAAGCAGCACATGTGTCTTTGGATCACTCGTAAAGTCCTGACACACTAACAAAGCTAAAATAGGTGCTGAACTGCTTTATGCCTGTCAGGGATTTGATAATTCTGCTCCCTTCCGAAATATGTGAATTTTTATTTCGCTTATTCTTTGTTTTAAGCACTCCCTTTTTCCCAGCGGACACCAGGAAAGTGGGGATCCCTTTCATGCTTCTTTGCTCTATTCCTGGTGAGGGTGGGAGAGGAAGCTGGTGAACAGGACAGAGTGTATCCCCCAAGGAAGATACACTTCCCCAAGGGCCCAAACCTTCCCAGAAAAGTATGTGCCACTGGTGTTATGGCCCAGAGCAAATCAGACTTTTCAGCTATTGTCTCTAAGCTGTGTATAATTTCTCAGACACTATTATTGTTTCATAGTCGGCTTCCTCTTCCTTGTTTTATTGACACAGTTTTCCCCATTGCCCACGTGCAGAACAGACTGTTGGTTTCGTGTCTTTTTTTCTTGTTTTGTTTTGGTTTTGTTTGGTTTTTTTTTTGTATTTTCTACTTGTGTTTGTGATTCCCCATGAATCTGCTCTGTCCTTTCTTAGTCCCCAGTGAAGTGTTGGCAGCTGCTCTCAGTCCCTGGTGATTATCACTGATGCGCTTCTTACTTCCCTTTCCAGGTAATTAATGAGTAGATTTAACAAGATTGGACCTTAAAATCCCTCTGGTATCCAAGTAACCTTCCTCCAGTTACAATAAGTTTTTGTTTATTTTGCCTCCATAAACTGTTTATTCCCTGAGCCCTCTGAAAAGTTACCGTAGGAAAGAGCACATGCATGCCTGGAGCACCAGAAAATGGAATTAAGGAGAAAGGGCCCCTTTGCTTCTTAGAGCATAAGGAAATCTTGACATTAGTCTGTACCCTTTCTAGCAGGATTTGAAAGAGAAAAGGCAGGCTAAGCTATATAAATGTTCTTTTTGGATTTTGAGCTATTCAAATGTAATGTCTCCATTTTTCTGCCATTGCAGCCTGCTCATAGTTCATTCTAAAGTGAAGTAACTTTTCTTACATGAGGACAGATACTTGAAATGTGATTCTTTAATATTGAAGCCCAGCTAATGATAATCAGCATCTCATTAACACTGCTTCATCTGGGGTCTGAATTGCTGTTTTCAAGGTGTCAGGGCCAGATTTTTTTCTGAAGCTCCACCTAAAGATAACGTGTTTGCATGTGTTCTTTATTTTCATTTGGCTCTACATGGAGGATTTTAGGACTTGTGCTTTTGGAGACAGTTGCAATTCTTGTTTGTTCAGCAAGATAGGTTACCCTGACCCTTACTTTGTTCCCTGGCTCTTGTATTTCTTTGCTGTACAAGGCCAAGCCCTATAGCAGTTAGTCAACACAACTCAGCTTCATTTAGACTCAAATACCATGGCTAAGCATGGTGCTGGTGGCAGCTCTCTGTGACCCTTATAAATTAAAATGCTTACAAGGTTGTGTGCTTCTGTTCCTGAAGGTCTCCACTGCAGAAACGGAATAATGTTAGAAATCTTTTTAACCACAACATCTCTGGTGCTGAGCAGAGGAATCATAGAATGGCTTGGGTTGGAAGGGACCTTAAAGACCATGTAGTTCCCTACTTTGACCAGGAGCACCTGCCAGTAGACCAGGTTGCTCAAAGCGCCGTCCAACCTAGCCTTTGAACACTTCCAGAGATGGGCATCCACCAGAAGTCGTAAAGCACACAGGCATATACAGTATTACAAAAATAAACATTTTCTTTATCTTGACAGTTCAGATACACTTAGAAGATTCTGGGTTATGAATAAACCCTATATTTATAGATGAAGTAGAAAACTGCTCAAAGCACTCTCTGAAGAGAGACCAGACGGGGGTGTCGGGGGCGGGGAACGATCACAAAGAGCAGAGTCAGTAATTTGTAAGGAACAGGCGAGCGGGATTACAGTGACTTCCTTCCCTAGCGCTGACCCCTGGATGCCCACGAGCTGCAGGAGGGCAATGACAAATGCTGACAGATGAGCTGCACTGACCCTCCCCAGGCCCGGCGGCCCGTCCCGTGAGTGGCCGTGCTCGTTCGCTCGCGTTTCCCCCGGGCCGGGCGGGCGGTGCGGGAGGAGGGAGGCCCGGCCCCGCCTCGCCGCTGCCCGCCGGGCCGCAGGATGTTCTGCCTGAAAGGTGAGGGTGCTGCGCCGCAGGGAGCGGCCGCCGCCGTGCGCAGCGGGGCCGCTTGGTCTGGGGGACAGCGCGTGGGTTTGTGGCTCCTTTTGTTGGGGCGATTGCCATCGCTGCCCGGCGCGATCCTGTGGGAAGGTGCCGGGCAGCCCGGCAGACAAAAGGCTGGCGCGGTGCGAGCGCACGGAGCGGGGCCGGGGTGGGTGCGCTGCCGCGCGGGAACGGCCGCAGGGCTTCGAGTGTGGAACATCTCTCCTGGTGACACCGCACCCGAGGCGAATTTGCCTTTATTTGGGTTTTCCTCAGTACGGGTGAGATGTCATGGAGCACCCGGAGAAGAGCAGAGAGTTAGCTGGTCGTGCTGTGTTACTGCAGGTGCTTGATAGAAACTCTACTGCTACGCTAGGTGATGCTTCCTCTCATTCAGAGATGGTGCAGACCGTCGGGACAAGAAGAGTTTTTATGTCCAATGAGATAGTCTTATTTTATATTTTAAATTAAACTTCTTCAGCACGTGGTTCTGAAACGAAAAGACTATGAAAAGCTTACTGGTGTTGTTTCACGCCCATATTTCTGTTTTTATTAAAAATTGATACTAGTACTTTTCTTACTGAAGTAAGATGAAAGTTGACACCAGAGAGCCGTTGTAAGGAAGTGTTTAGGAGTTATAAAGAAACAATTTCCCTGGGAAAGAATAACAATTACGTTAATTACTTAAGTGCTTATCAGTGCTTGCTCAGAGTGTTTTTCTCTCTTCAGTTAGTCAATGTCATGGTTTAGTGGTGGACTTGGTAATGCCGAGTTAACAGTTGAATTCCATGATCTGAGAGGTCTTTTCCAAACTAAATGATTCTATGATTCTATAAAACATTGACTATTTTTATTCTACTAATAACTTCTATTTATGCAAAGTTCCCACTAAAGGGTCTTGGTGCAATCATAAATTTAAAAAGACATTAAAAATAGTTCCTTTTCTGCAAATTTCAGAGTAGTGATCCAGTGTTCCTAGAGAAAACCTGAACGAATTGCACAACTCAATTTGCTATGCAGTGGTTTATCTTAAATAAAATCGTTCCTGCATACAAAAAACCTACACAGTTTAAAATTTTTAACGCCACAAGAGGTTTTCACAACAATTCAGCAGATGACAGGAATTACAAAACAATAAAAGATTAAACTTTTGTTGCAGCATTACCCTAATGATACAGGACAGAAATCGTTTAAAGGAAGAGTATAATAGGTAAAAGCTTTTCAAGCCTGTTGAGGCAGCTAAAGACTGAGACTTTTGTAATCTAGATCATCTGACTGAAAATGAACCAAGGAGTGAAATTTTCAGAGATTGTCCTGTGTGCAGCAAATGGGCTTGTACAGAAGCAAAATATTTTTGCCTTGCATAATTAAATTCAATTATGCTAGCTCTTTTCTTTTAAATCTTAAGTAGAATACATAGGAGAAGACTTTTCAACATTTTCAGGTTTTATTTGTGAATAAGTTGCTAGTTCCAAGATACAAAAACCCCATCTAAGGGCTTCTCTTAAAAGCAGTGGAAGTACTGGATAGCTGTGCTGCATAGCAGCATATTTTGGCATGTGTTGATTCTTTCCTGTTTGCATGCACTCTGTCACTGTGCTTTGCTCTATTTTGATAGCCTGGAGTAGACTTCTTCCAACCTTCAGCATCAGCAGCTACTGTGTATTACATTATTGAGCACTGAAAATCATGATCCTGAAATAATCAGTCGCAGTGTTAATACTGATAACATCAACATGCAAAGGATAAATGTTGTGACACACCCGTCCTTTTTACTGGCTTGATGGTAGCCTGTGTAGGGAGAAGGTCTCTTAAACAGCAGAGCACATCTTCCTCTCAGGTGCTGCTGGCTTGTTTGGGCTCTGAGAGCTCAAGGAGAAGCAGTGTGGTTATTCAGGCGCTGCCCTGGCTTGCCAGCTCCCAGTGTTTGCTCAGTCTGATTTGTCAAGCACACTCCATCTGATAAATGAATCCCAGGTCTGAGTCAGTGTAGTCTGTTGGTGTGTGTAGGATGGGTGATGAAATCCCCCCACTCTAAAACTTGGCCTCCATGAGCTCTAGAGGTCTGCTGCCTCTAATTTTTTCTTTTCAGGGGAAAATAGGTGCTCAGAGCTGGGTGTCTCTGCCCATGCATGGCAGGTGACCCAGTGTCTCTGGCTCCCAGGCTGATCCAGGCTGGCCCTCACACAGCACTAGTCTGTGGGCAGCTCTCAGCTCTTCAGGTGCCCTCATAGCCAGAAACATGGGTTGTATTGGAATTTGACCTAAGTTGGGCGCCTGCAGCAGAGGCAATAGTGCGTGCTAGTTATTGATCTTTGGGACTGAAGGAGTACAGATGGAATATTGAAATAAATTTCCCTGGTAAAAAATTAATTCCTAGCAATGTCATGAGCAGTTCATTGGCATGTGCTGAAAAATGAGCTCATGATTTTGTGGTACTTGCCTGGAGTTTCCTGCATAGCTTTTGTAGAGGAAGAATAGTGCCAAGAAATGCTGTAAAGCAGGCATGTGTGCTTACTGCTTGCCTGCACTTGGGCAGTATTTTCCATCCTTGCTTGTCTTACAGCTGTGCATTTGAGAGGGAGGTCTTTTATACTAATAATAGCAAGAAGTTATGATAGAAGCTATCCATGAAAAATCCCAGCAATGTGCTGCTTGCTCTCTGGAGAAGAGTTCCATGCTAGAAATGCTGATTTTTAAATTTTTTTTTTTTTGTCAAAGATCACAAGGCTGCTCACCAGTTGTCTCGTGTTGTGTGTATGTAAGGACATTCCTTGGATTCTTTTCTTGGCAATTTTCTCGTGAAATATCCAATGTTTGAAATCAGGAACAGATTTTCTCTGTCTTTAAATAAATGTGTTTTCCAAGTTGAACTAGACAAGAAAAAATTTGTAAAAGTTGCTTTCTTTTTTCTTTCTGTTTAAAGTTTTACTTTTTTTGTGTGTGTAACACCAGGCCAAAATGAGGAAGGGGACCTAAAATAATCTAAATGAAGGGATCTGTCAAAGTGAAGATTCCTGGCAGAATTAAATGAGTTTAGTTTAAGCCTAGATTGATCTTGTGGTATTTCTTCCTCTTTCATTCATTTATTTATTCATTTCAATTTTTTTACTTGTTTCAGTTATGCATAATCACAATGGGATCCATTCTTTCTGTAGTTGTTTTTTATATCATATGCTTTATTTTATTAGGGTGAGTAACTTTGAGGACACTTACTATCTCCAGTTCTTCGGTGTATAAAAGCAGTTTGAACAAAGACAGAATTAGTACAGACTGACGTTTAAGTATCAAGCATATGACTATAAGTTACAAAAGCCCCCTGCTTCTCAGTTCTCCGTTACACCTGTGTGAACCTTGGACATGCCAGGAGAGCTCTGTGAGCACCACCACCGAGAGCTCTGTCAGACATGTTGTGTTCTCATGCTGTGGGGGGAAAAAGTCAGTTTCCACTTAGCTGCTAGCAAGATTTTACTGTTTAAGACTGCATAAAGTTTGAAGGTTTTATTCATTAAATGACAGCTTTATTAATTCACACTGAAGGAACGAGAGGAGTGGAGGTGGGGAATGATGTGTCCATGACCGAGTGTGGATAATAGCATCTGGTACAGGACCAGCCTTTCTCCGTCAGGCTGCAGTGAATGGGAATGGCTTCTAACTGTGCCTGGAAGTATGGAATGAAATGGAACAACAAAAGGAAGATTATAGGTCTGGGTAATAACATTCTTACTGAAGTTAGTCCATGCTCAGAAATACTATAAATATACTTCTGCTTTTAAGTGTCACTCAAGTCCTTCACCTATGGCTACAGTCCTATTGTCTAATATACTTAAAATACAAAATACTGTTCCTGCTTGGATTCATTTACAATCTAAGTGCATTGGAAGAGGGTAGCATATGTATAAAAGGGAATTTTCAAAGGTAGCGGAATGCCTGGATAGCAGAGCTATAGCTGTGCCTGTGGTGCCTACCCTGCTTGTTTCTTGGCTCTGTTTGTAGCAGAATGGGCAGATGGAAATCCCAGGGAGTACTTGTGCCATGCTGACCCACTGGGGGAGAGTGGAGTACCCCAGCTCTTGCTTCTGCAGTTCAGAGGTTGCCTGTGAATATATTTAATCACCATATCGTGGAAGCATGTTGTTCCACTCCTTGGATCTGTTTCATTTGACTGCCTCTGAGGAGACCACCAAATGGCACGGGTACAGAACCTGCGGAATGAATGCCTATTGTTTGCTGTGGTTTTGATTTGCTTTTTTTGGTCATAGAACAGGGTGTGGGTGCCTATTTTTTCCGTTAAATTTTTAAGAAGGTCAGAGGCAGTTGGTGAAGCAGGGTGAGCATATGCAGGCATTAGGTAAAAATATCTTCTGGCAGGTACACCAGCCTTTCCCAGGGCACATGGGCTTTCACCCTAAAGTGGTACGGTGACAAGGCAAGCCAGATAGATTCAGCTGTGAAATCAGTTAGTATTAAAGCTCTCCATCAGTAAATCTTTAGGTGATGATTGGAAATGTGGAGGTCAGGGCAGACTACTGTATGTGCTTGGCCCTCAGTACTTGAATTCAGCTTGTGCTTTTCAAACACTGTGCAGTATAAACACACACAGACAAAAATACTTGATGTTTGTAGTCTTTTCGTTGACTCAGGTGGTATTCTTTAAGGCTATGAAAATTGAGTCCTCTGCTGTCACAACTGTGTAATTAAGACACAGCTTTTCCTTCACATGTGCATTTAATGCACACTCTGCCTTTCTGCTCCACATCTGGCTCTTTATTGCAGGCTGCAATAGGAGCCATTTGCACAATTCACATGGCACAGCAATTCTGAAGAGGGCCTGTTGGTAAGTGAATCATAGGTAGAAAGATCATCTGCTGTTTTCCTTGACCTGCTGATGTTTGCTTTTAAGCAGTATCTGTTAACCTCCTCCATTGTCTGGAGGGCTGCAGTACAATGAAGTTGGCCATCGCTGTGCAAAGCAGTAGTAGAGGGCAGTGAATTTCTGTCAAATTGCAGCAGGAAGCCAGCACTTAATTTTAAGCAGTAAAATGTGTGCAGGCTAGAGAATATTAAAATAGATGTAAAAGTAGCATGCACAGCTGATTGGATTAATAAGCACTAAAGAATTTCGTGTTGAAGTGGTCTTTGAGACAGCACACATACTCGAAATCTATTAATATCTTCATGCATTTTTCAGTGCTTTAAGCATGGTAATGATTGCACATTGTACAAGTATTGTGTTACCAGATTTGTATTCTCTATGCTTGTTACTCCTCTACATTGGTTTTTCCCCCAGTCCCATCCTCCCCCCAAACAGCAGTTTTGCAGAAGGCTGCTGTTACTTCCAAGGAAATGTCATAAACCTTTGTCAAATAGGAGACCCGTTCCCTGTGAAAGCACTTTTCTTGATATTAAGAAATGGAAATTTTGTTAATTCTTTTATTCAGAGTCCTGTCACAGCTGTGATCTTGCTGTGGTTAACGGCTGGCAAAACAGTCTATAATTACCTCAGGCATCTCTTTCTAATACTATCCCAGTCATCCAGAGCATCCCACTTTTTTCTAACTATATTTAAAAAAAAATTCAGAAAATGTATTTGGCATTTGAAGCTCTTGTATAACTTACCTGGACTTTCAGACTTTAAAATACTTTAAACTTAATTGCTGTTCATATGCAGAGGGATTACAAAAGCATAGGTTATTTAGTCTAGCTGGTAGCTTGGGAGGTAAATACCACAAGGAGGGAGGAAGCCTGCTGAAGTCCAAGGAGAGTATTGGCACAAGATAAATGGTTATGACTGTGTTCTGAATTAATTGAAGTCAGACATTAAAAGGTTCCAAACCATCTGAGGAGGGAAGTTGTGAAGCAGACATCCAAACAGGATAATGTGGACAAAGAATGTTTTTCAGATGGTTCTTGATAATGTTGTGGAGAGTTTTAAGTCAGAGTTTCTGGAGCTGGTAAGGGAACTTTGTGACAGAGGGCTACATGGAAACTTGGGGACAGGATTGCATTTGCACTTTGCAAATGTTGTAGTCGTCCCATGTTTCAGTGCTTCTGTTGGTCATCCTGTGAAGACCAGGAAGAATTATCCCTTTAAATATGTAGTTGCAGCTTCTGAAGTTTCTCTTGGTTCTGCTTCACTGGAGGCTGGCTGCAGGAAAAGGCTGGACAAGGAGCAGGATGTGCTGCAGGTTCTCATGGCATCAAACCATATCACAGATGAGACCTGCTCACCCCATTCTTTCCTTTAGACTCATCAACAGGTACTGCTGAGGTGGAAATTTCCCCAAAATTTCCCCTCAGCCTTGTCGGGTTTGCTGGACTTTTCCTGTTCTTTTCTAGTGACAGATGTGCTGCATTCTCCTTAGAAGTTTTATCTCACAGATTTCCTGCTTTCAAAGTCTCCAAACCTTGCTGACGTCTTTTAGTTTTCTCTTGCTCTTTTCTTGTGACGCACTGTTTTTACTCACGTAGTGAGATACTGCTGTGTCTCACTTCAGGCTGCTTGTTACAAGGTCTTCCTTGTGAAACCTTTAAATCCAGAGATGTGTTGCAAATCTGCTCTTTGCAGCACAGCATCCTGGCCCCTTTCTCTTTCTGACTTTCAATGCATCTCCACTTTAATTTAAACCCATCAATAGTGCTTAAACAGAAATACAAGCCAGGCATTTTAGCCACATCCCGTAGTTAAGAGAAGGACTAACATTTGTGGTGCTCAAGCAGAGGCATCTCCAGCATCGGCAGATCCTGCTTTTCATGAGAGTAATGTGCTTTCTGTCTGCATCTCTGCATCTCAGCCACAAAGTCTTGGATGATTTTGTGTGTTGTTTAGCCTTAAGAGAATTGCTGCATCTTTAACATGCTTATGTGGGATAAAGAAGCATGATGCTTAAATAATGAGGAAAACCCAGCTTTTTCCTCCCTTCATTATTAGGGCAACAAGTTGCCAACTCTTGCCTGAAGGGAATTTGCAGGGAAACTTGTGTTAAAATAGGAGAAAAGCTTTCCACCATCTGAATGCACAAAGGGACCCTTCTTCAGTCATTCAGGTTTGCTTTTTGTTGTCTTGGTTTCATATCTCAGATGAATCCAAGATCACAAGGAGGGTTTTGTAGTTGCTAGCAACCAGAAGCCATCATTTGTGCAGCACCCTCTGGAGAGGTGACCTTCCTCATGCAAGCCATACTAGAAAACAGAAGATGGTGGGAACACTGAGTCCTTCTTGAGGAAGAAGGATGCAAGGGTCAGTGTTAACTTTTCTCCTTACAGGCAGAGTGCTGGAGTAAACGTGGCTGACAAATTAGGAGAACAGTAGAAAATGCAAAGCTGTGTTTCCTGCCTAATGGCTATTTGAAAGACAGTTTTTTATTATTTTCAAAGCCTTTTTTTCCTCCATCTTCAATGTG
The DNA here is from genome assembly GCF_041296385.1 of Aphelocoma coerulescens. Lineage (NCBI taxonomy): Eukaryota > Metazoa > Chordata > Aves > Passeriformes > Corvidae > Aphelocoma > Aphelocoma coerulescens. The sequence continues at coordinate 60,642,563 of NC_091016.1, read as the reverse complement.
TCCATGTGGATTGTCATGAATCAGTGCATGCTCTGAAGCAGTGTTGCTGGTTAGGGCAGTAGTCCTGCCTGGAAGATTGCTGTGGTGAGAGTTGTTCCACTCTGTCAGGTCACACAGCTTCTAGCTCCACTCTAAAGATCTTGAAGGGTTCCTCATGTTGTTCTCCCATGCAGAGGTTGCTCTCATCTTACTGCTTCTTGTCTTAAAGGATCGTTTTCAAGTCAGTTAAAAATAATTTTACTTTCCTGCTAAAATTTTGGAACCTGTTCTTGAATTATCATGCTAATTTGTGTGGCTTTACTCTCATTTTTTAAAAAAAGTCTAGTGCAAAATACGTATAAAGGCTGAGTGATTCTTTTTAAGAACAAAAAAGTTTATAATCTGTTCAACTTCGAATTTATCTTGATTCAGTGGCCTACAGTCTGTCAAAATACAGAATTTTAAGAATACATAATTCTGAAATTAACTGAAGCATAGACTCGAAGAATTATATAAATTTTTCATGTCTTTATTTGTAGCTTTGATATGGGCTTTGTCGTAACCAAGGCATTTTGCATTGCTCAGTCAGAGTTGTTGCACAGAAGAGCCTTCTCTAACAGAAAGTTGGCATATAGGGAGGATAATCAGAAAGGAGACTTTTCAATAATATTCCTTGGAAATTCTGGATGAATTTTTTTTTTTTTGGCCAGTAAACAGACTGAAAATGAAACGCATAGACAAGTGGGTCTGTTAATTTGTGGCTTGTATACAGGCTTCTCTTTCCAGTTCATTTTGTGAAGCTCAACCATTTGACTTTTTTTTAACAGAGCAGCAACTCCAAATACAAGAAAGAACAGCCCTGGTGGGCTGCATAGCAGCTGTAGCACCTGCATTCAATCATTTTGTTGGAAAATCAGTTGCTGCAAGAACAGCTGACTGTTGACTTGGTAACTTCATATTCTGCCTGAAAAAGCAGTCCAGAAAGTTTGTTGTTAAAGATACAAAAATGACAAATCAATATGAATTTTCTCTAAAAAAACATCAAGACTGTGTAATTGATAGTAAAAAGTTCACACATCATACAGATGTATTTATTGACTGGGACTCGACAGGAATGCTCGTCCTAGGGTGTGACTTCATGTTGGATTGAAATACTGCTAATTTGTACTGCTCCTCATTAGCTTAATCTTTTCTTTGGCAAGGGGTACATATTTTTGTCATTATTCTTTCTAATGGAATTTGATGCATTCCTCTAGCCTGATCTGTAAACCCAAGAGTTTACTTACTCTTTACAGAAAGCCTTTATGTGACCTCTTAGAAAGTAGGTGGGCTGTATTTAGTCATAGTTCATAAGAAGCTAGTGCTAACTGGCTTATCTTGCAGAGATATGATTTTCAAGTAAATGTGACACTTCAGTTAAAAATTTACTGCTGAACCATTCCAGGTTAATGGGATTATATTTGATACAAAGTTTTGTTTTAGTTCTTTTAATGTAATTAATTATCTTTGCTGAGTTACCACCATTCCTTAGGCTGCTGACAGAAGCCTGTGACAAGGTTACTTTTTTTCATTGGTTGTGCTTTTAAAAATAATAAAACTACTTTATCTTAAGCATGTGCAATGATTATGAGAAGCTATGTCTACACTGGCAAGTTACCATGACCGGAGAGGGATCTGTGGCATGGAGTAGGTGTGACATCCTTGTGCCTTCCATGCAAACCAGTGGCATGGGATGTGGAAGAGCATCTCTGAGTGGAACCAACGTATGGCTGAAATGTACACCAATACACAGGAAAACCCCTTCAAGCTGAAAATTGAAAAACATGACTATTTAATTTCTTACTTTTAGACAATTAGGTTTGCCATTCTTGCTCCTTCACTGATGTTTTAATATTGTTGCATTCTATTGTAGTGTGCCTGATGTATTAGCTGCTGCTCTGTTGTCTGAAAAACAATGAATGAATGCTCTGCCCAGACTGAACGATGGCTCTTCAGTGTTGAATGTTGTGCCCTACAGAATGGAAAATCCAGTCCTTGTCGGGCTAAGTACTACCTACCAGTTTCTATTTAAAATGGATGAACAAAATGGATCAGCTCATCTTTTGACATTCTGAGATTTTTTTTTTTACTATATACTGAAGCACCACTCTATTAATAAAACTGAGTTTCACTTTTTTTCCTTGCCTTATATCATAGAATCATTTCGGTTGGAAAGGACCTCTACAATCATTTAGTCCAATGTTAACCCAGCACTGTCAAGTCCATCACTGAACCATGTCCCCAAATGTCACATTTACAGGTCTTTTAAATACTTTGAGTGATGAGGACTCAACCAGTTCCACATGGACAGCATGTTCCAATGCTTCACAGCCCTTTCAGTGAAGAAGTTTTTCCTACTATCCAATCTAAACCTCACCTGGTGCAACCTGAGGCTTTTTCTTGTCCTATCGCTTGTTACCTGGGAGAAGAGGCTGACCCCCACCTGGCTACACCCTCCTTTCAGGGAGCTGTAAAGAGTGTTAAATTGTCCCCTGAGCCTCCTTTTCTCCAGGCTAAACACCCCCAGCTCCCTCAGCTTATCCTCATGACTTGTGCTCCAGACCTTTCACCAGCTTTGTTGTCCTTCTCTGGACTTGCTCCAGCACCTCAATGTCTTTATTGTGATGAGGACTTGAGGTATGACCTCATCAGTGCTGAGTACAGACAGTCACTGCCCTGGTCCTGCTGGCTGGGATGCCATTGGCTGCCTTGGCCACCCGAGCACATGCTGGATCATGTTCAGGCACTGTTGACCAGCACCTGCAGGTCCTTCTTTGCCAGGTGGCTTTCCAGCTACTCTTATTCCAGTCTTTAGTGCTGTTGTGACTCAATGACAAGACCTGCCACTTGGCCTTGTTGAACCTCGCAATTGTCCTCATACCACCTATCCAGCCTGTCCAGATCCCTCTGCAGAGCTTTCTTGCCCTCCAGCAGATCAACACTCCCACCCAGTCTGGCATCTGCAAACTGACTGAGGGTGCTCTTGATCCCCTTGATCATTGATAAAAGATATTAAAACAGGACTGGCCCCAACACTGATCCCTGGGGAGCAGCACTCGCAACCAGCTGCCAGCTGGATGTAACTCCATTCACCACCACTCTCTGGGCCCAGCCATCCAGCCAGGTTTCTACCCAGCAAACACTGTACCCAGCCAAGTCCTGAGCTGCCCATTTCTCCAGGAGAATGCTGTGGGAAATTCTCAAAGGCTTTACTGAAGTCTAAGCAGACAACACCCACAGCCTTTCCCTCATCTTACACAGAGCTTAAAAGCAGTTCTTTATGAGGTTACTTACTGAAACACTGACCATGTAAAACCAAAATGTTTTAGAAGTACTCACCAAAAAGAATGAATTCTCTCAACACAGGTTTGCATTCTTTTTACTATTTTTGTTGTTTTAATCTTGAGAGCATTCCTAACTCTCCATGGCACACCTGGCCAAAGCAGGCCTTCCCAGGAACGTGCGTGTCCAGGAGGTGGCACTGCATTTTTGACAGCAGTGATGGTGTATATGAACAGAAGGCAGCATGGTCAGACCATTTCTTCCAGAAGGAGGAGGGTGAGGAGGCTGCAGCCTTCTGACTGAAGGCTGCTTTCTAACAGTGGTTTTTATCAAGTAGTGTAGGTTGCTTTGGTTTTTGTACTGAAAACCCCACTGTGTGTGAACTCTTCCAGTGAGCTGTGCAGGTGGCAGAGACGTTGCTGCTGCTCTGTATCAGGAAGGTGCTTCCCTCTTTGGGCTTTTAAATCCATTAAAAAAGAATTGTGAGCGATAATAGGAGTGGGGAGGTGACTTCTTTCTCTTCCTGTTACCATGGTAATAAGTTTAATGAGCAGACATGAACCAGGTAATCTACCCAACCCTGTCTGAGTTGCTGTTTAATATGAACTGTAAAATAAGCTGGTAGGATGTGACTCCTTTGCTCACAGAGTGTGTGGGTGTAGCAGTAGTGTCAACACTGCCATCCATTGTGGCCCCAGACTGGAAACTGCCTTCTCCCCTGGCTTCTGGCAGCATCATCTTTTGCTCTGCATTTTCAGAGGGATCAGAGATGTGTGGGACCCAACTGCTAGAGTAAGGCAGCAAGAATAGCTTGTTGTAACTATCAGTAGTGATACCTAATTGCTTCTGTTTCACTCACAGCCCTGTCTTCTGCCCCAAACATGTATCACCCCCTTCCCAAAGGTGGTCCGGGTCACAGAGTGCACGGACCAAAGTACTTCATATTTCTTTTTGTATGGCAGCAGAGCTAAACCAGAAGGGCATAGGAATACATTTCTGAGTTACCTGCTGCTTATCTTGCTGGCTTTAATTGCTTTCTCGTTTAAATATTGCAAAGCAGTGATCAAGCATTAATATCAAACATAAAATATTGCTTGTTGCTCTTAAGAAGGCTTTCTAACTGAAAGTAGAGATGAATAATTAGAATGCAGAAGTGTATTTTAAAATATGATAGGACTGCCAGTAATGGAACATAAAGTATATTTTTCTTGTCTAGTGTCTTATGTACTGTGTATAAAAATCCTTATTGAATTAAAAATAATTGCAGAGGGCTATTACATAACAGCAAAGGAAAAATTAAATTAAGCTATGAAAGAGAGGGTAATGGGTATGTTCAGAGTTAGTGCAGCAGAGGAAATACAGGCACGTAGATTCCTTATGATCGTTGTGTATTATATTTGGTTTTATTGTTGTTGGTTTTTGTTGTGTTTTACGGGTGCCTGCTATAACCAGTGGTTTGCAGATTCGGTGTCCTTGCAGAGGGCTGAGGTTGCCTGAGGATGACACCCTGAAGCTGGGAGTGACTGTTTGGGTACCAGGAATTAAGCTAGCCAAATGCCCCATCATCCAGGGATCTGCCTCCAGTTTGTTAGGTACACAGTTGCCAGTGACACTTGCTGTAGCTTTTTACAAAGCATATTTGCTTGTTAGGACTGCTTTTACCTGCCATGCCAGTCAAGCTCTTTAAGCTGCACATGCCTTATTACTTACATCCTTAAAAATTTTTTTAAAAGATCTAAAAGCTCATAGATACAGTGTGATCACAAGCATAGGATAAAAATACATCCATGAAAGTAGTAGGGGATAGAACTAATGCTGGAGGGCCTGAATATGGCCAAATGAAGAGAGCTTTTTGGAACATCACAAAGCTTTGTGTGCATCCCTGCCACCCTGGGTCCCTTTCATGTCCCTTGCACCCTGATGTCTGCCAGTGCTGTACCAGCTCCTCAAATGCTGGGCTTGCTTTAAACACTGTAAAGCTGATACCTCCTGCTCGCTTCCTGTTTGAGAGATTTGTGTTCAGTTAAAAAGCAAATTTACAATACCTCAAGGTGGGGGTTTTTTTCTCTTTGTTTTGAAAATCTTTAGCTTTTATCTGCTGTATTTGTGTTAAAGGAACATGATTTAAGACTCCACACACACTATATGCACAGGAAAGAGGAAAGGTACGTGCACAGGCCAGGAGAGCAGGACATCCCATGTCCAGTCTGGCCATTTCCAGTTCCAAGGATACTGAGTGCTCCACCATGAAGGACATGTGCTGATTCTTGCTGTGTCTTGAGTTGTCCAGCTATAAAAGAAGGATACTTCTCTCTGAGAGTATTATTTTAGGGCTTAGTTAATGCTATATGGTCTGATGAAATATGTTTAATATATAAATATTATTTTTTACCTGTTTGTTTTAAAAATAACTATTTAAGTACAATTTAAAAGCTCCAGCTGCTTATCCAAAAAGCCCAGAACACATCAATTCATCACTGCTAAAAATAGAATCAGTGTCTAATGAGAGCAAAGTTTATCCCCGTGGATTTCTATGAGCTGTCTTTAATTTGCAGTTTGGCTGCTGGGCTTGCATCAGGAATTACTTCATTTGATGGTTTTGGTGTGCAAGGTGTCCATAAAAGTGCTGTTATTTCACTTCATGGTGCATATTGCCTTCTATCCAGAGGATCTACAAATTGTACATAAAGACTGATGATATAATTCCTTATGTAGCCTATTTATAAAGATTATCTTAATGCCAGAGTAGGGCTGACATGACAATCCTTTGTGATTCTGTATCCCCCAAGTTCCCAATAGATGTATCCTATATATTTTTTAAACTCCTATGTGTAATATTCATCAGTATCATTGCTGATCTCAGAGCTCAGGACCACATATGCTTGTCTAATACAAGGGATAATGTTTTCTTTGGTTTTTTCTTCATAATTTTGTTTCTTTCACACCTGAGTTAGTCACAGTTTTGTGAGTCCTGTCAAACTATTAATGATCTTTTTTGTTTAGACCAAACATTGTTTCCAATATAAGGAAATAAATGTTTTCTGTAATTATTCCTAATGATTCAAGCTCTCTCTAATAGAGCCTGAGTGTGAGGAGTTGGTTTAGCAAAAACGAAATATGCTGATAAATACGCACATTTAACAGCCTGCTCAGAGCATTCATACTTGCATTACTAATAGTTCCATTTTTAAAATGCATGAAAAAGAATAATAAAGGAAATAAAATGTTACTTTTGGGAAATCTTTATATAAAAGATAGCTCAAGGCTGTGAAAAATGAACAGCCTCACTTTTGTGTATTTGAAAAAAAAAAGCTGCACTACAGCTGCAGTAGAATAAGTGAAGTTTACTCAAAAGTTTTGTGATAAAATTTTGACTTTATCAAACTTAGAGAGGTTCTTGCTCCATATAGACATAGCATAAAATAGCTGGGGGTTTTTTACAGGATTTTTGGGGGGAGATGAAGAGGCAATGTACACAGTATCTTTCTCACATGACCATGGTACATCTTGGCAACGCTTTATGGTTTTACATTTGCTAATAGCTGAGACCATAACCGTCACCAAATTGTTTATCATTTATGTTACCAAGGTCTTCTAGGCTTCAGGGAAGAACAGATTTATTCTTCAAGTAAAAAACTTGTGGGGACATTAATGCCTACCATATGGTAAATATACTTGTTAAACTCGATTTCATCCATGATCCCATTATTGTGCATCAGCCTTATTCGTGAGCATGCATTGGAAACATGGATAATTGAGTATGTCTGTAGTCTAGAGAAGTGCATGGTAAATGTCATGGGGACTCCAGGGCAATATGTTTTCTTGTGTCATCTTGATAAGTGTTTGGGAGCATGGGAGTCTGCTGAACACTGAATTTTGTTGGTGTCCCCTGTCTTCTTGCCCCTGGGTTCGTACTGCATGTTACCTGATAATACTGGTTTGGTGTGTAGATCAAGTAACATGACTGTGTAGGAATAGAAAGACTGCATGCAAATATCAGCCAGTATCCTTTAGAAATGTAATCTGATAGTGTGATTTTGAGTTGTTAAAGTAAAAAAAAAATACATAACTGAAATCCACCTGTATTCTTATGTAATAAAAGATACTGTTCCTGTCTGCAGGAGCAATAAATGTACGTCCAAGTGCACACTTTTATCAGTAGCCTGGTATTGCTCTGAAGTTTTGTGCATCATATCTGTGACAGTGACTCTTCCCAGGACCCTGATAATCACAGGGAATTGAAAGGGTGAGACAGCAGGCACAGTGACCAGACAAGTGGGTTATAGAGGTACTGTCCCATTAGGGAGGCATTAACAGGGCCTTCTTATGAACTGGTTCACTGACAGCACTCTTGGGGTTTCATTCCACCCAGGAGGACTGTCTAGACATTCATTTATTCTGGCAGACACAAGAATATCAGCGCAGTTGATGAGTGAATTGAGCTCTGTTAATGTTAATCACAGTTTGTCTTTCTCATAGTCTGATGAGTAGATGTACTTGGCTTTGTAAATTTGTATTTGCCTCAAAGGCCTGTTTGCCAGCATTCAGTGTTTGCCAGTGAGTTTCTGCTGTCTATACAGACAAGCCAGTGGTACCAACAGCTATTGCCCTTGCTCTTGGCACATTTTCCCCTTTCCATCCATATTTTTGCAGATACTTGAAATTGTTCTCAAAAATGTAGAATTGCAGGCAGGGCTTGTTTCATCCCTATTTATTAAAGGTATCTGCACAGTTCATTATAAGACCTGTTTTCATCTACTTGCAAGTTTGCTGAGATTCAGTCATGTGAGATGTGTATGAAATGCTTTATAGTGAAAATTATTTACTCAGATTGCTGTGCAGAGTAACAGGATGTTAAACAAAAAACCCCAAACAAACAAAACCCCCTCACCAAATTAGCCAGTTTTTCGTAAACTTTCTATGCTTTGCCAGCACTGTTGAGTCAGTGTTGCAGACAGTTTGTGCTGAATGGTGCTCTGTGTTTTGTGTCTCTGGAGGTTGATGCCACGCTGGTGCAGTGCCTGTGGGCAGCTGGTGTGTACACCCTGCTCCCGGGCTGCAGCTGCCAGTGCAGGCAGCAGCAGCACTGAGGCAGCAGGAGATGTGTGTGTGTGTCAGGGGGAAAGAGGAGATGTGCATCTCTGTGTTGTTTTTCTAAAACAGTGGGCTTGGGGGTTTTTTCTTCCTGACCAAAAGGTTATTGCAGCTGTAATACAAATAGCACATAAAGCCTTTTTTATTATGTGTAGGTACTTATATTTTGCTCCTATATAGAGAGCAGCCACTTCCATGAATGATATGGGCTGCCACCAAAGCATTTATAAAGAACAGTTAAGAAAGCAGACTAAGAATTGTTCTTTACTGTACTTTACTCAGGGTTTTGATATCTTCCCATTTTTATAAACAAATATTCTCCCATGTAATCTTTCAAACAACTTAAAACTTTAAAAATTGCTGAAGACAGCATTTTATGCCGAGTGGTCTCTTCATGTGACATTTTCCTTGCTGTCCCAATCTGACTGTGCTGTTACAGTCAATTCAAAAGCCTAGGAAGGACAGGCTTCCTGAATCCCAGAGAAGAACAGTATGGGACCATTAGCAGAATGGAAACTTGCTTAGTAGTGCAGTATTTGGGAGAAGTCCCACGGATTAGTGACTTGTGGATGAGGCTAAAGAACTGAGAATACCTCGACTCTAATCCTGGCTTTTCCACTTTGTGGGCAGGTTACTAAATCCGTTTGAGACTATGTCTTCATCTTTAAATAGGAATAATAGCTACACTGTAGAGGCGTTGTGAGGATGTGTGTATTTGTGCCATACTGCAGGCAAGCCGATACCTGCTTATGCTTTGTGTTCAGCATCAATCCAGTTGTAGTCTAACCTGGAAGCTACTGTCTTTTGGTGACAGTCATTATGGTTCGAACTTTGAAAGGGAGCTTCTTTAATAAAAGCCAAATACTGGAATCGCAACACTTTGCTCTTTTTTTTTTTAGTCTGTATGTTTTTTCCTGATTTTGCATCCTAGAAGAAGGTATGTGTTCTTCCTCTTGGCACGTGCCTGCCCAGTTATTGTTCTGTAGCTGCCAGTGTCACAGCAATTACAGCAACTCAGCTTTAAATAAGCTTCTTGGATATGGCCATCTGTGTGTGGCTGTTAGTACCTGTTGTTCAGAGAGTGGTGAATAATCGGGGATAAGGCTTAAGAGAAGCCACAGACTGGAGAGGAAGCAGAGAGGGAGTAGGCCAAGGTCTGTGGCAAGTGGCTGGGTTTCCCAGCTCTCCGCAGCCTCTATTTTCCTGCTTGTGGCTGTGAGCTGCGGGCAGGAGGAGGGCAGGAGCAGGGCAGCCAGTAGCTACAGTGAGCTGCTTAACCAGGTGCTTGATTTTTTTGTTGTTTTCCTTCTTTTTTAAGGACTTAGAGAATCCTATTCCAAACAGTTTTCAGGATATCCAAATAGCTTAGCTTGCCTAAGTACGAAGGAGGAGAATATCTTTTCCTCCACAGCCTTTTGAATGCGTCCGCTCAAGGGTTATAAGCAGGCCACTCCCTTCTGCTCGGAGCTAGCCATTGGGGACAGCAGGGACATCCTTGAGAGCAGCATCTCACAATGATCGCCTATGTGCACTGCCTGCCCGCTGACCCCATGGTCGGGTGCTTCGGCAGGAGCAAGTGGCAGCCCAGCTGCAACGATGAGGAGGAGGAGGAACTCATCCCGCTGTATTCCAGCAAAATGGGCAACACTCACACCAAGCTGCCTGGGCGCCTCAAGAAAAAGTTACTGAGCAAAGACAACAACTCCTTCTGGCCAAGTAAGATCAGTTCCTGTTCTTTAGCTATTTTGGTCATTTAGTATTGTGTTGTCATTATTGAGGAAATAAATAAATAAAACAAACATAAACAAGGAAAATTCTCTTATTGCTCTTTTAGAGGATGAAGGCATTGGGAACAATTTTCTTATAAAAATAATGTATTTCCCCTTCAGGACAGTGTATGTAAATATTGTATCTGATGGGGCTGCTAAGTTGATACAGGATGGTACTGTTTTGTGCATGTGATATGTCTGTGTTTGAGAGGTCTTGAGCACTCGCTTTCAGTTCAATAATGCTCCTTTTCAGCAAAATTATTGTTTTAGATGAGTGGAGCTGTTGACGTAGCACTCTAATTGAAAGCCATAGGAACAATCAGTGGATAAAAAGGCCAGGAAAAATAAGAAAAAGGTCTAACAGACTCAAAAGGTGCTTAATGCGCTTGATGAGTACTTATTTTAAAAAACCAGTCTGCTTTTGAATAACCTTTGGTCTAAGGTTATTTTCCCTCTGAATGTGAGAAGAAAGAATTCCTGAATTGTGATGACTCTCCTTTTTTAATCTGAAGAGTTTCAAGTTTCACTGGCAAATACAGATGGGAAATAAGGAGAGAAGAGGACAGACAATGGTAATGTTCAGCTGTTTTGTTTTTAGCTGTATTGCCTGCCTTCCCTTCTTTTCTGACCACCTAAGCAAAGGCACCCAGCTGTTTGTGGAATGGTTGCTCAGAAAAGTCTATTTAAGAGTGATGAGGGAGAAATTTCACAAGACAAAGAAAGCTTTTCCTGCAAAAGCCAGCTGTCTGGCTATCTTGTGCCAGGTCTTTTTGAAAAAAAAGAAAAAAAAAAAAAAGGTAAATGAGTATATTTACAACTGTATTGATTTTTCTTTTCCTCATTAGTCTCACACTGACTATCTGACAATGGCTCGTTATTACCAGGAATTGAAAGATCCCCATCTTGCCACACGATGCTAACACTGATTAGCAAAACCACCTGTATTTTGTTTTCTGAATTACCATATTCTCCATTCATTTTTAAGCAAGCTTCATTTGATGTCCCCTCCTGTGGGAGGAGTGTGATTTACTACATGATTGTTTCAGGCCTTTTCCAAGAGGAAGTAATTTTATATAATCTGTGGAAAGAAAAATCCATGTCTTCTGCAGAATTTTTATATTTTTGAGCACAGGGTCAATTCTGGTTCATTCAGAGGGAAAATGAAAATTCTTCCTTTATGTAAAACTATATAGTCACTATCAGACCTGGGGAAGCCCTGAAGAGGTTAGAGACTAGGAAGCAGCTCCAGGGGTGCTCTTACTGAAGAGAATATGGTCCCTCCTGCCCCAGACAGCCTGGGGTGTGTATATGTGTATTTGGGATTTGTCTCTCTTGCTGGGTGACAGGTTAGTTCATTCCTACAAAGTTGTGATGTTGGCTGGTTCTCTTAGTGCCCTCAGAGGTGTTGCTCAGAGCATTGTGAGCAACCGCTCTGTTTGAATCTGCATCTCCAGAGTGTGGAAATGGGATTGAGGAGCATGGGTAAAGTACTCAGAAATCTCTGTTCCCTCACTGCAGCCTGCCTCCTTTTTCTCTTTGTGCCCCTTCTCTCTAAAATGCACTTAAATTAAAATTATAAAACTTTTCAGAAGATAATTTAAAAATTGTATGCATGTGTGTAATTTCGTTGATTTATAGTACAGCACTTATATAAGCAATTGAATTCTTTGACTGGTGATCTACCAAAGCTTTTTAATGTAATTTTTGGTCCATAGCAATGAACTTTCACATGTTTCAGACCAAATTTATTGCTGTATCCCTTACGTTGAGTTTCACTGATGTGTGGTGTGACCCCATACATTTTATTTGTTCTTTTTGAATTCCAAATCATCGGAGTTTCAATGAAAATTTTTCAATGAAACAGTGAATGACAAAAATCAGTCACCCTGCTTTCTGCCCTGACTTTTCCCAGGAGAACCTCTAGTGCTTCAGTGGTGGTGTGCCCACAGTACAAGTGTGTACATGTGGGACACCAGCTCTGCCTCACTGGCTCCTTTCTTACTCATTCCCCGTCCATAGAAACAAAAGAATAGCAGAGTAATTAAGCCATCAGTTAAAAGTGTTATGGGTGGGACAGGTACTATTTCTCTTTGACATAGGGAGACTGTCACTTTAAACTCTGTTAATGTTTATTTTAAGGAACAAAAGTGTTTAAGAGTGGAAGTGCTTTCTGGGACCAGGTCAAGTGATAACTGCAGAGCACAGCAGGGGATTATTGGCTGGGCTTTATCTCTGTTGATAAAGGCCTCCCTTTGGGGTCCTTATCCTGCATCATGAGAACTGCGCTTGGAGAGGTTTCACAGTGCTGATACATGCCACAGAAAATGCTCCCAGTAGCGTTAGGGTTGTTTGAAAACATAATACAGTCAAATTATTTGAACTGCCTCATGGGCGGGGGGGGCATCCTCACTGAGGGGATCTCAGTAGTTTGCAGCAATAATCCTGGTGCTCCTGCTACCAAATAATCAATAATCAAAATACTTGTGGTATGATATAGCAGCCATAATAATCAGGTTACCATTTTAGGATTTGAGGGTTTTTTAAGCTCTAGCAACTATTCCGATAAAACTGTTAAATTAGTCATATTGTGAAGTGAAAGTTCTGCATTACCAGCTCAGCCTTGTTCCAGCATCTGTGATGCTGTTCTTCTGCTGTTCTTTGCTGCCAGATTGAGTGCAAATAGACAGGGTAGGATTAAAATCAGCCAGAGTGCAGCAGTACCTCCTTTAACAGCCTGTCTGCCTGCCAGAAAAGGAGTATTAGAGTGGTGTAGGGGCTGTCACCATCACATGTTCATTCACCATTACAGACAGACTCCAGGGCTGCTGAGTGTTTGGTAGCTGGTTTTCCTGCAGCAACGTTAAGCAGAGATACTCCACTGACCAGCTTTGGCAGAAATGTCAAGGGCTTGGTTTAGTTTGGTTTAAATGCCTCCTGAATTGAAATGTGAGGCAGTGGGGCACTGTTGGCAGTGGCTGCTGCTGTGGGAGGCTGTCACCTCCTGGTTAGAGCATCACCTGCCTCTTATAGTTCCCATTGCAACTTGGTATTTTATCAAATTCGCAAAGTTTAAAGGTGTGGTATGCTCTTGCCAGCTTTTTGTGATGATAAAGTTTTGATAAAGATTTTGGGAGTTTTTTCTTTCTTTTACAGATGCAGGAGCAAGCCAGTGGCAATATCAGATTACTTCTAATGTTTGTTAAACAGTAGCTTCAGTTATGGGGATTTTTTTCTCAGTGTTTTGTTGCCTGCTAGCTCATGAAAGAATGCTTTCTTCTTCTTTATTCATTACTCTCTCTAAGGACAACAGTTCTGTCTTATCTGTAAAGCTGAGACCTGTCTGTGTGATTTGTGTTTTGTGAAAAACATAAAATTTGAAATAATAACTAAATCTATTTATAAATTAATAGGATGTTGTGAACCAAGCTGGGTATTTTATTATCCACTGTTTGCTATGGCTTTTTTCCAGGTTTCTCTTCCAATAGCTATGAGATTTTAATTTCCCAATTTAAACATGTTATACTTAAAAAGCCAGAATCCTTGCAAGCTGTCAAGATTCATTCTTTGCTTTCTCATTTAGCAGTGTGAAACAAAGGTTTTCCATCTCTGCAAATTCTGGGCCATGCGGAGCACTGAGCAAGCCTTTGTGGCCTTTCGTGCCCTAAGTGACACAAGGGCTCAGTCTGTGTGGTGAATGGCTGGGACAGCCACTTACAGAGCCTCATGCAAGTGATGGCCACCCTCATTGCCAGCTTCATCTGCTGCGTCCAGCTCATACCATAACAGCGCACACCGTAACAGCTCCCATATCGGATTGCATCAGATAAAGCCAGGAACTGGTTTGTTTTGGAAAGAAAAAGTAAACTGGATATCTTTATTGCATGTATAAAAAATGGGGGATTTCCCCCCCCCGCTTTTCTCTATGTGTTCTTAATGTCTTATGGCTGAGCTTTCTTGGAGGTTTTGTTCATTTGGCTAAAACAAGCCATGGTAATGTTGCAAAGCAGGGGAACTTCTCAATTTGCACAAAATTACTTCAGGCCTTGGATAAATAACATCTCTTCTGGTGTGTGTTTCTATATGAGTCTTGCAGTTTTTACTCACTTTGCTGCACATTCTCTGCATGTTCTATAGGAAACAAGCCTCCCTGCCTGTCCTTCTCTGGATGGGCCATGGAGGTCCAGTGCTTGGTCTGCTATGTCTTTTCATGCATCAAATGCAAGAGTGCTGTGGATGAAGGGAGGGTGAAGAAGAACTTGAAATATGATGAGTCAAATGATGGTAATGCTGGGTTGTTGTAAAACACTTAAGTGAACCACTAACATGAATATGAAGGTATTGCTGAGTTTCCTTGCTGAAAGAAAACACTCTGCTAGTCTGACTGCTCACTGTTAGGTGCGAACCTGAGCTTGCTGTTGCAAGGAGGTGCTGGTGGTGGACATTTCATACATTCCTCTCTGTGAGCAGACAAGAAACTGTGTGTCGTACTCAGGAGCACAAGGAAGAGGTGGTGAGGTTTTGGTATGGACCTCATTAACACCACTCAAGTGCATCTGGAGGAGTGTGAAAAAACAGATAGTTCAGGGACATCTTTTGTGTAGTGTTTTTTGCAGTTGGGGCAAGGGAGCATCTGCTGTAGTTAAGGAGCCAGAGCAATGTAAGTGCAAATCCACATGTGAAACAAGTAAGATTGTAAAACCTGTGGCTGAGGATAGTGGTTAATGGTACACTGAATAGGTTCTTCAGTGCTTAATTTGATTAAACCTTCTGGGGTTTATGGATGCTGGGTGCAGTCTGTTTGCAGATCTTACTGCAAGTTGCTTGTGAAGTCAAGAAATGGTTTTGAGCGCTGTAAGAAAATCAGACTCGTATTAAAGCAGAAACGTGGTGAGGAGAATGTGAAACTCCACAGAAAGGGCACAAATGTTTTAAGGGAGGCCTCCATCAAGCTGGCTAATGGAGTCATACTGGCAATCAGAAACGGATTATGGGAGCATTATCAAAATCCATTCTTACTTGCATCTCACCATCCCTCAGGCCAGCACATGGAGATGAAGTGATAAAAGGTAACCAGGTTTCATAGCTGTAAGTGTATTCACTTGAGCTGGAGGAGTAGAGAAGAAAATTTTCTGATTAACAAGGCAGATATTAGTGTCATCCCTTCTGGAGCCCATTTTCCAGGATTCTGCAGGTTGGTGACTTCCACTCATCTCCTGAACTGGGTTGTGTGCCTGTGTGTGCAGGGTTGCAGTGGTAGAGGGCTTCTGTGACACTTGGCACATTTGCAGTGCTCTTGCAGCTGAAATCCTCCTTTTCTTGTTAGCTGCTACTAAATGTGAAAATCTTCAAAGGCTTCTTTGACACTACCTTATTTTTCCTGTGCCAGCTGCTTCTCACAGAGTGTCCTTTCCCTTGTTGTTTTGGGGTTTTTTTCCCCACTATTGGGAAGCTAGAAGCTTCAGTATATGACCCCTTGGAAAGGTATGTTGCCTTGCAAATACTTTGACTTATCAAGTATCAAGTATCAGTGCTTTGTGTATGATATGTGCTGCCCCAATTTGAATGTAGGTAACCTCCAATGCTGCTTTTGCAGAGGCCATGGTAGGTGGTAATGAAATGATTAAAACATCATATTGCCATTTATATGGTGGTCTTGATGACCTTTATGTACTCAGAGGGGAAAATATGGGCTGTGCAGTGTACTGGTGGTGATGGGGACATGGGCTTCTGCTGGGTGACCCTGCAGAGGAAAAGGGGTCTGGCTCCTGGATGGCAGCTCCTGTGGGGGGAACAGGCTGGCAGAGCATTGCTGCCACCTGCCCCAGCACCTCTGCCCACTGGGGCATCAGGGTTGTGTGGATTTGCTGGTGCTTGGAGCTGGTGCTGTGGTCCCTGGGCCTCTGCTCTGCCAGAGTGGGGATGGGGGGGGGGTGTCTTTTGCTCCTACTCTCAGCTCCCAAACTCCTTTTCTTCCATACAGCTCCTGCCTAGGCTAAACTGACACCTTTCAAACAAAATGGCATTAAAAATCTGATAATTGCAACAGATTTTTAGCCCTCAATTGTTTCCCTGCCCTAATCCAATGACACGTCATTGACAAATGCCCATGTTGCTTGATTTTCAAGAGTTTCAAACCTCTCCTTGGACACAGTTGTAGATCAGCTCTGGTTTTTTTACCCATCCAGAGCTACTAGCTCCATCCTACAGGCTGTGATACTTAAAAGGTGCTCATTCTCTGAAATACATCACTTCTCTCCTCAGCTCTCAGCTGGCTTGTGCAAACATCTCGGAGGTAAAGCAAACTTGAACTTCGCTGGCATTGGAGCTGGCGGCACATAAATCTGGTTTATTCATACCTTGTAGTGTTAATAAAAAAAGACACGTTTAAAATAATCCCAAATGCCAATAGGCTTAGTGACATTTAAGCATGAGCAATGCTGTCAGTCCATCCGCAAACAAAAGCAGTATGTCTTAATTTGTCTAATTACGCTCTAACATGCAGGCCAGCTGCTGCTGTGAACAAAAGCAGTTGATCGCACCATTTTATTAATTGCATATTAATTGCCACATTCATGTTAACCATATGGGAGACAGTGGAGTAGAGTGAAGGCTACTTAGTGATGGAAAAGAGAAAATGAACTGGCAGAGTGGTGTCTGCAGAGGACAAATCTTAGAATGATAGGGTGCCTGGAGCTTGTTCATGTGATCTGGGTTTTTTCCCCCCCATCTAAATTACTGTATTTAAAAGTGAGAGGGATTTGAGCAGAAAGGTTTCATCTTGCATGGTGACTGCATATTTGTGAAAATACTACTATGCAAGTTGGTATTGAATTTGTTTGGTAATTTCCAGAAGGCAGCCCTGCTGGCACGTGGCCATCTGCCTTTGTTTGTCTGCCTGCTGTGCCGATGGATGCACCTGCACTGCCTGGAATCACTTTTCATAGGAGCAAGGCTGGAAGATCCAAGAGGAGTACAAAACTTGCTGGGTTTTATATTTTATGCAGTTTTGCTCCAAGTATGTAGTCTTTGTAGATAATGGTGGTGAGTCTTGAATGGAACTGGATTTCTTAGAGTGAAAAATAAAAACCTTGACATAGGTGGATTAACTGGTGTAAAATACCTACAGCAAAAAGTAAACAGTAGTGGCCTGGCCTGCTGCATTTATCTGGCATCAGATTACCTATTAGGATATTTAATGATATTTAATTTATCTTCTTGAAAGTGAGACTTGAGAAAAATGCCCTCAACTTCTTGTTTTTTCCTCTTTCTTTTTGCTGTGTGGAGGCAGCAGCCACTCTCAGCAGATGTGCAGCAGTTCTGTTGGGCAGCAGGTGCAGGCTGGAGTAGACATGAAGCGATTTCTGTCCTGTCACCCCCAGACTGACATTTATCACGGTCTGTAGAGCATCTCCTTCTGCAGGGCTGTGGGGTGGCTGTCTCCTGCCTCTGAGCAGCACTGTCCCGCAGGCGGGTATGCACAGTAGGGATAAATTATATGATACATGCAAAGGAAGCTTACTGGACTAAGACCTAAAAAAGCCCTCAAGGTCTACCTTGAGTTTATTTTCTCTGCTTCCCCTTCATTTCTCTTTAGAAGGGAGAGCAAAGACCCATGTTGCAATTTTTAAGCCGAAGGGGCAGTAGGTTTGGTAGGACAAAGGCCCAAGGGCAGCTCTTTGCTTTCTTAGAAAGAGTTAATGGCAGATCAAATGGAAATATGTCTACTGTGAAAAGAAGTGCAGGACTGGACCTGGAATCTGCAGTGATGTAGAGAACTCAGTCTTGTCAGTCAATTAAATCTTTTTGCTTGGCTTTTCTAAAATGAATATTTCAATGTTAAAGGCTTAGTCCCACCTCACTGCCAACAGATGGCATTTTGCTTGCATTTCCTGTATCTCTCAGAAGAGCTGGGATTGAGAGATTGGCTAGTTAAAAAGAAAGGGAGGGGGTCAGAGCCTTTGTTTTAATTAACATATTGTTGCAAAAAACCTCCCTAAAAAACATTTTTCAAACTGTATTGGAAGGCACAAAAGGAGACACAAAGAGTTGCACAGTTAAGAAATTGCAAACAAGCAGTTGACAGGTAAATTGGGTCTGATCTATTCTAAGAATATGCAGTGCAAACCAAACAATAATGGTGACATTCTGATGCCTAACCAGAAATCGGGGGAGAGGGGTTGTTTTCTTGTGGTTTTTTTTAATAAGAAAAATGCTTTAGGTGGCTCATTGCAATTATGTCTCAATTGGTGCTTCAATAAATGGCAGTGTGGAGTCTGGATTATAGGGATAAAGCATGACTGGAAAGGCACAGCTTGAATTTTGGATTGCAAGCAGTGCCTGCCATTACAGCAGTTACAGAAACAGTGCCTGACTTGTGAGCTGACCACTTTTGACTTGGAGGCATTGGAAGAGAATAAATGTGAAACCCCACGATGCCACCTCTCCAGTCCCAGCATAAGGGTACTTAATGAGCCTCCCCATGTCTTCTCTACTCGGCCAGGCAGGCTGGGGCCTGACTATTACTAATTTAAGGGCTGAATTCCCCAATGCACTGCTTGTGGCTGTCAGGCTGCAGCTCCTGGCATTTGCTTGGAAACCATATCTCAGTGTACTGGGGACTGACCAGATTACCAGTGAGGGCTGATCCCACCAGCTGAGCATGAACTGATGTCGCTGGAGAAGATATAAAAAACTTGTAAATGGTGTGGTTAAAGACAGATTACCTGACTGTGATGCCTTTTCTATGGCAGTGCTCAGCTAGCCACTCTCTGTGGGGTCAGTGGCTGTGTGCTGCTCATCCCAAAGGTCTCATCTCCTGTCTGATTTCTGATTTGAGCCACAATGACTATGGGGCAACTTTTCCTCCTCTGGTTTAGTGCTGTCATTTGTTCATTGTCCTTTAGGTGGTTTGACAAGGAATTTAAGAACAGTGAAATTTCCCACACAAGGGCTGCAGAGCACATTTGCCATTGCCCAAAGGCACCAACAGAAGTTTATAAAACCATTTCTGTGCGGTTTTGTGATGTGTTCCAGGAAGGGCTAATTAAACTTGGAGCTGGGTAGCATCTCTGAAGCAGGTTTGGCACGCTGCCTAACTGAATGATCCATCATAGTTGTTCTCAGTATCTTTTAACCAACCAGGCCCCCCTTTTGTTTGTCAGATATTTGCCACAAACACAATGCTATGGCTAGACCAGGAACAGTGAGCTGCTGTTTGGGAGGAGCAAGCAGGTCCCCAAGTAGATGCTGATGGCAATGTTAGGGTAAATAATTAATAACATCCAAGAAAAAGACACTCCTTTATGTCCAGTAGCTGAAGGTGAGCACAATTTTTTTCCTGGGTGTGATGCTAACCTTTTCCTGATAGGTTTAATTAATCCAAAGAGGAGCAAGATGCTAATTGCCCTGACTTTAAAAGGAGTATTTTCAAAGC
Source organism: Aphelocoma coerulescens (assembly GCF_041296385.1). Taxonomy (NCBI): domain Eukaryota; kingdom Metazoa; phylum Chordata; class Aves; order Passeriformes; family Corvidae; genus Aphelocoma; species Aphelocoma coerulescens. The sequence goes on along the minus strand of NC_091016.1, from coordinate 60,622,967 downwards.
CTTATAAGAATACAGTGTTTTAATGTATTTGTTGTTGGAGCAGAGTGTGTGCTCTGTACAGATATTAGACATTGTGGGATGTGTCAGGTACTTTTAATGGCTTTAGTTACAAGTATGTTCTTCAAACTGGCTATGGTTGAAAAACAAAGATGTAAATTGAGTTTTGGTGTGCAGCAGCTTAGACAATTCCTTGCATGACAGCAAAGCAGGGATCCTGTTAGGTGGTGCTTGTGTCTAACTCGAGTGAATTGGGATCAAAGTTTTTTAATGCTGCATCAAAGCATCCTAAAGGGTACCAGAGTCTAGGACTACTTGTGTCATTATCCATCAGGATGGGAAAAAGGAAGAGCCTTTTCATGCACGCTGCGTACCAATTTTGGGAAAATACTGCTGTGGTTTTATTGACTGGTTTTCCTGAAGGTGTAAACTTACTCACATTGACCATGATCTCCTATCTCCTTTATACTTAAATGGAATCTTCTGCTCCAGGGGTCAGCCCTGCCCTGGAGCTGGCATAAAATTTCACACCTGATTCTTCCAGACTTCTAATACTGGGCTCCTTCCCTTTTCTCACTAACTAATAATGAAAAATGCTCTCCTGTTTCAATTCTGTAATAGCACATATCAGTAATTAACAGTCTTCTGGACAAATCTGTACCCCAAGGCTGAATGTGGATTGTTGTGCACAGTGTAAAAATGCACCTGCTGGGATACACAGTAGTTTCATCAATTATCTTGAGGTGGCAGGGTTGTTTGCTTAGTAGTAGTTAACTACTGATACTCCTTTGCCTTGTTCTTACTGTTGTCTTAAGAGCTACTGGAAAGTTTCAGGAATGAAATTTACTCATCTTATTTTCTGTGTGGGAAAACCCATGGTATTTCTGCACAGAAATATATTTTTAGAGTCTGCAGTTTTCTCTGTATTTATTTGTGTGGTGTCTTCAGTTAAGTGTTGGAAATCTGATTTGCAGTGTACCTCCTATTAGTGGGATGATACATTCAGAAGCTCTTCCAAAAATAAATTGGTAGTTTTAGTTTAAAGGGTGCTAATCTGAACTGTGGATGCAGGCTTGCATTTCAGTTCTCTTCAAGTGAGGGTTCACCACTGGAAGCAAGTTACTCTGAAGCCATGATGTCAGGTTACACAGCCCGTGATCTGTTCAGAGCTAAAGTGGCTGTGATGGTGCTATAGCTGCCCACTTTCAAAGGTTTTCAAGTACAAATAGTGAAAGTACTCAGAGAAATAACTTTAAAACTAGCATCAGCTGTCTCAGGTTTTATATTTACGCTTTTCCAACTTCTGCTTCAGCTCTCCAACAAAATGCACACTTTTCTGCAGTTTATATTTTGTCCTTAGTGGGGAAACCAAAGATATAGAGAGAGACATTTTTTGCAATTAAAAATGGTATCTTTCATTTTAAATAGTGTATGTTAAACCCCTTGCTGTGTTACAGCTTTTCTGTTTGGTTGGTTTTATGAAGCACACAAGGACTAACACAGCAAGGAATAACTAATTTTTCTAAAATGAGAAAGAGTGTGGGTATCTGCAGTGGGGATCCTGAAGGAAAAGCAAGGGATCTACTCCTTCCCTGTCTCACAGGAAATGGAGGCAGAAATTGAAGACTGAAAGCGGGAGGGGAGAGAATCTCTATTTTTTAATCTTTTGTGGATTACATTTTGATGAAGAAGATGGTGGTGCCTGTTGTTTGCCTACTGCCCACACATACTTATTTAGAGAAACCACTGCCACGATACTAAAATGCGCAATAGACAAAGTGCTCATTAGTGCTTTCTGAAGATGCTGTGTGGCAAGGCACCTTTATCACTGTGGCATCACTCAAGCTGTTAGATGCATTTTGCTAGCAACCCAAAGAAACACAACTGTTATGCAGTAGTTAGTGCTGATCTACCATGGCATCTTGTGAGGTTTGGGCCTGTAGATTGTGTATGATTAATAACAGATCTCTGAAACCTTTAGTCAAACCAGTGCTAATAAAATTTTAGGTTGGTATTCACGTTATAGATTTTGAAACTTCAGCCAGTTAACAGTATTAGTCCTTTCATTTGGTTTTATTGAGGACTTTGAATAAGAAGATGCTGACCACACAAATATAATCTTAAACATAGTTTTCAAAATTTTTTGGTATTTGATCATGTCTGAGATCATGTCTGATCATGTCCACATGCCCATGGCCAGCCAAAGACATTCTCTGGAGATTCTGTGGTACAGATGTTGGTGCAGTTGTTTCCCTACAGGTTGCTGAATCCTGCAGCAGCATATTTATTAGGTCACTGTTACGGGAACTCAATGCCTTAGTTAGTACACTATTTTATTTCAAGGCAGATTGTGTCATTCTTTAATTAGAACACACGCAGGTTTTCAGATTTTTTCAAAAATCTTAGTGCTTTAGGAGCAATAACAAATGTCACTACAGTCCATTTATTATTTGTGAACCTTTACCCTTACTCATCATTTTAGTATTGTGTTGTGCAGATAATATTTTTCAGGTAAAGTTTTTAAAGGTTTCTAATGAAGAAATAAAACCTTTTTTCAAGTTGCTGTGGAAGACAGTAAATGGGTGCTTGATGCTTGATTTTGGCATGAGCAGTTGTATGATTCTGCAGGTTGGTATTTTCCAAGGAGCTTAACGTTTTTCATTTATAGGTTGTAAAAATTCTTAGCAAACTAGAGAATGTGCTTGCCTAATTTTAAGGGACTGTGCCTCCAAGCTTAAATGAGACCCACCCATAATTTCTTGAGAGTTAACAGAAAGACAAAAAAAAAGAAGAGTCTGTAACCCCTTATACCAGGATAATCCATATATAAATAAAAGTATGCCAAAGAGCAGTGTTGGGCAGGGAGGCTGAGATAAGCTACAAAAATTCTTTCTGTGACCTTTAAATAAGTGAAATGAGTAAGGAGCATGTCCCCTTCAGGACGCCCATAAGGAGAATGCAGACTGAGATTAGTTGAACATGTCTGTTGGCTATTAGTGTGGATGCACAAGTGCACAGCTGCCAAAGATGGAATTACAGGGAGATTGTTTGGGACAGAAGTTCCGAAATGGAATTTTTGCAGTCTGGTTTCGTTGGTTTTGCTCCTAGTCCTACAGGATGATTCTAATGAGACTTGCAAACTTCTCTGCCTGGTGTTTTTTCTGTCACTAATTCAGAAGAGAAGGATTTTCTCTGTTGTGCATTATTAGGGCAAGTAAGAGTCAAGATTCTGTAAACTAATTTACTTGCCCCAGCCAGTTTTGATCAGTTCTTTAGGATAAGCTGTAGTACAGGAGCATTCAGGTGGATTTGGAATTTAAATTGAAAATATTTCCTGGTGACATCCTAAAAGGGTATTATTCCCTAGCAAATGAGAGCTCTGTTCTCTGAGAGCTGAAGCTGCCTTAACTGGGGTTCAGAAATGGCCAGAGGAAAAAGGATTGTGCCCTGCAATTTAAAATAAAACAAAATTGCACATTCACTAAACGTTTTCTGTTCTCTTGACTGCCATTACTGTGTGGGGAGATGCTCTAACCAAAAGAAACTGCTGCTTTGTCTGCCGGCAGCCCTGCCCAAATGCTGCCTTTTCTCTCCGCTGATGTGTTTGCATGATAGAGGATCCTGTGGAAAGATGTTTTGAATTGTCAAAGGAATGAATTAGCTTTATTGTGCTGTGACCTAAATAGGATCATCAGATCAATCAGTCTGCTGCTTTTCTGTCCTCTCTGGCTTAGGTTGTGTTGCTTCTCCTTCTCATCTTGCTCCCTCTTCCCTCTGCCCCCGCCGGGCAGCCCCTTTCCCAGAGCCTTCAGGCATAATCCTTTATGATCTTGGATAAAGGAGGGCACAGCCGGGTACCCTCTTTTCAAGCAATACCTGCCCCATAATAGCCTGCACAGGCCCGGGCTCAGCCCTGACTCCCCTGCCCCTGCACTGGGACACGGGTCCTTCTTGGTGTGTTGTTGTGGTGGCTTTAGGATAAAATACTTTTTCTTCTTTATTCCCTCTCCCCTGTGCATTCTCCTCCTCCTCTTCCTCCAGATCCCAGGTTTAATGAATTGTAATTTCTCAGTAGCCGGGGCAGTATTGCGCTTCACCAAGGCTGAGGTTGCCTTGAAAGAGGCCATTGTGAGCGAGGGGAGCTGGAGACTGGAGGGCAGCTGAATGCGGTGCCGCCTGGGACAGCCTTTGTGGAGGGAGCACTTTTGTTCTCCTGAAAGATGCCGGGAGAGGGCCAGCCGGGACAGGGTCTCAGAGAGGGAGAAACCCATTCTGACCATAAATTACTGACTCCTGTGCTCTGCACGGAGTCCATTTAGGCACCAGCAAATGGTTAACAGCGTGGGTGAAGGTGGTCAAAACAGGCACAACGCTTGGGCGTCAGTTTTGAAAATACTTGAGGCATATGGACTTTCTGATGTTTCTTCATGATGGAAGTCTCACCTAGAAGTAAAAGTGCAGCTTTCAAAGCTGGGTGGTGTTGGTCTGAGGCAGGCAAGAGTCTTGTGACCTGCAGGAAGGGGTTTAATAGCCCTCCTCTGGTTCAGGCTTGCCCTGCAGATGCCTGGATGCTCTGTGCAGCCTGGGGAGGGGGTGCGTGGGGGTCACTTCGATAGTTGCACCACTCCAGACACCACAGCTGCTCAGAATGGGTGGGTAGGGGTGGCAGGGAGCAATCCTGAGCATGTCCTACACAGACACATGCCTACAGACATGCTGGAAACAACTGCCCTTCAACAGCTTCTTCCCTATGCATCCCGTGAGCTGCTGTAGGATGACACAGTGGAAACTTATTCAGAGCAGCTGAGTGACGTGTCTGTAAATGCAGAGGCATCGATTTAATTGTTTTGAGTACATCTGCTTGCCAGCATTTCCACTTTCCCTTTTGTGCATTGAACAGAGACTCACTGGAAGAGCTCTCACAATGCAGTTAGTTCCCAGATCAGTTGGATGATTTTACTTTTTCTTTCCTCTGAAAATGTCATAAATGCTACATAGTTGTTTAATGGAGGATGTTTCCATTGTCCAGATAAAGTTGCTAAGGCCTGCAACTTGAAGTTTAGGTTTTGAGATGATGGTACATTTTAGTAGTTCTATGCATCATTCCCTTAATGAACTTGATACATCATGTATTGGGTTTACCTCTCCTTCATGAAAATGAAGTGGTAAAATTTGTCTTCATTTGTGGGAGGGAGCAGGAAAGCATTGCTTTAGCTATTTTTGTGTTTTATTTGGTTTTCTTAAATACTTCCTAAATTTTTTACTGCATATACGCAGGGGCTGGTGATTAGGAAGAGAACGCTGATTTTCACTGATTCCATAGTGTCCCTGTGGACAGCTGCCCCTGGGGCTGCTGCCGGGCAGCTGCTCCGGCTGTGGTTACAAATGACCCAAGAGTGTTACTTTTCAACGTTTGCCTTTTTATAAAGCTTCAACTTTTTCAGTGGATCTTGTGCGCTGGTGCTAAGGGTTCAGGGCACTGGGTTGTGAATGGGGGCTAGACAGGAGAGTCCCTCTCCCCCAGGGGCTGGCTGGAAATATTTCCATGGAAGCTGAATATTTCCAGATTGTTTCACAGGCTGCGATGTTTTATGTAGCTGTGAATGTGGAGGGGTGGCTGCCCCAGATGGCTGTCGTGGAGCAGGTCAGCTGGAAAGCCCCTCTAAAGAGGGGATAGAGCAGGGAGGGGAGTGAAGGAATGGCTACAGCGTTTCAGGCATGCCATATGCAAGCAGCCGCTCTTCTTTACTTATCTTCTGCGTTTATGTGGCCTCTACTAGAAAATTAGAATCAGTTTAATCACTCAGGGATTAAAAACTATTATAGTTGAACTAAAAAAAGCGTTTTGCTAATGAATTCATTACACAGTTGTGATTTTGAGGATGCTGTTTGGCACTGCATCTTGCGCCTCTCAGTTTCTTTGCTCCAGTCCCTGACTTTGTAGGAAGGAGTTTCTTCTGAGCCAAACTTTGTGACCAATCCCATCCAGTACGAAGTGAAAATTACTATTTGCTGAACATCTTCTCCATGTTTTCTGTATTCCTTGTGATATTCCTGATTCCTCTTTATTTCTGTGATCCTTGTGTGGCAGCAAGTGAGTGTGATCCCTGCTTCTAAGGATGTGGTAACTCAGGCGGTAGGTTAATATTAACTTGTCCGAGGTGGAGTAGCAAGTGTGTCACAGAGCAAAGTCTCCCCAGTCTACTTGTCTCTGAGCCATTAGCATTTAAAGAACTGGTATCACAGTGTACACACCTACTGTTCATGCTGAGTTTATCTAGTTTTAACAAGCTTTTTAATTTCATTCTATCAAGTTAATTTTAGGTTGGTTTTTCTTGTTGTTTGGTGGAGGGTTTGTGAGTTCGCTCTGTTGCCAATGTTTGAGGCTGAAGTCCTTTATCTGTTTGCATAGTGACTACAATATAAATTTTCTCAAACTGCCCCATCTTTTCCCTCTCTTCTCAATGTAGGGAGGCTAAGTGCAGAGGAGCACAGGCATTTCATGCTTTAAGTTCTCAGAGAACTGCTGTTAGAAGCCGTATGTGGTGACATTTTCTTGAGACAGAGAAAGTGTTTACAAAAAGCTGGGTTGAGACAACGTGATGAATTTTATGGAAGTCAGTGGGTTTGTCTCAAGTGGGGAAGAGATTTTGTTTCTTCTTGAACTAGTGCAGACTCAGAGGTGCAGATGAGTAGCCAGACTGTGTTTCCTTTGGGGTAATCCCTCATGATAGCCATTTTTGATGTCTGACCTCTTTAACAGCATGACCTGAGGGAAGGTGGAAGCAAAGTCGGGGCGGGGAGGGGGATGAAAGGCAGACATCACTTTAGGTATTGTTTGTTGCTGGGTTTGAATGTCTGCCTCCATGCCTGAGATCAGGGCTAGAGGATAGTGGTCAAGTGCTTGTTCCCAGGCGGGAGAAATGCTCCAGGGTGGGTTGAGGATCCAGTAACAAAGAGCACACTGCACTTGGCACACATTGTAGCCCGGGGTAAAATGGAAAGGATTCCGAACTGCCCAAAGTACCCAGGATCATGCTGATTCACAATGTCTTGACCATGAAAAGGTAATGAAGTCTTGCTTCCCAGGGCTTGCAAGGCTCTGTTGAGGTTCTGTAATGACCTTTGGAAGAGTGTCTCACTTCCAGCAGCCCAGACTCCATCATTTTATAGATTGAAACTGTCTCCTTTCCCTGTGCTCCCCTTCCTACGTGCTTGAAGAAGAGGCACATGTAGGAAGAGGCACTTCCTACATCATACAAAAGATCGACACCACACTAGAGAAAAGGAGTTACCATCTCCTTGGTTTTCTTTCAGATGGCAGTGTAGCTGCAGTTAGAAATAGAGTCCCTCTGTGCTCACTTCCAGTGTGTATCCAGCAGGCACTCATTTAAAGTGGTTTTATGGTTTGTGGACGTATAGGTAATGGCAAATGTCTGACGGGGGTATTACTGTGTATTTGATTCAATACAGCACTAAATAGTTACCTTGTTATCAGACTTAGATGCCAGAGTCATTTTTTGTGTAAGGTACTTGATGGAAATCAGTGCAAAAAGCAGAGGTGCCTTCCCTGCCACTGCTGCCATGGCACCATGGTCTTCTCTCCCTTTGGCAGAGCTGAGCCAGTCAAAATGGCTCTTGGACCAGCAGCTGCTGGAGAGACCTGCTGCTCATCGTAGTTTTGATGTGAAGCCCATGTTGCAATTGCAAAAACTCTGGATTTCGAAAATATTGATAAAATGTTGATGATAGCGTGCTCAGACAATGATGAACAATTTCGTTTGCAGTCTGTTCTTTTCAGTGCTGAGTCTCAGCTGTTTGCTGAAACTTAGAAGTTCCTGTGGAGCATCTGCTTTTTACATGCTGTGGTCGCAAAGGCTGGATCCTGCTGCAGGTTTGGGGTCAGCCTGAGCCCCCTGCTGCTGGCATTTTTCTTTTTCCTGAGGAAAAAAATCCTTTTCATTGTTAACTCGAGGGGGTTTTCTAAGCTTGCTTTGTGAGGGAGGGCTTGCTTCTTGAGCCTGAACATTGTGCGAAGGGCATGCCCTGCTGAGCACATTCATTTGGTGCTTAGAATTTTCTCTTTAACTTCTGCAAAATTGCAGTTCATTCCTAGGAAGGATGGCTGTGGACCTCTCTACAGATACATTTTTTAAGACATGAGGACATGTGCATCTCAAAAAGCTGGGCTGTTTCATCTCCCTGCACAAGTTTCGTTTGATGAATAACAGAATTTCTATTAGCCAGAAGTAACTCGATTTCGTTTTTCATGTATCTGGTCTGAAATGACGCTAATAAGAATAAATTAGGAGTGTAACTGAATGAAATTCAATATGTAAAATTAGTGTGCTGATGTCTCAGGCAATGGCAGTGACTGCGGGGGGAGCAGTGGGACTGGAAGGGGAGGCAGTGCAGAGTCGAGACTGCGTGCTGCAGCCAGCTAAGGCGCAGCTCTGGATCCTTAATAAAGTGGGAGCAAGAGGGCGAAAATAAAAAAAGGGGTGGTGAGGGGAGATGGGGGAAGGATGGGAGCGGTGGGAAAGCAGAGCATCCTGATTAGCACGAAAATACAACACTCATTTGCAACTGGAAGGAGGCCGGGGCTGCCCGGCCCCCCCCCCGGCGGCACCGGGGAGGTGCGGCGGGAGGGGGCGGGGGCAGGGAAGGTGCCGGGATCTCCTGCTGCTCCGCCGGCACTGCCGGCTGGAGCCATGGGAAGGAGAGCAAGCACCTGCCAGCTCGGGATTTTCTCGAGCAGCCAAACTTGAAGAGCGGAGGAGAGGAGGAGAACAAGAACTGAGTAACTGCTGTGGACAGCAAGAAAGGCTTTTTCATCCTGCGCAAACGTGAATAACAGCTGGGGCGCTTTTTTCTCCTGTTTTGCTTGTTGGAAGTGGCCGTTTTCAGCCCACAAGGTTACATGAGAGGAGGAGAAATTCAGGCTAAAGAATTGTAAATTATTTCGTCTACCAGAAAGATCTAGACATATTTAAAGTGATTTCAGAAAACAAAAAAAGGCAGAGGGGAGAAACCTGGAGAAGAGAAATTTGGTGTGCGGAGTTTGAACAGGTTCGGTCTGGCAGTCACCTTTCTGCAGCTCCTCCTTTCTATGGGATTTCGACTCCAGGATCACGGTTCAGCACCTTGAAAATGGTGGTTTTCATCAACACAAAGCTTAAATCTCTCATGAAACTTTTCAAGAGAAAGAGTAAGTATAGCTGTATGTGCTCACTGTTCTTTCAGGAGGCAGCCCAGTTCTGAATGAACGTGCAGGTCCCTTCGGCGTCCCTTCTGCTTCCTGCAGCCTCTTTTTATCTCGCTCTTTTCATTGTTTATCATTGTGGAGTGTGTGGAGGCAGCCTTGTGAGGGTCTTTAGGACCTCTCCTTTGGGACACTGGCTTTGGAAGTGCTTTGTCACGGTGATTTTGAAGGAGCCAAAGTTCTCGGTGTGAAATGGGCAACTCGGTGACAAGGCAGGGTGTGCCGGTGTGTCGTGCTGTCCTTACGGTTTGTCAGACATCTGTCTGCTTATGCGGCTGTGGGCTTGTATCACTGAGGTATCTACATAAAGTTTGTTCAGAGCTAAGGTTTGTTTTTAAAGATGCTCTAGTTTCAGAGTGGCTTTTAAAGTCACGTGGATCTTCCTTTAAGTCATGAACGACAGACAAATCACACTAGAGAGAGTAGTTGGCAAGTGTGCACAGCTCTTCTGTTGACTAGTTCTGATGACCATTATTGCTCTGACGAGCAGTAAACCTTAATTTTGGTGTGGCAGAACTGCAGCCAGACAGTGGGCTTGGCAGCAGGTGTTTCCTCCTCCTCTTCCTCCTCCAGCCTTGCCCCGCTCCCCATCCGCCGGCTCAGCCAGGGAATGGCATGGGTACCTTTCATTGACTTTAAGTGTCACGTTTTCTGTTAGATGGGGGTGATTGATGCTGTAACCAGGTAGGTGATGACCTCTCTGTTTTCTGTGATTTAGGGTTGACCGCTGGTTAGCAAGAACAGGAAGAGTGGGCACAGGCTGAATGTGTATCTGCCGTGTTGCAGTCTGTGAGAGGGTGCAGGACCAAGACACAGAGATGAGGACACTCACTGAAAGGCTTTAAAAACCTTTTTCGAGGTCTGAAACTAATGTAAAAAATGTGAGGGAAGGCAGATAAGAAGCTGCCCTCTACCTCAAGTCATTTTAGGAAGGAACAGGCATTGAGCATTAGGCTGTAGATAGGTTTTGAGAGGCATAGCTTATTTTCCCTAATGAATACCAATTGTTTCCGTCTGAAATGATCCCAGCAGATACACAGTAGTGTTAAGGAAAGGGTAATTTTTCAGATGACAGGAGGCTGTTGCCTACTTTTTGCTTCTCAGTTTTACATACCTCCTCTGCTATCACAAGGGCATCAGACAAACCACAAAGTGATGCCGCAGGCAGCGCGGCGGCAAAGGGAAGATGCAGAACTGACAGCAAGGCCAGGGGCAGTGGAGCTCTGGCAGCAGGGCAGGTGCTTGGAAGGCAGCACATCTGTAGTGGCTTTTCCTGCTTTGGAGAGCTGAAAAGCAAGGATGTGCAGCATTCTTGGCCAAGGGATGGCTGGGGAATAATAAAATATGACCCCCAACTGCCCTTTTTTCTGTTTACAGCAGGGTAGAGGATAAGGCCGTTCAACTGTAGAAGTTTTTATTGATGATAAACTGGAAACAAAAGGCAGTGGCTGTCTCTCGGGAAGCATAAATGATAAACAAATCTTGATAATATGTGCTTTGGCTGTTTCACTGCTAGAGTGTCTGTAGGGAACTTTGAACTTGAACAAGGTCTGTGTTTTATTTTCACATGTCTATTGACTGCAAAGAGGTGGCCAGAGATAGCCCTCTTCAGTGCATTTGTGCTCTGAGCAGTATTTGTCCATGGAGTTGCTTTTGTTTATATCTGCTTTCCACTCACCACAAGGGAAAGTCGCTAATTTATTTGTTTCATTGAAATGTTCTTTTCTGGTTTGAGCAGTCATGAGGTCAGACAAGGTTGTTTCCCAATACAGATGAATCTGTTGTCATCTCTCATGAAGACTGTAATATTCCCAGGGGCACCTTTGAGGCAAGAGGAAGCTATTCTGCACTGCACAGCACCTTCCATGGTCAGGGAATGGAAAACTGATTCCTTTGTGAAGAGTGGGAGCTAGAGGGGGGGAGGGAAACAGAGTTGCAAGTTTAGAGTAAATAAAACAGCAATTATAGAAATGGAAAGAGCAAAAGATATTTCCTGCAGAACATAATTTTAGAGTAGAAATGCAAGGAAGGGTTTTTTAGCTGTCATGGAAGTGGGGTTCTGGAGAGTATTTTGATGGGTCTGCAGCGGCAAACAGTGCTTCTTTCATTTGTAGATGTTGTGTGGGAAACTTACACGTGGGATTTCGTGATAGAGCTATCTGCAATAACATTTAATTTTCTTCTTATTATGTCTCTCTGCAGCTGTTTCCAACCTAGATGAAGAGAGTAGATGGACTGTGCACTACACTGCTCCATGGCACCAGCAGGAAAATGTCTTCCTACCCTCCTCAAGACCACCTTGTGTGGAGGACCTGCACAGACAAGCCAAGCTGAACCTCAAGTCAGTGCTGAGAGGTAAGACACTGCTACCGACACAGACATGTCCTAAAAGGACTGTACATTTTGCCACAGTCTTTGCAAACACAGCACATGTAGAACATTAGTGGGATTTTCCCACTCGAAGGGGCAGGGGAAAAATTATTTTGCTATGAAGAGACAAGTACATGTGTTACCTGACAGAGCACTCTGAAATAGAAAAGCGTATCTCTTGGCCGTTTCCATTTAGTCTTTGGAGTGTTTCCAAAATGATACCCTCAATTTCAGTAAGTCCTGAATTAGTCCATTTGTAGGGTAAAAAGCACATCAGAGGTGTTTCATTTGGTGATTTCTTCTGTTGTTGTACAGTGTAATTTCCAGGGTTGTGGCTGCTTGTGAGAAGCTGGAAAAAGTGCTGAGGGCTGAAAAGGGACATGGGGAAGAGGGCACTCACAAGGACTCTTCCAGTAATAAAAGTGCTTTCTTGTAGAAGGGTTCAGCATATTTTTAAGGCCCAGTTTTTACCCATAGTACCTTCATTGGGGGCTGTATCTGTGCAGTCTGTCGTGGGAGGCATTGTGTTGTGTCAGTGCAGCCGTGAGAACAAAGACAGGCAGCCAGCAAGGAGGCCTGCAGAATATCTGTCCCTGGGCCAGACATAAAGTTTAAAATAACAGTATAATGTTCGTGTTCTGGAAACGGTTAACCTAGATTTTTCTTTACACTGGCTATTTAACAAAGGGGGTTACCCTGCAAAGAGCCAACTCGTTCAAGTCCCTTTTTGTTTCAGCAGGAACTGCAGGTACTTGATACCTTGCAAAGTTAACCTGATTTAAAAGAATATTGTATTTTTTATTTGTTTAACATGACATTACTGCTTTTTAGACTTGAAGAAAGCTTCATTTTATATGTCTGAATAGAGAAGTATTTGACCGCCATATTTCATTTCTCTTGCCATTTCCCCAGTTAATTGATTTTCACTGTCTCTTACTAGGTGCTTTTTGTTATCATTTAATAGGGAAGTCTTGACAGCCAGTGTTATTGGCTCCTGTATGGCTCAGCAGATAGCCTGTGTGCCCTCTATACTTATTATTGGATTAATACATTTGTGCAGTTCCTTAGCCTTGAAACATTTATAGTTCTCTTGCAGGCACACTTACCAGTCCTTTACAAAATAAAAATATTTGCCTGCTATAAATGAAAAAGAGTACTGATTGTTGTTAGCTTTTTGTGAACCTTAACGACTCATTCTAATATTGTTTTCTGTTCTTGTTTTGGACTGTTATTAAAAAGAAACCTGCACAAGCTAAAATGCTGCGCTGATTTTCTTGAGTTTTATCAGAAATTTGTCTACTGCAGTTCTGTCTTCTGTTTAAACAAATTTATATCTAATATATTTGTGTGAAACCAAGTAATATGTGCTGCTTCCTCCTCTTACACACCTGGAGTTATTTTGGTCTGGTGGGATTTTTCTCTGGAGGTGTGCTGCTCATTATAAAAAAGAAGTTATTCAGTACTACTACAATTTTCCAGTTAGCCATCTGAGTTAAGTAAACTGGCTTGTGTACATGATGTAGGACTGCTTAGCAATGAAGTGAGTTTCAGTTTCATGCTTTCAGGGTAGTAACTGAGAGAAGAAACTGTGATGATACCTTCACCAGACCTCATACTGCTGATTTAGTGAGCACAACTCTTGTTATTTATTTATTTACTTATTTGTTTAGCCTCAAGCTCTTTCCTTGAGCCATGCTTTTTTTTTCCCTAAGTACAGTTTTAAATAACTCCTTACTGTTGCCTGTCACTGTCCTGAGAAGCTACAGCCATGAGTAGTAGTAAGAGAAGCCCTGACTAAAGTTTTATCAGTTTAACTCTGCTGCTGCTTCAACACTGTAAAATCAGGAAGGCACTGGTGCTTCTGATTATACTTGGAGAATTGGGTTAGGAGTTCTGTATCCAGAGCAGAGTTTCATTCAGTGTAAAAGCACTGTCAGAATTGTGACATAATTTTGACAACTGCCGAACTGCTTTTCCACCTGTTTCTTTAGAAAAGACAACGTTTTCTAAAGCTTCTTAATAGGTAGAAAGGAAATTCAGTGCTGTGTGACCATGGCATAGAAGAGCTTGAAGTAGTCTCATGAGAAGCACCATTGGGCTAGCATGGGGACTTCAGCTCTGCATGTCTTGGCCTCATGATAAAGCTTGCATTTTGCCATCCTTTTGGTGTTTCAGATTCTTTGCTTGAAGTAAACTGTGGAGCAGTAGGACAGCTGTATGTGACCCAACATGCTGTATAGGCAGTGGGGAAAGAGTAACACTGGATGACAAAATGCGCTGTACTCTGTGCAGGAAGTGGGATGAATCTCTTTTGTCTCCAAAAGGTGGCACAAAGGGAAACTGGAAGGAAGTAGAACTAAAGCAAATATAATTTTTCCTTTATGCTAAGTCAGAAATGAAGCGGTGGACGTGTTACAGAAGTGGAGAAATACGAGGGCAAAGATATTGAAGTGCCTTTAATAAATTTTTGGGACTATTTGAAGGTTTTTAAGAATAGGTGAGACAAGCACTACTCAAAAACCATTTGTGTTTATTTAATCCTATCTTTCAAGGAGGTTGGGAAGGAAGAAAGAACCTCTGGTGGTCCCCTTGAACCTGATAATGGGGTCTTGAGGACTAAGTAAGCAGCTATTGTTCAGACCATCAAAAGGCATGTTTGAAAGTTTTCCAGTCCTGTTCTTGTTCACATTATGAGAGCTGATGTTATTGGTACATAGCAGCTTGACTGAAGACTATTAATTTGTTGCTACACGTGGCTCCCCTGTGAATGGAACAGGAAGTATAAAACTTAGGTAACAAATAGTAATTGATGTGTAGTGCACATTTAAACCACCTGTAAAAGTATCAAATGTATAAAATCTTTCAAAATAATTCAAGCAAAGTATTTCTATCAGGGTATTTTTACCCATCTAATAGTAACCAGATGGAATCCTGGCTAGCTTTTAAGACAGTCATTGCAAAGGTAGACTATTTATTCTGGTACGATTTTAACAGCAAATTCTTTACAGCATGGGTCTAATTAAAAAAAAATCTAATGAAGTAAATAAGCTGTCTGTTATCTAGAATAAACTTTTAAGTACCACATAAGAAGCAGAAGCCAGTAAAGAATAGCTACCTAAATTGAGAATTTACTTAAATTAAGCTACTTAAATTAAGAATAAAAAGTTAGAGATATTAAAATAAATAGTATATAACCTGTCTTGAGAGAAATAAGTACACCGTCTGCTAATCTCTGCATACATTTTCAGGAATCAGTGTTGTGTTTGGAGAAGGAAAAGATTTTTGCCATTAGTTTTTGTGCAGTTGATTATTTTACTTTGTATATTATATATTGATATGTCCCCTGCTTATCAACACTGTGGAAACGGATGTGGTATGTGACAGTAGATGTTGCATAGGAAGATATTTTAGGTTTTTACCTATTAACTAGCTTTTTATCCTTTTGAAATGAAGGGGAAATACTGTGCTTTTCCTTTATGAAGCTACTTTCAAGTGTAAATGGTGAGATCTTGCATTGAAATTCGTTCGTAAGTGAGGTAGAGCTTCTTATCCTTCTTTAGGGCATGCAGGTGCTCTGCTGCCCTTTGAATTTTTAAAAAGCAGTATTGTCCAGTAATCTGAATTAGAAAATGAAGCACCTGGAACCTGGAAAGTTTGGGATGCATAGTCTATCTGTTGCTGAGAACTGAAGTTGCTTTATGTAACCTATATTAAAATTTAAAGTTGTTATTGACTAAAATCAGTGGCTTGATATCTTAAGCCCAGGCTGTGTTACTTCATTGTAAATGAAAGGTCTCAGTGGCTTAATATGATGGCTTGGGAAGAAGAGTAACTTCAGCTGCACTTCACAGTCACGGTGCCATTGCAGTTTGATTTAAACGTTCGGAAAATGATGCAGTTCTTGGGTTGTGGTGATAGATACCATATTTTTTCTTAGTGTTTTGTTTGCACTGGATAAAGCAGACTCTCCTTTTCTTTGGGGAAGAAGCCAGCACCTCAGAGTGCTTGCTGAGGTAGATGGAGTGCCACGTGCCTTGCAAGATGCATGTTTTCTTACCCTCAGGGCCAAGCTACTCTGGCTGGCCTTTCCTGAAAGCCTGTCCTATGCGGCCTGTTCATAATGTTTTCATGGTCACTTTGTGAAAGGTGTTTCGCAATATACAGATGTTCAGATAGAAACAATACTAGCCACTGAGGAGTCTTAACATGACTCTGTGCTTTGTGTCACTGTTTTGTCCTAGGAAGTCATGAAAACAGGAGATGAAGATGACAGATGGGAAGGAAGAGCTGAGACTCTGCATGGGGCCAGGATCCTCAAATTAGTCCTGTCCCTTGCTGTGTGCTCTGCTCTGAGGCTGAAGGACTACTAGACTTTTCTAGTCTCATGTTGCTAATGTCTGCTGAGTGGCTGGACTTGCGCTGAGTCTGGTCTGGGCGCTAGGAGAGGTGTGAGTTTGGTGTTGTTCAGAGTGGCATTGCTGAATCTATGCTGAAAGGCCCAGTGCCACCTACTGCAGTATTTCCTACAGTATTCTTGGTCTGAGGGTGAGCGCTTCAGTGAGTGTTCAACCAGAGTCGAGAGGGTAGCACTGTAAAACAGCTCCTATCCTTGACACAGTGCATTGACAGATCTGGCTCGTTGCATGGCCCTATCTGAAGAAAGGTGTCTGAGGAAGTCTCTGAAGTGCAGTGGTCTTCAGCTGGGAGTTCAGATAGAACCGCTGTAGTATATAGCAATGACACAAATACTTGGTAGTAAAAGTAAATTGAGACTAATCCTCATTTTCTGAACTGTTATACTCTAAAATTGACAAGCAATAAGGTATGAAGTGTGAAGATGGGGAGGAGGCACAGCACTGTTGTAGTGTTGCTTTGCTTAACTGCTTGGGGTGTATCATAAGTGTGTCTTGTTTACCTTCTGAGCAGGTTTGCAACATGAACAGTGTGTTACCAGTGGAGGTCCAATGTCCTAAAAGGAAAGCCTAAAGTTTAATCTGAAATGCATTGGCCTTGGATAATCTTGCAAATTATGATGAAGTGAAGGAACAGAAAAAGGAATTCTTACCATGTACCTGAACTGTTTGTTTCTACCTTTTTTTTTTAGCTATTCTAAATTCTCCCTCAAATGTGGATATATGTCAGTTGCAGTGATGGGAGCCAGAGCAGGGAATATATAGTTGAATTTCCGAGGGGCACTTGTCTTTCAGTTCCTGCAATTAGCAACGCAGAGCACTTTTGATTAAAGAAAAAAAAATAAGTGGGGGAGTACAAGCTCCACCATTGTGTGTTGTCATTTCTTCATGAGCTGGGATTCAACAGGCATAAAGGGCAGAGATGGAATAAGTGTATTAATGTTAAAGGTCAAACACAGCCACACTGAAATGATACCAGGCTGTTAGGAGATATCCAGCTCCTGAAGAGTGTTGTGGACCCTCTCTGCACTCTTGAAGTTGCAGATGAGCTGCAGTGTCATGTCATGCGCTGCTGGTCAGTGTCCAGACTGGTTGTCCTTTACAGCAGATAACAAAGTGTTTGATGTGACTGAGGAAGGTGTTGCTGTAAATAGTGGGAATGGTCCACATGCCGACTTTCATACTCTTTCAGACTATAACTGCTGAAACTTCCTGCACAACTGCCTGTACTTTGTACCCTCCCCCTCCTCCCCAGGGTAATTGTGTTGATTCAAGCTACATACATAATATAGGGCTCGTTGTTCCAATGTCTGCGATGATTCATTTATTATCTCATCTTCAGAAGAGCTGGATTTGGCTGACTCTAGCTTCTGTTTAGCTTTGTTGGCCAAATTCAAGGAATGTATTTAAGCAGCAGTGATTGAAACACTTGATTTGTTTTCCAGAAGACATCTGGTTAGCATTGTCAAATAAAACCGGATTTAAGTAGTTAGTCATAAAGCCTCTATTATGTCTTGCTACAAGACCCTCCAGACAGGTATGTGTTTAGCCTTTGTTTTCTCAGTGCGTCTGCCAGATCACTGTTCAGATGAGCAATATTAGGGTCAGACCTACTAGTCGATAATCCTGCTGAGAAGATTATGGACTTAAAATAATCTTATGTTTCATTAAAGAGCTGCAAAATAGGGGGAAACCACTTCTTATTGACAATAGCTGTGGTTCAGGTTCAGAGAGATGTCAAGATGTGAACTCCCTACCAACTGGAAAACTTAAGTAAAGGCCATTAAAGGCTAGGAGTAGACCATGTGTTCCTGAAAGGCCTTGGAGTTATAAAATCAAAAAATAGAAATCAATTTATTTTTAATTATTTTAGTTTCAATTGTCAAGTTACTATCAGAGCTTCTGCTCTTGTATTCTGCTTTTTTTACTGTTACTGAATTAATTCACCATACATCTGTTGATGGTTTTGGCCAAGTTCCATACTCCAACTACCCTCTCTAATAAGGAATTTCAAAAAGCAAATACTCAAATGAAATGAAACAGAATTTGATCAAGAGGCTACAGTGCATGTGTTTGAAAGCTGGTCTTGTGCTGCAAAACTGAACTACTTGGAAGCATCTAGGTTGCTTATTTTTAGGTTTAGTTTATGTAGTGCAGTGCTGAGTGCAAAAACATAAAGAGTGGTTATATGTAGATTGATTGCATGATACACATGAGCAGTGAAAGAAATTCCAGTGAAAAGGTTTAAAGAAGATAAAATTTGTTTCAAAATAATACCAATGGTACTGTTTTTTTTTTCTTAAACTAGATGAATGTGGTTTTTTTGGAAGCTATACCTGAACGATTATTGAACCCATTTCAGATCTATGCCTTTAGTAGAAAGAATAAGTTGGAACTGTTAACTGTCTGTAGCATATTTAAGTGGTAGGTAAAGCATCTTCCGTCACAAGGAATATTGAACTTCCAGTTAATTTCCTTTTTGCTTTTCTTCCTCCTTACTCTCTTAGATTAGGATGTTATGTGCTTGTTGGTAGCATTTTAGATAGCTTTTACATTTAAAACGTTCTAGGAGGAAAAATAGTGAAAAATCCCTTCCTATTTTTACATTAGCTGTGTTCAGTTGTCTAAGAAACAAAAAATATCCATAAAAATGCTAGAGAAAAAGCAGGGAGCATTATTTTAATGCAAGCATCAAAGATTAAAAGGAAGCAAATATGCTGTTAAACTTAAGACATCTTGTCACCACTAAATGCAGTCGTATAAGGCACTTGCAGAAATTTAAATTAACTTGAGACAAACGGTGATAATTATTTTGAGCACTCCCTAGTGACAGCTTGTTAACAAATATAATTTGTCATGGCTGTTGCATTTTGGTGCCATTAGATGGGTTTTCTGTATCGCTAAATCATGCAGATCACCTGGGGAATTAAAGATTGGTATTAAATGCACTTGTTTTTTAAAAGCCCCAAGAAAAGAAAGGAATGATCAATGCGTTTGCATTTACTTGACCCTGTTAACAGTATTTTGACGTTGAATAGTTCCTTTTAATTTGGATCCTTCTTAAACACCTGCATCTGATTTAGACTTGAAAATAAATATGTCCGCTTGTTTTCCTTTAATGTTGCGCTTTCATGCCCCGTCTTTGTGCTACTCTAAGTGTCTGCACAGCTGAGCCCTGAAGCTGCTTGGAAGGGTGGGCTTCCCAGCCTGACTGGCCTCTAGTTACCATGGCAGGACATGCTTCCCAACATTTGTGTGTTGGAGGAAATAGACCTAACATAAATACATTTGCTCACTTTCAGTAAGACTTCTTTGAAGTACCCATTCAGCATCTCTGTTGCACTCCAGCAGCCCTCTGTTAGGATTACCTTCATCCCCTTGGAGCCCGAGACATCTTTGTTTCTGGATAACTCTGTCATTAAAAGCTACCTGTGTGTCTGAGCTTGGCTACTTTTTAATGAGAGGGAACATGCGAAATAGTCTTTAAAAAAGTCTAATGGACCTTTCAAGTACTTACTTACTCATCAAGTAAGATGGCTTTGAAGCAAACAGCTAAGTTTTACTGGTGGGTTGGAAACTTGCCACTT
Organism: Aphelocoma coerulescens; assembly: GCF_041296385.1. Classification (NCBI taxonomy): domain Eukaryota; kingdom Metazoa; phylum Chordata; class Aves; order Passeriformes; family Corvidae; genus Aphelocoma; species Aphelocoma coerulescens. The sequence goes on along the minus strand of NC_091016.1, from coordinate 60,603,339 downwards.
TAAATGGTGCTTGTGAAGAAATGTGTTGGTACCAGTGTTCGCTGTGTCTGGGCTTGTCTTGGGCTTTTCTGTATGTAGTGATAAAAGATGTAGAGGTATCAGAATAAAACTGCATTTTGGGGCAAGGGACGGGAATAATAAGGAAGTTGGCTTGACTGACAAAGGCTGGTACTAGCCAAAGCACCTAGATTGAGCTGTTGATCAGAAGTTTTTTTCAGCTGGGTGGCAACAGAACTCCATCTGTTGAAATCCTTGACTTGTTTAATTGGGAGTCTGAACAAAACGGTGCACTGGATATATCACAGCTGAAGTTCATGAACTTGCTTTGCAGTCAGCATTGGTTACAGTTCAGTTGTTACACAAGTGCATCATTGCTGTGGCTTTACAACATATTTTAAAGCTTTGATATATGAGCAGTCTCTGTGATAGTCAAGTTCTGCAGATGATATGGGGATTTATATATTTAAAGAAAATGGGACATGATCCAAACTGAGTGAATTTTTGGGAGGAATGTAAAGTGGTAGAGGCAAGCTGTCTGCTGCATATTTAGATCCCAGGGACAAAAATAGGTGCTGTGTTGGAATTAAATTGAGCTGCTTTTTTTGAAGTAATATTTAACTTGAGATATTTGTGAGAAACAAGATTGCCTTTGTACAGCTGTGCTTTTACATAGCCTGTCTCATCCACGCACAGAGAACTGTGCATTCTTAACCCCAGTTTACAAATGAGGGAACCATAAAGGGGCACAGAGTGAAAGGTAGTAATTTTAGTTAGATCTACTAACCAAAGAAACCTGTGAACTAGGGTAGGGTGTCTGTTTTAATTATGGTCCCAGGCATAATAATTCTCAACAAGCTCTTTATCTTGAAAAGTTACCTCCCTGAAATTCCCCATTTAACTGTGTAGTTGAGTGTTACCTTGGTTTTATCTACGTCTTACCACAGTAAGCAAGCAGAGAGGCAGCCATACCCTTTGAAGAGGTCCTAGTTCTGTGCTCAGAGTATGTTTCAGTACTTAGCACCAGACCATATGACAGTCCCAAACAAAGCACAACTCTGGCCATTACAGGTGACAACTTTTTGCTTAGTGTTCCACGTACACCGTTACGAAGGTGGAGATTCAGCCTGTGCTCACCTCATCTGTAAAGAACTTAAATTTGTATCTAAATGAAGAATACTTTAACTTGCAAAAGCACATCATCCTTAGAAGTAAAGATGTTGATATCCCTGTTAGGTTCTCTTGCCCCTCATGAGAAGGGCCTGCAGCGCTGGACCCAGCACTGGCTGTTACTGGTGTGGTGGCGATGTGAGTTAAGGTATCTTGAGTTCTTCCTTAGTTGGAATTTTCCTGAGGTGCCTCTCTGTGTGTTCATATGCTGCAGACTGTGTGTACATACCTGTTTGGACTCTGAATTTAGGAGGCACGTACATGACATTTAGATCATGTCATGTCTGTCTGTAGGGTCTAAGTCCTTGACTGGATCTAACCCAAAGTGATTTGCTTGGATGCAGCAATGCCAGCTCAGAAATCCAGGTCTTCGACACCCACGCCTGTCTGTCACAAGCCCACAAGGTCTTAGTTGTCTTAACTCAACTGGAAAAACAAATTCAGAATATCTATCAAGTAAATTAAAATTATATGCAGTTACTTGCTAGTGGTGAAAGTAATTTCTTTTAAAACCAAAAGCAGTGATACTTTGCAGTGATTAAAGTGCAGTGTAACCTATAAAATAAGAGGTAATTTTAAACAATTCGCGTTTACAAGACAGATGTATATTATACTAAAGTTTGTCTGGGTTTAGGTGAAATTTTGAAAAGCTACTTGTAAGACAGTGCTTGTAATTGTGACTTAGGGAGGAACATGGTTTGTGGATATTTACAGAAGAAGTTGACTACAATGTTTGAAGACTGGAAAAAGAAAGATTTCTGACCCTGGGGAGTAGAGTGGTTTTCCAGTGATATGTGCAGTGAATGGATAAATGTGTTTTAATATACTAGTCAGCAGATTTATTTCTGTAGTTGACAGTTTAGCTGACTCGAGCAGTTAATGGCTTTCTGTAGTTAAAAAAAAGAAAAAAAAAGAAAAATAGAAAAATACAAGTTACAACATGAAAGGCTCTGCCAAGAAGTCACCCGGACTTCAGCTGAGATAGTTTTTCCAGCTTACAGATGCAGCTGTCAGCTTGTCAGATGTCTCTTCTTGCTGACAAGGAGACAGCAAGGTGGTGTAAAATTGAGTAAGTGATGTTTGTCTGATCTTTCCCCTTTCTACCTCTGTACCTGGGAGTTTCTGTTTCAGCAACTCTGGGCAGCTCTGCCAGGCGGGCAGTGCATCTGCTCCTGGTTTGACTTACATTTTCTCTTTAGATTTTAGCAATTAGTTGTGAGTTCCAGGTCCTGTTCTTGCATACAGGGCAAATTGAGATGTTTCCAGGATCTGATTTTTCTGTCTTTCATTGCTTGACCCATGCAATGGGATGGGTAGTTACTCCAAGCAAATTGGAGCTATTTAGATGTCTGAATAACTTTGATGCCAAGTTTCTAAGTTTATATTAGTGAATATCATTGTCGCAAGATGGTCGGCGATGAAAGAGACAGGGCAGATTGCGTGGATGCAATAAGCTGATTTTATTGATACAGAGCTGAGTATTTATACCTTTTCAGCAGTTACTAAAAATAAATTCTTATATAAGCAGCAATCACTATAACAACCATATCCGTGTTTCTTAATAACATTGCAAAACTAGACGATAGCACTAACACAGGCACATACCAAGCATGCCGCTCCCTTATGCTATTTCATGGTAGGCCGTACTGCCTGCCACGGTTTGCGGCCCAGCAGCGTTAGCGCGTCCAGTTCTGACATGAGTTTAGCAGTGCTCTCACTTCTGCTTTCTAGCTGTATCTCCACATATCATGGTAGTTTAATTCTCTAACCAATGCCTTTGCTGGTTGCTAATAAATATTTAGAAATGTGGATTTTAGTTTTTTAGTATTATACTCTTCAATATATACTTGTGAGAGTGTGCCCAGGTGTGTACATGTGGATGTAGACAGCTACAGAGCTTAAGGCCTGATCCTGCAACAGTCATGTGAGCAGTGTTTGCTTACAGGAGTAATCTGAATAATCTCATTAGGGCTAATTTAGTGAGTGATGGGTGCACTTTCAGGTCTGAGATGTGAAGGACTGGTCCAGGGTAGTGGCATAAGGCTATGGCTCTGTGCTCTTACTGGGGTTGTGCGTTAAGGACAGATCTCAGGCTCAGATGGGCTCTAGCCCTGAAAACCAGCACCTGGAGGCTTTCTCCCTACAGACAGGTATATATGGGGCACCCCAATACTGACAGGCAAAATAATTGCTTTATGAAGAAGCTTGTTAAAAATAACACTTACTCTTGCAGAGCTCATTTACAATAAGAAAAAAATTAAGCACAGCTTCTGAAAATAACTGAATCCATCTCCCTCTGACCAGTTCTGCTTCTGACAGGTTGATGCATTTTGCTTCATATAAACTTCAAGATGCTGCCGCAAGTTTTACTGGTAGGAAGCTCAGTAGGTACAAAACATTACCATATTTGGGTAATAATGTGGGAAATGGCATCCCTGCTGCTGGGTCCAACCAAGTTGGTAAAAGAAGAGGAAAAGAGCCAATGCATCCGGTCCCCTCACAGCAACTCAGCCTTCCATCTGTCGCGGCACGGTGTGGCGTGTAGGTCTGACAAGGTAAACGTTAATCCTACTTTACCATGGTAATACCATGTCAGACGAATTACTGAGCTATCACTGCTGTGCCTTCTGTTCACTCCCATGATTTGTGGCTCAAATTATCATGCAAGAATATGGTTTCAGTTGTTGGAAAAGCAGTAAATTCCCTCTGTGTGTGGGATTTGGTACTGTGTGTTACTGGCTCAGGGGCACATACAAGTCCTTGTATGAAACAGAGAAAGATCTAGTCTGAGAGGCCTTGGAGGTATTTTCATACACTTGGCCTGACAGTCTGTCACAAAGGCCATAAGCTTTTATATGGAGAGGTTGAGTTATTCACAACAGTGCTGAATTCAGTGCCTGTGGATCAAAACTCTGGTGCAGGATTGCACATGGCTGGTTGAACCTTTGGTCTCAGTTTGGTGCTGCAGGTACCTGTCTGTCCCCCAGCTGTTGAGCAGAGATGGGTGATGCACAGGACATGTCGTCCCCAGCACACTTCTCTCTGATGCCGAGATTTAGCAAAGGCTGCAATACTGCAATCCTGGGCAAGTATACGAGTGGTTGGGTATATAGCAGAGACTTGGGCATGATTGTATTGGGCACTGACAGGTTTAACACATTTTCTTTGGTTGTATCTCCTGAAGCCCGTTCTAATAACTGTGGAAATTATGAGGGGGCCCTTAAAAGGGTTTGACTACATTTCCCATGCACTTTCTTCACGCCTAACTAAAACCACCCCGTGAACAGCAAAACACAAGGAGAAATTTCAGGAAAATTTTCATTTTCTAATTTGTGCCACATAAGTGGAAATATAATATACTATAATATACTATAATATACTATAATATACTATACTATACTATACTATACTATACTATACTATAATATAATATAATATAATATAATATAATATAATATAATGACAGTCATTTTTAAGCAATGCTCATAATACAGAGGAGGTTCTGAAATTTAATGTATCACTAGTATAGAAGAAGACAAGAACTAATCTGTGGTTTCACCTAGCCTGAAAAGCACTTGCAGAGCAGCAGAAGGTGACAGGCAGTGTCCCTGTGCACTTGGCCCCAGAAGCAGTCAGGAGATGAAGGGGAGGTAGCTTCAGACTTCTGAGTTGTGGCACTACCCAGTGCAGCCACCGACTGCAATTGCCAAGGCAGAGACACTTTCCTGATTTTCCTGCAATTAGTGTTTATGTGAGCAAAATTGTTTCATCTAGGGCATAGTCATATTGTTACACATTTCAGATCAGATTCTCGCAAAAACTGTGACTTTGAGCTTGTCTGCAGCATGTGCTGCAGATTTGGACTGGCGGGCGCGTCCTCAGGAGCGGGCGTTTGTGTCCTGCCTGATGCAGTGTCCTGGGGTTCGACCTGGCAGTTCTTCGGCAGAAGTATGGAAACACTGTGCACAGTTTTTATGTTGTATAATGTGGGAAATGGCATCCCTGCTGCTGGGTCCAACCAAGAGTGTGTATGTCCCTGATTCAGCTGGCACTAATGTATTGTCATTCTTTAAAATGAAGATTTTTTAATAACTGGAACTGGATGGATCCTTCTGTTACCTAGTCAGCTTCAGTACAGACGTCTCTGAAATAACATGCATAACTGTAAGAACTTTTTCACTTAGTGTACAGTGCTCTTCTCTGTTTGGGGTTGTCAGAATAGGACAACGCATTGCTCCTCTGGGAAGAAGGGAGTCTTTCCTAGAGTAAGCATCTGGAATATTTTCCTAGAGTAAGTATCTCTAGCTTCTTCATCGGTATTTTTTTTACGAAAATAAAACCCCTGTAGCTGAAAAAGATGAACCTGATTGCTTACAGAAGACCATGTGCATCTCTAGTAATAGTAAGGAGGTGGAGGGAAGGAGCCTCCAGCTAGAACAGTTTTTAAACAGCAATTGCCACCTTTGGCTTGGCAGTGACAGTACCTTCAGTCAGGTACAATGTGTGACCTTGTGTTGTGCTTGTGGGCTGTTGCAGCACGAAGTAAAAGATACCTGCCTAAAGCCCCTGATGAGGTTTGTTGGCCTAGGGTGCCATCCACACTGTGTTTCTCGCTGTGCTGCAAAATGTACAGTGACAGTACATTAAAAGAAAAGCTGTTCTTGGGTACAAATCACCTTTTTCTTGGTTTCACCTAGCAGTTTGTAGCAATTTTGGCTTCATCAGCAACGTTGCTGCAATAGCTTCTGAAGCTACATGGATTTTGTATTGTGGACAGCCGGAGGTTGTGAGCTTGATAAGCTGACAGGTTGTTATTGTCAGTCACCTGAAGTTGTGATGGACTTGACACCTTCAGTGTTGATTTCCTTAAGTTTTTGAAGCTTTTCTGGGCTTCATGAGGTGCAGTATTCATCATCTTCACCTTCTTGGTTAGGAAGATAAATAATGTCAATCAACATCAGAGCATTCATTTATCATGCTTCAGAAGAGCCTGTCGCCTCCAGAAGAGTCCTGTGACAACTGTGGCTCCATGGGAAGCCCACACTGGAGCAGGCTTCTGGCAGGCTCTGGGAATCCATGGATAGAGAAGCCCAAGGAAGAGCAGATTTGCTGGCAGGACTTCTGACCCTGTGGGGAACCCACACTGGAGCAGACTGTTCCTAAAGGACTGCACCCATGGGAGAACCACTGCTGGAGCAGTTTGTGGAGAGTTGTAGCCTGTGGGAAGGACTCACGTTGGAGAGTTTTTACAGGACTCTCTCCCATGGGAGGAACTCCACACTGGAGCAGGGGAATGACCGCCCTGAAGAGGAAGTAGCAGCAGAAACATGATGAGCTGACCATAACCCCCATTCCCCATCTCCCTGCACTGCTGAATGGGGAGGAGGTAGAGAACTGGGAATAAAGTTAAGCCTGGGAATGAGGGGAGGAGGGGGTGAAGTGTATTTTTTAGGATTTGCTTTACTTATTATCCTGCTCTGATTTTGATCAGTAATAAATTTAACTAAGCCCCCTAAATCAAAACTGTTTTGCCTGTGGTGTTAACTGGTGAGTGGTCTCTCTCTGTCTTTTTCTCAACTCATGAGCCTTTTGTTACATTTTCTCTCTCCTTCCCAGCTCTCTTCAGAGGAAGAGAGCGATAGAGCAGCTTCGGTGGGCATCTGGCATCCAGCCCAGGTCAAACCACCGCAGGTATTCTTTTGGGGTGTGCCATGATGTCAGATGTTGGAGAGTTGCAGGAGTGGCCAGCCAGGACTTTAAGCCTTACTCCAAAAATGGGATGAAAAATAACTGCATTCTTACGCACCCTTTAGGTTGTATTCATGTTTGTTTGCAGTGATTAATGATTGCTCTGAAGGTAAAAGTTGCAGTGGCTAAATTGACAGCTTAGCGTGTTAACCCACGCTACAAGCTGATGCAAGTCTTTGGGCTGTCTTGTTCTGCCACAGTCCGCTTATCCCTGTTCATTTGTAGCTCAAACCAACAAACAACCCATCAGGGTGCTCACATCTGTGAGTGTTACATGCTGGATCTGGCTGGATCCAGTACCAAATTTGGAAGGGTGGTGGAGGAATTTGCTTTGCTGTGGTTGCTGACAGTCGTTTTTCACCCCGCTCCTGAAGTAAGGCAGCAGTTTGCCAGATGTGCACAATGTCAGCATGCTCACACATGTGAAAGGGGTAAACAGGATTACCAACCCTCTGTTCCTGAGACGTAGCCATGGATTTGGATCTCAAAACCCACACTGCCACTGTTGGTCCTTGAATTGAGAGAGAAGGGAAGGTTCATGCCATACTGCCCTTTTTGATGCCATAAGGATACATAGGCAAGGACATATGTCCGGCACTGATGGAAGTGGCTAGTTGTCAGACTGTAAGCTTGCCTCCTCAGTGTCTGTGTACAGATACAGGGGAGTCCTTACTGATTAAATCCTCACAGTGTGTTTGCTGTAGGTCAGTTAACCTGTCAGCACAAGTCCTCCAGACCTCAGTCTCAGAAGCATCTGAGCATAACAGAGGACATGTATGCTGGAGGTGCAGATTGTAACTCCACGTAATCATTTGCCAGGTAAAAGCCTCTCTAAAACCTTGCCCTTGGTATAAACATTGCATCTTTTCTATTTTAAGGACTGTTCAAAAGATCAAGATAGGCAGACAGATGATATAATCACAGAAAGCCTTTCTCCAGCAAGTGATGATAAAAGTGCTTTGTGTCGTGATAATGCCTGTGTATTGTGCAGAAATTTCAGTTCCTTAAATGGAAATACACCAAATACTTAATTTTCTTCTTGCTTTCATCATCTTTCAACAGATTCAGATATCTGTCTTTGGAAATTTAATTTAAATTAAATAAATTTAAACTGGTCTGATGATTTTGGTTGCTGCATCTTGAACATTTAATTTTTCCTTATGCTCTGGCGTCTGTTATTCTTTAGCACAATCACACTGAATATCAATTAGGAGGCAGGAAGATGATTGTGGAAAACTTGGTGAGGGGGATGCGATGCTGACTGGAATTTTGACTATTGTGAGTGGGGATGCATGTTTGCTCTGAATTCTTTCTGAACTTTAGAAACTCTTTAGTGCTAAACTACACGTGCTGTGCAGCAGCGCAAGATTCTGCTATCCCCATGATTTGTATTCCTCTCTCTAAAACCACTGTAAATGGTCTCTTCCATGGACAGGAAGACAAGACAAGTGGTCAGTGCCAAAGTTATTTAGCAGATGGTGCTTGAGTAGTGAGCAACATCATCATCATTTCAAGTGTAAGGCATATAATAGATGTCTACAGGCCTGGCAAATGAGACCCCTGGAGTTACTCGCATGCATCCGTCTCCCATCCTGCAAGATGATGCCATCTGTCAAGACACTGAGCCAGGCCTCACTTAAATAAATAAATCTATTTCCCCCTTCTTTCCAAAGCACTTGCCATCGCCTGGGTTAATACGCTATGTGTGGGCTTACGTGTGTCATACATGTGAGGGAGGAGGAAATACAGATACAAATATGAGGAATGCGCCCTTGGGTTCTGTCACTTGGGGCAGACAATGTTAATGCACGGTAAACATTTTCAGAAAGACATTCAGTACTTAAGTGCCACTGAACACCAAGCATAAACAGTAATGGCTCTTGCCATGATTTAACCTCCTGTTTCTCTTTCTTTTGGCAGAGTGTGACAAGCTGCGGCGGGATGGCTACCGGAGCTCACAGTATTACTCTCAGGGCCCCACCTTCTCCTCGTCCTCCAGTGCAATCTGTGGGAGTTACCAGGATGATTATGAAGAAATTGAACAAAAGGTAATGGTGGGGGGCAAAGCACTGGAAAAAGTACTTGCCTGGTGCAGTTTAATTGCCTGCCATAACACTGTTCAAATAAGGCAGGATTTTTAGAGGACCACAAAGATGTTTATTCCTTTGAATTACAGTGATAGTAGATCATCTGACTTTCATGGTCTCTTAAAAATCCCAGTTCTACCCATGCTCTGATAAAAAGTTCCTACTGGCATGTTCAGAGAGTGAAAGCAGGAAGGGGTTTGGTAATGTTCTGGAGGGAAGACCCCAGCAAGGGTAGCTGCTAAGTATTTACATTCAAGTAGCAGGAAGAGCTATTCAGCAGCCATCAGCATACTTGCATTGTAACTTGGATAGGTGCACACTTTGAATTGCTAATACAGGCAGTTATTCAGTTAGGTAGAGGCTTTGTCATAATGCATCACAACTGTTTGGTAAAGGCATCCAGAAAATGAAGATTGCCCACTGAGTTGGGTTTATTGCCTTTCTTTCAGTTTACTTCATGATTTTCTTGCTTATATCCCCACATCTTAACTCCCAGTGTGCTTAGCTTAGAATCTAGAAATAATTTAAATAAAGAGAAGGAACACTTGATCACAAGTTTTAAGAAAGTTATGAAGCCGTATTGATTTATACATCAGTTTATATAGATTTCAATTACAGTACTATTAAGTTGCATTATTGTTCTGAAGAAGAAAAGAAATTCTGCTCCCCTGTCTTTACTTTATCCTGTTGTGCCTGTGGGCTCTGAAGGAAAAGCTGACTTTGGTGTTGTGGTCTGGGATGTTACTGCTGGGGTGAATGGCAAGATCCACTGGAGCTTGCCTGTCTAAAGCTGAAATGCCAGAGCTCCTGGCATTTTCAACATAGATATTCTAGAATACTTTGCCAAAAACTGCTGTTGCTTAGAGAGTGGGAGGATGTCCTTGATTGTAACACAGTTTAATTTCTTTGAATTGTTGCTAAACCATATATCCCTCTGTAGTATAGACCAAATAACTCTATAAGCAAAATGTGCAGACACTGAGAATGCACTTCAAAGGGTACTGTGTTCTCAGTTTAATCCTCCATGGGTTTTAGTCACAAAAGGTGGTGTGGAATATGTAGAGTCTCTCATCCAGGTGGTGATTGCATTTTATCTGTGTATTGGCAGGGAATGTCAGAGCATCTTGTTTAGCTGTGTGTGGTATGTACTGGCAGCAAGCCGAGAATGTAAAGCACATTCATACTGTGGAATGCATTATAATGGTAATTTGCAAAACCATGTTGAAATCAGTGGAATTACGATTTCCACTGGGTGTATTAACACCTTGTTTGTTGCTATTAATGTATTGCACATAAATGCATACGTACATGTCATCCACTTGTCCTGGCCAGTGCTGTGCAGCATAACCATCTGCACATGTAAAACTAATGTAACATTTATAAATATAAATACATTTTTCCTTAAACAATTTGAATGAAAGTATATAAGCATGGGTGAGGATTCTTGGAGACTTAAGAGCTGTCACCCTTTCTTGGTTAAGGGTTTTTTCAGTGTTAACATAATGTGTTACTAACAATTTCTGTGCATTCCGGAGAAAATTAATGCAACTAAGTATGCTTTAAATATAGGATAGCACTTCCATTTCAAATTGGAATAGGTTCCTTTAAATATTGTAGCTGAAAGGATGATTCAGAGCTGTGGAGAAAGATAGCTGCCAAACTGACAGTCTTGGCTGTTACTGATTATCTCAGAAGCTTAACCTTAACCGTGCCACTCTTATTTCCAGCTCACAAAGACATTAATTTCTTGTAAACTGTTGCACGAGTCTCCATTCATATTTGTATAACTCTCTTTTGTGGAGTCTTTTGACCAGTATCTTTGTTTAATTGGCTTTTTTTTCCTTTTTTTTTCCCCTTGTTTTTCTTTCTTTTTTTTTTTTTTTTTTTTTTTTTGCAAGGGTGTAAATTTTTAATCTTTCTTTAAATTAATGTTTACCATAACAGATTTCTGAACTTGAATTATTACCCTACTGGTAAAGAGCCAAGTAATTCTAAGAAGTCTTATGCCTTGAGGGAGTCATATTTCAACTGTCAGGAGAGTTCTTCAGTAACAGTGTGGAACTGGGGTCACCAAAAATCCTGTGATTCAAAATGTGAACTCCTTACCACTAGATGAAAGCCTCATAGCTTTGTTGTTTATTCAAGGCAAAAGCCGACATTTAAATTCTGTGCATGCAGTACTTAATAATTGAAATTCGAGAACAGTGAAATAGTGATGGGTGGATGAATACCTATTTGCTGTTGAGAAACTCTGTAGTTGATATAATTGCCAACTTGCAGAAAAAAACAGTGGGTGATTTCACAAAGGAAACCAGGTTTCCCTGTTGTTTTTAATCTGCTTCTAAAAATAAAAACCATAGCCAGATACTCTGCTTGTCTGTCTACACTGGAGACAATCTGAAACCATGGTTAGGTGATGCAAGAGGACATCCACCAGCATTCTCAGGTTTTGTGGAGATGGGTGTCTGTCAGCAGAGGGTAGTAGTCAAGCCACCAAGCACGTTGGTTCAGTGTCTTTGGAAATGTCTAAGATAAGCGGAACATGTGCTGTTCCAAGGGAAAACCACTAGGGAGTAGCAGTCACAGCTCAAAAATGAATGAACAAAATTAGAAAACATAGAAAGCTGGAGTCTCTGAGTGGAAGTTGATATAAAATTAAGTGTTTGGATCTGCCCTTTTACTTTTAATGTTGATTCTTACAAGTTAGATTAATGGAGCACAGGCCAAACTCCAGTGTAGTACTGATCCTAATTGAGTTTGTTGGTGATTAAATTGGTTTACCTGGATTTTACATCTCAGGACTGTGACTAGTCTCCTCCTTTCTCATATCTTACATGCTGCTGTTGGTGACACATCTTAGGAGCTATTCCTGTGCTATAGTATTACTCTGTTTTACCAGTGTAGAAGATGTTTTGAAATGTCACTTTCAAACTCCAGTTCTCCTTATGTTCTGAAATGTATGCATGTGTATATTAACTGTATTTGTCTTTTGTGTGTTTTTTTTCTTACTCCTTTTTCTTTCCCTTTTTACCACTCATTCTCTTTGTTTCTTTTTGTCTCACTCAACAGTCTAGTCTGTTAGACTGCATCTCTCAGTCTTGCATTAGCGCCTGCTGTAACTTGGTTCCCTGGAACAACAAGGTACTTTGCCCACAAGTGGGACCATCCAGCTGCCGTATCTGCAGCTTGATGTTACCTGTAGCATTTAGCATATATGCAATCTTACTCTGCTCTTAGCCTTCAGTCGTTACCTGCTGCTTTTTTCTGCTTAAAATAAAAAGCAGTTAAAAAAACAACCTCTCAACGGAAGAGTCCCATGCCAGGTTTGTTTCCTTTTATTTTCCTCTGTACTCCTTTTTGTCTGCAATACAGTATCCTGTATTTACTTACAGAATTTTTTACTCTGTTTTTTGTCTATTAACATTTGCCTCCTTTGAAACCCCTCCCCCAATGGACACTGTGTTTTATTTAATTGGCTGCTTCATTGGTTTTTAATGAGCCATGGATAAACTCTACTAATTTGGAGGAATGTACTTTTCTTGAGTGATAAATGTGAACTACAGAGAATACCTTCTCCCAAGCATGCAGTATTGCATATATTATTTGTTTATTCCATTTATGAAAATGTTTGCACACCCAAAACTTACGGTGTTTTTCCTTACGTTGTGTCATTTGGCTTATGAACTTTGCCTTGATAGTTGCTTTGAAACAAAGCTAGATGCTTTGGGTGAAAAAACACTTATTATTCTTATTTGGAGGGGGAGATGGAGGGGGGGAGATGGTGGGAGAGTGTATTTTTGTCACTGTGCTCATCTGAACTGTTAGTTGCCTCTCCAATATCTGCAAGAAACTGTTCAGTATCTTAAGTGAAAACAAGTGCACTAACTGTACTGATTTGAGGAAGTCTAATCCAAAACTTTACTTGGTGTTAAGAGGAGGTAAAGCAGTTGGGCACTTCAGTTTTGGAGGTGGGAATGCCTAAAAAATCCTGAGGCATGAGGTCTGGCACAGCCGAAGATACCTCTGGGTGATGCTGTCCTCCGCTGCAGTTGCATGGCACTGCTTTTGTAAGCATCACACGTATTTTACACCATTTGTAGGTGTTTGTTTTTTTTGAATACTGCACCATTTACTGAACTAAACCAGCAGCTCATAATGCATGAAATGCCAAAGCATTAAGGAAGCTGTGTGCAGAAAATCTTTGAACAAAGAAAAGAGGGTAATTCTTCACTCATTGCATACTCAGACTGTGCAGCTGCTGTGGGAATTGTGGATGCTGAAAGTTTACACGGGTTTAGAAAGCAACTGGGTACATTCTTGAGGGGTGAGGACTCCATCCAATGCTGAGAGAATATTCAGGAAAAAGTATCTGCTTTATGCATCTTCAGATTTGAATTTCACCTTCATATCACTGCTTAGCCATTATCTTTAGGCAGATACTAGACAGGCTTTCAGAGTTTCAAGCAGTACAGATCTTCTTGTGTTTTTTATCCCGTTACCACAGAGTAGAGGAAGAAGAAAAGAACATTTCTGCGGTGCTTGTTAAGGTGATAATTTGCTTGATAGTCAGTAATTTCAGCTGACAAAAAAAGTTCTTTCCTAACTGAGACTTAATGAAGGTTATGAAGTGAAGAATTTAGTAGGATAGCAATGCTGGCTAGTGGAACTGGAGATCTGTGTGCAGAAGTAATAAAATGGAATATTCTGTGAAGACTGGGGGAGCTAGACTGGTGACCTTGGTCTAGAGGACACCAAATAGAGTCTAATGACTAATTCATCTAAAGTGTAAATTCATGTAAATGTATAATTTGGCAGTGTTCCATGAGACAGTGTGAAACCGCACGGATTGAATTAGGCATGTGAAGTGCCAGTCTCAGTTGGCCAGTTTTGGGTCTTGGGTTTCTTTTCCCTGTTACTGATTGTGTTGATCCCTTGCTGTTGGGAAAGTGGCACTTGAAGCCATCAAATCTAGTAAAGCACTGGAGCAAAAATAGAATGTTGGCAAATATAATAGACAGCTGAACTGGTATGGCTGCTGTCTCCAACAATGATTTTTTTTTTTCTCTATTTTGTTTTTCTGATAAATTATGATTTTAGAAGTGATTTTAGTAGACAGTGGCATGACTAGAAGTTTGAAGTCTCTTTGCTGAAAAGTAAAATTTTTGTGGATTGAGTTTTCTTCCTGGAGGCTCCATCTTTTTTTAAACACTGTAGTATAAACCCCTGTTATATAAAAAGGATTTAGAATAAACAGATTATTTAGGCAGAGAGTGCTGCGAGATACATAGCATAAACTCATTTGTCATCTGGGACCTCTCAAATAGCATGAATGTGCTGAGATAGTGAAACCCTTTTGTTGTATCTCAGCAGCTGAGTTGGTTGGGGGACAGTATATCAACAAGTTGTCGGAGAGGTTCCAGCTCACTGAGCCATGTAGCCACGTGTGTAGGATATTTATAGGCCATTTTTCTCCTGGATTCTCCATTTTAACTCCCCTTTGAAGGTTCAGGCTTTTTATCCCTAGAGCATGTTTGTGGAAACACTGCAAGGTTCAAGGCTGCTCCTTTCACATCCCACCTTTACTTCCTACCATGTCCATGAAAAGGAATGAATTCCAGCAAATTTTCCTGTGGAGATGAGTGTGGCAACCCATTCCAGAGATTTGGCCATTTAAGTCTAGCAGTAAAGTTATTATGGCTCAGAGATGTTTTAAAAAGGAGACAAGTACTTCTGTTCTGTTATGGACATAGAGTTTATTATCAGCTTTTCTAAGCAGATAAATATTCTCAAAGTACTGCCTCGTTCTACTTCTGGTGTAACAGACCTGACTGGAGAAGACATTCCTGCCACACAACAGCAATTCACTGCCTCTTCCAGCAAGCTTCTGTGCTGTAAATCTGGGAATGTTTGCCAAAAAAATGTAAATCTCATTTTCATCCTAATTATAGGGGTAAATAATTTCTGTCTGAAGAAGGCTGAAAGATGAGCTCCTGCATTCCTCTGTATGTAATATAGCTGTGTACAGCTTTGTCATGCCTACACCATTATCACTGAGAGTACTTTGGAAGAAAGGATATAAGTAGAGACAGTCATGTTTCTTCAGGAAAATGTACCTACAGCTGAAATGTGAGCACTTACTGTTACACCCAAAACCACCTCCAACTCTTTTACTGAATTATTTTGTAGAAGTACATATGTGTGTCCTGCGGCAGGAAGCCATTCTCACTGACACTGCCTTGAACTCAACTGCACCATTGGGTTTTCAGTTGCTTCTGACTGGTTATATGCTCATATAACCTGATTCATTTCTGTCTGTCTTACTCCATCTGTCCCCAATTTTCTCAACTTCTAATTCTGCAAAATTTCTGATTGATGTTCCACATTCTTTGGATAATTAGGGTTCCCTTGTAGCAGATGCTTCACTTCAGTTTTTCTGTTCATATACTCTAACAAAAAACCTGTTCTGCTTGGCTTGGGTAATTTCTTTGATAAGGAAGGATGGCTTTGTAACCAGTATCTCTGCCACTTGACATAGTGGAGTAGCCCTGAGAGACTTCTGTATGACAGCTGAGACCTGACACTGCAGTACAGTCTGAAGGTGACACATACTGATGCTGACAGTATCAACCAAACAGTGTATTTGAAGGTCACTGGTGCTCATCCTCACCCCAGACAAACTGCAAAACTATGCTTGAGGTGTCTCCCTTGGTCTCCCTGATTCAGGTGGAGAAAAGCTCACTGTGGAACAGGGAAAGCAGTATTTCTTTGCCTCAACCTTGCTTACTCCTTTAAGTGCATGTACAATGCCTGCTATGACAAGTGGACTATCACCCCCCTGTCATGTTCCTTACAAACCCTTTCTTTCTTGCCCAGTTTTTAAACCTAACTGGGGGGAAGCATGGGCTGGAGGCAGCTTTCCCTTCTTCAATGGCATTCCTGCCCCAAATTGCTTAAGGTAATGAAGGTCTTTATGAATTTGGGTGATTTGAAGTGGGAAAGTCCTTGTGTTTGCAAGTACATATATATGTGCCCACACTGTATATATATATAAATAGCGTATGGACACACTCTCAAAAAAAGATAAGCCCTCACATCATATTATTACTTGGTTTTAGAGCCTTTTAGAAACAGCAGAGGCCTGAAAAAATGTTGGTGTCCTCCAAGAAGATTGTATTGATAGAACTGCCAGGCTTTCACTGGGCTGAGCCCTTAACTACAGAGCAGCATCTATCCCTTCCACAGCCTCTCTAGGAAAGAAATTCAAGGCTGTTAGAAATGGATTATATCCTTGAAGAAAAGCTCCCACGTTTTGAAGTGTGGTTCCAAACCACAGAACGACATTAGTAATAGTTTCATTGCCTGAAATGTTTTTTTTTACTGTTGCCTGAAGACGTTTTACTTCTCTTTTACTTTTTGCCTGGGAGTTGCTTTTATTTTTTGTTTTCTATTTAATAAAATGTTGGACTCTGTCCTAAAGGATGTAGAGTCAAAGCACAACAGAATAAATAAATGGTTATTTATTTATAAACAGTGGGAACTCCTCATAGTAACAGGAAGAAAATTAAAATCAGAAATGATAAACAGTGGTTGCAGCACAGTGTTTGGGCAAGTCTTTTTTATAGCACTCAGCTTTAAGAGAAAACAGATCACTTAGACTGAACACCCACAATAATAAAAAAAATCCATCTGTTATAAAGAGCTGTGATGTTTCATTCCATGCCTGTGTGCAGCAGTGAGGGGGGGAAGAGGCAGTACTGACAACCCTGTTCTGAGTAGTATTTGGCTTTCCAAAGGGAGAAGAATAAAGAAAAGATGGGGGTAATTCTGGTCTGGTGGTAGGGAGGAAGGTCCCAAAGCAAACTCCTCTGAAACAGAGGAGTCAACAGGTTGCAGAGAGGTCTCTGCTAATGCTGCAAGCACTATGCAACTCCTCTTCCCTGTTCTCTTCTCTTTTTTGTTTTACGGGGGGCAGAAGGAGACTGTGGTTGGTTTTCCTCCGGGTCTTCCTTCCTCTCCTGCTTCTGGGATTCGTTGGGAGTGCCTTGGTGGCAGGAGTAAGGAGGAGGGAAGGCTGCTTCTCTCAAGTTCACTTGCATTTGTGACCACCTACTAGAAGCCCCAGTGATGTCTTCTGCATGGCCTGAATCTGCCTGCCCTCGGTGTTTGCCATGGACAGGTAGTGTCCTGTCAGTAAAAAGCTGTGTTATGGCTTTTGCTGCCATTACTGGCATGCAAGCAAAGACCTTGTAATGAAAACAGATTTGCTTCCTGAAAGGAAATGGTTTTTTGGCTTATAACTTTGGTGGAGGGATTTGATTTGCACAAGCTGTTGCAACCTCTTTTTCTTGTGTAGAAAGTTTTTAGTTTCATTGGTTGGGGGGTTTTTTGTTGTTTTTTTTTCTAAGTGAAGCACTTAATGGAATTGAAATCTGCCACTTTGAGAAGAACTGACTTTTAAAATTACCACTCTGTGGCACTAATAATATTAAGTGTTTTATCCCTGAAAGATGAGTAACCCCTTGGACTGTGGTCAGTTTCTCCAAGACCAAAGCCAAGTTAATTGCTACCTCACTGATGCATGTCTGATGATTTTGTGGAGTGTTCTGATTGGTTCTTTTACTGAACTCTACTAAAATCTGTCTTTTCATAACAGGCTTCTTACTGAGACCTTACGCATTCGTACAGCGTAGTGCAGCTGGAGCAAAGCAGCGCTCAGATCTCATCTTCTAATAGAGCCTGGGGAGATGAGAGGGGAAGGGAAGGCAAAGCTCGGTGCAGGGAGAGAGGGGTTAATCACTGCAGGAGTTATGTCAGTGTGTAAGGTGTAATTAGTTACCGTGCTTTGCTATGTGCAAGACCACTCTTTTCCCCCTTCATTGGTATATATTCCTTAGACTAATCAAATGTCTTGAAAAAATAGAAACTAGGTGTTTTGTTGTGTGTTTGTGTGTTTTTAAAACTGCTCTTTATATAGGTTGAAGTGTGATATTTATGAGGGTGTGTTTTGCTCCACAAGCAATCCTGCTGACTACAGCAGCAGCACCTTAGTAATACCATAGTCCTACAGATTTTTTAGTAGTAAATTCACATGGTTGTATGTATTTCTGTTTGTAGTGTCCCGTCTCTCCTCCTGAAGAAGAAAAGCTTATTACCATCAAAAGGCCTAAAAGTCCAGCTACAAATGAGTTATCAGATATCAACACCCAAACCAACTGGACTAAGTCTCTTCCACTGCCAACGCCAGAAGAGAAAATGCGACAACAAGCACAAGCCGTCCAAACAGATGTGGTTCCTATTAATGTGACTGGTAGGCTTTTAATTTCAGTAATTGCACTACATGATGAGGGAGGACAGGGATGAAAGGTGATCCATACAGTTGGCTGGTATTTGGACATTCATATATTCAATGCATGAATTTTAAATTACTTAGCACACCTTTCTGTGAAAACCATTTTGCTTTTAATAGTCTAAATCTGAACTTAATTAGAAAACATCAAAATCCCTTAAAATTATCATTAATGGAGATAGTTAAAATATGTGGGCTTGAAACAGTATTAGATATTCATGAAATGCAAGAAGAGGACTGATAAATAGCAGTGTTTTGCTGTGGACTACACTGAGGATATGTACTTGAAAATCATGTTTTATCCAATGTTGATGATATTTCAAGATTTTCTTCAGGGAGTTTTATTTAAGGAAGGTTGTCAGGAACTTCTGTGTTCCAAAGACTAAATGTTACAAAAATCAAGAAAAAAAGCTCTAGAGTCTAATTTTTATCAGCAACAAAAGGTTTAGGTGTCAAGGAGAGTAGGGTTAGAACAGCAAAAGTTAGTGAGGCTACACTTTTGAGCAATACTCTAGGTAAAACACTCCACTTACATAACCACAGTCCAAATTTTCTTGTTATGAACTGTGTATTAACTCTTCATTTTGAAAATGCTCTTTGATTTTACAGTTGGAGAACTCTCACTCTGTGGAGGTTACATTACATTAAAGCCTAATGCCGAGTAGATACTTTGTTGTGTGTAAAGCAGAAGATGGAACTAATGCTTCAATTTAATAACCCCTTTTTTTTTCTGCACAGTATCAAGATTGTCTGTTATAGTTAATTCAAATAACTGACCACTTGCCTGCCAAAGCTAGGATGATACTCAATATCCAATTTATTTAAAATGCCATATGGCATGCTCTGACTCCACGTTTACTCTGACAATCAATAACTTGCAATGTTTGGTTTTGTTTTGAAAGTAAATTACGTTCTCTTTCCCTGCGTGACTAGCAGTGCTTTTTTCACCTGTATTTTTATAAGCTAGTATTTTAATTAGTATTATTTAATACTATTTAAATATACTATTAGTATAGGAGCAGGACATCTGTAACAAACATTAGCAAGCTCTGAGAAATCAACAAGAAATTATTTATTGAATAAACAGCAGAAAATATTTGAAGTAAACAGATGAAGACAACATGAAATCATGAACACCTCACCTCTGGAAAATGAATAGAAGGAAAATATATGCAATGCTGAAGTGTTACTAGGGCAGTTGGCATTATCTAGGGAATTTAGGATACAGATGCAGAAGGCCAAGTTACAGGAACAATGGATAATCTGACATAATCAATAAGCTTGAGTAGGGCTTAGATGTTGTGACAGCAGGAACACAGTATACTTGGAGAAACAGTAATCTGTTGTTTGATTTAATGACCCTGCATACTGCAAAAGATACGGGGGAAGTAAACAGATGGAAAGAAGAATGAGGGAAAGGGATCAAATAACTCACAGATTTAATTCATCATCATGTAGAACATCACCTTGTTTGGATAAATTATGTTTGTGACTTCAACCTGCATAATTTGACTGGTGTAGTGAACCTTGTGTCCCCTGAATTGTTTAGTTCAGCACTAAATTGTTAGTAACAGCACTCAGAAAACTCGGCAATTCTCAACTTTTTTGTTTGAAATGCTGCACGTGCATATTTTACCTCGCCTTTCTGGAGCGTGTGGTTAAGCACTTATTCCCTTATAAACATGGTAATTGGAAGAGATAAAAAGGGAGGGCATTAGAGGAAGACTGCTGTTGCACCATGTGGTCTGGTCTCCAGGATCCACCATTCCCTTTCCCTTGAAATAATTACATTGCTACTGTGAAACAAGGCAAGTGACATGAGCCACACACAACATACAGAAAAAGCTGCTGTCCTTGTTCCTCTTTAAAAAGTCACAATCTGCTCCTCTCCTCTGCTCTCCCACACACCGAGTAATTTTATTTTGTGAAGTTCCTTATGTTACTGCACGAGACAGGAAAAAAACTGACAAGAAATTCTGTGCAGTTTGTTCAACATAAAATGGAACAAACCATTGAGGGTTTTTGTTTTGATTTGGCTTTTCCCTTCACACACTCTCTTTCTCACTCTCCCAGAAGAGAGGTCACAACACTTCCATTTTATTACTCCTGGCATGAAATAAAAGGTTAACCTTTGAAAAGACTGCTGGCAATTGGTAACGTTTTCAGCAGTGCATTAGTAGTGATTCTGCTACAAAGGCCTCTCACGTGGCTGTGCAATAAATGCTCCATGAGTTCAGCTTTTAGGGCTCTTTGGTGAACAGATTGCAACTAATACAGTAGTCATAAAAATCTGCTGGATAGCCTGAAGGTGCAGGGGCATTGCATTAGGCTGACAAGCTGCTGACTAGACATGCAGATTTGGAAATGGTTTAAGTCTGAGAGTGCCTGGGCTGAGCTTTATTCTGGCCTGGAAGGGGTTGGACTGAATTTTTCAGTGGTGGCCAGTCTTGGCATTTACATATCCTGTGGGTTAAGAGATATATAATGGTGTCTGTTCTTGTGGGTTTTCCGGAACTAACTTTCTTTCCAGATGGAGGAGTCTGGTAATGGTGGAGGTGATCAGTGCCAGGCTGGATCCTGCAAAATATTTAAGCATTTGCTTGTGTCCAGCTTGACTGACTTCAGTGAGATTTAAGCACATACTTACATATTTTCTGTGAATCCAAGGAAACTGAATATACTGCATGAGGGACAACTGAGTAAAGTATATAAGGAATACCCAGATGATTTATTACAAACCTGTAAGAGAAGGAGAAAAGTATCCTTATATCTGTAAAATATACTTCACATTGACATTGATATTTTCTAAAATGAAAAAGATGACAATGAAGAAAGAAAAGACTGAGACATTCTGATTTTGCTTGTTGGATTTCATTGAAGTTGTTATTTTGAAATTCTACTGATTTGCATTGTGGCCTTTGTGTATCAAAAGCCATTAAAGATGGATTGGTTGAGTTAGCTCTTAGGTAGCTCCTTTGGAACAAGTTACTGTGGATCAGTTGGCACAGTAACATTTCCCCATGGCCATCCTGTTTGTGCTGTCTGAGGCTTCATGTGAAAGACTCTCTCCTTGTTTGCACCCTCTGCTTATCACTTAACATTTTATTCCGGGGCATTCAGATCCGGCTACATTATAGTTCACTGCAATCACCATCTCAGGTGTAATTGTTGGCCTTTGAGGATAAAGATATGATGAGAGATGCAAAACTCTATCCTTCAAATCTGTTGGATTCATTATAATGTGGCTGCAATTATTTTTATCATCCTGCGTGACAGGATAACCTAATGTCTTGACTCTTGCCCTGTATGGGTCCTAACATCCTAATACTGGTACTGCTCAAGACAGTGGATAGTCTGTCTCAATATTTCAGGACTTCTACTAAGCCAGTGGGATCCATAGCTCTAAATTTTGTAGTTCCCATGGGCTTCCTCTCCTCCCTTAATCTGATTTCAGTCAGTCCAAAAGCTGGATGAAACCAGCATTTCATAACTGCAAGAATTCCATTCAGCACAAATGTGGCGCACGGTCAAGGCTCCAGTCAAACAGAGTCAGAGTCTTTCTATTTACAACATGGTGAATGAAAATGCTACATTTTTTCCTTGCATTTTCTCAAGTCCACATGCTATACTTTAATATATGTCTGTATCTTTAACTGTTATAGAGGCAATGAGGTTTTCTACGCTACTCGCACGACGCACATCATACTGATGTGCAGTCAGCCAGGGGTAATTTTTATGATGTATTAGTTACTGTGCATTAATCACTTTTTAGAGGTAAATAATTTGGTCATCGATTTTCAAAAAAGTGTACGGTGGAAAAAAACATGTACAGTGTTTTAAATGGGCCATCTAAAGGACACTGAGCAGTACTTTAAAATGCTTAAACTTCTAAAAATGGAACTTAATGTGAGCTACGGGGGTTAGCTCTTTAAGTTTTGAAGTGACAGAGAATTAGTTCATGATCCATAGGGCAATTTTTATCTTACTACTAGTAAAATGGCCAAATTATAAACCTCTAAACAAAAGTGAATTCCTAAAGAAAAGCTGCTTTATGATAGTGGTGCTTCTGGGTCCCATTATGATACAGCACATGGTCATCATAAGGCTTTGTCTGGCAAAGTGCACTTACACATTTTTTCAGCTCTTGCCATGGTATATTTTTATAATCATCTGTAAAGTTTCCATTTTAAGCAGCTTTCACTCTGAAATATTTATGAGTCCACAAGATCAGTTTGATCTCTGCATGCTCCATAGCTCTTATTTGTATTGTGTTAAAAGATCAACACCAGAAATGTGGTACACTTGACAGGTTCAGAGCAACTTGGAATGAAAAAGAAGGGCCTCATGCGACTTAATGATGGAGCTGTGCAAAGACATCATAATAGCTGTTGCCAGTAGGAATGTCTGTTCCTGCATAAACCATTGAGATCTTCATTTTCATGAGCAGATTTGCTTTTTCTGCAGCTCTTTACTTAAAAATAAATTAACAAAACCACAGAAAAACCTATAAAGGGCCAAACTAAAGCAAGGATTCTCTTTGCTTGTGGAATTAGAGCTCCTCTCACTAAATATGAATAGGGTTCAGAAAGTCAAAATTCCTTTTAAAACATGCAGTGCTGTGTAATGGATATTTGTGTGTAAAGCCTTACTATGACAGTGTGCTGTATCTTCCTTCAGTGTAAACCTTCATTGTAGGACATAGCTAACATCATTTATTAATGCCTTTTTTTCCATTTCTACAACAAAACTAGTGGAAGAAAGTGCATGATGTCAGTGTGCTTGGAAGTAATGTTGCTTTGCTTGTTCTACCATGTATTAGGGGAGAATTTCGACCGCCAAGCCAGCATTCGGCGGTCTCTAATTTACACAGACACGGTGGTAAGACGGCCGAAGAAAGTCAAAAGGAGAAAGACTATTACAGGAATCCCTGACAACATACAAAAGGAGCTAGGTATGGCTCATCAGAACTGTATTCCATCCACTGTTCATTGTCACTGCTTATGACTCAACTAATAACATTACCAGTGCTCATGAAACCAATACAGTCTGATAGCCTATTTCAGTTCCAAATATGCGTGTGCCTCCTTGCCACTTCTTGAATTGGGAAGTTGGGACTTTTAATCTGTTGACTTCCATCTGTTAAAGGGAACAGGGTGTTTGGAAAATGGTGTACTGGTACAATGAAAATCTGCAGGGATGTAAGGTTTGTGGACTTCAATGCTTTCCTTCAGATTTGGTCATCTTCTCCAGGATGTTCACCAAAGGAAAACAGAAGTGGGCAGGCATATTGACTTCTGAGTAATTACTTAGTGGAGTAAATCAGTTCATGGATGCCCTCCTGAATCTGCCGAGGATTGCATCAAGAGTTAAAAACCTATTTTTCCAGTTCAGTTTTGGCAACCTGTTAAATATCAGTGGTTTTGATTGGCAGTAATTTACCTGGGTTTTTTAGCTATTCCATATATTCTAAAGGAAAGTTACCTGTTTGGTCTGGTCACATTTACACTACCTCAGGCAGTCCTCCTTCACACTTCGCAGCAGATGTGAATTCAAAGCTGAATTTTGGCAGACCTTTCAGACACTTTTTGCAGAACTCTTCGATTTAATTTGTGTTTAGTTTATTTTTTGAAAAATTAATTCAGTTTTTCCCAAATTATAACTTCAGAGATAAAAGTATGCCCTCCCCCCCCCCTTTTTTTTTTTTCTCAGTAGAGGAGGAATATATTTTAAAATAGTCTGGCAGAACATAATTTTGGTGCTTTACATGTGAAATCATCTCCATATATTGATGATTTCAGTAAGCTTTACTACCTTGTATTTTGCATCTATTTATTTTTTAATTATGTTTTCAATTCTTGGTTATTTTTCTGGATTTTTCAGAAACAGAAGCAAAAACCTGTAGCTTGTCTGGATAGGTTTGAAATGAGCTAGAGGGTCAGGCATAGAGAAAGCCAAGAAACAAACAATTACATGCAGAGAAGTTTGTGAGTGGAACTGTGCTCCTTCAGCATCTGTAATGAAACAGTGCCCTGCCATGGGAATCCTCTGCCTCGAGAAAGCATTTACAAAATGTAGAGGTTAGATCTGTGGCCACTTCAAAAAGATGTTTCATGCTTGAAAACATCAACTGTAGTTTTATTTGGTGGAGTAAACTGAGAATGCAGTTGTCATCTATCCTAAAAAGAATTCTTCAGTTAATGCCTTAAAAGAGGTTTGTGACTTTTGCCAGTCTGTTCACTAAGGGTGACAAGTTTTATACCCCGATTATCGTCTTTCATCTCTGTGCTGAGCACATTTCATGTTGTACTGCTTGGAGGCTTTCCTTGGCTTCTGTTATAAGTTGTGGACTGGCAGTATCCCACTGTAGGAGCTCTCTTGGGATGGTTCCCTGGCCCACAACCTGCAGGCACATAGGGCTTCAGCCATCTGCCCTATGGCAGAAGTTGTCTGAGGAGCTCCATGTTGTTTCTGTGGTGGTTGTGTGTCTTCCAGAGAGCAAATTGTATGCCAGGAGAACTCTGTGGGGGCAGTGTCCATCCTGTCAGCGTATTGGTTTCCATCACAAGACATGAAGTGCATTTGAAAAGAGTGATAGTGTCTTTCTCTTACACCTGAGGAAACCAGACATGCTGCAGTGAAGTGACTTAGCCAGAGTCAGCCACCAGGCTGCTGACAAGGCTGGGAATAACTGCAAGTCTCCCCCATCCCTGTTCAGTGCTCTTTCTGCCTGTTTTCCCCTGTCACTCCCCAAATATTTCTGTAGCAGTCCATTTCCTATTTCTCTTACGCTGTCCCAAAACAAACAAGGAGTTGTTTTAAAACATTCCACAGTTCATTTGATCGGAACAAGTATCTGGACTAAACTCCAAATCAAGCAATTGCATTATGCCTATTGACATTCTCCCTGTGGTTTCAGCTGAATAAATCTCTTTGTTTCTCCCCTAAAGCGTTGCTGTGAATGGCTATAATATTTACACAAAGATTAAAATCCCTTGGTACACCAGAGTTGCTGTGTGCAGGCTAAATAACTAACATATACAGCAGATTCTTGTAACGTCGTGTTTATCCTTCAGAAGGAAGCAGAAACTTGAGAGAACCTCAAAGCTTCAACCAGGCTTTGGACTATTTTCATTTCTTGTGAGAGAGCCTGGAAGAACTTCTGCCAGGCCAAGCTGCTGGGGTTCTCCCCTGGCTGCTTTGGGTCCTTTGGAGCATAAGGCACCAAGCAGAAGAGAAAGCCTGCACTGGCTGCTGGCCTGAGCTCAGCGGATGTGGTACCCTCATAGAATTCAGCCAGACATACTGAAAGGAAACACTAACTGCACCCATGTGCTTAAGCTATCTTTAAACATTGCTGCTTTTTAGCATTGAAATGCTGTTGTGTTTTCACAGGTGTCTTCCAGTAATGAACCAGTCTCTCTTTGTAGACTGGAAAATTCTGCATAGAAAATTCTGCATAAATAAAATGCAGCATCATAGATGGGATTCTGAGAGAGAGTAAGAATGTGAGGTGTCTACCAGTTTAGAGATAGCAGTTACTTTTTGAAGTTGTTTTTTAACAGCAGGACTCTTTCAGTACTATTTAGCAGAGTGACACCAAAGTAATAGGAGAAGGCAAAACATTCTTCTCTCTGCCAAACACAGCAATGAAAAAAATTAGTTCTGCATACTTCTGAATTACCTTCTTTGTCTTACAGAACATAAATATTACATACATATTTAATGGAAGTCGGTGTTGGATCAAAACTGCAGAAAGAGCAAGAAACTTGGAAATGTTTTACTTCAAGTGCTCTCAGTTTCTCTGCTCTGTGTTGCCATTATCCATTGTGTCTAGATGTTTTCTTCAGATGGTACCTTAGATGCAAACCTATATTCCCCCCTCAGACGAGAAGGTGATTCCCAAAGAGAAGTTTGGTTGAGATGAGCACCTCTCTAGAATAACCTGTCACTGGCCTTGCTCATTTCTTGGCTCTTGGTTATCATCAGCTTCCTTCACGTGTTTCAACTCTCCAGATGAAATAAAGGCAGCAAAATGCTTTCCACCCTTCCATGGTCCTTTCTGTCAGTGCTCTAGGGTCTGACTCAGACTAAATTTGTTTTTGTGGAGGTTCCAAGTTACCTGGTTGTGAGTGTTTCTCCAGAGCTCTGCCCCAGTGCAGTCCCAGACACCAGTGGGCAGCTTCTGGTGTCCCAGAGTCCCTCCCTGTCTTTCAGGAAGAGCAGGTCCCAGACCTGAGTATCAGTTCCACCACAGTTGCTAATAAACATACCTCACCAAAACAGGGGAGAGGAAAACATCTTCAACTTTTCCACCTTTTGATTCCTCCTTCTTCTGACAAGCATTTTGATGGTTTTTTAAATTCCAACAGAAAGTTTCTGTCCTCTTGGTCTCCGAAAATGTCTTTTAATTTTATGCTTTGTGTGTACTTCCTTTGGATTATTTTAATACTTTTTTTTCCATCTTACAGATGCAATTCATCATCTTTTTGGTTCTGTGATTTTTTTGCCCCATGTACATTTTTTCCCCCTTCCTGACCTAAGGGTTGAAAGGGTCAGAATGACTTTGTACTGTTTTTTCAGCTTATTTCCCTTTGAAAAGGGAAAATACTTTGAAAAGTGTGAGCATTTTTTCAGTAGCTCACAAGGAGTTGTCACCTGTAGGATCTCGTGTCAGTCATAGGGATGGGTATGACTGACACCTGAACTGTCAGTCCTTCATTTGCTTTCTTGCCAGGCAGCTCAGACTCCTGGTGGTACCATTTGGTGTCTCGGGTATTATTTGGGACTGTTGAAGCTCTCCTTTGACATGCCTGAGAGGAAACAATTCCATCTCAGCAATGTGGGGGTAGATAAGTCCTTCTGATCTCTGGAAATTCAGCTGTTCTATTAAAGACTCCTCTTAACTGATACTCTTCTCCAGTTAGTCCCTCCAGAGCTAGCAATCACTCAAGTTACAGGTCCCATGGGTAAGAAGAGTCCCAGATACCCATTGGTCCTACAGAAATGACACACAAATACCTAGCTGTTCCAGCCAAGGAATTCTGCACCTGCTTCTGTTTGCAACTTTAGCACTCTTTGGACAGAATATCTCTGTTTCAGAGTTACTGTGCCTTTTCACTAGTACTGGGTTTATACCTGTAGTTTTTCAACATTGTACATTTCCAGTGCTATCCATCCATAAATCAGGTGCTAGAAAGCGGGTATAATCTGCTTTTTGATACTGGGAGGATGAAAGGCGCAGATGGCAGGAATATAAACTTCACCAGAGGTCAGTTGTTTACAGAAGTTAACAGAATCAAGAAAACTTGAATTCCCAATATTTACATCAAAAATCTCCCTCTCAGGGTGGCAGTGATATATGCAAGGATATTTCAGGGTATTTTTCAGCTAACAATACTGAAAAATTTCACAGGATTCACTGCAATATTTTTACTCCCTTCCGAGAGATTACAGATTCTTCATGAAGCACAGTGAAAATCCCTTTAAATTGTCACAAGCCCAATGTACTTGTCTGTTTCTTGTTGAGTGTCTGTTAAAAATCACTCAGTATGTAAGTGCTGGGGTAAAACAGATTAAGAGTCTCTGGGGATATTTTGTAACACTAAATTGTGGTGCCTGCATAGCGACTTAGCCAGTTTACTAGGTTTGCAGGAGGATTGCTAGGTGAGGCATGAGGAGGCAATGAGAGTGCCACACCTTAGGAATGTGCCTGTGGCATAAGAGACAAGTGCTTGCATTAGAATTTGTTAGTCAGAAGGTAGGAGACACTACTTTGTTCTAGTTGAAACAAGCATGTACTTTGTGACACCAGCACAAACTCTGTTTATCTTTTCAGACCCTCGGTTTTCCATGCTCATTTCAATGCAGAGGACCTTTCATCTGATTATCTGCTGGTGCCACCACATCACCTAGAGTCACAGGGGGACTGCTAGTAGCCAGTACCTGGGCTCAGGGATTATGTACAGACAACCTTTCTTTCCCATCAAATTTGCCAAATTTGTCGTTCTCAATCCCTTGTCCTCTCTCATGAGCAACACCAGTGACTATCAGAGTCCACAGAATGGGTGTTCTTTACTTGCTGTTGGAGCCTGCTCTAAACATGTGAGTTAGAGAAGAGCATTTGCCCTAAGAGAGATTTTCAGCATAGTAGGGTAATGAAGAAGAAAAGAGGGTAGATACAGGTCTCCTGTGGTGGACATAGCACTGATGGCAGTACTGCTGGACACAGGATAATATAAAAGGCAGACAGGACAATCATTACTTTCAGCCACATTTATCACACACCCAGTTTGCAGCTGCTTCTGACTTCATGATGTTCAGCATCTGTAACCTGATGTCTGGTTCTGCAACATTTTTTGCCTCTGTTTGCTCACACACTGTCCGTGCAACTAGATGGGCTTGTGGATGGTATTCTTTAAAAGATCTGATTCAGTTCAAGAATTTTTATGTTGCAGGCAGAAGGTATCTTCTGACTGCTACTTATTTAAGTAGATGTTTTCTGAGAAACCTAGCATTATCAGTGTAGTAGTCAAAGGTGTGAGCTGTCCCTTAGAATGGGATTGTTTGTCTTCTAGCTGCATTACCAACAAAGATTTTAAGGGGTTTTGAAAATCCTTACTTTTCAGTATTACTCCAGAAGTGGGTGAGGGTTTTACAGTGCATTTGTAGATTGCAAATAAAATACTCCTCGCTACCCTCCTCTGAATTTTACCAGAATCATAAACACCTCAGCATTTTACCAGTATACCTGAGTCTTAAATGTTCCTCTGGTTGGTTTTTTGAACCATTTTCCCTGCAGATTTCTGTCGTCCCTCTTCAGAAAATAGAACTATTAAATGAGTAAATCCTCACAGCTTTGCATGAGATTGTCCATACATGTAAAGCCAAAACCAAAGCTGAAAGAATTTCAGAATATGCTGCATTTCTACAAAAAAAAATACTTAAAACCTTGAAGCTATGTTCCTGTAATAGTAACACCCATGAAAAAATCCTTCTCTTACCATATCCCATAGAATGACTGAAGGATGTAGCCCTGTAGTTTGCATTTCTGAAGCTGTGCTGTCTTGCTCTCCATAATCCTGTGTTTATTTGGGCTCTGAATCATTCTAACTAGAAGAGGCCTCACACCTAGTGAAAAGACTTGCCCTGATGGGCTTCCCTGCAGTATTGAGGTTGTGAACATTTACTGCTGTTGAGTCAATTTATGTGGTTTCCCAGAGCATATTAGGCTGGACCCTAATTACATCTATTCTGGTAACAAACCCAGGGTAAGCCCTGGTTCTCAGCAGCATCCTGCAGTTGGTTGTTGATGCCGCCCTCTTGTTAGTGTGCTGCTCTGGCACTGTTTTGGCTGGGACAGCCGGCAGTGCCCGGGCTCTGCAGGGGTGTGTGTGCCAAGGGATGGGGCAGGAGCTGCTGTGCCAGGCATTTTGGTACAGCCATCGGTGGCCGCTTTTATTCAGTGGCCTCTTTTATTCCGTGCCATTAATTTTCTGTTTCAGACATCACTGTGCATTTACCATGAGCAGTATGTCCCAATAAATGCATTCTAACAGTCCTTGTTTTGGAAGGCAGAAAAGGTGAGGTTAGCAAGTCCAGCACTGGTCTGCATTTCAGTACTTGTGAAAAAGGGTGCATTTACCTTCCTCTGTGAATACAACACAGACATGCCACATACTGAAATGAAGTGCTCTCAGCCACAGGTCAGTATGTGACAGTTTTAGATACTTGCTGTAGTGCTGCCAGCTTCATTCTCCACCAGCACCATCCTTTTGTCTCATCTGCCTGTGTGAATTTGTGTGCGCGTGTGTATTTCACAGAGGCAGAAGAGGAAAAATACCCCCTCTCTTTAGTTATTTACATATCTTAGCATGGTAATAAAGGTTTGCATCTTAGCATGCAGACCTTTATTACCAGATATTTTTAACTGACCAACAGTTACTATCAGTGATGTCATGGTTCCAGAAACATTCATAATGTCTACTTTGCTGTTTTTCTCTGTCTTAACCAAAGGGGTGCACTGATTACATAGAAAAAGTATACCTGAAAAGGAAGATAATTTTTCTTACTGTACAGTTCTTAATAACTGTATACGGAATATGCAAATCCCTCTCTTGGTTGGCTGCAGTAGTCCATCTGTTCTGACAGTATCTTGTATTAGATTATCCAAGACATTTGCCAGCATCCGAGTATCTAGCTTTGCAGCAAACCTCTACCAGAAGCAGAAAGAGGCTGCATTTTTGTGAGAGCAAGAGAATTTACACAAAGCAAACTAGCTAGGCTTCAAGCTGCTGAAAGACTGCTTACATGCCTGAGGAAAAGAAGTAAACAATCTTTTTTGTGTGTGCTGCTTTAACTGTAGCCTTTTCAGAGCCCTCTTTTCCTTACCCTAAATGCCTCTTTTGCCTGCCAAGCAGCAGGATGATTAAATGTCCTTTAAGTGGTGTTTAAAGCTGCATGATAAGAATACCTATCCTCCCAATGCAGTTTCATATAGTAAATACGAAAGGAGAACATTCCTTTCAGGCGTGCTACTTCATTGCTCCTGAGACTCGCTAAGGCGGAGACTTGAAATAACCAGTTTTCCCCCACAGTGACATATGTGTGGCATCCTTACCAGCATCTCCAGCAGCACGCCTGCCTCTCTCTTGCTATTTATACAGCAACGCAACTGAATTCAAAAGCAACAGCCTTACACAGACTAATTTTAAAGCAGTCCTCTGGTTTGTGATTTTAAAAGGCAACTACCAATAAAACTGTAAATATAAAAGAGCCCTAGAATCCTTTCTATTGACCCAATGATAACTATATTTTGAACTAAAACTGGTTTTCCATTATCTTCAAAGTTGGGGGGAGTTATGCCAATATGTGATTATTCCTTCTTTTAGAAAAAGTGTTAATTTTTTTATTTCCTGATGGTGCTGAGGATGACACAACCATCAATACCAGCTGTTTCTTTTCCCCAGTTGTTAGAATTTTTCCTTTATGGTAAATAGAAAATAGAGTTGTATGGAGAAACGTTACCTAATAGTTTTCTTTTCAGTGTCGGATAACGTTTATATAAATGCTGTTATAATGTATGTATTATTTGTGGTAAAACAATTCACGTTTCCATGTGGTAGCATTCTTTCAGATAAGCTGCAGGACTTGGAGAGCTATCTGTGTCTCCTGAAATATTTTTTTCTGAAATGTAATGCTTGTAAAAAGCAGAATTTTTTATTCGTATTAGTCTCCAGATTTCCTTCCCCTTTTCTTTATTGCATGAGGCATTAGCATGGGAACACACTTCACGTTTCTCAGGCTTTTGTCTGTTCCTGCTGCGTTGCCTACTGGAAGTCAAATAGTACTACTTGGTTTCTGACACAACTGATTACTATGGAAATTATTGCCATGTCATAAACAGAGGATTTCATGTGTCGAATGTGCGGCAGGAACGCAGACGATTCTGTAAGCAGGAGGTTCCTGGTAATAAGGAAAAAGGGAAGAGAAATGCAGAAAACAGACGATGCCTCTGAAAAATCCATTGTTGCAGATTCTTCTTCAGAAGGCATAACCTGCAGGAGCAGGGGATCGAGCAGTTTTCTGGGTTGGGTT
Source organism: Aphelocoma coerulescens (assembly GCF_041296385.1). Classification (NCBI taxonomy): domain Eukaryota; kingdom Metazoa; phylum Chordata; class Aves; order Passeriformes; family Corvidae; genus Aphelocoma; species Aphelocoma coerulescens. Next base: position 60,571,398 of record NC_091016.1, on the reverse strand, counting down.
TTTTTTGAATGAGAAGATAAATGTGAATTTGCACTTCAAGAAATAATTATTTTATTTTGACTCCAGCAGTTGGTACTGGCCAAAGTGATTTCCGAGGGCATTCGATGTATGTCCCAGATCACTGTTCCACGCTAGGGAGACTAGACAGCTATCGCTCTGCTATGCAGCGCTCCGAAACCAAGGACACCAGCTGCCAGACGGAGGAAGTTAAAGTTGTGCCCCCTTCAATGAGAAGAATACGAGCACAGAAAGGACAAGGCATTGCAGCCCAGATGTCTCAGTTCTCCAGCTCATCTGGAAACATGTCAGTGATGAGTGACTCTGCTGCAGTTATATTTGCTTCTCGCCAAAACGACGACATAGGTTTTCACAGCTTGCCTCGGGTTGGTGCGAGAGTGTCTCTGCAGTCCCTAGATCAGACACAGAGCATGATGTCGAGGCAGACAGAAGACATTGCTGGCACTTTACCCCACCAGATAAGTAAATTGCAAGTGGATGATAGTGTTGTGCATCTGAGGAATAATCCCACGATGGGGACCCTGTCGAGGCCAAAGTCCCAAGAGGTGAGAAGCTGTGATAGCGAGAAGTCCTCAAGCCCAGCATGTGTGGTCTCTCCTCATGCCACCTACTCAACGAGTATCATACCCAATGCAACACTGTCATCCTCCTCGGAAGTTATCCTTATTCACGCTGCCCAGAGTGTTGGATCATTGGATAGTAAAATTACCAGCTCCACTGCCTACCCAAATCCAAGAGACAATCCTGCTGCCAGCAGTGCAATAAGTGGGAAAGAAGATCACCATTCTTCAAGTGGCAACTGGAGTGAGAGTAGCTCCACGCGTCACTCACAGACTTCAGATACCATCCCATCTAACACTGTCCTGATGCTTTCTCTTGGTGACTCTGCCGTCTCTCTTAGCACTCCTGGGAATGCAGAGGCTGGATCTCAGAGCATGAGCTACAGCTGTAGGAACACTGCTGCTTTAGCAAGCCCTTCCCAGGACAGCGATGGTCGGAGTGAATCCAGCTATTCTGGGGAGAGAGCACAGGCAGCAGTGAGCAGCACAGAGCATTGGTTGTACAAGTCTTCAGAAAACATTGAGACCCCTTCACGCAAGGTGGTTTGTACCACACCAGGCTGTGCCACGCCCGGCAGCAACCTGAGCAGCAGCAGCCTGGAGAGGACGTCAGTCAGGGATGATTCTACTTCCCTGTATTCTTTGGACCACGATGGCTGTTACGGCCCCATGCATATGGACTCCGGACTGAAGTCAGACATTCCATGCAACAGTACTAATGGTTTTGAGAACCCCAGAGACAACGTGGTAAATGTCTTTGAAGGAAAGGAGAAGAAACATCAGGATGACCAGTCAGGCCAAGGTGACAAATCCCTTGCAAGAAACATCTCACTGAAAAAGGCAAAGAAGCCACCTTTGCCACCATCCAGAACAGACTCACTCAGAAGGATACCTAAGAAAAAAGCCCAGTCCAATGGACAGGTACTTGATGAAACACTCATTGCCACGCTCCAGCATTCTCTGCAGCTGAATCTTAAGTGCAAAAATGGCAGCTCCCCTTCCCAGAGCCCCTGCAGTGATTATGAGGATCCCTGGGTGTTGCGCTCCCGCAGCCAAAGCTCGGTCAGTGCGAGCAGCAGCATGATGTCCACCACTGCTCCAAACCTGTACTCCATCTGCACAGTCACTCCCTCCCAGAGTGAGACAAGTAGCATAAAGTCGGAGTACGCTGACCAGTGGGGTTACTACAGCGACTATGCCGCAGTGGCAGACGAGCAGGTGAAATCTCCAGTGACCCATTCTGCCAGTACATCATCTGCTCTGAGCGATTACAGCATCAGCCACTTCAGTGATGGCTCAAGGGCTTCTGTGCCACAAGTGCCCAGTGGACTGGCCAAACCAAAGAGTGCTTCTCCGGAGAAATCCCACCGAGTCACATCACCATCAAGTGGGTACTCCAGCCAGTCCAATACACCCACTGCACTTACTCCAGTGCCTGTACTTGTAAAATCTGCATCATCAGGAAGTGGGAAATCCAAGCTGAAGCCTAAAGTGCCTGAAAGGAAGTCCTCTCTTCTGTCTTCAGTCTCCATGTCTTCATCATCCACTTCTCTTTCTTCAAATACATCTACTGAAGGGAGTGTGAGTGTGAAGAAACTGGACCCTGCTCTGAGCCCTCCTCCGGATTCTGGTGCACCTCCTCCACCACCTCCTCTTCCAACACCTCCACATTGCCCTGAACTTTCTCCTCCCCCTCCTCCTCCTCCAGCAGAAGTCATGGATCTGTCACCATTGTCTGCCTCTCCCACGTTTCCCCCTCCTCCGCCAGAAGCCAGTGTAAATTCTTCCTTTGCTCAGACTGTTCCATGGTTTCCTCAAGAAGCCTCCATCAGCTCATTCTCTTCGCCTGTTCCTCCTCCTCCTTCTTGCTCCATAGCTGTCCCGCCACCAGCACCACCACTTGGTCCCAAAATAACAAAAGGTGCAACAATATACCCGCAGTTTTCTTTTAAGAAACGCAACCAGGACGATTCTTGCTACAGTCCAGTGAAACAGCCACTCAGTAAGCAAGATGCATCGAGACCTGTGATGCCATTAGTAACCACCAAAGCACTGCAAATGGTGCAGTTGAGGTCCGTGAAAAAATCAACAGAAGGTGAACCATCAGCTGAATCTGCTTCTGAAACCACCTCTCAGGAAAAGGGTACTGCAAATTCATCATCACAGTCTTCGCTAAAGACATCTCTCTCACTAAAACTCAGTAGCAGCTTAGGCGACGAGGAAATGAAAACTCCAGGCACTTCATTTAAAAATGCAGTTCAAACACTGTCTCGGGGTTCTCCTCTCATTCTCTCTGATAACACACGTGTACTTGACTGTGATCAAAAGCCTGTGAGTGCAGTAGGTCTGAAGAAGTCTTCTGAAGCTGATGCTCTGGGGTCAGCCACTGATGACACACCTGAGTCCTCAGTGCAGAGTGAAGACCTCCTTTCTGGCGTGTCACTTCAGGGGTCACCAACATCTCCTGACAAGACTCAGGTTGTATTGCCAAGCAAGAAACCACCTCCTATATCAAAGAAACCCAAGCTGTTCCTTCTGGTACCACCTCCACAGTTAGACCTTACAGTGGAGAAAGCAGCTGAAGTGAGTGATACTGCCAGAAGCCCAACTAAGAGAGACGCTGTGCTTGCACACTGTGAGGAGGCGAGAAATTGTCTTACAGATGGACTCGGTTCTAGCGAGATGGACTCTGGCAGCCTGGTTCCTGAGGGAGGAGCTGCTGGATTCACCTTCTCTGAGACAGTGGGAGCGAATGCCTTTGTGGTACAGCCTGCTGCATCACCAGTTCAAGAAGAACCCAGGCAGGAGGAGCAGTCTGCTTTTGATGAAGGAAGCAGTTCAGGGAGCAGCCAAGACAGTGGCAGTAACACTGACGGGCACCTATCTCAAGAGAACGAAAGTGGTGAGTCTCTTTTCTGACTAATTCAGATGTAGCAGGAGCTATTTCAGAGAAGGTGGGGAGTGAGAATAGCCATCCTAGCATTGAGGTGGGATTCTGTAGAGGGCAGAACCTCTTGTGATTGTTACAACTAAAATGTCGCAGGGATCTGATTATATTTCATGAGTTTTCTTGCAGTTCTTTTCTGACTTTGCATTGTTGCAGACACAGAAAGAAAATGATGCTTTATTTGCCCATGCTAGTATTAAAGCATGCTATGAAAACAATTTGTTAATTTTGGTTTTGTATTTTAGAGGAAACCATACAAGTTTTCTTTTGTTACTGTTCTCCGCCTGTTGTGTGTGAGCAAGCACAGGCATTTCATGCACTGCAGTTCCCTAAGCAAGCGTTGATCTGAAATCACCATAATGACAGCGCTGCACTCAGTCCATTGGATGCTTCTCCTTAGTGGCAGTGAGGGCTGGTTTCAGGATTAAGTGCCCCTGAGGTTCGCATGACAGACTGACTGCGTTGTTCGTTCTCTTTGCACAGTGGAGGTGTTTGAATCAGACACAGCCAACAGTTCATTCCTGCCGAGCAGTAGCTATGGGGAAGAGACAGACGGAGTGGCAACACCAGCGAGACCAAGGACTACTGAGGATCTTTTTGCAGCCATTCACAGGTACTGCAGAAACTGCCTTTCCTGTACTGTGAGGTCCGGTAGGTCTCGCAAAAATAAATTTAACATTGTTTTACTAAAACACCCAATTACAACAGTCATTGCTTTAACAGAAAGCACATATTTATCAACTTTCTACTAAGGCTATATATGAAAAAAATGAGGAAAAGAACTTACATTTTATTGTTTTACAAATGTATTTAGTCCATTCTGAACTAAAACCAACCTGATTAAATGGATGTAAATTATATTATAAATACCTTACCCTTTAAAATATCAAGTTACGTCTAGTATTTATTGTACTGTTCTCAATCTGCCATATTAACTCTACTGTTGCTTTTTCTGTGTATCTTTTTGTTTTCATTCTCGTTCTTCTCCATCTCTTTTTACTCTCTTCGCTGCTTATATGGTGCAGTTTGGGACAGAGGCTCAACGCTAATGCTTCATGGCAAGCGTGGCTGAAACTGGCAAGTAACACAACATGTCAGTCATATGGCAAAACATATGGCAAACGCTGGATTATAGTTTGCCATAATCCAGCCTGAGGGTCGGGTGTTTTGTGTCAAACTGATTCATGAATGAAATGTGCAATGCTGGCCCTATTATTAATGACATCATTCATTTCCCTTGAAAACAAAATCGTCCCGAATGGCAGCTAGATAACGTGTTGTTCACGTTAGGTGTCAAAAAGCAAGAAAGCCCCGAGGAAAGGAGCGCCCAGAGGCAGAGCAGGGAACGCGTGCTCCCTTCGAGCAGCGCTCCCTTCGAGCAGCGCTCCCGCAGCGCGGCCGGAGCCGCCCCGGGCCGGGCTGGGCGTGGCGCCGGCGCCATCGCGTGGCTGCGCCGCGCACTGCAACCCGCCGAGGGGCCGCCTCCCCGCCGGGGAGCGGGGGGTTATCCCGGTGTGCCGTCGGTTCGCACGGCTCTGCCCGAGGTCTGCATCGGGAGTGAGGGACGGGAGGAGAGCAGCTGGGAGGCTGCAGCATCTTGGATGCAAATGCTGGTTTTTCCCCGTCTTTGAAAACAAGTCAGTTCCGGACAATACAAAAATTTAATATATATGATACTGACTTTTTATAATTTACTGTTACCCCTTAGGACTTGACCTGTAGGAGCCGTTCTGAAAATGGTCTGTTGCATTCATGTTGCATGGCACTTGCTAGAACTGTGGCAAATCTGGTTTTAGAATGAGATATTCTGGCCAGTAGCCTTTCTCATTTATGTTTGCAGATACAGAGTGGATCTCTGTGTATATGCACATACCTCTAATTCATGAGTCTGTGGGGAAATGGACAGTGGAACTGGATGTGACAGACTTGACACATTTTTTATTAAGACCTTGCTTTTGCTGGCTTTTGACTTAAACCAATATCTTCCTTGGTTGTTAATTAATAAAAAAGGGTTTTGGTTTGCCCCCACTGTTCCTAAGAGGTATTATTTCAGTAATTGGCACTCTTGAATATGTGCTTTGGAGCAAGATAAGAAATTTAGTGGTATGTACATTAAGGACAGGAAGAACAGTCCTCAGTTTTAAGTCACAGTTTTGTTTGAACATATACCCTGTCTGTGTCTTAAAAGCTACCGAAACCAAATTTGGTTTTTAATTTCAAGTTTCTTTAATTAATATATACTGAGAAAAGCTGGCTAGGTGCTGACAGCAAACTGACTGATCTGCCCTGCATTCACAGTCTTACTGGATCACTCCAAGTTAGGATCACAAACCTTTCCCTGCAGATCTTTGCAATTGAATTTTTTTTTCCAGTTTAATTATGGGTTTGCTAGCAGTACAACCCCAGCATTGCAGTGTTTAAAGATAGCCATAGGCAGCCAAAACCCTAAGGAAGGAAAATCTTTTCCCTGTAACAAATGCACAAATCTTCACATACAGACTCGCAGAGCATCCAAGCACCAAAATTATCTGCTGCCTACACACTAACACAGTTAAATCTAGATGAGGTTCCTACATTGGCCTCTCCTGAAGTCATCATTTTATCCCTTTGCTGTCTTCTGGTGTCCATTCATCCTCAGGCTGAATGGGCATTGGTATTACATTCTTATTCCAGAAAGACAGGTGGAGGCAGCAGCAGCTGCAGTAAATAACAGCTGGTACAGCTGCCTGTGGGGGTATCACAAGTGAGCTATGCATAAACTGCACCACTTAGGAGAGATGGGATCACTCCAAGGTCTTGGCACAGCCTATGGCAGTGTCCATTGCTGCCACCTACTCAGCTGATGGATCTTGCTTCTTTGTTTTTGGGGGTTTTTAAATTATCAGTAGGCTGTGATGCATGAACACATATGAGCTTGCCTTGGCAGAATCTCAAGGCTTTTAAGAAAGTAAAGCTAAAGATCACATTAAATAGAAATCTGTTTTACAAGGGGAATGGTCTGGATTGAACACATGCTTGATAAAAATTAATATGGAGCTTTATAGCATTATAATTTTATATTTCTAAGAAGTCCGTTGACTTGTTTCAAGCTTGTGCCAAAATATCATATTTAAAATTAGGTTTACACAATCTTTTTTAATTAATTCTTGCTCAGCAAAGAAACAAAGCAGCTGTGCTGCAGATCCCAGGCATGGACATTTCTTTAAGATTTCTAGTAATGTGAAAATGAGGCAATGAAAGTCCAGTTTCCACTTATTCCCAGTTCCATGGTTATTTCTTAATTTTTTTTTTTTATGTGTTATCCCTGCACTTTGCATTTAAATAGATAAACACTCTGCTTTTTCATTTGGAAAGAGAACTTTCTTGTCAGGAAGTTGGTCTCTCCTTCATTTAGTCAAAAATTGCAATGACAGAGCACCAACATAACTGTGAATTTTGTCCGTGCATCTTGAGAGGAACTGGAGAAGTTTTTTTGGCTATTTATTTAATATTTGGATTAGGGAGGTTCTTTTTTAAAATCATTTAATCCAGAATTGTTATATGTGGCACCCTTTTCTTCATCTTCAGCAGCAGTGCATTGCTGTGTCCTTTTCTCTAAAGGAAAGTGCACTAAACTACACCTCTGATTCTCCAGAGAGTGTCAAATGAAATCGTAAAATGAAACAAAACAACCCATATACTCTAGATGACATACTTTGAATCAAGTCCCCAAACTAACAGAGGAACAGCATGGTGTATAAATCTTTATAGCACATTAGTCTGAGCAGTTGAATACTGACTCCAGAAAACCCGATTCATTAAATTTGCAGAAGTGTTTTGAACATCAGTATTGCCAGTTTTGGTAGTTTCGTTGTTCCAGATTTGCAGAAAAAGAGTGATAAACTTATATCTCCAATACCTGCGTTAGTACCTGTACAGTTCTGGTGGTGTTCTTACTCATGCTTTAGATTTAGATCACTTCTCCCTTTTCCCTGTCTCTGCTTTAGCTTAATTCATTGTCATCCCTCTAAACTGAGTTTAATTAGGGGAGGTAAAATGTTTCATTTTTGTGTTGTCCTCTTTTTTGTGTGTGTTTCAAACTCAGATCCAAAAGGAAAGTCCTTGGCCGTAAAGATTCTGAAGACGACCGTACCCGCAATCATTCTCCATCGCCCCCCGTAACTCCCACTGGTGCTTCCCCAAATTTAGCTACCCTCAAACAAGCCGGATCTATTCAGAGAAGCGTTCGCAAGAGCAGCACCAGCAATGACAACTTCAAAGCCCTGCTGCTGAAGAAAGGGAGCCGCTGTGACACCAGTTCCCGTATGTCCGCAGCAGAGATGTTGAAGAACACGGACCCGAGGTTCCACCGGACAAAGACAGATGCCTCCCCTGACCTTTCCGACAGCCCTGCCAGCTGCTCACCCAGCAAGAGCAAACGGGCCCAGGAAGAGTGGGCCAAGAGTGAGGGCCTGATGCCAAGGAGCATGTCCTTCTCTGGCACGAGGTACGGCCGGTCACGGACACCCCCATCTGCTGCCAGCAGCAAGTACAATGTCCGCAACCGCATCCAGAGCAGCCCCATGACTGTCATTAGTGAAGGAGATGGGGAAGTGGTGGAACAGTCAGAGGGCAGGGTCCGGAGGACTTTGGAAGAGCAGCAAGAGAGGCAGCTTGATATGTTTAACAGTGATGAAATGGACATGAATGACTTTCCGTATGCTGAGGAGGCAAGCTGCAAGGAGACCTTGGATCCAGCCCATGTAGACTTAATGACTCAACCAGGTGCTTCAAGGAAGTGTCTAAACTCTTCAGCTGAAGAAAGTTAAAAGGCAGTCTGACGAAAGGCTTTGGATATTAGTCTAGAAAATCACAGGGACTAGATTCCAGAAGAAAGCCCAGACCAGGACAAGGTTACTTTGCTGAGCATTTATTTCACGAACTGCATGTGTATGTTTAAATGCTAAAGCAATGATGGTTCTGCATGGTTGGGTTGGGGTGGGGAGCACTTGCTTTGAATGAGTGGTCTGTGGCTTAAGGAAAGTTAACAGTTGAATTTTTTGTGTAAAGCCTTAGAAGTCCTCTTGTGGGGTGGGGTGGGGAAGTTTTCTCAGAGTCTGTCAGGGTGTGAAGTTTTTCTTTTTCTTGAGACTGCAATTGTGCAAGCAAAATTTAGGAATAAGCCTGAAGTGGGAAGGCTCCTGTGGTACAAGATGGACATTTGGTTCAGAAGCATTGTAGTTATGCAGTGTAGTGCATTTGTTAAGCAGAGAGAGGCACAATGAGGCACATTCACCTCTGAGAGAAGGTGGTAGGGTTGGTGCTGGGATTACATGGCTCCTTAGTGGGTATGGCCCCGTGTTCAATGAAGTGTGTCCTGCTCGAGCAATGAGCTCACCAGGTTATGGATTGGCCCAGGGTACTGTATTTTTAATTCTTTTTCCTGAGGGAAAATGTCAATGTAGTTGATGTGGAAAAGGGAGCTGATTTTGTAACACACTACTAGCTGCTATGCAGCCACACACATACGCTTGGTGAAACACTCATTTCCAAGTGAATTGCTTCCTTGGCTGGAGTATTCCCTTAGAGAACTAGAACAGCTGGGTGTGTGCGGAGGATGCAAGCAGACAACAGGAAGGTGGGAGATGAATGAAGCAGTGTACTGCCAGAATTTGGAAGGGTTACTGTCATGGTTTAGGAACAGTATTCCCCAATTTAGTGTTCCCACCAAAACACTCCAAGCCATGTACCGCTCACTCACTCCCCTCTGCTCTTACCTCTGCGGGTGGCTGGAGAGGAGAATTGGAGGCACAAAAGGTGAAGGTTGGGAGCTGAAAGAAGAAAAATCTACTGGAAACAACAGTGAAATAAGAAAATGGACAGTAACAGCAACAACAGTTAGAGTGCACACATAAGGGGTGAATGGTTCACATGTGACTGCTCACCACACAGAGCAGAGCCCGGTAATGTGTGACCTGCTGCCCCACTTCCTTGTCCCCAGCAGTGTTGTGAGGTGGTGTAGAATAACCTCTGTGTCCTGGCCACAGCCCCTCCTGGCTACTGCAAAAAATTAATCCTGTCCTGGCCAGAACCAGGACAGTTGTGTTTCTGAATTAGAAATTTGACTTGCACTACAAAGCTGTAGGTGGAGCCCATCTTTCGAAACTGAAACTTGGGAGTTGTGTTTTGCCAGTAATCTGTCTTTCATTTGTCAAAATGGGGAGACTATTACTTTTCATCACTTGAAATACAGATACTTGCTAACTTTTGGTTACCAAAGAATAAGTTACAGTTACTTTCCTTTCTGATTTGCCTGCAGTATTGGTCTTCTTTTTTAACCTTAATAATTTAGTGAGGTTCGTTTTTATTGTATATTTTACAGATAATAAAAACATTTAAGGGTTTTCCAATTGTAAAGAAGACCATTTAATTAAAACTGAAATATTGGCTGGATTTTTTGGTTCTTGGTAGGAATGAACCTTTTAATTTTTAATATGAATTTTGCATCATTTGATGGCATGCGCAGTTTTTGTATTGTTTGTAAATATTGAAAGTTGTTAAAATATCTTTTGATCTCCTTACCGTAGAATTTTTACATTTTTAGATTGCTTTTAAGAAGAAAAAGCACTCTTTGTAGATTATTTATTTTAGAGAAATATGCTTGTAATCTCTTTCTTCAATCCTTTACTTGTTAGCTATGTAAATTTCAGGGGCCTTCGTTTAACTCTTCCCTTCACCAGAGGGGAATAGTGCTAAAAATGCTGTGACTTTGCTTCAATAAAGAAAAAGCCTGCCAGTTGCCATATTGTCTTTTGAGTCGATTAAAATCTCCTTCAAAAGATGCATCCCACAGCATATGGCAACCCACTGAATGCCATAATCCATACATCTAGCTACTAATCTCCAGCCTTCATTGCAAAATTTACTAATGGACTTTAGAGACAACTAAAGTGTACTTACACATCCATCCCATTTTGGTATCTCAATTCTGAGACTAAAAAAGTTGAAATAATCCTGATCTTTTTCCAGTGTCGGGTGAGTGTTTCTATTACTTCTCTCCTGCTTGCAACCTGTCCCAGAAAACTAAAATTCTTGGAGAACCAGATTATAAGCAGAGTGAGTGAGAAGTGAAATGGACAAGTTGAATGCCGCTGCACTCAGTGGAACCAAGGGTGGGATTAACTGGTGCGCAGTGAACTTTCTACCATTTTTATATGCTAATGATATTTAAAGAACCATTGGATTTTTAAAATGAAAATACAACCTAATTGGATAAAGTAGGTTGTTTCAGATATTATTAATACTGATCTGAACTATGTTCTGTTACAAAGAGTAGCAGTGGCAGGATGTTTGGCACTAAACATCTTGTGAATGTTGCTTTGGTCTGTCTCCCACAGCTGATCCTATGAAACATGAAAGGACTACGTCCTTTTCACAGCAGGTACTGTTCCTTTAAAAGCCATGCTAAATGCTAGCCAGTCCTCATGCCACCATCCTGACAGGATAATGTGTAATAAAAAATACTCAGGCTTTATTTTATTGTTTACAAATGGGAAAATCATCTAAGTGAAAAATTGATGCACTGGGGAAAATTATAGCTCTGGTGACTTCAACTTCTGCAGCCCTTTTCAGCATTATGCATCAAGTGCCTGTAGGAGGGAGCATAGCCAGCTTATTCCCTGGTGCTGGCCAGCTGATACTGCCCGTTGCTTTTATGGGCTATGTGGGGAACTCTCTGGAAAAGCCAGGCTAAATGCACACCATTTTGTCAGTGCAGATACATGAGATTAAACTTGAGTGTTGCACGGGCTGAATTTCTCCCTCTCTGGCCACAAGTAGCCTTGATGCTCCTCTAACGCCCCCATCTGATCTAAGGTGAAGTTGGGCTGAAGCTCAAGCTTTGGCTGATAATGCAGAAGGCAGTGTTTATGCAGCCCTACTGATGTTGCTGCATGACTACATTTTGCACAGTACAAGATGTAGTGAAATACCGTAAACGTGCTGAAATGTGTTTAATGGTGCTTGAAACTTTCTCATGGAGGTGTCACCATGTCATCTCCCCGCAGGCAGAACTGGTTAATTATTTTGTCACTCTTACAACTTCAAAGTTACTTTCTTAGACAGTAAGGTTCCTCCATAGGGAGGTTTTGCAGTTGTGGTTTTATTGGTCTACAATTGTAGATTAAGTTTAGCAAACCTCTGCTAAAGACATCCAGAGCAGGAGAGGAGGACAAACTTGGCTGTGCTGAAGAGAAAAAGCAGACTTGTCATCCTGATGCTTAATGCATCATACTGTTACAGGGCTTGTTCAGAGTTTACAGCTGGTCTGCAGTTTGCCTCTGAAACAAGAATCTTTATTGAAGCTCAATGTGAGATCAATTTCTGGTTTTCCTTTTATTTGGAATGGTTTTCAACTTCAGTCTTTTTCTAAATTTTGCCCTATATTAACTTGTTTCATTCCTTTATGTTCAAAGTTCCACTGTCAGATGTAGGCAGCCCCAGTCCCCCTGTGAATTAGAGCTCTCCAGTTACTCTGTTAATATGTTCACAAGGCTCTGGGGCATTTACAAGCTTCACTACTGTTTGTATACTGGAAAGGAGAACTTAATACCTTAATTGAAATGATGGAGGTTATGCAAGGAGCAATAGCTTGGTGAGCGGAGGTTTGGAAGGCTACTGGATATCAGTTAAAAGAATTGGGAAAGAAGTGGGTTATGATGGAGACAGGATTTTGAGAAACCAGGACTGGGATGCTGGTTCATGCATAAGGCTGTGCCTGAAAGAAGGTACTGGCAGAAAAGGTGAAGCAAGGAGATTACTGAGAAGTACAGTGAATGCACAGATTAAGGTATGGGGTGGGCAGGCTAACGCAGATTCTAGATGATAAAGAAGTTTCAGCAAGTACAGAAGAGAGAAAAAGGCGAAGGAACAATGGAATAACCACAGCAAGGGGAAAAAAGAAATTTTAGTCTGTGTGTTTCATCCTAATTCAAAGGGTGCAGAAGTCTGAAGACAGTCAAACATGGAGGGGAAAAAAAGCCAAAACCAAAACCCCTAACAATTTAGAAGAGGAAAATGCAAAATTGGGTGAGCTTAGAGGAGCAGTAATAGGCTGAAGTGAGGAATGCTCTAGGAGACCTCAGGCAGCACTGGATAGGTGGCTCTTGGGAGAGTTCTGTAGAAACACCAGGCCTGAAGTCTGGAAAGAATAAAGGGGATTGGGAAGATCAAAGCTCAGATTGATCTTGTCTAATTTCTACCAAGAACTCTGCATCCATTGGTCCCAATGGACTGGCTACAGATCTCCAGACACCTGCACTGGGATAACCTGCTAAACCTTCAGTCATTTCCTGAAGCAAAGAGAGGCCACTCATGCATGCAGCACAGGGATGAATGTGTTAATCTTGTCAGGTATTCTTTGGATACCACAAAATTCTGGAAAAGCCATTCATAGCAGCAGTCACTGTTCAAACAAAGGTGTTGCCACAGTACATTTGAGTGATTCAAAATGATGCATTGTTTGCTTTTATAGGGGAGAATTAAAAGGATGGACTTTAATGGTAAAACTGTGTGTTCCGTAACTTACAGTGGCAAGGAGGAATCATTTTATCTGTTTTATTTAAAATAACTTCAGTACTCACCAAAGGGAACACATAATGCCCTTGGTAGCTTTATGAGTTCCCCCCTTACACCTTATTTTCTGAATAACTTTCAGAAGGGATTTCTTGCATGGTTAAGACTAGAAAAGTCTTCTGACAAAATTGATAATTTTCTTGCTTCTAAAGAGGTGTTATCAACTTAAATCAGAGTGCAGGATTAAAATCTTGCAACCATTCAGTGCTGGGTTGTAACTGTGGCTACACTGGTGTGAATTAATAAACACTCAACAGAGTAAAAATACAGAAATGTTTGATAAAGATGTGCTGTGTCATATCTTATCCTGAAAAACTTGGTAAAAGCCTTGATAATGCTTCCCCTGCAGAATGTTGGGTACATTTTATGTTGCAAATTTAGCTCTTTGCAGTTGGGTTCTTTCACATAATGTGCAACAAGCCTTTTAAGGGCCAATCAATGCTTCTCCCAACAATGCTAATGGAAAATGTCATTGATTTTTAGTAGGAAATTGTCTGTTAGTAGTGAATCCAAAATGTATGTGTATAAGCAATGGGGGGAGGTATATAAAGTCCAATCCCAATGTACATGAGTTGCTTCTGTCTGTAGTATACTGCTCTGTTTGTGCACCAACCTTCAGTATAAAACCAGAATTGTTAGCTACTGAAGGAAAAAAAAAAAAAAGAAAATCTGTCAGGACACATAAGGTAGCAGAAGTTCCTGCATTTTCACTATCTTTGGAAAAAAATTTCACTATCTTTGGAAAAAAATTTAAGTTCCGTGTTTGGATGGTAAAAACTAATTTGGGAGGAAAAAAATGTGTAAATTACAAAACCAAAACCAAACCCAAAACAAAACCCTCAAAAAAAATCCAAAACCCCCAAAACACCACAAGATTAAATCCTACAAACAAATAAGAAATAAAAGAAACTAAATTACCTGTCTGTCATCTGGAGAGGAATGTTACTCATGTGCATCTTGGTAGTGCACTAATGTCTTCTTCAAAAGTCAGTCAAATATCAACTCAGTTTACTTTTTCCAAATGAAATTACTGTCTGTTTCTGACAGTCCTTTCACACTGGGTTGCAGAACGTGGACACAGAAATTCCTGCCTTTGGGAGTTAAATTTGGAAAAAAACCCCTGATTTCTAGGTCAGTTTAAAACAGGTGAAAGAGCATTACAATGATGCAAGAATTCGGTGCCCAGTGCAGCGTCACCAGCTGAGAAGCTGCCTTAGGAAAAGATGGTCCCATCCTTTTTGCCTTCATCGGGATGTTGTAGTGTGCTGCCTGGAAGTACAGCCATCACAGACTAGGGAGTGATAATGATTTTAATGTATTTACTTTTTTTATAGAGTCCTAATACAAAATACAAGTACATTTTAGAAAGGAGATCTTAAGGGAAATGTGTGCACAGGGAGCATGTGGCTGTGAGCAGAGGTTGTGCACTTGCACAGAAGTCAAGGTTTGGGTCTAAGGTGGCTTAAGTCCATTTGCAAGTCATGGATACAGAGTATCAAACCACTGGTGATCCCAAAGGAGGTTGGCATATCCCCATACACAGCACACTTGGATCTTTAGGGCAAAGATCAAACAAACTTAAATTCCACAGAAAGGTCTCTTGTGATGTGATATACAGGGAAAAAAGTGTACCTCAATGTCATATTCAAGAGACAGCCCTTTATTTATTCCAACAAACACTAAGACTGATTTCTCCATTCACTGATGCATTGCCTTGCAAAATTTGTCAGAATTTAAGATTGTGGCTTGTGGAAACATGAAAAGTAGTTGATAGGTTATTTCTGAGTTTAAAAAACCACAAGCAGTACTCTGGTTTTAGACTTAAGCACAGCCCAAGGCAAGCAAGCTTTTTCTGAAGTGCAGCTTTGAAGTCCAGGACTGACTGCAACAAATTAGTCATCAAATTCATGGGATGAGTTTCTTGCATGATGTGACAACCTCATGTGGAGCCCTGTTGTATTTTGGGAACAAAGAATCTAAAAAATTATCTTCTGTGCCACAAACTTGCTCTCTCAAATGATCACCAGTGTGGGAAATTGTAGTGACCTCTTTGAACTAAAAGTCCATGTTAGAAATTATCTAAAATACTTGCTGAGAAAAGAGGGAAGAAAGTGTCTTGACAATAAACTGAAATGTCTTTCTCAAAAGTCATTCTGGTTGTTACTCTGGTTTGTTGGACTTTTTCCTTCTTTGGATAAGCCAGATCTCATGTCATCTATTAATTCCTGTGGAGTGCCTTAGCAGTACTCTTTAAACAGGTATTTCCTCATCCTGCTTGAAACATCTTGCTAGCATCAAGAGTCTTTCTTTGTGATATTGATTTATCTTTTGAAAGGCCTGCCAAGAATAATAAATATGAAGGGAATCTGAGCTTGATTGTCCTCTGTGCCCTAGTCTGTAGACCATGGACTTCCCAAAGTTCATCTGTCTGGGAAAATGCCATGACGCAAAGCAACTCCTGTTTCTGTGCCAGTCCACGTGCATACCTGTCAGCACAGGGGCCTCCAGCCTTGTTGGCTCTTCAGCTGGTACAGACAGCCAAAAGCTTTTTGCTAAACTGTGGATTCAGAGAAGAGTTTCCTGCAGGTACTCTCACATTTTCTAGCATGACCTGCCAAACCTTTGACATGCCTCTTGGAATGCCTGCTTTCCTTAATGCCAGCCCCAGGTGCCACCTTTTCATTCTGCTCCAGCAGAGCTCTAGAGACTGACACTGACCTCTAAGCTCTCGCTCAGTGTCCCATTTCACGTCCCTCTAACGAGAAGCTCAGGTCTGTGTTCTCAGCCACTCCACCTCATCCCTGCAGCCAGGAAAGGTCTGCAGACAGCAGTGGCACCACTCCAGCAGTAGCAGTACAGGCAGGCTCTCCTGGTTGTGTGCTCGTGGTGAGGGAGGTGTCTCTGCCCTCAGCGCCCGACATCAGGCTGTGGTTTGTGCCCACAGTGTGGGGGTCTCTCCCGCAGTCTGTTAGCCTAAACCTTGCAAGATTCATGCCTACAGTCTATTTTACTGGCCTCTCCTCACCTGCAAATGTTTGGGTTTCCAAAATGCCTGTGAAGAGAGGTGCCCCTTAGGACAGAAGATGGCGAATATGAAACAACTTTTCAATGAACAAACTGGTGGTGTAAACTGGTAAGATAACTGGCTGCACATCTTGATTTGCATTTCTTAAGAACCTGATGCCCCAAGACACTCTACCTCAAAAGTAGAATTCCATCAAATAGGGCCTAATTGGGAACACTGGAAATTAATCTTATATTTTACCTGGTAGTCTTCAATTCCATTTTTTAGCAGTCTGTAACTCTGAGAAGATACTGGAATGTGGAATTCAATTTGTTTCCTTCACATTTGCAGAGTATTCAAGTTTTTTCCTCCCTCCCTAGCTCCTGCTGGCACAATGTTTTTATTGTGATATGAACAACCAGCTTGGGATAATAGCAGAAGACTGGTGAGTAGGATTATAAACACATTGAAGTGACTTGCAGCTGGGGTGTAGAAAAACACATACATCATACTAATTGTTGTTTAGCCTTGTGTGTTTGACAAGTAGAACATCTGTGTTTAGATAACATAAGCCTGTGAGAGACTTCGAGGCACCCTATCAGACATGCTTGAGATTCCTGCTCTGCTTCAGGAAAGATCAAAGCACAGTGGTAAAATACCTGTGTGAATCCCTGACAAACAGGCAAGGACTGCAGGTTTGGTGATCCTCTAGCATGGACCAAGCTCTGTGGTGCCTGTGTCCCACTTGTGTGCCTCTGCCTGGGTGCTGCTTTGGGGATCCCCTGGTCGATGAGGTAAGGGAAATGAACATCATCTTTGTGGTTTTGTGGTTGCTCCTGTGTCTCGCCTGTGCTGACTCACGCAATCAAGCAGGGAAAGCATGTGATTATAGAAAGTAATACATAATCTGGTGAGACAGAATCTGCATAACTTGTGGCCTTCGTAAGATGAAAAAAAGGAAAATGTGAGGTTTTTGTGTGAGAATTGAATTCATAGGCAGTGAATGCCTATGGTAAGAGGGTAATGACTTCCTGTACTACAGGCTAATTCAGACCAGGTTTTGTCTCCAGGCAGCACATGATTTAGTTGATGAAAATGAAAACTTAATTCCCTAATGCAGGAAAGTAGGTACTTTATCCAAATTTATTATTCTGGAGATTCCCTTTAGATTATAGGGACACAAACCATTTGACAGCACCACACAAATTAATCCACACCTGGCAGACCCACATCTTTCTCCTCTTTCTTCAGCAAAGATACCCAATTCCAAGAGATTAATTCCATTATCCAGTGTTTGAGTGGCATTAAGAGAAGACTGCAAAGGTGGATGCAGAGTGGATGTGCACCAGGCTCACTTGGGGCACCATCAATATTTTCATCCCTTCGGAAGATCAGGTAAGTGAAAACAGCTCAGTGGCACAGAAACTCAGGCAGATCAGCTAAAGAGCATGGAGTTCAAGAAAGCATCTGTCTCAGTGGCTTCATTTGCTCCTTTAATTCTGCTAATAAATCTAATATAACTTTGTTGTTCTGCTGTAGTTCTGAGGGCAGCAAAGTACAAATGCCAGTTTTTCTGTACCTTTACAACTTGTTGGATTCTCTGCTGCATTGCAGAGGGCACACTGCAATAACATTTTCACCATATATACAGAGGCTTTCTTCTACGTGGGTTTTCTCAGTGTCTTACAAGAGATGAATACTACAGTCCTTCCCATAGTGAGGTCATTGTTCTAGTCACTTTCCTTGAAATTTGAGTTTCCATGAAACTTGAAGAAACTTCATATTTTTGAAATTACCTGACTTCATACAGATTTCACAGAGAGGCCTTAACAGGGCAGAAAAGCCAGTAAGAGAACAGACTCAGAACCCATGCAGCATAATCACATTACAATAGACTAGTGTTCTGAGGAAACCTTGCTACCCAGCACACCCTTTTTCCTCAGCTCCCAAGGAAGTACATCTGAAGCATCACTACTAATCCTGAACACTATTTTGCAGCAAGCCTGCTGGGAATGGAGGCAGCTCTCTGTGGGCCGTGCACTTTGCAGACCTGACAAAACAAATGTTCCTACCCCTTAGTGGTCTTTATTCAGCTCAGTTGTTTTCTCCTCACTGAGAACTGGAAAGTGTTAAGTTAGTCAGGGATGGGCACAAGAAAAGACCACAGCTGCCTGTGGGATTGGGAAGAGTAGGCCAGGTTGTAGCACCCAAGTCAAAGTCTGGAGCAGCACTAGCACCTAATTAAAACTAGCCAGACTAACCAAGAAAGTTAAATTTTGGCTGCATAATGATTTCTTAAGGGTTCCTTTAAGTCCTGAGAACCCCTTGATTGCTCTGCAGGAAACAAGCTACAGGTGAAATCTGACTGCAAGTTAAAGTTAATTTGGGGGGGGGAGCTTTGAAAAGCACAATGAAAGAGGCAGTTGCACCTGAAGTCATCTGTAATGCTGTGTCTTGCTTTCCCATGGCTTATTAACAGTGTTTGCTATAGGTACTTTTAAATACTTTTAAATGCATTGAGTTAAAAGATTTATTGCTGTTTTATTGACTGTGACCCAGAACAGAATTCCCTCTGTTGGAAGTATCCTTGCCTTCATCATACCATATTAGGAAAAATTTGTTGTTCAGGGAGCTATATCAAAGCTGAAGAAAGCCTGTGTACAGAATGGAAAACAGCTATTTAAATCCTCTCAAAATGGTTGTAGTCAAGTATTTCAATGTAGGTCAAATTTTCAATTGCCTTAAACAGTATAGAAATTGTCATATCATTTTTTATTCTTTGATACAAATTGCATTTAATCTGAAATTGTAACTTTCTGAGTGGTGTGAGCAGTGGAACCAGAGGATGCAAAACTTACAGGCCTCTTCAAGAGGAAGAAGTTAGACAGTAGAAGGAGCTGTGTAAAGCACTTCTGGTGAACAGGGTGTGACTTTAAAGCCTTTGCTTTTCATTCTAGTTCTTAAACTGACTGCTGTAAGCACTGCTACTACCCATTAGCTTCCATGCCCTTGATTGAACCAGCAGCTAGATTAAGGGTGCCCTGACTGGCAGATGTATGGAGGATGTGAGTTAAAATTGGGCAGCAGTATGTGTCATGTTTGCCAATTACCACTCTCTGCAAGGCTCTAAAGCCAGAACTGTGAGTCTCCTTCTGGGTTGCTGCAGTTTTGTGTTTAGCGAATTAAGGTAATTCGTGCTGATGGATCCTCGTGGATGTGAAGCAACCTTCATAATTCAGCAGGTACTTGGTGACCCTTACTAGGAATCTGGTGGGGTGTCCAGGCTCTTCCCTTGGTGTTGGAAAAAGCACTCCTAATCCTCCTATATATACTTTACTCACCCTTTTCCATCTGTTAAGGCCTTGTACCTGCTCGGGCTGTTACCTCATCAGGGTATCTGCCAGTCACAGACACCCCCCCGAGGAAGGTGTGCAGGCAGGGGGACACAGGAGCAAACACTGATGGGGCTTGGAGGCCATCTGTCTGTCCCCTCTGTGCAGAGTGCCTAGGGAAGGAAACTGAGACAAATATGAGTAAGTGCTGGTCTACTCTGAGCAGACTATCTGGTATTAAATATTTACAACTGTGCTGATTTGCCAGACACTTAATGGTTCAATACAGAGCTATTGAACTGTCACTGGGGTCTATGGATGAAGCTGCCACTTGGTCCAGCACTCCTGTGTTGTAACCCTGGTGCTCCTGGATGGCTTTGGCAGTTCCCTCTTAGTTCCAGAAACTTGGAGGATGCAGGAAAACATCTCCTGACAGGCTCCATCGGAAGCCCTGGTGCCGTTCAGGGCAGCTGATCCTGTACCAGCCCAAGGAGCCAGGCATTGTTTAGGCACTGACAACTGTTTTGCTGCTTTGGGCAGGCACGAGCAGAAAGGAACCTTTGCTGTGCAGCTGTCACAAACTGGGAGCGAGGCAGTTGAGAACTAAAGACCGGGGTTAAGAATAATACATATTTTGTCAAAATTTATGGTTCAAAACAGTGTTAGCAGGAAAAATACCAGTTGGAGTAGTCTGTGTTGTTGGGTATCATTGTGGTAATTTATGAGAAGTACTAAATAAAGCCATACAACTTTTAAAAGGGCTGATACAGCACTGGGGGCAAGGGGCCCCCAGTGAACAGGAGTCACTGAAAACCCTCTAAGGCCCACCAGCAGTGAAATCCAACCTCCCCTGGAGTAGCTGTTGGATGTGGCGGTATCCAGTTTCACCAAACAAGCCTAGAAAAATTGGGAATTTAATCTTGGTGTCTGTTAAACATGATGGTAAACTACCTAATGGAGAGAAGGCCTTGCCAATCTACCCTCTTCTGATAGCTGGGAGTGGTGCCCAGCACACCTTGGGTCAGGGAAGCAGGTTGTCATTCTCATAAAAATTTCTTTTCAGCTCTTTAAAAGTCAGTATAATTGCTCTAAATGCAAGCCATTCTGGAAATATTCGTTGTCTTCTAACAAAACTAGAAAATTATATTTATATTTATTGGAAGTTATTGCATGTAGCATAAATATTTCCTGAAACTCAGTCCCAGCTAAAACAGCAAACCTGTTATTTAATAAGACTGGACAAACCAAAGTCATAAATGCTTCCAACAACTGTGTAGTCAGTTGGTAATTGGAGTGGGCATGTGGAAGGAGTCCAGATAACTGAAAATACATAGGTGATAATTTTTTTAAGTGATGTTAGCTAAAGAGAGAGAGCTGTTCATGTGGAGCTCTCAGATACTGTATCCAGGCATACTTCATGCTTATAGTTTAGCTTGCCTGCCATCCCTACAACATCTATTAACCTTATTTAAAATAAGGTATGCATAAACTAGATAAAGAATAATAGATTAGAAAATAAGCCCTCTGACTTGCAGGATGATCTGCAAAGCATAAAATGCAATATCAAACATTAGTTCTTTCCATGTGCTCTAGTTTATGTTAGGTCATGCTTTTAGGTAAAGAAAGTAGAATTTGTGTCTGTATTTTATAGAGTCTGCCATAACTACTGGCACAAGGTCTACATGTTACCAGGGTATTAACTTGCTACTTTTGTAATAAAAATATGCTCTAAGGGTCTAAAACTTGATTATTTTATTTTGGTTCCAGTAGAGGTCTTACTGGGCAGGTTGAGACCAGTCAGCCTTTCCTTCTCATGGGTGGGAGTGGCAGGACTGGGGCTGCTGGAGAGGTGCAGGACCTCATGGTGGAGCATGGCACCACATGGGCCCATAGATGACAGTGCCTCAGGGGCACCATGCATTAGGGCCACCATGCTCCTCTGTCATGCAGCACTGTGCTTCTTCTCCAGGTGATGATTTCTGGTAATGCTGTGGAAAAGAACCACTGTGATAGTTTCAGAATTGTGCTAGACAGGACTGTACTTACGTGGCTTCTTCTGTCTCCAAACTAATGTCCTCTGTTTGCTTTGATCTTCCTGATGCAGCCAAACACTGAAGGGTTGTGCTAATGGATCTGCTTTTTTTTTTTCCTTTTGTTGCATATGACAGCAGCATTTTTTAGTTTCTGATGACCACAATGTTTCGCTGCTAGAAACTACTAGAAATCAGCTATTTATAGAAATGTTTAGTTTCTGCATCATTAACAGAATTGAAAAAGGGTGAGTGTTAGTTGAAGATAGGGTTTATAAACAAGCTAATTCCCTTCAAGTTTATTTATTTTTCTAAAACATAAGTGTACAGTTTTTCTGAAGAACCTTAGGCCATACTAACCTCTGAGACTGTTGTCAACTGCGAGTTTTCCGAACTGGAAGAAAAAGAGAGAGAGAAAATGCCACAGAACTGAAACACATACTGAGTTTTTAATTGTGCTGTTTAAATAATTTAAATAATAATAATAACCATGGAAATGTGTTTGTAGAAATGTCTGAATTTGTCTGGTTTACCTGTAGTGGAAACTGACTTCCGCTTAAAAAAAAAAAAGCACTTTATAATGACAAAAGGATATTCCAGATTACTAGTAGACCATAATACATGACACTTAGTTTTGCTCTCTACAGCCGTGGGTCAGTCTGTGGAGGTAGTTTTCCTTTCTGTGTTGTCTTTTTTATAGCTGGCAGAAAATTGAAATTAAGCTAAAGGAGAGGAAAGTGAAAAATAGGAAGTCGGGGAGGAGAAAGCAAATTTGTGAGAGGCTTATTTCTGGATGGGCATTTCTCTTACCTTTTTTCATCCTGATTTATGATCTTTTTCACATTCCTTTCCTTTTAGGATACCTGATGAGGTAGGGCAAGAAAAGTATGGCTTTTCTTCCTGCCCTCTGTGCTTGGAAGGCCACTAAAGCAATTCAGTTCATTAGCACTCAAAGAACTAAAACAACATGCATTCAGTTCTCCTAGTTTGAACCTGGAAAAAACAAACCAAAACAAGAAACCAAATGTCTTGGTTTGAAAGACAGGTGTCTGCTAAGGAAGGCAGGAGCCTCCCTTGGAACAGCAGATGCAACCCCCCTTCCCTCGGAATTATTATAATTTTGAAATCAAGGGGCTTTTAGGCAAAGATGTGGGAAATAGGAATAACAGTTCTTTACTATTATATATCTATATGTGTATAACCAGTCAAACAAACAGCAATAACTGTGACAGTAACAGCAAACAATCCCAAACCCAGTCCCGGCCTTCTCGGCTGTCGGGCCCTTTCCCCTCGGGTGCAGTTCCGCTCGCAGCCGGCAGGGGCGCTGGCGGCTCCCGGTGAGCAGGGCAGGTGCGATGGTTCCCCCGCGGCTGCAGGGGGCGCTCCGGAGCGAGCTCGGGGAGCACGCGGCTGCTCTGGTGCCCTGGGATCCCGGGAAGGGATGGGACAAAGGCTTCACAAACCCCTGGGCAGCCGATCCCGGTGTCCGGCCGGGCCCTCGGGAGCAGCAGGCTGGAACAGCAGGGACGAGCACAAATCCCGGGTGGCAGACGAGGTGTATCCAAACTGCGGAGCTGTGGTGGGAACCCCCCGGAGATCTCGGCGGGCAGGGCACGGCGGGGCTGCAGAGCAGCGAAGGCTCGAAGCAGCAGCGGGGGCAGGGCGGCTGCAGCCCGGCTCCCAGCGGGGCAGGGAAGGCGGGCTTGGGATCCCAGGTTTCTCCGGTAGAAGGAAGGCAGCTGAAGAAGCAGCCTCTCTCTCCGTCCAAACGCCAGGAACTGACTGCCCACAAACCCAGGTGAAAGAGATGCACCCCTTCCTCTGTGGCCAGGTCCTTTTTTTCCTTAAGCACCCAGTAATTTGTCTCCCTGGCAACATGTATGGGGAAAATTCCTTTAAGAGAAAAAGAAAAACAGGAGGAGAACTAAAACCCCAACACCAAAACACTACAAAATAAAAGATAAACCTATGAATGTGCTTGACATGACTAGAGAGGATTGCCTGTCCATGCTCTCTTGCTTTGAAATATTTATTTTTGTCACAGCTGGAAATGTTTGAAAAGTTCTAAGGTAAACATTCAAGAAATAAAAGAACAAGAATAAGCATTCAAGAATGAAATAATCCTGACATTATAGGGACAAATTAATATAGAAAGGGCTGGAGAAGATAACCTGATATTAATGGCACAACTGGTTTGAAAGGATGTTTGTAGTGAGCTAAGGGTTGGTCTCTTCTCCCAAGTAAAAAGTGACAAGAAGAGAGGAAAAATTGCACTAGGGAAGGTTTAAATTGGATATTAGGAAAAATTTCTTCACTAAAAGGGTTATCAAGCGTTGAAACAGGCTGCCCAGGAAAGTGGTGGTGTCACCATCCCTGGAAGTGTTAAAAAAAAAAGTAGATATGTCATTTACAGACATGGTTTAGCAGTGAACATGGCAATGCTGGGTTAAAAGTTGGGCTTTATCTTAGAGACGTTTTCCAACCTCAATGATTCTATGATTTGTTTCTATGAAATTCTGAGTACTACAGTTTTGATTGCTGCTTCTTCCTTAAACTTAATTCCTGATGGTTAACTCTCATAGACACAATATTCCTGTGAATAATCAGAAGTGAAACCACTGATGGAGCCAAAGTCACAGACAAGTTTGATTCTTTCATACCCTCAACAAACATGAAAGACATTGGCATTTTTTTACCTTTTTAATGAAAAGCTTGTGAAAGTGCGAAACTACACTTACACTGCTGTCAGCCTAGTCATGTATCCAAGAGTCTTCAGTGAGGTTTTGCTGTCTTCATCAGCAGCCATGCATCTGCAGCACTGATTTATTGGCTGTGCCCAGCCTTGCTAGCCATACCGCTGAGAATGGTGGGCTGTCTTTATTACAGAGGACACCTTCCTTAGGCCCCACACTCACATGCCTTTCCTGTTCTGCAGAAGACCTCGTTATCCAAGTGATGAATAGAGGTACTTGGTAACGGAAATCATGACATGACATGATCATTTACTAACAGACTGTAATTAAGAAATTCCATGATTAAAAATTCATAGCTGTTTCACTTATGACAGTTTTTGAGAGAGGAGTCGGTGAATAATTTATTTGCCATAAGCATTCAGCTCATCCTTATCTGATGTTTTTGTGCAATGTTCCTTCTTGAAAATGTGTAAAAAAAAAACAACAAAAAACAATAACAACAACAAAAAACCCGACACACAAATAAAATTACTCTCCTAGCCAGAAAAAGACTGCCTACTCACTTTCTCATACTGATGAAACCTACATTTGTAAGAGTTTTCACTACTGGAGCATATATAGTTCATGCCAGTGGAGTTTGTACTAGTGAAAGTAGTTGTGTCTCTGTACTTGGAGGCTTTGCTGGCATAGGGATCCAAGTAAAATCCTTGTAAGCATGGATTAAGCGAAGTTTTATTCTGCGAGCAGTTCTTTCTTGACTACTGTGATATTATTGAACTTCCATAAAGATATTCTGACTTGATGTCAGGGCTTGTTTGGGTTTTTTTTAAAGTTTTTTCCACTTCAGTATGGGATCTAAATTTCTAGTCAAGATACTCGTTGCAGGTCAGCATCTCTCTGAAGTGAAATGTCTACACTGAAATGCTTATTCTGCCTTTCCTAGACCAAGGGTTACTTCATAAGGCCAAGCAATGACTATTCTGTTTCAAAAAACACATTTTATCATTGGCAAGTGCAAACCGGTGAGTCATGAGCTAGTTTTAAGTTCAGCAAAGATCAGGTGCCAGATGCTCAATCTATGCACAAGCATGAATCAATTTTATCCAAGATGTTAGTTTCTGAGCTCCCACAGTGGTTGCAAAGAGCTGTGTCATCTTTTCTTCCTTCGGCTAAAATGAGAGAGACAGGATATTCTATTAAAATGAAACCACTGTGTCATTGGAGATGCGTGCTGAATACTTTCAGTGGATATTTAGGAGAGCTATTTTGTATAAATTACCTGTGTTGTTTTCCATTAAATGGCTTTTGATCAAGAATCTGCCATGTGTGCAAGACGTGTATTCATGCTGGTCTGCAGAACAATGGACCCTTGTCAGTGAGGGACTCTGCAGCTCTCACAGGGAAGACAAGCACAGAGATTGCCCTCTAAGCTGGTGAAGCCTCCTTAATGAGGGGGCCTGTATTGTTCCATAGTTTCCTACTAAATAAAAACAGGGGGTAGTGTATACATAATTAATCTCATTGTGGTTCCTCAGTATTTTCCTAATAGAAAACTGAAATACAATTACCTTTCACATCAAAGTAAGTTCATAATTTGTAAGACTTTGTATGTGTACTAGCAGATACAAGATTTAAATAAAAAAGAAAGAGAACCTTGTGGCTATAAAGTCCACTGCCAATATTACAGTGATTTCTGGATGCACATGAAATCTCATAGTACCAGATTTTCAAAGAAACAGACATCTGATTTCATACAATTTGGAAACAATAAAAAAAATTTACTTTTATATAACTTCAGGGCATAGGAACAGAAAAGGACACAGAGAAGACATCTAATCCATTTTCCGCTCCAATCAGGAGCCTTTATCACTCTAGACAGATGTTTGTCTACCTTTTCAATGTGTCCAGAGATGGTGCTGCCACTGCTTCACTGCCTTTTCAGATTGCACTTCACTTTTAGAAATTTCTTTTCTAATTGAATCCTTCTTCAAGATTAAAATCACTAGTACCAGTTCAGATTGGTGCAGGCATGAGGGATCCTTGTTTTACTTTATTTGCAGTTACCATTTATGTTATTGAAAACTTAATGTCTCTCCTCAGTCTTTTTGTTTATGGTCTCAACTCCAACATCTTCCTTTTTGATGGGGTGCTCTAAACTTTTACGTTTTAGATTACTGCAGCTAAGAAAATGAAAGATCTTCCCATTACATTTGTGGTTGCTCTATTGCCAGGCATGAATTCCTTTCAGGTCATGAGCTCTCTGCTTTGATGCACAAGGTGTTTGCCCAGAGGACCTGACAGCTGCTCCACAATCAGGAGCGCTAACATCAGTAACACGGTGCCTGCTGAGAGGTGTGTCACTGCAGCCTGACAGGATCAGAGGCAGCTTCTAGGCAATGGAGATTTTATTTCAGTATGTTTGCATGAGAAACATCGTCTATTTTTTTTAGTGGACCTTCTCTTTGGGGTGGAGATTTAAGAGTGGAGATGCTGGTTATGTTGAAACCCACTAGGGACTATTAACATGCAAGTCTAGGCAAATCTGTGTTGGAATGAGATAAGGGATACTAGTTCCAGATGGATTAAAAAGCAGTTTACTAGAAAGAAGAATTTAAGTCATGGCACCGTCGCCATTAATTTGGGTTGAGCAAGTGTCTGGTTTTAATTGTCTATAGCAATGCTAGCAATCAGAAATCATTTGTCTAAAGCAGGATGTGAGGGTTGTCCAATAAATACTGTGTGAAACACAATCACTCTCTATATTCTTGCAGAGAACAACAATTCCCAACTAGTTATAGAAGTATATCAGTCTTGATCACAAAAAATACCAGACAAAATTTTTCTTAAAACTAAGAAAACCTGCTACTAAGTAGTTAGCTAAGGTAACTGGAGAGCACTTTAGAATGATGAGCCCAGAAGCTGAGTATCAGGCTCTACCCAGGCTAAGGGTAAACAAGAGATTGTGCTGAAGAGCAGCATAACTCATTTCAGAGCACAGCAGATCTCTTAAGGTTTCTTAAGGCAAAATATACCAGCTTGATATGACAATGTCTGAGTTTTCAAGCATATCCATACAATTCCGCTGAAGTTAGTGGAATATACAAAACACCAGAGGCAGAAGTGGTTTATCTTTGAACCTCAAACCTTTGAACCTTTCTAATCAGTTATGTTGTTTGGGGATCTTGTATTTTTCCAGCTTTCCTTGGAAATAACTGCATGTACCAAATATTAAGGAGATGAAGAAAATGCAAGGAGGCAGTAGAATATGGTACTTTCAAACACATCAGCAAATACTGGGAACGGTTCCCAGATCAGGTCTGAAAAGAAAAATGGTTGATTGAATTTGGAGTTTTCCAAAACATTTGCTGCTTCAATGGACCCAAATGGAACATTAGCAAAAGAATTTGTAGTTCAAGAAAATAGCCCCATTTCTAAATAAAAAAACACATATTCTTTTCTTGTCGTAAGAGGAATGTATGAATAGGAGCATCAGTTTTGATGTGAACTATTTGGTTACTGTGATTGTGTCACTGTTGACATAACACAAAATTTAACCACCTTGCAGCTCTAAAGTGGCCTTTCTTCTGCTGTACGGTGATGATTTTTTCTTTCTGTTGTTTTCGTTGGTTTTTTTTTAAGGAATGTGCTAAGTTCATAAAGCAGGACTGGCTGTTGTTGACACCTCTTGACAGTTGTTGAAATCACCAAGTGCAAGTCAGGACAGCGTTTGGGTTTGTAAGTTACTCCAAGACTGCACAAGCTGCTACGACAGATTCTTCCTTACAGGTGTCAGCTATTCCATGACACTGCATTTGTCTGTGGCTTGCCAACATAACTTTTGAGGCTGTCAGGATCTGTAGTAACCACCTTCTGTAACAAGAGCATCTATCAACATAGGGAAAATGCTACCCTGTAAGAAAGAGTTAAAGACAACATACATCGTTGTCCGAAAGTATGCATATGCAAACCCTCTGAACCACTGCCACCAACACACTTGAATTAGCCTCACCTTGCCCTAGTGATGTGGGGGAAAGGATTATAATGCCGTTTTGAAATACAGACTTATAGATGCTAAAAAAGCTAGCAGAGAAATTTTCCTGCTTGCCTCCTGTGAAAGTCTTTGTTCTCACGCAAACTAGCTGAGAAACAGTTTGCTATTTTGTAAACCAAGACTTTATCTCACAGGTGCAAACTTGTTTTGCATGGCCTTGTTATGGTACACTGAGGAAAATATTTTGAAATAGGTGTTATACTGTTCAGCCAATCACTCTGGGAGGTGGATGGTCAAGCACCCAATGTTGTTATGCCACTCTTGTGAATCAAGTTATATAAATGCGGTGGTAATTAATTAAATAATTCCATTCTATCCTGGACCTGAATTCCATGCCGTTCTTCGTGCTGTCCCTGCGGACAACAGCAACATCTGGTGACCTCACGACGGGTACTGCAACCGCAGCCCTTAAGAAGGTACCTGCCAGACCGCGACCGGCCCCCCTCTGGGGCCACACGGAACTATAGACTGAGACATGGAGCATAAATCCTCCAAAGAAAGCAAGGTATTTTCTGCCTTCAAGTCTGTGATACAGATCGCAGGAGTTAATATAAGCGAGGAGGAGCTCACTGCGTTATCTACCTGGTCCATCGGACATGGATATTTTGCAGACTTTGATAATGTTTTGAACCCAGACACCTGGAGGGGACTGGGGGATGCCCTAATCCATGAATTTTCAGCTGGCAACGCAGAGGTAGCCGATTTGATACGTACCTGGGGGACTTTACACGAAGCAATGGAAAAATGGACAAAAAGCAGAGACAGAAAAGTCAACCCAGGATCAGATGAATCTGAGTCTGGGGGCTTCCCTAGCTCGGATGGGGATGACGAGTTCTCTGAGGGTGGAGGGACCCCGAGTAGCGCGGGAAGTTCGGTCATCCAGCTCCCGATACCCTCTCGGGAGAAGACGAAAGGTGCGTACCCCTGCCCCCTGAAATATATCCATCCCTCACTGGTAGGAGGATCGGGGCACCCCCCGTCTTTAGCCCCTGCTTCAGTTACCGCAGTGGGATCTGCCCTCCCTGGGACCCCAAGTAGTGCGGGAAGTTCAGTCGTCCGGCTCCCGATACCCTCCCGCAGGAAGACGAAGGGTGTGTACCCCTGTCCCCGGAAATATATCCATCCCTCACTGATAGGAGGATCGGGGTGCCCCCTCTCTTTAGCCCCTGCTTCGGTTGCCGTGGTGGGATCTGCCCTCCCCACGGCCCTGCCATTGCCATCTGTGGAAGTGGCGGCAGGGGTCATGGTGACTGCCGCCTCGGCACCGCTGCCTATGATGGCGCAACCGGCCGCGCTGGCACCACAAGCGGCTCCCGCGCCATCAGCCCTGTACCTGGGCTCGGTGCAGCACCCTTGGTCACCTGCACCCACGTGTTCGGTGTCCTCTTGTCCCACTCCGAGCCCTGTAGCCCTTGGTTATCATACACATGTCCCAACAGTTGGGGATTTTTCGGCTCAGGGGAGGAAGCAGCACTGGCCATGCTCCCCAATATCTGACTCTCTCGGGGAACAAATCTTGGCAGATTTGCATGAGATAAAGCAACAGCTCAGACTACTGACAACCTATCTACCATGTCAATGGTCAATCCCTGATATGCCCGGGAAAAAACGGGCTGAGGGGCACACAGGGGAATTGCACCCAGATACAAATGTTTCCCCAGGCTCTTCTGACACAGGCCTACTCAGCCGGCTTTCAGCCAGCACCCAGGGATCAGCCGGGGTGGATGTGTACACCGCAGTAACAGTTGTCTTAGACTCCAGTCGTGTTTATAAGGTTCCCTTTGATGCTTATGGACCCCTAGGTCAAGGCTTCAGCGCACTCCTTGTGGGTAGATCTAGTGTTACCATTCAGGGGATCTTTGTACACCCAGGAGTTATTGATGCTGATTTTACAGGCCAGATTTGTGCTATGGTTTCCACATCCACCCCCCCTGTTACTATTCCTGAAAAGACTAGAATTGCTCAACTTGTCCCTTTTAAGTCTTGTGTTCCTAGGGCAGAACAACGAAGTCGTGGAGATGGTAGCTTTGGCTCTACGGGACTTCCACAGGTCTTCTGGACTGCAGACATCTCCAGCCAAAAGCCTCAGATGACGTGTACCCTAATCCTGCCAAATGCCCATCCGCCCCAGATCCAGCTCCGAGGTTTGATCGACACGGGCGCTGACGTGACAATCATCTCCTTCTCTGCATGGCCTCTCACGTGGCCTCTGGCCCCTGCGGGGTCAGCCATCGCAGGGTTGGGAGGAACCACACAGAGCTATTTAAGCGAGCGACCTGTGCTGGTGAAAAATGCAGAGGGGCAAACAGCTACAGTTCGGCCCTATGTCACTACAGCTCCACTTAACCTCTGGGGGCAGGATGTGTTGGCAGCTTGGGGGGTACGGATTGGGACAAATTTTTGACGGGGGCTACTGTACTGAAGGGGGCAGTATATCCTACGCTGCCTTTGCGGTGGCTAGTACACAAGTCTATCTGGATTCATCAGTGGCCCCTACCAAAAGAGAAATTAGTTGCCCTTTGCCAGTTAGTCCAGGAACAATTACAACAGGGGCATCTTGAGCCTTCTACTAGTCCCTGGAACACTCCTGGTTTGTAATCAAGAAAAAAATCAGAGAAATGGAGATTGTTACAGGATCTCCGACAAGTCAGTGAAGTGATGGAAAGTATGGGGGCATTGCAGGCTGGTATGCCCTTACCCACCATGATCCCAACAGGGGGGGAAATCCTGATCATTGATTTGAAGGATTGTTTTTTCACTATTCCTTTACATCCTAATGA
The DNA here is from genome assembly GCF_041296385.1 of Aphelocoma coerulescens. Lineage (NCBI taxonomy): Eukaryota > Metazoa > Chordata > Aves > Passeriformes > Corvidae > Aphelocoma > Aphelocoma coerulescens. The sequence continues at coordinate 60,540,371 of NC_091016.1, read as the reverse complement.
TAAGCCAAAATTTGCTTTTACTGTGCCTGCAGTTAGCAATGCTGAACCTGCACAGAGGTATCAATGGAAGGTTCTACCTCAGGGCATGAAGAGCAGCCCAACTATTTGCCAATGGTATGTCGCTCAAGCTTTGTCCAGAGACCGTGAGCAGTTTCCTGGGGCATACTGCTACCAGTACATGGATGGTATCCTGGTGGCAGCATCCACCCAGGACGAGATGCTGAGGATTCAGCCTCGGCTGTTCGCTGCTCTGCATTCTTATGGATTCCAGGTGCTCTGGAGAAAGTTCAACAGCAACCAACAGCAACAGGAAATACTTAGGAGTCAAAATTCTGGATCAGACCATACAACATCAGGAGGTGCAATTCTCGGATTCTATTAAGACTTTGAATGATGCTCAGAAATTGCTGGGTATCATTAATTGGTTATGTCCTTATTTAGGGCTAACCACGGCCCAGCTTGCCCTGCTTTTTAATATTTTAAAGGAGGACCCTGAGTTGAATTCACCTCGAAAATTGACTCCTGAAGCGCGACGAGCGCTGGAGGAGGTGCAACAGGCTGTTTCTGCTCATCAGGTTCATCGAGTGGATTCTTCCATTGATATCACTGTTTTCATTACCACTCCAGATCTTCATCCCACAGGTATCATTGGCCAATGGAATAAAGAGTGGCCTGACCCTTTACATATCCTAGAATGGGTCTTCTTGCCACATCAGCCAAAAAAGACAGCACCCACATTGTTTGAATTGATCGCTTGTCTGATAATCAAATGCCGCCAACGGTGTCCGCAATTAACGGCAGCGGATCCTGCAACAATTTTTCTTCCAGTACAGCAGGAACACTTTGAGTGGAGCCTTACTAACAACACTCCTTTACGAAGTGCGCTGCAAAACTTTTTGGGACAGATTGCTTAACATCTGCCCAGCCATAAATTACTGCGAATGGCAAAATTGACAAGCTTCACCTTACGACCAAAAAATAGTCGGGTGCCAGTGAAAGGGCCCATCATCTTCACCAATGGGTCTGGGAAAACTGGGAGACCTGTAGTTAGCTGGAGGGAAGAATCTGAGTGGCAGGTGCTAGAAGGCCATGAGTCAGGCTCAACCCAGCTGGTTGAACTGAGGGCTGTTGCCATGGCTTTTCAGCAGTTTTCTCAGGTTCCTTTGAATTTGGTCACTGACTCTACCTATGTAGCAGACATAACTCAGTGCTTAGATTGCTCACTTTTGAAGGAAGTGAATAATGCAGCTCTGTTTTCACTATTGAAGGCCTTGTGGAGTGCAATTCAAGCTTGAGTGCAGCCATATTACATTTTGCATATTCGAAGCCACACTAATTTGCCAGGTTTCACAACAGAAGGCAATGCCAGGGCTGACAGGTTACCTAACCCTGCCTGGGTAGCGCCTCAGCCTGACAAAATTGCACAAGCTAAAGCATTGCACAATTTCTTTCATCAAAGTGTGCATACCCTGCAGAAGCAGTTTCATTTGACTCCAGCTGAGGCTCGGGACGTTGTCAGTGCTTGTGCTGACGGTCACGGGCTCGCTGCACCTCCGCCATCAGGGGTAAACCCTAGAGGTCTACAGGCCTTGCAGCTTTGGCTGTTCGGATGTAACACACATTCCTGAATTTGGCAGATTTAAGCATGTGCATGTGCCTATTGACACATTCTCCTCAGCTATGTGGGCGTCTGCTCATACTAGGGAGAAAGGCCGTGATGTTATCACCCATAGGAAACTCACTTTCGTGATTTTGGGCGTACCTTCTTCTGTGAAAACCGATAATGGCCCTGCCTATGTCTATCAGAAGACGCGGCAGTTTCTGCATCTGTGGGATGTAGATCATGACTTCGGTATTCCTCATTCTCCTACTGGCCAAGCCATTGTTGAATGCGCTCATGGTACCTTGAAGTGTGTTCTGGAGAAACAAAAAGGGGGAATGCATGGAGAAACCCCACAGAGCCGACTAGAAAAAGCTTTATATACAATTAACCATCTTACAGTGCCGCTAAATTCAAACAATCCTGTTATTTTGAATCATTTTCTCTCATTGCAGTCTGCAGGCGAGACGCACCTGCCTCGAGTGACAGTCTGGGTATGGGACCTCCTCACTAAGAAGTGGGAAGGCCTGCATGAGCTCATTGCTTGGGGTCGTGGGTATGCTTGTGTTTCCACAGATACTGGGGTACGGTGGCTACCTGCAAGATGTGTTCACCCTGACCTGCAGCACCAGAAGCAGAACAGGCATCCTCCAAGGCAACCTTCAAATGATGACCAGAATGCAGATCATTAATCGAATGATCCCTCTGATGGTGACCAAGATGTCGACCATCAGCCTGGTCCTTCTACAAGCAGAGACTGAATTTCAGAGTGTGAATTTCAAGTTTCTTATGTTATGGAGTCAGAATGTTATGCAGAATGTTAGAGCCCTTAAAACTATTCAGAATTAATGACTGGATGTATAGCTGGATTCGCTAGAGGTATATCTCCCATGGCGTTGCTGGAGAATCTCTCTGCCTACTCTAAGTTAGTATCTGATTTGGATTTAGTTTGGTAACAGCCACTACCAAATGGATCCTTATGCTGTGTTTGTTCTCCTTGCTGCAAGGGATCCCGCAGAGGATTACAACCTCTACCTTTTTGGTCTTTAAAACAAGAAGGGGGAATTATGGATGCTAAAAAAGCTAGCAGAGAAATTTTCCTGCTTGCCTCCTGTGAAAGTCTTTGTTCTCACGCAAACCAGCTGAGAAACAGTTTGCTATTTTGTAAACCAAGACTTTATCTCACAGGTGCAAACTTGTTTTGCATGGCCTTGTTATGGTACACTGAGGAAAATATTTTGAAATAGGTGTTATACTGTTCAGCCAATCACTCTGGGAGGTGGATGGTCAAGCACCCAATGTTGTTATGCCACTCTTGTGAATCAAGTTATATAAATGCGGTGGTAATTAATTAAATAATTCCATTCTATCCTGGACCTGAATTCCATGCTGTTCTTCGTGCTGTCCCTGCGGACAACAGCGACAACAGACGAGATTTTTTTTTTTTTTGGTGCACTAGATTTTATTAATTTTTCCCCAACTCGTTTACACACTGCACCAAGTAAGTTGCATGATTTATTATTATTTTAGACTTGGAAAAGAAGTCAAGTGAGTAGTCTGGAATGTTGGGACCTTGCAGACTTGGCAAGCAGCTTGCAGCAATAGTGTGAGTGTGCTCTTGTATGGAGTCTTCCTCACCCAGAATAATCAGGTCTTCTCTGGTTGTCCTCATGTTCAATCATGAGAAAAGACAGCCTTTATTCATAGTGCACATTTGAACCTTTGGGGACAGTTACTGGAAATTTTGTAGAGGTTGTATATTTACTTGCTTTCCTGAGAGCTGATTGATCATTCCAGAGCACTGCAGAATGATGTGATGTTAACACACACAGACTGAGTGACTCAGCTTGTCAAAAACTTGTTTGAAAATAAATGCATAAAGTAGAAAAAAACCAAACTGAAATAGGTATGTGCTAAAAGCCCTTTTTGTGACTGCTGAATCTATGGCATTATTGCCATTTCCTTGTAGCTGAGGGATTACAGAGGAGGAGCTTCCCAGCTTTTCATAAGTTTAAACCTTGCATGACATGTTTGTTAACTCGAATCCCTGTGTTACTAGTCTGGATTGGATTTGGTGCTACACCATGTGTACACTTGCTAAAAATGGAAGGTAGAGAATCCTTGGATGAGGTGAAGAGACTCATTCCCTGTCACTTCAAGTTTCTTCCTTCATAAATGTGCCTCATTTGGAATCTTTTCACAAGTTTTAAAGGCCATAGCAGTTCTACCTTTGTGCTTCATGCTTCAGCTAAGGTGCTTCCATAGGAAGTTTATTTGGTGCTGCTGGTCTGCAGCGTGCTCTCTTCATAAGGAGGCACTGGGTCTGGAGAGAGCTCAATGTGAGCCTCTTCCGTGGAAGTCTTCATGGTGGCTTCCTCATATGATGGAGGCAAACACACAGAGAGGAATGTGGCATCAGGGAGCAGTGTGGAGTAGTGGAAACTCTGTTCACTGCTCCAGGGCAGTGCAGAAAGGAAATGGGACACATCATGCTCAGGCAGGGCCTCAGGAAGGTCAATGCTGAAGATCTGCCCCTGCTGAGTGCGGTGCTGGCAACGGCGGTACAGGAAGAGTAGCAGGAATGCCAGGAAGAGCATCATGGTGGCAGGCAATATGATACACAGAAATGGTTCTATGTCGTCTTTGGTCGAACTTGTCTGTTGTCTGCTCTGTAACCAAAGCAAATAGGAAGTGTGTTGGATTTCTGGAGATCTACTAATCAGAGAGCAAAAACACATTCCCCATCTCCGCCTCATGACATAGCAGCTGCTTTTCCAAATATCTTTCTCTTTGCACTAATATAATTCAAGTAATATGTTGTGCAGTCTCATGAATTCTATCTACTGGCCAATTAAAGCAAATCACAACCAGAGACAAAAAACCCCAGAGAAGTTGCAAAGAGTATTGGGTTTTTAGAAAACCTTATCTCCAATGGGGGAAAAAACCCAACAACCTGGAAGTAAATGTAATTTCGCATGACATTTTATTACTCTTGGATTATAGCGGGACCAGTTGACTTTGCAGGAGATCAGTCAAGCCTTTAAAATTTGGGAGAACACTGAATTACAGATGAATAAGGCTGGTGATCCACCATCTAGTGTTGTTTCTTTGTATTTGGAAAATTGTTTAAAGAACAACTATTACAACAACTAGCCCTTTCAAACAGGGCCTGTTGCCTACAATACCTGCTCTTTGGGTTGCTCTAACCTCACAGGCCAGTTCCAAAAAAACACAGAGTGTCAGGACAACTTGGAGTGGGGCTCTTGAGCTTGCTCTGCCAGTGATCCAAGATTCTTTTTTCCCTATTTAAAACTATGGAAAAAAGAACTTCTGGCGTAAGAGAAGTAACAGTTGTGACTGGTGTGTCATCTTTGTTTTCTCCAAAATGCAGCACAAAATACCTCTGTCCCACAGCTTTTGAATTGTGTTGTAATGTTAACTGGAGTCATAAGCTATGAGAAAAACAAACAAAGCCATTTGTGCTCTTCTGTTGTATTAGTTTTAGTTTTAAAATTTAGTATATCCTGTTTCCAGTCTGGCTCTATCTTCTAATAATTGGATCTCATTCAGAGTCTAGTCTAGGGAAGGAGGAAAACACAGACCCTATACTGCTGTTTATTATCAACTCGTTCCCTTTGTAAGTTTTTAAGAAATGCTATCAGATGGCTTTTTCACATTTGTATGGTGAGACTAAACAATGGATCAGATTTCCTTTACTTTGAGTGAAGCTGCCTATTCAAGCTGGGAGAACTCGAGTGATTCTTTCCTCAAAGTGTTTGGAAGCAGGGGTGCAAACTGGCCATTTGCAGCAATGGCTTTGTGAAAAGGATAGTAAATCAGTGTCTCCTTCTTAGTCTACAAAAACTTTCTATGCTCATTCTTACAGGAATCACAGCCATTCTTCTAGCTACAAAATCACACTGTAACTTACATTCAACTGATTATCTACCAGGCTTTTGTAACCTCTTTGTTTTGTCATCATATTATGAAATTATTATTATGTGGTCATGCCTAAGAAAAACGATGTAACTAGTCTTTGATTCCTAACAAATAATGCAGGAGAGATTTCTGCTTTTTTTATTTTTTCCCTAAGGTATTGTTGGAAGCTAAATGCATGAAAATAATTTTAAAATACACTGAAACCTTTGCAGATTAGCAATGAAGCTATTCTTCCCCGACTATCTTTTACCCAAAAAAAGCATATTAAAGAAGTATTTAATATTTACTGATAGTTTTTAATTAAAGATCTTCTGACTGTACAAGCTGTTGTCTTACCTGGCCATTCAATGAGTGACAGGAAATAGCAGAATTGGAAGAAATTGTTCCAGCTGTTCTTCCATCTAGTGCAGACATTAAATAATCCCTTTAAAATGAGTGGATTTTTTTAAAAGTTTGTTAATGCTTTTTTAGTGTGTCTTATGAGGTGCATAAAACATGTCAAGGGAAAACGAGAAAAAAGCATTCAGTATTATGTTTGTGCACTACGTATGTGGAAACTCACTGATATGTTACCGATAGTTTTACAGTAAATATTTAGAAGAGCTGATTTTACACTGGACAGCATTATTTGCAATCAGTGAAGAGCTTGTTTTTAAAATCCAAGTCCAGGTTTTGGGTTTAATTTGTAGGGAGCAGGCTTTCATCAGGGTTAAGTGTTGGTCTTAGGATCTGTGAGTTGTACAGTATTCTGGTGGTTTGTGAGGACAGAGAGTGAGATTGCCAGTGTTTCCTACATGAGACTAGTCAAAGGTATATAAAGCCCCGATTATAATTTAAGTTCAGTGCAGCTTCCCTATAAATTTCACTGAAACAATATTCATGTGTAAATAATGGCCAAGGACAGTGTATCCTTTGTGTGCTGGTGGAAGCACAGATAAGAGTTAGAGCTGTAAGGCATGTCCTGATACAAATACTGGACTTCAGAAAAAGGTTAAGCTTGATGGAAGAAATTACAAATTATCTTGGGTCTCAGGGAAATACTTTGCTCCAAAGCCTTGCAATGAAATACCTATCAAGAGAAAGGTGCAAAATATATTATTGGTGGAGGGGACAGTTTGCATCTAATGGTAAAAACTGGAAGCAGTGAAACTATAGGTAGTATGAGCTAGCTCAGATGGCCACAGTCTGTGAAGTAGCTACAAAAGGACACCTTAGGGTGTCAGTGGGTTACTGGCCTGAAAACTCTTCTTATTTAAAGGCCCTCCAAGAGTAAGCTGTAGCATTGCTTCTAAAGTTGCAAAATCAAGCTCTCAAGGCTGAATAAATGACAGCATTTCTGAAATCTGTGAATCCTTAATTTGCTCTACAACACGTATAATTTTTAATTACATTATTGTGCACAAAGTGCCTCATCAGGGTTGTGATAGATTGTTTAGGGAAGAAGATGAACACCACAATTCCACAGGGTACTGTGTTGCAGGATGTGTACAGTATGTAGTGACTGAGTCAGAAGACTGTGGGAAGAGAGAGGACTGCCTGCTAGTGTGGGATAGCAAATATTCTCCTGGGGAGCTGTATTTCTGTCTCTGCTACTAAATGCTCTACAGAACGGGCAAGACAGATCAGTGTTTCTTGTGGGTTGCTCGTTGGTTATACTTCATTTGAGTGCCTGGCTTGAGATCCTTGGGTATGGTCTGCAGAAATTCTGCATCTGTATTGCTGTCTCTGAAGGTGAAAAGGCAGTGCCCTGAACCTGCAAGTACTTTATTGCCCTGAGGGATTTGGGCAAAAACGACATAGATTATTAGAAAGCAGCCCATGTTCTCTTGCACCCCCTAAAGTGGTCGGGTGGTTGGACTGGATATTCAGTGCAGGCACCTTCCAACTGAACGACTCCTATTTTATCCTATTCTATTTCAAAATAACCACACAAGTGCCTGGTGGATATCTATTCAGTAACGTGTGCAAAAGAAGACATAATGCATTTGTTGTTTGAAGAAGATGCAGTGAAAGATGCTGGGAAAGGTGAGGGAAGCAGCACACTGAATGGCCAGTAATGAAGTGAATACCATGCCCTGTATAGTTGTGAAAGAGCAGTAAGTGTGTTTTACTATGATCTGAAAAATAGTAGTATGTAAAACAGATAGGATTAAGAATTAGGCAATATTATAGAATTATAAAATATGCTGAATTAGAGGGGACCCATCAGGATCATTGAGCCCAGCTCCTGACCCTGTGCAGGACACCCCAAGAGACACACCACGTGTCTGAGAGCATTTTCCAAATGATTTTTGAACTCTGTCAGGCTTGGTGCTGTGACTATTTTCCTGGGGAGCCTGTTCCGGTGCCCAATCACCCTCTGAGTGCAAAATTTTTCCTCATATCTAACCTAAACCTCCCCTGACTCAGCTTCATGCTTTTCTGTATGCTAACAGGTGATAATAAAGACCAGTTTTGCTCAGTCGGTGTTTCAGAGGTTCATAGCTTTTTAAACACAGATAATGTTAAGACTTTCCTATCCGGGTGAAATAATTTGTAGGCTACCTAGTGTATTATTTGAGTTGAAATAATCTTTCATAAGTTAATACTGCCCCACAGATGCCCTGAACCTGAACAGGGAGTTATATATCCATTTTGATGCTGCCTCCTGCCAAACATTACGTGGACTGATTTTACTTGGAGATGTAGTTCCAAAAGCTGATGGACTTCTTGTACATTTATCCATATACATATATCAAATGTATTAGGAGACAATTGATCAATATTAGTCCCTCTTTTTCTATTGTGGCTTTGTGCCCATTTCTGCAATGACTGCCTAAAGGGCTACTGAAGAATGTTGCAAAATTTTGACATAAAGACTTAGAAAAGCTAATAGGCATTAAAAAATTATACTAAAAATAGGAATAATTTTAATACAATGTATCAAAGGCCACTTAAAAAAAACCCCCTTATTCTGAAATTCTAAACTAAAAACTGAAATTCTACACTGACCTAAAACTAACTTCTGAAGCTGTGGCTCTAAAACTAGTAACCACTGTGTATAGGTATCAGGAATAGCTGCCAGAACTGCAAAATAAAATGATCTAGAAATCAAACTGAATCTTCATTAATTGAAAGTAAAATGACTGCAGAACATATTTAAGGTAAAATCCTCTACTCTTTTACATTTGAAAGTTTCCACACCAGGCATATGAAGTGACTGATGGAATTATTAATTGACTGGTTTTGTTTGATGCTGCTTCACTGGAGATCAGCATGCTCTGCCTGTGTCGTCACAAGCATCTATTGTCAGGTTTGTAAGTGACAAAAATAAGGATCCGACTTCCAACATGAAATAAGTTACAGACACATAAATATGGGAAAATATCCTTTATAAAACAGAGAAAGTCAGAAAGTAGCATGGGAGTAAAAGGGATCATATTTCTAAAAAGTCCTCTGTTTTCCCAGAATTCATTCTTAGTAGGACAGCTTGGACATTGTAGGCTCATGTTTATTCTCCTCCTTTCCTTTATATATTTGTAGGGACTGTAGCAGAGGGTCAGTTTCCCCCAGCCACTGAGCACATAAAGCAGTAAAGCCTTTCATTAGTAATCGGCCTGCCTATGTTTTTTTAACATGCTGAGCATGTACAGTTGCCAGCTTACAGATTATGTGACCCATATCAGTTAAGATGAGCTTTTACTCATGCCTGTTGGTAAAAGAATGAAATGCAGAGCGTGGCTGAATTGTGTGGTATGTCCATGATGAGTAATGGAATGGGCTTGGAGCTGAACTATGTGTCTAGATGAAAGAGGGGTAGTACCTGCCTTGGGAGGGTAAAACATGAGTTTAAGGAAAGCTTTTGTGTAAGGGTAGAAAAATGAAAGTTTATTTTGCTTACTGAAATTCCCATTGAAGTGACTGAGTTGTGCTAAGATTTATTATGTTGTTAATGAATTGCTAGAGTAATAGAAACTCCATTAAAATTATTTTGTTAATATAGCCCATATTTATACTAATATCTTTTGAAGTTGAATCAGGAAGCCGATACTTCTGAAATGTTTTAAGTGGATTGGGAACAAAGTTTGCTTTGAAGTCATTAGGGTGTGGTCCACCCATAGGTGCTTTTCCAAGCTCTATCCTGCTTCTTGAAGCTGATTCATTATTGCTTGTAAAAAGCAAAAACATGTAACTCTGGCAAATAGAAAAACATTTTTATGTGTTTTTATATACATTAGTAATGACACAAGTTTAGAAGTGAGCCTGGATTTACACAGAATTTTCAAATATTTGTTGAAATGTGACTCTAGTGATGCTGTTTGTTTCTCATTGTCAGATAAAACCAGTCTTGAGGTGTGAAGACATTGCCATTGCTATTCTAACTCTGACAATATTACTGGTGAGGTAGACTTTGTTAAAATTGTGGAGGCATTTAAATACTGCTTTTTTTCCTGTTTTGACACCCACCCACACTCCTACCCCCTTTTATTTTGCAACAGTACACTTTATATATATATCAGCTGAGTAGTGTGGCCAGTTCATTTGCTAATGCATCTTAACCTAGACACTAACCTAGAAGTACGTGCACCTTAAATTATTATTTTTGATCAGAGAAACACTTCTGCTGTATCCCAGACAAAGCCAGAAAGCAGGCTGTGTTTTCATCTCTGGGGGCTACTTCCCTTCCCCCACTCGGCTGCGTGTGATCCTCTCTCGCAGAAGTAATCAGTGCACAGCTTAGGGAACAAGAGTTCATTGCTGCCTGCTACTGACTTGTAACATCTGCAGAAGGGCTTCACGGGACCAGATCCAAGGCGTAAACACGGCGTTTAACAGAAAGGAAATCAAGGATGTGTTATGCTTAAAAGAAGTAATTAAACTTCCTTACCTGCCACCCCAGCAAAATTATTCCATCTAATGTTTTTCTTTGCCACAAATGTGTTTAAAAAGACTTAACAGCAATAAAGAAATGCTCTGACTCTATGTAATAGAGCAGTACTGCTTTGATACGTCCCAATACCCAGGTATTTACTCTGCACTGTACACTGAGGCATTACACAGACATACACACACATGCAAAGTCAAAGGAATGCCACAGAGATGAGCAGAGGGGTACAGACCTGAAGCTCTGTTTCCAGAAGTGGCCCACCTGGTTCACTGTTTAGCCAGTCATAGTTTCCCCTGTCAGCATGTCCAAAATTTTTCAAGCTGCTGCCCAAGAGCCACCTCATGCTTTCATTAACCTGGTCTTCTGTCTTCGTGCCTCCACCTTGCTTCGCTGCTTGCAACTGCGTCTCCGCCTCCCAGCCTTGACCCAGCCGGGCTGCTGGCAGCTAATGATCCCTCTTAAGTGATATCCCTTTATAGTGGAAAAGAAAAAAAAAAGAAGTTAGACACCCCCTCGTCGTCAGGAAGCCAAGCAAATAGATCTCAGAGCCTCTCTCCACTTCCAACTCAATCTCTCTGGATTTGCTTCAGTGGCCTACATTACCAGCAAAGCTGGCATCAGGTATCTGGGTGCTGGGGCTGATAGCGCTCTGATTGGAGCACTCCCTGCATTAGGATTATTAAAAGGGGAATTTGCATGTGAATCTGAGCCCACATGGTCGTGACTCCGTGTGGATAAATAACGCTCTATATTTAGTTATCTAATAAACACTATTTCCAACAAAATAAAATAAAATAAATAAAACCTGTGCTTCTATGTTGAGAGTGAAAGGGTAACTGAGGTTCCCCCCTCAGTTACAGAGCACAAGGAAGAATCACAGTCCAGGCAGGTTTTTCTTCCCTGTTGCTGAAACATACAGAAAAGAGTGGTTTCTGAGTAGAGAGGCAAGGACACAGGGCTAAATGCTGTACTGAATTATTTAGCAGTGTTAGGATGTAGATGTTAATGATAAATCCAGAGAGAGAGCTCTGCCAGGAAAGCTTTGGTCACTGTGAGAGTGTATGATTGCTTCTGGTAAGAATGAGTTGTTAGTTCAGTTAAATCAGGTTTACAGCTTTCTAGGATACTCGTTAAATGGCAATTGTTTCCAGTGAGAAGACTCTGAGATGTTTATACAGAAAAAGCAACACGAACTTATTTCACTGATGTGTGGTAACTTCTGAAGGGAGGAATATTTAACGTAAGCTGCAAGTTGTATCAAGGTTTAACTCATGCTGAAAAGTTGGAGGTGTGTTTTGCTGCCGTGCTGCGAGCAGCGGGAAAGGCTGTTCCTAAATGTCCCTTTCAACTGTGGTGTGTTTTGCATGATATCTCAAGGCTTATCAGTCCGAGCAACAGTTGTGTTTAGGACTGATGATGGAAATTTGGGGTTAGAATCCTAACCTCTTCTTTCTTGCTTGGACTTTTATTCCATCAACTCTTCTTTTAGTTCATGGCTCCTAGAAAATTGCAGGCCTACTTGGAGGCAGCAGGCTGTACTCCTGCAGCTGCAACAATGGCAGTCAGCAGTGCCAGCACTCGCCATTTCTACGGAGAGGACCCTGGAAGAACCTATTCCAAAACTGGCTGTGATCCCTGTGTCTGCATCTTTCAGGAGGGATTCACCCTGCAGGTGAACCATGGCTGTGGGAAAGAGAGGTGATAATTTGATAAATCTATCCCATTTTATCAATGAAGTTGCCAGGTGAGCAGTGGACAGGGAACAACAATACTGCGTGAGGGGCTGGTCTTGCTGCTGAAGCAGCCACATCGTTTGTTGGAAACCAAACTCTTGCTTCTGCTGAGGAAGTCCCGTGTGAAGCTGGAAATCTCACCTCAGCAAAGCCTTTGCATGCTTGTGAGAAGACCCCTCCTCTCCTCGATGCCTCACTCATCATCTTGGAAAGTACTTTCAGAGGTGGTGAGTGTGTCCAGCTTCACCAGGCCCAGGGCAGTTACACTGTGAGTTATAATGTCCACTGAGAAGCCAGGTCCTAAACATGGTTTAACAAGTCACAGGTCAAGGTAGCAAAATATTTCACTTGGTGCCTCAACACCTTGTATAAAAGCAAGAATGACGATCATCTTTCCCAAACCAGTGTTAAGAAAAGAAATTCCTTAAGGAGCCTTGAGACTCTGCAGCTTAAATCTATAACGTGCAAGCAGGAAACATTCATATACCCTCTTAATTAGGGTCTTAGTGCAGCCCCTAAGATTATTAATGCTATTTTTAAAAGCTTGCTATAAATTTGCTTTGGGACTGTGCATGAATAATGAGGAGAAGTAAAAAAATATGTCTCCTTACAGTATAAACACCCTGTTTGGCATCCTTGGATTCTAGTTGATGAATTTTAGCCAAGAAAAATAAGGTGTGCACTCTTAAGACTCACTGACCTGATTTGTCAAGTGCTGCTTTGAATTCTTGACCTCTGGAAAATGTATAAGAATGATTTAACTTTGCAGAGCTGAGGCCAAATGGGAATTTGGGGAAATGCAGTGACTTTTGTCATGCAGGTAATTAGAATATAAAATAATGATTGTCTCTCTGGCTTTTTATATCATCAGTCCACCCAGCGGCAAGATTAGTGAGCATGATTGGGATATCGTCTTTCTGCTGCCAGAGATCAGGTGCCCATTTGCTGCACTTCCTTTGTAGAGCAGATCTGCTCTTGTGCAGAACTGAAACAGAACCACTCAAGACCAGGTTTGTGATGGCAAATCTGTTGCAGATTTCTGCCAACCCTGTGTGGCACACCTGACACTTATTTTTCCTTCTCACAAGGAGTTCATAAATACCATCATATCTTGGGCATGCTGTAATGTGAAAGCTGCGGGGAGGAGGCTCATCCTTAATTCCAAGCCCCTTGGCCAGATGTCAGGCTTGCTACTTTGAAGTGTGTGTCAGGTTCAGAGGTCATCAGATGTTGACATGGACAAAATGTCCTACCCTCCTTCTCCACTGGCTTTGTTCTTTGAAATAGTGTGATCTAGAAGTTGTCTGGTCAAACAATCTGGAGAAAATAGCCAACATAGAATGGTACCACTGACTTTAATCAAAGTTTGGTAAAGGTTTGTGAAACAGTGCCAACATGATGTTTTTAACTGAGGCAGTGTTGCTATTATTACTTCCAATGTCCTAGCTGAGAAGCAGGGAGAGACTTTCTGAGGAAGCCACTGCAGAAAATAGGCGCCTCCACTGTCCTCAGTTCGAAGCTCAGATTGTTGGTCATAAATTATTAATCTCTGATTTGCTGAGATGTTCGAGGCTAGCGGTGTAATTCTAGGCTGTATTGCCTCTATTATTGGTAGGGAACACAATATCCACGGTGCCCTAGATACCTTTCAAGTTTCTTGCTACTTTCTTCCCCCAGTTTCTTTTACTGCTGCCCACAGATGGCAGTGAAACTTCCCTGCTTGAATGATTGTGATGCTGTGAGAGATGGAGAGAGCTAAACTGAATAATGCAAAACTAGAATTTTAGTGAGTGAGGTGTTACCACTGTTAGCAGTACTGTGTTGACAGGTGTAGATTCATCAGGAGAAATGGAGGGAGATGATGACTTTTGCTTATAACCAGTTGGCAGGTGCTGCTGTATCCTTCAGGTGGGAGTGGTGCTGGCTTCTGTCCATTCCCTCCTACTTGGGTAATTAAGCAATTCTGTTTTGTACTTTTTTGGATAAATTTTCATTAGATTGAGATTTTAGCTTTACTTTTTGTTGGTTTGGGTTTTTTTGGGTTAATTATCAGTACATTTGTTTTCCAAAACAACTTCTGAAGAGCAATCTGCTCTCCCCACCAAACTAAACCCACTGTTACTTCAAAGGAGAGACACAAGCTGGCATAGCTCTGCCATAGCTCTGGAGAGCAGTGTTTGAGGACAGGGAGGGACGTACTCACAGCCTGTAGAAACAGAGGCAGGGAGACCCAGCTACAAAACGTGTACACACTGATGCTGTCCCTTGGAGTCGGGGGCAGGGGGAGGTACTGTTGAGTTATTGATCCCAGATCCCTGTGCTGCAGATGGGTAGCTGAAAGCAAAACCATTAGAGTGCCAGGGACAGACCTCAGGCTGCTGCCAGAGCACAGTTGTCTCCTACAGAATGTTCCTCAGAGTTCTGTGAGTGTGATAAGGCTTAAAAAGCTCTGTGGTCATGGCAGAGTGCTGGTGGCTGAGCAGTATCCATCTGATGATACTGTCTAGAGCTGTGGGGTTTTATTATGTACTTTTTTTGTAATTTCTATCAGTCTAGGTCTGATCACCTTCATTTACATTTGGTCACCCTTACACTGAATTCCTGTTTTCTCTTATTTAAGAGAAAAATCTGCCATTCTATTTAAGAGTGCGTGTCTGCCAGTACACACTGTATGGCATTTCATTCCTATTTAGGCAAACTATAGAAATTCTTTGCTTATGGGGGAGGGGGTGGTGGAGGGATTGGTGTTGGGGTTGGATTTTTGGTGATTTGGGTTTTTTTCAGCAATTCTGAAGAACCAGCTGATCACATTATGCTTTTAGTTGCATTTGCTTTTAGAAGTGTTGCCTTAACCTTAGTGAGAGATTAAGTATTTTGCTACTTTATAAGGAAGATATTCTAAAAAGAAACAAAATGGATTAGAAATGCTTTGGGCAAAGGGAGTGAGGAAATGGAAAGGCACTAACTAGAGAGAAATGTCCAACACTGTTGGCATATCCAAAGGGGGCAAAAGCTCCATGGCAGCAGGTAGCCAGAAGATGGGTATAGAGAGAGGGAGGAAGGCAGCTGTGAAGGAGTGTCTGTGCATGGCTGTGAAGAAGAAGAGGCAAATGTTGCAAGGAGGGGGAGACCTCATCCCATATCTAGTGAAAGCTTTCTTATTGCAGTATATAAAAATAAATAAAGTCCCCCCATAAGTAAAAAATAGTGACTCCTTAAATATAGCTGAGAAAACCTGCGCTGGGACTTCCTATAGAAATTATTAACTTGGTAGCAATATATGTCTCCTCTTTACAGTTTCTTTTAAATAAAGTTAATCCCATTTTAATACCAGGAATGCAATGTAATTTAAGTTAAACCATTAAAAATAAGGCTGAACTATTTCTATCTTGACAATAACAATAATAAGAAATATTCTATGTCTGTGGTATCTTTACTCAATAGATTATCTAACATAGCTGTAAAATTTGCCTGCATTCAAATACCAACTATGGGCAACATTATAAATTACAATATTTGTAGTATCTGAAATGATGGATGTATCTGTCCTTTTACAAGGCTTTGGGAAGCAGAGCAGAAGCAGTGTTTGTTACCCTGATCTTAAAGAATGGCACACAGGTTTTGTGTATCCCTTGTCCACACTTTATTTCTTTTGCTGCTTTCGTCCCGTAGTATTTGCCAGTTGTCCAGGTTCTGGCCAGGACAGGGCTAAGTTTTTGCAGTATCTGGGAGGGGCCATGGCCAGGATGTGTCATTGCCAGGGGTGGGAGAAAGAGACTCTCTTCCAGGGTGAAGGGGCTCCTTCCAGGTGAGAGAATAGGGTGGACAGAGTGGTGGGGTAACACTGGTCCTGACCATAGGGAGCGTTTTGGGTGGCATGGCTGCAGGCGGGTCAAGCTCTACACTCTCTCTTTTGTACAATTTCCTTATTAATATTGTTCATTTTCTTATCTCATTGCTATTTCTGGTAAATAGTTCTTATCTCAACCCATGATCTTCGCCTTTTGTGGCTCCGATTCTCCTCTCCAATCCTCTGCAGAGGGGAGAAGGACAAAAGGGGGAGGGTGACCAAGTGGGGTGTGGTTTGGAGTTTCAGTGGGAAACACTAAATTGGGGAGTGCCATTCCTAAACCATGACACCAATACAGGGAAATAAACTTCTAAGGAGAAATGTGAATGTGTGGTTAACCTTCAGGTGAGCTTTTAAAAGTAAACTTTTAAGATTTACCTTATTGTTCATTGTATTAATGTTGCTTACCCTGGTTGTTGACCTTGTGTATTGGTTGGCAGGCTTTAGACATGGAACTCTCAAGCTATCTGCAGTCTTGTGTTCAATTCTTTGTTCAAACTGATGCAGTTTTCTGCTAGAATATTGTGAATCCCTGAATGAAATCTCTTGAGACTGTATTCAAGTACAGCAGTCTCTGTGTCACTACTTGTTGCGAACACAGTAGATTTCATACAAAAGCATGATCATATCTTTATAGCCTGATTTGATTAGTATCATCTGCTGCTGCCCAAAATCTATTATCTCTAGATTCCAAAGGAATTATTCTTTCTGACATTGTTGCTTAAAACCAGCATCAGGAGGGTGCTGTTGGAGAAGCAATTGCTCTTCTAGCTTTTAAAACTAGCTCAGTTCTTCATCAGAGTGGAAAAAATGCAAACTAACTTATAAGTCCTTTGTCATCCCTTTAAAGCCAGGTGCGGCTCCACAGCAGAACTGTAGTTATTGACACACCCTCTTACAGGTTATTGTCTCTGATTACAGACTCAGAGAGGCCCTGATATCGCCCATCACTAACAATGAATCTGTAACTCTTCATTTGCCATTATTAAAATGCTTGAAACATTTGAAAAATCAGGATACACTTGTTCAGTGTTGCATTCAGTTGTCAAGGAAAAGCCATAAGAGATCCTTGGCCTTTGGCCCTTCTGGACAGGAGTGAAAATTATTCGTGTCTGTGGACTTCTGAACCCACATGAACTGTGTTATTTAACAGAACATCAACTGAGAGGCTTTGAGTAATTTTGTACTTTTTTTTGCGTGAAATAAAACACAGTTTGTATACAGTTCCAATTCAGCCTGCACATCCTGAAGCTTAATCTGATTTGACTCCAAAGATTTCTCCTTCGAACTTACAGAGAAGATGCACAGCCTCCTGCAACCTGTAGAATAAAGTTTGCTATAGGAATGAAATGCATTAAGAAAATCCTGTATATAAAAAAGGCCCCAAATCTGCAGACATGACAAAACCCTTATTTCTTTTCTCAAGTGCACTTGTTAATGGTTCAGCTGGCCAGCAAACTTGCAGCCAAGCCTAGATTTTAGGGTATGAGCCTTGTTACACAAAGGCAGGTCAGCCTTAAATGCATGATAATAAATGTTAATAAATGATAATAAAGCAGAGCTGATGGCATGCGTGGGCTGCAGTTGTACCTGAAGGGGCAGAGAAAAGGGAAAACTCCCCATCAGTCAGGTGGGAAGTGCAGGACTCCCAGGCAGGTGTCCTCCTTCTTGGGGTGTCCTGTTGGTGCAGCAGGTGCCATGTGACAGTGGAATGACTCTGTGGAAGCTGCTCAAACTCCCCACTGGCTGTTTTTGCTCTATGACACTGTTTGCATCAATTGTGTCCCACTCGATGCAGTGCCTGTGCTGCTTATGCTGACTGGCTGCTGTGCCTCGTGCACGTGTGTTGGTGGGCAGCGTCTGCTGCATAAGTAAAAAGCCATTACCCTTGTAGGTGCTGAAGTTACCTGCTAAAAACTCTGAGGGGAAGGCTGAAGAGCTCTTACAATGGAGCTATAGACTGGAAACTAAAATGTCAGGAGGCAGAGGGAGAAATGGGATGAGTTAAACACAAAAGACAGACATTTCCAATGTAAAAATATTTCAGAATTGACCAGTGCAAGGCCATAAGGATAAGAACACTTGGGACAGTGGGGCAAAGACACTGCCACAGTTTTCTCGGGCTCGGGAGATCAGGGCTTACAGAGATGCAAGTGGAAAGTATGCCACAGGATGGGAAATGAAAGGGTCTTGGTATTAGAAAAGGCAAGGCACCATGCAATACTCTCCATAGAAAACCAGGGATACAAAGGCAAAGGCTTTAAGTGTGGTTTCTTAAAACAAGAGGTGTAGCCTGGCAGCAGGGAGTGGCATGGCAAACCCATCATGAAAGAAATGTGTTGTCTGAGGGATGTGTGAATGCTTAGAGGGGAATAATTGCACATTAGAAACACCTGGACAGTTGAGCTGCTGAGAACCACTGCTCAGTGTGGGCAGCTTTATAACTAACAGGCCAGGTTTTCAGCTAGGAAAGGTAAGCTGCAGCCCAAGAATGATGTGCTGATGTCAACGTGTATAGAGGTGTGTGATAGTGCCTTCTGTGTAAGGTAAGCTGATGTTGAAGTGAGGGATTGTACAAGAAGGGTCAAAACAGTAGCGAAATGTAAAGAAAATTCTGCTCTGGGGCTTGGTGTGGTTGAATGGATGTTCTGTGTGTGCAGTCCATCATGTCCTTAATTCAGGAGGCTGAGTTATATATAATTATATATAACATAATTATAAATATAATATAATATAATATAATATAATATAATATAATATAATAGTCATTTGAGAGAGTACTGAGAAAATATCCACTGCAGTGACCCACTTCTGGATAGGGAGTGGAAAGATGTCCCTATCTGTGTCCCATGGTGAGTTCCAGTTCATTCTGCATGGGCTGCATTGATGCTGCTGTGCAAAATGATGTTCCTTTGTGAAGCTTCAGGGTCACTCGGAGTTCTACAGAGGGGGAAAGCCTGGGGCCAGGCTGATTAAATGTGGATTTTCTTTTTAAGGAAAAAGTAGATTTTGCTTGGGGCAGTGGTGTACAAAGGGAATCGGTTGTGAAAAGAACATCTGAGGCAGTCATTTGATTCTGCTACAAGATGGGGGATCCTCCCACCCCTTTTCCAGGCATATCCTCATACTCTCAGTGACTTGGTGTGTTACGGCAGGAGGAACCAGGTGGCCGCTGTGGGGCAGTGGGGCCTGTAGGGGCGAGCAGTTACAATGTGCCCAGGTTGTAGGGACGGCAAGAGGCCTGACTGGTTAAGGCATTTACATTCTGATGTTGCTCTTCAGGGTTTAGGGGGTTTTATAAACTTTATTTGACTCCAAACATTTCTTTCTGCTATGTGCAGGGTGTAGCCTTCTTGAGAGGGATGCTTATCCAGCCAGACTGGCTTGGTTTGATGGCTCAGGCTCTAAAAGAGACACTCAAAGTGATGTAGTTTGGCACTTGTGCCCTGCCCCAGGCTCTCTTTCTCATCCTGTTTTTCTTCAGCATGCATTGCAGATCTGTAATGTTGTCTAGAACAACACAGTGTACCCCATATGCCCCACACTCCCAACAGACCCTCAATAGTGGTCATCCTTCTTGTCCTAGTCTCAGCACCGCTCTGCCTAAAAAATTGAAAATGTGTGAGAAAAAAATTAGCAAACTAGATTAAAAGATTTCCGTGATTTCATATTTTTTTTTTTTTTTAACTTTCATGCCTGGCTTTGCAAACTAATAATGTTTATTCTCTTGGGCTTGGTGCTGGCCACAAGAGCCTGAATTGAGATATTCAATTATTTAGTGTCTTTTTAAAAGAAAATGTAATGTGCAAGAGAGATGTAAGATCTGCTCTGGTGACCATCCCCGCAGCTGGCATTTTAAAAGAACGTTTTTATCAGGGCTCCTGTGCTTGTGGCGCCACCATTGCAATTCTACCCAGAAAATGATTCCTCTGTTTTCTCAAGGGATGATGGATTGGTTTTGCAAGTGAGCATTGTGAACCCACCAAGGGCCTTGTCACCTTCCTCTTCTCGCATGAGTTACTGCAATACCTGTTCAAAACAATTTTTCACTTTCTCATTATGATTGACATTATTGTTTCCCAAGCTTGAAGATTTGTCTTTTTTGACCTCCTAGACAAAATTACTTACTGGGATAAATTTCAGTATAGCATCTTATCCAGTTTTATTTTGATCTCTTCCTTTCCCTGTAATCTCTGGCACAAAGAACCTGATTTGAAGTACAGAGCAGTCTTCTGGGAATATAATGTAACATTAAAAAACATAGTAAATAATTTATAAATGCTATGCAGGAAAGTATTTCACATTATTTTAAGTAATTTTGTTTGACTGTGGTAGGGAATGAACATGATTAGTGATCAGAAGTGGTCACATTAACCACAGTGAACAAAAATATTTCAGGTTGGGCATATTTTCTCAGAGCTGGCAAATCAGAAGCATTGTCTGTCCTCTATGGATACAGATTTCCCACCAATTATGGTGTAGATAAAGGTACATCTCTCTTGTAAAAACAAAACAAAAAATTAGCCAGATTTACTGCTATGGATTTCTATCAGGAGTTAGAAAATTGCGCATGCAGCGTAACTAATATGCTGGGTTTTGGTTTTTTCTTTTTTTTTTTTTCCTTGGACCTAGCTGACCAGTGCTTACATCTAAATTGTACTGATTTATTTTGGGTTCCGTTGAGTTTTGAATTCTGGATTCTGACTACACTCTTTTAGGACACTGTGTCATGCATTTGGATAGAGTTCAATTTGTGTTTGTTTACAGTGATATTAGATGTTAAGAGGTTTATCCTGATGCTAGCTTCTTTGCCAAAAGCTCCAAAAATCAGAAATCACCCTGCATTTCATATAGCTCTGTGGACAGAATACTGGCCTCGTTCTATTTCTTATTTCAACTTCTGCCATAGGTTTGGTCAGGGAACCAAAAGGTTTCTTCATCTGGAAAACATGACCAGTATCTGTCCTGGAGAGAGCATGCTTCCAGCAGGATTACTGAAAATATTGTCCCCTTATTACCGGAGTGCTTGGGGGTATGGATGTGACAGCGGTCTCCTCTGCAACCCTACTGTGCATTAACTGTTACATCCAAAGTGTGCTTCCCTTTTGTCTTGTACCTGAAGTACCTGCTGGTATCTCTACTTTGCCTTTCTTTATCCCTCCTATGAACTGTCTTTGCTGTTGTTTTTTTAGTGGTTTTTTTTTCTCTCTCGCCAGATTATCTCACAGATCTATAACCCTGGGATAAACAAGAGGCTAGAGCATGTGTTTAGATACTTTGGGCCATTTTGAGGTCAAGGACAAATTTTTTACTTGCTCAGTTGTTCATCCCAGCTGTAAAATGGTAGTAGTGACACTGGGCACTCCCTTGGCACCCTGTCAAAAAAATAACAATTAGGAAACAATTAGTCTGGCTTGGTATCAGGGGAGCTTTTAACTTTTAATTTAACACAGATTAACACAGTGTAGCCAGGGATAAACCTACATTGTGAGAAAAATGAATGGGTTTAGTGAATACACTGAAGGGAAAACAATTCTTGAGATTCAATGGTGTGCCTGTTTCGTCCCTTTAAAAATTCTCTTTATTGTTTTTTAAAATATTTGTTGACAGCTGTTTTCTTAGGCAAGTGTTCTTAACACTCTGCTCCTCAACAGAAGAACAAGACCAAGCATCTTCTAGATAAGTACTAGGAAGGAAGTTCTACCACATGTGGACCTCTTGCACCAAAGGCAGCAGAAACCATGCTAGCCTGACCCCAGCACTAGTGGGAAGGCAACTGGGAATTTGTACATGTGAGGAGTGAGTGGAATAGTGTAGCAGTAGTTTCTGTATTTACTCTGTTGCTGTTTCACATTACTGAATGCTGTTTAGGAGGAAATGAAACTCTTTCTAATGGGATCTAAACGAGACGTGTAGAGCAGCAGAAGGCAGTTTCCTGGAATGAAATTAGATCTGATGGTTGGGATTTAACACACTCTCTTTTGCCAGAAGTGTGTAAGATTATTAAAGTATCACAACCTCATTTGGTTGCTTTGTAATCTGCTCTTAACCTTCATGCTGATGAGGCTGTTATGTAACAGCCAGTGAAGGCCAGACCTTATGTTGCTTCAGTGTACGGGAGCCCATGCCCAGAGATCCCAGTGAGGCCAGGTGGAAAGCTGGCAGCATTTTCACTCGAGATTATGTGGAAAGCTTGCCTTTGGGCTGTGGGTAGCATCCTTGACCACAGAGGTGTACCCACAGGTTTACTGTATGATGCTATGTCTTGTCACTGACACACTCCTGCTTTCAGGAAGCCCCATGCCAATTCTCTTGACAGGGATACTGGTAAACACTTTCTCCTTCAGTACCTAAATTCTGGTTGCATACAGAAGCAGGAGTGACACCTGTAAAGAAGATGTTTACTATTTTCATTAAATTAAATTATTTTCATTAAATTAAATTTTTTCTTCAACAGGAGCAATCTTTGGTTTGACTTTAATCAAAAGAGGTGATGGGGAGAGCCCTTGCTGAGCTCTCATTTCAGCAGAAAGAAACACTGCAGCATCCACGCACCTGTTTACTGGGAACATCTGATGAGTGCTATCTAAACTGAAGGTGGTCAGGGAATGCCTAGCTTAAAACCCCAACAAAAGTCTGGCTGTGAATGAGAGCTCTGAGCAACCCAGCTCTAATGAAATCAGAGCCAAAAGTATTCTCCTTATTTAAATGGAGGGAGAAATGTTTCACCTGTCTAGATGCTTCAAAATTCTGCATGGCATCAACTTGCACCTCCAGCTATCTCAGTAGCATCACCCTTCTCCACCCCACAAACCCAGACTCTGGCTAGAAGTGCTGTAGGACTCATTTGTCAGTGTTTAGATCTCAGTTCCCATCAACAACACCTAGCAGTTCACAGTGACTAAATTCCCAAGGTCATCCATGAAAACTGCAGTTCCTGCTAGTACATACCAAGTATTTCAGGCCCTTTCTCTGCTCTGTGCCTTTGCTTCATCAGGAACTGTACGGTAACTTTCATTAGACAAAAACGAAGCATAATTTATTTTGCATTTGCGTCTTTATTCTACAACACAAGCAACATAAATAGCTTATACTTTTTGTTTTAAAATATTTCCATTTCAGAATTCAGTCAGAATAAAATATACACAAAATACAATTTGCAAGCCAGCTGACAGTGACTGCCCAACCACTGGACACCCAAGGACCATACAAAGCTAGCGGCACAACAGGACATGGTGGACATGGGGAAGTGTTCTTCTAAAGAAGAGCAGAAAGGTAGAGGGAAGAAACATGGATGAGACCAAGGAATTGCAGATAGGTATGAACTCAGCAGAAGGTAAACCCAATGTAAGCACTTGTTTGACAAGGTAAATTATAGTCTCTCTTAAGAAGTATCACTGGCTCCTCCTGAATATACAGCTAGAGAGATTAAGTCCTGGGAATCATGTTTTGTGGTAAATTGCTTCCCCTGGCAGCCATCATCACAGAAATAAAATTTGATTTTTTTTTTTAATTTTCAAACAGGAAAGACTTAGATCTTTGGCGAAATGGAGTGTCCACTCCCTTTGGCTTGCTTTCAGTTCTGGTTGAAGGGCCATAGAAATATGTGCACAGTCTCACAAAAAATGATAAAAAGGGGGGAGGGGAAAAGAGAAGAGAAAGTGGGGGGAACTGAAAGAAGGTTCTTGCTGTTGTCATTGCACACCTTCAATCTCTTGCTCCCATCTGCTCTAGCAAACAGTGTGTACTACAGGGCTCTGTCACCACCATGCTCTGCCCTTCCTGGCTGTTCTCCCTTTGGCACTGAGTCCTGTCTTCCTCTGCAGAGTGGGGGGCTCAGGAGTCACAGCCTGATTGTGGAGGAGATATTTGTCCCTTGCTTGAACCTGTGTACTTATGCCTGTCTGCTAGCTCAGCTGTCTTGCTGCTTGCAGAATTGTGGCACTTCACCACAGCCCAGATGGACCAAATGCATGGATAGGAAACAGGGCCCTGATGCTCCATGGCAGTCAGATGGAATTTACGGAAGTACATAAACCACCTTTTGAAAAGTAGGATGTTTGGGTAAAATGATTGAAATAGATCCTGTTGCCATGTTTCTTAACCAAAAATGCTTTCCATAAACTCAGCTCCCTGATTCAATGTGGCAGTGTAGACTATCCAAACCTCAACTTGTGATTTTGCCAAAGTGGAATTTGAGGGAATTTGGTTCCACAGGCAAGCTCATTATTGCATTAATCCAGGATCATACAGTGTAGCTCCACTAATATCTGCAGAATTAGGGCATTTCTTCCCTCTACTTTTAGTTTTCAGCTTGGAGACCTCTGAGCACTAAGTGAAAAGACTGATGTGTGTTAGGCCGTGTATATTTTTATTTTTTCTTTTTAAATAGCCAGCACTGCATGTTTGGCCAAAACTGTTTGTTTACTATCCTATTAGTGTCACACATAAAGTATATGTTCTAAGGGGAAGTAGTGGAAACAATGGAAAGAGGATCTATGACTTCTTCCTTGCAGTTGTACAACTTCCTGGAGTCCCAGGTGTGTTGCTGGTGAGGGCTGCTGAGAGACCCTTTGGTGATATCCCTATAGAAGCTCCACTCAAATTACGGAGGCTCAGTGAAGAGGGATCACTAGCTGCCACATGCTTTTATCTACATTGCATAAAATCCAACATTTGTGCTTCTGTGCCATGGTAAATTGGTCCTTTACACTAAACAAAGAGAAACTTCTTTAGGTAAATTTATGGTATCATCTTAGTTCTTTAACAATTGTGGAATGATCAGCAACTGAAAAAACCCAAGTATTTAATGTCATATGATTAGCCCTGTACACAGGTCTTCCCATTAATTACTATGACTGGAGTAATGAGTAAATAGACTGCTCAGACATCTTAGACATATCTTAGTGTAAAAGTGGGGGGAAAAAAGGAAGAACGTCACTTTTTTGTGAAGAGCAATTTAGAACTGAGAAATGGCATTTCTAGAATGGATTGCTGAAGGTGACAATAGCCAAGCCACATGCTCAATTTCTCAACAGGCTTCTATACAGATGAGCTAGGTAAAAAATAAACACTTTGGCTTGCTGGATCTGTGCAAAAGTGAGGGTTCTAGTTTGCAGCACTGAGATGCGTGGGACTATGTGCTGTTTCCCGTGGATTTTTCAAGCAGGAGGTGTATGGAGGACAGCAGAAGAGAGGGTAACAAAAAGAACTGTACAGGACTCCCCCTTTCCTGAGAACTTGTGAACCCGTATGTAGGAATTGAAGGGTTCAAGAACTGAATCCTGAATATTAAAGATACCTAGCTACTTAACTTCCATTGATTTCAACATCTTCAGCACTTTGAGTGTGGGCCCAAGCTGTGAAGAAAGGTAGAAAGTGCAGGCAGCACATGGAGTTGGACTCTACTTTCTACCTTGTTTGTCACATGGTTTCATGCCAGTGCTGTGCTGGGCTCTGCAGTGTTATCACGAACACTGCGATGCTGTTATGAAGTATATATGAAGTACAGGTGAAGACTGCACATGGTACTTAGAGGTGGGGGTTTTTATCTTTGGCAAGTGAGGAGTTGTCAGTGAATTTTACAGTCAGGTTTTAAACCAAACTTGAAGCTCAAACTGAAAGGGAAAGCACCTTACAAGTCACAGATGTAAACCGTGCTTGGCCTTGACATGAGCAAGCCACAGTGCAGAGCACAGAAATTTTTCATCTGTGAGGAGGCAAAAGCTATGTTGCCTGTGCTGGGAGTTGTACAAGGAAGATATTGCCCAGGTCAATGCAAATCTTTTTCTACTAATTCTTTCTATATGCTAAATTAAGTCATTTATTCTCAAATGAGAGTTTATCCCTAGGAAAGTATTAAATCTGTATCTTAAAGATGTGAAAGCATTGTAACCAAGAGACAGTAGTGGTAATTCAATGGCTGCTGAAAACTCAGAAAAGGTACTAGAATAACTGTTAACCATTGCTGGTGTGACACAAATACATAACACAGCAGATAAGCACATTAATAATGGGGATAGCTCTCTGAAAAGATGCTGAATGCTCAGAATATGGCAGTGATTGGAGCTACAGGTATCTGTACAAACACACATCAATCATCTCATATGATTGCATATGTTCACCGTGCAGAAGGAAGTACAAACACATGCAATGACCTGAGACCAGGTTGGGGTCAAACCCTGCTCCTGTTCTGTAGGAAAAGGATCACTTTCGTGATGAGTGCTCTGCTTTTCTCAGCTTTAAATATTTGCACAGTGATGAGCTGTTTCATGTGCTTAAAGGTAGTTGATGCTGGACAGCAGCAACTTTCTCTCTTAGGAACTGCCTACAAGATTTTAAAACGAGATGTCCTTGCCTCTGCTTGCTGCGGTGGCCCTGAGGAGGGCAGTGTGAGTTAGGCAAAGGCAGCAGAGGTGCAGCTCTGGTACCTGAGAAAGATGTCAAGCTACCACAATTTTTTTTTAAAGCATTTCAGTTGAGTAAAATTTACTGGGCAATCATTTTTAAAAACAACTGGCCAGTTCAATAAAAAAAAATCAAACCCAAATTGTATAGAAATTTATGTGACAAAAAAAGTAAGGGTAAGAAAAGGGAAGAATGTGGTCATTAACCAAGGCAAAGAGAAAGAGCAAGCTCAGGCTGTAATGCAGAGAGACTGGTTTTCCTAAGGTTCAAATGTTTGATTCAACAGTAAAGCTGCCAATATGCTGCCATGCAGGAGGTTATAGAGCTATCATTAAGGATTAGAATGGGATACACATGTGAATACACAGGTGGATACATGGACTGCTACTGCTACTGACTGAGGTGCTTCCCCACTCACAGGTAGAAAGCAGAAAAGCCACTGTAGCATGGACATGTACCTGGACGTGATTGGGGTGTGCAGGGTTGGGAATTCTCCTTGGGAAGCTTAGGACAGGCTGATGCTAGTTCCTTTTTCCTGGGACTGTTGTGCAGACTCCTTTGGACTTTCAGACCTCATAAAGCCTGCTTAATGAGGTCTGAAAGTATCATGCTGGCAGTCATGAGCCATGAAACGGGCTACACAGGACCTATGAAATGGTGACTTCACACATTTATTGTTCTACTTCTTTGGGGTTTGCTGATGTCTATAACTAAACCAGCAGAAAAATTGCTGAGAATCTGACAAATCAACTAATATTTTTTGTTTATGTTTTGAGGGTACATCAGAAAGCTTTAGCTTTTACATCTCATGGTAATGGTCACTGAAGTGGCCATGAGCTGCTCCCCTCACCTGACTAGCATTTTACACACAAGGAAAAGGAAGAGCAGCACATGCTGAACTTTGCTATGTAAAGCCTGCTGCTTCAAAGATTCCTTCTCCTCTCCTTCTAAATTATGTTTCTGGAATTACTCAAAGTTACTTATGACCTTTTAGGGAGGGGTGTTAATGAGCACAGGCACTGAGGGTGACAATGGGCACTTTAGTGCACAATTTGATGGACAAAGTTCAAAACAGCAACAGCAACATAGCAAATTTACTCGTCCTCATTTTCCAGTGTTGTTTTTTGTAGTGTAAATGGTTGAAATGAAATCATATTTTAGGTCAGGATGGTGGCTAGTCAAGTAACACTAGGTTATACTGTGTTCATGAGCTTGAGGGAGGTGGTGGTAATGGTATTGTCACTCCTAAAGCTTTTTTTTCTGATTGACAGAAGAATTTTGTACTGCAACCACAACACAACCATGGTGTTTCCCAGATACAAGGGCCTCTTCTGTAGTCCTGCGTGATTTCACTAGTATTGATATAAATTTTATTTCCCCTACATAATTTAGGGATTTGCTTTAGTTCTAGATCAGTACAGCAAGGATCTGCACCCATTCAATGCATTTATAATGAAAACCATCAAAGTTGGCTGCTTTGAATATTATGTATTATTCTTATTTCTGTTGCTGCCTAATGAATGTACTGCTTTAAAAGCAGTTCTGTATAGATGCCAAATAAAAACTTTAACAAAAAATGTAACCGCACTTCTACTCTACCTAAAAATGTGTAAGAAAGACATGGCAACAGAAATCAAACTATGCTACTACTCTCCCAGATACCAAAGGCTAATCTAACCTGTCCCTGAGGAAGTATTAAAACTGTTGGGGGGAAATTTACAATTGAAAACATTTTTAAATTAGTTATTTATAAAGTCAGTTTAGGTGGTAGGAAAGAGTTGTTTTTACAGAATTTTTATGTCCTTTAAGCAATTTAGCAAAGGAAACTTTTGAAAGAAAGGGAAACAGCATGACTGGCACTACAGAAAGCTACGGGACAAATACTGCCTGCACAAGACTAGCAGGTGACAAATGCAAAGTAGGCAATGGAGGGAAAAGGCAGGAGAATAGTGTCAGACTCTTTGTAAACAAAGCAGCTTGGGAGATGGCTGTTCAGTGGAGCTTCTTGGCTCCCTCTGTTTTTCCAGGTTTAAGATGCTAAAAGCAGTTAGTTGTGCAAAATCCAGGCCTTATATAAAAAGATGACATTTTTAGGATGCTTTGGAGCAGGGACTGAAGCTGTATATTTAGTTGGCGTGCACATTTTAAAAGCCTTGTGAGAACAGCATTAAGGGGTCACCCAAAATTAAAATCAACTCATTTTCAACAAGTTATCAACAAATCAACAAATATAGCATGGGAGTACGAAATGAAATATCCCAGGGGCTGTGACATAACTTGTGCAGCAAGGTAACCCTTTGCTCTCTCTAGTGTGAAAAGCATCACATATACACTTGACAACACAATAGTCAATCCTCCCCCTTCTCCTCCCTCTTACTAATAACAGCAAATTGTAGTAGTCCCTACAGGAGTGCTGCACGGAGCGGGGATGTACCTCCACGAGGATCTGTCCTTTTCTATTTACAGCAGCAGACAAGAAATGGGAGAGAAACAGGAAATATACCTCCCTTTCATACCATTTTCCATCTTGCTTCAGCTCAAAGTGGAGTGATAGGCTACATTTAACAAAGGTGATAAGGGTGTTCCTGGCTACAGCAGCTCTACATAAGCTAACAGAAATTTCCAGTAGAATAACAGCTGCAGTGGTGCTTAAACTGGAGCATTTTATCTCTACTCTGCTTAGTTGAATGCTGGATACTGGCACATGCTGGTATCTGCTGTGGTATGTCTTCCCCATAGCTTTACAGGAAACAGCAAAACAAACTTCCCTTTCACTCTTAGTGGGAATCAGACATGTGGCAAAATGCTCAGCTGTAGGCATAGGTGAAGAGGCAGCCAGGGTAGTGTTGCAGAGAGGGCAGTTTGACAGTGCCATTTCTCTTCGAGCAATACTCTGTAAGAGCAATGAAAGGATCAATAGCCTGTGCTTGCTTCACCCGTTTTAGACCTGGGATTCTTTAGCTACTCCAAATGTGACTTCAAAGGCTCTTCTTGGAGCAAAAAAAATTTCCACTTTCTCTAGTGAGTTCCAGGTTTAGTTACTACAATAATCTTTAGTTGACTATCCTCTCTCATGCCAAGTTTTGAAGGGAAGATGTTACCCTAAAAAGTGTCACCTTCTTACTTGTCCTACAGCCCCACCTTTTCACTGACTCGTATTTATTTATTTATTTTCTAAGTTAAATAGGCTTACTGACCTGGTTTGACATCCTCATGACAGTTGCACTCACAGCTAATTGCAAGTGTGGAAGTTCTGCTGCAGTTTCTGGTGGCTCCCACTGCTGCAAATTTGAATTAAAATGAAGGCTACTGAAATGTATCACCTCTCCTGGTAGGAGCCTAATTTACAGACAGGGTTCTAGGTTCTGGGGCCATGCCAGATCCTCTGGAAGGACTCATGCTTTGCCTCCTTTGCTAGTGTGAGTGAGGGACACACAATCTCAGGTGGATAGACAATATTGACAAGCTCATTGTTTCTTTATTTATCACCAACAAATAGGCAATTAATGAACCCCAAATACTTCTTTGCTGTATACCTTGAATGTCTTCTGCCCTTTGCAACAGAGCACAGCTTGGTTTAAATGATGATGTCGTAAACTCGGCCCACTCTTCCCAGCCATTCCCGTACTGCCTGGCGGACACGGATATCTGTCACGTGGCAAGTCAGCTGGCTGATACAGGGAAACACTGCTGGCTGCAGGGCTGTGAAAGTTTGGTCAGGCAAAGCCTGAATCTGGTTGAGAACTGTCAGCACCATGTTGGTCCATGCCTACGAAGAAATTGGATTAAAAAAAACCTCTTGAGAAGACCTTTCTAAACAGGTGAGCCCAGGGGTTGAGGCAGAAAATAAGGTACCTGGTGGTTGCAGCCTCATGAAGACTGAGTAATGCCAGCATATTCAATGTTCACTGTGTCTTCCTAATTCACATTCAGTACTAAGTCATTGTTTGACTTTGTATTACAAGTCTCATGCTCACCCTTCCTTTTTTTTGTCCCACAGTGAACAAAGTCTGCCAATTTTGATGCTTTCACTGATTTGTTCACTTGGACATGCAAGCAGCAAGCTTCTGTTTAGCAAAAGAACCCATTATTTTTCTCTGGAATTAACAAAAATCCCCATCCTTAAGTACTAAAGCAATGTGACAAGCAGCATGGCATTTTCAAAAGCCTTCAATGGGCTATAGCCCATAGCAGTAAGCAATGAGTTTGCTGTAGGTTGTCAGTTCTCAGGATTAAGGGCAGCTTTGGCTCCAGTCATAGCAGCACTCTTGAAAGCTGAACTAGTATATGCCTGATGACACTTCCCTCAAGACTGACTTTCTTTTAATAGGACAGAATCAGGTTTTTATTAATTCCAGCTCCTGAAAGATTCAGTCCTCATTATGAGGACCTCATTATATAATACAATATTTAACGAAAAGATTATAATAGCATAAATAAAAAAATGTATAGGTATCTTTTTATTTATTGCTATTATTATTAGCATTCTACAAGAATGTCCTACCTGTATCTGGGCCTCTGCATCCCTAATAGATATATTTAGGGAGCTGACTGTGGACCCCGAGCGGGGTCTCTTCTCTTGTCTCAGGATCTCTGGACCAGCACTGAATGAATGCCTCATTTGACCTTGATCTAGAAGATGTTGTGGCCGCTGGAGTACAGGTGAGTCTGGCCCTCTTGAACCCAGGAGTTCCCCTTTCTTTTCCACTTTGACCTCTTTGGTGAACGATGTCATGGCCTGTTGCTGCTTTCTCTTCTTGTATTCTGTCATAAACTTGGAGATGGTTTTGTCAGTGGCTATGGTGTAGATTTTGTTGCCGGCACTCTCCCACCATTCTTTTTTCTTGGTTTGCTCTTTTTTCTCTGGTTTAGGACTCAGGGGTGGGGGTAGCAGCAATATTTCTCCACTCCCTCCTCGAGGTGTCAAGCTGTCTCCCAGTTGGTCCCTGATTTGACTTCGGTCATCTTCTGATGGTGTGTCCTTTCCAGATAGCCCTCCAGTTGATGGGGTGGAGGTTTCTGAGTGAAAAGACGGTAAAATGAAGAAAGAGTCACCTTTGAACACTGGAGGTTCCTCTACATTATTCTCCAGGTCCAGATGCATCTGGATGTAGTTGTTGCACAGTTCCATGCAGAGCTTGTGAAGCCGCTTGATCAGCCATCCCCAGTCTGCATTGCTGACAGGCTGGACGCTCAGAGATGGGATTCGAGCCCTCCACTGCCTCTTCTCCTTCCCTCGCGGGGGACTGACCTGAGCAGTTTCTTCAAAAATGTCTTCATCTTCTGATGAACACTGCTGTGATGAGTCTGTGCTTCTCTCATCATCTTCAAAGAGGATCTTTTTCACTTGCTCTGCAGTGATGTTCTCCTGGTTTGTCAGGATTGCACAAACCAGGGCATGGAAGTAGATGTTGAAGCTCATGGCTGACTGGCGATACAAGTTGGCAGCTCCACTAATGCCAGACACTTTTTTCAACAAACACTTCAGCCCAGGTCTGGTGTCAAACTCTCTGGCTGTTCTGTAGGAGTCCAGAAGTAAGTCAAAGATGACAGCCAGGTTTTGCATGGAGATGTACCTGAGAAAACCAGCCAACTTGTTTTCTGGTACTTGTATTGCCATTTTCTCCTCCAAGTTAGAAGGGCCTTTCACAAATTCTTCCAGTAAGATGTCATATAAATTCTGGAGCAGTACTTGGTGGGACAGTAAGCTCACTACTATCGTCCTGAAAGGAATACTTGGTAAACCAAGCATGGGGAAGGAAAAAAATCATAGAATATTAAAATGGGGCATTGGGCTTGTACTAGGAATAAAAGCACACTCAAATATTTCAGCTTGCTATAGCTGAGGAATTTTTAACACACAAGTTATTCCTCCTCCACCATGTCAGACAACCTTTACTTTGTCATGACAAATTGAGGCCAAAACTAGTTTACTACTCAGTTTCCATTTCCACTAATGCCCAGGAGTACTTCTTAAAAATAAACCATGAAGAGGTATCCAACCAATAAAGAAATATGTACAGAAACATCAGCAGTGCAATGCAGCATGCAAAGAAGCTGAAGTCTGGCTGAAGGCACATTTCACTGTTTGCTCTTAAGACTTCAACTGGAACACTGAGAGCCTAGCATGGAAATATCTGTTCTTAATCCTGTTCCTCACATATGATACTGGGTGATTCTTAGCTGTGCTCCTGTTAGATAAATGCTGGGTGTTGTTTCAGCCCTCACTAATTTTTGATTTGCTCAGGGAACACGGGAATGGCAAATTCCTGTGACCATAGTTTTCAGGTCTTTCATCAGTAAATAACACTGAGAGGCTTACAGGCAAGCAAGGCTTGGAAGAAAGACAGGATTGTTGTTTGGTATCTCATGATTTCAAATTATAAACTGTGAAACCTATCTTAAGGCCTTTTTAAAAAGTCTTTATGTAAGATTACAGGACAATGTTTTAAGTGGAGCTGATGCCCATAATAATACTTGGTTTGATGTAATGGGTCAAGTTTTAATTACCAGAGCTATCAATTAAGGAAGAGATTTTTCAGTTTGCTTGCAATATGAAGTTTTAGGTCTAAGTCAAAGCAAATCTTCATGTAACATGAGAAATTCAGTTGTAGACCTTTAATTTTTTTTGTTGCAAAAATTATTCCACTTTCAGTAAACATCTTTCAAAACTGTCTGGGAATGCCAAGACAAAAAGCCAAATATTAATTTTTTTTTTTTTTTGAGAAATCCTATCAAAACCCAATTTTGAGAATGCAACATTTAAAAGAAAGTTCAGGCAAAACTGTTCTTCTTTGGTTAAATTCCCTGTGTCAGTTTGCCTACCATGACACAGCTGTCAGTGCTGATACATCAGTAAAATTTAGTAGTCTTATTATTTGACAGTGATAAAATGTTGATGATTAGCACATACAGTAGAGCTCTTTATGGGGAAGTAGTTTTCTGCTGTAAAAATCATTAGAGGCTCTGACTCAGAAAACCTCTTAAGAGCATGTATAAAGTTAAATGAGAGCTTGCAGTGATTTCAAGCAACTAATCCTGTTCCAAAAGCAGGGTCAGAAATGAAGGAGATCTGCTTTCCTTGTAATAGCCAAAAAAGCAATTTACAAGGACAGTATAAAGTACTGCTCCATCCCAAAAGAAACTGGTAGAGAACTACAGGTGAAAACACAATGCCAAAGCTGGTTAAGGATAGTATTTTCTTATTCTGCCCAAAGTTTCAAACTGAAATATATGATTACTTTTTAGGAAGAAGAAAAGCTCCCTTACCCCAGCTTCCTGTGAAACGATGCAGCATTAAGGAAACAAAACCAAAAGGGAAAAGAGAAACCCTGCTAAGGTTAAAGTAAAACTTTGGAAAGGCCACAGTTACTATCATGCATGACTGCCATACTACTGCACTGCCGTAGCAAATAATATGAAAACAGTGGCACAGTCAACTTGTGAGCTGTGTTTTGGTGAAAAAAATGAGCACTGCTGGGAGAACACTTGCCTATGGGCATATACACCTTTTGGAGTTGTTTGGACAAAGCACAATGTGAGAGCATTCAGAGTTTGTATTTAATTGCAAGCTTTATTTATTTGTTTAAACTCAAGCAAGACCCTTTATAAACACAGCCTGTTAGACTTGGTCTTATGTGCTGTAAGAGAAGAATACTCCAGACTTTTGCTTTGCATTCATAGTAACAAGAAGAATGACCTGCTAACCTTTGGACAAAGCAGGTATTTTCCCCTATAAAGGAAGGGCTTAGCCTGTGATCTCAAGCTTTCCTTGTCTCTGGGCATGGCCATGTTCTCTGATGGTGAGGCAACAGAGTGCCTGGTCTTGGGGGAAAACTGTACAGCAGTGTAAGAATAGAGACATTTTGCATGATCTTTCTTCCTGTCCATCCAAAGAAGGACCATCACATTTTGGCTCCTTGCTGCAAGCAACAGTTTAAATTTGCATGGTATAAAAGCATGTTTGGTATCTCATAAAATACAATTTCATGCCATTACATACCTTGCAATACAAACACAAACCCTGAATGCAGAATTCTGATTCCTGGCCCAAATGATGGTACAGCAGTTGTTTAAACAACCAAGTGCAAGCAAAAAGAAATATTCTTTCACAGGATCAGACTGTCATGCAAATAGATGAGTTTCTCAGGTGGTAACACAACAGAAAGACTTCCACACAAATAATGTGCCAAGCAAAACCAACATTCCCTAGCTCAATGTTGACAGCTTTGCAGTTTTGGATGTAGTCTCCTCAGTTTATAATGCCCAAGTTTATCTGTTAACTTCTTCTACCTTCTTAACCAAGTAATACCAAATTTAAAAGACTCAGTGAAACAGACATTGCATTTTCTAGGTATCATTAAAAACACAACAGTGTCACAAAACCTAATTTGATCAGTGTATTCATTTTTTTTTTATGAGCCCTATGGAGACGTATGGTTTGCCAGGCTCAGTTCACAGCTCTTCCTGTCCAGAAATATTTTCATCTTGCTTTTATTGACACAGTGTCTTCCTTGGAAGACATTTTACCTTCTCTGGTTATGCCCATTTGGTTTCTTATCTGGTGGCAGGTCAATGATGAGCACACATGACTGGGCATGTTCAAACCCTTCCTTGCTGCTAGGGGTTTTTGGGGAGCACTGAGTCTCCAGCATGAAGACCTAGAAAACAAGAAGTTACATAAAACAACCAGTTTAGCACTTGCAGTGGGTCCGGGGCAGGGTGGGGGAGGGCTGGGAATAGGATACCCTGCAGTGTGAAAGATCAGTTGCACCTAGAAAGGCTGGTTGTTGGAAGGATTATTTTCAGCCATGAAGATACAACAGACACCTCATATGCCATCTTTTGGAGGTGTGTTGTGGTTTAACCACAGCCAGCAACTAAATACCAAATCAGCCACTCACTTACCACACCCCACACCCTATCCCTCTCAAGGATGGGGAAGGGAATCATCAGGGGAAAAAAGGTAAACCCCATGAGTTGATATAAGAATGGTTTAATAATTTAAATAAAATATAATAATACCAACCGCCACAAAAAGGGAGGCGACAAAAAAAGAGAGAAAAATAAAACTTGCACAATACAGTTGCTCATCACTCAATGATCAATGCCCAGCCTGTTCCTGAGCAGCCCCTGCCAGACATCTCCCCTCATTTATATATTAAGCATGACACTCTGTGGTATGGGATATTCCTCTGTCCAGTCTCCATCAGCTATCCTGGCCATGGTCCCCCCACCAAGCTTCTCGTGCACCTCCTCACTGGCAGAGCATGGAAAACTGAATGGTCCTTGACTTAGTGTAAGCACTATTCAGCAACAACTAGAACATCAGTGTGTTATCAACATTATTCTCATACTAAATTCAAACCACAGCACTTTACCAGCTACTAGGAAGAAAATTAACTCCATCCCAACCAAAATCAGGACAGTGGGAAACAGGGAAACAACTCTCAGTTGCTGTAGCTTTGTTTTGTAGCTTCATAGTTGTGGCAAATCCTGAGAAGGCCTCAGGGAGTGTCACTGATAGTGTCTACAAGAAAAGTATTAATGTTACATTCCCTGCTTTCTTGAGTTCTGCATCTTTAAAACTTAATTTAAAACATGTTTTCTATTCAAACAATGTGTGCCACTACCACATTATTTGTGATCACCAATCTTGGTCTGTGCATCTAAGATTTTCAAGCAGTATCAGAGTATGATTTATCAAGTCAGAAATTGACACCAAACATCTGCTGGCTGTTTTAATCTAGCTGCTTTCCCATGCTGAAACTGTCATATGGTATTTACACTGTTATGGTACCCTGCAGGTCATTAAGTTCAGTCTGCTGTGTTTCAAAGAACTTGTTTCATATAACCACTTTCACAGAATGAATAACCTTCGTTGTAGTCAAAACGACCCTAAGAAGGTTTTCTCCAAGTTTGCTCTGCTGATTCTGATTAGGAGTTAGTGAATCATTTGTTAAATGTCAGCATTATCCTCTAATTCCAAGTAACCCTTCTTCTCTTCAATCTATAACTAGGTATTTATAGAGAAAAATGCTTTGACAGGTTAATCAAATCTTGTTTTCCTATTTTCATATCACCATCTCTATTCTAGTGCATTTTTTGTCCTTTGAATTTATCATTCTTTAACAGAGTATTCAGAAATCTATGTGACATTCTAGATGAGGATTCACAGTGATAATACTATTTCCTTTTCTCTATCAGAGATGTATGCTCACCTCGCATTCCAAATTCCTATTTACAGGGGGACAGTTTTGAGTTTTGTTGGGCTTTTTTGGTTTTTTGTTGTTTGTTTTGTTTTGACTTTTTGTTTTGTTGGGTTTGTTTTGTTTGTGTTTTTTTTTGTTCCTGTTTTAGTTTTTTGTTTGGGTTTTTGTGTGGGGTTGTGGTTTTTTGGGGGTCTTTTTTTGGTTTTTGGGTTTTTTTTGTTAATTTTTCTGAATACTACTATTAGACAATTGATGTTAGCTGGGTGATGAGAAAGTCTTTGCCTGTAGGCCTTGTAAAAATACACCTTCATAAAGAAAAGCTCCAAGTTTAAAAGGTTTTCTGACTTCCCCTGAAACATCTGTCAGTACCTGTTGGGCCATGGCTCTGATTCTCCAGTACTCAGCTTCAGCACTTGGCGAGAGGGAGGGCGCTGCCACCTTCACTTCACAGGCATCTCCACTAAAGCTTTCAGAACCACTGTGGAAATAGCCCAACAGGTTCTATAGAGAGACACAACATCAGACTTTCACTGTGCGTTAAACAAGTGACTGTAGCCATGTCCAGCCTGTTTGTGTGAAATACAAGATTCAGTGACCTGTGACATTCCCACCAGCTAGTCACCTGCCATCTAGCAATTAATACATCCAATGTAAAGGCAGTACAGCTTCTTATGGATGCTGGTCTGCCAAGACTTCACAGGATCTTTTGTTTACAAAACAGTGAGTTGAAAACTAATCTGTACAGAGCATGCAGCTACAACAAAGCAACATTGTCTTCTACCTAGTTTTTGTCAATCCAGAGGAAGAAATGGATCAAAAGGGAAGTTTTTGCCTATTGAACTCTTCCAATCTCGTACTGGCAAGGCAATTTAAAATAAGTCTGAACTGTAAGCTACTAGTGTTGTCTGTATACGTTCAGAAAAATTGATTTCAATCTCCATTGTTGATCCAACATGTTTAATTGTGAACTGATAAATTAACGACCTGCCAAAAGTTAGTGTATCCACTGTGTGATTACACTTTGACTGACAGCAAAATGGCAGTTTTACCTTTACTGGCTCCAGAGTGGCAGAGAATGCATCCTGCAAGGCACAACATGCAAGCCTCCACATTTCTTCAGTAAAAACAGGCCCTGCTGTCACCAACACATACCTGCAAGGACACAGGAAAATGTTACCATGTTCAAGAAGGAACTAGACAATTCTTACTTAGAAAGGGATAAGGGTGAAAATCCCAATCTTTGGAAGTGTTCAAGGCCAAGCTGGATGGCGATTTGAGCAACTTGGTCTAGTGGAAGGTATCTCTGCCCATGACAGGGGAGTTGAAACTAAGTCTTTAAGGTCCCTTCCAACCCAAACCATTCTATGATTCTATGAAAACAGAACAAAAGGCTTACTCAGTAGCTAGCTAATGTTATCCAATCTCCTCAGTTGTTGCCCTGACCTATTTTTGTAATTACACAATAGTTTTGACCTTTTTTTCTCCTTTGTTCTTCCTCTTTAAGGAGTCATCTTGCCACAAGAACCACACACTATGTAACTATATAAATGCAGTGCTTATTTTGATTATGACTGCAATAACCTGAAGACTGTGAAAAGTGCTAATTACCTCTAAAGACCTGTGAATGCCAGAAGAAAGACCCTTTTCTTTAAGGATCAATTATTGACTAACTATATATAAGTAATATACAAGTGCTTTTTTTGAGAATCATACACATAGCAATGCCTAAAATCACAGGTTCTGAAGCACACTGAAAACAGCAAGAAAAGGTTAATAAGTCTAATATTCATTATTCCAATAACAAGAGCTAAGACATATTGTAGAATTCTTTTGAGATGTTAACCAACTTAGTCCACAAGTTCTTCAAAGACATAGACATCTTTTTTGAACATGCTAAGAGGGAACAGATTGGATTACCTGATACAGGAGCAGCCAACTCTGGATATAATTTCTGTTGGTTCTGCTACACAGGCTACCAGCAACTTGAAAAGATCTTTCAACATGTTATTGATCATATTTTCATAACCAATATCTGTAAGGAAAAGACACAGACTGATTTTAGCATAATTGCCTTTTCATTATAATTAGAGATAAACAGTCTTGCTACACTTACTTCTATTCAGAGAATTTGCAAAACCAAATTCTTTTTATGCAGCTATTTTTATGCATCATATCAAGCTGAAATAAGAACAATCCTTTTTAAGTTAACAATATAAAATGTCTGGCTCAAAGTGGTACAGGAAAAAGTATCTTAGATCCTGCTTCTGATATTCTAGTTCCTTATTATCCAAGTCTTTACATTTTCTTTTGGGAAGTATACTAAAGACGGTGATCTTTTAATTTTGAAGATAGCCCTGCTCTGAGAAGGAGGCTGGTCTAAATAACTTCCTTAAAAGTCTTACAATTTTTTCCCCGTAATTCTAAACCCTATAAAGAAAAAAAATCCCAATTAGAATTTTTAAACTCTCCTCTTATTTTATGCTTGAGCAACCAAAAAAGCAATGAAACCACCTCCCCAAGTAGCTGTTCAGTAACATGTCACTGATTACAGTAGATGTGACACTACAATGACATACCTGAGTGTATGAAATTCTGAATGTGCTCCACTACAAGTTCACTGGAAAGGCCAATGGCATGCTTGAAATTAGAAGATGCCACGTCCCAGTAAGAATGGTCACCATGGCTGCGATGGAGCCAAAGAGACATCGTGGGAAGAAGAAGATGTACAACTGCATAAATGCCAAATCCTGGTCCTTAAAATAAACACAATAATGGTTGTATATATTTGCTTACAAAGCCTACATGCTCAGTAAACTTGCTAGCTTGTTCCAAGCTGAAGCCTGGGGTAATGTTGAAGGAAAGAGGTTCTGAAACTTTTTTGTGGCTGAGAGTGGTAAAGTATTTTGGATGTAGTTATGAGGTACATTTATCCAACAGTTTACCTGCAGTCTTTCCCAACATATCTGCAGAATCATGTAATTTTCTCTTTCCATTTCCTAGACACAAAGCAAACATTTTCTGTGGCTAGGACATTGATAGAGTACCACACCTCTTTATTGTGTAACAAATTTAAGCATATGTTCATATACTCTTATAAGATGCCTTTTGTCAACAGAATGATGCCCTAACTGGAACAACTTATCAACTCTGAGATTTCTCTTTCTAGTAGAGAATGTCTCTGTGTAGCTTTAACATAAGTAACATACTTTACAGAACTGGTTTTGGAGTCTACAAGGTTTGGTTAGGACTCCACTAGCTCACACTTTATCAAGCCCTTTCATTACCAGGTGTCTTGGCAACGTCCCTCAGCAACTCAAAGAGCAGATCCAAAGTAGGAGGCTGGTGCTGACGGGGACAGTTGGATATAGCAGTTGTTAATTCTTCCAGCAGAATAATCCAGACATTGATAAGGCCTACAAGTAAAGAAAGAAATATTAAAAACCTTGGGTAAGATACTGCATTGACCACAGGTGAAACTTGCCCTCAAAACGTGATGGAAATTAATTAACTAAGTAACTTAAAGATCATGGTTCTTGTGTGTTTACTGTTGCTGTGTAATTGTTGTGGGCAACAGCCATTTTTGAAATGATGGTTTCCTTTTCCCCCACTTTTTATCAGGTTTGTGTTTTGTGCCGTCCTTCCTTGTCCATGTACACCTTGTTCTTGTCATATTTCACTATTCCTACTAGTCTAGTCTCTTTAACCTTGTGTAAAACATCCCACAAAAAAATAAGTAAAACCTCATCTCAAATGCTGCCCAGAATAGCTCCTTTAGGTTATGCTTTTAAGTAAGGCTCCTGAGGAGACTAGCCATAATTTAACTGGTTTTATTTGGTACTCAGAACTGACCAGTAAAAATGTCTCAAGAGGTATCATCAGGCTGCCTCACATGTCATCTTTAACATCTAAAGAGGTCACAGAGCTGGACAACTGCCAGAACAGCAGACAGGATACAGGTGAGCTCTCATCTATATTGGCAAACAGATAACCCTTAAAAGATTATGGGATGCAATTAGTTTTCAATACGATTTTGAAGATGGTTAGGAATTGCTGACCTTTAATTTTTCACAGATCCCTTAAGTACTTGCTAGTCTGCCATGATATCATGAACAGCTAGAAGGATCTTGCACATTACACTCTT
This sequence comes from Aphelocoma coerulescens, assembly GCF_041296385.1. Classification (NCBI taxonomy): domain Eukaryota; kingdom Metazoa; phylum Chordata; class Aves; order Passeriformes; family Corvidae; genus Aphelocoma; species Aphelocoma coerulescens. Next base: position 60,499,623 of record NC_091016.1, on the reverse strand, counting down.
AAGTTGCCTTAGAAGGCTATGGGTTCATTAGGCTTAAAATGGATTTTACTTTGGTTCACTAGTAAGTCCATGTTCTCTGCCAGTGCTAGCTATGCTGACGTAGTCTGTATCTGAATGATGTTTGCTGGCTACTTATGTTCTGAAAGCAATACAAGAGGGAACTTAGTTTAAGATTCACTGAGCTTGCTGACTGCAAGAATCTTCCTGAGAAACAAGGAAAACAGTGAAATCACTACTTTGTAACTAGGTTGATCATTTATTTAGTCACACCACTTGCAGAGGGCAGTATGTATGGTGACATTGTTTTCAGTCAGTTAGACTTTAATGATACTTCTGGATAAGGAAACAGCATGAATGACTCAGAATGAAATACAGGCGTTTTCTAATCTGGGAGAACTGAGTATCTCTAAAACAGCCTCTTGAAGAGTCCAGCATAAAATCAAATACACCATGAAAATATACTGCAGATATGGCAAAGCAGGCTAAAACACTTTGCCTCATCCTGGTACTGACTTTGAGCACCAGAGTGCCAGGTGAAGACTGCCTTGTGTCTTTGTGAACTCAGTTCGCCTAGCAATGTTCTAACACCACTGCCATGTAAATAACAAATTAGGTGACAGTATCAGTGCTTAGCTCTGACAAGAACCAGAAGAAGGTTTATTTGCTGCAGGGTGATATTTCTATTTACAGCAAGACATTGACAGGCAGAGTCACTTCAGAACAGTAGACAACTGAGGTGGGAAGACCCTAGGTCAAGTTCCAAGTCTGATTCAAAGCAGAGGCTTCAATGACTTGGGTCTCCTGCGTCCCAGGTGAATATCCTAAAATACTCTGATAGGGAAAAACCAAACCAAACCCAGCACAGAAAGAAGGAAGCAAAAGGTTTTTTTGTGAAAAACTAGGACTTGTGACTTTCTGGTTTCAGAGAACAGCTTTTCTCTCCTTTATCCAGAGTAGCAGTGGAACAGGACAATCCATATGGTGGAAGAGTCTAGATAAAAGTAGGTACCAAGGGCCAGTCTGGTGAGGCATATGAATGAAATGCATTGGAGTCAGACTGCTTTCTGCCAGGTTGCAGCTGACTCCTCACTGAGGCAGCCTGGTGGAACAGCTCAGTAGTTCACATATTCAAAAGTGACTGTACTACTGTAAAGGTCTCCTGAGCCCAGAAGCCATAAGGCTGCATTCCTCTATTGCTTGGCTCTGCACACATCTAGTTCATCCAACACCTGATTAATCCACAACCCATATAAACCACACAAATAATCAGGAGGCAAATGCTGCTTATTTTTTCTGAAGGTCATAGTGCTTTTTATGGACTTCAGAAATTCACTGTTTATTTTAACAGACCACAGGACATAAGTTTGGAAACACTTGAACAATTATTCTTTATCTTTCCAGACAGTAACTCAATACTGGTATTTTTTTCTGTTAAAGGCAGGCCTGCCAATACCAACTTTAAAAGGTTTTCACTCCTTTACTTGAGCTGTGGTCTAGAAAGTATTTTTGTGTTAGCTCTCAGAAATGCACAATGGTTGTATTATGAGTATCAGAATAATCAAATTAATTGGTAATCAAAATATTGTTATCTTGCCCTAAGAGAGGGGTTGTATTTTTCTTATATATGAACTGTACCTTTTACATAAAGAAGGTGACAGGACCTGAACTTCCAACTTCTGCGTGTGCACGTGGGCATGTGTAGACAACAAGGAGACAATAAACTATGAAGTTTTCCCTCCTTTTTGCTTTCAGCAGTTGGCAAAATATGCAGCAACACATAGAAGAAGCAATTGATTAGTTCTGCATTTACTGCTTTCAATGCACTTACCAGTGTCATCATCAAAGTCAGAAAGGATGCACTCAATCCCATCCTCACTGCTGGCTGACTGTTCCTGTGCTCTCCGGGGCAAGTTAACCAGCCGGCCACTGAGGAAGATGGGTTTCAAGGGCATTTTATAGATTTTGGCTAACAACTTGGGAGGGTGGAGAAGAGGAGAGAGAGAGAAAAAAAGAGACGATAAATATCCATGGGAAAGTTTGTAAAAGCGATCACATACAACACAGGTACATAAAATAAAATAAAATAAAATAAAATAAAATAAAATAAAATAAAATAAAATAAAATAAAATAAAATAAAATGCAAACACAATTAGAGGCCAGAAGTCTTCAGTTCACTGACAAGTAAAGGGTTGTGGGTAAAGAGAGGGAGAGTAGCAATTTAAATAACACATTTCTGAGGGGGGAGTGTACTCTCTTCTTATTTGTGAAGGGCAAATGTTACAACTCACTGATTGTATCTATGACCTATGAAGCTCTGTTAGCTATACACAGAATATTTTGAAGCTCTGAAGGACTACATAAATACTGATAAAAGGGTTTGTAAAGGTTTACTTCAGAGCTTCATTGCCTGGGTTGTCCATTACACAACAGATACAAAACGCAGAATTGTGCTATTGTAGAGATGCTACCAGCATTTTATCAGGTCTTTCTAAGTAAATAATGTACTTGCAATATACAGACAGGATTTTTTTTTTAGTCATTCCTGTTCTTCTTTTACTGGCAAGTTAAAAAGTACAAGATATAAATGGCTGCTTCTTTTAAAGAGAAGAAAATATTTCCCCCTCACTGTGAACCAGGGTTTGTAAGGATGAGGAATAGCAATGTGGTGCAAATTAGACAGAACATACATTAGATATACACATAGATATTTACTAATTTTTTTAGATGAACAAGATAGCAAGCTGAGTTTGGTATGTCTAGTGTTTATTATTCTGAGTTGCCTTATTCTTCCCTTCTTTTCTCAGTCTGCACACTGAATCCACCCATTATCTCTAAATTTAGATATTAACTCCTTTCAGCAATGATAGTATCCTTTGTTGTGCATTTGTATTGTACCCAGAAAAAACATGGCCTGAGTCCAACAAAAAGACCCGCAGGTGCTACAAAAATACAAACAACATTATAAAATCAGACAAAAATTGTCCAGATAACCCTGGATACTAATATATGCTGGGAGCAAGGAGATTACAGGAAACATGACAGCATTCTAATTATTAGAGATTTGTCCTGAACTTCACATATGCTTGCATGGTACAAATAAGCTGCTTCTGCATTTCAGAGGGTGTGACCTGTTTTTCTTAAAATATGAGAATTCACAACTTGTTGTTTTGGGTTTTTTTTAGTGTGTTTCATTCCCAACACCATTTATGGTAACTGTTTAAATAAGAATGAGTTTAGCTTTGAGTAATGCTACTACTAGGTTTTGAGCATTCACATTTTCTCATATGCTCCCTGGGTCTGAGTGTTTTTATCTCCTCGGTTTTCCCACTGCTAACTGGCCTAGAAGGTATGATATTCCCTCAGATCACCATTGTCCATTTGGCAGTGTAGGGTATTACCATCAGGGTCACCACAGACTCTGTTGGGTTCATGCAAATCATCCAATGACTGACACAAAGCCTGCAGGTTAGAATTGTTTCCTAGGCCAGGTTTGTGCCTGTATAAGGTTGTTCATCATACCTGAGAACATCTCCTGAGGTAATCAAGAGCAGGAAGGCACAAGTCTGTAGATGCAGATCCTGATCCTGGCACACAGTCACCCATCTCCTTACAATCTACTTCCCCTGGGGACAGGAAAGGCAGCATTGGGAAGGACAGAAGGAAAGAAACAAACAGAGCATTAGCTTTCTTTTCTCATTCAGTTATGCCCTAATGTCCAAACAGAATCCAGGAAACATCCTTTGTTTGATCTTCTTAGATGACAACCAGGTGACCCCCACCGAAACAATACAGTAATACTGGTCACAGTTTGTACATGAATTTTTATATGAATGCACGTTTTAGTAAGCATATGCCTATTTAACACCTCTTTAGTAGAGCCTTCGAGAGTTATAATAACCATACAATTATATTATCTGTCACATTGACTCCATTTTCTTCCATGGGTGTAGGAATTACTTGCTCATATTCATCCTTTGCTCAATTACTATACTAATTTTTTTCTATTCATTTCCACCCCAGTGACCCGGAAAATTCTTTTACCACAAGTTCTTTCCTATTAGTTTATTTACTGCTTAAAGATATCATTTTCTATTTTGTACTACTACACTTCCTTCTGCTGTCTAATGCAGGTGTCAAGGTCTTACAGTTCCAGCTGTATGACACATATCCTCAGGCTCTAGTGCCTCACTATGGCTGGTATTCCCAACTTAATCAGCAGACTGCTCCTTCCAGACCAGTTTCACTAACTGAATTCAATAAGCAGAGCAATTCCAAGGCATCCTGCTACAGAGCTCCTCTCTGGACAACTCCTCTCCACCATCTTCCCCATCTGCTGGTCTGCCTGACTCCCCTCTCAGCCAATGTTCTGCCCACCTTAGAATACTTGGCTCACAACCATTTTTCCAGTTTAGCCAAATACTTCCCATTCAGTGCTAAATCTGAAGCTTTACTAAATGCCTATAGACATTAACATTTTCTTGCCTTAAAAGCTATTCCTCTCATAAAAAGCACAAGATTAATATTAAAATACTTTTATGAGATCCTACTTTGTTCTCCTTTCACTATATTTATTTGATTTTTCTATGCTCTTAGCTATTTCCTCCATAATGTATTTTAAAGTTTTGTCTGCTACTGAGATCACCCAAGTCAGCCACTGAAGTTTGAATCCTTTAGTTCTACCATAAAATGCACATAGTATGGCTTTGTATTTGCTGATGTATCCCATAGTTCTATTACCTTTAATACAAAAAAAGACCTTGCTTTTTGATATGTGACCACAACGGGGTCAAAATTATCTCATGAAAGTAAGAAACCTAAAGAAATATAAGACAGGCTTTTAAGCCCTCCAGAAGAAACATGAGTTCCCTCTACTGGTACTGGACATGCAAGTTTATTTCTCTTTTGTAGTAATAACTACAATTACAATTACAATTACATCACAAGCTGAATTCTGCCCCCGTTGAAATCAATGGTGAAATAGCTCAGTGAGACAAAGAGTAACATTAAAGAGTAGATCTGCTGCAGCTAGGTGCTTCATTTAAATCAAAAGGAGTTGCTTACAGAGCTAGAAACCTCTGTGAATTAATATTCATATAGAAAGAAAAGGCCCCATTTTATCACTACTTAGAAGTTCTATAATTTACATACACAAAAAAAACCCAACATTGTCAGAGTTCAATAAAAAGTATCAAATTCTAATGATCAAGGCAAGCCATGGATCACCAGCATGGGAGCAGAATGACCCAGCAGTGTTTGCCTTTGTTCTGCAGGCTGGTGAAGCATGACAATTACTCTGCAGGGTCAGCCTGACACACTATGCCTGGTCTCTGCTGCCTGCAGTGTAAAACATGCCCTGCTCTGTTGCAAACAATCCATGCTGTCTCTGCACAATGCCAGGCCATTTCTGCAAAATGCTACATTTGGAGGTTTTTTTGTTTTATTGTTTACATGAACATAAGCAAGTCCTGATGTAAACAAAGATCAAATTAAGAAGCAGACAGTTAATAGGGAGATGCATTTTTGCTGCTATAAAATCTTGAACTGATAGTATTAAAAATGTTATGGAAATAATCCCTCGGTCTTGATTCTGTTTTATTCTTTTGAAGCATTCTGGACTCAAGTTCTTCACTGCCCCTCTCTTTGCTACCATGCTATGTCTTACATAACTGAATTACCCTCTTCTGCAGGATCAAGCTTGAAATATCATGACTTAATAGGAATGGAAAATATTTACCCAGTCCTTTGACAAACTTCATAAGGCACATAATATAACTGGTGGCAGCATTGGCAAAGACCTGGATGTTGTCTGTGTTTAGAAATGCTTCAAAGACATCAAACACTGGAGCCTGGCGTTTCCCTGTGGAAATAACAAGATGAGAACTCTTCCTCACCCCCCTTTAAAAATCATTTTCGAACTGTTTTTCACCAATTTAACTGAATCTGTAGAATCTTTTCTTTTCTGGGCAGAGACAGAAATTATCTTAAAAGTAAAACCTTCTCTTGCTGCTGAGGCAACTCATGTAGCCTTTCATAGGGAGTGATAGAGATTCCCTCCTTTGCCCAGTCTATGACAAATACCAATTTATGTCTGTTCAAATGGTAAGAGCAGGTTTGAGCTCTTGAACTCAGTAGCTAACACTTCTGTTTGGTGGAGGTTTCTGTTTAGTTTCTGGTTTAGTTTTTGATAACTGCCAAGATGACATTAATCATGCAGAAAACTATTCACACTATACAGTAACAAAATAGCCTTGCTTTTCCTAAGTAGATTATCAGTCTTCAAAAGCTGTGTACACCCACAATCAGCCATCAGCCATAACAGATCTCAATCACAAAATTTAGGAGGAAAACCACATCCCTTACACATGACTTTTCACATTCAAAAATACTTTCTAATGGGGCAAAAGAACAGAAAAAATAATAACACATTGCCATACAAGCAAACATCTCTGGGAGGGATGCACATTCTTACAGAAATGTGGTCTGTAATAGCACCAGGAATCGGAAAGCCTCGTGATCAAGTGCCTGGACAAGCACTTGCCTAGATTACCACACTAAGTTACCCTGATGAATAAGAGCAATAGGTTTCATACAATAAGGAAGACAGTCCACAAGAGACATGCTGGTTGTATACAGTCCCTTCTCCAGCAGGACAGCAACAAATACTCAGCCAAGCTCAGTACCCTTGCATTACTGTCTTGCTCAGAATTATTCAAGTAGATTTGAAGCATTTCTTTCTCATTCTACTCATTTGTTAGAATGTAGAGGATAAAAGGTCAGAACAATACATCTGCTTTCCCTCCTACCCCAACTAATACTTCAGACACTTCGGTACAACTGTGTTGTAGTGCCACTGTTCAGTTTGGGTATTTAAATATATTAAGTTAGTTACTGTGTCCCCCAGGGAATCAAAAGCACATATGAAACAGCACAGTAAGTCCTTACCCATAGAGTATTCTCCTACAAGGTACTCTTTAACTTCTGACTTGCTGCTGCTGTGCACTGTTTCCAGGGCACTGAACAGGGGTCTCCATCCCGACTGGATCTGGGTAGAACACATTTCTACCAACTCTCCTATAGAGGTGATCACCTGCAGCCAGTGTAGGAGGGGTTAAAAGAAAAAAAAAACCCAAAAACCAGAACTGATATACACATGGATCTTCAGAATGAATGAGGATGGCTTTAAAGACATTTCCAGATCTCACTATGACAGCCTAGACTAATTCATTATTTAAAATTTTTTAGATAATAGAAAATCTTTATTTAATTGCTTTAAAGCCTAAAGGTCTACTGTCTCTGTGCTCTGCCACAATGCTGATTAGGTAGGCAGAGCACTCCCAATTCCTTGAAGATGATCAAGGAGCAGCATTCGAAGGGAATTTGGGAAACACTCTCACGTGGACCAAGTGCACTCTGGAAGCCATTCTTACAGGCATGAAGGCCAGATACAGACACGTTGATCAGAGGTGACTTGCCTGGTCTTGGACATCCTCATCACACAGCTCCAGCTGCATGATGCGCTCAAAGGGGCGGAAAAGCGCCTCGTTGAAATGAAAGTGAGAAGGCTCATTCCAGTCCACCAGCACTTCGGTGAGGATGTCGTGGATGAAGGAGACAGCCTTCTGAGACACGTGTCTCTCCTTGTGACAGGCAGCCTGCAGAGAAAGGAGACGTATTAGAGTGTGCCCAAACAAAAAATTTGCTTTTAGTCAGACACCTTCAAGAGAGGCAAGCACTACATGTTATTGAACCCTCCAAACAGCTTCCCCACTGATGTGACTAGGGACCCCACTGCAGTGAAAATGGGAGAGTACTGCCATGGAAACAGATGACTGAGACTCTGAGCTTCCTGGAGGTTCGCAGATGTATGGAAGTTTGCTGACAATTAAAAAAGCATAGAGCTAAAAATAAATAAATTAAATACTAAAACCCATAGAACAGAACTTGTGTGAAATGTTTTGTTTTGACTGTGTGACCGTTCTTCCCTTCAAAAGGTAGCAGCTGAGCTGCTTTTATGGGAAGAATTGCAAGGATGTAGACCTTGACTGGGAATATAGGTAGATGGAGGAGACACTTATAGCCCCCTGGGGTGGTTTCAGGTTTTTCACCAGACACAATTTGCATCACATAGCAAAAGCCCAACACCCTGTCCTTGGGCCTGCCCATTTCAATCACTTGCAAGCACACTCTTTGGCGGCAGTATGACAATATACGACACAGTCTATACAAGACAGAGAAGACTTGACAATGTTGAAGGTTGTTATACATTTTAAGAGCTATCAAGCTTTCTCCACCTTTTTTAGCTTTGTTGTTTCGTGCACACATTCCCATTTTTGTCCCCCATTCCTACCTCTACAAGGTGAGGTGCCACCAGGCTCCAGCAGCGCATGAGGTGGAGCAGTGGGCGGGATTTACTCCTTACGATTCTGAGCATGGCATCACCAAGTCGGAATAAGTGAAGTGCACTTCTCCTGTCCTGCGTAGATTTTACTTCACCTACAAGAAAGTAGAAGAATAAATGGAAGCTAAGCATCAGCTTAGCTTAGCTTCTCCTCTACTCCTAAATGTCTGAACTGGAATTAGAAATTATTAATTAAGTTGGTGAGGAGCTTCAGTGGGGTGACAAAAAGAAAAAAAAACCCAAAACTGATGTAAAACACACCCTATGCCTGTGTAGGTAAAAGAACAGGAGATGGACCCAAGTTCAAAGAAAAACTTACCAAACGTACTTTAAGTGATCACTTTTTTTGCCAACATTAAAGACAAAGCTTGGAAAAGTAGTGTAAAAAAGTTAAGCAAGGAGTTAAATATATTAACACCCAAAATGGTAGTTACAAAAGCTTTTGGTGACATCTACAGGAAATATTATAAACTGCAAATTATTTAGCTTGGGCATTTAATTTTCTACTTCTTATTAAGCAAATGATACAAAGAACAGAATGTGAGGAAATGCTTTTCTGTTCCCCAGTCACTAGTACTTGTTATTTCCTGCTGAAAGGGATTCATCTTCCATTGCTCTTACAACATTTTGAAAGACACTTCATCCTCTCATTTCAAACACAGTGGTGCTTCTATCTCTAACAAAAGATGTAATCAGGGGACAGGCCACTTTTAAAATAAAAAATAGCACTTAATTCCACTATCCTAACTTTAATTTCAGTATTACAACTACTGTTGATTGAACACTACATACATGATAAGAGGAAATCTATTTATTAAAACTAGAGTTATGAATGATGAGGTCTGGAGAAAAGCAAGACGGAAAAACCCAAAAACTTGAAGTGTCATATTGAGAAAATGACAAGTAGCACTTCAGGGAGATAGGAAACCAATTAAATTGGAAACATAGATAAAAACTGTGTCTGCCACAGGACAGAACAACACCTGTATGACTAATGTAGCTTCTACAGGCACAGTATAAATTTAAGTGAAGTATCTTCCTTTGTGTCCAGTTCTTCTGCTTCATTTGAGATAGTGATGGAAACAACAATTTACAGACTTTGTACTGTGGGGTACATGCTCTACTCTGTTGGGGAAAATCAAGCAGGACAAATCCCACTGCTTTAACACTCTTCGTTTGTGGGCTTTGTTCTCTATTGCCTGTTTTCTGAACACTTTTGAGGTTATCCTACTGTCAAATGTCTAACCTAAATCCACTGTCTTAAGTCTAGATTGACCCAAGTTTCCATACTGAACTGGGTTCAAAAAGAGAGCTGTGATTATATATTGGTGGGCAATTAACACCCCCAAAGTCCAAGAACCAAATGAATGTCCTGGGATGTGTTGCAAAGCAGGTGTGAATGTGGTCCCTGTCCAAAAAAAGTGCTCAATCTTTTCTAAAGCTTTTGAATTGGTCCTACAATTCTAATAAGAAAGATCTTATTAGACTACATACTGTGTTTTATTTATACCTTGAAATTTCAATTGAAAAAAATTGTAAGAATACAAGGTAAGTCCTGCAAACAGTACAATTGTATATAAAACACTCTGTACAGGATCTTCAGGTGATTTACCTGGCATTGCTAGTGAGTAATCAACTGTATCTGTGACTGAATGGAAAAGCTGGGCCTGAGAAGCCTTCTTGAGCTGGTAAAGGAAGCCTGCCAGTGCCGTCAAGTTTAACTTGTCAGCAGCGTCTTCAAAGAGCCTGTAGGTAAAGAACAGAATCTAACTGAAAAATTAATGAGATGCAGACTTAAATTTGTATGTAAGAGGACAACTCTTATCTGTTTGTGGCTTCTGTATGTTGCTTTTGGTGACACATTAGGTTACTGAGAGCTTTTTCATTTATACAGTGCTGCAGCAAGACTTTGATCCAGAAGCTTTATTAATTGGAGAGTGGAAAGTAGGTTGCTATGGGATCAATCAGAACCCTTTCAAGATTCAACTATGGCGCTGAAACAAAAAGTCACTTTTTCCAGTTATCTTAATGCTATAAGCCATTCATGAACCAGTAATTAAAAAACCAGTCGAAACATGCCCATTCCTCACAACACAGATCATCATAGCTTCACTGACTTTAGAGCTACACCAGTTTGCTCCATCTGAAGTTACCGACCCTAACCTGAAAAATAAATTAATTCAAGTCTTAAACCTAAGGTTACTGTACCTGAATTGCTATTTTGGAATATTGCGCTGGTTTTGGCTGGGGTGGAGTTAATTTTCTTAACAGTGGCTGGTATGGGGCTATGTTTTGGTTAAACAATGAGAAATACAAGTAAGGGTAGCTATTTTCAGCTGCAATGGGCTCTTAGGATTTAACAGTTAAAATCTGTACACATACAACAGTAAGTGTGGTTACACTGGAGAGAGCTCCACAAGAGATTACAGTGAAATTTCACACGGTGCAGCCAGAAATTGACAAAAATATGATTGTCTGTGTTGCTTTTCAGGCAAAACTTTCTATAGTCCTAAGAAACAAGAGATTGAGTCCTAATAAGCATTTGCACTTAAGTAAAAGGGTAGAAATGAAACCAGCATAATTTAAATTATTCTTAAAATTATTCTTTATTAAAACTATTGTTATTCTCTAATCCTCAGAACCAAGTTGTATTATAAGCTTCCTAACGAAAAGGTATTTTTATGCCCAGAGTCAAATTTCTACAGCAGTTTATGCATTACTTTTGGCTCTGAATTGACACATAACACCTTCCTATGGGCAGAGATTAAGATGAGAAGTGTTAGCTGAATAAAAAGGTAATTGCAAGCATGCAAACCCAAGAAATTTTCAGCTGTACCCTGGGCTGCTTAAAAAAATAGCAGAAATAATATCAGCTGGCAGACCATGAAGAAAGGACATTTAACATAGCCATTGTGTGACCATACTTGGTTCCCTTCCTCCTCTGGACACACTGGGGAAGCCTGACGAACTGTCCATGCAGCCCTGACAGAAGCAGCTGCTTTCTGACTGACACTGGTCTTATCAATCAGTCCCTTCTGGTCAGGACAAGACACACATTTATTTTGTCTGCTTTACTGAATACAACCGGTCAATTTACATGCAAGAAATAAATCCACCACTCTCAGGATGCATTTGATTTGCTTGGCATATTTACTGTTGTGCACAGACATACTCAGCTCAGTACTTGCAGGTACTGCAGAGATGAAAAAAACCAGGTCTTTTAGAAGCTGCTGGTTGTGACAAACATGCAGCTCTCTTGTGAAGTTCAACTGAAGCAAGTGGCTGCAGCAAACAACGATTAGACCCACTGCAGCACAAAAAGGGCCATTTTGGTACTGTTTTGGGAACAAGGATTCTGGTTCCTGACAGCAGTGCTTTTACCTGTCAGCCTGTGTGGAGAGCGTGAGAACAGCCTTGGCAGCACTGGTCCCACACAGCAGACTGCCTCCACGGAAGTCAAAAGCTCTGCCCTTACTGCTGTCCTTGATGAGATCCTGGATAGAAACTGGCTGAATGACCGGATGGCTGCTGAGCGTGGTCTCCTGCTCGGGGGTCAGTGCCTGAGGAGCCTCCCCAGGCTCAGAGTCTGGGTGCAGCCCTCCAGGTGCTTGCTGTGACTGGGTGATGGTAAGGGAGGGCTGGGCAGCACCATCACTGAAATGGGTGTGCTCCAGCGTGCTGATGTACTCACACACCCTGAGAACACACAGGGGAAGCAAAAAATTAACAAACACCTCAAAACAACCACTCCTCACTGCACTAATTGCACAACATTTTCCTCAAGCCATAAACAGACAATTTCTAACTCTCAGACTACTCATAGATAACATTTCTTCTTACATCCTTTGGCTCCTCATGTGCCTAGACAGCAAATAGTTTGGTGGAGGTGCCTGAAAAGCCCGTTTAGGTTCCTGGGTCTGCCACAGTCTTCTGGTAACTTTGAAGCTTCTAAGCATTGATTTTGTCCCTGAGCAGCGGTAGAAAACAGCACCATCTTTTGTTTTAGAGATACTGGCAGTTAATTCACTCTGACACTATACAGAACATTCACAGAGTCTGCAAAGCCCTTTTTCTCAGTCTGTTACTTTCAGGCAACATGGTATGAATTCTGGCTGTTTTGGGAAAGCTGGTGAGTACCTGAACACATGAGGCCAACAGTCCTGATTATGGCTTCCCATCTCCAAACCCACATTGAGGACTGCATCCATACACAAAACATGAGCAGTGTGCAGGCAGACTCCCTGCACTTTCCCCATCTGCTCCAGTTTCTGCTCCACTTTCTGTTTCACTGCATCATGAAAAAAGAATAAAATAAAATTAGGTTCTCTGGCTTTTAAACAAATACTGTTTTGTATACACAGTCATGGCAAAGGATTACAGTCTGAAATCTATAAAAGAACATGAGTTCTAGACAAAAAAAAAACCAAAAAATCAGAGAAACCAATTTCTTCCTAATAAACCTAAGGTAGCTTTAAAACTAAAATCCTTTTTGACTGATCCTATATACATGAAAAAAATCAATGCTAGATTGACACCCTCCACCCCCAAATTCACATCCTGTTGCCTACAGAACAGTTGCAGATTGCCAGTGATATTTCTCTTCAGAGATGGCTGACTGGATATTTATTTATTTTTACCAAAATCGCGTTTGCTATGGAAAAAAAAAAAAAGCATTTGTAGATTGCACACGTATTTCCACACAAAAAGTTTCACTGAAGAGCTCTTGTCAAAGCAAAACTAATCTTGATCAGAACTACAACCATTTGGATCTATTTATTTTTTCCAAGAATCCCTGAAAAGCTTTGTTTTTATGCTGCATTGGAATGGAAACAAGTTTTGAAGCTTTACAAGCTTTCACAGAACAGATCTGTTGGCCGCTGGCCACTGCTGCTGCCTCCTCTTTGCTTCAGCATGGTCTGGTCAACTCCCTTCGGTCATGTCCAGAAGAGCAGTCAAAAGCTTCCTTAAGCTCAGGCTTTTTCAGTTTTGTTTTCTCTACTAAGATACCAAGTTTAAGTACCAAGCAGGGTCATTTGTGCAACACTGTGGTTTTTTATGGGTTTCTTGCCATTAGAAATCAGACATAACCAGAGAAATTTTATGTACCTCTCCAAACAGTCACTGGAGACAACAATTGACTTTGGCTTACACTGTTTGAAATGGTGGTATAGAGATGCAAAACTTTTTATATGTTAAAATGACATCATTTTTTATTCCATTTTAATTTAACATGATTCAGAAAGTTTTAAATATCTGAAGATGACAGAAAAGTCAGATTATCAGAAAAGATAATCAAGGATATATAAACCAGACAGGGAGAGGGATGCAAACTCAGCTTACATTACCACTCAACACACAAAAATCCCCAAAGAAGCTGTTTCTCTGATGCCCTCTGGTTGTACTAGTATCACAAAGTTTAAAAAGCACACATTGAAAAATGCCATAAACTTATGCATTATTCCACTGATTTCAGTTCCATATAGAATATAGTTAGTAGGACATAATATTAAGAGCCTAGGACAGCAGGACATGTACTGAAGACACACATCCCATGTGCCTACAAGTGAGTAGTGCACAGCAGTAGAGCAAGAGGGAAATGCCACTATGTGCAGCAAAGTACTTTCCAGTTGAGCTTTGCAGGCAATGTAAGACAAGGTAGGTAATTTAATAATGTAGTTACCTTGAGCTATAGCATCACTGGGTTCTTGGATTTCTTTTTCCTCTTTCTCTTCTTGGACACAGGAGGCCGCAGACATTTGGGCAAGAGCAGATGCACAATTAGCAGCAACTCCTGTAAAGCAACAACACAATTACTGTATGACCAACTCCTACTCCCCAATCCCATACAACCCCAACAAGAGTAGGGTCAAGGAAAGTTGGCTGGATATGTTTATGCCGTAGGGCACTCTATGCATATTCCCACAATCCACATTCCTATGCAAAACTGGAGCTGGATGCTGCATTTATTTGTCCCACATTCCTTCAAGGAAAATTACCATCCTAATTTATGAGTCTGCCATGCCATCCCCTATGCAGCAGTACCTAGGGCACAGCTCAGCCGGGCTGCCCTCCTTAGTCCATCCAGGCTCACGCAGATGGAGTCCTTCTCCTTCTGGTTCTGCTCTTTGGCTCCTTCTGCTCCCAAGATGAAGGCCAGCCCCTTGGAGCTGCCTGCCATGCGGCCGGTCAGAGGGGTGGACAAAGTGTCAATCAAGTTCTTCCAACAGCCAATTAAAAGGTATCGGGCAAAAGCAATTCCTAGAGTGGAAAAACCATTACTACTATTACTACTAGAAAATGACACAACAGCAGCTTTATCATCAGTGGTAAAAAGCCAAGTCACATTTGTCCTCTGCATGCTGAACTACCAATTCACATGTACAATGTACTGACATACTTTCTTTTTAAACTGTTATTCTACACAATTTATCTGAACATGCTTTTGGTACATAACAACCCACCACCGGTAGACACACTTGTACTTATTATACAGTCTTAGTACCTGCAACAACAGAATCATCTGTCTTCTGGTTCTGGGAAAGAGGAGATTGAGCTGAAGCAGATGCCATCAATTGGCCACCAATTGCACTGCTGCCCAAGCCATCAATGTCTGCCAGAACATTAAAATACATCAGATTACTATTTGACACACAGATGGTACAAAGAAAGCATCTCTTACTGGCTCTGTGTTCAGCTAAGTACTAGCACTCCTGACTTCACAGGTATGCTTTTGTGTTACTCTTTCTGCCAGCCTTCTAAAGCCTTGGTATAAACATGAGCTGTGGCATCTCAGGCTTTGCCCAGTATAACCAATGTTTTGTTGAAAAGGAGAGATATCCCACTCTCAAAAGCTGCCCTCCCCCTCTTCAAGTTACACCGCAAACAGAACCTCCAGCAAAGATTTCAAGGTATTTCTTACAGTTCAGAACTTCCCACACACTTAAATCTCTGCACTTCTTAGTATAACTTCAAATCTTCCTAAATCCTGTATTTAGATGTTCCCAGACCTCAGTCTGAGTTCTCAAGATGTATTGGGATCCTATGTCCTAAATGTGATTTTTAGTATACCTATGTATGTTCAATCTCAACAAAAGAAATACAACCCTTTCTCCAACACAACAAAAGACCAGTTTCTTGCAGAGAGTTAAACGTTAGGAACACCAGGTTGTTTTCCTTTCTAACAGCCCCTTCTCCACATACTTCTGGGTATTGTTTTTTCCAAGTGTTTCTTTCATCTTCCCAGCTCAATACCTAAAAGTAACACTGAACTCAATACCATCAGCAAAAAACTTTCAGAGCAGTGCCCTTTGATCACTACTTAATGGCTCAGCTGAAGCCAGTGCTCCCCCTGCATACACTATTTTAATTACGTACACATTAAAGCAGACAGCGCATTTTATATCAATACAGTATCATAGCCATCCTGCTGTCTTTCAGCTGATACAATTTCATTTTTTTCCCCTCAAATGAAGCTAAGGATTGTTTTTAAGCATTTGTGCTCCAGGTTTTCAGCTTCTCCCTAGTGCCATTTGGCATATCCCTGGCACAGCTCAAGTCTGAACCAAGGGGAGTACAGTCCATGGAAGGCATCCAGGATCAGATGCCACTATTTATATTTGCACTGCACCACAGGCACACTGAAATGGCTTTGCTATGACATCAAGAAAACAGCAGCCTTACTGCTTATCATTAACAAGTATCAAGTCTACCAGAACTGAAGCTGACGGAGTTAAAAGATGTTTTGGTCCAGTGAACAAAACTACTCTCCCTGTCTCCCAGGGACAGTTTCGATTTTTTTTAAACCCATGCTTCAAAACCACTCAGTTGATCTAAAACAAACGCTTAAGTACCTGCCACAGCTCGGTCTGGCTCCTTCTCTACTGGTAATTCCATGAGACACCACATATTGCATGATGACACGCTGCTCTGTATGTAATGCAATAAAGCAGCGTGTCATTGTAGCTTGTTTTAGACACATTTGGAAGTTAGCCTTGCCACCATAATACTGTACTGACCTGTCAGCATGCTGATAAGTGGAAGGCTGTGTTCCTCAGGGCTTCCCCAGTATCCAGCTTCTCCAAGCATGTTCCTTTCTAGTACCTGGTGGTACAGTTCTTCAACCCAGGCCTGGGAAAACACCATCAACACTCCACTGGACTGGACCTGCTTCATAAACTCCTTCTGCAGAGAATCATAAAAGCCAAATGTTAAGACAACAGAGTAAGCCCTACAGCATCAGCCTCAGCCCCCAGATCTACTTCTGAGTAAGGGATTGCCAAAGTAGAAATTAAGTTATGCAAAGAATTAACTGAGGATTACAATCTTAGAATTAAGGTTAAGGTTGGAAAATATCTTCAAGATCATCAAGTCCAACTGTCAACACAGCACCACTCCCATGTTCACCATTAAATCATGTCCTGAGTGCCATACCCACATGTTTTGTGAATGCTTCCATGGGGAGTCTGTTCTACTTCCTGACAACCCTTTCCATGAAAATAAATTCCCTAATATCTAGTCTAAACCTCCTCTGGCACAACTTGGGATCATTTCCTCTAGTCCTGTCACTTGTTACCTGTGAGAAGAGGCCTACCCTCACCTCACTACAGCCTCCTTTCAGGCAGTTGTAGACAGCGATCAGGTCCCCCTGAGCCTCCTTTTCTGCAGGCTAAACACCCCCAGCTCCCTCAGCCACTCCTCATAGCACTTGGTCTCTAGACTCTTCATCAGCTTTGTTGTCATCTCTGGACTCACTCCAGCACCTCAATGTCTTCATTGTAGTGGGAGTCCAAAACGGTACACAGGATTTGAGGTGTAGCCTCACTAGTACAGAGGGACATTCACTGCCCTGATCCTGCTGGCCACACTATTCCTGATACAGGCCAGGATGCCACTGGCCTTCTTGGCCACCTGAGCACACACAGGCTCATGTTCAGCAGGCTGATCAGCACTCCCAGGTCCTTTCCCCCAGGCAGCTTTCCGGCCACTCTGCCCCAGCCTGCAGCACCGCACTGGGTTGTTGTGACCCCAGGGCAGGATCTGACAATTTACCTTACTGAACCTCATACAATTGGCCATGGCCCATCAACCAAGCCTGTCCAGATCTTTCTGTATCTGCTTCTGCAGTGGAGAATTACATGAACAAGGACCTCTCACTTCTTCTACTGCAGTTAACGCAAGATGCAAATCAGAATGGCAGTTCTTGCACAGTGACAATGGGACATGCTGATCTCTCACTATTTCCATGAGATAGCAGTAGGATCTCAAATCCAATTAAAATAAGTTGTGGCACCTAATGTGGCCTGCCCAACAACTGGGCCCTTTTGCACTGAACAGACATCACAGATGAACTTGTCTCCAATTATTTATCAGAATGATCTCTAAGAATACTTTGGTCATGCTCAGGCCTGTTATGCACACTGACTCCTCTAGAGAATGTTCTGAGTCACACAGCTGCACTTGATCTGCTGCAGAACACACCAGAACTATGGATGATGTTAAAACTCCACTTGCTTTTTAGATGATCTCGATTATAAATTCTCTTACACTGGAAGCTCAGCAATAATTATACATTTTGGCACCTTTTTTATTTGTTCCATATATCACAATTTTTTTGGTTTTTCAGGAAACTCTGAAACAATGTATTGTGGGTAACTAAGTTGATAAACATGGATCCATGTTTTATAACTCACAGTCTTCAAAATGATTTTTAAAAAGCCCAAGAAGCTGAGGAATTCCAGGTGTGACAAAAATCATAATTTCACATTGATACTAAGACCTACTTCTCATATCTTCATCTACAGAAATTCAAATTGAGTATTAAGCAAAAAAATTGTCATTAGGCTCAAAAGCAATTGCAAGATAAAGGTACGTTCGTGCACATTATCAAGAGACAATACTTGCTATATCACATGATACTAATCTATTCTGAAAATAGTTTAACCATCAAAATGACTGTGACTTTAATGACAATCAGTAAGCAGCATTCCTTCCCACCAAACCACAGTGTAACTCAGATGCATGACACTTATCATGCAAGATTCATAAGCAGCTTGGAGAACGCTTCATTTGCAATTACTATTTCTCCACTTGCAGCCTGAAGGCTTTATGTGTGGGCTGGTTTATGTGAAAGGAAGCAAAATAATTTTTCATTTTTTAAAAACAATTATCCCATATTCCCCCAACTCACCAGCAACACAGGGGCTTGGGCAGGCTTCTTCCTGTAGTAATCAGAGTTTGCCAATTTTAGGTTCAGCAGCAGAGTGTAATGTGATACCACGTAGAGACTGTCTGCATTCATCAGAGTCTGGAAGTTGAAATTTAGGTTTCCCTCAAATCCTGGTGAGTGCATCATACCTAACAAAAACACCATGTGAGCTCTCATATATTACACGGATTTTTCCTGGAAAAAAATATCAGAAACTATCCCTAGCGTTTTGGGAGCAACAGATTGCTAGAACAGTTAATGAATCATCAGTAGAAATTACTCTACTAAACATACTAGAACAGGGAACAGAAAAATAAGTAGTTCATCTAGAATGCACAACAAACTGAACACTCCAGTCACAGTCCAGCAAAGCAACATGCTAAATTTGAAATAACCAAGGAGCACCAGCATTCACTGGGATGACTATCAGGTACATAGGGGCAGGATACATCTCCAATACTAACTGGAAAAGTGAGGTGGGAAGGAGCAGACCCAAAGTCTGTGTAGTTAACTGAGAATACAGTGCACCAAATGGTGTAATGAGGTTAACAGCCCTTTAACCCCCCCCAGTAAAGCTGTTCTGCCTAAGTCAGTGGCTGGATGGGGACTGGAGTGCTCCACACCTTGCAAGATCAGTCTGTAACCATCATTCTCTCCATGGCCTAGAGGTATGTGGACAAATATCTGGGGCCAAGCTGGCTGGAACTTGTTACAACTCCAAGCCCTGTTTAGTTCATACAAGGCCTAGTTTCTAAATAGCTGAGCAGTTACACTTCTGTCAGACCCAGAAGACACCTGTAAGTACTCAGTAGTCCTGAAAACACTATTTGTATGAAACAACAGCCTACAACCATGTTCAGTGGCACAATCCCATCTTCCCATGGATGGCAAATAGCTGACCTACTGGTAGAAAAATATAAATCAAGTATGAGCAACACCTAATTGAATCCCCATGATCTGTAGTTTGAGCCATGAAAAAACCAGAAATACCAGATCCACCCACATGACTCACAGTATTTCATGGTTTTCATATCAACAGTGAAATCCATTCATATAATGTCAATTAGGGAAGATTAAGAAGTCAGCTTTATCCTAGAGGAATGTTTGAAATGGAACAAAAACCAGCTTCCAAGGTTAGTTACATGATGAAGCAAAGCTGTGTCATTTGTTAACTGCTGCAGAGGTTTACTGCGAATATTCCTCCCACCATAAAGCTCATACCTCTTCTTAGACAAAATACAACAAATCATTAACATAAAAAAAAAGGTCCACACACAGAAAATAAGCAAATATTTTTCTTGCCTCGTGAGGGTTTGAAAGCTCTGTGCTGCTGCCTTCTCGGACTTTCCACTGTCGTCACTTTGGGGGCGTGGATAAGGTGAGTAACTGTTTGAGGGCAGATTTAGAAAGAGAGTAACTGTTCCAGGGTGGGTCTAAAAAATGAATATCTGTTCAAGGGAGCAACCTTTCTGGAAGAAGGGTGATAGGGTTGGCCACAAACCATACCCACACAGGCTGGCATTGCTTGGGGTAGATTTCTCACAGTGAATGCTAACAGAGAACCTTTACCTAGTACCAAAACTGCAACTATGTGCTTGAAAGTAGCCTGTGAGTAGCTCTAGTGATTTCTTCATCACTTAAAACAAAGATGCATCTTAACATTTTGTTGGATGGAGGATCATGATATTGATGTAGCTATCTCATCTCTCACTGATTTTATGTCTTATCTCTCTTAAACATGTACCTCAGGGACTAGCACCTGCTAGAGTAATAAAAACCCCAAGGCAGAGACGTATGTAAAAGTAAAAAAAAAAACAAACAAAAAGCCCACTTTATTTTGCATTTAAGTTTTTTAAAAAGTGTAACCTCCTACACAAGATTACAATTGAAAGGGAAGGTGTAGAGCTGCACAGAAAAGTGAATAGTCCATCATGGGCATGTATTTGAGCACCAAAAAGCGTTGGGGGGAAAAAATACGTTCCTTCATTTTCTCTAAAATATGGGAAAATAAACAACTGCATTTGGGAGATGCTGAGATCACAGGCACAGAGGATAAGATGTTACTTACCAAGATAAAAACCTTCCCTCTAAAAAGTATGGAATCAAAACTGAAAAGATGGGATAACTTACTCCTAACTTTAGAGTTAACCAACTTACTTGCAGATTTTAATTTCACTATAAGTCTGCTTAGCTGACTTCACTTTTTCCACGCTCATCTCAGCAGTGCCTCAAATTCCTACCTCCATTCATTGCCTTTCAATCCTATGAAAACATCCTAATTTTGCAATGCTATCTATATAAGGACCTAGCCTGTAGGAAAGACTACTAAACTGTATTTTTCTTCCAAAGTGAAAGAAAAATTGCAAAATGAAACAAAGCAGTTAAAAACAAGGTCTCCCAGAAACACAAAAGTACTGCTTCTGTACTGGCTGGTCTCAGAACTGCATCTGTGTCTTTTCTCAACTTGAATCTTAACCAATACTCAAATTTCCCAATATATTCTTCAAGAATTATACATGAATAAATGTTGTATATACAATGAATGGGATCAATCCCTCTAACTTCATCAGCCAATTTGTACCTTGAGTAGCTGGTGCTAATGAAGTAGGACCTAAAGTAAGGACCTACACATTGCTTATATAGGCAGATCAAACTGATGTCTCGGAAGTTCTCCAGGGGGAGTTCCTACCCCCTGACATTTGTTTCAACTTTAGTAAGTCTCTCTCTCTGTACAGGTCTTCAAACTCATGGCTCTCTCACCTACACAGGAACACAAGTTCTCACCTCGGGAGGACTGATGGACATTTGCTTAAGATCTGAGGTACAAGTTATGGGACTGTTCCAGCTGGACTGAGTCTCATTCCAGGTGTCCAGCTGAAACAGGAACCACCCAGATCTTATGAAAGCAAAGAAGTACAACCCTGCAACAGCCGTATCTCCATGAAAACTCCAGGATACCTCTCCCAGGCTGTTTTAATACAGTAAATTGCTACTCCACTTTTCCACAATTCCTTACTGAATGGTGTCTTCCACGCGTACTTCACCAAATCCATCTGGAAACGTGGTGTACATTTTTTAAGTACAGAGACAGCCACAGAAGTGGCTTTCTTAGAAAAGTGAAAGGTCTCTCTCAACAATGTAAGTCCAAGACTAGGTATCTTTTTAAGATATGTAAACCACAAATAATGGATTTAATGCAGAATTTGAGTTATAGTCTTCCATTTTTCTCACTGTATTACTCATACTGAATGCCAAGAAAATCTATGTTTAGCCTTAAAATCTAGAATTCTCCTAGGTCCACATCTTCCAAAGCTTTAAAGAATCTATAAAGACTTTACAGACCAAAGGGAAAAGAAGTGGCATACTTATTCATGCATAAGGGAACAGGTGCACAAAAGTTTGAGCTAGAGGTCTAGCACTGGTCTTTCAGCATAACCTCAAGATTACCCTTTCTCAGGAAAAAATAAACACCTGTGACAGAAAGGATGCTCTTAAGCCCCTCAATTAGGAAAGTGATTAACATCAATGCCTCTTTTAAGGTATTTCCTTTCTGTGATATAAAATGGCCAATGTTTCTTAAGAATACCATTAACCATCTTCCTGAGTTAGGGTTTATTTGGGTAGCATTTAAACAGGATATCAGGAATATAATCTTATTCACCCAACTTCATATCTAGATTATGCTGTATGATGATGGGAAGCACCCCTTCTGACTCTGTATGAGTTTAATGTGTGTGAGAGAGCACAAATGAATGAAGCAATGATTAGGAGATGAGCAATAAGAAAGGCAATTGCAGCAAAGTAAGTTAAAGAAACAGAGACATATATTTCAGCAAACATTTTCATTTTGGCCCCTGTCAGAAAAGCAAAATCCTTCTAAAAATATATATTTACACATATTTTAAATATGCTATCAACAGGACAAACTAGCCTTTGCATGACTTTTTTTCTTTGTTTGACAGGTCAAGACCCCAAATGTTCTAACCACAAAAGAACGGAAGATATTTAATCTCTTAGAAGGCAAGATCTTAATTTTTCACTTGGTCTGAGCTTTGAGCTTTGCATTTCCTGTCAGATAGCAGCATTAAGAAAAACAAGAGTGAAGACCTCTCTTCTTTCCCTATCCTTTCTAGAGCTTGCTGCTGTGGAATTATTATCACCCTCTTTGAGAGGCTGGCATTACTAATAATAACAGTGCAGTGATGTACTAAGCTACTTATTCAAAACAGGTGATGGTACTTCCCACACCCCTCTCATGCTAAGGGGCAACCCCAACCTCTGTTTAATGTGCAAAGCTTCTCAACAGATCTTCACAAACCTGTAAAGAGGTATCTAATTCCATTTCTTTATTGATTCAGGATATAATCCAGAGCCTGTTAAGAGTCAATGGATTTACCTCCCTTTGAATCAGCCCCTGCCTATTCAATTTGCTTTGCCCTAAATGAAGTGTGTTGCTGTGGAGGAATGTATGGTGTAAAGCCAAAACCTCCTTATTCTGGATATGTTCTCTGAAGATGAAATCCCACAAGGGAATCTGTGTACAGTGCTGTCAGAGTGTGCATGCTGGTTAGACAGTAAATATTTGCTTGCAAACCTGAGCAGAATGTTGAAGAGAAGCTCTGTAGTGCTCCATCCACTTCTTCTATGCTGGGAAGAGCTATAAGCCGAGGAAGAAGCGCTTCAAGTGACTGGATAAAGAGCCGTGCACTGTGTTGGTCTGCTTCTTGGCTCTTCAGCAATTTGAGAGAGAGAGCAGCAGTGCGTAAGGACCTGTGACCTGGGCAATCCCGTGGCGTCTGCTCCTCATCAGCCAGGGAGCAATTGTCAGAGCCTATGTCTGAGACATCAGACCTGCCTGAATCCTTTTCTGCTGCCATGGAATACTGATCACATGAATCAAACTCAGTCCTAGAAAGGTCCTGGTCATCTACACTGAAGTTACTTTCACTGTATCTGGATCCATAGGAACGGGTCTTGCAGTCAACTGATAAAAAGTTAGTTATATCTGGATAGATGATGGTGTGGCTTCTTTGAACAACATCTGGCTGGTCAATGGTTTCTGACTCTGGTTCTCTGTAATGAATCTCTTTGCTTTCATGTCCAGTTGGAGATGGCAAGGAATTTTTTTGACTTT
Organism: Aphelocoma coerulescens; assembly: GCF_041296385.1. Taxonomy (NCBI): domain Eukaryota; kingdom Metazoa; phylum Chordata; class Aves; order Passeriformes; family Corvidae; genus Aphelocoma; species Aphelocoma coerulescens. The sequence continues at coordinate 60,475,886 of NC_091016.1, read as the reverse complement.
CTGGATTATCCTCTGGAGTTGTTTGTCCCATATCCCCTTCCAAAGTAGTCTGACCAGTGTCTGTGGTAACACTAATGCTAATATCAGGACTCTTCTCATTTCCTGACTCCCAGGCAGGGTTTTCTGAGGACAGGATGCGTCTCTGCCACCTGAAGTCAGCATCATTGATCTCCATGGAGTCTCTGCTTGTCTCAGTCCCATCCTTCAATTCTTCTAAGCGCTGGAGCAGCAGCTGGATCTGCTCTTCACTAAGACCCCTCCCTTGGCTCAGCTCATCTAATGCTCCAAGCAGGGCAAAGACACAGGACACCGAAGCATAACACGCCTCAATACCACCTTTGATGCACGCTTCCGTCATCCCGTCCATGACACTACAATCAACACAGAGTTTATTTAAGTGATGCAACATGTATGGCGAGCACACCACCATCATTCAACACCATCTCTCCATAACCAGGAAAAAAAGAAGTGAACTTATCCTTTAAGATTACTCCTGAGAAAGACAATTAGTATTACAACAAATCATTATGTCTCCCATGCAAACATGGTCATTCTGTAAAGGGAGTGCCAACAAGGGAAACAGTTACCATGCATTTATACCGGCATGCACAGCATGTTCTCTCTTATAGACAAGCACTTAAATTGAAAAAAAAAAATCTCAGCACCCAGCTGAACTAAATTTAAACCCATCTGCATCCTGAAAATGATCTTATCTACAAGATATGATCTTTATAGGAACTGAGAACCCTTCTTGCTCGATCTGACAATGTTTAAATTTTCTATGACGTCCTTTGACTTCATCTTAGAAATGTACCTCTAAAGAAACACACATTTATTTCACTGCAAGTTTATGGACATATACCCCAAAATTTTCAGCTGTAAACCAGCATATGTGGGAATTTTGGCAAATTCCACAAGGCAGTTATCCACATCTTTACAAACAGGCCCAGACTGATGACAAACCAAGCAAGAGCTTTTACACCTTTTCCATTTTCAGAGCTTGTTTAACCAGGCAGATACCCTGGCTCATATTGGGTATGCTCCTGAACTGCTTAAGTGTTCCGTGTGCACAGGTTTAAGACAGAAGAGGCTAAAGGAGGAAACAAAGCGTACAGCTTGAGAAGATCCAGATGGGACTTTCTTTTAGAAATAGACCTCTTCTTGGATTCTGACTCAGAAGAGCAGGGCCCTGCCAAATCACAAAGCTGCCGAGGACTGCCAAGTATCTGAAAGGAAAGGAAATGGAAGTAAGTAGATTATCTAAGCACTATTTAAATACAATAAATAAGTCATAATTCTATCAAGCCCTGGAACCCAAGGTAGCACTACTGTAATTTCTCACAGCAAAGAAAAACAGCACACTGATGTTCTACTTATTAAAACGACCTTTCCTCTTTTTAAAGGCAGAAAAGCAGGTAAAGGAGAATATTCAGCAAGGATCACATTTAGAAAGTTCTCCAGTGCTTTACATTTTTGACTGAATTTTTTTTCATCTGATACTACCCACAAGGGTATGTTTTTATGCCCACATAAGTTATTTTTTATTATAGTTTATACCAAAGGAAGCCTTTCTCCTCAGTCACCTAGTTACAAAATGATGGAATCATGCAGAGATAGGCAAAGTGATTCCTTCAGACTCAGCCTGCTGGGTGGCATCTTGTTAATGCCCACGAGGAAATACAAACAAGCATGTACTAATGAGCCCAAAGAGGCAACAGGTATGTCCTACACAAAACAACATTAGACTAAGCTTTCCCTAAAACTTCCATTACCACCTTGCTACTGTTTAAACTTAGAGAAAGACAATGACAGGATGACTGCTAGTTTAGACAGCAACCAAGTGAGTGGCTGTGTGGTGTTAAGAAAGATTTTTCAGAAACAGAACAGCCTAGGTATGCACAAGCTAGATGAAAAATTCTCTTGGAGATACCACTGTTCCTACAAATTACATGAATTGCCTTATGTTCCACAACATGAGAAGAAAGGTGCCCATGTGGAATGGAAGAGTCCAAGGTTTCAGATAGTGTTCAAGTAAGACTCCCAGAGCTCCAGTTTTAGTGCTCTCAGAGGCACTGGGCAAAAAGCCAGAATGGACTGGTCTTGAAATGGGTTCTTAAGCCATTGGCAGGTTTCTTGTGTCTATTCAAAAAAAGCTCCAAGAAACTGGATTTCAAAAACCTGGCATGTTATCAAAGCATATATGGACCTTAATGCCTGGAAACCACACTGTGAGGATGTGTCTGGGGAAAGATGCCAAAGGAGTTGTGAACTGGATCGTAATGCTCTATCTCACCCCAAAGAGCAGTCATGACTCAGTGACAGGACCTGCTCCACATGCACCACAGCATGAGCACTGATAGAGTTGCCAGAGTAGCTTGCATTATGGAGACAAATACAGCTATTGCAACTGCATAAAGCTATTTGTCAGAGTGGTACTGACATACCAGCTGTGCTCAGAAAGGACAATTTCAACATCCCTACGTGGGAAGGTTTGAAATGGATTGGCATGCACATATCAGCAACACTTACTGTTAAATAAACATTTTGTTTTACGTGTCTGGATTTGCACATGTGATTACCCTACCTCTTTCATAATTTTGATGGCTTCTACTCGATGTTGAGGCGGTGGGTAAAGCAATATTCGGTGATACAGAGACTGTAGCACAGGCTTCATGGATTCCACTGACCCCACCAGTCGAACCAGTTCTGCTGCAATGTAATATATGGTCCGTGCAACGGGCCCACTAAGGGCAGGTGCCGTGGAAGAACAACCTGAACCCCGGCCATGATCAGAGATCCCTGAGGAAGGTGAATCAGCCTCAAGGCAGATGCTACTGTGGGCAGAGGTGATAGTTTTGTCATGGATTGGATTTCCCAAGATTACTATTAGGGCTGGACACAGTTGCTTCCTGAGAAAGAGAAAAGCAGCAGATGGTAACTGGAAAAAAATACTCTCACAAGAACAGACTGAAAATAGCCCGTGGCTAAATGAGATACACACTCTTGTTTTAATGATCAGTCAAACAGCAGTGGTTAGATAGAAAAACAAATTATGCCAGACTTTTTTCATCTCCCAAGCATCAGCATGCTAGTCCATATGGAAATACCTCTGTGTGCTGTAGAAACATGGTACTGATTTTGCAAGTTCATGTTGCTGCACACTGCTGTCCCTCTGCAGGATAGCATGCCTGCCTCTTTCACTGGCTGCAGCCTATCACAAGGCAGAAATTCTAGGCTTCTGCTGCTAAGTGTCTCTTTTTCAGTACAACTTGGGAGCTTTAAAAAAACCTGACTAAACAAGAACTAATCTATGTTAACTAGAAGGCTGAATGTTCCATCACTGAGCTGCACGTGCATTTATTTTAGCATCCTTAGTTGTGAGCTTCTGTTTGGCTGTCTTTTGAGAACATAATTAAAGCCGTCTACAATAACTCAAAGTGTGCATTATACCACTCATATGCCACTACACAGTAAATACCCATCCTTCCTTCAGCTGTCTTTCTGCATGAGCACTCATGTTAAGTGATTCAACACGAGCAGATCACTCTTCTGTGGAACCAAAGCCAGCTCAGCACTTTGCTCCATTAGATGTTATTTCAGCTTTGCACTCACACACTTGACATTTTACTTCAGTCTGCAAGACCTTAAATTAAGAAGCCAAGTGCTGCCTGAGAATGAGTCCCAAATCTGGTTTTCACCCACGTCTCAGAGGTTCAAACAAGTGCCTAGAGCAAGCACCCAATTACAAGTAACAATTCATAAAATACATCCTCATAGGTAAGTACATTTTATTTTCTCAAGATTTTTTGCACTCCTGAATTTTCATTGCTTCTCTTAACAAGATTGCTGAAACAGCTCAGCTTTCTCAAGTCACAGAAGGAAAAACTTCTAATAGGAATAGCTTTTAATAGGACATCAGATAATGACTTTGAATCTGCTTATTCCATTTATTTCTCCAATCAAGTACATTTCAAAACATATCAATTCACTGCTTAAGAAACATTCCTGTCTCAAAGCAGGCATAATCACAGGTTGCAACAGCAATATATTCCCCACACATCTTAGTCTTATCAAAGTGTTTCTGTATCAAACTATGGAGAATGCTGTCAGAATACAGAGCTAAATCTTCTCTATCTGCTCTCTTCTTTATCTTCTGTTGAGAACTGACTAAAAAGTGCCAGTCAGAGTGAAACCTGTGTGCAGGTAAGCAACAGCTCCTTAAAGAATAATGACAGCTACCAGTTTGGATCACAACTTCACCAGACAGGTAATGTATTAGTGTGTACAAAATGTTCAAAATCATGTTTGCAGTTTAAACTGTTTCACATCTTCTTAGTGTTTTGGGCTTTTTTCCCCCCCACTTAAGCAGGTAGCTGAAGCATGCATATTCATTCCTTGGCAGCAGTGCAGGTTAAAAAGTCCCACCCCTGATGGCTTGCCCTCATGGTACACAGTTACAGACACAAACACCTGTACATTTGCAGCATAAACTGGATCATCAAAATGATGTAAATTGAAAATAAAATAGCAAGTGTTTTCTTTTAACTGAGATCATTTCAGTGACCTTGCTTATGGGATAGCCCCACAATCTGTCACAAAAGCATACACAAAGGGTTGGGTGAAATTCAAAGGCAGAAACCTCTGAAATGAATCTGCCATGAGAGAGGGAGTTCTGCTCTTATGTTAGAGCTCCAAGAGGCCTCAGCACTGAGTCCTTGTGCAACACTGCCAAGTGTTACCAGTCTGAAGACCTCCCAGTCTTGCAGCCACTGATGTTCCTGGGACAGCAGGGGGAGTTATGGGTTCCTCTACATGTTGTATCCTTAGAATTGGGACTAAGTCACACACTTGAGTTTCAAATATCACAGGGTAAAAGCACAAGAAACACATTAACAATCACATATATCTCTCCTTAATACAATCACCTGACAAGGTCACAAGATGGGCACAGACTGCAAGGAACTGCATATTACTTTCATTCTTGCTTTATTACTGTAACTCAATTATCCACAGGCAATAAAAATCCCACTATTTCAATCACAAGGAAAGAAGGATTACTTCAGGTGCTTTGAGGTGATGGTATCAAACAATTTAGAGGTAGATATGAAAAACAAAGATATCAAGCTTTTCTGGTGAAGTGTATTAAAAACGAGAACTTCTTGATAAAATAGAAGCACCATTAAGACTATTTAGCCTCAACACTTATACAACAATGCAGGTCATAATAAGCATTTTTGGTCACCAGCACATATTTGACATTAATTTTGCTTACCTTCCTATATTATTGTATCAGAACATTAAGAATCTCAACAGTACCCTCCTATGAAAAGCAGAGCATCTCTATATTTAATGCCACACACAAATCCAAACTATTGCAGAAAGCATAAGAGATTTTCTGCTCTGGCTAAATCCATTAGACTTCATTACAGTGATAATTCACCACCGGGATTTAATGTGGTAGCTGAGCAGGCGGTCCTAACCAATTTTATATGAGGCACAGAAAGAACTGATAGTAGGTTAATGTTGGAACCCTGGGTTTAGAGAATTTAGGTTTCTGGGATATAATAATATATATATGTATAACAACATGGATGATTTTGGGTGGGGATTTGTTCTCCTTCTTTTCTCCTTCTTCTTCACAAATCTGGGTGTTCTGGTATTGGGTCAAAAAACCCACAGTGCAGATCGTGAATAGTTAGTTATTGGATTATAAGTAAAAACAAATTAGTTGGCAAACAAATTTCATAATTGGGTGATTTGGACCTTAAAAGACCTTGGAAGTTAGAACTCAGAGCCATTTTCCACCTTGTTAACTAAGAGGCACATCCCGTGCAGCTGTGCTACAGATAAGAAAATAATAAACATCTAAGTCCGAAGAACAACCTAGCATCTCTGCCTTTTAATCCAAACTCTGAGTAAAAGAACTTGCAAAATAAAGGCAAAGAAGAAAAGAAACGAAAACTGAGAAAATTAATAGGTTAACAGCAAGCTCTGCTCACACCTGGAGACTTTTTACAGGTTTGTTTGCATGGCTGGGGGGAGCAGGTCCTTTTACATTTACAAACTGAGTATTTGCATTAGTCTTCAGATGTACTCACCATATTAGATCAGTGAATCCTTTGTGCTGGTGCATGCTGGGGGAGGAGCTGTTTAGCATGGAGAGGATGCACTCCAAGTAAAGAAGCTGAAGTTGACGATTGTCACTGGCAAAGAAAAGATGCAATTCACATCATATTAAAACAAAGACTATTTAATTTTCTAAAACAACCACATTAGTTCACTTGAAAATTATACTGTAATTTACAGCAGTGATTTATTTTACTTCTTTCTATCAATTCACAATGGTGTGATCACCTGCATCATCCCATTTACCTTGTACTGACCACATGCCAATGATCTACTACTACCAAAAAAAAAAAGTGAAAAAAGAGGAAGAATAAAACCCAAATAATTACTCAAATTCAATCTAAAACCTTGGGAAGGAAGCCTCAAACAGAGGAAAAGGAGACAACTGAAGATTTTGGACTATTGGGTAGTTTCTTCAGGCAATCTGAAGCATGTTTAGGCTACTCTCTTCTGGTTATTTTATTTTTTTTTCATGGTGGTGGCCACAATGGTCAAAAGTCAATGCCTACAGGCAGAAAATCACATGATAACATGGCTTTCAGGGCCTTGCCAGTTACTCTGTCAGAACCATAAACTCAAAGAAAGCCTCATGAGAAATAATATTAAAGAACCTGTGGACACCTGGAACTGATATACTTGTAACATGCACTTTGCCTGTGCCTACTCTTAACATTAACTGCAGGATCCAGGAGACAAGCAAGGCTGAGGTCTGCCTTATGAAAGGAGCATTCCATGGCAACTGCACCCACAGTCAGGTTTGCACTCCTGAGAAAACTAGGATTTAATAACTCTCTTCTGGTCAGGGATGAGAGCCAGAGGAATGCTTTTTCTGATACATGATTGTAGGTCAAGGAAGCTGTAAAGAATGGATTTATCTTAACTGAAATTAAGGAGTAAGAAATACCCAGTTTTCTATCACAGCCTGAGTTCCTTTTGTTCACATATATGAATTTTCTTCCAAGTAGAGCAATATCTGTTTCACAAGCCATGCAGAAAACACTAAATCCTGAGGCTCAAAGCTAGATTTACAACTCTGTGCTATGGAAGGTTGAAAACTGCTGGCTTCTCGTATATTTTAAAGGTGATAAATTTTTCCTCACAACAGTCCATGCCTGTCTGGAAAGGTACAGGCACTCCAGGTACAGATGCCTTTTTTGCCAACAGCTTTTCTTACAATGTGTCTTCATGCAGATGATCATCATCTTGCAGTTGACACTTGCATGGGCATGCACAGGGCATCCCTGCACTCTTGATTTTATTCTCCCAGATGCTGACACTGATTAAATAATGCTAAGAAAGGCACTCCTCTGTAATTTTGCTGTTATTAGGGACACTCATGGGAAGAAAGTCTGTAGAACTGCACACAGATGCCTGTGCTATCTTTGCCTCTGGTAGTTTCTGAAAACTGTAGAGCATATAACACACTGTCCATAACAACCACATTTTAAAAGTTAAGATCGTGCATTTTCAAGTAGGTAGAGTGTATGATATTACTGAATTGGAAGAATTGATAATACAAATTACTTCAACTGGATAAATGCTTGCCTAAGAAGGACAGATTTATTAATTCTAAATATAGTTTCTGTTAGGTCTTTCCATGGCTCTTGTACTTGTTATTCTCTCTATGATGGCTATTCCAGCCAGAAAAGAAAACTTCTCCTTGGATTAGTATTTTGCTGCTGTATGGAAGTTAGCCACAGATTAGATTTGCTGGAAGCTCTTTAAAGCTGAACAGTGCACAAAGAAGGCAAATTAACTCCTCAATTCAAGCAAGGATTAAATTAATGCATCATGAACAATACTTTCTGTAGTAAACACTTCGTTGAAGCACAGCTTTGATCCATAATTCCAGACCTACAACAGTACAATCACATGCATCAGTGAAACTCTCAATCTCCAGGTAATAAATTGAAACTATAAATTTAAATAACTCACTTTATGACAGCCTGGAGCTTCTCACAGAGCACACTGAGGACAGATACAACATCATCACAAAGAGACTCAGCTGAAGTACCTCCAAAAAGGACAAAGATCAGAAGCATTACATATGAGCAGCTGGATTACAACCTTAATGGCATGGACTTTCAGAGCTGGTCAGAGCTTCTAAACAAGGACCAGGGCTACCAAAATTCACAGAGAAGATGCAGTAGGAAAGTCCTAGATTGGAAAGTGATCGCCACAAAATGCAAAAGCAGCAGTATTAACTCCGGAGAGAGCATTAATTGCTTACATGCATTTACAGAAGGTTAGCTGAAATCAAATTCAGATAATAAAATAAGTATACAATTAAATAATAAAAAAGACAGGCCCCAGTATTTCTAGACAGCAGCCAGTTTCTGTATCTCTCCCTGCAGCTTCTCTCTCTTACACAACTTCTAATGTCTGACCATGTTCTGATCTTATAAAAGAATGCTTGTGCTCTTCAAAGATTTTAGTCTCCATTCACACAAGTTCTCCTACAGAAATCCTCTGTGAAGGTCAAAAGCAGGGACTATCTTTTCTTACTAGAAGATGTTGAAAGTAATGCTACAATGGGAATAGAACACTCTCTTGTAAAAGAATCACCTGGCAAGTGTAAACACACCTTCAATAGTGATGTGCTTTCAAAAGTAGTCATTATATAATCATATAATACATGACTGAAATAAAATAATCATTTTCAGATTCCACATCCTACTCTGTGAATCTATTTCATTTCAGGAAGTAAAGGCACTTACTAAAACTTTTTCCAGACCACTGGAACTCCTTAATTACAGAAGTTAGCACCTTGAAACAAAAATTTATTACTATGTTGAGTACAATGCTGTTACCATGGTCCAAATGAAGACACAACTGAAAATATCAGGAGCTAACAGGGCTGTCTCAGTTCTTACCACAGGGAACAGAGAGAACACCAAACTATGGAGAAGTTATGAAACCCTGAGGGTGCAACTCCCATGACATCAAACAGCACTGTGTTGATAAAAGGAAAGTTAAGAATAAAAAAGTTGGATTGGAAGGAGTCACTAAAAAGTATTACCTTGACTCTTGAATTTCTGCAAGGTGTCAGGGTTTTCAGCTGTCTGTCGAGGAAAGACAAAGGTGGTGTAATTGGTGCAAGGGGCAGAAGAACACTATAGAAGCAATAACTTAACAGCAGAACTTTCTTAAATTTATGTCCTCTATCTATTTCGGGTTTTTTGTTTGCTAGGGTTTTTAAGTGAAGCTTTTGCAAAACATTTAAAAAAATTCCTTAAGATCTGTTTTAACAGTCATTTAGATTTAAGGAAATTGCATCTCAATGATGTTGAAAGCTTTGTAAGTCCTTAAGGGATTTCCTACACCTAAAACAACTCAGTAATAATTAGGCATGTAAATTGCATTGAAAATAACTGAAAGCATAGTTTAGACTTCACAAACTACTTAGAAACCAAAATCAATGGAGTATTAGAGAGTTTAGAACACCGACGATGCTAATGTTACAGTATCAACAGAATTAATGGCAGTCAGGAAATGGAAATGATCTCTTATATCGTTTGGTTCAGCTGCGGTATGGGATTCTTCCTACCACTGCACAACAGGGTCAAGCCAAGTTCTTCTCTCAAGCATCAGTAACAAACTGCCAGGAACTACATGCAGCTTTCATACCCTTTTACCTACTCCTCAGCTAAGAAAAGAACTAACAAAATGGAATTTGCAGACCCAAACTGGTTTTGTTTGTTTGTTTGGGGTTTTTTTTGGGTAAATGCTTTGGCTAGTAAAATGAACCTACTTAGCACAAACAGAAGACAAGTTTACTTAAACTGATTAATTCTTTTTGCCATTGCTCAGCAGGATAAAAGCAATCTAGTCTACTAATCCAAAATAAACGTGATCATCTTAACCCAAAGCAGATGTAAGGAAAAGAAATCTGTGCAACTACAGTCCTTAAAATTTCCTAATAAATAGAAACTGACTTTTACAAATAGTACTTCTTTGACAATATGATATTATAAAAAGCAATACAAACAAATGTAAGAAGCCAATGTAATTCCACATTTACCCAGAACATTTACAGTTTTGCTGAAAATGTGCTTGGATGTCATTCAAACAGCTCTTATGGATTTTAGTAATGAAATAAATAAAATTTTTTTTGCTAACAAAGAAAAAAAGAATTTTATTAACTTAAAATTATCTTCTATTAAAAAAGTGGAAGAAAAACCTCAATTACACTTTCCTTAACTGAGAATCTGCTCTTGTTACATAAATATTTGTCATGCAAAAAACTTCTGGCAGAAGGATTTCTTAGAAAAACAAGCAAACAAAATAAAAGAATGGAAAAGGCTGAGGCAGCCTGACATCAGAACAAAGTCTCTTTTGTGTAATGGAAGGAAAAAAAAACCAAACCAGCCAGCTAGAGCTGACAATGTGAGAGCTCTGAGGCAGGCATAATCAGAGCCCAAAAAAGCTTTTAAACAGGATCAATTGAGGAAGTGTCAAATAAAAGCCATAAGGCATTCAGAGAAACAAAACGGTACGCAGCCATGGACATGGAACCATTTGTTGATGCCAGAAGGCTCACCATGTTTTCTTGCTTTTGTCGTAACTGTAAAGTCAAGTCACTCAACATTTGGCTGAGGGTTGCCCGCACAGCGGTGTTAATGCTCCGCTGGTGACAGCTAGATACATATGTCTCAATGCAAACCTGATGAGGAAACAAGACAGCAGTACAAAGAGATGAACTGTCACTTGCCAGGAACACATTTTAGGAGGATACCAAGGTCTCTTGCATGCAGAGAGTCAGCCTTCCTTACTATTTCTCATTGCTTTATTAGCGCAGTAGAAGTTTTCAGCAGTATGGAAACCAAGTAAGCAGCATCTAGATGCAGCCTGCAATTCATGAGTCTCACAGCTGCAGAAATGGTGGGGCAAAACCAGCTAAGTCTCCTGTCAAACCCAAGTGATTTTGGTACTTGCCTTGCTCTGTACAGAGCTCATTAAATGCTGCCTTGATTGTTCATTTCTTGATACTTACTGTAACTACCCCTCTGCAAGTCTATGTCTGCAATGTAAATACCTTCCAATTCTTCAAGCATGTGGCTTCTGATGTACAGGTATTTGCCACTTTTTCTGTGATAATTATTACATACTGTAACACATCTGAAAGCCTTTGAAGGCCTTTCTTAACACAGAAAATACAATAGCACTTTACTATAAATAACACAAACAATTGCCTTTTAATAAGTGGCAATCCAGCAGAGGGCTCCTCTGCTCAGAGATCCCATGGGAGCCAAGGTAGCAGTAGAAGAACACTGATGGATCACCCCAACTCCATGCCCAGCTGGTGGCAGTTTTCTGTCAATGTGCGGTGCCCAGAGTGGTGCTTGACCTTTGCCCCAGCACAAATGGCTGCCAAAGTGCTACACAGCTAGGATCCTGTGGACAGCACACTGGAAAGTGCAGTTTCTATCCTTCATCAGATACTTTGTGAGAGGTGTTGGGTCTCTGTAACTGGAGCAAACATTGTAAGCGCACTGCACAGTAACTACTAAGTAGATAAACGTCTTGATGGAGCTGCGTGGGTTTGTGACAGAACTGTACAATACAGTCTTCCTGAGGAAGCAGTTTTGGTCCTTTGTCCTACACCAAGCTTTATCATTCACTATGACCACAAGAAGAATTCCCAAAATCCAAACCAAGCAACCAACCAAAAAAGAAAAAAAAAGTAAACGATTGCTCACATACTTTTATATTTTTCAGTTTTAGTGGTTTCATTCTGCCACTGTTTAGATATATAGCTAGTAAGAACTGTAAATACAAATTGAACTATCTTTGAAAAAATTATTAAAAATATAAATATACAGTATAAATTATATGCATCAGAAGTATACATAAATGCACCTGGTGTACATTTTTGAATGAGAAGGATATTACATGATGTAAAGTAATTTTATAGTTCCCTAATGAGGATGAGATTTTAAGAGGGAAAAATTAAAGCGATCTGATTACACACTCTAATCAATATGGCCACAGGCACACAAACAAGACTCCTGATTCTTTTTAACTGCCACTGAAATGAAACCAAGCTATCAATCAGTCAGTGATGCAGATGTTCTTGTAAGTTGGTCTGGACCAACTCTGCCCGTCATTCAGCTATCACTTGAACTCCAGCAGACAAATAACCCTAAAAGCCTGCTAACCACATACAGCCCTTCACAGAGGCCAAACCATTCCAGTGCTGTGGAGATCATTCTTTTTGAGCAGTAAGCCTTTTTCTAGAGTACCTGAATTAATTAATGGAATACCATTCTTAGAGGTAGGCTGACTTTCTGGAAAGAGCATGGTTGGTACCTCCTTATTCTCTCCCCTCCTCATGCAAGCTCATAAGCAACAATACTGTCCACTTGAGTTCCAATCTTACAGAAGGTCTGTGTTCTAAATGGCTGGGCAAGGTACCTTTTGAAAAGCCACTGATGAAGAAGCAGCAGTAAAAATGCGAGAGCTCAGGGCTCCAAAGAGGTGAGCAATGGACATTTTGATCATTTCATGCATTCGGGGACTTCCAGCTCTATGGCATGCAAAACACAACTAAGAGCAAAACACAGAAGGGTTAGCTAATGAAACACAACGGAGTCAATCAAAATAAACCTCCAAAAGACACATTGGAGCAACAAGCACACACATAAAAACAAGCAACAGCATCAACTAAATTTTCTTGCAAGTGTCTAGGCAAGCATGGGAAGGTGCACAGGGGAAGATTTAGTCTATTTTTAATACTGTTAATCTATTTTCAATACTATTATTAATTAATTTTCAATACTATTAATAAATACTTAGGCCACAAATTATAATACTCTTCATGTTGGATGCTTCCTTAATTTGAAGCTGATAAGGTTCAGAAAGATTTGGAGTGCCACTGTTTTGTACACATGAATTGCAAATGCTCGGGCAGTGCAAAATGGCCAGACTGTAGCTTTCTTTGTCAGAGATAATCCTCAAGGAGTTCTACCAGTAACAAAGGCAGCACCTTTCCAATCCTGGAAAGTGGAGTGGCTCTACTTGCTACAGAGTGCAGGGTAGGAAAAGTAACGGACCAACATGGAAAGAAATGTTAAATAGAATGGGCACTGGAACAGAAAGCTCCCCTCTGCCACCTTTCCCTTAAAGCAAGTCAGAAGGTTAACCAAATGCTGAACTGAGAAATGATTTTCTGTTTCCTACTGCTTATACATTGGATGATTCAGATACAAAGGCATAGTGATTCCAGCTGTTAAAGTCTTTCCCTTACCTAAAGCCGGGGCAGGAGGAACCTGGGGAAGCATGTACATGCCTGGTAGGATTTGCTATTTAGGAAGACCTAGGCATTCTCTGAGGCCTAGTATTTTCTCAAGAAGCGTGGAGAAAATAACTATCCCCAAACACTCCTAACAGAAGCAAGCACACACTCAGTATTACTGCTTGTAATACTGGGTGTGTACCAAAACACCAAAAAATGAGAAGGAACATGTCTCTAAACGTCTACAGACACTTGGGAGTGTAGGACGTGTAAATATTTACATTCCTTCACGGACACTGCTTTCACTGACGGAAATGAGTTTTGTTTGCTTTGCCGGCACATCTCATCATGCATTAGAGTCTTGCTCACCATAAAAGACAAGAACTCTCATTGTCCTAATTTGTATCAGTACACTAGCAAAGTTTTTTAAAACCAGGTTAGTCTTCTGAGAATGAAAGTGAAGTGCAACTACCAAGAACAGCAGTTTCACATCAATCTGTGAAAGACAACTACCATTTTTCAGAATGCTTTTGATGAATAACAACCCTGCTGTTTAGAGAGAGAATAGAAAATATTATTTCTGATTATTTCTACAGTTTATAGCATACAGACCATGACTGATTGACCATTTCCCCCTAGTCTTAGGTAATGCTCTTATAGATTGAAAGCTGAAGGGTTTAGAGTCATCAAATACTTTTGCCAGCAAGTACTTTGTTTAATCTAGAGGTCTTTACCTACAGCAAAGAGATGCACTAAGCTGAATTCATCAGCTTTTGCCTGGCAAGTTAGGAAGTCTGTGAGAATATGTGAGAAAAACTGCAGTAGGGGAAATTATCTGTATTTTTTTCAGTGTGCAACACTGACATAAAGAGGGTTTAGTAGAAATCTAAAGATTGTGGCTTGCTTTAAGTAGCATTCAGTTCATCCTTGCTGCAGCATCTACAGATGGGGCTTACGAAGACCTCCAAAAATAGCCCACACCTTATGGTCTCACCTAACACAAGAGAAACCAAAATCTAAGCTGTGCTAATCTAGAATGATTACTCTATTTTTTTAATCTTGTATATATTATATACATGAACTATTTATGTTGTATCTTTGCCTTTTAAAACTCATTTTTTACAAAATGGAGGTAGTTTTCTTTGGTTCCCTGTTATCCCTACAACTCCTTTCTCAGCTTCCAATAAGATAACACAAGGTCAGTTTTATTCTTAAACTCGGAAAATACTGTAACTTCCAGCTAAAGTAAGCTATTTTCACACGGGATTTTTTTTTTTTTACAAAAACCCCCATGCCAAATACCAAAAAAATGAGAAGGCACACGTCTCTAAATGTCTACAGACACTTGGGAGTGTAGGACATATAAATAATATTTACATTCCTTCACAGACATTAGCTCTGCCCATACCATGATAACAGTGTAATTTTATAATAGATTCTGCACACAGCAGAATGTGTGTTGCACAGGAGGATTAAGTGTTCCTGTGCATCTTCTCTAACCTGAACAAACAGTCCCATGGCTGGCAACAGAGTGTATTAAAACTATCACCCACCTAAAAAAGGCTCACTTAATATGCCTGCAGGTATGTTTTTCTACAACCAAAGCTCCCTTCCAATTTAATTCATACTAAAATCTAATGGAATAGAGGGAATAGAGTGACTAATAGCCTAATGGATCTAGATGCATAATAAATGTTTTACTTTGATGTGTCAGGAAAGTGATACACACAAGGAACATTGAGGCACTTGTGCTAACATGGCACACTATGGCTTATACGCTTCTCTTGAGGACACTTCATTAGTGAATGACTTGCAACCAGTAAGAAATCAGCACAGTGATGTTTTATAAAGAACTCAAGAAAACCTTTCTACTGCAAAAAAGCAAAATAAAGTAAATATGAGGAGTAGTAAATGTGCAATGCTGTAATATACAATCATCAGTCAGCTTCCAAGAGTGCCTTCCCATGCAAGCCCAAACCTGCCCAACTTGCAACTATTTCTTAACAATAGACATAAGGTAATATCAGTCCTAAAGATAGTAGATGTGTTTTAGACTAGTTCAGTTTCAGGTTACATATGGAAGACACACTCTAGGCAGCGGGGAAAGGTTAAGTGACACAAGCTGTGGTATAACAGAAGCACTTACCTCAGCAATCTTCAACACCGAACTCCCATTCAGCTCAAAGGTAGAGGTATATGTTATACAGAGCAAGACCTTGCATCAAAAGAGAGGAAATGAAAAAAATTAAGTTTCAATCATTATTGAGTCTTTTTCCCACCCATGTGCTTCTAACCACATCTCCTTCCAATTCTTAGAACAGCATCAGAAGCTTCTTAGCACCGTGTGTTACTGGGATAGAGGAGATCCTCCTGAGAAGCCACATCTGTTGGCCCTAGAGGCACCACCCAATGGATTACTTATTGCTGTCTCCTACATATGACCGCCAAAAGCAAGACAATCCAGTGATCAACTCTGGCCTTGGACCTCTATTCATATTTTAGCCACAAGCTTTGCACGGTTTATAATCAGTCCTTGCATTCATTTCTATCAACATAACAGAAGAGGAAGGAAAAATGCATACAATACAACTTATTACTTAAGTGGCACAGATAGGTATTAAGTGAAACAAGCCATTAATTACTGCATGACATGAGGATTTCCCAGCATAGGATATTTCCAGTAAGTGTATTACAGTCACTTGATAATGAATAAAAACCAATCCATAAACCCCAGTCCATGAAGGGAGGCTTGTCCTGTCCTGAATTCAGCAGGAGAAGTAAGAGACTAAAAGCCCAATTCAACCCAATTGGGTTGATAAAAGTCCAGTTGAAGAGAAGGGGAGTGACAATGTGATGCAAACCACCAGGGCAAATGGATGAGTGGGGCAATGTGGTGAGAGGAACTGTGGTGTGATGCCTTTCATACCTGGAGATGTCCTCCCTCCCTCCTATCTTCCTTTCCAATCTCTCCTGCCTCACAGAAGACAGAGTCTCAGCTACTGCTTTCTGTCCTTCAAAGCATAAAATTCCTCCAGTACCAGAATTTATGTTTTGCTTGGTCTGAAATAGTATGAGTTTCTTGGGATAAGTGTACCAACAATCACAATTGCAAATATCAATCACATTAACATTTATGTATTGGTCCCTACAACTTCTCAGCCCTACTCAGAACTGCCGTTCTCTGCTTCACAAGGAAATCTGGGCCATCAGAGAAGTCAACATTAGTGGGTGTTAACTAGAGGCAAAGTATAGAAGAGTCTGTCCACAGGTGAGTGTGACATCTTCCTGAAGGAGGACATAAATAAACTGTTTTGCATTTTGAGATTCACACTGAAAAGTTTCTATACACTGAAATGCACTGCACCTTTACAAATGTTTTTCTCAGCAGAAAAACTGTATTTCACTACAGGATGTTACACCTTACTCCAAGGCTGTAGGGTTTTCTGTTTGTTTGTTTGCATTTTTGTTTTATAAATAAAATACCAATCAGAAGCTTGATCTGTGCTTACAGAAGATGATATTACTACAAAAAGTGTTCCAAGTAAACCATTGTGTAATGGCAATTTTACAGTTTTCTGCATATGTTATCTTGCCTTGACTCTCAGTCCTTCATAAATAGAGGTTGAATAATGTGGATAAATACTGGAGGAAGTGACAACCAAAAAGGGCACGCTACTCTTATGAATTACAATAGTCCTGCACTAGAAACTCTTTTTTAGATATTTAGCATTTATCTTTAGAGCAAAGCAACGTTTCTGAGCCAAGTTCCTTCTGCATGGTTTCTCTTTTCTTCGAAATGGACAAAATGGATTTTCTTATCTTAAAAGTGTTACACAGCCCAACTCAGTATTACAAGGAGATATACAAGCTACACAGCACTTGAACTTGCCAGAGAAAGCAATCTAATTCTAACCGCAAATGATTAAGAACGCTGTACTTTGTATTTCTTGATAGGAACTCCACAAATTTCTCTGCAATCCATAACATTTATTGGTACATGCACAAGTGCCAGTGAAAGTGAACTGTGGTACCTCTCTTCCTGTCCACAGAGCAAATTCTACAGAACAACAGAAAAGTGAACAGTCAATTATAAAAACTCTCAATAATCTCATTTGGCTAGTAAGTAGGTAAGCTTTAAGGGCTGATACCTCCATCTGCTGCTCAGTCCATATGTGCAAAATTTAAAACTTTGAAGTTAAACAATTTTGTTGAGCACTAACTGGATTCTAAGCTACTGGCCAGCCTCACAGTCAGCTGTTGAGCCTCAGTTTCTCAACTATTAATTACCCTGAAATTTTATTGACATTTCTAATAGCTGTGAGAGCCCAGCAACTGGCTAAAAATATATATTCAGTACTTAAGGAAAAACTGATTTGTACTGTCCAGACACTGCTGAGTTAAACAAAGGTGTAGAACACAGTTCCTAAACGCAGAGACAGACAACTGTTACCTCCTACTGTCAAATCTCTTCTTACCACGCTAAGAGCTGTGATGGACATCCATGACTAATCCTATTCAGTAGTTTGTGTGTCCTGATTTTCCCTTCTTGTAAAACCTTATTTACTTCATGTGATTTTCTGCTCTCTTGTCCCATCTTGGCTTTATAGGATGTGTTACTATCTAATGCTTTCTACAGATCAAAACCCAGATGCCAGTACACTACAATGCATGGAAGGACACGGCAGTTCAGGCATTCTTTTAAGCCTTTGCTCTTCAAAATATCTTTCTTCCCCTCTTTTTTTTTTTTAAATTTCCCTCTTTTATAGAGCTGAACTGTGAAAAGTTAGTGCATATATATACGTGTATATATATATTCCTTTCTGTCACAAATGCCAAAAACCTGCATGTAAAATGAATGACAGAAACATCAGTGATCAAGTTCAGTAAGGAAGTGATGATCAAAACCTTGCTATGAAGCAATAGAGAATTTCAGCAGAAGACTGCTAAGTTTTGACTGCTACTGTTTGTAAAAAATAAGATCTGGGAACCCACTAGCTAGAGAAAGGGCATACAATCTGATGCAGTCAAATGAGAGAAGCACAAGTTATCGGCCAGTATATTCTTGCCTTACTCCACTGCTCCACCTTCCCTCACAAATCATTTGCATGTTCTGAAACACCATCTCTGACCAATACACAAGACTACTCTCAGCTATGATTTCCATCAGCGCTGCTGTAGGGCTCATTTACAGTCTTGGCAATGATCCAAACACTTAACTTGCATGTTTTCCCATTTATGTGGAACAAACAGGAAGACAGCAGGCTCCTCTTTTAAATTACTGGATGAAAAATGGGATTAAAACCAACCAAACAAAACCAAACTTAATCATTCAGATCCACTGAAAACACTGAGTCTCCAGACAGGATATCCCCATAGGCTGCTTAACAACTCATGACACTAACTCAAACAATCTGTATTTAAAAAAATAAAGAAAAGAAAGGTAGAGGCTTTCTTGGGCAATGACATTTTCTTTTTGGAAGCACTGGTAGGAAAAGCAAAAACAAAACTACAAAGCAGTTTCTAATAACTAGAAAGCAATTCCAGTAAAAAAACAAAATTGAAAATCAGCTTTTACTGATTGGTATGGACTCTTTTTTTTTTTAAGAAGGAACTTATATGACTGTAGAGGTAGTTTCAAAGTCATACAAGTTTCAGGATTTTTTAATTGGATAGCATTTTCTTGCAAATGTCTGACGAGATCACATTTCCATAAATGATTTATTTGTAATAAAAGTATTTATTTTAATTACTGTGGAGTTCTGACTGTCATGGAACAACAAGTGTAATTCCTACTCCCTGGAGTCCCAGGATACAGTCCCAAATGTAGTATAAGAGCACACACCTGGGTAGTTTTCACAGTAAGTAGAAACAAACAAAAAAAATCTGCTTCTGATGCCACAATGAAGGTCAATTAAAACAAAATGTACAGGATTTGAAGTGCAATGTAATTAAACTGACATCACAACATCTATCCATCCTGCGCCATGTGCTCTAGGATGACCCTGCTTGAGCAGGGAGGTTGGACAAGATGACCACTGTGGTCCCTTCCAACCTTACCTGTTCTGTGACTCTGTGTGATTCCATACTTTAAGAGACTATTCCAGGCCAGGTTGGATGGGGCTTTGAACAACCTAGTCTGAGGAAGGTGTCCCTGTCCATGGTAGGGGCATTGGAAGTAGATGAACCTTAAGGTCCCTTTCAACCCAAACCATTCTATGACCTCTTGAAGAGGAAAAAAGAGGGAATGTTTTTAGATTGTACGGCTGCCTAGCATTGCTGGCCAAGTTCTGCAAGTGCTTAGTACATGTCTGTAGTAGAAAGCAACTCTCACATTGAAGAACTTACGGTGGAGGCACATCAAATAAACACAGTGTGTAAGAAAGCAAGCAGTACCCCCAAGAAAGAGAAAAAAGGTTCAAAACTTTACAATTTACAAACAAAACAATTTTTCAGCCACCTCTAATCCCTTTGCGGGATTTGTAAAAGAAGCCTTTCCTGACTTCCTTTACTTGCAGGCTTGTAAACCTGGATGCAATGTACGCTCAGATGATTCTCAAATCCCGCCCCTTGGAGGAAAACACTGACAGAAGACAAGGAAGGACAGCCCTCTACCTCATTCAGTAGTTTGACATTTAAAGTCATCCAATATTTCTGCAAAATAGTTTGGACAGGAGGTGTCCTCCTATTTGTCAGAATAACTGGTAACCTGCTCATGTCGCACTCTTTGGCCTTGAAGGGAAACAAGGGCAAGAGAAACAAAAAGCACTAATGAAGTCATGTACACTGTACCATGGGTCACTGTACCAAACAGCAGATTTTAATTATGGAGACAGAGGAGAGTGTGTCTGCTATGAATTAGTAAACCCATAAATGCTGCTCAGCATTATGAATGCACCAGGGCTTCAGACTTAAGGACTGTATCTGGTACAGGAGAACCTTACACATCATCAGTAATGACAGGCTGAGTGCTCCGAGAAGACAATGCCCATTTAGTTCACTGGATTAAAACAGAACTGCTGCTGAACACTGTTTATGGTGGTATGAAACCAAGTGAAATGTCTGCTTATGCAGTACAGTTGTAGAAGGGAAAGAAATTATTCAAAGCTTAATAGATGCTTAACAGTTTTTCTCAACACTCTGACAGGGGCTTTTGTCTTTAGAATTTTAACAATCAAAGGCAGGGAAAAATAAAGAAAAAGGCTGAATAGCAATACTAGGATGACAATTTCCCCTTCAAAGGTTACATCCTATTTAGGTATACTGCATTACTTCACAAATTATAATACACAAATCTGAGTAAAACAAAAGTGAAAAAGCACAAATACCAAACTGAAAAAATACCAACAAAAAATTTAAAGAGTTCTCAAATAAAAATGAAGTTTCATGCATCAGTTACCAAAATGATTCAGAAGGATGTCAACACATGGATGTAAGTAGAACCAGAGCTGTCAAGCAAAAAAAGAACTGGTATCTCCCCTGGGTGGAAAATTTTGACATTTATTCTTGACAACAAGAGAATTTTTTTGGCAGGGGAGAGGAAAGATAACTCCCTTGCTCTCAGATAATGCAAAACTATAACAGGGAAGTGTTCTGCATGGCAATGTACTTTACAACAGCTGATTTAAAATTACTGTTTCAAGTTTCTAGATTAATTGGCAAGAAGTTAGCCTGAACACAACCTAAGAAGTGGTATCCCACAGGCTGTCTGACCTGTCAGAGGACTTCGCCCTATCCCAGACCATATCCTGACCTGCATCCAGAAAAGTGATATTAAAAAGCCAGATAAGCTGGTTTTGTGGTTGCATCACCAACCACTATGTCACATATAGTTTCCGTATCTTTTTCCTCTCTTACAAGAGATGTGAGGAGCTCCAGGGTAGATGACCCACAGAGATGGTTGGCAGTGTCAGAACAGCTTATTGGGACACAAGTTCTCTCCTCAGCTGCCCCCAGGACCCTACCAGCTATGGTAGCAGTGGCCCTGATCATGGAATGCTCATAAGCAGAGAAGGTCTACACTGGGTGCATCTGTGCACAGCTGTGCCACACCTGCAGTACGGGTATTATCGCATGCAAAAGCTATGGCAAGTGACCCTTTCATGCCACTGCTGTGTGGCCAGTTTGGCTGGCAGAACTTGGCACTGTCACCACCAGTAAGCACTCATGTGCGGCAGCAGGCAAAAGACTCAAAGGCAATATATGAAAGTTAAAGGGATTCTATATTTGGGGTTGTGACGATACAATGTCTTTGCAATTCGTTTTCTTAATGGTTAAACGAACTCCAGGTTCTTGGTATGTGTCTAAGAATAAAAAAAGTCTGTAAGAACTTGTACTTCCACACTGGACAGGTGTGAAATTACACTTTCCAGAGCTAGGGACTTGCTACTTTTTGGCTGATGCCAACGGTTTTGATTATGCCACACCAAATGTGACAGTTCCAATGTGACAGAATGAGCATGTTCTCCATCTGAAAACACCTTCATAGCATCACAGCTCTGAGACAGCTAAAATTTTTGCATTCGATTTTCTTCAGGCAACAAACTAAGTCTACTTTTCTGTCCTGCAAATCTTTTAAGCTGACCAACCCCTCTGCTTAGATTTTTGAAATTACACGTCTGACCAAACCCACAGAGGTTATTCAGGGATAGCATTCAAGCACAGAAAGTTAGTGAGGAAAGGCCATGGATCCTGGAAAGAGGTTTGATTTTTGAGATACTGTGTTCACTACTGACTGGTTTAGGCAGTTCTCATCCAGCATCCATCTGGCCACATTCAGGCCATCACCATTGTCATTCTTTTGTATCCCTTAAGGAGAAAGCTCAGCTATTTAATTCCAAACTGGTTTTGGCTACAATGACCAAGCACCTAAGAACCAGGGGAGTTCTTTAATCACAGTACTGGGCATTTACCATAGTTCTAATTAACTCAGGAAAGGATGATCTTATCTTGTAGCACACAAGGTAGGTCACTCAATCCATTGGAATTAACCTGGTTACTTATAACTAAGCACATGAATAAAGTGACTTTTAAAAATAACCAGAAAGAAGTAAAATGAGACAAGCAAACCCAAGAGAGTCTGGATTTGTAGTTGGCCTACATTACAAAAAGTTATCTTATGAAAAAGCTAAGCACTAAGAACTCTATGTAGCATTTCTCAGCAGGACCAATTTTAGAAAAGAATCTTATTTGCATGATACTGTGCAAGTCTTTATAGAACCCCCTCTTTAACAGAGCAGATGCTAACACACCTCTGAATTATGGACTGGACAAAAAGCAGTTATTGCTTATGAGAGCTCATAACAGGAACCACTATTACAAGAACTAATGCACATTCAGGCAAAACTTTTCTTCTACAATTCCTCAGCATTTTAAATTTTTTTCTTATTAATATAAATTTTAAACCAGTTCTGAATTGAAGCATGCAATTGAAGTTGAATCATTGCTATTATTTTTAGTTTACTCGAAGCATGGTCTGTCTCTGCTCAGAAGATGACTGGACTGCAATTTATATTGCAAGGGATATTGAAAAATGTTTGCAACAATGCAGTGCATAAAATATGCTGAGAGGGAAAAATGGTCACTTGTTCTCAAACTCTATATTAATTAAAATGCATAAACAGCAAGTATCACCAATTGGGTTGCTGTTTCCCATCCTGATAATGAAGTCTCTCCTCTCCATCACCACTGAGCAGTTATATTTTTACTGTTGCATCAATGAATTCTTCTTTTTAATGGGCACTTAAATCACTGTCTTTATTTCTATATGAAACTATTATATATGCTGTGCCTCAAAGGGGCAGGGAATAACACAGTTTACATATACCTTTAAATCCAAGTTGTTTTAGTCCTCCATTTGATTTTACAGTTCAAGACAAAGCAGAACAGTTGCAAATTATATTCTATTAAGCATAACCACATTGTATGTGGAAAAATAGATGTCATAAATATTAATCTTAAAACAATGAGAAGATATGTATCTGTGAGAGCTTATGAGTGATTATCTCATTTATTAATATTCCAGAAAATGGTCTAGAATACAGTCTTTCACTGAGACTGGGATTGTACAGTTGTGTTACGTCAACATTTTGGATCAAACACTTTGGAGCCACTTCTCAAACACGTAAGTTGTTCTTTGTCTTGGAGGGCCAAAGACCTGCTCAGCAGCAACAAAGTTCCTGACAAGTTTTCTGAAATAGTTAACCATAAGTTTTGCTTGGTTGGTCAAGTACAGTCCGGCTTCATTCAATATTTGCACCAGATCAGGACTACCTCCCTGAACCTGTAACAACATGGTTGTACAGAACCTAAAACAGGTCAACTATAATTTGTTATAGAAACTGAGGCCAAAAAAAAAAAAAAATGTTGCTAAACTTTCTCCTACTTCATGTGGACTTTCAGTAGTGACCTTCTCAAGTGACTAATTTGACACCGTAACTGGAACCCTATCAATTTAATTAGTTACTACAGAATATAAATTAATAAAAACTAAGAGATGACTGTTAGCACTCAAAGAATCACTTTGCAACTTTAAAACATTATGGTAGCAATCTTGGAAAGAACAGTTGGTAAGTTGCTAAAGACAGTCTGTCCAACCTAAAGACAGTCTGTCCTTACACAAACTTTCACCACAGAACTCTAAGTCAGGTTTCAGTTCTGAATATATCCAGAATGAAAAGTGAAATCACAAAAAGAGCTGTCTACTATTATTACTGGAGAGTTTCCAAATGCTGTATTAATGGATCAGTGAAACGACAAAAAGAAAAGATTGCCTTGACACAGCAGATTTAGCAAGGGTTCATTAAACCTTGTTCACAGATTAAAAAGACTTCTGGCTGGCTCCTCACTGAAAGCCTACAGAAAAAAAATAATAAAAAATTTGCCCATCAGCGAGAAATACACCTAATCCACTAACAAATGCAAGTTGGAGTCACTGAGAATAAACTAATCTGTCCTAAATGAAACTGCTGTTTGCCATGGATAATAGGTAAATAATGGGAACTAGAAGAGTCTTCCCACTAAAGCCACTTTGGAAGATTATTTTTTGGTTTCAAAGCAATCCTCAAATCTCTTCAAAAACCACCACAAGTAAAGTAGCTGCAACTCAACTGTGTGAAGTCTTCTCAGAGGTAATAAGAAACAAAGCTTGGGATCTTCACTGACAGAAACACAGTATATATCATATCACAACATATCATAACACCATTAATTAGAACAGTGAAATAAAGAACAAGTATTTGAAAAAACACCAATCCAAAAATTGAGTTTTTTTCATGAGAGGTCATTATTCTCTTTCTTGCTTGAAAATTTCTGTCCTGCAAGCTCTAAATTTTTCGGGACATCTGGGCACAGATTGAACTGATAAGCACTGAATTATATGACAAGGCTGTCTCTGTGACTGATGAAAACAAAAGGATGCAGCAGAAAGGGAAATTTCACGTGATCAATCATACCTTTGTCCTAACGGCAACTTTCTTACTTCAGTACACATTATATTACAGTGTATCTAGTTCATCTGGAGGACTTGTTTCTGTGTATCTGGTTTATCTGGAGAATTTGTTTCTGTGTGAGAACTCCAGTAATTTGCAATTCTTCATTAAACATTTTTTATTGTTATCTGAGAATAATATTATCACAGGTAGATAGAAGTATTGCATTATTAAGAAGGTGGTCAACACATAAATGAAAGTGACTATAATATGTATGAGAAAAAAGGAAAAAGAAAAAAAAGGGAAAAAAAAGAAAACAGGTGTCTCTGCTGTTTAGGATTCCTTCCACACTTTCCACTTCCTTAATGTTTGGTTTCAGCTGCTTCAGTGGCACAGCTACACTGAAAGCCTAATTCTAGTTCTTTCAGGAGCCCTTCCTGGAGGGATAGCACTTTAGGGTCAGGGCTAGTGATGAAAAGTTACCAAAAACTCAAAAAGAGAAAGTAAAAATCACAGAACTGTTGAAGTTTGAAGGGACTGCAATCCAGAGGTTCAGCTATAGATTAGTTTCCTAGTTTCCTTTTCCACTGCTGATCTGACTATATTTGACAGTGCTTCTGTCAATACTTTATGTGCTCCTCCAAGCAAAGGTTTAACTGCACAAAGCAGAAGTATTTCAGCTGTTTTAAAAACATCTGAAGCCAGAATTTAAAAGCATCAAGACAAGGGGAAGAAAAAAACCAGGATCCCCTGACTCCACAACTGAACTCAAAAGTGTGTATTAATCGTCAACTCAGAACATGTCCCCTATCTGTAGATACAGATACATACAGATAGGGGACTATCTGTAGCTTGTTTGTCTAGTGTTTAACATCAACAAAATGTCCCCACTCCTCAGTGTGATATATATCCTTGCATTTCACCATTGCATTTCACCATTGCACTCAATTATAACATGTGGAGACCCCATGTCACCATGTCACACAGAAAAATTTTTCCCACTTCTGAGCTAGCCCCACTGCATGACCACGTTCATCCAAGGAAAGTGCTAAATTACTGTCCCTCTGATTTTTTCTATACATCTTCAACTGTAGAAATACAGTAGTGAGTCACTTTGGTATCTCACTGATAAAATATTGAATTTGATTAGCAATCAATGTATCTCTTCCTTCCTATATGAATATTCTAAAGAAAATATAAAAGTATAAATATTTAATTATTCTGTTTGAAACTGCAGTTGAATTATTGATGTATTACAAAATCATCAGCAAGGTACTGTAGGATTGTGTGGTTCTTCCCTTCCACTGATACAGCCAGCTGAGCATAGTAAAAACACAAACTGGTAACACACATATTTTACAAAGCTTTTCAGTCTTATAGCAAAGTATGACAACAGCAAATGTGAATACTAAAGTGGCCTTGTGTCAGATACACTGTTCCTTCTAGTCACATTTTCTGAATTATCTGGTTTCTCAGTATCTTTTAATATAAATTAAAGCACCTAAATAACTTCACTTTAGTCGCAAGCATGAAAATACTAATAAATCTCTGCCATAAAACACATCAGAGATACAGAGAATACACAGAGTGGGTAGTAATTGAGATATTGCAAGAAATATTTGGCTCAGCAGTTAAAAACCATGCAAGACTGAAAGCAAAATTTATATACCCCAGACAGCTTGCTTTGGTATGTGGGAAATCAAATCCAGTTAGTACACCTGTGTTTGCTATTTCTGCCCATTCATGTCGAAGAGAAACCACAGCCTTTCCCCTCTCCTCACTGAAAAGACCACTGCCTTTTTGGGCATAAAAGTGCTGTTGGCATAAGAATTAACTAGTGCTTAGCAATTATAAGGGTGTCCTACAAGAAAAATAAACAAGGACTTCAGAGTATCACTTCTATTCTGGAAATTCAAGGGAAGAGTTTCCCCACGTAATGACTCTACATGAAACACTGAAGAGAAAGACGCAATCACCAACTGGCATTCAGAAGAAGCAGATAGTCAAGCTAAGTTTATGCAAAGATAAGAGGTACCTCACCTAGCACAGAAGAGAGAGATAATGTGAGAGGGAAGGCTTTGAGTTCATTTGACAGTTGCATTTAGGCAGTATAAATCTTCCCTGGCTGCCCAGGATGCACTCCAGCACAGTCCCCAGCCCTGGCTTTTAAGCCTGAATGCTGTCAGAGTGCTGGTTTTGTGATCCACCAATCTGGCATGACACACTTAAAAATCAGGAGGATTTGGTACCTAGACATACATTAGTCAATGCCCTTCCATTTTTACAACAATGGCCCCACCTGTTTGCTTTTTTCAGTTCCAGAAGAGATCCAGCTAGCTCTCCTCTCCATTTATTTACAGTAACCATTACAACTACTCATTCCATTCCTGTCTAAGGATGGCCCTTCACAATAATATTTGACAGGCTCCAAAAGTGTGCAAAGCAAGGCAACTACCTGCCCTTACACCTCTTTCTTGTGTTCCTCTTTTCACTGCCAATTCCAATACGCAGTCATCTGAATGTAAAAAGCTTTACAGAATGCTCTCCTCAGCTAATCAAATCCCTTCACACTTCCATCTGTAATACAGGTGGGTCACAAAAATCCATTAACATAAATGCTCAAAATATTTTTTTGGATAGTAGGTGGAGTGTGAATTTCTGGTATACTCTTACTGAGAACAACAGGAGATATTTTGGATAGGATTAAAAAAAAAAACCAAACACATTTAAGTGATTTAGGAGCTTACACGCCAGCAACTTACAGTGAATTCTGTATTCCTGCATGTCTACTTTCACACTGATTTTGCATGACTAAAAGCTTTTGTGTAATCTTTGATGGTTGCATTCTTAATACCTGTGAGACTGGTGCAACTGTGCAGCGAGTCACAAAGAACCAGGCTGGCACCACAGCTGACACAGTTTCACACAAACCTGCTCACACTCAGGAGTGTTTAATATCTATCTGCACTAGATAAAGACATATTTTATCTCCTCCAGATGGAGTAACACAGTCTAATGTACAGTCATTTGCTGCTTTGAGGACACATTTTAGCAGATCCAGGAATATAAACACATTGCTGAGACCAGCTGCTAGAAACCTCCCTCCTTCCCCCCAGAGGATTTAGCCATTCATCAGGCCTGGGTTAGCTAACAAAATTTTCAAGTGTTGCAATGGTATCTGTAACCTTCAGGTTACAATCTGAAGAGATGTCTACTTGATTTGATTGTCAGGCAAGGCTCAGATCTAATGTGTCTGAGTTTTAACTGTCCTGATTACAATATGTTTTGGCCCTCTGGTCTCTTGAAATGTTTAAATCAAAATATAATTTTGCTTTGTTCTCAGAATGTAAAGTTGGAAGTTGCAGCCTGATTTTTACCATACACACATTTCACTCAGAAAATGATTTGCACATCAAAATTTCACTCAGTAAAATTAAGACTATGTTCTCTTTTCTCTTTTGCGCTTAAACTGGAACTGAACATGTTTCTCTACTTTAAAAAAAAAGCATACATATATACAAGGTTTTGGCTTGGGTTTTCTGTGGTTTGATGTTTTGAAATTATTGAGGGTTTTTTTTGCTTCTCACATGTCAAGACAACTTGAAAAGATATTTACTCAGAGCTGTAGCAAAATGCAGTGATCACATTCTTAGTGTGGGGGCTTCGCCTCGCAGATGTACGTTAAGGCTTTCAAAGAAACTGTGCATGCAGATTCTGAATCTGTAATACTCAAGAATGTAAAAAAAGCAACTTGCAAAAAATTACTGCATTCCAAGAGGGACCTGTTGGTTCAGTACTGAAACTACTTAACTCTTCCCCTTTCCCACTGTAAAGACAAAGGCAAGAAGGAGGCATGCAGGGTTAGGAATGCAGATCAGAGTGTCATCAGTTAAGCCTGGGGCAGAAGCCTGCTCCCATAAAACAGGTAACAAATACTACAAATACAAAATTTGTGTGTAACAAATACACACAAATACTACTCCCTTTTTTTGTTGCTAGGTTCACCCCTCTGCACATTCTGACACTGTGTGCACATTCTACCCAAGTGGTCACCTCCAGTGGCAAAGAGTACAGCTAGTACCAAGCAGTTTCAGAGTGGATAACATGGATTCATTAGACCAAAGATGTCACATGAAAGAAACAAAATAACTAATCTATGCACTTAGAAGAAAAGGACGGTCAAGGAGTAGATCCAAATACATCAATCAGTACCAGGTATAACGAATGTGCAAAACGGTTTGTTCCAGAATGGTTTTGACCAATGATCAGCTATAGCACAACAAGCCCTGCAGCACAAAGTTTACCCAAACATCTGAAAACTGTCCACCACCATCTTGCTTTGTACAAATAACACAGGTATTGCCAAAACTGATATAAAAAGGTGACTTCTAAGTCATACAACAAACACGATCACAGGGCAAAGAATTTTGGCATCACCTCCCCTCCGAAACAGTACCCCTCCTGGCAGCTGAGCTTCCCAGCATGCACACAGGAGAATGCTACAGTATTTCTAGAAGTTCTGACAGAGTATACAAAACAATAATTTCCCTTATGCACTGGTCCAGGGACATTTTGGTGCCTAAACAAGTCATGCCCCACCATTAGTGTTTTACAAAGAGAAAATACGGCTAACAAATTACAAAACACCTATGCACACACAATACAAAATTACAAGTGTGCACCTCATGACCACTAAAGCTCAATAACAAACTTCCAAATCTACAAGTCATTTATCTGTGCCCTCTCATGGAGGAAATTCATTGTCCTGCTTAAGTTTGCCAAAACTGGAACCACCAGTATCCTGACTCTCAATGTAAACTGCCTCCTATTTAATCCAAGATAACACAAAATAGAAATGGAAACAAGTGACATCTGCCAGCAGGAAAAGGGAATCAAATTCTGTTCTAAAATGAAGATTTTTAAGGCAACAGCTAATTTATTTGCTAACCCCAGCATTCAATCATGCAGCCTTTGTTGCAAGCACTGATGTGTGTGAAACACTAACCTTCATCACTTCAACTTGCAGGTCTTCATTGAGCGAAGGAGTCACTTTGACAGCATTCAGCATCTGATTAAGCAACTGTTTCTCATCAGAGTCTGTTTCCACGGATACAAACCTCTCATCAGACAGCAGCTTCTGCAGAGAGAAAATGGCAATGTACACGTTGAGACAAAAACTGCCTCCGCAAAGTACTGCAACTAAACCTATTAGCACTGGGTACTAGGGTGGTTAGGCTTTCTGGGTAAAAATTTCAAATTAATCCAGTAATATAAAATATAAGAAAAATAGCAAAACTGGGAGATCTGTGTCATGTCAGCTGCCATTCTGGTATCATCTTTCCCCATCCCACTTCTCCAGTGTCCAGAAGAAAGCATACATCAGTAACTTATACTTCAAATAATGTCCTCAGCAAAACCTCTCAGTATTTCAGAAGCTGGGAGAGACTGGAACCTTTGCAGCTCCCCAGACCCTCAAAACAACAACAACAAATTAAAAAACCCCACTCAGCCTAGTATCCTGGGATTACACTAGTGTTATCAGATGCCCTTCCCAACAGGAGACAGTCACCTATCGTCCCAATTACTCCAATAGCATACAGAGCACAAGTGCTGTGGAAGTGGCACTTCTGATCACTGACAAAAAGTGTTTTGTGTCATTCAGAAGTTCACTGTTAATGGATACAATCAAGTCCTCAGACAAAGAGTACAGGTAACAAGTGACTAACACAAACACACATAGAAACCAACCTAAGCTGAGGTGATACCAAAATTCCTTGCCCTGCTGTTGGGTTGGTTGAACTGAATTCAATACAGACTGGCTGAACTTCAGACTGAATATTTTAGACTGATCAGATTTACTTTGCCCGGTACCTCAGAAACTATCTCCTGACATTGCCAATGGCACTATTTCCTTGGAGTTCTACCAGAAATGCCTCTTCCATTTAGTCTGTAACCACCTTCATGGGTGTCTCTTATTAGTGGCAGGCATCCGGCAATGGATGTACCCACCCAAGTCTTTTCCCAGCTCCTATCTTCTCAGAAGATCCCACAACAGAGCAAAACTGCTTGTCTTAGATCCCAGGAACACAACCTTGCTCTGTCCTAGTAGAGACTTTCCACAGCCCACTTCCCCCTGTACATTTTTCATCACTTTTGTACTGATGTTCCTCCTCAGCTTCAACCCTGTAGCACATTTCACTGGTTCATTCCTACTTATTTTCTACGCTTGTACTGGTTTTGGCTGGGATAGTGTTAATTTTCTTCACAGGAGCCCAAAGAGTGCTGTGTTTTGGATATGTGACCAAAACAGCACTGCTAACACACCCATGTTTTGCTATTGCTGAGCAGAGCTTACACAGCATCAAGGCTGCCTGTTTCTCAGACTGGTTCCCCAGCAAGTAGGCTGAGGGGGCAGAAGAGTTTGGCAGGGACACAGCTGGGACAGCTGACCCCAGTGTGACCAAAGGGATATCCCAAACCATATGACACTGCTCAGAAACAACAGCCAGGCAAAGAAGGAGGAAGTGGAGGGGACAGAGACTTTCAGGGTTAAGGCATTTGTCTTCCAACATAACTGTTACACATGATGGAGCCCTGCTTTCCCGGAGATGGCTGAACACTTGCTGCTCCATGGAAAGTGGTGAATGAATTTCACATATTCTTTTACTTGCATATGCAGCTTTGCTTTTGCTATTAAACTTTGTCTTAGTCCACAATTTTTCTCATTTTTACCCTTTTGATTCTCTCTCCCACACCTCTGAGAGGGAAGGAGTGACTGGGTAAAGCTGAACTGCCAGCCAGGGTTTAACTCACAATGTTTTAAAGCATTTCCCACATACCAGAATATCAATTGTTTTAGCACTGTACAGCCTGATGAGATTTAACTCAATCTGAAATGAAAATAACGGGGTTTGCTATATAAAGAAGAATGTTTAGTTCAGTATGGGAGATATGGAACTGTTGGAGAGAGTTCAGGGAAGGTCTACTAAGATGACAAAGGGACTGGTACATCTCTCTTATGAGGAAAGGCTGAGAGCTGTGACTGTTTAGACTGGAGAAGGCTCAGGGAGGATCTCATCACCATATATAAGTATCTGAAAAGTGTTTGCAAAGAGAACAGACAGGAACTTTTCAGTGGTGCCCACTGACAGGACATGAAGCTATGGGCACAAACTGGAAGACAGGTTTCCTCTGAACATTAGGAAAAAATTTACTGTAAGGGTAATCAAGCACAGGTTGTCCAGGGAAGTTGTGCTGTCTCCACCCCTGGAGCACCTCTTTTCCAGTCTGAACAGTCCCAGCTCTCAGCTCTTCTTCATAAGACAGATGCTCCAATCCCTTTGTTATCTTAGCAGTCCTTCCCTTCTACAACCACACTGTGCCCCAATACGGGGCACTCTCTAACCAAGCGTCTGACACCTCCTATGCTGGATTAAGTGAATTTGAATGATCCACTTACATCCTTATATTCCCAGAACAACTTCATTCTTGCTCTCCAAGGAAAAAAATTATTTTTGGAAAATGGATTTTATGCCCCAGCAGTGTGCCAGCCTGTTCCACAACTAGCATCCCCCTAGTGAAAAGTATTTACTGACTCGTACTCATTTGTCCAATCAAAAGAACAGTAAACTGCTTTAGTTTTTATACTGTCAAACCCAGGAGAGTCTTTTTGTTGCTTGTGCTGCACTACTGTTTTCTTTTGCAATTTCATAGACTTTCAAATCAGATGTTGTTTCTACTGTTTTCAGTGTACAAAAAACCCAGGAAAGTGCCCACACATAAAGAACACAGCACACAGATCCTTATTCACCTCTCTATCTTCCAAGCACTGCTGTCCTCTCTTCTAATCAAAGAAAACAGCAAGTCTAAGCTTAGTTTCTAAGATGCTTAGCAGTGGCAAACTTTCTGGGAGTAGCACAGGGCCCACAAGGAAGAGTACATCTGCATTTCACTGTTGAAATCCAGGACCTCCCACCTATCTGCAAAACATTTTCAGCTTCTACAAAATCACCAGCCTTTACTTGTATCCTAACTTCTGAACACTGTTACAGAAACACGAACATTATTGTTAGGTTCACCCGAGGACAGACACTTTTTCTGTACTGTTTTTCAAAAGAAAAGCCTAGATTTTCTTGACACCCACCGCCTGCCAACACACACTCCAAAGCCATACCTGCATCCCTGCTAGAGCCTGTTGAGCCAGCTTCATACTCTTCGATTCCAGAGCCAGTTGAAGAGGAAGGAGACACTTCTCCCTGGGGAAAATTAAAAAAAAAAAAAAAAGTGAGAGGGAACAATGCAACTAAAATTGGTATTCAAGTAACATTCCAGAAGGGCTGTATCAGTTTCAGAAAGATCACACTTGCATACAGTAGTCAAAGGCAATTTCACAATTCTGCGAAGCTTTTACCCTCTAAAGAAAGATGGCATATTTCTTCACACATTGCTAAGAATGGCCTTTTAATTGAAATTTCACAAAATACTTCACAACTGTTAGCCCTCTGTGTGCATGCATGAACATGCAAAGCATAAAGAAGGGATTGATTCACAACTCACTAGTGGTCTTTCAACTCAGCATGTTGAGCATTACACTTCACTTACTTTCTGTTTAATATTCAAGTTTCCAGAAAAGTAGTTTCATAATCCACTTTCTATTAGTTGATTTTCAGTCTATGGCCTCCTCTACAGTACAGTGTACACTGGCATGTTAGCTCCCTCCAACTATAAATAGTGTAGACTAAAGCATATGAACACTGATTTTGGTTTACACCTGAATTAGCATGTGCTACAATTATAACTTAGCTGTACTCTGATTACAGAATAATACAATTTTAATATTAATTATTAAATAGGATATTATTTTAGATACTTCTGATTCAGTGCTCAGATACCAAATTTATTTAATTAGGTGACCAAATCAAACAGTGCCCTAAGCTGTGACTTCTCTCTTTACTCCTTGCTCCACATCAGAGAAGGGCTGCAGCATCTGACGAACACCTAATAATCACAAGCCCTATAAATCCTGCTACTCAGCAGGAAACTCATTCCTGATCAGAGATACTCAGCCCATGTCCAACTGCAGCTCCCTGAAGGTTTGCACTTCATTAGGTTACATGCCATAATAGGCACTTAGACGTTCATAGAGCCTATTTTTTGCATTTGTGTAGACATATTTGCTTATGGCAAACCATTTGTGCCAGCCCTTAAGAGTCTCAGCACTCCAACTGTCTGCATTCCACCCCAAGGAGCCCTTTAGGAATCCCATTAATTTCCTCCCCATGGAGACAAATGTGTGCAAGCTAAGAAGAAAACAACTACATGAGTCTCTTCTTACCCAGCTGGAAATCAATAATCCTTCCTTCACAGCTAGCTAAGGACAAGCCCTAGACTAGAGCAATAGTGATTACTGACGTTTCAGAGGCATCGTCAAAGCTACCCAGTCATCCACAGTCTGCTCATAACCTACCAGCCTCTCACTAAACTGGCAGTCTACAACCTGAACTTTCTTTTTATAAAAACATAAATGAAGATTACTGAACACTGGCTATTTACCTTTGGGGAACCTAGCTTGTAACTTATCCAGTGGATCCTGCTTGCAGAGGGCACTGATTTTTCACTCTGAAAATCAACTCTTTTGGGTTTGTTCAGTTATTATTCCTTTCTCTCCACCTTTCCCCTCAAAACCCACAAATCACAAGCTACCCCAAGGGGCAAAGATCTTCTATTTGCTCTTTGAAACGCAACCCCTTCATTTAATGATAAATTAAAGACTTGAGAGTCACAGTTAAGCAAGTTCACGTCACCCAGTTAAGCAATATAGCAAGCTTCTGTACTTGGCAAATATTCTTAAGAATCTGCAGGCTTTTAATTTTTACCTTCTTCACAGGTTATGGGAACTTGTAAAAGGCCACTTGGCATAACACTACAGTAGTTTTTTAAAAGAAACATGAATTCTAAAGAACTTGAAGCAGACTACACGCATATCTTAAAATAGGTTTCTAACTAAAAGCTAACCATTTGTTCCATTTAGAATATTCTGAGAAACAGGCAGGCACAAAGCCCAAATTTCTCAGAAGCTCCTTTCTTGAATGTTTCTGGAATCAATTTAGCTTGAAGGACTCTTAAAACCTGTGAGCGTAGCATCCAAAACTACAGAGCATCTAGAAAATATTTCCTCATAAGAGTGGCATACAATCCAGATCTACAGAAGCTGCCAAAACATCTGCTCCATGGTTTAGACAGCAATCTTCTAGCCAGTACAGAGCTGGCTATCACCTACATATCCAACACCAGTTTTTCCTGGATCCAAGAACATATACAGCAGCATGCAGGCAGAGTGCGAAAGCGAGGTGCCACAGCAATACATCTCTAATCCAGAAAGCACCTTTAGGTGCTAACTTTTACATTGTGATTTTGTTACATGCCCTCTGTTAAAGAAGTTTTCATCATCACCCTCTGGGGGAGAACTCACATATGAAATCAGCAGATCAACAGGTGCCAAAACAAGGTACCTGTGCATTAGCTGGTAATCAATCAGCCAGAAACAGACAGGAAAAAAGAAGGAAAAGAAATTACTACAGTGTATAGTACTAACTGAAGGATGCTAAAAACTGATGGTTGTTTAGACCTGCATCTCTTCTGGGCAGAACACCACATTTTTTTTAGACTTTCTACAGATTTTTGCAACAGCATATAAACATTTTGGACATTATTAATACAGAACAAACTTATTCTCACATTAAAGTGGAGGAAGACTGGGAGGAGAGGGGAAAATGAAGAATGCCATAAGTCACTGCAGTGGATCCAGTTCAATTTCATGATAATGAAGACAGGTGGGAGCTCCTATGGCTTATGTGTCGCTACCCCGCACATCAGCGTGTTGCCTGCCATCTGTCATCACATACTGCAATGAGCAGAGAACAATGAGAGCTTTGAGATATGTCCCAAAAAGAAGAGCAAAAAATGACAAACAGGAGGATGGAAATTAGAACAGATTCAATTAGCTGAACTTCCCATCCTTGCTAAAAATGTTTAACTGAAAATCTAATTAAGGTTGCTGCAGACTGCGCTCCCACTGTATTCTTGGAGAAAATTAATTGCCATTGTGTCATTTCCTGTTCTCGTTACACACTCAGTCAATTAAACCTTTAGCATTTCCATGCTACAGCTATAAAACACCTGCAGAGATATCTTATAATGTTTGATTAGCTTGAGCACCTTCCACACTTCAGTTCAATCTGCCATTTAAATGCATCATCTGATAGCATGAGAACACGAAGCAGATAATCCTCAGGCAGAACGGGAGAGAATGATGCAAATTAACACAGTCAGTCCCTCCCAAGGTCTTAAGAACTGAGCTCGATAAGGCTGCACAAGAGGGAATGCAGACCAGAATTAGCTCAATGGATTTGAGTGCAGTGAAGCAGGAGAATGAGGTTTCCTCTTATACCTTGCAGTCCTTTTATAATTCCACCCTATTTTGAGCGGTCCCCCACCACAGGATCTCACTGCTTACTGCACTGTCTGCAGTTCTGTACTGTTAAGTGACAATTCATCCAGGTTTTGCAGTGCTACACATGTAAGGCATTTTACATAAGTGAAGTTCTCAGAATAAGCTGGTGCACAACAATATACTTCCAAACATGTTTAAGAACATTCTCCATTTACAGAATGTACAGAAAGTAGTTTCACACTCTAACTCTTAAGTATCCATACGGTTGCATGCCAGTGTGGACATACATACTACATACAGTTTGAGGCACAAATACCAACTTAACCCTGACTGAAATGCATCAAGTACAACACAGAGGGAGAATGAAAGGAAGGGAACATCTTTGACTTGGATGAGGAGAAGCCGCCTGCCAGGGCAAGCAAAAAGCTCAGCAACAAAACCAAGTGTGTAATCCAGGACCAGCACCTCCCAGAGCACAGGCTGCCCCTTCTGAGCTACCCCACTCCAAGACTGTCATCTTTGCCAACTGCAGAATGAGTCAAGAGAACAAACACAGCCTTTATATTCAGCATGCTATGTTATAATAACCTTTCCAGTTGTCTGAGCTTGCTGTGGCTCGTCAACCAACCTCTTTCCCTGCTGGTCTGGAATAAGGGATGCTATAAGAGGTCAGTCAAAACAAACTGCCAGAAAGGTCAGAGCAAGACAAATTACTATTGTAAGTAGAGAGATCATAAAAATCTTTCTATTCTCGTTGTAATGACAAAAAAGCCTTTAGTGAGAAAAGAAGAACGGCACATTAATTCACTCTCGTGATCAAAACTGTAATGAAATAATCTTAACTCCTTGTTGTGAATGCCTGGAACAGTCTCACAGCACACCTTCCCCTCCCTGACTTAGGGAAAGGGGCATAATAAATGAAGCATTTTTCCCTTCATGCAAATGGTGATAATCATATTATTTTTAATCCCATTTCTGAAAATTAAAGATTAAAAATAAGACAGCTCTCTGCATTATCTTCTATTGCTTTCACGGGGCCGGGGGTGAACAACTCGGTGTGCTGCTACCTTCCTAGAGAGAGTGTTCTGCAAGTAACAACTCTTCCAGGGGTGGTCGCAGGCCTCCCTGGGCAGTAGGTGATTTCAACAAGTGTAGCAACTTCTCTGCTATGAGTGATTCCAGCTCTTGTGATTCAGCTCTTTGTGAAATCACCCACGGCAAACTCGGGGACAGAGAGACAGGAGGCTCGTTTGGCTATTCCAAAGAGGTAGCCTTTATTGTCCAGCAGTCCCTGTGAAGGGGAGGCCAGGGACAAAGGCTCCCTAGTCAGGGGCAGAAACAGGGGCTTTTTATGGGAAAGGCAGGGGGTGGGTAGAAACCAATTAGCCAACTGGGTACAGGCTATTACCATACAGAAACAAGTCATGCTGGGGGTGGTTCACTTTGTCACCATGACCCAGAGGAAGGTTGCTTATCTCTGGGGAGAGTCTTTTTGCCCTCAGGCCTCTCTCCTCCAAGGGAGTGCAGAAGGCTCTTGTGCCAAGGGCTCACAGCCCTCCACAATCTTCCTGCTGAAAATTACATAGGAAAAGCAAAATTCAGAACCTCAAGGCCTTATCAGCATGCAGTTTGCATTTCATAGAATAATTCACAGCCCAGTCAAAGAACAGATAAGAATTTCATTCACCACTGTTGTCATTTTCTGATACACTGTTTATTAGGCAGGGTAACAGTCATAGCAAAAGTCTGACATTTTTTAGTCAGAGTAACCAACAGCTGAAAAGATCTTCTCCGTCTTGGCTGCTTAAAATGAACAGAGCAGCACAGTGTAATATTATTAGCACCACTTACTCAAGCAGAAGAGTTGGCCCATGATGAGAAAATAAACAGTAAAGACGAATTCTTAGAATTCTGCAAGTACCCACAGCTGCTACCCTTAAGTGCACCAAACAGAAGCAAACACTGTCCTCACACAAAAAGGGATGATTTAATTTACATAAAACAAATTCTAGTATTGTATATACGAACACATGTATGTATAAAAGTAGAAACATAAATCTTTTTTCCTGTGCTAGTTTGGAGAACATTGATAAAAGATTCCACCAACAATTTCAGGGTTCATAATGAAAGTATTTAAAATCCAGACGAGGAACAGGAAATAAATGCATTCTTTTCCAAGTAACAGCTCTTCAAGAAGAAGGAAGATTTTGAGTCCTTGCTTGCATTCTAGAGAAATGATTCCTGCAGAAATAGGATCATCCCACTTAAAAAGAGAATTACAGTCAAGCTCAGAGAGAGGTTTGGACTCCACAGTATATAAATATAGGGCAAGTTCTCCCACCTCCACAACGCAAGAAGTCAAACCAGAGGATTACAACAGACCCCTCCAGCACTAAAATTTGTACCTCTATGCAAGTACAAGGTTGTCAATAGTATTAGAGACATAGTAGAGCAATAGGATAAAAGACAAAATCTGAAGCATTCCAGTTAGAACCCTCCTTTTCAAGAAAAAATAAAACAAGTTATCTTTATGCCACTGCCACTACAAGACGGTCATGCACCATTATGCAACTTTGGTGCTACAGTGCTACATGAGAATGAACAAACACTCAGTGTTGCAGTTTACAGGTTCTGCAAAAAAATAAGTTAGGACACAGTTGCCATACCATGTAGATATAAATGCTGACTTGCATCAACAGGACCAGGATTTTACAGCGGTTAGTCAGAAGCATAGAGACACCTGTGGGCATGTCTCCCATGTCACAAGATTTGCCTCATATATTTGCACATATCAGGTGAGCTTCCACCTTTACTAATAACTAAAGAAATTGTAATTCCTGGCTGAAGGCGTTTGCATTTTTCTTTCTTATCACTTGCATCTTATTTTTTTTAAAAATCTCATTCTTTTCCTTCCTACAGAGCACAAAACTCTTCACTTTTATCCAGCTACAATGGAAAGGCTTCTCCTCTGACTTAAGGTTAACGCTCCTTTTCTTTCACTATCCGATTTTCTCACCTCAGCTGCTGACATCAGCTGTCTCTCAGAGTTCCGTCCAATGCAGTATTTTATTTTTCCTTCCTCTTTTTTTCATGTATTCCCTCTTCCCTTCAATCCTTTTGCTTTTCAAACCAAGACACAAAGTCTTCATCCAACAGTTAAATAAGCCTGCCTTTGCAGGGAAATATGAATTGCTTATCAGAGGATGCTTAATGACACAGGGAAGAGAAAATGAAGAATAATGCCTAAATGTAATTTCACACAGTTTCTTAGCTAGAAACTTTAATTTTTTTTTTTTTTCCAACCTGGAATCTTGAATGAGATTGCAATTTAAAACTGCTTGGTATTAAATAAGTGACATAATGGTATTTCTAATCTTTTTTATTTATATCCTTTCCAAGATAAATGAATTTGCCACTGCAGAAGCAGCATAGCTTTACTCATGGGAAAGGCAAACGTAAACAATTTAATCTTTCAGCCAACCCAATGCAGCCAAGACCACAAAATTCATACAATCATAATTAAGTACCTCAACACAGTCACTCAGCTGGAGAGCACTTCTGAGGTCATTTGCCTCCTTGTATACTAGCTAATAACCTCTTGATTTCAACAGAAACAGAAAGTTCCTAGATCAGAGCCTGACACTGTTGTCAAGACGAAAACAAAAGAGAACAAAAATACCCCATAAGTACAAGTTGTACCTTTACTTGAGAGGGAGGAAGAGAGAAAGCAAAAGATTCTACACAATATTAAAGTAAGGTGGACAAGGCCAAAATAATTATCAGATGCTTCCAGTCTCCAAAGCTCTAGTGTAACCTCTCTCTGATATGTTATCATTGCTTTCCCTAGAACATCCACCCCCGTAGATATTTGACCTTTGTGCACAAGGAATCATAGCCACTTACAAACTCTCTTAAGGAACTTGATGACACATGTAAACCTCACCAGGTGTTAATTATAAAGCAATCTATATCCTTTAAGTGATTTTGTTGATTATCATTTGAATTGGAGTATGAAGATGAGGTGACAAGCTGGACTTGCTCAGCCTACAACTTTGAAAGCTTATCAAACTGTTCCACAAAGCCTCTCTTCCCTGTATTTGGTAAGCCTGGAAGGGAAGCTAAGGATTTGTCGAGTGAAAGCACTTTTGTTTCAAAATTTAAGTACACTGAAAATAACAAATAAAATGTCTTATGAGAATTGAGCTTCCATCAGGAGAGGTTTTACAATGCTGGGAGAAAGTAGGGCTGAGGGAATGGAAAAAGAGACACAGAGGTACTATCGCATGGACATCCTGCGAATTGCCTTATTTTCTCCACTGCAGCTGTGAGTTACAGAAGACAGATGAAGAAATGGGAGAATGAGGTATATTTCTGGTCATTACTAGTTACATTTTAAAGGTCAATGCTGTAATCCTCAATGCCATTCAACTTTCACAGCAGTTCAGTGCTAAATCTTGACAGACCTAATGGTTGCTAAAAATATCCCCATGTATGCAGTGCATTACGTAATTTTATACTCACTGCACTTAAGCATATTCAATTTCTTAAGCAAACAAACATTCAAGGAAATGAAAGGTAGTGAAATTCCTGAAGCTTTGTTACTTGGCATGGAACATAAACAAAGGAAATGTGAGAAAAGACTTTCATTATTCCCACTGACCCCTTCATTTTCAAAACAAAGGAAAGTCATGACTTGCACAGCATCACACAAAGACCAGAGCAGAGTAAAGCATGATTTAGCAAGAAAACAGTCCTCTCAGTTTCAGTGCCACGGCCCCCAACCATATTTCATTCTCTAAGGCAATTACCAAAAGCCTCATGATGTTCTCCTTCTCTTCTGCAAGCACCGAAAGCGATCAAATGTTTAAAACAAACACACACACTGCTATCCCATTAACATCCTTAGACCTTTAGGTCAATATTTCAGTTGCATTTGCTGTTAGAAGTCAAACAGTTAAAACATGGCTGCTCTCATCCTCAGCCCCAGCCAGCTGCTCCCCACTCCCACTCTACCAGCTGCCATGAAGGAAATCAACTTTAGCCCAGCCAAGACTAATTAACTGTAGGCTTTTGTCACAAAAGTAGAATGAATTTTTAGAAAAGTCTATAAAAGGAACAAAGACCCAAGGCAGTGGTGAATATTACCATTCACTAATAGGAAGAACATCTGGAAGGGCAGAAAGTTAGTTTCAGAAAGAGCAAGCACTGCCCTTTAAAAAAACCATCACTAAAGCCAAACAAATAAACCTCAAACACACGAGTAACAGAAACCATGCACTTTTTCTCATAACAATGGCAAACTTTGCTCAATACATTCAAGAGTCATAACCCCAGCTAATAGGTTTTCAGGGACTCCTGAGGCCTTCCAACACTTTCAGAACCTTGTCTTGATAGCAAGAATTCAGACACACTGCATGGAAACTGACCCTACATATCCCTTTCCTCTCCAACACTACCGTCTTTTGGGATCCCAGGACAGATGCAAAGTTTTGCTGAGATAAAAATACCTGCCCATTAGACAAGAAATAGGGCCACTTACATATCCCAGATTAAACATGCAGATTGATCCAAATACTGTATTAGTGCCACATTGCCTTTCTAAACACTGATTTCTTTCCCTCACCTACTTCTCAACATTAGAACTGGGAGTGCAACATTTTAAATCAAGAGCAGTGCATATACACCATCCAAAACACCAAATGGACTACGTAAGTGCCCCCAAAAGCCTGGATCCAGGCTGTAAACTGCCAACATGGGAGATGCAGGTCATTAATCCACACTGTCACTAGAATCTCTTCTTGGCCAGCTGCCTGCCAGGGAACTCATAATCCACCTGCTGAATGCCAGATAGTGACCATGTAATGGTTGAGCAGCATGAGTCACATCCAGCAGTCACATCCAGGAAGAAAGCACAGAAGCACCTAATGTCAGGTGGTTGTGGCAGCAAGAGCAGGAAACAAATTGTTTTAAAAAAAGAGAGAGTAAAATAGAGAGAGAGATAGGCGAAAACCACCCCCCAGAAAAACCCTCAGAGACAACCATTCCTCCCTCCCGCCTCCTTACTTCTGTTCAGGGAATCTGCTATGTATGTATCAGCTTCCCTATCCACTCTCCCCCAGCAGAAAGAAACTAACAGAATATATGAACAAAATTAAGAGATGGGAGAAGACAGAAACAATGAAATCACAAACATTTCTTCACAATAGAGAAGGCAAAATGCATCCCAAGACTCAAGTGGATGAATTACCTGCAAAGCTAAGTGGATTGAAAGTCTCCATAGCATTGTCTGTTTGGTGATAATCACACCACAATTACTGCTTTTATTATTTGTTGAGCACATGTAAAGTAAAATGAGTGAGCATGTTGTTTTATTTAAGGGATTATAAACTGCATATTTCTCAAGCAGTATGTCAGATGCAAATCTAGAGATATCAAAAAAAAAAAAAAAAAGTAGAACTATCAGTTTCATCCCCAAATGTCCATGCCTATAGAAAAAGTTCACGAACTGCCCTCAAAAGCTAGCACCAACATGATTAGTACTGGGACACAAACAGGAAGAGACAAACTGGACATGAGCTGGTTATTACACAGGACCCTGGCTCATCACTGACTTCTGACCTTCCAGCTGTAATCTCCAGAATTACTGATCATTTCTGAAAGGCCAATGCAAAATATAAGAGTGATTTTAGTGGGTTGACCCTGCCTGGATGCCAGGGTCCCACCAAATCCATTCTCTCACTCCCCTCCACAACTGGACAGGGGAGAGAAAAATATAATGAAGGGTTCATGGTTTGAGATATGGACAGAGAGAGATCACTCACCAGATACTGGTACAGGCAAAACTGACTCAAATTAGAGATACTAATTGAATTTATTGTTAACAAAACCAGAGCAGGATAATGAGAAGTAAAATAAGACCTAAACAGTTTACCCCCACTCCTCCCTCCTCCCACCCAGCAACACAGGGCGACAGGGAACGTGGGTTATGGTCAGTTCATCACATGTTGTTCCTGCCACTGTTTAGGGAAAGGAGTCACAGCCTGCTTTAACATGGCTCCTCCACAAGGATCCAAGTCCTAACAAGAAACCTGCTCCAGCATGGGCTCCTCTCTTCATGGGTCCACAGGTGCCTACCAGGAGCCTGCTCCAGCACAGGCCTCCCACAGGCTCACAGCCTCCTCTCAGGCATCCACGTGCTCCACTGTGAGTCTCCTCCATGGGCTGTAGATGCATCTCTGCACCCCCATGGACCTCCATAGGCTGCAGGGGCACAGCTCAGATTCCCCTGCAGCCCATGGTCTGCACCTGGAGCACCTCCTCCTTCTCCTTCTTCACTGATCTTGGTGTCTGTTGAGTTGTTCCTCTCACATATTCTCACCCCGCTCTTCTCTGGAAGCAATTATATCTGCCAAACAACTTTTTTTCTTCTTCTTAAATTTGTTATCACAGAGGTGTTGCCACCATTCTGACCGGCCCAGATTTGGCCAGTGGCATGTCTGTCTTGGAGCCAGCTGGCATTGGCTCTGCTGGACATGGGGGGAAGCTTCTGGCAGCTTCTCACAGAAGTCCCCCTGCTACCAAAACCTGGCTATGCAAACCCAATTCGCATTCCTTTCAAAAAGAAGCTCCCTCAGAAGTCCCAACCAGCCTCCTCTCTGCAGTAGCAAGTCTGATAGCAAGTCACTAAGTTTTACACAGCCTATAAGGCATGACTTAATTACATAATGCATTCCAAGAAACTCTGGCAATCCCAAGTTTTTTCAAAGCAGTATGTGACGGGCAACTGCTGTCTATCCTCTTATTTTGTTCTCTGATATGTGGATAATCCTCATGAGTATTAAACTGCTCTGATCAAACATTCTTTCTCAATGCTCATTTTCTTGTGTCTGTTCAGTTACCTTTTATAGCTCATATTTCAGCCTCTAAAATCACAACGAGCCAAGAAGAGAGCCTTCTCTCAGTGTATAGCATTGGCCTTAGGGGAGAATTTGCCATCTTGAAAATACTGAAGTGAATGTAGTCCAGCTGAGTAGCAAACAACTGTTTGCTGGCAGACAACATTAAGGTCTC
This sequence comes from Aphelocoma coerulescens, assembly GCF_041296385.1. Classification (NCBI taxonomy): domain Eukaryota; kingdom Metazoa; phylum Chordata; class Aves; order Passeriformes; family Corvidae; genus Aphelocoma; species Aphelocoma coerulescens. The sequence continues at coordinate 60,431,578 of NC_091016.1, read as the reverse complement.
TTAAGCTATTCTCCATGTGATCAATTCACCAATTAAAACACCAGCACATCAATTCCTCTTACCCAATTCATTATTTATAAATCAGCCACACAGCCTCCTCATGCCCTTAGTATATATCCAATCTGCGCAACTCATGTTCAGAGACAAATATCATCATACTAGGCAGGTAACAAGAAATCAGTTCCCAATGGGTTATGTGACTCTCCCTTCTCAAGAATTCATGGAACATCTATAGCAATGCCTTGAACGGACTTAAGCTCATTTCTATCTTGATCCACTTTCATCTTTGTTACTATCTCACACCCTCACCCAATACTCTGATTGTAAGTTAAAAGTACTGAAAAATCACACACATATTTCTATCTCAAAGCAGAGCTGACAAGACTCTGCGGGAAACTCCATATTTGTTGGAGATTTGTATTTCTTTAGGAAGTGAGACATTTAAATTATGCCCCTCACTAGAATCAATATGCAAGGTCATTAACTGGGATTTGGATTAATAAGTCAAATTAACATCAAAGGAAGTTGAACAGCAAAATAGTTACATCTAGCTCCCTGAAGATATACCCACCAAATCTCTATCAAACTAATTAAGGAATTACATTCCAGCCTGGATGTCCAGTCACTGGGACTCCCTTGGGGCAAAAGTACCTCAGGTGCTCCCAAACACAGCAGACATGTGCTATCTAAACTGCTACCAGACAAGTGCTGGAAACAGCTCCTATGCAAATGCTACAGCTGAAGCCCCCAATTAATTGCACAGACATCAGGGAACTGTAATGTGGTCTGCCTCATGTTCAGTAACAGAAGTCCAACACAAGGCAAAACTATGGATAGGTCAGGAGCAAGCCAGAACACAGAAGTCATCTACCCCAATACTACAGTGGAGATAAGTATGTAGCTGATATAATACATGTAAGAACCCCCTTGAACTCAAATGGTCATAGACCGAGGAAAAGCAGAGATACCTTGTCCTCCCCATTCTCACACTATGACCATGATTTTACAAAAGAAAATCTTATGAAGAACCTCTACTCATCTAGAACTGGGGTGTGAGAAGCAGAAAATGGCTTTTTATTTTATAAGTAAAAACAGTGAGTATACAGTTTACACATTCTCATTCTTGTGAGCAGCCTTCATTCTTCAGTTCTAGAAAGATAAGAACTTAAGTATGAAGTGTAGATTCAGATTCCAAGTGGATGAGCAGCCAGAGGCTGATCTGTGTTACAACAGCTGATACAATCTGCACCTCATGTAAGATGCAAGCAGAAAAGAGGCACGGCCAAGACATCTCCATCCTGTATCTTGTCTGTATTTCTGGTCGCAGCTGTTGCTCTACTTTCAAGGCTATTCTTCTCCAGTGTTAGGAACCAAGCCATCATGGTGCTGCTTTTTAACAAATACCAAGTGAAGAACTTTTATCTAATTTGTATGTCATGCAGGTGAACTCCAACCCAAGATGTGGCCCAGTGTGCTGATCCAGAGCCTGGCAGTAGCTTGTTATCAGAGAGTGAAGGCTAAGTTTAGCAACATCTCTCACACTACCTAAGGTTGTGTGGCAGAGCCTTACCAAGGACCCCACAACAAAAGTTTTTGTCCAAATCCTCTTGTGTACCTTTCATTTTCCAAAACATCCAGTAATAATGAGTGCATTGCTACTGACAAGTCTAACATTAAGAGTTTACCTCATCATAGCTACACCTGCAAAGGTATTAGCTTTATTTTAAAAGATTGGGATTTACAGTGGGAAAAACACCCCAACTAAACAAACACATCATTAAGAACACTGGAGGAAGAAGAGAAAAAGGCCTCTCTGTAAAGAGGTAGTAGGCAAATGAAAAAGGAAGAAATGTGGTAACATCTAGCTAACTAATTCATAGGGAATGACAATAGCACTCAAAAGCAGAGACCACACAGCATATTAAAGATAGATGCTGATAAATGAGAAGGTGAAGAGCCAAGTTTTCTCCAGCCACAGTGTCAAGTAAACATAATTCTAATGGACCTATTGGGAATTAGTCATCCAGCTGTTTCCATCCTGTGTTGGAAATGCATGTGTCTGGCTCTGGTCATGTCAGACCTGCCTTACATCCATCCCCCGTTGACTTGAGGCCTCTTTTGGACTGCAGCTGACTGGATTTTAGAGTGGCAAAAGAAATATTCCTATTCTTTCCCTATTTGGTGACTGCTCCGGAATAACCAGCTCTTCAATCCCTAACTTTCCTTGCAAAGCATATCTGAAAGGAGCAGCAGGGAATAATGAGGTGATAAAAACACTCCCAGGGAGTAGTATTGTGGCAAAAAAAATGTTCTGTCAGCAGCTCACAGTGGATATCTAAGAGGACCATAGGACAGGCCAAATATATAGCAACATTCCTACATACTCCTACATACTCCATCATCTCTGATTAAAGTACTTCTGAATGAGAAGGGTACCTGTGCATCTGATAGATTTCAATCAATTTCTTCCATGGATTTGTTGAAGTGCTTTTTACACGCATGCAATCTTTCAGCATCCATTACATTCTTTAATAAGGCAAGCCTAAGCATTTCACATCTTAACTATTAAGCTGTGTGAAAGAACATGCTTCTGTTTTAAGCAGTGCACTTGCTAGTTTCTTTTGATGACTCCTAATGGTTCTGTCAGAAAGGACAGTGAATAATTTTGCCTATTTATTTACTCCGTAACAATGACAATTTCCAAAATGAGATTTGAAATAGCTAGACAAATGAGGGTCATGCCACCTCTCCCATTTTATATGTGTACAAATGGAGGTGGGAAGAAGGAAGAAGGCTCAGTCAAGATAATCTAGCAGGCTAAAAGAAGAAGCAGGCATAGAAACTGTATTATTTTAGTTCCTAGTCAGTGTTCTAGCTATATGATGATATAACTTTTCAGTTTCTAGAATATTTATTTCCAGTAACAAAACCTGATTTAGATTTAAAAGAACACAAGCACACTGAGAAGAACTAAGAAATATCATTGCTTATAGTGAAAGATGGAATTTAGAAGGGAAACTCTTTAGACCATAAGAGAGCCCTCCTTTCTAACCAATGTCACCACTATACCTACTCATGCCCCTTTTAACACATTTCCTTACATTTCGTTCAGGGCCAAAGGCCAAGGGCTCATCAGAAAATTATGTAGATATGTATATCTACAAACTGTATGATGTAGAAATCACACAGATGCAGCCCACTCCTCTGTCTACCTCACTTTTAATTCAAAAATTTTGCTTCAGTTTTACAAATACTCAAAAGCTCTACAGAACTCAAGTTCAATGTTCTTACCTCAGCTGATACGGAGGTATCTTGATAGCAGCATCGGGAGAATCCAAGGTTTCTGTATAATTAAAGGAAACAACAGGGCTTTTGAAAGAAACGTCTGAGTTCAACCACAGTAATACATCTGGCTTCAGTCTCCAACCCAATGATCCTAAAGTCTACACCTACTAGAGCTGACAAAACAATAACCACTGCTGCTCTAAGTTGCCAAAGCTTTGCATAAATCTGTCAGGACATTGCATGCCCAATGAGAAGGCACATAGTACCATCTTTTCCCTTTCACTTATCAGCACTTTGGCAGCACATCCACTAAAACTGGAACAATATAGAGGATATTTGCATGTGCAGGACTAACACACAATTAATGAAGCAACCCATGCAACATCAAGATGAAAGGCCAGTAATAAGACAGCAACAGGTCTGATCTACCACAGAATGTTGTAGCTATGTATGGATGAAAAAAAAATATTAAAAGCAATTGAAAGTATCCCAGTTATGCTGATTTATGTAAAGGGTCTTGATGATCAGTGTTCCAGGCTGTTAGTGTCAAAAAACACTCCAAGCCACAATCTCTGAAAATGGGTGGATGCTTAATGTAGCTAAGCTCATATTGCCTTATAAGATTAATTCGTTATACTGATCATTATAAAGCAAGGATAAAAGAGCTCATGGAGTCCAGTAAAACAAAACTTCTAGCTTTTAAAATAGATTCCCGAACGTAAGACAGCGTAAAAACTGCATTGCACGTTTTTTACGATGATTTAAGGGAGGGAGGGGGCCTTTTAAGGAAAAGACAGCACCTCCAAAACGTACATGGAAACTGACAGCTACTGATAGCCATATATCTGCCTCGCAAGAGCCACGAAGCAGATGCAGGAGGTGAGGAAGGCGAGGGGCGCGGATGCTCTCCGGGACCGGCAGCAGGTGACACGGCCCCTTCCAGCAGCGCGGAGCTCCCGGGCATTTTGAACGGCCCAGGTGCTCCGCTCCCTTCCCAGCCGCTGGAGGCTCAGCGGCCGGCGCGGAACAAGTTTGTTGCGGTCTCCCTGCCCCCGCCGTTACAAAACCTCTCCATCGGCGCTGCTGCCCCGCTCCGCTCTCCCGCGGGCAGCCCGGCGCCGCTGCCCGCGCCCCTTACCGATGGCCCAGGTGCAGCTCTCCTTGATGGCCCTGTGCTTGCTCCCCGACGCCTCCTTCTGCAGCTTTCGCAGGATTTCTTCCATCTTGCCTCCCCCGGGATCCTCGCCTAGCCGCGGGGGAAGAGGACAGGCGGCGAGGAGGAGGAGGGAGGAGGAGGAGGGCGGCACGGGCGGCAGAGCGGTGCCGGGGCTGCCCCCGCCGCGGCAGTGCCTACGCGGGAGCGGAGCACGGCACCCCGCTGCCGCCCCGCCGCCGCTGATGAATCACGCCGAGCTCCATGGCGGGGACACGTCAGTTGTTGCCGCTGCGGAGTCCCTCCTCCTCCTCCTCCTCCTCCTCCTCCTCCTCCTCCTCCTCCTCTCCCACGCCGGGCAGGCCCCGCTGGCGCAGCGGGGCTGGGGCCGGGCCTGGCCCTGCCCGCAGGGATTCTGTTCGCGGCGCTGGGGTTGAAGGAGCCGCGGAACGGAGCGGAGCCGGAGCCGGAGCGTGCGGCGGCAGCAGCCCCGCGGGAGGCGGGCAGGCGGGTCGCCATGGCGACCGGCGGGCGGGGGGCGCCGGCAGCCCCGGCCCGCCCGCCCCGGGCAGCGGGAGGCGGGCGCTGGGTGTGCGCTCGGCCCCGCGGCTCCGGCCGCGGCTGCTGCTGCTGCTGCTGAGCACAGGCCGGGGCTGCGGGGCAGGTTCCCGCTCCCGGCGGCGCTGCCGCAGCGCAGCCCCGGTGTCCCGCAGTGCCCTGCGGAGCCCACGGCGCTCCCGCACCGGGTCGGACGCAGGGAGCCAGGCCAGCACACCGGCGTGTGTGCCGGCTATGGGTATACCCTGAAACGAGTGGGGTGAAGTAAGTGGCTGTGAGATCTACGCCTTTCTTCCTAGCTGGCAAGTGCAGAAGGTCACGACTTAAGCTACTTGTCTGTACCTTCAGAGGAACGCACACCTTAATGTCCCCAACAAGCCAGTCTCCAGAAGAAAGAACAGCCATTCCACTAGCTCAGACTTTCCCCTTCACACCCGGAATGCTTCCTACCCATCAAACCTCCTACCTTCTTCAGTTTGCTGTTTCCCTGCCTTATCTGTAGTTCATATGCTACTTGCCCTTTTTGTGACTGCATCGGTTAATTGAATGTTACAGCGTCGTCGTCTTCTTGCAGAATCTCTCTTAAAAGAGACAAGACAAGCAGACAATGGAAAGAAAAAGACAACAGATAAGAAAGGCATTCCAGGTAGCAGCTGGCAGTATTAGCGGTTATGTCTCCTACTGCTAATTGGAAGAGTACCAATAGTGAATTACCAGGCAGGATATTGGCACCTGGTGAATCAGCCATAGCATTTCCCATAGGATATTGGGCTTTCAAAGGCTGTCCCTTGTCCAAATACTTACAAGGGCTCATCCTGTGTTCAGACATATAATGAATGCATAATCCATAGTTGCCTTTTAAGGCCAGAATTTAAAAGTCCTGTCAGAAAAGAAAAGGATTTAGAATGATGCCAGAAAGGTCTAGAGGTGGATAGGTTATTGCTGGAGGTGGAGAGGTGTAGCCTATTGCTACAATACTAAGAATTTTAAAAAAGCAACCAACCAAACAAAAAGCCCAACAACAACCAACCAACCAACCAACCAACAAAAAACCCTAACCAAAATACCCCAATCTTTAACAGAAATACCATTTAGCTTCCAATTTCAAGCCATACACCAACCTCTATGAAACTAAAAGTAGTTTCCCAAGGTTTCTTGCCTCAGACCATGCTCTGCCACCTTCCTTGGAATGAAAAATCTCGTGATAGCTAGTGACTAAGATTGTCAGGGCACTATGATGCTGTACGTCAAGGCTCAAGTTGAAGTGATGATGAATTGTTTCCCACCCATGTGTTTCCTCTTTATTCTGTGTTGTACTTAGTGGAAATGAGCATGAGGGTCGGTTTCTGGCTTTTCAAGGCTTTGTTTTTGTTTTTCCTGGGGGGAAAACAGAAAAAAGGACTATGATGGTGATTTAGGTATTTTTAATGTAGAAATTATGTACCAGAGTTCATTTGGATCTCTGGAACATAAAAGATAAATATGTATCTATAAGTAGTAAATAATTAATTGCTTATTTTCAGAGAACCACTGATGAAACTGAATTAATTTTTAATTTCAGATTATTTCTAGCTATATGCATCATGAACATACTGGTTAATTTCTCTGTAGTCCCTACAGGAAGGCCTTTGCAGCTGCCATGTTCACCAGAGCTACAGTGTTTTTCGTAGATGCTCGATGTCACTGAACCAAGATTTGTATTTGTGTTTCACTCACTGTCCAGTGTGTTCAAGCAACATGGATTATGTGCTGCTAAACACTTTATCTCAGTAGTAATGTCATCATCTTGTGAGAAATGAAGGTCATGTTCAGGCTCTCTAGAGCATCTTAAGGTCTGCCAGTAAGACTATGCAGAAGGAGGAACAAGTGAGCCATGATGCCTCTTCCCAAGCGTATGTGTCAGAATACGATGAGTCAGCTTGCTGAAACTTTTCACGTGAGGCCCTCCATTTCCATATGGACAGGAGTCCATGAGTCCTTGAGTCTGTTGTCTATAGTACTCACGTAAATACACAGTAACCATGTCCTGCTGGAAGTTACTCCGTGAATAAGCTTTGCTTAGGGAGGAGGTCATATTTAATCATGCGCTCTGGACTCGGTTTAAAGGCAAATGTCCTAAAATGTCACAATGTCTGGAAGTCCAGCTACAGAGTAGGGACAATGGTGATGAAACCTCCTGTCTTGCCATGAAGAGAAAACTAAGCTTTCTATGGTCATCCTTACAGCTCAGAAGCCTTCCTTGCTTTGTCCTGGCTTTTGAAAGCAGCCTTCTACAGCAGTAGGAGTCAGTGCTGTTGATCTCCTGCAGAGCTGAAGCCTGGTCCAACTGGAAGGCTCCTATGCATATCTGGTATCTGCAGGATGCAGTACTCGTGTATCACTAAGATGCAGTGGCAGATATACAGTGTGCTTTTGTAACACTCACCTGGCCATGCCAGCGCTACTGATCTTTTGCGTTATGTGAATACTGATTGTATCCCAGGATACATTCACAGCTCTGAGCACACACCTGCCTGCCCTGTAATTCTAGTCTTTGGGAACATAAAAAAGAATCAAAAAGTACAGTAGAAATGTACTGTTTCCCAAAATTTAAAGGCACGTTGGACTGCATGACAATCACATATCTTTTCTATTAGTCATTATCACTCATGTATTATCACCTGTGCTTTGGCCATTTTAACAATATTCTTTGTCAAGATCTCATTGTGTACTGCAGATGCTGGAAAGGGTGGACCAAAAAGATGGGCTGCGTCCCTGAGAACTTCCTTCAAATTTAATTACAAAATACTAAGAAATTCCCTCTAATGACAGGAAAACCACCTGGTTCCATGGTTCAAAAATTATGCCTTGCCAGATTTTTCAAAATTACTCTTCCCAGAAGCACCCCTATGACAGGACTGACCAGCCCTTGCAAAAGAAGCTTGGGCTCTGTTTTGCTCAGGAAGCTTCATACATGTGACTCCCCTTATGAAGGATAAATTGCTAAAACAAATTGAAGTGGAGGGAGCTGTAGCTGGAACATGGGCTCATCACCACCTTTGTGACACCTCATAGCAGATGGAGGTACTCTTTCTTCCCTCTCCCAGAGGGCATCAAGACTCAGACAAGCAAGACCCTTGTCAGGATTTCGGTTTTGGTTGTCTAGACTGTAAGCACACCACTGATGATGGGGTGGCATCTGTCATTATTTGCCTGATTACACAGGGAGTTACCAGAGGCTGGAGCTGAGGGCTCAATGAAGTCCTTCCTGAGCTGCTGCTGCTTTCTGCGCCCTTCAAAGTATGACCTTTCTGAGCAAGGCAAAGCACATTAGGCACCTGCTCAGTGCAGGATTACAGAGTTAGGGAGAAAAAGCCTCTGGAGTGGGAGCTGTAAATAAAGCCAACATATATTCAGCACTGTCTTTTTGGTACAGCCTCACAACAATTATTCTGTGAAGAACAGTTGTAGCAAATGTAAAGTCTTCAGATCCATGCAAGGGTAGAAATACGAGATAAGACTTTCTGGCCTTGTTGAAGATATATTTTCTGCAAAGACAGGCAAAAAATAAAAATCCCCATAACTGTCTTCAATTTACCATAGTCTTTTCATCCCTGCAGTGTTGCCAAGGCAGTTGAAGAAGGCATCAGGAACACAGAACAGCTATTCTGGGCCAGATCAAAATCGTTTTTACCCAGTAGTGTATTTCTGACAGAAGTTAGTTGGGCATTCTTAAAGAAAGGGCAGAAAGAGTATAGTGCCCTTTCCTCTGCTAAAATCTCCCAGTTTCCGTTAAATTGCAGACTAGGCACTTCCTGAGACAGTGGTTTTATCTTCATGTATTCAGTAATACCTGGCAGATTTTTCTTCTGGGAATGTATCTAATTCCTTTTGAATCTTTTTTATGCTTTTGACCTGAACAACCACCCTCTGGCAGTGAGTTCCACAGCCAAGCTGTATGCAAACAAAAGAAAATTCTTTTTTGACCAGTTTTAGCTTCTTTTTGCTTAGTTTTTTGATGCTACTTACCTTTTGTGCTGTGAGAAGCAATGCATAAGCATCCCCTAATTTCTCCCCACCGTTCATGATTCTTTATGCATTGAGCATGTTCTCCCTCAGTTTTTTTTATTCCAGTCTACAGTGGACTATTCCATTTCATCTTTCTCCCTAAATGATCTTTGGTCATTCATAGGAGACTGCCCTTCACTGTACTAATTCCAGTTCTTCTCTACCCTGAAATACAAGAGCTTGTGAAGAAGAGTGAGTACATGGGAAAAGGCAGCGTGAAGATTTGAACTATCAAAGCTCTCTTGCTTCCATCAGACTCCACTGAAAAGGCTTTGAGGGGCAAGAAAATTATAAGTAACTGTGGAGTTAACCTTAATATCACAAGAGTTCCAAGTCAGCCAGAAAACTAAACTTCAGAGTCCCACTTTTCTCCCATAATCTAGAGGATTCCTCTAGTTTAATCTATGGAAAGAAAGCTTAGAAGTGCAGTCCATTCAAAAGCTGAATACAAAAGGATTGTATCATCTGGCCATCATATATTTGGAATATGCAAAATGGACAAGCCCAAACTCTGAAGCTGTCTCTGAAAAGTGACTGAGCTGGTTAACTTGTCATGTAGCTGTATGAAATGTAGGTCACTGAAAGTTACAAATGCATTATACATATTTGTGTCCATAACCTGCTTTGCAATCTGTTGTGGCCTTTCCTCATTATGAGGAAACAGGGACATCATGGCATCTGCAGCTGTCAGAGGCTTGTGTTACAAAGTCAAGAAAGGTCAGCAAGGTCTAACTAAATACATCTCTACTGGCCAGGAAATGGATTGTGATTTGCACTGCCCATTTATTGTTAAGCATATAAATGCATGTGTTGAAGTACTAGAAATACTCCTAGAAAAGTTAAACATTATACAAGTTTTCAACCTACTATGCTCTTTTTGAAATAGATAAATAGATTTTCATGCCACTATTACAAATTTTAATGGAGGACCGCTCCCTGACAAATCTCTGAATTTGTTAAGTATGGTGCAAAATAAAGAGAAACACAAGGGGACAGGTTAAATAGATGTTTAATAGTGTTAATATGTAGATTCTGTTCTGCCACAGATAGATCAATCTGGGATGAATTCCCTGGTTTTGGGCCATTGCTCTCAGATTTACAATGCAATAGTGGGAAAATTCAATTCAGAGCCTTCTTTTTATGCATTCGTATAATACTCAATATAAACGCAAGAAAGAAGTCTCCTTCTTCTTCTCTGTGCTGCTCCCAAACTCTCTGAGACATAGTTTGACTCTGTTAGTCAATGGTGCTTATTTTCTTATTTTTTAAGAGCAACTTAAAAGATATAAAAGATAAAATGTTCTGAATTAAGAGAGATAGCTAGCTTCAGATCATAGTTTAGTTCCTATTTATTATGCCTTTTCCTCGCAATAATAAGAAGGAACTTATTTCAAGGGAAGTAAGTCCTGGTCTCCAAAAGTTCTTCCAAAGGGTGTAAAGATCTGTTATACCCCACTTGCTCTTGTCCCTGCAGACATTAGTTTTCATCTCAAAGGTATCACTGAATCACGGAATCAATTAGGTTGGAAAAGACTATCAATTACCTGTACATCTCCCTCTGTCATCTGACTGGGCACAGGACTGGTTTTCTGAATTTGACACTTAAATTGCATATTAGCAGTAAAGTTGACCAGTAAGTAGACCTGTGGTATAGCCACACACTTGGAAGCTTTCTTGGAATGTTCTTAAAGAGGCCAGTTTGCTATAAACTGACTGATGAACTTGTACGTTGAGTGATGTCCTTTTACATTTCACTACTAGTATTAATCAACATGAAATCAATGTTCAGATTGTTATTGGCATGTACTCTCTCCAGCTATAATCAGAGGGAGTAGAGCATTCAGCTTCCAACTTGCTGGGAGTAGACAGTAATTGCCTTTAATTCATGATCTGAAAATCCAATGCTAAGTGATATTGAACCTCACAAAAGCTCTTCTACAGCAATAGTCACACAAGCACCCAACCTTGTGGACCTGAGGGAGAGCACCGCTATCCATGTGTATAATTTTTGAAAACTTCTCTTGCATTAAATGAAAAATCTAGCAGAAATACAGTGTTTCCCAACATGTATTTTGAAAAGGGATTTCAAGGAATGGCATTGCAGAGTTCTGTATTTAAATTTCAGTAGCTTCCAGATCAAATATACTCAGTCTATAAATGGAAAACCTTGGGGGAAAACAGATCTAATAACCAAGGCTACAGGTTCATCTGGTTTCTAGTAGTCAAACTGGACTGCTTGCTATCTTCAGTGTACTAGGGCAAGCAGAAAGAAAAAAAATACTGAAATTTTTTGGAGATTATTAAAACGATGGTCCTTTAAAGAACAAAGACTATTTTTAGGGATACAGCACAAATGGATTTTGATTGTTTGATCTTAAATATGCCTACCAGTACTCTTGCTTTCTGTCTTACTGTAAGTCTCACTGATGCCGTTAGTATATGATTGGTCCTGTGCAACTCTTTTCTCTCGTGTTTTATTGAAACAATTGCAACCAGCAGAACTGTGTGATTTTGGGTCTCAAGAGCAGCTTTTCTACCATAGCCCCTTACTTTTGCAATGTGTTCTCTCACATATGATCCGTAAGAACTGATAAAAACTAGTCACCTTACTGGACATGTGTAAGATGATTTGCTGAAATTTGTACAGATTTGGACAAGTTTTCGATGTGCAGCAAAAAGCATAACCCAGATACATAAGCCACTCTTGCATTTTAATTCTTCATGACAACAAACAGGGACATCTTCTCAAATAAAGGTTATCAGATGGCATTAAAATTGGCAAAACATTATCTGCTCTCTTTTGTCTAGAAGTGGTGAAACTAATCTGATTAAAATGCAAAGCAATTACCCCTGCTCCCATCCAGATGGAAGACTTCAGCCCCAGTTAGTATTTGACAAAGTGGGTGAAAATGAGATTGTACTGTGGCAGTTGCCAGGTAACCTTGAGGTAGTGCCACCTATAATGCCAGCCACCTTTATAAATGACATATGTATTACAGATACAATATTGATTTCATGTAGTTGCATGTCACTAGTAATGAGAAAATTGTTCATTTTATTTACTGTGCCTTTTCCAATGTTCGTGGAAGTTGAAAACATTATCTTCTTAAACACCAAGGGTCTACTTTGAATAATTTCTTCATTTGGGAACAAATTAATTCAATTGTTGCCCAGGCCAAGGGTAAGCTGATCTTTATGGTGCAGAAGAACAGAGCATCATTGACCCATTAATGAATAGTGATGTAGATATCAGAATAAGAGGATTTAGTCATGTTGCTTTAGCCATGATTTTGAAGTACAACACATATGAAATAGAAATAACTTTTTAAAATTAAACTCTGAAGTTCCATTTGTTTCCATTCAGCCTTGTGCAAGATGTTTTAAGCTAATTTACTGTTTTGGCCATAGACACAGCTTCCTACCAGCACTGTAAAAGGCTTTCCCTTCAGAACTGGAAGCAAATCCTGTAGCTACCATAACCCTTCCCAAAACACCAGTTAACATACCTCACATATCCTAGTCCTTGGATACTTCACTATATGTGCATACACATGACTCTCTGGGGAGGGCAGCAGCACTTCCTGCCTTCCTGCCTTCTTGCCTTCCTTCCTGCCTTCCTTCCTGCCTGCCTGCCTTCCCTCCTGCCTTCCCTCCTGCATGCTTGCCTTCTTAAAGGCTGTTCCTGTGAATTGCAGTTAGCCACTGTAGTATTTGCAATGCTGTGAGCACACCCCATTGTACCTTACTGCCTGAGATGCAAACAATATAAAAAGTTATTAAGAACACTCTTTATATAAAGATCACATAATTTCATATAAGTACATTTGAACACTCCTGTGGAGTCAGGTCTGGTTCAGGAAAACTCCAGCTCAGCAGGAAACTTACCATGTTTTGTGTGAACAGTTTTCTTTGTGATTTGTGTCTGAATCATGAGAAAGAACATCTTCAGTGAAAGCTGCATGGTTGGTGGAGCATGTACAGGCAGTTAATCACTTTTATCTCCTTGATGTTCCTGTGATTTGTTTTTTTTGTTCGGTTGGTGTGGTTTTTTTTCCATATACAACTGGGGGCAGAGCAGATGGCAAAGGCTTAGCTTGGTGTAATATGTCCATAAAATAAGCAAAGCTGTCAGTGAGCCTTGTTTCCAGCAGGCCTATTCCACTTTGATTTTTCTTCCACTGGAATCAACCTCAAAAATATGATTTTAAGAAGAAACAAGCAGCTCCACTAGCAGCAAAATTTAACAATTCTGAGTTTCTCTCTAAGCTCACTGTAGAACTTCTCCTTAGGGGAGGAAGGCAATACTTTGGGATTCTCTCCTCCACAAGGCAATGTTTTTTGGTGAAGCTTGTAGGAATTCTTCGGTTTTGCTGTTTCTGCTCTTCTGTCATTAAAAGGTGTTTTGGGGAAGTAGGGAGTGGCAGGAAGCTGGCAAAATCATAGAGACATCCGTCCTGCATGAGTTCATGACTTGATAATGCAAGTCACATGATTACGTGCAGTCTCATTAAATTCTCTTAAAGTTTGAAAAAAAAAAAAAGAACACCTTAGATTTTTGCACCCATTGTATTGAGCTAATTCCTAAATATCTTCTGAAACTGTAACTTCAGAAGTTATTTCTGCTGTTGTTTCTGTTGCCAAGTGTGTCCTGTGTGTGCCAACACAAACAACCTTGCACAGATAGACAGCCAAGACAGGCTTTACCCCAAAACAACATTTGAACAGGAAACACAGGTAAAACAAACTTTATTGTTGCTTATTTCTTAGCTAAAGAAATTATGAAATGGACTGCTTAAAAGATTTGCCAAAGGCCATGCACTAGGTCTGAGGAAGAGCTGCGTCTGAGGCAGAGCTGTGATCAGAAAACTTCTGAGCCACAGCCCAGTGTATTCACCACTGCTTAGGGCATTCATCATTCATCCTTTCTTTTCAGAGGACTACCATGTAGGAACATATTATTCAAAGCTGCTGACAAGTCTGACTAGCAGTTTTTCTAACAACTGGAGGAGTGGCAGTTGGCAAAAGGTGATAATAGTGCTGGGCAGCAAAGATTGTAACTGCTTGTGCCATGCATTGTATTATACATTTTATCTTTAAATGCTTCCTTAGAGAAGCACAAACAAGAATACGAAGGAAGTAGAAATCTGACACGTGCCTATGATTTATAATACTCATTATATTTTTGGGACAGCCATCCTTGGCAAGGTAAATTATTTTATTTATAGGCAGGAGCTGCTCATGATTTGCATGGTAATGCATTCACATCTGCAAAGCCTATAAATTAGCCTCCAGCTCATTACAGCAATGCCATTGTCTTACTTGTCAGTATGTAATCTGATCCCAAATGTTTCAGATATCCACAAAATAAAACCAGCCTGAGGGAAGAGCTTCACTGTTGCAGTATTAGCACACCAAAAAAATCTCCTTCCCCTGCAAAAAAAAAAAGGAAAATAACATAAAATGACTGGATGGGAGGAAACTGCTAAGTATTTCAAAAAGATGAGCCCCAAAGCCTAATACTCAAGAAACTGGAAAGCTGTTGCCATAGTTTAAGGTGCTTATGCCAGTTCAGCCAAAATAATGAATGTATTGCACTTTTTAAAAGTTTCCAAATAAAAGCAGCTTCATACAAGATTAAGTCACTTACTTGGCTGTGCATCCTGATTTTATCCTAATGTGTCATACTTGAGCACTTGTATTATTATTACTGTTTCAAGCTGGTTGTGCACAGCTATCTGATGTCCTTTATTTTGGTGAACATTATAAAGACAGTCCCTACTTCCAGGTAGTCAAGAGTTTCCAATTATGTCAAGATTTTGCCCCTTTGTTAAGCCAGCAAAAAGACGGAGTCCAATGTAGACAAAAGCAGGCTCATAGAGCACATGTTCCCTCCCATCCAGATATGCAGATGTCTCCTATGTTAATTCACTTTGTCAAAGGCCACTGCATGATAAAAGATTGCTGGTCCCCAAAGTTCAGCTTCTGAAATATCTCAGGCTCAACTTTGCTATGGTGGGTATGAAGAAGAGGGCTCTCCACCAAACTCAATGCTGGTTCACTCTTGTAACTTCCATCTGGTTGCCTTTAACTGTTCTGAGGCACATAAACATACCCATCCTTAAAACAGAGAAAACTGAAACCCTTACAATCACAAGCCCTACCCACATCATTGGAAAGGTCTTCAACAGGGTGAAAAGCCACTGTCAGCAAGCTCTCACCCACTGCCCAGACTTGCTTCTGCATTACCCTACTGCATACCTCCTCTGGCTTTTTTAGCTCTTCCTTCCAACCTCTCCACCTACTCTTCCTTGGCTGTAGAATCCTCAAAAACCTCTCTTCTTTGCTGGCCTACTCCTGCAGGTAAATGACTGCAAATGAGAAGAAGGCCTGAAATAAGAGAGCTTCAGCTGAAGCTTCAGAGTGGGAGGGGGCGAGGCACAGGTTAATGCACAAGTGATGCTGGATTCAGGATCCCAGTGTACCTGCATGCAAGATGTGCAGTGTGTTACATTTTTATTGAATTCTGGCTGATAGTAATAGTTGGTTATTTATTTATTTATTTATTTATTTACTGTAGCTCTCTTGTTTGTCTCAGTATGTGGGAGAGCAGCAGAAAAACAGGGCTCTGCATGAGTCATAACCCAGAAAAAGCTCTGCTGAGAATACAGCTCACACTGTTCTGCAGTGTAGCCCAGGTGATAGGCATCAGTGTTGCTGTTCTCTCCATGTTGTCGGTCTCATATTACCATGAATGATAATATTCACTGTGATGTATTCAAATAGAGCTGCAGGGATGGATAGTTAGGGATGTCTCCATTTCATTTTCTTCTTTTCCATACTGACATGAGAAAAAGGAAATGCAGCATAAAGAAAAATAAATACTTGTTTAGAACAAACACAGAAACATTAAAAAAAAAAGGTGTTCTAAATCCAGGGGTTTGACCTCACTTGTGTTCAGTTGTACTTTTGATCTTGCAAAGAATTGCACAAGGCTAGATCCAGTTACGGGCCCAGGGAGGGTTTATACGTCTCTGCTGCGTATCCCACTGCATGAGTGGGCAGTGCCCATGTATGAGCCACAGCCTTGTCAGCCCAGCAACTAGCAGATATTTCTTTTAAACACAGGACAGTCCTAGTGAAGGTCTGTGGGACCTTCCTAGCAAAGAGCTAGGAACAGAGTGAGGGAACAAGAAGGCCTGGTGTTCTCCATGAAACCTGCAGTTCCAGCACACGTTTAAAGGCAGCCTTCCTGCTCACAGTGGGAGTCAGGCTGCTCAGTGCTAAGTCTGCAATGAACTTCTCACAGAGGGTCCCTGGAGCGGTCACTGCTGGATGTGGATGACCACCCACATCCAGGGTGCTCTGAATGTGCCAAGCTGGGGATGGCAGCAAGCACTGATCTGGGTACCTCTTGTCTTCACATCTGTCTCACCCAGAAACTGAAGACCATTCAGGGCTGCTGAAGTGCCAGCCCTGTGTGGCCCTGCATGTCCCACAGAGAGCAAGCAAGCTCTGGCTGTCCTTGGAGCTGCCCTTTTAGGCTGAATTTCTGCAGTGGCACTTCATTTCACATGCTGGCCTCCTCTTGGCCTTCATCAGACTGTACAAACATACTCTGAGTAGTTGAAAGAGATTCCAGTATTTGAGTAGTTTATCAATGCTTCCCATGTTTAATGTGGTTCTTTTATTCCCAAGAGAATGGAGTACAGGATACACTGGGTGTTGCTGTTTAGATACTGCACTTAAAAGTCCAGTGTCTGTGGCTAGACAGAGCTGATTCCTGTGCCATTTCTAATTGCATTCACTTTCTAAACATAGCATAATCTCCTTTACAATTATATGTGTGGGAAAAAAAATCTTAGTATCATTTTTGTTCAGATCACCTGTGATAAAGACTCCTTTTCTTTTTCCTCTGCCTATTGTGCTTTAAACTTTTGCTGAACCTATATTTTGTACCAAGTTTCTTCATGCATTGTACTACTGATATCCAAGGAATTATTTCTTCACGAATGGTAGCAAAAAAAAAAAAGCATGCAAAGACTAGAAACAGGCATGCTGTAAAGACAGTTTAAAACCATACATTTTCCTCTGTGTGTATTTAGCAGTTTCCATCTTTGCCATATGTTCTTTTCCTCATTATTTTGCCTTTTAGATTGTTCTTTAACACTTGCCTGTTTTCTTGGTTCTACAACAGAAGGGGAATTGATCTTTCATTTGTTCGCAAATATTCCTTATTGTCCCAGGTTTTATTACCCCATCTGTTATTGAGTGATCAATTAAAGTCTCTTGTGGTCTCACTTTTCCAACTGATCATGCTATACCACAGACTATATTTCAATGTGATTGCTATCTACTGTATGATGTGTAAACGAGAGAGAGAGAAGCAAAAAGACAAGGGTGTTTCTCCCCTGCCTACCATTCCTCTCTTTCTGTGTAAGCACATATCTTCAGTGCTTACTTTTTATCAGTGACAGCATTTAAACTAAATCCCTCATCTCCACTCTTTTTTACATGGGTGCAATGCTTGTAGCTCAATGTTTGCTACTACAAAGCACAAAAGTATATACAAAATAAGTTCACCAACACTTGAGGGAAACAGGTAGATACTGTCACACTTCTTGAGCTAAAACACTTCCCTTCAACCCTCCCCAAAAAGGCAACTTCTCCCTCCAAGCACTATTTCCCTGTTCTCTCCCTTCAATCTTCCAGCCCTTTCTTACTGCTCTCAATTCTTACTCTTGGTCATGTATGTGTTAACTCTGTGTGTAGTTTTAAAATTACTTCTTCTCCCATATTTTTAGGCATTTACAACACCATATTCTGCACAGTCCTCTTTCATCTTCCTGCACTCAACTCTGTCTATCACAGCAAGGGGGTCAAGAAAGATGTGCTTTTAAAATTAGAGGTACAGCATGGTTTTTGCAAGGGGAAGGTAAACCCCGCAAGTGTGATCAAACTGATGTGAAGAAGGTGAGTTTTCTGCAGCAGGACAAATAGATGGAAATTTCTACTTTCTGTCCAGCACAATGGAAGAGAAAACTCAGAATTATAACTGTTTAAACTATTGCTTTTCTTAATAATAGAACAAAGTGGGTCATTGCCAGGGAGAAACACAGAAGCAGCTCCAGGTGGAACATGGCTTGGGAGAAATTGCGTCAGAAGCAGCACCCCTGATTTGCCCCTGAAAATAATGACTCAAAGTATTGACGTTCATGCATGCTGTGTTAATCCAGCATCATGTCCACATGTGCTGCTAATTCAGAGCTGTGATCCCTCATTTGAGTATGTGCTTAAAGACCAGACTGTCTCTCAGAAATCAGGCCTCAGTGAACTGAGCTATTGGGTGAGTCATTTATAAAAGCTAAACAGAGACTTTAATGTGGAGCTGTGCATTCAAACGTACTCTGTCTTCTTCTGGATGAGCAGGTGGTGATTAAGTTCATCCCAAAAGCTCCTGATGTCACTCCTGGGAACCTTACAAGAGCTAACTGTGCTGAGGCTGGAAAGAACAAAAATGGTGATTCTACAATGCTGTGTGGGCAGCTCTGAGATGCACGTTGCTTTTACAGAGAAGAAGGAAGAGCAGAGACAGAAAATACAGATTGATGCAAGAAAATGCAAATGTTGGCGGAAAGAAAAATTGTATATCTATCATGACAGTTTTTCCATGAGATTTTTGAATTAAAAGCTCTCAGAAATAGGGAGTTAAATATATATATATATGTATGTAAAACCTCAGTGCTAAGAATGGACAGCAGTACAGGGGCATCCATCTCCTTAAATGAACTCAAGCCCATGGACGGAAGGCAGTGCCACACTCTCACTGGAAGACATACTGCCTTGCACACACCTGGGGTGCAGGTGTCTGGGTGGAAGCTAACACCATGGCCTGGGTGACCCTCCATCATCAGTGGTGAGACAGTCAGACACTTCTCTCCACTTCAGCCTCTATCTAAAACATCTGAGTGAGAGGAATTCCATTTTAGGTCCTTGGCCTGCAGTTTCAGGGGAGATAAGCACCTAAATGCCATAGAATTGTAGAATCATTTAGGTTGGAAAAGACCCGTATGAACATTAAGTCCAACCATCAAACCAGCACTGCCAAGTCCACCAATAAACCATTTCCCCAAGCACCATATCTACATGTCCTTTAAATACCTCCAGGGTTGGTGACTCAACCACTTACCTGGGCATCACTTCCCTGGGTTGTTCCAATGCTTGACAACCCTTTGCATGAAGAATTTTTTCCTAATATCCAATCTAAACCTCCTCTGATGCAATGTAAGGGCTTTTCCTCTTGTCCTGTCACTTGATACCTGTGAGAAGAGGCCGATCCCCACCTGGCTACACTCTCCTCACAGGGAGTTTTAAAGAGCAGTAAGGTCACCCCTGAGCCTCCTTTTCTCCAGGCTAAACAATCCCAGCTCCCTCAACTGCTCCTCACAGGACTTGAGCTCCAGACCCTTCACCAACTGCATTGCCCTTCTCTGGACTCATTCCAGCCCCTCAATGTCCTCCTTGTAGTGAGGGGCCCAGAACTGAACACAGGATTTGAGGTGTGGCCTCAGCAGTGCTGAGTACAAGGGGACAATCACTGCCCTGGTCCTACTGGCCACATTATTCCTGACACAGGACAGGATGCCCTCGGCCTTCCTGGCCACCTGTCTTGTTGCTAGAGGAGCAGAAATAAAGATGTCTGAAAGGGCCCCATTGAGCCTGGCCAAGCTACTCAGGAGGCTCTAGGGTGCTGGGCAGAGGGTCCCGGGACACAATAAGCCCCTCTGCGGGTAGGGGGTTTTGGCGGGAGGCCGCCCTGCCCCCTAGATCGCATCCCCCTATTGCAGCTCTCCCGAGGTGTCTCCTTCCCCAGGACTGCATCCCCTAGCCCAGCTTTCCCGAGGTGCCAGGATTGCATCCCCTATCCCAGCTTTCCCGAGGTGTCTTCTGCCCCAGGATTGCATCCCCTATCGCAGTTTTGCCGAGGTGTCTCTGCCCCTGGATCGAATTCCCTATCCCAGCTTTCCCGAGGTGTCTCCTGCCCCCTGGCGGCAGAGGCGCCGCCGGCCCTGTCGCCCCCAGACACCCGCGTCTCTGTGTTTAAATAAAAGTGTCAGCGTAGGAGCAATATCAGGTCTTAAGGGGAGTTTAAGTGAAAAAAGTTTTCCAGCTTTGCATCTGATATTGCACAAATATGATATTTTCCAAGACACATTTTCTCTTGATTTATCAGATGTGAATACAAAAGTCAGAATAAACACAAGCATGCTGCTCTGCAAGAATTAATAAATCTTTCCAGTTCTTGAATAAACTGAAGTTTATCTTAAAAGAAAACAAAGTAAAACACCAGTGAAACCCTCTGGCCCCTCAAGCATAAGCACACACTGTACCTTGGGTTTTCTTGAAGGGGTAATTCAAGTAACAGCAACCCTATGAACAAATGTTCACACACTGCACCAAGCTCCCATTCCTGCAGGAATAGTGTTAGCCAGGCAATTGGTATCACTTTGTAACATCACACATGAAGATGGTCAGTTTCATAAGCCCTTGGAAAAGGGCTTATGAACAAAATCAAAATCAGTAAGGAGGTCAAGGATGACACAGTTCTTTATTTGATGCTTTCCTTTTTTACATTTTGGAAATGCAAATGAGAGGATGAGGCAGAGGAGGAAAAGTTGCAGCAACAAGTACATAGAACTTAGTTGTCAGAAGGCCCTCATCATTCTGTGGGCATGGTCTAAGTGAGCCTGAGCCTTTAGAGAACGTTGGGGTAAAATCCCTGCCACCTGGGATTTGGCCATTTCCTTCACTAGAAGCAGAATTTCACCCAGTGCAACTCCAGGATAATAGAGAGACCTTTGCACAACCTAAGTGTAGGAAACTGGAGTTAGCAAGCACATATGCACCTTTCCGACTGTATGGCAACCATAAGCACCACGTGCACAGAAGGAGGACTCTTTACTACTCTTTTATTTCTGAGATTTTAGGTCATCTCAGGCTGATGGAGTCACACAAGTTGCAGGAATGAGAAAGCGTTAGTCACACCTCTGCAGGCCAAACTGTTGCTCTGGTACTTCCACAAGGCTTTTGAAGCAGGCTTCACAGAACATCAGTTGCAGAGAGTCAGCTTATTTCATCTATGCCAGCCCCAGAGGAGTCTCTAATGTAAACTGAGTTCAACTAAGGGCTACTGACAAGAGCCGGTCAGAAAAATTCCTTTCTTATAAATTCACATAATGGCAGCTTTTGAGCACACATGAGGAAATTGAAGTTTGATCTGGAAACACTGATGGAGGGGTTGTTGTGGGTTATACGAAGAACATCCCATGCCTATCCTTTTTTATGGGTTGAATGACTACCCTGTTTAGGTGATGTTAATTAGGTAGCTGTGATGCCTGAAGAGAGATTAAGTAGAACTGGGGCACTCCAACATGGAGGAAAGTAAGCATAAGACGCTGTTGAAGGACAACACCCATGAATTACAAAATAATTGGATTTACAACAGGTATTCAGTCTGTGGACATTTTTTTTCTGAATTGTTTTTGATCTGAGAGGTAAACGGGCTAGAAAAAAATAGCCAGGTAAAATGGATAAAGGAAGGGTACCCCATCCCTGAGGGGACTCTGCAGAGCAGAGGGATGCCCTTGGCACTGTGTGTCCCACTCCCCTCCCCTCAACCCAAATGCACTCTCAGCAACCAGCCTGCAGATTCCTGCTGGCATATTTCAAAACCTGTGAGAGGCCAGCCATACCTGTCTGGGCTGGAGCTGATCCCTGACCTTCACTCAGTGCTACTTGGTTTTCTCTGATAGCTGGGTGAATGATTGCTAGCAGCAGTAAATGATTTACTCCATGTACAGCACCGCCTGCTAGAGAGGCATATCCCTTGTTACGCTGCAGAGAAAAAATATTTCTATAGAGCCACAAAGATTATGAAATTAATTTATTATTTGCATAATAAATAAATAAAGGTAAGGGTAGTGGTGGTCAAAAAAGCTTATGATTCCTTTTAACATGGCCAAAGATAAAATTGGGGAAAGTGTCCTTATGTTCATAACTACAGAACACATTGCTGTGTTCACAGCAGAAAATAGTGTATGTTTGGCAGAGCAGCTTGATCCAGAATGCCCAGCTACATTCAGGCAGGTTTGGTGTTTAGTAAAGCAAACCTCCTGTTTGTTTTGTTATGTATTAGGGCATCTTTTCCTCATAATCAAAGCACTGCATGTTTTTCATGTGTGGATCATTGCAGCCCCACAGAGCTGACTCCTACCATCTGGTCCCTGGGAAGATGTGGGTTATACAGCCCAGAGGTGAGAAAAACTGCATATGTTGCTGGAGCTGCCTGTCTTGCTGCAGGAGGCACTGGTTCATTAGTTTGCTAGATCTCTTCGCTTATAAATCCAAGTATCATTGGGACTGAAGGCAGATAACTCCTTTGGCTGTGTTATAGGCCCTCATACAGAATGGAATCTTTGGTGTATTATCTTTTAACTTCAGCTGGATTTCTTAGTTGTTAAAAAGCCAAGTATTTAAAAAGAAAGGAGAAGATGGCATTTCTCTCTTCATGGGGTCACTGGGAGCAGCAGGATAGGCCACACAAGCCACTAATGCCCTCAGAGCTTCTCATCATGCCACCACAGGCCCTGGACACTGAGGCACTCCAGATATAGGACAGCCTTGGGAAACCAAGTAATGCAATTACTAAAAATCGGAGCCAGCACTATACTGTCTAAACTGAGGGAACTCTAACTTTTGACCTTATAACGAAGACAGAACTTTCCTGCGTGGTGCATTTCTACTCTTTTTCTTGAAAAATGGATGAAATTTAACCTCACTTCCAACAGCTCTCAATTTCTGTGCTGAAGAAATTACCTTCTGCATCTCCTTCTGAGGTGACCTGACTGCTGATAGTGAGACTACCGGAAAATCACTGCTCGGCACTGCACAAATGAAGTTCTTCTCTAGTGACAAAAAGAGGATCATAGTGCCCAGTTCTGCCATTACTTGTCCCCTATGCAAAACCTGTATACTGATGACATAGGCTTGCAAGTAGTTCTGGAAAATTTTATTTACAACTCTACTTTATTATGAATTTGGAATGAAATCTGAACAGTGGGAATGAACATCAGAAGGATGTTGAGAAGGCTGGTGAAACTCCACATGATTTGTGGTACCCTGCCTGAGGTTTTTGCAACTTGCCTGTGGTGATATCGTCTTATTGTTCTGATTTTAGCATCACAATCTATCCCTTAATATTTACCAGCAATCAGTACTCAGATGAGGTTGACCATCCCTCCTCACAGAACACCTCCCATGAATATCATTTGAGGAATTGACACTGGGCACTGTTTGATTAGATGTGACATAGCTGTGACAAAATCCCATTTGATGCAGTCTAATAGGAACTCATATGCTCCCATCCTCCATGAAACATGTAATCCCCTTACCCACTATTGTTTTCAGGCCTTCAGATCTCAGAGATTTATCTTCCTGATGTCCTCTTTGCTGAGGCCTAGAAGCTGCTCCAAGACTCAATCAAACGTGTGAGTTGTGTGCCCAAAACACGCGCATTTCTAGTCCTGTCATGGACACGTGTCTGCTCATACAATGAGTTTGCTTTGGTGCTGGGCAATGGGATGACACAATGGGATATGTGGAGATCTTATTGAGAAGTGCTTCTCCTATGACCAAAATTTTGGGTGTCCATTCATGCCATGTGATGGGGAAGCATTCATTTTGGTCATCTTGCATCTTGGAGTGCATTTCCAGACATGGAATGGGAAAAGATCAGGGCAGATGGATTCTGAGTACCACTGCTGGGCTTTGTCCAGTGCCCAGCACAGCCTGCTTGGAAGCCAGGGCACAATTGCAATCAAACAGTCATTAGATAGCCATTAGGAAACATGCATTTGTTTAGTGCTAAGCATGATGTGAGGCAAATGATGGTTTCCTTGTTAATAAAGTCATATTCCCATCCTCATATGACACGTTTCTTTAAGGTGTCTCTTTTCTTGTCAACTGCAAAGAAACTTTTTGCAAGCTTTTGGTACCTGTGGAGGCTAACACCATCAGTATTATCAATGTTGGGCAATGCTGGTCGGTCTATCCAGCGGTCAGAGAGGACGATGATGATCTCCAGCCCCCATGAGGAAGGCAGGGCTCGTGGAACCCCGAGAACCGCGAGGTTTTTTGCGTTTTTGCGGTGTCTGGGCCACGACGGCGGAGCGGGTGCGGGTGCGGGTGCGGGAGGGTGGCGTACAGCGAGAGGAGAAGTGCGAGGGTGAGCCCGGGCGGGCCGAGCGAGGGGCCGGGGCCGAGCGGGGCTGAGGGGGGCCGGGCCGAGCGGAGCGGGCTGGGCCCCGCTCCCTCCGCCGCTCTCCGCCAGCCCCACCGGTCGGGGCCGCCGGCGGCGGCAGGCTTACTCAGAGGAATGTGGGTGGGACTCCCTCCTCCCCGGCGCCTTAAAACCCCGCTCGGACCGGCACACTCGCAGTCTCCCGTCCCGGCGGAGCGTCCCCACCGCACCACACCCGCGACGCCCGGGCTCGCTGGGCGCGCCGCCGGCCGGGCACGATGGTGGTGTGCGGCCTCGCCTGCTGGAGATGCAGGTGGCTCCTGCCCCTGCTGCTGGGCCTGGCCATCATCATGGGCATCATCGCCCTGGCGGGCCGGGGCTGGCTGGAATCCGAGTCGGAGCCCTACGTGCAGCAAGCGTCGCTGTGGGAGAGCTGCACGCGGGGCGAGGAGGACCTCAACTGGAACTGCGAATCCCTCATGGACTACGGTGAGTGAGAAGCCCTCCGAGGGACCTGGGGCAGTGGGTGCCAAGACCACTGACCTCCCATAACTCTGTTGTGGAGTAGCTGCTTCCTGGGATGGAGTTTCCGTCCAGAACCAGTATCCATGCTCTTTCGGGACTTAAACCAGCAATGAAACACGGGACTAGACTGCTCCAGAGCGATCTTTTTTAATCAGTACAACACTGAGAAGCCGGGGTGTTGGTATTTTGGGTTTTTTTCTGAAGTTATCGTGCAGCCAAAGTAAGATAGTAACTGGCTCCAAGTCTGTGTGTTTGCTTCCCCTCAGCTCTCGTCGGGCTGCCGTCGCACAGCCTTACCTGGCACCAGGCAGCTCCCTCCCTGTGCCGCTCGCCTCCCTGGTCGGATGGCAAGTGTGGAAACCTTCTTGCAGGGTGTCCTATGCAGAACCACACCTAGACAGTAGTAAAATGGTATTTCCCCGACCCTTTTCAGGGAGACAACCCCTTAATTTAACCCTCCTGGCCAAGGGAATGCAGCTATTAAAATGCCTCTTGATCTGCAGCTTAAAATGGTCTGATGTGGGTTTGCCGGCAGAAAAAAACATGCTCTCTCCTTTGTAGCTTTCTGTTGCACTGGGGCCTAAATCAGGGATAAGTGTGCGTCTGTTTTAACTTGCTTAGCTGCTTCTGTATCTGGCATCGCCACTGTAGTATTCTTACTGCACACTCTCAGTTTCTAGGTCTTTTGGGGGACTTTTTGTTTTATTGCTAGAACACGTGGGGCTGATTACATCTGCTTTTCCCTCAAACAAAATATTTCTGGACAAGTAAGCAGACCCGCCTTAAGATCCTGGATGAGGGTTCTTTAGGGACTGGGGGGCTGGAAGGGTGTGTTTCAACTGGGAGAGCTGGGACTGTTTCCCTGCGCAGGTCCCTTGCTGCCTGAGCACAGCAGACTCACTTCCAGAAGCTTTTCATTGCAACACTTTTCATTGCACAAGCTAAATCCTGAATATATTGTAAGAGAAGTGGCTTCATTTCTCAGCTGGGTGATGACTTTGGGCTTTACTGCAGGTGGAAGAATTCTGGCTAGTGAGGTGAAAATATCCATCTCCCCCATTAGACAGAGAAGAAAAGCTAGTGCAGGGTTGCCGAAACTTGCATTGCACAGGGGAAAAGTGATAATATAGTACAGCTGCTGGAATTTGTTTTCTCCTGTAGTGACACTGCTTCACACGTCCCTGAGTACTGATGGGTGTGTGCTTTGCGTCAGCCCTCAGCGTTGTGGGGCAGAAGTAATTTTCTGTGGCTTTTTTTCTAGTTAACAGACTGACAGAGAAGAACAGTATCTTTGACTTCAATTGTTTAAGCCAAGGCTTAAACAAAGCAAAACTTACTTAAATCCTTGGCTTATTTTTACGAATTTGCCTGTTCTCAAATTTTCATAACATCAATGCCACTGTCTACTCAAATAGTATTTACATCTAGAGACAGGATGTAACACATGAGTTCAGGTTTGATTTGTTTTGTTTCCTTTTCTTCTATGCTAATGCAATTAGTGTCAAAATAGGTGAGGGCATTTACAAAGGAAAAAATGCCTAGCAGGCATTTATAGCACTGCTGCAGGAAAATAAAGGTTAACTAATTGAGATGCATAACTTCTGTTTTGCATAAAATAATTGCTGTGCACTAACCATCCTGCACCTCTCCTGATGAAATGAAGACTTCAGAGTGGGTCTTCATTAA
Source organism: Aphelocoma coerulescens (assembly GCF_041296385.1). Lineage (NCBI taxonomy): Eukaryota > Metazoa > Chordata > Aves > Passeriformes > Corvidae > Aphelocoma > Aphelocoma coerulescens. Next base: position 60,405,029 of record NC_091016.1, on the reverse strand, counting down.
CAGAATGTTCCATTAGACAAATTCTTAATTGAGCTGTGGCATGTGTACTAGGAAGAGGAAGAAAAAAAGCAGGCGAGTCACTTACTTTAAATGAGGGGAAGGGGCAGGAAAAGACAAACAAAGATTTGCAAATAGGAGTGTCTCCTAAACTGCATAGCTCCTTAATGCACATTTGCAAATGCCACATAGAGGGAAGAAGTGAAAGGGAAAACGAAGAGTAGGGTGTCATGTGGTAGGGAGGCAGGGAGGGGATTTTGTTTAGAGTTCTGTACTGGTTTGTGTCTTGGAAGTGCCCTGGCTGGCAGCGTCTGTGTATTATCAAAATGTTGCAATGCAGAAGTGCTGTACTGCACAAGAATATGACTCAAGATGACTTGGTGTAGACCATTGCAGGATTTAACTGTTGACTGTGTGTTTAAAACGTATCAGTAAGCCATCAGCTATGCCAAGGATTATTTGCAGTGTGTTACTGGAGAGGATGATTGTCTTTATAGTGATGAGGTTGTAAGTTTAGGAGCAATATTTATGGGTGGCTGTGGCCTCCTGGTTCTGAATGACTGGTCCTAGTGACTTTGCTTTGAATTAACACTGTAAAAGATGGGCGTGTATGTGTGCAGTAAAGGTAACCCCATTAGGTTAACTCTTTCTTCTATTCCTAACAGCCAGTTGGTATTCATTAAGTACACACCAGCCAACAAAGGAAAAGGGAAGCATTCTTCTGGATCCTTAGTAAGTGCCGAAAGAAAAAAAAAAAAAAACAAAGAAAAAAAAAAAAAGGAAAGGAATCAAAAAAGGTGGAACCTAGAAGTAGGAGCCCAACCTTTGTGAATCATGTTTCACTGCAGCTGTGCCACTGTACCTGTGTCCCTAGAGGCATGGACTTTGATACCACAGATTATTGGTGAAACTGAGTGCATGTGGAGATTTCACTGAGGGGCCAGGTAAATAAAAGAGGAACGCTAAGTGTATGCTTACCTTTTCAATACACCTCTTCTCAGGCACACTTTTGCCTGATTTACAATGCCGGGATGCATTCAATACAAACGTTGTTTATAGTGTCAGCCAAGTGCAGGCACTCGGGAAATGCTAATGGGAGAGGTGTAGCAGTTGGTGTCCCTGCCTACACCCAGAAAACACTGCAACTTCCCGGTAAAAGATCCCAATGAACAGGTGAGGCTGGCGTCTCTGCCAGGGCACTTTGCTGGCTCCTGGGCAGGCACACTTTGCTGCTAACAATCCAGAGACTTTAAAAGTTGGAAATGTATAAGATTGTGTCTCTCCTCAGCTCTCAGCTGAAGCCAAGTTTGTACTAGAGGGCATGTATTTAATATTTTGGTAGTGTAGCGATTGCTTTTCTCGCACTCCTAAAGCCAAAACAGAGTAGTGATTTCCAGTATTGATTTCCAACCTGCCCTCCCAGAAATCCTTCGATTCTGGGCTCTTCTGTACTTGTGGTGGGTATATACATAGCTTCCTCTCACCAGTCATACTACCATGGAAGTTTGCACATTATCTGAGCAAGAAAGTAGGGCTGACAGTGCTCTTTTGCTCACAGTCCACTACTCCTTTATTACATCAAAAAAGGGAGATATTTTTTGATATTCTGTGTAATGGGCTCTTGAGACCAAACAAGAATTGCTACTGCCATTTATATACAGAAAAATATTACAGATACAGTGTAAAACTGTGCCCCATCTATGCTGGTAATGATGAAAATTTCTACCCTAAGATTCCATTTATTCACAAGCTAATGAAGTAGCTTCAGCTTCTGGAAGTGAATGAACAAAGATGAGAGTCTTGTTACTTCAAATCCTGTAGCAGCTAATCTTCCTGCTAGACTATTTTCACTGCTCTGTTATTGATTTCTAAAGGGAAATCTAGATTTAAATATCTTAGCCTGTAGAGATTCCGTCTCCTCCCTGGTGAGGCTGAGGCATGGCCAAATGAAATCAGGAAATACACATAACACTAAGGCACTGTTGCTTGCTTTCTTTTAATTTCATCATATTACTGGTGCTCATCATTATCATTAAGTAATCATGACCCCTCCTAGTTATTTGCATGATAACATTTGCACCTTAGTTCCTTTCCATAGTAATCATTCATGTAATGTAATACTATGTAATAAAACTCTTAATCCTTCCTAATAATTATAGACCTTCTGCTTCTGAACAGTTGTTTTTTTAATGTTCTTTCAACACCACCTAATTGATAAATACTTTTCTGCTGATTAGATGCAAAGAACTTGACTATTCTTTGAGGCCAAGCTGACCTGGAAACACTAATACCCCCAGCTATTTCTCTGCTTTTCTGCTCTCCTATTCTTCTGCCCTCCTATTTAGGCAGCTCTAAATAACTGTGGTGTTCTTGGTTGATTTAATAAACAGACATCATCTTTATGTTTATTTTGCATAAGAAATACTCTCTCTGCCAAATGAATGGATCTGAGAATTTTTTATTTTTATGAGAAAGCTTAAATTCTGGCTAAATGTCTTATGAGTACAAGGTACTTTTGAGCACAAACCAGGTAGAAACTGAGGCTAATCTGTCATTCTCTGTGAGCTGGTCTCTCCAGCTTTTATGGCAACAAACAGTGAGAGGGTAAACCTGCACCTCTCCCCTCCTGGCAGCTGGGAGCTGTAGGGGGAGGATTTTTCAGGAGAGCTGGGTGCCTGTGGGGACTCAATCAGCTCTCAGAAGCCTTTAGGAGGAAAAGGAGCTGGGAAAGCCTGACTTGACAGATATTGGGATGAGGGGAATCCTGCATGGAGAAAAACCAATTTCAGTCTTAGCCCTGCAGCAGCCCCTCTGCTGAAAACTCTCCCTGTCGGTGGGGTTGGCCACAGGTCTTGTGGATAAGGAACATCTCAGGGCTGCAACCTATGCTCTGGGAAGGTGCACCCTCCCACCCCAATCTCTCCCATCAGTCACTTATTAGAAGACTTTTATATACACACGATGTAAGAGAAATTTCAAAAATTAACCAAAAGTCCAGACGTTTTTGCTGCTTTTCCTGTGATTCCCACGGGAGATCAAATGGCTGGCTGACAGTTCGATGGCTGACTACACTCATCCAGCCCAGAGCACACCCATCTAGTCCTGTGGCCAGCACCTATGACTCAGTCTTATCATGTCTTGTCAGCATCAACCTGCTGCTAAATGCTGTTGGAAAAGATAATCCAGCAGGAGAAAGAGAGAAGGTGCCAGGTCACCAACACAGAGCTCTGTCACACATGAGCACAAAACTCACCGAATTTCATAACAATGGTGCCTACTGCTTCCTTGCTTCTGAAGACCTGAAGCAAAGCTGGGCTTGATATTAATCTTCCTGACAAGATATCTCCTGCAGCAATATGTGTTATCATTTTCTTTTTGCCAGAGACAAGAAAATAAATCACTGTGAGCAGAGCCAGGGCTGACCTGTATCCAAAAGCTTATCACACTTGTAAGGACAGTACAGATGATATAAAAATGGCAGAGAGAGCACTGTGGGCATTCTGCCTTGTACTCTTCCAGTTGTGTTTGTGTTGCACCAAACCTCAAGGTGTCTAACATGAAGGTGTATTTGAATTTACAATCTAAATTTTATCAAACAGATGCCACATTTGTCTTCCTACACCTTGTCAGCGTAAATAATGCATCTGAAAGGGAATATGCTATGATAACTAAGTGTTCCTTCTTGTTGTGCTTTTTTTTCTTCTTAATAGGGCAAATATTGATAAATAGCTTGCCTAGATCATCTAGTCTGAATTGGTTTTCCTGGGCTGGCTGTATGTAATGGTTACATATCTTGCATATCTCTTTATATTAGTTATCACTAAAGTAATCCTGTTGTGGAGACAATATTCAATACCTGCTTTAGGTAAGTCAGACACTGTTTTGTATGAAAGATTTTATCGAACCACTGACGTAGCTCTAATCTCTAGACACTCATCAGGTCTCCTCCCTGTTCTTCCCCTCAGCATTCCCTTAGGGAAGGGGTATGAAACATGCACAACTACTTGAAGGAGAAGTAATTTGAAAAGGTTTTACTGTCTTGAGTAGCTACAGGAAGGGAGAGGGGAAAGAAAAACCTTTTTCTTGTCTTTTCTATGTCAGCTTTATTGTCTTCAGGTGGCAGTGGTAGTGGCTGGGAGTTTTGGGCAGAGATTTGGCTGATGGATACCTGCTGTATTTTACTTTTGTTGTTGGATTAGGGGAGAAAGAAACTAGTTCAAACAGATCTATTTAAAATAGCTGTAAAACAATGCTTTGGTTTCAGATAGCAAATTGCAGAGAAAGAATGGAGTCTACATTGAATGCAGGATACCTCCGAAGTCACTTCAGCTGTGTTGGAATGGACAGCTATGATGAAAGAGAACTTTTTTTAAGTGTTCTGACCTAGATCTCACTGGCCTCTTTATTCCTACATTAGAGGGAGCTCAGGATCCGGCCCTACCTCTGTCTAAGTGTGTGAAAGTAGAAACCCACAATATGTAGATGTGGGAATTGAACTGTGATGACAGCTGACTGGAAAACAAAGCACTAGCCAGTATGGTTTGGCCCCTATGGGCAGGTATCCTGCCTCCAGGGCAGGAACACCTTTGCTTGTCGTTGTTTGCACTGGGTTAACCTAAATTACTTGGTTTCTGAAGAGGACAAGGTGTGTGAGGGCCTTTTCACAAGGTCGTGTTACTGCCAAGGTAGAATTGCTGGCTGTTTTTCTAGGAGGTTTCCCTGCCATTGTTGCCTTGGCACTGTGCTATGGTGGGTGAGTTCTGGATGCTGGTGCTGCTCTGTAGGAATACAGCCACTCGCTCCATGCCTGAGCCTCTCCAGCATGCAGTAGCTTGATACCAAGCAGCTTGATACACCCTGTTCCAGCAAATGTTGAAGTAATGATTCAAAGAGGGCTCATCAACTTTTAACTCAGATTTTATTGTTTCTCCTCCACATGCTACATTTTAGCTGTGAATAGATACTTATTTTCAAGAACTTTCTTTTTGTCATCTTTTCAGCTATTCCGAGTTTATTTCTTTATGGTCGTGCTAATTTTGCTCCACATGCAGTATTCTTGTCATAAACAACCAGAAGTTTTGTGCAGACAGTACTGTTATTTTCCAGCAGTTATCTCCTGTGGTGGTACCCTCTTGTCTGCTTTCACACTTCCCTGTGCATGGAAGTGGTTTTGTAAACTTGCATATCGAACAGGAACTGTAATGATAAAGGGCACTGTCAGCAGTTGTGTGCCCTATGTGCTCAGATGTCTGTGGGTGTCTTACAGATAGGTGTTATCTCTGTTCTGTGCTGCACTCTATCCCCCTTTTCAGCAAGACAAGTTAGCAGGCTGGGAGTCCTGTGCTGCTCCAGCAGTGATGGTGCCTCCCTGCTCTGCTGCTGCGTACTTTGCAGGCATTCAGTATTGCTTTGACATAAGGACATGCTTCTTGCAGAAAACCATTTCAATAAAAAATGATTAAAGAAAACCAAAGAGCTGCAATGACCTACAGGAGAGTACTGCTGTGTGTAACATCTTTCTTGTTTTCTCTTCAAGGATGGGGGAGAGCAGCAGCTGCCACATACCTCGTTGGCTTTGTGATCCTGGTCATCTGTTTTGCCCTTGCAGTCATCGCGTTCTCAATCGAGATCCTCCGCTTCAACTTTGTGCGAGGAATTGGAGGCCTGCTCTTTGTTGTTGGTAAGGCTGGGCACAAAGAAAAGGTTATTTTAGATGTGAAACTGGCATCAGCAGAAAAGCATGTTAGATGGAGCCTCCCTTACAAAATTAGCCGCCTTTGTCTGGTTTATGACTCATTTTCATGGGAAACAAGGGAAGGTTGATTTGCCCTCTGAGAGTTTAATGGTTAAGGAAGCTCCAGTGGCCTTTGTCAGTTCACTTTCCCAAAAGCACTCTGTGGGGACACCCAGCACCTTTGACCCTGCATTTCACATGCTAAGACTTAAGACCTGAGAGCCCCGGGTGCTTCCCACCTTTCTGATGGGGGAGGAGGAACGGGGCTCGGGGAGGAACTGGCTCGGCAGGGTTCCTGCTGCTGGCTGTGGGACAGGGCTGGTCACGGCATGCAGGTATGTGCCTCAGCAACCTGGCAGTGGCAACTGCAGCTGCTACAGCCACATAGGCGTGGTGATGTGCCTGGGACAGAAGTCACGCACTTCTGTAACAATGCAGATTTGATCACAGGTCTGAAGCTAATCCTTACATATCTTAGGTATGCACTTCTCTCCAGGTACCTTTTTTTAGTGGGAACTGTAATATGTTCACTGTAACTTACTCCTGATTTTCTTTCTTTTCTCTCTCTAGCTGTATTCCAGATCATTGGCTTGGTCATTTACCCTGTGAAATTCACAGAAGAAATTCCACTGACGGGAGATAACATGTTCAGCTGGGCCTATGGCTTTGGCTGGGCCAGCACTGTTGTCGTAATAGGTTGTGCTTTCTTCTTCTGCTGCCTCCCCAACTGGGAAGATGAAGTCCTGGGAAACATCAAGCCTACCTATTACTACTCCTCCCCAGAGAGAGCACCATACTTAAATTGAAAGATTAGGTCCAAGTACAGTCAACTGTCAAAACAGAGGAGTACCTCTGATGTACATTTGGTGTGATTGGAGGAGACTGAAAAAACTCACCTTATTTTGCCAGAGTATTTCTTCCAATATATCTGGCAATAAATTAGGAAAAACATTGGCATCTTAAACCAAATAGATTTTACCTGAAGTATTATTTACATATTCTCATGTCAATTCAGTTTGGGTGGTTTACTTACTCCTTCCCCTCCCAATTAATTGAGTCATCCTTATTTTATTCAAACATTTGCTATGAATAAAGATGATACTGTTTCAAGTGTAGAAAGGAAAATGATTAAAAGGATTTTAAACAACCCAATTGTGGGTCCTGCGAGATGGGTTGGCTTTTCCACCTCTGACAAAATTGCTTTCAATGGACCTAGGAAAAAACACAGCCTTCCAAAGAAGGCTTTTTTCTTCTGTCAAAGTCAGTCCCAAGGAAAGGACTTCCCTGAGACTATCAGTCACCTGCTGCCTAAAAATCTTTTCTCATTCCTGTTACTGGACTGTTGTTGACTACTAGCTATTTGAATTAAGAGGAAAATAAAATTAAAATTTATTTTCCACCAATTGCTGCTGTTGGACAAGGTCTCTTCCAAAGCATGGAGCTGGTGTGTATAGCATAACAGTGGCTAACGTAACATTGGTGGGTTTGTGGCCACAGCAGGACTTGTGATGGAATCACATATTTATGTTGTTATAGATTCAGATGTTAAACTACACACATTTTTACATGGTATTTGAGGGATGCTGATTTAGAAAGTATAATTGAGCAGAAACATAAACTATTCTATTTGTCTACCTTTGTAAAACTGCAGTTTTAATTATCAGTGTGCTTTGGAGGGAAGCCTTTGCAGAAGGTGTTTAAAAACCTCCGAAAGTTTCTAACACTGTAGGTACCTCAGAGTTTAGTAAACTTGGGGCTGCTCTGTGAATGAGTAGGGGTAACAGGTAGAAATAGAAAGGCAGTTCTGTGAGCAATTTACATATGCAAACTTCATACAGACACCTGTTTTGGAGTAATCTGGCTGGCTCCTCATTTGTGTTGCTGTAGCCAGCAATTCCAACTAAGTATTCCAGCAAGGCATAGCTGTGTCTGTGTTGGTCATGGACCTGCAGCATCTTACAGCAGCTTTAATTATGGTCTATAATCTTTGTCAGGGCTTTGTTCAGCTGGGGAATAAGGAAGTTCATTTTTTGAACTCCTCTTCCAGCTATGGGAGAAGTAGCTTTAGCAGAGACAGACTGAGGAGGGTACAGGTGGGGTGGAAAGCAAATGCTGCATGTTACTCTGTTATTTCTTACTCTCATGAACCTGGTACTTAGGAGAGGGTGTGTGGGTATGTGTATTCATACACATGTACAAAATAGAACTTAAAAACCATTAACCAACAGACTGTAAAGCTAAAGTAATTTACAACTAATCTTTTGCAGTGCCCTGTATTTCTTGTATTATATATTGTATAGCTTTCCATTTTGTAACACCTTTTTCAATTTGATAATGCATGTGATCTTGTTTTAGAGAGGCCAGGTGATTCCTGAAGGTCCCTTTTAGGCCTGTATTTTATAACTTTACAGAGCACAAATGTCTGCAGACTTCAGAATTGTGTTACGAGCTCAGTTGTGGCATATACAATCAGTTGTATTTATGATTCTTGCTGAATAAGAGAGTTCTGTGACAAACATGTCCTTTTAATTTTTTTCCCCCCTTTTCTGTACAGTACTGGCTGGTGGGAATACTGTGTAGACTTACTTGTATCATAAGTAATGATAGTACTTACTTCTAGTGAATTCAAAACACAGCAGAGAATCTCAAGTTAGGAAAATCCTTGCACAACTAAAGCTGAAAAGGAGGAAAAGTAAAAAAATGGACACCTTTTCTAGTGACAGGGAAGATGGTATGGTAATATGGTAATTGGATTTAGCAAAATTTAAGTCTTCTGTATGCTTTTTTGTAAGCATTGGCATAACTTGTCAAAAAAGCACAAATGTAAAATAAACTTGGCTCTGAATATACTGGGAGGGGTAGACGCATAACCAGCATGTTACACAATTAAGATGTTCCAGAGAAAGCTATTGCAAATAGTCATTAATTACTTTCAAGTGATATTAATGTATGTGACACTCCTTTCAAATGTGGTGGCTTAATTAAAAATGTTTTAACCGATGGTTGTAGAAACTTGGTGGTGTTTGTGGTTCATGGATTAATTTCATAAGATCAAACAAATAAGCCATTATTTTCTTTTCTTAATGTGAATATCAGTATCCATAAAGTGTCAGGTCAATAAAATGAAGTTAAACACCTCATGTCCGGGAGGCAGCAACTTCATTTTCCAGTCAAATAAGCTTCAGTATACACTGCAAAACATCTGTGCATTTTCATTGAAGTGCCAGGCATAGAATGTTCTTTGCTAAATCAAAACCTCTCAAGTGCATCACAGCTTAAGGGAGAACTCTAAACGTTTTAAATACACGACTGTCTGCAGGAGGTCTCGGGTGTGGGAAGTCTGTTTTTATCAAAACTGTTCCAAGGGCCTTTCCTACACTGATCAAGAAATTTAAATAGTGAAAAAAAGATGGTGTACTTGCCTGTTATTTTCAGTGGAAGGATGCACTTCTGCCATGATTAGAAACTGTCCCACTTCTAACCTCAAATTATGCATGGCCCATATGGTAGCCCTGTCCTAGTGGCATTTTTAAAGAGAGCAAATCAGTCAGTCACTACTGTCTTACACCAGTCTGTGGCTTCAGATTTCTGGAAAGACAGGTTCATCATTCTCCTGTTTGTTTTTTTATCTGTCCTCTTCCCTAAATGCCTTAATTTTAAAATTAATTTACTACTCTGGCTTCTAGTGCCTTGCATGTGCTTCTTTTTGGGTTTTGATTCCATGTCTCCCCCTTTTTAATTACTTTTAATTTTAAGTAAATAAATAGGAAAAATATTTTGGTTCCTTTTAGATTTTCCTAAATGCTCTGAAGATAATTGCAGGGTTTCTGTAATGCCCTTCTTTCAACAGGAAGAAAATTTGTACTCCTGTTTACCTACCAGTCTGTATTAAGCTGCAGCCTAAATCTGTGCTCACTAAAATCACATGAACATCTCCAGTGAGCTTCAGGCTGCATTGTTGCTCCTTCTAATCCGACCCGGGAGAAGAGAGAGCAGTTCAGAAGAATCTGAGCACACTTGGCCCTTTTCTCAGGGGGAGTTATGAGCAATCAAAAATGTGCATGACTGAGTACTAGGGAAGACTAATTGACCTGAATGGGATGATTAATGCTTAAATCTCATGGATATGGCAAACAGCTGCCACACCCCACTGGGATTTTGTATTTTTAGTTGACGTAACAAGTGACTAATTTTTTAGACAGTTCATTGACAAGATAGAACTCTAAAAGACTATTTACCTTACCTTTACATCCTGCATACAAGGCCTTTTGGATGTAGAACACATACATAAATCAAGGGAGTGTAGTAACAGATCATTCGGGAGGGGGGAGGGTTGTTATGGTGATAAGCACTCCAGAAACAAAAACAACCGCATGCTAAAAGAAAATACTGCACACACACTCACACACACAAAGAGAGTTGCTGAGATCACTGAGCACTTACAAACTAATGACCCAAGCACATATATCTATGGAAACCAAAACGCTTTAGGAAATGCATGAATGCATGACATTTGAGAGAGCTGAGGTGCTGGTCCCACAGCTCAGAGCAGTGGGAGCTACTGGCAATATGGAAAAGCACCCTGAAAAAAACAGGTTAACCTGTGCCAGTAGGTGAAGTTGCACAGATGTTTAAATAAACTTGGGAGATGATACTCACAACTAGAATAAAGTCAAATCAAATCTGGAGGATGCATTTGTCAAAAATAGGGATGCTGAGTTTCTGAATTTGATTCTTGTAACAGGCATTCGGTACAGGAGTAGCAAAATCCGTGTGCAGTGGGTTCACAGAACCACTGTTCTGTGTTACTGCAGTAACGTGTTAAATGCCAGTGTTACTGCACAGGTGCAGCAGTTTATATGTGTAGATCTCATCTGCTGCACGTATGCAGTGTATTTATGAGATAATTCCAATGACTCCATGGTGCAGGTCTGCACTGGTACAGTAGGCAGCCTTTTGTCTGGGATTCCTGGTGTCCTAAGGTGTGGGCAAAGCCGCATCAGCTATGAAGCTTAACATCTAGAAATTCCAGGCAAAAATCCAATGCCCTCAAATTTTGACTCTATAAAATTATATTTAAATTACTTGAGAATTGTTGGAATAATCCAAAGAGTTTTTTTATTAGGATATTTGAATGCATAAATTTAATAAGGCTGTATTTATAATAAAGACTGCAGAAGAAAACAGACAGACATGCCTGGAGCTTTATAATATAAATATTACAGCTATAAACAACATAAATAATAATCTGTGCTAAGAAATATGCTTTATATAATATAATTAATAAATAGAAATGAATTATGTTCCTCATGGGTTCTTCTTTGCAGGATTGGATAACACTAGAAGAGTTGGTATGGCTGCTGCTTTTTATTTATCTGTGCGAATGGGGACAACACATACTATTTTTCACAGAGGTCTTTGTGAATACAGAATATTTTATAAGCATCAAAGCTTGCTAAGACTCAAGGTGATACATTGGAAATCAGTGTTCACTGAGTTTGAGATGGCCCAGAAAGGTTTAGAGTGAGCACTCACGAAACTGTGAACATAAGAGCTAGGTAAGTCCTGTCCTACAGTGTGCTGCCCTGGGAAATGATCATGGGCTGCAGTAGCCTAGTTTGATGGGCACAATCCTGAATACACACGGAAGCATATGACTGGGGCAGGAGCTAACCTGTGGCCATTACAGTCCCTTTTCAGGAAATAGCCTATTTTTAAGCTCTCTTTGTGTTAGCAATACCTTACAAGAGGAAATAGAACTTTTAATGAAAAAAAATTTAGGTGAATTGTTATATATGACAATTAACTTCTGACTTGAAATAGAAAGACAAAACAACTTGCAAAACAAAACTTGGGAAAGTCATAATTGGCATCTGGTATCAAGATAGTAAGTTGAAAATGTTGCTAGGAGACCTCCATTTCAATTTCAGCCCTCTTGTCAAATCAATTTCATATCAAACATTTAAAACTGAAGAGGTAATTTCCATGTAACATTAGTTTTGGCAAAATCCTACTTTTGGCTAGAGAATCTCAAAGTGAATATTCCTGGCTGAAACCCTTAAAGACATGCTTGGTGTGCACGTCATATCTGTAAATCTCAGAGTGTTTAAACAAGTAGCTATTCGCAACTGACCCACAAGGCAGAGCAGATAAAAGCCATTTCTTTGACAGAGAACTGTAAGTAGCAAGGCTGTGGCACCTGGGAATTACCTAAGTGAAGCTGATTTTATTCCTCTCCTAAGGCAACTGAGCTTTATGCTTTACAAGGAGTTACTGTTATGATCCACAACAACAGGACAAGTATTCAGTTAGCTTACCTATGCCACAGAAAAGTTGTGGAGCCCAAAGCAAGTAGCTTAAGTAAAATCATCCCATATGTGGAACAGGACTGTGCTGTACCATTCTAACTGCTTGCTCACAGGTTCATAAAATCCCTGTATGCAACATGCTGTGATTCTTTCATTCTATGATTCTGTGTGCTCACCAGAGAGCTTGTGCTCCTTACAGCCACTCAAGGAAGATATGGACACTCACAATGGTTACAAGTGTCCAGAGGCCATCTCAGCTCCTAACTGAGTAGTTGATTTACAGGACACCCTTGATTTCAGCCTTTTGCCTGGAGAAGGGGGAGTTGACTGAACTGATTAAACTTCTACAGAGCATCTGTAGGAAATACCTGGGGATTAAACCTTGTTACAGTATGGAGCTTATCATGTCCTTTAGCAAAAACTAGCTGACAATTAAATCCATGCTCAGGCACACAGAGTCTTTGTACTTTCCTAATCTTGTGTTTTCCTTATTTGTGTTTTCCTAATACAGTCTTGAATTGCTTACATAAATGACAATCCTGGATGCCACCCTGTGTTTGCATCTTGGGTGTTAAAACTTATTCATTTGAACATGTAGTCTTGCTAAGGAGAGGAAGAAAGCCCTTTTGAGCCTACTCTTTGTCCTGTCAAGGCAAGCCTGCTTTGCTGACAAGATCCAGCCAGCACTGTATGTGGGGCAGGCTTTGGAGGTCCTGCAGCAAGCTGGTCCTGGATGACTCTTGCTAAAAATCTTAACAAAACCCTGTGGGAATTCTCCTCTGAGCTCAGCAGTCGGTGAACAGAGGAAGTATGCAACATCTGCAGAGCTTTCCTGTGTTGTGTGGGACAAATAGAGGAAAGCTTTCCCAAATGCACAGCAGCAGGACTGAGCACCCACTATTCACCAGGTCATCATAAGCATCATGGAGAAGCATCATAGTGCCTGGCCACCACGGGAGAGTTCCTCAAAAAGGGTTGGTGTGGGCAAAACTACAGGATCTCAACTGCATGCATTTTTGTAGGAGGGTGTTTTTATTTTGCAAAGAAGTAAAGTCATGTCCTGTTCAGAATGTATTTCAAGTGTCCTTTTAATTAATGTAAAGGAATTGCAGCTTGGATTACCCTGTGAACACTCCTGATGGCTAAAGGTCCTTTTCTACATGTGCTTGCTATGGATGAAATATTAATCACATGGAGAACACTACTGCCTTACAGGCAGGGTACAGGGAATGATCACAAGGTACAATTTGGCTGACTGAATTGCATCACTGTATAGGCTGTGGTTGTAACAATAACTGCAGTGCAGCCCTTTCCAACGGGAAACTGTAGATTGGCATTAGCAGAAAAAGAAAAGGACTTATGGTTGTAAATATATTAATAAATATAGTAGTAATAGTTACAAGATTTATGCTCAGAGTCACTTATTAGATGTAAGGTAGCACACAAGAGAACAGATCATAAAATAATCTTAGCAAAGCTTTTAAAATCCAAACTCTGGGGACTTCTTATTTAGGAGCAGTGTGAACATCAAAGAATGAAAATGTGCTTGTTGCAAAAGTCATGCACCACATGCACCACAGCTGGTCAGCTTATGCCAATCCAGTCATTTATCTAGCTTAGCTGACCAGACCAGAGACTAAAGGTGAATGAAAATATGCTGCCAGTGACTTGTTAGCTTCTTCTTTCACTAAGAAAACCATTTGTGTCTTGGCTGAAAAAGGCATATTTTTAATTCTAACTCTAATGCTGTAGAATTGTTTGTTTTATCAATATCCTCCTGCTTACTTGGTTACCTCAAGTAATAATGAAAATTCATTAGCAATACTTTTAGGTGCAGAAAGTGTGCTACAATCTAACAGTTTTAGCATTGATAATATATCTTCATTTTCAACAGATGATTCTGGTGTTAGCCAGGAGGGACTATCCACAGACACTGGAGGAGAACAAGCATTTGCTTTCATGTAAACACCCAGCTTGTACATTGTAAAAGACAAAGCATGGAGAAGGTAAGTCATCACTTCATTTAAAGTTTCCAATCATTGTTCCTTGTTTGCCACAGGAGTATCAGAATTACATGAGATAGATACATCATTTTGTCACCTTTGGATATATCTCCCTCTCTACTGTTCAAGGTATCACAAATTACCCTTTTACTGAATGTGAAGATTGCTTGTAATTCTAAGTTACTTAAGGATGACAGAGGTGGGCAAGACACAGAAACATCCGTGGTGACTGAATGCTACTCACCTTTCTTTCACAATGTGATATTGCTCTCTGTGGTATCACCTTGCAAATGCTAGCATTTGTGAGAGTATGCATTCATCCACAGGTGAGCTGTAATAGAAACTGCTGACAAATCCTTCAGTAAGTGCCTACCTGAAAAAGGGCTGAGCATTCTAAATTCAGGGAGGGCCATTTTAGTCCTCAACAGACATTGGCTCTCAAATGCATGACAGTACCTCTCTTCATACTAGATTTCAGGGACAAAGTTGCTTTAATTTGATTTGCCTATTTCCTTATAAAGCTGTAATTTTGTGAAAGGTTGAAACTTGGCAAGAGACTAGATATAGAAAACTGAGTGAAGGCTTGTCTACACTCTACTACCACATTCATGAAGCCATCTTTTAAAAGCCATTTAATATCAAAACATGTGTTCTCTCAAACTTTTAGACTCTATTGTGCCCACTTCTACTTCAGCTGTGGCAACAGAAAGAACATGCATATACAGACTTGGACAGCTTGCAGGTACCAGCATAGTGTACTAAGGTTGAGCTTCTAATGATATTTTTTTAATGTAAATATTTTTTTAAATCATGCATAAGAAATTATATACTGCAGTGTTATAAAACAGGTAAATGATATTTTAAACATTAGGTTAATGATAACTGAATTTGTGGAAAGCATAAATGTGGACTACAATGGAAGATACATTCTATTCTAAGGGAATTGTTGTTCCCTAAAGTTTACTTTACAAAAAAAAGGTGAGATTGGTCCTTATTTCCAACTCAAAACAGCAGCTGAGGTGTCTTCATAGTTGGCTATGGCTTTCAGCAACACTCAAATTCAATGGCCAAAACAGTAAAAAAGTCTCCTGCTCTCACAGAAGCCTGTTGGATACCCCTAATGGACCTAATGGACAACCACAGGGATATTGGACTGTCTGTGCCACAGGACAGCTGCTGGCAGGATGCTTCAGCTGGCCAGAATGAGAGATAACGCAGCCACACCACTGCTCATCTACCACCAGGCTAATGAGGTATCTGATGTGAGATAACACATGCTGTCATATTAACTTCTTCAAACCAAATTCTTCATGGAGTTACTGTTTCTTCACTGTGTTGCAGCTCATTGTTGTGGATGTTCCAGTTTGGTTCTCTGCAAGCTCAATGCCTCTTCAGGCACAGAGTATCAGTGCAATGCAAATTATTAATTTCTTTTATTTAGGCCATTATTGATTTATGAGTATTAATTCAGAAAAATGCTGTGGAGTTTGCAGTTCAAAACCAGTTCATGGCTGTCACATTGCACCATGAGAGCTGCAATACAACAGCAAATTTCTTTGAGTAAATGTGGTCAGTACTTGGATGCAGCCCCACCTGACAAAATCCACCATGCGAGCAAAGGATACTTTGCATCCTCTGGGCTTAACTGTGTTTCACACAAACCAGCTTTGATCAAGGGCTGCAGCTGCTTTCACATGTAAATGCATTTGGGCCCTACCAAAAGACTAGGTTGTAGCACGTGTTAGTTCAAAGGGAGAGTGCAGGGAACACAGCAATATCGCTTCGGAGCTGACAGACAGAAAACTCTGTCCTGCACTCCCAGGGCATAGATGGCTCATCCCTGCATTGCTCTCAGTAGCCACAGACAGGCTCTGACAGGCCCCAGGCAGTGCATGTACAGCCAGATCCACACACAGGGAGTGTTTGTGAGGCTCAGCCAAATCAAAACTTGTGTTTTGTTCTCCCAGTAAGATATCCAGGTCATACTATATTTTTAACAATAAACCTTGGTTTTGTTTTCCTCTGTACTTATGCCCCAGAAGGGGAAGAGAGGACAGTCACAATCTTTATTGTCTTAGCTTTATAACAGCTGTGGGAATTTCTTTAATTGCAAAAAATAAGGTATGGTTTTATTTTTAAATGGCGTCCAAGAAAGACAACTTACAGCCTCCAGGTGGCAAGTTTCAGAAGCATCTGCCATGTCACGCAAATCGTTCCCTCTCATCTCTGCTTTCACCTGCTATAGTGCAAATACCTTAGAAGATAGAAAGGTGTAAGCAGAGCTCTGAGATGCTCCTGCTGGTGGGAATGTCAGGAAGGAAAGTGTTAAATGCTGAGGGTAAACAGCTCCTGATTTGTTACTTAGTCAGCAGGGCAGAGAAGATCCCACAGATAAACCCAGCCTCGAAGCTTCTCCCCAGCTCAACTGGTTATTGCTCAGCGGCAGCTCTTACTCATCTGAATCTAGGTGGAGCTCCTTCCCTCCCTCCATCCCTCCCTCCCTCCCTCTCTGCCGTGTCTGTCCTGGCTGAAAATCTTTTCTCCAACATCTGCACACGTGCTCATAGGTACGGGCACCACCTTTCCAGGAGCTCTGCAGGAGCACCCATTGCTTTGCATCGCTGAGCCTGTGGCAGAGAGGGACATCCTCATCCCCCCCCACCACCTGCCCTGAACCATGGTGAAGTACGGCCTTGACTACACTCGCTGCAGATGGATCCTTCCCCTGCTCCTGGGCATAGGAGTCATCTTCGGTATCATTGCACTGGCGGGCAGGGGCTGGCTGGAGTCGCAGACCTTGCCCTATGTGCAGCAAGCGTCGCTGTGGCAGAACTGCAGGAGGCCTGACCAGGGTGGGGAATGGAGCTGCGAGTCCCTCATGGGCTACGGTAAGTGCCTACAGGGGTGGTGGGGAGCAGGCTCTGAAGCAGAGGGTCACATCCCCCAGATCACCTCCCCTCAGCTCTCCTAACTCTATCACCCAATACCTGGCATTTATATATGAAGCCATGGGCAATAGGGACTGTCACTGAAATACACCAAGGCTTTTGACTAACTGGGTGAAGAAATAAATGCCCTCACACCCCTGTGCAGAAAAAAACCTAGCGGATTACATAGTACATAAAAACCCACACATGGTATTTTACCAGTGCAGAAAATAATACAGGATTTTCTTCCTCTCTTAGAAGAAGCTGGTAACCTCTTCTCACTAATCACTGCTTTTCAGAACTTAACGGCTACTGGTGATCAAACATCCAAACAACAAGTTGTGTGGGTAAGCCTGGCGTTAGTGTGACAAGCAGGTCTGAGTGCCAGGAAAAGGGAGGTAAAAATGTAAGATGGTAGGAAGATATTCCCAGGGAGTGTCAGGCTACAGAATGCTGCCCTGAAACTGCTCCAGTAGGTGGGTCGTGTGAAAGAGTCTCCTTGTGATTATGAAAGAGAGCTTTAAGAGATGAAAGGATTTCTTGTTCGTACTAAGTTTTGGGGAAGTATGCTATTAAACATGTTGACCCAGGTACAATCTTCAGCTTAAAAAGATGTAAACCACAAGTGTGGGAGAATACCCCAAGAGAAGGGTCACTCTGGATGTGCTCTGTTTCTTTTTTTTATTTCCTTTTTCTTTTTTTTTCTGTATATTTGCTGTTGGACATGGTCTGAAACAAGTAATTGTTAATGAAGGGCTGTTAGCCTGAGCAGGGAAGAAAGTTCAAGAGTTGTTACAATTTATGCTAATTCAAATTACAAGGAAGAACCTTTTCTCTAGGGCTCAGAATCTCAGCTGCTCTTGTTAAAAGTAAGCGTAAAAGCACTTGCTGAAGCAATCTCAGGGATCATTTATTACAGCATTTCAAAATTGTTCCTGAAGGTCTATTGTACGTCATGAAACTCTACCTTCTATGCACAAAATTTAGCTGTAATGAGTTAATTGTAGCAGGCCTCTGTGAGTGTAGGGCTCCAGGCATGGCCAGCTCCACTGAGCATCACCATCCAGTCCTGCTCTGTGGCTGGGCTCCAGCACCAGCTCTGTGGCTGGGCATAAGTCAAGCCAGCAAATTGGCCTCTGCTACATGGCACTTGAGAGCAGGAGAGAGAACACGATGCTTAGTATAGGGCTTCTCAGTCCTGAGATTCCTCCTAAGTTTCCTGAAAAGTGAGCCCTTCTCTTGATCTCCAGGTTAGGCCCTGGAGAATGCCGTGAATGCCAGCTTTAACTGGATGGAAAACAGTGAGATGTTTCACCTTGCTTCTCTTGATAATGCAAGAGAAATTTCACCTTACTTCCAGGACCTATATAGGTGTTTGGCATTTCACTTCCTTCCTTATCCTTCCTCACTCTCATAGCCTTAAATCCTGCAGCTATATGCCCAGTTTCCCACTGGACAGCATCTGGAGACAAACCAGGAAGGTCATCCTCTGTCCTGCAATGTCTGGGGTTACCATGAATCTCATCCACAGTAAGTCCAGCACTTTTAATACAAACATGTTGGACTCAGTATACACATGCAGAACATTACCCAGTAGGTACACTGGAGTTTCCACTGATGCTTCTGAAAGCATTAGAAATGCTGTTCATGAGCTGCATGACTGCATTATGCCCTAAGTAGGCGTGCATCTATCATTTGACCTCTTCAAGGTGACTAAATACTTGGGAAGCCTAAGCAAATCCTCAAAATCCCCCTGGACAAAATTTCCAGGATATGTCTGGCACGATGGAGGCACTTAGCCAGTGAGAGAATATGAGAAGGCTGTAGGTAAACAATGTGTGCAAAGGCCAGGTAACAGTGGGCTACCCTGCCAGGCTTCTGCCTCAGACAGATTATGCCACTAAAATGCAGGTCTTGCCCTTCACAGGGATGACTTATCCCTGACCCAGGAGACTGACTGTTAAGGATGCAAACTCATGTCACTGTCCTGATCCTTTCCAGACCTTTCCTTCAGACACCTTCTCTCCAGAGGTGGGATGTGCTTAGATCCAGTCCCATTCTCCATTTTTCCTTGCTCAGTGACATGGGGTTGGGATTTTTCTTTTGTGACTCCCACCTTTTCTCATGCAGGGCAGAGATGGCTGATGCTGGTCTTGGATTCCACCCAAAAGACCAGGCCATAAGAGCATCTCACTTGTGAGCATCCAGCTTTTGTGTTGAGCCTGATTTTACCTGCCTTAGTGATGAAATACAGTGCTTTAGTAATTCTGGGATTACATTTATCCACTATGCTCTAGAAAGGTCATGGAAAACAGCATTCAGCATCATGTTCTGTGGGATGTTTAACTTTGTGCCAAGCTAAATACAGTGCTGGTTAAACAAAGTGTAATTACACGCCCTCCTGAGTGCAGAGACAAAAGATGTCATGTAAACATAAAGGACAGAAATGTTTTACATCCTTCCTGAGATGAGATCTCTTTTCCCCACTCTGTTCCACAGTTTCCATCTTGTTTCTTCCAACCTTTAC
This sequence comes from Aphelocoma coerulescens, assembly GCF_041296385.1. Classification (NCBI taxonomy): domain Eukaryota; kingdom Metazoa; phylum Chordata; class Aves; order Passeriformes; family Corvidae; genus Aphelocoma; species Aphelocoma coerulescens. The sequence continues at coordinate 60,385,533 of NC_091016.1, read as the reverse complement.
TCTCAGCTTCTCTGCCTAATCTGCCTTTGGCAGGGTAGGTTCTGAAATTCGTCCCTCCTGCAGGGGTGGTTTCACCAATAAACATGGTATGTATGTGTACCCCAGCAGCTGCCAGCAAATATTGCCAGCATGACTTGGACAGTGTAGTTATCTTAATCCACTACAGTCATCTTCGTCCTATCATAATTAGATGTAATTGCAACATCCTTGCAAGTTGTTAATTATAATGTGCAAATTCAAATCAAATTCTGCACGTGCAGTGTTTATAATTCCCCTTGAATCTCGGCTGTTTGCCTTAAGATATGTTTATACCATCGCAAGACAAAAACCCAACATCAAGGTTTGTTATATTGGCAGGGAAGGAGGCTGTATTTCATTGGCTGCACCAGCGGAGTTTGGAGGCTTTAACTTTTTTTTCTTTTTTTTTTTGGAAAGACAGCACTTATCTTCTGTGAAAGCATCTGCTCACCTGTGGTCTTGTGCAAAGTTTATGAGCTCTGTGGAAAGTGAGAATATGAAGGGTTTACACACTCTGTTATCTTCTCCAAGACTTCAGATCATCTGCTTTAACCATATGACACTCACGCAGACTTTATCAAAGACTTTTGCTTTTCAAGCATATTTAGTTCAAATAAATAGAACTTTCTAGGAAATAGTATCCAGTGCATTAGGACACTTACTCAAAATGCATGGACTTTAGGATGAGGGACGGAGAGATTCATTGCTCTTGCTCTTCATTGTTCTTGCACTTGAAAAAACAAAGGGCTCAATCTTATGATATGCTTGAACATTTACAAAGAGCGATGAAGACTTTTTGGATAGATAGTGAGCAATATGGAATGTATCTGTGTGGGACATGGCTGAGCTTACAAAGAAAACACACAGGTTAAACCCCATCATGATGCTGGCACAGCACTCCTCTGTTTTTCTTGTTCTTCGGCCATATTACCTGCCTTGAACAAGGTGTGTCTTGCAGACCTGAGACACTTCTTCAGTATGTAATTTATTCCACTGCAGGCTTTGAAGATGTTTAAACATGTGTAGGCAAATACATAATAAACATTAATAATCTTTATTTATGTTTAAAATAAATAAATAAATATGTAAATATAAATGCATATATCATAAGTATATCAAATTATTTATATAAATGATAATAAATTACCAGATATTTCAGGGGAAATAACTGACTTTATTAGTCTGAATGTGATGCACAAAGGGTGAAAAACCTGTGACTCCTCTTCTCCCATCTTATTTTCCACCCAGCCTTGCAGCTCTTCCATTTGCAGATGCTGCCATCAAAACAACTGAAAGTTTAAAGCTCTAAATGTATGTTGAAGAGATTATCTTATTTGCATAGTGCAAACAGAAATCTCAGGGAAAAAAATCAGGAAAAGGCATTTCCACATGGCAAGCAGAATCCACATCTTCAGTTTTTTTCACATCATAATATTAGATTATAGCTTTTTCCTGGGATGTGTGGAGGGTTTTGTGGCTGTGGAGATTAGTGGAGGAATAAATGATTTTGGCATCTGGAAAAGACACCTTCCTGCAGCTTGTCTTCCAGGCAAATAATGGGCAACTATGTTCTAGGTAATTCCAGTTTTATTTTGGTCTTTGAATATGAATGCAATGCTACAAGGTAAGAAGGCTAGTATAGTATGATCATAATGAACAAAAACTACTTCAAATATGACAGCAAATAAGTAAGGCTACAGGATAAGTGAAAGAAGGAAATGTTTCAAAGGTAATATCCTTTTGACAAAAGAAATATTCTGCATCTCCATTGATGAGTAGACTTTCTTCCCTGTTTTGCCTATATCAGGCTTTTGTTTCTGGGGAATCTTTTGCTACAATGAAGCACCACTTATTATTCTGGAGGAAGAACAATATGGAAATCACTTACTAAAAATCCCCAAATAAAGATAAATCAGCAAGGTTACACGGTGTGGTTAGGATCAGTTTCCAAGCAGCAAAGCCCCTCTCTTGGTACTGCACCTACCACTGGCCTTGCACTGCTGGCCACACAGCTCTCCCTCTGGAAAATTACCTTCTCCATCAGAGCAGTGACTCGTCACACCCAGGCACAGGACAAACCAGACACCATATTTTGCCACTGCCACACTACCTACATAAAACTGCTTTTCCTGCCCCCACATTCCCATCACATCTGACAGCCAGCACCTAATCCCAGCATGGGGAAACCCTTACTTGCCTCAAGATAAAGCAAGCGCCCTGAGCAGAGTGACATGGGGACATTTCCAGAGGGACAGGATGGGATACAGCAAGGCCTGGGAGGAGAAACAAGATGTCCCAGTGGCTCTTTGGCATCTGAGGGTGTCTGTACATTGGAATAGAAATGAAGTAAACAAGTAACTGTGCTTTTGAAGTAGAGACCAGCTTAAGTCATGGGGCCTTTATTGCAGATTTTTCCTGAAGTCAAGGTTCTGCACTTAACAGCTTTCAGATTTGGTAAAATCCAAGTAGGTTTGCAAAAGTGTCTTTGCAGCTGGGAAGGAAGCTGGGGAGGTTGCTGACCAGTTCAAGGAAGCCTGTGGGAGAGCCCAGGATGGAGCCCAGCTCTGCCCTGTGCATGGCCTAGAGGGCAAACCGTGACTCCTTTGACACAGGGTGAACTGAAAATAAAAGCCTGCTGCTTCTCCTGCTGTATTGTAGCATTAAATGGTTGTATTTATATAAAATGATTGTCTGTAGTTTTAATGACACTGTTAGAGAAGCATACAGTTTCCTAAGACATCATTCTTTAACGTTACCTGAGACTGATCAGTGAGAAATGAGATTACAAGATTAGTTACTGAATAATGTAGAATACTCAATAATTATTCAAATCTTATAATGAGAAAAAATACAGTTGCAAACATCTAGCCAATGAAAAAATCACATCAGTGTATGTAAGGAATGATGCAAGAAGGAAAGAAAAAATTTGATTTTTCCCCAGCTTGTAGGAGACACTCCATTGTTTCTAAACAGATGTAAGAGAAGGGAATCAAGGCCAGAGCATTTAATTACCATGACAATTTTTATTCCTTATCTGCAATTGCTAGCATGCTTTTCCCTGTAGTTTTAGAGTTCGTCCTTTTATAATTTCAGTGGCAGATTCATTTAATCAGATTCTCTTCTAAATAATAGTAATGCTCTTGAGCAATTAACTCTCCAGAGGGCAATTGCACTTGTAATCCCACTGTTTATTATGCAGCCTTCCCTTAATAATTACAGTTAGATTATGTGGAAAAATAGCAATCATGTGGAGCATTCTCTTCTGCCCATCAGGAGATATGAACTTCTGGTGCCGAAGATTTTAAGATCCTCAACACTTTGCATTGTCAGGCCCTGAAGTCCTTGAGAGAGCATTCCATTCACACAGGAGGCATCTCTGCTGAGAGCATGTGGAAACTTGCGGCCAAACTGTCCATCCTTTTCACCTCTTCTCTTCCTCTAGTTTATTGAGGTAATCTGATACAGCAGGGCTATAATAACATCTCCATAGCCTGAACAGTGATAAGAGCTGCAAGATGCATTTCAAATTCCACTGTAGGTTTGAACAGATTACTTAAGTAGGAAGGTGTTACATAGCAAAAGAAAGAAAACTCTCAGAATATTTTTTCACATTTCTGTATCACTTCTCACTAGCAGCTTGTGTTGCTCTGAGAAACCTTAAACACACTGACTCAGTGAGCATTGTAATGCCATGTCTCTTCTTTGTCAAGTACCATTACAGAATAACTCATTGCTCAAAAATTCCCAGGAACTCAAAGCAGCTTGTGGAGTTCTGACACTAGCCTGTGTTCCAGAGGTTTCTAGCTTCCTTCTACTAGTACTAAATAACACTTCACATCACTTCAGTCCTGCTGAATTACTAATCTGAAACTGAATACATATAATGTCACCTACTGTGCTGACATATGCACGCTGTGCCCAAATTAGGCCCCAAAAAAATAGGAAGTCTCTGTGCAGTTCATTCAACAACCTCATCAGCAGGAAGCAGCAAGGGACAAAGATTTTCAGGATGCGTTGTAAAAGCTGTTTCATTAACAAGAAGAGTAAATAAATTCAATATATTTTTATGAGCACAGAGCATGACTTCTGCTTATATGTTGGGGTTTTTATTTTGAAAATGGTAAAATTTTGCTTCTATCAGAAAACCAGATCCAAGTCCACAGCTGCTGTCTGTTAGTGGGAAATTCCCTAGTGCAAAAGGTGACTTTCAGCAAGGTTTCAAAACAAAGTTTGTTCACAGCATGAAAACTGTAGATCAAGAGTGACAGCAAATCTTGGTGCACATGGAAGATTTAAATTCAGTGTTCGTTAGTCCCAAGTGACTCTGGGAATATAAAACTTAAAAAGAGATTTTTTTGGAAAGGTTCCACTATTTTGATTAAAAGTCCTAGTTCATAGCCCATGTTATCATGGAAATTGATTCTGTTTAATTCACATTAAATATTTCAACCCACTCAGGGGTAATTGGGGAGCAGGTACATTTTGCTATTCTCATTAACTGAGCTTATGTAAATGAACCGATTAATCAATACCTTACCTGTTTTATTTACCTGACCCTCCCAAACCCCATGGACACATCCAAGTATAAGTAATCCTGCTTTAATTTAAAATAAATAGGAAAAAAATAGGAGGAAAAAATGTTACAGCATTAAAGTATATGAGGCTGAGCTTCAATCCTGAGATTTTCTCAGTGTGTGCACCTGCTTCTGAAGATAATGTGAGATAGGGGTACTCCCTGCCTCTCTCATGAGCAAACCTTTAATTTTGAGGCACTGTGTGTGCATTATTTTTAATAGCTAACTTACTCCCTTGGTGCTCCCTTTGATGATGGCTCTACACCCTCTGCCCCTTCTGCCTTCCCAGCACTAAGTAAGCATCAGGGAGCAGCCCTTATTAATACAAGATTTGCAGCAGTCAAACTTGTACTGAGCTTGTGATGAGATGAATCTGAACCACTCCCTCAAGACGTAACTGCTCCTCCCCTCAAATTCAAGTCAGAATAGCTTCTAAGTTTAATTGCTTACCTCAGTAAGAAAGGAGGGTTACAGATTACATAAAGGCTTTGCCTGTGTTTGTGAGTGAAGTCAGTGGTGAGGAATTAATAGGTATTTCATTTAAAGGAGTTAAAGCCCACCAAGCCACACTGAGCTATGACTTTAGCATGCAGCTATGGACAAAACACTGCCTTCTGCTAATACATACTGTGTTTTATTGGGAGACCTACTCATAAAGGTTCTGTTTTTTAATGCTGTCATTTAAAATCATTATTATGGTGTAATCGTCCTAAAGTCCTAATCCTTTCTCATTTATATGGGCCCTGTTACTAATCACTGAGAAATTTTCACAACGACATTATCTTAGTGTGAACCTAAATAGGTCATTCTCTGTTTCCATGGTTGTCTTTTCAATAGTGGAAAGCTAAAAGCTGTTTCCAGCTCACATAGAAATGGCTTTTATGTTATGAGATAATATTCTGTTATTAGACCAGAAATACATATTAACAGCCAATGAATTCTAAAAAAATAATGCAAGGGGGAAAAGAACAGAGTTACCAAAGAAGATGCCATATAGAAAGACTAAAAATTCTGTATTCCACTTCAAAAGACACAAATTCACACCAAAAAAAAATCCAAAGAAAAACCTCCAGTATTCACTACCCATGGGAAAGTTATATGGAGAATGAAGTTGTTTCAAGAATGACCCAGATGCAATGCAGACAGAAACTCAGGAAATAGTACACCTCCAATCATACCTTTGATATTATTTTCCTTGTTTTATTCTATCCATAAATTATCCATGACTAATATGTGATTTTTTCTCATTTGTACAAACTTCCTTTGAAATAATTTTTGGTCAATGGCTCTCAGTCTGCACGTACAGTTTATTCATAAGAAGCTGCTCTTGATGGTTTCCAGTTTATTTTGGCTATATACAAACACATGCACACAGGTATTTCAATGCCAGCTCATGTGATCAGCAAACAATTGAGAGATTATAGCATGCATTTGTTTTCAGAAAGAGCACAGAAGTTTCCCAGAGTTGGCATGTTACAGAGTCAGTATTTCCAGAAGGCAGGATTTTGCGCTGGGTAGTGTTGCACAGGTAACACAGGAAATCCAGAGTCCTGATGACGTGGGTTAATGAGTCTGATGGAGCACCTTAAGATTCATGCTAAGGGGACACAAGTTCTGCTGCAAACGTGCACTTTCACATGGAAACTTTCTTGAGGAGAACAAACCAAAGGGAACCATTATCCAAAGGGGAATTGGTAAAACCTGGCCAAAGCAGTTCCTTTTCAAAGCGAAGCATGTGCTCTGCAGTGTTCGCCACACCCCGACAAAGAACATCAGGTTGAGAAACTCGAGTGAGTTCAGCTTTGTTTCCAAAATAATACTCTTTCCCTTTAATCAGAGGGATGTTAAACAGGTTGAGCTCTGCAAACTCAGCCTAGAAACATTCTCATTACATGCAACACAGAGATGAATCGCTACCACTGCAGATTTTAGTTCTCGTAAGAATCACTTTGCCAGACTGCAGCTACAACTGCAGGGTTTGTGTTTCTTTCCCTGGGTGGTATGAAGGATAACAGAGCAAAATATTAGTCTGTTACATTTTCTTTCACTCCTCCCTGGTTCTTGTGAGTTAAAACTACCCTTCCTCAATTGCACAATTCACTGCACCATAAAAATGATCAGTCAGCAAGAACCTCTAGATAATTGTTGGTGTCTTTGAGCTGGCAGTAAATATTTGTTTTTCTTTCCAATGCTAGTTGTGTATTTAGCTTCAAGCCAAGAGGAAAATTTGGAGAATTATGTTCTTATTGATTATACAAGGAGCAGTACTTCTGAACTCTCTGGGGTTGCTTTCAGAAAATGTCACCTAAGGAGAGACTCAGCAGTTCATGTGGTGTGGGAGTACCAGATTAAGTAACACATGAAAATGTTATTGTGAATGTTTTCCCATGTTTTGAAACACATACACTAGGAACATAGACACTTGTATTTGTCATGGGGGAAGTAGAGGTCACACACTGTTTTCAAGACACAGCAGCTCTTTTTTTGAAGGCACCATTTGGAGCATGAAAGATGGAAGGCTAAGGAAATACTAGGTTTGATGGTTCAAAGTTTTGGCTCAACTTACTGCTGAGCAAGAAAGTTTGTTTATGTGTGAAGTGTTTACACTTTCATCAACTGTAAAATGTGTGAGGGAGTAAAGTCAGGAATGCAGGAAACTGGAGATGTTCTTAGTCCTGGGTGTCTAATTAAGTCCATCAGCTTCCCTATGGCTGCAGCCAGATACAGGATAATCAGAATGTGTTTATATGGTGTAATACAAGAGGTAGTCATGCTGCCTCCAAACTGAGATAGCTGTAATAGCAGAGTAATACATCTGTGTTATTGAATTATGTCTCAGCTAATTATGTTGCTCACAAGATATCATGAGCTCTGTCCTGGCATGGATGGGCTCTTTCTGGTCTCTGAATTAGCTCAGGGGTCTTCTGACACAGCAGGGAGTTATAGAAGTCTGGTGCTTATTTTCATTTTCCAGTGGTCACATATTACTGTATTCACTTTGGATAGCCCAGACTCTCACAAATAATTACTGATTGACTTACAAAACACTGTTATCAGAAGCACTGTCCTCGCTCTGCTTGAGACAGGTGTGAAAACATGGGTTCCTCTTGCCTGTTTGGAGTAGCAAGGTCTTGTTTAAGACAAAATTGCTCAGATAATTGCCAGTTAGAAGGAGTTTTGAAGAGCAGACAGTGTGTAGCTGCCCACAAACTCTTCCATAGTGTTCACTGGTGTTCTTTCAGCTGATGCAGGAACTGGAAAAGGGAGAAATGGGACTGGCACCAAAGTGTTACAGGATCCTGCTCGTATTCAAGGACACTTCTGTATAAACACACATTTCTTTTCTCACAAGCACATTTTAACTCTTAAACAACCAAAACATCACTGCCATTTTTGGGACTGAGAAAACAGATCTCAAAAATTGCTGAATATTTTCACAGACTCAGTTTGATATCCTGTAACCTGCTGCTGCCTCTGTTTCAGTTTTTGATTTGATGACAGGTGGACTGGGCCCTATCAGCTTTTAACTGCCCTCTCTTTATAGCCATGAGTACTCTGAGCTGATGTTGCACCTGTGAAGATTCTTTGGCCTGGAGTTCACATTTTTAAGAAAAAGCTTTGCAGATAGAACAATTTATTTATATTTCTTACTCAATGTTAAAGAAAAAAACCCCAACAACATTGGAAGATAAGAAAATATTTGGGACCAAATTAACCACTTGCTTGTCAGTGTTTTTTGACCTCTGACATTTTTAAGGAATTTTAAGTCTTAGTTCTATTGGTAAAGAACTAAACTACTCTAGTACTCCTGGCTGGCACAAGATGCAATAAACAGTTACAATTATTGCTGCACAAAGCCTTTGTTACCTTATAGTCTAGAAAGGTAAGGTGTTCACACACTGGTCTTAGGCTACTGATAGCTGCTGCTTTTTGTGAAGGACGGATGAACTCAGAATACTGTTCCTCAAAAAAACCCATAGAGACTCACCCTTCCATACGCCTCTACTGCCTTGGAGCTGTGTATTGTTTTTCTTCCACCATTGAGGGGCTTTTTTCTCTTTTGTAGAACTTAGAGCCACAAAATTGGCTCTTAGGTGATTGAGCAATGCCTCCAAATGGTGTAAGCATCCTACAACAAGCATGTCTCTTCTTGCCATATAGCCAGTGCCCAGCGGGCTGGGTGTGCACCCAATCTGCTTCCATACAGTCACAGCATTTGGAACACTGCTTCAGGAGAAACACCTGGCTGAGCCTGGCGGAGGAGGGAGGTGCTGGCATGGGCAAGGTGCCACCGCACATGGCTGCAGCCACCAGGCACAGCCCCCTGAGCCCCCAGCCCAGGTGCTGCTCCCACCCCGGGGCTTGGTGCTCTACCATCAGCTGCTCTTGGGAAGCAAGGCTGAGCTTTGGCAGATGCTCTGGCAGAGGGTGAGCTGGAACCCCCAGGATTCCTGGTGTGTCAGAACTTGCTGGGCAAGCAGCTGGGCTCTGAGTCTGCTCTGGGAAAGGACACCCATTTGCCTGGGAGTTTTGTACCTAACCACAAGTTGTGCACCTAAGAAAAAACATCACCTCTAGATATTCTTGCCATTTCACCCTTTTGCCAGAAGTATCCAGACCTCTTGTATCCAAGAACAGTGAGGCCACCATTGCTGAGAAACTTCTCTTATGGCCAGGTGCCCCTTTTTTTTCCTGTTTTAAAGGAGTAACAAAGAGGCTGGGAATAGGAGCATCTTCAATGGGGTATATTGAGCAGTGTAAGAAATTACTCTTCTTAACTTTTTCTTCTGATACACTGCCTGAGGTGCTGTCCTCCCACCTGAGCCTCCACACTGCATACTCTGAGCCCCCTGTAAACTCCCAGAGAGAAGAGTTTGAGCTAAAACACTTGGGCTAGAAAACGAGATGTAAGAACACCTTTCCTGTCCCTTTCAGTCTTCTCAGGCAGCTGCCTGTTTACTGGAAAAACAATCCAGTTGAAAAGCCCTATAAGCAGACAGGAACTTTGTGGAATAAGAAAGACAATGGGCATGGCATAAAACGGAAGATTTAGTGCAATAGCTACAATGGAGCAGGGATCATAAAGCAAGGAGCATGTCGAAAAGCAAACAAAAGAGAAACTGGTTTTGATGGACTGAGGGGTGAAAAAGGATAGCTGGAAAATCCTGATCCATTTTTCTTGCCTAATTGTAGTGGTGGTGTGGGCCTTGGGGAAAGACAGATTAAACACCAAGCTCTCACTCACTGGGGACAGGCTGCTTTCATGCTTACCTGGCTCTGGTCAAGGGAAAGGCAGGACACTTAGCATTTTATTACTTCCATGCTTAAAGCAAACAATTTGATAGGTTACTTACTCAGTTTCAGAGGGAACTTTTACTGAACAGCATGCACTGCATTTAAGTTGAATTGTAATCATTGTCAGGGTTGTTTGGGCTGTGATAATTTTTTGGCACTGCTGCTGCATACATTTGATTAGAAGCCAACACTTGACAAAGGCATAGTGGCTAGATGAGGAGATGAAGTCTGTAGATGCCTAGCAGACTTTAACTGCTTACTCGATTTAATACGCAATTTAAAATGTGTCAAAGTGGGTTTTTTACATCCAGAAGAAAAGACACTTTGATCTCTTTGAGCAGTAGTTGCTCCTCAAGACTTGAAATATTAAATAAATATTATTTTTCCAGTTGTTACGCCAACATAATATGCTTTGCTCAAACATGTTATAACATAAATTTTTACAATTTGAAAATGAAAGAATTGATATCCTGAACAAGCTCTTGAATTGAAGCAGTTCTAAATTTGGGCCAAAATCAGAGATCCAATTTCTCCACAAAACACATTCCACATCCTTAGCTCCATTTAGGACACAGAGCTAAACTAAGGCTGAAAGGCAGAAATCACTGAATTTTGACATTTATAAGCTATTTCCACACCTTTAAGTTTGCCAGATTGGTAGTGCTTTTATAAACACTCTGTTTCAAAGGAAGATTTTTATTAGTTTCAGGAACAGTTTAATTCTCCTTGTCTGTGCAAAACGAAGCTGGTTTTATGGCATCTGCTGAGGTAACATTTTGCTATTGAAGGACAGGGTCCATTCTTAAATCTTTAAAGCCATTTTTATCTTAATTCTTAATTGTTAAAACTAAAGAGTAAGCTTGCACCCAAGACCCCACTGCACTCTGTGTGAGAAGACAAAGCTGGAATTTTTATGCATTCTGCACCTAGTGCATCATTTCTTATGGAACCGAAATGTTCACCTATAAGGGAAGAGAAAGCTCCCATGGTTTCTTTCTTGGGAGATGATCCTCTTTTCACAGGCTTTAAAATTAACCTTTAATTACTAACCAGAGAAAACCAGCTTTTGTTTGCTTTTGTTTTTTTTTTTTTTTTTTTGTTTTGGTTTGGGTTTTTTTTTGGGGGGGGGGGGTTTGTTTGTTTTTGTTTTTGTCCCTTTCTAATGTATCTTCCTTCTGATTTCAGCTTGGGGAAGAGCTGCTGCTGCCACATACCTGGTTGGCTTTCTACTTCTAGTCATCTGTTTTGCACTGGCCATCATAGCATTTGCCATTGACACACTTCGGTTCAACTTCATTCGTGGGATCGGAGGCTTGCTCTTTGTGGCTGGTAAGGCAGTACATGGAGTCAAGCTTAGCTTGGGCAGATATATCCATACTAGAGCTGGTATCCCCCTCAGCTGATTCTACACCTAAGAATTATGTTAATAAATATTCTATGCCTGTGTGCACCTGAGATCTCTGTGAAAAATCAAAGTCTGTCATGGCACTGGATCGATTTTCGGATCCTCCAAAATATGGATGGGTTTAGCTGTAGGGATTATGGAGGAAGGCAGTGGTGCTGGGTGGTAAACATTTTTTTTTTGTTTTCTCCTGTTTCTTCAGCTGTTTTCTCCGTCATGGGCCTGGTCATTTATCCAGTAAAGTTCTCATCTGAAATTGAAATGACAGGAATCAATATGTTCAGCTGGGCCTACGGCTTTGGCTGGACCACTGCCATTATGGAAATATGCTTGGGATTCTTCTTCTGCTGCCTTCCTAACTATGAAGATCAGATCTTGGGTAATGTCAAACCCACATATTTTTACTCTTCCCCATAAACACCAGGAAAAATGTGTTCCTGTTCCAGAGATACCTGACAGACTAGCTACGTTTTTCAGAATATTGTCATCAGATGTTAGTAGAAAAGGCTGGAAACTTTTCTATTGTGTGTAGAAAAATGGCACTGGCATCTGCAATAAAGTTATCTACTCTATTTTGGACCTTCATAACTGATGTGGGTTATTAGATAAAGCACAAATATTAAAACCCCTTGGTTTTCCTCATTCATTCCCATGGGTAGGATTTATGTGGATTCCATTACATCTCAAATGCATTCATAATTGTAATTAAGTTCAGAAAAACTTATTAAACTGGCAATAAACAAAACAATGTGTATCATCTTCCTGAAGGAAAGCAACTCACAAAAATCCCATTTTGTATGTATCATCTTTAACCTGAAGATGTTGCACATTTTTCAAGAAGATAAATGCCTTTACCCACTGACTGCCAAAGTAGTAAATTAGTCAGCCTGCACTTCATAGCTTTGCTTCTAGTTTTCATTCACTCACTTAAGCCATAAGGACAGAGTAAAGAAGGGATTAAACTCCCTGCCAGAGCCAGCATCTTGACTTTTCCTCATTCACATGTAATGTATATATTTCCAAATATTTGCAAGAGTAAGCAAGGACCACCACTAAACCCTGAAGAATCCTGGTGGGCCATTGCTGGTGTCAGTAAAGAGTGGGCAGAGGAAGAGGGGATTTCAAGCCCCCTGTGCAACCTGCATACCTGGTTTGATAAAGCTCCTGGAGTGGCTTTCTTCTTGGGTGTCTGACACTTTTTTTCTGCTGCATCAAAAGCTATGACTTTTAAATACCCTGTTATACTGGTCCAGCTTTTTTCTCCAGTGTGGGAAGGTCAGGTATGATTTCCCTACACCTCAGGAGTTGAGCTGGAGCAGTGTGAGAGTAAGTATTATACAGTTGCTAAAAGGCCCCTTTTTTGTTCATTTGCTGTTCATAGGTATTTTAAAAGTATGAAGTGTATACTGTCATATGTAACTGTAAAATGCATTTTTAAAACCCCTTACCATACTATACTAAAGCTCTCATAGAGAAAATCACATCATAAAACATCTTCCAGCATCTTATACTCCACAGTGCCTCAAACCTCAATATACTGCAAGCACTGAAGTATACTCAAGATGCTGCTGGTTTCTGCCTTGCTAAACCTAACTTTATAACATTCCATTTATTCTCTTAAGTAAAAAAAATGGATAATATGTGATGTGGAAAAAGAGTCTCATCTACATTCTTAACTACTGAGGTTTATTAGCTTGTAACACATCTGCAATTTTGTAACTATGTGTATTATGAAAAGCCCTGCCAAGTGTTTTTTGTTTCAACGAATAAGAGGTGGAATATTTTTTAGTTAAAACTTCTTGGTAGCTAAAATTAACAAAGGCACAGGGCTTCACTTGGGTTGTTTGGAGTTTTTTGGTTGGTTTGTTGGGTTTTTTTAAGCAGTTAACTCCATTCACTTTTATGGAGTGTCTCCTAACTTTGATCAATAAGTGTGAGAGATGGGGAGAGTATGAACAATGGGGAGAATACATGCAACAGGGAATAGTTAGACAAGAACATGTAAATACTTTAAAAAATACTTCCTAGCTGGAAGAAAATCAAGGTGAAATACAGTTGAGAACACAGTTTATATAAAATGACTTACAATTCTTTGTGTAATGTTATCCATTCAGGAAAAAAACTTATCATAAATATTTTCATTATGCTTATTACACCTAATAAAAAATGGTATCTATGTATTGTTTCAGAAATGAGTCTTAACTTTTGTTCTCTACTGAGACTGGGGAAGTAGGGAAGCCCCCAAAGCCTCCTCAGGCACCACGTTGGAGTACCTGAGTATGCTGGCTGGAATTTGACATCCAGCATCACAACTACAGCTTGTGTTACTCTTCAGCCCTATGCTGGCTGTCTCCTGAGGCCTTGTTCACAAGCCCATGAGAATAGTGGACATTTATGGACCACTCTGTTTGCTTGTGGGCTTATGGTGTTGAGTACCTACAGACATGATTCTGTGCCATGATGTGCTACAGCTCGTTTTGGCACAGCCGGTAACGCACTCGTTCCCTGAGCAGGAAACCAGCACGGTCCTGCTCAGTGTGTTTACTCCAACAGATGTGGCAATCCCCTGAGGAAGCTAAAGGAAACTTAAGCAACCACTGTTTGTATTTACAGTTTCTTTTGCATTAGCTGGACACTGACAAAGCACCCCGAGGTGGGGAAAGGTGCACAAAACAAGGTTTGGGAGTGTGACTCCAACCTTGATGAGACAGCTGAACATAATTAAAAAGCAAAGAAAATCTCCCGTGATCATCCCCTTTCCTCTCTCCTCTCTCTTGCTGATCTCAGCAGCTTCACCACCTCCTCTCTTCCCTTCTTCTCCTCCTCCTCCCTAAAGGTGCCTGAGCAGTGACAGGGCTGATGACTGCAGGGCACAGCCCCAGTCCCCATTCCCCACTGCCACTTTTCCCTTCCTGGGAGAGAGAAGGAATGAAGCAACTTGCTGACCCCAGCACAGCATTAGGGACTGTAGCCTGGCTCCCTGTCCCCGGCCCTCACTGGAAAGGCTTTCCCTTAAAGAACGAGGTGGGCGAGTGTGTATCCAACAAGCAGAAGTATCACAGGCACTAGTGCTCAAGTGAAATCCTGCCTTTAGGGTAGTTTGCTTCCAGTCATGCCAGGCCAGTTCAACACAGATTCCTAGAAAAACACATCCAAAACCCTACATCAGAAAAACAGTGAGAAGAAGGACAAAACTGTTTTACAGATGCCAGTGTTGTTTCCTGTGACTGCTGTAACAGGAGTGCATGGCAAAAACAGTGTGCAAAATATGCATTCTGACAGAAAAGGAAGCTGAATCCAGGAGCCAAGGGTGTCATCAATTTATTAGATTATTAACTATCAACTGCTAGGTTATGAACTGAATTGTTAAATTAGTCTACAATTTAAGGTCGAGTACAGTATTAACTAACAAAGTTGTTAGATTAATTTGAGCTAAGTAACAATCAGAAACCTTGGATTTTCAAGCGAAGGAGAAATTAGAGGAAGAGAAGACATCTCCTTAGTTCTTCATCTCTGTTAGCCAGGGTTCTTGCTCCAAGTCTTGTCTATAAGAGGAAAGGGCATTTAAACACTAAGAGCAGCACAATAAAAGACACAAAGTTTCATTGTGTCCAATGGCAATGCTACAGAAAGAGCAAGGAAGACCAGATGTCTGAAGCATTTGGGAACATTAGGTCTGCTACAACAATGGAAATAAAGATGACTGCCAAAGGCATTGCTACTGTTCCTGTCAAATTAAAAATTAGGGAAATATCCTCCAACAAACATGTTTTATCTAATTCAACTTTGCATTGCTACTGTTCCTGTCAAATTAAAAATTAGGGAAATATCCTCCAACAAACATGTTTTATCTAATTCAACTTTATTACTGAAAACCAATGGAGAAATTGTGCTGAAAACAAAGGAAATGTCAAGCAGCCCTACAGAGCTACAAACTGAAAAGAAATAAGGAAAATCTCCTGCTGGTAAGTTAATATGTTCAATTTAATTTCTGATGTTTCTGCCAGAGCTTGAACATCTTGGTCTTTTCAATTTTCTCTGCATATGTCCATATTTCACTTTACATTTCTCAGGTACCTGCCATTTGGTCTTGAAACACCTCCTGCTTAATCAATAATTCAAATGCAATCTAGTTGGCAATTGTATTTGTTGTGCATATTTTGTTGTATAAACGAATGACAAGACTTAAGTTTTGACCCCATTGACATCACTTACAAAACATTTATTTATTTTTTTTGAGTGTAGCATTTCATTCTTGAAGTGAAAACCCTTTATTTTATATGTGTTAAGAATCAATAATACCTCTAATGGATGCTCCCTTCAGCAGCTCTGTTTACTTCTGGAATAGGACACTGGTATGGACAAGGTAAGAAAGACCTGACATATCATTTCCAAAATAAAGGACAATTCAATGTGTGTAAGATTAGCAGAATCTGGGTCATAATTAAATCACATTTTGTTAGATGCACAACATGGTTGCATGAAAAAGATTCGTCCTTCCTTTTGAGGCATTTCAGTTGTGTGACAGTTATTACTCCTTATAATTCAATCTCTTGGAACACTTCCTTGCACATTTCTATATTCAGTGGATTTCTCTGTGTTCTGAAGATAAATAGATTCAAGAGAATAATGAAACGAACAAGCTCCTGATAAGGGAAAAAGGGATTGGCCCGTTTGCACACTGTTAGAAAGTAGGAATCAAACCATCTTGCTAGGACAGTGATCTGAACAAATAGTTCCTTCTGGATCATATTGGAAATTCCAGCCTGAGAATTGAAAGACTGATAATAATGGGGAAAGACAGATGAAATCAGTTGGGTCTTCCTTTATCTTGTTCCACACTGTCAAAATATTGCTTTTGCCAGAAATTTTGTTTTCAAGAAAAAATTGTCGCTTTGGTGCAGGTCCATAGGAATGTCTGGGCCCCAGTTTTATCTGCAAAATGCTTCAGTGCTAAGTGCCAAAATCCAAACAAGCACCTGAATAACCTTAAGGCTGCAGATGATTCTAATGGGGCCATCAGAGCTGTTTTCATGGGTTGTTCCTTAAATGACTTGATGTATTAGGTCTCATACGTCCATCTGCACACAGTGGTTAGTTCCACAGATTTCCTGCATGTGAAGTGATGCAGTAATTATTTTTTTTCAATTTTGCTTTTCATTTTTCATGATCAAAGTGAAAATGTGGATGTATCATAGGATTTTGCATGGTGTTAGCTGGGTGTGAGGAAAATTTACAGGAACAACTTTCAAAATAGTTTTCCTGTTTAAGACAAATGCAGTGAGATTGGATCAAACTGTCCTCTCTTGGGTAGCTTTTATGATACTTCCTTTTACTTGTGCCCTAGTTTGCCCAAGCCATCTGGTTTTTTTGTAAAAACTGTTTTGTGAAAACTCACACTAGTATCATACTGAAAAGAAATTATATTAGGTATCCATGGAGAATCCATCATAAAGCACTTTAAATAGCCCTTGATTGTTCAAATGCAGATCAAACAGAGAGGCAGATGTTGTCTGTAGGATTTTTCCACAGATAGTGTAAGCCCAGAAGAAGATGCAATTAACTATTGACTGTAGACCTGGCTTACATGCCCAGCTCCCCATTTCTTACAAACTAACAGGTGCCCTAGAACTTTGCCCTCAGGGGAACATCAAACAAGTAAAATGCAAACAAGAAAAATGAAGGAAAAATATTACATAAAGTATTTACATATACACATCCATAGTGTCACAATTTAGTCCATAGCTGACCTCAACATGAATGAGAATGGACCAAAGTTGTGTGAATCACAGTTGGGGCTCTGCTGTTATTTCCAGTTTTTCATTCTTTTATTTTCCCATATGGAATTCTTCTCACCTCACCTCTGTCAAGCCTTACTGCTTTTTTCGTATCTGTCCCAATTTTACCACACCCGGTCTTGACAAGCACACACGTGTTTGCCATGCTCATATCTGAAGGATGATATTAATTCAACTAGGCTTTTATCCCTTAACCCTCTTTCTTTTCTTCTTAAATAAAAGGGCTTGTAGTAATAAAATCCTGCTGACGTTAGGAAAATTGGAAGAATGGGGATTTTCTCAGGCTGTTTTAGAATTAACCCACAAAAGAAGAAAGAAACAAGAACTGAGGTTCAAAAGAAAAACCCAGTCCAGTACAAAAACAGTATCCCAAAATCTACTTGCAGTCTTGACAGTAAAATGGCTTGGGGTGATTAGCAGCCAAACTACCTTTATGGCTCCCTCCCTCATGTGAGTGCATACTCCGTGTTGCTGTGAAGTTTCTCACTAGCTTCAACAAATCTTCTGGGCACTGGTTTCTGAATTCACTAGTATGCAGAGAGAGGAGCTGCCCATCGCTTCTGCCTCCTACAGCACCCAGGGAAGGGAGTTTTAAGGCAGAAGCCCAAAGGACTCATTTGGCCCTTGTATGACATGGTTGGTGTCTTCATGGCAGGATGGGATGGTTGTCCACCTGATAGGAAAGTTTCCCTCTGTTTTAGCCTACAGTTTCAAACAGGTTACTAGCAAGTTGAAACTGCCATTTTATTCATCTGAGAGGGTTTTGTGAGAGGACAGAGGAATGTTACAGATTTGGAGACTCACAGTGCTTAGCCCAAGGATTTTGTAAATTAAGAATTCACCGTGTCAAGATCTACAAGCTTCCTTAAAATACTCCCATGTATAATACACAGAAAAAGGGAGGGAACAGACACACCTATTTATCTTCATAATTGTTAGGCCTGATGCTTTGACACCACAAAATACTCTTTGGGTTAGTAACAAGAGGATGAGTACAAAGAGCTGAAACTTTATGCTGGTGATGATCTCCTGAGTCACCAAGTGCTGTCTCTGGCTGTTAGAAAAAATTACTTATTATCTTGTTCATTATCTTATCCAACTCTGCTTTGCTGTCCATTTGTTACAGAAGGTTGATTTGAAAACAATCTGAGGGTCGGCCTCTGATTTCCATCCAACATGTATCACTAGCCAGAAGACAAGAGCACCTCTCCTTCTGGCACTGCCTATGGCAATACCCAGGGGCAGCATTGTCACCTCTGAGCTTTCCTCCTGCACAATTTCTTGTTTAAACTGCAAAAACTTGCATTTTGACTGCTCCATACCTTTCAAACCATCTTTCTCCAAGCAGAACACTACTTTCCAAATCTGTGCTCCTGTCTCAGCTGCTGCCTAATATCCTATGACTGCCATAAGGGGTAATTACTATCATCCCCAGTAGTGTCTTGGGCATCATTTAAGTCCCTCCTCTCTCTTGCTCAGCCTAGAGCACAATTATTCCGAGCTGGCCGTGCAGCAGCCAGATGGGGAGCACTCTTCATCCTGGCTAGGGTGTGACCAGGCTGGAGGGGAGCCTTGTTCATCTCTGTGGCAGTGCATGCTTAAAGAGCACCTAGGCCAGCATGAGACAGCATTGCAAAAAAAAAAAAAAAAAACAACAAAAGACCAAAAAACCAAGGTTAAACCAAACTTCTTTGGATCTCCATCTGCGCAGTAATGACAAGTAAGGGCACAAGAACTGTTTGCTAAAGCTCTTTTTGCAGTGGTCGACTGGAAATGACATGTTCTGCCTTCACCTCCCAAGATCCTCAGGGCATTTGGGAACCATGAGTCCTTTAAAGGTTCAAAGAAAGTGGAAAGAATTCTTCTCCTCATACACTTCCACTTCCTCCCAGTGAAGCAACTCAAAGGTTGCTCTGGAACCTCCAACAGGAATGTAACTAACACAAAAAAGAAAACCAAAATAGTTCAGAGGAGGAAAGGCGGCTTCAGGCATCGTAGTGGACTATCACCTCCTATATATAATATTAGTTTACACAGAATATTGCACAGATCATATACAGTGTATGCTTCAGAAAAGGATGGTTTGTTCTAGTGTAGTAAACATTGCTACAGGTGGTATACCAGCTTGGATTAGTATTGGAAATTAGGCTTGATATTTATCAACCTTGTGTCATCCAAATAGTTTCAGCCTGAGTTGTGTTTGTTTGTAGCTTACAGCATAAAAAAACTCAGAAGTCTGATATTAATTTTGCCTAAATGATTGATTCTTTAGGGCATTTTTGGTTTTCTTTTTATTTGGCTTACTTTCATGGACATCGTCCCAAAACAAAATACCTATTTCACCTTCCTTTTCCTGGTGTATTTTTCTCCAGATTTTAGAATAATAAATTTCTGAAATTAAAAATTTGAACTTTCTTTCAAAGCATGTAGGCATGACATTTTAGGTATTTAATTTTTATTTTCCAGTGCATGAAAATATTCATAAATGACAAATTTGAGAGTTTAAAGAGATCAGAGAAGCTGAGGTCTGATTTGCTTTGTAATGAGCAGTCTATTTGCCCCTGAATTGGCCTGGTTCTATTGTAAATACAGTAGCTGCTTTGCTATTAAAAACAGTAGTACAGCTTATGTAAAGCTAATGTAATCCAAAGAGATTCTTTCTTTCAAGTCACCATCCAAACAGAAAGGCCAGCTTTGAAGGTTATCAGATGAGAGATCACAGAGGACTGAGCCAAGTTACAGGGCTTGCATGAGGGTTCCTCCGCACTTACTCTCCTGGTTTTGAGAGTCCCTGCCAAGTCAAACACAAACATAAAGACTTTTTGACAGCCTGTGAGAAACATTTTGAAGGCAGAGAAATGCCAAATAACACAGTACCTCTGCCTTATGCTCCTGCCACTAAAAATGTGACCTGTGCCTTGCTACAGCTCTACAGGTGTTTTAGTTTTCTAATGTAAGGGCGCTTCATTTTATGTGCATTAATATAATGAAAATGTAGGCTTGCCTAGCAATAAAAAAAATGAATGAACTAATATGCAGGGGATGTTCAAAAAGGGAGTGCTTGTGTTGCCAGTCTCACAGAACTTTATCATTGTGATTCCTTCTTCCCCCATGGCTATGGTAAGCAGGACTATTATGCACCTCTTGCAAGCAAAAAATATATTAATTAATATCCCTCAAAGGGCAATTCCCATCAGGCTTTGGGACTGACAAAATACTATATAGATGCAAATAGTAGGCACCTAGAACATCTACTCACATGAAATTAATCTCAGCATGGAGCAGCTGGTCTGGGCAACAGAAAGCCTCTCTTCCAGCTTTAGGGCAGCCAGTGTATTTCTACTGTCACAAGAGATTAGGAAATACACTGTGCTGTCCTAAGGAGCTGAATCGGCAAAAAACCCTGGGCTGAGACGCTGCTGATGAGACATTCAGTATCAGTTCTTGGGTAGAAAATGCCCCTCGGGCTAGGGCTGGGCTGCTTCGAACCTCCTTGGCAAGGAGACAGGAGGCACAGTCATCCAGCACTTGGTTCTGGGGAGCAGCTCCTCCGCAATCGCTTGAGGGCAGTGAGACAGTTGGCAGAGAAGAAGCCATCACAGCGCCGAAATTAAATTTACAGGCTGCTTTCCCATGGCTGTGCTGGGACATAGCAGGGTTTATAATTATGCTTTAGGAGCCTCCGCCCTCTTGCCCTAATTTCCAATTAAAGTTGTACCCTTCCCAGTAAAAATTGCAAACATCCTACAAATGGGGAGGAGGCCAGGAAGGACCATTCTGTGTAGATCAGTAGCAGACAGCAACCTGGAGAAATTATGCCACAACCAGCAGCTACTCAGCCTCGTCACCTGATAAATTTCCTCTTCTAGACTTACTGATGGTGTATTAAAAGCCAAAAGGAAAAATGGACAACAAGTGGAATGGAAATGTGGTGGGAACAAAAAGAGAGGGGAAACAGACGAGGCAGCAAAGCAGTGGAAAAACTGCAATGCTTCAGTCTGGATGCTATTCCTATGGTCAGCCAACTGCGACTGTCTAGAGTGAAGTGCTAGGCTAGATGTGTCAGCAAGAGATACTCTTTTACTAGTTTGTTTTCCTAACTAGTTTGTTTCCTAGATGTTAGACAGTGTCTTCTCTGTTTACCCGTACCTCATCCTAGGTGACCCAGCTACTGCACCTAGAAACCAATGTTGTTCATTAATCTTGATCTTTTGAAAGGTAGAACATCAAAACTCTACAACTAACAGCATTTTAAAATACTTTTCACTTAAGTTTTGTGGACAGTCTCCTAGTTTTTATAAATCACTGCAAGTTTTTATATATATTTTTCAAGTGTTGGCAACTTCTGATTCAGATTCAGAATGTGCAAGACCTACATTTTCATCTCCAGAAGTTTGTCAATAGAAATTTCCTGGTAGCTTTAAATGACCAATAAACTGCTCTGAATGCCAAATGGCACAGAGGAAATGTGTGGTTGGACTTGTGATGGAGGCTGGCAGCACCTGCTTTAACGAGGAAGAAAGGATATGCAGATGCTGCGAACCCTCTGTTTTACCACATCTGAACAGGTCTTCCTCCTGTCATGGGTTATGTTACTCAGTCAGAAGGTTGCAGCTGTGAAGGAAACATCTCTTACCCAACACACAGATCTTCCTCTGACATTCTCTCCTCCTCCTCATTTGTCTCCTCATTTGCCCACAACTCTGCAGTGTCCATTCTTTTCATGTGGGTTTAAATTAAGGAAAGACCATAATCTCATGAGTGGCATTCAAAGCCACAACTTTGCCCATTGTAATAATAATAATAATAATAATAATAATAATAATAATAATAATAATAATAATAATAATAATAATAATTTAATATCTCCTATAAGATGTTAAGAGGATGTTTCTCTCTTCCCCTGTGTAATGAAGAGTTTCCTTTTAACTTTAATAGTCCTTGTTCCATCATCTGTGACTAGCAGAATATGGTATTATCAAAAATATAATTTATATAATTAGAGATTTATGAGCTTATATTGAACCCTTTACCAGCCTGCTTCTGTTTCTAGACATTGCAGTTTTCTTGTTTGGTTTTGCAGCTGGTAAGAGCCTGTGTGGCCATTAAAACTGAAAAAAAAAAAAAAAAATAGAAACCTTTCCCATTGGAAAAAGCAGATCTGGACAAAATAAGACTGTAAGGCTTCATTTGCGGACTCAGGCAATTATTATATTCCTTTTATTCTTGTAGAACAACAAAATCAATGCTTAATGATATGAAATTTTTGATCTTATCAAAATAAAAGGATTTATGAAAATCACTTTAGTAAACCCTTAGTTTATAATTCTAAATAACTTTTCCTAGACATTTTTTAGATTTAAGTCAAAACAGATGGAAATATAAAACCATTAAAACAGAAATTGTAGAAAAGAAATTTCTTCATTGACCACTGTCAATAAATGTAATTTTTAGGGATCGGTTTTATGGAAGTTTTGATTCTGGTGAATAACCATGACTTAGTTATCATTAAAGAACTTCTGTACAGAAAGAAAAGTGAGTAAATGTGGAAAAGATAAATGTTTTTGCAGTTAGATGTTATAAAATGAAAAAGTGGAAGAAATGTCCATCCTGGAGGGACTGTGAATGTCCTGTCCATTTGAAGAGTACCAAAAGTTGAGCTCTGTCAGTGGGGCTGCAGCCTCTTTGCATAGGTCAGACACTGCCTTAATGCAAAGCTGTGCTCAGCACTGTCTGCACTGCTTACACCTGGCACATCGGACTCCTTAGGTCTATATGAGGAAAAGCCTTGGGACAAGGCTGTGGGGGACACACAGCTGGATCCAAAGACAAAGCTGAATCCGGATCCACCTCTTTCTTCGGAGCAGGAGGTGTTGCAACATGACCGACGCGGCTGCTGTTGCTGAAGATAACATGTTGTGTGTGAAGTACTGGCTTCTTCTTCAGTCCAGGGTGGCATCCATGACGTCTTCTTTGCTCCCTGTGTAGTACAAGATGGATTACAAGCAAAGGGAAGACTATTAATTGTATAATTAGCAAATTATATATGTTGAAATGTTACTAATTTAGTAAGAGCTTTTATAGCAGCACAAACAAGGAGCCATTTCTCACATAAAAGACAAAGTTTTTGCTCATAGCTCTTCAGGAGTTATTAATGTTAAAGCTTTTTCAAGCTACCCTGGACTAAAAAGCAGACAGAGTAATTATCAGCTGCTCTAACTGGAAATCTTTCAGCCATCAATCAAGGAAGATGTGGGAGCAAAGGACAAATGCACATGCTCAAGAAAAGAGTCATTCCAGTTCAATGAGTTAATATTAACCTACATTTTTATCTGCTCTTGTCTGATTACACTTGAAGTCCTCTGAGAGCAGAAACTCAGTACAACTTGTCCTTCCAAAAAATTACTTTTCCTAGGTATCCTAGTGAAGAAAACCCTGAAACCACATAGAAATGGTAAAAAGGATAAGGAGTTACTTTTTTTTTTTTTAACTTTTTTCCCCCACAGAAAACACAGAGTGACTGTGACTGGTCAGGTCAGTAAGTGAACTACCGAAGAAGCAAGTGATGCTGAGGAGGAGGCCATACTGAGAGTTTTTTAAACTAAAATGTGACAGTGAAGGAGCAGCTCAAGAAGAGTTTGAAATGGCAGCTAACCCTGATGTGAAATGCCAAAATTCCAAGTACCGCAAGGGTTTGCTCTTAACATTTTTTTCAATTACATCTTATTACTGCTGTAGTTAGTGATTTATGTGGGTGCACTGTGGGGAAAGATTTTAGTGAGCTGCATGTGCAAACTGGGCTTTCAGTGTAATAGTTTTCTTCAGGAAAGTCATCATCTTTCAGCTGTTTGTTGTGGTGAGGGTTTAGGAGGAAAGGGAACCTACAGGGGGTTGACCTTAGCTGTCATTTTATTGAGTGGGAACCTCAATTTTACCTACACATGGATATGAGGGATGAACAGAAAAGCATGTCTAATAACCCAGTGACTGCAGGAACAGAGTGCTGGAATCCTCCACTGCCACTTACCTCCTCCAAATATGTGTTTCTATGTAAAATAGGGATAACCACCTTTTGCAGAGTTGTTAAAAGGATGCATATTCGAAAAGTACACTGAAACTCTGGATGTTTTTGAATTTAACTGAGTTCTAAAGCTGGCAAACAATTTGAGCCTGTTGCTCCTCGGGATGCCAGTGCAGCCACTCCCCAAATGCAACACCCAAGGCAATAAAACCAACACCTTGATCGGAAAAGAAAGGAAGAAGCTGCTTTCCTTCCTCTTAGTCCTCTCTGTCCTCACATCCCAATTTGCTTGTCAGACACCAGTTGAAGCAGATGAAACAATACTGCCTTTCATGTCCTTTCCCATGCTTTAGAGAGAGCAATTGTGACAGCTCAAAATAACTTCATTAGAAGCATATTCAAAATAGCAAGAATATTTTAAATATTTCAACTTCTCTGGATGATTCTGAGCTGTGTGCAAACTGTTTGGAAGTGGTATATGTTCTAGCAGAAACCAGCATCACTTTTTTTTGCAGACCTGGTTACAAGTTCAAGCTCTTTTTGCTAGAGAGGTTCTACCCCTCTGTGATCAGCAGCAGTGATACAGTGCCCCAAGCACACCAGAATAACAATCTTAATGGCATTAGCACTGCTAGTATTGTCAATCCCCTCCCAGTTTATGGCACAGGAGTGATTACCCCAGCTGTCTTGGAAGCTGTGGTATGGCAGATGTTGGTTTGTTCTGGTAACTGAGCAACACGTTGCTGCTGCATGGGGGGATGATGAATCATGAGGGTGTTGTTCAGGCATAGCAGGGTTTGGCTTGGGGAAAGCACTAAAAAAGGAAGCCTAACAGATCTTGTACAAATCCAAGAAAACACTAGTGTTGTCATGGTCCAGGTCAGAGACCAGCCTGTGCAATAAATTGCAGTCTATTCACAGGAAAAATCTCCTGGCTTCGCAGCCAGAGGTGCCAGGTAGCCAGGTAGTGACCAGAAAACAAATTATATTGTGTGTGTGTGGGGATAAACATAGAGAGACTAACAGGCTCCAGCCAACAGCTTTTGGCAGAACAGTGTCTTTAGTGTGTTTTAGGGCTTCTGCAAGAATTAGAAGCTTTGAATTTAGTACTAAATTGAGAAACATATGCAGGTTTAAAGAATGGATTATTTTAATCATTTTTTCTTTTAACTTTAAACAGATTTATGAGAGTTTAATATTCCATAGTAAGCCTTATGCAAATATTCCTATTCCCTGCTAATAAAACAGGAAATAATGAATGGTGGGGCTGTCTCAGTTACACAGCGTGGTAAGTCTGGCACATAAACAAGCAAACCAACCCATGAAATGCAATTTTTGGGTGATTATGTATATAAATCTATAATTTCACTAATAGAAACCTGTGCAAATAGCAATACAATTGTTTCGGGTTATATGTGAGCTGTGGCAAACCTCTTCAACATGGAGCCTCCAGGTGAGAAAGTAAAAGTAGCTGACTGAAAACTTGTCCTTTATACCAGATATCAGGGGCTATATCTCAGAACACTGATTTTATTGTTCCTTTTTAAACATAAATCAACCTTGGCTGAGTTTGAGCCCAGACATTTAGAAATTCCTGTTCTAAATTGAGCTTGCTTGAACCATAAGGATTTCTGTTCACATCAGAAGCTGTCTGATTTGCAAGTGTTCTCATTTGTCAGTATTAGAAAAATACTTTGCATCATAAAAATGAGATGAGTTCTTGCTTTCCCAGAACCTGGTAGTGGCTGGGACAGTCTTTCAAACCTGCAGAGACGGATCTCCTTCCAATTAAATTGCTTCTTACTCCCTTCTCTTGTCATTTCCTCCTGCCATAGGTTATCCCTCACCAATCTGCCAGCAGAGTGACTTGTCTTAGTGCTCCCTACCTTGTTTCAAACACAATCAGTTGAAATATTTCCAACTTTTTTCCACCAAGTCTTTAATTTCCTCTGATTTGCATGAATGAGCTTTGTTGATTAACAGTGACGTGAATTAGAAAACGCTTTTGCAATTGTGATGTTAACAGAAGAGCTGTGAAAGAAAAAAGTAGCTGAGAATCACTTTTTCTGCTGTCACTGGACACAGAAGAGAACCCCTGTCATTGCAATATGAAGTGCATCTCTTAAAGCTTCTCTAGCTCGGCCCTATCATGTTTTCATCAAGGTCTTTGGCAAGCCCTTCTTCAGAAGTATGTGAATGTGATTATATTTTTCAAACTACACTTAATTCTTTATCTGATTCCTTCAAAATCCCACAGACCTCCTTTAGAAACACTTCTATAAAGTGACAATATAAAGCAATTCTCTGTAGCCCACACATGCAGCTCATTCTCCATTAATGCTTTCTCTGGTTTCAAAGGACAAATCCATTGCACCCTGGGGAAAAATAAAGATACAAGAACATAAAAATGGTCAAGATATTTCCAACTGGGCGCGCAAGTTATCTACAGGAGCTCAGGGTCTTCTGGCTTTATCAGTATTCATAACAGATAACCCAAACTAACAGAGCAAAGCCAAGACCTCTTGTCTATATTAATATTCTAAGTTCTATGTTGAGTACAACAGATCTGTATTTTGTTTTGGGACTCCATCGTTCTAAGAAAAATTCTCCTTTGGTGCAGAGAGCCAAAATCAAAATTGTTTTCCACAAGTCCCAAAACCACAAATGGAGTTAATTGAATGGCACTATCAGGAGGAAGGACGTGACTGAGCTGAAGCAGCCTTTCTACCTTTCTCCTTTCTTAAATCAGGAGTTGGAACACACTACTAAAGCCACGTTGGGAAAGATTGCGTCATTGCTTCTTACGTTGTACCTGCTGGTAAACAAAGGCAGGATTGTGTCTTCCACCACCACTGTCGGCTGGGTGCATTTCATGTGAAATAAGTGCGAGGAAACATGAAAATAAGGAAAGTTAGGAAGAGACCTTTGACATAGATCTGAGACAAAAATTTAGACAGGTGCAGTGCAGCCTCCTTTGACAGTCAATAATTTTCTAATCATCAGAGTCTGAGGAAAATCATCTCCCCTGAGGGAGTGAGCCCTGCTTGAGCAACTTTGGCATCAATATCTGAGAGAGGTTAACCAATCTATATGTCTGTCTCATTTTTTCTTAATTCATGTATCAATGTTAGTGATCTCAGATTTCAAGGCTGTAAGGCACTCACCACTACAGTCTTGCCTCTTGCAAGACACAACAAATAATGTTATTTTTTAATGAGCAAAATATCAATACTGCCAAAGTCAGCCTTCATAATAGATCACTTTTTCAACTTTTTAAATGCTTATTCTTTTTAAGAATTAATAGGACAAAATAAACCAAAACAAAACCAAGCAAACCCTCTTTGCTTGTTCTAATCCCTGAATCATCTTAAGGTAGGAAAAAAATGCTGCTCAAACTTCATAGCTTTTTTCTATACTGCTGAGTTGGGATCAGCTTGAGACTGAGCTCTCACAGAGGTCTGGGCCTTACGATTAAATGCTTTGCTGAGACCTCTTGACCCAGAGAAGCCCACACAGGCCCAGGATTTCCTCTCCTGGAACAAGCTGGGGATAATACTCTGAGGATCAGGAACTGCTGGGAAGGAGGGATGAGTCTCCATTTGTTCAGTAGGGAAGGCAATCGTTAGCCTTGGGCACAGAAGGCCTTTAAAACAAAGCAAGAACTGAAAAGAATTTGTTTCAGTGCCTTCACTGGGAAAATTTTAACAAGTCAGACTTGTCCTCTTTGTTATCTAAAGTCATAAGGCATAAGACTAGAATAAATTTTTTCTCCAAGAGATGAAAAGGCTGAGCCCATTGGGGTGTAAAGCAAAGAACTGAAGCCTTCTTGCTTGTATCCCTGAGAGCCAGAGATTGCTGGATTCCAGCACAGCCATCTCTACAGTGCTCCCCACCAGCTGAGGAAGCCTACTTCAACCAGGCTGCCGGGAAGCACAGCAGTGCTAACTCCTGTGGGTTAGCATGTAAATGGCTCTGCATTTGTGGCCCCTGCAGCTCCTTGCAGGCCTCTTCCCAGTGCAAGTGAATTGCAAAATCCCCTCTGACCACATTTTATGGATGGCAGCTCAATGGCTCATTAAAATCTCCCTCTCCAGAGATGATGTGATCCTGCCTTCTGCAGCCAGAGCTCTATAATGTGACTGAAATTAATCCTGCAGCCAGCCATGGCACAGGAGCTCTTTATTTTGGTTCTTTGCTTTACAACCCATTGAGCTCAACCAATCTTATGGATGGAATTTCCCATTCATCCTGCAAAAAATATCCCCCCAAACCCACTCAGTCCCCCCTGCCATGGATATTACAGTTAGTAGGGGACAGTGCACACAAGAAAAAGAATTCACTGCAGCATTCAGAAAGGCTACCAACACTTAGGGGCACTGCTGCCACCTGACAGCGGTACAAGCCACCTTCAGGTACAAACTTGTTATTAAACAGGCCTACAAGCCAACCTTTGGCTGCTGTAACAGACTACCAACAGACCTATTCCACTTCGTGTAGATTTTTATTTTATGGCACAAAAATAGCCAAAAACCAGGGTTTAGAAGCACTTTTCACTAGGAAGGCCATCACAAGTTCAGCTCCAGCTTACCATGCTCTGGAGTTCTTTGAAGTTTATCCTAAACAAATCCAAGTAAACAATAATTAGCTGTGCATGGGTGTGGGTCTTAATCACAAGGCACAAAGGATTCATATTTATTAATCCTCTTGTACCAGGCAAGCTTATCTTCCTGGTAGAAGAGTTTCAGGATTTTTAAAGGCTCTCCTAAAAATATCTCACAAGAATCTCAAGGATCTTACCATTTTGAAACTGCTCAGGAAGAGGCAGTCTGCTTTGTAGATTGAGTTCAACAGCCAGAATAGTAGCTTCTAAAGTTAACTTTGAGGTATCAATGATCTGCTTTGGGAATTTTGCTCAGTTTTGTTTTGCTGTTTTTTTACATTTTGATTTGCTTGTTCAAACCATGAGAGTAGCTTGAGCCTTTCCAGATCTGTGGCAAGCAGGGAGGACTTTGCCCTTGCAACAGCATTTTGCAAGTAAGAAGTTAGTTATTGTGTAGGAAAAATAATAATTTGTTCCATAAACCTGTAACAACTTTAAAATTAATTGGTGAGTCATCCCATGTGAAACACAAGGATCACAACTTAGTTTTTGATGAGGTGGCTGGTTGATTTTTGAATTTATATTTTTCTCATTTTTTTGACTCGGAAAGCAACCTTAGCTTCTCTATTATTAGTGGCTACATTGACCTGTTTTTATTTCATTTCTGGAGACTTAGTTTTTGTAGTAAGGAGGCTGTAATCCCTGCCAGGGATTATCTGGCAAACTATAAGCATCTGCTCTCAGCTCGTTTCCTCAATGGACAGGGCCAGTTAGACCTTGTGGCTATAAAGGTGTGCTGGTTTTTGGAAAGAAGGGCTGTAACCATTAGTGCAGATGGTCAGATGGTCTTAGAGAGCCTTTTAAGACCCTC
Source organism: Aphelocoma coerulescens (assembly GCF_041296385.1). Lineage (NCBI taxonomy): Eukaryota > Metazoa > Chordata > Aves > Passeriformes > Corvidae > Aphelocoma > Aphelocoma coerulescens. The sequence continues at coordinate 60,355,954 of NC_091016.1, read as the reverse complement.
AGCGCCAGCATTTAAAAATTTAGTTGGAAATCTGGAAAAATTCCTAGAAGGTTCCAGTAGCCATTCATTACTGAACTGTCTTATATCCCTTTTGGCATTAAACTGAAGCAATGCTGGATCAAGAATTTGAAATAAGCGCACAGCATTTCACATGGATAAGGCTGAAATTCAGTCTAAGACATTTGTATGTCTCTTGTTCATTTATTTTGGAGCTGATCATAATGTATGAGTTGACATAAGAGAAGATTTCTTTGAAAATAAGAGAGAAAGGCAGATTTTTAAACAGATTTGTAAATGTTTCCCATTCTTTTTTAAGACAGTTGGGCTCCCAGTTCCCTTCAGATCCTTTGAGAAACCTGCCTCCTTGCTACAATTTTAGACCATTCCTATATAAAATTTGGGCTATCTGCATTTTAACTGTGTTCTAAGCTCTAAATATTCCATTCACCTGCTCTAACAGAAAGTTTTAACCTTATTCCATGGACATATTCCTGAAAGGGCTTACACTGGGTTTTTTATAAGAAACGTAGAAGACCCAATGGTACGATGAGTTTGAAGTTTAGTAGTAAATTTGGTAAACAGTTCAGATTTCATTGTTCTATAAGATGGAATTAATTCCTTGTATGTAAACAAAATCACTTCTTCCCCCATATAGTAAGGGATGAAGAAAATGTTGTAGTGACAGCATTGGCTTCTCTGCTTTCTGTGGCAGCAGATGATTTTTGTTCTGTGCCCAGGTTGCCGGTCCCATGACCTGAGGGCTTTTTGAACATGAACATGGTGATGAAGAAAGTCGAAATTTCCCAGAGGCCTAAAATCTGCAAACAGAGCTGTTATGAGTAAAATGTCTAAATTTGGTCTCATATTGTCCACACTCAAGCACACAGCAAAACCTCAGTTGATTTGAGCCAGAAGCAGACCACACACAGAGAGCTGTGATATTATCAATCAACTGTTTAGACAGAGAAATGTACAGAAATCCCCATATCCATATATTCTCTGACACATTTTCCAGTGTAGGATTCTGTTCAAAAGTGCTAGACACTCAGATTGAAACCAAGGCTCAATTGTCAATTCTCAGATTGAATCCAAGGCTCAATTGTCAATTCTCAAGTTGTTGACAGTGAATCATTTAACGGACTGACCAAGTCCTGTCATCATGTGCCACTTGGTGGGCATGTGTCCACATTGTTTAAAAGATTCACACATTTGCAACAGGTGAGAGCATTGTTTCCCTCCTTCATGTCACATTAAAATGACACTGTTTGCACATGTAGAGCTATTGGGAGAGCTGTCTGCACTATTTTTTCAGAGGAAGAAACGTGGTTTATGTAGTTCAGTGTCACTGAGGTGAAATAACACAAGTAAAAACCACAGAATCATAGAGTGGGTTTGACATAGATCTGTTGGAGCAGGTCCAGAGGATGGCCATGAAGGTGATCAGAAGGCTGGAGCACCTCTCCTTGGAGGAAAGGCTGAGAGAGCTGGGGTTGCTCATCCTGGAGAAGGCTCCAGGGACACCTCACTGGGGCTTTCCAGCAGTTAAAGGAAGCTTGTAAAAAAGAGGCAGAGCAACTTTTTACATGAGCATGTAGTGCTAGGACAAGGTGTGGGGTGGTTTTAAACACTGCATCTCTCTGCCAGATGGCACTTATGCTCCCTCCTGAGGTGGGGACACTGAGGAAGAATAAAGGTAAATAAAACAGCAAAGAAAGAGATGGAAGGGATGTGCCCTGGTCTCAGAGATTAACATGCCTTGCATGTTTTAGGGAAGACCTAAATTCTGTCTTTTCTCTAAGTGCTGCTTATACATTTAAGAATTGGTACATAGACCTGATTATGTGGATATGTTTGTGTTCATGGACAGGGGTGGCAATAATCCAGTTTCCTGGTTTTCCCTCTTCTCTGCCACATGAGCATCTTCATCATTGTGCCGCAGAATTGTGCTACCTCTGTAGACCACTGGGATGTGAAGTCATGAGACTCATGGTGAGAGAAAGTGCTGTGGCCATGTATTTTGTGGGTGACAGCTGAACCTCTGGCTCCCTGGGCCTTGTGACAACTCTACCTGCTGGAACCTGTCAAAAAACAAGGCACTTATGGTATTTAGAAACTTTCAGAAATAGAGAGCAGCTGAACAGGAGTTTGCTGATCTGAACATGTGTGCTTCATTCTGATAATGCACCATTTATTACCTATGTCTTTTCAATATCTCCGTCTTTCTACCCAATATTGAAGAGAGTGAGGAGAATATTTATGAGTAAACTGCAGGCATAAGCATACTGAAAGGCTGCAAAAGCACAGACATCAGAATAAAATTACTTAACATGTCACACTCCCTGAGTTAGGGATAGTTACCTAAGTGATTCCATTCCAACCAGTGCAAGAACAACATTAATCATGTCTAACTATACAATTTCAGGTTGTATAGACACATTCTGGCTCCTGTCCAGTTACTGAAAATCTTAACCATGTCATAACCCCATTCTGATTATCTGTTGCTTGGGGAATCAGCTTCAGGTCTCCCAGAGGCACAAAAGAAGCATGAGCAAACACTGTCAGGCACTATCTTTATTCTAAAAGCACTTTAAGAACCATGATGGAGATCTCCATCTCTATTTGATACATCCTTTCTCCTGGAGCAGGTGTCTTCTTCAGCTACTGCCTCTGCCCTGGAGCTCTGTGCTAGCCCTCAGGCAAGGCGATGGTACCATTCCTGTCAAGTCCACAACAAAAGCCATTGATTTGGGAAGAAGAGTCACTGCTTTCATGCTTGCAGGAGGGGCAGTGAGCTGTTAGAGACCCATGTTTATGGCTGATTAACAAATTGTGTGGTAAGGCAGCATGGCATTAAGGAGTTAATCATAATGAGGCAGAGATTAATATCTAATTGTAGCAACTCCAGGCAGTTTGCTTCCACTGGCTTAGTGACAGAGTGACTCTGCCAACTGGAGCCATGTGAAGCCTGCTCCACCCAAGCTGGGGTGGTTTCAGACAGAAAGCGCCTGTCAACCTGCCCATCCGACCTTGCTGCATGCACAGAAAGCAGAAACCATGTACAGCTCTCCATCTCCTAAGCTCCTCTGCACTGAGGCAATTACCCATGATTATATGCTTGGTGGAAGCTGATGTCTCCTCAAATTGGTTAGGCATGCTCACAGGTTGAAGAAAAGATGAAGTGGCTCAGTGATTTGAGATTAGTTTCTGCCTCCCTTTGTTGGAGCCATATTTGCAGCACACTACCTCACCCCTGTGCAGGAGGGAGAACAAGATCAAAGGGATTCATACGAAGTTGCAACTCCACACGGAAATACTGTTTCCTCATCTCACTTTTCTGCCAGTCACACTCCACTGCCCTAACTCTGGAATAAGGCCAGATTTGGGAAAGGAACAAGGTGGCCTGGATTTAGCACTGGGGATTAATTTTGTACCACCACATCTCACTGGAAAAGGATCTGCAGAAGTGTGTCCACTGTAGCAGCTCTCTTTCAAAAAGAATCCAGTATCACCAATTTGTACAGGAATTTATTTCTCATCTCTCCACACTGCCCAGGTTATAATAAACGAGCTGATTTTCAGCATACCACAGCAGTGGGAGAAGTGAGAAAGTACCTATATGTTGCATTAGAAGCAACAACAGTGGTTGAACCTGCATGGGAACTCCCAGCACAGCGGATGAAGTAACCCAGACTGGAATTTGACAAAAAACCTGGATTATTTCCTTTGCCTGAAGAAATACATGATGGTGACCCTAAGGTCATTTCACTGCATGAAAAGCCATGATCTTCCTAATATGGTTAAATAAGTCATTCACCAAAATAATTTGAATCCTTTTCCCATGCAAGGCCTTGTCTGCTTTAGGACAGTGTCCTGACAGATTTAATTCTGATGATTATGTTTGTTAGAGAAATAATTACTTCAGGCTCCCAGCTCAGAGTCCTTGACGTTAGTTCTCATACAAAAGTGCAGAGAATATTTATGAGCAAATTGCAGGCATAAATACACTGAAGGGCTGTGAACTTATGCAATACTGTCAAGCCCACAGTGACTCCAAGCCATCACAGTGAGGCACTGAAATGGTGAGCTGCTCTTTGAAGGTGTCATTGACTGCAGCAAGTGTGACTTTCAGCTTTTGTGGAAATAGTTACTGAATTCTGAGTGATACCATGGGGAGATTTTGTCATGCAAAATGCTATGCTTTTTTTTTTTTTTGATGTGAGATCATAGAATGATTTGGGTTGGAAGGGACTTTAAGGATCACCCAGTTCAAATCACCCCACCATGGGCAGGGACACTTTCCAGTAGACCAGACTGCTCAAAGCCCCATCCAACCTGGCCTCGAACTCTTCTAGGGATGGGGCATCCACAGCTTCTCTGGGCAACTTGTGCCAGTGCCTCACCACCCTTAAAGTAAAAAATTTCTTCCTTATATCTAACCTAAACATGCTTTCAGTTTGAAGCCATTCCCCTTTGTCCTGTCACTACATGCCTTTGTAAACAGTCCCTCTCCAGCTCTTTTGTAGGTCCCCTTTAGGTACTGGAAGGATGTTGCAAGGTCTCCCCAGAGCCTTCTCTTTCTTCTCTTGGCTGAACAACCCCAGCTCTCTTACCCTGTCTTCACAGAAGAGAGGCTCCATCCCTCTGATCTTTGTGGCCATTCTCTGAACTCACTCCAACAGGTCCATGGCTTTCTTATGTTGGGGGCCCCAGAGCTGGATGCAGTACTCCAGGTGGGGAGCAGAGTAGAGGGCCAGAATCCTCTCCCTTGCCCTGCTGGCCACGCTGCTTTTGACACAGTCCAGGACATGTTTGGCTTTCTGGGCTGCAAATGCACATTGCCAGGTCATACCTAGCTTTTCATCCACCAACACCCCCAAGTCCTCCTTGGGGCTGCCCTCAATCCATTTTTCACCCAGCCTGTACTTGTGCTTAGGATTGCCCTAATTGAGCCACATGCAGGACCTTGCATTTGGCCTTGCTGAATGTCATGAGGTTTCCATGTCAATCCCGTAAGGTCCCTCTGGAATTACTGTTTCATGCCTGCTTCTTCTTAGGTGACAAAGGCATGGTTCCTTCGGCAAGTGCCACGAGAGTCAGCAAACCTTTACTGCCGGACACAAGAAAGCTGCCATGCAGAAAGGAGGGCTGGGCTGGGAAGGGCCTGTGAGAAAATGCTTCAGTGGCCATGGGGAAGGAGCAGAGGAGGAGAGAAAGACAGAGGAGAGGCAGAGGAGGGGAAAGGAGGGGAGGGGATAAAGGGAGAGGAGAGCACCTGCCTATCTCTGCCAGCATTTTCCAGCAGGCACTCAGCGCTGAGTGAAGCGGCTCCCCGGGCTGCTGCTGCCGGCTCGCCGGGCTTCCTGCGCCTCTTCCCACTGGGCCTGCCCCGCCCGCGCCTCCGCCGCGGCGCCGCTGCCCGCGCCCGCCCCCTGCCGCTGCCCGGCGGCGCAGCAGCCGCGGGGGGACCGGCACGGGCACCGGCAGGGAGGGGCACGGCACGGCAGGGCCGGGCGGGGAGGGGCAGGGCCGGGCCGGGCGGGGAGGGGAGGGGCAGGGCCGGGCGGGGCAAGGCACGGCAGGGCCGGGCGGGGAGGAGGGGCAGGGCTGGGCCGGGCGGGGAGGGGAGGGGCAGGGCCGGGCCGGGCGGGGAGGGACAGGGCCGGGCCGGGCGGGGCAAGGCACGGCAGGGCCGGGCTTCGCCACCTGGGCCAGTGTCAGTCCCAAGGCAAAGGCGGAACAGAGGCTGGCAGATGCCCTTCCGCTTTGGGCAATCGGCTCCTGAAGAACTGGTCCGAGGCTGGGCCTTTCCCACGGCCGTAGGGGGACGGGCAGAGCTTTTCGCTTGCCTGTGTTCAGCGGCACGAGGGGCCGGGCCGGGAGGCTCCCGTGGCTCGGCGGGAGCAGCTCCCACGCCCGCGGGACGGTGCGCGTGGGTGGAGCCGCGCTCCTTCGTGGCATCCACTGGGCTCCCCAGCGGCTGGCGGCAATCCCGGCCTCACCGCCCGCGTCTGCCTAAAAGGAGGGATTAGCAGCAGCCAGGCAACAGCTTGGAAACTGCCTTGTCCGGTTGATTGCCACATACTGCTCATATGAAACCTGGGACAGGCTCCCAGAAGTACCTTGGACTTAAAGCTAGGCCTTCCCCAGATGGGAACAGACACGTGTGTTGGTGACCTCTCTCCAGGATGAGGAAGATGCCATAGTCTGGCTGCATGTGAAAAGCCCACTGCAGCTGAACCTTGTCCTCAGAGGAGCTGTGGTCTGTGACCCCTCTCGATGCTTTGGGGTGTAGCTTTTTCAGGTGCTGAGCGCACACAGAGACCTGTGGGGTCAGCGCCCAGCCAGCCCTAAAATACTCAAAAGCTCAGTGACACTAAATAGCACAAAAATAAAAGAACTTTCAACAGGAAGGCCCTGAACCCTACTCACGGAAATCTTGATGTGAAGATCACGCTGTATGAGTATTATGTTCTTAGTTGGATTGTAGGATGTTCTCAGCTCAGTATGATTTGTAACTGTTTATTCACTGGTTTGTTTTTTCTCGGGCATCCATTGTGCCTAAAGGTTGCATAAGCAGGTTATGCACAACTTTATGACTACATAGTGATAATCTAGTGACTAGAAGATTTGCATAGTGCATAGAAGATTTCTGGGGCTAATTTGCTACTGGACTATATCTTGGCATGCAGACGTGTGTTGTGTCACTGCTAGTCTGGCAGCCCTCAGTGACCAGGGGACATAGCAGCCTCCATCAGACCTTGAAACAGGCTGATTCTTGATCTTGTTGAGCCATTTTGACTCTCTGCTTTATTTCTTAGGGATTTATACTGCTTCACATTGCCACTTGTCACTTGAATCCTCTTGTTAGAAGTTAATCTTGTCTGAACGTCTTTACTCCTGCCTTTGCTTTTACTTCTCTCATGTGGCACAGCTTTAGCTTAGGTATCCCCCACAGTTCCTCATGGTGTCCTCAATAAAGCCACACCAGAGCCATGCAACCTTGCCTTGCAAACCTGGGCCATGGCTGGCAGGCACCCGAATCCCTGGGCTGTGAGGTTATGGGTGGCAGAAACATGCCTGACCTGTGAGTGTGTGAGCTTGAAAGGGGAGCTCAGGAGGACCAGCCCATTGCAGGAATAATATTCACGCTCACTTGCAATGAAAGAAAAGGCTAACAGTGAAACAAATGGCTGATGTGATACAGGAGGTTAAACCAGGGAACTGGAATGCTTCCTCTGACCCTAGATTTCTACATTCTTCTCACAGACCTTATAATCGATATATAAAAATCCATATGCATAAATCCATATGTTCTCCTATGTTAATTACATGTGTGTGAAAGGGCTTGTCTTCATGATGTGTCTATAATCTGCTAAAAAAGGATTTGTCTCATTAGTATGCATTTCATATTAAAATGCTGATTTATTTCTGTAGACAGATTGCCACACAAGGCAAACTGCACTGGCATGAGAATACAAACATAGCTGCTAAAGGTTATTCTGCTTAATTTTATTTTTGATGCATTAAGATGTAGACTGCAGTGCATGTCCCTGGTTAAAGCAAACAGCACTAAGAGATGAGGTGGAGAGTCCTGCCTCCTTTCACGCATTGCTCTGAGGTGCTACAGCTTTGTGGGGCCCCTAAACAGCTCCTCCAGCACATAGGCAGTGGAGCACTGGGGGGGGGGAACGACCTATGGTTGGGCATGTGACCCCAACTGCTTTTCCTTTTGTCTGGCTAAAATACACCCATTCCTCCTGCTGCCATTCTCTGCACGGTGTGTGGGCATGATTTGATTACTGTCAGACATTTCTGCAGTTTCTTCTGCAGCTCCTTTTTATCATTTCATGATTTGACTATTAGCTAAATAGTAAGTGTTCCTGCATGGCCTGTTTAGGATGTGTGAAGCAATTTATATGAAATAAAGCTGTTAAATACTTGTATTCTTTTTTATTTCAGTTTTCATGCATTTCTTTAAGACTCGAGTCAACGTTTCTCTGAACCAAAGCGGAAATGCTAAAGTAGCCTAAGATTTTTTTAGAAAATAAGTAACAAAGTATTTTATTTAGGAAATGAACCTGTTTTTGTAAAAGAAAAGAATCAAAAGTACACCAGGATGCTAAGTGTTTGTGTAAATGGTTTTTATAGATCTATATTCACATAAATACTGAATTAATGCAAGGAGCAATAGAACTCTTGCCATTTCAGTCAGGCATTACCCATTTGGTATTGGTGGGCATTCTGTACCCTGACCTTACCATGGCTTTTTTTTTTTAGAAAGTCTGCCAATAGCCACAATTTGAGATGGCCAAGTGGCCAAGAGGGCCAAGACTTTCAGGGTAACTCTGTGTGAGGTACAAGGAGGAAGGAAATTTTCTGACTTGTGCCCCGTCATTCTCTTGGTCTTCTGTTAGCACTGTTCTCTTTTGAAAACTAAACCAGGAGTAGCCACTAGATGGCTGTATTTAGTAACAAAAGGCCACACATGCCTTCTGCTATAACCCGTATAAAAGATGCAGTATCATTTTTATAAAATCAATTAATCTTTTCATAGCAAAATTAATGTGGACAGGCCAACGAGGCAGGACAAACCACCCTGAAAAGTTTTTCACAAAACTAGCTGGAGCAGGACAGCTTGGACAGCATGGGGCTTGAGCATGGAGGTCCTGAGCTGTCCCCTAGTGCTAGGTCGACCCAGCCTAATTCTAAAGGAGGCCAAGGATGACATTTCCTGCCAGGACTATGGGGAGACACTTTTGAGACTCAGTTTGAGATGCTGCTAGAAATCCCAGATATGGAGCACTGGTCAGTCAGTGGCTGTGCCAGCCATACTTCTGGGTGGCAGAGGCAGGGTAAGGCAAAAGTAGGACATCTCTGCCCCTTCCCACAAAGAAGTCCTTGGATGCCAAAAGAAGGCTGTGGTGGGTTAATCTTGGCTAACAGCCAAATACCCACCTAGCTGCTCACTCCCTCCTCCCTCCCGTCCTTCTCCTGTAGGACATAGGGAGAAAAAAGGGTGGGAAAGATCATGGGCCAGGATAAAGACAGTGACAGTGCTTGCCAATTGCTGTTATGGGCAAAACAGACTACTTAAGGGAAAATCAGTGTAATTAACTGCCAACTAAAATGGTAAAAACAAAAAGAACATTGAAACAACACACTTCCTCTCCCCTTCTCCAGGCTCAATTTAACTCCCTCAATCCAGACTCTTCTACCCACTCCAAATGGTGCCGACTGGCAGGGGTGGATATGATCAGTACAGAGTGGTTTCTCTCTGCTAATCCTTCCTCCTCACACTTCCTCTGTTCCACTGATTTGCCCATGAACTGCAGTAGCTGTCAGGAAAAATCTCCTCTGATGTGGGCTCTCTACAAGTTGCAGTCCTTCGGGAATATTCATGTGCTCTACTGTGCATCCTTCATGGGCTGCTGGCCAGCTGCATGGGCTCCCATATGGAGCACCTCTTCCCCCTTTTTCTGATCCCCATCTTCCCTCTGCTGCTTCTCCCTTATTTTTGCCTCCTCCTCTAGAAATCATGGAAGAGAAATACCTAGTGTGTCTACTTGGTCTTGAACCTTCCGTCAATGATCAGCTGTGAAGGACCTGCCCTTGGGTGCACTCGAAAGGGCTCATGGCATTCCTGCTGCCATGGGAGCAGCCTGGGCACATCTGGACTTTCTTCGGTGTCTCTGAGAGGGCGTGCAGAAATGGTACTCTGCCCTATTTGAAAATGTTGATCCATTCCATAAGGGAAATATAACAGAGTAAGAAACATTGCATATTAAACATTGGCTTGTTTCTATTATGATTTAGAAATCAAATTCTTAGATTAAAAATCCTTAAGAAAGCAAATTAAGAATCACTAAGAGGGACTGAAGGATTTCTTTCACAAAAGATTTTGAAATTTTTGAAACCCTAATATTGAACTTGTCACCAAAGAATTCTAGTTAAGTGATAAAAATTCAGCAGAAGAAATCTACGCCTGCAATTACTCTAGCTCAGATTCACACAGAAATTTCACTTTAACAAAAATCTGTAGTTTCAGTGTTACTTGTTTTTAATGAGAATTTTAAGCAGACCATCTGATTATGTCATGAGTTTCTCATTTCCTGTGAAATAGTATTTTGGCAGAACTGACATGATATTATGAATATTGCTTTGATAGCATTGCTTCTTTTTAATTATGAAGTGTTGCGTCAGGTTTTTTTTCAACCACTTTGGATGTGGTTAACTTTTCTAATGCATTTTCTTCCTGACTACCTGCTTTTTAGAACTGTTATGATACTCAGGCTGATTTCACAAGCAGAATGTGGAAACCTGGCCTCACAGAAAGACAAGAGGAAAATCCGTCACTGACTTCAGTATGGCAAGTTTTTTCCATCTATGATTCCTTGACCTATCTCATTCTTGGTCAGGCAACTAAATTATTTATTTTAAGGTTTGTTTTTTTTTTCCTTGTAAAACACCTGCTTTATTTCTACACAGATTAGAGAAAGAAGAGTAATTTTTTTTAATAGGAAGTCTTTAACAGTTTCTTGTACATTTAAAATGTGAAAACTGTGGATTCATCTTAAGAAAGGAGCCAAAGTTCAAACCAGTTCTGTCTGAGCCAAAGCAATGCCTCATCCCAGTTTCCCAAGCACTATGATGAGTGCCCAGTGATAGGAAATTTGTGCTTCTGTATCTGTGTCTGATAAAATATTTTAAATAGATCCCTATTTCTTGATATAAAACAGTGAAATGTAAGCAGTCAGTACAGCACTGGCCTAATCACTGGGGTTTTCTGTAAGGATACTGTGGCACCACAAACCTTCTCTGCCCAGCAAGGCTGAGTTCCTGGGTGGGAACTCTGATGTGCACTGCCAGGGTTAAGAAGAAACAGTGGTGGAGAATGGCAGGCAGGCCAGGCCAGGCAAAAGCTACCGAAGTAACTGACCCACAGAGAGGGGTTGGTGTATCTTGTCAACCGTGACAATTGTCTTCAAAATCTTGTCACAAATTCCCAGATGAAGACAATAGTGTTTTTTCTACACCCTTTCTCTGCTCCAGCAGTGAGATTGGAATTTACATTACTAGCTACAATATTCAAAATAAAACAACTGAGGTCAGCCGAAAGTGTCAACAATGAGATTTATCTGAGGCTGAAGTAGTTTAATCAAGGTTTTACCTTCACCTTAGTCTTTCGGTAAAAGGAAGGCTCTTTCTCCAGGGTATATCATGTAAACTGGCAACTACAAATTTATTTACAAAACTTAATTAAAATTGTGCAAAACCCTTTCAAACATTTTTAATAATGTCATGCCAATTTAAAGCAGTATAAATTTCAAAGTATGCAAATAAAATGTAACACAAGAGTACTCTAGAGACTTTTCTTATGCTAAGTGGTGATTTATTTATTAACTTTTTGTCCATTTCTGTCAATTGCCAGTAAGTGTCCCAAGTTCTGTCTGTTGTTTCTAATAACAGGAGCAAGACTCATGCAAATTTGGAGAAAACATATAGTTGCAGCCTTCTAAAATGGGGAAATGATGGATTTCTTAACAGACTGTCAAGCTAATCTTGCACCTCTGTTTAGTCAGTCCTTGATGAAACTGCCCATTGTGACGCCAAATAGAAAGTGAGTTGTGATTATGAGCCTCCCTGTAGAGCTTGTCAGATGTGAGCCTGGTTCTGGCCATCTCCTTCTCTTACAGAAGCATTGTCACATCATTCAAGAGATGAGGGTGATGTCTGTTTGCTGCACCAGCACTAGAAGATAAGCTGGGGTGTGCATATATAATATACATTTATATAGAGTATCTCAAACACCTGATCTAGTATATGAAAATGTTATGCAGAGCAGTGTTACTAGGCATGCTATTTAAAAAACACCAACAACTGAAGCATTGACAGGTTAAATGACTTGTATAGGTTATAAAGGAAAATTGTGAGAGAGTTAAGAACGGCCACACATTCTCCCAAACCCACAAAATCATCTTATTCACAGACAGGCCTCTAAAAGGATTCATCTAAATGCTATGTTTGTTGGAAACGGAACTCCAATGCTTATTTCCTCTCTCCATAAAATGAATACTTTCTTCACCTTTTCCTTCTTTCTCTCTATGGCTGAAAGTAATGCATGTTAAATGTGCTGCAGCAGCTGTACCGTGCTTCTTGTGGGTACATACTGCTTGTTCTGCATTCCTCTAGCAGCTGTCATCAATACCCATCAGCAAATGTTTATATGAAGTTATTATTATTTTGTTAAAAATATGACACATAACCTCAAGGGTGAACACTGACAAAAAAGCAAGCTGTCAGATACTGATTCAAAAGGCTCAGGACTGCTCATCTGGAACTAAGGGTGCTATGAGGTCAAGTACTTCCCCTTATTCAACCACACACAATACCCCTGCCTGCTCTGTAATTGTAGTTTTAAACATTTGCTATCTTTGGTATCAGATTGTTCCACCAACAATCAAGGTTTGAAGTGAAGAGGAAGCTTTGTTGGAAAGCCTGTGTTGTTAACCCATGCACTGGCTTACTTCTTGCAACCAGAATTTAAGGATGGCAGTGGAAGACTTCAAGCTGCAAGTAAAACCAGGTCAGTTCTGTATGGTGAAGGTGACACCTTCCTCAGGAAAAGGATGTCAAGTTGTAAAACTGCAGGTAGAGAGGCAGAGTGTAGCTGTGGGGTTTTCTAGGGCCTTCTTTGTGGAAGAACTGAAGTGTGTTGACAAGCAGTGGCTTGCCTGGCTTGTGATGCCTCTTGGGAGGGTAACAGTATTAGTGGCTCTTTGGGTCACTTCCAGTCTCAATACTGAAATTTTGCATGAAATTTAATAAGAGACTCCTCTCTGGTCTTCTCCTTTTGCTGTTTTAATCAATGAATGAGGATGCTTAGGTAAATATGCCTTCCTCTGCTGTGCTGGTAACCCAGGCCTCAGAGTGATGGGTTTGAACCTGAGGACTTCCAAGTGACTCTGCTCACTGGGAAAGCTGTCACTGTCTGTCTGCCTCCTTCAAGTCAACCACAGTGCAGTCCACAAATTAAGTGCTAAGGAAAGTATGGGTTGTTCCCCTGATTCATATAAAGTGCATTGTCACTCTTTTTTTTTTCTTTTAGAAAGAAACATGGGTAAAACTTCTCATGAAGCTCTGAAGACCAAGCTGTAGCCTGCATCGCTGTATCTTGCTCATTGCTGTGGTATGTGAATATTTTATTGAACTCCATAATGCATGATGGCTACTGAAGCCTGTGGTATTTTCCTCTGCTTTCAACAGACACTGGAAAGACATGGAGAGCATTATTGAAGAGGGAGGAAACATTTACAAATAGTAGCAATATTACTTCTCAAGCCAAATAAAAAAAAAAAAAAAGGAAAAAAACATAGTTAAATGTCAGGAAGTGGTTCTTAAGGGAATAGTTCTCCCAAGGTCTTGTGCCATTTTTAGCCTTGACCATGTAAGCAGAGCACAGCAGCTCCCGAAGGACACGTGTGGGCTGCTGGCTCCACGGGGCATGTGCAAGCACGCTGCACAGTCTGAGTGAAGAGGGAGAGAGGGCACCTGCATGCCTCTGGGGAGGGGATGCCTCAGAAAAGGTAGGTATAGAAAACGTCTCTAGAGGATTACAGACGACTAGATTGTTTCTATTGGAAGTCTAGAGAATTACTTCTTCCATTGCCCATTAGGTAGCATTGTCCCCTGCTTTTGTTATGATTAGAAATAAAACCTCATCTGCTGCAGTGCTGGTTGTTCTGGCTAGCAAGGGGCAAGGTGAAGTTGTACACTCACATCACGTTCTCTGAAACACAGACAGTGCAGTGGGACAGTGCGAGCACCAGCCTTGCCTTACCCAGCTGAGATGAAACCCCTTCTGTCTGTCCCATGTGGGACGAGGGAATGGATGCAGCTCATCTGGCCCCAGCCGCTCCTGGGGCCTTCCTAGGCTCTTCCCAGAAGATGAGCATGCCTTTGGCCCTTTCCACTGAAAACAACTGCGGGGGAAAGTGCAAATGGCTCAGCACAAAGCAAAAGATTGGGCGTGCTCCCAAGTGCACGGTGAAAAAAAGATACTCCTGGGTAGGCTGCTAATCACTTGGTGGAAACATTTTCTAATTATGCAACAGGCAGCCTTAAATAACCTCCTAGAACAAAAGCAAACACTTCTTCTCTTTTGATGCCACACCTTCTTAAGGAGGGAGAGCAGCACTGAGACGAAGCAGAGAGAGGCAGCCACTGTGAAGTGCTGAGTGCTTCCCAGGGCGGCTGTGGAGCACGGGGTGGGCCAGCAAGGATTGTATGCTGGAAAGCCGGGTGTTTGGAACAGAGCTGGCTGGTGGCTGGTCACGGAGCAAAGTGCTTGTTTGCAGAGGGGAAGATGAAATGCAGCGAGCAGGCAGGAAGAGGCTGTGGCAAGAAAGGGGGAGGCAAAAAAAAAGGCTAAAAGAGGAACTGGGAAGGAGAATCTGCCCACTAGGAAACTTACTTTAGCTGCCAGTGTGACAACTCTCACTGCACGACAACAGCTGTGCCGACCACTGGCACTGCCCTGATGCCTGGGCTGGCTCAGCGTTCTGAGCACACCCAGCCTCTGCCATTGGAAGCACCAACACGGAGACATGCCAGAGCAGATGAGAGACCATGCACACAGGAAAGCTCTGGAGGTCCACCAGCCCCTGGAAGGCAGTGCAGCAGTGGGAACTGAAGGCATTGTTTAAGGACATCAGATGAGTGTGCAGGATGTGCCGCTGCAGTCAAAGGCCTGCTTCCCGTCTGACATCTTCTGGCCACAGTCATGTTTGAAATGTACGAAAGTCCCTGTGACATTTTGAAAAAATATGACAATATTTTCATGTTGCTTGGAGAGATGTAGCTGGAGATAAGAGTGTGTCTAAAACAGCTCATCATGAACTGAAGTAAAGAATAACTGAGACTTCTGAGTGTTTCCACCTAAGGTACATAGAAGTTTGAAAAGTACCTAGATAAAGTGTCTAAGGAACTAGAACTACTTTCACATGAGAAAGGAAGAGGTTGCATGAACCATTATATACTTCCAACTTAAATTTTCAGTAGAGAGGTTTTAAGGAGGAGAGATACCATCTAAATTTTGCAGAATTTGTTTTTAGAGCATCCACCTGTGGACTTTGGACAAAAAAAAGCAAGGTGACAGAAATCAGAATAAACCACTTAGTCTAGCTGCACAATCTACTGAACCCTGTCTTGTGATGACAAACCACATGAAATCTGTACAGATAAGCCATCACCAGTGGCTAGTTTCCCATGTCTTACTGAGAAGAGGGGGGAAGAATATGCGTAATTAATACCCAGGGGAAAAGTAGGGAACATCTGGTGAAGTAATCCTTCATTACACTCAAGTGGGTATTGATCAAATGAAATAAAATATGCTTTTGTAGCAATATTGCCCTAGAGAGGGTCCAAAGAGAAGCAGCAGGGGAGCTGTGATGTGGCCTGGTGGAACATCATCCCGCCCACTGCTTCATGCCTGGAGGCACAGAGGAGGTAGGACAGGGGGAGATCTGCTGAGATCGGCCCATGCACTGCAGTGCTGACGGGCATGAAGGCAGACTCATAGAGTCTGGGTGAGTATTTAAGGGCAATTTTTTTGATTAAGTTTGTCACATGGTCTTTGATTAAGCTAGAAGTAGGAGGACTAAAGTGAATATTTGAAGGCTGGAAAAAAATCACCTGCAAGAAAAGTTTCTGGGTGTGGTGTGACTTATCTTTTCCTGTTTCTCACTGTTATTCAGTGAGAAGATGGTTTTGTAATTGCAGTTATTATCTTTAGGTGATGAACTTAGTTCTGGTGACAAGATAAATAATGTTGTAAGCAAGACCTCATTTTCCTGTTACTAGTTTCTTTGGTTAAGTAACTTATGCTAGTTATCGAGGAAAGCAAGACCTCATTTTCCTGTTACTAGTTTCTTTGGTTAAGTAACTTATGTTAGTTATGGAGGAAAGCAAGGTACAATGCAAATATACCTTGTCCTCTTATTCAGCATTTCAGTAATATTGTAAGGTAAGTAAGTCCATGTAAGGACTTAAGGTTTTGACATTATGTACAATGATACTGCAAAAAACTTATGCTGTTTTGACAGAGATAACTTTACAATGCTAAGCTACAGTCTTAAAAAAACCCCAAACAACAAAGCAACAAAACTGTCTGCTTTCTCTTTCTTCACCCTGAACAGAATTTTTCAGGAAAAATTACTTCTGCAAAATGTTGCCTCTTAAATTTGTAATTTAAATTTGTAATAATTATAGTTCCCTTGAAATTTCAAAGCCTGGAATTATTTAGGGCACAGATACCCTGGTTCATTCGCTGTGAGCAAGGCTAAGAACAGCTCTGCACATTGGTCTGCTCCAAGTGACTGTTGCAGTGTAAATGTGTCCATCCACACTCATGCCTCCAGATCTCTAGAGAATCTTTCTGAAAAGAGATGAATGGATGAACCAGAATTTAATGGCAAAAAAGGTTGTATCCTTGTGGGTGACTGGGGTGATGTCAGTGGTTAGAAACTCAGATCTAGCTCACGCTTCACTGCACATTTTGGATTGGGGTGAATGGCTGGGTTGGGCAGGAGAAACACCGCTGAGGTGTTCCTTCCTCCCATGCTGGAAACACACTTGTTTGGGGGATTTCTGAGACCTATGCTTTCAAAATTCACAGAAAATATGACAAAACCTGAAAAAAACCCCCAGCAGATTCAGCCAAGACTGTGTTTACAGAAGCAGCAGACAAAGAGATTTCAAGAGGTTTTGCCATATACCCTAAAGACCCTGGGCTGCATTTTGTGTACTATGGAGGTATCTGATGGAGGCAGCGTTGAGCTTGGGGTGAAAATAGGATTCAATGAGCTGACTTTCCTAGTTTTCCATACTGCTCTGAGCCCAAGGGGAGTGCACTGGCTCTTGCACTCAGGGATTACCCAAGATATTGCTGGACAAGGATGGATGCCCTGACCTGCCTGAGTACCCTGCCAGGAAATGCCTCAGCTTATAAACATGGGGACTTCAGGGTAAAGTGTCAGTGCTGGTGTTTGCTGGCATACAAAATGCGTTGAAATGAGGAAAGAAATGGAAATCCTGACAAAGGTGAGATGGCCAGGTGCCAGCTGCACAGAGGTGTGTTGCGCTGTCTCAGCACCACCACACTGCCCAAGCACCTGGACACTGGTGTGAACCCCTGGCTGGTTCACCCAGATTCTGCCCAGCAGTCTGCCCTGAGAGTCAGCAGGTGCTGTTCTTCTTGGTAACTAACTCTTTTTATGCAGGCAGTATGGTAATCTCCTGTGGTCACAAGTGGGAAACCCCCTCTTTGCACACCACCTTGTAAAAGCACCACTCAGACTCTCCCCAGACAGAGCCTTCAAAGGGAAAAATTCCTCTTCAGACCTGTCAGGCATGTATCTGTTGAGGGAAAATGTTCCTGACGTGTCCTCAGTCCTTCAAGCTGCAACCTAAAGTCCTTGGAGCTGAGAATGACAGGGAAATCCAAAAGGATGTTTCTTCTGAGTTAAAGTCTTAACAGACTTCCCTTGGATTATGTCCAAAGCCAGCTCCAACACCAGCCCACCAATGAGGGGGCCAGGGTGTGTTTCTTTCCCAGAGAAAGAAATATCCCCTGTAGAAGAAGGGTTTTTCATTTCTCCTCTGGGGACGGGCTATGCTATGCTCTGTCTAGGTGAGCTGCCAGAGATCTCACCTGCTCTGTGGCAGCACCACGCCTGGGATCCCACCAGGAAGGGCTGCTGATGGAACTCATGACATTTGAACACAGCCCGAATCTGGGCAGAGCTGGCTTGCAAGAGGCTTGGTGGTGGACAAGGGGAACCTAGCAACCTGCCTCAGGGTTCAGCAAGCGTAGACAAGTGTTGGTGTGGTCATGCTGACTTCTAGTCACCATGGAGCACCCCACAGCATAGAAGCTAATGTTAGTTGGTCTACTGTAAATTTGTCATTTTTCATTTATTTTAGTTAGAAAAGTAAAAATACCTCATTTCTTCATGAGCTTTTTTTCCTCCTGCATATAAGCTAATCCAAGAGCTATTTAATTCTCACTTACATGGCACTTTTTCTTCTGATAGCAAATATACTTTAAGTTCTTTTACTTGTGTTCCTATTAGATCTTAGTACAAATATATTAATTACTTTTTCTTTTCTAAATTAGTGCTGTCTTTTTGAAAATTTTCAGTGACCTGGTGGAGGAATCAAACATCACACCATTTTCTCATATTTACTCTGCAGTTTGTTTAGCCCTTGTACAACACAGCAACTGTATAGAATTAAAAATAAAGAGCATCACATTTTCCAGACCGAGGAACCAAAAGGTCCTTCCGTCAGCTGTGCTGGAGCAGCCCATTAGCCAGAGCACAGCAGTGGAGCTGCGTGGATGGTGCAGACATGTAGGAGTAGGGAACTTTTTGCATTGCCACATAATGCCAAAACTTGGCGGTTGAACCCTAACCCAGCACTCTGTGTGTCATCCACTTGTTCTTTTGACATCTGACTTGTTTACAGCATGAGCACGTCTCTCCCACATACAGGGATTGAAACTCCCTGAAGTCTAACTTCAGATGCCAGGAGATAGGGTAGGTTACACCTTTTCCACAGAGGTAGGTAAAAAATTTTACCTAGTATAAAACTTTTTCAAGGGTTTGACTTGGCTTATTTTTCTTGTGGATTAGATAGGTACACTAGGGGCTACTAAAGGTTAATGACACTGGAGAGCCTTTATACTGCAGGACATCTCCCTAAGTCAACTTTTGTATGAAGTCAAAATTTCTTGCAGCTTGGAACTGAAGGTCAATGGACTGAGTAAAATGATTAGACCTTTTCTTAGGAATTCTGCTTTATCAGAACATGAACATTAGTACAAGGATGACTTTAGGAACATTTTGTGTATCTTCCCAAGTCTGAATTGCGCCCACATTGAAGAAAATCTAAAACCAATAAGGGGTTTTTTATAATCCAATTAATCTCAGTCATTATCCTTTGGAGATAATAAAATTCTAATCATAGAGGGAGAAAATAGTCAGCAAACATCTTGGTTCTGTATCTAACATTTACCTTAAATAATAATGTAATGGAAATTATTGTTAATATGTGGTACAAGTAAATAGGATCACTTCTTCTTGAATGCAGCTTACACCCACAAGTCCTACAAGAGTTGCTTAAGAAGAAGGAAAACAGCCACTGTCATTCTATGTTAATTATTAGAAAATAAATCTTCTTTAATAAACCTGATTCAGTGCTTTGCTGATGTCAATTTCTAGCCTGGTTGATGAAAGAAAATACATAGAATTTTGTGAGGTATTTGTTTTGGTATTGTAGAATATTTGGACAGGAAAATCTAGCAACTCTTGCTGGCAAAAAACTCCACGCCCATTAAACTGAGAACTGATGCCCTGGCGTAATTACTAATATGTTGGCAGTAAGAAATCTTTACCACATGACTTCTCTAGTTATTTTCTGCAGAGATCAGTGCCAGATTTGATCTCATTCTACTTTTTTGTCTCTGTGCAGGAAGAAAATACTAAGTCATAACTTAATATTTTTTGTACAAACCAAAGATGCCAAGAAAATGGGAAAACTAAAGATGGAGGAGGAAGAGGAGTCAGACAGCGTAAAATAGATAATTAGCAACTAGTCACACTGAAACAATTGCACTTTAATACAGGAAACTACCAAGTGGGGTATTACATCCTGAGAGCAACAAAGAGAATAGGGGGCACAGTGAGCAAATAGCACAATATGAGCTCACAGTTTTACAGGGGTAAAACTGTTTACAGATGTCTTGGCAAGCTAACAGAAAAGGTTTCTCTTGCCCCTGTATTTCTCATTGCTGAGGTTTTGTTTCTTTCCATGCTTAAAATTTAGTAATTCTAAAACTTTTCATTGGTTCTTCTCAGATCTCACTGAAATCACAATTTTATCTTTATTATGAATATTTTTCCACTACAAAGAGGGTGTTTATCCCTTGATTATGTCAGTAAGTCAATACAGAAATAGATAAAAGCCAGCTAGATGAACTTCTCACTTCACTTCCTTGTTCATGCCACAGTGGTTTATTCTCATCTCCCTTGATAACCTCAGAGTAAACAAGTGGGTCATCTATTTGCCCCAGTTTATAACATTAATCACCGTGCAAGCCTTGGTACACAAATTCCCTCGTACATCTCAGCTGCATTATGATTCAAAGAAGCTAAACACTTATCTGCAACCAGCTGCAACTGGTGAACAGAAAATTGCAACTCAGTACTTTTCCTTGGTGTTTGAAAAAATTTCAGATTTTTCTTTTGTCAGAAAAAAAACCAATAATGCAGCCAGGTAGACCTTTGATGCAATTCCATTGGCTACAAAGGAAACCCTATTTTCTTGAATGCATTATTAATGCCTGTAGAGGATATATTGGTTTTGGCAATTGCCTTGCCATTGACACTTGTTCCAAACAGCCTTGTCCTGATACATCTCTTTTTGGTCTGATTTGCTACACTGAGAACATGTTGGCCCTGAACCTGGAATTTTTTTAAGAATTCAAATACATTTCTAGAACACTGTTAAAATAACCAAGGAAATGGTAAGGAAGCAAAAGTAATGAATGGTAATTCATTAGTATTTAGACGCTGTTCAGTGCAGAGACTTGCATGTGGTTTCACATGCTCCCTTTGGGCAAGTTTAATTTTGATTCCTCTATATCCCATGGAGTACCTGAAAGAAAACACGACAAAGTGACTTCAGAAAAATGGAAATGTCTCCAAAAGTGAGACTTAGTTGATCCCAAAGCTATGGGACTGTTAGTGTGCAGTGAGTACGTTCTCAACGCACATAGAAATAATTATTGTTATTTACATATCAGACCTTTCACCTCAGAATGTCAATGCATGTTGTAATCATCAATTAACTTAATCTCAGAACTACTGAGGAGAGCTAAGTGAGTGCTACATCCCCAATTTTATTCAGAACAAATGTATAAATGGAAGAAGTGAGAGGTTCATTACCCAGAAATGCAAGGCATTTAAATGCCTAGCACCCATTGATTTCAGGAAGCACTCATTGCCATAATTTTTAGTGACTCTGTCGTTTGCCCAGCATCAAACTGATTAGTCAGGAAGCTATGCAGAAACAGGCAGCCTGTGTATTGCCCTGATTTCCTAACTTTCTCCAAGAGGAAACATCTCCTTTGAAATGGGTTGTGAGATTCAGCTCATCAAATGTGTCACCTTTACAGTGTAAACATCTGCATCTGGACTAATCATCTGGACACTCCTTGTAGTCAAGGAAGGCTAAGACAACAGAGATGAATTCCACCCTGTGTGTCTGCACCGCAAAAGCGGAATACCAAAACACAACCTACACCAGCTGTGGTCATCCACTTACCCTTGATATCCAGAGATTCACTGGAAAAAATTACAAAACAAATCCAGGGGATTTCCACACAGTCCTTGATGTTATCTTTAATGTTCTAATTCAGTTTCAGAATAAAGCACTCATTTATACTTTTTCTTGTGTCTACTTGCCTCTGCTTCAACCAACTCAAAACAAAGAGATTTTAAACATTTACTGGCTCCACATGCCTATAAACTTAGCATTTTCTCATTTTATGATATCTCTGATGTCCTGTGATTATTTTCCATTTATTATAAGCTTTTCTGGATTAACTTTATCTGCTGATGATATTTTCATTGTTGCAGTATTAAAATAGAGATTTAGTCAATCTTTTATGCATTAGCAAGTATTTTTCAATAGTTTATGGCTTTTTGACTGGGGAAAAATAAATCACAAACGATGTGATCTAGCTAGACTTTCTCTGGAACTGAAAATATTTAGTTACACCCTGAATTATAACAGAAAAAGCATATTGATAAAAGATTAAGCACAAACACAGCTCTGCCAGCTATAATACAGATGTCATTATTACAGACTGAGGCTTCATTGTCAACAAGAAGAAAAGAGATACAACCTACCCATAACTGCTGTGTTTGATGCTGGACTTTGTCAAAAGCTTAATTTGAAGTTATTTACAAATAGGAAGTGCTGTTAACTCAAAAGAATAAATACTGTGAAATTTGGAAGGTCAGCCCTTTGTAGAGCATGGCTGGGTTTCTGCATTTCTACAGATAAATCCATCTGCAAGACAAAGAAGGCAAGCACAAAGAGGAGCCTTAGGGGCTAGAAATTTTCAGGAAGCTGCATTTGTGACCGTCACCTTCTTCAAAGCCTCGGGAGTAGAAGAAGGTGATGCCCTGGGAGCTGGCTCAACAGTGGGAGCAAACCAAGATGTACCTAGACCACTGGGAAAACAGTGAAGAAGAAGCATCATCGTGCTGTGAAATAAAATTACAAGTACCTTGGGAAGTTGGCTAAAGCTGGAAATGCTGTGTCATCTATTTAGCGCATGCAGATGTGGAAAATACAACGAAGCTCTGCACATTAAAGATCATATAGTTCCTCATCCCAGCTGATGACAGGTTTCTCTTCTGGGAGGGGAGAGGAGCTTGGGTCTGAGGACAGACATGTGGCAGTGAGATAACTCAACATTGTGGATGGAAGTCACCTTACAGTGCACCTTACATGAACAAATCAAATCCTCAGAAAAAATCTTACCACTCTGAGGAGGACTCGGTGTATCACAGAGCTCAGAGTGGAAAGCTGGTGCAGCCCCTGTGCAGAGGAGATGAGCAAAGATAAAGGTCTGATGCAACACCAAACTGTCTGAACTGAAAGTTGGTTAATAAAATCATGAAAGCCCAGTGACAAGAAATTCTTCCTTAATAGGTCCTTTCTGCTGAGTACACAAAAGAAAAAGCGAGACGAAGAAATTCTGGTGATGAATATGTTAAATTTGACATTCATATAGACTTAGGTATGGGCAGTCCTGATGGGGCTGAGCTACATGTTCAGTGTGAGTAATGCATTTTGAACTTTAATGGTGCACATTTCTGTTATGACTCAAATGCACAGGAGTGCCAGCAAGCACTGGAGGCTTTCCTGCCTCCAAGCACCTGACCTGGCACCAGCCTTCAAAGAGAAAACCTCTGCCAGGGGTTATCATTTATTGTTCTATCACAACTGTCCAAAGTTCCCTTTTTTAAAAAAAAGTCTCTGGAAATGATGACTTTTCTTTTAGGCAAATGTAGGCTGGTCTAGACATACACATGATTGTGAAAAAGCCATGCAATATCATCCTTTTCTGTTAGGCTGAATCTTAATAATACATAAATGAAAAATAATATGATTTCTTCCCACCAGTAAAAATGAGCTTTGTTCTCATTGCAGATAATAGGCTACAGGATAAATAAGCTACAATCTATCATGCTGAAATATCAGTTTGACAACTACTGTTGCTGTGCATTAAGGACCACAGCAAAGGCTAAAACACCTAGTTCCCATTAAACTGTAGCAAGCCACCAAAACATGCATCTATTTAAATGGAATGACTTTAACAATGAGGTCTGCTCAGATAGGCATGCCTCTGTGGCATGAGGATACCAACAGCAGAAATTTAAGGTGCATCTTTTCCCTCCAGATGTATAAAAGGAAGTAAGAGACTATTTTTAAAATGTTATCGGACCAAATTCCCATCCTATTTATACTAAATAATGTCTCACTGCTCAGGGACTGTCTGAACATTGGTCAGGGTGAGCAATTTTATTGTGCATCATTTATTTTTCTTAAGTTTTATTCCTCTCTCTCTTTTCTTTTAATTACTACTACTACTATTATTATTGTTGTTATTATTATTATTATTTTGTCGTTGTTGTTAGTAGTAGTAGCAGTAGTATATTTTACTTTGTTTCAGTTATTAAACTGTTCTTATCTCAACCCATGAGTTTTACTCTTTTTTCTGATTCTCCTCCCCATTGTGAAGGTGTAAGTGGGAGTGCATCTTTTCACTCCAGAACATATAAAAGGAAGTAAGGACTATTTTTACATGATAGCCGGCCAAATCCCCAATAGGATATCTGGAGTAAAGTTGCAGGAGAAAATTGAATTATTACGGCTTTACATGAATATAAATGTTACTGGAGTTTGCAGCAAGATGTTTATCCAGTGTCACTGCAGTTTACACTCTTCTGTCACCAGTGTCAGGCAACAGGAAATTAAATGAATCCCACAAAATATAATTTTAGCATGTGGGATTTCTGACCAGACAATCTCATGCTACGCCATACTTCATGCCATGACCAAATTCTGTCCCACAGTGCTCAGCAGCATATCTGACAGAGGTCAGTAGGAAAAGCATTCTTTTCAAAGCACAAAGCACCACACAGGGTCGTGCTCCTCTTAGCAGATCCCCAGCTCACTGGCTTTGCTTTACATTGTAAATGAGAAGGGAATTTTGACTCCTTCTTGTGACATGACACCCAGTAGTGGCTCTTTTAAAAAACAGTACTGGCTGGGAACTGGACTAACTCATGATATGCATTTCTATGAGCTCATGTGAATCCCTTGACACTGAGCCACAAACAGAGAACAAAACCTAAGATCCCCCTTGCCTGGTAATTCACCAGGGGAAATCTCAATTCCTGCCCAACACCCCTTATGTGTACTACAGCTTAACCCAAAAAAAAAAAAAAAAATTGTGGGGAAAAAAAACAGCCAAACCAATAACAAAAAGAATCATTGCTGTCAGAGATCGGGGTGGTGGGAGGGAGGAGAGTTTGTGTTCGTAACATTCACTTTAGCAAGGCTGGAGGAGGGGGCAGTCTGGATAGCATGCCGTAGACTGTCTCTCAATATTAGACAGAGGGAATTTTTTTGAAAATTAAGATTAGTACAAAAAGAAATCATCATAAAATTCCCAAGCAAAATTACCTGCTCCTATTATAGATTTCTCTTTGACGGATGGTACAATTGGGTTTTTTTCTAGTATGATACACGTATATATACACAGAGGCTTTTTTTCAATTGACGTTCATCTTGACAAATGGAGGTGTAATCACATGGGGCTGACCAGGTATTCTACAGCAGCTGTTTGGTGGAAAAGGGCTGCAAGAGCTCTTGGCAAGGGTGCTGGGCTGCCTGGGAGGCAGTGGGTGGACAGCCATGGCTCTGACCAGACATCAGCAGCAGGCAGCTGCTGGAACCTGGGCAGACTCATTGAGCTGGCTTGACCATAGTTTGAGAAGTAGCAACATTTGTGTAGGTGCAGGACTGGGCTGTGAGGCACATATAAGGGTGTCCTCCTGCATTGAGCAATGAGAGCTACCTGAGAGCTAGAGGCAGCCTTCTCCAAAATTACCATGGATGGTCAAGAAAAGGGGAGTTAATGAAATAGCAGCTTAATTAAACCACTTGTCTTTCTTACTGTGCAGTTAGGATAATGCTTCTGAACCAGGCAAGGGTTGATATTATGAGTATTTATCACTGATGTGGGAGAAAGGATCAGCACAGGAATGACTGAACAAGTTTAGTTTAGTCCATTGAATCCGCTCCCATCAGTGACAGGTTTGCTTCTCTGCATGTCAGATGTGGGACCTGACAAACGGAGTGCTCCAATGTACTTTTAACTCCAGATTTTAAGGTGCCTTTGCGGTTCAATGTGATCTGAAATTATAACTGTTCTGTGTTGAGGTTTTCTATTTCAGTGATATTTGTATTACACTATAGTCTCCTATTCAAGTATGCAGGACGAAATCATGCAGCCAGTGCTCCCCTGTGCCTGTCACCTGAACAAATGTGCATGATGAACTCGTGCACAAAATTATGCTCAGAATGATTGTTTTTGAGATTTATACCCAAAACACATATTCAACATCTAAACACTAGTGAAGTCTCCATGAACCTTCTCAAATACTGCCTTCAGCCCCAGAAGTCCTTCATCCCCTCTGTCAGTAAAATCTCCAGTTACTGAGGATATCTGTGGTGAGTCTGTGTCCCAGTTCCCACACTGCAGAGGCCTTACTGCTGCCAGAGTCTCAGCAAGACTCTCAAACAAAGCATCAACCTGGACACATGAACTGCCAGGTCTTGGTTCTACCAGATATCCCTGCTTACTCATTGCCTCCTAAACACAGCTAGAGATGAGCAGGTAAATTCATAATTTTTGTTCAGTAGGTTGACTACCCTCTTGACATAGCTGCTCAGAAGTCCCTGCTGTGCCTGTTCAGAAGAGGAGCTTAGAGTCCAATATCCCAGTCCCAGGTGGGAAAGACACCATAGCATATCCCAAAAGCTTTGGTCTCATGATGGGGGCCTGTTTTTATCCTAATCACTGAACTGCTCTTTCTCCTATGCCTATCACTGTCAGTGTAAAGGCCATAGCTGCCAGATAAGTGTGGTTTATTTGACTTCAGACACCTTTGAGGAATGGGGCGGTATAGATTACGACAGTCTGTAGCAACTGCAGGGACATCAGGATGAAAGACAGCTGGCAAAATGGCTATCACTTGTTATTCAATCAAGCACATAAAAAGTAGACATGAAGCCACTCCTACATTTTACAATCATTCAGTCCAACATTTTTCGTTTCCGTTTATTGCATTCCTACATTGCTCCAGGCCATCAGTGGGTCAGCTGGAATCTGTACACTGAGTTGCATGGCAAGTGATTCACAAAAGGCTCATCAAATCAGACATCTTTACTTCAATAACCATTTTTCAGCTACTGCCTTGGAGAAGGATAGTTCTCCTGTGGGTTTGCCTGCAGTGAAGAAGCAGCACTGCAGTCTGCAGGCTCCCTCTGTCTCCAGGTAACTCTTTTCTTCCACTCCGCTGAGTGAGGGTGAGTACTGTGAGGGGTGGGGATGGGGCTGAGCAAGTGCTGGAGGAAAAGATGGGCAGATGGCTCACAGGCCATCAATGTGCCTTTCCCTTCTGTGTTAATGCAGAAGTAACGTCACAGCCCGCACCTGAGGCTGTAACAGCAGGGACCCTCCGTTGTTGCTTTACCAGCAAACTGCTGACCACACTGAGTCCTGCCTAAGGTTCCCAGGACACGCAATTAGGTCAGTAGCTCAGTGTTACGTGTTTTGATCTAACACAGTACATGCTGTTTTGTGATCCCAAACCTGTTAAGTGGCCTAGTACTTCAGATCATGCCAAAGACTTGCCAAGCAGAGCACTGAAATACCAAAAGATAAACCTATGTACTCCCTACACTGAAAATGTACTAAGTGCTTTCTTCTTCTCTATATCATGTTATCTATGAATTGAGTAGTTATATCCCTGAGAAATCCAGAAACATAGATAATATTCAGATCACCTTATATTCATCTAAAGGTATCCCTTCCCCAAATAAAATGAATGTGTAAGCCTGCACAGCAGTCCCTTCCTGCACTATTTTACAAGGAATTCCAGTACAATACAAGTAGTCATTAAGCCATTTGTTTCATATTGGGATTGTTTAGCCTGGAGAAAAGGAGGTTCAGGAGAGACCTTATCACGCTCTACAAGCACATGAAAGGAGGTTGTATCCAGGTGAGAGTCAGTCTCTTCTCCCAGGTAAAAGTGACAGGACAAGAGGAAATGGCCTCAAATTGCACCAGGCAAGATTTAGATTAGCTAATAGGAAAAATTCCCTCACTGAAATGATTATCAGGCATTGGAACAGGCTGCCCAGGAAAATGTTTGAGTCCGCATCCCTGGAAGTGTTAAAAAAAGGTTTGGATGTGGCATCTGGGGACATGGTTTAGTGGTGAACACGTCAAGTGTTAGGTTAACAGTGGAACTCAGTGATCTTGGAGATTTTTTCCAGTCTTAACAATTGTATGATTCTCTACTAGTTTTGCCTTTCTGCTAAGAAAAAAAACCTCTGGCTATCGAAGATATGTGTCTTAGAAAAGAGCCTTCTTTTCTAAGTGAAGTGGTCACAAAAAGGGACACTCCAAATGAAAGTTCTCTCTTGCAGAACAGGAAGGAAAAAATATACGAACTTGAAGAGTTGTCTGGGCAAAGAGCAGAAAGCATCAAGAGGGTCAAAATCCCCTAAGGACATAAGGGAAATACCAGAGTATTTAAAAAAAAAGAAAGGCCCCACTAGCTTTAATGTTCCCACACAAGCAAATCACAAGAGACAGGCTGGGCACTCATTTACATCGGAGCTTCAGAATGAGACCAGCCTCATGTGACACAAGGGTTATGAGTAATGGGCCCAGAAAACAGCAGAGAAAAATCAGTGGGATGTGGAGCATTTGATATGAAATCCTTCCTCTCTGCAGAAGTTGCAATTAACAGCAAATGGAGTAAATCAGCCTCTTCACACTCAGGGTGTCATGATGGAGGTTCTTTTCAGTGAGCAGGGACTGGTGGCTGCTGAGAGTGGATGCCATGAGCTGCCTCCATCTCCTGCTGCCTGGCTGCAGCCATCCCTCCCTATCTTTCCCTGCTCTTTCACCACGGAGGTGTCTGCCGGGTGCAAAGTTCAATGAATCGCAGGGGCATGTGAGTTGCACGAGTTGTAAAGAAGGGAGAAGGTGGGTACTGGTCAACAGAGTCAGATTTTGTATAAGAGGAATGTGCTGTAGAGATGGGGTTGGTAGGTCCAGCAGGCTCTGCTCTGGGGGGAGTAGGCTGACTTCTAGGTTGTATGCTCTGAAAGGAGGGAAGCTCTGTGAGTGCAAAGGGAGCTGGGCTATGGATTAAAGAGTTAACCAGGACAGACAGCAACTGAGCTGAGAGGTCAGTCTCTTGGGAAAGGGTCCTTGACTGCACAGGGATGTTTGCAGCCTTGATTCATATTTTTCTTTCATGTCATGAGCAACACCTAAAAGCCATGATAGTGTACAGTATGGCAAGTGTTTGTATGTATGCCTGTCTAGGCAGAGGTCTGAAACACCCAAGTGCCAGTACAGGAGTTAACAGCGCAGAAATCCTCTGGCAGTGAGGCTTGGTTAGGCTGAGCTTGGGATAAGAAGAAAACATTGTTTTCATGTAGTTCTTTGAACAGCAGTTGGCAGTTGGCAACTTGCCTCTTCACGAGCTACTGAGCAACTCTGATGCCAAGGCTTCCCTGCTGTCCCTGATCGAGGGAAGGTTGTAGGCCTGGCCTGTGCCTTTGGGGCTGCACACACAGCTGGGTGGAGGTTGGGATCATGTGCTGCCATCACCACCTCCCAGGATAGCACTCAAGCACCACTCACTGGGAATTACTGAAGTAACGGATGGATGAACAAAGAAAGCTAAGTCAAGTCAGTGTAGGTTAGGTTTCGTTGCAGTCTGCTCCTGCACCATGCATACTCTCCCACACTCATTCTTCTGGGGATGAAAATACTCTGCACCCACAGGAGCCAGCTCCTCACACCCAGGTCCTTCAACAGAACCAAGAGCTCTTCCTGAGAGAACACCCACTCACAGCAAGTTATCACCTCTTCCAGGCACTTGGCTACATCATCTGCACCAAGGAGCAATCAGTAACATGCTGAATGGTACTGCTGAACAGGAAGGCTTCCTTCAGGGGGTGTCCCATCCTCAACCGTGCTCTCTTGCGCAGATATAAAAATAACAAATTCGGTCCTTCAATAATTTATTTCTTTATACCACAGAAAGTTTTTCAATTATACATTTAAGTTTGTAACTTTCAACACTAGGGTAAATATATGTTAAAAAAAACCTAGCTGTGCAAATTTCAAATTGCATTGTTTCAAATAATATAAATATTTTAATAAAACATACGTTCACATTAAGGTTCACAAAATATATAAAATTTAACAGAAATAAGTCGTGAGTTATTTAATTTTTTTTCTTTTTATAAACTGTTTTTTTTAGTAACTAGAAAAAGATTCTAAACTTGAGAAGCAAGTTAGAAGAGGTATCCAAAATCATAGCAGCAAAACAGGTGCTAAAATCTTAAAAGGTGTGAAAGAAGAGAGAAGTAGGTACCAGGCACAGTGGTAAAGATGAGGTTCCTAAAGAAAAATTGCAGATTGAGAAGTGGATGCATAAACTCCAGGAGTAAAATCTCAACCCTGAGGAACTCATGTTACTGAGCTCCAAGCTGTTTGCATGATAACAGAATCACATTAAGGATGACAGAGAGCGTGACAGAAATGGGAGGGAGGGTATGAACAGCACATACATACTCCTCTTGACAGTTGCCGTGCAAGAGAGGGAAGAGTCACTCTTGTTTCAGAACTGAACACAAAGGGATTTGGGGTTTTTCTTTGTCTGTTGGAGATAATTCCTTCCACAGAAGTGGGAAATGGCAGGGTGCATTTTTGCCATCATATGTATTTCTTCTGTAACTTCTGTCTTTCCAGCTGTCTTGGGATTTGGGAAAGGTTCTAAATGCTGATTAGGTTAAGCTTGTTAAAGGAGCAGACCAGTGCTGGTCTTGTTTCTGGCTATGGTTTGCTGAGGGCTCTGCAAACACAGACCGCTTGCTGTTATCACCCTAAATGCCTGTGGGAGCTCCCGCCCTGGAGAGCTCTGTAAGAACAGCAAGGACATGGGCAACCCAAACCACGTTTCTCCAGATGTCGGCTGGGAGTTGCATCAGTCTGTCCTGGGTAATCCCATTCAGGAAGGACTTGCCCCTGACTGATGTATGCAGACATAAAAAGGTCCAGCACCTCCAACAGTAGACATGTGTCCTTCCCTGGGAGAGGGGAGGTATTGAGAAAGAGGCAGAATTGGGAAGTTCTTTGGATTCAAATGCTTCATACTTCCTCCTGGGAAGTCCAATAATTATATATGGCATTGTAAGACCTTAGTCATGAATGAGAGCTCTGTGCAGAAGGCAATGTGACCTTCTCAGCAGTCCTTGTATGCAGTGTTTAGAGGAAGTATAAATTTATTCCCATTCTGGGGAATAAACATGATCTGAGCAGACAGCTTATGTTTCCCCCCGCTCTCCCACTCCCAGGACTGTTAAGTGTTTTGGACATAGCACCATTTCAGTGAAGGAAGTAGCTGGCATCGCTTTCTTGTTCCCTACTAGCCATAGATCTGTTTGAACTGGTAGCATTCATTGCAGTAGCCGTTGCACTTGGCATTGCCATAGTGATCACAGGCAGGGGCTCGGCAGCGTTGCTTGGGAGGCTCCTGTGCCGCTGGCTCCCTGGCACTCCCCGACAGTGGGAGCTGACTGAGGCGCCGGCACTCCGGGCACAGGTCATCACTTCTGCAGGCCAGGTTGTTTCTACACGAAGCCACACCACACTGTCTCTTCTGGGTACTCAGTGCTGCTCGCTGCACATCTCTGTGCTGCCCTGTTCTCTTGAAAAATATTAAAACACATTGTCAGTCGCTGTGCTGGAAGCACAAATGGCTTTTCATTCCCTTTTTACTCTGCTCATGATTTGTATAGGTAATCACTTGGGGATTGCTTGCAGGCACTTCTACAAAGTGCAATGCCAAGAGCCAAGTCGAGTTTTACCAAAGAAAACCAGAAATTCTGTCATTTCTTAGGAAAAAATGTTGGGTTTTTTATCTTTGGCAACCCTCAGTTCTAAAAGGACCAAAACAAACCAAATAAAATACCTCCATCTGGAACAAAGACAGTCTGTAATGGACTCAATCAAAAATTCAACTTGAACCCCATGATGCAGTTGCACAGCTCTAAGGGTAAGAATGCAAATCCCTCCCCAATCAACAAAACAACCCAACTGTAGGTCCAATTGCTTCCACTAAAATTGCTGGCAAAATCCCAGCTGAGGTAAAACTGAGCATGGCCACTGACAACCCTAAACTGAGAATGACTTTTTAGGAGCACTGCTCAATTGCAGCAGAAAAAATCATGCTCTATGGTTGTCTTTCCATGATAGCTAGGATGCAGTCATTTGAGGATTTTCTAGTATGCATCCCAAGTTGCTCACACAAGAGAAAAACATGCAGCGCTAAACAAGAGGAAGATTTTGAGAAGTTCACACTTACTTCTGGCTGTCTCACCAGTTGCTGTTCTGTCCTTCTGGCTTCTTGGAATCGCTGGTTCTGGGCTATAATGAAGCAGTTCTGGCAGTACCCCTCGAGCATCGTGCTGCCCAGGGTGCCGCAGTCGCGCCGCTGGCAGGACACAGTGTTACGGAAGCCGGCAGCGGAGCTCCCTGTCTCATCTGCTGCCGAAGACTTCCTCTGAGATCTCCTCTGCTGGCGTAGCAGAACACTGTCTGTAATGCAAAGCATGAACAGGAGGAGTTCGAATGTGCCCAAGAGATCTGATGACCCACAGCAACCATAAAAAGTTCCCCACCTTAAAAATGAAAATAAATTAAAAAGATCAACTAGCCTCAAGCGTGGGTTTTTGACAACCCTGAGACACCCCCCACTTGGTACATCATTCTTCATGTTATGTAAATAAGGGTGCTAATGCAGCCTTGATTTTCATATAAGAAGTTGTTGAAACAGATGATTTGGGAAAAACTTGCCCTAAGTGGGAAACCTAGATCCCACCGAAGTTGAGAAAAATTTCATCTTTGACTTCATTTTGACTGTCATCTGTGACCTACCCATTTCAGCCTCCCCCATTTCAGTCACATCAGATTATTGAAGTGGTACAGAGCTTAATGGGAAAAAGTGAATTATACTTTTTAGTCTCATGAAGCAATCTAATATATTCCACAATCAGAAGGAAAAAAAATTTCATTGTGAGCAATGCTGGAAAATAAGTTCTTGCAAGCTGGCATAGAAGTTCCCTAATCTGAATTCATGTGGAAAGCTCATTGTTGTGAAAGATGTCCCTGCCAATGGCAGAGGGGTTGAATTAGATGATCTTTAAAGGTCCCTTCCAACCCAACCTATTCCATGTTTTTTTACTTGTATCGGCAAACTTACCAGCAATAAAACAGTCTGAAGGGATAAGTAATAATTCTCTCTTACTTATGCCTTTCAGGCTCTATACCTAAGGGCTCTTTACCTGTGAAAGAGGGCAGCAGCATGAAAGATGAAGATTTCACGCTGTGATTTATTCACAGACTATTTCCTTTTTGAAGGTCAGTCTTTAAACACACGTGCATGCACACACACGGTATTACCAAGGAAGATTTCAAGGTAGAGTATAACAATACACGCCTAAATTACTCCAAAATACCAGCTAATTATCCACAGTCAACTGCTACTTGCTCTGCTTATCAAGGCAACTACAGTAGTTACTCCAGAGCATTATACCTGTTACATCTAGAACAGATACGGATCTTCAAATTCTTCAAAGGTTCTTAAATGCCTTGCTAACATAACGGGTTTTCAGTACCTTCCATACATTTACAGCATTTCCTTCACTGACCTCTACAACTTGTCTAGCTGTGAAGAAAATTCATACCAAACCATGACTGCAGTGGATGCTGGGGAGGTATCAAAACCCACCCCCTTTCAAGTTAGTTTTGCTTCCATCAAAGCTGAAAGAAGTTTTACGAGAGATTTCACGGATTTCTCACACTGCTGCCATGTGCTCCTTTATGGTTTTGGCTGGGGTAGAGTTAATTTTCTTCACAGTGGCTGGTATGGGGCTCTGTTTTGGATTTGTGCTGAGCACAGGGTTGATAATATCGAGATGTTTTTGTTATTGCTGAGCAGGGCTTACACAGAGCCAAGGCCTTTTCTGCTTTTCATAGTGCCCTGCTGGCAGGGGTGCATGGGAGGCTGGGAGGAGACACAGCCTGAACACCTGCCTGCCCATGGCAAGCAGTGAATTAATTCTTTGTTTGGCTTTGCTTGCATGTGCAGTTTTTGCTTTTCCTATTAAACTCTCTTTATCTCAACCCATGAATTCTCCAGCTTTAACTCTTCTGATTCTCTACCTGAGCACGCTGGTGGGAGAGTGGGCAAGTGGCTGTGTGGGGTTTGGTTGCTGGCTGTTGTTAAACCATAATAATAGGATAACAAGAGACAGAAAATCACCTTCTCCTCATGCTGTTTTCATCACCCCCTGCCCTTGTATCACCCAGTGCACACAGAATTTCACAGTTCAAGGAGGTTGATCTGCAGCCAAAGTGCGTCAAAGCTCACTCCATCTCCACTTACCATGGTTTTCCCTGTACTCAAAGAAACACAGCGTGCAAAAACCCTCATTTTGTGATGTCCCAAAAAACTTGCAACCAGGTTTCCTACAGAGGTTGCCTCCCCTGTTCTCCTCAGGAGGCAGTGCTGGTGGTGGGGGCTCCTTGCCATGGCTGTTGGGAGCCTGGTAACAGGAGTGCTGGTGGAGGATCTGTGAGATCTGGGATGGGTCTGATGTTGATCTCTGGTGGCAGGTGGGCAGGAAAGCGGGACTGCCATTTGGGGACTGCTCTGTAGACCTTTTGAAGCAAGTGCTGCATATACCATTGAAGGTCCTCTTGGCCTTCTGACAGCACATTTTGCATGTGGCATAGTCTAAGTGTCTTTGGTCATCCAACTTGTTGCAGGGACCAAGCTGTCTGGAGTTGTAGCAGCGTTCGCACAGCCCATTGTGTTGCACATTCAGTGTAAAGGGGCAGTCTGGGGTCCTGCACTTCATGGCTGTGGTTTCACTGTACAGGAAAAGGCTCGGAGCGGTTGGAGGTGCAGAGCGAGGCTCTGTTACAGGCCCTTCAGATGTCCATCCCCCAGGTTCACAAATATCCCCACGGGACAAGCCTGACCCAGGTGCCTTCAGCTTCTCAGGTGCTGCTTTGGAGGTCTGCTTTCTTCCTTTGTTTGCTTGGGACCTCTGCTCAAAGCATTCGTGGCAGTAGGGCTGGGTGTTCACAGACATGTAGAAAGGGCAATTCGGCGTTTCACATTTCATCTGTAAGAGCGAGAGCTGGGAAAGTGACAGTTCCTGTCTATTCCTGGAACACATCTCTCTTCTAGCAGGTTCAGCATTCTCCTGCCACTTCTTGTACTCATGCTGTACCAGCTGAAAGTAATCTTCCACGAGGTTTATTTCTTTGGGTAGGTTGCCTTCATCTAACCTGACAGCCAAAAAAAGGAAGATTGCATCAGTGGTTGAAAAGACCAGATGGTGGGGGTGGAAGCAAATACAAGCAATGTGGGAAGGAAATGTAAATTTAATGCACATCCATATTACTCAGAAAGAAGATCTGGGATGTTACACTGTTGCTGTAAATGGAAATAATTTTAAAAGCAGGTGTTCAGTGATGGAGACTTTCACGTCTGAAATAAATGTCCTGAAACAATGCTAAACAGAAGTATTCTTAAAAGGCTTTGCTAGGTGAGGGTTTTCTGTCTAAGAGCTGTTTGCACAAAGAATATGGGTAATCTCTCAGAAGCAGAAAGTCCCCCAAATGGTGAATTTCTCTGAGGACCAGTGTTCAACTGAGCAGAGGTTAGAGTAGAAGAAGCTTTTCTTCACCAGTCCATACTAAGAACAAGCCCTTCCTACAGTGGGCTCAGCATTCCATGATACAGTTTATCATGAAATCTGCTCCTGATTCTGCCCTGCTGGGTCTGTATCTACCAGCAGAATTCTTCAAACAAACTGGGGGGTTTCAGTGTGGTATGTGCAATGCTACCATCCATCTCACACCATCCTTACTCTGCCTCCAGCTGCAGGGAAAAGATGAGGAGCTAACATTTCTGGTAATACTCCGGAACACATCTAGGCAGTGGGAGTAGGGAAGCTCAAGTGCTACCTTTTATGTGTGCATGTATACTTTTGGTAGAAGGACTTCAATTTTCAAGGCCCTTAAACCAGAACCAGTCAACAGCCTAAAGATTCCTTCCCGTGTGGTAGTGGACGCAAAGACTGAGGATACAGGGAGTTACTTCCCTCCCTCAGTTGTGAGGGGACTGGTTGGACATCGCTGCCAATGTCCATTAAATAAGAGACGCTGATGTGTCTTGCCAGCTGCTCCCTGTGTGTTACTGATGCTCAACCATCAGGGGGATGAGCTGCGACACCGGTTCCTTCACTGGCCACAGCTTCCTACCTACTGCCACACAGAACAGCCTAGGGTGTTGAGGCATCTGTGCTAAGACCATACTGCCAAGTACTTTCCCCAAGGCAGCCAAAACTACACCAACTGCCCATTATGCAATGTGCCCTTACACAAAGCACAAGAGCTTGGGCTAACTAGTTCCTGCATTTAACTACTTTTCAGCCACCCTCCTGTGTAATCCAAAAGTCAGTGAAACTGATCAAATGGATTTTTTCTTCTAAAATGCTAGTTTCAGTTTGCTAAGTCTGACCACATTTTTGCCTTTAAATTTGAGACGGGCCCCAGCTCATACTACTTCAAAACATATCAATGGTAATGCCAATGTTTCATATTTCAGGTAGTAAACACATGGGCCACCTGGGAAGGAAGGAAAGACCAAAAAGAACACACTGGGCTGCCCAGCTTGTCCCACTTTGGTAAAAAATATAACTTTGAGGAAACAGGAATGACACTCACTTTGCAGCATTAATTAGATGAGTTGTACCATGATCCCAGCCTTGCACTGGAATTTCTATCACTATCAAGTAGTCTTTTAGCAGCTGCTCTTTCTCCCTCTCTTCTGCATCTGTCAGAAAGTGCACATTCAAATCCTCAAATCTGCCTTGTTCACTGGTGACCAGAGGGACAGCCCGGATTTCTGTGGAGAAACAAGATGGATTAACACATACACATGCACACATATATATATACACACACATAACCAACCAGTCAGGAACAACCATAAAATGCAACACATGGAGATATCACCACTAAATTTTTGGGAGAGAGGAGAACAGCTGGGCAGAGCAATCAGTTTCTATATGGTACCATGGGGGAGGTCGCAGACACACCTACATCACAGTTAGCTCCATCCCACAGTAGTTTTAATGTCCCCATAGCAAATATCTCCTCCATGTGAGCAGCACTGTAGATCTTTGTTTGTTATGCCTTTCTGTGGGATGATGC
Organism: Aphelocoma coerulescens; assembly: GCF_041296385.1. Classification (NCBI taxonomy): domain Eukaryota; kingdom Metazoa; phylum Chordata; class Aves; order Passeriformes; family Corvidae; genus Aphelocoma; species Aphelocoma coerulescens. The sequence goes on along the minus strand of NC_091016.1, from coordinate 60,319,215 downwards.
TGTAACCTGAAACTAGAGAACTGCTGTCCACTCAGAAGTGATGCATTAAAAATGGTAAAGCATATATTTTGTTACTCCTGCCAGGCAGTGGTACCTGCTGTGAGACTGCATCCTTCAAAGCTTCTTCTCTTACGATGTGGTCTGGAAAGAAGGCCAGAACACAATAAAGCAGAGGCTACCCTTTGACTAATTCCAGCCTGCAAGCAGGTGAGTTGCACTCTACTTTCCATCAATATCTTGAAGGTAACATTTAGTTTCTGTTCAGATCCACAGACCAATCTGTTTCTGCTCACATTTTAAGAATGTATTTCAAATTAATCTTTTACATTTATTTAACTTTATAAATGGAAATCTAAACCAGATTGTATTTTAAATGCTTTATCAGCACAATGGTTTTGAAGAAGGAACATAAATACCAAACAAGGTACTTGAAAAATACCTGGCCCGCTGTCCTTTAGAGTCACCAGTGGTGTAAAATGCATGTTGTCATAGCCAAGCACAATTGGGTATCTGTAGCATTCTTCAGCTGGCCACAGGAGAGGCAAGTAAACACCACCAACATTCAAAGGAGCAAAACTGGAACCTGACTCTAAGCTTCTAACCACTTTATCTGCATAAAAAAGAAAAAGAAAACACAAATAAGTATGTGCTACAGGCAAGAGAAAACATATGCTGGGGGTTTTAGAATAATTGCTGAAAACACTGTGTTCTGAAATGCATCTACCTCAAAACAACAGCTGTTGACTAAGATTACTAACACAGCACAAGAGTAATGCAGTGGGATGACCGGCCAGGCAACTCACCTGCAAGGACAATGACTGGCCTTCTGAGGATGTTAGCAAGGATGAAGATGTGGATTTCTTCCAGTGCATTATAAGGAAGCCTGTTTCGAGCCCCAGATATTTCTGGGGAGGTCATTTCAATGAGGTATTCCCACTCCTCCTCCCAGTTCTGAGGAAAGAAACAGTTGTCACCAATGGTTCAAAGACATGGAGGTCAGGAACCAGCTGCAGTACAGCAGTGCTCAAATAACCACATTTTCCCATTTCCTCCAAAGGAAGACTATTTCTGCTCTCCATTAATGATGGAATTCGTGAAGCCCAAAAGCAAACAGAATCAGCAAGGCAACGCTGGTGAGCACTCAGAAAACAGCACCATTCCCTCAGGCCGCCTTACCCGGGTGTCATAATGGAGTCCCGTTTCCACAAACTCCTGGGATTTAACAGCCTCCCGCTGCCAGCGGAGCTTGAAGTTCTGTGTGTCAATCTCCCTGAGAGCACTAAACAATGTTTTTCTTAAGACAAGGTCGATATCTTCAATGCCCCACATGTACTGCGATGCTGCATGCATAAGGCAATTTCCATCACCTGCAACAAAAGAAAGAGTGCATTATTTTCAAACGGCTACTTAAATAAAACACCACAAACCTGTGGGACATAGAATTACACTGCACGTATGCATATTCCCTGTGCACTTCTCTCTAAGCCTCAGAGAGAAGGGTTGTAAAGAAGGAGACCAGAGTTATGGTCTCTGTTCAGAGACAGAAAGAAAAAACTCCCCTCCCTACTGGTTTTGTCTCTGTACCAGTCCAAGTTAAGCTGTCATTCAGCAATGCCCCTTACCTGTCTTACTTAACTTTGACTGGTATCACACACTAAATTTTGGGGTCAACTACAAACGTCAAACACAGCTGAAATAGCTTCTTAAACACAACAAAGTCATAAAATTACAAAGAAGATGTAAATCTCCCTCGTTGGTGTTTATACAAATATACACCAAATGGCATGGGGTTGAAATAATGAAAGCCACTAAGAAAATATTACAGTAACACCAAGCCTCACATCCCCTGATGAGCACTGCTTGGCACTTGGCTGTTCTTGATGGAGGAATTGTAATAAAAAAGGAGACAGAAAGGGAGTGGCAGGTGATTTATGTAAAGCAATCATAGGAACACCTCTGGCCTTCCTCTCAGAAATGATAGTGTGTTGGGTGTTTATGTGTATTACTTAGAGGGCTGTTTTTTAGAATCCAAAATTAGAACTAAGTAAATGAAAGACAGTGATTCCATTTTCATTTACGCAATCTCCTTGCATTGAAAAATTCCTCTTTCCATGTAGGAAGGATTGTGATATTCTTCAGTTTCAGAGAAACTGAGACTCAGAGGAGGTAACTAACTTAATTAAAAGGTTTGACAAAAAATATGTCTATATCTGGGTTTCGAATTCTATCTCTAGCTATCTTCTTCAAAAGGGGATGTCTCCCCTGAAAGGGAGACATAAAGAATCATTATTGTCATATCCTCAGATGCAAAACTAGGTCTGATGTTTACTACAGTGGTAAATAGATTCACCCAATGCTAAGAAACCACAGCAATTTTCTTGGAATAGAAGACATCAACCCTGGTAAAGCTACTAGATTTTTTCTCATGTGAAAAAAAACCCAAACAAACCCACCCGAAGAACTCCCACAAAAGAATTAAACCCAGTTTGCCACACACATTATGAGTTCAATTACACCATTGTGTACACTTTTGCTACTTATTCGGTGAAATTGCAGAGAAAAGCCTACAAAAGACCCCAGTTCCTGAGTAAGATATACTTTGAAATCTACTCAATGTTTCATAAATTGTTATGGGATTGGTGGATATCAGGTTCCTGCAACTGCCTTCTGGTTTCTGAGTGCTGTCTTGCAAAGCTTACTTCAATTCTGCAGACTGCTTACTTGAGCTCAAATATCAGGGAGCAACAAAGATGACAGAAAAACTGACTGGGTTTCCTTCTGACCAAGAAAGATGACATATTAATCCCATTAAAATTTTCCCTTTGCAAAATCTAGAGCAAAGATAAGATTAAATTTTTTCTCTCTCTGAGAGCTCACTTTCGGTTCTTTATTGAGAAGCACTGCCCAAAATTCCTTACACAGCACTTGGAATTCCCCCACACCGTTTGACTAGCAATTGAGCAACAGTTGTACTTTTTGTTCTGCGGGGTGCAACGTAGCCTCCCTCGGACTTTCCCAGGGGGTGTGGCTGGGCGAGCTGGAATGACTGCCAATTCATTATACAAGTGAAATCTCTACAGCCAATAGATGCTGGAATTTTTAAATTTAAAAAAGGGAAAAAAAACCCAAACAGTTTCGATTTTTGTACCTCCTACCGCTTTCCTTCTATCCTCCATTCTCAGATTTCTGCAAAGAAATATGTGGTGATTCAAAACAGCTTTTTTAATTAAGAAAACCCCACCACTCCACAGATTCACAAACATATTAGGTAAAATATACATCAAAAGATCCTGTAGGAGATACTTACTCTGTTTTCAACAACTACAACCTTGATCAGAAAAACCCCAGAATTTTCTGAAGAAAGCCCACTGCTGACTGAAAGAATTAACATATTCCTCCCACATCTATAGGTTAAGCAGCTAAATGCTTAGAGAAATATTTTTCAAGCCACATGGGAGAAAAAAAAAAGTTACTTTCTGGAATAATACAGGGCTTCTCCAGGCTTCTGCACTTCTTTCAGAGATCCTCTCCTACTGTCCAACCTACCTTCCTTCTCCTGCAAAGGTCCTTCAATGCAACTACTTTGCATAACCCACAGGTTTCCAAAGGCACTCCTACTCATGCACTTAATGACCCCAAAGCACTGAACTGAAGCCAAGTTCTTCGTCTGCACAGTGTACGGGGAGACCACAAACCGAGTCCTTGCTTTGCTTTCCCTCAATCTGCCCTAATGTTTCAGCATCTCGTATACTGGTGCGCCTGCTCACAGGCGGGATCCAAGTCCATGCTACTCCCACGTGTAACACTCGCCGATGGTCATGAGACAAAGAAAGAGGTCTGTGTTACTGAATGTAATGTGGTCACCACAAGGGTCTGTCCAGGCAGCCTTAATCCCTGCAGGATTTGTATTGACAAGAGAGGGGGGATTCTAAAACTGTTACTCTTTGCCCCAGGCAAGAACTGTGCATATTGTCCATTTTTCTAGAAAATCTGTAGAGTGAAGTTTTTAAGATGCAACACTTGGAGTGATGTTACCTTCCCAGCATCTGCAAAGCGCTGCCTGCTCTAGCTGCAACTCCAGTCCTTCCAAAGCTCAAGATTCCGCAACGTCTGTGCACACCCCAACTGTAGTCATGAGAATTTTACACCAATGCAGAGGCAGCCCAAAAAGCCCACCAAAAGGTCAATGCCTCTACAACAGTTACAGACGCACATCGGGATCAGGCTTTAGGTTGGGCAGTGACATCTACCTATTTTTAAGGCTTTTGTATAACACAGCTGTTTACAATCAGACTAAGAAATATGGCAGAACTTGGAAAGGGAACAATGTGGACTAGGAAGATAAGTATAGAAGCAGATATGAAAAGAAGCAACCATAGAACATAACATGGACTTCAACAAGGATGCAGGTCCACCACACCCAGTGTTTCTGTAACTGCTGTGATCTGCTCCTTGAGCAAAGAATATGTATTTTCCATCTTCTTGAAGTCCTCACTGTCCCAGTCTATTCTTCCTGGTTAGGGACAACCTGTGCTGTAAGGAATCCTGAGTCCAAGTTTGCAGCTGCGTGACTGTAAGTCATAGCCATTACCGAATCTTTCCTCCACTGAATGTGAAATGCCCGATGACTCTTACAGTCATGTGCCAAGGTTTCCTGCTCAGGACTGTGGACAAATGTAACCCGTTCAGGAAATCTTGGTGCTACTTCTGTGCCTTTTCCTTTGTAGCACTTGATGCAATACACACACAAAGTAACCCAAAAGCCAAGTCCTGAAACCAGCACTGACTGTTGAAAGAAAAGGGCACTGCAAACTTTGTGTTGCACAAAGATGGGTGTCAGTCACACCCATGGGGGTTACTGTTGGGCCCTGAGAGAAGGCAAGAGCTGGCAAACCCCAGCAGGTAGCTGAGGATGAGGGAGCAACCCCAGTGTGGGGTGCTAACCCCAGGGACAGCAGCATCAGGTTCCCAGAGGCTCCATGTTCTGAGTGCTATTGCCATCATTGTTCTTGAAGTTGGATCAGCAAGCAAACCCTGCCTGCCAGCAGGGCTTACTGGAAGGATATTAGCTTCTGCTAAATATACATGGGAATGCATCCCTGTCACTCAAAGCATCTGAAGGCTCCTCTTGCCTGGCATTAAAGGATGTCTGGTGCTTCCGACGAGGCTGCCGACATGTAGCAGTCAGATTCGTGGGAAGGCGGTGGGTTCCAAATCAAGTTTCCCTGCCTTTTTCTTGACTCTGAAGTGCCACAGCTTACCAACATTATGAAAATACCTGTGAAATTTCTACAGCATTCACATACTGTGGTATGGGCAGGGGTCTGCTACAGCCTCAGGGCAGTACCTCATGTGGAAAGAATTTTAATTTACAAAACTAAGATTAAAAGGCAGCACATTTTTAAAGCCATGTGCTTCTGTTTCAGTAATGTGAACTCAGATGCTATTTATAAAGATGCTACATTCGTAGAACCCATTTTACTGCAAGTGCAAAGACCTGCTCATAACTTACCATTAGTCTTCAAAGGAACAAGTCTCCGAACTTCCCTGCACCAGTTGAGCTTCCTCTGGCGCTCCAGTGAAGTCTGGGTAGCCTGGTCAGTCAGGGACTTCTGAAGCGTTTCCCGAAACTGTGGACAAAACTGGCACATTCTGAACATTTCTATGGTATATCTGTGCATAGTCCTGAAGTGATGAATTATTCCACCGGGAGGTTTGACTAGATCCTCAGGTGTCCTCTCTCTGATCTTCATAGCCTTCAGCATATTGCTCTGATACAAAGCTTGAGGAAGGATGTGCTGGCCAGCCATGTTTCTAGAAGACATCTGAAATGAAAAAGGATCCTTTTATTGCCATGTTAGTGACCCTCTACCACAGTGCTATCACTTCTGCAGAGATTGAGAAGACACTTTCAGGGGCGGGATTCTGGATGCAGTTTTGCCTAAAACAAGCACAGAGTGGATGCAGTCCAACTGAGCCTTTCATAAATAATGTTTGTTTAAAGCTCATATTCACTAACTTTTCTGCATTACTCAGATATAGGCAGTGATCATCTTATCCCACTCATTTGCTGATATAATTTACTGAAATAATAAAGAGGATTTATTCATAAGTAAGGAAACTGCATCATCATTCAAAAAAAAAAACATTTAAATCAAAATAAAGATAAGAGAAGGCAAGATCAAGGGAAGGGAAAATTATCCTGGAAACGTAACTAATTGATAATTGCACAGCATAATCCCATATGCACTTGCTGAGTTTCAGCACATTTCAAGCTCTTGCTTTGATAACATGCCAAAAGAAAGCAGATAATGACCATTCAGATTTCCACAGTCCAGACATTCTGAGAAGTGATGGTCAGTAGAGTACAGAAAGAGCCCAAAGAATTGCAAGCTGTGCTAGTATCAGTCCCATACTTACAGTGGCCAGATATGGTAGATGAGGAATTTGTCACTTAAGGACGGACTTAGGCTACTTTTCTTGAGGCTCCTTGTATTTTGTGAGTGGTAGAGCTACAGCACAGAGGTGCTTGTGCCATGTGTGGGGGTGCAGACTGCAGTGCCACTATTACTCAGTGGTAAGTCAACAGAGCTGAAAAAGCATTTCCACTTGGCTCAAAACCCCCAATATCTTTCCACAGTAGGACATGTAATGTTTACTGCCCTGCATCCCTTTCTTCAGTAACTATGGCCTCATGGGGTGCAGCAGGAACATAAAAAGAAACCCATAACCTCAAACCCTCTACACTCTACGAAATACTTATTCAGAGCAGGCTAACTTTGTGGCTAGTTAGAGCCAACGTAGGCACAACATCCCTCAGAACTCCCGTGCGCTACAGTACAAACAACAACCTGTTTTTACGTGGAGAGGCTCTCCATGCTGTCCACAAACATTCTTGCTTTGTTTAAAAACAAAGCAAAGTTTGTATCAAGACAAATAAAAGTATGCATGCCTAACATGTTTAGAGTATAGTTAGTCACATTAGGAGAACTCACCATTGTGATTATGCGTCTAGGGACAAGTATCAAGCCACACATGTATATCAATCTATGGACATCAAGTACAGGGAAACAAGAAGCAACCAAAAATTGTTTATGCAACTATTAGAAAGTTTTCTCATGGAGATAGGAGTCAGGAGGCACAGGGGGAGGAAGAAGAACTCCAGTCAGAGTGACTGGGAAGGCATTCCCAGGTCTATGGAGGCAGAAAACCCCTCTTGCACAGAAGGGCTTCAGCACCTCCTTCCCCACAGGGAAACAGCTCCTTACTCCTCTTTACCCAGACACTTCCATTGGCAACATCCACCTCCAAATGCCCAGCCAAAGCTTTGGAAAAGACCCTCTCAGGGTGAAAGGGGACCTCAAACTCCAGGTGCCAAGAGCTGACCTCCATAACCTCTCTGAGAACCATCTGATGGAGACACACAGTGGAGATCCTGAAAAGCCCTGAACAGAGGCAGATGAAACAGGTGATGCTACAAAGTTCTACTTTAGGGCAATGTCATTCACACACCCTACAGCACAGAGCTGTGACATCTTGCACATACGGAAAAGCTTTCCTTTAGGTAATAGAGATGGCATATTCTTATCATTCCCCCACCAGCATACAGCCTTAAAATGAAAATAACACATTTTCTCATCCACTCTCCTTGCGAATATAGTTTTAACACATGCTACTTATGTAATCCTGTATTTAAATGTATGAATGATTCTCAAAAGGAAATATAAACAACCCCTTACTAATGTGTATAATAACCACAGCTCTACTTTGCTCTGAGATGACCAAAATACTGAATTCCTTACTTATGTTAGTAGAAACATTGAGTCAATGGGATTTTTTACACAAATAAAGACTAATCACATGACTAAGCACTACCGGCACGGACCCTTGAAATGGTTATTTCCAGCTTTAAGTAACAAAAAGTACTGAGTTTACAGAAGCACTCACTGAAACAACATCATTCGATACTATGTTCTATAGACATTTTTCCCCCTCCACACGTGGAAATTACTGCCTATGCTATTTACAGTCATAAGTGTCAATCAAGGCAAAAGCCAAGCAACCCTTATTTTCGAAATCAATGGGATGAAACAAACAGAACTCACTAGCCATCTAAGTTGGAGATTTAAAACTAGAAAACCGACCTACAGTTATATTATTTTACAGTCTACTGTGCTTTGTTGTGTGCTATGCTACTTTAACGTTCTGACAAGTAATGACTAGGAATTCCCAGAAAGGAACAGCTGTAAACAATAATTAGAGACAGCATCCTTTCCAAACGTGTAATACTGAGGATGCTGGGCTCGGGAAAGCTGAATAATGTTCTGAGATCTGCCAATGGTTTCATAAAGTTATTTTAATGTTCCGTCCTCTATTTGAGAAAACGGCAATTAATAAACTTCTCCATAAAGTGCTAAAACTTCTAAAATAAACATGCTTAATGCCTTTTGAGCCCCCATAGATTTTTTTCTGCCTGGGTCTTTGCTCGGTACAACCCAAAACATAGTATTACTCTTCACCAAATCAGAAGATGAGGACCGAGGGTCTTTTAAATCCCACAGGACTGGTTTACCCACAGTAAGCGTTCCGCGTTCTTCGTTCCCTGACCTACTGTTCTGCTGGAGGCTGGGTATGCAAGGTGAAAAGGACACAATAGGGCACGCCAGCTTCCCAGGAGAAGGACGCGAAGCCCCAGGGCGGACTTCCCCGCGACCGCCGGCGCTCGCAGCAAGCCCGGCCGCACCGCACCGCACCGCGCCCGCTCTGCCTCTGCGTCGCGGCGCCCGTGGAGCCCCGGGGGCCGGGCCGGGCCGGCGGCAGCGGGCACAGCGTCACCGCCCGGCCGGCGGCGGCCAGCGCCAGCCGGAGCCGGCACACGGGGCACGGCCGAGCCCCGCCGCCAGACCCGCCTGGGCCCCCGAGGCGCCCTCCTGCAAACGCGCCCGGGGCTCCGCCGTGCCCTGCCCAGAGCGGCGCTCACCTCTCCGCGGCGGGCTCCTCCTCCGGCCGATCCTGCCGTGACTCCTGCTCAGCGGCGAGGCTGGGGCGATGGGACGCAGCCGCGCTCGGGATCCATCAACCCCCACCGTGCCGGGGCTCCTTCCTTCCCTTCTCTCCCCGCCGGAGCTGCTGCTGCTGCCGCTGCCGCTGCCGCTGCGGAATGAAGGGCTGAGCCCAGCCTCTTGTTTTTTTTTCCCCTTTCTGTTTAAGCGCCCGGGTGAAAAAAAAAAAAAAAAAAGAGAGCGAGAGACTGAAAACACAACACAAAAAACCCCAGCGGGGATTTCCACCGGCAGAGCGCAGGGACTTTCCGGCCTGTGACAACCGCCGCGGCCCTGCCGCCGCCAGGGGGCGCCGCCGCCGGGCAGCCCCGCGGCCTCCCCGCCCGCCGTGACTCACCCACGGGAATTTCGGGAGCCGGGATGGCGCTTCTTCCTTCCTTATTCCTTTCCCCTCGGGCAGGAGGTTGCCCATCCCGTCTCGCAGGCTTCGCTCCGCTCACGGGCCGGCCCCGTGCCGAGCGGCTGGGTCGGGAACAGCTGTGTGTCCCTGCGCAGAGCGGCGCCCCGGCCGTGCCCCGCACCCCCTGAACGCCCGCAGTGAGAGGCGGCTGCCCCGGGAGCCCTTCCCGTGTCCTCAGTCACACGGGCACGCGTGGCAAGCGCCTGCCCTGGCACACAGGTCTCGGGCTGCAGGTGCCCGGGTGTAGATGCCCACACCCCTGCCCCAGCAACCCAGCAGGACAGGAAGGGAGCCCGTCCTATGGAAAGTATTGCTCTTTCCGACGGTTTTCAGACCCAAGCAAGTATTTATTTTTTTCGTTTAGCTTGTACGTGCTCCACAGTTTTGGCTCTGTATTTTAAGTAACCACAAGTGACTTCATTTCTTTAATTAGAGGTTAGGCCGATATATAATCCCATAATCCCATATGCTGGCATTTTTGGCAGGAGATGTCCATGTGCTTTATTCCAGCCCTGCTCGAGGTAAGATTGTTGTAGTTAAGGGGCAGAACCGTGGGCTAAAGCTATCAAATCAGGGAGATCTTAGTGTCTGCATATGTTTGTAAATTCTTGACTGCAGCTAGCAGTTTGTAGGAATCATTAAATTTAATTATTGTAAACAATAATTCATACCTTTAAACAATGTCCTAATATCTGTGCAGTGAAAAAACTCACTGAATAAAACCCCAACATGTAAGGACTGTTAACATGATTTATGGATGGGATTTATGCTGGAAAAGGGGCGCTTTTTACTCAACAGCCTTGCAATCTGAAGGCACCCAGAAATGAAAAGCAGTGCAACAAAGTTTCTTGCAGTATTAAAAGACTTCATCGTCCCAGATGATGAGGTCCTCCTGCCTGTTCCTGAGTATCCACCCCTCCCACGGGCAGGATGAGAAGCCGGGGTTGCTGCACACGTCGAAATCAGGTCTTAAATATTGACTCCTTCAGAGAACAGGTGGATTTTGGAAGAGTTCAGCCTTGAACTCCTTCACCTCACCTCCAGCAGCAGCAGCTGGCTCAGATCATGCACTTGTGTCACACAACAGGGTTATGTGGCAACATGATCTTTCCCAGGGTTTACAGGCCTGTGCTGGCTCTGCACAGCACGCCATCCTTCTCCTCTGCCTTTGTTCAAAAAGAAGTCAGGGATATGGCTGGAAAAATAATGATCCCTTCCAATTTTTCTTTTCCTCCTCTCCTTGGAGAGTTTTCTTTTAAAGATTTTTGTGAGTGTGTTGTTTTTCTTTCTCCCCCCCCCCGCCTCTCTGATGCCTTGGAAAGTATAGTTGGGTAGGAGGGCTCTGCATTTAATGATTGATAGCCTGAGGGGTGTCTAAGATCCAGGGGACTGGATGTCTGAGGGAACTGGGCCTGAGTGATTCCTTGCATAACTAGGGCAGCATCTGTGCTGTGATTTACACAGTGTATGTTTCGGGCAGCATCTTGCAGTTCCCTTCTCCTGGACATTTTCCCCTGTTCGCTCATGGGGACTGAGGTAGCAGATTACTGACGTGATCTGGTTAGAGGAAAAAAACCCTTGAAAATATATTTGTTTTTATCCAAAACATTTCTCTCATGTGATATGAAGCCCAGCATCTCACAGAGTTTTACAGAGAATATTTGAAGGGATGGAGGGTTTCACTGTGGAGTAGGAATGATGAGCTAAGGTAGGAAGTAGGGAAAAAAGAGCTGACTTGTACCCTGCTTTGCTTATGAAACGGCAGCAAGTAGATTAACAAGTGGTCCTAGCCATGATGGAGATGCTAAGACCCACGAAAACCTGAAAAGGCAACAGCTTTTTTTTTTGTTTTCTAAATGGTAAGCATGTCTGAATATTAATAATTACTGTTTACACCTTGATAAACTGAAAGTTGATTGCACATTGCTACAGCTGATGTTTATCAAACAGGTCTGAGCAGGATGGCAGGAATTCATTTGATCTGAGTTTGCACAGCACAAAATGAAGTTCTGTCTTGTCAACCATAACTCCTAAGTAATATGGGAATGCATTAAAAACATCAGGAACATCAGTAATTATAGAATGCATGAATATCCAGTCCTCTTTTCTGAATGATTCCTGGTTTTTTTTGTAGTTATACCCTATAGTTTATCTCATAATTTATGGTATAATGCTTATATTTCATAAAATATAAACATATATACATAAGCATAAAGTCAAGGAAAATTTGCTTCTTTGAAGTGTGTAAGAATGCACACATACACATAACTATATACATGCACACACGTATTTTTAGGTATATATGCATGCCTATATCTCTTGAGGGAAGGGGGAAGTTCTTGGCATTAAGGGCAGAATAAGAAATACTTTAAATTTCAGCTACCTACATTCTGGTTAAGTATAAGGATGAAACAGTCCACCCCTATAAAAGGTAATGTTTACATAACCTTGGAGAAAGTTGTCTAGGGGAACTGCAGAATATCCATTTTTTTGGTGAAAATTTAAGTAATCAGTTTTGTGCACATCAATCAATAACAATTCTTTATTGTACTTGGGAAAAAGAAGAAATCACTCAAGGCCCCATTCAGCTCTGTATCTCTAAATTATTTTAATTACTTTGCTTCTTTTTAGAGTTTGGGAAGGAGTAGCTCATGCTCACTAAATTAAACCAAGACCTCAGAGTGTTCAGAACACCATTGCCAAATGTTTCAGAGGTTGCACCAGGAAAGACTCATTGTTAAGACAGTACTCATATACTATTCAATGCTAGGATGATGACTATAATAATATGAACAGATAGTAACCTTCAGACTTTTAATAGTTCAATCATTTGCTGGGTCTTTTAATATCAGATAATTCTGTAAGAGGTGTGATTCATCTAGAAGGGAGGAAAAGGATCATAAAAGGGAAATCCCTTTTAATGCAACAGCAGTGCTTGAGGTCATGCTTGAGTTCAGCATTTCTGTCTTCCAGGAGCTCTTCCGTTGCTTCTTTTCCTGGTGGAGAAGTGATAAGAGCTTGTCAGTGCAAAGGAAAAAGAGGGGGAAAAATCCCCTAAACATCTATCAGACAGAAAGATGGTGCTTATTACTGAATCATGTAATGATGGTAAAAAAAACCAACAAAAACCCCAAATCATGTCTGCCTGTTAGATAGCAAGAGCTGAACTGGTTTTGTGATTTTTTTTCCCATTATACTCATCTGAATACAGTAAAAGAAACTACAGATTCCCAAGAAGACTTCTACCAGGGTATTCTGGGAAATGACTGTACTGGAAGTAGGGATTCCTATTTATGCTCCTGGGCCAAGGCTTCCTCTGCTTGCTGCCTTTTTTTTTTTTTTTTTCTTTAATGTGTGTGTGTGTGTGTGCTCATTTTCTTGTTCTTTTTAATGTCTGTGGTAGAAGTGTCAGAAGTAAAGGCTGGAACTGCAGTGGGTTCAAAGAGGCTGAAAGTTCAAACCTTGCCTTAGCCCCTTTTGTTAAGCGGAAGGGTAAGGGTGGTATTCTCCCACTAAGGCTGGTGAAACAGTGTGAAAAATGACCTATGGAGGCAAACACTGGACATTTTTAAGAACAGGTTTTATTAGCTATAAGGGAATTAAGTATGGCATTAACCACACAAAAGATTGGCCTTAACTGTACTGACCTCCTGGTCTAGAGGTAAGTTTCAGCACTGTTTTCTGTGAAATGTGTGAAAAAGTCTAAGTGGCGACAATAAAATCTTTGTAACTTGATTTTTATTCCTCTGATATCTGTAGATACTGCAGCAAGCCTCAGGGCCCCTAAGCACACGTAGCTATGTATAGCTACATTTGAGATGGCAGCACAGCCCAGCATGACTTACCCTCTTCAGTGCACAGTACAGAGAATTCCAACCAGGCCCCAGCAAGAAGGAAGAGGAAGACCAACATTATTTCTGCGTAGGAGAGCAAAGTGATTTCAGTGGATTATGATGCAGGCTGAAGGCTAGACTTGGAGCTAAGCTGAGGCAAATAAGAACAGCAGTAGTAAGCCAAATCAAAGCCCATTGACCTAACTGCCCTGTTTCTCACAGAGTTTGAGAAGGTGTCCAGGAAAGAGCATAGAAATCAGCTGGAGTGTTCCCAATACTTTTCCATCCTGCACTTTGTCACAGTTTCTCGTGGGATTTGGGGCTGTGGCTTACATTCTGGTACCTCAGTTTCTCAGTTGTATGGCAAGATTGTGAATATTTCTTTCCTCACACTTTTCTGTAATCATGCTTGTTTAACTTTGACTTCAGACTCTTTAGAATAGAATCTTTTCTTGTGTTGTGTTTGCTGTACTTTAGCACCTAGACACATGGTTATTTACCATTCAATGTGGTCCCTGCTTTCAGGGAGTTACCATCCATGTGTAGCAGATTTCACTTTACTGTGAACTACTACTGTCGGAATGGTCTTTGATTTAGGTGATGGGTTGTAAGCATAAAGCACTGCATAGGTAACACTGCACAGGGATGGATTCTGCACAGGCCTGGTCTTTGCTTTGCAAAACTGCCTTAATGTACAGAGCAGTGGCTGGGTTTAGGTAGTGCAAGCCCAATCACTGTAACTTTTAACTTGATCTTTAGGCTGGCATAACTGCTGTGCTGCCAACATGTCCAGCACACACCACAGCAGAGGACTCTAAAGCAGAGTCTGGTTTTGGAGCTGTTTGCTTCAAGCAACAGTTCAGCATCCGTGAGTCAGCAACTGGTTAACAAATAAATAGCTAAAGAAAATGCCTCATCTGAAATCAAGCAGGGACTACTCTTGTTTTACTTTCTATATTCCTATCTGATGAGATGATCAGCTATTCTAACTTTAGGTATGAAGTAAGCATTTAGCACAAAGCTGTATCCTCTGTGAGAGGATGGGAAGCATCAAGGAATGCAGCTAGTGAACACTTGCTCACCTAATTAAAGCTCTTTCTGCTCTCTCCTCTGTTCCTCCAACAATTTTAACATGTAATGCAGCCAGTAAAACTTTCTTAGGTAGAACAACCTGCTGTTCAGCAGACTTGCCAGTCTTCCAGGTCATTAGCATTCTGTATTCCTTTCCCAGTGAATTCTAGTTTCACTGGAAGTTCTTACTTTCTCCCAAAATATAAGCAGTTTGTATAATCTGAATGGAAAAAAATTAACTGCAAACTGTTCTCATTTCTTTCATATATGTCCAATAATGTATTTTGTTACCTATGTTTCCATTTATTGAGACAGCCTTACACTCTTTAAAATCAGTAAACCGATTTTGAAATGTGTTTAATTTCCGTGCACTTGGTGCATACGTGAATGAGTGACTATATCATTCCTTGCCAAAATGGGAGAACTGCTGATACTGTTTTCTCTCCAGATGGAAATAGTTCCTCTCAGCAGCTCTTAGCAATGGAATTAGGTGGGGAGTGCTAAGTGAATAAAAAGTGACCATGTGAAGGTAATCTTTAGTCATGAATCATAGAGCATGAAGCTTGTCAGTCTTTTCCCTCTGTAATTTTTGTAATTTCCCCCAAATCATCTAAATGTGGAGAAATAGCCAAGAAGTATCAGTTTCTACAGTACTTGGTGAATGCTTCTGGCCAGCTTTTTATGTTTGCAATTGTCTAGTCTGACAGACAATAACACGGTCTGTTGAGCTTCTTGGGGTGTTTCTGTGTCAGCCCTGTAACTGCTTCCACATGGTCAACATCTTTTTCAGGAACAGACTGTTTTGATTTTGTTAAAGGGAACAGAATTGTATGAGGGGTCTGGTACCCACAGTGTTTACTCTAAATCCTGTTTTAGAGTGACTAATTTAGGTGTGAGAATTAATCTCAGTTGGCACACCCTCAACCAAATTGTTCAGCTGGGGTTTTACCTCAAAAGCACTAAGCATTCAATAGGTTTCAGTATCTCCTATGTTAAGAGGTTAACTACACTGCGGGTCTGTTTAAGGCTCACAGCGTTTTCAGTGACAATGAGGAAGTGAATTCATTCCTGGACTTTCAAAAGCAGAGGAAAGGCATTTCTTTTGCGTAGAGCAAATTATGTGCATGGGGAATAACATGAGAGGCTTTATGAGTGGCCAGAAATTCAAGTTAGCTTTCCAAATGTAGAGAAAATCTATTTGCCCTGTATCAGCAGTGCCAGAATTTCCCCAAGAAAAATACCTCCAAAGAAGGATATTTATTTATGCCTGGGGATTTACCAGCATATGCTGAACTAAATAACAGAGTCCATAGATTTTTTCCTAAAAGCTAACAGTCATCTCCCATCAGGGAAATGGTGAGTTTGCTTTGTAAACATGGGTTTAGTCAATGTCCACGAGGTGAGTATGCATCATGTGTTTTAGCTCAAAAAAGTAAATTTTTTTCTTCTGATTTCAGAGTGAAGGGACTCCCCATTTTTGCAATGACAGCACTTGTCAGTAAGACTAACATAATCATTGATTCTTAACTTCACAGGGAGGATTTTTTAAGATTTCTGCTATATACATGGGGGGAGTGTGTTTTCATGTCATATACTCCCAGTTTTGTAATTTTTGATGCTGCAGAAGCAAAAATTGCAGCTGCTTGCTACAAATTCCAATTTACTCATTCAGGTGGAGAGAAGTAAAAGTAGTCCCAGACAGATTCGGGAATCATACAGGAAAAGGTAGTGTATAATGTCTAGGAGATGCTATAGAAATACATGCATCTCTGGTGTATGTGGAGCACCCCAAGTAGTTGTTTCCATCCATATGGTTCTAGAGCATTAAAACTAAGAACTGTCTGATCTGGATCACCTGGACCATGTAAATGCATCTCTCTGAGTTGACCATCTTCATAATGGAGCGGGACTCTCTTTTGATGGTGCCGTGATGGAGTCCAGACTGAACAGGACAGGCAACTTCTGAGAGGCCATAGGTTTAAGTGTTTTTGGTATGTTCCTGTAATAGTTCATTGTCCAAAAGCATTTCTCATGCTTTCTAATTGAACTGATGAATTTGCCTTACTCTTAAGAGAAGGCATTTCTTTATTTGGTAGACCAGTTTTACAGAAATTTGCTTTTTTTATTGCCAAAGTCCTAGTCAGCTCCTCACCATTGTCATCAAAATAATTTACCTTTCAAGTCCTCTCCATGCAGAAGAATAAATGTTGAAAAGAAAAAAAAAACAGATGCTTTTGCATGATATCTAAAAATAGAGTGAAGGAAATACACCACTGTGGACAAGATAAAGACTGAAATTTTATTGCTAAAAATTTAAGTGCAATATGTACTGCTTTATCCTAGCTGAGCCATGCCCAGCTTGTGGAGCAGGAGTCAAACAGTTTAAGAAGTCTGGCACACATCTCGTCCTGATCTCCTCGGCCTGCTCTTTCTGCTGTTTTACCATTTTTTCCCTTTTATAGTTATGCACTTTGCCCAAACTAGTTCATTTTAAAAACAGATGAAACGGAAACACTAACCTTATGGCTAATTCTCAAATAACTTGTCATGAAATTTCATGAGAACATGTGGCAGAAAAACAAGGAGCCCATAGTCAGTAACTATTCCATAGCATTTGTTACCACAGTGAAGGCCTGCTCCGGCCTGAGGTGTTTCAGTGAGGTCAGTTACATCTGCCTCCATAGGTTTTCACTGTAATTTCAGCAGATCTATGGCATCCTGTCATTTCCTGGACTAAATAAAGTAATTTAGGTATACATTGAGGACCAGCTACGATATTCCTGTGCTTCTATGACTGTTCACTCTTCTGGCTGCAGGTATATTACATTGGCTGTGGAAGCAGGTATCTATATGATCTGTGTTCTCTTTCTATGGTACATTGAATCCCTAGAGGTCCAGGGAGGAAGTAATCTCTGCACACTCTGCCTTTTTGATAGATTCTTGTGGAGATTGCAGAAGGCAGGTCTGTTCTGCCCCCCTTGGCTGGTTGGCATGTGTACTATAACTGGGCATTAATGAAAATAGGGTTATCTCCAACCTCATGTTCTGTAGAGAAATTAGTTCCTTTACTGATAGGGCAGATGGCACCATGGTGGGAGTAGTTTACAAAAGGCCAAAGGAGAGCTTTGCTGTTACTTCAAAGTGGGAGTCTTCAAACTCTGGAGAAACATCCTGGTACCAGAGCCATCTTGGGCAGAGAGGGTGACTCCTTCCAAGGAAGTCCTGCACAAAGATTCTGATGAAGCTCTGAAGTAGTTCATCCACTTCCACTGAACTGTGCATAAAACCACCACAATGCTGTTGTGGTGCATAGATAATTTAACATCTGAATTGCTTATCAAAGGTAAATCCCCTAGCTGAACATTCACCACTGCATGAGCATTTTTGCACATTAGAGGCACCTACGCATGCTTACCCACTTCTTGCCTTATTTCAATACTCAGTGTATCTGCTTGATGTTAAGCCAGCACTGTTATCAGTAAGAGAAAGTTGATAGGTTTCTCAATAATGAAATTGGAGCATGTGTTTTCATCTTATGTATTAATTATAACCACAATCAGGCAAAAACAGTTTACTGAAGTGTTCAGCATTGCTGGTGTTAAAACCCAGTTTCCTGGTTTTTTCCATGCTTATCAGCTCCCTTTTTTTTTAAATTAAAGTGTCTGTGGTTGTTTTCCACAGTGAATTTGGTGACAGGTGGGAAAGAGGGAAAGCCTGGCTTAAAATAGGTAATTCTTTTCTAGGGACAAGGCTAAAGAAAAAAAATACATAATTTTGTTTTTTTAAAAAATGCCACTAACTTTTTATTTAAATTGATCTGATGACCCAGTCTTAGGAGCAGAAACCTGATTTCTTGCAATAAAAAGACTCGTTCATCAGGGGATGTGCCATTTGCTACTCAAAGAAGTGTCAGCCCAAACCTACTGCTATTTGCACTTGTGGATAGAGACTTTTTGCCTGACATTCAAGAAATATGCTCTGGTTGACCTGCAACTGCTAAGAGTCAGATCAAATACTTGTACCTGTCTTCAGGGTGAAGACAAGCAGAAGTACCAATTCCCCCTGTTGCCCAGTGGCTCAAGGAGGTCTCGTACAGAATGTTGTTCCTGCTTCTGCTATGGAAAGCAAGGTGGAGACAGGGGCAAACCTGCCTTTTACCCTTCTTGGTGATGTAAGGAAACCTGCAAGCTATGCTGGAGCACAGAGTATGCAGAAAAGAGTCTTTCAGTCCCTCTTGTTCAAAGTGTGGCACTTAAATAATTTTTTATCTTTTGGGTAGGAGGGAAAGCACCGAGGAATTAGGTTTCATCATAGACTAACGATGAGAAATCTTACTGAGGCTATTCCAATTAAGAGTTAAACATTTCTGAATAGGGTAGGCAAGACTCAACCTGCAAGGCTGGGAGCACCATACCCTGGACTGTACCATCTGGTGCTATTAGATGTAGAAAAAGAGCCTGTGTCTTCTCACATCCCAAAATATTAACCAATGGCTTAGTTAAAAGGTAGGAGGCTATAGCACTGTCTCCTGTTATTTACTTTGTGCCTTTTTTTTTTTTTTTAATATTTCAAATGCTGCAAGTGGAAATAAAAAGTTTTCTAATGAGTAAAAGTGCAGGTGATTATACTTTTTCAGGTTAATAAAAGGAACAGAAAAATCTGCATTTTCTCACAGATCAAACTACTTCTTTTACTGATTTTTTTGCTCTTACACTAAACCAAACCAACTTCATCCAGAGATGGAGTAAATTGCCATCCTGTAACTGTGTGCTCCCCACAGTGTGATGGAGTATGTTCCATCCCCTTACAGATACAGTATTGCCCACAGGGTGCAACTGTGCAGGGTGATCCAGAGAAGGTTTGCTGCAGCCCAGACCTGTAGGGCAAGGCTGGACATCCTACAATTCCAGCTCCCCACCAGTCCAAATCCAAGTGGGAAGCAATAATTATATAATGACTTAGTAAATGAAAAAATGGAGCTTGTCCTTATCTCATAACTTTAGTGCCCTTTGTCTTGCTGGCAAGCATTGTAGAAGAGGGAAATGGGAAGAGCCTGGTGTTACTTGAGTAGCAGTTAAGACTTGGTGATGATTACTGGCAACTAAAGTTGGAGAACAATCAGCTTCAAAGCTGGGGAGACTGTGGATGCAGAGCAGATTCTGTGGGAGATGAGAAACTGGGAGCTGAGAAGCTGCATAAGGGAAGCAATTCACTTCATTCATTCATCAACACTACTAGAGTAGAAACAAACTGGGATTGGGAAGATAAGTGATGGAGAAAACATCAGCTCCTCCTAGGAGCTAAAATACGGGGTGAGAAAAGGAAATGATTGGAGAAGAAAAAATCAAGTAAAGGAAGAACCAAGTGGGATGGGGATAGGAGGAGCCTAGGGGAAAGACTATCAACAAAATGTGATATGAATTTTGAAATGATGAAGACTTAGTCAAAAGGACTAGAAGAAGACTGGAACTTGGTAAAGGAAGGAAACAAGAGCTTGGTGGCAAAGCTTGAGGAATGGAGACAGAGAGCTGAAGACAACAAAATTAGAGGGATAGGAAGAAGCAAGTGCAACCTGAACAAGGAGGAGTGAGGAATAAAAAGGGGAACATGTGAGGCAGTGGGGAAAGATATTGTGTGCCCCACTGTGCAGTCTGTGCTTGAGCATGGTTTGGTGTTCCAACTCACTGAGTTTTGCCATTTCTACACCAGGGATAGAATGTGCCCAGTACCTTTGTCCCACACTTCCTATTGCTCTCCCTGAGACTAAAGAACACTAAAGTCACTAAGTGTGATACAGAAGAATGCCTGTTTCCTTCACGTAATACATTTGTCCTGGGGGAATCAGTGATATAAGGCAGAGAGAAAAGGGCATGCCCCATATGTCCAGGACCTCCACCTTGCTTGCTGTCTTGTTCTGAAGCTGCAGGCTGAAGACAGATTGCACCGAGAGCAAGCACAGCATGTGGTGAAGGCAGTCACATGCTGCCCTGGGAAACTGTGCTTATCCTCCTCTTTGCCACAAAATTTCTGTGTGGTGCTGGGCAAATTTTTGAAACCTACCTTGTCAGAGGTGATGACTGACTGGGTGCTCCTTGTATTACGCATGTGTGGGTGGAGATTTCGTGTCTGACGTGAAGGAGTGCTGAGTTCTCACAGCAGAAGCTGAGGTAGCGCATTCTGGGTTTTGGAGACAGAAAGTAGAGTATTAAATAAATTGAGAAATCAAGTCCTAGGGAGTACAAAAAAGTAATGGAAACTTTTGACCTTAATCACTTGGTGCTTCAGTTCCCTATGTGTAAAATGTGGATTGTACCACCCCCTCATGCTGCAGGGCTTACTAACAAAGATTAGCTCACATTAAAAGATACTCAGATGCTTTAGTGATGAGGTAAGAGCAAGAGTCCCTGAGTAATTTTATTTTTAGAGCCGTGTTTGAGGAGTAGGTAAAGTGGGAGGCTACGCACTGAGCAAAGAGCAGGACACGAAAGCCCAAAGAGCTGCTCACCAAATAACTAGCTTTGCAGCCTGCATGCAAAGAGATGGCTGTGGGACGGGAAAAGTCAGTGAGATTACATTTCCTAATGTAACTTAAATATTACAATTTCCTACCCTGAGGGTTTGGTTTGTAAATGCCCAATAAACATTTTTGTGTGCAGTATGAACATGAGTTGGCAAGGTGTTCGGTGAGGTAGACTTTTCTCTCTGCCTATAATGGTGTGATGAGTGAGGCTTTCCTCGTCATAGAGTAGTACACTGTGTTGCTGAATAATTTTGATACTAATTCGATGATCTTAATTAATATGTTGGCATTCATAGCAGTGGGTTCTTAGAAAAGCAAGCATCATGACCATTTTACAAATCTGTTCTATCAATATTTGAAATGTGCATTGGAGAGTTGGAAACAAACCCTGGATCCCTGGATCTTGCTCTTTTCCCTAAAGATGAAGCCAGGCATGCATTTCTGTTCCAGTCAGATTGGGTTAGAAACACTGCATAATTAAACAGGTCTGCAGCTTACCTTGGAGTCCGGTGGTTATCTCACCATTTAGCGTAACTAGGGTCAGGTCTGGGATAAATAATTCTTTAGGAACACTGAGCATGGTAGAGGAAAAATCCTGGTCTGATATTGAAGGAAATCTAAATGCATCTTGATTTTCAAAAAGATGGATGGATCTGATTCGATGGAATCAAAAGAGCTTTTGGTATCAACAGCTGAAATCCGGGGACATGGATGAGGAGTCTGGCTTTGGAACTAAAGGCAGTTTCCTAGAACTGACATTTACCTGTACGTTAAGGAGGAAAGGGGTACTCCTTTTAATTGCACTGCGAGTGTGTGGAATCCCCTCTGATAACTGATAATGAAACTGTCACTGATAGTTTTAAAGTCACACATTTGGTGGTTTGTTTTTTAAAAATTTCTGTGAGTCACAGGAATCCGTGAGGCCAGTTGGGAGCAGGGGGAGAAAAAAGAAACCCTCTACAATGTAGGTCACTAATTCTCAAAAAGTCAGTGGAGAAAAAATAAAAGCCCCAAATCAAGTATGAGTCCTTACACTAGTCACTATTTTGGCTACAGAAACATTTAATTTCTGAGTGAAAAAGAACCCACACCTTTGTTTTCATCACCATAATTTATTCCAAATGTCATTACAGTCTGTATATTCAGAGAAATGAGTCTTACACCACGTAAAACATTTATTAACATTTAGTAACATCTTAAAGCTAAATATACACTGTTCTCTTGGTGTTTGTCTTCACTAAGACTTCTCTTAGTCTCAGACTTTTCTCCTTTACATACTCTGCACTCATAGCAGGAGCAATATCTTTTCTCCCCCCTTTTTAAAACTTTTTGTAATGTTTAACAATATGGCTTAAAACTAAGGCCACAGCTTTCTTTAAGTTCACTGTGGAAGTAATGAATAAAAGGTAAATGAAGGGATTGTGCTTGTCTTCTGCTGCAGCTGTACCTACAGCTGAAATTGTGAGCCTGACATCAACTACTGGAAAATGTTTAATATTAGTTATTCTGTGAGCAGAAAATGCTATAGGCCTTGACCTGTCATTTTTCTTCACTACAATCTCCTTCTCTCCAGTCTCATGTATATCCTTTAGACAACTGATTCTCTGCTGCATTTGCTGTTTTGGCATATTAGGATTTGCTCACAACAAGCACTGTCAGTAAGGATTGGTACCTGTGGCATGGAGGAAGCAATGAGTATGAGGAGATCCTGAGAGGTATCTTGGGATCTGGAAGAGAACACAGAAACAGTAACATAGTTCAAGGAGGTATTTAGTTCTAAGATTCATCTCAAGCCATTAAGGACCCTATTAATTAGGTTTTATTGCAGATATGCTGTTAGGGAGCTTCTATCTTATCTGGTTAAACTTCTGGAAGATTATCTTTCTGGCATACCTTCTCCAGCAACAACTTTTTTTTTTTTTTTTTTAGAAGGATTCAGCAGCAGGACAGCTGATTTTAATTGTAGATTGTGCTGTTTCTAACCCAGTCCATTTGAACATCTGGTTTATTTTCTGGAAGAACATATCTATTTGTTATTCTGGTCTTCTGCATGCAAACACATGAACTTAAGCCCTAAACTCTAATTTTTAAAGAACAGTGAAAAAGCTTAGGAGGCAGGTCAGTGTAGGTGGAGTTCATATCTTATCTGAACAGCTGATAGAGCTGGAAAAAACAGAGGAAATATTGAATGAACAAGCCCTTCCTTCACTTTTAAATAGAAGATTCACTTTTCAAAAATAATGAGGTGTATTTGCAAGTTGGAGAAAACATCTTCCACTGAGAAATTTAAAAGACACAAAACTTAGAGCTGAAAGAAGATCAGCTTGGCTTTTGATAGGCATCTCCTAAAGGAGACAGGGCAAGGTGGTAATGGTAGAAAAAGTCAAACAAACCCTGGTGGCCAGAGGTCAAAGCTACACAAATTCAAATGAGAAGATAACTGCTCATAGCTAAATTGCAGCTAATCATTATTGGGGCAAATACAAGATGAAGCCAAGATCTCTTGAGTGTCAGGTCAAAACAGGACAGCTCTCTGGATGAAAAGCATCAGCCAGACACCACTGAATGCAGCTAACTATTCAGTACAAGGGTGACTAGGAGACTTGTAACACAGGGACTGGTGAATGACTGGATTGTGTTTACACAGATGTGAAGGTGTTCTATGCTTCTATGCTGCAGTAAAAGACAAAAGTTATGCTGAAAGAAGTTAGGTCTTTCTTAATAAACTATGTCTGAAGCCAGACTTGTATGATTCCAGTAAAAAGTGCACCCCTAATTTACAAAGTTACGTGCCAAAAAAACTGGGGTTACCTGAGAAGTGACTTTTTTTGCATCTTTTTGTTTTTTGTTTTTTTTTCCTTAATTTGGACACTGACTCTAGCAAGCGAGAGGGCTGTTGAAATGTGGATATTTCAAACACATCCTGAAATTGGATTAGCCCAGGTGAAATAGACCTGTGTGTGTAGACACTGAATGGGAAGTCTCTTTACCAACATCCTCTTAAACAAATGTAGAGTGAAACATCATCCTGTGAACCCACTCAAAAAAAGAGGAGATATAGCTTTTCCCTGTAGGGACTGTATCCACAGAGCACTTATGGGTCATAAAGGTGCGCTCACTTTCATGAAAACGAAAAATGGCCAAATCGGGTAATAAACATCCTTGTACAGTTATGTTTTAATTGAATGAGGCATCCACAAAAATAGCAATCGCCTCCTTTGGAAGGTATATAGAAAAGTCCTTTTTAATATAAGGTAACTAGTAATTATTTTTTATTGCCACTCAGATCTTCAATATTATTGTTTACTTTGGGGTGTCTTATTTTCTATGTACTTTACACCCAAAAGAAACTCAAGAAAGAACACTCATGCAGCATTGTAGAAGAATCTGCTTGGTTTAAGTACCACTCTAAAAGACACCAGCAAACAAAGGCGAGTTGATCAGTCACTTTTGAATGGTTTGCCCCACAAGGGAGTGGACTTCTGTGTGCACATTGGCCTGCATTACTCCTGGGTTGCTGAAACACCAATCTCTGTGGTTTTCAAACACAAGTGTTTAATACTGCTGCAAGCCTTTAGCATTTCCCTGTCGAGCCAGTCATGACAGAGGGTAGTTTTATCTTGTGAGGGTTAACTCTGGCCAGTAGTGTGGCAAGGCTGCCATGGCTGGAGGGAGAAGATGCATGATCCTCCTGCTACTATTTTATCAGTGGGATAAGAGAGTCTGCTGCTGTTATATGCTGCTGTTACATGCTTGAAAAATGGCACAGTAAATCAGGTCAGTGATGTTGCATCATGATAATACATGTTAGGTTGCAAAGTTGTTTTCGTCGTGGCTTTAAGCAACAGTGCTTTTCTCCTAGTAGGTGCATGTTTAGACAATTAAAAGAGTTAAGTGCAACATGTAGATCTAGAAAAGAAGGTCAAACCACTTTTATACTTTCCTATTGTCTCCCTTTTTTTCCACAGCATTTGTGATTTTCTCGTCAAATAACAGTCCTGCTGCTGCAGACTTTCAATCTCTCATAACCTCACAGATTCTCTTCATACCTGTCAGTGGCCACAACAGACCAACTGTTGCTTAGAGACAGCTGTTGACATCCAACCCATTTTATGTGCCTTAGTTACATGATCAGTGTCACCCCAAAAGGGACTTATCTGGTTCATTTGCTGGCGTAGTTGCTTCAAGAGAGGGCAGATTGAAGTCACTAGTATGTTGTGTTTCTGTCTTCTGCTATCTGTTCAGTGGAAAGGCCCATCCTTGCTTCTCTGGTCTGGAGTAAAACTGTGTGCTAAAGATATGTGCATGTGGGAAGGAAGAACCTCTGTGGAAATGAAAAACTACTATATTCTTAGAAATGGATGGCCTCTGCAAGTGGTGAGTGGAACGGTCAATCATCTCAGCCCACTTTGTGTACCAGATGTGGGAGGATGTTCCCACACTAGTGCATTTATATAGGTATAGGCTATATTAATATTGTTTGACTGCTTTCTTCTAAGCAATATCTTCTTTTCTTTTTCTCTCTCTCTCTTTTTTTTTTTTTTTTCCGAAGGGGAATGCCAGACTTGACTAACAAAAACAAGAGCAGACTAAATGTTTCCTTAACAGGAAGCCATGAGCTCTCCACTTAGCAAGTGGGGAGGAAAAGCCTTTAAAAATGTTCAAACTTTCTTATGCAAATTTCAGTTACACACAGGTTTTGGGAGAACTTATTCGAGTGTGAATTTAACAGTCTCAGTGATTATAAATGCACATTACACAAAACTGTGTGCAGCACAGCAGAGAAATCTAAAAGTGAGGGTGCTTTCAGGTCTCCCAGGGTGTTGTTCCACTGTTTCCAAACAATCTAGTTTTGGCTGCAGTTAATATATTTTCTAAGAAAAGCATTAAAAGAGCTTTAAACCAAAGCAATTTAAAGGCAAAGCAATGTGGTCCCTCTAGAGGAACATGACAATTTCTCAAGTTAAGGCATTTATTATGGTTGTAGTCAGAGCTTTTGAGTGACTGAAACACCTGCACATACAATTGACATTATTAGAAAATATCCCAGAGCCCTGTCAGAGATCAAGGATGCTTTCTAGCTGCTCTTCTCACATACATCAAGGAGATAATTTTTATCTCCAGACTGTTCTGCCTTAGACTTGGGATCTGTATGCATACCTTCTTTGTGGCCTCAATGATGCTAATCACATGACACAAAGATAAGCAAATGAGCAGTGACTGAAGCCTTGTTCAGTGGCAAGATACCATCAGAGAGTAAAGCAGAAAGAGTGGTAAGTGAGAGATAGGCTGTTGTTAACAGGTTGTCTTCTCTCACCAGTCCTCATGGTAAAAAGGAGCCTTATGGATGTGAAGGAGTTCTGCTGAACTAAAGAGCCACTGTAGGTGCCATAATGGCCTTCCTAGAAAAACAGTGTTGGTTCCAAGATCTCTTCCTTGGACCTCTGTCTGTTTCTTGCAGACAGCCACAGAAAATCTTCGTGTAGCTTTCCACTGAATTTCACTCTGCAGAGGGCAAGGGCCTTGGTGTGTGTTAGATGTTGCCTTATAACTACACTGTCTGACACACACATCCCAGAGCTGAAGATCATTGTGTTCCTGGCCCAATGGCTGTCAGAGAGACCAGCCTGTGGCTCTGCTTTTATCTAGGCCAGCATCTGATGGTCCTAACAGAAGGGATAGCACAGCTGAGTATCAGGACAGCAGAGGCATGTCTCCTCCCTTCACCTCCACCCTGCTACTGCCAGGAAAGCAGGCAGTAGCTTGTACAACCAGAGGATGCCTTTTATATTTGAGTGAGTTACCTGTGACTGAGGTATCTGCCTGCTCAAAGCAGGCACAAAGCCTGAGGAGAGTGTTGTTTCATGAGCTAATGCTTCAGGGCAAGAAGTGCAGTCTGTCATTTTTGTTCTGGGACCAGTTTCCTCAGGTCAACCCCTTCACCGACCAAAGGCACAGTGTTTAATCATGGTGACATGGCCATACATCTTCATGAGGACTGTCTGCCTACTCACCAGCTCTTGGTGTGCAAGACCTGGGCTGTATTCTTGCTTCTGCTATGGTATCGCTCTGACTCTGTTTCCTCATCCACCAAATGTGAATAAGGATGCTACTCTCCTTTGTGAGGTCTATTGTGGTGTGGATGAAAGCAGTGCACCAGGGAGAAAATGGTGAGAGGGCAGAACTCAGTGCTGGCCTGCTGCAGCTTAGGGTGTGCTGCTATGCTGTGGGTACAGATAATCCTTGTCAGGTAAGGAGAGAGGTGGACTCTTTGCTCACTTTGCTCGTCTTCTAGAGGAAGCAACCACTTTTATCCATGTGGCTGACATCTGAGAGAAATTACCATTCTCTAGGGAACTGAAAGTTCTTTTTGGTACATTGGAGAATTTTATTCCCCAACAGAGAAGCACAGCACTTTTTACCTAGAAATAACCCTGGCCAAATCAACTGTCTTGCTGTCCACAGCCTTAGGTTATCACACAGCCACACATGCCACACACCAGTAGATAAAGTGCTTTGGGCCCTGCTGCAGAGTGGGAGATGGTTAAGGAAATTCCTGGGTGCTACAGATGGAAGGAATTACTCAGGAGGCAGCAGGTTTTTTTTTTTCTGATTCAATGCTGATCCTTCACATCTGCCTGTTTTTTAGACAAACTGTGTTGTGCAGTTATGTCTTTCTCATGGTGTTTAAAACTGACATTGTGACACTTTTTAGCATCAGCAGATGCTACAGTGCTTTTTGCAGTATCAGCTTGAGATGAGTTTTTTATGGGTCATGACAGACAAGGTAGTTTGGGCATTCAGAGGTGATCTGGCCTGGGAAGCCACATTCCTGCCATGGTAATGCCATAAAAATTTTTAAGGACTTCCTGCAGAAACGAACACAAATGAGGTTAATATCTCTTTTGAAAGCCTTCGAAGAACTTTGGATTGGGTCCTATGCCCCCTCCTGTCCTATAGACTTATCTTGTACTTCACTTTTACTAACCAGATGGTTAAGCAAAGAGCTGGATCTTGAATAAATCAGAACAGCTCCACTGAAGTCAACAACACAGCTATGTTATTTTAGCACCAGGGTGTGGTACAAACCTCAAATTAAAAATTAATTTATTATCTGCCTGGATATAAATTCTTGGTGCAGGTCCTTATTTTCCCATACTGTCCCATCCTGCTAAAAATGCCAGAAGACTTGATTTGTCTTGTTTCAGCATGGATGTGTCTGCAGTTTTTGCTGCTGTGGGTCATAATCAACAGCCATTGCCTGCACAGCAATTCCCTTATAAATTTTCTCTTTCAAGGGTGGTCACCTTACTTTCTCCTTACCCAGCAAAATTCTGTCCTCAAGTATCAATTTCAAACATGTGCATCTATCATAAGTCCACTTGTATATTGATTCATTACTGTGCCTCTGCTGAATTTGGCAAGAATTTTGTGTTAGTCAAACTCTTGTAATTGCGTAATAGCAGAAAAAATACAAAAGAATACCACTTGCATCATTTATACTGCACATTTACCAATATTCCTTGCTGCATATATTTCTTGTGTACCAAGTATGTGGCAATTTCACACGAACTGACTGCCACTTCACTGAAAGTGACTTTTAACTATATGAACCAAGGAAAACCACTATTATTTTTCATTTCCCAACAACAACCAATTTAGCTCAAAATTGATATTTTGTAATAGCTGAAATGAAGATATTTTCTACCAGACTCTCCTGATGACTTTTTACCATAAGATGGGCAACAGTGGACAGATGGAAGCAGATCATTTCCACTAAGAAAGGTCATCAGCCCTATTGCAAAAGTGGCCAGTTCCAGCTGGACACATAATGACTAAATTTTAATGAAAGTTTTTTCAAGTCTGTCGGTTTGCTCATTTTTACTCTACACTGACTTTCTACATTTTCAACTGTTTTGACAAAAAGCTCCAGAATTTCTGAAGTGCAGCTGTTTTTCTGCTCAGCTCTGCTTCTAATAGTTGCCTAAAAACATTTTACTTTTAAGGGCATGTAGTCCTGCAGATAGAAATGTCAGCTCTAAAGAAGAAAGCATTTTTTCTCTTTTTTTGTTAACCCATTTTTGACCTGGCAAACATAGGTGTGATTTAGGTGATCGGCAGCTACAGTGGAGGGTTTGTTGAGCTTGCTGTAGCTGAGGCCAGAGGCTGATCTCATGAACAGTTTTTACAGGCATGTGACTCTACTGACATCCTTTGACTTCCTGTTCAGTGAGGCTGTGCTTGACATCCTTGGATTTAGGAGCAATGTGAATTTTCTTAGACTGCACCCTCCAGCCCTTGTTTTGTTTCATCAGCCCTTCCCTGCCTGTGAATAATGGTCATGATCACATCATGCAATGGCCGAAGGGAGGGAAGGTTCCCTCTGCTGCAGCCCTTTCGGTGGCAGCAGTGTGGGTGAGGTAGGTGTCCGTGGGAACGAGGAGGAGTGGGTTTCAGGCAGTTTCTGGTAGCATGTAAGACATGCAGTGCGTGGTGATTCACCCCTTCAACACCATCAAACCTTCAGATTATGAGTGGGTTGAATCCTGTAAGGTCATAGGCACATTATAAAAATAAACACAGACCTCTGAGGTAGATATGTTACTGGTGAGGGGGCAGTAGTGTGGATAAATCAGATCATTCCTCTTTCTTATAAACACTGACAGCAAAATCCACTGTTCCTACTGCCAGGCTCTAAGGCTTTGCCTCCTCTTTTCATTGCTGGCGTGGGTGCTGTAGTGCATGTCTGACACCAAGGAGAGGTCCTGCCCGTGCTGAACTTTTTGAGTGCATTTGAAGGTGCTGAGTGCTGTGTTCTGGTGCCAGACCACAATAATAACAATGGGCTAGAGAGGAACTTCTCTGAGAATTACTGAGTCCAGAATTAAAGGTCATACATGCTCACACTTTTATTTTTGAGGTATTAGTTAGGGAGGGAAGTAGATGGAGGGGAGATATCAGGGCTCATCAGAGCACATCTATAATACCATGTCCAGTTTCACACTCTCTCTGTCAGATGCAGGG
This sequence comes from Aphelocoma coerulescens, assembly GCF_041296385.1. NCBI lineage: Eukaryota > Metazoa > Chordata > Aves > Passeriformes > Corvidae > Aphelocoma > Aphelocoma coerulescens. Next base: position 60,289,305 of record NC_091016.1, on the reverse strand, counting down.
AAGTTGGGGCATGTTCAGCAAGATAAGGGCTGAAGCACTTGCCCTGTGAGGAGAGGCTGAGGGATTTGGTCTAGTCCAGCCTGAGGCAAAGAAGTCTTTGGAAGGACCTAAGAGCAACCCCCCCCCCCCCAGCGCATACAAAGGGATCAGCAAGAAGACTTTGCCAGAATCATCACAGCACTACACATTGGGAGGACAAGCAACAAGGGACTGAAGTTGAAACAAGAGTCTCAGGCTGGATATAAGGATACACTTCCCCAAGGGGAGAGAGTCAAGCACTGGACCAGGTCACTCAGTGAGGTTGTGCAGCTTTTGTTCTTAGAGTTTTTCAAGACTGGTCAGACAGGGTCCCAGGAGACCTGGTCTGAGCTTAGAGCTGTGTCTGCTTTGAGCAGGAAGCTGGGAGTACAGACTTCTTGACATCCCTTCCAGTCTGATACTCTGTGATCCTATGTCTAGGTATCCCATACTGTGAGGGTCATGAAAAGTTTTAGGTGAAGTTTTTGGGTGAAGCATTGAAAAAGTAAAAAGAATGCATTTTGACCCCTCTCTCCACCTTTGACCAACTGATTTCACTCCAGTCCAGCAGCAGTGATACTTCCTCTGTTTTCTCTAACCATGATCAGGCAGTGGGCTTGTGCAAATGTTGTCCTGGCAGCTGAGAGGACAGGGGTGCTGGGCAGAGGGGATAGGGCACCCACTGTCTGAGGAGATTCTAATGCTAAAGCAGGGCTCAATCAAGTGGGATTGGCTGAGCCTTTTGGGATGCTTTGAAGGCTCAGAGATAGGAACAGAAATCCAGCTTTGCCCAGCAAGATATACCCGGTGGGATACTCTGGCAAGTAAGCTGTTGATAGAGGTACAAAGCATGTAACATTGGCCAATTTTGACAGTTTTAGTCTCCACAGAATACAAAATCAATATCATACCACAGCATTAAAATAATTTCCCCAGAATACAAAATCTCCTCGGAATACAAAATTAATAACATAAAAATAATTGCAATTTTTTGTGGTATTTCACTTTCCAACCTAAAATTAGTTGTGTGCAAATTCATCACTGAGACTAGGGCACCCATGTTGCCTGTGGGGCAGTCACTGTGCTCCACAGTGCCACTCTTACCATACTTTTTCCTTCCTTCCCTGCAGATCAGAAACTCAGTGTGGGTCTCTTCCCTCCCTGTGGATCCCAGTGCTGAGAAGCCAGCAGCAGTCAAGAGAAGTCACCACATTTGTGTGTTGGTGGGTTTTTTTATGAATGCAAGGATTACCACAATTGAATGAATAATTCATTCATGAAAATGATGCTTAAAAAAAGAAAAGTACTTTTCTGTTATTCTTGGAAATTGTTAACCCAGTTGCTTTTTTTGCCTTTGCTGTGGTGGGACCTGGCAGCGGCTGTCACTGAGAGCCAGCAAGTTCATCTCAGTGAAAGTTAGTGAGTGGGGGGCAGGAAAGATGCAGGCCCTGCCCTGCTGTCACTGATGGCTTTTGTGGGTGTTCTCAGAAAGTCCTGCCTGGCGTCCTGGGTGACTCACCGGCAGCTGACTGAAGGCAGGCAGGACGCCAACAGCCCCTGCACAACTGGAAAGTACAGAGCCATCCCAGTGTGTGCCAGAAAAAGGAGAAGATGACATGCAGCGATGTGTCTGTCTGCCTGCCTTGTCTGTCTGTCACAAGGCTAGAAAAAGCAGTGACTCTGTGTTTTTTGTAGGATATATGGGAGCTTGGTGCTGTGAAATCACCTTTGTTCTTGCAAGAGGGGCTGTTGGATGGTCACACAGGAAGGTGAGGAGCTATTGCAGGCTTTATTCAAGCTTCTTGGCAAACAAAACTTTCTAAGGCATACATGGTATTAAATCCTTTCACAGGTACAGTGCAGCATCCCTTTAGGGCCAGAGTCAAGTTTACTCAGTCAAACCTACCCACTCCCTTATGAAGCTGCTCTTGCTGCTTTCTGGCAGGCAAGTGATGGATACCCAGAGGGATAATGCACATGGTCATAAAGGGGTGGGAGTGTAAAGTCTCATCTCTTTCACTGGGGGCTCTGAAGAGCACATTTGGATAACCTATTCTGCATGTTCACCCTGGAGCTCATGAACCCTTTTTCCTACAGAGCTGTGCCTTCAACTTTTGTGACAGGCAATCTTCGACTGAAGGTCTTTCTGTGATGGACTTCTTTATAATACATCCCTTCTCTGTGGACTTGCTGGTGCACAAGGAAGGTTTTCCTCCTCCCTCCACCCCTTGGGCCACTCACCCAGACAAACTCTTCTTGTAGATCTGGAAGATTTTAATTTTCTTCAAAATTCCTATCTATCCTTGAGATTCATGGTTGGCTTTGGCTAACAGGCATCAGGGCTGCCTGGCATGTTATTTCTGATAGGAAATTACCCTGCCAGGGTATTTTCTGAGGGGACAGGCAGGAAGGGCGGGAGGGTCAGGAAGAAAAACAGACACACATTCTGACTCCTGGCACTTTTAGAAAGAGTCGAGATGGATGGCTGTGGAGGGTGACCCCAGGCGGAATCTTGTTGCTGCCCCAGAACCCTGCCCAGACAGAGCTGCAGTTCGCAGTCCACCAGCAGCACGTGCCTGCGGCTTGCACTAACAGGCCTTACCAGGCCCTGCCTGGACAATCCAGAGCCATGTCTGACACTGGTTCCCTCACCAGGTATGATCCTGACCCTCACCCACACACCTACATCCTGTCTCCTTTCCTGGGGAGTTTCCCAGTGCTGAATCCTTGCCAGTTCCTTCCTGGCCCTGGATGCCCACAGCGCATTAACCAGGAAGGAAGAGTCATGCAGCAGACAGGTCTGTGACACTGAACTCAACAATGTTCAGAGAAAACCCTCAGTGACAGATCCCCACTGGAGGTGCTGGAACAAATCTCTTAGGGCACCTCTACTGCCACCGCAGGGACGTCAGCAAGGCCCGCAGTGCTTGGCTACAGACATGCATGGGGCATCTGCAGGACAACTCGGGATTTTTTTGTTAGCCTGGCACTGTGTCAGGAATGGTAAGTTCTATGTTTGTACAGAGAGAACCAGTTTAGGCTCAGAGACATCCTAGGAGCACTGGTACAATTCTACCAGCAGCCAGAGCAAATCTGCTGCAGGTCACAGAACAGAGTAGAATCATTTAGATTGGAAAGGACCTCTAAGATCATTGAGTCCAACCTTTAAACCAGCACTGCCAAGTCCACCACTAAACCATGTCCCTGAGTGCCACATCTACATGTCTTTTAAATATCTCCAGGGATGGTGACTCAACCACTTCCCTGAACAACCTATCCTAATGCTTGACAACCCTTTCCATGGAGAAATTTTTCCTGGTATCTAGTCTAAACCTTACCTGGTACAACTTGAAGCCATTTCCTATTGTCCTGTCACTTGTTCCCTGGAAGAAGAGGCTGACCCTCACCTAGCTACACCCTCCTTCCAAGGAGTTGTAGAGATAAGGTCTCCCCACAGGCTAAACAACCCCAGCTCCCTCAGCCACTCCTCGTAAGACTTCTGCTCCAGCTCTCTTGCCTTTCTCTGGACTTGCTCCATCTCCTCAATGTCTTTCTTGTAGTGAGGGACCCAGAAATGGACACAGGATTTGAGGTGTGGCCTCAGCAGTGCCGAGTACAGGGGGATGATCCCAGCCCTGGGCCTGCTGGCCACACTATGGTGTCATCTACAAAGGGGTGCCCTTGATCCCCTCATCCAGATAATTAATAAAGCTATTAAACAGGGCTGACCCCAAAACTGAGCCCTGGGGACACCACTCATGACCAGCCACTAGCTGGATGTAGCTCTCTTCAGCACCACTCTCTGGGCCAGGCTGTCCAGACAAATTTTACCCAGCAAACTCTGCACCCAGCCGGCCATGGGCTCTACTTTCTACAGGACAAGGCTGTGGAAATGGTGTCAGAGGCTTTACTAAAGTCCAGGCAGGTAATGTCCACAGCCCTTCCCTCACCCACTAAGCTCCTTGTCCTAGGAGATCAAGTTGGTCAAGCAGGACCTACCTGCCTTTCATGAACTCATGCTGGCTGGGCCTATGTCCTGCACATGCCATGTGATGGCTCTCAAAACGATCTTCTCCATGGCCTTCCCTGGCACTGAGGTCAAATTGACAGGCCTATAGTTCCCCAGATCCTCCTCCTGACCCTTCTTGTAGACAGGTGTTGCACTTGCTAACTTCCAGTCACCTGGGACCTCCCAGACTAGCCAAGACTTCTGGTAATGATGGAAAGTGGCTCAATGAGCACTCAACTGGATCTCTCAGTACCTTGGGTGGATCCCATCTGGCCCCATAGACTTGTGCATGTCCAAGTGCTGCAGCAGGTCACTGACCATTTACAGTCAGATTCCTCAACAAGTATACATCTAAATAATTGCTAAAACACTTCTTATACAGAATGTGGGTTGAAATGTCTCATCTTCATTGATTCCTATGGATTGAAAGCACATGCCAGTCTGTTAATCAAAGGCAAAACTAGGCAGTAGGTGGGAAAACCAAAGGCACAGAGGAAACTCCCTCACCCTGATTTTACAGTTCCCCTTCAAGTGATGCCTAAACTGCAGGAGGCAGCTTAAATAATCTCCTGTATTATTGCCTCCATCCACTGCTCCATTTCCTTCTGTGTCAGTTGTAAACTTGTGTAAACTGACAGTCCACAATATTCCTTTTTGCTCTGTTGCAAAGACAGTACAGGGCTAGCAGATAGGCTGAATATAATTTCTTCTTAAGAAGAAAAGAGATATGAAAATTCTTGCAGGCACAGTAGCTATGGAGAAGTCTTGGAAGAAGGTCAATGCTTTGCTTATGCCAGTACATCCCGCTTGTAGTAATGTATTCATAGTTTGTGAAAGGGTTAAACTAACATAAAGGTGTGAAGGGTGGAAAAATACTCTCCTGCTGAGCTGTGAGTGTGCTCTAGTGCAGGGGCAGGGAAGCCAACTGGAGGCAGCAGGACAGTAAAGTCCTCCAGGTCTGAGTTTTCTTCCTTGAGACTGCAGGACTGTTACTGAGATGGTGATTCCCAGCAGCACGTCAGTGTGATACTGCATGGGAATACATCACCCTGAAGCGAAACCTAGCAAGCTTCCTGGTTCCCACTCCTTTAGGGAAGCTATGTTGTTGCCTTGATGTTCAGAAGAGAAAACCTTTTAATCCCTTTAATTTACTTCTGTTGCATTCTGGAGAGCTGCACCACAAGTGACATTGCTTTGGCTGGTTTCATTAGCAGTATATGAGAGTGTTCAAAATGTAGTTCATGCAAAGTTCTGTCATGTACCAAGAACCATCAAAAATTAAATGGTCTTGAGTAGGGCTGTTTGCAGACACCTGAGTTTCTGTGACCAACTTACCCAGTGCTAGGAATAGAGATGATATTCCCATGGCAAAGCTCCTGGAGTTCTACTGACAAAACCAGCTACGTGACATTTGACATTAGTGTCACTGTAATGGCTGTTAGCAGTGCATGTGCTTCATGTGCAGTGGTATGATTGCAAGACAAACTGGTACAGGCCATGTCTAAACCTAGTAGAAGGAAAATGAGCAAGGAGCCCATGTAAAGGGAAGTCTCTAACAGCTGAGCCTTTGTGATACTTAGCATAACAACTGAAGATGCCAGCACTGGCAGCTCTCTGCACTCCTGTTTCTTCAGCAGACCCTGTCCTCACTAGCAGAGCTGGTGGATCTGCATCCTGCATATGCCTTAGAGTCCCAGCTGAAATTCTAGTGTACCTAGTGAGTTACCATTTATTAGAATAAGGTATCAAAAGTGTAGAGAACAGCAGTTTTGTCTTAAGATTTTGGTGCATGGGCAAATACTCCATTCTATCTGCTCCCTCATAGAAATAGAAACTTCTGTCTTTGGTTCTTGGTGGTCCAGAAGGGTCAGTAGTATCTGTCCTGGCTGGATTTACCAGAATGTGTCAGACTTAAAAGGGGTTACAAAGTGGACTTTAGTTAAATCAGCACAACTTCCCTGTATAGAGTTTCTTACAGTACTGACCTAAAAAGGAAGCAGAAAACAAAAACTTAAGAGTTCCCCCAGTCCCCACAAATCCCCGGGCTCTGTATTCTTTTTTCTGAAGAGCTGGAAAATATGTCTGTTTCCTTCTGAAAAGGATGAACTCCCTGTAGATTTCAAACTACATTTTCCTGTATCTGAGTTTATACAGTCACAGTTTCTGAGGATTCAATCCCTTCATTCATAAGGCAGAAAGGAAGGGTGAAAAACAGGCTATTTCAGCATTGTCACCATCAGGCCACATCAAATCCTCATAATGAATGTGGTCTGTGCTGAGGTTTTCAGGATGCTCCCAGAAGGAGTGCCATGGCACAGTAATGAAGAGACTACTGTTCCAAGTGTCTAAGTAATTACTTGATTTATAGAAGAGCGTTCCAAGAAGAAATCCTTTATTTATAGAAGAACTCCTCCATTCTGGCCTTGTGGAAAGGCATACTGGTCACTGTCACTGTGCATTCCCAGCCAAGCTCCCAAAGACACAGTGAAAAGCTAATATTCTGCTCCCAGGAGCAGGGGAAGATAATTCAGTTGTAGGAGCATGAACAGAGCATGCTTGCCAAGGGGTGCTGTGGGGTGGGGGTTAGGGGTGGGGACAGGGAGAGCGGGGAGGTGACAGCTGGGTGAGAGGAGAGGGCGGGTGGCAGAGGGCACGTGGTACACAGCCAGAGCAGCAGCAGAGAGCTCTGAGAGGATCTGGAAGGATCCAGAAAGGATCTGGAAGGATCTGGGAGGAGAAGAGTGCAGGAAAGAGGAAACAGAAATGCAAACGGAGAACAGAGCAAGCAGAGAGATTTGCTGTGTGCATGGAACAAGATCTGCATGGAGGATTTGGAGAGAAGCATGTGGCAAAGGCACCGTGCCAGAAGAGGAAGATGAGCAATTTTTGGCTGCTTATGCAACAAAGCTGTACCTACAGGTGCTGACAATAGCCAGGACACCCATCAGTCTTGGTAACGGCCGCTGAACAGGTGCTGACAGTAAACAAAGCATTTTTATCTATTCCAAGCCAACTGAACTGGCTACGGTTCAGAGGAAGTTGTGATGGGGTAAGCTTTTCGTGGAACTGCATTTACCACACTGGTTCTGGTCACCTTGCCTTCTGTGCATCTCTCAAAAAGTATTCAGGGAAGTTTTATTACCTTTAGTTAACTGTGCTCCCCAAAATGCAAAGATCCCAAGATCATAATGAGAAAGGTCAAAATGTTTACAATTAAATACTTACTTGGAGAGAAATGATGATTTAGAAAAATCAGTCCTCGCATTTGGGAATTTGTAATTTCCAGGGAAAAGTCTGTTTTTTTGTGGGAAACATCTAAGTAAAACTTGAAATATCAGGTCAATTTAATTTTCTTTCTGTTTATGAAAATATTCTTCAAAACTACCATAAATCAAGGAACAACATGTATTCAGGGTTTAGAAATGGAAGTAGAGATGCTCATATTCTAAATCAGGGTAATTTAAGGGGTTGTGAGGAACAATACACTGCAACAGTGATCTAAGAAAAACTGTAACGTACATTGTTTTGTGCACGTTAGTCTTCAATGACTTTCCCAGCCTTTGCTGACTGCATTCTGGGAGGGCACCACCAGGTCATGTTTCATTTTCTTTTTCCTATTGCAGCTTTCAAATCCCCCTCAGCTTCAGCAAAGCTAGAGAACATGTAAAAAGAAAAGACCACGGGAAAAAAATAGGCAACAGTTTAACACTGGCCCTAGGGAAAAGTGAAAAGTTAAAGGATAGCAGGCTCGAATAGTTATCCACCACACATTTTCCCCAATTGGAAACAGTATAAAAACCGGAAAAAGAAAAAAAGTAAAGGTCTTGTTGAAGGAATCCTGAATGAGAATTCTTTTCACATTCTCACTGGCAGAAAGAGGGGGCAAAGGGGTGATACCATTACCAAGTGAAAATAGAGTTTCAAATATTTGAAGAATATGTGTGTAGGCTCACATATGCTCTCACATACACAAAAACATAGTCCCCTGCTGTCTGCCAGACCAAGTACCAACCTGCCTTCTCAGATAGATTTCAAATTCATAATTGATTTTAAGGCAGATTACTTGCTAAGGTGCAATAGTAGGACATATTTTCATGGGCAAAATTGTTATTGATTTTTCTGTTTATTTAGGGAATTTCTTAGAGACTTTATAGAAAGTGGAAATGAGTCCATATCAGCACAAGAAGGACTTGAGCTTTATCAACATTTAAATATCTGACTGAGGATTATGGGTGAGAGGATTTATATTAAGATGTCCTTGTTAGGGTAGCATTACATTCTCAGGGGACTGGTTTTCTAAAACAGTAGAGGGATTCATAATTCTTTTCAAGAACAATGTTTTCAATTGAGAAAACAGACTCATTATGAAAAGCAGCAAATACGCATTTTCCTTCTCTGCTGCCTCAATGTTTCCTAGCAGACTATCCAAGCAAAAACAACTTCTGTTTCGAGTATTTTGTTTTACTTATAAGTTCTTTCATTTTCTGCTTCCTTCCTGTTTGTTTCCTGACCTTGGCAAGAAAATTTGTGTGACTTGGTGTAAACTTGAATTCTCTTTGGGAGGGGGCCAACTTCTCCACAATGACTTTTGGGTGCATATAGAGATTAATTCCCCTTTCTGAGTAAGAAAGTCTCAGTTCTAAACTCGTGTAACTAAAGACTGTATAACTGGAATTGATTCTCAAAATAGAAAATAGAAAGAACTGTGAAACGGAAATCATGTACAGTGGGAATCTTTTATTTTTAGAACTTCCAGGTAAAGTCCAACTCCAGAGTGTGGATGATATTTAGGATTTTACCCATCTTTTTGATTTTATTGTTCAGTAGTTAAAACTTGGAGTCATTATAGGAGATGTTGTCAGGCCAGTCTCACTAGCCGCCTCCCCTGTCCTTCCTTGTTTGCCTGGAAGTTCCCGGCTTTTGAGATTATGGTGTAAATGTAGAAGAGACAGAAGTCAGTAGGAAATGAGTGAATCAGTTGTCTAATGTGCTGTGTGTCACATAGCAGGAATTCCAGTATTTTCAGCAGTCCTTTTGCTCCCTTGTGAGAGCATGGCTGTTTCATATTGTCCTTTTAAGATAAGAACTGGTGCCTACTGCTGCAGTGCCAGTATTGCCTGAGCGCCTCACTGCATCAGTGTCATTCTTTGATGACTCTGGCTTGCCAGTGTCTGGTAAGAGTGGCTGCCAGCAGGACCACAGAAGGCTAGTGTTCCCTGAGCAACGCACGTAACCTGTGACAGCTTCTGTTTTTCAAAACTGCTTGAGAATAAGCTTCTGCACTTCTGCAGCACCACACACTGCTAGTGCCCAAAATTCGTGTTGGGAGAATGCAACAGTCCTCCTTTTTGTTCCCATTTCCTTCCTGTCCTTACAGTGGTGTTCTGGGGGAACCTGGTTGGAGGCAATGACCTCAAGGACAGCAGGCTGCACGCTCCCATGCGGACACTTTCTTTAATCAGAAATAAAAGGGGCTTCAAGAACTCCCCCATGTCAGCTTAACCCCACATCCAGAAGCGGGAAATATGTTGTCCTTTAGTCAGAGACAGGGTCAGTGATGTTTCTTTCTCTGATTATGAAACAGGGAGTGTTGCAGTCACCACTTGTATTTCCTGATAACAGCGATACTGAGTTGTGTTGTCAGATACCTCACTGCGGAAGGAGATGCTGTCACATTTAATCCTGCTGCCTCCCAAGGAGTGGATGGAGCAGGATGCTGTAGGCGATCACAGTGGATGGGTGCCAGGCACCAGGAAACCACGGAGCCTCTGTCACCCAGAAAGGTTCCTGTGAGAGCACCCACTGTCATGGGGAGCTCCAAGTTGCAGATGAGATCCTGGTATCTTTAGGAGACAGCTACCTCTTGTTCTTTCCAATGATTAAGCATATTGATGCCAGATTACACAAGTGCATGAGGTGCTGATGGGATGTGGTGGACCAGCTGTGGAGGTGTGAGGAGATGGGGTTGTTCAGAGTAATTTTGACTCTGCCATCAGCACTGAGTTTCTCCAGCTTGTGGAGAGGAGACAGAATCAGGAATTAGCACGTGGAGTGCAGAAAGCACGTGGTGTTTTTGACTGGGCTTTTTTTGGATGAATATCCCAAACGATGAATATCCCCTGAGCCCCTTAACTTCCTTCTCACCCTTCCCTTCAGGCTCACTCTGTGCACTCATGCCCTTTCTCTCCTTCCAAACCCTTTCCACCCTTTCCCACTTCCTTGTTGTGATTACCTTTCCATCTCACTGACCTTTCTGTTATGGATATGACACTCCTCCCTCTGCCCAGCACCCACCTGGTCTAGCAGTGCTCAGCCACACTTGCATTTGCAGAAGGGCAGCAAGCCTCTTCTTGTGCAGAACTGCTCTGAATTTGGTGTTGCATCTAAGCAGTGAGTCTCTGAATTAACTGAGGGCTGTGAAGCAACTGCTGTGAACAAATGCATTTTTTATTTTTGATTTAGTTTCTGAGACAGGTATTTATTAAGAAAAAGATAAACACACATGCTTACACAGACCTTCTCCACAAAATGTACTCTCTTTTACTAATCAGAGAAGGGACCAAGCAGTAGTATGTGCGAAGTATGAAGAACATGAAGTAACCATATCTCCTCTGAAAATGTTCAAATGAGTTTGGAGAACTAGACTGATTTGTGGTTGATCTTCTGGATAAACAGAGGCTTTTGAATAGGGGGAGAGGGGGGAAAAGAACCCCCAAGAAAATAAGAACTATATTTTTGAGGACTTATTTAAGCTCTAATCAAGCACAATTTTTATGGTGTGACAGAAGATCATCTTCAGCTTCTCAGTTTAACTCTAGGAAGACAATAGATTCACTTGGAGACTAAAGGCCTTAACATTAGGGAGAAAAGATCTTGCAATCTTTTTGACAAAATTTATAAAGGTCTTCTGTTAACTGAAATGAACTGCTGCCTAACAGGCAGAAGAATTTGGTTCTATGACAGAGCAAGAACTGAGTTTGCAATGTTAAATTACTACAGACCAGAACTTGTTGAGATTATGCTCGGCTGATCCTTCGCTCTGTTAAAAGTATCATTTCTGTGAGTCATTCTAGGTGATTTCTGAGATACTTTTCTGGTCCTACAGCAGGAATCCTCTCCTTCTTTCTGGTGGGAATTTTCCCTGTGCAATAGCAGAGGCTGCTGTGGTTTCATAGAAAAGAAAACCATATGTCCTTCCCATGTACACAACTGTCAGGTCTGTGGTTTTCTTTGGTAATTACAATATTTTGACCATATGATCAATTTATTCCTTCACTAACTCTGAGAGCAATGAGCAATTGTATTTAGAAGGTTCTGTAGCTAGTGGTGTCATGAAATATTGACAACTCTTGCTCTCTCTGTCTCCTAAAGAGAAGTGAAAAGCTCTGGGGACATCACAGACTGTGATGCTCTGCTAAACATCTTTTTCCCAATGTAGGAGTAATTGCTGCCCCAGCCAGCAGTGTCAGCTGTTGTGCTTGTACTGCTCAGGGCCAGAGTACAGTGACTGTATCCAGGTCACAGTGGTCTTGCCCCAGCCCTCTGTGCTCCCTGCAGTGCAGCTGGAGCTTTAGGACATGACTAACGTTTCTTATGTGTTTTCTCAGTTCAAAATGTCTGAAACAATGAGAGGGCAGCCCACGCAAAGGTACTTCTATAGCATGAGGCCTACGGATACTTCCAGGCTGCAGCATGCCAGACGTGTGAGGTGAGGTCATGGGGAAGCTGGTGCCTTGGGGAGCCTCTGGGGGACAGGCAGGACAATGTGGAGTAACAGTAGCCAAACCTGTTGCAGATCTCCTACACCACATCCTCAGGCCATCCTGGGGTGAACTGTTTTCCCCATTGCACCTGAGCTTGGTTAACAGTTGGACTTGATGATCTTAGTGTTCTTTTCCAACCTTAATGATTCTATGGTTCAGAGGGAACCAGCTGCCCTCTCCAAAAGATAGGAAATGAGCCTGTACTTCTCCAGGGTGGATGAGCATGGGGCTAGGAGTCATGGTGGGACTGTCTTAACTCATATGCTGAATGAGGGTATGACGCCACAGCCAGAACAGCATCTGCTCCCACCCATAGAACAATAGAGTGCCTAAGGTTGGAAAAGACCTCCAAGATCCTTGAGTTCTACCATTAATCTGACACTACATTTCACCATTTTGTCATATGTGCCAGTTATTTTATCTTGTTATCAAAAGACCAGACCTCGAAGGCTTCCTGGAAATGGCACCATGACTCCAATTCTCATTGACTTGGGGATGCAAGAGAGACTGTCATTTTGCTGAGGCCCAGAAGCATTTGGACATGACTCCAAGTGCAGCATAACTGCATAGAATGCCTTTGAAAGGGCATGTCTCACTCTTCTTTGTTGCTGGCTGACCTTCCTGCTGCTTTCCCAGAGTAATTTAGTGAGCAGGTGGCCAGACATGGAGCTGGAGCCACCTGTAGAACAGCCAGAAAGAGGATACATCTACTAGAGACTGACAGGTTGGCAAGAGCCAAGCTATCCCTTTGAAGAGCAATCCCCAATCCTCAGTTGCAGGAGGATATGAGCCAGCAGGGTTGTCCTGGCACCCAGTTGCAAGCCCAGTCCTGCTCTCTCCCACATTACTCCTGGAATTTCCCCTCCTCTTAGTATGTGGTAGGTGTCTTGTAGCCGTTGTCTGTCGGGGACACAGGGAATCCTCAGGATGCAGTGGGGGGGGGATTGGAGAGTATGTCTGTTGTCAGCCCACCTCCCAGGGACACGAAGGAAAACTGGGATGACTCAATTAAAACTGCAAACTCAGTCCACAGAAATGAAGGCAACTTAACTGTACCCCAAGCATGCTTTTACTTGTAGAAATGGAGTTCACACCTTTAGCAGAGCCTTCTTAACTTTCTTGAGAGTCAAGCTAGCCCTGTTTAGATAAACATTCAATGATTTCCAGAGGAAGACAAGAAGCCTTTTTAATGTCAATGTAAATATGGCCAACAGGCACCCCATCTATGTGGGTAACAATCTTCAGCTAACAAGCCTTGCCTTGGGCTACTGGCTGAGAGGGGAATTTTGGTGATGTGCCCTTTGACAAAGAAACCTGAACAAACAGGGTCTGACAAATTCAAGTAAGAAAGCACCAAATGGCAGTCACTTGCCTTCACAGGATACTCAGAAATAAGTGTAAGAAATGCAGCTTAAGGATCCCAGTCTTGGTAAGGGCAAACAGACACACTTGTGTTTCATTTTTCCTAGGGTGAGTCAGGAATAACAGTATCTATCATGATTCAGCATGAAATAAGCTTGTCACTAAGAACAATGTCCTACCTGGACTGTAACAGAAAAAAAGAAAAGGAAAAAAGGAAAACGTAGTTTAAAGAATTAGATTTGAGAATTGGCCATGGACTCACATCTCTGGCTCCAGCTGTGTCTGGTTACTGACTGCAGCTGCTGTTTAGAGCTTTAATCTAATATCATAAGAGGAGCTCATCTAAACAACCCACTGCACTGTAAACTGGGGAAAAACCTATTTACATAAGGATTTATACTTTGTGCATACTTTAACATTTCATTCCTGCTAGAAGAACATTACTTTTCTACCAGCTGATGGAAAACACCTCAGGAAAACACCAGTTGCAGCTTCCTCTCTGTCTGTCAGCACACTGCCAGGATACTGATGATGTGATTGATGCCTGTCCCAACAGTATAGTCATCCACTTCCGTCATACAGCACTGATTGGTCTGCTGAGAGCTTTCATCTGTGCTGGACAAGATACTTCCTCATCCTCTCTATTGCCTCTTTTAAACCTAGCAACAGTTTTGGTAACATCTTTGTTTGCTGCCCAGCTTCCCAAGAAGGGAATAAATGGACTTTTGTCATTGGAAAAACCCAGCATGAACCATGAAGGCCTCAATGAAGAGATGGAAGGCAGAGATACTGAGATGAAAAAAACACACAAAGCTTGTGGAGAGGTGGATGTCTTTGAAATGCAGGAGGCCTGGCCCTAAGGCAAATGAAAGCAAGGAGGGAGCCAGTTGCAATGCAATCCTGCCTGATTTCCTTTTAAATGTGGGGAATTTTCTCCTGGTATTCTTGCAAAGTATCTTGTCCAAATATGCAAAACCCCTCCTTTTGTTTGTGTCATCTCTGCATTGTTTTCTTGAAGATGCCTTTTGGTTCTTCACTTGATATCCTGAATAAAACTCACTCTACTTTTTCCATAATAGTGTTGCTTTTTATAAAAGCTCTGTAGGGAACATCCCTGTAATGTCTGCTCTACAGGCTCCAGAGTCACAGGCAGTGCCTGCCTTCTGTAGGACTCCCTCACCTTCAAGAGTAATGCAAGGGTACTTGAAATTACTACTATACTCACTCCCTTGTTGAGACCACACCTATAAGCTCCCTTTACTTAAAATGAGGGGCTTGCATGGAAGCCCTGTATTAGCCATGCCTACATATACCCCTGTCCTAAAGCAAGCTGTCCAGAAAAGTGCAGTATTTTTACTGCCTCTTTCCATTCATATGTAAAATAAGGGAAGGTAGGACACTTCCCCTGTGACCCCAGTACTCAGTGCTCTGCAGTAACAGGTTTGGTCTCCTCTGAGGTTCAGCCCAGCCTTGAGGAGTTACTTCTGGCCTCTCAGAAGCCTCTTGAAGCAGTCGTCCTACACCTGCTTGCATAGAAATCCTATACTTCCTTGCAAAAATGCTCTACAAGGCATTGCCCCTAGGAGTAGCAGAGAAGACTTTGTGTTTTCAAACCTGGGCTCACACAGGTGCTGGGAGTGCTCAGCCCTGCCCAAATACTCAGATGTACACACTGGCCAGTGAGAGAGATCTTGGCATGCTGTGCACCTGACTTAGTACAAAAACACCCAGAACAAATGAAAAAACCTAACAGAACCACTGGTAGAAATTCCTGAGGCAAATAAATCTGTGGACTCATTATATGTAAAACCTTTCCAGCAATATCAGGTCAGTTAGAAGTATGGAGGGTTTTTACTAACATGGTTATGCCACTAAAAGCACTAATGTAGATTCAGTTATACCAGTACAGATTGCTTTTTACTCAGGTTTTACTCATTTCCAGAATGAAATAATCATACTAGAATACTACAAGATGGAGTTCCTCTTGTGGAGCCTTTGAGCATTTTAGGCTGTTAGAAGACATGGTAGCAAAAGCTGTCTATTCTCTGGACAGAAAGCCAAGGATCTCTCAGTCTAAGTTACTACAAGAGCCTCCTATCTGGGTAAACTGGCACATTCACAGCAACACTGTGGTGCAAAACAGTTTATTCAAGTATTCATACACTTGAATCTATATATAGCTTGAATGGGAAAACATGGAGAGAGATTTTTGATGAAGAAGGCTTCCAATTTACCCACGGTGACAGAGACTGAGGAGAGAAGGGAAGACTGGGAGACAAGTACTAGAAAAGGTTGGAGTCCTGAGTCAGGGAAGGCAAGGGTTTCGTGACCACTGCTGTCTGTGAGGAGAGGGGTGGACAGATCAAGACAGTTGTTAATGAGTATTTGTGAGGTTTAGCTAGGAAAGAGGTGAACAGAATCTCAGCAGAGTGCCATTTGGAGGCTCTAGACTGAAGATAATGTAAAACCCTTGTGCCAATGAGTTTAAAGGGAAAGAAACCCAGAGGTCTTCACTGAAAAAGCAATAGAAATTGAGTCTGTTGTTCAATAAGGGCAACACCCATTCATAATATGAAGGAAAGAACCAGAGGAAAGTGAGGGTGGAGCTACAGTCAGTGTTCTGAGCCAATGTCACAGCTTGTGGCCACTGAAAGAGGAAGGTCCCAGCCCGCCACCCACTGCCCCCTTTCTCTCCTTGGCCAGATGTTGCCTCTTCCCCTGCCCTGCTGGCTTTCAATTCACTACTGTAAATTCAGCCAGATAAAAACCTGGAGGAAAAAAATCCAAGCTAAAAGCCTCAGAAAGACATTTTCTGCAGGGTTAGTAAATGGAATTGGCCCAAAAAAATACTCAGTGAGCTGTCATTCCTGGGGATCAGTGAGGGAATGGCAGGAACTGGGAAAGACGGGGCAACACAATGGTCCCCTCCCACAACCCTGAGAGATGAGATTGTCTACATTACCCTGTGTGATGCCAACCTGAGAAGCTGCAGAAGAGGTAGGGAAGGGGGATGAAGAGATAGGCTGGGGTCCTTGGGGAAAATGACTAGGCAAGAAGGGAAAGGAATTCAGAAAATAACTTTCTGACAACAAAAAGACTGTGCTGGTGGAGAGGCAGGAGGAAGAACAAATTAAGCTAGAGGTGCAGAAATGTTTCAATAAGATTAAGGAAGAACAAGAAAATGAATTTTGTAAGGCTACAGGAAGTCAGCCTGGCCATAGAGTCAGCCAAAGTGGTCCTCAGCTCAGCCACGTAGCAGGTAATGTGGGCCAGTTAGCAGTGCTGGGTGAAGGTAAGAGCAGTGCTCAGCAATGCTGGAGAGAGCACAGTGCCTCCAGAAACCCAAGTGCCTTAAATGTCAGATGCAGTGCGTGGGAGGACAGGACTGTGCTGGAAGGCAGTGTGACAGAGTGACACCAAAGAAGTAAACAGCTATGAAATTACGGCAAAATATTGATGTTATGAGAAAGGCAGAGAGTTGACAGTGGTCAAAGACAGAGGGAAGGGCATTAGGAAAGGGGGAGGGAGAGGAGATGACTGGAGAAGGAGGGAATGTGGAATATAAGCTAAAATGGGAAGGAGAAGCAGATGCAGATTCACTTATTGGTCATGTGAAGAGACTAAGGCACCATAATTAATACTGTTTTAGCCTTTGGCATATGACAAGTGACACACACTCTATGTAATCCCAGTCTGATCCTCTGACCCTGACTCCCAGACTTTTATCCCTACCCATTCCATCCTGCCTAATTTTGGTGCTTGGTCCATCTGCATTTGTGTAGGCATCTGTCTTTTCTCTCTGTGTCCTGGGTTTAGGAGGAGCCAGGGCTCCCCAGATGTATTAGCACCATTACTGTCTCAGCTCTGGTGTTTAAATCTGGTAGTGCTCTGCATCAGCCTTTAGCACAAATCTTTCGGAAGTCCTGGTTCTAGACATGCTCACTGCAACTGTCCCTGGGGAAGATCCAGTGAGGTTTTTCCTGAGGATGTGCAAACTGAAATTTCTCCAAAAGCTTCTATATTTTGACCAAATTTGGGTAGATTGTTCCAAGAACAACAAAACTCCCTCCTCTGACTGAAAGCCATTTGCTAACTGCTAAGCCCTGCTCCAGCATGTTGGGATACTGCAGCTTTGCCAAAATTATATGTCTGCCAAAATTATGGGCTAAACAGTGTTCGTTATCCAATCTCACACTCACAAAGGGTTTTGGCTGCAGGCTCCTCCATGTTCCTAAGGAAAACTCATCCCAAAGCAGTCACTTGGGCATGAACAAATTGGGCCTGAAAGCTGAAAGTCATATGAGCAGCGTCAGGAAGCATAGATTTCTGTGGACATCTTCCCACACTGCCTCATGGCTTCACTCTGCTCCTGCATGCAAGAAGCATCTTCCTCTCAGCAGAGCTCTCACATACTACATCTCTTTCCTTCCAAAATCTGCACCCCAGAGTGCATACACTTCTCTTGTTTCTACACCCAGGAGCAGACCCCACTCCCCTCGAGGCTGTGGTGGCACTGTGCAATTTGGCAGGTGCACTGGCACAGGTCTGCAGGTCCCCTCCTGAGGACATGCAGAGCCCAGGCATGTTCCTGGCATCAGCCCTCTTGGGTTAGGTCCATGAGCTGGTGGGGCAGTAATGGCTTTTGCTCCCATCTCTCACCCCGAACCCACACAATATCAGAGAACCACTTGCCCTCGAGGCGGGTGATGGCAGCGTGAAGGCATCTGGCCATACTTGTGTGCCACTAATGGGGTATGAACAGATGGAGTACAATGAAGGGAAAGACAGCCCGTGGACCTGTGGTCTGCAATAAATAAATACAGATGAAAGGTGAAGGAAAGCAAGGGAGATGTTTTCTATTCCCCTTCTCCACTGGGGATGGACACCATGTGTGGACACTCCAGCAGTGCATGGTGCAGGGTGGGGTACTGATGTTATCCAGCTGGAGTAGGCAGCCTGAACTAAGAGAATGCCTGCCTGCTTAGTGGGAACAAGTGGGACTTACAGCTTCTCCTCTGACTATGTGGGGGACACACACTCAGCTGCCACCTTAGGGCTGCTGTGCCCCTTAGGAAAGTCAATGGCATCAGCAATCCTCTGTCTTGTTTGTAGCATAAGGTGGGAGCAGGTGAGCAGTGCAGAGCATGTCTGATTGAGGATGAAATAAACATCAAATAAACACCTTTATTCATGGGCTGAGGAGGCCAAGGCACCTCAGGCTCAAGTTCATCTGTGCTAGGGCAACCTGCTGCAGGACACCCCTGACACTTGGCCAGGTCATAGAGATGACTGGCTGAATTAGGACCTTTGGTGCTAAGTGGAACCCTTCTCTTGTCGGAGCAAGGGGGGTCTGAAGCACCCATGGGAGCCCTTATATTTGTTTGTCAGGGCCTCAAATCTCTCTCCACTACTCAGGGGTGCAAAAGCCATTCATGGCTGTTGCCCAGCACAACAATACCCAAAGCACAGTCCTGTTTATCTTCCCTGCTTTGGGGTGAAGAGGGCAGAGGGGAGGGAGGAATGTGCAGTGCCTGACTGGGGGTCAGTAGGGCTGGTAGGGAGCAGGGGGTGGGCACAGAGGAGGAAACAGGACACCCAGGAGATAGAGAAGGAATTTCTAAGGGTCAGGGAGGACAGTCACTATGGGCCCCTGAAAAATGCAAGGGGGAATGGAGAGCTGATGTGGGGTAATGAGGAGGAGAGGGACTCCAAAAAGCCTCCAAAGGACCTGGCGTATCTGGAAAGCAGGGTGAAGGTGAAGGGAGGAGGCACCCCCAGCTCCTTCTGTGAGGGAGCAATGGATTTGCTGGCAGAAGTAGCCAATATATGGCCACCTCCAATGGATTTCCCTGTCTCGTCCTGGGGTGCTAGCTTCACCTGTTTCAGGAAATCCTTCAGCCACACAGGTTTATAGGGAATGTGAACTTCCAGCTATTAGGGCAGCTTGGAAACACCAGAGGATTTTGCTTTTGGACGTAGAAGGGGCACAGACACCTCACTTTGCTTTTCCAAACATTCGACGCGTCAAAACAAGCTGGAAAGCCCGCACGGGTATTTTTGTCTCCTTGTCTGAAACCTCAGTGCCCGCAGCCTGCCACAGTAGGACTCGAAGGAGGAGGAGGTGAAAACAAAGAGGTGATTTCCCCCGGTGCTGTGCGCCATTCCAGCTGTGCTTGACTTCCCTTTCTGGCGGTGGGAGGGAACTGTGACTTATTTCTTCTGTCAAGAAGTCGCTGTTCCTCTTCCTACTTCACCTGCCATTTGATTGCTACAAGGGTAGTACTTTAAACATTGGTGGAGCAAAAGGAATACCTTAAAATAAGTGTAAATAAATGCTTTCTTTCTGCCTAACAAGTGATAGCTAGCTAGCTGGAGTCATTTCTTTGCACCTCCCAGCCCTGTGAATCATGGTTATTCATCCCAGAAGGAGGCTTTGATCTTTCTGCATGTACTTATCCATTAAATAACTGATATGTCTCTTAGACCTCTTGAATGCTGATATAATTTTCCTCCCTTTGGCTCTTGAAATCCTGATTCTAAGTGTCTAAATATATCATTCTCCTGTTGACTAGAAACCTTTGCTTCGGTTGCCTATGTTTCAGGAAAGGAAATGTTTTTTGGAGCACACGCAGAAAGAGCTTTGCTTAGGGACAGGCTCCAACCTTGGGAGTGACTCTATATTCCCAGGGCTAGGATACATCTAAGATCTGGTAATGGAATGCTGTTAGGTGCCAAAAGATCAGCCTGCTCTGATGCCCAAAAAATCAGGATATTTTTGAGAAGGGCAAGGAGATATTTCATAACAAGGAAGACTTTTTTTTCAGGACTATATTAAGCAGCTTTAAAAATAGAAGGTTTTGTCAAGGCCCATCATGGCTTGCCACATGCTTCCTGCTGTGTCCCTTCATTCCTGCTTATCTCATTACTTTTTTCTTTTGCAGAAAAGAACTCCTTGGCCTACATTTAAAAAAAAAAATAAAATAGAACACATCCCTGGCAGCATCATTTTCAGTGCCTCATGCATTGCAGCTACCTGGTGCTGTGCCATCCAGGTGGACACTGGCACTGGCAGCCAAGTGTGAGGGCCACTCTGTGCTGACGAAGGTTTCTCTGGACCACTTCAAACTTCATCTACCCCACCACCTAATCTCTACCTCAGTGGCAGTGCAGGCCTTAGTAGCTTCCTTAGTAGCCAGCTGTCCCAAGGGAGCAGCAATGTCTTTGGCACAGGCTGGGTGATTTCCTGGTGCCTGCCCTGCCTAGTCTGGGGTGGGGAGGGAGTTTCCTTTGAAGATCTACCAGTGCTGGTGGCTGCACTCCCTCTTGGCCCCCAGACCAGGGTATCAGCTACCACCTCGCTGTTCTGGACATCCCTATGACCCCCTGGGAGGGTAGGAGAAGTAGGGAGCCAGGTGGTCCCAGGTGAGTTATGGCGCTTCAGTGAGGCTCAGGTCATCTCCAGTTCTCCACCAAGGGAGGATGCATTACTGATGTGTGATCCCGTTTGGCCAAAGGGCTCCCTTTGTGGGACCATCGTATCAGCACCCATTGCCCCAAAACTGCCTGAGTGTTCCCCTCCAAGTGGCTGTCCAGTGATGGGGACCCCTGACCATCTGGCTGGAGTGGCTACGGAGTGCTGTGAATGTGACATATGTTTTGGAAGGGTGCCTTCAGAGAGACGAGTGAACTGGAAGAGACTGGAAAAAGGAGAAGTTGGTGCAGAGGGAGAGGTGAGGAAGAAGCAGCCAAGAGGCCCACAGGAAACACTCGGAGAGGGAAAGAAAATGAAAAAAGGAAGAGATGAACAACAGAGAAATTATTTAAAGACACAGACCCTTGGTGAGATTCAGAATAAAGAAATTAAAATAATTTTCCAAGGAATATTTGAGCAGCAACCAATGTACCTTTCAGGCAGCACTCCTGTTACCCTTACATGAATACAAGCACCCAAGCTGGCAAGGACTCCCTCTGTAAGCCCTGTCCCTGCTACCTGTCACCTCCACTATGCTGTCTCATCTCTCAGGAACAGTGCCAGTGTTCACATATTCTTGACTGTGCCTGACAGCACTGGTAGATTTATCATGCACAGCTCTTTCCACAGCCTGTTTCGTGAAAGAGGCTTTGGCAGACACCTTGGCTTGTGTCTGCGGAAATGGAAGCACAAGAGGTGAAATGACTTGCTCGAGGTTATCTGGGAAGGCACTGGCAGAACCAAGACCAGAGCCCAGAGGTTCAGAATCCCCTTGACTGTCCATGGGGCCACAGTTACTGCTTTTAATTTATTTAATATCTCCAGAGTGCATACAAATGCGAATTTTGAGGTGCTCATATCTGCAGTGCCAGGATCTTTATTTAAAACATCTGCTTCAACATTTCCACTTTGAGCCAAAGGAAACATTCCTCTGCTTTGTAAGTACATCGTCAGCCAGACCTCTGAGCAGATACCTTACCGATAGCCAGCAAACCTTGTTTTAAGTTGACCTGTTCTGAATAACATTCTCTAGTGCTAACTGCTGCTTCTCCCCAAACACACATCTTCCCCTGAGGCAAAAAAAACCCCAACCAAACACAATAATAATAATAATAATAATAATAATAATAATAATAATAATAATAATAATAATACTATTTTTATTTAGTTGGAGTATGTCATAAGGACTTCCCCTTCAGCAACCTCAAGAAGCCTTGCTGGCACCTGCTGGGGGATCTGCAGACTATTTACATTCCAGAGGAATTTGCTGGGAAAGTCCAGGACTCTCAGGGCTTTGAACACATCTGAGGAGAGACGCCTGATTGCCGTAACCCGAGATGGGGTTCTTTGCTCAAGTGTCTGAAGCCCTGGTCCACTTGCAAACCAGCTCTCTGCAAGTTTGACTGACTTGGTCTGTACCAACAACAACAACAACAACAAAGCAAGTGTGCAGGTGCTGGCCAGGCACATCTGGCTGAGTTTGCAAGGCTACATAGCCTGTGGTGAGAAACCTCAGGTTTGCTGTTTGTTTGCCACATACTCAACACTGCTGTTATTGTTTTACTGCCTGTAGCTGAGGTGCTTTACAGTCACAAATATCAAAGGGAAAGAAAATGTTTTATGGTTCTCCCCCACAATCCTGTTAACAGAATGTGTTACCAAAGCAAAATGATTTTCTTACAGGTATGACCCCCATAATGAAGCAGAACAGACTCAAAGGTGAGTACCTTGGACCACAGGTCCTTTCAGTCCTGGAGGATGCAAGGGCAGTTTCATCAGCTAGCTCACAGCTGACCTTTTGGCTACATGGGACATAGAGAAAATACCTTTTATTGTAAAAAAACAAAAGACAATAAAGGCCTAGCATCCAGGTGAATGTGTACTGCTCAGTTGCCTTTGGAGCTGGCTCAGAGATTCTCAGCATTGTGCAGAAAATTGCTTTTTGGTGCCTTGCATGTGCCAGCAGCAGCCAGCCTGGATTTCTACAGCCCTGACTGTGGAGCCAGAGTCATCATCACACCCAGCGCACTCACTCTACAACCCTTCTCCATGCTGAACTCTCACCTCCCTGCTCAAGAGAAGAGCCAGAGTGCCTCCCAGAGTGCTGGGGCTCTTCCAATTGCCAGTTGATGTTTCCTAGAAAGACCAGAACTACCAGGTAGAGCATGGGTATAGCACAAACCACAGAAAAGTGCTGTGTGATCAAATACCTAAGCAAAGTCTTTTTTGCACATGCAGCAAAGCAAACACTGACTATAGGGGCATATGTGTGCTCACCCTGGAAAAGAGGTGGCTTTCTGTGGTAGCACACTGGGCAGAATGTATTCCCAAAGGCTGTGGCAAAAGAGGGAGGAGTGGACCTGGGGGGTTCTTATCCCCAGTCTGCTACCAGTGGATTATCCTGACACAGTTAACTTCTCTGTTTGCAGACCCACAGAAGACTAATGCCTGATGCTTTCTGTTCCCAGCACTGCCCTTTAGCCTGCATTTTGGGTGTGCAGAGCAGAAGTGAAGGCATTAAACCCAGAGTCCATTTTCTGTCATGCAAAGGTGGATGATTGTCAAGGGCCATAGGTCTCTGACTCACCCTCCCAGCTGTATTGGTTTAAGACATTGCATCCATCCTCCCTCTTTCTTTCTCCATGCACTGATGTCTGTGCCTCTGCTCAGCTGGCTTAACCTGTGTGCTGGCTTAACCTGTGCCAGGTGATAAAAGCTAATAAACCATCTGGGAACTGAGTCAACAGAGCAGTAAATACACATTTACACCTGCACACCTAGCAGGCACTGGTTCATTGGCTTTGCTTGTCAGAGGCAAAAGGGTTCTCTGAGCCTACATGTTGGCTACCCAGATTCATTCTGCCTTTCCCCAAGGGTGTAATAATTTCCTCCCTTTTCTTTTCTAACCATCAGGGTGAACAGTCACAGCCTTAGGAATGGTTCTTATCTCCCACTGCTGTGGTTGCCCTGTGGTCATAGACAATATAATTTCACGGGGCATTTGGAGTTTCGTGTTGCCTTGCTGCACTCCCCGAAAGTTTGTCACCCATTTCAGCCTGGCACGGGCACAGACCCATGAGTAACACTGCTCCCATGCATCTCTCTGTGTGCCAACAGAATGAACATCACTGGTCTTGACCTGAAATGGCAAGACTGAGCCTGCTTAGAGGTGCAGAGATTTCAGGATACCACAATAGCTATTTGTTTATATTATATAACTCCAACATAAACAGGCTTTGGCATAATGTTTTCATTTAAAACACTGCTGTATAGGAGAGCAAATATTATGATACTTTTTTCTTGGTAGAATCAGATCTGGAAAAGGGGTAAGAAGGACCATGTGTTTCTTAAAGAGTGAGCCTCCACAAAGCAGGAACCTGGAGAGTTCAAAGGCAAATCGCCTGGCACTGCAGAGCATCCTACAAAATCACATCAGGTTTTTTGACTTTGCTGTGAGCCCACTGGGGAGAGATTGTGCTTTTGGCCTTGGGTAAATCACTGGCTGTCTCTCTAAATGCCATTTGTTTTTTGGGCTATGAAGTAATGACTTTGAAGGGAGGGAAAAAACTTATTGGACTTCCCCTTTGATATATCTATTCAGCTTGCCAATAAGCAGTGGAAGTTTGATGCTTCCTTTTATGTCTACAGTAGAGCCCAAAAGTACACGGTAAACTCCTCTTTCCACTGCAAACAAGTCACACAAAAATAGCATAATTGTAAGGGTGATTTCTCCTGGAGATACCTCAGAACGAAAGAGCATAACTCCCACGCATTTAACCTCCCACAAGGCTCAGTGTGAGCCACCAGCAACATTCTCTGTGTGGTCTGTCACACTGACAGAAAGGGCCAGGGGATTAATAACCTCATGTGAACTGGTAGAGGCCTTCTGCCTATGATACAGCCCTCTGAACACCCCCAAACTAAGAAGCAGCTGTATTTAAAGAGATCTTTAAAGTCTCACATCTGGTAAAGTTCCCAGATATTTTTATAAATGTTAAAATGAAATTTAAAAGCAGAATGAATATGTTTGGTTAAGTGAAAACCTGGATACATCATAATTTTGTAGTAATTCAGTATAGTAGTACTGTAATGAAGAATCAAGCAATTTCTTTTAAGACTCAGCATAGCAGATCTTTGTAATCACAAATTCAATGACCCTCAGATTGACCCAAGCACAGAAGATCCATGTAATCACAAATTCCATGACCTTCAGGTTGATACATTAACATAACTTGCATACTCTCTCATTTCTTGCAAGAAACAGACCAAGAAAGGGAATGTTTTCTCTTGTTCCTTGTATAGAAAAAAACTAAATTAAAGAAACTAAGAAAGGAGAATGTTCTTTTCTTCTTAGCACCCAAACCTCTTCCAAAAAGGAAGAAAAGAAGCCTTTGTTCTAAATATTTGTGCCAGTCCTTTCAGCTTGAGATGCAGATCTGTAGTTCTACCTAATACTGAGAGCTTTTAGCCAGCTTTACAAGAAGATGAAAATATAACCTCTGTTTCAGCACTTCTTTTGGAGATGGTCAGGGGTTTTTTCATGTTGAAATTTTGAAGTAAATATCACCACTTAAGGAGAAAAAGTCATTGCTTGTCTCATGAATTTCCCCATTACCATCATTTGAGGAATAATGTGCACAGAGTTTTAAGGACCTGTCAAGAACCACTTTCCCTTGAAAAGAATATTTTATAAACATGTTCCAGTTATAAATCCATCTCAATAGTCTAAACACAAATGTGTTTTGATATGCTGATTGTATTTTCATGTAAGTCAAAAACTCTCCATAACCTCTGCCTTGCAGATAAAATAAATTAAGGAAGGAACATGTATATGTGTCTCTTGTGTGTGTGTGTGAGCATGTCTGAGATCCACTCTCAAAAATATATAAAATTGGTTTTGACTCAAAATTGCCTTTTACTCCAGCCACAGATGTGACCACTATTGTCTTAAATAAACCACAAGCCATTTCTCCTACCACAGTGCAACTTCCATTTTTGGTGCCACCAGAAATGTGGTACTTTTCAGGCAAGGGAATGATCCCAAGAATTTCCCAGAGAATTCTGAGAGGAAATAAAAGGCGTCATAATGACCTTGTCCTTGTACTGTTCAGAGCTGTGATTACATCTTATTTGCTTTTGGACTTCTTTGCTTACTATCAGAGAACAAAAAGCTTTCCATGGTACTCATTATTAAAAGAAAACAAACTTTTGAGTAATTTTTGGACTAGAATGATGTTTGTTCACTCAATCTTGAACCTTGTGCTTTCCATAAAAGTTTGTTGGAAATGTTCAGCTGGCCTGGAAATTTTCTTAGACAAAGCCAAGGTATTATTACCACGTTTCTTGGGAACACTGGAATTACCCAGCTTTGTGGATGTCTGTGTAGTGTTATTGAGCAACTGCGGGGGATCCCAAGTGTGTCCAACTGGGACAACATGGGCATGAAACCACAGGTTTTGAAAGCAGCCTCCTCCCTTTGAAGACCACCAGGGGCAATATGTGATCTCTTCTCATTAATGTTTGTGTTTTGTGCCCCCAATAATCATATTAACAATGAATGCCAATGCCACTGTCAAGTGCTTCCAACCTTCTATGAGGGCATCACGCAGTTGTGACCTCTCCTGTATGTCCATGGATAGTGTTTGTGTGAAGTGGCAGCAGAGAGAGATTTGCAGCTCTGGGCAGATCAGTATCAGCCTGGCCCTGTCCCTGTGAACAGGGTCAGGAAACAGTGGCAGGGCTCAGGTCTTGGCTGCCCATTCAGTCTGCAGGCAGGGGTAAGGCAGGTGAGTTTGTTGTTACCCATGGTCTCAGTTAACAGGTATGAGCAGAACAGTCTTCCTCCAAAGTCACGGTATGTTTTGAGAACTGAGGTTATGTTTAGTAATATCACAAGTTACATTTGATAGCAACATCACACAATGTATTAATAAAAGGCTATAAAAGTCTATAACCAAATCTCAGTAGCTTTGGGAAATAATTTTCCTAGATCTTTAAAAGTGATGAGTTGAAATACCAGTGTTATTACAACCAGGGGATTTATTAAAACAGATACCTGTGCTGTCTGTAGGGGTAAAGCATGAAGTTTTTTTCAAGATAGGAGAATGAGTATATCAGCCTTTAGGTTTTGATGGTCTAAAAAAGTACATCCATTATTTTAATTTGCTAAGGATGTGCATGAATATCAAGCTAAGCAGAGGTTAAAGCTCCAAGCTGAGGAGCTGAAGCAGTATCTGCTCTAGAGATGGGACATAGCTCTGATACCAGCAGTGGCTTCTGACTGCAAATTGCCAGAAGAAATTATTATTTTAGTCAAAGCTGTTTGTCAGAGCTAAATGTCATATGACTGGTCATAATCAAGGAGGGCAAATCCGTTTGAAGTGATGTTCACTGCAGACCTAAGAGGTCTTGTAGTGATCTGACGCAATACTGTGTGTGCTGTGGAGGCGGAAGGAAAAAATACAAAATGTCAAACATTACTGAGCAGTTTTAATTTTGGTGGCTCCCTGAACCAGGTGGGGTTTCCGTGCATTTAGTCTCTCACTCCTGATCCTCTCTCTGTTTCCCCTGCAGTCATGCAGGCCCTGATGGCGCCTTTATGCTGAGCATCCCCTAGCCACAGGGCTACCTCCTTCTCTTTGTTTGGGGATGTCAGGTGAGCAGGCAGAAATAAACATGGAGCCCCCCGACTCCACAGTGGCCCCCATGGAGTGATATCCAGTGGGTCAGACCCTGACACCAACTGAGAGCAAGAAGGTGTTGACTCTTCCTGCCTTTTCCTGTCCACACACTGTCCTGGTGCTGAGTCCCATCCTGGCATGGCAGCGGGCTTCTGGCAGCCCTGAGCCCCAACACTCTAGTGGGATCACTCAGCTTTCACAGCCAAGGGCTCCACAGCCCCCTCCCTGTGCACTCCCCTGCTCAGGAGAAGCATGGGACGAGTTTTCCCAGGGGTGAGCTGGGGGGACTGAATCCGTCGCACTCCAGTTTCCGTGTGAGTCTGCATGCCCATGCTAACACTCGTTATGTTTTCAGGAACTAAGATCATTTTTCATCAGCGCCTGGAGGTATCCACGTAATTTTAGAAAATACATAGGATCCTCTGCCTCAACTGACCTGATTTTGATTTGTGGATTGGGATTTTTTTCTTGTCAAAACTCTTCCGGGGGTTGCAATGCCCAAATTAGGATGAGAAGGCAAAAGGGACAGTGTGTTCCAGTGCACTTATTTTTTTTTCTTTTCTGGTTATTAATTAGCAGAAGTGAAAAATAGGACTTAAGGAAAATGACTTCTTTTTTTTTTAAATGGAATACCCATTTCATTGAAAAAAAATTGACATCCCTCAGAAAAACTTGGAGGGATATTACAAGCTTTGATGGAAATTCTTTTATTGTCTTTAATATTTTTTCTTAGAAAAACCCATCTGTCTAATTTTGAGCAATTTTGCTTTGCAATAAAAGATCATCTAAACACAAAACCCATAAAATTTAACCAGTCTTTTTATTTTTTTTCCAGTGAGCAGAAACATTCCCATTTGGACTTCTCCCCTCTGTCCCAAAGAAGAAAAAAATTAAATAAAAATTTGAGAATGTTAATGAGATAAGAAAGGTACATTCTGGTCTCATAAATACCTGTACATACCCTACCCAGGATACCATTTCAGTGTGCAGCAGTGGCACTTCACAGTACCTGTCTGATTTCTTCTTATTTGCTTCAAGCTTAATTCCTCCTTATCTCAAAGGACAGAAATCCACAGACCAAGTTTGACCTTGCTGTAATTCTGAATGATGTCATTTTGTCATTGCTGAATTTGGTCCATTATGATTAGAAAGTGTGCTTAGCTGGCAAGGAAATTAGCTGAGCGTATGTAGTTAATTTTAAGCATGCTTTTAATGCTATCCCTTTTCAACAAACCACTTAGACACATGCTTAACAGCCCGTGTGCTTGAAGTTAATTAAGTGCCTAATTGCTTTTCTGTATGTGGGCCTGAATAGGGATGGACTAGAGCACGTACTTCAGTTCTCAGTTAAATTGCATCCTTTCTAGCAGGGCTGTTGCAATAGGACAAGGGGTCATGTTTTTAAACTAAAAGAGGTCGATATAGATTACATGGAAGGATTAAGTTTTTTACAATGAGGGTGTTAAAACACTGGAACATGTTGCCCAGAGACGTGGTGGGTGCCCCAACCCTGGAAACCTGCAAGGTCAGACTAGACGAGACTCTGAGCAACCTGATCTAGTCAAAGGCGTCCCTGCTCACTGCAGTGGGGGTGGACTAGAGACCTCTAAATGTCCCTTCCAGCCCAAACTGTTCTATGACTCTAAAAAGCAACTCTATTCCTAACCCTTCAACTTCCCCCCTTGTTCAAATTTATTAAATTTCTGTGTCACCAAACTCATCCCTGTGTTTGCCTAACAAAAATCCAATCAAAACAAGTTGTGGCCTCTTCTTGCTGGCTCTAACTATACTTGTGAATAGCTGTACTGCAATCCAGAAATCTAGTAATGTGGCATTAATTAGCCTAATGGAGAACTGAGAGAGAAATGTGGTTTCTGAGGCAGTAAAGTTCTGTGCCCTGGAACACAAGACACGCCAGTCAGAACTCGGCTGAGAATGCCTCTATGAAATACTAAACCTCGTCAGGGTTCCGGTTTTTGGTGAAAAAAAAAAAAAAGGCAGAAAATTCAGATCCACCAGAACTTGTCCCGAAGTGCAGCCCGTGGCTTCCCTCCAGTGGCTGGTGAGAGTGGGGCGGAGGGACGTGCTGCCCGGGAAGCACTCCTCATGGCGTGGGAGGGCTGGGCCGGGCCCAATCACAAATCCCTCAGCCAAACAAGGCAGAGCCGCGTTCAGATTATTTAAAACACCTTCTCTTTGTCCCGCACGTTTTTTTCAGTGACAAAATGGTGTAACAATTCATCTTTTGCTTTCTCTGATCCATGCCAGGGAAATTCCCTGTTGCCATAGACAAGGGGTAATGGTTTTAAACTATAAGAGGGCCGATTTAGATTACACGTTGGTAAGAAGTTTTTTTACGATAGAATGTTGAGGTTGCCCAGAGAGGTGATGGATGCCCCATTCCTGGCAGTGTTCAAGGTCAGGCTGGATGAAACCTTGAGTAACCTGGTCTGGTTTGTCAGGAAAATCCACAAACGCCAGAGGTTTATGTCCAAAAAGGAGATAGAGGAGTCCTTCAACTTCATTCGTATAAAGGGAGAGAGTCCACCGGGACACACGCCCGCGGGGTTTTCTCTCGAGGTTTGGGGGGTCGCAGCCTCCCTTTGATCCTAACTCCCGGCCGCATGTTGCCCTCTTCCTTTTCCCGCTGGCTGAGGTACAGGGAAGGTACAGCCTTCCCGCAGCGCCTACCCCATATCCCCCCTTGAACCTACTGTTTTACCCCGAAGTTCAGAAGCTCAGGCTTGTGCAGACCCGTGTGTATTTCAGGAGCCAAGCTGTCTGGGCCCGGTAATGAACCTGCTGCCCGAAGTCAGTAGAGGCATTAAGACCCATTTCAAAGACGTTGACACCCATCAAATTGTTTGAAAAGACACTAGCACACATCTTTCCTCTCAGGTTGAGCATGTCCCTGCCCGTGGAGGGGGGGGCTGGAACTAGGTGACCTTAAAAAAGGTCTCTTCCAACCCAAACTATTCTATGAATCTGTGACCCTATGAGATGGGGCTAGCAGGGCCCGCGGGAGCCGCACCTCCGGCAGCTCCCCCGCCGAGCGCTGCCCGGCCGTGCCGGCTGCTGCGGGAGAGGCGGGACGGCACAGGGATACAGCCTTGTGGCGAGGGCGCAGCACGCGGGGAAAGAGGCGGTGAGTTTGGAGTGTATCCACGCGCCTGTGCATCACTTGCAAATACTGTGGCGTTAGTCTGTCCACTCTTTGTTACCAGGAATTGGTGATGAGCTTCAGGCTCCCTTTGGAAATGGGAAGTGCCTCTGCTGAGGGAGCTGCCACAACACTTCTGCGGTCCAGAGAGGCAGAAAGAGGTACTGCTTGTCCCTGTCCTAAGACAGACCATGACAAGTGGGATATATTCCATACTGGGGGAAAAAAAGCACTTCTCTTAAAGGCCATTTCATGTTTTATGTCTGCTCATGTGAAGAAAGTGACCTTGTCATCTTACTCCTTTCCCAGTACATCCCACAAATCTCATACATAATTGATCCATGTCTTACAGCAACCTAGCTTCCTCTTCTGGTTCTCTCAGCACCCTGTGAGGCTGCCTGGCCCTCTCTGACCTCCTCTGAGAGTACCTTGGTTTCCAGAGGCAGCAAGCCTGAGTCATCCATCCATCCATCCATCCATCCATCCATCCATCCATCCATCCATCCATCTGCTATCTCTGCTAAGGACTGATGTTTGAAACACCTTCATGGACATCACAAGGCCAGGGAATGCTAGCATTGCCTGTGTGGTGGGAAAAACAAAGCTCCTTCCTCTTATGCTGTACATTGTGAAAACTGTGCTCTCATATTCTGTGACTGGCAAGTACATTGTATTTACCCTGTAACAGGCTGAATGTGTGTGTGTACAAAATGAAATTTCACTAAGTAGCAACACTGGCAAGAGGAAGTGTGGATTGTCACATTACTGCACTGCAAACATCAAAGTGCCCCCAGACTGTTTATCAGAGAAACCAGCAAATCACTTGAGTGATTCATAGATATTAGATTATACAAGAAAAAAAAAAAAAAAAAAGATGAGAGAAGTTGCCAGAAACTGGAAGGCTGGAAAATAGGGCCTTTTGTAGTAATAACATTTATAGCCATACAATACCCTATACTATGACTCTGTAGGCACCAAATGGTTGTTGGACCAAAGATAATTAATAAACTGCATCACTGCAGAAAGCTTTTTTATGGAGAAATTTCCTGATACCTCCCAGCCTGTCTGGAAAACTAACTTGAACCTGAGCCCTTGCAAGATGAAGTCTCCACCTCTGGAAAAACCCTATGCTAGTTCCTTGAATCGCATGTGCTGCTACAGTGGTAGCAACCATCACTACAGCTGCGAGAGAAACCGATGGACCACCAAGAGGACCTGCTGCACAGCAGACTGAGTTGTGTTCCAGAAGCAGATGTTAGATCTATTTTGACAGAACTGCAATAGGCACCTCTAGAAGCCCAGGCCTATCTGCAGCAGGGATCACTGCAAAGGAACTATTGTTTCCCTGCACAGTGTGCCCCCAACCCTTATCTCCACAAATGGTCCACAGGCAGCTGAACTGCTATCCTGACAGAGACTCTGCAGTTTTCCCGGACTTTTGTAGAACACCTAAGAGCCCAGGTAGCTCTGGGATTAAACCTGTTCCATACTCAGATTACTCAGGGGTCTTCTACAGAGTGGAGCTCAGTGAGACAAGTTTGGGTCCCTTGACTTCACCAAGCACCTTCTGAAATGCTTTATTTGCCTCTGGAATTGCACATCTATAGCACCCAAGCAAGCCAGCCCAGGGGCCTCACCCCAGGACCTCTCTGTGAGGAGGGACAGAGATCATCAGTAATGTACCTAGGTGATGGAATAGGCACAGTAGCTCCTTTCCCACCTGGCAGGCCTCAGCATACCCACAGTGCTTCTCATCCACATGCTTCCAGTGCAGCTCTGCCATGTGCCTTTGGGAGAGTCAAGAGCAGACTGCAGAGTGGCCTTGGTCAAGCAGGCAGCTTGACCCTCTTGGCCCATTCTCACTTGGGCAGTGGCCTGCGCCTTCAGAGCATCCAGGAGCTACTTTTGCCTGTATCTCACCTCAGCCTCCAGCACTTATGTCAGGGAATATCTTGGGGCCTTGAAGAAAGCCACACTGTGCATGCATGCACTATCTGATGCATCTCTGGAGGCAGGGGTACAGGCACACTGCTGAAAGAAGCCTCAGGGACCTCAACACTCTGCATCCACTCATCCTCCCAAGGCAAGTAGTGAAGTTCCCAAACAAGGGCAAGTGGATGGCACATCCTGGCTGCAGGATAGAGCTCTAAGCATGGGAGGGGTCATTAGCTCCCAGCACCTAGTGAGCTCTTCATCTCTGCTGCCACTGGTTCAGAAGGTGGAACGTCTAACAACAACCAGGGAGAAGCCAGCCTGTATACTGGATGGCAACCTTCTGGGTTCTTTCTCACCTGCTCTGTGTGTTGAGCACACTGATGACATATTGCCTGTTCAGGTGCCTTCCTGAAGCCTGGCAATCCCTGAAGGGCAGGGGTAAGTTGACACGCTCATCTTTAGCTATTTGCTCTACAGCATGCTGCTCCCCAGCTTGATCCAATATATCTGCTGCTTACTGAGTTGCTCTGATCACAAGAAGGTACTGGTCTGGAATTTGCCCTCCTCCCCAATCCTGAATGAGTCTCGCTGGTGTGGGAGGTTATTTCACAGTATGTGCTGACTTTCACAAGGCTTCTCTCAGCTCATTTCTCCAGGTCCTCCTAGAGAGCAGCTCTGCAGCTCGTTGTGATGAAGGGAGCCTGCCATGGAGTGGCAGCGTGTGGGGATCCCACTGAGGCCCCACAGGGCTGGGTCTGTAGCAGGAAAATGGTTTCAGAGAGGTTGGCCTGCAAGGAGCAAGGGTGTATGAACTTATGTTTAAGCAAATCAGTGGCTTTAGTGAGATCTTAAGGAGGGAGGTGCATGAATGTAAGTGGGAAAGGAGAAAGATAGATTTAGATCACCACTTCACGGGCATACCACAAAAACCTCATTAATTCAGTCCTGGCAGCTGTTGTTATTGTTTCTGAGTAAGGGGGAGGTTGTATTCTTAGTCTAGGTGATAACACCTTAAAATGATTCCTTGACCATGTCACTCAGGGAAGGTGGCACAAAGGAGAGACTGTGCTTGCCTCCCAGTTTCTCTAGCGATCTGAGCTAGGCAGTTGTAGAGGTACCTGACTGCTGTGACCCTGCTGCCTTGGTGTCAGTGGCGTGGGGACTTGGGAAGGTGACAAGCAACCACTGGAAGTGAGGAGTTCACCCTTCTCACCAGAGCTCTGAAATTGGTCAAGAACTGCAGGGTTTCATCCAGAAAATTATGTCCTGTTAGTCAGAGTGTCTTGTGTTTTACCATTGTAATTCAAGCACACGCTGATGGTAATAGGCCAATCATCCCGTGCAAGATGGATCCAGCATCTCTGGAGCTCTATTTCTTGCCACCTTGACAATGTCTATCAAAGGAACTTAACAGTTGTATTATTCTTGCTCCTGTGCACTCAGTACTAATTAGCTTTGCTGGATGTTACTGTAAGACCTTGTTGCAGAGACCATCCCTCAAACCAGATAGTTCTGCATGACTTTCTGCATGATAATCCAGCATCTAGGAAAGCAGCAAGCTCGTCTTTCTAGGAAATAATGACTACACTCAGAGAGCTCTATTCAGGCATGGTATTGCAGACAGAACTCCCTCATATCTCTCAGCATATCTAGAACTTGCCTCTTGGCCATGCAATTTTTAAGGACTTAATTCTTGCATCCCTGTTCACCATGCAGAAAAGAGAGCGCTGGGGATTCCAGCAGCTAGTGGGATGCAGAGTTACTTAGTGCACTCACCAAACTCCTTTGTAGCCTCAGCCATAAAGTAACACTCAGGAGTCAGTTTTACAGCGATCACATGTGGTCTGACTGGGGAAAAGCAATAAGAGCTTGGTTCAGCTGTGGGCTCTGCTTGCAATTATGAAAGACTTCTTTTGGGATCTAAATGCGTATGTGGTTTTAATAGCTGAACATTCTCCCAGGAGCTAGAGGGGCCTTTTTGTGTTTCTTTCTTTACTTCTTTTAATAAAGACAACAGCAGCTGGAAGCATTTCCGTGAAGACAGCCCTTAGCAGTTTCCCTTTTGCTAGGGATTTTTTAGGGAGTGGATGGGAAGGTTTTTCCCCCACCACAGGAGAACAAAGCATATATAGAGTAGTATTTCTGAGCAGATTTAGAGGGATGTTCTGGTTTTATACAACTTCAGAGTTCAGCAGAACATAAATATTTTAGTGGTGAATGGTTATTGCACTGCAATGGCCTGACTACCTCTGCCTTCGGTTAGAAAAGGGAAGCAGATCAGCTTTTCTTTGTAAGCACATGCTTTTCTTTCCATAGAGGCAATACTCGGGGGGAGAACCGGGGTGCAGCCTGGGCCCCGCAGAGCTCCGCAGAGCCGGAGCGGCTCCCGAGTGCGGCCGCCAGGGCGCGCTGCAGGATGCGGGATGAGGGATGAGGGTGGGGAATGCGCGGGGCATGCGGGGCGGGAGGCGGGCTGCGGGATGCAGGGTGTGGGGTCGGGGGAACAGACCCGAGAACCCCACCGTGGGTTTCCTGGCAGTCTGCTCCGTGGCATTGTCTTCAATTGCGGTGTTTGCCTTCTCTCTCTGTGGTGAATTCGCGCTGGTTTTTAGAGGTGGGCCGGCTAAATGTCACCCGCAGCAGAGTTGCTGCAGGAGCAGCAGCCTTCGGGAAATTTCAGGGGTTTTTTTGTGAATTCAGGCTTTATTTTCTACAGAGAAAAAATTGCTCCAAACTGTGAACTAATGTATATGAAAAGGACAATAGCAGTGACCCCCAAATAATCAAGGACATTAAGAGTGACAGGTGGCAGAAAATCAAGCTAGTTGCTTGTTGAGACAGACATTTTGGGAGCAATTTGAAGAGTTAAATGAATAGCTGGAAAAGTGAAAAAAGACCTTTGTTTCACAGGGTGTACCGGTGCTTAGCCCTGGATGGCAGCAGCAGCTTTGCCTCCTAACACTGCCTTGGAAGCAGCAACTTCCCTCCATGTTTTGGCATCAGAACCTCAAGACTGACCCTGTCTCTGCAGCGAACCTCCATGCACCAGGGATTGCCAAAGTCAGTCTCTGGAGAGAACACACTCTTTGTGTGGCTGGTGCTCACTGTGGCTTTGGGTGAATCACAGGCATACTCCTTTCAGAAAACTCCCAATCACTTGCATGTATGCTTTTAACTTCTGCTTGCAAACCAGACTGGAAACTGCTGCATGAAATAGACAATGAATGTCAGATGTGTTTTCTTCTGATGCTAAATAAAGACCTTCATATAAGGAAGGGAACCAGAACCATCCTCAAAACTGGGTTTCCTTTGCTTTGCAGACCAGTATTTAACTTTTCTTGGTACTGCCTGGTCTGACCCTGAGCTGTGACATCCACCCCACCTGTGGTTTTGGGTGGTTAGTTGGTGCTCAAAAGATACTTTCATGCCAATTATATGAGTTGGGAGGCTCATACATCTTATTGTCCAACTGTTCATCTGAAAGCAGGACCTGCTCCTGCAGGAATGCTTTTGGTGGGTGCCTGTAATGCCAATGGGTAGGTTTGTTACAGTCTTGTGCACTGAAAGAGAAAGATGTTTCTGTGGTGGAGCAGCATCTCAGGAGGAGAAGGAGATGTGGGGTGAGTGGGCAGCTCACACAGAAGGAACCAGTGAGAGAGGAGGTTATGCTTTAAATGGGCTGGTCTGAGAGTATTGGGGCTGGGTGCAGGTAGTGGGAAGAGAATGTAGGAGATATGGGAATGTTTAGTTTGTGGCTGATTGGGAGAAATGTGGTAGACAGGGTGACTGTGGCTGCTGTAGAAAGTGGATAGGGTGTTTGCCATGTTGACAAGTTGAGTACTTTACTGCCCACAGCAGTCTCTTGACCATGTTGTCCTCTTGAAGCTTAATTGCCAGGCTTATGCAGGTCTTTTATCTCAGTTGTTTGTTGCAGAACTGGAGGAAATACATTCCTTAACTGTTATCTCGAGTTCTGCCTCATTTGTTAACACGGGGATCAGAGCAGGGTTTTTCTGTGTGTTGGTGGGTGAGTTGTTGACACTGGAGATACAACAGTGTGGGAGAGGTTGTGGGAAGAGGACATGTGGCAGAATGGTCTGGCACCCTTTGCAATGCCAGAGCATATTACAGTTCTCTGGTTGTGCCGATCCATCCACTGCTCCTGAAAACTCAGCTCTTCAAATCAGCTGTTCCCAGTGCTCACATCTCAGACATGAAATAAAATGAAATGAAATATGCAAATGATGTAAACTCCTCCCTCCACCATACTGCACAAGGGGATCTGGGCTGGCCTGGGATTTCAGCAGTTCTTGGTAGCAGAGCCTCGATGTGGATAAAGACACAATTTGATGATGTTCAGTTCCAGATAAGAGAACTGGTTCTTGCTCAAACTTTACCAAGGCAAAATTCACAGAGAAGGGGTAACCAAGAGCTAATTCCTGATTTATTCCACTATGAGGGAGGGCTTTTTATGTCCCCCTTTTCCCTTTCTAAAGTGCTTAGCTGCTATGGTCTCTGTTCCCCTACACCAGCCGCAGGGATGCTGGGACCTCTCAGTGGGGCTGTACCCTGAACATCTCTGTGGTTTTACCTTTTCCCTTTTGAGTGTTGTGACTGCATGGTCAGCAAAAGAGAGTTTTCAGAGTCTGTGAACAACACCCAGCAGCTTTCATTGCTCAATCAACTTGTCTGCATCACAAGATCTTACCAAGGGTACACATGGTTTGGGAGAACTGCGCAAAGCCCCAAGAGAATGTTCATCTACTTTGAAGATCTGTGCTTGATGTTACACCAATCCACTTGTAGCTAAACTCTCAACCTGTCCAGTTTATCTATTCAGAATTGCTGTGGTCCCATTTTAAGGAAATAGAACACTATGGAGAATATTCAACTTAGGAAAATCTGTTCTGCATTTCAGAGGCAGAAGAGTTTTACATGTGTGCTTAACACTAAGACCAGAGGCTGGCAGGACCTCTGTCCCTTCTTCAGGAGCCAAATTGGATATAGTCGTGATGTGAATGTATTTTTATTGGCATTACCGCAGGTGCACCATTGCATCTCAGCAAGGCAGAGGGGCTATTTTCAAACTGTTGATGCAAAACAAGCTGAAACAACAGCATCCATCACACCACCAAATTGTCATTCACAAGAAGTATGGAGGCAATTTTTGTTTAGATAAAATTTGCTGGTAAGACAGCAATGAACACGAGATATTCAACATTCTAATAAAATAGTAATGCTGCAAGCTCAGCGGCTCATGAAACATTTACAATCTGCAGCTAGTAAAGTACAAACAAGAGATTTAAGCGCCGCTGTTGCTAGATGGATGGAAACCAGTAAGAAGATTAACGGAAAGATTATTCCACACAGGTTAGAATGAGGTTCATTAAATGCCTATCAGTTCTCTCATTTGCTGTAGGAGACAGAGCTGCAGGACTGCACCTGTTGAACCCGGCTCGTCCTCAGTGCCAGTGTTAAGCCAAATGAGCTTTTCTTTTCAGCTTGTAGTTTCTTTTGCTTCTCATGTCTCCCTGCATCAGAGGTTTGCAGAGGTAGCATCACTGGTACACTTGCAGATTGCTATTTTTTATATATGAAACTACTTAGGTGTCAACTTGTAACAGGCTCTGGAGGGTGAGATGAAGAGGGCACAACATACACAAAGCTCTCCCATAAGTTCAAGATAAGCAGTGTAATTAAGGAGATTTAATGCACTTCCAACCTGGGTAAAAATTACACACCAGGCAAATGATTTTATCCACTGCTTGTTTGGTTTTTAACCTTTGATCCAGTTTATCAAGGACTACAGCAGATTTCAGTCATTACTGTCACACCTAAGTGCTTCTCCATGGATCCTTCAGAGATTAAAGGTTAAAAGAAGGGTGTTGGATAAAATCAGACAGGGAAGCCCCCAGATACCTCCCTCTGTGTTTTCTGCATTACTGTAGCTGAGTCATTTTGATTCTTTTCTAAGCAGTTCTTGTATAAAACAAGCAGCCCTTGCTTTTTGGTCTCTTAACTGTACAACAGGGCTCATTCACCAGGCTACTCTGCTTCTTTTAAATCTGGCTCATAGTTATTAAAATTTGCATTTTAAGAAAAGCCCTGAGGCTTTCTGTACCACTGAATATGTGAGAAACAAACAAAACTTTTAAGCAGCAATTTCCTTCCTCCACTGATGGAGAAACATTTTTTTTGTGTCCAGAGTCCATGAACAATGTAACCCTGTGCAATCTGGTGCCTTTTTAATGCTGTAATTTTAATAGCAATAATTGTCTTGGGTGAAACCTTGACCATGTTGCAGTTAAGAAGTGCCCTAGCTGCAGGTTGTGCCTGTCATTAAATCTGAGATTTCACTCTATGTACAGAGACAGGTGCAATAATCCCACAAATACTACCACAGGCTTTGACTGGCAAGAAGAGACATATCTGCACTGTGTGCGGTCACAGAAAAATCACAGCAGTATTCAATTTGAAAAGTTTGGGTCCATGTATTTTAGGACTATTCTCAATCCAGAAATATGTTGCAATGTCAATAAAATGTGAAATGGGAACCGTCCTGCCCAGGTTCCTTGAGTGTGCTTCTGAGAGTAATGGTTGAAGAAAAAGGCCCATGGTTTGGGGATGAAAGAGAAAGATGGGTAATTTCTATAATAGACAGCAAAGAAGGCAAAATGCTTTTTGAAACAAGTATAGAGCTACTTAAGGTCACAGATCACTGTTTGAAAGACAGGTCAAATTATTTGTGACACTGGAGTGAATTGCTGCAGTAGGTGAGAGTGGTTGGGGTTGCTAAATGTAAGGGTTGCAAGTTTTCGGAAATGATTCAGTTGACAGCAGTATGAGTGGTACAGATTGTATCTGTAGTCACAATGATGAGGCAAACTTACAGAGGCAAAGCAAACAGATGCACTGAAGCTGAAACAATAATGTAGGGACTTTTCAGCTTTGGGAACTTGGAATTGGTATGACCTTAATTACTTTTAGGGGAGAGAAATATGGAGGGAAGGATAAAATAATCTGTACTGCTGTTGGCTGTAGACTGTGGAAGGTTTAGCATGTAGAAGGCCAGTAAACTTTAAAGAGCTTCTTAGGGTGCAGTTACAGAGATTTTGAAAGTACTGCAGCCTGAAGTTGTCATTTTAGCACCTCAGAAACAGACCTGTTTTAGGGAAGAAGAAAAGCCTTGCAAAAAAGGGAAACATGAAAAATTCAAGTACTTCCCAAAGTAAATGCAGGGATTATAGTAGTCCTCTCAGGCTGTATTAGTTTGTCATCCTTTTATAACATATTGCATTAAGGAAATGCAATAAGAAGGAAACAGACAACTGAGAAAACTGTAACATCTCTGTTATTTAAAGACAGTAGAGAACTGAATTTAATTCTTGTTGTTGCAAAGTAATTGTCATGAAAAGTGAAATGAATATATGAATGATGTTCTAAATAAAAATTTGTTACTTTAAAAAGATAATTTTTACTTAATTTTAAAATGTTTTAAACCCCATCATGTTGTATTTGTTGCTGTGTTTTCAGTCTTCTTTGAAAAATGAAAAACATTTTTCTCAATAAGAATGTGGCTGAAAGTATGCAAAATATCCAGGAAGTTTTGGTAGTATTTTGGAAAACAGGACTTCTGGTCAAATCTAGTAACCTGATTAGATCACAGCAGTTAGAAAGGTAAAGTCAAAGTAGAGCTGCTTGTTCATTAAGTCTGTGTTGCAATTACAGTGTCCGTTGATCAAATTCCAGCAGCATTTTTCCCATCTGTAGTTGAACTTTTCCTGAACACAGGGAAATTTGGATAAAACTAAGTATGTCTCTTCTGCTTTCAGAATTCAAGCTAGGTCCCCATGGCGTATCTCATCACACTGTGTAGATCTAGCAGTACGCTGAGTTCTAGCACCTGTGTTTCTGCAGAAGGCATTTGTAGAAATGACTTTGCTCTCTGAACTCCCAAATCACTTTGGAGACTGGGACTGACAAACCTAAAATCCCCAAACTGAGCAAAGCAAAACTGAGTACCTTTAATGATGTTTCCTCACCTA
Organism: Aphelocoma coerulescens; assembly: GCF_041296385.1. Taxonomy (NCBI): domain Eukaryota; kingdom Metazoa; phylum Chordata; class Aves; order Passeriformes; family Corvidae; genus Aphelocoma; species Aphelocoma coerulescens. Next base: position 60,248,862 of record NC_091016.1, on the reverse strand, counting down.
CTGGAGACTGTCTCTTGTTAGGGCAGGCTTGCAGAGCTTCTGTGTTTGATCTCAATGGAAGCAAATGATCTTCACCTCTGCATGACTGTTTCGTAGTAGTTTCACTTCCAAACTCCTGTAGGAGAGCAATAAAACCCCCTTTTTAACTTTCCACATTTTAAATCATGCAAAAATATCCCAGAATTTTGGGGCAATGATGCTGAAGCAAGAACTGGCGGAAACTGATGCACAGGAAATTCCACCTGAATATGAGGAAGAACTTCTTTACTGCGTGGGTAACTGTGCACTGGAACAGATTGTCCGGAGAGGTTGTGGAGTATCCCTCACAGAAGATATTCAAGAACTGTCTGGATATAACTCTGTGCAATGGGCTCCAGGATAATCCTGCTTGAGCAGGGAGGCTGGAATAAATGACCTGTTGTGGTCCCTTCCAGCCTGACTCACCCTGTGATTCTGTGTCACAGGACCAGTCTTATGAAGGACTACTACAGAATCACACAAACACTTCACAAGACTTCCAGGGAAAACTGTGTATGGACTTTAAATGCTTCACATTTCTTTGAGCTCACTTTGAAATCTGATTGCCAGACCATAAAACTGTATCTGATGCTCTTAGCAATTATTGTTACTGCTGCCAATATGATTGATATAAATAATAGCAGAAACTTCTGGCATAGGATGTGTCAAAATAACTCTAATTTCATCCTATGAGAAGCTTATATATAGCTTCTTTTTAAATGAATGGTATTTTGGTCAGTCACTCAAGTGAGCATGCATAAAGGCTACCTTTAAAAGCAGAATGTTGTTAGCGTATGGCAGAGAGAGTTTGTTTACTCTGCTTGGGGAAAGCAGGCTACCTGTGTAATTATTTCCTTAGTGAGTCTGCATAAAACTTCTATTGCATTTAATTCAACGCAAAACATTTTCTATATTTCATGTCATGGGTAGGAATGAAAATGGAGATAGTTCATCAATGCTGATATGTGATATAAAAAGAGCTGAGAAGCCAAGGGTATGAGAGTGCATAAAAATGTTTTGTGTCCTGACCAGTACATTGCTTAAAAAAAAATTTTACAATCAGCCCCAATTGTTCATTCCTCCCATGCAGGAGATACTCACATATTCATTTTTAAAAGGGCAAATCAACCATAATTCAGTTTATAAACTGTGAAGCTGGTTGCGAATGTCTGGATGAATATTCATTAGAATCTCTTAATCTGCCATCGACTGTGATTCATTAGGCATATGTAAATATCACTCACTTTAATTGCCCCTAAACTGACTTAACATAATATTGTCATTAGCAAATTATTAGTTATTTGTGTAACTAATGGTACATTATGGTGTACACGTTAAATCGCCAAATATATGATTACAATTATGATGATGTTTTATGCGGGGTGCTTTGTAAACTATTTGATGAAATATAATGGAGCCAAATCAAATCTGGTATGTTAATAGGACAGTTGTGGAACTTTATTATTATATTTCTACACCTTGGTGACTGGTCTAATACTTGAGCCTTTACCTCACCTCATGCTTCAATGGGTTATGGATTGGCTTCACTTTCCATATGTGAGGCTGGCGTGACATTCCAATGCCTGCTTACCCTTTGTTTTACCTGATGAACTCAGTTCCACTTAATTATCGGTGAAAGTGCCCTAGGTTGCTGTGGCAAGATCTTTTCACTGAAAGGCCAGGGGGAGGGAGCAGAAAATATCACCTTTGCAGCATGAAGTCATAACAGGCCTTTCTGGGGAGTGCTGCTGTTGAGGTAGCAGTGGCTGTAACCTGCTGGTTTTTCTGTAACCTGTTAGTGTGTCCTAGGATTTTGTATTTCCCTGGCCTCTTAACTCTTGACTCCCATTCATTTATCTGATGAGAAGCCTTGCCTGGAATGTTTGACCCACCCACTTTCCAGCACTTCCAATAGTTATGCATGAAACAATCAGCTTTTAAGATGACAAAGTTATGGTGGTGAAACCTTCAATTAGTGCTGTTAAAAGGATTTTAATTACAAGGCTAATGATAACTGGAATATGTTTGTGCAAAAGGGATGAATGGTATGCTCAAAGGCTTTTATTAAGTCCTGTGTCTACATGCAAATATATTTATGAGCGTGTTAATGTTTATAGACCCGGGAAGTTAAGAAAGGACTGTTTCCCATTGCCACATATTTATTCAAGATGCATTTAATATGGCAGTTACTTTATTTCTTTAAAAAGAGCTTATTAAGGCACATTTACTGGGAACTAATTAAAATGTAATGAACACAGATCTGTTTGCAAATTAATAGAAGCCTGTGAAAGAATATCCTGCATCATCGAGTGGTTCTCCAGCCATTCCTGTTAGCCATGCTGCTCCACGTGGGACCTCGCCCCTCAGGTGCTGCAAACCGGACTGCACCTGCAGTCTGTAACATGGAGGCAACTTCTATCAGCTGTACTTCTGCTCCTCCAATCAAACAAGACACTTCACAGTCACTTAAATACATGCAGATGTCATGAATGTCACGGAAACTTTTTCACTGGCTTCAAAAGACTTTGGCACAGATGCAAAATATCAAATGTTTGTTAAAAGAAATTAACAAAAGGTATTGGAAACAGATGCTGAGGATGCAAAATGGAGCTACCACATTGGAAGCCTGGTTCAAAAGGCTTATTTATTCCCAGTGTTGGCTAAAGCTGTGGCTTTCCACTGATTTAGCTGAAGCTGGACAAAAAGCACAGGGGAATTATTTTGACCTTAATTGTAATGATTTACCTTAATTCAGTTAGAAGCAGAGTTATGCTAAACCCCAGAAAACACCTCCAACACTAGGAAAACAAAGTAAAAATACTCAAATGGGATTGTATACTAATTTAATGGAACTAGCCCCTATTCTTATGCAGACATTCCCTAAAATTTGCAGGTGTCAGGTCTGGCCCCTCTCCCAGGTGAAAAACAGACTTTTGGAACAAATCAAGGGAGCTCAGATGCTGTTCAGAGGGTATTTGCAAGAAACTCATGGCGAATTAATTGCAGAATAATTAATATAAATTATTGTCTGGGTAATTTTAAATAATGAGTTAAGCAGGAGAAAAGCACACATTATTACATAATTTGTTCCATCCAAACAGAAACATTAATAATGCTCAATAAAGGTAAAATAAATTGCACTTAGAGACTATTTAGTCCCATCTCAAACCTCACTGAAGGCAGCAGGAATGCTCCTCTGGGTCTGATATGGACAGAATATGTAAGAGAGAGAAGCAGAAGATGGGCTGGGAGATGGGCTGTGCAACAAATCTATTTCCAAGGCAGATAAAAATGTCAGTGGGTGATGAGCTCTGCAGGGAGGGCAGCTGGCAAGCCAACATGCAGTTCCACCCTATAAAGACCCTATTCTAGTGTCCACTGAGCTCTGCAGACTGTCCCTATGACCTTGGAAGGTTGCTCCTGATGGTTGGAAGCTTTTGGAGGGTGAAAGAGGAGGAAGGGAGGAAATGGATCTTTGGATCATGTGTGGTGCTGTGATGCAGGACTCCAGACCTGTTTCCAGCTCTGTCACTGCAATGCTGGAAAACCTTGGATCAGATTTTGCTTCTCCTTCTATAAAGCAGAGGTAGTGGTGGGAAAGAGGCACAGGCTCGTGGATGCAAAATAAGCTCGTTTGAGAGATTCCAGGCAACCGCTGTGAAATTGTCCATCTGAAATAATCTGTTTTAACCTTTTTTTCTTCCTGCATTGATAATTTTGTAGATCTGCAGCCATACCAGCAGTTGCATTGATGCCACAGAGGAGAGAGGGTTTTATCAGCATGAGGGCATGGGCTAAAATCTTTTTTAGCAAAGGTACTTGGGGCTACTTTGTAGAAGGCCTGCTTAATCAAGGGCTCGGATAATAGTGAAGTGGCTGAGTTCACACGTAGGACGAGAAGTTTGGATTTATGTTACTTGTTAATTAAAAAGGAGAACAAAGATAAGATGGTTTTATGTTAGAATGTTTGGGCTGCTTGTTAGAATTCTTCCTGGTTAGTAAACCACCTGCCAGACTAAAATATAATAATAATAATAAAACTACCATAATGTGATGATTAAATGCAATGCAAGCTTGATTTTAAATATGAGTGCTTGCAACATGAGTAAGAGGTACACACCTGAAAAATGTACTTATTGGTAGAAAGAAAAACATTTGGGAAAAGAACATGTAAAATAGATACCATAAAACATAAATTACTGAAATAGGACTATTAGAAGAAGTCTTCTTGAGGTGATGAAATATGTCGCCAAATTCCTGGAGTTGTGGGGCTGGGTTACAAAGATAAGCAAGATGCCTTGAAGGAAAACAATTACTTTGATCCTGTACCTACAGTACTTTAGCTCTGCCTCTCGCTTTCTGCTGAGGAAGGCACGTGAGCTTCTGCAGTAGGTTCAGGTTTTGTGGCACACATAATCTTACTCATTCACTTGCTCCTGGGGGAATAATATTCGTAAGACATTAATTATGTCCAGGGAGCAGCGCTGCACACACTGAGGGAGGTTCAAAAGGCTGGTATGGCTTAAGCAGATTCTTACACTGACCTGCACACAGGCAGGAGGTGGAAGTTCTTTTTGGCCAACTTCTTCCCTCTCACTTATCTCTGCTTTACTTGGAAAAAGAGACAAGGCTCGAACTCTTAGAAGCTACTGGCAAGCCTTCAAAAGCATGAAGGTGTCTCCTACCTTATCACTGTGTTTGGGACACACCTGCAGGAGCCCACTTGCCACTGTCCCTCTCAGGTATAAGACACATCAGTGCTAACACCACCCTGGTGCTTCATGAAGGTGCTTCCTTCCTTCTTGAAAGAAATTTTCAGTGACTACGGAAAGTGAGTGCGGAGTCCATTGGATGAGAATGTATCTCACCCACATCCAAAAGCGTATTCATAGGCTGCATCTGACCACGTGGGGAGGATGAGCAATGACGATGCCTCAGACATGTAGAGACAGATAAGTTTGTGTCCCATGTAGAGATATGGATGATTGTTGGTAGGGAGAGAGTTGGGGGAAAGAGGAACAGAGTGGATAACTAAAGAAGGCTCAGTTTGCTTTGGATCCTGACTATGGTGGGCACCTCTTGTACCTTGAACAGTTTTCAAAGCTAACTCGCACTATTTCAGCACAGGCCAACTCAAGCCAAGGTGCCAGGTACACACAGCCCAAAATTTCTCCTGTTCTCTCCTAATTTTTATATCAGAGCTTGCAAAGGGCTCTCCTATATACCAGAACCTGAAACACAGACTTTGGCCCCCAAATCTCTATGGCACTTTTAAAATCCCTTTAGACTGCTCCATTTACCTCCTTTTTTACATGTTCCTGGCAGGGTTAGAAACCATACTTCCTGTTATTACACAGAAAAGAGACACAGCTTCCAGACTCTGTTTTGTGAGAAAAGTATCTGACCTGCCCTTCTCCCATTGTGTAACATTTTGTAATATTGTGCTAGATGGGGGTGAAATGGTCTGGCTTAAGCATACTCTTAAAACACTGAAAAAAAATGACAAATTGCTGTCTGGATTGAAAGCACATCTGGGGAACCTCTGCAGCAGTTACTGGAGAAGACATGGAGTGAAGACCTGATCACACATTAAAGAAGTGGTACTTTCAGTCCTTGGCAAGCAGATGGGAGGAAGCAGAGGAGAACTGCTAGGGCTGCTGAGAGCAGTGCTCACTGTTGGGGTCTGCAGTGTGCCCCCTGGCTTCAAATCAGCTCTTCAAAGTGATTTTTTGAAGGTGCAAATTCAGAACAATACGTTCTTGCTTTTGTAAAGAATCTCTCAGATCCGCAGGTTAAAAGCTGCTCATTACTATAATTATCCTTTTTGTTAATACACATACATAAACATCTAACTTCAGGTTGTTTTCAATGAGGAATACTTGAAGTGGCAATGCAATCGCTGTAGTACTTTCTACTTGCTGTTAGTCTACAAAATCAAGACATATGCCCATCATGGAAAGTTTGCACCAAGGTTCACAGTTTGGCTTAGGAAGACATCTTTTAGGAGTCATGCTTTCAGGCCTTACAGAAACAGAGACCATGCCATCACCATCACATTGCTTACCTTGTCTGATCAGATGAAAAAAGGGCTCTCTGAGCCCAGGGAGTTTGAATCACAGAAAATCAAAATCCATTAAGCTGCAATAGATTCAAACTGTAATTGCTGCAGATTAGAATTCAGCAGAGAACTTTGCATAATGCCAAGAGGTGACCTTTTTCTGGGGTGCTCTCCTGTGATTGTTGGGACCTTGTAAAAAATGCCTAGTGCCATTTAACGAAGGAATGACATATCTCTGATATGCAAATTTTTACAGCACAGCAATTAAGCGGTTTAGAATTTTACGACAGTGTTTGGGCTTTATACAACAAAAAAAGGGCCAATAAAGGGCTGTGATGGATGGGCTAATCCCCACTGGAAATATACCATGTAATCTCATGGAGACAATGCATTATGGATAGCATTGTGATTATTGGTGGTTAATATCTCCCCCTTCTCCTCCCACCCTCCCCTGCCCACAGCCTCCCCCTCCCCTGCCCACCGCCTGATGAAAACTGCATGGCTGCCACATTGTTGGGGGCACAGGCCTGGGATACAGATGGGAAAGTTGGGCCATTGCAATCTGCTGCACGCACGGACGACAGTGAAAAGGGGGCTTGCAGCGAGGCAGCTTGTCAGCAGGGGACAGGGCTGGGGTCCATATGCCTCTCTTCTTCTCCCTTCTGTCGCCAAGTCTGCTGCCACATCCTGCTGTCGGGGGACACTTTAATGATGAACATGTTTTAAACAGTTTTGCTTACCTAGCGACAGCTTTTCAGGGAAGAGGAGCTTAATTAGACACCTTCCGCAGTTTTGGTGGGTTGTATTTTTCTGCAGGTGTCTGTCTGTCTGTGGGTCCACCCACTGCCCTGCCCCCTGCAGCCGGGCACTGGGTGCAGCTGCAATCCTTGCGTCTTGCCATCCTCCACCTGCCACAAAGGGCGCATCGCTTTTACTCCACGTGCCTCTGGCTGGCCATCCCTCTCCTTGCTGCTTGCAGCTTTTATCTGAGGTCTGCTGTGGAGCTGGCTGAGGTGTTTGTATCAAGCGTTACTTCACATGCAGAGTACGCACAGTTTCAAGCAGGGTGAGAGAGCTGTGATAGGGGCTGATCCTGAAGTGTGAGGACAGTTGCTTTGGATACACGATAGCAAGATAAGCATTGGGAATTTTAACTATGTTCATGAAACCAACTTGTAAAATTAGAAGGGAGAAACATCTCTGACTGCTGTTTGGAGTGCCAAAGTAAAGTAATTTAAAGCCTGAAGTCACCGTCTTGCTTTTTGTTCACTATCTTAAAGAGTCAAATAAAGCTTGTTGTTTATCTTTTTTTTTTTCTCGATCTTTTATACCTTTGGTTAGAGCTGCTACTGAAGTACATTTTTATTCTTAGGACAGAATAGGGAACTGGGAAAAAAACAATTCAGTTATTTCTTTAAAGTATTTCTTAGGTGACAAGAAATTCCATCAGTATATGTTGTGGCCACAGTCAATTAAAGATTAATTTTACGAAAGCAGAAATTAACAAATTTTACAAAAAACCCCTTGGCAGTGGGATTCTGGGAAGCAAAAGCAGCATGGGGATTCCCAGGCAGGGATCCTTAAACTGGGAAGCATGTGGGACAGGGGGAATGAGATGGGAAGTAGATTTGCTGGGGCAAATACAATCTCTTCTACCACACAGGGGCCTTCCACCACCTGATTGACTCCTAGGAACCACAGAAAGCAGGACAGTTTGTGTGGAAGAAATTGTTTCAGCACCAGCTCTGATTTCCCACATCTCCTTATGGTCCTTTCTCAAACAGTATCCAGCCCTCACAGAGGGAAGTTTACCCTCATCCCTGCCATTAGGCTAAGAGGGGCCCCAAGCAAACATGGTGTGCCCCCTCCTTTAGGCTCTCAGAGGTACCTCTTGTTACTTAATCACTAAGCTGCCCTCTCCCTGACTATTTCAATGAAGAAAGTATTGAGGGCAACAGCTGAAATAAACAGCTGGATAGAAAGATGGATTGATGGGTAGATAGCTGGATATACAGATACAGACAGATATTGGGAAATAGGTATGGACAAGGATTTTAAACATCAAATGAGTCCTTTGCTAAGCTGGTACCAGTCAGCAAGAACTGTCCTGCTTCAAACCTCAGATCTCAAATAAGCTAAAACACTTCTGAACCAGGAAGCACGATGGGCTAACTCTATTCTTGAGATACAAAGTACCATATGTGCTGGTTTTCGCAGGACACTGTAAATTTTTTCGGTAGCCAGGAGGGGGCATGGTCAAGGCCCAGATATTATTCTGTATCACCTTATGTCAATCCTGGAGGCCAAAGGAAGGGACTGAGGGGAGGAGGTTCCTTCTGGTCAGGAGAAAATGTGCCGCGGAAGATCTGGTATTGTTATGGGCTTTCCATGTACATGTTTTCTTTGTCTTATACCTTTGTTATTAATATTGTTGCTGTTAGTGTTCCTTTTCTTATCTCATTGCTGTTTCCAATAAATTGTTCTTATCTCAACCCATGATCTTTGCCTTTAGGGCATCCAATTGGAGGAGGAGGAGTGAATAGCAATGTGGTTTTAGCAGGAGTACTAAATTGGAGAATACCATTTCTAAACCACAACACTGTGTCGTGCAGCAAGTTCATTACAGTTTCCTGTGCAGGATAGGCCAAAATAAAAATCCTGAATAGCTGGTGGTTTGAGAGAAACATCTTTGCGGCTGTAAGCGGGAAGCCCTTGAAATGTTTGGCTTCTGTGGAATTTTTAATATTGTCTTCTTCTGCCAGCTGACAAATATATTTCCTGAAAGGGTCAATTTCTCTCTACAACACAATGGAGATAATCAAAGGAAAGGAAGCACTTCTAGCAGCAAGTCTGTCTGTCTTCGAAGGAGCGACATAAAAGAAGTGAGAAGGTTCTTGCAATTTTCACGTTTTAAAATATGGCAGAAAATACTGGAATACAACCCCTTGTATGACAGATGAGAGACTGTGCCAGGAGAAGGATGAGTAAGCCATCTCAGTAGCAATTTCCACTTTGTCCCTTTCATTCCTGCGAGGAAGAGTCCCTTCACAAGGCATTGCAGTTCCTATGGATGGGGAAAAGGGCCCTTGGCAGGTTAGTTGCTTTGTCTCTGGGAGACCTTGGCCATGCTGTTCCCTTCAATTTGCTCATCCAGACAACTTACTTGACAAATGCCTAACCTAGTTTTCACCTGATTCAAGATGGCCCTCTGCATCTTTCTTGCTTGCAACAACCCAGTGTGCAGTTCCTCATAAGAAGGACAACTGACTACCTGGCATGGATCACCACTCCCTGCTAGTTGTCACAGTGGCAAGTGTGAAGTAGTGAATCCTGGAAACAATCACACATCACTAATTTCTGATCCTGAATGGAAGTGGAAGAACATGGCAATATTTGGTGTTCAATAAAAATACTTAATGGCACCTGGGTCATGCCACCATGGGGAAGCCTTCCTCTTGCTGCCACCCATGTGTGGGTACAAGCAAATGTTTGTGTCAGCAACATTGTACAGCTTTATTGATTGCGGCAGTAAGAGATGTGGGAGGATGGTTGGCACTTGTTTACAGTAATGGAAGTACCTAACAGTACTAACCAGGGAATCCCAGGCAGCACTAACTTGGTGATATCTTTAAGGATAACAAAATTAAGCTGTGACGTTAATATCACCTGTTGCAAAATGTCAACAGAACCACTGAACCCCATAAGAAGACAAGAGTCCTCTCCAGCTCCTGGGCTCCCTCCCCTGTTTGATAACATCTGTGAAACTTTTGCATTAGAATTTGAGTATCTAGAATGGAGATAGTGAGGTACCATGTGTGAATCTTCAAGGAAAAGTCTTTTTTTACCTGAATCTAAACAGAAGTGGAATGACCCAGCTTATGGAACATTTGGAACCAGACAGATATATTAATAAATTTAACTGAAAGTTTTCCCCAAAGTGTCAAGACTGCTCATGGAGTGAAAAAATGTCACCTACAAGGTGCAACAGCTCTCAGCATTCACACTCCAAACCCAAGGTCACAATTGATCAGGTTTCTTGAAGATTTTGTGAAGCTCTCAAAGTAGCTTTTGTTTACAAAGTTGCAATGATTCAGTCATGGAAATTATCTGAAGTCACCACATGAGATAGTCTATTTTCTTTGCTTTAAACTCTCTTGAAAGACAACTATAAATTAAATAATTTCCAAGCATTGAAGGATTTCCAAATAATTTCCAAAGAGTACTTTGAAAATCACTGCCACAGCAACTGCAAGTCACAGGTCACAAGATGGTGTGCAGCCTTCAAAAAAGGGGATACTGTTCATTTTGGTAATCTCCATGTAAAAAACCTTAATATACATGCAAATTGCATTTCTACCAAGATATTGTACACTTGCATCTTCAGTTAGTGTTACTTTGTATTTTTCATTCTTGCATTTTGAGTAACTGGTAGATGTCATAATATCACAGTTCTGCTTGCTTTTCTGAAGTGTGCAAAAAGTCACTCTTCTTTTGTTGCTCAGCAAAACTGGTGGCATCAGGAAAGTTAACTCCCATGGTGGTGGTGGCAGAGAAATTGTTTTCACCGTCTTGAATAACAGAAAGGTATATAGGTGAGACAGGTTAGACAGATCAGACCTGAGACCATTTCAGTGCTCCAAGCCAAATGAAGTATTTCCTATTTGAATTATGAGCAATATAATTTTATCACCAAACACTATCAGTGCTATCACTCAAATCTCTGTCGTTCCAGTGTCTGAAACACTATGCTGGCACATGTTCATACCACAAATGTGTTGTGCTTTTTTGAGGACAACCAGTTCCTTCTGTTTCTAAGGCAGGAGGGAAGGTGGCTATTGCAAAAAGAGATTGAACATAAATCAGATTGTTTTCTCAGAGTAGTTTATTTTTATTAAGGACTACTATTCTGTTACACTGTTACCCCTGCTGCCACTCTGAAAATAACGAAAGTAAAAGTAAAAGAAAACGTAGAACGGAAGTTCCAAAAGTCTGTGAATTTCCAGGTCCCAGAGAAGATAAATTATATGTTTGGTTTAAGAAAAAGCAAATAATAAGTGTGAAGAAAGCTTAAATGAGGTTGGGTTGATAACACATCTTTCTGTATGGAAAGAAAGAGGCCAAATTTAGAACTAACCAAATAGTTCATTCTCCCAGAATGTGTGGGAGATGCATGACTTCACATGGATCTCGTTATCTTGGGATCTGCCTAAAAACTTGCAAAATAATGATGCAAATAAGAACAAGATCTCTGGTTACAATGAAAAGAAATTGACATAATCACGAGTTTCTAATTCAAAATATAAGCTAACCTACAGTTCACTGCAACTGCAAAATAGTGAGTAGGCTATTCCTCTGTGCTGCCTTTTTTTTCTGCCATTGTTTTATTAGAGGTGATAGTGGATCATAGTATTCATCAGTTTTACCCAATTTAATACTGGAAGTGGGCATCTAGATAAAATTTGGATGTGTTCATCTTTCACATCTGTATGTTCTGAAAAACAAATCAGCAACTTTAACATCACAGTAATTTAGGGCAGACTATTTCAAGTATCTGATTTTGGTGGTAACACTAAATGACTCAAATGCTACCTAATTTGTATGTATTGGGGGAAGAGGAAACAGGTTGGTGGTCATTTTTATTCATGCAAAAATGGAGCTTTCAGCTACAACATTGCATCAGAAATGCAATTTTCTTGTTTCCTCTTGCCTGCATCAGGTTTTCTTTGGTGTTATGTTTGGGGTATAATATAATTATATTCACAGAGCTGCTGTATGATTTTAATTACAGAAAAGAAGAAAAACTTCATGGCAAGCCAACAAACTTCATTATATTTTTAATTCATCTCTGGATTTCTCTGGATCACTTCGTGTTTCTGTAGTCAGCGCTGCTGACTTCCCTCCTCTACTGTGGAGGGAAATCAACTTATGGTTAGGATTATGGATGAGATAACCCAGGAGAAGAGGGACAAAAATCACGTGAAGACAGAGTTTTAGCTTAGATAATTTCCCAGTTTTCCCACTAACATCATGTGTAATTTGGGATGAAACGGATAAAGTATGTTTTTCCTGAAAGAAAACACTAAGGCACAGTGAGGTGAGTGAACCACCACATGGGATGAAGATATGGAGTCTGAATTGGATGTCAGCATCCCGTAGGAAAGCAGGCACGGGTCAGACAGGCTTGACTATGGCACTCAGGTCTCTTTACTTCTAAGTATGAGCAGCCGCACGATGATTTACAGCCCTCAGATTTATGCACTCTAATTTCTCGCACTTCGTTAATTTGTCTCGTGCTTCTGAACGTCCCGGGCTCTGCCGCGCTTAAACGGCTCATTTTTCTCTACCTTAGTCACAGCCGGGTGACAGCCGCGGTGGCGAAGTGACAGCGGCAGGCGGTGATGGATGGCAGGGGAGAGATGTGCGAGGAGAAGGACAGGGGAGGCTGGGAAGGCGGGGGAGCGCTGCTCCCGCACCCCCCGCTCCCTCCTGGGGGGACGCTGCGCCGGGAGGTGGCACCCGGGGGTGCTGCGTTTGTGGCGAGGCCATGAGCCGCTGCAGTCAATAGATGGCACTGCTTGGTTTGGTGTTACAATTTTGCGGCATTGGGAAGGCAGGCGGGAAGCTGCTGGAGTTGGCAGCTTAGCCAGGCTCGGCTCTGCCTGCTCGGACTTTATTGAAGGAGCTCTTGTTAAAACAAACAAACCAAGCTCCCCCGTGCCCGACGCACCCCTAAAGGGGCTGGTTTCCTCCCCACGGCAGCGGGAGTGGGGCAGCCTGTGGCGGGTGACAGCCTCCCTTCCTCCTCTCCCCGCTGCCTCGGTAAAACCACAGATCTCGGTTTGACAACGTCTCCTGTCCTCTTGAGAGCTGATCCGCTGGGAAGGGGGGAGCATCCGGGGGTCCCAAAGTCTGGTCCAGGCTTTGTGGCTGCCGTCGGGCATCTGGGCACAGGGGCAGGGCAGCTGGGGGAGTGCGGGGACTTGTGAGCTGTTAACAGCCTGTCCGATTCCATGTGACATCCTTAGTCCATCCGAGAATGCTTCCCCCTGGCCCGAATTGACCCCGGATACCAAAAACTGGTATAGTATCTGGAAAGTGCCCACACTTATTCTTGTTTTGAGAGAGCTTTGAAAAATACCGGGTCAAAAAAGCCTGGAAGAGTGGAACAGATATTTGGCTTTTCCAGAGAAATGATAAAGCTTACAACATAATCAAGGATTTTTAACTTTCATTAGCACAGTCCAGTGTACTACACTCAGTTCACATGGCTGTGGACCTCTTCCCCACCTCACTATGGCTGCACCCACCATTGCTAATATTTGTTTGGCCATGTTGCCCATAGCCAAAAGTATCCTTTTTTTTTTAATGCATACATCCCCTAAACCTCACTTCTCCCATCATTAATATGGGTAGGCACAGCATGATGAGGTAATTTTTATGGAATACAATTCAGACAAATTGAATTTGGAAAAGGCATCCTGCTAAGATAGTGACTGGTTGATAAAACTGTATTCATAAGTAATACAGCACGGACCTGATTCCAGTCTGTATACACTCATTCACAGATGTTATTAATTGACAAATATATTAATGCAGTTGAACAAATCATTTGTGCCAAGGATTAAATACATCCAATACTATTAACATTGCTTACTTCGCCGCAGAACCTTGGAGACCTTGTGAGAGATGGTACTCATTTTGCTAGGTGCTGTATGAATAAAAAAAAAATGTGTCACTGCTCTACAGGAATGTAAGAAAAGTTGCGGATTGGAAATCGCTTGAACGCAGACTCACAGAAACCCAAATGTGCTTGAAATCCCAAATGCACAGTTAGCAACTAGGTTTGGCCTCTCCTTCATTAGAAAATGCTGTAGCAGCCCCAGCCCTGCTCCAAATCACAGCAGTAGACAGGGGGGAGTTAGGAGGGAGTCCCAGCCCTGGCTGGGTAAAGCCACCTTTGCAGGAGGATTGCTAGCGAGTTGAGTGGGAACAGATTGCATTTGTCATGTGCTGGGATTTAGTTTCCACACACAGTCTGGTGGGGGTTTTCAGCATTGCTGTACAATGTAATTTGTGATTTACTCCATGGTTTATTCCAACAGCAGTGCTGAAATCAGGTTAGGCTTGCTTCTTGATGTTGCAAAATCTAAAGGTGGTTTTTGTAGACAGAAGGGTGTACTTCCTGACAACTAACACTGTTCTTATCAGGACTAACAAGCAAGGTCATGAGGCTTTGCATGAGGATTTTCTTATAATAGTTCTTCGTTGCAGGTCTTTTGAAATCAGCAGTGAGAGATATTCCCTTGTAAGAGGGAGGGAGGATTTTTTGCAAAGTTTTATCATGTTGTACTCTAACAAGCCCTCCTAGATGATGGAAATAGGAAGCGCTTCTTATACAGCAATCATCCCAGGGTACAGCTGGCATGAGTGTGCTATGGTGAAGGCTTTGGCAAGGAATTCACTGCAGTTCATCGCAGATTAGAGCAACAGGAAAATTAGTGAAGTTGCAGCACAAGAGAAAGACAGATAAACCTGAACACAAAGGCAGAGATTTTAGTAACAGTATTTGAGAACATGTTAGTACAGGAACAATGGAAAGGTGTTAATGCTGTGTGGTTGAAGTCATCTTGAAGTTAGCAGTACTGAGCAGAGTGAGGACAATTGTTATATCAGGGCCTTCCTTACAATCTGGACCCCAATTTTGCTGCTGCTGGTGTGCAGAGTTAGTTAGCAGTCAGGAGAAATGATGTCTGTATAAAATACAGCTTTAGCATTGGAGACAGCTTACAATGTAGGCAAATAATAAACAAAAGAAGGAAAAATAGTTAATGACAAAAGGCGAGAAAACCACCTTAACCCCCAAATGTGTAACTGCCCTCAAGCTGTTTCACAGATTTCAACTCAGTAGGAGCCATGCAATGAGGCAGTAGTGTGCAGTTCATTGCTCCTAACTGAGTGCTGAAATAATACACTTGACATTAGGTTTGTATATGATGATTTGTATATTATCAGTGGAGCATATGTGAATATGCCCAGAATGGCAGGAGAAATTAAGTACTTCAGTCAGGTATAACCCAATGCTTCTGCAAACTGGCTGAGTTTTGCTGAAGTGCTGAAGCTCCAGCAGTCCATACCATAGGAAAGTCTGATCCAAAGCTTTTATGTACCTGTATAACTGTTGCTCTGTAGATAGCGTGCCTCTCTGTGCCACTGTGTCCTGAGCTGCTTGTTCACTTGACAGCGTATAAAGAAGTACAAAAGGCTGACTCACATCCCAGTCACCACTGTTAAACTTAGTAGGAAAAACTTCAGAGGTGCAGGAATTTTCAAT
This sequence comes from Aphelocoma coerulescens, assembly GCF_041296385.1. Taxonomy (NCBI): domain Eukaryota; kingdom Metazoa; phylum Chordata; class Aves; order Passeriformes; family Corvidae; genus Aphelocoma; species Aphelocoma coerulescens. Next base: position 60,233,455 of record NC_091016.1, on the reverse strand, counting down.
TTGATTTCAAATACTATATTAGACATTAGTTGTATTTATTTCCAGGAGACAGCAAAGCCAGAGTGCATGCATTGAGAAAAAAACTAAACCTTGCTGAGAGTAGTGGAAGTTCAGGGGAACTCAGCTGCTGATGAATTACTTGATAATCTGCCACAGGTATCTAACAGAATAATGAAACCTTTCAATGAGAAATAAGTTAAATTAGAGACTATTGCCTATATTTTTGATTTCCACAATCTGCTGGATCTTTAACTTAAAACTTTACATCTTTTAGCAGAAAAATTAATTTCTCTTTCACAAGTTCCACTTAGATTTTGTTGCTAATAAACCCAAGGATGTAAATACTATTAAGTACAAAACAGCCTGCTGCATAATTGTTTCAAAGCAATTACAGATTATATCGAGCCATTCATTGAGCAGAAACAGTTTTTTCCAAGGCACCAGCTCCCTGTACCTTGAAATTTTATTAGTCTAAGAATTTCATGCACCATATGTTGTAATACGAGACTAGCTGCAATTGAACAAACAACTTTCTGATATATAAGTGAATGATAACCTGATTTTAAATGTGTTTATCTAATGAGATAGTAACTGTAATTTACAGCACATATAAAAACTCCCACTGTTACTCCTGGTGCACCTTTTGGCTAAAAAGGGTGATGCGCTGAGATATGCTAATGAATATCATCTTGGTTTTTACCAAGTCAGTAATAAAATTTGCATTTGATATTGTGCACAGTAAACTGGGTTATTAGCCTTGAAAATGAGTCTCATAAAATTTAAATATAGGCTTAAATCATATTAACTGTCCTGTAGGTTTTCTGAGAGGCTTTAAAGCATTGTGCTCTCATTCTATAGCGTCAAGCATGCAGATGTCATTTTGCCTTCAGGGGTACCCCAAAATACTCACTTATTGGAGCCTGCAGGATGAGCAGCAGATCGACCCCTTCTTTCACTCTTGGGGAAGCAGAGGTAGTTCTGGGGCTGGGAAGACTGCAGTGGGAAGTAGGGGCAGGAAAGGGGAGAAAGTACTGTTGCTTAGGTGTTGCCTGTGGGCTTGGGCAAGACAAAGCAGAGGGTTCAGTCCTGCATGTCCAACCTCACTGGTGTGATCACCCATTACCACATGTGGGCTGAAATTTTTGTGTGCTGGGGTCACGTCTGGTGCCAAAGTGGTTCTGTTGGTTCACAGGAATGCTGTTTCAACTGCACGGTCACAGAAGAGATAAGAATTTGATCCCTGGTGTTTTGAGTGAGTAGAAGGTATTGGAAACACAGATCTACACTGTGGACAGATGAATCTGATTCTCAGTACTTTCAGAGGGCAAACTGTTGGAGAGGAAGATGGGCAAAGTTGAAGAATGATGGCCTGTCTCCATCTGGAGGGAAGCCCTAGTCCCAGAAGTTTTCAGGGACAAACTGTATTGAGCTTGGTTCTGTCTGGCACTTGGTATCCTTGTGCACATCAAGGTTAGGTCTTAAACACTTTAGAACATGTCTTGTAAAACTTCTGTCTGTTTTAAAAGGAAGGTTGAACACATACAGATTGCTTACATGGTATGCCAGGCCTTTTAATTCACTTTGTGAGACCAAATCTTCTAGTAAAAGCTGATGTTTTCAGGGAAAGGAGGACATTTCTTGCAGCTATTGTCTATCACCAGTGCAGTGCTGTCTTTTCTTACTTAAGATCTATTTAACCATTATGATTCTCTTCTTTTACCCAACATAATGTTGTAATGTTTGCTAGAAATCAGTCTCTTTTTTCCAACTGGTTTCTGTGATTGCTGTAGGTCAGAGGGTAGGTTTAGTTTACCTGTTAGGATGACTTTTACAGTGAACGTGGTGAGACACTGCCAGTGAAGTTGTGGATACCCCATATGTGGAAGTATTCAAGGCCAGATTGGATGGGGCTTTGAGAAACCCTGTCTAGTGGAAAGTTACAGAGGAGTTGGAACTAGATGATCCATGGCAGAGGAGCTGGAACTATATGATCTTTTAGGTCCCTTTCAGTCCAAACCATTCCATGTTCTGTGACTGTCAGAAAAGCTTTGTCTCAGAAAGAAGCCTCTGTTTCAGTCAGTCAGGTAATGATAGCATTGCATAATATTATTATAGTTGTACTACTGGCTATATGTCCATCTGGAAGATGTTGACACTTTGAAGTGAGGCAGAGTCAACATGTATTCTGTGCCAAAAAATGTAGTGAACGTGTTTGCTTATCTATGTGATGTTGTCTACTCTTACTCTTACTCTCTCTACTCTATTCTTACGACACAAGCATAACAGGGATAAAATTACAGTCTTGTAACAAATTATGAAATCTCAACTCTTCTTGTCAATGAAAGTGTCTGGACATGGTACAGAGTATTAGACAAGCAGCTTCAAAGCATGGTGCCTGCTGCCTTCAGGGTAGGGCTCACACTGACACTGAGAAATCAGCCTTAAAGTCTGATATATGGGGTTGAACATCCCAACCATGCTGCTGCTGGCATTTATTACTAATAACTCCAGGAATTCTTTATAGTATTATTATAAAACAATTTTAAAAGTAAAATTATTTTAGCATAATCAATGTTATAGACAGCACTTACATAAGCAGGAACATGGTTATCTTCTGCTACCCACTGAACAAAACCAGTATTGTAATACCAGGACCCTGTGATGCTTCATTGGGATAGGCTGAGTGCCAAGGCACCAGTCCTTGAAAAGTGGAGGGGAAAGGAAAAAACAAAACCAGAAAAGAGAAGCAAAACATTCTCCTAGCCTGGAAAATGAAGGATTTCCTGACAGTGCAGGAAATCTAGGTGCTGCACCGTTAGGCAGTTTGCAGTGCCCTTCCCATAGTACTCTGTCTCCGTCTGTTCCAGTGTATTACGATTTGGCCGGCGCCCGAGCTGCATTATGTAGTGTTAAAAGAGACTGACACTTCCTTTGGCTGAGACATCTTTCCCGACTGAGCCTTCCCTGCTCCGCTTAAAGAAGAGGAAGTACCAGGCTGGTTCCTCTTGTTTGACTGCTAATGACCCAGCTCCACAGACCACCTAGCAGATCCTTCCTGGTATGGCTGGCTGAGGAATTAGAGGATTGCTTTATTACTAGGTTTATCTAAAGCAACTATACCATTTCTAGATAAGGATTCCCCAGGAGAGAAATTAATATCTCAAATGTTAATCACCAAATTTGGTTTTGCTTGACTTCTGTGCCAATAAGAAATTTTTCTTTGGGAAAAGGTGACAACACAAAAGACATAACTAAGGGCTTGGATATTGGCTGAATAGTTTCAACTTTCTTTTGTCATTAAAAGCAGCTGAAACGAGCTCTTCATCATCATTAAGGGTTCCATGGTATCATGACTATGAGCCCTGCTTGAGGGATTGTGTCTGACTGGGACAAGCACAAGAGTATCCGAATAAGGTGTAAACCCTGATTTCATCCCTGATCTTACTGAAGGCCTGGGCTCCTCCTTGCTCCTTCCTGGCAGAGATGGCTTCTCCTTCTATGCAAGTATCATTCAGGGGAGGGTGGATGGGAGAGAGATGGTTTGGTGGCAGGGGGCAGGTTTGAGGCTCCACGCACTTCCTGCCATAGTGCAGAGGGAAAACCGCATCTTTAGACTGCCTTCAATCTAATCTCTGTTGCAGGCATTTCATGCCAGAAAATACAGATTTTTAATTTACCTGTGCCAGGATGGTGCCTTCAAGTAACTTTTGACTGGCTACACTGATTTGTGGAAATAGCAATATAAAGGAGTGAACACCCAGAGAAAGGAAGACCGTTTCAAGATAGGTCACAAGTGGAGGTAGAGTATCTGTATAACGAGTAAGTTATTCCCTTTAGCTCTCCTGGCTGGTCACTGGTAGCATTAAAGTGAAGCACCATTGCAAATCATGCATGTAGAAGTCATCATGTAGAGGTTTTTTCTTCTTTAGGTTACCCTCGTGTATCCTCAAAATATGGAGGATCCTGCTCATTTTAGCCCTCAGTGCTGGAATGCCTCTGTCTGTACCAGCATATTCTGTCCCCATTGTCACTATGAAGTGTAACAACACCGGTGCTTACAATGGTTTATTAGTTGATTTATAGGGGTAAATCAGGGGTAAATTGAGCCCTTCTTTAGCAAGCCTTGAGTTCACAATGCCAAGATATGCTGAGCATAAAAACTCATGCGGGGAAAAAAAAAGGGCCAGAACAATAGTGACACTGTGTGGAGCCAGGTTCTATATGCAATCACACAATCTCAGGAGGTCCGTGAAGAAAACACAGCATGCAGTATGGTGGATGGGTGTGTAAGCACAGGATCACCTATTGTGTTGTCTCAGAACCATGTAAGTATTTCTGGGGGAAAAAAAAAACAGCACCAGAAGTAAACTGCTGTTGTTTGGTGGGAGGAAAGAGAATTTAGGAACAACTTTTACTAAGCCCAAACTCAGATTTTCAAATTTGGCTTTACACTCAAGGAAACAGAAGAACGTGAAAAGAGAAGAATTGAAAAAAAAACTGTGTGATGGTTTTGTTTGGACAACTACTTTTTGTAAAAATAACTATTTTGCCATTTCTAGAAATCATATCTGTTTTCAGTATTTCTAAATATACTGCATATTTATTAAATGTTTATAAAGGCATGTAAAAATTACTTTTTTATATATATATGTATAAATACAGATATATATGCACACACATGTGTAAAGTAAGACTATTTCTCAGGTTTAAGTACACAGCTGGAAAGAGCCAAACTTCACCTCGGAAAGCTGTTGATGGAAAAGGCAGAAGAACTTGAATGGGAAACTCTATCTCCTTGTTTTGTCAAAGTGCTATCACTGTGATACCAACAGCCACAAAGATTAGGTGACAAATCAAAGTCCCAGTATCACAGAAAGTCTGGCAGTGCTGTCAGCCTCATTAATCGGTAGTTAATCTGTAACTTCATGTCAGGAGCTGAAGACATCCAAGTCTTAGATTGTGCTATGCTGGAAAAAATTTATCAGAAAATTTCAGTCTGCTAGTGATAGTAGAAAGCTGAAGTTGTATCCATGTTAAAGGATCCTTGTGTCTCTGGCTTTAAAGTTCTGATAACCTTCATGGCTATGTCCAGACTGTAGAACAAATAGGGTCTGAGGTTGGAGACTTGTTGGAAATAACTGTGTGCCTCTTGCTTTGAATTACCCAGCTTTCATCCTCTGGAAACTGGAACACAGGAGGTGCCATCATAGTGTGCATCAATTCCCCATCTTCTTGTGTGTCTGGAAGGTGGTAGATGCATGTGCCTGGACACAGGAGTTCAGAAACAGTCTTTTGCCCCAAATAGGCTGTATTGCCTTTCTAGCAGGTAATTTTATGCCCTTTCCATGGAGGAGAGAATAACAGTGATAGAGGGAGAAGTTAGAAGACTTAGAAGATAAATTCCTCAGACCTACTCACGAGATAGAGTGGGTCTGCTCTGCTCGAGCAGGGGGAAAAGGAAGCTCACCTCCTCAGCAGCATGGCCCCAAGTGTCCACATACACACCAAAGGAAGTTGGACATACATGTTTCACAAGAAAAGTCTGTGTGGTACTGGCGATATCTTTGTTATAGAATAAACATCCTGCTTCAGCCAAATGCAAACTAGCAATCTGTACACAGTCTGAAGAGGTGGTCTTTGTCCCCCACATGAGCAGGTTATAAAGTTTAGCAACTGAAAATGTTTGGCTGATGTTTTAACTCAGCCAATCCACATAAAACAAATAAACAAACCTCAACACCAAAATATTTTGAAGTACTGTTCTCCCCAAAACCAGCCATAGTAGTAACGGGATACAGCAGCCTGAAAGACTGCCCATTTTATGGCACAGTGCATCCTCTCTCAAACTTCTCAGCACATCTTCTCTCAAAGGTTACAGGACTGCTTAGCAAGCAGGGTGACCTGACTACACAGTATGTAAGAGAAGGCAGAAAGAAAAGAATGCAGACATATATTAATGAGTTTTATATGGTGGGGTTTTTTTAGAACAATTTTCTTCTACAGAATTTCTAAAAGTAGTCCCTTTTTTAAAAAAATTTCTAGAATAAGTTATTTTTTCTGTGTGAATAAGTGAAGTCAATTCTCCTCCTACCTGTTGTTTTGTTTCAACTTTATGTGAAAATTACTGTGCCTGTGAAACTCCCTGTTTCAGTAAGAGAAGGCTTCTGGCCCACTTGATCACTGAGGGAAATCAGGACATGAGCAATTGGGCTCAAACCCCAAAAGAAAGTGAAAAGAATAACTCAAGATATAAACAAACTGTATGTTTTTTGTGGGCTTGGCTCACAATGTGTGTGATGGGCAATGGACCATCTTTTACCGTCCTGTTATTTAGACAGCACTGATGATACTGGGTCAGTCTTGCCTGAGACCTGGGATGAGCTCCTTGGTAGCCCTTCAGTCCCAATGCCAAGACTGAGTGCTTACCCAAGTCTTCCTGCAGAAGCCTCCCCACAGAGGCTGGCTAGAGATGCCCACCCTCACCTCAGTCCCAAGGGTGAGCTGGAGCCACAGCCTCTGCCAAACAGATGCTTGCAGGCACTGCTGAAGAAGCTCAATACAGAAATGGGAAATTTCTACAACTGTGTAGTTTTGCAGATGAAACCAATTTGCTTTTAGTCTGGTGGGAGCTTGATGGCTGGTACCCCTGTACCTCTGCACCTTCCCTGGGTCATTAATCATCTTTGCATCTGAGATGGACTAAGCAATGGATAGTCTGACTTGTTCCTCTGTGCATGAGAGATACAGACATTTACTTTGCTGACCATGATGCATGCACAGTAATCCCTGTGTCACTGGTTTACACCATTAGGCAATATGTTATGTATGGTGTATTTTCTTTAAAATACTTGAAGATAGAGGGTGTAAAGGAGTAGCAGCTCATTCACTGCTTGCCTTTTAGCCTGTGGGACATTCCTTTGCAAGCCCAATAGTCACATATGGCATTTCTAATTTCAGCTACAGTGATATAAAAGGCACAAAGACCAGTTTCCCCTGAAGCCATCAAGATTCCAGGTATTACTCCATGAGGTGTGCCTTTAGTGTAAACTCCGTCAGAGTTTTGTGGGGGATTTTTGCAAGGCTGTAGGAGAACATGAACGAGGGTCATGGACTCTGATCAAGAACAAGCCTAGCAGTTCAAAATAAATCCCTTTACTCACATAATCTTCTATATGAAAAAGGGTGGGGGAAAGCAAGAAAGAAGGAAGGAAAACCTTGTCCATTTTGGCCAATTGGAATAGTTTTCCATATGTTAAAATAAAATATTCATCAAATATAGCTTTTCTGGCACTGGCTCTATCACCAAAGTGAATTTTATTTACATGTCTCAGAGTCCCACTGCAGCCCAGCACGGTTCTGTCTGCCTCAGCTGCAGGCACGTTTCCTCTCCCTGGCTCCGATCCGCATCGCTTCCCTCATTCGAAATGTTAACAGAAGGGACAAAAGAGATGGACTTTCAACTGGTCCTCACCACCGATGTGAACAGCGCTACTGACAGTGCTCGCCAGGTTTTGCTGGCGATAGGTGCCTGATCTAACAGTGCAAAGGGAGCAAAATATTCTGCCTGTTCGGGAGAGCACGAGGCACCCAATCCGCCAGGGAAGCAGAGTTGTGCCCGCCACCCTCCCACACTAAAACGTGACACCCAGCATGTCTGCAAGGGTTTAAAAAACCCCTCCGGGCTGCGGAGGGCCGTGGGGGGTTAATGCGGAGCTGGGTTGCCACAACACTGGAGGCATTCAGAGAAGAGGGCTGCGGTTGCTGCATAGGCACATTTGGCCCAGGTTGCCAAAGAGGCTGTGTGTGTTACTGCAGAGGAGTACACTGCCTGCCACTGTTGGGCTATTAGTATGGAAATGAGGCATGTGTGTGACAGGTGGCCTTACAACCAACACAATTAACTTTCTCCATTAGCTGACGCACTGACAAAACAGATGCAGCATCAATAAGCACCAAAAAACCCACAAACACTGAATAGGAATGACACGTTGCACACCCCTATTATTTATAAGGAGGAACAGCATAATTTCTTTGGGATGCAGTGGTGAGTAGGAAGTGGTTGGGTTTTTTCTCCCCTGATTATGATGTTTGTTTGCTTTCTTAAAATTATCATTTTAATCTTGAACTTTATAGAGGCATTGCTGCGAACTATAAAGATCTCTCAGTGATGCACAGCAGTCTCAGGAAGGTTTGTCACAGCTGTTGGGTAGGAAGAACACAGATCCTTTGATAGGAAATAATTCCAAGTTGCAAAAGTCATCTGACCAGGTTCTGAACTATAGAGAATTGCTTCCCAGCCCTCCAGTACAGCACATTTTAGTTGCCTCTGACAACACTGGTAAGGACAGTTAAGGTGGAGCAGCTGGTCATATCCCTAACATGAGTTAAAGAGCTCGTGGCTCAGCTGAAAACATGGGGTTGGGAAGGAACACTTGGCATATTAGATTGCAGCAGAGGATCATCTCATGTTGGCTTCAAAGAAAATCAGCTTAAATATTGGTTGTTCATAAGAAGTAAAAAAAAGGGGGGATAGTTGGTTTTGGTTTTGATTGTCATGATTTGGTTTTTTTTCTCAGTCAAGCATCTCCTCCTGACAAGGTGTGTCAACCACACTGGGGATTTAAATAAAAGCAGCAACTTGAACTGTCTGAAATGGGGAACTGTAATGTAATAATGAAAATTTGCATAACGGCCTCCTTATGTCAGCTGGTACCTCGTGAAATATTTAAAGATGCACTGAGTAGTATCCTTGGCACATCCAAATTCTCATTGGCCTTTGGCTCCACTGGTCTACACCAGAGTTTTCCCAGGTTAAAGTCACTAAAGATCTCATCCTGTATTATCCAAGTATGAAAATGTCCTGGAACACAGCATCAGCTGTCGGGTTGCCCTGGCAGCACACTAATTCATGGCATATGGATAGCCTCCAATCAGGAGGATGTTTGAGGAGATAGAGCACTCAGTCTGTAAACCAGTCCAGTACTGCCCTGATTAAAACCCACTGACCATCTTTCACTGGCCTACGAAGTGATGGGTGGGAGTCAGCACCACATCACAGACAAGGAACTGCTGTCCTGACTGTGGACATCAGTGCTGGACTGTCTGCAAGTGCCAAGATGAGCTGCATCAAGCTGGTCAACTTCCGCGGTGATGAACTGCTTTCTGGCCATCCGTCTACCTTGCACTATTTTCAAGTGCACAGAGAATTCTGACTGCATTTTACAGCTGCAGATTTGGAGCCAGGCTTTTCTCAGTGGTGTTGAGCAATAGAACAAGAAGCAATGGGCAGAAACAGATGCACAGAATGTTCCACCTGAACCTGAGGAAGAAGTTCTTTACTGTGTGGTGACTGTACACAGATTGTCCAGAGAGATTGCTGTCTTCTTCACTGAAGCTATTCAAGAGCCATCTGGATGCAACTCTGATCCTGCTTGAGCAGGGAGATTGGACCAGATGATCCACTGTACTCTCTTCCAACCTTACCCTGCAAAAGGAGAATAGATCCAGTGGCAGCAAGGCCAGCATCAGGCTGGCCATGGTGGAAAGCATGAAATCATACCTAGAAAGTAGTAGCTCTCTCTCCATAATAATTACATGAGCTATTAATTTTTTTATTTTGTGTGGCGCCTTGGGATACATGCCATGGAAGACCCTGCTATTAAAGCATACTTTAATTGATTGAATTATGGGACATCCAAAGCACAAAACCCCTGCTAATCTAATTAGATGCCCTAGGTTATACATTTTCTTCTCCCTTCACTGTAAAGCCGATTTCCAGCTCTGGTGTGAAGGTGTCTGCACTGTCAAGCTTCACTCCAAGGACCTTGCTCCATAACCCAAGCCACATAAAGCTGGGTGGACTTTCCCATCCCACTCATCCAGCTGACCACCTAATGGATCTCAACATGTAGGTGTTAATGAGGTGGTGTGAATGAAGTTGTCTCCATGGAGGGGGATGTGGAATGGTGTGAATGTGGGTTGTTCTTAATGGGAAATTCCCATTTCACTGCCTCTCTGTGACTAAGGAATGCAGCTAAGGTGATTGACAGACAGACAGCCTCTTGACTCAGGTCAGGGGGCTTCTTCCACTTTGGCTGTGATTTGGATGGAATGACTGAGTTATGGATAATACAACTGAAATTTCCTGGTTCTCCCTGTTCCCTCTTGGGGAGCACTGTCTGAAAGGTTCATGGAGCATTGTTCCATCTCCTGGGTTTTGCCAGTTTTATAGCTATGATTTATTTGTGCATGATTTATTTGAGGCTAAAAGCAAGATTTTTAGAAGGAAAGGAGGATTTTTAGAAAGTATGACAAAACAAAGAAAGGGACTTTTTTTCTGGTGTTAATTACATCCATTTGGCAATGCAAGTAGATAGCCACTTGTTCACATGCACTTGTGGAAACATGCATTTCAGTAAATGTTCTTAGAAAAGCAAAGAAGAGGAGTGGCTAGGATGTTCAGCATCCACTCAAAAATAATAGTTCCCATATTTGTTCAAATGGAATAATAGATTTTCCTAAATAGCTTTTTGCTTGCTTTTCTTCATCCTAAAGGTGCCCTTTTGTTTGATTTTGAAGAAGTCTGAGACACTTTTTGAATAATTATCAAGCCAAGTCAAAAGGAGGTTTGTGGATGTAGGTGGGTTTGTATGTGAATATAGCTGTCTGCTTCCATACTTATTTATGTATCTAAAACTGTTCTTTTCCCATTTTAAAGTATTAAGTCAGAATTTTTTTTGGCATCAAACTAGAATGCACCAATGTGTTCTGGCTATTCACACAATTACATAATAAGTGACAGGAGTTCTTAGCTTGAACTTAGTCATTCTTATTAAACCTGCCTCTGTGTTTTTGACTAGGGAAGCAGCTGGTTATTCAAAATAAGGCCTTTTCTCACAGGTATTTTAAAATGTCAAAAAAAATTTTTAAGCTTCTCTGTTTCTTAGAGCTCTTATTTAACCTAGTGAACTTCCTGCCTCTATATAGTGTTGAGTTTTTACCTGGTGAGGATCTAAATCATAACAAAAGACATTTTCAGGACATCTCTTCAGACGTGGCTTGTTGGCATGACAAGATGAGTCACAGGAACCTCAAAAAACTCTCTACATCCTAATTTGTTTGCTTTTGTTACAAACTGATTCCAAGAAGATGGTTATTATGAGGGGGCTGGAAGACTTCTTTTCCTCTTTCAACATTTCCTTGTGTGTGATTTTTTTCTTTCAATACTAAGAAGTAGAAGAGGGAACAGAATCCTAGACTTCAAGAAACTAATGGTTTTCAGATCCCTCTGAGAAATATTAGATCTTGGTAATCTCTTGAAAATATCATCAGAGAGGTGCTGCCCTAAAGGTGCACTTCAGTAGATTGACAAGGGGGTGGAAAATTGCCATAGGTCTAAGGGAGACAGTGGACCTTCTGTAGGAGCAGTTTGCAACCAGACAGGATGCCTAAAGCCTCTTAAATGGATTAGATGCTTGTGTGTAGGCAATAGCATTGCATCTTTTAGTCACAGCAAGAGTCATGAGATTGTAAGAAGTAGGGCTACAAATCCTGAGCTTAACCTATTAATATTAAATGTAGACTTAGTTTTTGACAAAAGACAGTAAAACAAAGGGGTTGAATCACAGCCATAGTGAAGATTACCCTTAAGATAAAAGCTCTAGGCATTTTTTTCCAATGTGAGATGGATTAGAATAAATAACAGACAAATATTATCTCTTAATACTTGCCACAGGAAAATATGTTCAAAGGAAACTTCTTCAATTGCATTTAGCTGTGGAACTCCTTGCTACAGGATGGTGGGGGTACCAGGAATTTACTTGAGCTCAGAAACCAGCTGGACAAATTCATGGAAGAAAAAACTATCAAAGGCTATTATGCCATTGTACTAGGAAACACAAGAAAGTCACTTTTGTTCAAAATCTCCTACAGCAGCACAGAACTGTGCACCAAAGGGAGTATTGCATTTCTGCTCTTTGATCCTTCTCTGTGCATCAGCTCTTGGTGACTCTTGAAGCTGTATTCTGACATAGATGGATTTGGGGGCTCACCCAGGATGCCCATAATTATGATTTTGGGCTGCCTTTCACCATGCTTAGATCATATTGGATCTTATTGTGCATGAAATGTTTGAGGCTTATTTCTAAATTCAGAGTTCCTTTGAAAAAAGAGGTAAAAAAGGGGGTCTGTGATGCAATTCATTTACAAATGTGCAGAACTGTTATCTCTCTCAAAGACCTCATTATGAATGGTGGTTGTCTTGAAGCTGCATTTATTTAAATCTCAATTAATTTAAGCTGCATTTTGTTATAATAATTGATCATTTGCAACTCCAGAATCAGAAAGTTATTGGTTGATGCAGTCACTCCTCTTCAATTATGATTGCTTCTTTGGAAATGATTGCAAGGAGAAAAAGCCAGTATACCTGTTCCTTTTCCATTATAATTTTATATATATATGTGTGTGTATATATATACACACATATATAAAATTAGACAATTATATATTAAATATTATAGTTTATATATATTTAAAATATTACATATGTACGTATGTATATGTATATATGCACATATGACAAGTTTATATATGTAATATTTTAAACAATATATCTAATATAAAATTTTAAGTTTATAACATGGTAAGATTACGAGGCTATAAAACTAGTCCTTACTGAAGTCCTTTCAGGTACAGCAGTACAGGATTTGGACAGAAGATGATGGGAAAGATCCATCTGATGGTAGGAAGATGGTGGTGGATGTGCTCCTTTCTTGAGAGATCTTTTGTGGAAAAGTGCAAAAGCTGAAAAATTGCTGAGCCCGAGCTGGCAAACTGACTGCAAGCCTAATGCAAAGCCTATCGGGGTCAGCTGAAGCTTGAGGTAGCACAGCTTTGTGAGGGGTATTTGCTGGACTGGGACAAAAACTGCTCCAAGCCATTTTCTATCATGAACATGAGGGAAGGATTTTGTTCACTTTGGAGCCTCTAATTCCTCCTCTCTCACTGTTTATACCTTCTCTGAGACTGTGGGACAGTGGCTTGGATTTACAGTATCTATGGCTGAGCTATAAAACACATATCTGTGCACTCAGAGTACCCAAGGCTTTCTTTCCTGCCATGTGAAATAAAAGGCCTGCTTAAAGGCGGAAAGCTGGGGGAAGCAAATGGAACTAATGGGAAAGGTGCATCAGTGTGACCTAACTCCACTGGTTTAACAAGGCTAAAAATGCATGACTCAATTACACAAGAGTTAGCTAATGAGGAATGGGGAAGATGTTACAGTTTAAAACAAATGGCTACTAAATGAATTGGGTGCTGCCTTTCAAATCTTTGCCATTCAACAAAAACCTGGCAAGACATTTTCTTCACAGGATATGAATCATCCGAGATAAAAAAAGCAAGACTAGGGCCACCTACATTCAGAGTTTGTACAGTATGACCTTAAGGCCCAACATCTACCAGAAGTTGAGTAGCAAAAGGCCAAGCTCCAAAGAATAAAAGGGCTTACATCAGTATTAAATAATTCTTTCTTAGAGATGCAAATTTCTAATTAGTTACTGTGGAAACTGTAGAGGCCTGGAAGTAAGCCCTGCACAATGAGAATGAGAGTTTACTTTTTTGATTTACTGCAGGGCTGCAGTAGTTGAGGGAGGGCTGAGAGGGGGAAATAAATTCATTGCTTTTAACATGACAACAGAATAAAGTGCAACAGAAGAAGTGACTTTGTTTTGTGCGCTGCTGCTGCTGCTGCAACAGATCCCTGAGGAGCTTTATGTGACATAGGCTCACTTAAAACATCTCTCAAGGCATTGTAAAATGCTTTGTTTACAAACAAGTGACTTTCTCAACACCCTCACTTGTTACATCTCTGACAAAGCCTTTGGAGGGTGTTTTTCAAAGCCAGCAGGAGACTGGGGTGCCTTCTGTTGGTTAGGTGACCAAACTGAGGTACCCAAATTTCAAAGTATACCACTACTGAAAATCAGAGTGCCCTAACCCGACCTATGCTGAGCACCAAAAATATTTTGTTGGAAATACTTTTAGGATCCTGAATGTAGAGTAGAAATGATTGGTTATGTAGTTCTTTGCCTTCTTGTCTTTATTTCTGTTTTACTTTACTTCTAATTATTTGGGAGGTGCAATACTTCTTTTCGGCTCCACCTGTCTGAGCCTTCCACTGGCATCAGGTGATTTGCCATCTGCCCAAGGAGCTGTCAGGATGAAGGAGACTGAAAGCACCAGTCTGCTTTGTAGATGGACCACAGCCAAAACAAAGGATTGGTGCATTGCTGCTTGTTAGTAACTGCGGAAGGCTAGCTTGGTGTGATTCAGCAAAAACAGGAATACTAGTTCAGCCAGAATAGGGAAAGCATCTTTCCTCTTAGCAGGTCACAGAATTAATTTAATTTGTACTATGCTTGTTTTAGCTCTATTTCCATCCTGATAAGCCCCAGATATTTCTGAAGCAAGAAACCACTTATGCCCAAATAATAGGAGGCTGCCATTTTTTTTTTTTCAAACATTTCAAATGCTAAAAGCTTACAGATAGCACAGAGAAGGAAAATCAGAAAGCTAATAATTGCAACACTCTGATTTTACCATGGGAAACTAAGAAAAGCTAGAAATACTTTAAACTGGTACATAATCTTTATGAGCATGATTCTAGATCAGCATCAGTGCAGAATTTCAGAACATAGCCTGAGCTGTTGCTGCTTAACACTTTGTTCTTATGAAGTCCATGTCAGAGGCTGGAGTTTATTATGCTCAGTCCTCTTTAGCATCCTTAACCTTTGTAGGTAATGCAGGAGTTGAAGTTATCCAGGTGTGCCCTTAGTATTTTGAATAGGGATTGGGCTGAGCATCATCTTCTCTTGTCCCGTTATCACCTCACGCCCACGTTTGATGCTGAATCAATTTTTAGCAGTGACCTTAGCTGTCCAAGCCCTTCCCTGAACTGTATAATTAGCCATTCATAGTAGGACACAGAGAGCACTCTTCTGCACATCTGAGTTACCTGTAACTCTAATGAAAGTCTCTGAATAGCTCTTTTTAATGCTTCCTGTGGGTGACTCCTCCCAGCAGTTTGGTTATTACCCTGGCGTCCTGGCCAGCCTTCCCTAATGACTTGTTTTCATCTGATTCTCACTGCCCCTCAGAGCTGCACCCAGAATTATCTGTCAATCCCTGATCTGCTGCCAGGGAAGAAGTATTTTAATAGCACTTGTTTTCTTTGCTACTTCTGTATAAAGTACTTTCTTTAATATTTTTCTACTTTCTCATGTAGGGGGTTGAATTTTCTCTTTAGCAAAGTACTGAGTCAGTCACACAGCCTCTTCTGAAGTTAATAAACAAGAAAGGATCACAATTTGAGTTCCTCCAGAAGTGAAAATCTGTCTTGGAGAAATTTTTTAGTTGATACAAAAGTTGAGAAATCTGCAAAGAAGGACTTTTCCTGCACACTTTAACTCCTCCAGAGCTTTGAAGAGCTGGCACCATCTGAAGTGTGCTGACAATTCCTGCACCAATATTACCAGAGAATAATCTCATCAAACCTCCTCACAGATTATGAGCCATAAAGTTCTTATCTTCACAGAGACATTCCTGATAACTTTTTCCTGGCTGCTGCCCTTTACATAAGCATGTGGCTCAGATTGTATAGTAATCAAGCAGTGTAACAGTAGTGCTTTTACCTTTTCTCCTTAACTAAAAATAAAATAGTGTTCATAGCTGAACAGTTGGTGCACAAATAGCCTCAAGGACACCTGATAAATCATGTTATTCACCTATTTTTATCTTTGATACAAGGATTACTATATACAGTTTGAAATACATTTGCATTTCAAATGCCACAGAAACTATAAAACTCTCACCATTAGTTCTATCCCAGAAATTATTTGTAAGGAATTGGTTTAAAGTAGTCCATAAAGATATTTTTCATCCCATTCTGCTGATTCAGCTTCATTGATATTTTTTCAGAGTTTGTTCAGCATTCAAATTCAAAACATTGCTGATGATATGAAAGTCTCTGACTAGCTGATGTCCTGCTTCCTCCAAATCCAGAGCTCCCAAAGTGCTCAGATCCTCATCAGCTCATTTGGATGACTGGCTGGGAGCCAGAAAGCCTTGCTATCTTTAGCTTTCATCTTCTTCTGGCTTCTTACACAGTCCAGAATGTCAAGATTCATGGTACCAGGGTGTCCATCAGATGGATTACCCAGGAGCCGAGATTTGATTCCCTTTTGTCTCCTATTGGAACAAAACCTAGATATGAAACTCCCCATGAAATGAGGTTACTTTTCTCTGACAAGTTCTGCTCCAAAAAACCTGACAATATAGTTTTCCAAGGCTTATGGGAACTTTGGGAAATAAATCTTTTAATTCTTCCTAGACTGATGTGAGAAATAGTTTATTGAATCATTTCTACTGAGAAATTACAGGGAAAGAGAAGAAAGGAGCAAGGAAGTAGTATAACTAAAACTCCAGGGTTGTGGCCTGACAAATTAAAATTTAGTCTGCTTTCTAAAAATGGGCTGGAGACATTTTATTTGAAACAGTCTTAAAACATTACTGTCCCTGAATACTTGGGGAGGTGGGGGTGGAGTCCATACAAGAAGAGAGGATCATTCCTCTCACAATGCTAATGGCTTTACTAGGACTGTAGAGAGTGATTACGAATAAAACAACATTTCAATCCATTTTCCTAAGGAGCCTTCACTTAAAGAACCAAAAAAAAAATAAACCAAGACAGTAAAACTCTGAGAAAACAAAGGATGGGAACTGCCAGCCTGTGAAGTCCTAATGCTCATTATATCTGGTGCATGTTTAGCTTGTAGGGAGGGTTTGGGAAGGAAAGTAATTCAAGCAAACCAACCTGGGCCATCTTTTCATTCTTTGTTATGCACTGCTGTTGTTACCTTTAGAAATCCAGCAGTGGGGCTGGTTGTGTCCTGTTTTAGTGCCCTTCGTAAAGCATTCCCTTTTCACCAGCTCCGATGGCCCCATTGGAGTGGCCATGACAATGGATGTTCATTTTACCGCTATAAAAGGGTTTAATGATTAAAAGGCCACACCATTGCACTCAGCCACAAAACTCATTCTTCCACTTCTGTGGAGCCCTTTGATTCAAAATGTTCTTTTGACAGGATCAAGAGTGGTTTTCATTCTGTCGGGCAGCAGAAACATCTGCATTTTTTATCCTCTGCCTCCTCCTCAGTGCACATAGTTAATGTGTAATTAATGAAACATCCCTTCTCGGAGTGGCACACAATCAGGGTAGGTCTCCCACCAACCTCGCTCCAGCTCCAGTAAAGCAGGTTTGCTTTTATATCCTTGTACTCTCATTCAACAGTAGTAATAAACCCAGTTCCAGGCTTATCTAGCCAGCTTACATCTTAATCTTTCTTTTTCCTCCCCCCTTCTCTCTCTCTGTCTCCTCAGGGAAAAGGGATGAAAAAAAAAAGAACTTCTCTTTCTTTTGGGTTATCCGAGCACATTGGGAGGGGGGAACCAAACACACCGCAACATTCAAAGCAAAATAGAGAGAACAAGGAGTCTAGGGAAAAAGTCCCCTCCTCCCTCCTTTCCCTGGAAGAAAAAATAAAGACCTTGGTAAGTAGTCAAGCAAGCTGAAAAGGCAGTTACAGAGGAAGGATTTCTAAGCCCTATAGGGTAGGGCCTTCAAGAGTAGGGAAGTTCTTGCTCTCATTAGTCCAATCGATCTGAAATCTAACACATAACGTGTCAGAAAACTGCTACATCCTCCTATACAGGAGTAGCCTCTTCATTTGCTCTTCCATTTGTAGAATCTGAAGGGCCAAAGTGTGCTTGAGAAATACAATATTAATGCCCAAGTACTGTCAAGTCTAAAGCTACAGTGACTGATGACTGTTTTGCAATTGTATTTACTTACATAAGCCTTGTATTCATTTGTTTAATCTTTGCTAAGTTTGCCATGAATGACTGTGTAGAATAATGGAGAAATGTAACTCTAGCACTTGTTCCATTCTAATAACACCTCAGCAACACTGGATGGGTTCTAAGTGATGAAAATTGACTCAGATGGGTCATGGTCCACCAGCAGCTCCCAGGTTCGTTCTCAGAGCCCCATTTACGCAGCAGATCTAAAGAGCATTGCACCGTGAGTGAGTTGCCATAAAGAGCTTTCCTACAGAAATACACAACAAGGCAAAGGCAAGTAACAGACCAAAAGGAGCAATATGTGGGCCCTATGTTAATCCTACCTGCAATAAAGTAGAGTATCTGTAAAGTTCAGGAGATGAAAGCCACATGGGGAAGCAAACCCATCACTCACTTGGCTGTGAAGATGTGACCCTTAATGTCCTGTGCCTGGCCTCTTTTGGTTCTCAAAGAGGAAGTGATTCCCAAAGATTTCATTTTGAGCTAAAGGCTCAGCTGCAAATGTAGTAGGGAGAGAGAAGTATC
Source organism: Aphelocoma coerulescens (assembly GCF_041296385.1). NCBI lineage: Eukaryota > Metazoa > Chordata > Aves > Passeriformes > Corvidae > Aphelocoma > Aphelocoma coerulescens. The sequence continues at coordinate 60,215,014 of NC_091016.1, read as the reverse complement.
AAAGAAAATTAGCTAACTAAGAAATTCACTTCTGAATGAAGTCTGTATCATGCCAATCTGCTTAAAAACTCAGGCCAAAAACAGAAAGTAGATTTGCCTTGAAGAAAAAGTTCAGAGGGAAATCATAATATTCCCTCATCCCTTGATGCTCTTGCAAAGTTGGGCTTCCTCCTGTCCAAGGATTTTGCCCACCCAGAGGAGGTGGAAGCCACAGATGCAAGCCATTCTTTCTATTCATAGGAAACACACCTTTGCTTCACAGTTTTTAGGACTGTGTCCTAGTTGTCCAACTCCACTCTCAGTAGGAAATTGTATCTATTGTTCATGTATCTGTTAAATGAGCAAAGTTCACAGGTAAAAATTAGAGCACACTGAAGATGTTTTGGCCCCCTTCTGAATTAGTCTGATTGGAAGCTTCCCCCCTCCTGCACTTGAGGAAGAAAGCAGATTTCTCCCCAGAAGTCTGCATGTTGTTCCTTTTATTGTCCTGGTTTCAAAGAGCTGAAACTGAGTGCATAAAGCATCACCCACTTTTGTACAGTACACTTAATCTTAAAATTTACTACTGTTCCAATAAAATAAGATTAATGTAGGAAACAGTTGCAAATATGTAATGCTGCAAATACTGTCTCTGTTTTTTGGAACTGTAGCTAGAAGGAAGACTTGCCTATGAATTCAAGGACCTGATAAAAATTTGGTACAAAAATACCCATCCAGGGTGGTACACAACAGATGTGGTTCTTGTGCCAGTCCACTTCTGAGCAACCCCCAAGAGATCAGCAAACTTACTCTGTTCCATCCATGTGCACATATACAGCAAAAATCTGTTTTCAGTCTGACACTTACTTTAATACAGACTCTGTCACTGTCAGGTGTTATTTGTCTACAAAAAGGAAGAATCAAGATTTGAAGCAGGGCAAGGATAACAAGCATCTTGCAACACAACATTTTGGGCCAAATTCCACATGCACAGCTCCCACTGAGATCCAAATATGGGCAACATTTGTTTCCAGATTGAGCACAGAATGTGTCTCTATTGTTATTGAAATGAAAAAGGGCATGAGCTTTTGAACATTATTCCATTGGTCAGACAGGCCAGCTCAACGTATGTCCAGTGATCAGAAATAATTTTGCTAAACCACTTATTTTCTGTTTTCACAAAGGTGCATGCTGAAACATAAGGCATTGGAGATAGTGGACGGATAAAAACAGACAAATCTGCTGTGGGTAAACTTTACTCAAGACTGTTGGCTGCAGCCATGCTTAAATAAATGGCTTCTTACTTCTTGTAAAAGAAGTGTGTCCTTCTCATCACATGCTACAGGAAGGCTGGTGTGTTGGGAGGGCCTGGGACAATTGCAACAGTCACTGAGCTGCACTGTGATACATTTGAATTCTGGCCAGAATCTGGGAAGTTCACATTAGCTTGCCAGACCATTCAGAGAAAATGGGCTTCAAAGAGAACTTTTTACCCTTGATTCCAAAGTGTAAGTGAGTATGGAAAGAGTATAATGTTTGCTGTTGGGATTAGCCCCCTACCGCGTCAGCCACATATGAGTGCACTGAAAATTGGCGGCATGTAGGGGGAAGCCTCTCAGCTCACTGCAGCTGAGCTAAAGCCAGGGTAGATTTCCAAGCACCAAAGCAGAAGGTGTGTGAACCTCATTATCATCTCCTAGCACAGAAAAGAAACAAAGCAGAAATCACACTGAAAGGAATGGAAACCAAAGACCATGTAAGATGGGAAAACATTCTTTATTTTAAATAGTATACGAAAACCTTCAGTAATATTGAGGGACTGCTTAGAAGGACTTGTTGCACAGCAACGTACAAAGCAATGAGTTACAATTTATGTTGTAAAGAAAAAGATAATTCTGATTAAAATTATATTAGAGGATTTTTTCTGTTCCATGAAGACATAATAGGATAAAGATTCTCCTTTATTAGATGGCCAGCACTCTCCTCAGTTTAGAAAGGACTGGTGTCATGCTGCACCAGTTTTTGCTCATGCAGACTATTCAAGCGTAACACAGATCAAAGAGTCACTCTACCCAGTATGATCTCAAGGTTCTTCCCTCATTTCTAGCTTCTCTCTTATGTCCCTTTCTTGACCCAGAAGTTTCTACAGGAGCATTTTGTAGCTCGTACTCTTAAGAACCAATTTTGACTTCTTGGAGTATCGGCCAGAGAGAAAGCTCTATCTGCACAAGGAATAAGGTGCTCACCCTTGGCATTGTTATGCTGCTGGTTCAGTGATTTCCCTCACTGTGCTATCCGCAGCCCCACAGTGAGAGGTCTAAATTCTTCAAACCAGGCCTGGGGAAGAGCTATGCACCACAGACCAAGCTGAACAACAGCCAGCATGCTGAACAAAAATGTGCCTGAAATGGCTTTGCCACAGTGCTGAGAGAGGCTGAACTAGGCACCTCACACCCTCCTCCATGTTCGTGGGAGACTGCAGAGACACATATTTCAGATACCAAGTTTCACACCCAGAGCCATGAAATGGAAACCAATTTCCCCAAAGAACTGAGGATGGCCAAGAGAAACATAACCTAGACACATTAACAGAAGTGACAGGGAGCTGAACACTGGGCAGCAAAATGGGAGCAGCAGCAAAGGAGAGAGAAGGGAGAATGCTGTCCTGCCTCCCTTTGGCAGTACTGGGAGAGGAAGGATCCAATGCAGTGCAGTAAGACAGGAGGACATAAACTAGTTGCAAGGAAGGAAATTGTTGAGGACTGATTTCAGTATATGTGGATTCAGTATCACAGACTGAACTTTTTATTTTTTATTCTAAGCTCCCAATTGACAGTAATAAAAACCTCCAAATGAAACTTTGTCAAAAGGGTAGAAACTGTTGGGCCATGTCAGCTGACCACAAATGAAAGCATCTTAACATTGCCATCTCACCTATGAGTATTCAAAAAATTGTTTTCAAAATACTCTGTTTAAATATGGACCTAAGTAATGCTTAGTTTTCAGAATAAGTAACAGCTATCTCCCCAAACCTCATGCTGGGTGCCTAGGTCATGCCACTTTGGATAAAAGCAGAGGTTGAAAAATTCATTCATATATTGAGAGTTATTAAGGAACAGAATTTTGTCTGGGTAGGACAAAAGGGGAAGGAAACGATATCTTGAATCAGTAAACTGAGACTGTGATACATATTGTGTCAGTGCTGTTTAAACCACCTCTAACTGTCCTCCTCGTTTCCTTTATACCTCTACTTCCATTCCCATCTGTCCCCTCCTGTGTTAGCACAAAGAGTTTTTTAGCACTGTGGTAAACGAAGACATTAACTAATCTGATTGAAAAATAATCCAGAAAAAATATAACAATGTTTTATTATCACCCAGATCAGTTCCTTGATATGTTTTGCTGTAGAGGTCATGAGAACAGCTGCAGTAGCATAGAGGAGGATGTGATGCAGGAAAAAGAATCAAATAAAGCAGGACTGATGCCAAAAAATGGCTCACATAACCACAGCCTGAAGAACAACATTGTATAAAACCAGATTTAAGGAAAACGTAAAATTGCATACCAGGGATGTGCACCTGACCTTCTCCACTTGCTTGAGTGGAGATATATATGCCACATACTCGTAAGATAAATTTGAAATAATATATATACTTCTAAATCAAGAGGTAGTCATATTACACAGCACTACTGCAGGCTCCATTGCTTGCCTGAACCTCTCATGGATTCATGACCATTGTTGGTATTTCTCAGCCTTTATCTGATATCTTCTGCTTTACTGTTCTGTGTCCAGAACTGTCAGCTCTAAAGTAATCACACTGTGTTTTCAGATGATCTTTAGTTCCATATGACATGGTTTCCTTAATGTAAAGAACAGGGAACTGATTGCTCAATTCAGCATAGTTGTTTGCTGGATGCAGACAAACTCTTGCTACTGTGACAAACTGCTACTGCTTCCACTAATGCAGGTGCAGCAACCTGGTTTACTGTTTTTTTGCAATTACAAACCTTACAGACCTTTTAGGAATGTCTATTGTGCAAGGACAGAAGGAACAGCTATAACTCCAAGGTTATAATCAATTTTAAAAGAGAAACCAGGGAAAGGAGGAGGCAAATAGAGACTAAACTGATTACAAACAGACCTAGAAACAATAATTTTTAGATACAAGCTTTTCTAGCAGGACTGAGAAGAATAGCTTGCTTCAAACACAGCACTGATTTGATTGTCCTATCCCACTTGTGCCCAGTGTAAGCATGCCCTTGAAATGGATACAGCTGTAAGGTTCATTTTGCTATCTGGGTTCAAAGGCCTGATTTAATAGTGCTTCTTTTTTTAATATCTAAATGCCTGTATGCTCATTTACAATGTTGATTGCCTTTTCTTGATGGTTTGGCTTCAGAAACATGCTGTGGAATTTAAATTCTTCCCCCTCCCATGCTAATGTTGGCATTATTTGTGTGTAAACACATTACATGGGATAGCAGAAATGTAAATGAGATTTCAATGTTGAGTTGATTTATAAACAGCCAGTCTCCTAATTTATTGAAGTTGTCTTTGTGTCGTTTGCACATGATTAGCAGCATATACCATACATAGGGTGCCCTTCTGTAACATGTTCAGAAAAAAGAATTGCAAACTGTATACCATTATAACACCAAATGAAGATCTTATTGAGCTTCAAGATGCTTTGAAACATGTAGTTACTAACTTAACTCTGCCTGTGAACTTGTCCTCATTAACTCCATAATTAGCAAGATCATGTTTGATCTTGGAGTTCATTAGACATTGCAGCTGGAAGATTGTTTCAGTTTTAACACATCAGAATAGACAATTAAAGTGATAATAAAGAATCAATATCACTTCCCTGTTTCTTAGATTTTTTTCAAGGTTGCAGTGTGCCTAATTAAACCTGGTTTGAAACAGTGAAAAAGTAAAAAGTAATGTGGTCATATTTATTTTGGTTTAACAGGCTATTTAAAAGGCTGTTTGAAATGTGTCCTGGGAAATAGTTTCTACCCACATGATGAGTAAATAGTTGGGATTATTTCAGATTCAGGGGCTGACTTAACTGAAGACTTGAGCAGATATTATTCTCATGTGCTTTCTATTGTCTGTGCCACATGCAAGTCCCTTTCCCTCTTTTTACTTTGTGACTGGACCCAACCTTATACTTCACATCACCTGATGCTCCAGAAAAAAGAGACAACTTTTTCAGGTCAAGTTACTTGTATGTCCCTGGCTTTTCCACAACATAGGCTCAACTGGTCATTAAGTTCACTTTCCAGAACAGCAGCCTGATTCTCCAGTGCATCAGGATATCCTTATGCAAGACAGCTGTAAAAGTCACCTAATGGTGAGAGTGTCTGTGGTAGAGCCAAGTCTGAATTCACACCATTAAGGGGCTCCTTCCCCCTCTGCTGTCCCCAGGAGACAGAGTGGGATCCTCAAACACACAGGTGGTTCTCTACTTGTTATCACAGCCTAGAATGCAGTATAAACTAGAGGAATAAAAGAGTGGTCTGAGCACAGAAACCTCATGTTCAGGTGGACCTGATTCTGTTTTCTGCCTGTCTCCTGTGTGGTAACTGAACTGTAATACATTTCTGTGCTTCTCTTTTCCAGTGTCAGAGTGAGGCTTTTAGACTTAAAACCAGAAGAACATGTAGGAAACCTCCATGAAATTTTCTATTTAATGAAATGCAATAACATTCTAAACAAGATTAGTGAGAGTCAACATCCTCCTTCTACTTACATATTTTTACTTCAATTCTTCATCATTCTCATTTAATAAGCACAGTTAACTGAAAACATGAATCATGTCACTGAGGGAGAAATGGATAATGAAGGACCACTGAAGCACTAATCCAACTAATCTTGCCTTTGGCTCTTGAATTTGTGTAGATCCCAACAGTAAATACTAAGTTCCAAATTCACCCAATTGATTTCAGTGGCCTACAGGGTGCCACATCTTTTCATTTTGTTTGCAATCATTTGAAACTAAATTCTTTTAAAAGATATTAATGCTTCATTGCTTTAAACTGAAACAGATTCTAATAATTGGCATTTGGTGCAGATTATAGAAATAGGGTCAGATCCCTTGTTGGTGTGAGTCCATCAAATAGAATGACAATGAGAATCCTAGCCTATGTATCCTGGATATAATGCCCTTGATATATGGCAGAATTAGGGAAAAAAAATTGCCAGTGTCCAAAAATTGATGTGCCAAGGTGACAACAGACAAGCAACAGACAACAGACAAGCAACATCTAGGCTTGATTTTGTTCTCTGTGGCACATTTCTGTGCCTATGCTGCAGATTTTGGTTGCAAATGAGGACTAGTCCACTGGCATCAGCCCACTCCCTTGCACAGCTACACGACAGGCTGAGGCTGATCCGGCCATACCTGCATTGTCCTACCTTATGGGTCACCCCCAGGCATGACCCTTGCCAACCAGCATTTGAAGCACTTGTAGAAGGACCTTGTCTTTCAAGATATCTTGTCCTGACATCAGCTGTGTCTCATGTGCCATATTTCCACTGCCCTGTACAACACTGGGTTGCCTTGGCTTGGCATGACATAGATACTGACCTCGCTTGCAGCTTTACCGACTATCGCCTCGTAACAAATAGGCTTTTGGTGGGAGCTGCACTGCTCCTTCAGGGGCACGGCTCAGCTAGATGGGCAGAGTGACTAGATGAAGACTGGGAGCACAGGCAGCATCATAAAAATTTTGTCCAGATGCAATCCTCCAAAATTGCCTGTGCTGACGTGTCAAGGACACCTGTTTCTTACAGGCCCCACTGCCACCTCTCTGCGCAGGCCGAGGCTGTGGAGAGCACTGGGTCCTGTTCAAAATGGAACAGACGGGTCTCAGGGGGAGGCAACGTCATCCACAGCAGCTGAGGGTCATCATGGCACCACATGTGCTGGAGCATGAGTAAGGCCGAAGGCCTTGAAGTGGCCATGGTCATGCCATGAAGTGGCCATCTGGCTACCGCATGGCTGCAGCTTCCAGCCAGCAAGAAGAACCCCTGTGGACAGCTTCTTCTTGAGGGCACCTCAGCAATATGGACACGGAACACTTGCTGCCTCTGGACTCAGGGCCTGGAGACAGTCTGGGATCCATCACAGCTCTCAGCACTGACAGAAAAAATGTCACCCTTGCTTTGCCCATAAAATGCTTGGTGTCATGAGGGAGACAACTCCACAGGCACCCCCTTGGGCCACAGAGCTCTTTAATACAAATGAAGCTTCGCTACGGACAAATTGTTTTCCTTCTCTTCCCTCTCTGGGAAGTCTGAAGTAGGGAACAAGTATGCCAATGTGCCCTGGCTCTGCGGATTGTCTCTGCCCTGAAGGGCTGTACTCTCCCAGGTCCCCTTCTCCTACTAGGCTGCAGGCAGAGCAGCACTGCTGGAGTTTGAGGAGGTTGTCAGTGCAATATCAACAGTGTCCCTTGCATGCCAAGACTAGTTCTCCACATGAACAGTGTTTCCGTGGCCAGCAGCAGGGTCAAGTCCACAGAACTGCACCAGTACTAGGCTTAGACAGAGTTTTATTCTCACTTCATTTTATCCTATGTGTTCTCTGATGCACGTTGCAAAACTCTTTCCTGGGCTGTTTCCTGCTAATGAAGTGATTTTAGTGCATTGTGGGTTTTGGCTTAGCATGTTTCCAAGAGGCAATCTTATTGCTTTAGCTATGCAAAGTTAAAGATCTATCCTCATTTTCTGTCCCTGTGACATTCAGGAGGTTCATGTGCAAGAAAAAAAAATGGACTTGCAATCCCCAGGCTGATTTTGGGATGGTTTATACTATCTCTAAACAGCAGGTTAATTTCAGTTGACACTTATTTATGAAAGCACAAAGTCTGGTGAGGTAATAAAAAAGTCAACTCCAAGAGAATATATAGCCTTAGATTTTCTTACCTAACATGGTTTTATTTAGAGATTTATTGAGCAAAATAAAGATTTGCCTGGCAAATAATGTTATCAATTGCTCCATATTTTAAAATCTTTTGAAAGCGCATACAAAAACCAGATTAATTTCCTTGTACACGATCTACTGTGGGGTATAAACACATTTTATTCAGTGACTAGCCAAGAAAATGTAAATTAGCTGCCTGACATTTGGGAAATTCGTGTGGCTGAATTATATGACTTGTATATTTGGAAAACCCATAGGGTTTGTTAGTATCCAGGTGGATGTTAATTTTAAATAACAGCCTGGTCAGATGCTGAGGTTTCAGTGTTGAATCAAAGACACGGAATCTTCTGCCGTCTCTATCCTTTTACCTATGTAAAGTTAGATTTGTTGCCTGAAATCAGTTTTCAGAGAGGCTGACTGAATAACACATCTGGTCACTTGCAAGCTGAGTCCGTCTCTGCTGCCCGGTCACTGTTCGGCAGAGATCTGCTTACGCGGCCCACTTCTCACATCCGCGCAGGGTAAGAGGATCCCTCCCCAAGACAGACCCAGGGCCGCTGACTGGGTACACGATCCCGGCTCCTCTCCCCATCTTTGTGGCCAGGGAAGGATGGAGTGATAGTGCACTGTTCCCTACAAAAATCTGCCATTCAGTGGGGCGAGGTCGGGAAATAATGAAGTCAGCACATTAGTGCCTTGCCTGCTGAGCTCACTCTGTTGAAAGCTGCCGGTGGGTGAATTTCCCAGCGTTTGGAAACTTTGTCTCAGTTCTGCGGGTTTGCTCAAGTGTGCGATGGCTGTTTGCAAAGGGAGCTTTCCTGCTGGGTGGGTTTGCTTTCCTCCTCACGGCTCAGGGAAGGTGAGAGCTCTCCTTCATGTCTCCCCTGCCCCCACTGCTGCCCCTCGTTCACCCCACAAACACAATGCTCTTCCAGCAGGTTCCCTCCGCTGGGGAGCTTTTCCCTCTCCCAACTCCCACACTGGGACATTTTTCCACATTTCCAGGATTACGGCCACTTTCACTTAGATCTATGTGTGTTGCCTCCACATACAAAGAAGCACTTGGGGACGGGATTAGTAGGATTAGAAGAGATTCACATATGTCCAGTTCAAGCAATTGGTATTCAAAGCTTTACACTTCCAAATGCCACCAAGAGAGAGAAAAGGAGATGGGAGCTTGCTTTGCATTTCAGCACCTTCCTGCGGGGGACAGGGACCTTTGTCTGGGACGGGGGGGAGCACAAATCCCACCCCCACCCCTCTTAATCCAACACCCCTTAGCCACCAACTCTTTCCCTTCGGTGCCACCGGTGGGGCTCTGCCATAACCCCAGTAAGGAGCTACAACTATCGCGGCTTCCCCAATTCTCTTTTTCAGAGCAGTCCTTCTGCAGACTGTCAAATTCTGCTGCTGTCTGGCAGGCAACTCAGGGTCCTGTCCCGTGAAGTTTGTTACCATATATCTTGTCTGTTGATGTAAGACAAGAAAGCATCACTGGGTTTAGAACATAAAGGCAAAAAATTCCTAAAAGATTGCCTTTGTTCATATGAAGTTCTTCACGTTAGTAAACTGTTCATACTAGCAAGGCAAATCTTTATGATTAAACAAGTGCAGTAGGTATTTCTGAAAAAGCAATGGGAAAATCTACTTTTTGCCATTTCATTTTAGATAGACTGCCTTCCTTGTTGCCTTTAGGTGGTGATTTCCTGATATTAGACACATCAGCAAAGGCAGAATCTATGTTGCATAGCCTGCATTTTGGCAATCTCTCTGCCTAAACAAATCATCTTGTTCAAAAATCAAGAGGAAGGCTTTGATACTAGTCAGTGTAACAAACCTCTCTGTAGTACAGTGAGAGATTTTTGAAGCAGAGCAGGTGGAGCCTTATTTAAATACATTCATCAATTAATTAATTCATTCATTCTTTTGTTCAGTCTTTCTGCTCACTAGGATAAAAGCTCTTGCGGAATACTATATTGTTTGCTGTTACTTATGAGGGACAGGACCATATACAACCAGATTAAAAAATCAAGCAAACAGAAAAAAACCACCAACTTTTTATACCCTGAAGAATGTCCTTTTAGTGATTTTTAAAAAATTTCCAATAAGTGTGTATTTGTTTTACAATTTTTAGCCCAGAAATTAAATTTCAGAGTATATTGAATAAGCTGAAGAAAACTGAAATGTTGCTAAAATAACAAAGATGATCTCTTAGTTATTTCAGTTTACTTTTATCTTTAAAAGTCATGGAGTCCTGAGTGAGTATTAGCTGATATCAAAATATTTAATATGAATTTACTAATACCAGAGTAAGGCAGTACTAAATCCAGTGGGTCTTTTTTCTCATTAGTAAAATGCACCAAGTTTGAGTTGATATTTTGTTAACTTGCTATTTTTGCAACTCCAAGTCTTATCTCAATAGAAATACACGGGAAAGGGTGCCATAAATATCCAGATTAAAGGAACTAAGTGTGTGGATTCTAGTGATTTTGGAAAGCCACAAAATTTTGCAGTATAGAAAGAGATCTATAGGACTTCAGATAGGTGGAAATCCTTAAAATATTGAAAACCAGGGAGGTTATCAGGTCTGTACATGCTCCCCACATCTTCAGGGAGTTCTGAATAGTTCACATACACTAATGGTGCAAGACTAGGTCTCTGCAATTTAGGAAAAACATAGTGATATCTGCAAAATCTTGAACTGCAACATGCTGATTATCCATTTTGGGTACCTGCCAGGTGTGGAAAAGAGGTTCATTTAGTAACAAAGCTGATGAGACGACAACTCAAAACATACTTACCTATGAACGTGATTTCAAATTGAATTTTATTTTCAGATGTGGTGAGAATAATTATTTCCCACTGCATCTGTTATCATCAGTCATAAAGAGCTATAAAATTAAAAACACATATAGTTTTTTGCTGCTTTCCTTTTACCTTTTGTAGTTCTGATTTTGTTGCCTAGTCTTTATCTGTCTGTCTCTCTATCTATCTATCTATCTATCTATCTATCTATCTATCTATCTACCTAAGATATTTACACAGTATGCCCCTTAAAGAAGGTTTTACACATCTCAGTGTATCCATATTTTTTGTGTCTGCTTTTCCTGCCATATTACAGACAGTAATTGGTAGCAAGACTGGATTATGTGTGTCATCCCACTCCAGAAATATATTTTTGTTTAGAAGAACCTTAGAACCCTTACCTCCCTGAGTATACAAATTACCTGAAAAACACAGTGTAGCATAGGAGCAGTGCCAGCTGTTTGTTTTGCTGTGTACAAACTGGTTGAGAAGAAGCTGTAATTCTCAAGATCCTGTTCCATCCTAGGCTCCCTGTCACCAGTGTTTCTGACAGCGAGGCAGAGGATATGGGGCACTAACTTCCACCAAGGAATCTCTCACATCCCATGTATTTCCTCTCTAAATTACATTTGCTGGCAGTATCTGAAGCTACTGAGTTCCATATGAAGGTTGTGTTTCACCAGGGATCCAGCGAAGCACCTCTGCAAGGAAATGTCTTCCTGACAGAGATGGTGGCTTCAGGCTAGATCTGGATACATGAAACTGCTTCTACTGGACACCCACCTTTGGTTCGCCTGCAAAAGAATAACAGGCAAAATGATTACAGAAGTGGTATTAGCAAACTAGAGAAGATGACCTGAGTTCCATCCATAGGTCCTTCCCTGAAAACAGTTTTGCTTAGCATTGGCATCTGGAAAGAAAATGTGAGCTCCCTTAGCTGAGCTTGGTGTCTATGGCTGGCATGGGCTCTTTTAAAATCTCATTATTAACATTTTGCTAATTGATTTCCTTCTTGGGAAACAAATATGAAAGGGTCTGCCCCAATTAAAGCATTTTTGTTTAAAACTAAATGATCTCATTTGAGTAATTAAGCACTTCCTCAAAGTGCTCACTGGTTCTTTATTGCGAGGAACACCACTGGTGACTTGAATTTTAGGGGCCTGACCTCTGAGTCTATTGAAACCAGGAGACATCAGTCAGCTTCAGTAAAGTTTGGTTCAGGCCCTGACAGGCCTCATAATAAGCAAACAAACACCACAGTTTGTCAATGTTTTGATAGTTAATAATTAACCTCTGCCATAAGCTGGTGAGAAAAGATGGTGTTGGTGGACCTTGTCTTCTCTCCCTCTCTCTCTCTCTCTTTTAAGTGACAGAGGTGGGACTTTTATGATTCTCAATACTATTGTGTCTGAGCACTTCTAAGCCTGCTCCAAGCTGCCAGGAATTACAGGCTCCCAATGTTATATCCATAGGTTTGTAGCTTTTCCATTCAAATGACACATGCTGTGTCCCAGCCCGGGCTCAAGGGAGGACCAAGGAAACCACCCGTCTCCTCCAGCCCCGCAGCCCTGTGCCTGGCTTTAAACACTCACCAGGCACTACTGCCCCTGCAGCTGCACTGTTGCCTGGGGGCTTGTCCGAGTTGGGCTGGGGCTGTCACTCCCCTTATGTGAGACAGGAACATTTCTGACAGGGGTTCTGCAGGTGTGCTGGGGCAATGGCCATCAGGCTACATGCTACCAACACTATCCTTTCCCGTGTGTCTGCTTTCTGACCATCATTCTTCTCTTTTATACTTGTGTTTGATGTTATTTTCCTCCAGTGTATTTTATTTTCCATTACTGGAATCACATTTACATTAACAGTGCAATTGTCACGGAAAATGGACTGCCTTCAGCTGCAACTTTAAACAAGATGAGAATGGAGAATTATTCACGTTGTAAGGGTGGGAAAATGTGATTTAAATGATGCAAAAAACTCATATAGCAAAGCCTCCCTGAATATTTGGAGTTTCAACAGCTCAGCTGAAAGAAGTATAGCAAGAGACTCAGAAGTGATTTATAAAAACAGCCTTATGCCTTAGCCAGGCCAGATTTTACCATCATTTCTGGTGTTCATTAGCATCTCATTGCACATGTCGTCCCATTGATCCCAATGGAACAAGCCCACACAATAGACTTCTATTCAAGGGTACTGAAGGCAGTCCATACGCCCATCCCCAAACACTGAGACATGGCAAAGGTTTGTGAATAGACTGCAGATAATTTTTGTTGTGTCTTCTAGAATTTGTACTAGCCTATTATCAACCTGTAAATATTCACTGGAAACATGCATTGTTTAAAATTGAGATACAAAATGAGACAAGGATTTTTTTCTTTCTCTTTAGCGAGTCTTCCATGCTTTTGAATGTGTAGTGGAAGAATTGTTCAGTAATTTCTGTGACTTTATTTGTTTTCACTATAGCTATGAAAACTAAATTGCATTACGCTTGTTTCTGAGATGGCAAAACATTTCAATCTTTATTTGTTAGAACACCAATGCTTTTACACTGAGATGACCGTAAATATTTGAGAAGCTTACTTAACAGCAGCACATCTGGGGTTTCTGATGGGCAGGATTTGGGGGGAGCTTGAGGGGAGCTCTCTCTGTTTACAGCAGATATTTAAATACCCTATGTGACTTAAAGACTGACATGGTAATCATCAATTATCTAATAAAGTAGTGAGGGAGAGGGTTCTTAAAAGTCACAGTGTGAGGTTCGGTATCAAGTGTAATAAATGGAGAAAGTTCACAGTAATAAGAATGCAAATAACTGCAAGTGACATGGAAGGGCAGAAATAAAAAGAAAACTTGCTCATTTGAGAATATTAATATTTTAGTGTGAATATGGGCCAGAACATAAAGGCAAAAGTGAAAATAAATACAGGCCTTTGAGCAGCACTATTATCCTTCAGCACTGTGACAGGCCAGATGTGATTCCAAACTATGTGACAAGGTTTTTTTGCCAGGACTGTCAGGTTTAGCCCATTTGGCATGCCTGAAGTGTGCACCAGTGTCTGAGCACTGCACAGGGGAAATGTGTATCACAGTTTCAGCTCTGTGGCTCTATTTTGGAGGTAATGCTGATGCCTTTTCCCGGTCTTAAAATCAAGAATCAAACACGGTTAGAAAGGAAAAAGGGATTTTACCTTGGTATTTATTTTAAGGATCCTTAGGTGCACCACGTCCAGGTTGAATGCACCCCAATGCACATGGCCAATAGATTGAGTATAACATTATAGGTTTTACTAATTAGCAGATCTATCAAAGATTCCCCAATGAGAGGCTTGAGTGAGCCCCCCCTCCCCAAGGAACCTTCCCCTGGATGGTTCTATCTTAGTTTACAAAAAGTGTTCTGGGGGGGACCTTGGGGTCTGGGGCACACTGATCCCTAGCTACAAAGCTTCTAAAATGTTTGATCTCTCAGCTTGACAAACAAGTCCAAGAATGTAGGCAGAAAGCACTAAGAATACAGAAGTTATAAAAAGGTATAAAAGGGGTATAAAAGAAAAGGCAAAAAATCATCATGGCATCATTGCAAGTTTTACCAACCAGCTAAAATTAAACAATTTAGTGGATGCATATTCACTAATACTGACAAGTTTGTTCTGGGGTTTTTTTTTCTGAAATTCCAAAGACTGCAAAATATTTCACTGTTGGCTATTATGATGGCATGTCTGATACCTGTACAAACATTCAAACTGATTTTCTAAAATCTTTTCTCTGTATAAAATGCAGGTTTCAGGTGCAGTCACTACAGGAAAAAGAAAAAAGGAATTACATTAAAACTGTCAATTAAGTGGTTTTTATTGTTTGTGGAAACAAATTTCCTACTTTTGGTAGCAAATATCATATGTCAGAGGATTAACAATTTGCACATCTCTAATTAATTAGTCTTTGACTTTTTAGATTTTATTACTAAGGTTTTGTGCCATATTTATTCTGGAAGCTTTGCAAATCAGTATTTAAATACAGAAAATAAAATATCATCCTTAATTAACTGCACCGGAATGTCTGTCAGTTATTTCCTTTAAGTTTAAATTATGTCCAGAAGCAGTGCCTGGTATGGACCTGATCCTGTTGTCTTTCGCAGGATACTTTGAAGATACCAGTAAGTGCTCCAGTTTCATACTTAAAGAATGGGGAGAATTTGTTCTGACCCCTTGTTGCCAACGAATTTAAAATTATATGAATTGAAAAGAATTTTTCTCCACCCAGGCAGAGGAGTATTATCTCCAGGTCCATCTGCCTGCAGAATTTGACTACAGCAGACAGGACAGCCTCCTCTTCCCTTTCTAGTCACTGCCCTCATATTGCCCTGCTACCAGAAAGCAAATTCATGATAAACACAAGAACTAAAACAGTCTTTCAGCCTATTCACTTTGGCAGTGTCAAAGTGTCAGATGACAAGATGCTATCAATCTGAATTATACCATCAATCTAAATGAAATCCATTAGTATATCTTGAGCAAAAGCAGCATGCAGTTAGGGAATCTCAGCTGTCCTCTCCAAAATAAAATGCGCACAGTTTAGAAAAAAACAAATTTCAGTTTTAGCCCCCAGTGCGGTGCAGCACAACCCCTTCGTAGCAGCACTTCTCTCACAGGGAGCCAGCTGAGAGCTTTCTTGTAACACAGTGATCTGGGCTTCTTATATTGTATCAACAGCTACTTGTGGTGCTTACAGTTATAGCTACTTTTATACTGAAAGCACAGTTGTCAAATGTCAAAATTAAATTAAAAATAAGCGGAGATAGCGAAAACGAGTAGCAATAAAGCATAAAAACGAATAAGCTTCTAATAAACACAAAAGAAAAATACGTAACACTGGTGTAAACAGCATTCATATCACTAATTAGATTCTATGCTGCCGGCCAGGTCAATAAAGTCAAGGGGAGCACAAGATTTAATATTCTGTCATAGTGACACTATGCAAGAGCAAAGTACATCCAATTTCCATACCAAACTATGATAATTCAAAATCGGGCACTGCCTTAAAGTGCATCCGTTAACTAAAATCCAGTATTTGAAAACACACGATTTCCATTCGGAGTAGACTCTAAACTCAAAATCCTCCCCGTGAACCGCGGCCGGGTTAAGTAGTGGGTTGAGTGCCCCACGGTCCGGCTCGGTGCCGGCGCTGGGCGGGACGGGGCACTCCTGCACCTGGCACTCTGAGTCTCTACGAGCAGTTTGTCTTTCCAGGAAAAGCACGTTTCCCTTCCTCACTAAATTTCTCTGCCTTTATGAAAACGGGAATTAAAAGGTGGGAAAGAGCACGTTAATTTGATGTAGCTACCACCTAGCCGTATTTTTCACCCTCACCGACTCCTCGAATAGTAAAACATTTGTTTTTCTCACTCCCGGGGGTTAATTTCGTTGCTGTGCCGTCAGGGGCAGTTTTGCTGTTGACTGAACCGTGACTACTCTGCAGCCCTATCCCGAATGGCCCCGGCCAGGGGATGGCGGGCATTTGTCCGGTGCGGAGCGGCAGCGGCGAGCGCAGCCAGCGCGTCCCGAGGCAACGCGGACCCCCGCCCGCCAAGCGCACCCACCCGCGCCGCCGGGACGGGACGGGACGGGACGGGACGGGACGGGACGGGACGGGACGGGACGGGACGGGACGGGACGGGACGGCCCCGCCGCTCTCCGCCGGCTCAGCCGGAAAGTGTCTGGGCGGGTCTGCTCCCACGTGGCTGCACCCACGAGTGACATTTCCCACGCATCGCTCTGCTGTGCCTTTCTTTTTTTCCTTCTTTCCTTCCTTCTTTCCTTCCCTCTTTCTCTCTTTCCTTTCCTTTTTCTCTCTCTTATTTTTTCTCTTTCTTTCTTTCTTTCTTTCTTTCTTTCTTTCTTTCTTTCTTTCTTTCTTTCTTTCTTTCTTTCTTTCTTTCTTTCTTTCTTTCTTTCTTTCTTTCTTTCTTTCTTTCTTTCTTTCTTTCTTTCTTTCTTTCTTTCTTTCTTTCTTTCTTTCTTTTCTTTCTTTCTTTTCTTTCTTTTCTTTCTTTTTCTTTCTCTCTCTCTCTCTTTCTTTCTTTCTTTCTCTCTCTCTTTCTCTCTCTCTCTCTTTCTCTCTCTCTCTTTCTCTCTCTATCCCCTTTTTCTCCCTTTATTCCTCTCTCTGTCTCTCTTTCTTTTATTCATCTATCTTTTTCTTCCTTTTTGAGCTGCAAAAGAAAGCGGCAAGGGAGGCTGGACGCGTCAGGCAATGTTACTACCAGCAATCGTGCTGGAGAAGAGCTGCTTATTTCCGAAACGACATTCGTGGCGAAGCTCCCTGTGCTCGGGATTTAACCTCTCGTATTTTTCCCAAATCCTTCCTTTGCTCTAAGGCGACCCCGAGCGGAGCCGAGTCCAGCCTCCCTGTCCCGTGAGGGGGATGTTGCGGCAGTGCAGGGGGGACTGGCCCGCACAGCCGAGCCAGGGACGTTGGGAAGCAGCGACATCGCCGGGGAAGGGGAGAGAAAATGGTTAGTAATATTCCTTCGAGTGACAAGTCCACCTTTTCTTCCCGTCCCAGCGCCCGCCCCTCTCGCCCTGCAGTGCACCGGCGGCTCCGTAGTCCGGCATAGACCCTCGGCCCCATCCCGAGGAAACCCCAAGCCTGGAGGGGAGCGGGGCTCGCAGGAGCAGCTCTCCCTGCCGGAGGTGAAGACAGGACCCCTCCTGTTGCTTCCCTCGACGGCGTCTTTTTGCCTTCCTCTTCTCTGTCCCCGTCTGACTTGAACTTCCCAAACCAAGGTGCGCGTCTGCTCCGGAGCGGCAGACGCGGAGAAGAAGGGTGGGAGCTGTAGCCCCTCGAGCAGCCTCCAAACCGGGGCCAGGGTTTTTCCCCGATCCTGCGCGGTTTTCTGCCGCTGCCGCTGTCGCCGTCACCGTATCAATTTTTGTTGATTTGCTTCTCCCCAGTTCTACGGGAGAAAAGGACTCAGGGAGGAGCGGGCAGCCCACAGGAGCCACCAGAAGAGCGGCTCCGCAGGGTGCAGAGACCGGCGGCGCCCGGCTCTGTGGGGTCGGACGGCGCTGTGGACTCCGTGCCGGCCACGTTTCCTGCCTATATGTCCGGGAAATCTGTGAGATGAGGAAAAGTCTAGGGGCGTTTACGGCATTCGTGGTGGAAACGGGATAACGCCGAGATCGAGTTCAGTTACTATTGATATATTCTACTAAACTATTTTTCTTTTCTTTTCTTTTCTTTTCTTTTCTTTTCTTTTCTTTTCTTTTCTTTTCTTTTCTTTTCTTTTCTTTTCTTTTCTTTTCTTTTCTTTTCTTTTCTTTTCTTTTCTTTTCTTTTCTTTTCTTTTCTTTTCTTTTCTTTTCTTTTCTCACCGCAGGATATACTGACAGTGTTAGAATCAGAAGGCTTTAATTTTGCTCAGCAGATTAACCACACTTAAACTCAATCGGATGAAAATATCCCTCTTTTCCTGACCCTTCGCCCTCCTCGGGGCCAGGACACTATGAAGGAACGAGGTCCTGCCAACATTTCTTCCAGGCCCTGAGCATGTTTTGGAAGGTGGACGCTCAGCCCTTCGGTTTCCCCCGAGAGAGAGGGGCACCAGGGCCGGCTCCGGGAGTTCCACGGGTGCCGCGGGTGGCTCCCGTCCCGTCCGGTCTGACAGCCCCGCACTCATCGTGTACGCACCACCGGGGGCTGGGAAGATCCTGTGGAAAACCACACGCCCTTCCCCGGCCACGGAGACTGCTCCTGTCGCCGTCCCCGCAGGGAGATTCTCACCTCTCCAGCCCGGCAGACCCCGCAGGCGGCCACGCCGGCTCAGTCCACACCCGGGGCAGAGGCAGACACGGGGCTCGGCCGAGAGCTGAGGTGGTGACACCTGCTCAGGTGCCCCGCCCGCCTTGCCCGGTCAAGTCCCCACCATCCCGGTCCCACGCACCCTCTTCCCTTCCCCGCTCCACCGCCGGCTGCGGCGGTGCCCGGGACCCATCTACTTACTGGCGCGAACGCCTGGGGATGTTTGCAGCGCTGCCCCCCGAGCTGGCTCCCTTCCCGCCTGCTTCCGGCCCGGCCCGGCCCTCTCGGTCCCACCGACGGCTGCTCCGGCCGCCCCGCCGCGCCGCCCCCCCGCCGGAGGCCGAGGTCAGCGGAGCCCCAAGGGCTGCCGGCCAGCCCTCCTACCGCCAAGCACACCGGCTTGCCGCCGCACCCTGGCTTTCCCCGTTTATTTAAAGGGAGTCACTGGCCCGGGGGGAAGGGGGTTTCCCAGCCCGCACCTTCCCGCGGCTGATGCCCGAGTCATCATCGCTCGTTTAAACAAAGCGGCTACCCAGGTACGAGGCAGTTGCGGCCAGCCCGCCCAGGCGAGGGCCAGCCTGTGCCGCACCACACGCCCCGGCCGACGGGGGACAGGGAAAGGCGGAGGGAAAGGCAAACAAAGCGGGGAGCCGCGGCTGAAGCCGGGCATACTGCAGGACGGGGGTGACCGACGTCCCCCAACCCCTCCCGCCGTAGCGGAGGGACATCCCCGGGTGGCTTCTGCTCGCTGCCGCCCGCGACCGGGGTTTGCTGGCCGGCCCCGAGCAGGCGCGCAGCCCCTTGCAGCCCCCTGCCTCCCTACTGTAGACGGGATGAGGTTTTATATTGGAAATGAGGAGGCAGGGGGAGGAGAAGGCGCTCACACGGAGCGATGAGTGTGCGGTGTCAATCAGAGGGGTTTTGTGTCTCCTTGACTCCTGATGGTCCGTGGCTGAGGTGTCCCGGGTGGCACCACAATGAATATGAATAGGGGTCCTTGCTAAATGGGACAGTCAAAGCGCACCGCCCTGA
Source organism: Aphelocoma coerulescens (assembly GCF_041296385.1). Taxonomy (NCBI): domain Eukaryota; kingdom Metazoa; phylum Chordata; class Aves; order Passeriformes; family Corvidae; genus Aphelocoma; species Aphelocoma coerulescens. The sequence goes on along the minus strand of NC_091016.1, from coordinate 60,195,476 downwards.
ATAATGGCACGTCATCCTAACTAGACCATTATACATAGGAGGGCTCCTTTTGTCTCTGCTCTCTGCTGCAGCTCTATAAAAGCCCCTCTTTTTCAGGCTGAGGTTAGTCCAAGCATACACTAACTAGCCATCCTGTAAACAGGCTGAGTAACCGGGTGGAGCGAGAGAGAGGAGACATTGGAGAGAGAGGGAGCTGAGGGGCTTTTTCCCTCTTCCTCCAGCATTTCCAGCCCTTCGCTGGCAGACCCTGCCGTCCATTTATTTCTTTTTCGTTTTGTTTTTGTTGCCTTTTGAAGGAGAGTTGTCTTGTTCCGCCACCTCCAGAGCAGGGAAGAGTTTCTTGCTCAGAAGCCTGAATACAATGAATTCTGACTCCAGCTCTGTCTCCAGCAGAGCTTCCTCGCCAGACATGGATGAGATGTACCTGAGAGACCACCACCACCACCACCACCATCACCACCACCAAGACAGCCGGCTCAACTCTGTCTCCTCCACCCAGAACGATCTGGTGCAGAAGATGTCCGGGGAAGGCCTCACCAGGAACGGTTCCAAGGCCGGAGGGGAAGGCAGCAAGTACAAAATCAAGAAGCAGCTTTCGGAGCAGGACTTGCAGCAGCTGAGGCTGAAGATCAATGGCCGGGAGCGTAAGAGGATGCACGACCTCAACCTCGCCATGGACGGACTGCGGGAGGTGATGCCCTACGCTCATGGACCTTCTGTGAGAAAACTCTCCAAAATCGCCACCCTCCTGCTAGCCAGAAACTATATCCTGATGCTCACCAGCTCCCTGGAGGAGATGAAGAGGCTAGTTGGGGAAATCTACGGGGGACACCACTCGGCCTTTCACTGCGGCACGGTGGGACACTCTGCTGGGCACCCGCCCCACGCCGCCGGCGCTGTGCACCAGGTGCACCCCATCCTCGGCGGTGCCTTGTCCTCCGCCAACACCTCCTCCTCCCTCTCCGCCTCCCTGCCGGCCATCGGCACCATCCGGCCCCCACACTCCCTGCTCAAGACCCCCTCGACACCCCCCGCCCTGCAGCTCGGCAGCGGTTTCCAGCACTGGGCGGGCTTGCCGTGCCCCTGCACCATCTGCCAGATGCCTCCCCCGCCCCACCTCTCGGCCCTCACCGCCTCCAACATGGCCAGGATCTCGGGGGAGACCAAGGACCTCCTGAAGTGACTCGGCGGGGCTCCCCCGGCCGCTGGGGCTGCGTCGCAGCCGGCGCTCCCACGGACGGAGAGGGGGCTGCGGCCGGTCCCCCCCGGGCCGCCGACGGACCTGCCCCCGCCCGCCAAGCCCCTGTAACATGGGATTAGTGTAGTAAGGACCTTGCAAAGGTAATGTTCTACCCGGCTCCGCGGGCGATGTTTTCTTATTATACTAAACTGGAAAAAAAGTCCCTGTTGTAAACAGAATGATAATAATAATAATAATGATAATAATAATAATAATAATAATAATGCCGCTGATGGTAATCACATGTAAATGATTCCTTAAAATGTATGTAAAAGGAAAAAAAAAAAAAAAGACATGGTTGTCATTGTAGTGTTCACAGCTACCAAGAGACGATGAAATCGGTTTGGGGCTTTTTTCCCTTCTTTTTTTCTGGGCTTTTCCTTTCTTTCCCTTCGCACGGCGACACCTCCGAAATTTCACGCTCCAAACCTGACTGCGGCAGCGCTTCGGCAGCCCAAGGTAGACCAGAGAGTGCATGCATGCTTTCCACCCCAGCTTGTCACCCGTGGGGACCGGCCACAGGCGGCTCCCCTGGCAACAGGGACTTCCGAGGGAATTCACTAAAGTTTTCGAGTGTGGTTTATGGTTTGGGGTTTTCGTGGTTTGGTGGGTTTTTTTGGTTTGTTTGCTTTGTTTTTACAGATTTGGTTGTGATGCGGTTTTGTTTGCGGTAGTTTTTCTTCTTCACTCTGTGAAGAAAAAAGAAAAAAAAAATAAACACAAAAGAGGAAAATCGTGCAAAACATAGCACAACCCTCCTGTGGATCTGTTTTGTCAAATCTCCCATCTCCTGCTCTCAATGAAGTGTCCTGGTTCAGCTGGCTGGCGTACTTATTTCTATTGGCTTTGGGTTTATTCGTGTTTGCTGCTTTTTTTTTTTTTTTGATTTAAAAACAAATTTTTAAAATTTTAACATTTTATTTTTTTCCCTTTGCGATGGTTTGGGTTTGCATGCGGGGTCAGCTCCTGCCAGATCGGTGATTTGATAACTAAATCGGAAGCTTTGTTGCTGTTTATTTCCTTTTCGATATATTTTCCTGAGAGTTTGCTTGAAATGATGTTATTATTCATTTCGTTCGTTTGTTTGTTTGTTTTCGGTTGGGGCCTCAAAGACACCACCATGTCTTTATTTTTTATATATTCTTGATAATAACTATCGATATATTTATTATTGACCAGTGTTTCTGGATGAGATTTCCAAATAAAGTAAAAAATTAATTCCATGCTGCCTGTTTCGCTTTTGTCCGGGACTGGAAGCTGAGAAAAGACTCCGTGTTGATCGCTTCGGGTTTCGCCAGGACTTCCCGGGCGCAGCTGGAGGAGGCCGGCACAGCTCCGTGTGCCCCTCCTCGGAAGCAGCCACGAACCTGATGTCCTCCGGTGTGTGAGAGCTGCCGGGCAGGATCCGGCAGCTTCCCAGCGGGCTGGGAGCCGTCAGGAATTCACCAGCCGATGGCCAGTCCCGCAGACAGCGCCAGGAGCGGGAGGACGGGCCGCAGGCAGGGCTGGGGAGGGGCGCTGGGGCGTCTATGGGCAATAACTTTTTTTTTTTTTTTTTTTTTTTTTTTTTTTGAGATACAGCTTTCAGTCCTTTATTCGGGAGGGAAATGGTAGGATGGACAGAGCTGGGAAAGGCAGTCCTGCCCCGGCGGGAAGCTGTTCTCCGTGGAGATGAGCGCGGCTGGCAGCTACCAGCGCCCTGCGGCTCGGCACAGGGGAGCGCGATCCGGCACCCCCCGGCCAACTCCGGCCCCCTGCCTTCTGCGAAAGGGGATATCCGGGAGGGACCCGAAGAAACACGAGAAGGCGACTCCCCCTGAGTCGTAAGTTGAGCAGTGACAGAGGAAGGATGGATAGGGCATTTAAACCGAAATGCCAAACAACTTTCAGAAAGGCACCTGTGGGTGATCCGTGCTGGTGAGCAGACTGCACTACTGCAGCACCCGAGCCAGCGTTAAGACATAGGCACGCATACACAAATGTTTGAAAATGAAAAGAATGTGTATTTTCCCCGAAAACATGAACTAACAAATCACGCTGTAAAAAAGTCACCCCCTGAAGTAAATCCTTACAATAATTCAGCAAGATGATCAAGAGATGCTGCAGTTTCTTTCCTTCCTTCCTTCCTTCCTTCCTTCCTTCCTTCCTGCCTTCCTGCCTTCCTGCCTTCCTGCCTTCCTGCCTTCCTTCCTGCCTTCCTGCCTTCCTGCCTGCCTTCCTGCCTTCCTGCCTTCCTGCCTGCCTTCCTTCCTGCCTTCCTTCCTGCCTTCCTTCCTTCCTGCCTTCCTTCCTGCCTTCCTTCCTGCCTTCCTTGCCTTCCTGCCTGCCTGCCTGCCTGCCTGCCTGCCTGCCTACCTGCCTTCCTGCCTTCCTGCCTTCCTGCCTGCCTACCTGCCTTCCTGCCTGCCTGCCTGCCTGCCTGCCTGCCTTCCTGCCTGCCTGCCTGCCTGCCTGCCTGCCTTCCCTGCCTTCCTGCCGTCCCGCTCCGGCCTCAGGCATGAGGGAGGGGCTCTCCGTATCGGAGAGTCCGGCACTGCCGGGCGAGGGGGCGCAAGACCGGGAGGTGACCATGGTGTGCAGCAGTGAGGGCTGTCGTCGGGGAAGGGCCCGTGGGGTGACCCCCAGGGGCGGTGGGATCTGAGCTCCGGGCTCTGTGCAGGGCGCGGACCCTCCCCGCCGTCCCGGGGAGAGAGGCTGGGCTGGAGCCCCTGCCCGGCCCCAGTAGCCAAAGCACTCTCACACACTCCCCTCTCCCCCGCTGCTGGCAGCGGCAGCCCTCGGCGCTACTGGCGGAGGGAAAGCGAGAAGAGGGCAAACACGAGCGGGGGAAACGCGGCAGAACAGCGGGGAGCCGCGGGGAGCGCGCTGCGCGGCGCCGGTCCGGACGCGGGGCTCCAGCCTCAGCCCACCCGATTGTCCCCGACGCACCCTTCCATGCGGGGCTGGCACGGCTGGGGCACAAAGCCACGGCTCCATCCGGGCCGGCATCGTCCATCCCCTCCGACTCCGCATCCTTCCCGGCCCCGAATCCTTCCCCTCGGAGCGGGGCAAGCGGGTAGCCTTGGACGGGACTGCTTCTGCTGCGGCTGCTCCCCACCTGCGGCTGCCAACAGCTTGCCGAGCCCGCGACTGGGCTGGGCTGTAAATGGCAGCCGAGAGGAGGACGAAGTCATCCCTTCGGGATGTCCAGGAGTCGGCAGTCGGATACCTGGACCCGCCGTCACCCCCGGCGGTGCCGCCTCGCCCCAAAGGATCTCTGTCGCTCGGCCCCTTCGGTCCTGGGGACGGAGAGCGCCTTGCCTCAGCAAAAGGGCTCTTTGGGGACATCTGATCCCCACTCAGCCACACACAGACATTCCGGGTTCTGGCCCACATTCCCCTGTAGTGCCAGGCTGTTTTCCAGCTGTGGACCAAAGGTGGGGGAACGGTGAACAGGCCACCTCATGCTTTTCCCTTCCCTTCCCTTCCCTTCCCTTCCCTTCCCTTCCCTTCCCTTCCCTTCCCTTCCCTTCCCTTCCCTTCCCTTCCCTTCCCTTCCCTTCCCTTCCCTTCCCTTCCCTTCCCTTCCCTTCCCTTCCCTTCCCTTCCCTTCCCTTCCCTCCGAAAACGGAACAACTTTCTGGAGAGACTTGCCCATGGGAAGAGAAAGGGAAACGCTGGGGTTTTCTTTGCAAGGCTTTCCCTTCACAAACACACACGAGAAAGACACAAAACAAAAATTTTATAACGGGGGGGGGGGGGGGGGGGGGGGGAGGAAGGTGGCTGCGAGATAGAAACAGGAAAGCAGGAAAGATCCGATGGTGGCAGAGCCTGGCAGCATCCACCCTCTGGGCTCGTCCCTGCCCGCTGATTGGGCTGTGGGGAGCATGGCATGAGCACGGCACGGCATGGTTTGCTATGGCACAGCACAACCAGCTTCTGGAATACATGAGGAGAGCTTGGTGCTCTCAGGAAATTCCTTTCGTTAAAATTAGTAATGTCTGCATGTACATATATAAAATACATGTACACACACAAATATATAAATATAAATATGAATATATATCAGAGGTGGATGGACACCATTCATTTTCACTTGTACATCCCCTTGCTGACTGCTGAGTCCTGGTACAGCTGTGCTGTGGAGAAGACAGATACTGCTCCTTGTCTCAGGGGAAAGTTACGAGCCCTCCCTTCCCAGTGCTTCCTAGTTCCCATGGGGGAGGACCCCACTGCCTCTGCCTCCAGGGGTCTGCCACAAATTTGAAGCCAAAACCCCAGGCACTGATATTCAACTCTCTAAGTTGTGAGGTTTCTTTTCTCCCCCACTCTCCCATCCCATCAGACCCCCCACCTGACAAGCCCAACCCAGACAGTCCCCTCACGCCTCTTCTCCAGCTACATGGGGCCAGGGAAGAGATAGGAGTTGGCTTGTGTTTTGATTAATATGGAAATAAAATGCAGAAATAGCAGCAGTACTTAGCTTCATTGCTTCAGTTTAGAGATTTATTGGCGAGGAGATAAACACCAGGCTGGGGGCCTTGCTCAGTAATTCACGGTTCCCATCAGTTATTACCAAATGAGCAAATAGTTTTTCTTTGAAGTCACAGAGGGGGAAAAAAAAAAAGAAACGGGGAAAAAAAAAGAGTAATTTTTTTTAATAGGTTGCTACCCCTTGCCCCAGGTCCAGACTTCGTCTGCCTGCCCAGCTGCCCTGATTGGGGCCCTACTCTCCAGGCAAAACTAATAACGAGTTTATTACGTCTTTTAAAATGTATGTCTTTCTCTGCCTCCCTTTAACTTTCTTTTGTGGTTTCCTACTTGTACCTATCCAAATTTTTAAATTTTGTATTTTCTATTCTTTGAAGCCCCATTTTCCCTCCTGCAGAAGCAGGCAGGTGTGGATTTGAGCTGGAAAGTGCTGTCGCAAGATGACATCGTGCTGCTGCCAGGGAAAACAAAAGGGCAAGATTGAGGGAGAAATAGGCACTTTGGGAGCACACAAACCCCTTCTCAGGTCTGAAACAGAAGCAGCCAACTAGTAGCTAAGTACAAGATAAATACTAAAATATAAGCAAACATTTTTCACTGAAGTTCTGTGAAAGTGAAGGATTTGAGTTTGTTGCTTTGCTTTCAGTGCATTAGAAATACCTTGAGACATCCACACCAAACTGAGAAAAATTGACCCAGGACCTGCTGAACGCTCACATTTTACTGGACCAGCAGGACAGGTCAGGTGAGACATCCTAGGGCATCTCAGAGGCAGGAAATACCTATGTTTAAATGGCTGAATTGAGCCTTACAATCACAGAATCATAGAAAAATTTAAGTTGTAAAAGACCTTTAAGACTGAGTCCAATCATAAATCTAACACCGTCAAGTTCACCACTAAACCATGTCCCTAAGTTCCATCTTAATGTATTTTGAACAGGGAAACAGAGTAAGAACAAAATGGTCTCCAAAAAAATCTGCATATTGGAATCTTTGACCAAAATGCTACACTTTAGCCAAAGAGAAAAAACCCCAAACCACCCCAATATTCACAGAAGGATCTTCCCCCCATTGCTTAACCCCTTTTTAAAGAAACTTAATTGTTGTTTAATTGTTGATAATTTTATGTTCTCTGTTTTTTCAAATGATCAGTTAGACTAAAACTATAAAAGGTTTTAGGGTCAAATGAATAAAACGAAAAGGTCTTACCAATCTTACATCACATCAGGGATGTGATACAATTTTTGAAGGAGCTGTAGCCATATCTGTGCTCCCATCCAACAGCTGCTCAGCATCCAAAAACTGCTGAATTGGAGACACTGAACTGAAGACACCAGAATGGTGAACGAAAGTGCTGGTAGCCTGCTTACCTCAATAAATATTCTTTCTCATGCCCTTCATTTGTCTCTTCTGAAGTTGAATCAAATCCTTTTTGCTTGATATTACATTGAAGCAGGCACATAGATAAGCAGTGCAGCTGGAGAAGAGTAAAGTTTGGCTGATGGGCAAAACTTCTTAAAAATTAGCATCATTAGTTGAGGCTATGTGACCAAAATCTATGCCTAGGTCCCCCAAGTCTCTGAAGCTGTTGTAGGTTCAGGACAGGGTTCTATATAGCCTTGGTAAAAAAACTGTAGATCTATATTTTAATTCAATATTTTTATGTTTGTTTGTTTTTTTCCCAAAGTGTTATGGCTGCTGACACATACATCTTGAAAATCACCTGGCAGAGCAGCTTGAGGAGCTACAAGAAAAACAACAAGAAATGCAGTGATTTAGTATTTAGGATGAAGATGATTTGTGGAGACCCACAACTTAAAAACGAATGGGTCCCTTTAAAAACAAGATATTTGCACAGGGTCTGGTCGTGATGCCTTGTAAGCTAATAAAAGCAGGTAAGATTCAATTTTTAAGACAGAAATAGTGGAGTCTCCACAAAACAGGGGAGGAAATGAACTGTGGTCTCTAATTGCATTATTCACCTCCAGAAAACCCTCTCCCATGTTAGGGATGTACATGAGGATGCAATAGTGCCTTAGTCACACCACCAGAGAAGATATTTTACAAATTATTCATGAAAGGAAGTTGATGTTTGTGTTAAAAAAATAGATTCTGTCTTTGACAATACTTAATTACTTTTCTGCATATTTATGTGGGCTTTTTTTGGGGGATGTGTATGCTTTCTTCTTTTTTATATATTTTACTTTTATTTTAATTGTTTTTTACCCAGTGGCTCTGACTACCATGCACCAGATCTATTTTGCTGTGTTCCAGCTGTAAATTGTTAGGTGGTTCTCTGAAAAACATGAGATTTCTTTTTTTTTTTTAAAGCAGAGAAAGGTTTCACAACTAATAAAAACTTACTTTTACAAAATCTGACCTTTGACCTGAGGGAGTTACAAACCCTCATCCATGGGGTTAGAGGAAGAAAAATAATGTGACCACACAAACATCCTCTTTCCAGACTTTGTTTTTCTTGATAAACAAAGATCTGTTGCCGTACAGGAAGTAGACAACTAAAAATGCAGCTTGTCCCTTGTGCTGCCCTACCTCGTGCTTTGCAGAGGAATTGGCTATGGTGGATTCTGTGGCCCATGCTGTCAGATCTTCACACAGCAAGTGAATTTCCAGGCACTAGGAGAAAGGCAGCTTGAAACATTTACTGGGAGAGCTTCTATCCCCAGCTTCAGCACTTGGCTTTCCCCCTAAAACTGCAAGTGACAGAGATAGAAATTAGTCACGACTGTGGTGATCATGGGCGGGATGATGGTTTGCATGAGCACAATGAGAACTGAGTTTGGACACCACTCCATGTAAGTGCTGATACTTACAGCGGGCTACAAATATACCAGACACAGACCTGCCAGGGCTAGGAACCATGGAAACCTTGTGTGTAACTCCATGCAAAGGCCCAGACTGCTACCAGGGGCTGAACACATCTGAATCTCATAAACTGACAAAGGACCTAAACTAAGAGGGTCTGAAGGTTTCATTTCCATGGGAGGTGGATGCAGTAGTTTCCAGACCTCTGTCACTGAAGTCTCGACACATCCATGTGGTGTTTGCAGGGAATAAACGAGAGTGGTTACTGTGGGGCAGCCGTTTGGTGCCTATGGATGGGTCAAGCTGAGTCCCTGCTGCCCTGCAGGAGTGGTCTGCAGACTTCCTAGGAGCCTGGCATGTGCTGCCTGCCCTGCCTCCCCTTCCCTCAGTGTGCTTCTCTAAATGACTGCTGTGACCATGGTCGCTGAGGTGGCTGTAGCCCAGCCAACCTTCAGCTGTGGTCAGGTCCAACAGTCTCCATGTGTTTTGGAGGGTGCTTCCTGAGCAGGCTCCAGCCCATACCAGCCCTCTGGGCCACCTGCTCCTTGTGGCCTTGAGACCAAACTGTAAGCAGTGCATGTACCCCTTTTTCTTTCTCACTGACTATCCTTGGGAAGTTTAGTTGTGTTCAGTTTTGAAGCAGGATGAGGTATGCTCTGCAAAAGCACTTGAACACAGTCTTTTGAAAGCTTCAGGATCTTCCTTTCCACGGTTTGTTTTTCCCTAGATGCTCCAGCACGGTCCATTTGCCTTTCCCAGAGGTGTAGATGTACATCCTCACTACTCCATGCTTCCATTACTTCTGCCAGGATATGAGCTTTTTCTTACTTGATTTAGGTGCAGCTGTGGATGCCTGCCTCTCTCACATCAGCACCCTCTTGTGTCTGTTGGGTACTCCAGGGTTTTCCATTTCTCAGGGTTCTATAAGATGTCCAAGAGTTCCATTCCAAGCTAAGATCATGGACTTCATCTCTCCTAGTAAATTAACCAGTGCTACATAATGTTCTCAGGCAGTGTAGCTCAATTATTTATAGAGTCAAATTGTTACAACAGTTCCTGGCATGTTTTGGCTCCAGGCAGCTAGCATTCTCCTGAACATTTCCCAGGCATGGTTTGGGGATAGCATAGGCCAAAGGCCAATCCCAGCAGGCAATTTGTGTTCAGCCACACTGCCTGGAAAGCAAGAATTTAATAATGTGGACACACGCCAGTCTGTGCCAGTTGGCTTCAGAACTAGGTAATGGTCACAGGCATGTTTTGTATAGATGTCGTCAGTCTCAGAGTCTTTTTCCCCTACAAAAAGCTTTTGCCCTTGTTGTCATCTCTGTCTGTCTTTCTCTCCACATTACCAGGAGAATACATATTCTTTGTGAAGTGAGATATTTATCAGAACTATTAACTGATCAAGGTCCCCAATATTTGATTTTTTTCCATTACTTTTTGGCTTTCCCTGCTTAGCTTTTCCCAGTTGTGCATGATTGGTTTATTGAACTATGAAGCTGTGAAGAATGTCTATTTCTACTTTTGTGCCATGTGCAAGAAATTCTTCTTCCCTTCCAGGTTTCACATCAATTTGTGGCAAAAGATGGCCATGGCAGGACGGGCGCACATTTCACAGCCACTTTTTCAGTTCATAAATATGACACATAGACATAAAATAGCCCTCAGTATCAGAATTCTTCATATGTCTGGAGACAGTCCTTCCTCACCTATCATCAAATCTCCACCAAGAAAAATGAATCCCCTCCCAAATTTGTGAGCAGCTGGGGAAAGCACAGGGATTTTGCTTTCTGCAATGTAGGGATCATATACCTTGTGGTAAAGTGGTTGCAGACACAGGCTGAATGAGCAGATTAGGGCTTTCCCCTGGGACTAGTCTCTTCTTTCCACCTGCTTAGACCAGGCAAGCTGTACTTACATCCTTCACTTGTTTCAGCATATTTCAATTTACTAATGCAAAGCTATAATCCAAAGAGAAAACTTTACTTTTTTCTTTTTTATTGTGTTTCCTAAAATGTTGCAGTGGTTTTTTTTCTTCCCACTAGTGCATTTCATCAGTTTGGCAGCATTCCATCCATACTTTTGGGTCACAGCAATTTTTTACAGTGTCTTTGTGTCCAAGGTTTCTGCCCCAAATCCTGCCTACTGAGAAAGCCAGCACTAACTAAATACCTACCCTGAATCAGATCAACACTGATTGCTTCTTCACTTCTGCCCATGTATATTTTACCTGAGATATCTGGGGTTAACTCTGTTTGCAGCAATCCAGCAGAAGGACAGTTCTCCTGTAAATGCAGTTATCAGCATTTCAGTTCCTTCTCTCTTGGTGATATTGGGGCAGACTCCTTTGCCTGCCCTGCCCCCATGAAGACCCCAGCATGTCCCACATCTTGTGGGGCCCCACAGTCAGCAGGTGACCCTTTCTTTGAGACTGTCAGGTTCAGTCGCTTGAACATCTCCTGCTCATCCCCTCACCCGACCACCAGCTCCATCCATCTCTCTCCATGGGCAGCCCTCTTCCTCCAGCTGCAGCATCTTCTATTCCAGCCTTCACTGCTGTGGCTGTCTCACCTTGCCATTGCATCTGCCTGACCATCTGTTGAATCATGTGCAATATAAATAACAGCTAGTGACAAATAATAGCTACAGATACCCTCCTGTAATAGTCTGGTGGTCTCACTGGACATTCACCACTTCGTAGATTTTCTTAATTTACTTGCAAGTCACAATTATTATTATATAGTAATATTAAAGAGGGCTGTAACGTTTAAGTGGTTTGGAGTCCTTGGGCTACCTTATATATAATTTTCACATTTTCCCCAGAAGTGTTTGCTGTTAGTCAATTCCCCTTGTTCACAACTGTGATACTCTTCTCACTGGAGAGATCACAACAGGGACTTATTCTATGCTTCAACACAGCATTGAAGGTACCCCACTGATTGTAACAGGTAAGGGAAAATCAGCTTTAAAAACCAATCACATTTAATAATTTACATCAGAAAAAATGTAGAAAAGAAGTGAGACTAGGAGATTTCTCTACATTCCTCTTCACAGAGAAGAAAATGTTTTAATCTAGATTACGGAGAAAGGAAAAACTTGCCTTATTGTGTCTGGTCAATAACAGGTCTTTACCTCACTGAGAGACCTTTAACCTGCCCATAGACACGGACTTGGTCACTGGGGTGCTGAAAACAAGTTGTAGCTGATGTAGTAGCAGATGCTTCATCCAGTAAAGTCATGGACAGCTTTGCTTAGAGGCCCATAGCCGAGTGGCAGCCTTGCAACAGGAATTTGTTCTCCATCTCACATCTTTCTGGCTACATTTGAATGCTGAAAATGAATTGCTCTAAACATATCTCTGAAGCCAATTGATGGCACAGATACATGCCAAAGTAATCTTGGAACAGTTGTGATGATCCTAATGGTGAGCATAGCTGAGTGGTATTCGAAAAGCTTTGCTTTTTCACTCTCATTCTCGATTCAGTTTAGGGATGTTCACAAAACTGCTACATTTGAAAAAGTGCTTGTTTTATTCACCAGCTTCCTTGAACTAAAAAGCTGATGACAGATTTTTGGTACAAATGGGATTGTTTGAGAAAAATACGCCTAGGAAGCAGGCTCACTTTTTAAGCAAAGCTATTTCAGTTTGTCATGCTCATCTCTCAAGGTATGCAAGCTTCTCCAGCAAGGGGAGCTGCTGGGTGCAGCTCAGGGGAAGGAGGAGAATATGTCTCAGAGCTTTCCTGCTGTATAAGGGGAGCTTTCAGCTCTTTTTTTTTGTTGAAGATGACCGTGCCCTCCCTGTCTGAAAGTGCTTATTTCCTGCAGGTCAAAGATGGGCAGGTGTTTCCTAAACACCACGTTTTATCCATGATCTGCCCCCAGCTGTGGAGCTGCCTGTGAGGATGCTGTCTGCCCCTCCTCTGCTCAGCTCCCTCCTGGGGAGACCCTGCAGCCCACCAGCACTGGGGACTGCAGTGCCTGCCTGTAAAGAGATGCTTGAGATACTATACAACCAAAGCTGCCTACCCAGAGCTGCAAGTGAACCTTCCAGGGGCTCTGCATCCTCTGTACATCTGTGGAGAAGTTAGGGTACCTGTGCAGCAACCTGCAGTCAGCAGGCTGGGGTAGTATGAGACACCTCTTACTCCAGTGCTGACATCAGTTCCCTCTTTGGCCTCTGACAGGGCTTTGCAGAAACACACAGGTTTGGAAGTCATGACTGACTGGTTGCTCTGGTTATGTGCTCAACTGGAACTTGGAAAGGCACAGAAATTCTTGGTCTGGACAAAAATCCCAGTAGCAGCAGCTCCACAATTAGGTGGTATTGATCTGAAGAGGGGGGAAAACCATTCCTGAAGATGTTTATTCTCCCTTCCTTCCACACCCTCTCTAACACACACAGTGCACATACAGTGAGTTTCCCTTCCTTTTCCCTAAACTTTTAGGCCAGCCCCATCTATTTCAGAATGACCATGGACATGTGGTTTTGATATTTTTTTTCACAACAAACAAAACCAACTAGGTTGGGTTAAAACTGGTTAAATCCCTCAGGACCTCAGTAGTGTTTTAAAACATATGTGAAGGGGAGGAACCATTTTTTGCACGTCCTGAAGAATATAGCTGACATATGGACCATTCAAAGGAAATTTTTTTCAGGCCATTGGCCATGCATGAATGGCTGGGCTTATACAGTGGGGACTCAAGATATGATGAGGATCTTCTCCCGGAAATTGGGCTTTCTACGTAGCAAGAGCAGATCCTGTAGATGCTAACCATGCTACAGGCTCTCAGAGTTGGTAGCAGATCCAGGGACCAGCAGTGGGGCAGGGTTGGGCTGGAGCAGCACAGTTGCACTGACGCAGGCTTTGGCTTGGAGGGAAGTGTGTCCCCCTCCTGAGCTCCCCAGCAAAGCCTGCCCCATGTGATCCCACTTTCGCTCCTTTCCATCGTAATCTTTGTCCTAGCTCTGTTCACTGGTGCTTGCTGCTTCAAACACTGCTTTACTGTGACTGGGTGCCATTGCAGTGCCACTGGTAGATTTAGCACCTCAATCATTTTTCCACTAAATGCTTCCAAGGCCGAAGAGAAACACCTTGTAAATCTTTTTACTTCCTCAGGAAAAATACCCCAAACCCTAAACCACAAAACAAAACAAAAAAAACCAACAACAAACCACAAGGAACTTCAGGGAAATAAACCCCTAAATTGAATTTCTTGCTTTAAAAGTGCTTTACATATATCACCACCAACTAGCATGTAAATTTTAGTCAGCTACTGGACTAGTCTTTTAAAGAAGTTGAAAAATGGCCCTGCATCCTCAAAGGACACACCTGTTATCTGAAACAGTTTTTAACCAGCTTGTTAAGCAGCTTTGACAGATCAAAGACCCTGGACAATGGGCACAAACTTTAACAATAGTTTAGCCTTGAGCAAAAGCTTCTGTCAAAGCAAGGCTTGTGCCAGTAGTATTATGGCCTGCAATTGAAAATAAATTTTACTTGAATAAGTACCTCAGCCCGATCAGAGGCACTGCCGCCAGGGAGACAAAAGCAGTTGGGGATAAGTTATTGACTCCACTGACAGCATGAATGAAGTTCATTATGCCAGCCCACTCTTGGTAAATGTGTCAGGTTTTAAACTGAATTAGGTGGCAGGTGCACGGACCATTTTCCTGCCCCCCTTGAGACAGTAGAGGGCCAGTCATCACCTGATTCTACAGACAAATGTTTAGATTTGGTTTTCATATCGCACAGGCACACTGACAGCATATTTAAATCATAAATAAGGTTTCCTGAAAACCCTCGTCTATCCCACTTTCTCTCCCTGTCCCCTGTAGCCGGCTGGCCGTGCTCCTATCTCCTTGCCTGCTGGACCCTGGAGGTGGGTTTGCCTCCCCTCCACTGCCCCTGCTACAGCCACCCTTCTGGTCTCTGTTCCTATCTGCCTTGGGGACGTGCAGGGTTTGGGCTTCCACAGGCCGCCTCTGGGTCCAGTCCTGAGCCAGAGGGAAGTCCAAACCCTACTGTTTGGGTGACACTGCACACAGTGCGTTTCCAACTTCAACAGGGTCTGGATCGAGCCCTCCCATAGCTGATTTTATGTGATATATATATGGGCCTAAAGAGATTGAATCCAGACATTTTATGTTAACCTTCAGAAAGAATTTCTACAGTAAACCAGTATTTCATTCTTGTAAGCCTCTGATGACAAACATCACTATCATTGCAATTTCAAAGAAATGCAGGCCAGGTCAGAAAGAAGTGGTGTGAAAAACATACATGTACCTATGTGTGTGTATATACACACAAAACCACACATAAAAATACAAAATCATCTATATTTGTACCAGTTTTTAAAAATTTTGCTAGAATTCAAAGAAATAAGGTGATAATCTGCCATAATAATTTGATATTCCTCTGCTTTAAGACTGATCTTCAGTTTTAAGATGTGTCTTTTATTTATTTTTGCATCTGAATATTTTGCTTGAAAATATTCTGGTTTATAGTCTGCCAGGGCCTAGAAGGATAATGCAAGATCAGCTGAACTTCAGATACTTTGGATGCCAGCTCTCATTACTTAATCATGAGACATAGTACTAGTAAGACTCTTAAAAATGAAAGCCTTGTTCTCTGACCATAGAGGGAAGAGTTGGCATATGCCTTTGGCTGCATGCCTTATTTACGTTAATGAGCAAGTAAGATTCCTTCCCCCTGTGAAGGAGCTGAGCATCCCTTCTCCTGACACTGTTGGGATCTGCTGCCTGAGTCAGTTACTAAGGGAAGTCTTTTGCTTTTCAACAGCATTTTGGACACATGTGGGTACATTTTTTGTACTTGAGCCACTTAATCTTTCAAGAATGTCGTTACAAGTCTGAAAATGTCTTGTTTCGTTGTGCTTTGTTTTTCCTCCACATCCTGAAGGTAAAGCATTTGTGTTTGTCCGCTTAACAGCCTCTGAACCAGACAACAGTCACTGAAGTTTAATAAAATTTATTTATTCCCATTTTCCAGGGATTTCAAAGGTCTGAAGAAATACTACCTAGCCCTCCAACACTCACTTGAAGAAAAATGTTATTGCTGTTCCTCAAAACGGAGAGCCAATTCCTAAAAGAAGGGATGAAGCTTGTCCAATGTCACAAGCAAGTTGATGGCAGATTCACACTCCAGTGGGTGTTTTAGTTCTCAGATAGTGCTTCACCCCCCAACGTGACATTGCTAAAGATGCATTTGGCTGAGTTCATGGTTGTATTTAGTACACCTGTTAATACAGACATATCAAACCCTTTCTTTTTCTGGCTCCAATACAAATAGATCCAGGTCGTCTCACCCACAGACCCCCAAAAAGAGAAAATGTTTCTTTTCCCCATACACAAATCTGGAAAAACAAAATAGGCTTATTCTTTGGGGCTATCTAAAGACTGCTGTGTGTCAACACACAAAATCATTTCTCACAGTGGTATCACTTGCTGGATATGTTCCTTCCCTCCAACTACAGCAGATGGTGTTTCATAGTTGGTCACAAATGGCTGTCAGCGAGCGTTTGTCTGCCTGCCAGTAACCTGTAGTTTGGGGACTCCCTCGGAGAGTGTACCAGCACTGACTCTGCTGATAGCAGCATCTGAGAAAATGATCCGTCCTTTCTTGTCAGGCACAAAATTAGCTATCTCATTTTCAAACTGTTGACAAGGGGGATATGAAAGAAATAAAGGCTGTGCTGGCTAAAATGATGTTTCTTCAGCTCTGGTTTGAGGCAGCGAATGCTGGTTACAGAGCAGAAGCTGCCTTTACCACAGCAAATATTGACCTGTGCTGAAAGATGAGGATACAAGCACAGCCCTCTCCTGGTGTCAGGATTTTGCATGGCATTTCCAGCTTTCCCAAGCTCTGTTTAGATTTCTCTTGGCCACTTTCAGCAATGAGAAATAGATGACCTTTGGTGAAGTTGCCCTGTAGCAGGAAAAAGCTTTTGATGGGCTAAAGGTCCCAGTGAACCAGCCAGGTTTGCTGCTGTCTTCACATGCATGAGGAGAAGGCAGCCAGGCAGCTTGTCATCCTGTGACTGCACCCTTGTCCCAGTAGCCAGAAACGGGAGGCATGGGAGAAAGAGAGACATCAGTGATGGAGATCACATACATCTGTATTTGGCAAACAGTTTTGGAAACTTTGCAGCGACTTGTAGTGGCAGCCATTACCTTACTGGTGCACACCCACATTTCAAACACTTGCAGCTACAACTCCAAGTCTTTTATTTCCACAGAAGTCTTAAAGATGAGTCCATGGAGCAAAGCTGAAAGCTCTCCACAGCAGCTGTCTCAGGGTGCTCCTGCATGTAAAACTGTTTAAAATTCCAAGTGATATCTGGGCTGGTAAACTGAGTGGCCTCACTGGCCGTAGCCAGGGCAGGGGTCCCATCCAGGTGCAGCTGGCAGAGGGGATGAGTGCTACTCATGACTGCATGGCACTGCTGCCAAAGGGATCTGGTGACAGGGTACATTCCAGCGCTCCAGTTTTCACATATGTCAAGAATTGTATGTATCAATACTAGGTAGTAAAATATCCTGTGTTGGTCAGTAGAAGGGCAGATCGTATCGGCCCCAGTTACTATAGACAGGCACCTTATAATTTTCCTGCTCTAGTCCTGCCCTGCTAGAAGATTTTTAAAGAAAGTCCATTTTCAGAATTTCCCTTTCACAAAGAGTTTCTAATATTGTAGAAGTCCTTTTCATCCTAAATGTATCTATCCTCTGTGAGAAAAAGATAAAACAAAAATTTAAGTCCTGCAAAAGAGAAATTATGACTGCTTCAGAAAACATCAGAATGATCCATCTGAAGTGAAATATTCTAAAAATTCAGGATTGCTTTGCTTCAGCTTCCATATTTTTGTCACTGAACTGATGTTAAAAAGTACTAAGTTATTCAATAGCTGAAAGTGCAAATATTGATTTCCAATGAAGATTTTGAGCTACTTTCTGGAATATTCATAAACTAAACTGAATTCACACAGTAACTGCACAACACCAATGACAACAACCAACCAGAACAAAAGGAACACAAAAATTTTGCTTAATTGGAGTAATACTTGAAATGAAATTTCAACTATTTCAACAAAAGAGATTTTTTAAAGACTATTGAAGGTGGAATCTACAAGAAAAGTTGAAAATCAAGTCTCCAATCATGGTTCTGTTCCTTAAAATCTATAACAATATAGAAATTTTTCATTCTCCCTGAGTTTCAACACTAAATTTTTATTTTGATCTTTCATATATGAGTAAGTCTGTTTCTGTTCTCCTTTGGCTACAAAGATTTTTCTGAAAAAAACAAAGAGAGAACTTAGACAAGGCAAGGCTACCTGTAGAATGCAGTGTGACTTTAACTCAGGTGCCCCATGAAGATTATGGAAGTATCTGTTCCACAACAGATCAGAATGAGTAAAAAAGGAGAATGATGACTAGACTAAGCTTGATCCTCAGTAAGGGCCTTGTGCCCTGGCTTGCATCCAACAATGTGCTCAAGCATGAAGTCTGAGTAAGAGAACACAAATATCTAAGTTTAAGCACATGTATAAATATTCTTATTGCATTTCAGTTGGGAAAATTTCTAGAATCTGGCAAACAGTGGTTGTAGGGCTCCTTATAAGGGTACATTTAAACCCAGCTCAGCTTACAGTACCACCTGCTAGGTATTCAGTCCTGGCTTTGGTTTGCTTGGGTATGTTACCATATTTGTGCATGTATTGAACATATGAGAGTGAAGTTCATATCCTTGACCCCTTACAGATAGACTATGAATAACTTAATGACAAACATGTCCTATATATTGAGTTTCTGTTTTTTAGGGCCATAGTGAACGGCCTTACACAGCAAATTGAGTAGCCCTTTCTCAGGCAGCTTTGCTTCAGGCAAAGATCCCAACAGAAAAGGCTGTTGAAAATCCCAGAGAGTCCAGCACCTTCCTAACAGAGAGCACTCCTTTTTGGGAAAGTCCATGGGGGCAGAATTTGCTTTGTGGATGTTTTCGGACCATATCATTATTGTTTTCTGCGTTCCCTTTGAGAAGGACAGCAAGTGTCTGAAGGGCTGGAGAATGCATATGGCCAGGTGAGTTACATCTTCCCAAACCACCACTTTCTGCTTCAGTGTAAAAGGCATTCATGCTTAGGGAAAAGTGCCCCCCTGAATCAGGATCTTCACTCCTAAACCACGTTGTTGACTTTGACTAAGACCTCTGATGCCCAGAGATAACACAGTGACCACTTTGGTGGTCAGCTTGTGATTGATCAGACAAACATTTCCAACACAGAGGTCCAATTTAGTCCAAAGAAAAACGGAGTCACTTCAGAGCAGTGTGGTCCATTGTGTGGCCCATCATTGAGGCCATCTTCAACAGCTTCCATGGTCAATAAAGTTGGTTCCTCTAGCTGAATGGGAGGTATGCACAGAGTTTTGGAGGATACCAATTTGATTAAGAGAGATGGCCTGCACCAGGAAGATGACATGACTGTTGAGGCAGTCTGCAATGCTCTCATGCAGTATGGGGAGCTCTGCTGCTACACACAGTGAATCATGTGCTAGTCCAGGACTCTGAAGGCAGGGATGGATTTGTGGGCTTACACGCATCAGGAAGTCCAGTAGTACAGCATCTGAGCATCTGGCTCATTTTGGGCACCTGAGCATTTGAGCATCTGCCTCAAGTTGGCAGTGGTGGATGTACAGGATGAACAAGCGTAAGGCCATTTCATGGATTTGGTTGGGACAAGAAGATGAGGAAACAAGTTAATTGGGGAACATTGCAGAGCATTTCTGAGTTTTCTTACTGCTCCATTAGCAAAATATTTAAAACACTGTTTCTTAGCTTGCTAATATCTACTTCACTGTAACATGATCTTTTCCTTCTGCATTTCTCTCACTTCTTTTACTGGGTTTGTTGTCTTTAGTCAAGCTGGAAAAAGTTTCTTTTGCATGCAAATTCCATTAGCTTCTTGATAAAGTTGTCAAGGAAAAATGCTGGTACTCTGCCATATGGAAGCATTTATTCACTACCAAGTATGTAAATTAGATTACATCCTTGATGGCAGTGGTGTTAATTAGCATATCTTGGGTCTTGGGCTCCTGCTTGCTACAACTGGACCCAAACTTTGTCCTTTTCTTTTTTTTTTTTCCCCCCTCTTTTTCCCAAGCTACTCTTGGGGCCTTCACAAACTCTGTTAACCTACCAGATCTGCCTCAGACCCCTGCATGAGTCCCTGTGAGGATTAGAAATTGCTTGCAGCATTTGCCTTCCGCCAGAGTTTCTCCAGCTGAAGGTCTCGGCAGGGCTGAGGAGATTAAGGGGAACCCCTTTGGGGACAGAGGAGATCTGCTTTGCAACATGGCTTTAAATGTTGAGTGCACTTATTATGAGGCACAGAAGCTCTGCAAGGGCTCTCAAGTTAATTAGGGGAACTTGCCAAGGCCTGTCAGACACTTGGTGGTCATCACTGGATCCTTCAGACTTTTGGCAAAGTTTCGGAGACGGCGACATGCCAGTGAAAGGCTCTGGCTGTGCTAAGTAACCATGACTGCATTCCCCCAGTTACCACTGTTTCTTGGAAATAGCAAAAGCAACTCAGCAACTCATGAATTTCCCACCAAACCAGGTCTGCTACTTCTTGGCCTCCCTAAAATTTGGCCCCAAACCCCTCAAAAGTCATCGAGTGGTCCAAGCGCTCCATTTTCCCATTTTGCCTCAGACTTGATGGAATAATTTGTATTGGTGCTTGCACCTTGAACCTGACACATTTGGGGAGCTTTGTGAAGCAATAACGGTATTTGAATTTTCCATATATTGAAAATCAGTGGAGTGAAAATTTGTACTCTAGAACATAGAATAGTGATAACTTACCTCTTCAAAATCCATTAGTCTCAATATAATGCATTTGCCAGCCAGAGCCTATGGGTATTTCCAGGATAGCAGATGAGTGTCATGTTTCCACCAAAAAATGTTAAGATTTTTTCTCCACAAGACAAAATAAATTTAGAAGAGCCCAAAGGATGTGGTTGACAGCAGCACCAGACCTCCTAAAGAATGGCACTTTGCAGAGGAGACATGAGCCAGAAATACCAACTGCTTGTCATTTTTAGTCATGACACCAGTTACAAAAATGAGGATGCTGATGTTACTATTGCAGGTATATTCTAACCAGCTCACACATGTTCAGCCAAATCTGGCATTGTATACAGCAAAAAAAAGCTGAAAATTTTAGCCTAAGGAATATGTCCCATTATTTGCAGACCTGTTACCCTCTGTTTTCATCAGTTCAGTTTTAGGATGCTAGCTAATGATGCTCTGAGATTTAAATTTTACCTCTCTTCCTTCACTGCAATCTGATGTGTATGTCCAGACTCGTAACTGAACAGATAACCTCCTGTCCACACATTTATTGCACCTTGCCCTGCTTTCATCTATACAACTGAAAACAGCAGTAGAACATGAACTTGAAGGAAGTTTAGGAAATTATCAGCCTCATTTTGCAAGTATTTTTATCAGAAAGACTCCTGCAGGTAAATCACCCTCAGCAAACACAGAGCTCAACAGTAGAGTTTAAGAGCTCTGAGGAAGAAAAGTAGAACTCTCCTTGCAGTGTCCACCCAGACAGTACAACTTGGATTAGGATGTTAGTGATGTAAGTGCTTTTCAGAACTTCCTTTTTTGCAGTAATTTTCCAAATAGAGACATTATCCAAGTATTTGACTGGCATAAACCAAGTTCTTATGCTTTCAATTAATTTAAAGCAAACATAAGTTTCAGTAAGTTGCTTAAATACAGAACTCAAAATAACCTCATAGTAAGCCCCAATATTGATAGTCATCTTTGATGCCATGATGATTTTTTTCCTTTTCTTTTATACCCCTTCTATATACCTTTTTATAGCTTTTTTATTATTAGTGTTTTTTAGCCTACATTCTTGGACTTGTTTGTCAAGCTAGGAGACCAAACATTTTAGAAGCTTCGTAGCCAGGGATCAGTGTGCCCCAGACCCCAAGGTCCTCTCCAAAACACATTTTGTAAACTAAGATAGAACCATCCAGGGGAAGGTTCCTTGGGAAGGGGGGCTCACTCGAGCCTCTCACTGGGGAATCTTTGATAGATCTGCTAATTAGTAAAACCTATAATGTTATACTCAATCTATTGGCCATGTGCATTGCAGTGTGCGTTTTGGCGCGTTCCACCTGGATGTAGTGCACCTAAGGATCCTTAAAATAAATACCAAGGTAAAATCCCTTTTTCCTTCTAACCGTGTTTGAGTCTTGATTTTAAGACCGGGAAAAAGCATCATCTTCATTAGGCCAAGGTGTCCCTTGATGTGAAAATGAGTTAGGAGATTATGCAGGAGATGCACTCACCCTGACGCATTGATTCTCCTTCAGCCTTGTATTTCTATGGCATTGATGACAAAGATTTGTGGACTATGATTCAGGCTCCTCAGTACTACTCTATAGTTGCCATTACTAGTGAATAATGATGGTGAAAATGATTCTTATGCTACTGGTAAGTCTTCAGAAAACTGAAAGCCTTGCATCAGATGTATACAAATACGTATGCACAGGGCATGCCAGAGTTAAGGGAATGAAACATCCGTTTTCTTCGATCCATTTCCATTCATCCATTTTCATTGATCTAAAACTTCTTACTTTTTAACCTCAATTTTCCACCACTGTAAGAACATGCATCTTCTTTCCTTCTGTGAAAATACTTTTGGTGCTTCCTCCTTGGTGCCCAGATTCCTTGAACACATCAGTCCAGTCACTCTTTCCTAACTGGTTGTAACTCTTGAGCTGACTGGTACAACTGGGAGTGAAACTACACTCTTTCATACTCAATGCCACTTTTAATTAAAGCTCTGTCTATGCAGAGTGACTCATTAGATTGGTACAAAATTTATGCAATGCCAATGAGCATAAGTATTGATACTGACATCACAGAACAGAAATTAACGAGTATGGGGAAACCCTAACAGAATCCTAGCAGAAATAGTTACTTTCTCAATTTATTGTTGTAGATGCTGGGGACTAATTGATTTAAATATTAATTAGAAGATTAACTATTACCCCTTCACCATGTAATTTCTTCAGCTTCCTGCCTTTGGCCCTGTTTATGCACTCAGCTAAATACTTGCTCATTATCATTGTAGTTCAGGACAGTATTTTGCCTACATTTAAATTCAAATGTATACTGAAATAGTCTTCAAAATATGGATGCTTTTGCAATTTGGTATTTAATTTACATTTCATGCCATTTTTTCTCTTCAGTTATTGCTCAAAGCTTGTTTTGTTTCTTTGAAGATCTGTAGAAATAGGAATAACAAAGCCAAAGTATTTTATGAGCCTTTTTTCTTTCCAAACCAAGAAAAAAAAAGTTAAGTCTCATTTTATTAGCACCAAAAGCCAGATGTTCTTTGCTGGTTTTAAGTCCCGAGTTGTATCTGTTCACTGAAGTTTAATGCAGGGAAGAGCAGTCAAGTAATTCATAAGGTTTGATCTTGGTGTTAAATTTTTGCATTAACCATAAAACAGTTTGTTCTCTTGAAAATAACAATTTGAGCAGTAAAGGGAAAGATCTTTTGCAAAGCATTTTGAGGAGTTTTTCAGCTATAAACTACTCTCCCAGAGTCAGCAGGGGATTCGTAAAATAAACTTCTTTGAATTACACTAACGAAACTCAGTGAAATATAGTGGTACATGGCTTTTCCAATCTACATTGTTCTACTGATTTTCATATTGCAATCTAGCATTTAAAATTATTTTCTAGTGCCAATGTCAGTACATGTCAGCCTTGGGTGTTCTGGGCAGCATAACAGCAGCAGCAATGTTTGTCTGCCTGTGTTTTGTCTGACAGTGTTTACCTCAGGCCAGAAGCCAGATCAGAGTTTGCAAAGGTCTTTTCCATATACTGCCATGAGAAAACCTGACCCAAAGAAGGGTGGCACTCATTGTTGAGTAAATCACCTTGCTTTTTTTGCTCCTGTCAGGTATGCAATATTAGTAGCACAAGGAAAGGAATTTGGGGATAGTTGACCTACTGAAATCCAAGTTGCATCCCACTCTTCCTTTAAAACAGAGAAATGGAAATTTGAAATTCTGAAAAATATTAGGAGTCAAACTCTTCCACTGAAGAAAACACTGAAACACTCCAAAAACATGTGGAGGGTGGGGCAGGGTTTGTATGTTGACTAATTGCAAAAATTGATTTTTGTTCGGGTAAAACTTCTCACTGCAAAATTATGAAAGCTTAACTTTTATCAGAAGTGTGGCCAGTGGCAAGAGTTAGACTAACACCTTCTAAGAAAAATTTTAATAGAAGCCAGCATAATAAGGTCTTGAATTTAGAATGTTTAAAAATTTTGCTGGAAATATTTTCCATGGCGTTCATGCTAATACACATGCAAGCATATATACGTGTGTAGTAAGGCACATGCATGAGAATGCACCCAGTTTCCGTGCAGATGGGCATCAGATTTTGCAGTGAAATAACCCACCCATTGAAGACACTTCACTACTGAGGCAGTACTTCCTCATTCCTAGCCACTGCCTGGTCTCTGCTCAGGTCTGTTTGCTTCTCCCCAGCTATTTGCAGTCATGTCTTGAGCAAAACCACAAAAGTGGCTTTGAGAGCACCTTTTTGGTCCGTGTTTTTTCAGGAGAACCTTTCTGCCTCTTAATGGGTTGTCTTCTCTCAAAGGTGCAGTTAGTTGGACACTTGGAGGCTTGCAAAGGGATCATCTTTGCATACATGTGATTGCTTTTCTCTCTTAAACAATGTTGGACTGGGCAGGTCCTCTTGGTTGAAGTCCATCCCCCATTATTACGGATTATTTCATGGTGTGATAGGGACACTGGTGTTGCCTCCTGTCAAAATCAGAGACCTGCTGAAGAGTTGAGCAGGTTGCACCACAGGCATCTGTGGGGAGTGGGAAGGGGTATGCCGGTGCAGGACACATCTCACACCTCACTGGAGTCAGCTGGCTGCAGCTGAAAAGCTTTTGAGATTAAAAAAGTCATTGCAGAGGTGCTCAGGACACAAAGCAAGCACAGTACTGGCTTTTTCTGTTTCCCCCTAAAGGTAGAAGCCCTCATCTCCAGGGAGACAGTGTTGGTTTCGTAGGTTGGGAAGAATCTTCCTCAGCAAAGATTTTGGTGAGCAGTGTGTGTGTGGGTAGAGCATGCCGTGGGAGACTACCGCGGGCTGATATGAGAGATGATATCAGAGATTAGTTAACCGTATGGGCTGAGTCCCTGGGGAGGTGTGTGAAATGAATCAGATTAAACAAAATTGATAATGTGAATACTTAATCAAACAGACAAAGGTAGTCTGCACAGCTAATTAGGGGCAAATAGAGCGTCCCTCTTGTACCTCATTTAACTGACAAATTGTGCAGACAGTTTTAATGGGAGTCTGTTTAGCAAAGAGAAGGCTGTACAGTTGACAGCTTGGCAAAATGTGGTTTCTGTAACACCACATGATGCTTATGGAAATTAGCCTGGTGCAGCTGAGCTCAGAGTAGGTAAGAGCTGCCCAAACTCTAGTAAAATGGTAAAACAGACCTTTTGTAGGTCTCTGTTTCTGACTTCTTAAAGGGACCTGGACGCTTTTCTGCAAGCTGGCAAGGAACATTTCTGAAAAAGCAAAAAGGATCATTAGCAACATCAGAAAGGACCACTAACCAAGAAGGCAGACAAAAAATTCAAACTACATCACCTTAGCATATTGCAATTTTACAGTTGGTCCTTTGTAAGAACAAAGTTTCTTTCTCAGCTTCTTGGGAGTTATGTAAATATGAATTACTTTTAATATTTTACATATGAAAATGACCATGCAAAGAGATCCACTGAGTCCTGCAATATGGGCCAACTCCAAGGCCAGGCTGAGGACACAGACAAACAGGAAGGTCTCTGCTACACTTTGGAGTGACTTTCCTAACAGGTACAGGTCTCCAGTTCCTTATGCCCTGAGTAACACAAACACAAATACGTTTTCTGGTAAGTCCTTTCACTGCATCCTTCTTCTATCCTTCTCCAAACCAACCATATCTCTTCATTGTTTCTCTCTCTGTGTCCCCGAGGTTCACATACTTAGCCCTCTTCCAAAGGAAGATGAAAATGTTTGGGTATGTTGTAAAGTCCAATGAGAGACTTTATAAACATGAATTAGAGACCAAACCCTTCAGCAAAGTGAGAAAAGTGGCCAACACTTGTTAGTTCTCTAAGGCCTTCACCATATCTTTCATGAGCAGCTGTTGTTGCACTGACATAAGAAAGCAAAGTGTCCTGCTTGTAAAGGGAGCACAGCTAACTATGTATTAAATTTATGAAACTACATTCAGGCTTCTTCTGTAGTTTCACATCTGCATCTGCACACCTGCATTCTAACCTACACAGAATTTCTAGCATGACAAATGTGAGACACAAGAGGTTTAACAAGGGATTTTGAGCATATCATTTTGTGTCAGTTCTGCTCAAGATTGCTCTGTCTCACACTGAGTGTCATCAGGAGCAAGGGGAGGAGATCTGCTATCCTTGCAAGACCAGCTCATAGAAGTTTTGCTGGGAATCATTATCTGGAACATGGCACCCTCTGTGGTTAAGCCTCTCTTTTCGTTTCAGCGATCTCTGAACATCAGAGGAATTTGATGTACGTGCATGATGCACAGAGCTGTGTACATCCATATACATGCGTGTGGACATATATGCTGTAATCAGACAAGCTATACATTTTGACTACAAGATCAAGATACTGTAATGCTTAGAGAGTGAAAAATCTGAGGCTGTACTGTGAACAATAACTCTCCCCTCAATGCTGGCCATTTCACTTAACTCTTCTGTACCGCGTTTCTACACCTACAAAACATGACTATCCTTGCTTCCTTAGAGCACTATTAGAACAAAATGCTGTGTTTGCCATGACCATTGATGGTAGAGCATAGGATTTGGCATAGGTCGAATCTTAGTTAATCAGAACAGCCCAAATCATGCGCTGAAAGTGTCCAGGAAGATAGTGCAAATCTTACGTGGCCTCTGCTTTTGTGACTCATTTCAGAAGCACATTAGCTTCCTTCCCTTCCAGTTGAGTGGTGCTTATCACCTCAGCACTGTGAGGACTTCAGCAGAAGAAAAATGGAGTGCTGCCATCTCCACAAAAGCATGGAGTGTTGTCTGGTTTGACATCTGACTTCTGCTTAAACATCACCCACTGTTGCAAGGCATAAGTTTTTGATGGAACATAAAGATGGTAAATGCATGCCCTGAACTGAACATTTCAGGAGTGAAGTGCATTATATGTGTAATAAAGCTGCAAACATGAGGCACTGCCTGGAGCTAAGGCTTTTGCTGAATTCACTTCTGGATCTCTCCTTGTGGAGCTCTGTCCCTGAAAGAAAATTCTTTAATACAGAAATTATAGAAGAGCTAAATAAAAAGTGGGAAAGAATAGGAAATATTTAATCAAACAAATATTACATGCCAGTTAAAAAAACCTAAAATTTGATCCTTGTATGTTTGTGAGTTATTTAGGCCTGTTTGTGTTAGGTTTTTTCTTACATATCTTCTCAAGGAACCTTCATAACATGTAAAGCCATCTGATTCACTTACTGAATAGTTTCACATATTTGGGCAGAATCTGTGTAAACCAGCAATTCCCATTCTGGTCCCTAGTGATTTACTTGTTTTAGTCTACCTCCACTAATGTGAAATCTGTGTAATGGAAATTTCCTACAGAATAATACAAGTGTTTTAGTGTGGCAGGTAGCATTTGGAAAACGAAAGAAGGAAAGAAGGAAGGGATAAATGAGGGAATGAACAAGCGAAGGAACAAAAGAGAAAGGAATAGAAAAATTATGGGGAAGCTTCTGTCTGAAGGCCCCAGTTCCCACTCCTATACCTCTGAGAAGCAGACTTTCTGTCAGGTGGGCACAATCCAGCTATCACAATGGCTGAAAAAGCCTTTGGGAAGCAGGAGGAGTTCTTTTTTTAACCTCTTCTCTAGCTTGTTAAAGCCTGTGTAAATCCCACCAGCTCCCTCCTGAAACGCTTGCCTGAGCAAAAGTTTTTCCAGCACATTTTTTGAGTCTCACATAATTGAAATAGGAGGGGATTTGAGCCTGATTCAATAGAGCAGTTTGAGTTAATTGATAAACCTTCCCTTTTTATTATCAGTGCTACCCTTCTGTCTGAAAGGCAGGGAGATTTCCTTATGGGATTTGAGCAAATATTGGAAATTGCAGTGGCAAATTAGCAGGGGCCACAAACCAGAAGTGACAGCTCAAGGAAGCTGGTGGAGGGAATGGAGCAATCCCTTACCAGTAGCAATTGGCCAGACTTATCATATGGACTAATCACAACAGAGCTGGTGAAATAATGGGCACCAGATGTTAGCGCTTTGTAGACGTTGGCTCTCCGGAGACCAGCTCCACCAAGTGAGCTCCCCAGGAGCAGGAGCATGGCTCTCTCATCTATTAATAGGACAGGGGGCTGCTGGTCAGTGCCTGTTCCACATATCTAACTGGTGATGCTACAGCCCCTTTCCTCAGTTTAAGGAGTATTTGCATTCATGAGGAGCATTTCCATGACTTGTATGCCTTAGATTCATGGCACTTCACTTTGTTCAGACATGAACGAGTGAGCGAAACTAGTCATGCAATGGATCAAATCACTGGTGGTTGTCTTCACACAGATCTTTAACAGGGATGCTGCTCTGTGGAGTACTGACTATTTCCCTGCAGAATTTTAAAGCTATAAAGGTTTTAGTGGCACAGTGGGTAGGAGGGAATGGGGTGGGAATATTTTCCCCCAGGAGCTTTGCACAGAAACTCTTAAACTGCTCTCCAGAGTCCAGGAGCTGCAGAGAAGGAGCAAAGCAGACTCTTCTGTTGCTCTTATGGGTCATGCTCCCAGACCAGGTCTGGCCATGATCCAGCCTTATAGGATTACCTTACACCTCTCTAATTTGAAAAGACAGCGATTTGCAACTAAGCCTCCGCTAAGAGCGCTGCCACCAGCGCTGCTGCCAGCTGCAGCACTCTGTGCTGTGCCATGGCTCGGAGGGACAATGTGGCTGTGGATTAGGTTTTGTGCAGGAATCAAACCTGGCCAGGTGATCAGTCTGGTGGGTGGGCAAAGAGGGTCAGGGACCTTGCCTAAAGTAAGTCAGAAGTGGAGTAGAAGATGGACACAGAATTAAATATAACTGTTACTTAAAATAAGATGAATATATCTGTGAGCCATGCTTGCTGTGGTTTGTTCTAAGGGAGTCACGTCTGCAGACCCAGCACTGCTAGTGCTGGCCACAGAGCACAGGGCTCCTCCTGCCCTGTCTTCAGCACTGCCAAACCAGGTCTGCTCTTTCTCTTTTTGGATGCTGACTGATGTGGTTTCAGCTTCAGACAGATGGGACCTGTCTCTCCTATCTGATCTGTTCATCTCCCAGCACAGAACTTGTGCTTTTTCACGGGCAAAGGCCCTGCAGAGGGTTTATAACATGAATGGCCTCTGAAGATACTGAGCAAATATCAATCTTCTTTTCAGCAAAAGCATCTTATAGATCCTGACCAATGTGTCTAAAAGCAGAGGTGCAGGCAGGCTCTGCTCATTCATAGCTGGCAAGGACCTGGAACCTCATGAAATCAGATGTTAGCAGATTTGTTATTGCAGTCATTAGAACCAGATGAATTTGGATACACAAATTACTGCTCCCCAAGAATGTGTCTACTTTTTACTGGCACCTTTAACACTAAACTACATTGACTTTGTTTCCCTGAATAAAGATTTCACTAGTGTTAATTTATAAAAATATGAGGGTTTTTTTTCTGGGAACATTTTTGGCAGTTTTTGTTCGTGTGAGAGAGCTTAGAAAACATGACAGAACTGACAGCTCCCATTTAAATGCCAAATGTCTCTTCCTAACTCCAATCTGCATCTAAAACAAAAAAACTATGCAAGACACAGACATTCCTTGCAGACATTTTTGCTGTTCCTGTGGTCCCCCAAGTGTTGTAGTTTTTTTCTTTTGACACTTGAGATCCAACAATCAATCACCGAATACTTTCCCCTATATCTGGATTAGCAGTCAGTTGTGTTCTCTGGCATGTGCCAGGAACATCTTCCCCTCCCCTCTACAGGATGCATTTCAACTTGAAACAGCAGCTAAGCCTTTGCAATTGCAATCACCAGCCTGATGATGTCTGGTGAAGAATGGCAGGAATGCCCTAACCAGAGAGGTGAGAAGGGAAAAAATCAGAGGGTTTCTGTCAACTTCTGACAGTGGCAGAAACATCCTCTTTTCCTGATGAGCTGCCTTTCAAGTCTTGGCAGAGCCATTACCAATTCTATGCCTGCATTTCCTTGCATTTGGGGCCATCTGTCTTTACTCCTTCCATTCTGAAGTCAGAAAAGAAAATTATTTTCACATTAGCAACTCATTAAATGGTTCCAAACTTGTAGCACAATCACTGCTGGAGCCAAACCCATTGTTTTTACACTTCCAAATACGTACTCGGAGGCATTGTTCAGAGATCAGGGGCTGGCTTGCAGGACCTTCTGTCATGCACATGAGCAAGTGGGTGGGGTGGGGCCCTGTCACCCTCATCCATCATACTCCATCAATGTCACCACCACCTGCAGAGGCATTACCCCCAGTCACTCACTCCCTTGGTTGTTTATTTCTGTCCATCAACATGCACAGAAGGAGAGGATATCAGTAGTCAGTATCAGAACTGGTAAAATTCTTGAGGTTTGTTTAAGGCAGTGGAGATAGAGGACCATTTGATGACTTAGGCAAGTTGCACTTGGAGCTTAGTTTCTCAGCATAAAGAAGCCCTTAGGAGATCGGGTACAGTGTTGATACTCCCCGTGCAAATGCCCAAGGCTGATAAATCAATGCAAAAAGCAGTGCCTTTGGCTGGAGAAAGACAGAAAAGCTGTATTTCAGGAGAATCTTATCATCAAAGGGAAACACAGTGGTCTCTTTTGAAGACCTGGATCAAACTCACCCTTAGGTCTCCTACGAAACTCCTCAGTTTTCCCCTCCCTGCAGTGAATCACTCACTACACCACTGGCTAAAAGTGCCTGATCAGCAAGTGCAGGAAAAGCGGGAATCCCAGCAAACCCCACATGCCCCACCACTGCTGGAGAGAGCACTGCTGGCCTCAGTGGCCCTGCACTGCCCAAGGCACACTGAAGAGACACCTGTGTGGGACAGGGGAACCACTTGTGTGGGACAGCCCAAAAGCAAGCAAATACATTTCTGTGCTGCTTGGCTAAACCAGTGCTAACATCTGAACAACTTCTAAAACAGCAGTCTCTGAACCGGCTGCTGAAATCCTCTTTGGGAACAGACACGAGCTCCCTCAGCCTGCCCAGCAGCTTGAAGCAGATGGTGGATGTGGTACTCTCTCTCCAGAGTTCTCCAAAGTGGTTGTGTCCCTGTGGCTTTCCTGAGAGCTGACACAGGCTTTGGGAGATGCAGCTGCATTTTACGGGCTGAGCAAAACATTTTCTGCATTGCATATGAAAAGCCTTCTGGGAATCAGAGGGTATTAATCAATTTTACATGTACCATTCCTTGCCTTTAAAAATCAGGGCTCCCTGCACATTGTTAAAGCCTCCCGGAGCCCTTTCTGTCCCTGGAGTTGATCACTGTGAAATGAGGACATGTCACAGCATAGCTTATTAGGGAAACCAGGGTGTTTCCGTTTGTTTGGATTTGTACAGAAAAGGGTTTTTCACTGGGGCTGTGCTTTGACAGTCTCGTCCTCCCCCAGGCTGGTTCACATTTAGCAAGGGGCGGCTGACAAAGCTCCTGAGCCACGGAGATCCACAAGGTGCTTGCAGCTGGCACAGATACCTCATTAGAAATTCATTTTTTCCTGTCATAATAACAAAGTGCAGAGCAGCGGTGGCAACATAGTTTCGTATGGGAAAGCACACAAAAGGGGACAGCTGAAAGAAGCTGTGCTTTTCTCCTGTATTTCCAGCCCGACAGAAGCATCTTCAAAGGGAGCAGCCTTGCCCGTCCGCCGCACCCTCTTGGCCTGAATCGCTTGAATGGCATTTTATACACCTACTGCACCCTGGGGCCAGCCAGCCTCCAGGAAACCCATTCACCCGGCCCCGCTCCTTCTCCCGGCGTTTTGTTGTTTCCTACCCCTCGGAAGCGGTGGGCAAATAAAAATCACAGCCCCGGTTTGTGAGCCTCAGCTCCCTTGCAAGCATTTCTGAAACCTTGCTCCCAGGCAAGCAGAGCCAGTTAATTTCTTAAGGGGGAGGGTGGAAAACCTCCAAAAGTAGAGAATGGCTGCTGTCTAATTGCCCTCTCTGTTTTTTGTGTGGTGAAAGTGAAAAAGTAGATTTAGGAGGGCAGAAGTGAGAGGAGAGCAGCGTCACTGCTGTGACAGTCACTGTTGGGATCGTGCACAGATGAGGGCTATTGAGGAACCTGTATCAGAACAGTTAGTCACTGTGGAGGTGGAGAGTGGCAATGAAGCACCCTTCTCATGCACAAGCAGCTTGATCCACCTCCCCAAAGCTAATGAAAGAAGAGACTGGGTTTCTGAAGTCAGGAGACTTCATCTTGAAAGTGTAGAGTGAAAGCCTGACAAAGATTGCATTTAAAAATCTTGGCTTTATTTTTCTCCCAATTATTTCTTTTCCATCTTTCCTTCATTTTGTTGTTTTTTTTTTTTTTTTTTTTTTCTCCTTGCAACACCATGTGTATTAGAAAAAAACAGGAGGATGGAGGAGAGAGACAGAAAGCAAACAAGCACTGTGGGAATAGGAAAGGACTGATAGCCCAGAACTGAAAGTCCTGAAACAATGTAGTTACAACTCAGAAACTTCCCTCTCATACATAGACCAAAACCACATGCAAAAATTTCCTTTTTCAGACAATGGGTTGCTCCATTTCTTAATATACATACACAACTAAAAAACAAAATTAAGCAAAACAAAACAAAAGAACCTAACAACAACAACAACAAAACCCCAATTAATAAAGACTCTTGATATAAAAATTTAGTCTGAACTGTGTAACACACTAAACACCGGCACCTCACCGTTAGTCCAATCCTCCATAACACAGCACCAAGAAGCTTTGGCAGAAGTACAGCAAATGAACCCCCTTTGATCCCTCAGCCTGGAAGGGAAGTTGCCAGGGAAGAGCACGAGGCAGACCACTGTTGCAAATGCAGTACTTGCAGTTTTCTGCCAGAGAAATCTGAAGCCCCACTTTGCTGTATGTGGTAGCCCAGAGACACCAGCATCAGAAATCTGGGGTAGTGGGAGTGTGAGGGAGACTGCAGACTGTGAGACAAAGAGCACTAGGCAATCTTTAACACATTCCAGGAGTACTGTCATCCATGAAAGGATAATGTATAGATGCCTTTTCTATTCAAGAAACAAACTGTGGGACATTTTTGCTATAGACATTGGCAATAAAGTTATGTCCAGGAAGTGGGGATTCGCTGTAGCTTGGATAAATGTTCTAAAGTGCCCAAATGTACTACATCTAATCTTAGACACTCTGAGAACCATTACTTAGCCCTCCAGAGAGCTCTGGCTTTCTGTACTGCCTAAATGCAGAGGGATCAGGATGCCTATCAACTTCAGACTATTGTAAACTTAGTTAAACTTTTCTATTTCCCAACATCACATCTCAGAAGTAGTTTAGTCACGGGTACTGAGCATCCTTCTGAAAAGAGTCTGTAATAGCACAACTAGTAACCAGTGAGCACAGGGGTATTTGGGATGTTCTTACAATGAGCACCTCGGGAAGGCAGGGATGGGGGTACTGGGCTGAACGTGGTGATGAAACTTGGAAAGAAACACAAAGCAAAGACCTCCAGCACCTTGGCCTGCAGCAGGAATTTTAGCAAGGATGTCTATCAGGCTGAGCAGGAAGTGCACTTAAGGGGAGATGCTGATCTTCACTAACTTGAACTGTGCAGATATTTGGGTTGTGCTCTCAGCTCATCACCAGGGCATCTTTTGTTCTTTGTCTGCCAGGGGATTTCCAGAGGTGTCTTTGTTCTATCCAGTTGGTGAGAGTTAGGGGATGGGGGTGCATTGGAATGGCTGTTGGGGAGACTATCTATACTGCCATCCATTTGCAATAAGAAGATAGGCTAGATGAGAGGAAACAAGGCTAATCTGGTAAAGTTAGGGTAGAATAATTTACCTGAGACATTGAACATCTGGGCAGTTTCTATGATTCCCCAGGTTGAAACTGAGCTCTAGGTTGTTCACATGCAGCAGGCATTGGAGGATATGCTCATATGAGGGCTGCAGGTGACATCTGTACCAAATAAAATGCACCATCACTGCATTTTCTGGCTCCAAGACTAAGTGGCACGTGAGGCTCATGTCCTTATGACTAAACTCTCTTGTCCCCATGAGCTAGTCCACAGCAACCTCCAGGGACAATCTGTGCTTCACACCATGCTCTGAAGGGAGGCATTGCCTAGGTAAGCACTGCCTAACTCGAACACAGCTTTGCTGAGGCAGGTAATAACTATGGTCCAGGGCTGGGGGGTGACCAGGGGGGTGCCTGAGCCACACTGATCATAGTTACCAGTTTGGCCACCTAGCCTCTGATAGAGACAGTTACCACCCAGAGGAGTAAAATAAAGAGTACCTGTGTAGAGGCATGAAAGGATAATGATAGAGGCCTGACCAAGACAAGAGTTCCTCCTTGTAAAGGAATGTATTGGATCTATAGATGAATCTGCTGCATCTGAAAGACTCCTTACAGAGATTGTCAGGCCAGAATGCCAAGAGTTAGGGGATGGCAAATAATTCAGTCAAGCAAAACCAAAAGTGAACTGAGAATTAATATTGGAAAACACAGATTTAGCACATGACAAACTTGTCATGAAGGGGTTAGATTGGCCATACAGGTTACTTGGACAGATTGCCAGAAGGACAGAGGAGCTGGAACATAAATTGGGCAATTTAAAACCTGGATAGGTGTGAGATTGTGTGGCTGATTCAGAGCAGGGATTTAAGACTCTGTTGACTCCAGCCCCTGATAGGACACTGCTTAGTGACGGGTTGGATGTTTGAGGGGATTGCCCACTTTTCCAAGGAAGAATCAGAAGTGGTGCCCTGCTAGATATATGAGAAATCTCAAAAAGCATGTATTTCCACAAAGCAAATCCAGAGGTATTGGGTTGAGTCTGAGGTACCCAACGCTGATCAACATGACACAAAATAAAATCCTGCTAGTCTCTGGTAACCCTTGGGAAGCAAAGAGTCTCCTCTTGCTGCTGGTCTGCTTTCCTTGCCCTGAGCTGTACGCTCTCAAGCTGTCTCACTGATGAGATAGATCCAGTTCCACATGGGCTCAGATCACCATTGTCTGCTCATGCCTTCCAAGTACTTAAAGCTGAGACTTCGCTGCATAGGTTGCACAGGTGAGCTGCACTGGTTAGCTGTCAAGTCCATTTGCATGCTAAATATCATGGTAAATTCAACAATCTGCAGCACTCAGTAAAGGCTTAGGGATATCATGTCCCACACTCAGTGCTGGTCCAAGACTCAGTACACCCACCCCTATGCTGGTTTCCCTTGTCGTGTCTGGTGTGCACTGAGTAGGGTATGTCTTGTGGTGCCTGGTAACAATGGGACAGCAGCAGGCAGAGACCATGGGGAGGGAACATGTGGGCACAGAGACGGTGATGTTAGAGGGCTGCAGCTGCTAATGGATGTCCAATGAGAGGCATTATAACCTTACTTGTTAGAGGTTTGACTGTTTTATACTGCTCTCTATCCTAGATGACTATTCTTGTGGTTAAATGCTTATACTCCTTTTTGCTGCTTCTTGCCTGCACTGCACTGGACTTGCTCGGGGAAAATGGAAAGAGAAGATGTACAGGATGTCACGGACAGAGCTTAAGAGCATTATGCCTCATATGGCTAGAGAAGGTGTCAAAGTCTGGGGAAATGCTTTTCTTGTCCTCACTCCAGAAGGATGAGTATGCAAGACACTTTCTTGGCATCTCTGATGACCTTTGTAAAGGTAAACTCTTAGAGTAGCTTTAGAGACCTGAAGATGGAAGTCACTGGCCTGTGTAGCATGCCCAAGGCCGGACATAAGGACTGTGAAATTCAGCCTTCGTGCCTGTGAAGCTGGCTATGCTCTCACACTGCTTTCATTCTTCCCCAGACACCACTTCCCAGCAGACTCCAGCACCACCATACAGAGTGAAAGTGATGGTCTAGGAGGTGAGACTTTCAGTCCAGTCTGGGCACTCCTGGTCACTGGCAACCATGATCTCTTTATGCCCCCAGGAAAAAGAGCAGAAGACCTTACATGAACCAGCTGTGGGATCATAGTGGACTGTCATTCAATCCTGGGTAATTGCGAGTGGGTGTCAGCCCGAAGCAAACAATGTTTGTGTGTTTTTGTCCCTAACTGACTCCCGACCTATTTAGCTCACACTGACATGAAACACAAAATTCCTCTTGTTAAAAACAGGGCAAGATCAGGCCCAGAGGAGGTGGGAATCTGCTGCCTGGATTGCACCATATTCCCTTTCAGCATTTTTCCAGGTCTGTTTAAGCAACTCTTTGGAAGCAGTACTCCCTGTCCTGGTGCTGTCAGTCTTGTGTGCGTATGTGTGTGTTTGTTTTTTTTGTAAATAACTTTAATTAATTGTTTTGTTGTAGCCTTGAGAGTAACTCTTCTGAAAGTAGCAGACCCTGAAATTCATTAAATGTGTGAAATGACAAGAGAAAAAGTGTGAAATTGTAACAGTCTGTTTGGGCCTGATTAATAGAAATTTTTCCTGACAATCCCTGGGCCCTTCTGGGGGTCAGTGGAACAGAGCAGCTGTAAAGACAGCAGGAGCAATTTAGAAGCTGCCTGATGGAGGCCATGCAGATTTCGGAACAAGTGGGGAGAGTCCCATGCCCTTGTTCAGGCCAGTGGGAGATGATTGGCCACCACAGTGTCACGTTATCAAGCAGATTAGCCCGAGGTATGCTCCCACCACCTCGAAAGGGTTATTTGGCTTAAAGGAAGGTTATTGTTTTCTGTACTATTTTCAGTCCTCCAGCAATGTCACCCATAAAGCTGATTCTGGTGCACTGCCACATCTCACTGTCTGTGCTTCTGCTAAAGAGCTGAGCGCTAGTGAGGGAAAAGCCCTGCAGTGGAAAGAGTTTGCCATTGCAGTGAAGCTGGGAGGAGATTGCTTCACTTTCTGTCCTCTTTGGTGTCTGAAGAGTCACCAGCTAGGGCCCTAGCTGGGGCTGGATTCAGTTCTTATGCTGCGGCTGGGATGAAGTCCTCAGTGGCAAAGGCAGCCAACACCAAGGACCAGGGAGGTCAGACGCTTGTGCTTGTGAGGAATATTCCCCTGGCTCCCACCAGGCACCCCAACCTGAACTGCTGACTTTTTTCTTCCTTTTTTTTTTTTTTTTTTTTTTTTTTTTTTTTTTTTTTTGAGCAGCTCTATATAGCCAAATGCTTTCACCCTAAGAAAGATACAAAAGAAAACATCAAAGTAAATGTCCCCACACTGACATAAGGCTAGAATAATGGTGACCTAGTAGCTAAAGACTGGGACGAATACTGAAAGTAATTCACTCCCCTCGATAACAATGGAGCATGTGTGACAATGATATATACCAGGAGGCGAGGAGAGCCACTTTTGTTGGGTAGCGATACCCCACAAACCCAATTGTAGGGAGATCAATACTGTCATAGGACAATCATCAAAGACCATCAGCTCATCATATTTTCATACCATAAGCAGCTCAAGGCGCCGGGGCTGCCTCTCCAGCAGAAAGCCCCGTGCGGAAATTTGAAGGGTGTGAAATCGACATGATTAATAATTATAGTTATTAGCACATGTACCAGCTGCTCATGTATGGTTTAGCCCGTGATTTATGGGGCCATAAATGCCCATATCTGCTTCTGACGCAGAAAGGAGAAGGGCACGCAGTCATGGGCAGAAAGCATCGTCCCTAGTGCCAGGAGCTTTTCTCCCCCCTGCTCCTGACAAAATTAAAACAACAACAAAAATGGGCCAAAAAGTCACCTCTGCTCCACAGCAATGGAAGGAGCCCTTTTGTTTGCATGTCTGCCTTAACGTCGGCTGAAACCTGTCTGCTCAATGTCCCCAAAGCCTTTGAAGTTTTGGATCGCCGCTAACAAGGGCTCGAGATTTCCCTCCCCCACACAACTTCACACTGTTGCCAGGCTGCAAACAATCACCATACATATTACAGATGAAACCACGAGGACCAACAACAGAAAGAAAAACTAATTGTCTAGTTGCCAGAAGTTAAAGCTTTTGTTTCCAAATGTAATTTGATTCCTCTTTCTTCCAGCTCCCCCAAGCCCCACCATCCTTTTACAACGTGTTTCATCGTAGAAAACTATTTTACTTTGATGCAATCTGAAAAAATGGTTTGAAATGGCCAGACAAACAATATCACCACCCTTAGCAGTAGGTATGATGGTGCTTTAACTCTTTGAAGATTATTCTTGTCTTCTGAAGACTGGTAATTATTATTTTTCCCCCTGCCAGAATAAGAAAATCTGGTTAGTGCTGTGGAGAAAAAACACAACCTGCCACAGCCTGTGAATGTGCAAAATTGAAGCAAAGAGAGCTGCAGACCTAATTTTTCCATAATATTCATAGCCATAGACTAGCCATGTCTTGTCCTCAAGCAGAAGCCGAGTTGGTGTTCTGTCCTAGGTGTGCTATTTCCAGCCTGCATTGAAGTCCATAGTAAGGCTGCACCCCTCCTCTGGGTTAGGTCATGGCAGAGTGAATGGCAAACAGAGTAAATGTGTCCCCCCTGCCTCTTGTGAAATCTGGTGAGCTGTGCCATTCCATGAAGCCTGCTGATCTCACACTGACCTGGTGAGCTAGAAGCTTCAGTCAGATGAAGGATTTCCCGCACAATGAACACGAATACAGCTGATAAAATAACACAGCGCAGTAGTGCATCTCAGGAGCTAAAATGATATTAAGGTACTGGAACAGCCTCTGGCAAACACTGGAGTTTGGATGCAAGAAGGGAGAAAAAGGGGGTTATATCACAGTATTTTCTATCTCTTCCATTCTACAAAAAGATGATCAAAGGATGTTTCAGAATAACAGCAAAGGCATTGGGATGTTAAAAGGATTACTGAATTATTCTGCTTTTAAATGGACTCCATGTAGTTCATATAGTTCAAGTTAGAGGACAGATCAGTCTTAATAAAATAACTTAGTATAAATTATTTATTTATTGAATCTCATAGAATTAATTTTGATTTCTTTTTCTCTGGGAAACTGAGTTTTGAGGCCTAAAATTAGCCTGTGTTCATGTAAAAGGTTTTATTAGGACCTGGACATATTCTAGGAAAATAAAACACTTTTCACAAATGTTTAGTCAAAACCAGTGGTTTTCCATTCAAAAGCTGTTTTAGTGAAAAAAATTGACCAGTCTTTAAATGAAGTTAGGTGAAAAGTTCATGGCATGCTCACCTGCTGTAGCTCTTTCCTTCAGAATTGAAATATACTCTTCAAAGATCTTGTGAGTTTTTATCTGTATGTCTTTATTGGGCCTTTATTTGGATGCTCATGAAGGCCTGATTTTAAAGTGACAGCTACCAGTGGTAATTTGGATGCCTGTTTCTCTATGTATTGCTACATCTGCATCCTAGACAAGAAAATTTTTGTCTCTTAAATTTTAAGTAGCCCTTTGTGACATAATGACTAAACTGTAGCCAAACAAGAGCTGTGCCCAACCCAGACACAGTAATTTGGTCAAGTAGAAGAATAACTGGGTGAAATATGAGAGCCTGGGAGCAGGGGTCAAACCAAACCATTGAATGCTTCTATTCCATCTTCCATTGCACGAACCTGGGAGCCTCCCATGGTGAGACAACAGATGTGTGTGGTGAGTCAGGTAGAGGTGCTCCATGTGGGTTCAGAACGCAGCACTGCAGAGCTCGCCAATAAAGCCAGCACAGGGATGACTGGTGTGCACCACCAGCAATGCCTGTTTCCAGCACAGCCACACGCAGTGAGACCACTGGATTTTGGTGTCACTGGGGAGAAACTAATTTCCTCTGAGGACTCAACACATCCACAGTCAGTTCTGATCTGGTGTGAATTGTTGACTGTTTTTTTCTCATCCCATCCTCCTAAAATAACACTGAAAACCTCCTTTCCACAAAGCTGTCTTGTGTGTGTATGTGCATGGGCATGTGTGAAACAAAAACCTGTGGAGACATCAGGCAGATTCTGAACTGTTTCATGGAAAGCATTTCACTGGCTTCTGGCAAAGATGACAGTGCCAGGGATTCTTTATACTGTCACCTCGGACATCCAAGGTAGATGGGGGCTGCAGATTCTTCCTTGTCTCATATTATATGAATGTGTGGCAAGAAACAACCAGACTTTTTTCTCTAGATATGTGTATGCCTACCTGTAAAAATGGTTATATATCTGTGTGTAGTTTCAGCTAAATTTGAAGTATCAGAAAGTTCTTAAATATTGGGTTATACTGGAATTTTCCATCCATCAGCCAGTCTTTCTACATGGGGGTGACAAAAGTCATCAGCAAATATGAGTTTAATGATTTTTTTGTGAAGGAGTTTATGAGTAGAAGTAGGTAAATATATGTGTGACCATTTGTGTGTATCTATGTCTGCACTCTGTGTGTGTACATGTAACACATATAATCTCCACTTAAAAGGTAAGAGAAGTAAATGTAGTGACCAAGAAATACACAAATAAAGTAAGGTAAGCTAATTTACATATTTATACAGAAACTGAAAATTCTGAACTCTTGGTGTTTTTATTATTTGTTATGAGCAGGATATGGCCCAAAGAGAATTATTCAGAAATAGTTAAATGTTGGTTGTATTCAATCACTCAAAATTAAAAGCCTTTTTTTCTGTTATATTCAGACACATACAGCTTGTTTAGATTAAACTCTCAAACAAGATATCAATACATATTATTTCACTGAAACAACAGTGGTTTTCATAGCTGAGACTGTAATAGACTGAAAAATGTTTGTTCTTATGCAAAAGAAGTGATTTTACAACACACTAATAATATCTATTTTAGGGCCAAGGGATGAAAAGTGGGAAGGGGACCTCATGGCAGAAAGGAAGAACAAGATCTCTCTCACTTTTTTAACAAACAGTTTAAGAAATAATGCCAAGGTCTCATGACAGGTCTATGCATGGCAGGTAGTAAACAAGGAGAACCACCAATGTAGCAGGATAATGAAGAACGGCCTGTGACAAAACTTTGGCTTCTGGTTATTTCCCCTGATTTCATAACAGCGCTTTATCAGACAAACTGGAGGATATTTTCTGGAGTTATGGTTTTATGTAGTTGTTAGAAACAAATGAGGCAGTATGTGACTACCTTAGCAAAAGCTAAGGAAGAACAAAGGAAGGGGGAATCAGGTGACAGGGAGGTCCAAGAAAGCCCATGAGGTAGCTGTCTAGTAGAAACTGTATATGTTTTTATGTAAGTACACACATGCACAAGCATTTATGTGTCTGTGCATGTGCATGTGTGTTTGAGCATATGCTGATCTGTTTGTATGCAAAAGAGGTTCAACAATCTCTTAGGTAACCTTTAATATGAGCAAATGAAATGAGTCATCTCTGCATGACTTCAGTATTTCTCCCTTCTCAACTGCCTTATCTGGAGACTTTCTGGTGCTCCATCTAGCTGGCTGTGCTGTGAAAGTTGTCCCATCACACCCCTCAATTCTGCCTCTTCCAAGCATAGAAGTTCTCAATGTTTTCCATGGTTTTTTCTCCCGGACTCATCAGGAAATGAAGCATGTGGGCCAGACAGGATTCAGAATTTGTAGGGGAAGGGACATTTAGTAACAGCTTTTAATAAAGATTTTCATTATCAGAGATAAAGTCAATAAAAGTTCAAAACTATTTTAGTGGCCAGTGGGACCCTGGTTTACTCTGCAAAGGGGTACTCCAGAAAATTTACTGGATTTAAAGAAAGTGGGGTCAGCCATTATTTCCAGGAAAAGAGCTAGAGAATTGCAGGCGCTAGCCCAAGTGTGGGATATGTTTCAAGGTAACTGTAGGCAGAAAAAGTCTAAGCATCACTGTTGGAAAACAGAACTCTACAAGGAGCATTTATAGCAATTCAACACCAATCATAACTATTTAACTAGTTCAATAATATGTTACCCAGCTAGTCTGCAATTTTCCTAAAGAACAGTTATGCAGAATTGGGCAGCTGCTCAGATCACTCAATTCAAAACAAACCATTTGCATAATAAATATTTGCAGAGGAGCAAGTGGGTGGGGTTTAGGCGAGTGCACAGATGAACATAAAAATCAAATATGGCTGGAAAGAAACTAGGCTTAATTACAGGGGGAAAACAAAAAAACCCCCCAACAACCAAAATGCGCACACGCATGCATACATATTTCTTCAACTACTTAAAAGAATTAGTGCAAATATCTCTAATTAGTTCGCGTGCCTCTTTCCAGGGACATTGATTTCTTTCTGTTCCTCACTGACTGAATAAAAGAAGCTTGTGGGTTTGTTCCAGAGCTATGCACTATTTCATTTGCAAGCAAATAGTTTGAGAGTATACGTGTGCTTCTGTGGGTATGCAGGGATCTGAGGGTGAATGGCAAAATGCCAGGGTCTACAGTACTGTTTCCACATAATGACTGTTCCACAATGACACTCAGGTTAAAAAATAGCTAGAGCTTTTTCAATATCAGAGCTTCCCCCAACATTGCTCTTGCACTGAGTCCCAGCATGTATGACGGGAAATTCAGTAGCAGTTTCTACCTTTCACAGTTGCCTTCCAGGTGTAACTCGTCCATCACTACTTGCCAGGTTATATACTCCAAATGAAATATCAGTTTCTACCCTATTTCCACAGTTAGTGACAGAGTGGAAATAGAAAAAATGAGCTAAAATGTGGTTTGACCAGACTCACTTGTTGATTGTGAATGGATCAGAAAAGCCTGTGAAAGGGAAAGAATTGAGAAGAGAATGTTAAAATGAGCAGCGAGAGATCAGATCTAGAAAAGGGGGAAAAAAACAAACCACCAAAAAAAAAAAAGCCCCAACAAACCAACCCTCTGAAAAAACCCAAGCCATCTTTCTGGATCTCAAAACAAAGAAATTAAGTTGGGATGCAAGAGAGAAAAGGAGGATGAGCAGCATGGCAGCACAGACAAGAAAAACAATTGTAGTGAGACCCTTGGCATGTTCCCAGCATGAGGAAACTTGATGAACATTTAAGCCAAACACATTCTTCATGGGTCTTCTGCCTCTCTTAGCAGCCCAGAAGCTCATCTGTGGTGAGGAAATTAGAAGGGCAAGGTCTCCCTGCGTGACCTCTGCCTGGCAATACGTAACAGTGACATATTAAATATGATTAATATTTTCTTCAGAACTGAGTTTACAAAAATACATGCTCAGCTGTGGTCAGCAAACAAGACCATAATGTGGTGTCTATCACAGCACAAACAGTGTATTAATGGAGCCATTAATCACCATCAAAACTGTATTAGGAGTGAAGATAGCCAAAGAGAGCTTAACTGACAGCAAGTGGCCATAAACCTGTCCAAAAACTAATTTGATTACCATCATACCAGCATCTGTGCCACTTATGAGGGTTCATTTTTTTGATGAAATTATGTAGACAAGTCGTTCATGCGTATAATAGACATCTAAATCATGGTAAACATGTTGTTGGCATGAGAAGTAGTTAAAGAAAGTGGAACATTGCTTTGCAGGTGAAATTTCAGGCAAAATGCACTGCTGGTGTCACAACAGTTGGTTTGAAAACCGTTGTCAAACTCGTCTTGCCAAGCCGTGAGTGAGGAATGTTTTTGATCCACATTCAACAGAATAAATGCTGCTGAAAGTCAGGGCATGTCGGGAACCTCTAGCTATTTACAAGAAGGACGGCTTTTGCCAATATAAACTCTTGCTCTTTATCAGCTATAAATATTCCCCACAAACAATCTGTTTTATTCATAGACAGTTGGACCCATTATGTTTTGGTCTTGACAGACGGGACAGTAGGATGCTGCATTTAAATGACACAGACTGTATAGGAATGTATTTCCAGATGATAACTGAGCCTGGAGCTTCCGCATAAATCAGGGCAGGAAAATTATTCTGTAAGAAATATGTTCAGATTTCAGCCTCATAAATACAGAGAGAAACCAAATTTTCAGGGCTTCTTCACTTTTATGTGAGCATTTTAATGATCATTTTAGGCAGCTACCAAGAAATTCACGTTCACTATTAGCAATGTTATGCACAAGAGAAGTCTCTCAGGAAAGCAAAAGATAAGGTTGTCCCATCTACAAGTTACTAAGAGGCTGAAATGTGAAAAGATCTCTGTTTTGGAGGTCAGGGATAAATGGATTTTCTGGCAGAACAAAACTGTCCAATTGACAAAATGAATGTAGACTAAAAATCACTGTTTTCCCCTTTGATTTACCATGCTGCCTAGGGCAGGTAGGGGTGAATGAGTAGCTGCATGCAGAGCCACCACTGAAAGGAGGGGACACGAGCTTGTAGCTCAAATAAGAAAAGTAGTTGAAAGCCAGGTAGTCATGTGAAGCTGTGCCTGCTTTAACTTGCCATCTTTAAATAGACTTAGCATCTCTGACAGTCTCAGGCCACTTCAAATGTATCCCAGGTATGTGCTGTATGTATGCTGAATGCATAATATAATTGAATATGGAACAGAAAGGGGATCAGTCCCCAGAGAGAGAGATTGTTTCTTCAAACTAGATGTTAATGGTAGAGTAAGTGACATTTATCTCCAGTCCTTTTATGAATCACTGAGATGCAAACAGAGTACACCTTGCCTTTGCTGCGAGCTGTGCCTCAAGCCATGGGAAGCTGCCTGCCATTCACAAGCCAGTGCCTTGTAGGCAGCTCCATCTTACCTGAGTTCGCAGATGGGCCATTCCCCAGGTGGGTCTGGCAAAACACTTCTCATTAATCATTGCTTAAAGCCCTCTCAGT
Source organism: Aphelocoma coerulescens (assembly GCF_041296385.1). Classification (NCBI taxonomy): domain Eukaryota; kingdom Metazoa; phylum Chordata; class Aves; order Passeriformes; family Corvidae; genus Aphelocoma; species Aphelocoma coerulescens. The sequence goes on along the minus strand of NC_091016.1, from coordinate 60,150,918 downwards.
GGGAAGACCTCAGGTTAGACATCATTTGGAAACAAATTGGGTGAAAAATAGCTCTGACAATAAGGAGCCCACACAGAATTCCCCTGTGAGAGCTTCAGCAGTGTGAAAACAGACTCTTCCAGGACACTAAATGATCTGTCAGTTAGCAAATGACATTATAATCCAGTTTTATGCCACAGACAAATCAAAGCCTTTGCTGCATTTCCTCATTTTTTCTCTCTATTTTCCCCCTTTACCTCCTTTAATATTTGAGTTAAGAGAGATAGCCAAGTTGTAAATCCTTCCAGGGACAAACCTAAGTCTTTTAGGGTTGCCTTGTTTCCTCTCATCTTCTTGTGCTATCATTAACAGCAGAACCCCCCACAAACTACCAGGCACATCACAAGTGAGCATCAGGGTGCCCAAGCCATCCAACACCACTGGTGCTGGCCAAAGGGTGCAGTTGTGCCCAGCCCTGCCCAGCAGGGATCCCTCTTCAGTTCCATCTTAAGTGCATGTACCAAGGTTCTGTTAGATTAATTTTTAAAACAAAACTTTAAAATGAGACACAGAATCAAGTGCTTTTGTGACTGGAAGCTACAGTAACTATTTGAAAGCAAAATAATTGTGCAGCCTGGTTTTGTCTGGTTAATTGTTAATATTTACTTTCAAGCACTTCACTGGCGTGACACTTCATGCTAGTGGCAATTCTGGGTCCTCAGAGACATTAAGTGTTGACCAGCTCCAGGTAACTTAAAATCCATGTTCCTTGTCTGCCTCCAGCATTGCTTCTTTTCTCAAGTATACCCCAGTGTTAAACTGACTCAGAGCTTAGACAACAGAAAAAAGGAGATGGTGAGTCTGCAGCATAATTTACCCAAACTGAATAGAGGAGCAAGGTATAATGTGGGGCAAGTCCAACGTTCTTCACTGAAATACATAGAGCATAGCCCAGCTACCACACAGAGGCATGGACACAGGCAAAACCCACTGCAACAAGGGGCTTAAGCAAACAGCAATAACTAAAACTCAAGTTTAGCTTCTTGATGATGTTCGTACTGATTTATCTACATGAACCTCTGCCTACACATTATGGCCTAATTTTTTCATGGGTTCCAGCTCTGATACCCAGTGTCCTTGCGTGATGTAAGAGTTTTTTGAAGTCTCTCAATTGTCAGTCCTAATACAACCAGTTTTGGAGTTTGAATAACAGAAATTGACATCAGCCAGAATCAGGCAGTCCACTATCAACTGGGAGCCATCGCCGCGTGGCAGTGATACCAAATGTGCAACAACCTGTTGGGGTTTTGCCTTCCCACTGAAATGTCCCTAAGGTATTTAAGACTCCCTGCTCTCATGTTTTTAGCCAGGGACCTTTTTGGCAGCCTTTTGTCTGTTGTCAGTCAGTGGCTTTTGCCTAACAATCCTGTAGTCTCAGCTTTCTTATCCAGGGATTCAACAAAGTCTTCAAAGATTGGTTGGTCCCAAATATTGAGTTCACTTTTCTTTCAGTATGGTTCATCCAGACGTGGTTGAGAGACTCAGTGTGGTTCATCCTGGAGTTCCTCTCTGAGCCCTGTCTGTCACTACCCTTTGCCCAGAGCACTCCAGAGTGTTTCCCAGCACGAATGTTTGCTAAGAAGTGAGAACAATGTCACTTATTCAGTAAACACACAGCCCATCTGTACCATTTCTTCTTGCTCTAGGCACTACCTTGCACCACGAACAGCCTTGCTGAAATTCAGCTTAAAATTGACAGTGTTTCCATGGCATATTGCTGTCAAATTTCCAACTGTGGCCTCAAGGTGCTGAGAAAGGGATACTGATCCAGCTTTCATCCCAACTCAGTATGTTTGCACCCCTCTGCTGGCCTCTGGAAATTATAGGGATGCAGCCGGGCTCACTCATCACACAGAATTAGTGAGTATGTGAGTGTGTTCTCATGACAGCCCTGCATAGCAATCAGCAAGTAAGAAGATTTATTGCTTTATTTGACACTCTGTTATTCACTAACTGAGCATGACACATCTGGGACTAGGAACCGCCAGTTTGACATCAATGAGCCTTTTTTGCATTGATTGAGTTTATCCAGTTCATGCTCAGAATACAACCTGGGTAAGGAAGAACTCCCAAAACAGGCTGGAATGGGAGCTGCTGGTTATATTTTTCCCAGGAGAATGAATATGATGGGTAAATGACCTCATATGTTGCAGAGCAAGGAGAGGTGATGTCAGCCACTTCAGCACCATCCTTCTTGTCACAAGGCACCATAATGATGAGAAACCATTTCTTTAATGCTGGTAGACTGGTGGGGAAGTACAGATCAAAGTGCCATAAATAGTAAGTACAATGTATGGGGTCTGAGTGAAATTAAATTACTTTGCCCAGCCCATAGATGACACCATGCAGGACATGAGTTGCACTGTTCAGATGATTTTCCATGTGTACTTTGCAGAGCTGGGAACAATAATCTCCCGTAATTGCTTTTTTTCTTCTTTAACTCGTGGGACAAGTCAACCTGCATGCTTGGGACCCCAGCTTGCTCTGAACTAGACATAAAATATGGAAAACCAGGAAAATCTTACTAAACTTACACAAAGCTTATATGGAGCTCTGAATGTGCTTTGGTTGTGTAGCAGTTTGGGCTATTGCTGGACTAATGAAGGAAGTGACCCTTAATGTGACAGCACAACACTGACCATGACTCCTCCTTGTTTGGGTGTTAAATCAGAACGCTTCCTAAACACGCCTATGAAGCACAAAGGGAGGCCTCATGTTCCTACATGGAACATTTTAATTTTTTTTCTTACTTATAATTAATCCCAAGCCTGTAATTAAACTGCCCCCTAAGCTGAGGAGTTCCAAGACCTTTTTGTTGTTGCTGTTGTGCAGATTTAGAAAGGGAATTTGCTCAGCAGGTGAACCTAACATGAAGTTGTAGTTTTTTCGACCACCAGATCATGGAGAGAGACATTTCCTGTACTTTATGTGCAGGATGCACATACTTTATGTGATATGACAGTGTATAACCAAATAATTCTGCAGAGAAATTATAGACAGGAAAGGCAAAAAAAAGAAGTGAGCTGTCAATAGTAAAATATATAAGTAAACCAATCATTTGTTTTAAATCTCCCAGTGCTGCATTTTGTTTTGGAGTGCACTTAACACTTATCAAAGCCATCAGGATGGCAGGCACAGCTGGTCTGAGATGGTGCCAGGGACCAAGGGAGGACCAAAATGATGGGACACATGGGCAAACCTCTTACTGTCTGAACAAGTCGATAATGTCCTCCTCCATTGTCTGATTTGCTTTTCATTAGTGAACCAATCTCACTTCTTCATAAACCAGTTTCTCTCTCCATCAGACCTGCCCCTTCCAGCAGACTACAAAGTAGCACCAGGGGTTCCTAATACACAAATCCTCAAATCATAGCCATTGTTCAGTCATGTCATGCTGTCTCTCTAAGGCAGGTTCTCTCTAAGGCAGGTTTCACTAGAGATACTTGCTTTGGCTCTGCCAGTCTAGAAATACCTTGTCAGATTACACATTAGCTCTGTCTAGTCTAATGGGTGATTGGGTTCAATTACCTTTCTAAATCAGGCAATCCAGACATTTTTAGCTCCTTGTTACCTGTTTTGTTATAAAAACAGGACCCAATACTGGTCTCAATATTATTCCTGTCAATTTTTCATTGCACCTTAATATTGTTTAATTGACTGTAGTAACACCTTGTTATTGTTCTTCTAATATGTCTAATATTTTTTCCTTTAATAAACTTTTCAATTCTTGCCACGAGTTCTTTAGCCAACATGCTATAGGTTGTCTTGCATGGGCTTTTATTTTGAAATTGTCTACAAAGGAAAATTACAGAAGAAGAATCATTTAGCTTACCTAAAATACTTTATTTACACAAACTATGTTTCAATTACAGATTTTTTTTTCTAATGATAAGGCATAAGATAGAACAATATAGCATTTGAATATATATCTTTATTTTTTTAAAGAAAATATTTTCAAATGCAAGACACATATTTCATTACCCAATCATTCAAATGGAATATTGACAGAATTTATCTTTCTCAGATTTTTTTCCAAATTGAATTGATCAGATCTTGTGAGATATGTTAGTTTGTGGGGAGCTGTTTAGCCCCAGCACCAATGTTTGTCCAAGTGGCTTTGCAACATGAAACATAATGTGCGTAACCTTGGGAGACAACATCATTAGCTTGTGTTGGAATGACAAAATGACATTTATTCTTTGTTTTCTGTCTCACAATATTTTTCATTCCTAATTCTCAGATTCTTTCATAGCATTTTATGCCAGGCCATATGGAAAATCTGACTATATTAGATCAAGGAGTGCTCCATTATATTTTATGATGTTGACACACTCAAATATGGTATACACTGGACAGTTTCTGTATCTTTGAATAGCTAACGTTTAAAAACTGAAGCACTCTGAAAAGTAGAAGGTTTCAACAACCTTCTTCCCCAAACAGACTTCCAGAAAAGCCTCTTTTATGTGCTACTTTGTATTTAGGGCCAACAGATTTCATTTCAGAGGAACAACACTGACTTTTAGGCACAGTGAATATCTGTGCACTGGCCCACTCTCAGGCTGGGGAGCCTTTAGTTCATGCACTTTAGAAAAGCTGTGAAGCTCTGTCTTCCTTAATGAAAATGCTCCTCTTTCCAAAGACAATAGAAATTTTCTATGTGACTTTTTTCAGTATTTTTCATACATCCTTCTTAAGTTCCACTTTACTTATTGACCCACCCATGTTTGCTGTAGCAGCATCTGAAACACAGACTCCACATGCCATGTGATTTGGTGGTCCTCCTGTTTATCACCTGAGTATGGTGAGTGACCTTCTCTTTTAATTATGAGTTTTTAGTGATTAATTCTGCCAAGTTCCAAGGTCAGTGTCTGAGATTTTTTATGTTTGTTGCTAGAAAGTAGCACACCCATGAAAGATCTTCTGTGGTCAGCTCTGCAGTGAAGCCTGTTGGAAAGACAGCTTTCCTACCAGTCTGGGTAATCAAGGCAGTCATTAGGGGCTGAATAACTTTTTAGTTTAGGAGATTTTCAGAAGTTTAAGAACCATCATAAGCTAAATCCCAAATCCGTATCAGAAAGAACACAGCAGAGAGTCTCTGAACGGAAAGAAGCTACAGCCTGGAAGGACACATATACTAAGGCAGGGAGCCTGGACACCAAATGAAGGTATGGAGAGCAAATGGAGGCTGTTTTGGGACACAGAAGCTTTAGCATGGCAGTCACAGATAATAAGGTAGCATAATAAGCTCTCTTTGTAGCATTCAAAGTTGAGATGAAAAAAGGTACACAGAGAAATATGGAGTTCTGAATAGCTGCTCTAATAACAGAGAAATAACTGCTCTCTGTTAAAACACAGTTCGTAGGGTATTTTTAAATGCTAGCAAACTCTGTCACATATTACCACACACAGAGGCAAAGCCACATGCACAACCACCCACCCCATCCCCAAATGCATGGGGTTTTAGAGGAAAGGGAAAGGGAAAAGGAAAGGGAAAGGCAAGAGTTACAACCAAACTGGTTACCCCCCCAGATCTTAAGATGCTTTTGAATTGTATGATCAAAGTAAACTTCATAAAGAAGTATTATGTGATCTTGACATCTAGTGCAAACCAATGCAGATAGCCCACATCATCTCTATGTAGGATCTCAACTGCAAATTAGATAAAACATATTTCATGGAGCAGAATATATCCTGCAATTTAAGGAAACCCTGGAAAGCCAAATGAAATGCTAGCAAAACATTCTCATAAGTGTCTCATTCCCACACAACCAGATGCAGAGGGCTGTTGCTGGGAATCAGAGTGTGTGAGAGTCATACAAAAAGCATATTTACTTGGTGGAGGAGAATGTATCTGTCTCTCTATCAATAAATGTCTGAATGCTTGAGCCTTCTGTGCTCACACCTGAGACCTCTCTCTCTCTTACCATAATCTCTCAAATCTCACCATCAATCTGTCAAAACAAAAGTAAGTGATCCATTTTTAACTTCAGGGAGGAATTAAATCAAATTGTAGTTCATACTGATCTAAACCCTAAAGCTTCACTGCTTCTGTTAGGGTGATCCTGGCATATGTGCATCGAGATAGACCTGCCCATGAGTTCAGGGATTACAAAGAGGAGGCCCATGAAAACAATTTTAGATGGTAGAAGAGTCTCAGGAGATAAAATCTCATGAGAGGTTTTTCTTTTCCTTTGGAAGAAAAGTAATTTCAGTCACATAAGCTTTTCCTGTTTCTCTCCACATCTTTATTTTCTTTTTGGGTATGGAAATGTTTTTCGGAAGGCTCATACACAAGCAGCAGAACTAATTCCTAATATCCTAACATTTTTGATTATGGTTGGTGTGAAGCAAGGATCACAAATCTGCCTGTAGGAGACAAAAGACTCACAGATGTTCAAGGAACAGGTCCTTAGGGTTCCTGTGCTTTAAGTACACTCTCTTAATTTCCTCTAAATTGCATGCATTTGTGCTAAAAGTCTTCTGCAGACTGTTTTCATCGAGACCGATGTCTGACACTGGGCATGCTAGAAAGAGTGATTTCAAGAAAGACCTCAGTGTTAACGCTATTAGGAATTAACCTCTTTTTTTCAAGATGTTACATGATTGAAACATCAAACTAACTTCAGTGCCAGAAATGTGTTAACTGCTGCTTTGTGCCTCCAGCTGTGCTGAGCCCAAATGTACTACTTAGGGTGCAAAACTCTCCTTTGAGAATAATGATTAAGGGGGTTTTTTAAAGTAATTTTTTCTTTCCTATTGCAGCGTGGAAAGGGACAGGCAGCAAAGAGCTAGACAGAAGGGTTAACTCAGGATGCTGTGGGCAGGGAAGGGTGGAAGTATTAGCATAGAATAGCATCTGGAATCTACACGTCCTCAAATACTGTGAGGGGGGGAAGCTGTTTTTCCACATTCATTACAGCCTGGTAAGGAAGAGGAGAAAAGAAACAAGGAGGGATAGAAAAGGAACAGGGGACTCCTTTTGTATCTGTGTCCAATATGGTTTCTTTTGATTTTTCATTCTCCATAGTCAAGAGCTCCCCATGGGTTCTCATCTGTTACCCAGGCTTTGCCATACCTGCCTGCCTGTGTGAAAACGGCTCAGCTGCCGGCACTGGATGAGGCTAACAGATCACATCTATCTCTCTGGCGTCTACTGAGCACACAGGGCTCCAAGGATCAAGCCCTGGACAAGAGCACAAAAGCAGGTCTGTATAGAAGCAGCCAACCTTCTGCATCGTCCGCGGCTCATTGTGTGGACACTGAAGGTCAAAACTTGCCTGCATTCCTGCTTTCCCTACACAGTTCTCTCTCTGTGTGTGTGTGTGTGTGTGTGTGTGTGTTCCTGTGTGTGCCAGAGGGTGAACAAGAAGGCAGTGCAAGACTACACCACATTGTTGTTTTACTTTCTCGTTTTGCACAGTAATTCGTAATATGAAATGCATTTTAAAAGCACTGGAAAAGTGCATATGTATATTATACATGGAAACAGAGATCATGAGGATGGACACAGACATTGAAATACAGATACACCCTTGCTATCTAAAAGTACAGCAGTGCAGATTAAATGGGATATAACATTCCAATAGGTAATAAGAGCTGTTTGGCTTTCTGAATTTGCATTCAGAAAGGGAAGGGGAACAATGAATTAAAAAATGTTAATAAATAGAAATATCTGCTTGGTGAATCTGTTGCCAGTGAGCAAGATGAGATGAAAAAATTCTGAAAAAACTAGAGAAGAAATCCAAAGCTCAGAAACAAGATTTTTAATTATAAGGATCAGGGTATGCATATTTGAAAGGGGAAGAGAAATTTTTCACTTCTCTGGCATAGTACCAGAAGGAGGAAAAAGAATAGCAAAATATGATGGAATCTGTTTTGATGATTCCACCTTTTACATGAGGTTGGATGAGTTCAGCAAAACAACACATTTGCAATGACCAGTCATCAGTCCTTCTGAGAGTTCACTAGTTGCTCATTTGTAATATTTTTCAAACAGGAGCAAATCAGCTAAACTGGAATAATTAGGGAGAAGGAATGCCTGGCACTTCAGAGATTGAATTTATACCTGTATGTTTTTATGCTTTGTGGGCATTAGCGTGTCCCTCTTCTCTCTCTGGTCAGCTCCTGCTTTCCTTCCTGGCAAGTTTTCACATTTCCTCTTCTATCTGATCTCCTGATCAGAGTATTTTCCTGCAGTCTCTGTTTTTGTAAGAGATTCCTCTCTAGTCATCAAGAAATGCATCAGGAAGTCCAAGGGCTTTGTTTCCTCAGTCTGGTATAATTTCTAACTACCTTTGAAAATACTGTAGTAGCAACTTCAGAGCTTATACACATATCCTTCTCTTCTCTTCTCTTCTCTTCTCTTCTCTTCTCTTCTCTTCTCTTCTCTTCTCTTCTCTTCTCTTCTCTTCTCTTCTCTTCTCTTCTCTTCTCTTCTCTTCTCTTCTCTTCTCTTCTCTTCTCTTCTCTTCTCTTCTCTTCTCTTCTCTTCTCTTCTCTTCTCTTCTCTTCTCTTCTCTTCTCTTCTCTTCTTTCTTCCTTTCTTCCTTTCTTCCTTTCTTCCTTTCTTCCTTTCTTCCTTTCTTCCTTTCTTCCTTTCTTCCTTTCTTCCTTTCTTCCTTTCTTCCTTTCTTCCTTTCTTCCTTTCTTCCTTTCTTTCTCTTTTCCTTCCCTCCCTCTCTACAACCCCTCCTTTTTCCTTCTTTTCCCACTGTCTCTATAGAGCTTTTCAGTCTCTGTAAAGGAGTGACCGAAGAAAGATTTGCTGTCCCATTCGTTCCGCACTGCCCCCATAAAAAGCAGATATTTTCAGGTTGACTGAAAGTTTAACTTTGTTATTTTTTTTATTTTTAAAGAAAATCCAGCGTGACATGGCACGCGTTGGTGCCCTTGCCACTTAACAAATTACTTGTTTTTTTGACCTAAGTTAAATGCTGTGCAAATTTCCCTTGTCCATGTTTTCATTGTGTGCAGACTTCACTGATAAAGAATAAAGACTGAACTTGTTGGCATTTTTTAGCCAGAGCTTCCTTCGTTTACAACAGATTTTTTTCTACTATGTCTTTAATGACACAAAAGTCTGGATCCTCAGCTGATGTAAATTGGTCATTGCAGGATTGCCTTCCACAAAGTCATGCTGCTTTATACCAGCTGACAGTGGCACAGACGTTCAGGCAGGTCTCCAAGGTTCAGCATGGCCTTCTTGCCTTCGTTTTGGGATGGATACTTCATTTTCCATCCCAGGAATCAAATGTGTTTTATCAAAGTAAATCACCACTAAATGCTTCCTTACAAGCAACCAAAAAGCCAATTGCACTGGTATTGATGAAAAACTCAAAGCTTTCATTGTTTTTGCAGACACAAAACCTGATTCAGCCTCTTTCTCTTGGGTGAAGCCCAAGGGCTGGTGTCCCCACAGGCAGCCAGCAAAGCCGCTCCAAGGGCCAGAGCAGGTGGATGCAGGCTGTTATCCCTGCCCATGTTGTGCTGTGGGTAGCAGGGGACAGAAGGGTCACTGATAGTACTGGCACACTCTCCATAAGTGACCATGGCTTCAGGACAGAAAGTTCACCAGAGACCTGCAGAAATCAAGAGTGTCCTTCATGGTGTGGCTCTTCCCATCCACTACAGCGACTTAACTGCTGTACTTAAACCAGTGTACACTCAGCCCTGAAGGCTGAACTGGCCGTGCTTGGGCTCAGCCCCTCCCATCAACATCCTTTTATTTTCTCAAACCTGCCAGTTAATTTTCAAAAGAGAGAAACACTGTATAGTTATAAATCTAATCTCTCTCCCTGCGTGCTGCTCTGCCTCTGCCTGTGATTTAGGGCTCTGGGTCAACCTGCCCCAGCACTGCTGGCGGGTGGTCTGGCCTGGGGAGCGGAGCTGGGCAGCCCAAGGTGAGGCAAAGTCCCCCTCTGCTCAGCAGTGGCGTTTCATTGCCAGCCCCTTGGAGACTCCTGTGACAGTCCTTCCCATGACAGATTGCTGGCTCAACAATGAACCCTTTGTGCCCTCCCATTACTCCTGCAACCCCAGCTTCCACCAAACTTACACCCTCCTCACAATTTTCCATCCTCTGGAGAAAGCAAAAAGCAAAATAATTAAGCACCACTCATCTTTCTTAGGAACTGGACTCCTTCAACTGGGAAAGCCTGGGACTTTATACAGGCTCTTTTTTTGTACAGCAGCATCACAGCAATGTATCTGCAATGCTGTTTCAGAATGGATAAATCATCTTGCTTTGCTTTTTTCCTCATCCTCATATAACTCCCTTTCTGAAGACATGCGAAAAAATTGTTGCTTTATAAGACAAACCAGTCTGATGTCCTGGTTTGGTGCCAGAACATCAGTATCTAAAATGGCATCTTATTTAACAGTGTATCAGCACTTGTTTTTATGAGAAGAGGCAAGGGTTCTTCCAGGGGCACCTTCAAAGCCTGGGCCTATGGGCAGTGCAATTAGCCATGGGATAAGTTCCCTCACCATTCTGAATTAAAATTATTCTTGCCCACGTTGGGGAATAAATTCCATTTATAGCATTTCTAGTCTACACTCAGTAAATTCAGCTTTGGGCACCTCGAGGGGGTCTGCAGTTGCTGGAGGCAAAACACTGCTGCAATGAGCACGTGGCAAGGGGCTCACCTCAGCAGTAACCACAGGGCCTCTTCTGCTGTCCTCTCCCCCAAGTCTGTGTGCTGTATCTCTCTCACACCATTGTTTTCTTTTCCTGGGCCCTTTCTGATGTCAGTCAGGAATGTCAGAGGCCTGTGCTGGGAGAGGGGATGGGCTGCAGAGGAGGTTGTCCAAGATGGGCAGTATGAGCAGGGGTTAGGACTGGCTGGAAACCAATCCTGTGGGTCAGGGAAGGGGAAATTCTTGAGGGTGTTTTTGCAATTTTTTTCACTTCTTTCACTTTTCCAACCAGCAGTGGTTGCTCCAAACTCTGCTGTAGAAAGACACAGGCACTTTATTATCCCAAGAAATTGGATTATCACTTGGGGCAATAATTGGTGCCCTCTCTTCTGTAACCAATTAATGAGGTTCAAAGGGGTGGGAGATGGAGTTAACAAAGGATGAGAGAGCAGACAGAGCACATCTGTGCCCTGGCCACTGCAAAGGCAGTACAAGGAGACTTGGTTTGTTCCTGCTTGTCTTTTTGCTCTGGTTGCAGCTGCCGCTGTCAATGCATTATCCCACACTCACACTTACTGAGCAGTGAGAGGAGCCTCGGGGAGGAGTGTGTGTTATACAGGTGTGTCTGCATGTGTGTGCATATGTGAACAGGTTTGCTAAGCTCAGACTCGGGAATCAGCCTTCCTGGGAGTTTTGCAGAGTGCAGACTCTTGGACAAGGCTCTGTATTTTCACTGGGATAAGCCACATGGATGCTCACCTCTTCTCCTAGCTTATCCCTTCCTGGTTTTCTGCTCATACAGTGAGGGTCAGGCTCATATATGGGGAGATCAGGGCTCTGGTGTCAGCAGCTACAGGGATGTGCCTACACCAGCTCCTGCCCCATTTCTTCAGGCGCAGTCAGGCACTACCAGGATTTCAGATGGCAGCTGGATTTCAGGATTGGCATCACTAGCTTTACGTTCATCTTTAAAATAGCCAAATAAAAAAAAAAATCAAAATCAACCAAGTGCATTTTCCACATCTCAGGAGCACCTTTTCAGTAGTGAGGCTGACTATGAACAAGTGAATGGCTACATCCATGCTTCTTCAGCAAGATTTCAGGGGCTCCTCTATGAAATTGCCTGCACTTGCCTGCTTATTTGCACACTGAGTTTCCTCGCATTGCAAAACCAGCACCTCCTCGCCTTGACCAGCCTCTACTCTTCCATATGAGCCTCCAAGACACAATGATGAACAGCTATGGAACCTTTTCTCACCTGCAGCTTTTCAGAAGAATTTGCCTATTTTAAAGCAAGGATTCATTATGTTCAGGCAATTGCTTTTATTCTAAAATATATTAAAACCCTTTAAAAGTCTGTAATGACATGCAGAGTCTCCACTTAGCTATTGCTGCTGAACACAGGAAATAAAAAACTACTATAGACAAACAAGTTAGAAATTAGTTTACTTGTTCACTTTGCTGAAGTCAGTCTACGTGTTGCACTGTGAAATCTTTTGTGGAATGACAGCTGACCAGTCACTCTTGGGACCCACATCTTATCTCATCCCAAACTCATCACTCCTTTTGACTAATAGACTTTACTTTTCTATGGGATTAGCACACTCTTCATTTCAGTGACCAAATCAATCACAACACAAGTTGCTTACCAGATAGCTCCCTGAAGGGGATACACTGTGCACTAGGGAGGAAGAAAGTTGTATATAATGGTAAAAGAATTAAGGTGCCAGGGAAAGCCAGAGCCTCCAAAAGAGGAACTTCCCAGTCAGACAACTGGGATTTGATAGGAAGAACATGGTGGTATTTCTGCAACATTCTAAGAAATATTAGATATAATACTACACACTTTCTCTCCTTCAAAGACAACAGCAGAAAAATAAGGCACTTATTTAAAACAGGACAAGAGCAAGCAAATGAAGAAAACTAGCCCTTCACAGGACAGCCGGTCTGGGGGCTGTGTGGAACTGTCAAAAGCCCCTGGTGAAGACTTCCCTTTGTAACTCAAGCAACCTGCAAAAGGACAACTTCCTGAGACATGAGTCTCAGTTTCTGCCTGGTAAGTTTATTTTGATCCTGAATTGTGTGAAAGAGATTGACAATTCGTAGCAGTGCATTCGAGCAGGGAGTGAAGCTCTTTATGTATTAAGAACAGCTTGAAGTCACTTAAACCCACTGATCTGACCTATGCCTGATGACACAGCACTGTCACATTCAGAGATCTGTCTGCAATGCCAGCATAAGGGAAAAGGCCTGACAAGAACATGACAGCAAGCACTGACCTGACAGCATCCCCTTCCTGGGCTGTCTGGGCACAGTGCTGATGCCAGGGGAGGCCTCTTGCCTCTCTTACTAAATGATTCAGGAGTTTGCATCTGCACAACAGCAGCACTGGCAGCTCTGCACTGGCATGCCAGCAGTTCCCCTCCAGAATATGCCCCAAAAGATGGGCAATCTTTCGTTGGCCCCATCAGTTTTCAGTACTCTGGCCTACTCTTCTTAAACAAAATCACTTCAAAGACCCAAACCAGATTGATTCACACGTGAACACTACCCAAACTGTCTTCCAAGGAGGCAAATACTTGTCTTATGTTCCTTTGAATCCACTGATGCCCGTTTACTTGTATTTACTTTGCATGGCCTGTGACTGAACCATGGAAATTAGAAAACAAACTCCTATTCAGCAAGTCATGTCAAAGGTGACCGCTATGCCAGAGAGTCGACTGTGGGACAAACACTCCCCTGATCAGAGGCCTCTTCTGCAGTGCTGCTGTCTCCACAGTTACATACCTGTCTGCAGAAGCCTTTAGTTTATCTTGTCTATGCTGGAAGTCCTAGACGATGCCATCAATCTGAGAGATGAGAGGGATGCTCCTTTGACACTCGCACAATGGCGGCGGTGCAAGAGAAAGCGAAGGGGCTCCCCCGTGAACCGCCTCCCTTTGAACCGTGCAGGGCCTGCCCGGGCTGCCGCCAACTTCGTGTCCAGGTCTTGTGAACCCAAAGGCAGAGTAGGAGAGGGCACCTTGCACCTCTGTGGGGGCCCAGGGGGGCTGTGGGCACTGCAAGGTGCTCTACAACACAGTCTGGCTCCTACTTTTCCACCAGCATGAGCCAGGGGGCTGGCTGGAGCTGAGGGTGCGAACTTCCCAGGGGCACAGCAACAAGATGGAGTTTGCAGTCTGTGTCTCTAAAACTGTGTTTCCAGAGGCCATTTAGGGACTCACTGTCAAGAGCAACTAGGTAGCAATGGTGAGGGGGCACATAAGTGATAGCTCACAGCCCTCTGGGCTCCGACCTCAAGCCCAGTAGAAGCAGGGGCGGGTGTCTCGGCAGCTCTGCAGATGGTTAAGTAGCCAGCTCTGCTCCCCAGGGGATGAAATCTGTAAAGTGCCTAATAGCCTTGGGAAACAAATGCTGTGCTTTGGTATAATGACTCCATTAAGATCTCATTTACCAGAGCTCCAAGACAGAAAAATAATCTGAATACATGTTATTACAGAGCTCTCTAACCCACTTCCAGTAGATCTACTGGTGTCTCTTTAGTGATCAAGTGATTTTTGAGACTTGCTGGCATGGCCAAAAGAATACAGAATATAGCTTGTCAGCAAAACAGGAGTTCATGGGACTTTCTTACTTTTTGAAGGCCCTTGGAGAAGCCTTAAAAGTATTACAGGGCTATAAAGGGGAACTGGATGATACTCCAGCTAGCAGCCTATTGCTGAGTCAGTGTGGGATTGTTAAAGAAGTGATGCTGCATGGTACAATGCAATCCCCAAACATAACTGAACATCCCAGTGTACTTCAAGCCAAAGTACTGCATTCATAACTCCTCACCACAGCACTGATGAAAGCTCTCACCTGCTCCAGCTTACTAATTCTTCCAGCTCACTGTGGCTTGGCTGCCCTGTGCTCTGGGAAGCTGAAATTCAACACACTTCACCCACATCAGTCAACTACCTTTCACTGGTGCAGTAACAATCAGAACTCTTAGGAAAATGGTGAGTCTGGTGACCACATGGACACTCTGTATTATCTCACGCATATAGTACAGCATGCAGTGCCTTCATCCAGTGGAATAAAATGCTAGCCAGGAATTAAAGGCTATCACCCACCATTTTGTATTGATAGAATTCAAAGAGAGATCTGAAAAATAAGAGATATTTACATGTAAAAAACACACAAAGCAGATCTGGAGGCCCAGTTTTTCTGTTATAGAGGAGTATATTTGGCTCAGGATAATAATTTCCCCTTCTTTGGCTATAATATGTTGGTGAGTTCCCATACCAGGAGACTATATTTTGAATGCAAAAAGCTTTTAAGAGCAGCGTCAAAATACATGTTTTAAATACACATGAAACAAAACACTACTTACATACAGCAAAAAAATCCTGTGACACAGATACTGAGGCAAAAATACACTAAGCTTGCATCAAGTTCCGTAACACTGACAGCTTTTATTCCCTAAACTCTAAAGCAGAAGAAATGGTAGTGGGACACAGCATCATTCCAGCTAAGAAAGAAAGAGAGAAAGAAAGACAGAGAAAGAAAGTGAGCTCAAACGAAATGGTAAAATATGAGGAGAGCTTTCAGAAAAAGAACTTTTTGATTTCATTCTCATTTTCTTTTCCTTCTGGAATAGGTTAAAGTTGGCGCCACAATGGCTTTGCAGGCTTCCTTCAGACAGCCTTTACAGTGACAGCCTTAGCACTTAGAGATTTGCAAAGAAACTAGCAAGGCAGCAAGCACTGCTGATTTTCCCGGAGTCTCATGTGCTCCTTTACTGATACAATGTCTTCCCTAGAAGATTGCCCAAGGTACAGGAACCCAGCCTAGGTCTAAGGCTACTGCTGATAAAGCACATGTATTTGGAGATACAGCTACAAATTCCATAATTTATGTAATTCTGGGTTTTCTACCCAAATGTTTTCTACCCAAATTCTGGGTTTTCTACCCAAACTTCCAGATGAATCTGCTTTATGAATTAGGAGGCAGCCCAGACAGAATCAGCCCTTCCTGCTCTGATGGGTGCAGTCAGTTCTGCTGCTCCTGTGTGCTGCAACACAGCCCAGTCATAACTCTGTGTTGAAATGAAATAGTGAGAAAAGGAACCAGGATCCCACCTGCAGTGCCTTGGAAAAGCAGGTCAGAGTGTCTGCCCTCCAAAGTGGGCTGAGTAGTCAACTCAGAACAGAAGACTTCAGCAAGGATAGCTACAGAAAGGCAAGCACATGTCTGACTGAGAGCTTTTGTTGCTGTGTTTACCTGCCTGCCCACAGGCAGACAGGTGAAGGCTTTTCTTGAGACAAGCAGCCCAGAGAAGTGCTTGCAGTGGGCACTTGACCTCTGGCCTGACTCTACAGCCAACAAGGCTTGATGCAATACAGTGCTGCATTGCTCCTTTACATTTTGGGGCTGAAAGGACACAGAACTGTTGTTTCCTCCCTTTCCCTGCCCTCCATTTCCCTATTTCTGGCACTTAGCTCCTACTTCCCTGCTGTTCTGCCATTGGGAGAGTGAAGCTGTGGCCAAGGTGAAAATCAAGCAGTAACTCTGGTGCTGGGGTTCTCCTTGCTGGCTTGTGGGCATAGCCAGCCTCCTGATAGTCTGTGGCATGGCAACCAGGTCCCTCTTCCACAAACTCCCTCGATCTGAGCCTTGCAAAGCAGCGTTCGGCCGCACATAACAAACTCTGATGTCCCCCCTCTCTCCAGGGACCCCAGGACGATGGCCCAGCACTGCCAAACCCTGCGAGACTGCCTCTCGGTTACCGGCAGTGCTCAGCCCTGGGACGTGCTGCAGCATTTTAGAAACGGCCGGGTTTCATCGCTGCGCTGAGTTTGGCTTAGGGAGTGCAAATAAGTTCCCCGAGACCCATCGTGTGGTTAGTGTGAGCCAATGAGCAGCCTCATGGAGGGCACCACTTGCCAAAAGAGCAGATGTGTCCGAAGCCTGTACCAGTTAATTTTGTGACCTACTGAAATCACTGAGAGATTTATACTGCTAATTACTGACTTTGTTTCTGGTTTAATCATCCTTTCGTTCACCTTTCTGCAAAGCTGAGAAGGGAAAAAAAACCCTGATAAACATCACATCTTCAGCAGGCTTTTGTTTCAAATATAAGCACACGAATAAAAAGATGTTCGGGGATTTTTTTGGGAAAAACATTTACATAGAAAATATTTTAACTAAAGCTTATGATTCAGCAATGAGGCATATCTTTACTTCATTTCCAGTCAAAATCCTTCATGAAATGAAAGCAAAATTATTTAAAAATACTTTTTCTCTTCTGAACATGAACAAATGAGCCAGAAGAGACTGAATTTTTTTATAAATGCCCAAGAAAATAAAGGACTGGGATGAGAGGCTGTCAAAATGTTATAATAACACTAGTGTCAAAATAACACTAAGACGTTGATTCTGCAAAGTTTTACTCCCATTCATAAATACTTTAAGCACATTATTTCACTGAACACTCTGGCATTATATGCCTCATTCCCCCCTGCATCCCTGCTGCTGGGTTCCCATATTTTCTACCAGTTCTGGTGCCAGGCATACCATGTAAATACACACACAAAAATGCCTGAGAAAGAACTGTGGATTAATAGACTGAACAGAAAGAACGTGCCTTTGTTTTTTGCATAGTAGATCCAGCTCTGAAACTGATTCTTCCTAAAGCCATGTGCAAATTACTCAAACCTCTCTCTGCCCCTCAGGAGGGGCAGCAGTTCCTACAGAGCTGCTCAGCAGCCTGGTAATGACAACAAGCTGCCAAGACCAACACAAAACAAAGACCCTCAGTGCTAATGTTCTTTCCTTCAGAAGAGATTTGGTTGCTGGAGAGAACATGTAGTGGGACAAAGTCTGTATTTTGATGTTCTCACTGCAAATGCTACACCTCAGAGACCAGATGAGGAAACCAAAGGCAGAGCAGCACAATCTCTCTGCGTGTTTTACTTCAGCAGCTGCATCACTTGTTGCGCTGAATATTTTAATGCTGCCAAATCCCAAGGCAGCATCACTTTTTATGGGTTGTGCTAAGGGAGGCAGGACTGGGACCTCTGGTTTCATTTTTTTCCCAGCAGACACCAGGAGCCTTGCTTCCCTCTCCTATCAGTTCTCTTCCCACCCACTTGCTCACACCTGAGATTTGGGAAAACAGAGAACTCCATAAGAAAAATCAGTTTCAAGTACTGCAAGGCTTCTGTTGCTCCTTCTAGTGTTCTCAAACCCTCTCCAGCTGGCAGCCTGGATGTTAACACACAAGTGGCACCGATATACTGAAGCAGTCAGCCTCGACTGCCTCTCTGACCAGGAGCCATTGATCTGTGTATGCCTCTCATGATCTCCTCCCGCAGTGTCTCTGAAGTTAGCAGAGGTGCAGAGCTCTCAGCCTCCCAAACCAAACCAAACCAAACCAAACCAAACCAAACCAAACCAAATCTACCGACATCAGCATGTGGCACGATCGGTTGTTTCCCTGATCCGGGAAAATTTGTTGTCAGGGACTTAACTCTGTATGAAAGGAATGTTGTTTCATTTCAGAACCAGAGATTTCCGACAAGACAGAGCATGAGCTTTCTGAAAGGCGAGAGCTTTTTGTTTTTTTCTCACAAACGTGCTCAGACATAGCTTTTCTTTCAGCTAATTAAGCTGTTTTAAAGCAAACTGGTCAAACAGTGACATCGTGGTGGGGAGCCTTGGAATCAATTGCATGATATAGAAGGCAGGACATTTAAAGGGTGACTTCTGCCATTGTTTCCCCTGGCTGAATCTTTTCTACTTGGTCAATGCTGCCAGAGTGACCCTATACAATTGGGAGAATTCAAAGCCACTGACCTCAAGAGATGCCATTAAGAAGGCAACTGCAGAATAAGATTTCATGGTTGGGAGCCAAATTTACCTTCTCCTTCCATGTCTTGATGCTTGCAATATTTTATATGTATGTTTTCTTCCTGTCATTAGCATATTCCTAAAGCAGCTAGATAGAAAGAGAAGGCAGATGTGAGGCAGCATTGGCAATAACTGCATCCTGGCTATATAGGAGAGCTGGACCATTTTAGGTGAAAACTACCGCTGCAAACAAATCATTACAGTGGTTCCTTCGGCTTCATGACAGTGAGCGATCGGTAGGAGTAAGATTCACTTTGCTAGCACAGAGGATGGACTCTGTCTAGCATATATTTTGTTAAACAGAGTATGTCATCCATTGTTTTTCCTAGCTGCTGGATAAAAAATCAGTGAGTTTCAACATCTGTCAAATGACCATGCAGTTTCCCATGTGCAAAGAACAGACAAATTTGAAACATTCTATTAATAATCTGAAGCACTAGCAAAAATGGCTTCCTCGCTGTTTTCTTTCTGAGGATGTCAGGGAGGCCATTCAGTCAGGCAGCTGACACACAAAGAAACTTTGGAAAACCTGCAAATGGAGGATCCACTGCTCTAGCCCCTTGCAAAGCAATGCTAAATGCAACAGACACAGCTAGCGACAGTATCCTGTGCCACTGGAGAGATGCTCCAACCAGCTGTTCCCAGCACGCCCAAAGAAACTGAGTCTGTGTCAAGGTTCACAGCATTGGCCCCTCTTTGCACAAAGACATCAGATGTGGTGGTTTGCCCTGTGTGCTCAGCACACACAAAGTGGAGGTGCTACAGAACCAGGTTGTAAGGTGTAATGAATGATCCCTAGCTGTCCATTTCCGCTCCACAAGAATCTACCCAAAGCCCAGCCAGCCCTGCTGGGCATACTCTGTGCCATTGACCTCCTGCATATACCCCTTACCACTGCATCCCTTTGGACAGGAGGTCTCCTTCAGGATCAGAGGGATACAACATCTCACCACACTGCATGAGAGTGCCCTCGCCTGTGCTGAGGGGCTCAGGCTGTGGTTATCCTGTGTCTCTCCGTACAGTTACACAGGACATCTCCATGGACATGGGGCTGTCTTGCACCTGCATCATGCATGCACAGTGTTTCAGAGTACAAGAGGAATCTCTTTTAAAAAGGATCATGACAACTAAATATCTGATGACAGATTATATTGCAGGGCAACATGACCCACATAGAAATGCCATGTGGTCTCCTGCTCCGAAGCCTAGCTGTCTCTGGGAGACAGTCATCTCTGGACCATGGCTGCTCCCAGCCCAGCTGTATATGAGGGCAGTGCTCTGTCAAATCAGCCTGGCTTGTCCAAATAAGAGGGCTACAGCTGCAACAGCAGAAGAGTCAGAGGGTGATGGAAGCTGCTGCATTGCAAGGGGTTGGTGCCCCCTTGCACCCCAGAGCCAGCTGTCCTCCTGGATGTGCAGAGGAGCCTGTCTATGGGAGTGCATCATCCCTGGGCCTCCCCCTTTCCCCATGTGTACACAGGTGTGTGCTGGCATACGTGGGCACCCTCCCCTTCCGAGGGGACACTGAGCCCCACTGGACCCCACTCCCCTTCCTGTGATGTCGCATGTTCAATGTGATGACTTGCTCTATAGAAGCCATGTGTTGTCATAATGTAACATCATTAAACAAAGTGTTTAGAGCAGTTTTCACAGAGCCAGAACATGAACAACAAAACCCGCCAATTACAGTGTCATTTTGTGTAGTTGTTAAGGTTTCAAATGTCTCCAACTTTCTCTGGTAGGCCATATTGAGCATGTCACAGCGAACATCTGAGATAACGATTTGCTAGGCAATGTGCAGTTCTCGCCTTTTTTTTTTTTAATATCCAAGAAGAAAGAGTTCTTTATAATAATTTGGCTCAAATGTCTACACACATTGCTCCAGCGTCTGTAGCAGCATGTGTTTCTAGGATTGTTCTGGAAGAGAAAATGCAGAAACAGCAGGGAGCAGAAGATAAACAGGCAATTCGTGACTCATTAAAACAAGCATTGGTAGCCAACATTGTGGAGTGTGTGAAGGCCCCAGATCCAACTCGCCTATAAACTTTTTTTACCAGCTGGACTTAGCATCTGTCAGAGTTTGGAAGGAGAGATAATCTGGTACAAATGATTTCAGTGTGTCGCATTTATTAACCTGCCACCTTACATAACACTGCTGATTGGGAACCGGGGGACTGGCTTGAGCAGTGACACAGCTCATTGTCCAAACAGTACGACTTTGCTATTAAAGATGCTGCCTTCCCTGCCTCTTTTTAAATTATAATGAAGACAATAGAGCAACTGCAAAAGAGATACTGAAGCGAACTGAAAAAGCAGTGCAGTTTTGCGAAATGCATGTGCCAAGGTAATATCCTCAGCAGGTCTTTTTTTGCTTTGTTTTTTTTCCCCCAGTCCCCACTTTACTCCACATGCTCAGAAAACTTTTTAGCCTGCTTATCACAGCAGCTGGGATCCACACCTCTAAATAAAGCAAATGCCCTGTCTCACTCCCTGAGCCACTGCCTGGGCAGCACAATGTTATTTACTGCTCAAACAGCTCCAGGAGAGGAAAACATTGTGGATGTCATGGCAGGCTCAACACCTCACATAAAAATGAACATGGTTTTTTTTAAAGCATTTTGGAGAATTTCAAATATGTTTTCCATTTTTCATGCAGTTTCTTTCATTAAGGGCCTGATCCTTCTCTAATTAATGTAGACAAAAAAATTCCTTTTGGTTCCAAAAGGGAAAAGGCTGGTTCCTGATGCTCTGTAGAAACTGATGGCTTGGCAAGAGGAAAAAAAATCCATCAAAAATAATATATATGTTTATCTTAGTTTGGGGTTTGGCTCTTTACAACTCATTGAACACTTACTAGGGACTACTTGACAAATAGAAAACTGCAGAGTGGTGTTTTTCTTCTGCTCCAGATCAGATGCCATGAATTTCAAATTAATAGAGATGTTTACTCTCTAATACAAAATTTACATGTATTAGCTTATAAAATATGAATGTGCCCGTTCCTTGCTGCAAAATGCAGCATTTCCATTTAAAAAACAAAAACTGCAGAGACTTTGGGAGAAAAAAAAACCCAACACTCAGGCTTAGGAATACCTCACATTTCATTTTGGTTAGCCTATTATTTGTAGTTTTGAAACTTCATTGGTCCCTGATGTAATCTTTTCTGAGTATGAAAACATTAACATATGGTTTAACACAGCACAGGGCTGGAAAGTCCATATCCCAAATGCACATTGTATGCAGGGTGACATTCACACTAAATACCATCCCACAGGGTCTGTACTCCATTTTACCTGGGATTGGAGAGCCATGAAATCTCTGGAAAAGTTGTTCATGAGTCTGAACCAAATGGCGTGCAGTGTACTGAGATACTAGCAGCGTGTGCTGCTGCCAAAGGTTGTGGCTCAAATGTCTCTCTAAGTAACATTAAAAATCTGCTGCTTCATGCCTATGAATTTCAATATTTATAGCGTTCAATAAAATGGTCCACTGTCAGAGAGAGATGTGCCACTGTGCACTCTCTGAGCAGATGGGCTGCAATATGGCACATTTACATGGACCAGCTGTGGAGTGCAGAAATGAATGCTGGTCAGAGGCCGGCTGGAGGCACCACATCTGGAATGAAAACAGACCTGCCTCCGCAGCCGCTGGGATGTTTCCTGAGCAGGGTGAGCTCTGATTTAGGGCCGCTCACCAGTGTACCTTAAACTGCATCAAGAGTCCTCATTAACACAAGAGACTATGGTGAGGTTTAGGGCCTGGAACTTCTCTGCTGGGCATCTGTTAGAGCCCAGGGATGGTACTCTGCAGCCTGGCATAGAGGCGCCCCGGGGAGACATTCTCTTCTCTCTACCATGTTATGGGGCAGATTTGATTCTTCTTTCCTTAAATTCTCTCCTGTACAGTGTTGTACACTGAATGCCTACCGATGCAAACAGCAAACAAGATTCTTTCACTTCCTTCCCCACGTCCCCCCGGGCAACTGGAAAGTCTGCTAATACTCTGAAATTTAATTGATTTTTTTAAAGCAAGAAACAGTCAATGCTCCAGTACCACATAAAAAGAATAAAGCACAAATCTTGGGGGATTTTTGCACCTTTAGATCACAATTTCTAGAAAAAAGACTGCTGGCCACTTCTATATAAATAATTTTATACTGCGCTTGGGCAAAATCCCGGAGTCTCTGAAATCAATGGCAGAATTCCCACTCACTCACAGTAGAGTTAGAATTTTGCTCAATTTGAATAAATAGACCTTAAAGTGGGTATAAAAAATAATTTACTCTCATATTAAGGCCCCTTTGTGCTTTCAGAGTGGTCTAATGTGTCCTTAGTGTATATAAAAATCATATGTTTAAATCAAAAGGACAGAGCGAACGTCTATCTAATTCAGAACAGAAATAATAAAAACCAAATTAATACATCTGATAATGCAAATCAGAGCTTCTGATTTTTCCAGTTCAACATATTTCATCACCACATTTTACTTTCATAGAGGTGTTAAGAGTCTTCTGGGGAGGGGAATACAGGTGTGAGAGACAAAACACTTTTTGAAATAGGATATTATTTGTCATTTCAACCTTCCTAGAGCCAATACTGGAGTTATAGTACCAGCTGAAGTGCAGTGCTGCTCAGTGACTGGCCTGCTGCTTGGCAGCTCCTCACTTACCTGGCTTAGAAGTATAAATGAAGGAATTTAATGTGTCACTAAGGCTGATGATGTAAAGCTGTGAAGAACAGGTACTTTTCTCCCAGAGAGTTTCCTACCCTTCCTCTTCCCCTTCTCTTACCTCTGCCTTTTATAAGTTTTAGAGAATTTTTAAAGGCTTGGCTGGTTTTAATGAACAGGCACACGAAGGGGGAAATAAATTGCCCAGTGCATGCTTGCTTCTGTCTTTTTGCTGGAAGAAGGCATGACAAGAACTAACATGAATACAGCTTTAAAAAGAGCATTGCCATGTGTCTAACTTATTCTTCTTCACCATTCCTGCATATCTGAGACACTCTGAAGGACAAATGTGCTGAGGAAATCTATAGTCAACACCTACAGAAGGGGGTCTGTAGCATACAGGATCATCATGCATTTAAAAATTATCTTGAAAACAGAGACATGCTCTTTGGTCTCAGTTGTGCTCTCAAGGAAAAAAAACAATCCTGAGCCTCTCTTCCAAAGACCCTAGCAATGGAACAACCTTGAAGTCAGCCCTGGGTCTAGCTGGTAGTGTAGGCATAGCCCTGGTTTCTTTGCCTGTGAACCAGAAAGAAAAGTCCTACACCACTGAAGGATAGCTGCAAGTGAAAATATACATCAGGTTGTGAGGAGCCGCAGGACTGTGACCACAGGGCAACTTTCACTCCGGAAATACATGGAGGGCTTGACGCCCTTTTTGGACTGAGGGCTGCCTACTAATCAAGGAAAGCTTAGGTAGTTGCTATTTGAAGCAAGGCTCACAGAATCTGTGTTACTGTAGCATCTCAGGCTTGTCAGGGCAATTTTAATACAGATTTACTGATATCACCTTCCTTCTCTGCCAGGCAAAACTGTGGGACCCACCTGAGTGGGAGGACAGCCCCCAAGGCCAAGCAAGCATGGCTGAGCAGCTCCCAGTTGCCAAGAAATAAGTTACAGCACTCAGAACCACTATCTGTCTCTTGCTTCCTGGGCTTGAAGGCAGCAGACAGAACTGTTACCATCACAAATCACTCCAACGTTGGATGTCCATCAGGCAAGCAGTGTTCCAGCACGGAGCTGTCTGGCACAACATGTGCTTGTCATGGACTGCTGCACGTGCAAGTTTTCCCATCTTGTAGGAGATATTTTGACCATACCCTTCCTGACAAGAAACAAGTCTATTTATGGCTATCTTCTTTTCATAAATAACCTAGCCCGTGCTACAGTGCACACACGTGAATTTGGCTTCTAGTGTTATTTAGTGTTCTTTTTTTTCCCTACCACTGCAGAAGTGGCACAGGGCACTTCAAAGCTAATTATAATTGCTCTAAGTTGTTTTATAAGGACTCAGACCTCGATGCCTATTGAATCTCATCTCTTCTCTGACAATTAGCAGCATTTGATGCTTGATAGCAAAACACTGTAATCCTGGGTGACTGCACAGTAAAGTGAGATTTTTTTTGTTCTGGTAGCATTACACACAGTGGAAAAAGGCAGATGTTAGGAAGTTACTTCCAGATCTCAGATGCTCTTGCTCATTCCCAAGACTTGCTGAGTCTCGGCTCCTATCTAAATTTAGAGCAGCCTGTGGATTAATCTAATTTACGCTGTTCTGGCATTGGTCAGCAGAGGGGTTCTTCCAGCTGATGATGGGCTGGATGAGATGAAATTACGGGCTATATCCAGCCACAGACTGTATGTTCCCTATCTAACAGTAGCATAAGAGTACTAAGTACCACTTTTAAACAGCAAACACTCTTGATTTTACTGAATAGAAAGATCTCTGCTTTACTCCACAGTGCAGAACTAGCACAGCCCGGGGAAAAGAGGTGGACTTCTGTTCATCCAAGAGAGCTGTTGGCCCATCCAAGGCTTGGAGGGACTTTTTTTGTGGTACTGGTGGAAATCTGTGGGCAACTGTGAAGTCAGCCTGACTTTCACATTCCTTCATGGATTGCAAAGGAAAATGAATGTTTTCTTTTTCTTAAACTGAGTACATCTCACCTGAAAACCAATGCAAAACAAGTGTAAAACTCTCTTCCTTCATGCCAAGCCCTTTCCAATGTGAAGGAAAGGAGGTATGGTGGTGCGCTTTAGTGTCCCCTGCATGTGGAAGGAACATTAAAAGAAATGTCTGCAGATGATTAAATCATATTTGTTGCAGTAGTATCTGCAGTCCCATTTCTGGTGCAATCATTAGGGATCAAGTTGCTGCTTGACAAAGCAAAATGATCACATTATATAGCTTGAACTGAGATGCCAAGGAAGGTCAGTGTGTGCTGGCCATCAGCAGTCCAGCACAACCAAAGAAGCAGCAGTGGAGCTTGGTCCATATGTTTGTCCTGCTCTTGCTGCTGAGCAAAACCCTGCTGCACCGTTTTCAGAGCTTTGAAGGCCAGAAGGGACCTTTATATCACGCCATCACCAGCCCTGGCTGGGACTGCCCAGGCAACAGATGGCTGACATGCAAGTGAAGCTCATCAGGAGAAAAAAAATTCTGCTTTATAATAATTTTCCAGGGTAAAAAAAAAAAGAAAAGCAACCCAAACACAGGAAATCCTAAAACTTCGTATAGAGCTTTATCAGCAAGGGAAAATGAAAACCCAACCTAAAGGAAAGTATTTTCCTTTAGAAGCATCAGAACATGATGTTTTTAAAACAAATCAGGTTCCCTTGGGCTCTTGGCAGCTGCCACACTGTTTCATCCCCCCTTTTAACAGCAGGAAGCTTTTCAGCCATAGGATAGTGTAATGCTGTCAGCAGGGGGTACTCAAGTGGGTCGGGGCTTTGCTGAAGCTCAAACCATGCTGCTTCAAAGCCTTATGTCCTCAGAGGAGCTGTGGATTGCCACCACTCGTGGAGCTGTGCCCTCTCCAGGTGGTAGAGCTGGTGTTTAAGCTAGCAGGGAGGCAGCTGGCAGGGGGAAATCATCCAGGACTGGGGGCCAAAGCAGCTTCAGGTCGTCTAGGTTACCTGCCCTTTTGGCAAGGTGGCTTCCCAGCACTGAGTGAAGCAACCTGGTGGAGGCATCTCAGGGCCACCGGGAATGTACTCAGCTAACACAGGCCTGGCAGGCCAGGCCATCACGCGGCTCCAGCCTCACTTCCCGTTGTGGCAGCCAGCCTCTGCTGAGCTGTGCCTCATGCTGGCACAGAGATCCTTGTGCAAGGCTTGGAAAGGTGCCTGCCAAGTCAGGGTTACCACCCGAGTGTTATTCTTCCAAGCAATGTTTCTCCGTAGTGCTCGCAAGCACCGCAGCCCACACAGACACGGCAGTGGCGGCCCACCCAGGGTAGCAGACCCGGCGTCAGGCGAGCCAGCCCTCCATGAACAGCTTTGGCAGCCATGTGTCTGCAGCCTGCACAGTGCCCAGGATCTCACCCTGTGGCAACGCAGCACTCTGCTCCTCTGTCTTGGTGAGGCAGCTCTCACCCCTCTCCTTTCTCTGCAGCATCAGGATGTTGCTTTCCCTGAAATCAGGGGCCAGAGTGAGACATTGACAATAGTCTGATGCTGTTTTCATTTTGCAGTTGGCTGCATGATCTGAATAGGGCTGAGAGTGCTGCAGGGACAATGAGTGAAAATTCATTTATAAAAAGACATGGCAGCGTCAGGAGTGTCAGGCAGAAAACCAGCCCAGGTAGTGGCCTGCTGGTGGGTGGGGACAGGTGGCACTACACCCTACCTAACACATCATGCTTGTAATAAGCAAGGTACAGGAGTTTAAAACGAAGTCTGCTTAAAGCTGCCAAAGAGCAGCTGAGCCCATAGATTTCTGCAGTGATTCTCATCTCTCCATGCCTCTACTCTTTACTTCCGTGTTTTTTTCCTCTCTCTCAACTTTCAGGGCAATCCTTCTGCTGTATCACAGCGAATTCCCCCCAGTGCTCACAAATCTCCCTGCAGGTAACTTCCTCCAAAGAAGGCAAGGAGCAGAGCAGAGCAGAGCCCCAGCATTACAGTGATTCACATGTCACCAGCAGGGTCCTCTGTCTTTATAAATTTGTACTGGTCTCTGGATTTATCTTAGACCTGGAAATGAGTAATATAACACAGTAAACACTCACTGGGGAAACTCCAAACAGAACATTATTCATGTGCTACATTTTCTCCTAGTGTCTATCATAATACTACTTACTGTCCAGAAAGACTTTGCAGAGCAGTAAAGCTGTCTCCCTCTGGTAAAATGAGAAAGGGTGTAGAAGGCATAGAGAATATTTGCATTTAATTTCATCTCATGGAGACAGAACATTAAAATGCTATTTGGTAACTTAGTCATAGAGAAGAATAGCAGAGCCATAGGCCTTTTTTCTTTTTTTTTTTTTTTTTTAAAGATGTAACTCTTTTAAGAGTCCCCTTAAGAGCGCTCAGTAGGGTGTGTCAATATTGCTCCCCATGGAAATCATATGGTTTGCCTATGCAGACAGTGAATTGTTTTGTGGCTGTGAAATATTGTGTGTTGCCCTGTGAGCAGTGGAGCCAGTGGCTCGAGGAACCGTTGTTGAGACTGACAGTTACATTGTGCCACTGAATAGTGAAACGGCAGAATCAAAAACTCAAGTGGACCCAGACAGAATGTCCTGACCTTTAAGTAAAAGGCTGATTGGATATGGTGGGAGCTCCCCTTCATCTTCCACCATAATCCATTACACCTTTCTTGGCAAACCCTCGTAATTCATGTAGCCGTGCAGATACATTTCCCATAGAATTTTTTTACATGCTTATCATTAAATTTATCTCTTATAACTTACTTGCCTTTGTATGGTCCAGTTGTGATGTGAAGTGTCAGTTTCCTTGCTGAAGCATTCATAGCGTCCTGTCTAAGAAGTAATTCTGCATCTTGCAGCGTGAAAACCCAGCAATAATAAATTTGTGGGAACCCAGTCAGAAGAAAAGTTTCTGCAGCACAGAAATAAATACATGCAAAGATTCTATATAATGACCTGCAGTGGAAAAATAAGAGACCCCATACACAGGAAAGCTGTGAACTTTATTACACTAGGTCCATATTTTAAATTTGTCTGAGCTAGACTGTGAAGTATTTAGGGCAGACACAGTTTATGTGTCTGCAATGTGCCATGCACAGTACCTTATGAGTAAGAGAGAACATAATAATGGCATTATTAATGTTGGCTGCAAACTCTGCTTTAGAGAGGATTAAGGTTGCATAAAAGAGAAAAGTATACTCTCTCAATCTTCATTTTTAATTTCAGAATTTTTTTTTTACCAGTATCAATAATTCACTGAAATAATAGCTAGGTGTGCAGATAAGGAAATATAGCAGTGTGGAAAGACACTGACTAGTTTTTAAAAGAATATTACTAGCATGTATGAAAACATGAGCTTCCTTCTTTAAATGCATCGCCTTGATCCTGGGAGTCAAAACTAGTATGGTTTGCACCCAGAACTCTTTTTAGGGATGACAGAGTAAAATGCAAATTCTGTATCCCTATGTCTAACTGCATTTTTTCCTTAGAAACATATGAACTTGTGGACACATTATTTCCCTTAACAAAGTTTTTTAAGGACTGACTGCCTCTTTTTTCTTCTTAAAATATGTTAATGACCTTTACTTTTGTGAATTTGAGAGTGAAAGCTTTCATGCACCTTGGAGGTTTGCCATACAGCAAATTAAAAACCCACAAATAAATTTTGTATTATAGTACATATAAAGACATATTCCTCTCTATGAAACTGTATATACAGGCGTGTTATTTGCCTGGATGCTATCTTCTCTGTGGATGGATTATCCTGTTATGTGCACACATTCTTCTTGCCCTATGGTATGTGCTTCACCCACTTGCTTTGAATGAAACTGTACGACAGCTCCTGACACGTCTGAATGTGGCACTGGCATTACTTGCATCCCTCTTCTGAGAGAGGCGAGAATCTTCAAACTCAATTAGCATTTTAAAGAATAGGTTCAGTTTTGTGGTCCATTAAAGTCAGCTAAATTGATGCACTGCATGTCTTTATTTCAAAAATAAAGCTGAACAATTAAAGCCCATGTCTCTTTGCTCAGCTTTTGATTCCTCACAAAGCTTTCCCACTTGCTGCCTTTGGATGTAATGTTAACAAAGTCAGTTAACATCAAGAGCAGCGCTAACAGGCATGGCACAATTCCTTGTTTTTGCTCAATCGGTCTGTGTTCAAACTATCAGTTTGATTTATTTGTCCACGCTGACCCTTATTCACCACTTAATTATCCTCGTATAATGTTTCAAGAGCCTCCTGACACTAGGAGAAAGACAATTGCCGATGTTCTGTGGAACAACTGTTGACCTGATGGCCAAAATGACGACTGCAGGTCGAAGGTTGGTCGCCTTTTGAAGGACCCACTCCATTCTTGAGGGCTCGGGCCAGAGCTCTTAGCCTGGTTGCCACTGGCACTGGGCAGCCTTCTGGTCCCCAGTCCTCGCAGCATGCCCGGGGTCAGCCCAGCCATCCTGGCTGAGCACAGCCAGATGACAGCCAGCGTCCTCTGAGCAGCAGCTTATTTTCCAAAAAGACAGGGTTTTGAGCAGGCAGTCGGTGAGCTCACTCTGGTCCCCTCCATCCCTGTTCTGCTCCAGTATCACCACCAGACTCAACTGGAACTAATCTCAACATCAAATTGCCAAAACCAAGATCAAAACCACGTCTTCTAGGAAAAGCAGAAGCTATAAGTATGATAGTCTCCATCAACACCCCTGAGCACCCTTATGCTTACAGCAAAGGATGTTAGTTTAAGGTTCCCAACGTGTATGCTCAGCCTCATGCTGGAGATCATGCACAATGATCTCCATTCATCCGGAAAGTGCCCTTTCTGCCACTCTGGCTTGGAAACACTGAATGACATTCCTACTCATTTCCCATTCAAAAGCGAATAATCAACGAATAGGTTAATTTTGACAGGACACTGGCACCTCATGGGGACAGAGGGCAGGGTCTGCATTTTCATGGAAGTTGAAAGAGTGCCCAGAAACTGGGGAAAGAAGGGGCTGAAGTGGCACGGTGTGAGAGACTGGGTGTTAGCTGAGCAAGTTGTGCAGGTATTTCAGTTGCTGGCTGTCAGAGGCTGTGCAGGGAAATAAATCTGACCCTCTTTATAAAAACTGTATTCATCTCAAGTGTAGTCAGTCAAACAACTGACCTTCCCTGAGCATGTGGGGTTTATATTTCAGTGAATTTTAGACCACTGAATTCTGCTGCTTAAGGATGTACTCAGACGTAAAGGCCTAGAATCCTCACCACCACCAGGTAAAACCTGGTTAATCAGTCCCACAATACCTGATACCAGGAGGATCTTTCAGCACCACAGAGACAGCTGGATGACCTAGTTCTCTAGTGTCCTTGCTGAAAGATGTGTGAACACATTTATTTCTGTCTCATCTTTACAGTTTCAAGAACTGGCAGGTACCACAACTGGGAACAGACTTTGGGCTGCTCTAGGTGGGATCCACACGGTGTGCAGCCAGCCCTGGAGCAGAGGGGTGCACAGTCTAACGTGGGACCTCCTCACTTGCCTATAGCCCCAGCCACCACCAAGCATCTGAGTCACAGCCAGGGTGAAACCACAGAGAAAGAACATGGCAGCCGAGGGGACAGGCTACTGCTTGGCTGTGCCAGCTCTTCTCAGACAGTCTGGGGCATAATGCAGTTGGTGCTTGGCCTTCTGCTTTCTTTAAAACCTCCTGCCTGAGCAGAAATATTCACACATTTGTACTATTGTCACCTGAAAGGCTGTTATGCTTAGTTTTCGTGACACATTTTATATTTTCATTTTCAATGAAAATTCAAAAGCTGTCAAAGAAATATCTTGGCAAGACAGAGAAAAACTGTTTTCATTAGTCTTTTCCAGGGGAGAAATAAATAAAGGTTCCCCAGCCATCTTTACTAAATCACAGACATCTAATTGTGAAGGCAGGATGCTGTCAGCTCTTCACTGGTTCTCCTCTTGATGTCCCTGGGCATCACAACCCTCTCTGGTGCTCAGAACCTGGTACAAGCAGGGGCTGCTCCTGTACTGACACTGCCCCCATAGTTGGCCCCTTCAGACAGCAGAAGAGGGAGCAGTTAGTTGCCATGTTGCCCATGTCACAAAGGTTTATTAGCACAGAGGATGAGGTGTCCAGATGCACAGAGCTCCAGCTCGCACCTTTGAAGATCTGGAGGTTGCTGCTGGATCATGAAGGTTTATAAGAGACTTGCTCAAGGCGGCATGGCAAGCCTCTCTGCCAGGACAGGTGACCTTCTCCTTGAAGCCTTGTCTTGGCTGATTTCTGTTCCCCATGGCAAGGACCACTGACCCTCCTCCATCTGCTTTCTGTGGGCTGGGTGCCGTTCCCTTCCTCATGTCACTCCAAAAGCAAGTTGTTATCTAGGCTTCTGATCAGTTCTGCCTGAGGGGGTAGGTTGGAGAGCCAAGCTGGAGAATAGGGTGGCATGGAACAGACGCACGGCAAGAGCTGGGAGTGTGGGCAGGGTTTGGCCAGAGGACACTGTGCTCAGCACAGGGCCACTGGGAAATCATGTTCAGCACAGCCAAGGTTCTCAGTTTGGACATGCCTCAGGGGAGGAGCTCAGTGTCCCTCCATGTTTCAGCTGTGCTGGTGTGACACTCAGCATCCACATGATGGGCCTTGGTCTGAAACCCACAACTTTCATCAGTGCTAGGAAAATCAAATTATGGCTATTTTATGGTACCTAGGAGAGGGCCAAGAGTTTCCCTGAAAGCTCATCTTTCATTTTGAAAAGAGCATCTAATGACTTAGGGGCAGAATAGCAGGACAGGGAAAGTCTCAAACCTTGTCTGAAAGATGGAAAATTTATGGCTGCAAAGGGCAGCGTATATCAAAGAGCTTTTGGCCAAGGCTCGCCAATAAAGCAATTCACCTACTGGGTGATGTGAGGACAGAGCAAGATGAAAGTAAAGTTCGATCATTTCTTCCCATCACAACAAAAAGGTTGATAAAGAATATACTTGATATCAAACAGAGCTTCCTGCTGTCTCTAGTTACCTGGGAGTTTGGAGCCTGCAGTTTGAATAATGTTTCCTCCATAATAGGGTTGACAGCAGAAGTGTGGAGAGACTGATGGGCCTTCATGCAGGCTCAGCTTTTGTAGTTCAGGCTCATTCTTTATTCTCAGAGTGGAGCAGATAATAAATGTGTAAATAAATAGTTACCAATCTTCTGGCACGGTAAAATAACTAGTTGCTTTCTTGTGCTGCAAAAGAATTCAATCATGCTGATAGTAAAACCACATCGCTCGCAGTGTTTCATGCACTTTGCAAATAACTCGGGAAAGTCATTTGCATCGTTTGAGATGGAGTGTGGGTAATGCTAAATGTGTCTGCCAACAGGACTGAAACAAAACAGCCACCGCTGTAATTTGGGGAAGTTAAGTGCTTACAAAAAACAAAAATTCAGGATATTTTTTCTGCCTTTTGTTTACAAAACCAAGTTCATGCTAAACTCTGACTCATTCTAATGCTATAGTCATTTTTCCTTGCTTAGTGTGAGCTCTGAGGAAATGATAACAGAGATTAATTTATATTGAAATGTATGGTCATAAGAATACATAGGAAAAAATATTGGGATTTCCACTTGTCTGCAATGGCTGTTGGGGTCTTGGGCTGTTGAGCCCAAGTTCATGCACCTTGGATAGAATTTTGTCCCTTAGTTCCACAGAAAAGCAGAGCCACAGAGAAATATTGTAAATGTTTCTATCTGGGGTTTTTTTATGTGGGTTTAAAAAAGAAAAATTCATGAGTTTTACAACACTTAAGCCGATTATTTTAACGATAGATACAAGCTAAAATAATGCACAATTGCTCTGGATATGTCCAGGCAAATTAAGTATTTCCACGATTATTTTCCATTAAAATGTGAGCAGAAAGTGTACGGTTCACAATTTTTTAACTGTTTGCTACAGCCCAGCCCTGTCTTTAAACAGGCTGCCATGCACTTCTCTGGTACACTGGGGAAGGTCAGGGCTGTACTAATGAAAAGATGCCATCAGTGAGTACATTATGATTTTCAGAGCACAGTTAGATGAGATAAACTGGGTAGTTTTAAGGAGGGGCCCTAGAAATGAGACTGAATACACCCTGTGAAATTCTCCTAAATTAAAGCATAATCTCTGGGGAAGACCTTTAGAGATGACTGGAAGTGCCATTATTCCCCTCAGCTTGGTGCTTCAAAGGCACTTTTTTTTCTTCTTTTCCCTTCTGTGAGCAACTTGTTCTCAGGCAGCTTGAAATGAAAGCTGGCTGAATTTTTCCTTTTTCAAAGAGTAATTCAAATGAGAACTGATTCTTAGACATAAAGTTACTGCAGAAAATTTTTTCAGGTTTTTTTTTAATGGAAGAAAATGCAAACTGTTAAATAATGTCTGTAGGATTTTCCTTTTTTTTTTTTTTTGGTCACTACTTTTTATCTATAGTAAAAATGTTTAGCTGAAATTACTTTTTTGAAAAATGGGGCATTTACTGTTTTAGTTTTCATTCTGCAATAACAACAAAAGCCTAAAGCACTGCAAATTTTGACAGAAATGAGAAAAGGGGGGAAAAACCCACAAAGAAAATTAGCTGGCCTATTCCACTCAGCTCTGCTGAAAAATATCTATCTTAACCCATTTGTGAAATACAGCCCAAGATATTATTGATCAAAATTTGCACAAGTTTTTTGAAAATGCTTCTTGGTGTTCAAAGGGCAGTAGCCTGTGCAGGGCCAGTACTCTGAGAACCCAATGCAGAACTGCTTGCTACAGTTTTAGGTGGCAGCTCGGCATTAGCAGCATCCTTGACATCAAATGGCTGAAGCACAAGCGCAAAGTTAAATAAAGCCTAAATGTAATGCTAAATAGCTGCATTGACACTTCATTAATTACTAAATTAATGCCTTTAGCAAATAGCCTGTCTGCACACTCAGTGTCTGTTTCCTTCACAGATCTCTCCAGGCAGTATTAACTGCTAGAGGAGTAAATACAATTACAATGGGTGCAGATTTGACTGCCCGCGGCAGTACTGATTTAGGTGATGAGGTAAAAATCTTCTAAAGGTGGCGATGAGGGTAGCATTAAGCTCCCCTTCCGTGCGGTAGTGCTATAAGCTGTCATTACATCAGACTTATAGGAGTGAAAAGCTTGTGTTTAAGTTACTGTTTTTTATTTAAACACATGTCTCTCTGACACAGCAGCCACCAAATCCCTGGCTTCCAAAGTGGAGGCTGGCGTTAGGTCTTTGTCTCGGCAAGTGCATTCAAGTGCAGCAGCCACTGCGTGGGGAGCCCTGAGCCTGGACAGGAACAGCTGCAGCACAGGACTGCCATAGGATCGCTTCTTTTTGCAAGTGAGAATTTCATTGAGACATTTATTATGTCCGTGCTAAAAAGAAAGTTTTAGAACAGAGATGTGAAAGTGGATCTAACAAATTTGTTTTACTCTGGTGAAGAAATTTTTGCATTCTTTGGACCAGAGAAGAGGGAAGAAACTCCCAGGCCATCATAAAAAAGTCTCTTGCAGATCCAAAGCTGTGAACCCTGGTAAGAGCTGGAGGGAGAAAATAGGATTTACTGTAAAATCTGCTTATAAGCAAACAGTGCTATATCATTATGGAGACAGGATCACAGCCTGTTTGCAGAGGGACTCCCTGTCTCAGATAATACATGACTACATGCCCAGTCTGCTCCCTTTATCTTCAAGCACTGCCCAAAACCAGAGCTGGGGCACTTCGGTTGCAGCCTTGAATTCTTCCCATCAGTTTACTACATGTTCACATCCACGGAGCCTGAGGGATGCAGCCAAATCCTGGGCCATTTGAAGTCAGAGTCTCAGATCCAGGACTTCTCTCCATTGTTGTGGCAGGCCATTTTACCCACATTAAGGCTCCTTCTAGCCAACTTTATTCCAGGCTTCAGCTGGTTTTAAAAATAATTCTGTGTCCATAAACAACAGAAATTTCACCTAAAAAAAATCACTGTTATGCTCCCTCCAGCTTAGCAGCTGGGAACCCAAAGGCATGCAGGCACAGCACCCCTACAGTAGAGAAGTACCATTTCAGGGACTTGTTCCAATTTCTACTTAATATAGATGTGCTGGCACAACCTTGTGCTGACAGGTGAATGCTGGTGGAAGAGCCTGCAATTAGAGCAGCAAAGCTGTGCTTCCCCTGGGAGGGCCACAGCCTCCCTTGCAACTCCAGCAGAGACCTGGGTAGGATTCAGCAGACATTGTTTTGGTCAGATCTCTACCACAAAATCCAAGCACAAGCCGCTCTCTCCGTGTTTGCTTCTTTAATCTGCCCTCAGATCACTAAACCTTTGATTCCCAAGGAAGCCAGACAATCCTTCATGGAGGTGACCATTTGATTGGACAGACTCAGTTTGAGATCTAGTGATGAGAAGTACTAGACTGGATATTTTTTTCTTGTTGTTGTTTTTTTTTGTTTGTTTTGTTTTGTTTTGTTTTTGTTTTTGTTTTTTTTGTTTGTTTGTTTGTTTGTTTTTCTTTTTTTCTTTTTTTTCTTTTGGTTCTTTTCTAGTCATGTAGTGATTGTAACAAAGGCAGCTTCCCCTTCAGCAGGCTGATGCCAGGCTGCAGTCTGAAAACACCCCTGTGGAAAGGGGGGATATTTTGATGTTCAGCCTTGCTCATCCCCCACTGGCATCATACGCACCCAGGGCATTGTTGGCATCTCCCCCGGGGCTGCATGTGTGCTCACATGGGGGCTATGCTGTTCTGGGAGGTGCGTGACTCTGCACAGCAGTTCAGGCTGTGGTGCTGTCCCAGGAGCCAGGGTTTGGGTGTCTGGCTCCTGAGGGCAAGCGGCTCAGCTCAGCTGCCCTGCTGGGGCTTGCCGGCTGCCAGCAGAGCCGGGTGCAATGGGCACTTCCCACCATTCTGGGCTGCCAGCTGAATTCCATGCCATGCTGTGGTGCCTGCCTGCCTGCCTGCCAGCCTGTCTCAAAGCAAGAGCAGTATAATTAAACACGAGATTCAGGGCCTCGCTGGACTGGGGCCTCAGTTATTACAAAGTCCCATATTTCCTGATTATTGACAATAGCAGAAAGATGGTTGTAGTCATTCAGCAAGGAACAAATGCATTAAAGACACAACAAAGATAGCAAATGGTTTCTAAGCCTTTGCTAATACTTTTTGCATCTTATGTGGAAGTAACAGGATAAAAATTATTATTTAACAACCCTAACTCCATCACATACCCTAAAACATATGTTTTTGGATGTACTTTTTTACATATTATCATCATGGTCAGTGCAGCATGAATAGTCTGTAAAAATCATATTTTTGTAATTAGAGATTACACCACTGCTCCAGAGATATGAAAGATGAACTGCCTAATATAGCCTATGAAAGATATTTTTCTGCATACTGCTTTAGAGGAACTAAGCAGTTAAAAAACATGTGAGCTGCCGTCTGCCCTTCCAAAAGTGCACAAAATCAGTTTATTGTCAACACATGTCAATATATTTACTTGCACTGAGGAAATGGCTTCTGTTGATTGTTTTCAACCAGGCTGATGCCTGTATGCCAGATTTGCAAATCACATGTTACCACTACTCTGTTTCTGGCAGAAGAAAACGGAGCTGTAACTGCAGTACTGAAAAATGTCTGTTTTTCACAGGCACCTGAGAGCATTTGCAGACAGGGGTATGAGATTGCAGCTTTTCTTCCAGGGAAACAATGAAGAAATTCAGGCTGGTGTCTCCAATGGCTGAGTCTTTTAGTTATAAATTGTTTGGGATGCTTTTATGTTTAGCTTTTGGCAATAAGGAAAGAAGAAGCAAGAAAGGATCAAACTCAGCAGGACTTCCAAGCTATTTGCAAGTAGTAGCTGGTTTAAGGGAATTGCACCACATTGCAAATGTAGGCAGCTCACACATGGACTGGAGGAATGCTGTCCAGTTCCATGCTAAAAGCAGGACTAGCCCTGGATCAGGTCAGCCGTGGCCATCATGCCAGTCTTCAGGAGATTGGGTGTAAGTCTACGTACAGCTCATCCATTAGGTCCCCAGCCCACCCATGTCTTTCCGGATGTTTCCGTTTGCCTTGCTTTCATGACTTGAGATCCAGCAGCACACGGTTTGAAAATGGAGAGATGACAGTAGCAGGCAGGGGTGACAATGAAGGTCAGTTACTCAAAAGCAGTGGAACCCCGAATCAAATCTGGGAAGCACGAGATCTCTCTACTAATTGTCTTTGCCCATTAGCAAATCCTAAAAGAATTAGCCTTTCAGAAAAACAAAATTTCTTACCTTAAGCTGGAAGGTCAGTGGAAGCTCCAAAAGATTTTTCCCTACAGCCACCTGATTCAGATTTTCCCATGAATGAAAAGGAGTGTGTTTCCTCCATTATCACTCCCATCTCAAACACTCTCTAACTTGTAATTACTTCATCTTAAGGAAAGGTCCATCACATGCTTAATTGCACACACATCCATGCAAAGGGCATGTAAGAACCAGGAGCAGAGTGTGCAAAGCAGAGTGGAGCAAATACAAATAATTTTGTATATGTTATATGAAACTCTGTGCAAATACTTCACTTCTTTGCACCTATAGCATCAGACATGATGTTCAAAGACATTCAACTTCTAATGATCCCAAACAGTTTCTACTCTTTCAAATTTAAGGGGACTTTTCACTGGGATGATGGTCCATATTCAGGACTGGAGCTTGTTACAGCAACAGAGTCTGGAAAACAGCATGTGGAATCAGTCAGTACCAGTGTCTAGAAGAAGAATAGACTCAGCCTTGAATGTTCATGTTGGATATTGTCTGAAAAGTTGCCCGTCATGTTACTGCTTGGAAGCTCTGGCAGTCAGGGATGACACGCTCCGGCTTCCCTATTAGCCCCCCTGTGCCGCCGGGACAAAGGGAACTGCAGGCTCCCAGCCAAGCACATACATTTGCAAACTGCCGCCAGTCAGTTCCCAAGGCCAGGGGCTGGATGCCATTGACAAAGAGATGTGAACCGCAGGCATAGGCTGCTCCTCTCTCCCTGCCGAGCGAGTGGCGCTTCTCATGGAGATCTATAGGGCCTGCTCTCTCCCCTTCAGCACCCGCAAAGGGCTGGCCAGGACCTGCTTCTGATTTTTCAGGTTTTAAACCTGTCCCTTCCATCCAGCCTAGGAGCCACCAGAGCATCATACACCCCTTGCCGTGATTCGCTTCAGCCACAGATCAGTGTAGGGACATTTATCTGCCAATGCCCACAACACTGCATTCTTTAATCCACAGCGTGGGAGATAAGACCTTGATAACCCCCGATAGAGTTGCAGTCTGATCTTGTGGGTATCTGTGAAGAGCAGCAGCACAGCAGTGGAGGAGCTCAGGACAAATCACACAGCCATGCAAAACGCAGCCAGCCAAGTAAAAGCCTGGCTTACTTCTTGACTTTCATTTTGCTGCTTTTCTCCAGCAACAGCCCATAGGGTTGAAGGGAAATGAAGAGGAAATCCTCTATGAACTGCAGCATCCAGCTGGAGCTGCCCAGTGTCCAGGCTCATGCTCCTGCCCTGCTGCTATCCCAAACCATCACAAAACAAAACAGAGGGAATTTTTTGCCAGTGTTATTAGCTGTGAAACTGCCCTGAGCTGATCCAGACTGAATTTCAGCTCTCAGTGAGTCACCTGGGGCTCAGCATAGCCTGTGTGTTAAGGATAGCCCTGCCTTTGTCAGGGTGGCGGCCCAGCCAGCCAATACCTCCTTCTCTGGAGAGAAACTGGTGGGTCTCCAGCACATGGCAGCAGCCCTATGAGAGGCAGCCATGATCCTGCCATGCCTCCTGCTCCAAGTTAATTGCCCAACACAAGTACGGAAAGTGACCTGAAAAATGCTGCTACTGGGACACATGAGAGCAAGAGACAGGAAAAAAATAATATCTCCAAACAGCCCGTGAGATGACATTTGCAGTTCCTGCTCATCCTTAGAGGGGACCAGGGCACAGGGGAAGGGTGATGCCCCATCTTTAGAGAGTGACCAGTGCAAAGAAAACCCTTTTCTCTAGCACTTTCCTGACAGCACATGCTCTCCCTGTCTCTTTCACCCTTTGTCCCCACTACTTCATTTTTCCCATCTCTGTGTCTGGGCTCAACTTCTCTCTGCAATGCTCCAAAGGCATAGTGTGGACATCCATTCTCAGTCATTCTATCATCAGCACTAACTCCTGAGTGGCTTTTCAATAGCAACTTGCCTATTAGCTGGGTCACACATGCTTGGTCTTCTCACCAAGACATGCCACTGAAACAGAGGAGTTGTGACACTGGACTTAGCATTGGCTGGATCCAGAAAGAGTCTTCTTATTTAAGACTGAAAATACTAGCGCTGCTTGGAAGTCGTGCTATTCATAGCAGAATTTCATCCTTGCCCTGTGACCTTGTCCTGACAGGGTTTTATGCATGGCTCTTCTACAGACAGTTTTAACCACACTCAGCTGAAACCATATGAAAATTTTCCCAGACCACAGCTGTTCCTGAGCCAAGAACTCTGGACTGTGGCTCTCGCTATGAATGCCTCCACTGCACTACAGCACTCTTGCCTTTCCCCATCTGGTTATGAAATGGTGGGCTGCAACATTCTTTCTTCCCAAATCATCAGTCAGGCCACTTCAGTCAAAGCAGCCCCATCTTGATGTGGACAGATGATGTTCAGTCTATTGCAGCAGCGATGGATTTATCTCTTCTTTTTTGTTGTTTTTTTTTGCTTCCTTAGTGTAGAAATGAACTGTGACAATCAAAACCTTCAAACCTCCCAAGCACAAAGACTGAAGACTGTGTTGGCTTCAAGACATTACAAGTACAAGACAAAGCAATGCTAGGAATTATATCCCACGAGGGAAAAATCTGGCAGTTTACTATTGTATGTTTACCTAAGAGAATGGTTATATAAAATACACATGAAACAGACTGATTTTTTCCAGCAGAATTTCATTCTTTCCATTATGCATCAAACTAGGGGCCTGAGAATGCTTTGAAAAGTGTACATGGATACCAGGAATCCACCAGGCTGAAGGAACCCTGCATTGATGTGACACCATCATATGTACCTGACAGATTTTGCAGAGCAGAGATACAGACCTCACATCCTCACCACTCTCAGTTTACTCTCACATTCACATCTTTAGGCTGGGGCAGGGCAGTGGCAGAAATGGAGCAGCTTTCCCTCCATTTGCAAACCCCATTTGCAAGCACTCAGTAGTCGGATTGTGGACACATAGCAAACACTGGCTGCCCTCCTCCTCCTTTTTCTCCGTAGGACTCTTTCCTCTTCAGCAGTGATTTGAAGCATGCAGCCTTCTGGCTCCAGCAAATATCACAGGATCTAAAATATTCTTGACATTTGTCTAGGTTTTAGCCCAGGTCTTCACAACCTTTTCTCCCTGTTTAAAGCCGAAACTTAACTCAAGGCAGTGTAACAACCGTACTTTTCAGCTAGATCCATGTCAAATGAGAGAAAGAAGCAAAAATCTTCATTCCATTGGGCACTGCATTCAGAGTCCAGAAAAATAAATACTGTTGTCACAACTAGGAGAGAAATCCTACAAGGCTGAATATGTGGACACACATGTGAATGCAACACATACGCAAACCCAGATTTTTATGGGCTGTGCTGTCAGCAGAGAGATTGTTTATAGTTGCCAGTAATTTATGGCTTTTAAATGTAATGCTGGAATGCAAATAACTTTCCCCATGCCCTTCCCTCGATTATCTGCTCATGAATAGGGCTGAAAGGAACCCAAATCAGAGACACCACCGGGGAGGATAAGGGGACAGGGAATGACTCAGCCTGCCCACGCTTTCTCCCAGCCTCTGAAGATGTCATCCCCCCATCATGGGATCTGCTCCCAGCTCAGTGTGAGGACTTACTCAGTGCACAGCTGGGTGGGACATGATACTTAAAAAACTCCTATCCCAGGCAATGAAATGGGAATAGTGCTCAACCTACCCTGCAGCAAAAATATTTGAAATAGCATTAAACAAAAAAAGTCCAAGCTTCTGGAGCTTTTGATAGGAAGTCAAAATTTTTCCTTTCCCTGCAAGATAAACATCCATCCTAATACTCCCCTCTTCTCTTTCTTCTACCCTTTCAGGTCATTAAGAAGGAGGAGGTATTGAAAACTGCCTTTCCATGCCTTCAGTGCCATCCAACATCAGAGCTGCTGACATCAGTTCTATCACTGTTTAGTGGTGGCACTACAATTTTTTAGCACTCTCAGAAATGTGCTTTTTCTTTATACAGTTAGAGACTGATTAAAAAAACTTCCCAAGGGTGCTCTCCCAGGCAGATGCCTTTGCCCAGCCTGCCCAAAAGACCCGACTGAAACCAACTGCTTTGCCTGTAGGTCTCTGCCAGGTTTGATTGCAAAGACTCACAGGAAGATATATGAAATAAGGAGGTCAGCAAGTTACTGTAGTGTCATGCTCACAGTGCTAACAAAAAAGGTTGTCTGCAGAGCTTCTAATCTCCATTCTCTGGTGTTTTCATTGGTGGGGTTTTACCTCCTCTCTCCCCTCACAATGACAGACATTTCTATGCGTTTTCTTCTATGACAAGCTACAGTTGAGACTCCATAAAACATTTTTGGGACCTACAGGTGAAAAGGCAGAACTAACCTGTCAGATATTTATGAATAAACACAACTGAAAAGATCTGCCTCATCTCTCAAACTGGTGAAAACCAGAAAGCAACGAAAGAGTTTATGGAATCAGGCAGATGTGAACAAAACTGTCAGACTGATCTCAAGTAAAAACAGCAATAGCTGATTTGCAAAAAACATTTGTTGTCAGAATCTTAGAGAAATAATGAAAAACCCTGGGCCACTAACTGTTTTAAAAAGACCCTAAACCACAAAATAAACCAAAACAAACC
The DNA here is from genome assembly GCF_041296385.1 of Aphelocoma coerulescens. Classification (NCBI taxonomy): domain Eukaryota; kingdom Metazoa; phylum Chordata; class Aves; order Passeriformes; family Corvidae; genus Aphelocoma; species Aphelocoma coerulescens. The sequence goes on along the minus strand of NC_091016.1, from coordinate 60,108,816 downwards.
ATAATGAGTGTTCCCAAATTCTTGAAAAATGAACATGATTTTGAGCTTCATTTAATGTCTACAAAAGATCTGGAAGGTTTTTTGGTGGGCAGAAGTTTAGAGTCAGCTTTTCCAGCTTCTCTTCACCACCTTTGTGGACAAGAAAATTGTGCTGGTTTGGACAAAGTTGGAGGAAATTATCCTCTGATAGAAGGCTGGTTACAACAACCCCAGCACTAGTAGGTTCGGGGAAAAAAAATTTCCTTGGAGGAAAGTGAAAGAGATAAAAACCCTATTTATTTAACAAAAAAACAGGAAAAGGATAATAATGCTAAATAATAAAACCTCTCACTGTGGAGAGAAACCTGGGAAGATTTCAGAGCCCTTCTGTAGGTGTGGTCTCTCTCCTCCTCCTTGGAGCTGGGTCGGTGTGAGCCCACCTCCGGGGCCTCGGTGGAAAATTCTCCCAGTGTGTTCTGATGTTGAAACAGTCCAGAAGAAAAGAAGGGAAAAACTGAAGTCCCAGGAAAACAAAGTTCAACTCTCCGTTTCCCTCCAGAGAAAAGGAGCTGAAAGCTGGCTGAAAAGCAAGAAGGGAGCTTCCCCTGCTCTTGCTACCACAGCAGAAGAATGCAGAGGAGTGTGTATCTGTGTCCTTAACCTGTTTTGAAAAGTTCCCTCATTTTTTTTTTCTCTTTCCCCTCTCAGGCTCAGTTTAAAGGCACAGAAAGGCAGAAGATTGATTTTTGAGCATAGAGCAGCGATAGGGGATACCCATCATAAAGTCACCCCAAAACAAAAATCCTGTCTCATTTTGAAGCTGAGGCTTTGCCGTGCTCACATGGTGGCAGAGTGAGGGATTGGAAGGGAGGTATTAACATCACAGCAGCTGGCAGCACTGGGAAGGAGGGCTGCAGGGCAAGGGAGCAGCAGCTGGCTGGGGAAGGCCAAGGGGAAAGGCTGCAGGAGACCAAAGAGGGACGCAGACTTTATGGTCACCCTGTGACTCTACATGCAGCCTAGTATTTGTAATGCATGCCAATACACACATGTCTAAGGTTGGAGCAACACTCTCATGCTAGAGATAGCATGAGTGGGCCTTGGTCTGATGAGTTGTGGTTTTGTCATGTGGCAAAAGAAATAACACTTTTGTCCTCTTAAGTATTTTTATGTATAGATAATGAGTCCAGGGTTTTAAGCACTTTAAACAATTTGAGCTACCACAAATAAGCAATCTATATTGTTGCTTCACTTGCTTCAGATAGATGAGTAGAAAATTAATTTTTCTGGTTTTGTTTAACTGAAAATCTCTGCAGGAGTCATCTTTTCACATTAGACCACCAAGATTATTATTATTATTATTAAAAAAAACCCTGAAAAGCAAATGAAGCAGACACTAAAAAACTCCAACATCCAACAAGTTAGTTTTCATCTGGAAATTGTAAATACTTTCCTACTAGTTAAAAATTTCAATTTGTTAGAGGTAATTTAAAATTTTAAATTTGTTGTCATTTTCTTTCATTTTTTTTCCCCACAAGGGACCCCAGTCTACAAGAAAACATTTTTTAAAGTTAAGGCATTCAAAGCAAAATACATGTTTTTGGGAGAAACTCTCCCTGATGTTGCAGTGTCAGAAGTGTGATTGTTCCCACCACTGCTAAGGCATTCACAGCTTATGGTGGTGACTTAGTCCATGGGAGACCAACCTCCAAATCTTCACTTGGTGAGCTTAGTCCAGTCCTACTGAGGTGAGTGATATTTTTGTCCCTGGCTCCATCCAATGCAAGATCACACCTTTAGACTGACTCTTCACCTTACTGAAGTCTTGGGAAGATGTAGCTGTCTTTTTTGACAGGACAACCTGCTTTCTGAAGGGCTTTTGGCATAGTGCAAAACCTGACTCTTGATCCAAAGCAAGTAAAATAATACCAATTTTGAAAGCTTAAGGAACAAGGACACATTCCCTAGCAAAATGGGGGATGCCCTGTGCCTCAGTGGGCTCAGGTGGCTTTTGTTCTATCATCCTAAAGTCCAACCTGTTCTTTCGACACTGAGAAGCACCATGAGATTTCACACATAAAATGAGCCTTATCCACAACATTTTTCAAACTGGGTTTGAGGGCAGCAATGGGTTGTGCCATGCCTCCAAGAGCATCCACAGACCTGCCCTTTCCCGGGGCTCCCTGAGCTGCGTTTCAGTCTCCTCCATTCTCATATGACCATGAGAAGCCAAAACCAGGGTCCTTACCCTTTTGGGACACTTCCTGATTCTTAATTAACTAATCCTCCTTCTGCTTCCAGGAGGGATTCACCTCAGGTGGTTTTCTCCTTGCAAAGAGGAGGGAGCAGCCCATTACTGCAGAGCAGCTCAGGGATCACCCCTGCGGTGCCCCAGGGCAATGTCCTAGGCAGGGGTTGCATATTTAGCTTTAAAAGCTCCACAAAGTTTCTGCGGGGGGAGGAGGACTTCAGAATGCAAATGGCAATTGGTTTCCCTTTATATAAATCATTAACATCTCAAATGTCCCTTAAAATCTTGTACCAATTTTCAGGTTAAATTATTGTCGGCAGTTTAACCCAGACAGTATCATGGATACATGAGTTAAATACATTTTCCTGGAATTTGAAGCAGTTTCACTGCCAACTACTAAACTCCAGGCTGTGCACTGAAAAATCCTTCATGACACAATAGGTATCAGCAGCATACAGTAAAATGTATCTGCCCTCCCTCTTCACCTTCCATGTCATTAAGAACATACGATCTAATCGATTTAAAGGGAAGTTTTTATGTACTTAAAGTATCCAACAATTCATTGTTGTGTTTTATTGAACATTTATTACTTTCTATCGAGCAAATAAAAAATGAATGCAACAATTACCTTCAAAAATGCTGTGATACAGTTAATTTGGAAAATTTTAAGCTGTCACCACTTGCTAAAAAGAGCCAAATGACCACGTTTATAGTATATACAATCCTAAATTGCAGCTAGTATAGTTCTGTAACAGCACTTCTTAGAAAAGAGACTGCACATTTGTGGAAGTTTATTGAAGGGTTTCTCTTCATTTTGAAAATGCTCACATTAAAAACTTCTGCATTTTCTTGGACCTGTATTTCTTGGGAATATTTCAGATTCTTCAAGTCCTCTGCTTCTAGGCTCTTTATGGAATTCTAAAAGTCACAATATAACCCCACTATATATATAATGTATAGGAAGAGGGTTTGCTGTAGAAATGGATTGCATGCAAACTGGGGCTGGATTGAGTATACAGAATGAAGGCAAAGAAATCAAATCAAATATGTCATTTGCCACAGTGGAAACTCTATAGTGTGCATTTGTTCATTTTTAATTATACAGATAGTGGAAATTATGCCATTCAGCAGAGACAAATTAGACTTCAGATGGAAAGCATAATTCAGGTCAAGTAAGTAGCTGAAGGAAAAAAAAGATATAATTAAATATTGCCATTTGCATTCTTAAGACTCAGATCTACTGGAGATTGACTGAGATCCTATCCAGCCAGGAGCAAAACCTAGTATTTTTCCTGAATAGTTATATGGAAGAGGTTTTCAGATTTCCCCAGACACTGTGGGAGTCTCCATTTAGATGTCCTCCTGCACAACACTGAAGGCTGTTTTATCCTTGGAACATTGCAAAATACTGATGCTCTATTCTGTGGTAAGTAAGCAAATCTGTATAAATATTCCCAATAGGATCCTTTGGTTTCTTTGAGCATATTTTGCTGACAAGATCAGTGTTATGACAACCATTAAAATTTAATGTTTGAATTTCAATATTTAATGTTGAAAACCATTTCAAATAAATGAATCATTCCTGAACATATCATAATGTTTATCCAAAAAAAGTAAATTTATGTGTTGATTATTGTTAAACAGCCTTTTGGTTTTTGGTGAGTGAAATGACTTTTAAACTATTATTATTTCATCACTCAGGCAGAAATAGAATATATTCTTTATTCAGAATAACCATATTCAGAAAAACAGAATACGTATGTTTTAAGTTAGATCCAAAATATGTCTTGCCATTAATAGACTAAAGGCAGTAGCTTCCTTCCTATTCAGCATTTTACACCACATTTACCCTTCTGACAAATGCTGTTAAATACCAATTGCCACAGCCTCTCTGGGGCTGCCCAGAGAATTGCAGCCTGCAACTGCAGTCTGCTCAGCATCAGTTCTGTACTCTGGTTTGATCCTTTGCTAAACTAACTCAATATGTATTTGTTTGGTGGCTTAGGATATTGTTTGGAAGATACCCTTGTAATCAGAATGCTTGAGACAAAAAGAGACGTAGCAACTATGGCAGCAGAGCCACTGTAAATGTCTCTTTTGATACTCTGGCATGGTCTAAATATCTGGATTGCAAATGACAATGTGGAGAAGGGACAGAGGACAGCAGAATATTTCATGAGAAACATGACTATGTATGACTAGGCTGTTTCTGCCTAGGGAAAATGATCCCATCACTGAAATACACCTAAGATTTCTTTATAAAACTGGAATGGATTCATGTCCATTCAAGTAATTATTAGTGACTGAAAAGGTAAGGTAATAATTTAATAGACTTTTAATACTGTTCCTTACCGCTATAATGCCTTTTTACCTCTCTGCCAACCAAACCATTGAGAATCACTTATTTTAATGTTCACTTGTTATATAGCATGTTGTCTTGTTAAAGGGCATGCTAAAAACGCATTGCATCAATTTAGACTGTTGCACAGTGTACACTGCTTTGTGTTTTAATCCCTTGTAATCTTTGCCACATTTGTGAGATTTACTGTATAACAGTAGTGGAAAAAAAAAAGATGGAAGTTTTAAATTAAAATTCTTAGGTAAAATACATGGTTCACTGTGTATAGCTTACATCCCGAAGACAATGCTCTTCTCAGTAGCTGTGCTCTGTCAATCTCTGTCCATTTTTGCAATCTTCATTTGACACTGAGAGAGCTGGGTTTGTTCCCAGTCATGTCTCCTTCTCTCCCAAGGCTTCCAGCTCCGCAGAAGCACATGTCTACAGAAACAGGATAGTATGATCAACCCCATTCCTTCCATGGGACTGTGCACCTCATATGAGCACATCCCTCAGTGTACAAGCAGTAGTGAAATAATTGCTTTGTTTTCCTAATAAATTAATGCTTTTTTTTTACACTACTTTGTGATGCATAAAGATATTCCTCAAACATCCAGGAAAATGCACTCTGCCAGTATGTGCTTTCATAACCATAGACTCAAGCACATCATGCAAGGCAAATGTAACAGGGTCAGTTGTTTATCAGCAGCTCGGACCTGGGCGGTCAGTGCCGCTGCTCACAGAAGCGCCCTCGGGGGATGCAGGGATGGAGCCCGAGGATGCAGGGATGGAGCCCGGGATGCAGGGATGGAGCCCGAGGCCGCAGCCACCACCCGGCTCTGCCGCCGCCCCCCGGCCGGCCCCGGCCCGGCCGCTGTGTTACAGTGACTCCAAGTGGATTTGGGGAGATACTGCCGTGCCCGAGAAAGGAAAGGATACTTTGGGGCAGTTTGATTTGAACCAATCTACACTTTACTGCCTCCTTAAGCTCCTGCGCAGCTTTATCCGGCAGTGGCGACACTGGTGTTATTGGCCTCACCCATCTGGAGTTTATGTTCACGCGCACGCCTGCGTCCGAGTCCTTAGATTCAGGTTGTATGCAGAGAGAGATACAGACACAAAGAGGTTCCGAAATCTAATTTTGTAAACTCTTAAGCACATCATTGCTGAGATTGTACACCAGGACTGGCTGTGGGAGGTGGTAGCACAGGTATGCCCAGCTGTGGGCTGCCTGAAATCCCCTAAATACTCCATGGCCTCTACAGCAACCAACTGCAAATTGTCATGAATTTGCCCCTGTAATTCATCTAAATACTTACTTGCTGAGATTTTCAGAAAGGAATGGCCCATGCACTATCCTGATAGATGTCAAGGTGGTATCTAAGCCATTTTTTCCTGGACAATTTTTACTCCAAGATCTTACAGGAATGACATCTTTATAGAAAAATGCCCACATTTTAAAGCAGAAAGGAGTACCTTTCACAGCCACCTCTGAAGGTAAAGTCAGGTACTTCTCCATATCATTTATAAATAAGTTTGTTATGATAAACAAGCAGTGAGCAACCTACAGAACTTCAAAAGATTTGCTGTGCTTTGAAAGGCTTCTTTGGGCACTGCCAACAAAGTACTTATAGGCAGAATGAATTTTTAGAAGCACTCATTACCATTCATGCAGCATGCTGGGATTTGTATGTCCTCCTAGCCCCAGGTGAAGGGTATTACTCACCTAGCAAGCACTGCCTCTGTCAACATTTGTAATTGAAGTTGCAGGTGTCTGTGTCAGGCAGCTGTCTGATACCCTTTCATAGACCTGCACCCACATCGAGATCTGCAGACAGAGTTTTCCAAGGGGAACATACATCTGGCAGCAGGACATCACAGTCAGCTGTGAGCTACCCCTGCCCAGCTGGGGAACCTCTGGAGACAGAGGCAGTATGCCCCTGGGGGTCCTTACCCATCCAAAACATCAGGATGGCAGTGCTGGCCACCAAAAGTCTCTCTGAAGGGTGCTCAGGCCATGGGTTGCAAAGTACTAAGTGGTGCGTCTGCATTCTCTGTCTTTTGCCCTTGTGTGAAGTAGGTATGAATAATTTCAAAGGCCTGGAAAATTCTGATATGGGAGAGCTTTAGGTGCCCTCTGCACAGGTGTAAAATAGACCCCATACAACTGCTCTGTCAGCTGTGCTATGCTGTCCAGGTTTCTTCAGGTTTTTGCTTATAAACATGTTTTAGGAAGAATTTTAGGCACAGTCAACATCCAGCTCCCAATCTTCCAAGGTAAGAGCACGAGTGTGTCTCCAGTAAATTGCTGTCACCTAATAAAAAGGCTAAATCATTCCATGGAGCCCAGCTTGAGTCATTTAAAATAGAAAACAACTCGCAGAGCTGCTACTGCTCCATAGTGAGCAGCCATTATTAAATGAATTCTCAGGGGCAAACTCGGTTGCGGTTGGTCAGTCATTTAAATATTCCTATTTGGCTGCCTTCATGCTGTCCAGGACATGAAGCAAATGAAGCCTGGCTGTTACCCAGATGATCCACGATGTTGTGACCAGATGGAACTTCACTTACAACATGTGTAGGTGCCTGCTGGACAATAAACAGGCTTTCGCTATCTTTTGCTCTGATGAGCTCAAGGGGGTTACTGGCAGGTTAGAACAATCACAGCCCCCAAAAGATTTATTATTATTTTTTTAATTTATGCTAGATGAGCAGAACAGCAACAACAAAAACAAAATGTTAAATGGATGTTTATCTTTTGTATTAGTGCTGATTTCTAGTTTTCCCACTTAACCTGGAATCAGCAATAAAAACAAACTGCTGTATCTTTGCTTATATGCTTGTGTTTGTTTGGGGGTTTTTTAAATCTTGAAAATGTTGTGATAACTGCAAACATAGTTTACAGATAAAACAAAAAATGATTATAGCCTCATTTCCATTTGAGGGGGAGTGCTTGGGTATGTGCACACATGACAGACACCCCCTTCCCCCCCATGTATAATTCTGCACAAGTGGTCATCCTATCTTCCAAAAGCTTGCAAATTAATTGGACAACTTTAATTAAATACCATGTGAACTCTTACAAATATCATGAAAATAAAAGAAACAGAGATAGAGGGAAGAAAGAGATTCTAGCTCCCTCTGGAAGGAAAGCTGCAATGCAAGCTCTACCCTTGCTACTCAGCAGAAATTTGAGAAAAGGGAGAGATGTGTACATGCACACATATACACATTGGGACACTTCCAGTTGCAGTAAAGGCCTTATTAGACACCAGAGAAGACGCAGATCCATGGCCAAACAGGCTACAATGGCCCTACTGTGCTGTTTCTCAGAGCATGGACACATCAGAGAATCGCAGCACCATTTAGGTTGGAAAAGACCTCTAAGATTGAGTTTAACCTTTGACAGATCACCACCTTGTCAAATAGACCATGACATCCAGTCATTTGTTGATCACCTCCAGGGATGGTGACCCTACCACCTCCCGGGAAGTCTATTGTTCATGATTGACAACCCTTTCCAGGGTTGCTCCATCACAAATTCTTCCTGATGAGCCTCCTCTGCTGCAGCTTGAGGCTATGTTCTCTTGTCCTGTTGCCAGTTGCCTGAGAGAAGAGGTCAAACCCCACCTGGCTACACCCTCCTTTCAGGCAGTTGTAGAGAGCGACCAGGTCCCCCTGAGCATCCTTTGCTCCAGGCTAAACACTCCCAGTTCCCTCAGCTGCTCCTCAGAGCACTTGTGCTCCAGACCATTCACCAGCTCCATTGCCCTTCTCTGGACTTGCTCCAGGACCTCAATATCTTTAATATAGTGAGGGGCCCAAAAGTGGACACAGGATTCAAGGTGTGGCCTCACCAGTGCCGAGTACAGGCAAACAGTCACTGCCCTGGTCCACACTACTCCTAATACAGGCCAGGATGCCATTGGCTGGCTTGGTCACCATGGCAGATGCTGGATCATGTTGAGACACTTTCAACCAGTACCCCCAGGTCTTTTTCTGCTGGGCAACTTTCCAGCTGCTCTGCTCCCAGCCTGCAGCACTGCATGGGGCTGTTGTGACCCAGGGGCAGGACCCGGCACTTGGTCTTATTGAATCTCATACAATTGGCCTTGGCCCATTGATCCAGCCTGTCCAGATCCCTCTGCAGGGCCTTCCTACCCTCCAGCAGATCAACACTCCCGCCCAACTTAGCATCATATGCAAACTTACTGGAGTACACTTGATCCCCTCACCCAGATCATCAACAAAGATATTAAAGATATTAAACAAGACTGGGTGTACAATAGAAGAAGGACTGGGCAGAGATCAAAGCTTATGCAGAAACCTCAGTTGTTCTCTGCATCCTCAATTTTTTTGTTGGTTAATGAGGTCTCTGGCTGTTCTCAGCCACAGAAGAGGCAGAACCAAACAGCTTCTAAATTAAATTTTCCCACTCATGACAAAGGATGCAAAAGCTGATCCCAACATCCACACTTGAAATGAAACTTTGAGGGAAAGTTGTTTTATTGCCCCTCACTCGATGTAAAAACCCGCTCTAGAAGCTGAGCACTGATGGGTTGTATGAGCACCCCCAATCTCCTCCTGGAGAAACTAGTCTTACTTAGCTGAAACCACTGTTGAAGCTTGCACTAATATGACCAGTTTTTAATGTACAGAACACCCACCAGCAGCTCAGCTGTGTGGGGAGCAATATCCAGATGAGAAGTTGTAATGAACAGCTGGCAATTTTTTCAAATACTTCTGCTGGCTCTCAAACAATTATGTAATAATGTCTCTGCAAGAACAGAAAGATCTGCTTCTTTCAAGAAAGAAGACAGAAAACAGGCACTGTTCAATATAAATCATGTTATTATCCTGTAGGTCTTCACAGAGGATATGGTGATTTCTGGAAATGCCTCATTTGTATTGGAATGATTAAAAAACAAATCACAGTTGCCAGAGCAGATGAACTTGGCAGCCTATGCCTTTAGTAATGCCATTCTGATGTTAAATGTGTTGGAAGCCTGTATCAATTTAATTTCCATATTTTACTACTGTTGAACTTCATTCTGCTAATGTTAACTCTGCTGTTCTTCCTCAAAAAAAAAAAAAAGATATTATTCTAAAGAGCTATCACATGTTTGTGAGGTTGAGGAAGAAACATTTTCAAAGGTGATTGGTGCATTTGTATTTTCGTTTCCTTAAGCCAGAAGGAGAAGCATAAGATGACAGGAAAAGTTTAAGCAACAGTTGTGTCTAAAAATCCAAGACCTATACTGGCAGACTAAGTTTCTTGCTGCCATGTGTGGAAACTGACAGGTGGTCAGAAAGCTTCACAGACATTGATTTGAGCACAATTACTCTTTACCCTTGAGAATTCAGCTTGCACCTGTGAGAACTTTAACATCAACAGAAGCAAGAAACCAAAACAAGAGAAGAAAACATGCAGCTGTCCGAGGGATGTTGTTTTTAGCTTAGATTTGTTTTCTTATGGGTGGTGGTTGCAACCTACCAATAAGTTTTAAGAGGTGTTAATGTAGAAGCCTATGAGGACACAGGACGAGTGCCAAGAGACTATATAAATGGAAACTTTGTAGAATAAAATATCTTTTCTGTCCTTTTCCTTCTGATGGAGTTGGTGGGCATTATTCATGAGTGTTGTGTCTCTCTTAACTGCAACAGCCATGGATAGCTGGTGCCAGAATGGAAATTACGCCACAGAAAACAAGGCGTGCTGTGGTGAGGGGCTGTGTCACCTAAGGAAGGAATCTGTGATGGATGCCTGATCATGGAGAAGGAGGAAAAGATCTGTATTTTATCCTAGTAAATGCAAACACCTTTAATAAGAAAGGATGGAGTAGAAACTAGTTTCTAAAACCAGATAAATCTTGGCTTGAAAGTGTTTCCATAAACTTATGCTGAATGTTTAATCCAGAGATATAAACTATTTCAAACAAGTGAACATTCAGGAAGAATGCTCATTTGAAATGCTCTTGACAATTGGAAGTAGGGAAGGTCTTCAAGACAGCATGATGAGCCTTGGTGAGGAAAAAAGACAGAGGTTAAAGATACATGGGAAAAAGGAATGCAGAGGTGAAATTACCTGTCTTGTGTGTGTGATGCCGTTCCCTCTCTGTCGGACACAGCACTGCAGCACCAGACACTGAGTCAATTAGAGATGCCCAGGCAGGATACCTTCTTTAAGGCAGTGCCACCCCGGACAGTTCCTCCCTCCAGAGGCTGACCACACCCAGTTCCTCTCACTCCCCAAGATGAGATTTGGAGTGAAAAATCCTGTCAGAGCAGGTGGGTCAGGAGCAAACTGGGCCATCAATATCCCTTCAACACAGATCTCTCAGCTGTGCAAGGGCTGAAAATGGCATTCACAGCCCCTGAGATAACTGAGTTGGCACAAAAAGAGATCTCTAGCCACCTTTCAGTGAACACCAGGTCCAGTTTACGGACTTATTGTCAACAGCTGTGAGAAAAGTACACAGCCTATTTGTGCTGCAATTCCAGGGCACCTGAGTAGGGAAAGAGCTAATGCCATCTTCTGCAGACAGCCATGTCAGCAGCCTCTGGGTACAAGTCTCTGGCATAGCTGAAAGCCCCCCCAATCTGCTGCCTGAGTCATCAAGACCTGCCCAAACAACTCTGGAACACAAAGCCAAGGCAGTCAGGTGGTGAACTGTTAGGCAGTGACACAGCGTTAAGTTTGGCCTGCTGACAGCAAATCAGCCTCCTGAGGGACAGGTATTATACTAGCATTTCAAATGCCATTAGTGTTTTCCACTGTTTCTGCAGAGCTAGCATGAGGACTAGGTTTCCCAAGCTACATTCCCAGCAGAAAAAAAGTACAGAAGGTACACTTACTCTACACAAAAGCAAGTTGCATCAGAGCAGTAATCTAAACCCTCCAGGACTCATCATCAAGCATCTCTCCATTACCACAGCACCCCTCTTGTCTCAAGAGGCAACTGCAATTTTTTTAAGAATTGGGGAAAAAACCCACATGCACACACAAAACCCCAAGAGCAAACAGGAAGATTTTCTCCAGCTTTTTATACACAAGTGTAGCAGGATTCCTCGCCCTGGAATGTGGTCAAGGGACAGTGCCCTGTTTTCAAGGATTGAGAGGGGGCATCATGTGCTGTTTTTGGTGTTGATTTATGCTAAAACCAGTCTATCTCACCAACCCCAAATCAACATCCTGATAGTGAGGCAACTGGAGACATGTGACTGGCAGTCAGTCACGTTATACTGTGAAAGTCCAGTCCACCCTCATATGGTTTGGTTCTTCTAACATATTCCTCCTTGGAGTGGGTGGGGATTCCTCCCTTGGGTAGGGGATGCCCCCCAAGGAGACCTCTCAAAGCTGACTGGAAAAGATTAAGCCCTCGGTTGTTGGTATGGATGAGTTACATCAATCTCTCCTTTAATTATTGTTTCTTTTTGCTAGCTTTAATATAATTGCTTCGTTACAGTGCACTATCCTCTCCTATCCTCTCCTATCCTATCCTATCCTATCCTATCCTATCCTATCCTATCCTATCCTATCCTATCCTATCCTATCCTATCCTATCCTATCCTATCCTATCCTATCCTATCCTATCCTCTATGAGTAATTTTAGCTTTTGCTACTAAATAATTCTGATTAAGACCTTTTTGTCTAATCATTTATCATAAGAAAGAATTCATTTTTATAGAAATGTATCTGTTTTGCCATCACTAATCCTGTGGAACAAATTTGTGCTAAGATCACACCTCTATAATTCCTTAAACGACAAAGTTTCCAAAGTCTTGGGCTAAGATTGGATGTAGCCATACCTAGACTTTTCTCTGAGAAGGAGTTTAGAAAGCAAGGGGGTCCTTTTGCACCTTGTGAGTCAACAGGAGGGCTTCTCTGATAAACTTTGTCTGAACTCTATTACTTTCCCCACAACAAGTTAAAACCGAACCAAACCAAAATAAAGAAGTTATAAGACATTGTAAATAAACATGTTTTTGTCAGGAAAATAACATGCTCTGTCATCAGTTCTCCTTCCTACTTGAAGCCTAGAAATCTCTAAGGCTTCTTGTGTCTTCTGCATGTCCTGTGGTGTATAATCTCAGTTTATTTAGGAACTAAGGTTTTCTTCTATTTTTTATAGTTCTGCAGACAACACAGAAAAAGGATTTCAAAACTCCTTGAGGGAAGTGGTAGTTGAAATGTTCCCTATTATGTAGCACTCTTGCACAACCTGAGCCTTTAGCATTCTTTACGAGCCACAGCCGGTAATTTTCGCAGACTCTTATTTACTCTTGTATAACTGAATTGAAGAGACAATCATGATCACCTAGTCCACCTTTGTGCAGCATGACCACTTCTTAATTCCTGCATCACACTTCTCAGTTTCTGGATTCATCCTAGAACTTCTGTTAGCCTACGGTATATTTTCAAGAAAGAGTCTTGATCTTGATTTAATACTAAGTGCTAAAGATCCTGTCTGTTTTCTGTATAATTTGTTCTGACAGTACATATTGTTAATAAATATGTAGATAGATTTTATGCATTGCATCTCTTTACAACACTTTCCCTAGACTGAAGATCTATCTTCTATGAGAAAACTCTTCCATGTCTAGGGAGACCACAATTTGCCCTCTGTCAGATAAACTGTACTAACCAACTTGGTTTGCTTTTTTTTTACCAGAAGCAATTTCCAGATCTCAAATTACTCTCCTCGACGCGCTTCAATTTTCAAGCAATCTAGGCAGCATAAATAGTCATGACATTGAAGCATCTACCCCAATTATATAATCTGTGGTTACAATATAGTATCTGTTTTATGCTTGTCTGGTGTTTTCTGCTTATGCATCCCAGATTTAAGGTAGTTCTCTGCTATTCAGCTTCCTATTGGGAACTTGTAAGAAACAGCATCCTAAGTAAAACCAAAAGTCCATCAAGTCCTTGTCCTCTCAGTGGCACTTAGGATAGGCTATGTAAAAGCTCAGATTAGGGAGTGCACACATTTAGACACAAGGCACATACAGATGTGTTTGAGATGATAACACAACATAGATCTGGACAAGTACCTCCCCAGCAAACTCAAAAGTTAAGTTTTCCCCATTGATCCATTACTGGCACCATGCAATGTTGAACAGGTAAAATGTGTGACACCAATGCTTCTCTTTTTCCACCATACACCTTGCCAACTGTACTTGATCTGCAGGAAAAGCAAAACAAATTTGATATTGTTACTTTAAACAGCATTCTGGACATCTTCCTCACAAACACACTGTACTTCTGAAGTCATGATTGGACATAGAGGCAGTGGTTTTTCTGATATTTTTTTCCCTAAGTTTGAATTTTTTTCCCTATAAAATAAAAGTATAAGGACCTCTGGGTACATTTTTTCCTGGAAGTAGCACAAGGCCCACAGTTAAATAAAACTCACAATGAACATATGCCTCAAACAATTAGTTCAATGGCAATACTTCTAGATTTTCCTAAATGCAAACTGCATCCAGCTGATGGCCTCAGCCTCCTCTCACTTTGACTCTGGATGGAACCAGGGTAACTAAATGTAAGGAGAAGCTAGCAAGCCAAAAGGTCAGACCTGCAAAGCTCACTTTGATCTGTGTGTGCTTATCGGTGGGATGGATCTATGAATTCATCCAGTGACTATCTGCTGCTCTTGTATAGAATTATCTTTATGTATGTTAATAATATTCTGACTCAGGCAAAACAGAAAGAAGTGATATGAAATTAAAACAACATAAGCTTGCTGTAATTTCAGCCAAACATACATTTGCCTTCGGAAGGCCATATAGATGGGATCTTATTGGTCTTTCAGTCCCTGTTTTGAGAACAGAAACTATTTCTTGAGAATGTTTAATGTCATTAAAAAAACGACGCTGCGGGCAGACAAATGTGATGTAAAGCCTTTGTGTTAGATTTAGCAGTCCTTCAGTGCTTAGCTTGCAGATTTTACGATGTTAAAAATGCACATTAGTGAAGTAGCTACATCCATTTCTCTCTGCATGCGAGTTTTAATATGAAATTCAAGGATACCCAGCTGTGGACAGAAATGTAAGTTAGTGGATTTTTTCACTGCCTCTCAAACACAGATTCGATTTCTTCCATAGTTACTGTATGGCATATGTGCTAACAATAGCACCCCTTTGCTCCTCTCACTAGGGAGAAAACTGAGAAAATGCTGGAAGATGTCACCTGTAAAAGTCATTTGACAAGGCCAGCAGCAGGACCAGAAATGGAACTCTGGCTCCTTAATCATGACTTTCATATTTCCCTTCTTCTCACTAGCTCCTTTACTCTCTAAATCAGGCTATTTATTTTCTATTTAGATGCATTATAAATACTACAACACTAGAACTCCAGTTTTTAGTACTTCCTCAATCCACACAAAGTATTGTATCACATACAAATAGTTTTTCAGTTTGATCTGACAGATGCCTCTGGGATGATAACATAGCAAAGTGCTGAATATGGGCATTTTGGCTGCAAACTAGATCACTCAGTCGTGTTCAGACTGGAAAAGAAGATCAGTTAATATGTTTATATTCATTTTCCTCTGTGTTAGTTTGTATGCTGGTTTCAATTATTACATTTTACCTGCTTGCCTTCCTTTTCCAACAACAAATGTCAAGACTACAGCTCTTGGGGCATCAATAACAACCACTCATTTAAATACAGAAGTAATTGAATAATCTACTTTATGATAGAGGATTAAATCTAATAATCTATGTTTTATGCTTCAAAACATCACCAGCTAACATTTGCTTTTGAGCAGAAAGCTTAATACTTCTAAGTGTCAGCACAAAGAATAGCATTCAGTTTCTCGACTCAGCTTTGCTAGCCAAGTCACTGATCTTTCAGAACTGCAGAAACTGGATAAGCAAGTGCCTGTTTATAACTCCAGTCTCTTGAGGGAAAAATAGCCATTTCCTCTTTAGTGTAAATAATACAAAGACTTGGCAATGAACACAGCCCTCTGGTGCGTCTGGCTCCCTTTTAGACCCACTCCACATTTCTGTAACCTGCAGCTTTATTTATGTGTTACCAACCTAAGACAATGCCCTCCCAGCCAAAGGGAAAAAAAAAAAAAAACCAACAAAAACAACAGAAGCAATTTTGGGCCTCCACCCAGAAATAAAAAAAAAAACCAAACCCAGAAAGTACAGGGACTGTTTTGCAGCCCAAAATTGCTGATAAAATTCAGCCTTAGCCCAACATATCTTCATTGGCAAAGAAAATCCTGTGAAGAGCAATACTTATATGTCATGGCTTAACAGCTGGTTATTATTACATGTCTTAACATTTATTAAATTTTTCTCAAAATGCATAGCATATGAAGAAAAAAGCTGAAAATTTTAAAAGAGCATTTTTTTCTTCCTACCATATTATTGGTGTTTTGAGACCAATATGAAAATGAAGATTTTATCCTTGACCTGTAAAGTAAGAGTAAAATTAATATTTACTTTATATTAACAAGATTCACAGTGTATGAAACGCTATCTTGGGTCTTCACTGTTTATCTCATATTATTTACTGAACACACTGTTACTGCTTTTGATTCTAACTTGCAGAAACTCTCAGGGATTTTGGTTTCCTTTATAGGCAAAAAATTAACATTGAGACATGGTTTCTTTTCTAACAGATCCTGAACATTACAAGAAGCAAACAAGAAGAAGAAATGTATTTTCTAATACAGTCAAGCTTTCTCCAAAGCACTGCTCTTCCTAAAATGTTCCTGTTCTTTGTTTCATTCCTTGTTAATTATTTCCTTCCTACTTTTCCTTCTGGTTTTCCACGATTCCGAGTATTGTTTTCTGCAACGTGTCCCTTACCACCATGTCCACAAAGCTCAGCTTCTGATTTGCACATTGGCCTGTGTTCGAGCAGTAGCTCTGGCTGTTTCCACTATAAAAAGTGGGCATGCCCTTGGTGCATGTCTGCAGTGGTGTCTACCAGCTGCAGTGAGGTTTTGCAGTCTCAGAAATTCAAATACCTTCTCTCTCAGTTCTGCCCATCTTCCCAGTGAAGTTCAGAGGCATGACAATCTGTATGGACCAAAAAAAGTGAAGGAAAAGGAAATAACAACAGATTGCAAATAGCAAAATTGCAACTATTTTAGAGAAGTCAAAACTCTGAAGAGCATTCATGTACAGACACCCTGCCACACATAGCCTTCATTATACATTTTTCCTGACCAAAATCTTTGCTGTTGCCCAAGGGGCTCCAATCCAGACAGAAACAGGGCATCTACACAGGATTCCAGAGGGTGGCACTCCCCACTGCCCATTCCCCATGCTGAAGGTGCATCTGGCCAGCAAGAGAGGAAGCCTGGCTGTGAAGGCCAGTGATCAGAGTCCTTCAGCAGAAGGGGAGTCCTGGACTCTGGTTCTTACTGATAGCAGTATTACACTTGTTATCTATTTGTTAGCATACCAGGCGGCAGTGTGGCAGCAACGTAGTTGGCCACCCTTTTTGGCCAGCAATCATCAGTGCTGTGCCTCGTGTCCTTAAAATATCTGGAAACAGCATCTTCTCAGGGACAGTCTTCAAACTTTCCTGTTATTCACTCTCTGCTGCACAATCCTGAGCCTGTCCATACATTGTCAGCCTCCTTCAACAGACCAAAATGCACCTGACCAAAGGTAGCCGCATCCCCGTGGACCGTCATTTCTTCCCAGTCCAATCTGGATGTCTTTATTTGTATATGGTATCCCAGGAAAGCAAAATGCTCTACAAATCAATTAGACTTTCAGGTTATGTCTCTTTTTTTTTCCATGTCAGATTAATTTCTGGTTCCTATTAACGTCTTATCTCAGACTGGATTAGTAAGATACTTTCCTGTGGTTAAATTCTCCTGGATCTCTCCAGCCGATAGCTTGAAACTTTCTCTTAATTTTCACTGATGTTTATTTGCACCATGAAGTTGAGTTGAGCTGAACAAATCTCACAGAGAACTCAGATGAATTCTACCTGTGCTAACAATTTTTTTATTAAGTAAGTGTCAGAAACTGGGCTCACCTTTGCTTTGTTTGGGTTAGAAGGGACCTAGTTCCAAGCCCCTGGGCTTTGCAACAGCTGAGACTGTAGGCCAAGGGGAGACCTGGACTAGGATAGGTGCAGGAATGGGATGAGGTGTGCAAATCCCTGTGGGAACACAGGGGAAGGGGCGCAGGGGGGAACAAAGAGGGCAGTAAGCAGAAAAGGCTATGAAGGGGACCTGTTGAATGTAAATGGGTCCAAAGAGTGTGTTTGTCTGTCTGAGCCCTGTGCATGGCCACTACCATCTGTCCCTTCCATGGGTGAGTGAGCTGAGTGAGGGGCTGGAGCAGGGCTGTGGGTCACAGCCTGGGTGCCTGTGCCACCTGCTGGGGGCTAGTGTCTGTATCTCCCTCAAAGTGGGGGTGTGGGGGGAAGGAGTGTGTGTGCTTACCAGCAAACTGCAAGCTGGACCAGCCAGTGAGTAAGGGGGCCTCAGGTTGGGGTATCACGCTGACAGGGAGTCAGTGCTGCCGTGCCTGGGGGCCTTGTGAACAAGGAGTGTCTGTAGAATGAGTGTGTGAGGGCACAGGTATTTGCAGTGAGCCTCAATCTGGACCAACCAGCAACTGGCGGAAATGTGGGGGAGGCAAGTGAGGGTTGGATGCAGGCAGGTGACCATCAGAGGGGTCATGCTGGTGCTCAGGGAATCCATGAATGCATGTGTGTTTATGCACCTGGAGAGCATGATGTATGTGCCTGCACCAGTGACCTTCTGCCTCTGCCCTTCCAAGCAGAGGGGACTTAACTGTCTGTATTTTATGGGAGCTGTTGAAGGCCATGCCTTACCTGGAGGAGGTGGTCACGCAACATCACTTGGCACCTTGTGTCCCTTCCATACAGCAGAAGGAATTAGCAATATGTGCATCTGACTTGCAATTTTTCCATGCTCATCTTCCATTTTTATTTAGCAGATGGTTATAAGAGAGAGTAGATGACCCTAATTAGGATCATCAGGCCAAAAATAATTGCTTTTCTACAACCCAGTCTGTATGCTTGTGAACCTACATGTGTCTCTACAAATGCATGTACCTGCATACTGAACATTTGTACTGGAACAAATTCAAAGGTGCCTTTCTTATTTAAGATACCAGAAAAGTATTTTTTTTCCTGGTTAACTTCCATAAAAACAAATGCCTTTGATGAGAACAAAGATTGATGTATGATCTTCTGATGTGATTAGAGGTAGTTTTGTCTTACTCATTCACTGCGTCCTGTTTTCCTTTGGGAAGAGGGTGGTTAGGGAAACAAATTGTGAAATGGTCCATGTTATAGTCAGCAGCTCTCCAACATGGTTTTCAAGGCTGTTGTTTGATTTATAGAAAGTTTTTTCTCCCAAATAAAATGCACTGGAATGAAAAAGTTGCAGTTTCACCTATCACACCCATCTACAGTATGCACACACCCCGCTGTGATGTCTGGTTCCTATCTCTCTCTGAGATTATTCGCTCTCTCTGATTATTAGCTCTGTGATTGAACACCAATAGTTTAGAGAAAAAGCAATAAAAAACTGTACCTGTGTAGTCTGGACAAAGCATACCTGCATGGCCCTGGCAGCTTTACACATTTTAGAGGAGTGATTTTATCTTTGCACATCATTTCAGAGATCCTCTTGCTGTCCCAAAATGGGTTCTTTCACCTGGTGGGCAAGAGGCTGATCCCCACACAGAGCTGAGGTGTTTGATGTATTTACAGTTCTGCACAGGAAGTGGTGCTGGGTGACAAATCCACAAAATCAGCACACTGACTTTCAAAAATTTTCACTATTTATTATGTTTTAGCAAACAAAGGCATTAATGTTAATTGGCTACAAGTTACCTAGTTCTCTTATTAACTAGTATTCTATCTTAATTGGTTGAATTATTTCCTTGCTTCTTATGCTAATTAGTGACCATGCTCAGTCTTTCTCTTCTTTTGAGTCACTGTGTTTCTTGGGTCTGTGTTTCGTGAGTCGGTGGTCGCGATCTCTCCCCGCTGGAATTGACTTTTACCCAGCTGGAGAAGATTCAGCACAGTTGCTGAGTTGGCTCTGTTAGTTTCTCCCTTGTTTTGTGAGTTTCTCATGACCCACCCTTAAGAGAAAGGAGTTCTGCCAAATGTCCCTGTGGCCTGTAAATTCTGTATTCTTTGTGTCCACTATCAGTTGTACATCCTTCTTCCCAAACTTTGTCAACCTCCACCTGGGACTGAGATCACTGAAGCATGTCAAACCCTCAACTTTAACAAAATAATTCTACCAACAAGTCGTTTACCTTTCTAAAACCTGGACACCACTCCAATTTCCCGACATACGCATGATGTTTAACTCCTTGTTTTTAAATGGCTCTCCTCCCAGTAACAGACAACCACCACAGGTTTCATGCTGTTCTTCAGGGGAAACAAAAACAATTGTAGAAAAGTTTACTGTCAGGAAAAATTCAGGAAAACAAAATCACACAAACTACTAACTGCTTGGTTAGCTGCCTTTTTGTTGAGTAGCAATATGTTTCACTTATGTTCTACAGTATGCTATATAGGTTTGTTACAGATCAGTCTCAGGCACAATTAATTTTGTCTTACACAATCTAAACCATTCTTGAAATTTTTCATTTTAACAACTAATTTCTTAGTTGATCTAATGAGACATGTGTTTCTTTATTAATCTTACTATGTCAGAATTGCACCAGTCTGTGTGCAGATCTGCGAGGCATTTTGTTTCAGTATGCTTACAAATGAAACCCACGTCCAGCAGAAATCAGAAAGACTCCTTATTAAATCAAGTGCTTTTTTTCTTCTTTTACCAGGCTTTATTTCCCTTTTGGCACTATTTCAAAGTATTGTCAGAAGATTTTTTTTCTCTTGTGGGAATGTAGTTTGCTTTTTGTCCTACAACTTTTAAAAGGAAATGTTTGGAGGATATCAATAATACACTTTACAAGGAAAAGCAGCTCTAAAATACAATACTCATGGGAGCTAATTTTTATATAAATTCTTCAGTTCACTAGTAATCCAGATAGGTTACCAGAACCCTTTCCACTGCTAGAGCAGGTTGTCTTGCTTAATAATTACTTTTAGTATAAACAAACTTTATTACACCTAACTAGATTTTTATTCCCATTAATCTTAGCCTGAAACTGTTCCAAGGTCTAATCTCATGAAAATTAGAAATTTTCTTCTCATTTTCAGCCTTAATTCAGGCAGGAACATTTTGTATTTCGTGATTTTGTGTAAACTTTCTATTTTGAGTTAAAAAGCGTGAACGTATTTGCAGAGAGGAGAAGTTTCTGTTTCAGCCTTTTCTTTTACCAGACTAGACAAGACAAGCACTTTTATCTTTTCCTCAGAATACCCACTTTCAACTGTTGATCAGAATAGCTCCTTTCAGCCCCTCTTCCTCACTGCAGTGTCTTCTTGGGACAGACATGAGCAGTCCAGTGCACTGCTGCAGAAAGTATCTATCTGCTTCCTCAAGTGCTAGAATTGCTATTTCCCTCTCTCTACTGGATTCAACACCTTTATAATTTATTAGCCTGATAGCTGATAAAAAGCATATGATAACATTTTTCATTGTCTATTAATTATCACACAGTTCAATTGCAGCAAATTTCCCAACACAATAAATCATTGGCTAGAACAAAGACCATGCGTTTGTTCTGGCTTCAGCTGATGCAACAGTTTCCTGACCCACCACTGATTTATCAAATATGCTTTGGTTATTTTTAAACAACAGAAGCATAAGCCAAACAAATGATATCTAATAAATGGCCAGGGTAACAAAAAAATGTTGATAAATTTGGAAAGGTGGGTGTCTCTGTCAGTCTCTGCCATCTGAAATTTCTCCGAGGCTATCTCTCATGTTCCTGGAAACGCCCATGAGTGTCCAGCTCAGGAACAACCCCTTTCCGTGTGGCATCCTGAACTGAGCCCTACCCCATCTCAACTCCACCTAAGGGTTACAGCTTAACATCGTGCACAAATGAGTAACTGGAGATCCTTATTTTCCTCTTCCTGTTCCTATGCAGGACCTATTGCAATGGCTGCTTAATTCTCTTTGAATATTTGTGAAAAAGAGTGAAAGCTTGGCTGGTACCAGTACACACATCGGCACTTCAATATATTGATTCATCTATTTCACTTCACCTTCTTCCTCTGCTACTCATTCCAGTTACTGTTTATTTGGCCTCCTCCCTTTCCAGGTAATAGAACTTGCTCCGGCAAACACATACTCACATAACAAAATTTTCCATGAGCAGCAGAATTAAGGAAGCCTGGTTTCCTAGGGATTCATGTTGCTGATTCCCAAGTTCCATCCTCACACCATGTCCCCCATGATACCTTCACTATGCAAAACCAGCACTTTAAATGGCCAGGGTGAGCCATATACCTGCTGCTTGGCTCAGCACTCTACATCCATTGCACAGTCAATGAGATGACTGTGTTCTTACAGTTGTTGTCAAGGGGAATGTCTTGCATTCATTTTTCTGACTGGAAAATATTTCTTAAAATACTTTAAAATTAAAATAAAGGGGGTTCCAATGGAGCTCTCCATTTCCTCGAACTGTGAATTTAAAAAGAATGGATAGCCAAGGAAATGGACATGCATTTGAAATGATTGCTGGAGAGTTAGGAATGATGCTCTTGAAAGATCAAATGTGTATTTTTACTGTAAGTCTATATGAGAAGATCACTGAACTTCCTGACAGATTAATGGGATGTATAGAAGTGAAATGATCACGAATGAGCACTTTTAAATTTTATTGCCTTTGGGGGTGTGTGTTTGATGGCTTTTACCTTTGGAAGGTGAGCACAGCTAGTGCTTTTAATCACTGGGGAAAGTTCTAGTTAGAGGTAACTTCTCTATGTCTGTGATTTCTCTTTATGATAACATTTAAAGAAAATGTGGTGCAATGACTGTGGTATTGAATCAAAGGAGCAGGCATTTCAGAATAAGTGAGGTGAAAATCCTGTACCTACTTCTTCAAGGATAGCAAAACCACATGGAGTGCTACTGCACATGCATGTGAAGGCACAATAACTCTGTGACACAACTAAGTGATAGCTAAGAAAACAAACAAGCAAACAAACAAGCAAGCAAAAGGCTGTAGAAATTTGTCCCACAATGTGTGAAGCTGTTTATCTTGTCAGGACCTTTTCTGACAGAAAGGCACATGACCAGCACTTGGGCTGAGAGTGTGAAGATCAAAGGAGGAAGTTACAAGACAGTTTGTTTGCATAATAGCCAATTTTTTTTTTTTTTTCCAATGTGTAACACTTCAAGATAAGGATAAATTCAGCAGGTTGGCAATGTCTTGGTGGTGACAGACTACTGACTGTACAGTGAGAACAACCCCTGCCAAGAGCTGTGTACAGGGTTCTGGTGGCATAGGCAGTAGGTATGCCAGGAACAGCTCTCCTAAGTGGAATTACATTCACTTTCTCCATACAGAGCTGGTTTCATTTTTATTCATTGATTTCCCCTTTCATGTTTTTTCAGCTCTGTGAAGTATTGTCATAAAACATCCACAACCTTATTAAGCTCTGTTTAGGTGACAGCCATCTTAGGTGTACTGTTAGCCTTTGATAAAACTGTCAGAACACCTAAACTCTATCCAGGGCTGGTGATTCCTTGTTCTTACTTAAATTTGCATAAAATATCATTTCAGTCACAGAATCATGTAGGTTGGAAAAGACTGTTACTATCATCAAGTCCAACTGTTAATGAAACATTACCAAGTCCACCACTAAACCTCGTCTCTAAGTGTCACCCCTGCACTTCTATTATCCAGTGATAGTGACTCAACCATTTCCCTGGGAAGCCGTGGTCTAATGTTTGGCAACCTCATTGATGCAGAAGTTTTTCCTAATATCCGAGCTAAACTTCCTCTCCCACGAGTCCATTTCTTCTCATTCTGTCATTATGTGCCAGAAAATGCATTCTGTGTTAGAAAACACCATGCAAGGATGTCACCACCCAGGAAGTTAAAATCCACATGCCAGTGAGTGGTCACTACTTCAGTCAAGGCAGTTAAGTGCTCGTTAGTTGCAAAAAGCTTGTTATTGCACTGCATTAAGCACAAAGGTCAGTCTGCGCGTATCATTTGCTACACAACGTCAGTGTAGTTTCACAATCCATTTTCTTCAATCTTAGCACAGCTGGGAGGAGATGTTAGCTCTCTACCTCACACTGATCCTACACCCCACAGCACCACCTAATCACCTCTGGGAACACCATGATTTCTCAGGCCATAACAGTGAGGTGTTTTCTTCAGCATCCATTGCTGGCTTGTGACCTCCTGTCTCCTTGCTACTCATTCTTTCCCACACAGCAAATTGTGCTGTCTCTTGAGTTTTGCCAGTGTGGATAGCAAATGGCAAGAAAATAAATTTCTCCACCCCTTTCCCTAGGAAGTGAGCTAATGCTTGGGACGGGAAATAAAGGCGAGTGAGCAGCTGAACTTTTTCAAAGAGAGGTATGAGAAAGGGGAAGCGTAATGGCTCTGGCATGGAGCTCTCTTTTCTCCTCCTGTCCCCTTGAAAGCCTGAGAAGATGTGTGGACATCAAGGATTCCTCAAGGTGCTTCCATTTTAGGTCTAGAAAAAGCATTATTTGCAAAATCACTGAAAGGAGCTTAAATAGCTGCTACATCCTCATCACAGCTGCTGAGGCATGTAGCAGAAGTTTCTTCTGTGTCCTTGTCATAGGTTAGCACTACAGTCCTTCTACTCATCTGGCCCAGGGTAGCCTTGAGTTTGAAAGGTTAAGGTGGAGAATTACCCGGCACTGGGACACTGGATGGGAGACAAAGGAACAGTAGGGTGCCAAAAACTGCAGTCTCCATCCTGCTTGTCAGAACTTCAATTTTTTGAAGTGCATAGACATTTAGGTTATTTCCAAGGAAGAACAAGGCCTCTCAGCATAAGTTAGGACTCCTCTACACGTATGAGTTCAGTGTGCTATTTCTGAAACACTCCACTCGTATTTCAGAAGAAATGGGGAGAGAGCACAACTCACAACATGCCGAGGTGGATGGTGCTTTCCAAGCAGCTGGGGCTGACATGTATGACCCAGCACCGGCCCTTAAAACACAGCATTAACAAAGCCAGGACGGGCATCCCGGAGGTCACCACCCTCTTCATTGTTGGGACCGCCGGCAGGACACGACTCAAGCCTCTTCCCCCTCCCTCGGCGCCCCTCCGGCGGTGACCGGCGGTGACCGGCGGTGACGCCGCTGCTCCCGCCCGCCCCCGCACCGTTACTGCCGGGCATCCCGCCCCTTCCTGCCCGGCGCAGGCGCCGCAGCGCCCAGGGCGGAGCGGGGGCGCTGGGGCTTCATGAGCGGGGCGGCATCCGCTCGCTCCCCACCAGGCGCCATGCGGGTGCTACTGTCCCTCCTGGCTCTCGCGCTGCTGCTGGGGCCGCGCCGGAGTGCGGCTTCCCAGGGGGAGCAGCCGCCCGCAGGTAATGGACGGGACGGGACGGGAGGATGGGGCGGCTGGGGCAGGCCGACCGACTGAGGGGCAGCACGGGGCACCTGAGGAGCGGCGGCACCGGCCGTGCCGCGCCCTGTCGCGGAGTCCTCTGTGACCGAGCGCTGCCGCCGGGCCCGCATCGCTGCCGCGGCCCGCTGCGGGCGCAGGGAGCCGTCGGGGCGGTGCGAGCGGCCGGGCCGTGGCGGGGAGGGGAGGAGCCCCCGCTCCCCGGGGCTGTGCCGTGTCGTCCCGCCGAGGCGCCCCGGCCGAGCTCTCTCCGGTGCGCGGTTCAGCCTGGCCCCGGAGGCCATCTCGTGGCGCGCGTGCCGGCGGCGCGCTGCTGACATCAGCCTTCATTTCGGGTGTTCGCACATTTTGGCACTCAGAGCCAAATGGACTGGCCTGCTCCGCTGTGCTTTATCGCTTCGTATGTCCAAAGAAGTAGAGAAACTGGGAATTTCAGTGCGGAAATTGGGAGCACGGGACAGGGGAGTGCAAAGAAGGTATCGGGAGCACGGCCTGGAACACGCATATTTTGGCCAAGCACTGCTGGGGAAGAGAGGTGGCTTGCCAGCAAAGAACAGTGTTGTGTCTCTGTTTGCAGAGTTGTGGCAAGTAAATTACGAAAGAAATAGTTAGGTTTACAAGTGTCACTTTAAACTGGAACAGTTCATTAACAACAGAGATTGCTGTCTAATAGTCAAAAGGGAACATTTAATTTTTATTGAGGCTGCTAAGAGCTGGCTGTGTGCCCACGCTCCTTGGATTCTGCAGATGGAGATTTCCTGGAGTTCAGATCCATGCCCAGGTGAAGTGACTGAACTTCATTACCCCTGAGCAAGTAGTGGATTAGTTCTAACAATTATCTGTCTTAGTCTTAGAAGACACAGCTAGGTACACTTGTTTATGGTACTCTGAAAAAAACCCTCCAAACCAACCCAATATCCCCCTTATTTCTTAGTAGCCTGAAATCAAGCAGCAGCAGATACTTGAAGTAAAACAAGTCTTTCAGTGGAGTTTGGCTTTTAATTTTTTCCTGCATGTATTTCCTTACTGTCTGCTCTGCAAGTTTGCTGAAGATGTAAATGTCAACTAAATCTTAAATACATTAGTTAAGATGATCGCACATTGCAAAGGTGTTTGATTATGTATATACAGATTCGTGTCCCATAGTAGTCACCTGATGAGATCTTTGTCATCAGTATGGCAGCAATAGTTTGATTTGTTTGCATGTGGACAAATTAATAAATTTCTGTCCAAGTTATAAACTGATACAGGTGTGAGTTTCTTGAGATAAACTGTGTGGTTGTATTCCCACATCTATTTTTTGGTAAATGCCAAACATCCAGGTCACCCTGTGGTCATCCTTGTCTTTGCTTTTACCCCTCTCTTAGTCCTACCTTTGCTTTCCAAAATTCCAGTTCTTTATCCTCAAAATACAAGCATGTTTAATTTCTCCTGGCACGCTTAAAAAAGGTGTATCTGATTGGCCTACCTTTGCCCTTTATTGTATGGATGTAGAGCTGCTTTCTGCAGTTCCTTTTATGTTGTTTTACAATACAGATACACATTTCAAAAATTGTTCTTGCTGTTCTCTGTTGGCTTCTCATCAGCCAGTGTTCCTGTCCTACAAGGCAAGGTGAACTGCAGATGGGAATCACGTTGTTTGAACTGGAGGCTAACTAGAACTTGTTTTCTGTGTCATGCATTATAACATGAATTGCTGATAGTTTTCTTATCTCTTTCCATGCTTGCTGTCTCACTGTTTGAATTTGCACCTTGAGTGTTGCTGCATTTATGTTTATTATAAATTAAAAGGAGTTTTATGTTTAATACTTAACCTTTGTGGCACTAACTGCTATTGTCATCTTCCCCTTATGCCTGCAGAACAACATAGAATGTGGCATAAAATGTTTAGATAAATGAATGCTTTCATTCTGGGTTCATTTCATTGGGTTAAGTAAAACAGTGTTTCCGTAAAATATTAGGGCCTTTTACTGGCGATATGCAGAAATGGCATATGTAAAGATTAGACAGTGGCACTTTGAAAATCTGAAGTGTTCTCTGTGGTCTGCACTCTTGATGCTGGAGTGAAATGGGACTGCAGCATCCCCAGGCACTGTCTCTGGACTGTCTGGAGAAGAAACCATTAGAAATCAGATAGCCAACGTCAGTAAAGGGGCTGTGAGCTAGACAACGAAGATCATTTGTTTAGCTCCCTCTGCAAGGCCTCGCATGCCTTGAGAGGGGGGGCAGCACCTCCCCGTTCAGGATCTTTGGCAAATTGGCCCAAGGTGCATTCAACTCCTGCACCCAGATCACTGGTAAAAATCCTGAACAGAACAGGCCCTAGGACTGGGCCCCAGGGAACACTGCTGGTCCCCAGCTGTTGGGTAAGATGAAACAGGAAAGCCTTATAAATATGATTGCCTGACAAAAGATTTTGGGAATATGAAAACTATAAGTGACATCAAAATGAAAGCCACCTTTGAGATTACAAGTCTTAGTTACTGAACAACTGGAAAACAATAATGGTGTGGCCTACTGAAGGTAATCCCCTCTTGATTGAACAATACCCTCTGCTTGCAGACAGGTCCAAGGGTCAGAGCAGACCCTACTAGCTCAGCAGAAGGGGTCCAAGGAGTAGTTTTTAGAAGTTAAAATTAACACTCTATGGTAATGTAATAACTCTTATAGGCTGTATGTAAATGCTATAGGATTTGTATCTTGTACTAGATCGGCTAGTGAGAATTAGAATATTCAGCACAGAAGAGGATTTATTGTATTGTAATAAGGACCTCGCTCTCTTAGCTCTCTTTTACTTACGCTCTTGCTCTCTCTCTCTCTCTTACTCCTCTCTTACCTTGGGCCTGCTCCGAGCTGCAGCTGGCAGCTCCAAGCAGTGCCCCTGTACCCACGCCCTTTCCAATAAATCGCGTGTTCCAAGATCTGACTTCAGAGATCTCCCGACTGTCCAACCCACCCCAAGTACGTACACCCAGCCAGGTGCAGCCCCATTCACAGCAACCCTTTGAGCTCTGCCCTTCAGCCAGTTCTTCGCTCAGTGCGCTGTGAACCTGCATGTGCCAGCTTGTTCAGAAGGACAGAATGAGGCACAGTATCAAAAGCTGTACTAAAATCCAGAAAAAGTACATCCACTGCCTTCCCTGCATCCACTAGGTATGATCAACTGATAAATTAATAAACCAGTTAAATGGGACTTTCACTTTGTGAATCCCTGTTGACTGTTCCTCGTGATAGTATTGTTCTTTCAGTGTCTTCCAAGAGCACCTGGCATGATCTTCTCCATCATTTTTCCACTTGCTGAGGTTAAGCTAACAGGTCTGGTTTTCTGGGCCTTTCCTCATGCCCTTCTTGTAAATTGGAATAGTGGCTGGATTCCAGTCAGCAGGAAACCTTAGGCAGGTGATGGAGGAGTCCTACTGTAACATTTACTACCCCCTTCAGCGCTCTGGGGTCATCCCCATTTGTTAAGCAGTTTCTTTTGTATAATAGTACACAAAAGTTAAATTTTTCTAAGGCTAGCTAGACTGTGGCTTAAACTGGCATATTTGGAGTAATGTTTGTATGCTTTGGCCCATCTGTGTGCTTGACACCTCTTCTGTCAGCTTGTCACCTTTTTTTTTTCTTGTGGTTGTGAATTTGATGATTACGTTCCTTTTTTTCCAATAGCTGAAATACCACTCTTGTATGTATTAAAATATAAACCACAGAACCATTTGCAGAGTGATCTATGTTTCATGTATCAAACCTTTGTGGTCAATAGAATATCTCAACCTCTGCGTATTACTTTCAGTAATGTGTTATATTTGTGGTCTTGTTCTCAGGATGTGAAAATTGTTTACTTTCCCCGATTATATCGCAGAGTGAAGTTGCAGTACTTGCTTCATGAACAAAGAGCAGTGTAGAGCAGGTCAAATAAGAGTTCCCTCAACATGTTGTAAAAGCTACATTGAGAATACTAAGGGTGCCAAACCAGACATTGAAAAGCTGAGTTGTAAGAGTTAAATTTAGTTGAGTGACCTTCATTTATCTTTTCTTCCTGAGTATCATGTGGCAGCCTTCAGCAGTTACAGCATACTGTAATTTTCCTTCCACTCTAGCTGCTCCACTGATATCCCTGTTGCTGCTTAAAACAGATACTTGTTGAATATGGAAAACTGTCAGTGTTGCTTCTTATTTTTGTGTTGCTTTATGACATTACCTCTGATATAGATGTATATAGAACTACATTGTTCAGTGTTCAAATTCCTTACAAATGTTTGTAGTTTATTTTGGTCATCACAGCTTACTGAAAATACTGCTGGAGTGGTAGAAGTATCACTGTTAGAAATTCATGTGGAATCTGGGCTTTCCCTAGCAGGCCTGTTGTATTTTGGCCTTGGAGGTCCAGCTCTGGTACCATTTCCCACCCCAGCTCTTCCAATTCATTTTATGAACAGCAAGAGAAATCTACAGGAACTGAGCTAATCTCCCCTAACTTGAGTAAAGTCTTACTATCTGTCTCGCTGGTACATCTGTAAAAGACCAACACAGGGGTATAATCATCACTGCCTATGAACCTGATATGGGCTGTCTAATGGACTTGCTTTTAGTGAGCGTGGGTTATCTGATGTTGTTGCAAACAGGACGGAAGCTGTCTCTGAAGGAGAGATTAGTAATAAATCAGTTTACAGGGCTCATAGGTGTCTGTAATGGTGACAGACTAGCTCATTTGAGGCAAGTAGTTGTGATTTTTATGTCTAGCGTGTTGCCTTTTCCAAATAATTTAGAAGTACATTTGGCTGTTCTTGTGCTTACAAAGGTCTGTTTATCAAAGTGCAATTGTTCTTTCTTCTAGTGCCTTCACCAACGGAGATTGTAGTAACATCCAAAAATTTCAAAACAGTTTTGCATTGGCAATACCCATCTGTGCCTGAAACGCCTCGTTTTATTGTGGAAATCAAGCCTTACAAGTAAGTTCTTACTATTTTATTTCCTATGCCTGATATTCTCTAGAAGCATATAAAAGTAGTCAGTCCATGGTAAATTCTTTTGTTTTTATGTAGTGGAGTCATGTAGGGTGAAGGTTGCCCAAGTGTAAATTAAGGCGAAATTTGTCAAGTAACAGAATGGTTGAGGTTGGCAGGGATCTCTGGAGGACATCTGGTTCAAACCCCTTGCTTGAGCAGGTCATCCAAGACTGTGTCTAGTTGGCTTTTGAATATCCCTAAGGGATGCAACTCCACAACCTCCCTGGGTAATCTGTGCCCTCACGGGTCTTGGCCACCCTCACAGTTTTCTATTACAGGCAGTGTATTGTACAGAATTGTGCAGTTGAAGTTGTATTTACTATTATTTGATCTGTTTTACAGTTTAGGTTACTATAAGAACGTCTCAACCTGTGTGAACACTTCAGCTCATTTTTGTGATCTCTCAGAGGAAATATGTGACCCTTATTTATCTCACTGGCTTCGAGTTAAAGCTTTTGTTGGGTCACAACAGTCTGAATATGTCGAGGCAAATGAGTTTATTTTGCAAAGGCATGGTAAGTTGTATCTAAGCTAAACCTTGTGATTTTTTTTCAAAAATTTAGAAAGTTAGTAATTGATTATTATTTTTGCTCTGTTATTGCACTGCATTTGGGAGTATCTTAAAGCCAGGAGTCCAGGATGAAATGAAGCGTGATTGCTTAGTAGGAACTTCATAGTACTTGTTAGCCCTGACTTGGTGATATCTGAATATTTGTTTCAAAATGTCTAAAGGCAAGAAGGTGATGCTGATGGTGCACTCTGAATCCTTCCCATATTCTTGCCTGGTGCCCCAGAAACCAATTTAGGGTGGGAAACTGTCACCAGAGAATGTGGACCTTTAGGCATCATTGAAGTACTGATGCCTTGCTTGACACTAGAATGCCATGTACTGATAGCTTCAGGTATCTAGGTACTGTCTAGAAGCTGTAACTGGATAACTAGTTTTTCATGTAAATCTTTCGGGCTGCTTTGGAAAAAATTAGCCTTTAGCATTAATACTGTAAAAGTAAATTTTGTGTCTACAATCCAGTGTGGCAGGCTCTGGCATTCCATGGGCAGTGCAAAGGAAATGCAACAGAATGAGAAAAGACCAAGAGTCTTTTTACCATGCTTGCTCCATTCCCAACATAGAGCTTTCAGGGGAAACGTGGTGCATGAGATTCTATCTGACTTGGGCCAGCCATGCTTTAGCTAGAGCTGGATTTCTACATTGCTGGAGCTGAAGGAGTGGAGTCCCTCTTTGTTTTCTGCTATGATTCTGTCCCCACCCAACAGTCCTATGACTTGAAGTAGTGGCTGGTTTCTAGAGTTTGACAAGGGGACAGAAGTCAGGGTAGTAATGCTGAGTGTGACAGTTGCCAGAAAATTGGTGGCCATGTATAGAGAAGAGAGACAAAGCACTTTTCCCACTGAACAAGAAACTCGTGTTCAGTCAGACCATTAGACACGAAAAATTCACATAAACCATTGCCATGGGAAATCCAAAGTTTCCAAATGTTGCTTACAGTGAGATTTGTTTAGCTTTTTATATAGCCTTTGTTTCAGTACAGTATTGTTTTTAACTGAGGTGATTTATGGTGGGCTCTAGTCAGCAGGATCTTGTGTTCGGTTCTCATTCGTGTATATGTTTAATTGCTGTTAGCTTTTTCTGTTGTCAGCTGAATTTTTATGGACTTGTGTGTAGGAAAGTTGAATTGTTTAATAGTGAAATTCTTCATGGATAATCTGTTTCTATTTTAGAAACTTTAGTTAATTAATATTAATTAGTTAATGTATCCAAATGCCTCCATTACCTCTAAGCAACAAAGAGGTCTTACCGCAGCTATGGAATATTAACAGCATGGGAATAAATACGTAAGTCTTCTCAAATCTGTGATGAATTTTGGAAAGCTAACTATAAATACCATTATTTTATGTTAAAAGCTTTGGCCTAATAGCAATGGTGCAATGTGTTGCAGGAAAAATAGGACCGCCAAAACTGAATCTCTCAAGACATGGTGATAAAATCGTGGTTGATATTTACCATCCTGAATTCCCTCTTTCTTGTATTGAAGACATTTATTCAAAGCTTGAGTACTTGGTGACTGCTCGGAATAGTAAAAATGAGGTAAGTTCCAAAAATAAAATTCAAGATTAAAAACACTTGTTTACCTTAAATGCCTATACAAGGGATTTACTCCTGTGACACACGGAGCTAACAGATACCAAGAAAACAGTTGAACACCTAAAATGTTGAGCACATTACAATGAGATATGTGAATGAAAGGTCTGGATTTTAGTTGACCATATTAATGCTTACAACAAAAATTAGATTACTGCATTAGCTGGACACAAGATAAGTGTTACCTGATCACATGCTGGTGTTTCTGTATACATGCTAAACCTTGGTAACTTGTGCCCCTCTCACTTGTCTAAAGAGACCTTTAATTTAAGAAAATTACCTTTCAAGGTATTTATGCCAATTTATTTAGCAATAATGGAGGGTGAACTCAAGGAAAATTACAACAGGTGTGTTTACTTACAGTTAGCTTTTCATATGGATCCAGGTACAAGTTTTATAAATGAATTAGAAATGTGAATCACTACTATGAACAGCACAAATTTTAGCTGGAAAATACCATGGTCTGATCAAATACAACATCTTGAGGTAGCCAGTAAGCTGATGTTTGCACAGCTTTTGCAAGGCATGTGGCTGATGTAGGAAACACAGTGTTTTAACATTTTTGGAAGTGGTAGAAGGTACTGTAACTGTTCTAGTGAGTCAAATGATATAACATGTCTTCCACTTTTTTTGCAGACTGAAGAGTTCTACGAGGACAACTGTACAATGCATAAGTGTAGCCTCAAAATCCCAGTTCCTAATGAAGGTTCCACATACTGTGTTTCAGCAGAAGGAAATTTTGATGGTCTGATGATTGGCACTCTATCAGAGGAAAGCTGCATTCCTGTTCCTCTCAAGCAGACACTGAGTAAGAGGATTCTAATACTATAGTGAAAACGTACTGAATCTGAAGACAGATCTGGTCTAGCAAGTATTCAAGGTCTGATACAGCTATTGGATGCGCCTGTGGGAGAATAGAAAAAATAGGGAAAGCTTAGTAATTCTTTTCCAAATGTACTTTGACAGTTCTGACCTTTACAGATCATGTACTGTTTTCAAGTGACCCTGACCTTTTTTTGGGGTGTTTTTCCTGTGTTGTTGGTATCACAAAACCTGTTTCCATTGCACATGATCATTGGTGTGATTAAAAAAACACATGGATCATTCTCTGAGCTATGTGGTTTTCATATGCATTGTCTCTTCTAGCAGCTGGCTTTTTGCTCAGCCTCCTCACTGAGGAAAATGTATATAGACTTTTAATTTGAAGCAACTATAAACTTACAGCCATTAAATTAAGATGTTGAACTCTTTTTCTTAATTAAAGAGAGCAAAAGGCAGATAGTGACCCATATTTATATCTGAACCTCTTGGAACGTTGTAATTGTACTTCATTATGGCCTGGAATTTCAGCAAAGAGTTAAAGTTGATAGAAGCAGTTTTCTTGAATGCACAGGAGCAGCTGTATGAGTGAGGCAGGGGGGTGTTAAGGAGAATCAGACTAGTGGAGTCCTACTAGTAATTGTTAACAATTCTGTGTTTTGGAAGATTCCATGTTTTACTTTTATTGTACATAAACTCTGTGCAGTTATGTTAGTTAATATGCTATCACATGGAAAATACACAAATCTCATCATCTCCATCTGTCATCTCTAAGGAACAAAAAAATTAGTTGCAAAATTCCTTTATTTCTATAAAAACATGATTATGTTTATATAAATTGAAAAGCTTCTGTCATTCTCATTTTTATTTACTCCATAAAAGTTTTATGGATTAAGTTTCTTTGAGTGAAAAAAGGTAGTAAATTGACAAATTCACACATTACAGCTAAGCATTCTGAGCTATTACAATTTCTGAAATTGTTCTAAATGATAACAGCAGTGGCTTGTTTTTCCAAAATTCCTAGTAGATTTTGCTTTAACTTCTTAGGTATACATTTTATCATCGTTCTGTGTGTTGTTATTGGGACCTTGACTGTAATAGCAACAGTATACTGTGGCTGCAAGAAACTAAGGAAAAGGAACATAAAGCTGCCTAAGTCTTTGGTAAGTTCTATAACTACTGTATCTTTATGCCAGTCTCTTGAGTTTGTTTGGTTAGGTCTTTTTGGCTTTTTTACCGTTGTCTCATAGATATTTAGAATTTATGCCAGTCTAATATTCTGATAGGCTTTGCAACTAGCTGCCTCTTACTTTTTTAAGGGCTAGACTTCAGTGTCTCTTTACCTGAAGTAGCAGTAGTTGGTCTAGTTTGAGAATTTGGTTCTTAAAAACTCAATGTGTGTGTACCTAGAAGGTTTGTGTTCATTGTAGTAGCAGAGACACAAAACCACAGAATCACTGATGGGAGAAGAGACTTTGAGGTCACCTACTCAAACTCTTTTGCTCAAGCACAAGAGCAGGTTACCCATGAGCATATCCAGATGGCTTTTGAATACTTGCAAGGAAGGAGACTCCACAGCTGCTCTGGGCAACCTATTCCAGTATTTAACCACCCTCACAGTTTTTCTTACATTCAGAAAACATTCCATGTGTTTCAATTTGTGCCCATTTCCTTTCGTCCTGTCACAGGAGCTCTGAGATTCCTTCATTAAATGATAGTATTGGAATTCTCCTAATTGCTGCAATGTTCTTAGTGATGTGCAGAGCAAGGGGAGGGACTAATAGTGCTGTAGGAAGAGAGAAGGACATGGGGAAATCTGTTCTCACACTGAGCAGTTACAGGGAAGAGAGGTCAGCCACTGCTCTATCTTAAAAACTCCCTGTAGCCATCCCTAGGAAACAGAGTGGATGTTCCTTAAAGAGCAGCAGCACTCCTTGGTTTCATGTCAGGTAAGAGTGGAGTATCTAAAAACTATGGTTGTAATGTTCTGGTGTCGTGTTACTCACAATAAATGAGCAACCACAACTTCAGAGAATGCCACCTGAGGCAGTAGTAAACAGGACTCACAGGAAGTGTCTTCTCAGTGGATAGAGAAAGTTTCATGTGTATAAAGAGTAGGCAATGATCTTTGATTCCATGTTCTTCAGTTTCAAAATCCTTTAAAATTACTCCCCCATAGTCAATGCCTAAGATCCCTCTGGAATCTGCATTCTTTAGAATAGAATATCAGGAGGTGAGATTGCTCTGACTAAATGGAGATATCTAAGCCAGAGGTGGTCCCTTTGTAGTAAAGCAGTAATCTAGTCCACCAACTTGTGCAGCACAAGATGATTCATCTTATTCTGAAATTCTATACACTTCTGGTCAGACCAAAGGCTCTCTAAAATTCCTATTTCTTTCCATGGACTGTGGTGGAGCCAGGGGACTAGTTTGGAGGTAGCCATTCACACTGTAGGCTTTAAAAAATCGGATGAGAGCAGCCTCTCTGATGGCATCTGCAGCTAGGCCCCAATATCAAAACACACAGGCCTGTAGAGACGCTGGAGGCTTTTTGTCATCTTCACACCAGTGTGTAATTGTCTGAATGTGTGACATTGTGTCCTGTGTACACACAACAGTAATGTTTGTGTTTAGGATTACAGTGTAGTGCTCAATGGATCCATAGTTATTTTAGCTTTCCAGTACCACTGTGATATCCCATCTAAAGGATCAGGAAAAAGAATATCACAAATAGAATGTGTGCTCCTTAATGCCTGTGAGCTTCCTGATACGTGCTCCAACTTCATGCTTGAGGCTCACCTTGTAGAAACTCATTTGTGTGCCCATATTCTTATTTTACTGGGCTGTATGTTATTTTGTGGTTCCTAGGCTCTG
Organism: Aphelocoma coerulescens; assembly: GCF_041296385.1. Classification (NCBI taxonomy): domain Eukaryota; kingdom Metazoa; phylum Chordata; class Aves; order Passeriformes; family Corvidae; genus Aphelocoma; species Aphelocoma coerulescens. The sequence goes on along the minus strand of NC_091016.1, from coordinate 60,072,879 downwards.
GCACCACAGTATGGTTCACACGCTACATCATATTTTATTGCTAAGGAGCTGAATGAAGCCTATAACTATTTATAACTATTGTTAGCTAAGTGGTCAGGCAATGAGACAAGCTCCCTTGGGAAGTGGTTACTGTCCAAATCCTGTTCAAAAAGCATTTGGTCCATGCTCTGAGATGTATGGTTTAACTTCTAGGTTGCCCTGGGTGGAGTCAGGAAGTAGATGCTGATTCTTGGGGGTCCCTTCCAAATCAGGATATTCTATATTTCTGTCCATTTTCATTGAAGTCTCTAATGACAAATACAAGTTGTAGAGCTCATAGAGGTAGTTTCAATACAGGTAATATGAATACTATGGGAATGTAAAATGAGTAATTAGTAACTTATGAATAATTATTTTATGGTTAATCATTTAGCGTAATGAACAAACAAGTCAAATAATTAATAATAATGATAAATTTAATTATATTACATTATCTCTATAGACTTAATGGCACTTGGAGCCTGTTACTGACCTTTGAATGTGCACTAGGCATTTCTTTCTGTACAGGTTATGATCATTGTGCCTTACCTGAGCTTGTCTGAAAATAAAACATCTAGGGAGTTTTTCCATCTGTTAAAAGGCTGGGCAAGATTTCCTACCTTAGGACTGCTGTTTTTCAGCATTCTGCTTCCTGGTGAATTTAAGTAGATGGTAAAACATCATTTGAATGACTTCCAGCAACTTGGAATTTTCCAACAGAAGGGAAATTAAGGAAGAGTAACCATCAAGCAGCTACCTTTGTGAGTCTCACATACTTAGAGAAAAGAAAAAAAATCCATTGCCAGTTAGAGCTCCAGAGCTTTTATACTGTCTTTTTTAAGCTGTTCGTGACTCCGAAGAATTACATGTCAGTCATGTCTAGGTCCTGCTTCCACAGTGCAGCTGTCATTCGGTGTAGGCAATGGATGATTGTCTTCATCAGAAGACATGTTTGTTTAAATGTTTAAACATTATAAACAGTAGGATCCTACCAGGAATATGCATATGTGAAATGGGACAGAACATGTTAGTCTTCTGCCTGGATCAGGGGAATCTGATGTTTCAGCAGTTCAGCTGTAGTTAAAACTTTCTTTTATTTATCTCCCAAAAAGTATTATAAGAGGCTGTCTCTTTCCACCCATTGTCTTCAGTCACTGCAGTTTGGCCTGTGGTTATTCCTGTACTAGATTTTTGTTCTAAGATTTGTGATAAGGGCTTACCCACCTTTAAAGGAACGTGACCCTAATATACTGATATGCTGTGGGTATCTCTCTCTCTGCTTTAACGTCACTGTCTTTTTCTTCAGTGCCTTTTGTCTTTAAATTATGGCAAATATTTTTGTGGGTAGAAAAGATTCATTCTCTAAGAGAATGAGCTAAAGGTGAAAGTTGAGTCTTAATTAAGCCAACTTTTCTGGTATCTGCTGATGCTTTTTCTGATTCTGACAGGAATGACAAAGCTGTGTTCTTTGTATTTGTAGAACACTTAAGGATATTCACAAAACACTTGAGAATTTTCTTTGCATCTGTTTTTTTTTTTTAGTTATACTACATAAATTTTTGATGTGGAGAAACTAGTTATTCCTGTAAATATTGACTGACACTTACCACAAATAATTGTCATCTTACAAGAGAGGAGCTGCTTCATTACTTTTGTGAAAACTTTTCCCTGTGGGCATCTATAGGGGGCAGTAACATAGTCTTCTCTTCATGAATTTACACAGCATTAATGTTTTGAGGAACCATGCCAAGCCCACAAAGATTTTTGCCATCATCCTAATAAGATTTGAAATGGAATTCTCAAACTCTCCTCCAAGAAGCGTGCACCTGAAAATTACTTGGATCTCATGGGTGGACACATCATTAGAAAAGGAAGTTAAGAAAGAGTCTGTTAATTACCTTAACTGTTATGAATTCCTTGGGATATGTTATTTATCTGTGTCCTTGAGCCTGACTTTCAGCAGTTTATTTCCCTAGTCTGTTAAAACAGTGAAAGACCTGAAAGCTCAGGTGCTGTTACTGGAGACAGGAGTTATGTGAGTACCTGCACATGCCAGGAAATACTGCTGATGTCCATCTTAAGATCGCTGGTTGTCAGTTTGCTAGTATTAGATAATATGCATAAAAGAAAAATATTAACTTTACTATAGTAAATATTTTCCTTCAAATAGCAACTGTATCTTAATTACCCTTGTTACTTAAGATCTTTTGAATGGCCTTCCAGTTAGTGTAATAAGCTATGATTCTTATCTTTGAAGCTAGAAACAACTGCATGGGTTGCTAAATTGTCTAGTAGTCATGACTCAGTGACTCTTAACAAACCTTTGGTACCGGGAAACACACAGGAGTTTTTTCTTCTGATCACTTCCTCCTTTTGTGAATGGGAATATAGGAGTGTCTTTGCACCATCTTGACTTGGTCAAAAACTTGCCCCAAGAAAAATGGATTTCCTCTTTTGAGAAGTCTTGGATGTAGTTGTACAGAGAATATGTATTTTATCTTGAAAGTCTCTGAGTATTGCCAGTGCTCACTGTAAAATGCCAGACCTGTGTAGAACACAAAGTGATCCCTTAACACATTTTAGGACTGTGATCTTTTTAGAGCTGTGTGAAAATCCTAAAAGGACAGAAACAAGAACTCATTGGGTTTTGTTTTTAACTTCAGTTTAGCATGTACTGGTATGGGGAGAGATGGAAAGCTGAAAATACAGCTTTTGGCCATGGTTTCTGTAATACTTTGTTTTAATTCACATTCCTCAAGTATTCTACCTTACACAGAGAATTAATTACCTTCTCTTGTCATTTGCTGTGTGATTATTGGAGTCAGATTTTTGCTGACCCCCACCCCAAAAAACTATAGATGCTGGTTCCTTGAAGATCAGCGTTGTATAGCATAGGTACCCAGTATTTTGGATATATATCCACTAGTCCTTTAAGTTGTTCTTAACATTTTCAGTATCTATCCATTATTGATTGTAATCTGTTCCTTGCAGCTAACTTTTAAGCATCTGCTTCTTATGAATGAGTGGTTTCCATGAATTCTCATGGAAATTACTCTGAATAGTCTTTATATAGTATTCTGTTTCCCCATAACAGAAAATGAAAATCCAGAGACACTGATGGCTGAATGGCAGCTGGGTTGTAGTGTGTCAGGAGCCACCTGAATGCAGTTTTACTAGTTTTGCAGTGGCAACCCTTGATTCCCCAGGGGATTGCCTCACCTTATCGATGTTCACACAGCTGTTTGTAAAAAAAACTCTTAGATGACCAGTAACTGCTCTTCAGGGAGTAGTGTTTGCTTGACTTGTAGTGGTGCTTGTTGTTTAGCTGGTTGGTTTTCCTAAATTGTAATGTTTTCATTGATCCAGCCTTAACCACAGAGTAGCATCAACAAGGTATCAGGGCTACTGAGGGGAAAGGTAATGGGACTCAAGTGAGAGATGAAGGCAATTTCTAATGAAGTCAGCACACTCTGAAGGTGTGAATGTAAAGCTACAGCCTCACAACCTTTTAATCAGGGAAGACTCTTGAAAAGCACAGTCAGATTTGGATCATCTGGTTTTGATGGCACTTGCAGTTTTTACACTAATACAGACTGGGAGGTTCTTTGTGCCTATTTGTAATTTCTCTTAATATTATTTTTCTTTCTTTCCTCTTCCTGTATACATCCCTTTCTTCCAAATTTGCCTCCATCTGAATTTTCAGGCAGATTTTTTTTTTTTTTGGTAAAGTATCTGAAAAAACAGTGATTATGTATTTTATTAAGAAGTTCAGGTATCTGTAATACTTGGTATTGTGTGGTACACATACATAGTGAATTATGAAATTTGGAAAAGGACACTATTAACTCTTTCTCCCTAGACATTCTGTTATCTTTAGGGAACACCATCAAATAGCTGAAAATTTACCCTATTTTGTTTTTCATATGTATGTATTCTTGAAAAGACATTTTAAAAAAAAAAGGCTAAAGAATCTAAACAGCCTGAAGGCATATCATAATTGTTTTAAACAAGCTGGGGCCTGGCCACTGAAGGAATTCATATGATCATCCTGTGGAGGGATTTCAAAGTGAAACATTAAAGTTTGTTGGAGCATTAAGGGACTTAGTGACACTGCGAAATAAGTTGGGAGAGTCCAGCATGGGTGCAGTTACTGGGTGTGTTGTTAACTTCCCTCCTGGCTGAGACAGGTGCCACTGTAAATTACACTCATTAGCTATAAAGTATGGAAGGTTTCCCCAGCCGAAGAGTATTACATCTTTCCCTTCTTTTGCTGTTTTCCTCTACATTGGAAACTTCAAAATACAGTGAGTTACATGAAATGGATTTGATCCTTGCCAATGTGCTTGCCCAAAGAAAACATTTTTGAGATATTGCATACAAGTGTTACTGGAACAGTTGAACTCATGGACATAGCCTTATGACCTTATGACCATGCCAGATTTTAATTTTGCAGTTTTGTTTTGGAATTGGTTATATTAATGTTAAATTTGTTATTATCAACACACTTTTTTTTTTTCAACTTTTAAACTCAAAGTTGAATTTTTTTTTTTTTTCCATTTTAGGTCAATGTGATGAGAAATCTGAGCACAGGTGCCTTACTGGGACCAAAATCAGAGGGGAAGTATATATCTGTAATTAGCTTCCCATCAGGCCACTCGGAGTTGCCAGTGAATGGTGAAGTAACGTTGCTGGAGATAGAGCCAGAAGAAGAAACTGTTAGTCCTGTGACTTCCTGTGATGGAGAACCTTCTGTCCCTTCCCCAGAGGCACCAGCCAAGGTAGAAGAGGTGCCTGTGCAGGAAAGCACAGAGGAGGTATCTTTTGATGCTGATGAACAAAACTGTAAAGTAAAAGAGAGTTACTTCATTTCTGACAGTAGCCAAATGGATACATGCAGTAAGTCTTCAGGGGCAGAGATTTCTACCACAGAAACACAGCAAACAGTCACCCCAAGTAGCTGCTTCAAGTTTTCTGGCTATGACAAGCCTCATGTTCCATTAGATGTGTTAATGATAGATGTTGGTGAAGAACAGGCTGTGAATGCTTACAGGCCAACTGAGTAACCAGGATAATTGAAGTATTTGACCACAACTCAGAACAGCATTACTGAAGGTTATGGAAAGTCTGGGTTAAATTGTGAATGTCTACAAGTCATACTTGTTCTGCTCAGTTGACAATTGAAAGCAGTACCTGAAAATGACATAAAAAGTGTGGGGAAGTTTCATAATAACCACTTTTAGAAATGCCTTTTTATATGACATAACTCATTGTTTCCTATTTGAAATAGTGCTGTGTTTTTTTAACAATACTCTATAGAAAACATACCATTGACTGTAAAACAGCAACTGTACCATTATTCACTTCTGCCTCAAATCCTTTTTCAAAATCAGTTCAATGAATGTAATGCTTAAGAAATCTTCACTTGATTAGGATAGACATGTGCAAGAATTGAGAGTTTTTACCATTATTGGAGGTACCCTCTTGCTCATCTTCCTCTCTTGAAGAGTATTTTTATATTAAATTAGGTGCTACTATTTCTTTTAAGTAAGACTATGCCTATAAGCTCTTCCTGTAAATCTTAAGAATTTGATTCCATGTCAAAGAATTAAGAAGTAACGGCCATAAACTAAGAACACAAGTTTGCCTCAACATGAGGAAGAACTCCCTTACACTCCCTTACATCCCCTTGTCTCCGAAGACATTCAAAACCCACCTGGACACATTTCTGTGTCACCCACTCTCGGTGACCTTGCCTTGACAGGGAGTTGGACTAGATGATTTCCAGAGGTTCCTTCCAACCCTAAAAATTCTGTGAAAGTACCAGTTATTTGTAGGCTTTGCTGTTACTTGAGTACAGCAGCATCCATTTGGATCACCTATTGATGTGAGTAACCATGTCACATTCTGGGTAACTCCAGAATGTATTAGCAAGCTGACTGATCATCACTGAAGAAAAAAAAAAGTCTGATGAGTGGTTGCACAAATTCTTTAGAAAATGTTCTCAAAATTCAAAAGCCTGTTTTTTTCTGGCGCATTTTATCCTAATATTTAAAACAATATATTCTTTAAACAGAAATCAATAGAATTTTTTCCAAGCATGTTTTCAAGCAGAATGAAAATCACTGCCATTTCCCCCCCTCTTTTAATAACATAACTTAGGAACTACATAAAATCACCCTCCAGAAATACGTCTCAAGACAATAGAAAAATAGTGTGGTTAAACTGTACTTCATAAGTTTTATTGTCATCTGACAGCCTTCTGAATTTTGTGTCATAGAGATTGTAGTTTTGAAAACTGAGGAATAAGAATTTTATAGCTTTATATTGAAATGCATGCAATCCATGTATTTCCCTTTGGTCAAGATTTGATAGGTATTTTTTATTCATAGGAAATGTTTAGAGCAATTATTAATGAAGTTTAGTTCAGGAAAAAAAGAACACTTTACGGGTACAAGTTGGTCCATTTACACAAAATTGTGGTTTTGTTTTAAAAGGCATTTTTATAGGATTATCAGACTTGTTAGTATGTTACAGCAGGTGGTTTTAAAAGAAAACCAGTACTTCTGTCCTTACATTTCTCAGTGCCATGAGTATTCTTAAGGTGAAGTTAGTTTGTACAGCAGTTTCAGGAGTGCTTCTATTCTTGTATATATCAAGATATTGACCACAAAGATACAAAAGATTTAAAGACAATAGCTATTTTTCCCATCTCTACTCACAGGAAGGTAACAGATTGGTTAGCAGGGTTTTGGTAATTTTAGGAAAAGCCAAATTAAGCAGGTGAATTTTGTAGTTATGGTGTCATGGAAAGCCCAATTAGTAGTTTTTAGCTGGCTGTGATTTGTTTCTGCATTATATTCAAATGTAGTGAGATCCCCCTAGCAACTTTTCCAATGTCATGTTCTGGTTTAAGTTCCTAGAAGGCAGTGCTTAGTTACTTACTGCTTAGGATGCACTAATGTGTAGGTCTTGTCATGGCAGAAGTGCAGAAAATAACTCTCTTGGTGTAACAAGAAGGCTTTTTTAAAATCAGCATTAATTGCACTTGAAACTTCAACTAAACTGACTTTCCAGGCAGTGATGGGGTTCATCACTGAAGCTCCTAGCAAGCTGTCTACCAAGTAGATGAGCAGCTGTGTCTTGTGCAGAGATTGGAGTTGATGTAATTTCTTCCTGAGTTTGGAGGTTTGTTGATGAATATGAATTGCAATAAATACCTCAGGAATTTATAAACGTCAGGTAAGTGTTTAAGTTGAACTTGGCTCTGAAGGGATAGAGAGGGCATTAGAAACTGTGAAATTAATCTTGTTTTATGGGAAGAAGTTTCTGGTCAGACAATCTGCTGAGTTTTCTTTGCAACTGCTCAGAGTGCTTAACCTTGCACTTGGTAGCTCGTTTTCCTTCTGTCAGTTTTGTCCAAAAAATAAGTAAGATATTGGTGTTCTCCAAGAAGGTCAGGAATTAGCTCTGGCAGTTGTTGGATCTGATGTATCTGCCTCAAAACTAAGATTCTGTCAGAAGCATGTAATTTTTTTTTTAAATTAGATTTGCATTATTAACAGTGCATCAGGAAACCCTGGTGATGTTAGAACTAAGAGTCAGCATCTTAGATTTGTGTGAGCTAAGTGTTTCGTTGTTCTGGAAGATTTTCCTTTGCTGACACACTGGAAGAGGAATGCAGATAGACACGTTTTAAAACCAAGTGACTTTCTCAGATTATTCTCTCTTTCCCCTGCAATACAACTACGTTGTACATTTTTCTGAGTCTTTCAAATCACATGGAGTCAAATGTGAATAAAAGGACACAGCCAGGAGCTAGGCTATCATTAAGAACAGTGATGTTGAGATCAATAAGAAGTGACACAAAAATATATTATAACATGTGGGAAAAATGTGGCATGGCAGATAGCCATGTGTATGGGAAAGGCAGTGTTATTTTGTAAGCTGAAAATCAAAACCAGTGGAATGAATCCTTTGTACTATATCACGTGTATATATCTTTACACACACACAACAGAAATATCTGCTCTTGAAATATAGCATGGTTAAATGTACTTTTTAATCAAAATTTCTGAACTGTAACTACAAAAGCCACTGAATTAGCACCATCCCTGCAGTCTGTTTTCTGTGTGCTTCATACTTAACTAGTGGCACAGGGGTAGTGTAGATGTTTAAATTGCTCAGGACAGCTTACAGCTTTTGTAATTGTGAAATAAAAAAGTTTAGGGGGCACAAAGCACAGGATTCTTTTACTAGCTGTGACTAGCTGAAAATGTGAGGCCACAGTGAGACAAGGATGTGTTTCTGGGTCAGTAACCTCTGTTACCACCAGTCCTGCTTTCAGCAGTTGCCAGTAGTGGTATTGAGAGCCTAAGAGTAGGGCAAGTCATGGTGGTAATCTCGGGATACAGTCCAGTAGCTTCCAGTGTGAGAACTTCTTGGGTTAGGAATGGAAATACCTTTCCAGCTACAGGTAGTTAGCCATGCTTTTGCAGTCCTGTAATACCAAATATCTGAGCAATGTGGCTGGGAACCTGTCAGGTAGTATTTATCTATACCTTTTCACCTAATTGAGTTAGTTTAATTGATTAATATTCTTGTGATGAAGTTGTTTGCTTGAGCTTCTGGATATTCATACATAGCACCTTGATCCAGAATATAAAAGTGCCTAACATTTATACATTCAAAATCATTTAATATTCATGCCTTTTACAGACCTGTCAGCTATCCAGTATGACACACTTAGAAGGTTTTGACACTTCAAACCTTTTCAGCTGATTTATTCTTGCCCTGGCTGCTTAGCATTCCTCCCTCTCTCCTGAGGATGATTTGGGTGATGATGTAATATAAGACTCCAAAACATTATATCCTGTGAAAGAGAACTTCACAAAATTTCTAAGAACTTCAGTTCTTGTTCTTGAGTGGACATTGTAATTTTTTATTATTAGATCTGCAATTAACAGTGAAGTATTGCAGCAGTACTGCATGCTGCCACAGAAACATCAAATCTGCTTTTGTGTGGTTTTCCACATAAGTCAGTAATTAGTTTTAAAAAAAAATTGTCAAATCTACTAACATCTGTGGAAACAAGACACCATGTAAAGTCCCAGTTGCCTGGAACAGACTTACATATTTTTATGTAATCCTTCACTAGAAGATTGCAGAAAAAGAAACTTGCATGAGAAAACCTGTTTTTCTCAGGGTTAGGAATAACCACCAGTTGCTTTGAAGTGCTTCCATGTAAACATGGAAGTATTGAGTATTAATAAGTAAGAGATGTTGTAGTTGGTCCAAATTAATAGTTTCAGCATGTTTTAAAAAAACCAAAAACCCAAAAAGCAAAAACACAACCAAAATGACAAACCAAATATGAAGCACCTTGCATCTCAGGAAAAGGTGGCCTGTGTAGATTTCTTGAGTGGGATTTTTTTTAATAATTCAGTCCTTTAACTATGAAGTTCTTTTTTATTAACGCCCCATGTTCTCTAAATGGATGCAATCATTAGGCTGAAATCTGTAATTAAATTCCTGTAAATATTGTACATTTAAAATGTTTTATATGAAAATAAAAAAATTAAGAAAAATGTGTGTCCTTGCCTCTTTATGAGTGGTGTCTTTTGTTCTGAAGATTAAATGGGCTTTTGAAGCTCTCTCAGTTCATGTTGCATGTGTAGTGTATGCTTGAGCGTTATTGAGAATCAAAGCCCTGCTTGGGGGAGGTGTGTGTGGCCCGTCTGTGGCTGTGTGCAGCCGGTTCCTGGATCCTACTGACCATCTTCATCCTCGGCGCTGCACTTTCTCTTCTGCCCTTTGGTGCTCTTGATGCAGCCTGCACTAACTTAAGTCCAGTTCTATTGCTTGGGCCTGGGGATGCTTCCTTATGTTCTATTTTAAAATTGTGGACAAGGATTAAATGGCCAAACCATTTGAATGGATTAGTTGCTACAGAGTGAGGGAAGCTGGCCTTCCTTGAAACTGTTATTGTTCATTAGAAGTTTTAAATGATCACTGAAGTCTTATTTGTGTGATGTTTTAATTTCTGCTGTCCAGTCACAGCTTGAAAGAGGAAAAGCATTAGAAGCAGAGCAAACGATGAGCAGGCAAACCAGGAGGTTCTGCCAGCCAGCTTGCAATGTATCCTGTGGTTGTCAAATGCTTGCAATGTGAAGGGTACAGGAAGGGTATTGACTCTGATACAGCTTTTTTCTTTGCCAACATCACTTGAATAACACAAAGTCAAACAACTTCAAACTCAACAACTTACTCCCCTTCAAAATGCCCTTTCAAAGAGAGTAAATAAAATCCTTTCTGATTGAAAATACAGAGCGAAAAGAACAAAAATAAATACACGGTTTTCTTTCTGGGTATGACTGTTTGTTATGTTTTGTTGTGTATTTTGCAAGTTAATAGCAGCTCAGTAAATTGTAGGAAGAGTGGGGGGCATGTGCTGTTCCATTCCAGAAGAAAGGAACTGTCGTGTGCTTTCTGCTGCCAGGTTTGGCAGAGTTGAGGCCTGTGGTAACATGCTGCACCTGTGATTAAGTGTAAGATAAATTATAACAAGTAAGGAACGGTTGCAAAAGCTTGCTTGAAAGGCTAGAGGGCAGTGGTAGCAAGGAGGTAGAGAGCATCTTTCCATTTCTCAGTCCATTCTTCCATGTGGCTTCATCTTAGATATCAGTCTGGCCTTATATCAGCTTTTAGTATAGTAGCAATTTGTACTCATCCCCCCAAATCTGAATAGAAATTGCAATAAAATACTGTGAATGTGGATGGTGAAATACAAAGAATTAATTTTTCAATTGCTTCGGGGTGTGTAGCAAACCTAGCAATTTTATTTGAGATACACCAAACTTCATTTCTTTTAAGACAAAGAATATGGGACAAAGCTGTTTTGTCTTTAAGAATTACAGGGTGATCTTTGTGACCATTTAATCATTTTCAGTAGACTCGAAACTAACACATCTGAGAGGCGTGAAAACCAATTATGTTAAGTGTGGAGGGTTCTGTCCGGAAAAGCTCAGCACAGATTCCTCAATGCTCAGAGACTATCCACACAAGATCTTCAACATTGTATTTATTAAGGAAGAAAAATGCAGGCTTGTAAAACTACAGTGTATATACAAATTCAGTAGGTATTTGGAGATGGTGGTGGTAAAAATTGTTATAAGAATGGACTTTCTGGTCTAGAGTTTGCACTCTTTGGATGGTGGAGAGATGATACTGAGCATTCAAGACAATCACAGAACGGAGCCCCAGGCTAGAAAGTGCGATGTGTGCAAACTTTGCCTTGCAGAAGAAATGAGTGAAAGGCAATTTCTTTTTTTTTTTCTTCTATTCCTTCTTTCCCTTGGCCAGGGAAACCCCTGGAGCTTGCATCTTTCCACGTTTTATTGCCCACAGTAGCTACCAGGAATGTTTGCTCCCCCTGCAGCCCCATTTTTAATGACAGATGGAGGCAGGCATCCCAGCTGTGTGTGTCAGTTCCCGAGTGCACTGCCCTCTTTGTGCTGTGTGCTCAGTCAGCCCTGTGTGGTCTGTAGCCTGGACAGCACTTTGGTGATCAGGTGCAGAGGCTTCGAACCACCCCCTACACAAAAATCAGTGTGTGGGTCATATCCTACTCACCAATATTCCAGGAGTTGCCTCAGCTGCCTCTGGTGGCAGTGTGTCAGAGAGCATTGGCACTACCAGACTTTGAACCTTTCTTTAGTAGGCGGACCAAGAAAACATAAGCAATGTTTGTGTTGTACCTCTCCAGTCTTATCTGTGGTTTCTGTTGGCTGAGTGAACACTTGGCACCTTTACTATGCTGTGAAGATTACCTAAAAAAAACTGACTAATTATGGAATATTAATTCTGCGTGTCTTCAAGCTGGTCGTTTTTTGTCTGCAGGTGATTTGGTGAAGGATCCACAACCTAAAAAGTTGGTCTTAATGGGCTTAAACAAGCTACAGCACTTCTTAGTGGTAGGAAAAAATATAATTCTATGGCTTTGCAAGTGAGAAAAACTGACCATTTTAAGGGAACTTGTCATTTAAATAAATGGCTTTGAGCTACTTTGGGGTTTGGTATTAATTTCAGTTCCTAATGAATGTTAGTGTTGGTTACTTAACTTCCCAGTCAATTCAGTGTGTTGGACATTGTTAAATAAATACTGCATGTGCAAATAATGACTTGCTACTTTTGAGCCTTCAGCAGATCTTCATCTTTAATATGGTGAAATGTCTCACTATGTAGATGCAGCTACAGCATTGGGAACTTCTAACTTTAAGATCTTTAAAATGTTGACCCAAGCTCTTTAACAGTGAGAGGTGAACAGTTTGTACCTGTGGGCAGGAAGCAGGGAAGGCACACACTGTGCAGTGAAAGTCTGTGTCACTTCCTCAAAACCTTCTCTGCAAGAACATATGTGATGCAATATCTCTTCCCTACTGATCAGGGGAAAAAAAAATTTGAAAAGTCCCTCCTGCCTGACTGTGTGTTTGCTTTCGTTTTAATTTTTGTGTGTACTGTAGTGATTCATTTTCCCAGTCCCCATTGAGCTGGTGAAGGGCTGCCCTGCTGCACATGACACATCAGAAGAAGCTGAGGGAGCTGGATCCCTTCAGCCAGGAGAGGTGGCACTCGGGAGAGATCTAATTGCCAACTACAGCCAACTGTAACATTTGCAGAAATGGCAGGCTCTTATCTGAAGCTCCCAGGAAAACCACAAAAAACAGCTGTCATAAATTGCAGCAGAGGAATCCCCCTAGGATATGCAGGGGGAAACTCACATTAAAAGTGGCTAGCTCTAGGATAAAATTGCCACTAGCCCTGTGCTGAGGCTGGACTGGGTGACCTCCAGAGCCCCCTCCCAATACAGGTTTTCCTCTAAGTCCACACTGGCTGTTTAGAAAAGACTGAAAACTGTGGCTCCAGTTGTGAATAGTCTTTAGGTCTAGAGTAACATGAACTGCTCACTTTTTTATTTTTGTGTGAAATGCTACATGAGAGACAATTGCCTGGCCTCTGCCAGTTACTAGAAATATTCTCTGTATGCTTTGGGTATGCTTTCTTCATCCTCCCACATCCTCATCGAGGCCTGTAAGCAAAACCCACTCTCACATTCCCTGCAAGTAATCAGACTCGCATCTGAAAAGCCAAAGGTCGTGCTACAGTAGCACTTTCAGGGTTACATTTTCTCCTCTTATGTATGGGAAACACCTCATTCAAGGGAAAAGGAAAAAAAAAAAAGAGTAACAAGGAGGTGGTCCTGTCAAATGAGATGGGTCAAGCAGCTTTCAGCAAAAATGGACTTGCCTTTTAACTCTGTGTAGCAATAATCTGTCCTCAAGAGAAAGAAAGCTGTTTACCCAGCATTCAGATAGGTTTCTATTTCAGCAATGGAAAAAATTCTCATACCTGTGGTTTTCTGTGTTGGTTCACAAAAATACCAGTTCTGCTGTTTCACAATGGTTTGGATCAGAAAGATGCTGCAGTGTAAGCTAGGATGAGCTAGTAGCATAATTGCTTATGTGGATTCTGGTGGGCTAAGTAATACATTTTAATTTTCCACTTCTTCTTAAAAGTGCTGTTCAGAGTACCCGTAATACTGTTTATAAAAGTTCCTGTATTTTAAATACCATTTCAGTGTGCATCATCCTGCGTTCCTCAATAGTTTACATTTTGAAATGCACTCTATACACCATGTGCATATTCTTTGAGACTCCAGACATATTTGTATGTCCATCTCTGCGTGTGTGTGTGTGCAGCTGGTCCTTCTTTGACTCTAGCGATTTTTATCACGAAAAGCACTGAAGCAGCATGACTGAGGCTGATGAGTAGCACAGTGTTACAGGTGCTAACAGCCTGCTATTGAAACCGCGGCTGTTTCAAAGACAACAGAAATTATGTGAAGAGTTACTGATTACTGCGGAATGCCAAGCCCAGCTGCCGATTAAACACTGTCAGAGTGCAGTGCGCAGGAAACCCTGGGTTTCCCCATGTGACAGACATTTCTTGCCCTGTTTCACCACATTGCAGTGCAGCCTTTTCCGAGCAAAACCTGCTGGCGCCGGCGCGCTGGCCCTCAGCTCTGCTCTCCTAGGAGAAACCACCATCAAAAGGAACGTTGACAAAGGTCCACACTTCAGCTCCTGGCAGTGGGCTGCTTCCCAGGATACGGGAAGGTGTGTACAAGTCAAGTAAACAAATACAGGACCTGTGACTAAACATTGATGACCTTTTAGACTAGTGATTGGTTTGTAAAAGTTCCCTATTCCCGTACTTGAGCTCATATAACATGATGAAATACTAATTGAATTTGGTATGGGGAACTACTTAAAGGTCACTGGATTTTGAAGATGTGTTTGGGAAATGGATAGATAAAAAATCTGCAGCTGGAGATAGACTTTCTGACTTCTGCCTTCATTTTGGTGAGGTGTTGTTCTTCATTTTTTCTCAGTTCTTTAATTCCCTTAATTGGTTTGACTAATTCATTACTCAAAGCTACACAGTCAGCATTTTACTATACATGCTGCAGGTTTGGTGCTAGTATAATGAGGTATAGGTGATCAGCTGAACTGAGACCCTGTGCCCATCTATCTGACCAAGGTCAGCTTCTTGATTAGATGTTGTTTGGTTTGTTCAATATAACAGGTGGCCTTTAAATAAGTTCATTTGAACCAGAACTTGCACTTTTTTTGACCTGACAAGTCTTCTGTTTCCATGTTTTCCCAAAGTAAAGATGATTTCATGACATTTTTGTTTGTTTGCAGACAAGTAGTCTTCACATCCATTACTCCTTTTGTGAAAGCTGTTACGCAGGGCTGTGCTAAGTCTTACAAAATTAGCATTTTTCTCCTCTTCCTTATCATCATGAGTTTTCAAAAAGAGAATGCATCCTGACTTTTGCTTAGTTGCGCTAGTGCTTGAGCAGTGAAGTACCAGTGGGTGTCAGCATCGGGGAGCTTTTGGGGAGGGAAGAGTGAGGGGCAAGGCTCACCAGTAGCACCACATTCACCACCAGCAACCGAATTGTCTGAGCTTTCTATACATCCCAGGAGCACAAAACTCATCTCCCACCAGGCAGGCGTGCACGTGGCCTTGAAGCATTTGCAAGCACGAAGTGAGGTTGTTCTCGCCGGGGAGCCCTGGCATCCCCAGCCCTGGGATCTGTGCAGGGCAGGCAGGCAGGATCCAGAGGATAACATCTTGGGCAGGCAGGATCCAGAGGATAACATTGACAAATGCCAATATTTGTGCAGGCGGTGTTGCAGCACACCTGCACCAGTTGGGGCATGTGACTGTGGGCAGGCTGAAAGTCCAACGCAGAGTGGCACTTTGGCGCTATGGGCTGGGCTTACCTTCCCGATCCCTGTCCGGAGGCAGTCAGTCCTGCAACTTCCCTGGCCTCCCAGCATCTCCCAGCAGCCGGTGTGGGGTGAACGTGCTGCCCAGCAGCCAGAAGCGATTTCACAGCCCCTCAATCCTCCAGTGACAGCCCCCAAGATGATGTCCTGCCACCAGCACACCTGCAAACTCCATCTCTTGCTTTTGACCCAGAGGCAGTCCATGAAACCAGAGGACATCCCATGGGTGGGTATTTTATATCTTTGGAGCAAAATTTCTTGTGTTCTTCAGCTCTGAGCAACTAGTGAACTGAAAATATACAAACAAACAAATAATATACAAACAAATAAATAAATAACTATTAAAAATCTTAGCATGGCAAGCAAGCAAGCTTCTGTGACAAATTTATGGGATAAAGCAATATTGGCAGACGTCATTTGGGAATTAGTGTCTTAAAAAAAGGACCTCTTTCATAATGACTTGGTTCATAATTAGTTCCAAACTTCTGCATGACCACAGCTGCCAAGAAAGAACAATTGCTCATGTTTAATTTAGAGCTACTCATATGTTCTCCAGCTAAATTAAACCAAAGCCAAACTGGGGAATTTGGAAACCACTGAAAATAAGGGGAACTCTGGAGTGCTTAATGATTACTTCCTCATAAGACATGCCCAAGAGGAAGAGAGGTGCTTTTCAGTCATGGAGCTGCTCTCCTAAGCATGAGGAGGATCATGCTGTCCTTCCTCAGCTTACTGATGCACCTACTTCAGGTTGAGACAACTTGTAAGTAAGGGTTTTTCTCTCTTTTCCTGTGTGGGAAGTGGGAGGTGGGGGGTGAGAGGACAGGGCTTGTTATTGAATTTTTGGATGAGTCAAGAAATTTCTGTATCTTCTGCTGGGTTTCAAAACCCAGTCACTTTCAAATTAGTTTGTTATTTTATCTTTCCAGGTTGTCAAATGCAGATAAAATGAACGTGTTGCCCATTAGACTTTTTCATGGCTGTTATTGCCAGTTTCAGCTCAGCCAGTACAAGTCTTATATGATTCTGTGCTATGCCAGAGTAAAAGCTGCTGTCATCTGGGTTGCAAAACCCACAAAAATATTAGGATTTGAATGCTTCAGAGAGGTTGTTAACTGAATCTGTTATAAGTAATATTGCAGTTTGAAAAAAGATGATCTTGAAAACTGTCAGACAGCTTTTCCAGTGGTACAGACAGGAAAAGCAGTGTATTTCAGGTGATTGTTTATTAGGCAGGAGCTGGTAAACACAACTGTGCCAACAGTTAAAAGAGCTATAATCTCTTCAGGTTAAAGCTGAGATGTGGAGTAAAGAGAGAAAGAGCACTTGACTTTTAAGTATTGATGGGGCTGCTTACTGCAGGCTCTGTGAATAGATCTGAAGGGTTTGTTTCCTGGGATGTTCATGAGGCATCTTCCACAGCAGCAAACTCACTGAGGAGAATTATACCAACAAACAAACAAACAAACAAGCAAATAAAAAGAACAACAAAATAACAACAAACAAACTCAAACAGAAAAAAACTCACCTCCAAACTCTCAGACCACATAAAAGTATTCCTTTTGTAGTTCTAAATGTGCTTCTTCTGTAATTGCTTCATCTCATGACTTGGAAAGTTTTGAATGTGAGATCCAGGAGATTTAATTTCCCTGTGGTCATGAAACTAAATGGTCTGTAGCAATACCCACCGATTCCAATACAGAGGAGCATGTCTGTGACAAATGCATTATGTTATCATTCCTTCCTATTTGCAGCGCTTTTAGTTTTGGAAAACCAAGACCTGCAAGAATCGATTAAGCCGCAGAAGGTAGAGTTTCATTCGTTAAACTTCAACACCACTTTGCATTGGCAGCCTGGGTGGGCCAGAGAGGCGAGAGATGCGCTCTACTTTGTGCAGTATAAAGTGTAAGTACCGGGGCCTTCTACTGTGCTGGGCCTTATCCCTGCTGGGCACGTCAAAAGGACTTCTCAGGTGACAGGATGTTCTCATTCCCGGGGAACAGCCACGTCCTGCTTGGCTGCCAGCTCTCAGTTGTTTCTGCACTTATCAATTCCATAAGGTGCAGTCAAGCAGCATGAGGCAGGCAAGGAATAAGCACCTCTGTGCTGATGCTCTGCACCTTCATTGCACCAAGGATTTGAAGAAAAATGTAGTTTTCAGGGGATCTCTGAAGGTCATTGGGTCCAGCCACCTGCCTGAAGCAGGTCTAGGTAGGTCAAGTTCTTCTGTTTATTTTATTTCAGTGGCCTACCTTGCCCACGACACTGCCTCAGGATGCCTTGCATGGAAAGCTTGAGGCAACATTAGGGGCTGGTCCTCAGGGTCTGCTCCCATCCCAGGCACACTGGTGAGTGCCTGAAATCATTATTGCCCTTGGGAAACTGGCCGGTGAAATCTGGTATTCTGCCCATCATTGAACACCCTGGCTAAGCCAAAGCTTTAGTGCCTCTCCCATGGGGCAAGTAAGAAGTGGCTTCCTACAGGGCTGGTGACCCATGTCTGTGCTTTAGATTTCTTTCAGAAAAGATAGAAACCTGTAGCTCCCAAACGCCCATGATATCAGCCTTCCCTGTTTTCAAACTGAAGGCAGTTAATTTCCATGGCAGAACGCTTGTCAGTGCCACTGGAGTAAAACAGATGGCTAAGAATCTGCATGGACACAGGCAGTGATCCCTAAAGTTTACATCCTTCCTCTTTCTCCATAGGTATGGGCAGAGCACGTGGCAAAACAAAGACGACTGCTGGGGGATTCCCAGCCACGTCTGTGACCTAACACATGAGACCTCTGACATCCAGGAGCCTTACTATGGCAGGGTGAGAGCCACCTTGGCTGGTGTCTATTCCAGCTGGAGCCTCAGCTGCAGATTCACTCCCTGGCGAGAAAGTAAGTGCAGACATATGTGTCCCCCAGGAAGGAATTTGATCTTCTGTGGCAGGGAATGCATCATTTCTGCTCACAATTTGCAAACATGAGTGATCCTTTTCTAGCCACAAAGCTGTACCTAAAGAAGTGAGTCAATAGCTCTCAGGTGAAGTGTTATGCCAAAGTAATTCTCCACACACTTGAAAGCCAAGCGATTATGGCTAAATAGCCATTTACCAGTAATTAGGAGATGAAAAGATCCCTTTAGTTCAACCTCTTCCTCTGGGCATGGAACTACACAAATTATTTTCAGGCATTTTTGGAGCTGCTGGATGGACAGGACTCAAGACAATAAAAAAGGAAGCATTCTTTGCTTTGGAGGAAAAGAGAGAACAGAGCTGCGTGGTGTGTGGCCACTGTTGTTCTCACATTTATGTGTTTTCCTGACTGCAGGAAAGGACATAGAAAGGACATGTGCAAAGCTTTTGGTTAGTACTGTGTCATAGGTTAGCATACTGTCATTATAGTGCCACAGTATGTTAGAAAGAGAGGACTGCCCAAACACTGAAGAGTAGCAGTGTACCTACCAGTAAGTTCACCATGAAACTCGTTTTCCCCCACTGGTCAATGCAAAATTGAATTGTCAGTGTGGGTCACTTCACAGCTTCGAAGTGCAAACTCCCTTGAGTCTCCTGCACAGATGAAACCACGAGCTTTGACATAAAGCAGTACCTTGCAGCAAAAGCAGAACATCTTGCCCTGTGCCACCTCCTCCTCCTGGAGGGATTCACGTGGCAGCTGCTGCCCTGTGTCCCCACATTTCTGGTGCTGCACACACATGTATGCAGGCACTAGCTTGAATCCTTAGCTGCGTTTTACCAAGCTGATTGCAAAATATTTGAAAGTGATGATGGAAACTGCATTCTTGGCATAGCTGAAATGGTTCAAATGGATGTTTTGTGCAGTCCAAGCACACAGAAAAATATGAGGGAAAAAGATAATCAGGGCAATTTTGGAATTTCGCTTGACTGGTCAGCACTTAGCAACATGCAGCTCTAAGGGATTTCAAAAAGTTTGGCTCAAAGATAGATTTACAAACACAAGAAATGTCACCTGCAAAATAACAATAACCAATAAACACCAAAAAGTAAGAATTTATGAAGTGTCACTTGAAGAGTAAATACAGCATAATATATTGTTGGTAATGTGATCATTTGTTGAATGGATTCAAATTGCATCTATGAAATATTATTAATAAACTATAACTGTGTTTATAGCTTTGTTTTTTTCCCACAGCTATGATAGGACCTCCAATGGTAACTGTGATTCATAGCAACAAATCCATAACAGTAAAGCTCCAAGCTCCACATTCCCCTTATAAAAGGAAGAGAGGCAGCAAAATAACAATGACAAATTATTATGATCTGCTGTATCAAGTCTTCATAATTAACAACTTGCTAGATGAGGTAAGAGCATATTTGGATATGAACCCTTTACCATTGAAAAGCCAGGAAAGTATGGGCACACCATACTTTTTACTGTTGAAACAGTCTTCTGGGATTGTGAGAGCAGTGATGACTGTGCAAGTGTTTGAAAACAAAGCAGGCTTATTTTTCAGGAATTGAGTTTGATTGAATTGGGTTGTAATTCCTCCCTGTATTATTTTCCATCAACTTAATACTTCATAATCTATGACCTAGATTAAAAAATAGGGACAGGAGAGGAACGGGGGGGAGGAGGGGGAGATTTTCTTAAAAAAGCATAGGTAAGTTTTTAATGCTGTTGAGTTTGTGTAAGTCCATGTACTGTTCTGCATCCTCTGTTCTCATCAAACTTGACTCACAGACACACTTGCTAGGGAAATGTGCTTGACTGGCTTTTTTCTCTCCACTCTGTGTGAAGCAACACAGAGTCCTGGTGTATGAAGGGAAAGACAAGGTTATTAAAATACAAGACTTGAGGCCTGGAGTCAGCTACTGCATCGTGGCTAAAACGTACGTGCCGATGCTGGACCGCAGCAGTGCCTACAGCAGCAGGCAATGTACCATGCTGCAGTGACAGGGCTGGCACCTCTGAGACAGGTAAGTCACTGGCTGAAACTGGACATGACTCTGGAAGTCAAGATCTATCCCCTCACTAAAGGCAGATACTCTCCAAAAGCAGAGAAAAAAGTGTGTCATAGAAACTGCTGTCCCACGTGACAATATTAGCTGGAATTCTTACATAATCTCAGATGCACATCAGGTAAGAATGATAAGGCCAAGATGATTAGAGGAATAGGATAGACACTTATTTGAATGCTGGCACTATCCTCAGAAATATCTGCTTTTTCCCTTTCTTTAAACAGTTATGCATAGTATAGTTAAATAGTTACACACGGTATGGCTTTCATAATTTTTTCTGTCAAGTAATAATTAATTAGAAAAATGAGTGACCTCCAACTTTATTAAACATGCAGTTCTCCTGAAAGCTCTGCCAGCCCGTTCTGCTCAGGAATTGATCTGATGGATTACTTAAAATGAGCCTGTCTCCTTTTCATGGCCACTCTTCGGTGTAGTGTGTTTAAAAATAAATCAATTATCAAATGTCATGAGTTCCCATGGGCCAAAAGGCAAGAATTATCTGCACTGGCTGGTCTGAAAAATCTGGTTTTTAATTACCTCAGTCACTAGAGTGTTGTCACCTATCATGTGCCCAGCCAAAAGATTTGCTATCAATCAATCCTGCCTTGCAGGTGCAAAGGCACGGAGTGTTCAAAGATCTAACCCAAACTTGACTTTGTTGGAATTGGCCTTAGCAAGCTGAGATTTGGGGTAACAGAGGAAAACTGGAAAAGTGTCAGAGTTTGAACCTGGGCTTCTGTTCGTGGTTCTCTGCCCTAAAACTATAAAAGTTTTCCTTTCTTCTGCTTCATAATATGATGCATAACATTGATGTCTCTTGAGTCTTGGTCAGTGGGTTTAGGCTAAGGAGGGAGTCACTTTCTAGGGGAATTTCCTGCATTTTTTCTTGCTTTGCCTGTACTGTAAAGAGCTGGAAATTCAGGTTAGAGCTGGACTTCCAAACAACCTGCAGAGGGACAGGACAGATGCAGGTGAATGGCATGTGTTGAATGTCAGTTCAGTTTAATACCACCCAGCTTAAATGCACACACCAGCAGCAATTCTCTTTCTCTTCCCCATTGCAGGGATAATGGCAGAAGATGCCTTCCATCACAGGTCCAGCTGTTAATCAACATCTGCTGTCTGTGTCTGGAATACATACTTGGATGTATTGATTTAACCTCTGCTGCATTAAATTATTTGATTCATCACAATCATTTAATGCTACATGAAGGTCAAGGATTCTTTGTATGTCCCGTATTACAATTTATGATGGTACATATTTGCATTTTCAAAGGAAAGAGTCTTGTAATATAAAAATAAAACCATGAAAAAAAGTCTTTGTGGAAATATCCTTAAGATTGCTTCTAGGGGTTTTGTATTTTAAGTCTTGGAATTAAAATACAATCTATAAAATAGAGTTTCAAATATTTTATATTTTCTACAATGATTAAAACAGAAAATGGAAAAAGTGTCCTTTCTTTAAAATAAGAAATGTACAGTACAGGAGTATTTCCATGCTCACAGTGTCTTCATAGTACCCTCAACATAATATTTCTGACAGTCAAATTTCTGACATTCAAACCAGGAATGCATGTAAACTAAAACAGGAAAGATCCTCTCTTCCATTCAGTGAAAGACAGTTAAAGGAAAGAGATCCTCAGCAAGTTTGCTGAGGAAACAAAACTGTGGGGAGTGGCTGATAAACCAGAGGGCTGTGCTGTCATTCACTGAGACCTTGATAGGCTGGAAAATTGGGTGGAGAGAAACTTAATGAGGTTCAACAAGGGCAAGTGTAGGGTTCTGCACCTGGGGAGGAATAACCCCATGTACCAGCATAGGCATGCATCTGACCTCCCACAGAGCAGCTCTCCAGAAAAGGACCTGGGAGTCTTGGTGGATGGCCAGTTGATCATGAGCTGGCAGTGCCCTTGTGGCCAGGAAGGCCAATGGTATCCTGGGGTGCATCAGGATACCATTATTACATTTTAACTTTTATTTTATTATTAGGTTTTAGCATTTATATGTTTCAGATTCTGTACTGCTCAGTGTGTATCTCTGAAAGTTTCTTGTAGCCTGTTAATTTCTGCTCTCATGCTAGGTAGACATAACAAAGCCTCTCTGGGCCTGCTTTCTAAGGACACCAAGACTGTCCTAGGCCAAAAAGTATAAACCAAAGAGCCTCTAAAGGGGGGGGGAAGCTGAGGGCAAAACTGAAGCTTTAATTGGAGAATTAACCCTGCTATGCAAATGAACCAAGCCTGTAAAAGTGTAAAAAACTTGTGACCTGTCGTCCATCTTGGGGTCCATCTTGGCAACAGCCTCTGGCTTCCCAGGGGGTACCTTTGAAGGCCTTTCAAATAAATACCTACTTTTATTCCCTTACTCCTGTCTAGTCTCTGTTTCTAGAAGGCCTCTTAAGGCATCATGGCCAGCAGGTAAAGGGGGGTGGTCCTGACCCTTTACTCACCCCTAGTGAGACCACATCTAGAGTGCTGTGTCCACTTCTGGCTCCTCAGTACAAGAAAGACAAGATGTGACTGGAGAGGGTCCAGTGGGGAGCCATAAAGATGATGAGGGTTCTGGAGCATCTCTCTTACAAGGAGCATCTGAGGGAGTTGAGCCTGCTTAGTCTAGAGAAGACAAGACAGAGGGGATGTCACTAATGCATATAAATATCTCAAAGGTGGGTGCCAAGAGGATGGTGCCAGACTGTTTTCAGTGGTGCCCAGTGACAGGATGAGGAGAAAAGGCCATAGGCTAAAACACAAGAACTTGCACCTCGACACGAGGGAGAGTTTCCTTACACTGAGGGCAGCAGAACACTGGAAGAGGCTGCCCAGGGAGGTCATGGAGTTTTTCTTTCTGGAGACATTCAAACCCCACCTGGATGCATTCCTGTGTCACCTCTAGGTAACCCTGCCTGGGCAGGGGGGAATGGACTGGATAATTTCCAGAGGTCCCTTTCAGCCCTAAGAATTCTGTGATTCTGTGACCACTATTTCAGCCATTTCACAGTAAATGGTGGCTGAGTGCTGACCATCACCTGTGATTTCTAATGATTTTAGTCCTTCATCTTACAAGGGAAAAAATTGCTTGGGCAAGGTCTGGGTAGTGACTTACTAAGCCATGCCAGGAGGGAGAAGTGAAATAGCTTTTCCACATCTGCAAGGTCTGTAATTAATGAGAATCTTAGTGCTTAACTATGTTGTGTTATTGCAGATTAAATGAGATGAGGTGAGAGTGGCCCAGACACAAAAGGGCAAAGCAAGCCCTGGGAAAAATGGAGATCCCAGCTACATAATCACTATCCACTGTTCCCTTAATTCACGTACACAAAGGTGGATCAATTCAGTGTGAGTAACAGACCTTGAGTTCTCTTAATCCACATCCAAAGCATTTTTCATGGTCTATCACTAGCACCTCTCCTGGAGGCATCAGAGCTGAGAGCTGCATCAAGATGCTGGCAGTAGGCATTTGAGAAGAGGTTGTGTTTAAGGAAGTCAATGCTGGTCACTCTTGCCTATAACAAAATGAAAGAGGTCATTACATAACAAATATTTCCACCACCTGATTCTATTACATGATATATTTGAACAACTAGGTTTGCAGACAACATCCAGCTGTATCCACATACCTAGTCCATAAAACCAGGTTTCTTTCACTACTTTTTGCTCCTTTCCCAATTCTTCCAGTTGCTTTGACCACTCATATCCCACAGTTTCTTTATTTGGGTAAGATTTTTTTTGAGAAGCAAGCCTTTAAATCTCTGTGCAGTATCTAGTGCCCAGACGAGTGTGAGATCCTGCACATCTTGCACTGGCCAGAAAAACTATCCCGGCAAACTATTAAGAAATAGTCTATCTTACATTTTAGCAGTGGTGACTTCATCCACTTGTGGGTTATCACAGCCTGAAAACAGTATCTGTAGTAATTGAAGTGCTTTCTCAGATTCACTTATTTCCTTAGCACAGCTTGTGTTGCCATTGCTGTGCAAGATAAAGCTTTATCAGAGAACAAACTGACAATTTCAGATACTGTATCTATGTCAGACGCAGAGGGTAAAAATGTTTTATAGAAAACATAAAAATAAAAAAGGAGAGAGAAAAAAGAAGAGGCAGAGCCATAAGAGTACCTGAAGCATTCAGATCTAGCTGGAAATATAGCAGCTGCCATGCTACAGGTCTATGAAGACATTAAAAATCTGAAAGATTTTTATTTGATAAAATTATGAAAAATGCACATGTATGCTGCAAAAAACCATAAAAGATCTGAAGAAGTCTTGCACAGTTGTGTGCTAAGTTGTGTGCTAACCAGATTTCACTTCCTCAGCAACAACACAGGCTTACAGAAAGCAGTGCAAGAGTTGCAGGAACCCACTTCCATTCTGACAGTGATTTATTATTGCCAACCCCATGATGTTCTGCAAAAGCAAATTTTCCCTTTCCATTTGAAATGCAAATTTTCTTTCAGTGCTGTTCTGACATGTAATTTTACTGAGGAAGGGTTTGGTAGAATGACTAGTGCTGTATTTTTTTCTCCCCAAAGGCTGAGTGGTCTGAACTCACAGCTTCTGTATAGACTTGGTAATGCTGTAACTTTAAAAAACATCTTATTGTGCCTTAGACTGCATGCTGCAATGCTGTTTACAACTCTGCGAGGGTGGAATGGAGAAAGAGTTCTCTCAACTACAGCTGGGACTTTCCTGCTGGCAAGTCAGTTTGGAAATACCTGGAAAAGTGAGTTCTAGCCCTCCTTTCTCTTTCTCCTCGTGGGAACAAGCAAACCATCTGCTGTGGGTCCACATCTCCAGAACTGCCCAGGCTGGCACACAGCTCCACAGTGGGTTGTGCACATGCACACCATTCAGTTCAGGATGCTTTCACACTGTTGGCTTGGCTCCTTCTGGCAAAAAGTTTGCAAGACACTGCTGAAAACACTTGTCTTGTTTTTTTAGTCACTTACACAGCAGGCATTTTCTAACCAAGTGCCAAGTGCCAGCTTCTGTTTCAGGAAAGAGAAATGCTGACTTCTAGGGCTATGGCACTGGGAGAGAAAGATCAAGCAGTGTAACAAGAGCAGGACTTGTGAGACCTATTCTGTGAACTCTCACCTGCCACGTTGCTGAGGGATGTCTGCAGTCACAGGCACAGCCTGTCACAATGGCCTCCTCTGGCTGAGCCTCTCTGTCATGGCTGAGGGTCCTGCCAATGAGAAATTGATATTATTTCTTTTACAGTTTGCAGTTGGGGATTTTGTCATGAAGTGGAACCCATCCCAAAAGGGCCTAACCTTCTTTCTTTCTTTTGTTTGAACATAACTTATCTGCCAGATAGAATAAGAGCTTATCTCCTACTATAAATGGATTTAACTTCTCATTCTGCTGGCACTCAGAAGAGCAATATTCAGCTACCAGAAATTCAAGAACAGGCCTCCAGAAAAGCTGATAGAGCAACAGCAATGAACCAGATGCTCCAGCCTTATAAATTAGGAGAAGATTATGCATAGCCAGCTGTACCATATAAATGCCCAGTTTTATAGGATGCCATGGTCCTTGGTGTTTATCATATGGTGCAGCATCTGGCCAGTCCTGTTCATACCTCCCATATATCTGCTTTAATCAGATGTGGACTTGGGGTTTATTTACTTGCATGGCTTGATCTCAGCTAAGAACCACTTTGCGGCCCAGGGTGGGGTTCTGTTGTGAAATAACATTGGCTTTTGCCGCAGATCTGTTAGACATTATCAAGTATTCCAGACTGCAGGGAATTAATCATAAATAGGTGGGGTTTTCCATAGACTTCAATGTTTGCTACAAAGATCAAAGATACTAATCTGTAAAACTCGTCTTAAAAAATAAAAGGAGAAATCTCAAACTCCTGAGTATTAGTTTGCCACAAAGGACACAAGACACAAAACAAGGGTGCTTTCTGCAGAGAAGGGGAGGGAAAGAACTGACACTGGTGTTCATGATCAGGAAAGTTATAGTCTCCGTTGCAACTTGTTTTCAGAATCTTTTGTAAAAGGTGCCCCAGGAAAGAAAAAAACCTTTTAAATGTAATTCCTCAAATTATGAAGTCACTGGTTGTTTTATTGTGTTACATGTTTACTCCACTGAAAACCCAGTTAAAGAAGTGATTGCTACCAGAATTTTGGCTTGAGATGGGGAAAAATGGGAAGTTTGAGACCCAATGCTTACAAGGAAAGGAATACCTGAAAAAGCTCAATGATCTGAGGTAAATACTGAAAACAGTTTTAAATGTTTAAATATTTTGCTCTTTTCTATGGCAGTGGGGCTCTGCTGCTGAGTTGCCTACGTATCATTACTAATGACAAAATGCAGCCCAGGAGTATCACACTGAGGACTAGACTCTTCAGAAATGTCCTTTTAAACTCAAGAACCGGATGGCAATGAAGAGTCATTGTGCTAATTGTTATACCCACAAAAGAGCATCATAAAATTGTTATTAACTTAATTTAGTTATTCCAGGTAATGTGCTCCTAATACTTTTTTTTCTTTTTTTGGGTATAAGAAATCACAAATCATCCCAATTCCCAAGAAACAGCTATAAACTCTTGTTTTTCATTTTTTACAAGAGGAGTATTCTTTTAACATTGCTTTTTTATGTGACGCTGGATTTGTTTAATAGCTGACAAGTACATGATTGTTACAGGGCTAAGGTTTTATTTCTAGGCTAACTTGTCAATATAAATTCTAACATTTGGAAGAAAAAAACTCCTAAAAGGTATCAGCAAAAAGACAAACAATAACATTGTCTTTGTTAAATCAAACTTAAACATTTCCAGAGGGTCTGTGAAATCATGCTCTGAGTGGAATAAGACTCAGAGACACAAACCTGGAGAAGAAACTGCTGGAAAAAAAAAAGAAAAGGAAAGAAGACAAAGTGCACACAGACAGGGGCTGGGAAGCAGAGAACATGCAGCATTAGAGCAGAAATGTGTATTTCAACAAGTGTAGAAAATAGGAGCAAAGTAATTTGACGTACAACACAGACATTAAGCAGTTTCTGCCTTGGAAAAGGAGACCCATATTCCTATGCAGCAAAAGTATTTATTATGTGTCCATAGTCAAGAAGAAGATATACCTGTAAGGACACAACATAGATGTATTCTGACCAGAGACAACTTCAGCTATTTCAAAAGCAACCTTAGAGGGAGAAGAGACATTACAGAGACGATTTCTAAAGCCAGAGAGAGAAACTCATACGTGATTAGCAGATACAGTGAGGGATCTGCATGAGACCCTCACGTCCTGAGGGTGGCAGCTGAAGCCATGCACACAGCATCTATGCCTGGGTGACTGAAGCTCTACCCCAGTCACTGAAATACTACTGTAATGTACTAATGGGATATTTACCAGATACAAACTGGACCCTGGAGTCATGTGTATTTGATTTGTAGGCTTACATTAACAAATCCGAAGAGAAAACCTGGTTATGGGGATGA
Source organism: Aphelocoma coerulescens (assembly GCF_041296385.1). NCBI lineage: Eukaryota > Metazoa > Chordata > Aves > Passeriformes > Corvidae > Aphelocoma > Aphelocoma coerulescens. Next base: position 60,045,075 of record NC_091016.1, on the reverse strand, counting down.
AATGCAGATCAGATCATGTTGATGTGTACACTGGAGTTACAGGGTGCCTTGGGCACAATAGCCTTTCTAGTGCCAAGGACCTTCTCTTTGCCTTTGAGTGATTACTTTTATATTTGAATGATCACTTTTAAATTTGAACGATCTTGTGGAAAATGGAGTAGGATGAGTGAAACTCTGGAAGATTAATGTGAAGAGACTTCAGAAATTGACTGAGATCCCAGTTTGGTACTTCTTTTTATCACATTCATTCTGAATACTTTCTTGAAGCTGGTTCTCTCCTCACTGAAATATTGCTTCACTCTCAAAAATAACATGAAAATGTAAGCTGAAAGTACAGAAGCTTACTAAATAAATAGTAAAATCCTCTCAGGTGCACAAGAAGTATCATTATGCCATCCCTGATCACACAAGGACATTATTTCTTGCCAATTTGCTCCTCACTGGTGGTTGCCACAGAAAGACAGACTTCCAGAAATAACAGGAGACACAATGATATAAAGTACAATGTATTTTGAGTGCTTAAGATTTTGAAACACAACAGGCTGGGATCAAGCACAAGCAATGGGAAGAGCTGAGTAGGACATGCCCAGAACTAGGAAATCCAGCTGGGAGACACAGTGAGATCATTTATTCTGTATGTTCCAGTCATACACCTCCTTGCTCTTCAAGCTGTGCTATGACCTCAAAAAAGAACCAGAGCCACAAACAAGCAAGAGCTACTGCAGCTGTGTGATCCTCTCAGTGTGTGCAAACAGAGTATCTGTGATGCCTTGGAGAAAAGCTGGCCAAAATGGCTTGTGCTGGGAAAAGGTACTTTCCCTAATTTTTATACCTGCTGTATATTAAAGACAGCTGAAAGCACCAACTCAAATTACCATTGGTCCTCTAAAGGAACATTATGTTGTTCATATTTTTACCATGACTGACTATTACAACAAAAAAGATTCTGCTACTTCCAGATGAAGTAGGAAAAGTAACATTTCAGAGTGAGGCCATCAACCTGACCAAACAGAAGAGCCATGCATTGGTGTAACCAACACCTGGCAACCTGTGGCAAGAAACACGACCTCTCAAGGTCCAAGGATAGCCAGTCATGTTATGGGGTAAGGTGGGAAGATAAGCCAAACAGGGGAGGGCAAACTGAACAGCCCAGAAGCTTCAGCTGATTTTCCACAAGCCTCTGCAATGCATGTGGGTAGTATCAACGAAAACACACCCAGAGAAATATTTCTAATGAAAAACTGGAATTTTGCTGCAAGGAAAAAATACGACTAATTAAAATACCATTCATAACATTCTGGTTTTTGAGTGAAAAAACAAAATAAGATTCTCTTCTCTGTAGGAAAAAAAAAAACCCTGTGTCCTTAATTTTCCAGTCTGTGAGATTTCCAATGACATGTCTAAATTTCCTGGAGTAGGACAGGAATGGAAATTGTCCTAGACAATTGTCCTGATCAATCTTTATCTAACACATCCAGTCAGAGCTCACACTGCAATCAGTGACCTTTGGGAATGCTTTTCGTGAGGTTCTATTTCTCTGAAAGCAGTATAATTCAATATATAATATTCAATGCTCCTGCCAGGAATACAGCATACACATAATCTGAGGCAGGAGGTAAAAAGAGGACATTGCTCTACACACTCATCAGTCTTACTTCAGGCATTGAGGTTCTTCCAGCCACCCTCAGCTTCTTGTTAATGACAGCCCTGTGATTTCACCAACAGAGACTGACAGGTCAGCATTACATTGACAAGAGAACAAAGAGTCTCCCCTGCCTTGGGTCAGGCCCCTTCCCTGCTCCAGGGGCTCTGCTCCTGCTCCCATTGTGCAAGTTTCACAAGTTACACTTCACAACACCTTGTTTCCTTGTTGTGCTGGCTAGAAAAGAAAAAACAACACCCAAGAAACTTCTGCTGTGTAATCATGAGGGTCCAAACAGCTTACTAAAGTTTACATGCAGCAAACTGAGTATTAACTCCCACCCTGCACTTCATTTCAGCTGGGAACAGTGCAGAACAGAGACATGGGTGTACCTCCATGAACAGTCAAGATTAAAAACATCTGTTTAATGCTTACGATCCAAACACCAGTGCTAGTACTTCTAATGATTTTCAAGACTTGAGCAAGCTGAAGACTGAAACGTCACAACCAGCAGGCCAAAAGAGGAGACTGGAAGACATTACACCCACATTATGCAGGCACAACAGAACAGAGAAAATAGCTGCTTATATTATTGAGCATACGGTATTAATGTAATATTTCTTAAGTAGAAGCAAGTTTTGAGGCACTTATCTAGAGCTTTGCAGATTATGTCCCTTCCAGCCTAAAAGCATTTCAGTTAACTGGAAAACAGCATGGATAAAATCAAGAAGAGAAAGACAGTCAGTCCAGTGGGTTCAAGTCCTAGGGCATCCTTGGGATATGGAGAAGACAGAATTCTCAAAAACTATTTTCAGTTTCTTAGTGGCAAAGCAGGAGAAAAGAGCAAGAGGTTCACTCTTCCCTCTTGGCCATTTTGCATTTTCTGTTGTGGCTCAGGAGGCTGTGTATTTAACCCTCACAAGCAATTTACTCATGGTTTTAGGCAAGGAATGAGCAGGTACTGGTGAGTGGACATAATGGATGTGGATGACCTCAAGTCTGGGGTGGTATCACAATTATTTGGAGAGGCTGTGAAGCAGAAGTAGGGACAGACTCTCTGCTTGCTATGGGCTGTGCCAAAATCAGAGCCAGCTTTCACAGTCCAAAGGCTAACTTCACACAATGATACAGGTCATCTGTTCACTTGCTTAGGGACAGCATTTTAGCCAGAGTCCACATAAAAACACCAGATGTGAATGTTTCACTACCAGAGAAGAGTCAGAATTACATTGTAAAGAAAATCCCAATTTAAATACTACAATTACAAGTCAAAAAAAAAAAAAAAATCAAACCACAGTCATAAGGTATAATTTCATTTCTCATTGATAAGTGTGCCTAGCTTGGCAGGAGCCAGTCCTGGAAAAGTACGTTTCAGAACTGAGCCTTTAATGAAGGCATGAACACTCCTTTTTAAAAGAAAAGTACAAAAAGGAGGGATTTATTCCTGAAACAAATCTGTATTACTTTTCTCAGAAGAGGTACATTTCTACTCAGTGCACGCAGTTACTACTTCACAGATTGGAAAACAAATTAAAGCTGAAAAGAACGACAGCTAAATCCCAAATCCCAAGGCAATGTTTCCTAAATAAACCAAAGAACTATAAAACGAAGTGTGGCTGAACCATATATGGGATTATACTGACATGTTGTGGCAAGATGGAAGTAATGCAGTGCCTTAATCACATCTGTGACCATAAGCTACTCTGCTATGCTCTTTCCTCTGCTTGAGGAGCAGAGAGAAGTCAGGGATCCTCAGTCCCAAACGGAGGACAGGGACAAAGAAACTGAGAAAATATATGAGCAAGATGTTATCACTGGATCCTTCCAGTATTTCCAACCATGGTATGTGGAACAGTGAAGTCATTTCCACATCTTAGCTTGGAGAGATGCAGAGCAGATTGCTTCCCTGTCTGAATCAAAAGTTGGAAACCCTCATCCCATGCAGCTGCAGATGTGCATTTGGAGGGCTCCAACCTATGAGCCAGTCGGAAAGCTCTCTGTTTTCAAAAAAAAAATATCCCCAAATGATTCAGTTGAATAATCTTTCCCGTATCATCGATACATTGGGAAAAAAAGTTCAGGGACAAGCTGTGTTCTGAGACATACATTTTCAGAGGAAAATGGCCATGCAGACAAAATAATTAACAGACCTATGGCAGTGAATAAGCTCCTGAAGCATGGAGGCTTTATAATAAGCCTTTCCATCTATGAATTCACAAGAATCAGTCTCAGTGCCAGAGAGCTACAACTCTTCCTAACCAGTGAATAGTTGTGGTAGGGAGGTAAAGGGTGACATGAACCAAGGCTGACCACCCATGCCTCCACCATGTCATCAGCTGCACAAGCTGGAAGACTTCTGCATTGTTACTTGGTGTGCTTTCTTTCTGGGCAATGAGAAATGTTTGAAACATGGAGCATCTTTGTTGGACCATGAAGACCACAGTCATTTAAACAGCAAGGCAGCTAGAAGAGCTCATCTTTCCTAGGTAAGAAAAAACACAGTCCTGTGAGGAACACATTATTCAAAAATATTGACTTCAGTGGGAGTTAATCATCTAAATACCCCTATTTTCAGAGTGCCTTAAATACTTTCATGTATTTATCTTTGTAGTATCCATGTGAAATACAGAAGGGCATTAATCAGTTTGTAAAGATTTACAGGCAGCCAATCCCCTTTGAACTGACTGCTAAGATTACACAGAAAGTTTGTGGGCAATGCAGGGAACTGGATTTTATTTTCTAAGATTTTAGGACCTCAAATACTAGACTGCTGTGATACTGCCTATCACACAAAAATAATCATCAATGTGATTTGGCATGAATGCCAAATTTGAACAGAAGTCTTCCTTTGCAATAAAGATAATGGCAGAGTTTATATCACAGTCAACAGGTTCAGTGGTTAAAGGTCAGCCAGGACCCTAAGTGCCAAGTTATTTTAAGGGGAAATATCCATTCTGGCAAGCTGTGTTTCAAAAAATGCAGGAAGTTACAGAACAGCTGGCTCAGCAACAGAAAGGACACTCCCTTCTCTGATTCAGCCCTAGAATGACTAAAGACTATTCCTTCTTTTTTGCTACTTGGAAAAAAACACCAAAATTAACTCAGTTGGTTAGAACATGGTGCTAATAATACCAACGTTGTGGGTTTGATCCCAGTATGGGCCATTCGCTTGAGAGTTAGACTTGATGATTCTTGTGGATCCCTTCCAACACAGAATATTCTGCTATTCTATTCTATTCTACTGGAAAAAAAAGCAGCATTTTTGTGCAAAAGCACTTTCACTTTCTTCCCCAAGAAAGTGTGCTCTGTGTTTCAGCGGAAAACATTGACTCATTTACTTCTCAGGCCAACAAAAATGTAGACACTCAGCCTACGGCTTGAGATGTGCTAACCACTGCTATGTCTTGACTTTTTAACCTCAGTTGCCATGTAAAAACAGATTCCTATTAATGACACTATTATGTACTGTTGGGGCCCTCCCCCCTGCCATGTGGTCCTGTGGGAGAAGGGCCCCGGGGTATAGGCAGGGCCTATGGGGTTTCCCTACTCCCTGGTCAACCTTATTCCCCACTGGTTGTTTTGTGTTCCCCTGCCCGGGAAGGACCCTCTGGTCCCGTGATTGTTCAGTTCTTGGCCAAGTCGCCAACCAGGCAGCTGGAAAAATAAACATCTCTGAAAATATCTACCAAGAATTGGTCCATATATTTCTTTTCCACGGGCCTCGTTGTCTGATACACGTGTTGCAAGAATCCCCACTGCAACAATGTATGAAGGGAATTGAAAGAAGCAGCAGCACTTTTGACTGTGCTGAACTTTATGTTGAGGTGAAATTAGTTTTGTTGTTCCCTGCTACCTTGCACAGTACTTGGCTCCTCAGGCACAGAGAAGTAAACAACTAAAAAAGAGCTGTGACTCCTGTAAAGAACCTGCAGTCCACAGAAAATGCACAGGCAATGCCTGTCGTGCCTACTGAGGAAATGTTTTCTGGAAGTGAACTATGTGCGGTATTATTATCTGTAGTATAAAGGATATCTATAGTAAAAGGAATAATTTTTCTGTGGCTGCTGGAAACTCACAATGTTGTTTCACATCCTTGCCACTGTCTTGTGTATAATTCTCCTCTCTGTCCTGACATAAATGTTAGTTATCAGAATAAATGCAGATACAAATACCAAATGGCTTGACATTTACTCACAAGAAAAATAAAAAGCATTATCTGCAAAACACTCAAAGTGCACCAGCAGTGAGAGGGTTTAAATTAGTATTTCTTTATTATACTTACAACTTCCTTGGTCAGAGACAAGAAAGTTGAAAAAAGCTACTTCACAACCCAGTGCTTCTGGTGCTCACATAGCATTGTGTTTCCTTGCACTGGTAAATTTTTTGCATTTTATGTTACTGTAGAGACCAGAGAAAGTGACTCCAGCCAACATGCTGGTTACCACGGCCCAATTTCACCTTCTCACTCTGCACAGGCCACTGCCTACATCCCAGAGGTGTGCGCTGAACCACTGCATAAGTGGGCTGCTCCTGTCTGGGTGGAGCCCAGCAGAGCCTGCGGCAGCCCCTGGCACACACTGCAGTGCCAGCAGCCCGATTTTGGTGACACCCATCTTTACCTCCCAAGGAGCTGCACAGCTGTCAGCAGTGCAGAGTCTCCTCTCAGACTGTGCTAAAGGCTGTACAGGAACAGTAGCATCCCTCCAGCATCCATGGACTCCTCATCCTGAAAACAACAGGGAAGGCCCTGCCCTGCCACCTTTCCCTTTCAGTAACCTGATGCATAGACAGCTTCTGACTCCCTCCAGGCTCTCCAGCATGGCCGGAAGGCAAAGGCAAGGCATGAAAGCAGCAGTCAGGGTGTGCCAACAGTGCAGATTATAACCAGAGAGGCAAGACATAGAAAATTCCACTGTGGGATTATGGTAATAAGAAAGACTTCTCTCCAGCAATTCAGGCACTTCACCAAAGATTGTGCACTGTGCTAAGCACCACGCCTAGAAACTAAGTACTACAATACCGAATGCTGCAATGCTGAATGTTGCAGGGCATGAATCCCATTTGTCTCCCTACCCCGTGGAGCCCTGTCAGAAGTGCAGAACTTTGCAGCCATGTGGTGACCAACAACCCTCTGCTGGAAGCAGACAGGAAGAGAAAACAGACCACATCAGAGCATCTTGTGAGTTGCCAAAAGAATACATGTGCTATCTTGAAAAATTTATCATTTGAATGCTTGAAAATGGCAACTTGCTTTGAAAATTCTATCAGCATTTCAAATTTGGCCCTTAGGTACAGTATCCATGATCTTTCCAGAGAAACCTGAAGAGGCAAAAAGCCTTGCTTTCCTCTTGAACTTCTGCTTCTCCTCAGAGGTGAAGTCATGGAGTGACAATGTGACAGTCCTCTGGATTCTTGACACTCACACCTTGACCATGCAAGGAAGTTTCTGTGGGTGAGCTATGAACTTTAGACCTGATGAAGTTTTCCCAGACAGCTAGCTCTACACTCTGATTTTTTTTCACTTTTGTTTATAGGACAAGCTTCGCTCCCGACTCCTTCCCTGATCTTCTAAAATCAGCAAAGCACAAAACAAATGTAGAAGTTGAAAATCGGATTTCCTGAGGGTGAAGCCTGTTACACTATGAGCACACATGCCAGTGACAGAAGAGAACTGGTAGAAATTCAGATGTTTGTTATGCTTGCTGCTATTTAAACAATTTGGTTTTACACTGTTAATAAAACTAATAAAAACTTCTGCACAGCAGCAAAACCAGACCAGTAAGGACATGACTTGAGCAGAGTACAGAAATAGAAGGTTTCTTGAGGTGAGATTAGTCAGGCAATGGGCAAGTGGCAGCATACCTGCTCAGGGATGACAGCAAAGCCCAGGGGACCATATAAAGGCAATAATAGTAAAACACCTGGTGGGCAGGGTAAAGCATGAATAGCCAATTCTTAAAAGAGAAATCTCTACCTAATATATGCTCAGAGGTTTTACACAGAATTTTGTGAACACACACAATTCAGGCAGCCAAGCAGCTGGCTATATACTCGATCATCTCTGAAGTAGGTAGCCTCAGCAGTCAGACTCCAGCTTTGATCCAGCTTTGTAAATTCCCCACTTTCCCATGTGATTTGCCAGAAAGAGGTGTTACTATGACTGGAAACAAGTTTATGCCTGATCTCTGTTCCCTTTAAAGTCAGACTGTTGCTCTGACTTCTTGTGCTACTGCTGCTTGTCAGTAACACGCTGTAAGAGATGAGGAAGTACAAAATATCACAATTAGATTTCCATGGCACTGTTAACGTGAGGTGTAAGTCAGCTCAAACTGGCACACTTGCTACCTTTACCATTATTTTAGAAAATATCACAGCATCAATTAAGCTGAAAACTTCTCAGATAATTTCCTACATTTTAGCACAGTACCAACAGTATAATGTAAGGGGACTGTAACTTCTCTCTGTAGGCAGATGGTAAGACAATACACAAAGCATTGTAATGACCAGTGTGGGGTGTTGTTAAGACATGAATTAAAGCTCCTGGACTGGAAAACCTTTTTTTTTTTTTAATAGATTTTATAGGTATGAACTACATTACGGACACATGCTTTCAGTGTGGGCTCATCAAAATCACCAGAAATTAAGAACATGCTTAGCTGGTACTTTTGAGGTTGATCTGATTATGTGTCACCCATCTAGTTTTGTCTACATCTAGTTATTCTCTCTCATGGAAAGCCCTGTCAAGGTGAATCCTCTGACATATGTTTTCAAGTGTTGCAACACATCCTGTGAGGTAATTTCAAATCAAACGGAATTGAAACGGCACCCTTGAGCAGCCTCTTTCAGGCCAAATATCCAACATGAGATTAGAAACTTTATTTATCTTCAACTTTGAATTCCAATTTTAATAGGACTCCATTGTAAACATACATCTGGGACAGGATGTAGTTGCCTAAATCAGGGAAGCAGGTACATCTTAGGTACTGAGAGTATCCTGCCTGGTCTTCAGCTGCCACTGCAAAAGAGATTTCAGGCCTCCCTGTAACACATAGGTCTCCCTATACCTGTCCTTGCAGGTGTCCTGGATACTCAAGGAAATGGTACCCTGAATATCTGATATGATCAGCTACCAGAGTGCTGTGTATTGATATCTGTCCTTTAGCTGGTGATGTATTTCCCTCCTGAAAGTTCTTGGATGAGGTGCAGCAAATCGCACACCCTCTTTCACATAAACTGAAAACTGCCATCATGATGAGTGCAGGTCCTGCATCAGTGTTTAGGTGCCCACTCCTAGGCTGACTTGAAGCTAGCTAATTTGGATGCTGTTAACAAGGCAGTATGCCCCCAAAAGCAAACCCCCTGACTACTGCAGCCCACACAGAGCTTCATATTCCCTCAGACACACTGCTATAGGCATCTCAGGTACCTCGGATACAGGTCTAGATGACACCACGAGATAGCATAACCCCAGCACAGTGAGTGCTTAGCTCTGGTTGTGCAGTGTGGTGAAAGCTATACATGTCACTGCCTATGTCCCTGAGGTCTGTGTAATTCACAGTGCTGTCCCACTGTGGCTGCAGTGCCACCCGGCCTCACAGCAACCCATTCTCATTACTCTGGTTGGGGAAATCTTTCCCCTTGCCTGCACAAACCACCCCTGCTATTGTATGGAGATTTTTGCTTCCTTGAAGCAGCCATGGTAGGCCAGTCTGGAAGCCAGGATACCAGACTTAAAAGGTTAATGATCTATCTATTATGCTAAATCCTGTGCAGCAGCACTAATTCTTCCTATTCAATCATCCTTTTCCCAAGAGCTTGGGACAATACGAGAGACATGGAAGGCTACTGATTTATTGCTGTCATGCAAAAGGTCAGACTAAGGAAGACCAGACACTAGAGTCTGTTGCCCTATAAACTTAGTATATGACAAGCTGTTTGTTAGCTTGTCTTCAAAACATCCTTTGACAAACAGCCACTATAAAAATAACACTTGGAGATTTTCAGTAACTTGCATTTCACTTTTCTGGTTTTTTTTCCAAAGGAAATGAGAAAATAGGTTCTATCACCTTCCAGCATCACATGTTCACTCTGAAATGGAAGCCAAGATACTCTGATTTACCATATGGGCTATTTACACATCACATCTCCATGAGGGATGAATTGATGAAAGTTATCACAGAAGATAACAAGACGGTAGCAAAGATTTCTGTTATTGAGTTAGAAACCCAGAGTATACAAAAATCAGTAATAAATATGTTTTCATTGAAATAAACTGGCATATCTCTCACTTTTAAGCTCCAAACTAGAGTTTAGGACTAGTGAGAACACAAACATCAGTCTACACCCACCAGTAGAAAAATGTGCTTATATATGGTATATTTTTGGATATAAAAACATTTATGTGTGTAATGTAGATATATATATATATATATATGTTGACGTATAAGATGATTTAATATATATGAGCATATATATTCTCTGCAAGCTGAGAGACACAAAAGAACCTAAGCCACAACTTCAGAGCTTCTCTTTGTAGGAGAGTTACCTTCTGACAGCAAGACAAATGAAATGGCAGCTGTGTTCATTCTCTAGCGCTCATGCTTGTTCAGTACTCTGATTAATGATGAGTGCTTTACTTAGCCTAATTTATCTCTCACAAGCCTTTATATGCTGCTCAGAGCCCAATGTAAACTTTATGCGCAGATGCACCCACACAATAAAATGATTCCATATTGAAAATTACTTTAGTTTAATCTCAAAGTGAGTCCCCAAGGACCTCATTGGTAGGGATGCAGTATCTTGATCTGCCTTGACTTTAAGCTCGGGTTCATGGGCCATCCATAAAAGTTGCAATATTGCAATAAAAAGGTGGAGTAGATATTAAAAGAAAACTGTGACATCCAGTTGCTACTTTGGTAAATTTTTTAGTTCATTTGAACATTTTGGAAAAAGAGGGAAAGGAGCAAGGGCACTGATAGAGGAAAAAGCCTTTTATATTGGAAGTCCATCCTGGGAAGATATATCTATCTAAGCAAGGTAAGAAACTCTAACCTTTACTCTAAGACTCCTTCTGACTGAGAAAATTATTCCATCCCAGAAAAAAGTATGAAGCATCCTGACATAAGCCTTCTAAAAAAAAAAAATGATGGAATCCTGCTGTGTCCTTATAATGATTTCTGACTACATTTCCACTATTATCTGAATAAATATTTTATGAGATGAAAGTATTTGATAAAATGGCATAATGTGGGATAATCAGAAGGAGTTTCAACACATCTTCGTGGACTGGTTTATTGCAACCTTTGCACCGAGAAAGAGCCAGGTCAGCGAACTCTATATGAGTACTAAACAGCTGCAGAAGCTTAGAAATAGCCTGTGGTGGTAGAGTGGGTAACAGGAAAAAAAACACTTTGTCACAGAGACAAATGAACATAGTAAGGCAGATGTGAACTCAACAACACTTACTGGCTTTCAGCAAATCCAGCAGAAATCAGGAATAACTCTCAAATTGACATGTAAACTCCTATGAGAAGGAAGCTTATTAGTCAAAAATTAAAGCATCTTCTATGTGGAAAGGCAAAAACGAAAAACAAATTAATGGATAGTTCTTCACATCCTAACAGCAAAGAAGAGAAGCCAACTTAGAACACATATCCATTCTCTACATTTAAGTAGTTCTTGCTTTTTCAGTGAGATGAATACTACCAGCTATTTGGCAGGCCACTGCTGAGACCTGCAAAGGGCTTGCACATCCTCATCGATTGGCTAATTGGACATTAATTTTGAGACTAATCTTACTCAGAGCTGCAGCTTTAGCTTTGACTGTATATTTTCTCTTTGTTTATTATTTAATTTTAAATGTAAGCTGATGCATTGAGTGCAACTTTTCTAAATAACACTGCTCTAAGGCAATAAATACAGATATCCTTTCATTAAATTTCTTAAAATGGGAGATGGTATGGTAAGAAAACAAAAATAAAAATTATCCTTAAACTCTTTGAGATTCTTGTAGCAAATATAAATCTAGCACTTATTTTCTTATTAGAGCTAAGATGCTCTAATGTTTTGTATGACATTGATGTTGATAAATATAATGCAGAAGTTGCAGTTTCCTGCAGAGATGAATTGTTGACATTTTACAAAATAGATTTCATATAATTTACAATGACTCAAGTATTCATGCTATCAAGCATTTGTGTGGTCATATTGATTTCTTTACCATTACATAGAAACCAAGTAGCAACAATGCTTTATTCCTTCAGAAGTTAATGGCATGAGTTATAGCTAATGCTTTCAAAATGATACCATTATTGCTTCTTTATAGGCTGTTTCTTCATTCAATTTTCTCAAGCAACAAAATACTTGTAAAAACTTGATTTCAAGAGTTGATAGTCTGATACTGGAGTTAAGCAGGGAAGAAGAAAGTAACAGAAACTTTATTCAGAAGCTATGAGATTTGCTTATTTTCTGAACAACTATAATGGAAGCAAAAATTCTGTTCAGGTTATTGCTGTTACTACAATAAATGCAAACTTCTCCTCTAGCCTCTGAAAAAGAAGGGCGGTGATTCCTATAGGTAACTTCTAGTTGGGAACCTCATTAAATTTTTGCTGTGTTAAACTTCATACTCGTACATTTACTGTGTTCCTGCATCTGTGAGCTTTAAAATCACCTTCAACTGCCATGGGTTTCAAGGGACTTGTCCCTTGCATCATAATAACAATTATTCACAGAGTCATAGAATAAGCTGAGTTGGAAGGGACCCACAAGGCTCACAGAGTCCAACTCCCAGCCCTGCACAGCACCATTCCCAAGATGATGGGAAGTGCCATGTCATATTGCCTGTGCATGCTCCTGCTCCACTTAGAAGCACTTTTTTTTACTGTTAGGGCAAAATCCTGCTTTTAGGCATCTCTCCTTCCTTAACAAAACACTGCTAGAGTGACATCGCTCCCTCTTTCATACGTGCCATGTCTTTCATTTTCACAGGAGAAGCCATTCATTATTGATATGGAAAAAGCCCTCTCCATCCATGTGAGTAACTGTTTCATCTGTCTCTTATGATTTATTAAGCATTTGCCATGTTTTTCCTTTTCTTTGTTACATTATCATAACAGGGTGGTACCACCTTGAAAAGGACAGTTTCCACTCTGTTCCCAAGGGGAGGTAACCGAGCACTTCTGTGTAAACTTTTGAATGCTTGACTCCCTTATTCACAGTTTCTTGAGTACGACCATATTTTGCACACCTAATTCCTAGGTGGCAGTGCTGCCTGGGCTAAGCAGACCATGTTAGGCCACAGTGTGAAGGGTGATCCCCCCAGCAGGCACACCTTAAGTACAATTCTGGACATGTCACACCTGCCTGTGTGATGGCCATTGCATCTACATGTCTGCAGTGAACTCTGCCCTGTGTGTGGTGGCCCCAGTCTTACTGCCCATGTGATAAAATAGTCCTGAAAATATAAGTTATCCAGATTCAGGCTTATCTGATTTCAAAGACATGACTGACTTTGGGCACTTAAGTTAATAATAATGTCTGGCTTTCTTGCTGTTTGCAGCACTAATCACAAGAAGATCTCCCCAAGTGAATTGCAGTCCTCTGTTTTAGGAAGACACCTAAAATAGGTGTTGTTTTCGAAACACAAACGTGAACAGATGACTGAAAATCAGACTTTTTAAAGCTCAGGCATGTTAGCCATGCAGATGTGGTAGCACCACAAACAAGCATTAAAAAAACAGCAGGTGTTCAAAAATAATTTGTGAACATAGAGTAGGCCCACAAATTCAGATGTCTGATCTAAACTCAGATGAGATTGCATCATTCTTCTACTTCTCAGGCCAGGAATGATGCCTCTAGCAGCAGGGGAGGTAGCTGAGGTTTCTGTGGTTTCTAGGCTAGGTGTCATAGTATAAAGGATAGGTTGGATTCTGAGGACCCAGGCAGGAATAGGTTTCCCTCCTGTTCCAGGTGTTTGCTAGACTCATTTCTGTCCTACAAGGCTGTATCTTAATGTTTCTGATAAGCAATTTAAGAAGTCTGGTTTGCAGGACAGGCACGTTTTTTAGCATATTGTCATCGTGATTTTCTGAAGGTTTATGAGAGACCTCTTGGGAGCTTAATCCTTCCTACTTTTGCACAGCAGGATTTCTCTAGTTATGCCTTATCATACCACTTAATTATCCAACAAATTAATAAAGGGAAGAGAATGAAAGAAATAAAATGACTTGAGTAGCCCAGTGAAACCTATGCATACAAATGACATACTGAGTCATTATTCCTCTACTAACTCCTCCCAAAGAGACAGTGGGGAGATATTCAATTCATGGTCAGTCCAATCAGGCTGCTCTTGATCCCACTTAATCCTTGGGCACAACCTCCTGATGTTCTAGAGGCTGCATTCTGAGGACAGGATAAATGATGTCTCTTCAGGAAGGATATCAGTTGTTTTCCTTTAGAGGAGGCATTACCTGATGTCTACCTGCAGCAGAGGATCTTAAATCAGAGTCAAACTTCATCTTGCAGGCTGTTGGACTCAAGCATTTCCCAGAGCACTTTTTGCTTCAGTGAGTGTCCTGGGTCAAGCTCAGTTGGGAATAGTGCTGTTATGATTTTTACTTCCCAGTCATGGTTAGTTTTCTTCCATCTCAGTGAACTCGCTTTGGATTTGGTTTTATGAATTGGGAGTGGTCTTGGCTGTGCTCAGTGGTTTGGTTGGCTGTTCTGGGCTATGCAAATCAGGATTTGTGAATACACCACTCAAAATAGCTCTGCAGATGTGACTTAGGAGAGTGGAAGAATGACTTTTACTTCTACGTTTGCAATGGTTTAACTTTGCTGGTTTTGGCAGTATCAGAAGACCAAGACAGATCAAGAACACGTGCCACATCCTCCTACATGTAATATTGTGGAAAATCATAACTACTCTTAATTGAATTAGAGACAAGGAAAAGCTCTGTTAAAGGTATTAACAAGTGGGGTCACTGCAAGGCTTACCATGCTTTCCTGGAGTGTAAGTCTTATAATAAGCAGTTTAATTTTAGAGGTGTGAAAAATGAGGTTCACTCTCCTGTGAGAATTTAAAAGGTTTAATATAAAGACAGTAAGAGACACATAAAATAAAGCAAAGAGGTAACGGCCGGGTGCCTTGGCACTCTGCCAAGAGCACACCTGATGCTCGAGGTGAGTCCTTTTTATACCATTTTTACTGTCTGTTCTCTATGCATATTCAAACTTTTCCAGGAGCTGTTCTGCATGGCCACTCCTTGGTTCTGCCTTTTTAGAGCATGCGTATTCTTCTGCCTTGTGGTTTTATTTCTTTTGATGCTTGGGCTCGCTAGGTGAGAGTTGATAGTAGAGTGGGCTTCTTAATTCTCCAGTCCAGTCAGGGCTGATAGCAGCTTTGGCCTCTCTGCTCCCCGGGCAGGGCGGTGATAGCGGCCCTGGGCCCCCGTTCTCCGGGCAGAGCAGCCTTTGGGCCCTTTTGTTCCCTGGACAAAGTGTTGATTAGCAGCTTCTCGGGCCTCATCCTCTCTTCACTTGGAGGTTATCTTACTTGCTCACACTTGCTAACATTCTTGCTAAAAAGAAAGAAAACTACATCCACACAGCAAAAAGCATTTCTAACATTATATAATATCTACATTAATACTTGAGAGAAGCCAATATTATAATATATTTTATAACAGAGAGATTGTCAAAAGAAGGAGAGATGAAATATTCAGAAGGAATTGTTTTTTTCTGTGAGGAGACCCTTATTTTGTGACTTCACTGTCAAAAAGATCAAGAAAAAGTGCATGTGTAACAAACAGCCGTGGGCTAGGAACATCAGCCTCAGCAAATGGCTACTTTCACTGCTCCACTTAGGCTTAGGCTTCTGAAAGTCACAAAGCCTAGAGCTCCAGGGACACTGGAGGGAGTCTCTTGAATTGACTCCCTTTGGTTAACCCATGACATGGTGGAGTTGAGGTTCAGCTGCAGGTGGCACCATCTTGACACAGGACTGATATTCTGGCTGTTTTGCAAGGGGACAGGAATGCAGAAGGATGTATACGTTCATTTTCAACTTTTTAACTGCAGGTAACCTACACACAAAGTATCTCCACACATGTTGGCTCCTGGTATAGGAGAACTTTCTCCTTGGTCATGTTTGCATTTATTAGAAACACTTTGTAAGAGACAAAAGGCAAAGCATTTGCAAAAGATCCAACGGAACTATCTCTAGGGTTTAGAGTATGTACTACTCTCATGTTCATTTGAATTTGAACTTTAGGTAGCTCCCTGTACAGCTGTGTAGGTGTGTTCCTAATTACAGCTGTGTTTAAGAATGATTTTTCATTGCTGATGATTGTTTTACCTCTGAGTTAAAAGACTGCATATTTTGTTTAGCCAATCAATCTACAAAGAGCAAAGAAGGAATTTTTAAGGTGTTTCAGTTCACTGTGAGCAAAAGCAGGACTTTCAGGCCCGTTTATTCTTCCAAAGTTCTGAAAAAGAACTTTGTTTAAATGAGATCTATTAAACTCTTTATCCAAGGTCTTAAAGAAACATAAACATCTGATCCTTTTCCTTCAGCCTATGACTGAAAATAACTGTGCTGGTTTTCATACCTTGAAAATTGTGAACTTTTATATAATCTTTTACAGTAAATGACAGAAATATTTTAGGAAACAAGATGATGAAGAACCTCTTTCACGAGAGGTATTTTATGGGGGAAGATGAGTAACTGTTGTTACACTGAAACTACTGTAGCACAAGGAATAAGCTATAAACTCTGTCTGGAGGAACATAAATCGTCACTCAAAAAATTTTGTTTCAGTTTTCTCTTTCAAAGCTGTGATAGATTCATATATCAAAGAAGGGATAAATGCTACTTAAATTATATAACTCATACCCTGTGTAAGTATATATTTATTTTCAAAATGTGAGTGAATTTCATAATCAGAAAGGAAGTACCACAAATAAATGACCTGGTTTATTTTCCTTTGGATACTTTCTTAGGAGTTTTTAAATACCAGCATGGAGGGTAGCAAAGCTAGCAGTCAGACAGTCTTCCCATCGATGTGAACAGTGTCAGAAGAACTTACTGGCAAAGCAACAAGTATCAGGATCAGCAAAAGAGACACCTTCCCAACAATCTTCTGCTGAGCTGAACAGCAAGATGACCATTGCCTCTTGATTGCACCAGCAAAACCTAGTAGCCTGCACCTGAGTTTTAACCTGGCTGGAAAAATACAGATTCAACAACAAAGAACTGATTAGTAGGCAAAGGACATTGCAGATATGAGAAGCATAAAACTGTACAGTATCAGAAAAAAAGCATCCCAATCTAACCCTAAACCAATTGGTTAAACCTAAAAAATCCTCTTGGAAGGTGGTTGTTCAGGTTACACAAGACACAGATTTGTTCCTGCAGTGAGCACAAAACACAAACACCATCGTTCTCAGTTCTGCATCTGGATTTCAAAACACAGTCTGATAGCATCTTTTAGTATTTTCAAGCACTTTTTCTTTAAGTTCCTCTGAAGATTACTATAGTGCTACTGTTCTGTTGAAAGAATGCAAAGGCAAAAATTTCCTGAAATGTTTTCTGAGCAACAGTGTAGGTTTATCTTTTCCATGTATAATTTAAAAAAGCATCCAAGGCAGCCTACCTGCACCTTAAATAAAAACAATTAAAAAATTTCCGTAGAAAGATCAGTTGTGCAAGGCTGGATTGGATTGTAGCCACATGTCTGAAGTTTCCAGTTCCTTCTAGTACTCGTGTTGCTCTTTATGGATACATTTGGCAATGTCTCATGCTATATGCATTGAAATGACTCTTTCATTTACACTCCTGGGTTAAACTATTTACAGAGTAAAGCATAGGCCCTTGATTTTCTAAGACCATCTCTCTATTTGCTGGCAGGAGGAAACGTCTCAGAAAAGTTCTTGTCTTCACCAATAGCAGGCCCAGATCCAGTGGGGTGCATCTAGGATGTGATTCTCTTGACTGAAACTCTATTTTTGTCCAAACAGGGCTTTTCTTATTGCTTGCAGACAGTAAATATAGTCTGTAGAAGTATCTGTGCAGTCCATCTACCTCACTCTTTGCCTGCTAACACACCCAGCAACAGTCACCACCCAAGCACAGTCAACATATCACCATCAATTGGCAGAAACACGAGGCCAGACACTGCCAGCCTCACTCAGGCAAATTTCCAATGAAAGCCAACAGCAACTTAGACTGAGAAAGGAGCGTGGGATTACAGGTAGTGTTGGAGCCAAAAGATGTGTGTGCACTGTTCCACAAAATAAACATATTTCTAAGAAATGTGAGCAGTACTGAGAATGAGAGGGAGACTGCTGAAAAGCACAACTCTTACTTGATTTCAACTGCAGGTCTTGTGATCAGGGAAAGAGAAAGAAAATAAAAAAGGGCACTCACAGTCCCAGATTGATGCAATCAAGCTAGTTAACACTCCCCACCCGGTCAAGCACAGAATTTCCTCCCTCCTGCTGGGCTTCTAGGGCTAAGGATGTCAGGTGAAAAAAAAACCTCAAGCCTGCCAGCAAGTTCCTTGGAGAAGCAAACTGCTCCTGAACACCTGTCACACAGCATCTTATCAGGAAAGATTATAATCTCTTTCTCACACTTATTTTACAAAGGTAGAAGTTTATCTTAACACCATTTCAACACCCAGCTAAAAAAGGAGAATAAATCAAAATGTCAAGGATTGGATTTTTTTTCCATTTATGATACATAATCCTAAATGTTCTTCTGACTTTTTCCATTGTACGCTAAATTAACTTCTTGAGCTAATTTTTTGTATAATAAAGAGTAAATTCTTCAACCTATTCAGTCTTTTAGCTACTTTGTACTGCAGTTAAATTCTAAATAAAACCCCTCTCTTGTACAATCAATCTGGAGTAAATCTGCAAAAGTTAAGGGCTATATGCAAATTTGCTGTAATGTAAATGAGAGAGATCCTGTCCTGCTAAAATTAGAGTATTCCATCATTAATCTCTTATGTGTATCCTTTATTTTAGACAGAAAAAATGAAGATGGAGAGGAAAAAGATCAAAATACAATGGAAAAAAAGCTCCACTGTCATGGGTGAAGATGCAGTCAGAGGTCATAGCAAATAGTACTGGCAGTGCCAAACTCTGGCAGGAAAAGGGTATTAATTTTTCTCTTCAAGCCAAAAAAGAAAATGGAAAATGAGACACTGAAATTGAGGGGCTACTTCCACTCTTTGTAATACTCAGAAACTTCAGCCACTTGTGACAAGGTTTCCCATCTAAAGCCAGGCTCCAGTCTTCAAAAGTCAAGTCAGCTGGGACATTTCCAAGATTAAGGGTAGAAGAATAAAAAAAAACCCACCAGAAGGCCTCCTCTCCCCACTTCTGCTTAAAATGCCATTTATCCACAAGAGTTTAAGAAGTTTCAGCTGAATGTGGAAACATTTCTAGTTAGAGAAAGTAGTGTCATCTTTCATCAAAGTCTTTGTGAAAAATCTGGCCAAAACTTGACAGGAGAGACACTGTCCAGTTGAGTACCTGAACTCATTATAGGTCCTCTCATCATTCATGGTATGTATACTTAAGACTGTGAGCAAGCCAGATTACTTGCCTTCAGACCATGGCTTTGAACTTTGGGAAGCTGTTTTGTCTGTGGAGCCAGAATTGAGGCTAGAAACCTCATTTTCTCAGCACACTTTCAGACTGGGCCTCTGTATCCAGACAAAGGCATCAAGTACCCCCTTCCTAACACAAACAGCACAGCAGGCAAAAAAGCAGGAGTTGCAGGAAAGACACAGAGTGACAGAGTCAGCTAATCTGGGAGAGAGACCAGTGTGGAACACTGTAGTGTATATCTCTATAAGTATATATATACTTACAATATATATTACTCTGTACATGTACCATGTACAGTTTCTAATCCTCTGCAAATTAGAATTAAATAAACAAGCAAGACAATAATGTCCAGACACAGCCTCTTGTTCTACCAGTCAACCCATGCTGACCATCACTTCAGTGAATTGATCTGTAGCAGTTGCATTGACACCTGGCTCTTGTTTGCATGATACTCCCTTTATGCAGAAAGGCCCAAGGGAAATGGTTGGTGATGAAAGGACTAAGAGACCAAAAACTAGCAAAAGAGTGCCAAGATGGAGGAGGTAAACTTGAAGGGAACAGAACAACTGGGAGGACAGCTAATCAGATCAGCTGGCAGGAAAGGAGCTGGCTGGGGTCTATCTCAGGGAAGAAGGGCTTATGTCTCAGCACCTTCAACTGCTAGAGCCTCCCCAAGTATTCAGTCTGTAGCACCCCACGAGCAAAGCGTGCACCCTTTCAGGTTCTCTCACCTCCTGCTCTCAGTGAGGGTCGCACTGGGCAGCTCTACACACCCCCAGCAAGAGCTCTGTTCGCAGTAAAAACATGTTATTTCTCACAAGCCCAGAAATGCTAAGGTGGGAATGTGCCTCTGCAGCCCCTCTACTCCAACCGGGGTCAGGTGGAACAGGATGCTCAGCTCCATCACCAGACGGCTTTTGAGTATCTCCAGGAATGGGGACTCCATAGCCTCTTACCATCTTCAAATACACAATTAAATGCCAAGTAGTAGGGAAAATCATATCTTTGAACACCCAGTGATGTAGCATGTTAGCCTTCAGCTTCCTCCGGAAAAAAAAAAAAAAAAAAAAAAAAAAAAAAAAAAAAAAGGGGGTGCGCAAGAGCATCCCACTCACGTCTCACGGTGGTTTCGAGGGAGAGTTATTCATCAGTGAAAGCACTGAGGGGTGCAGCAGAAATCACCCCGCAGCCTGGAGACGGTGAGACGGTGTCACGGCGGGACGACAGGGCCGTGGAAGCATCACCGGGCGCTCACCGGGTCCCGCAGGCCCCGCGGGAGCGCTCCCGCCCAGCGCAGCACCTCCCGCCCGCCTCCTCCTCCCACCTCCTGCCCCACCCTGCCCTGCCTTGCCCTGCCGGGCCGGCCGGCCCGCTCCCGCCCCCTGCGCGGCGCGGGGAGCCCGCGGGCCGGGAGATGTGGCCCCGATGGGCGCCTGGCTGCTGCTGGCGCTGTGGCTGTCGCTGCCGCCGCCGAGCCCCGCGGCGCGCACAGGTGGGTGCCGGCGCTGCCCCCGCCTGTCGCGGTGGGGACGCGCATCCCTCCCCGGGCTGGCGGTGCGGGCCGTGACCCCGCACAGCCGAGCTGTGCTCCTTCAGCCCCGGCCGGCCGGCGCCCGGGAGCCGCGGACCGGAGCAGGGCTCGGGTGCTCCCGTGCCGTCCGCCCTGGACGGCCGTGCATTTGGTGTTCGTGTTTTCGGCTGGAGGAGGAGAACTGGGTATTTCTGTAATGTTGCTTCATCTTTTCTTTTTCTCTGTAATTAAGCTGGAATTAGGTTTTACAAAGCTCTGTGTTGATTTGCTGTCAGCTCTAAGTCGATAGCGTGCTCTTGAGATAGTTCTTGTTATACCCATCGCGATAATTCCCCAAATACCTTTGGTGTTTGTAGTTTTCCCTTCTGTTTGACAGGCATCACCCTCAAGAGTGTAACTGAGCAGTCAAGAGCTAGATTAAAACAAAAGTCAGGGTAGGGTTTTGGCAGAGATACTCAGCCCGCGTGTTAGTGTCCTGAGTGGCTCCAAGTCCCTTCTCCCACCTGTTGGCTGTATCATATGGTGACAGCCACACATCCAAGCACAACAGACAGGGAGCAAAAAAGGTGGCAGCTGGAGTGGGTTGTGGGAGCAGCTCAGAGAGCAGAAGTGTCTCGGCATGGACAAGGATGTTACCCAGTGGGAACGAGCTAATAAACTGTAGCCTGGAATGTGTGTGCAGGGGGGGTCCCCTGCTGCTGTTAAAATCATACACTATTTCCTTTTTTTAATATATCTCCTGTTATAAAACAGAGCAAGGCTTTGGAGGGATTAGCAGATCTTCTAAGAAACCTACTCTGACTTTGTAATTTTGTTCTCTGCTGCAAGTCTTGCCTCCAAAACTCAATGCACAGGGACAGAATCTGCTCCCATTTAACTCCACAGCAAAACTTTCCGATCTTGTGAGAGCTGGAAGGCAGTGAGGAGAGTTCTTCATACCCTGAATGCCTTTGAGTACCACTAAGTACTGTGTCCCAGTTACTCTTTTGACAAACTACTCCAATAGGCATCAGTGATTTTGAGTTGCTTTCAGAGGTACCAATGCCAGCTTCTTTTTAATTAACTGACCACATTATTTTCATCTTATTTAAGTCCGATGGTCATCAGTGCAAGTGTTGTGGAAAATCTGTACAATTGGCATTCAGTTACCCTTTAAAAAAAACTTTAAAATATGTTTACTACTGGTTTTGATTCTGAAGAAAGTTTAGAAAAATGTCAAGGGGGTTATGCTGCTTTTGTCTAGTGGTTGTTCAAGGAAGAAGGGAATCTGTTTGCACATTCCTGAGGTTTTAGCTGGACATGACTTCAGAGTTTTGTTGACAGTCAGCAATACCAGCACGGAAAGGAGAGCTGTGCCTTCCACTGAAGGCTTAGAGCTTCCATTTTTACCTTTTTCAGCGTGAGACCGTAAATGTTAGTTTAATTCATCCTAGAAGTATTTTGCTAATAATGGAAGAAATTATATGAAGTGCAGAACCATCATAGCAGTGCTCATGTGCGTTCTCTGAAGGGAAGTGATAGGTAGAGGAGTTCCTTTTGGGTACTTTGATTCAACAACAGAAACCAGGACCCAAGTGCCATGTAATGCAGTTTTGCAGCAGGACTTTGCACACTCAGATTCTTAGATCTTATGGGATCTGTCCTGTGCCTGTCTCCTTGGGATCTCTTGTCAAGTTCCTTTCTGAACTCCTTAGCAGCAGCATTTAAATGCTAAATTAGAGCTTGACCTTTGCAAAACACCTTTTGTTTTGGCTGTGATGTGTTAGTGGGCATGATTTTATCATTACTGGATTACATCTACTGTTCCAGCAGCTTCTGACTGCATTCTGTTTTCAGGCCCTGCTGTCAATGAACTGTACTTAATAGACTATCTGAGCAAGGATAAAAATTTCACTTGTCACTGCAATTGGGATTTTTATAAATTGGTGTTCCACTCAACCATTTAAAAATCTGTATTGTAGAGCAAATAAAAAAGTGAAGAAAATGTGAAATAAAATGGAAAATTAATTTTTTAACCATCGGGATCAAGAATGTTTAAGCATGTTCCTCTTTACCACATGGAAGAGTTCAGCAATTTTTGTGAGGATGTGAAGGAACAGCCTGAATTTTTTTACGTGGTAGAATATTAATCTATTAACTTACCAAGCTCTATTTTAAATCCTTCTGCTTGCTTTTAGGGGAGGTTTCCCTAACCACATTCTTCTGCAGTTAGAGAAACCTTGAAATCTTTGGCCTGTAGAGTCCAGTCTCTCTCTTGTAGATCCATACAGAAGAAAGAATGCACTGGATACTATGGTATCTATACTATGGTGAGGAAAGGGAAATGAGCCTGAATGCTGTACAGCAAAACTAGAAGCATTTTGATTTATTTAAGGCATATTTTACTATTTTCATTCAGGTAAGGTATGCGATTTTGAAGCAAATCTCAATCATTTCCCTTATTGTATTTTTGTGTATATTGTGACACAGTCTTGGAACTGGATTTTTTTCTGGATGAAGCTGCCCTTGAAGATGTGCTTCATCAGCTCATGTAGTGCCAAGTACAGGTGGTCCAGTGTTAAAAAGCAAAACCCTGAAATGTATATAATGTAGACAGGGTTTTCTCAGTATAAACATTTCAATCTAACAGACCTGCTCAGACTGGGTTGCAGTCCTTGCTGGCATACACCCAGCTTTAGATCCCACTGGAGCTGATATGTGGCTATATCAACTACATTTCATATGATGCAACCTTGAAAGCTTCCCCCTTTTGATGTTTTTTAATAGCAGTGTAAGTTGCTTGTTCTGCACTGACATACCTGATTTAATTTACGTCTTTCATATTCCACTTTATCGTATTTTTACTAATAAATAATAATTTGAGAAGCAGCTTCAGGACTTCCTTTAAGCAAATTTCGATGTGTTTTCTTTCACAGTTACTAGAACTGTACTGGAATGTACAAAACATCTCTTTTGATGTTCTGGGAAATACAGGATAAAAGGCTAGAGATAGGAAAAGCAGTGGGGAAAAATTGTAAAATAGAACGATTTTTTGAACTCTCAGCTTGAAAATTTTGTGCACATAGTATTTTGTATAACGTAGTATATATCTATATACTTTGCAAGATTGAAATGCATGTGTATTGGTGATAATCTGTTTACCAGAGAGGGCATAAAGCTTCAGTAATAAGAATGGAAGTATATAGGGGGGTTGAGCTTGGTGTTTTTACACAGTATTTCCTTGCTCTCCGCTAGCGTGAAGGAAAGAATAAATGTAACATAGAAATAAATAAAAATGGATATTGGCATAAGGAGAATGGATATTGGCAGTATATGAAGAAGGAGTGGCATGTTGATACAGTTGAAAGGTTCATCCCTACCTTCTCATCTCCAGCTTCCAATATCATGCTAGGCTGTTCTGGACCACACTGTGATCTAGCCCTAGTACTCGGCTTTGCTTATGACTCGACAAGTTCGTATTGCCTGTTAAAGAGAAATGGAAATTGTTAAAGGAGGCAGTTCATTCCATAGAGGGACTTCCAACACTCTTGGGATTTGTGATTAAAGGGCAAAACTTAGATGTGCGTTGCAGTTCCTCAGCAAACACTCAGGTTCACCATTGTAGCTGATAACCATTCCTTTCTGGGCCTCTTGTTGTCTAGTGACCTTTATAGTCTTAATTCCAAGACAAGCAAGTGGTTAGGATTACTCAAGTCATTTGTGTGTGTGTGGTTCCTGTTTATGTTTGGTTTTATAGTTTTGGCTTGAACAGATTGATTTCTGCTGATTGAGTTCTCCTCGAGAAATGGTATTGATTATCTGCAAGAAAGAGAGAGAAAAACCACCCTTATGAGCCAGCTGAACAAGAGCTCCCATATTTTAAGAGGCTTGACTTGGTAAGAGCCTGAATTTTGGAACTTAGGACCATCTCTAGATAAAAATTTAAAATTAAATACAGCTCTTCTCTTTGTACTTGTTGTGCCAGTAACTTGGGTATTGTTCAGAGGCACCGGATTTCTGTTCAGTCTCACACCAATGAGGGGGTGCCCCAGGAGTTCTCTGCAGACAGTTCCTTCCCAGAGGCATTGCCTGCGAGAGGTGAGGCATTACAAACTTTCTGGGAGTGTTGGTCCTTCCTCTGAGATCTCGGGTGCAGAAGAAGGTGTTCAACTTCCATCTTCTTAGGATTGCCTTTCCCTCAGAAAGGAAGGCAAGTGCTCATCCCCCATCGATGTTACATTCAGTCTCCTGTCCAAGGCAAAATGTGGATTGAGAATTGTGGATTTCTCTAATTAAAATTGTTTTGACTCCCAAGAAAAGCAAAATCCCTTTTCTAGAAAAGCCATCAGTAGGTCACAGAGCAACGAGCAACATCTATTAGGCAATAAATATAATGCTGCTAGTTCTAACTGGACTGTTGTTGCCTAATAGTTGTTAGTCAGTGCTGAATGATGAAAGCCAAGCCTAATTTTGGCTCAATTTATATGTAAAAAATAGATATTTTATGTAAAGATGGATTAGGAGTGTACCAAAATGTGGTGTATGGCAGTTTGGCTGATAACTGTCACAGAGCGTCATTTTTACAGTATTTCAAATAGAAAGCTTAACTCTTGGATATTTTGGAAAACAAATGTAAGATGTCAGAGGTATTCTAACTAAGCTTGCATTTTCTTGGCTGTTCAATGTGATTGATCTAAGCAGCAATAAATGGGTAATGCTAAACATGTTCTAGGTAGAAAAGAAAATCCTCAACATTAAATGCTGGACAGGCAATTTTCAATATTTCATATAATTTCAAAACATCTGTTTTAAAAAACAGTTATCATGTCATGGCATTGTGTCACCACTGGGCTTTTAAAATTAATGTAGCTCTTTTTGACAAAAAATGGTTTTGCATGCCAAACTTAACAAAACCTCTTTGCATTTTAAATTAAAAAACAAAATAACAAGAACCAAACTGGAACCAAACCAAACCATAAAGCACAAAACACCTCCATCAGATTACAACTCTGAAAGCCTTGAAAGGGCTGTGACTAATTTTAGACAAGCTCACTTTGAATTTCACTCACCTTGTTTGCTTGTTTCAGGCAAGTATTGGTCACTCAGAATTAATAGAAAACATACCTACAGTAACTTTTGCCTGCTGGAGTGCATCAAGCAAATGTGTTTGCAGCGGGGCATGGCGAAGACAGTGGGAGCTCTACTCTTGTACTTGCAAACTTGCAATGCAGTGGGAAGAAAATTCAGTTTGTTTTATTTCATAAAAGTTAGCAAAAAGGAATGGATGTCAGCTGCCATGGTCCTCTCCAGCTCCCTCCTAACAAGCCTTCAATGGACTGGGAAGACTTCCTCCTCCTCTCTGAAGTTGGGTATTTCTGGACTGAGTCTGAAATGTTCTTTGACCAATATTCTCTTTAGAGGTGTTTTTTATAAGTTAGCACATGATTTGGATAAATAACAACAAGGCTTGACATGGAGGAGGAGAGCCTGTCAGGGCAAGCCATAGCTTCAGTCCCACTTCTGTATCTCCTGTTCTTCAGGCTGTATTTCCACTCACACTCTTTGACGAAATTACCTCCTCAGGCTCACCTGTTTCCAATGGCAGCCTGCCCGTTTCTTGAAAAACAAACCCCATGTGCTTCAGTCTCATCCTTCTCCCACCTTTCCCCATCTCTTCCCTCAAGCTTTTCCATCTGCTCCACCACTTGGTTTTCATGCAGCCTTATGCTTCCCTTTCTGTCCCTGTCTTTCTTTCCCATGTGCCCATCTGAACAGGCTGTGTAGGGAGTGACGGGCTCCTCTTGTGGGAGAGCAAAGAGTGTGCTTTGTGGCTAGCTCTAGAGTGCTGTTATGACTTGAACAGGAAATCACCTCTGTGCCCCTCCCCACATTCCCACCAGTGCCGCTCAGGTCAAAGGGTTTCACTAACCTGACTTCATACCCAGCAACACCAGAGTTCCAGCAACCCACCAGGAGAAAGGCAGCTGAGCTGTAATGGCTTCTACGTACCTCTTCTCCTCCTCCTCCTACCGCTCTTTTTTCTCTTCCTCATTATTCAGTCTGCTGAGTTTGAGTCAAAAAGAATCTGCACAGAGAAAAGCTTTCAGGATCACTTAATTTTTAAGAAGTTTACTCATTTACTTAAATTGTTGCTAAGACAATGAGTAAGTCGTAAGTTTGCTAAAGTATATTCTTGGTTTTGCTGGGTTTCCCTTCCTCTGTCTATCTTATGATCTACAATTTTGGCTCAGTCCCCCTGTTTACCACTTGGTGCAGTCCCTCGCATTCCTGCATGGCCAGTGCTGACTTGCCTGAAGCTGGAAATGTGCCAGAAAAACCCCAACCCTCTGCTTGTGAGGGACACTGGACATGATGCTAAATGGACATTTACTCTGAGTATGACAAGTTTTATTTTTATGTTATGCTTAGGCATGTGTTTGAGGGACTCTTTTTCACTGAGAACAACATAATCAAAACAGATGAGCTGGACGAAGAGAAGAGAGAAAAAAATGCCTCAAAAAATAAGAGCAACAGCATAGAAGGAGCAAACGAGATTTCAGAGGAATATGGTTGAAGTCATCCAAAGTTGAACTGTAAGACTAAAGAAAGGGCAGTGGTTTAGAGTGTTCATTTTCAGATGCAGTGTATCCTAGATTGATCCTCATTTGCTTGGTGCTTCACTGGTGGCTCTAAGCTACCAGTGGGAAAAGGTAAATCAGGGACTCTGCCTGTTTGAAAGGCTGTCCGCTCTCTGAGGTGTGTAAGTGGGAGTTCAATGCATGGCCTTGAAGTGGCAGCTGCAAATGCCAAGGCACAGCTGCAGTGATGCCCACAAATTCGGTACCCAGCACAAAGGTTTCGCTTCCATCAGAGGTGCTCCCAAGGGCCACTTCTGTATAAGAAAATACGACCGCAATTGAAGCCAAAGTCTGAGAAGCAGTTCCTCTTTTGAATTCTGAGAGGACTGTAGGGGAGAGTTCTTGGGTTTTACTGCTGTGGGTAGCAAGACTGTTGCAGTAAGTCTCATCTTTCTGTCTTAATGCTTTCCACATCACTCACTGTCTTAAATTTTATCTTACAGTTGTCTAGAGGGTTCTGTGATACTTCTTGCTGTATTTGATTGGATAATTTGGTGTTTGCACCTTTGTGCCATGCCACAGTAAAATATAGCAGATGATCACTCTACTTGAGAGGGCTACAGTAACCAACAGTGATCACACAAGGAGGCACTTGGATACCAATAGGTCAGCTCTCAGTGGGTCCTCTGCCTTCTCCCCACTCCAGAATTTTTGCCACTGCACAGAAAAAATAATCTAAACTTTTCTATATTTCTATATTTTTATGCTTTGTGGCTTCTGGGTTACCCAACTGAAGTGCAAAGCTAAAAAATCTGTTTAGAGCCAGAGGACATGGGTAGTTGCAGCTGTATTTGTTCTGCAGCACTGCCATTAAACACAGTTGTTTGTCACAGAGGCAGGCAGGGGGACCTCCTAGCAGGTAAAAGACATGCACTGAATGGGTAATGGTTGTAACATGGAAAACATGTGTGTTTATCCTTGTGTCTGTATGTATGTGTCTGTGTGTGCATGTAGACAGATAGACAGGGCTATAATCAAAACTGAGCTGTGAACTGTACTGACTTGAGCAAAGCAGGTACTTGGCAGGCAGCTCTATGTGATTCAAACTGACCAGGTTTTTAAACATAGCAGGCGATTTCATAAAGAGAAGATGGAGCACCTGCCATGCAGACTATTACTCATGTGAATAATCTCACTGACGTCAGCGGGGTTTTTCACTCACATGCAAAGGTGTTTTCGGGCTAAGTCATGTCTGTTTTGGGGAGTCTTGCTATAGCTTATTCTAAGATCAGGACTTGGCTGTTCCTTGTGGTGATGAAGTTTGCAAGCCCATATTATTACTTTAATTCCAGTCCAGATGTCAATCATGAAGATGTAAACCATGATATTACTCAAGGTTTGATTTACAGCCTTTCCAAAGACACTAATAAGGGTTCCATTTTTTTCCATGCAATAAATAAATAAAGTGACTTAGTTGTACTGGAAACTGAATGACAGCCATTGCTAGCAATCAATTACGCAGACCTAACCTAGCAAAGCAACGTGTGTGACTGATTTCTGCTCCTAGGCCAGTACAAACTGAAAATGCTCTATGTGACACCCATACCATTAATCCTGAAAAATGGAAATAAAATCAGAATATAGCTGGATGTATTTTGTTTAAAGACAAGAAACTGAAAGACTGAAGACAAGTTAAAAGATTGAAACAAGCAGCTGTTGCATATTCTTGAGCCCTTTCCTGACTGATAACTATGGAACATTCAAGCTCTATGTATGATCTGTTTTCTACACGTGCTTCCTGATACTGCTGATCACCAAATAGACAGGAAGGAATTTATTCTTAACTTTTCCTAGAGATGTAGGGGAGTATGGTCATTTTATTCTTGTTTTACACATGCAGAATTGAGGTAGAACTAACTTGCACGATTTATTGTAAGGGCAGGAGCCCTTTAGTAAAGGGGCAAAACCAGAAGTAAAAACCAAATCTCTGCTTTTGCTTCTCATGGAAAGTTAATGGTCTTGGTCCCTCTGCTCTGTCTTCCAAATCTCAATGAGCTGGGGGTAGGTGGGAGCACAACCAGCAGTGTTGTAATGCTTTAGATCTTGTAAAGATACAGTCTGCGGCTTCTGCATACTGAGATTGGCTCCTCTGCTGCAGTCAGTTTCTGTTTTGAAACTTCATTTACCACAGCAGAAACCACACTGGGAGGAGGGAAATTAAAATTTAAAAAAAATAAAAATGTAAAAAGTCAAAGAGCCAGTTTTACACATTAATAGTTTAAAAATATTTTAATGTAACAGCCAAACGCATGACTCTTGCTACTTTAAAATGCGCTTGAGGAATACAAATGTTTTAAAATAAGGGTGGACAAATGTGGAAAGGTACAGGCAAACAACTCTTCAGAAAATCAAACTGTTTTCTCAGCTTTCCTGGGCAGCTTCATCTTTACATTTGGTTTCTCTTAAAGCAATTGCAAAGGACATTTATTTTGGGGAAATGAAAACCTTTGATTTTCTAGATTCTGTATCTCCCACTTGGAAGCAAGTGTTAGAGTAAGGCAAATTCCGGGAGAATCTGTTTTGCTGTTTTTACATCCCCTGGCACCCTGGAATTTTTATGTTGTTACAACCAAGTCTATAGTTTGAACTCTTACAAGCTGACGGTCATGGGATATTTCTGCGTCCAAGAGTCAAGGAAATGGGACTTTCTACTTTTTGTAAATAGATAAGCTTGCCCTAAGGACTATACCTGACAAAACTTGTTCTCTGACTAGAAAATGCAAGCTACTGAACACTAAGAGCTAGAGATAAAAGAGAGCAACATTAGAAATACCTTCCATAAACAGTGTTGTGATCTGAAGATACAGATGCACACATATAGCACTACAGCATTAATGAGCAGCTAGAGGCTTGGAAGACCCAGAGTTTGCACTGAGACAGTTTAAAGTAATAGGTCTCTATGGAATTGCAAGGAGATTGTTTTAATAATTGTATTGAAGAGAAAAAAGCTTTTACTGTTTGGCTCAAAGACAGATAGGAGCCTGCACACTAATCAGGAAAATGGTGGTGACTTTTGCTTACAAAAGCAGCTATATGTTACATACAGAGGAGGATGAACACTATTGCTCTAGTAATAGTAAAATATACTACAAAACCCCCTAAGGTCTGCTTACGGAAGTAACAGCTCAAGGACTATTCATTTGAACAGGTTCCCACTGCTTGTGTTGATAGATTTTATTTCCCCCTTTCTTTGCCTCATTTTGTTATCTCAAGAACTAGAATTGCATTCCTAGAGGAGGAAATTACAGGGTTTTAAAAAGTCCCGAAAACCCACAGAGTCACTTTTTTCTTCCCTGTTACGCTCTTTTGGCTACCTGCAGTGGGCAGCGGCAGCTTCGGGGCTGGTCTCGGGGTTGCTCCCCCTGGTGCATGGCAGGAGTATCTGGGGCTTGAGCCATAACTTTGCACTTGGGATTCTTCCCCTGGGCCCACAGGCTTCTTTTTGCAAGCAGTTTAGCAGTGCTTCATGACATTTTTGAGATTAGTAGTGGGTATTAGAAAGATGTGAAACTGTGTTCTTAAGATAGCCAGATTTGCCTGTTTATTAATTTCAAAATTTCAATGAACAGCAATTTAGATGTGTGACCTACCAGTAGATGTTTGCTTTTGACTTTCTGGAGAATCAAAAGGGGTCGTCAAATGATACTGGTGCTATTGTGAATCATCCAGTCCAATTCTCCAGATTAAAGTCTTATTTCAGTTTGTAAAGCTGTGTGTGCAGTAGGCTCTATGTGTCTTTTTAAAAAATGCCTGGTTTGTCTTTTAAAAATCCACTCAGCTACAAGATGATTCTAATGAAGTATTAAAGATTTTTTTCTAATTTTCAATGTTAAATTTTTCTTCAATTCAAATACAGTTACAATTTTTTAAAAGTGTGTCTCTTCTAGGCTAAGCTTTCCTAGTTTTAGCTTCCAGTCCCTGAATATTTCCATGCCAGTGCCTGTCATAAATGGCAAAGTCATTTTTGCTAGAGAAAAAACACACTTGTAAAGATGGAATTTGAGACTGCACTAGGTAGGGACACTTGTAAAAAAACTGATTTCCCATAGCCAAGCACATTACACTTTGAATGCTAAAAAAGGTTGAATTTATGGCCTTTTCAAAAATAACTCTCTCTTTTGGCTACGTTGGAAGTGTATGTATTTGCGGATTCTTAGTGCGTGTTGTTCCTTTCTTATTTTCTTTCTCAGGAGAGTTGTATTGTTCTTTGCCCAACCCTAGGAATGTCCATTTTGAGTCTATAAACATGAAGAATGTCCTTCACTGGTCAGCACCAGAAGGCACAGGTGATGGAGTACTCTACAAGGTGAAGTATGCAGTGTAAGTTGGCTTGTTTAACTCCTACTGACTTTATTTTAGCATTTTAAATAACAATTTTAAAAAACCCCAACTTCATGCAAGGTATTGCTGATACAAAGTAAAGAAAGAACTAAAGTGTGAGCTAGACTTAAGCAGTGTGGTTTTTAACTTCTACTTCTGGCACTGTTTACTTCACACCGAGTTAGAAAATGCATAAGGAGATGTTCTTCCTATGAAAGAAGTGTAGGAAACAACATTCTAATACTACGGAAGCTTTCAGAGGCATTTCTTCTAAAATGAGACAGAAGGATGAAGAAGGACTGTGCTGGGGACTGGTATCTGTCCACATACGTCCTCTGTAGACATTTAAATGGATATGGAGATGTAGTATTTAATACGATATTAATAACACCCAGTGTGTCACTGCTCTTTCCTGACAGACCCACTCCCCCAGATTTTTTTTGATCCAGCAAGCCTTTCTAGGAGAAAATCCACTGATGTTATCAAGCATTGTACAAAACCAAGTAATGTGGTTGGAATCAGGTGTTTACATTGTCAAGGTGTGCACCTTAGTAGGGTGTCAAGGAATTTGCGTTGAGAACCAGCCCGCATTTCCTTTGTCCCCGCTGTGTCATTCTGAAGGGCAGTGATAGAAGTTTGGCCTCTAAATAGGTGTAGCACTGTTGTGACAGATGATGCAAAATGCTCCCAATCTTTACCTCTAATATTTACATTTCCCTCAATCTAGGAATATTATCAGAACAGCAAAATGAATGTAGATCTCTGGAAGTTTCTTGTACCTTGAGAGTTACAGAGTGAACGAGAATTATTGTCATGGTTTGGGAACAGTGTTCTCCAATTCAGTAGTTCTGCTAAAAAAACATGGCACCACTCGCTTCCCCTCCACCTCCAGCTGGAAGCACAAAAGGCAAAGATCACAGATGGAGATAAGAACAATTTACTGGAAACAGCAGTGAGATAAGACAAAAAGCAGTGACAGCAGCAATATTAATGATAAAAATGTACAAAAGAGAGAGCACAGAGCTTGACCTGACTGCAGCCATGCCACCCAAACAGCTCCCTCCAGTCTGGACCAATGTTACCACACTGCTCCATCCACCACGTTTGCTGCACTGGAAAGGAACACCTTTCTTCTTGGAATGGAGAGAGAGTCCCTTTCCCATGCCCCCAGCAATGACAAAAGATGGTACGGAATAACACTAAGATTTTGGCCATGCCCACATGGCTCCAGGCTCCATCCACTCATGGCTACTGCAAAAATTCACCCTGTCCTTGGCTTGAATCCAGGACTATTGTGTAGGAGATAAAATGTTCAGAGAGCACTGGCTACACTGACTCTGAAGGGCCAGCTGGTCCATGAAGAGTCTGTAGCCATAGGTATGGCCGTCTTTCACACTGAACACAAAAACACTCGTGCCTCTACCCAGCCCAGAGAGCAAGGCCTTGGGACAGCTTGAAAATGCTGCTGAGTGATCCTGTCTGGCAGTCAGGCAGAAACGGCCACTCGCCCTTACTAATTAGCAGCCAAAGGGGAGTTCTTAATGTGAATTTGAGAAGCAGGAGCTTCTGAGCAAATCCAAGCAGGAGTTTTCCAATGAAATCTTGTTTTTTTCTACTAGTGTATAAGAGCTGGTCAGTACCAAGCATTGTTGGTAGCAGATATATGGCCTTTTTTCAACTGGAAGGGTTTTGAAGTTCATTGTGTTCCAATTGAAGCTTTCTTTGAAACTAGAAAATGAGGCAACAGGCAGGAATGAGTAGTCTCCTGTCATTCATCTTGGAGACCCTGAGCATCATCTGTGTCCATACTTGAGGATGAGTCAGTGACCATTCTGACGGAACTCTTTGTTTCCATGTAAATAGTTATCCTTTCTCTGTTATCGTGTGTGTAGAATTTAAACTAAAGCTGTGGAGACTGAAGTTGGGAGATCTCTGGTCTGCGCAAGCAAAGCTTGACTTAGATTGGTATCAGTAACATCCCACTTAGCTCCATCTGGCTTCTTCTGGTTAGGATCTACTCTAATCTATTTTGCATTAAAAACTTGTGAAAGTCTTGTGCTTCATCTTAGCTGAAGTTGGGATTCCTTGAAATTTCAGATTTCTGCTAAACATGAGAACTGTTTTATTAGCTGTAATAAAGCAGAGAAAATTATATTATGAGGTGACTAATATAATGGAAATAGCTTTTGTAGAGCTCCTTTCTCTTTCTTTTTCAATATAGATACGGTGTTGGCAAATGGATTAGAAAGCCAGAATGCAGGAATATAAACAGAACATGGTGTGACCTCTCCAGTGAGACCTCTGACTATGAAGAACAATACTATGCAAGTGTTAAAGCATTCCTAAATGGGACATGCTCTGACTGGACGGAGACCACACGATTCAACCCTCTAACAGACAGTAAGGAGGGCTGAGCACACAGCCAGACATTCAATGGCCTTGATGTGTAATGTGTGCTCAGACTGCCTGTGCCTTCATAGTGTATGATATTTTAACATGAAGTTACATTTTTTTGCAGTTGTTCCACAGTTATGCTTTTGACAGAAGTAATTGAAATAATAAAATTGGAATTTGGAGAGAGATATATATAGTCTGGTATATACGGAATACTTTGTAATGTTATGGTAAAGCCTTACTCAAGGCAAATAAAAGCTGTGGCACATTCACAGTGTAAATAACTCATTTTGAAAAGTCTTTATTAAACCAATCAGTCAGCATACTCTAGAGCCCAGTATTTCTTATCTGTGCCAGATAATCTAAGAACCTATTGCTAATTCAGCCTATTTTAGTAAATTGAGTTTCAAGGTTGTTTATCCTGTGAAGTCCCAGGAATTCCTTGGCAAAGTTGCAAGTCAGTGTTCACTTTCTCACTATAAAGAACCTCTTAGTTATCTGATCAAACAATTTTTTACCAATATAAGTAAATTATTCAAAGCTCTACTTAAACTCCCCCAAACATTGCAAAAATGTAATATGATCAATTTTTTGAAACTGGTCAAATCAGCCTGCTTCTGCTGAATTTGACTGCTTTTTGTACATGTTCATTTTTCCAGCTAAAATTGATCCACCCATGGTAAGTGTATCTTCTACTGACAAATCTATTTCAATCGTTCTGACTGCTCCTGAGAAGTGGAAGGGAAGTCCTGAGGAAGAATCCGTATCTCTGCTTCAGGTGTATCCTGGCCTACAGTACAACGTGTCTGTCCTCAACAAAAAAACAAGGAAGCGGGTAAGCTTTGACAAGGCTGAATGTTGAATGCATTTGGAAAAAAAGGATGCAGCTGGCAGCTCTTAAAGTATCATTAATCTTTCTAGAAAATGTGTATGCTTTTGACCTTTCTGTAGCTGAGGAGTTAAAGGGGAGAAAATATTTTTTTAATGTCTTCCAGTGGTTCTTCTCCATCAACAACAACACCTTGGTTGTGCCCTGGTTAGAACCTGGAACAGCTTATTGTGTCAGTGCACAGATACACGTCACCACACCAGTTTTGGACAGCAGCTTTTCCAAAGAACATTGCATTGCTACACTGAAAGGTATGTGTAAGGTGGCAAATTAAGAAAAAGAAGATGCAAGTTAGAAAAAATAATGGTGATTGAATTTGTGAGTTTTTTATGTATCCATTTTGAGAGTGATAATTAGCATGGTTTCTTCCTCCTCTGTGCACTTGTACCAATGAAAAAAATGATTGCCTCTAATAACACATAGCTGGGACTGTCTGGAAGGTACATCAGTACCTCTGAAGAAAAGTATCTGCATTCTTGGAGTTTTAGTGCATGAAGAATGCTTTTTTTCCTTGAATGAGATTTGGGAGTGGCAGACCTGGGTCAATCTGAAGTTAGCAGCAGGAGAACCTAAGGGAGGGGTTGTTGCTTCTTTTTACAATATAATTCATAATTTAGACAATAATAAACATTGTCCTGTAGCTCAAATATATATTTTTTTTTTTCCTGCAAATTCCTTGTTTATCTAAAACATCTGCATTCAGTATCCAAAAGACAGTGTGGTGAATGCACATATTACTGTCTACATACATGAAAAAGTTGCCCATTGCAATGAAAACTTTTGTTTTATTAACAGATAAAACAGAAGACGAGACTATAACAATCACATTTGGATATGTTATGCCTACCATGCTGGCTCTCCTTTTTATTTCTGTGATATGCTATTGTGTGCACAAGTATATTCACATCCACAAACAAAAACATCCAACAAACCTGGTAAGTGTCTTCTGTTGCAGGAGGTCACTGCCAGCCTTGGCACTCACAGCAGAGCTGTGTGTTTTCCAGGGCTCCAAGCAGTCTTGGAGGAAACCATGGCTAGCTCCAAATAAAAGCTCTAGTTGCCACTGAGATCAAGAGAAGAAAACCACATTGAGGGTTATTAAATGCAAGATAAACAGAATAATAACTCAAGTTTGCAATGATCAGAACAGAGCTGTTGGTTTGGGAAGAGTCACTGCCTTAAGCAAGGTCTGGGGTGTACTAGGCAAGGTCTGTCAGGATGTCAAACTCCATAAATTTATCTAAGATGAAGCACTGTGTAAATTCAGTTGGAAAAAAGTTATTAATTTGTTGAATTCAGAAACAAGAAGGGAAGACAATTAAGCAGTATGGAAACACCATGATGCTTTCTTGGACTATTACTGGGTGTTACCAGATTTTTCCACTTAATTGTGATTGTTACGGATTTATCACGTGTTTCATACAGATAATTTAACCTGGATTTCAAGAATACTTAGAAATACTGTACCATTGCCTAGCACCCAAAAATGTATAGACAAACACATGCTGTTATTTAGACAGCCCAAATGCACTTTCTGCAAAAAATGTTCTCAAATTTCTTAGTGCTGCAAAGTTTGTTGATTTTTAGAAAGAACACATAAAATCTATGAAATGTTACTGGTTTCCAGCTCATGAGGTCAACAGAACTTTCTCACAGGTATCTTTAAGTAAGTTGCTCAACCATAGGCATGCAGTTATAATAATGAATGAAGACTTCAATGTTAATCCAATCTGCGTGACACCGTGGGATGGGAGATACAAGGGAGTTGGTTTCAACATGCTGATCTTGCTGAAGAAGATCAGAGCAGTGCAGGAGTGACAGGAGAAGTCTTCACAGGTGGACTGTGGGTTCAGAAAGGCTCAGAAGGAGTGGAGCAGCTGCTGCTGCAGTGTGTTCAGATGTGCATGGAAACATCTTCTGCACTTGATGAGGCACTGCTTTTATTACAGAGCTGTGGAATTACAGAGTGGTTTGGGTTGGTAGGGGCCTTCAAAGGTGTCTAGTTCAACCACTCTGGCATGGGCAAGGACACCTGCCACTAGATCAGGTTACTTAAAGCTCCATCCGACCTGACTTTGAGCACTTGCAGTTATGGGGCATCCACAGCTTCTTGGGAAACCTATTCCAGTGCCTCACCACACTCACAGTAAAGAATTTATTCCTTAAATCCAGTCTAAATGAACCCTCTTTCATTTTAA
Organism: Aphelocoma coerulescens; assembly: GCF_041296385.1. NCBI lineage: Eukaryota > Metazoa > Chordata > Aves > Passeriformes > Corvidae > Aphelocoma > Aphelocoma coerulescens. Next base: position 60,007,868 of record NC_091016.1, on the reverse strand, counting down.
AACTATTGTCCCTTGTCACTACAGGCCCTTGTAAAAAGTCTGTCTCTGTCTTACTCTATACGCTTTATCCCTTGGATGCAGGGCATGGTATGGGGAGGTAGCTCGGTCTCCTGGGGAGCTAAAAGGACAGAACTCTTTAAAGTCCAAGAGCATGAAGGGCTACCTAGTGAAAAATTCCCACTCAGTAGCAGACTTAACTCCTGGAGTTTTTTCTCTAGTAAAGATGTAATGTCAATGTTGGGAATTTTTTTTATGTTCATTGCACTTTTTAATGACCATCTTGGAGCTTCGATTTTATTTCTCCACCTCTGGAGTCAGTCAATGTTAAGATAATGAATGAATATTGAGCTGATATTTTAATGATGCTCTGGATTTCCCAACATACAGACTATTCCACTTGTGCACCCTGTGTGGCTGGGGGGACGTGGAATAAGCCGTTTGTTTTGGTCCAGCACTTCTGTCCTGCGGGACCTTTCAGACTACTTGGTACATCAGTTAATGGTCTTAGTCTTCCATTCAAGCTTGAAAACACTGAAATGCGGCTTCTGGTTGTTTTTCCTGCTCACTCCACCAGTGCCCACACGCTCCTGTCATTTCAGGAAGATCCCTATTGTTTAATTTGATGATTTTGAAAAGAGTCACCTGTGGCAGACTGCACAGTGCAGGCTCTGTAGTCGGTGCTTCAGCCTGATGTGTAGCTTCCTCTCTGAAAGGAGACCTGCTATTAATTTATTCTCTGTAAGCCATACATTAACATGTTACCTCACACCTCTTGTGGGAACTGGTTGTGACTACCATTTTCTCTTCACTGGTTAAAAGGAGTGGAATATTTCCGGTAATTTTTGATCTGAGAAGACGACTGGTTTTTTTTCCAAAGTCACATGAGTTTATGCTGGTGGAAACAAAACCCATATTTGACAGAATGGTTCTAACCAATATTTTGACATGGGGAAGGTGAGGAAAGGGATATTAAAACTGGTCATAATACAGTTTTACTTTAGATAGAATTAAAAAAGGGAGCATGTTGACACTCCTGAGTGTTTATGTGATGAACTTTCTTCTTCCCTAAATTGAAATAGTCTCCTAATAAGGTCGAACATAGCCTTATATTTTAAGAATATAAGATGGTATAAGAAGCAGCAAGATGGTATTTTTATTATACTTCACTCAAAGTATTTCTTACTTTCCAGGTATGGCAGTACACTGACAAATGCAAGGAACGGGTTTTCATACCAAGTGAAAAAATAGTTCTCAACCTTATCACTGTTAATGGGGATGACTGTAAGGAATCCAACCGTCTATCAGAAAGGAAAAGTCCCCAATACTACACTGTTTACAGTGCCACTGAAGGGAAGGATTTGCCTTCTAAACAAGTGCTGAAAGCAAAATATTTGCTTGGTATTTCACATGAAGAGATTTCACTGAAAGAAGATACTTTAGTGGAAGGGGACCAGACTGGACACTGGACATCTCATGGCCAGTCTGGAACACAGAATACTTGGAAAGATAAAAATCCAGGGGTAGTAGAGTATGAACATGATGTAAGGCCTGAAGGATTCACTCCTGGTCAGAAACTAGACGAGAAATGTTCTGCCCCCGGGGGACTACAGGGTGAGCCACAGATTGCTTTGGGGGACTTGGCTGGTATGGAAATAGGACAGCCATATTCCCCCCAACTGGAGATAAGGGTAGCAGACCTTTGTTTGGGACAGAAAACAGAGGAACTTAGTTTGCAGGTGGTTGATGCAGCAGATGAATTGCCAGGTGAGACCCATATCAACTTGATGGACCTGGATACTGAAACATCTGGGCAGACATCCTATCATCTGCTGAAAGAAATCACACAGGGCCTCACAGAGAAAGAAGGTGTGCAGACCACATTAGTTGATTGGGATCCTCACAGTGGAAGACTGTATATTCCTACCTTTTCCAGTGTTGAAAATCAGGTGTGTGGAGGAGTATTCAAGTGTGATGATCCTGACAAAGAAGGAATTTTGCTCAGACTGTATGAGAAAGAGGTATCTGGTGAATCATCTGGGGACCAAAAAATGTATCTCCTGCGGTTCAAGGAACAATGGGGACTTCACATAGAAATGGAAGACTGAAAAGTAATTTTCTAAAATACTCAAAAATGCAAAATCTTGTTTATTTTGCTAAAGAGAGTGATGGGCTCAGGGGAACAGACACATCTTAATATGCTGAAATTTTTGGAACCATCTCAGTCGAACAGTTTATTCATTATGTGTTTTTTATAACGGTTTCCAGATGTGATATAAATGATTTTGACATCAATCATAAACCTCTTGTGCAAAATATGATTGTTGTGAGGCTATATTCTTTTTTTAAAAATGAAATAATTTTAAAATAAAGAAGTAAAAAGAAAAAATATTTTAAAATAAATATTTTTACAGATGATGCTTCCACCTTGCAATTCCTGCAAAAACAAATTACCAGCATTTAAAGGCACTTATTTTTAGAGGAAAAAAACCAAACAAACCAAAAATATTGGAAAAATTGTAGGACAAAGGGGTTTGGTGAAATGCCTGTAATCTTACTGGCTGGACCATGCCTTGTCCTGCCTCAGACAGCAGGCAGCAGAGCATCTGTCTGGCTCTGCCCTGCAAGTGTCTGTTCCTCTCCGATGACTTCAATGGCAGTGTGGCAGGGCCAGCTCAGAGGGAGAGGTCTGCCCCAGCCACTTCATTGCTTCAGACACTCCACACCTGCTGGGGCACACCAAGAAAGGCTTCCTGCGGGCTTGCTTTTATTGCCTGATGTCCTGACCAGCACTCCTGATGCAAGTTCACTTTGTCTTCATGTCGTGTGACATTTAGGATAGCAAAATTACAGGACATTCTAGAAATGACTTAGTAGGGCAGATGGCATTTTCCTTTTCAAAACTTGTCACTTTTTCACTTACTGAATCTTTATTTTTCCTCCCAGTACACAAAAAAACCTCACAGTAATGATTTGTTTGGTTTTGCAGAGGATAAGCAAAAGAAGAAAAAAAAATCTGTTTTTAAATTTGTACCTTCCAAACTAGTACATGGTTAGGTGTTTTTTTAATGAAAGACCTTTACCTAAATGTTTTCTCTCAGCAGTTGTTGTTGCATGAGCTTGGCCTTGGCATTCTCTGTGACTGTTCATCCTCTGAATTTTTCAATTGTAGTCGTAGACTTTAAAACCAGAAATTACATTAGAATATTTCTAATTTTTCTAATTTCAGCATTACAATACGCTGATGACTCCTTATCAGGAGTAAAAAACTGTCCTCAGCTGCTTTTATAATAAAGGTATAGTGTTACGTGTAGCTTACATAAACACCTTTGTGCATCAGGAGGATTACAGAGGAGAATTATAGCTTAGTGTGAAAGAAGAAAATAGTTGAAAGATGTGAATTTTTTTGCTCCAAAAAAAATCAGTCATCCAAAATCTTTCTCAGTATTTCCTAAAGATTTCTTAACTATCTTCTTTATCCATGATCTTTTGCAATGTGGGGCCTCTAACTCATAGGTAGGAAACAATATTTACTTTTTTTCCAGTAGTCCATTAAAAATTACCCAGTTACTGCTGCCCTAAGACCAATCACTTGAGTTCTTACATATGGACAGATATGGATGGTTCAGCTCTGTAAATACTTTGGTATAGGTCAACCAGCATTCCTTGAAGAGGAAGGTATCCCTTATTTTCAGTGTGGATTTCCCCTGGCCTTATTTGCCAGCTGCTGGTGTCTGCTGCTGCTTTTTCTGTTTGGTGAGCAAACCTTGCACCAGCGGTTAAGGATATCTGCTTGTAAGGATATTTAACATACCATAATCAAGTCATTGCTGATTAAAATTTGAAGACTTGGTAACTTATCCATAAGATCTCACTTCTTTAAGTTCTTTTGTGGTTGTAATCTTTCACTGCATCTTGTCCTGTTTTGGTTTGGATTTTTGGTTTTTGGTTGGTTTGGTTTTGGGGTGTTTTTACTTTTCAGTAACAATTAGGTTGTATAGCATTTATTTCCTCTTGTACTTGAAAAGGCAGCAGCTTCCTAGTTAACAGTACTTGTGATTAAGGTACAACATGCTGAGATTCTTGCAATAATTTTCACCATAGATTTATGCTTAGGAATAGTGATTAATTTTTGGACCAAAATATTTGTGATAGAAGTTTGCAGCACTTTTGGTGTTGCTTCCTTTTGATCAGAATTTGCGTTAAATTCAGAACTGATACTAGATTATGCAAACAGTCCTTCATGTTTATCAGATACATTTTGAAAGTGTTTTCAGAATGATCTATGCCAAAAAAAAAAAAAAAAGCACTGGTGGAAAAGATGTTAATGAAGATAAGAACTTTCTTTTATATGCAAAAGAATTTTTCAGGTTAGCTAGTCAAGTTCTGGAATTGATGAAGCAGACATTAGAGTGCCAATTTCCATCAATATAAGGCCAGTAGACTGTTGATGGCCTTTTTAATATCCTCAAAGTTACTAATATTTTTCCTTAGAATCTTGTAATTATGTTAATCAAATGAAGCTGATCAGACATGGTACCTTCAGCAAAGCAGTCAGCAAGGAGAAAAATACTGCCATGTAAATTTGTAAAATAGTAGAGGGAAGAGCCAAGCAGTAAGAGAGCTGACATGTTCCTACTCCTACTGCAGTTTATGAAACTTTGCTTAGCCACATTTAGTAGACTTAATGCAGCCAAAAGCAAGGTCATATATCTAGAATCATACACCTCGACTACAGATATACTCAAACACAAGGTTACCTGGATCTGGGAAATCAGTGATTTTGAAAATTACGTGGGAGAGGAATAGAATGAAGAAGTGGTTTGTTGAGGACAATAGGATGTATATTTCTTGATTGTAACAGCAGTAAAACCAGACCTTTGGCTGTGTTTACAGGCCTGATGTGACTACTACTAGAAAAACTGCCTCCAGTTTACAGTATAAGTCATGAAGATGAAAGGCAAATGCTACTATAAAAGGCCAAAGCAGTGTACTTCAGAGCTTGAAAAACAGGAAACCTAGCTATCAAAATGAGATCTAATGGTGATGAAACTGATAGCTAGGTGTGGGCACACAGTTTTGGAAAAGTAACTATAATTATAAGTATGGTTTTGCTGCCTACTACTTAGACAGTAGGGTGTCTCCTTCAACTTAGGGTGTTGAAGGAGAGACTGAAGCAGAGCTGAGTGCAAGATACCTTTGACCTGATGTAGAGCAGGCCAGGAGAAGCTACTGCAGAATGAGAATGACCAGATGGAAAAGTCCAAATACCTGAGGGAAATGTGCAGTTATGAGTCGTATGTCTGGTGTGATAAGGACTGCAAAGTGCCCACCCAGGGGCATGAGGTTAGCCAGGTGAGGGATCCATGATAACTCCCTAGTACTTTATGCAAGATCACATGAAGGATAAGGAAATGATCAAGAGGGATCCAGAGGTGGGGTCTGGAAAGAGTAGCTAACACTATTACTTAGCACAGCTCTTCCTACAGATAGTAGGGAAGGTCCAGCAAAAGCCCTGAGAAACATTCTCAGGGTCTAGAAATTGCACAATATGAAAACATCCTGAGCAAGGAAATACTTCGAATTACATTACTAACAAATACACAGAAACATGTTCAATTTCTGCTGATTTCAAGTTAAATTTTAAGTAATGCTTTAGCACTTCCCTAAAATGGAGTGAATTCCTGAATTTGGGACTGACAAAATCTATCAAAGCATATCAAAACAAAAATAAGTCATGACTTCCTTATGGTCTAACCTGCAAACCAGGATTAACCAGACTAAATGACTGGGATGTGAAACACGTGAAATTTAAAACAGAAGAGCAGTATGGTTTGAATATTTTAAAATAATGGACAATTGATTGTTTACCAAGGCCTATGAAAATTCCCTAATGCCTGTAGGCCTTTCAAACAAGTGTGTTGTTCTTCAACAATAATGCTAACAGTTGGGTGACATTTCTTGCCTGGAATATGCTAAGTGGTGCAATGGTGTTCATACGTTGTCAAGTCTTAAAATTTGATTAATCCCTTTGTTTCCTCTTTAAATAAGAAATGTTTGCTCATCTCTGCAGTGGAGTTAAAGGAACAGTTACTCCAAGCACCATGTTTTTGAACAGTTGAAGCTTTTATGTCTGATGTGGTTCATCCTTGCAAAATCAAAGATTTAAACCTGTTCAGCCGTCTCACATTGTCCATACAAAACACCACAGTTCTCCTTAAAAGGAAGACAGAGCAACATGTCAAGATTTTTCTGCCTTAGTTTTGCATGTAGGTTTCAAGCTTGATCAGCCCAGGAGCACATAGCAGTAAGTGTAGGAAGTAATTTTCATGTTTAGTGCCACCTCTTAGCAATCATCAAGATTTTTGTTAGTTTGTCCTGGCAGTGATGCCAAGCTGGCCCCATAGTTTCTCACTGTATTTTTTTTTTTTTCTGGTACAAAAAAAAAAAAAAAAAAAGAACAAAAAGTACTTCTGTTTTCTAATACCTCCAGTATCAGTTTAGCTGAGACAAGTTTTTCTGGCCTAAGTTAGGTTTTAAGAAGAGGACTCGGTCCTTAGCATCACACAGCTATGAAAACTCTCACCTCCTGAGGGAAGATGCACATTCCAGTAGTGCTGCTTCAGCTCTCTGCTTTTGCTTCTGTTTGGCTGGAGAAGCAATATCTTGAATTACAATATTTTTCAATTACACTGTCCATGCTCTGAAGGCCTCGTTTGCCACTGCTCTTCACAACACTACAAGGTCTCTACAGGCTGAGAAACCTGCAGAAGGGGAATTGTCCTAATTCTGTGTTATTGCAAGGTGGCCTCCTAGATCTCTCACACCTTACTTGTTACCTTGTCAAAGTTATAAGAAGTTATTCATCCAAGTAGAAATCTAGCACTGCTGCTCCCCTCTGTCAGCAGTTTGAGCAAATGCTGTCTGCTAGCACCCGAAATTGCTGCAGCGACTCCCATGGTGCCAGAGCATTCTCATTTCACAGTAACTCACCCAGGTGCTGGCTTTAGCAGCAGCAGCCTGTGCTATAAACACGCATCATCAGCTCTGCCATCCAAAAACTGCCATTAAGAAACAACATCTTCCAGATGTCCAAAGTAAGTCAGCAAGCTGACAGCAGTGTGGCCCAGCAGCAGGGCAGCAAATTGTTTTGGTTTTCTAAATTCTCAATGATAATGTCATTGTGAGCGGAGGAAAATGTTCAGCAAGACCCCCTGCTGAAAACAGCCAGAAATACTGAAAAATACCTGGACCCTCCCAGTGTGATGGAAAGACACCAAAATATTTAAGCATTTTCTGCACTAGTAATTAAACATAAAGCAAGAGAAGTTGATCTTCCACTTTTACAGACTGGGCAACTGATACCTGGAAAGGCTAAAATGGATTGAAATCCATCATACAGTAAGTGTAGGATGCAGGGCAGGAGACAACAAAACACAGATGATCCTTCCCCAATGTGGTAATTGCTGAAGTCACAGTTCCCCAGCAATGTATCATCATAGTGGAGGTTACTCCAAGCTGTTAGATGTTCAAGGCTAGACACACCTCCAGTTTGGTTTAAATTAAAAATATTAAATTTTAAGGTGAAAGTTTAGTATGTGAACCAGCTGCAGAGTCCAGACCAACAAGAGCAGAAGTCTGACAAACCCAACCCTCAGGGCAAAGTCAGCCAAAAGGATCTAAGTAAACCACTCTCTAAGGAAGAAAAGATAACAAGTCACACCAGGCAGCCATCTTAAGGTGGCATTAATCTGTGCTATGCTGAGTGGAGTGAGCTCCAAATTGCCCCTATGCTCTCCCATTCTCTTCCACAGCCTCCTTAATGTTGACATTAAAGTTGTTTCACTGGATGTGGTTTGTTTGCTAGTTTATTTTGTAACACTTCTTTCTTCCAAGAAGGGCACTGAGTCAGTGGAGTAAGTAATTTGGGAAGAGAGGACAGTTAACTCTTTAGGAGTTAAAAAAAAAAAGAGAAACATCAGTTGGAGTGGTTCAAATACAGTCAATCTTGTCAGGTCGAAGGGTGAGAATCGAATTAATTGCTCCTGTTTTATACAGCAAATGTCATCAATCCAAACAGCAAAGAAAAATCCCAGGGCATGTTGGTGAGACTGTTTCTACACTACTCCTTTGCTCTTGGCCTCAGATGAAGCATGGGTTGAGGGAAGTGGTTCAACTCTTGCAAACTTCTTTCCTGGGACCCTCTCCACCAGTGTTCAGGTTCCTCAGTCCTTCCCTATCTGTGCCACCTTCCAGGCTTCTGATCTTTTAAGCTCCGGATAGCCACTTCACTCTTAGTCCAGTGCTCCCCCTGAGCGAGCTCTGCTCTGCAAACTCTCAAATATAAAACTTCTTTCACCAATACACTGTTGGAAAATGGTTTTATGTGTTTTCTGACTTTGCTTAATTATTCTCTGTGCAAAATTAAGAGTTGTTAGGATATATCTGTACAACTATTTCTCACCCTGTCTCTGGGAAAATGTTCTTAAGGTTAGCCTTTGCTCCTTGTAATGCAAGCACCATCACATCTACAAAGAGATCAGAGGGACTCAGCCTGTGTAATGTAATTTAGAGACTTATTTACTCTTCTCCCACTGGACTTAAAACCACAGTGTGCTCTATTTGTCTCCTTCTAAACTGACTTACACAAACACCGCAAAATAATTCTCCTGAACTGAGTATACTTAAGTTTCCCTATGTGGTCACAGAGACATTTTATTCTTTAAGCAGTTATTACATATTATATGCATTCAAAAATAAGTATTTCATGTTTACAATTAAATAGGTTTTAAAGATAAATCTTAAAAGTTCTCGGTGTGGACTTCTTCTCCCTGGCATGCAAGATTGATCTTGCATAGCTCACAGACTGCTGGAAACAAGTGTTTATTATTTACCCAAGATATGTATTATATCCTTATATGAGGATATAATACAAAGTTTAGAAACCTTGAGTTTAGAAACCATAGAGTTTTCATGACCAAGCAGAAACTTTAAACCCCACCATATTTCTTAGCTGTGGGATAATATGGGTAGCAGTCTGTTCTGCTGCTCAATGCTATTCTCTCTTTCCTCCTACACCCGTCTCCTTGGAGCTCACATTTTTAATCTGTAGCCAAAAAGCAGTCTGGCAGTAGGGCAGCAGTTATCAGTCAGAAGGGGACAGTCAGCAATTGTCAACAGACAGCCAGCAAAATTAATGTCAGGCAGTGCACTTGGTTGCAGTAAAGGCAGAGTACATTGCCAAAGAGCAAAGGAAAATAGTGAAAGCTGTTTAAGGGTTGTCTTCTGTTCTATGGAATCAGGAGTTTAATGATACTAAAGATGAGCAAAGAGGCCCTGTACATACCCCAAGGCAACAGCAGGAGCTTTTTACCTTCTTCCTTTTGCTGGGAATTTGTTTCCTACTGAAAATAGGAGTGCCTACATCCCAGAACAGACCTACTAGGATCCTCAGCGTGCAGTAATGACAGCATTTGGCAGAGAGGTCCAAATTAATTACAGCTACAAGTTTTGCCTTTGCCTGAACCTGACACTCAAACTCTTCCTGTAAGTTCTGTAAGCAAAGAGGCTTCTAGGGAAAAGTAGGGGTAGTGATAGAAATCTGACTTCTGCTCCTTTCTTTCACTCTTGCAAAGAGACTTTATTGCAGCTGCCAAGAAAGGGCCTGAAGCAATGTCACCTGCAGGAATGTCACCTGCTCTGCTGAGCCTCTGGAATCAGCAGTGAACTGGTCTGTATGTTCCTGTACTACTAAGGAAGCAAAGGTTTGTCAGCAAACTGATCTCATGGCTTATAATACATGAATGTGAGCATGAACCTAAAAAGCCTTGTAAATTATCTGCTGCATTTGTCTCTTGATGGCTAGTTTGCAATAGCTTTTTGAACCTCAGTAGTTAAACATTAAATTACTTTCATTTATGTCTTCCCTGTATTTGCAACATCCATAATTTCTTGTTGCCATCACAAATATTTGATCACAATTTTTATCTTTTAAGAGAATTGTACTTCTAGATCATCAAAAACACAGATGTCAGAACTACCCAGCCTTGAAGCCCTTGTCAAAACAGTCCCACATCTCTGTAAACACATTCTGGTCCAACACACTGGGGTGCGGCAAGGCCAACACCTTTTACCCAATTAGTAAACACAATTGATCTGTGTGGCAGAGAAAAGGGTCTTGCTTCCATTATGCAAACTAATAAATTTCTTATAAACAAGTCTCTCAGGAGAGACCAGTTCTACCCCACTTACACCATTATCTTTAATAGAAACCTTTCCATAAGCAACACAAGTTCAATCTAAGCATGCTTCTCAAATCCTCTTCATTTTCAAGTTGCAGAGTATACTTATGGATCAGAAAGCACTCCTGTTTTCCCAAGATTGCATCAATGCCACTAACAGAAATAAACTGACCAAGATTAATGACACAGAGCAGTCAAGCCACAGCCTTCTTCTACAGCAGAATGCTGTGCAATATTACGTTGCAGCTGGCCTTCAGTCTCAATACTACAGGTTCTATTTTTCCCATTCTCCTGGCAATGGAACCTTATTATAGCAGATGTTTTACCCTGCTGCTTGTGCCATGCTCTGTTTCCTCAAGTCTTTTGAGGTTAGCACCAGTTTTCATTCCCTAGTTAACCTCAAAGGAAATCGCAGCATAATCTTGACATTTTAGTGCTTCTTTGAGATCCATTGTGCCACCTGGCCACATGTGGAGCATGTAGGGCATTTAAAAGAAGCCAGTGCCAAATTGCCAGCTTTCTTCTCAAAACCACATGAAAAATGTGTGAGAGAGAGAGAAATCCATGGCTTCTGCCAGGGCTGAGTAGTCTGAAAAACAGAGTGGTCAGCACCCAAAATCCTGTGATTGCACTGAGCACTGGACACTCCTGCCAAGGATTGGAGCATTTGGAATAGAAATTCCCCCTTCCCCCAGGGATGAGGGCTCAGTGCTACATTTGATGTAATGATACAGATAATGAATAGGAACTGAAGATTTTGTTCTGAATGCCTGGAACACTCCCTAACAATTGATCATTTCCTGGCATTTCTGTGGCATTCAGCAATGCAGAATCTCTCACTACTAGGTTTCTTTGTAATAACTATGATTGTTTTGAGGTCCATCCTGTAAAAGCAAAACCATCCCACCTATCCTCTCTAGTTTGTGCAGTGATCATGTTACTACTGGCTCCATTAAAAATTAGCATTTTGCTCATACCTGATCCAATGCCAAATATTCCAGTAAATAGCAATAATCAAAATCCATTAAGTCAATGGACCAGTTGGGGCTTGTTTTCCCTAGCTTTTTACTGTTCTGTTTTTCATTAGTAAGAAGGCAGATCTGTTCCTCATAACTTTGTTAACATTTATCTGAAAGCTATCTGCTATAGTGAGTCCATCAGAGTTCCCAGGAAATACAAATAAAGACCAAACCAAGCAACTTTATTGAGACTAGGTTTGTAAATTTGCTTATCTTCTAACTTCTGGTCACCATGACACAGGGCAGATGGCTAAGATTACTTTCAGTCTCATTTGATTACTACTTTTTTTGTCTCTTCTGCAAGAGAGCACATGAGACCCCACACTGAATTAGATGGAAAGAACCTTGTCCTAGCAGTCTCACCAAGGATATCTCATTACTCCATGATCCAGTGCACCCTCCAGTCCTCCTAGGAGCAACAAAACATCAAAAGTCAGTGTACATGGTTGAAATTCAGTTAAACTGAGCACCTGAAATAGGTAGTGTAAATATTATCTATTAAAAATAGAAATCTCATGGCAACAAGCACAGTAGAAATACCAAGATAAAGCTTCAGTTAGAGATGGAAAACTCTTAGCATTTCAAATTCAGACAGGGATTTAGCATTTAATCCTTAGACTTGCAACACACTTCACTAGGACTTCAGTCAAATCAATCTTTTTTCTTCCTGTTTTCTACTTCTGCCTCTATTACTCCAAGTTTAGTATTTAGAAAGCTCCCCAAACCTCTCTCAGCTTTGGTCTGCCTGGTGCAATTCATGCAGGGACTCAGTTTCTGCCTCAGGCAGTTTTCATTCACTGAAGAAAGAAGTAGGAGCATTTTGGCTGCCAAGACACATTGCAACTTCTTATAACTAACACCAGGAGCTACAGGGGAAATCCATTGATTCATTCTCTAAACAGTGAAAACTGGCAGAAATGTGTCACACCACTGTGTGGTGAGGCCAGGGCAGCACCTGAGATCCTGTCTGCAGGTTCATGAACACCCCAAGACAAGAAGTCCCTAACATTCCAAAACTCTTGCTTTCTCAGAGGAAAGGATTGGAGCCCAGGCCCCTTAAGGTGCCTTAAAGAAACCAAGGATGTTCAAGTCTTCCCATGCAGAGGGAAGCCTACCAGGGGAAGTTGTTCATTGAATATGAAAATCTTCACAAATAAAATAGGAAGTTAAAATCACAAAATGGGTGGACTAAATGGGTAGAATAAACCTGCTTCATCTTTTTAACATTTTAAAGGTGTTGCCAGAAGTGCAAGAGGAAGTAGAGAGCCAGATACATGTCAGTCACAGTTTCAAGAAGAGCAGATGACTGAGAATTTGGTTACTCTGACTTATGCTGAACCCCACTGTTCACTCCCTTTTTTCTCAGCTTCTCCATTTCGGTGTTATTTGTCTAGGTTGTAAGAGTTTGAGAGCACAGTTCAGACTCACCTTATTTCCTCTGCATCCTGTCAGTAATACAAAAAGAGCAAAAATGGCAAAGGCAGATTCAGCATGAACCTTCTGGTCTATAATGAGCACATCTAAGGAGGCAAAAACTTGCAGTGGGTGAAATCCACATGTTATTTCAATATCTAAAAACATAAACCAAGTGGATGTCTCCCAGATGAATATTTTACAATATATAATATAATATAATATAATATAATATAATATAATAATAAAAACATCATATTAGAAGGCTAAACCAGACAGGCTGTTCTGAAGGAGCATGAGTGTGATACATAACTGAGGCTACTGCATAAACCTGGAGCAGTCTTGGCCCTGTAACTAACCACAAATGAGCACGTACACTGCTCAGACTCACTTTCATCCATCCATTTGTATTAATTTCCAAATGAGACCTCCTTGAAAAGGTTAACTTGTGATTTTGCATCCAATCTCATGGACTGCTTATAATCTTGCCTGATTTCCATTCACCAAAATTAGTGTCTCACCCAAAATAGCATCAGCTGGTTCATCTACCTGGGTAGTTTAATCTATGATGTGTCCAACATCCATGGGAATTTTCCTTTACAGGAAACCTCTCATTAGCAAACTGAAGGGAAAGCTTGGACACAGGCACCCAGCTGTTCACCCAGAAGTTTATCCATCTGCAAGCAGGCCAGCAGAAACTCGAGTCTGAAGAACACACATTCATATTCAGAGAGGAGAGTCATCTTTTACTGAGGAGGGAGGAATGAGCACTTGTGGATGAGCACTTGCTGGTTGGGACCACAGTACTGAGCAGGGGCCTCTGGTCACACTGCCACAGGCAGGACAGGGGCAGCCTTGGATTTCAGGACAAGTGAAAGTAAAGGAAAGATTTTTTTCTCAACCACTCTATAAATTCAGAACTAGAAGGACTATGTGCTCACTTCCAGAACACCAAGGGACTGAAAGAAGGACTTTGCTGCACCTGGGTTTTTACACTTTTCCCTACTCTGCTTGTGAGTTTAGTAAAGACTCAGGCAGAAAGCTGTCCATGGTGTAAAAGTAAATCATGTCACTGAGGACTTCTTGAAGAAGCTTTATATGAGGAAATCTGTTAAGGGTGACAAAGCACACGAAGACATGCAGGTCAAAGAATCTGCAAAGTTTCAGGACTCAGTGCCACATTACTAGGCTGTTGCAGTAAAGCCCGAAAACTTCAAAAGAACACATGTCTAAGGTAAACCTGTACCCTAACCCTAAGCACAGCAGTAAAAGCAGCCTTTTCCTGAGGCTAGGTTCCCAGCACATGGGTGGTGCCAAGGAGAAAGTTGTGGAGGGAGCAATGTTGTGGCAGTGCCGTGCTCCCCTTGGCATGCCTTTTGTAGTTGCAGTGTCCTTGGAGCTCTGGACTTTGTGGTTTTTTCAACCCTAATCATAACCCTAACCTGAAGCCCAAATGCTTCTGAGACCTGGCATACACAACTACAAGAACTTCCAAACCTTTTTCCTTTCTTCTTTTTGTTATCTCTGTGGGGATCTTTCTCCAGGCTTCCAAACACCTTCCCCACCAGCACATTCAAGGGAAGTTTTAAACCAGCAATCGGCAGCTGGACTTACCTGTCTAAACCCACAAGTAACCTGTCCTGGGGCTCCACACTTTCTCAAGAGAGGCTGCTGGCAAGCTTTTAAGTGGGGTGACAGCTTTTTCCATTTCAGTACTTTGGTATGCCAGTTGTTTAGCAGCAGATTAGGACATTGAACCCACCAAACTCTCGGAGCCCATTTGTCCCCCCCCACACCTCTGCTGTGACACACGGAAAAGCCAGTTGGTGCTCCTGCAGTGCTGTGCTTGCCCAGCTCCTACATGTGGGTGGGAAAGGATGTGGAGTTTCTTTGTATTTCTTTCTTTAAGAAGGATTCAATGTATTTCTGCCTGCTTAAAGTACATGGTGTGGAGAATGTTATCCTCGATCAAATTATGAAAAGTGATGGTGTTATTTTAGCATGTACCTGAAATTCATATTTAGCTTCCTTAGGATGCCTTGTCAAGGATAAATATCCACGTCCTCCAGTGCCTGTCTAGAATATTTGCCACTGACAACTCTTTAGCATGAGACGGTCTTTCCCTCCGAACTTCACAGCGATGGAATTGCCGTATTTATCCCTTTCCTTCTTTTGGGGGGGGGGCTTGGCGTCCCCTGGCGGTGGCGGCGCGCCCGGCTTTTCTGCGAGGCAGACGTGAAGGGAAAAAATAGAAATAAACGTGATTCCTTCTCCCCCGCCCCAGTTTCCCAGTTGTGTGCTGTCGTGTAATTTTTAACACTTCACTTTAAAAGTTCTTAAATACAGCATCAGACATCTCTGCTGTGCATTCTCCAGGTGAAATAAAATACAGTCTCCCTGTCCTGGTTTCAGCTGGAATAGAGGTAATTTTTTTTTCCTGTGCTGGCACAGTGTTGTGTTTTGGATTTAGGATGAGACTGCTGATAACACACTGTTGTTGCTGAGCAGTGCTTACTCTAAGTCAAGGACTGCTCGGTTTCCCATGGTCTGCCACTAAGGAAGGGAACAAGAAGTTGGGGGTGAGCATGGCCGGGACAGCTGATGGAAACTGGCCAGAGGGACATTCCATACCAAGGAACATCACGGCCAGCATAAAAACTGTGGGAAAATGGCTGGGAGGGACCAACTGCTGCTCGGGGACGGGCAAGTCATTGGCTGGTGGGTGGTGAGCAACTGTATTGTGTTTCTTGGGATTTATAGCTCTTTGTCGTCTTCTTCTTATTACTGTTATTATCATTATCATCATCATTATTAAAATGCTTTACTTTGTTTCAATTATTAAACTGTCTTAACCTAGGATTTTTACTTTTTTCCCCCCTGATTTTCCTGCCCATCCCACTGAGGGGCAGGGGGAGTGAGTGAGCAGCTGTGTGGGACTTAGTTAGTGGGACCAGTGTACTGGGGTTAAACCACATCACTCCTGTTGGCAGATATTTTAATTGCATGAGTGTGTCTAGGTTCAAAATAGCCTTAGAGAGGGTATTTTTCTCTTTATTCTTTTCACAGAGAGGATTCTGTGACAAATGTCCTCGCATCAGCAAGATTTTGGAAATGTGTAGGGAGAAATCTCAGGCCTTTCTAGGGTGTCAGCACCTTGTGCTGAGTGAAAAGATATGAAACTCCTACAGTCAGTATCCTGAGCCCTGAAATAACACCTTTTGAAAACAGGTATTCAAGGCAAGAAAGGCTCAGTCTTCTCTCGAGCAGGATCACTAGGTGGTAATGGTATCACCAGTATGTTTGAAAGGTTGGATCATTCATCCCAGAAGAGGGTCACAGAAATTAACCTCTTCCTCTGCCCAAGGAGGGATCCAAATCCATGTCAATTTGAATATCCCCCACACCAGGAGCTTTTGAGGCTGTATAGCAATTCAAGAAGGAAGACATTCCACCTCTCTTGAAGAACATGAGAGGAAGCAATTGTGTCTTTTCTTGTTAGCAATGGGAAGCCATTTTTTCTTGTCTCTGCTCTCAGTCCTGGTTATCTAATTTATTCACAAACGCAAATGCTACCTACAGTGGAGAAAATGACACCTCCTCTTGATGTCCTGTAGGAGAACATTGCTTCCAGCATAAAATTTGTGGAGAGATCAGACTTGTTGGTGTATATGAGACATTCTCAGCATAGACAAATTGATAAAGCCCTTAGGGGGATTTAGGGGGAAAAAAATAGTTTCTGGGTCTTAGTCAGACTGAGACATAATTGAGGTATATCTCCTGCCAAGACTCAGATGTTGCCAAATCTGAATTTATCTTTTTCATCATTTAAATAACCCAGTTCCACACACCCCATACCTCCAGATATTGAAGAACTCTTTTCACCAAAGTGTTATTTTTTCTTTTAAGAAAGGACTAGGAAGCATAGAAGACAAAGATGTTCCACAATAAAAGTTGTACAACAATGTTAAAAACCCCTCCATACTATTACAGTCTGAGAGAGTAGAAGCACTTAAAAAAACCAAGCATAAACTCAGGGCTAATCCAAGGATGGTAGCAAACCTTTGCTTCAGCTGTTACCAGTGAAGATGATGTAGAACAGGATGAGCAGGTGGACATAATGTCTCAGGAACATGGATATGCTAAACGGTAAACGGCTATTCCATGATTTGGGAACAGAGAATTTAATTACTGAAAAAGAGAAAAAAAAAAACCCCAACAACTAGAAATGAGAATAAAGTTTCTCATAATTGGAGAGTTGAAGCTCTGAAAGTCTCTTCAATACCAGCAAAGGCCCAAACCTGGCCATTTATAGGAGCTTAATAAATTAGTGAAGGGGATTAAGGACTGGACTGAAATAACCCAAGATATTCTTAGTAGTTCCAGGTTCATCTTTTTAAACCAGGGAACAGAGAGTCAACAAAGTCCCTCAGGGGCTAATCACAATGACCTTTCTGTGGAACCAAAAATACTGCTAGAATAGAAAAAATTTTCAGCCAGATCAAATGATAAGGCAGACAAAGCCAAATTTTGCTTCCAGTTCTTCAGATTTCACATTACATATGGGTGAAGTTCCCAGTCTTGGCTGTAGTCTATAATTAATATGTTTCAAGCAAATTTTGGACCATCTCCTTATTTCCTGCATGGTCACATAGAGGCACAAGTCCTCAAAATGAGTGGGAACATTTTGTTACATCTGACTCAGAAATGGATGCTGACAGCAATCCTCCATGCCCCGTCCTGCCACTCTTACAGTGAGAAGCCCGTAGTGCCAGACTGTGAGGCTGCAAAGCCAGGGAAGCAGTAAAGTCTCACCTGCAGTGATGAGAATGATGCCTCTTCTGCAATGAGTGCTTCTCCTTTCTGCCAAAGCAATGCCACAAAAATGCATTTGAAACAGAAGTTTCCTTGCACTAGCACTTGGGCACGTAGCCAAAATGCAGTTCTCTTAGTTTCTGTCCTGGTGCATCAGGAAAAGTGAATTATGGTGCTTGCATCTTTTTTTTCTCCATAGAGCTGCTGGAAAATATGGGCTCTGTTGCTGGAAGGGCAAGTGTTCTGAAAGATAAAGCTGGTACTGCTCAAGCTCCCTGGAACACTTTCAGGTCACTGTAACAACCTGATCTTACTTTGAATTGTTTGCTCAAGATTAGTAACATTTCAGCAGGTAGGAACACCATAGGTAGAATGACCATGTGAACCTGGTAGCAGTCCTGCAGGGATAATGATACCAGAAATTTGTATTTTGCTTTGAGGTTGTTTTCTTTTAAAAAATTATTTCAATAAAAGAAAACCCTTTTACAGGGAAACCAAAATAATCAAGAGATCTGTCAAGGCTTCTTGATTTTCTCTCTTTGAAGATAAATAATCTGCTTTTATGGTCATATACAGTCTTCTCCTAGGTAACTTCCACCTATTGGAGACACTGACAGTCTCTGAAAACAGCCAAAGGGACAGGAGGCCAGCTTTAATCATTTGCAAGTAATACATTGTACAACATAGAGAGAGTGGGGAGAATAATTCTACATGAGAAGGAAAAAGTACTGTATTCCTTACAATTACCCATCTTCAAAGGAAATAAAGGCTTTGGTGGTATAAAAAAAATGAGTGGTGCTGTAGTTATGCCATATTTGCTGTATCCTGTGTGAATTAATTTCATTCAAGTATGAACTGTGCTTGTCGGTTTCTAATTTACGTTATGTCTCTGAACTATTTTCTGTAACGCCTTTTGAGAAGATCTTGGGGTTTTAGACAAATTGAATATTGTTTTCTCTTTCATAGAGATCATCCGGAGCCAGTCAATGATGCAGTTTTTTATAGCCCTTTTAAAATTTCATTTTATTTTTAGAGTGTAGAACTTTTTTTTTGATTAGTTGGAGCCTCTTCTTTTGCAGAGACGCATTGTTTGAGAAATTACAAGTGGTTTCACATAAACACTCAGGAAGGATCAGAGACTGGGAAAACTGTAGAGGCTGTAGGAAAATCTGAGGCTGGAGCATAGCACTGTAATGCAATGCAATAGATCACAGCACATATCAGATTAAGTGGAAGAGCTACTTGCTGTTCAATATATCACACGCCTTTGCCATGCTTGCGGCTTTGGGAAGGGAAGGGGAGAGCTGGGAGCTGCATTTGCAGCAGAACACAGCAGCAACAGCAAGCAACAAATTTGCTGTGCTCAGCCATGACAGAGCAATGCTGCTGCTTCCCTGGGCAGAGGACAACTGTCTGCTGCCTTTCACAAAATGCAAGCCCTCCCATGTGGGCTCCAACACCAAGCTTCAAATTGCCAAACTCTCTAACTCTAAGGACCGGGAAATAGAAGCCTGAAGCCTGCCACCACTGAGGGTTTTTCCCTCTCTCATGGACATCCTCAGACTGAGGACCACAGAGAGAGTCTCTGCAGAAGACAAACTTCATTTGTTTGTTGCAACTTTCTGATGGTCACTATCCACCACTCTCCATCTACAGCGTATGGTTCTCGCATCCGTTTTCTCTCTCTTCTGGAGGCTACATTGTTCCCTGCTGTAGAAAAAGTTGTCTGTGACAAGGACAGCAAGTATGCTGTCATAGGTGCCTGACTAGTTACTTCTATAGGTCTCATAGTGTGCTCTCTGGTATCAGGAATAGTAGATAGCCTGGTTCAAAAAAAAAAATTATGGAGGCACAGAAAGCTGCCTCGCTGGGGCTTTTGAGGCCAGGTGTGTGAGTTGGGCAGCTCAGGAGCAGTGCAGCTCTGTTCACATGGTGCTATATGCATGTAAATCAATCCAAGTAATCCAGTGCCATCACACAGATCTACCTTAGATGTCTCTTCACCTAAGGCAAGCTGTACCTTTGATAATCTTCCCAAAACCAATAAGGAGCTATTGAGAGTAACTCATACAGTAATCCGCAAAGCAGACCAACCCAGGGGTGTCACAACCCAGTTTGTGGAGGAGGAACAAGAACTTCAAAGTCCTGCAGAAGGCTTTGGGCAAGGCAGTACCTGGTTTCAAGGCTCCCTGTTGCCTGGTGGAACCCTCTGCCCTGAGGAGGGATGCAGGCATGCTGGTGGCTCAGGAGAGCAATGGATGCCAAAGTGCAGGAGTTGGAGACTCCGGCTGCCATCAGGACCTGCTAACACAGTAAATGCTAATCAAGGCAGTGTATCTGAAGATGCTGTTAGCAAAGTATTTCAGTTCTTTTGTTCATTTGGTGCCCGTAGTAATTTGTCTAAAGCTTGAAGTTTGCCATATAGTAATTTTTGCATAGCTAACGAGAACTAACCCAAGTCCTCTATGTCCTGTAGCTCTCTTTCTGTGGTTAGTTACCCCAGAAACACTATCTTCCAAATGTAGTTACTAGACAGCCTCCAAAACACAGGAGATTCACAGTACACAAGTACAGCATAGACTAATACTTACTAGTGGAATGAGTTAAAACATTTTTATCACAGTATGGAATTCACCAGATTTCTTCAAATAACCACTCATTGTTGGTCTGTTTGGTCCCATTGGAGTAATCTGTGAAACTCCCATTACCTAAAAAAGGAGCACATAAAAAAAGCTGTTTACCACTCGCACTCCACTTACCTTCTGAAGGAAGTGATGCTCATACATGCTCAAGTCTATGTGATCAGTATCTCCACAAGCAGGAGTCTTTTCTCTGAAGCAAGTGTGTTAAAAAACCCCCACACTTTACTCACTCTTACTTGGTTTACAGTCAGAGGCAGATTTGCAGATCTTTTTTCTTCTATCAAAGAGTAAAAAGAGCTGTCAGAAGTAGCAGCACCATTTTCCATCTGCAATATATATGCTCACTTCATTGCTGCAGAACCCCAGATAGTAGCAACCTAAGCCATAGCTCAGCTGAGCCTTTCACTGCAAACAATACACCGTGGGCTGGGGGGACTTTTCTGCACAGAGGAAAAGAGGATCTGGTGGCTGCTTTACAGGAGGACCACTGCACCTTCTTTATCACACTTCTACACCTGTGACCTCTCTTCATTACTTCATCTTCCTCTCTTCAGATACAAGTTATTATGAATTGTTAAGGAATATTGCGTAATGTCTTCTACTAATAAGAATTTACCCACAGATGGAACCCGGTATTAGATGAGGCAATGCTATCTATCTGCTCTGACGGGTTTGTTAACTGTGAGCGATTTCATTATGCACTTGATGCAGTTTTATCTTCTAGTAGCACATACAGTTGCAGAGGATCGCTCAACATCATATTTTGATTGCAAAATCTTTGGGCTGAGACCATCTCTTTTATAAGCAGAGCCTAATGCACTAGGGAGCTCTTTTAGTCTGTGTCCTCCAGATACTTTTGGAGGATGGAAATTCTAAATCCACAAGGCTGAATTTTTCCTGAGACCTTCCACTCCATAAAGTTGGTATAATCCACTTGGTGTTGTGCCAATTGCTTTACAAAGTTAAATCTTTGTACTTTTACTACAAAAGCTGAAGGAAAAATTAAAGCTACATGTCCAAGGAGAAACACAAACAAACAGACACATATCCAGGCGTTTACAGAAATACTGAGCTGAGAAAACTCAGCTGCTGCCTGTCTCTGAAGTCCACAGTCATGGAATCTTCTGTTGTCAGACCACCAACCACCTACAGCACTCCAGTCCTACTACCAGTTTCCGTCAGTGCATCCAACCATTGCCAGCTGGGTGCAGACCAGGTTCCCCCATCGCCTCACTCTTAGGTGATCTCTGCAGTGGCAGGCACAGAGAGATGAAGAGATGAACCAGTGAGGTCCTCGGCTCCAGGAAAGGAACCAGAATGAAGAATCACAGTAGGAAGAGGTACTTCAGCTGCTGAAACAACATAATATCCTGCACCAAAGGAGCATGGCTTGTTCTCATGTGGGCTCTTACTGCAGTGGTCTCCTTACTGCAGCAGTTAGAAATTTTCCATGTCTCAGTTCTCTTCAAGGCACAGGAGACAAGTGTTGAGCTCTGAGCTGGCTGCGTAGCCAGAGGGGGCAGGATTCAGCTCCTGAGACCAAGCCACAGATGTAACACATCACTGCTCCCATCCTACTTTTCACAGCCCTGTTGGCTACACAGCTCATGAAAATCTGCACCTCAACTACTCAGAACAGATACTCCTTTGGCTCCCGGGAGGGGTTGGTCACCTTAATGTAGGGGTGGAGAGCTCCACAACTGGAGGAACAACTAAAATCAGGTTTTGCCATCTGTGGCTACATGTCTTTGTACCACTGTTTGTTTTATGCCTTTGGAGAGTTCAGCCCCACCTCTGTTCAGCTGTTAGTGCTTTAACGGATCTTCCAGCCCTGTGAATCAGATTGTCATTGAATCTAGTAATTTCAAATCAGATCAAGCATGAGTCTTGAAATTAAAATATATACAATCAATAGAAGTATTTTACTATTGTGCTCTTGGGATTATTTCAGAGATGCAGTTACTGATTTCCATCAGCTGAGGCTGACTGGATTTACTAAAGAATTTTGTTGCTTTAAAACTGTTGCCACACATAAGATCCAGCTAAACAATCCTCCAGATCATAATTTTTATCAACTTGGGAGTATTTTTTGTGCCACACCCTGAAGCACATCTACCATTCTGCAATGCAAAGGGCTGGTGCTGGTGCCATGATGATTTTTTTTGCCTTTTCTTTTTATATACCTTTTATGTATTCTCAGGACCCTTAGCATGCATACTTGTAATTCTTTAAGTGTGATATCTTAGCATAGTCCTGGTATTCCACTAGGCCAGAAGGCCAAACATCCTAAAGGCCTCACAGCTGGGGGCCAGAAAGCCGTCCGCTATCTTGAGAAAGCAAGGCTCCTCTAGAACAGATCCTGTAAACTAAGATTAGTTTCCCATTGGGGGGGAGTACTTTGGGATGGGGAGATGTTACACTATTCATTCAAGCCTCTCATTGGGACATCTCTGTTAGATATGCTAATTGGCGATCCACCAGGGGTGTGCCTTTCGGCGTATTCCGCCTTGACCAATTGTTGCACCATGAGGATCCTTATTAAATACCTAGGTAAAAACCCTTTATCCCTTAAGCGTGTCTGGCTCTTGATTCTAGGACCAGGGAGAAGGCATCAGTGCTTACAAAGGTTGTGGAAGCAGTAAGCAACTGGTGGATACAACAAAGGGGAAGCATATGAGACCTCCTATAGCTGCAAGCATCTCTTAAGAGTGTTGCACAGCAAAACACCAGCCCAATTCCATTCAAGTTTTGTAGACCTGATGGATAACAGTAGTCAAATGGGGGTTTTGGTGACTATCTATTGACACAGCTTTGTGTTGGGCTTGTAAACTGGGGATTGTCTAGTAGCTCCTTGAGAGAGCTGGAGCAGGTATATGATTCACTTACAGGGAACACTTGCTCACTCTTAGGGACATGGTGTAAGTGGGCAGTGCCTGTAACAATGACAGATGTGATATGTCCCTTTGTGATTACTGTGGTGTTTTATAGCTGAGGAGGTGAGGGAATCTGGCAGGGCGTACACTCAAAAGCAGTCTGTACTGGTGAACTTTTTCAGCAGAACTCTAAGGCCTTTGCAAGGACCTTTCTTTGTTTCTAACCACACTGAGTCACTATTTTGGTAGAGGAGAGGAAAAAACCAAGCCAGAGAGCGCAACAAAGAAATTGACAGCAGGTAAGCACAGTTTTTAAAACAATGATTGGTGGCAGAGTAAGAAAGAGTAAGTAAATTGCTGAAGGACAGGATTTATAAGACCTTTGAAGATGGAGTGTATCTTGAAGAAACCTAATTCTTCCTAGTGAATGCACTAAAGAAAACATACAAATGGCCATACTGGCTCAAACCAAAGGTCTGACTTGCCTGGTATCCCATTCTCAGCAGCACCATGAACAGGTTCTCAGGATGAGAGCAGGAGGCTGTGCATGGTACATCCTCTGAATACTCTCCCAGACTCAACTTATTTCAATCTCAAAGAACATCCTGATTTATATGAAATTTTCTATATTTATTAACCCTCAGGTACATGGAGTACATGGAGTACATGGAGTACATGGAGTACATGGGTGTATGGATTTCTCTTCCATGACCCTGTGACATAAAGGAAAGTTTCAGCTTCCTTCAGCAGCAAGTGACACAAGTCTAATGCTTCCTGTGTCAAGGACATTTCTATTTGCTTTGAACCCAGAGCTACATCACAATCCTCCCATTACATCAGATAATTCTACTTGGGGAAAAAAAAAGTGTAATGAAAATGACAGTTATACCTGAGACCCAAAGAAAATTCAGGGCAAACATGGAAGATGCCAGTCTGCCCTAGAAGCACTGAGTAGTCATGGTAATTCTGCACCACTTGCAGTGTAAATATGGCTGGAAGGGCCAGCAGTACAAGACCAGCCAAAGATCTGACAGTGTGAAATGCAGCGGAAGGGTGAAGAATAAAAAAATATAGCTTTTAGCTAAAATAAAGATTAATCATTTTAGATCCTGCTACAAGGAAGCTGGTGACTGAGATGAGGAGCCTGGCAATGAGCAGTCAGAAGGAGAAGGGCAGTTATTTCCTCAAGTGGATCTACCGCTGACTGAGGAAGTTTTTATCCCTCACTGAGTTCATCCATTCTCCATTTCCTGCAATGGACATTCTGGCCCCTGACTTTTGCCGAGTAGCAGACTCACAACTTGCAGACTGCATCTGAACTCAAGAGGCAAGGATCTCCCACCATGGTGTTTGTGGTTGGACAAAGGGAGTGGGGTGAAAACCTTAACTAATGACAAAATGACAGCAAACTGTGTAGTACCAAGACAAAAAACAGTCAGAAAAAGCTCTCCATTTTTGACACCCCTAAATGCAGGTAGATAATTCCCACAAGGAACTGTTCCACAACATTGGGAATTGTAACAAGTAAGGCAAAAATCCTGAGCTGCACCTCAGCAGACCCTGTGACAGGTATATAAAATCACACTCCCCTTACAGGAGCTTTTTTATGCTTCTCTCTGCTGCCACAGCAGAGAACTTTGCAGTTTTATGTCCATCATTTCCTGATCGGGAGAGATGCTTATAGCTCATGAGGGACCTATTTGTCCTGAAACAGCTTTTTGCCAATCAATTTCATTGGCATTTGGGACCATGTCAGTGTAGTGGAAGCTAGCCAGCTCTCTGCTTGTTTTGAAGCACATTGATCTCACCAAACCGACAGAATTAACCCACAGTCCAAAATCAATGGATGAAACCCCCAAATACTCATTGTCCTCTTACAAAAGTGAGTGGCAGCAGAATTTCAGAGGGAATGCAATTCTGTTTACAGTTGAAAAGATCCCAGCAACGAAAGACCTGGCTATAGTCCAAGTCTAATGGACTTTATTTAAACATAGACACTAGCCCTGGGACACAGCATCTCCTGTCACAACTGGTGTAACAAAAATGTCAATTTTGGTGGATAGTCTAATCTTTCTCATGTATCAGATAGGCCAAAAGCGAATAGAGTAGTTCATCTAAACCTTCACTTTCAAGAAAGCAAGTTAGCAGGAAAAAAAAAAAAAGATTACTAAATTAATCTGGAGGGTGTGGTGTATATATATAATTCCACACCTCTGGCTTTCTTTTTTCCTTTTCTGGAAATACTGTAATATAAATGCCAGTTGAGACATTTTCACGAAAAATATATGGGTGGGGAGAGATTTGTCCCTGAAGGAAAACAGGAAGCAAATGAAAAGGTTGTGAAGTTTTAAATTTCATCTGGGTATACAACGGCAAAACAAGGCAGCAGATGTATTTACTTCCAGCTTCCCAGATTCCAGCATGCTGTGGATCAGGACTTCTCCAGCCTTGAAAGTACTGTGGTGTACTGGGATGCCCATGGCTCAGATCCTGGTGGCTTCTGCTGAAGAACCTTATGGGCTCCCTGCGCCTGCATTTGGGTCAGATAGTGGCACTGGATTTAAAAACATCCAAATTATCTATGTCCTTCTTGTTAATACTCAAATGTTTATTCATTATTCTGACTGAAAAATGAAGAGCAACAGCACTGTAAGTCTTTGGAAATGTCTGTGGGACTCTAGTTTTTTTGCTTCCTTTGGCTTTCCTTCTTCACTGATAGCTTATAATACTTTTATATCACTACTCAAGCTTAGTATTCTAGTTAAAATGAGAGCAGTTTTTTGCATGAATCTGTGAAATTGATCCCGTGTATCTCTCCTGGCAGCCACTCACAATCAACCTTATGCACCTTAATGCTGGAAATGCACTTACCTAATTAGATATCCCATTGCAGCAGAGCTCACCGATAGCGGGGCAGATCTGCCCTGCCTGCAGCCTGGGAATAAGCTGGCTACTCCTTATCTTGCAGGAGACTGAATCTGTGACATTTTTATTCTAAGGCTCAACTTTAAGATGCCAGAATTGTTTATCAAGTCAGCTTCAAGAATAATGGCAAATCCCTGACATTCTCAAATGGGTTTGAAGGTTCGCTGTAGCAAAGCTGCTTTACAGAGCTCGTTCTTTATTACAGTCCTTACCTTTACATCTTAGTTTTCCCAGCCACTTCGAAGGCAATGAAAATAAGGCAGCCACCAACCTAATCCATTCCATACACTGAATGATTCTGCAAGCTCAGCAGGTGTTGTATTGCCTGCAGGAACTCTCTTCTGAAATAAATCTTTTCTTCTAAAGAAACTATCAGTGCATTTGCAAATTTCCTTTCAGAAACATAGAGGGAGCTATGCCTGGTAGAAAAAAAAGTAATAAAGGAAGAATTTTGCTGCAGTAATAGCCTATCTGGACAGCACAGGTTAAATTTGTGCTGTTCCTTTCCCTTGCCATGATGCCACTTTGCACCTGAGCTGACCTGTTTTACCCAGCATGGAGAGGGACTGAGTTGTGATGAGCCAGATCCCTCTAAGGAGCTCTTGAAAAGGGTCAAACCCCTGACCCCACAGGAGAACACCCACCCCCACAGCTTTAGTGTCCAGAGTTACTCTCTAACAGCCTCTGCAGCCACAGCTCTGCTTGTTCGGAGGTGCCGGCGTGGCCTGGCAGCTGGTGGCCCTTCACTGGTGTCATGGGGCTACACAGTGCCATGGAACACACCAAATCGACAGAAACTCCTTTCTCCTGCATCAGCTGTATTGCCACAGCAATGTCACTAAATAGATTTGGGTCAGAGGGGCTGTTTCTTTGGCTTCGCATTGCTGGAATTCTGAGTGTCAGCTTAGATCTCTGCTTAGTGGGATAGAAAATAATCCTGAAACCCACTGCTAACACTCTCCTTGGCTTGGGGAAGTGGAACACCAGACACTACTGAGCCCATAATGTAGAAAAATGCTTCCATTTAGGCCCGTGTCTAACTAAATGAAGCGTTGATCAAGGCACAAAACGCGTAAATGTCTTAGTGCAACGAATTAGAGCATTCCTGATGGCAGCTGGGGAGGGCTGTGGTGACTGCTCTATCCTGCCACCTAGGAATCTGTGCTCACTTGGCAGCCTGAGTCTTCAAAGTTTGCCAGTTTCTGTGCCCACACGTTGGATCCATACAAAACACAAAGGGGAGCCCCACTAAGAAATAATCTCTGTTTTCACACCATGCTTTAAATGCAGAGATGCAGCGAAGCCTTTTTGGCTCTGAAGGTCTCACTCACTGTGCTTTTCATGATGAGTATGAATCTGCATAAATCTGTAATGAAGCTCAAGTGCAGAGCAGTGTGTCCTTATTTTTGATCCTGAGAGTGGCAGCTGATGTTTTTTGTCTGCTGGTTGTTGGTGTGGGCCAGGTGCAAGACTCTGGGTGTTGTGCCCTACCTGAGCAGCGACAGGGAGACAGGCAGAGGTGAAGTTTTCAGAAAGAAAATTATAAAAAAATGGTTCCAAATCAACACCAAAGCTCAGTCAAGACCAAAATTTTCAGATTTTGAGGAAAGGCACTGAAGTAGGTAAAGATGGGGAAAGCCTAAAACTTGGGTAGTGAATAGCCCAAACTTCTGGAAAATCTTCTATTGAAAAGGCAGCTCTGGCTGTCATTTTAATCCTCTACATCAGCCAGTTGTTGCTTAGCATCTTTCCTGAACTGTAGCATTGAATATTTGGAGCAGCTATAAAAGACCTTTATGAGTATACAAGCATACTTAATCACTGTTAAGTCGATTTTCCAGACAGAAAAATAAATTGTGCTGCTTGTGTTGGATGACAGAGCTGGATGCAGCATGAAGGGTACTGGTTTGATCAAGCCACTGCAACATCCAAATGGTCAAGAAGAGTTCAGCATTCAGAAGGTACCCCAGGACATGACCAGATATTACAGATGATTCTGCTCATTCATACCTTCAATTAATAAAAAATAAAATAACAAAACAACAACAACCAAAAAAACCAATAAAACCAACAACAACAAAAAAACCACTAAAAACAACAACAAAAAACCCAACCAAACAAAAAAAAAAAAAAAAACCAAACAAAAACCCCCGCAAAAAAACAAAAAAAAAACACAAAAAAACAACCCCCCCCAAAACCAAACAAACAAACCAACCTCAAAATGAAACAAAAAAAACCCACAAAAAAGTGATGAGCAATTTTGAAAGTCCAGCTCTGTCTCAGAGCTGTATCCTTGTAATGTGCTGCTGGCTTGATAATGATCCTTCTTTGAAGAGAAGCTCCTCACAGAGACCTGCACCCCAGCTTTAAGAAGTTTAGCAATTTCTTCCATGGTGCAAGGTAAATGCACCCCAGTCTCTCTTTTTTTTAGAAAATATTGTAAATCCCAGGGCCAAAACTGTGTGGCTGTGCACTCAGTTGTGGTGTGTTTTGTGTGCCTCGGCCTTTTGATGTTCATTGAAGATTCAGACTCAGTAGCCTCTCAGCCACTATGCTTAAGGAAAAGTAATTTTTTTTCCTGTAAAATTGTGGTAAGGAAATATTTAGTTGGTTTCCTTATGTTTGCAATAACATATGTTGTTGGACGTTTTATCTGTGCTCCTGAATGTTCACTCACTCAAGAAGATGCATTGACAAAGGGAACCTCTCTACCCTTCAGATCCCAGGTTAGTTAGTGGTTTGATGAACAGAAGGGAAAATCCACCTTTTAACCAGGTGTACATGGTTTGGAACTAGACTAACCATAAGGACAAATTTGCAGAGAGACTCTGAAGACAAACATGCAGTTAATAGAATTAAGACAATTCAAGACATGAGGAGTTAATGGTGATATACACAGCAGCCTTTAGCTGTTTTTATCTACTGATGATACTCATTATTTACAGCAGCTGGTAAACTGGACTGGTTTACTATCATGGCCAGTTCCAACCCATTATTCTCTCTCATTTGACCCCCATGTCAGGTTAGAAGTTGTCTGTGACCTTAGAATTTATTGCTCTTTATCAGAGAAATCCTGAATTCTGTTAAATAATTGTTGGAATCTTCTTGTTTCGTCAGGAACAAAATCAATAGCACCTAATAAAAACATGTGCTGTAATTTTGAGAACAGAACTGACATTGCTTTTACTTGATAAAAGACAAACTTATTAACAAGATTAATGTGCCCAGAGCAGAATTTCTTACAACTGTCCAGTAAAAAGATCATAGAACCACAACTAATAGATCCAGCCATCTTTCCCCCAGCCAGCTCGTTCACTCTGCCTCTCTCCTTCATGTGCACTGCTCTTGCAGAGCCCCAATTCAAGTGCATTCACTATAGATTTACCACACTGTTTGACCATTGGTTTCCAGTGCTGTTACTTTTTATTTTTCCATGCAAGAGCATTTTTCTTTTCTGCAAACTATCGCATATTCCCCATCAATCCTAATTTGTAACTCACGTATTTTGCCCACATATCTTTATCCCATGCCATGTACCTCTTTGAGCACTGTTTTCATGGTCTATACCCGGGTTTTTATCTCAGGCTGCCTCTCTTCTATTCAAATACAATGTCTGGCACTGAAGTGTGAGTGGCTTTCTTAGTGTCCACCTGTAAAAAATTGAGCCTGACTCAACAGCAGGTTTATAGATTTATTACTTAAGATGCTGTCACTATGAAAAAATCTCCTGGTTCTGTGTGTATAATAAATCTCCACAGGGCAGGCACAGCCAGATTTCAGTGCTGGCTGTCTGGCAGAGTGAGGGCCCTCACTCCGGCGCCTGTCCCGTGCACAGCCCATCTCCGCAGGACACTGGTACGCAGCCCGGGCACAGCTCCACGAGAAGCTGGGACACAGCCAGGGCTGAGCTATATAGGGATCTGGGATGCAGGGAGCTGGTGGGCAGAAACATGCACAAAGGTAGAAAGAAGCAATCTGGACATACAAGATCCTGCTGGTCCATCCCTTCCCTGCCCTTCTAGAGAAAAAAAAATGAAGTAGCAGAAGCCTCTGTGGCAAGTCCTCCAACACTTGCAGAGATTTTCAGGATGGACACTGGAAAAAAGATTTAGGAGATACAGCAGGAACAAAGAATGAGAAAAGAGGGCATGTGCATGTTCATCAATTCCCAACAGGAACGAGGTTGAAGTGAAAAGCTTCCTGATGACCTTCAACAAGCAACTGAAGCATGAATATAGCAGCTAATTGAGAGCAGAGTTGATTGTCTGCACTGCACTTAGAGATTCCAGGTTAGAAAAACACAGAAGAAACCTCAAAGCAATATGTGAAACTACACAGAACACAGAGAGAGAGGGTTAAGGTGTTAACCCTTCACCATGATAAGCAGCAAAATGCTCAAATGTTAATTTAGAGACTGGAGCTGAAGGGCTTGCACCTTTTTGCCTATTAAAGCCTTTGCAGCAAACAGGCATTTTTGCAGCAAACAGAATTACAGGAGGCTGTTAAACACTGGCAATAAACTATCCCTGGACATATGCAGAGGTCTGGAGTGTTGGTTAGTAAACTGTAAAATTTCTTTCCCTCTCCGATGGTGCTTTGTAGGTTGCTGCATATTTTCCCTGTGGAATTGAGTGCAAATACAAGATTAGTTTGTCAGTGATGTATGCAAATTTTTAATTTATCCTTAGAAATTGTAACTGCACCTGCCTCCAAATAAACTGTCCTCTCTTTAGTTTCTTAGAGAGAAGAATATATTTCAAAAAAGATAGCCAGTCTGGCTTTTGTTGTCCTGTTGCATGTGTATTTGCGTGCGTGCGTGTACGTGCATGTCTAGGAGTGCTAAAGCAGGTGTTACTCAAGGATGTGTTGACACTGAAATTCTTGTTTATTCTCAAAGCAGTCCTTGTGCATCAGGTTAATTTATTATCTGACAACAAGGATGGTTTCCTTCTCTAAAGCAACCTGCAGGCATATTTGTGTGGAGCTCTAAGATGAGTTCGGCAATAACCACGACCACAGGCTGGTCTGGCACAACCCAGTTTCAGCCATGGGTGCATTACGTACCTTTCATCCAAAGAAAACAGGTGAAAAATTAATGCTTAAGTCATCTCCTAGTGCTGCCATGTGACATAGATGGTAATACAAATACTTGACATTGTAAAATGAAATTAATATTACGTCCTTTAATAATGCAATGATTTTGTAATAGAACTGTTAATAATGAGCATCATCTTACTTTTATTTATTCTAGAGTTATAACAGTTACACCAGTGACATTAAATCATCTTAAACATGTAACCAAAAAATCACCGCTGAGAACCACAGAAATTTTGAGCTGTACTGAGGTCCCAGCACTTCAGAATCCTATGTTCCTTTGTCTGTCCTTAGTCCCTCTGCCCATGACAGTATTTATAGTGTGTGGTCACATGCTGAGGAAATTTGGATGGTATAAAGGCACAAGAATAACTATAAATGAAGCAAAAATGGGCACCCCGGAGTAGCAACAATAAGAAAACCAGAAGCCTTTTGGAAAGCAGTGCATTTTATTCCCACATCTCATTCTGCAGTCTTCCGCTGATGCTATTAAAATACCTCAGCACGAGGCAGTATTTTTATTTTATTGTGCGACAGTGTCTGTTACTGAAAAAGTGGATTGCATTTGCCAAATTCCCATTTTAATTTAGGGAATTTACAGGTAAAAACAGAATACAATATTATCACATTTCGACTATACATGCAAATGTACAACATTGTAACAGCAGCTTTTTTTAATAGTCAAACCTGTTTGAATTTCCACAGATTTCTACTAATAATTCAACAACAGTAACTGGCAAAACATTTAACACTCCCCAGGAAAAAGTCCTGAAACAAGAGTCCAGGGGGAGAGCTTCCTACAGCACATGTCAAGCACGGTCTGTGCACTATGGGATCTAAGACTGGCATCCAGGTGGTAAGAAGACCCACGTTTTTTGTGGACAGAAAACACTGAGCACAGTGAGGAGAGATCAGAAATGTGGGTTTCTCTCCAGCCATCTGTATGATTACAATGCAGTTCAATATTGCAACGAGTTCAGTAATACAGCAACTATAAGTCATAGGCACAAACTTCTTTAGTCTAGGATGCATTTGAAAAACTAACAAAAGCCCTATTATATTAGCCTAGAAACAATAAATAGTACTTTTATTGAGAAGATCCCATATGGAGCTTGAACAGAAGGTAACCGTATTCTGGCATACAGCCAGTATCTCAAACACGAGCTATACATAACATGTGATGTACAGAGCTCTGTGCCCTGTCCCCCAGCTCAGCAGCTACAGGCTTTTAGCATAAATGTCCTTACAGCCATCTCTTCAAAATTCATGGGTGATGCCAGGTCAGCCAACTTCTGCAATCATTCAGAAAACACACCGCCACAGCACCTGATGTTTCTGCCTGCATTTATTGACAAGAACCTCAAGCTCCCCCAGAGAGCAGTTTTGCAAATATTCCCTGCTGGGCAAATTGCTCACTTCAGACTGAACGCACTGTGAGGCTAATGCTGCCTGCTCGGCTGGAGAGAGCACTAGGCTAGGCACTGGTTAATTAGGGCTGTGGGAATAATTGATTTTCAGTTCAGTGGCTTAATAGATAATAATAAATAATTATCAATAACAACAATAACAATATTAAAAACAACAACTACAAACTTGGTTCATTTCTTCAGAAAATGGTAACAACTTGTTTCAGTCTGTGGTCAAGGTGGCCGCAATGGCCACAGCACCCTTTTGGGGTGAGAAATACTCAGAGTCAAATCTTTTCTCCGTCTAGTCTGAGCAAAGGTTCCACCCAAGTACCCCCACCTACCAAAAGGATATCCTCAGGTGAAGAAACACTCAAACATCTGTTTCCACAGTCCTTCCAGTTAAACAGGTGTGGGACAAAATATTAGCATATTAGCAGGGGCCTTGCTGGAGTGCCTGCTTCCCACTTCCCACACGAGTGCTCCAGTGGCTGAGGGGAGAGGCAGCTCTGCCCCTTGCAGCCCATGGGGACAGAGACAGTCTGGGCAGTGGGGAGCTGCTTCTACCAAAGACATGGACGTCCTCATGCCAAACACACTGAACATCACAGTCCCCAAGCACTTGGCCATGGGATCTGCAGGAGCACACGGCAGCTCCTGCTGCCTGCCTGTACTTTCTTCCACTGGATAGCACAGCACAGGGACAGCGAGGGTGGATGCACACGAGGCCATGTACCAACACATGGCCAGGATGTAGCAGAACTGGCCTGCAAAGGCACCCCTGGGAACTCCAGAGCTGGTGTCCCCAGCTCTGCTCTCAGCTTCTGCTTATGAGAAAATGGATGGACACCTGGGTTCCAGTCCAGGCTCTGATTCATCCGACTTTAGGGTACAAGGAGGGATAAGAAAAGGCACACACTTTCTCCCTATTTTTTTTATAGCCCTCCCAATTCTAATCAATACATACCAACATTTCCAAACTCTTTTATTTGAGTCAAGCTAATATTCCAAATGCTACATGTAGTTAAAGCTCAAAGATACACATCCTTCTTTTGCCATCAAAGCTTCTCAGAAGCTCAGATCTAGTTCTGCCTCCATGCACACCACCACAACACTGATGTATTTCTACTGAAGACACAAAGCACCCAACGTAAACCAGGTCCAAAGCTTGGCCTGAAGGGCCTCAGTTTGTCAGATAAGAGAGTGATTTGATACCAGTGTAACTGAAGTGGCACAACCTCTAGCTCTCTTGCAATTGTATTGACACAGAGGAGCACAAAAAAAGTACAGCTAATACGAGTTTATATTGTAGGAATTAGTTATGTAGAGTACCTATAATTGGATGGATACAGATACAGAAGCACATTGACAGAGCCTCCAAACATGTTAAAATCACAAGGCTCCAGACATAATCTAAGGTATAGGCCACTGCTGTGTCACTGGCACTGCCGAGTAACTCCATGGTACTGATGTCCCTCATAGCCCAAGCTGCTGGGCAAGCACCCCGTGACTTCCCATTACACAACTCTCTCTGTGTCTGCAGCAGAGTGTCAGCACCTTAGCTGAGGTGGGTCTAAAGTGACTTACTGAAAGCAGCTGAAAGCAAGCCCAAAGCATGAGCAAACAATGACCTTTTGCTTTTTGACAATGAGGTAAAATCATCCTGAATGATTTGGATGTGTACGCATTGATGTGGAAATGTATGCTCTGCCTTTCCCCCTGTACAGAAAACCAGGTGTCTGTCCTCAAGCAAGAGGTTTTCAAATCTGCTTTTTAAGGGTTTGGTAGCTCTTCGTTTTCTATCAAATAATCCTTCTTTATATAATTAGCACCCCTCACCAATCTCCATACTCCAAGATAGGCTTCTTTCAGTGAGCTTCTGTTCACTTCTTGTGTGTTGGTGGATTTTCCCTGAACCACAAGTGCCTTGGCTGATTTCTCAGTGACGTCCTTCTCTTCCTCTCCACTCTGTCTCTCCCCTGTGGATGATCCTTCCACTGCTGCTTCCTCAGCCCCCTTCCCCTGGGAAATTTTCTCCATGGCAAACAGAGCTTGGTCTCCAGCCTGCCTTTTCCCCTCCTCTTCTCTAGCTTCTTTCTCCAGGTCCTCATAGTTGCTCTGCCGCCTGGTCTCAACGTACTTGGCCACACAGTAAATGACAGACCCCAAGGTGTTGACCACAACACCAGCTATAAATAACTTTGTGGGCTCCACATCATTGAATGCCACCATGCCTACTGTGATGGTGGCTATGCTCTTCACCACCCCTACAAAGCTGGTGGTCACAGCCGAGTTAATGTAAGTGCAGTGAAGGGTGGTAAAGTTCATGGCACAGCTAATCAGGACACAAGCAATAAAGATGCATACCATGGCAGGGTCCTTCCACCCCGGGAAGGACCAGACGTTGATGGAATCCATGCTGGCAAAGGAGCAGATGATGAGAAAAGGGGTGGCCGAAACAGCGATCGCATACTGAGCTGTCAGGGGTCCATATTCACTATCTACACTGGTTTTCTGAATGAGCACCAGGTAGGCAGCATGTATTAGCACGGCCAGCACGCCTGTCACATAGCCCATAGCATCCCCAGTCAGGTCACCAGCTCCTGTCAGAAGAGTCACAGAGAAAAAAATAGAGGTGTTGCACATAGAACAGAAAGAGAGCACTTTTTCAGACTAGAGGGATATTTAGGAAATAGGCATCATTGCACTTTCCATAACTCCTAGGATTTGTAACGCTTCTCCCAAATGCTGCCTCCCAACAGATCTCTTACTCATTTTTTTAAGCTGCAAATATACTGAATATTTTTCATATCCCCTCTAAATCCCACAGCCAAAATCAGATTGCCTTCTCCCTTTTATGATGACACTGTGGAAGATTTGTAGCTGAAACCACATACATACACACACACACACACGCACACACAGAGCAACCCTGAGCATCCTCTTGCCAGCACAGACACATGCCAGCTCTGGCTGGCCGGGCTGCCTGCCCTCCAACCCACTGGCCATTCTGCACCCTCTAGCAATGGAGCTCTGTGGGATCCCTGAAGCATCAGCATCCCTCCCGAGCCGCCTGTCAGTCTCTTTGCAGATTAAATTACACACTTTATATGTGCTCTGTCGTCGGAGGCAGTCCCCAGCCCAGGAGTGCTGTCGGGCCACAGAGTACCAGCTTTGCCTCCCATGGCACCTACGCCTCGGCTGGAAAGCAACACGGGTCCTCCTGGCCGCAGAGGGCCCCTAAGCTTGCACCTGCCCTTACAAGATCACACTTGCCCCAGTAGGGCTGCAGCTGCCCCATGGGCTTGCAGCTGCTCCCAGAACATTACATCTACCCCTGTAGATGCACCCACCTCCCGTAAGACTACACTTCCCCCGTAAGATTGCACCTTCCCTAGTAGGGGTGCAATGAGGTTGCACCTACTCGCACAGGTTTACACCGACCCCCATAAGGATGCACCTATCTCCAAAAGGTTGTACCGAGCCCTGCAAGAACGTACCAATCACAGCGGGGCTGCATCCACCCCTGCAAGGCTGCACCTGCCCGCCCGTGAGGCTGCACCTGGCCGCAGCTGTCCCCCAGGGCTGCACTCCCCCCATATCCCCGCGTCTTTCTCCCCGGGCTGGCGCTGCACTCCCGGTCCCGCGCCCGAAGCCCAGACAGAGCGGCTACTGCTGCAGCCGCCCGTCCCGTCCCGTCCCGTCCCGTCCCGTCCCGTCCCGTCCCGTCCCGTCCCGTCCCGTTCCGCCGCATCCCGTCCCGTCCCGTTCCGCCGCATCCCGTCCCGTTCCGCCGCATCCCGTCCCGTCCCGCCGCATCCCGTCCCGTCCCGTTCCGTCCCGCCGGTACGGTCGCGGCCGCGGTCGCGCTCACCGGCCAGCGCGGCGCCGCAGGTGGTGATGAGGACGGCGATGAGGACGCCAGGCGAGGGCATGCCGTCGCGGAGCACCAGGGCGCCGGTGACCAGGGTGACGAGGGGCAGGCAGCGCTTGAAGACGACGTACATGGGTAGACTGAGGCCGCGCAGCGACCAGAGGGTGAGCGTGGACTGCAGGGTGGCCAGGGCGGCCACGGCGGCGAAGGGGCGCGCCAGGCGGGGCCCGAAGGGCGGCAGCGCCGCCAGCCCCCGCCGCCGCAGCGCCTCCAGCCCCAGCGCCGCCGCCGCGCTGCTGAGGCACTGCAGCAGCGTCAGGAAGGCGAAGTGGTAGCGGGCCAGCAGGAACTTCAGCAGGATGTTCAGCGAGCCCGAGCACAGCCCGTGCGCCACCGCCACTGCGACGCCCCGCGCCCGGCCCCGCCACCGGAGCATCCTGCCCGCGCACGGCCCCGCCGCCGGGGCCCGCGGCACTGCCGCCCGGCCGGCCACCCGCCGTGGCGGCGGCGGCGCGGGGGGACGGGGACGGGCGGAGGCAGGGGGCGGGCGGAGGCAGGACGCGCTCCCGGCAGGGCAGCCACCGCCCCCGACGTGTCCCCCCCGCGCCGCCCCCAGCGTGTCTCCCCTCCTCTCCGCGTCCCCTCCCCGCCCCCGGTGTGTCCCCACGCCATCCCCAGAGTGCCTGCGTCGCTGCTGTAGGTGTCCCACATCCCGCCGCCCCCGCCCCCCGTGTTTCCAAGTTCGCCCCTCGATGTCCTCCGGAGGACGCCCAGCTCAGCGGGAATGGGAAGCCCCCCCGCCGTCCGCAAGCCCTCTCGACCCCGGTCGGGTGCTGGAAAATGGGCAGCGGGAGCGGGCACCGAGGTGCTTTCCACGCGGGGGAGAGCCGCGGGGCGCCCGCGACGGAGTACCACCGGCCCGAAAATAACGTGGAAGAGCCTCGGGGAAACCCCGCATCTCCCGAAGCGGGGAGATCAGTGCAGGCCCGCGCGTTCTCAAGCAGGGAGTACCGCTTTTCCTACTCCCCAAAAGTATACGGCCTCCCGGGAAAAAGCATCTATCGAGCCTTCCGGCAGCATCCCTCCCACAGCCCCGCGGCTTCGTCGCGTCGGGAACCCGGCCGCCCCCGGCTCGTCCAAGGTAGCCCCTTCTCGGGCTACCAACGGCAGAGAGACGGGAACCGCTGTTAAGAAAAGCAGGGAGAACCGGGTTCTAGCAGAGGAACTTGCCTTGAGAAGTCACTAAAAACTGGTAGCCACACAGCTTTCAAAACTGATGTTTTAAAGCCTGGTAAAGTTTAAATCAGCTGATCGCTTCTCTCGGCTTTCCAGATGAAGGTTTTAACAGGAGAGGGCAATAGACCATATCAACTAAGTAAAAGGCAAAGCAAAAGCAGTTCTCTCGGGCAGCCAGTCCTCTCTACCAGTCTCCTGCAGTGTCAGACAAGACAAAGGAAGGAAAACTTTTATTCAGAGCTGCCTTATAGTCTTGAGTCTTCTTTTAACATCATACATGTTCAATTTCTCTCATCAGGACAGGCAGGGTAAAGGAGACAGGGCAAGGTTTTCAAAACGAAATGAGGTACACATTAAGTATGAGTGCCTGAAGATGAAAACTGGTAATGCAGGAAAGGAAACCATGGGTACTGGAGACCAAGTCTGGCTGC
This sequence comes from Aphelocoma coerulescens, assembly GCF_041296385.1. NCBI lineage: Eukaryota > Metazoa > Chordata > Aves > Passeriformes > Corvidae > Aphelocoma > Aphelocoma coerulescens. Next base: position 59,969,905 of record NC_091016.1, on the reverse strand, counting down.
AGAACACACTGAAGAAATGTGCCAACACATTTACATCAGCCTCTATTTGGACTCACCCCAAGCCCACATGCAACACAATTTAAAGGAACGTGTGGATCACCTTGACAGTGTTTGCATATGGGAGAAAAAACCCAAACTCCTTCTGCCAAGTAAGTGCAGATGGAAAAAAAATCAAACTGTGCTTCCTGGAAATACTGTAGTAATTTGGCCTGTGCCCGAGTGTATCCTCTGGCAGAAACAATTTTGTCACCTCAGCAGTGAAATTATAACTAGAGAAGGGAATCTCTGACATTGCAGACTATCAGGCTGCAAAACTGCTTTGGAGGCTAAATATTTCCCTGACTGAAACAGAGAAACAAATGTATCAGAAACATAAAAATTTTAATAGACTCTTTCACTTGTAAGGAATGTAGAATGATCATCCTAGTCCAAGTGCCAGACCAATTCAGGGCTGACCAAAAATTAAATCATTTTGTTAAGGGCACTCTCCAAATGCCTCTTTAACACTGACAAGCTTGGGACATCGACCACCTCTCCAGGAAGCCTGTTCCAGCGTTTGAATGCCTGCTTGGTAAAGAAATGTTTCCTAATGTCCAGTCTAAACCTCCTCTGGTGCATCTTCGAACCATTCCCATGCATCTTATCACTGAATCCCAAGGCGAAGAGATCAGCACTTCCCTATCCACTTGCCCTCCTTGGGAAGCAGTAGAAAGTGATGATGTTGCCCCTCCGTCTGCTTTGTTCCAAACTAAACAAGCCCAAAGCCCTCAGCCTCTCCTCACAGGACATGCCTTCCAGCCCTTTCACCAGCTTTGAGGTATGCTTCCAGATGCATTCAAGGACCTTCACAGCCTTCTTACCTTGTGGAGCCCAGAACTGAATGGAGAACTCAAGGAGAGGCTGCACCAATTCCCAGTTTGGAAAGTCAAGTGCTCAAGTACCAAATCCTATCTTTTGGAACTCACCTGTGCTGTAAGGGCAGCTTCTCTTGCAACATCTCTCATGGTACTCCTAATTTTAGTCTTGTCTATAGACAGGAAAGGGAGGTGGAGGGGAAGCTGTTGTCCCTTGCCAAACCACCCTTTTCTCAACATGGACTGAGGCCAGGTTCAGTACTAGTCTCCCACTGCCTGTCCACCAGTCCACAGTCAGAAAAAGTGTTCTGCTCTTCCCTGGGGAGGAACTGAATAAAGCGACACGGAGACATCATCAGAGGTGACACTGCAGTGCAGGTACTTCCCCCACACTGGCTGTTCACGTGTCCAGAAGGAACAGTGCCTGCTCAGTTCATATGTTGACTCTATTGAATTGGCCTGGCAGGGGGGCACAAACCATAGCAATGAATAGCTCTGTGGTTCCTTACCCTTATGAGATGATTATGACACCTTAGCTCTCATCCTTTGATGGAAATTATGCTCAGTTCTGCATTTCACCTAGGTACAATGACACGGGTGAGAGGAAAAAAAAATCTGCAGCAAATTGGTGTCTTCCTAAGGGCATAGTTTTTTATAATGGCTTCTTGGATGAAAATGGTAAAGATCTCTATAAAAAGTGTAATGGAAAATATGCTTTAATTAGAGTCTAATGCAACAATGAGGTTTATCAGGGAAGAATTGTGCAGAATTGTATCCATTCCCCATCCCATGACCCTGAGCACAGCTGAGCAGTACTACTGAAAGGCACAGTACACTCTGCTTACACAGCAAAATTTGAGGCCAGCCCTGTACTTGGCTAGAAGAAAGAGATCACTTCATCACTGACACATACTCTGCACAAGCAGACACAAAGAATAATTTAAAATAGCTTTCCTTTATGAAAATGAAGATCTGGTGGGACACACAGCTAGGAAAAGTTGCATAAAGTATGGTCTTTACTGGTACAGGGGAAAAATGTGACCATCACCCAGTATTCATACATGAAATAAACCAAGATTATGATACTCTTCTTAGAAAATACTCACAGTATCTTTCACTGCATTTACTTTTTGAACAACATTTCTTAACTGGGAAAGTGAACACAAGAGTATAGCCAAAGATACCATGTGCAATTAATTTAATAGCATTATAGAACAACAAATCCACGCCTTTAGAACTTGATTAATCAGTATGTTTCTTGAACCAAAGAGAAACCCAGACTTCAATAAAACAAAATCTTTCACAGGAGCAAGTTTGAAAGTAGAACACATTACATCTTTTAGATTGTTGTTGTTAACCATTTCACTAAACGAAAAGATTGGAAGCTAGTATTTTGGTCATAAAATAAGATGTATTTCTTCAAAACAACTATAGCAAATATTCCCTGAGAATTAAGAATCAGCAACAACTATTGCCAAATTGTTTCTTCTGTTACAGTGCAGAAATGTTACAGCACATTCTCATAATTTAAAGATCACACAGGAAGATTAAAGGCCACAGTTTTTATTTACTATGTGCATCTTCTGGATGTGCTCATCTTTCAAGAGAATTAAATCCGGATACAGCAACCCTCAGCACTGAAGCTAACCAGGACATGAGGGGAGAGAAGGCAGCTGAGGGAAGATTTAACCCATGTGCTGAGTGTGCATGTTCAGAATTCCTAATTTTCCCCCCTGCGCTAGGTTTTCTAAACTTGCCCTTCCAACTGATAGGCTATGGCAGCATTCTGGAATATCCCACTCCCTGTGTCCCCCCAGAAATGTGCATATAAAATACACACCTGCCACCAAAATGTTCCACTTAGACAAGTAACTTGTAATTGAAGCAGAAGAGAGAGATAAAACAGGAGTGAAGGAACTACTGAAGTTGAAATAATCAATTTTAATGCCTAAAATTAGATTTTATGGCCCATGGTACTGCTGAAAGCTGCATGCAGCACAGCTTTATTCTACATTATTCCTCAGCACACAGAATTAAAGTGCAGTAAATATTTGGAATTTGGTATAGCACACTGTCATAAAAAAAGATAAAATCTATTTTTTGTTATTAATGCAGCTCAAAAAGACGTCAATCTGTGGGCAGTTTGCATTGACCACGAAAAATAGAAGATCCTATTGGGATCCAAATTACCATGCTGTAGAATAAAGTTTCTTCCTGTCCTGCTCTATACACCACATCAATATGCATATCTCCCTGTGGCCACATGTTAGTTCCCTGGCTCTTCTCCAAGACAAGAACAATCATTCTTTCCTTGCAGCTTGGAGGTCTTAGCTCAGCTGAATTCTTTCCTTCATTGCTTCAAAGCATCCAGCAGACCCAGCAGTGTCTGCTATTGGTTGATCTATGAGTGCTGCAACCCAGAAGGGTAGAGCATTTATTAACAGCAGACTATGAAAACCTGACCAGAGATCTGCAAAGACCCAACCTGCAAAGAGTCTTTTGATGGTAATGATAGTTGAGATAGGTTAACAGCAGTAGGGAGACAGCGGAGACAGCTTTAAGAAGGTAAAAAAAAAGGCTAGCAGGAAACCAGGAGAGAAGGCTAACATACACCAATGAGTGCTGCAGTACTATCACAGCTGGATCCTAAAACACTATTCAAAGGTGTCTGGAGAAACAAGTGAACACCTCTAGCTGCCCCAAAAAACTTAGATGGAAGTACCAGCATGTGGGCTGAGGGGTCAAACTGGGAATGCAAAGTATTCAACATACCTAGAACATGTTGTGCATATTCTAGTAACTGCAATAGTTTGGCCATGGTGGCTGGATCTGCTATGCTTACATCATGCCATTAATCTGCATGTATACATGTTCAACTGGTCTGGACACCAGTTCTCACTTTGGCCAAGCTGACAGAGGTCCAGAAACACTGGATATATGGCCACATTCCTCTTGTATTTCTTGGAAAAACTTTCTAAGTGAAAATAGAAGACAAGTCTAATAGAAGAGATGGTTGCCTTATCTCTAAATCTTGGGGATTGTGAACCAATTAGTTTTGTATATATTTCATTTTTCCATAACCATTTTCTCTATTATCAGAGTGTCTTTCTACATAACTTCATCAACTGTTTTACTCAAAGAGCTCTAAAGGAAAAATATACGAAAATAATCTTTAATATCTTTGTGAAGCAGCAATCAAAAAGATCAAACATATTAGCTGGCTATTAACTATGACATTTACTGTCAATCGAGAGTATTCATCATATTGCAAAAGAAATTAATGCAACGTGACTCACAGCAAAACATATAAATGCATCCTGGTGATACAAACTTCAGTTGACATTACAGTACTTTACAGTAAAAAGCCTTTATTTTCTCTTCCTTTCCTTTCTTTTCTTTTCCTTTCTTTTCTTTTCTACAGTGACATTATATCAAAACACACTGCCAGTTACTTTTAATCTTTATAAGGAACAAGAAGATCCAGGCCTCTGCTCTCATTATTAGCCAGACAGATCACAAACTCGTGTTGGTGATTCAGCTCTGAAGACAGCACTGATATCTGCTATGGCCACTCTTCAGCCATTGAGCAGCTGTGGAACATTTTGCTAGTTCAAGTACTACCTGTACAGTAAACCAGGCCCAAAAGGCTCCACATGTTCAAGTGCACAACACTCCATTCAAGCAGTTTTACTTATAAAGAGACACTGAGATTAGTGACACTGTTGACACTTTAGCACAAGTCTGGTTGTGGGGGAAGAGAGAAAGGTTCCTGGTGTGTCAGATCATCTTCTCTTCTAAACAGGAACTGCCAGACATGATGGAGTATAGATCTTGACTAGTTCATCCCAAGCACAGTCCACCACCTATAAAGCAAACAAAATCTATTTAGATCCATCACAAGTGTCATTTTTACAAAAGCCACAGGGAACTTAACACATATTGTGGATTTAATACCAGTTAGTACTCTGACAGTGCTTTAAAATTATAGAATAATGAAATTGGCTTTGGTTTGTTTTTTTTTTAAACTTTAACTTTACTGAGAAACATGAAAATTAATGACCTCCAATTTTTCATACTCCCCCATGAGGGAAGCAGGGAAACCTTTGGGTTTTGCCTATTCAAAATAGGCAAAAGAATATAACTGAAAATTAAATTAAGGAAGGGGACACAGAAGTCCAGACCTCATCATGTTCATTCTCTTTATGGAGTCTCAGGATCCTTTTACCGTAATACCTAAACACTTCATGACCAGATCTGAACAACTTTCTTATACTTGCAGGTACAGAAATTTGTTACAGACATTTTCCTAACATCTAGTGCTGAGGAATGGAAAACCACAAACGTTGAACAAAAGGTTTCCTGAAGAATTAAGCCAGGAGGTTTCCTGAAGAATTAAGCCAGAATTTCAGTCTCACCCTTGATAAGCTATGAGGTCAATGTCTACTGTTGAGAAGAGAGATGTGTATTTGCTGAACATTGAGATCTGGGGGCTGTAGTGTTGCTTCAAGGACTACCTAGACCCCACTAGTCTGATAAGAAGTGGTGCCACTTGTGGCAAAGGCATATTATAAACACAGGGACTGATTCGAGTGTAACTGAAACTTTTTTGAATTCCATGTCCCAAGCTCTATCCCAGATGAAGGCTTGAACTTAAAACCAGAAAACCAGAAGGTTAACCTAAGTCTATAGTGTTAAAAGATTTTAACAAATAACAAGAATACAAGGAAAAAGACTACAGAATGCTTTAGGTTTGAAAATTAATTGAAAATGCACTTTAGAGTCTGTAACAAAGTGAAAGGGTTAACCACACTGACAATTACTCAAGCAGATGACCTATCATATATATTCACAAAATATTGTGGGAGGCAAGAACTAAGGCAAACAGAAGAAGAAAGAGGAGAGCTAAAGAGAAAAGCTGATGAGGTCCACAAATAAATGCCAGTAAATCTGGCTGAATCCATATTGCATTATCTTTACAATGTCATTTCCAGTTGGGATCACAAAAGATACAGTATTGGATCCTCTGCACAACAAGCTTCCTTCTGCTGCAGACTACAATTCCTGTTCTCTTCTAGAGCCAGAATGAACAGCTGCACACTAAAAATTTGGAAATCCAATGACAGTATTTGATTTCAGACTATAATTAGCCCATTTTGTGTTTACTATACTGCACTATTATTCATTTTTATTGCTTCCTTAGCTGGTTCTGCTTAGTTATTTGAAGTGCTTTCCATATACATCTAAATGGGTCAAAAAAACTCTTGACAATATGTCTGTCTATTCATACGACATAATAGAGCTTTCTGTAGCATAATGTTCTGCTGCATTGCAGTCTCCCAAATCATACCAAAAAGAAAATTTGCGTTTTCCACTAAATGCTGTGTAGAAACTGGCAATCACATAAACTTCAGTTTTTTTACTATTCTCCACAGCTATAGATCAATGTTCTATAGGCAATACTTCCTACTTTCGTAAAGAAACAAGAAACAGAAATAACATTTGGAAAAAATCCCATGGGAATTCCCACCTGTTATCAATGTAATTAGCATCCCTGAAACCGCCTCTGAACAAATATAGTTATAGAACCATTTAATCTAGCAACACTAAAAATAAACAGGGGATATTAAAAGAGTTTGAATAGGATCACTTGCGATAAGATGCCCAACTCATTGATTTAATGATATCACATGAAAGGAGAAAACATAGCCAGCCAACAAGAGGAAAACAAAAGCTACAGTAAGTAACAGTGAATCAAGTTCTCCTGTGCAGCAGGAAGTCTATAATGGAATACTGATACCAGAAACCATGATGAAAAATACACATGCAAAGTACAGCAACGGGGTATCTATAGGAAACTGGGACACTGCAGCATGGAAGAACATTAAAAAATAAAATAGCATTTCCATTTCTCCATACTTTCTCCAAAATACAGCCAAGACTGCCAGAGAAAGGGGGCAACTGTAAGCTAAGAGTGCAGCAGCCAGCATTCACTGATGGAGAGTGCCACGTATCCCTTTGCTGTAGCTCAGAGATTGTCACGGCCTCAAATACAAACGACTAAGATGAATCCTAAGATAAAGAGAAGGACCTGTTCATGCAGCAACTGCATCAGTTTACAAAATGTCTTCTCCTTGCACTTTGCCTTTTATCTTGTGACCTGTCTTATACAGTGGTCTTATGACAGTTATGTGCCCTTCCCTCAGAAGAGGGGAATGTGGGATATTGAATATAAATGCTGTAAAAGTATTTAGAAATGTCAGTTCTCATGTGACATATGACCATCTATAATACATACTTTAAAGCTCTTTAGCCTTTTTTTTTTAAATAAACTAAATGCTACTTAATTTAAATATTAAAATAGAAGTAGAAATTTCGTTGGGATGAGGGCTCATCCAGCACACCACAGCAAATAAATACAGCATACAAAAAAGTGTAAGATCCTCAAGTTTGTATGTTGATTAATGAGATGATGTTACTGACAGGTGGAGAAAATCCTCCTGTGGTGGGATGAAGACAAAGGAAAACTGAAAACGGACTCATGCTTTATTTGCATACCTGATAAAAGTCCCTGCCATTAGGAACATGAAGGGATGGAAATTTGTCCTCCTGTAAAAATTGTCTGCTGTACTGGGGACAAATTTTACTCTGAGATTCAAACAAATCTCACTCATTTCAGTTTTTAGAGGGTGCATGATTTTTTTTTCTTTTTTTAACTGACATGCCAGTAGAGTAGAGGACAGTTTATTTCAGTTGCGAAGAACTGTATAAATTGCAATATCCTTGTAATATTGACTACTTTGCATGGCATATTTTGTATGTCATGCAACTTCTGTTATCATTTATGAATACTCTTGTAACTACATAATGCACTTTTACCATAGCAACTTTTAACTATTAACTATGCAGAGAAAAGGAGAATAACTAGAGCTTAACTGTAAAACAAGAATATTCTCTGTCGCACTGACTGGTAAACTACATCAAGAAATAACACACATAGAAGAAGCATTCTAAGCCTGGTAATTTTCATTGCAACTAAAGCTACATGGAACAAAGGCAGTCTAACAAAATGACATTTATTACTTGCCTTTAATGCTTTTATTTCAGTAGCAAAGTTGTGGTACTAGTATATACACTAAAGGTACTATACTGTTACTACTGCAGAATAAATATCATGCCAATTTATCTGCCAGCAAAGATACAAAAGCAAGCACAAAAAGTGGGGATCACCGTATTTCTCTTCAAGTAAAGCCAAAAAGCAAGCAAACAAACAAAAAACTGCAATAATCTAGAAACCTAATTGCTTGACTAGAAAATCATAGTTCAACTCAACTAAACAGCTATCCTGTATTTTATTGAAATGTTTATCCTTGTCCCAGAGTGTAACAATGTTTTCCACCAACTGATTTAATACTGACATCCATTCACTTATCAGAGCCATTTCCACTGACTCACTAACTGATTTACTCCCTTGACAGGCCCTCTGTTTCCCATTCATCACAATCATCTTGCCTTGCAATATACTTAGACCTTTTCCAGCACCCGAGGGCAATCCATTCAGTCTAGTGCAATTACCTGCAAGACATTCTGCTTCTTTACTGTTCAGAAGAAGCAAGAGAACAAGAAAAAACTCCCAAGTTAGCTACTAACTTTTTTATTCAGTACTTGAAGGCACAATAAATCTGCAAGCCCTAATCAAGATTAAATATATTCAAAAGAACAACTAAAAACTTAAGAGTTCAATTACCCTTTATGAAAGGGTTTAACCATAACAAAGTACAGCCCTCTCTAGATTAATATCTCCAGAACTATCTTGGTGCCATTGAGCTTCCAGAGTGCTCATAATGAATCACATAATAATATATAAATGTGCCTGAGAGAGACCCATTTCTCAGCTTCTCCCCATCCCATTTTCAAATGAGACCTGTCTTTTTTTTTCTGTAGAAGAGACAGCAGAAAAAATATTCAGTTCTTGACTCCCATTAGTTGTGTGTCCCTTCCTCTTTTAGTGTCTTATCTTCTGTGTCTCCTCAAAGAGAATTTAATGGTCTATTTATATCATCATTACGTATTTTTGAGGGATCCTGAACATCCTCTAAGCATGTGGGATGGAGATTAAGTGAAGATAAAGCAAGCTGTTAGGTATGCTACTCGTCAGATTATTTTCACAGGTGAACATTGAAACTAATTGGTCAAGTGCATAATGGATCATGCATGAGTTTAAATTCATTCAATACCTATTTTCTTCTAGAAAATGTAGACCACTTCTGTGGCCTGCTTGGTTAGCAGTTGCCAGAGTGAACTGCACGATGCAACCTTTACACAGTGGAAGTTTTATTTGCAAATAAAACTTTCTATTTTCAATTTGCAGTAACACCAATATTATTTTAAATCTACTTTAAAAAAAAAAAAACACCTTGATTTAATTATTATTTCCAGTAAAGACACTGGAAATAATGAAACAACCCCCAGAGCAGAACTTCTTATAAAGATCTAGGTTCAAAGAACTTCTTATAAAGATCTAGATGTTCCAAATATTGCTTAAAAATTCATTTCTTTCTTAAGAAAAAAAAAAGGTAAAAGACTTCAGGGGCATTATTTTTCATATTGCAAAGATATGTCACAAAGAACTGATCTAAGAAGCAGAGAGCTGTCTCAACATTTGTTCTGTTGGTCTGACATGGGCAATGGGAAGATGACTTGGAAGTCATGCCACACATTTCTAAAGGCAAGTCTTCCAAGTGTGCATTTCAGTAAAGTAAGTTGTAAGTTGTAAAGGAAACAGAGATGTGAGTTGCAGGTTAGAGAAAAGTCCTTGAAATCTCCACAGATTTTCTACCAATTCCTCTGTACTCTAAAAATTAGGAGAAAGACATCACCTCAGTCTTTCAAGAACTGGCTTAATTGCTAAGTCAATTTTAAGTTCTGTACAAGATACACTGGAACTGCAAAATGCCTTTCTGTGCTGATACTGACCTTGGTGACCCCAAATGCAGTCAATTTACATCAGTGAAAACTGTGTTTTCCAGTGACCCTATCCAATCTTCCATCCTTCAGCTCAGAGTGAAGTTCCTTCCTTTTGGGATATAATCACAAACAATCATAAGCCAAACAGTAACAGCTGCAAAATCCTGTTGTCTTACTAGGAGCTTCCCTAGGGCAATTCACTGGGACTTCTCAAACATTTACTGGTCATGCAGGAGAGAAACATATTCCACTACACTGACTAAAAGATAGGGCCCACAGAAGTAGCAAGTATTTCTAAGCCACAGCACCAAATACAATGCACAAGCAACACATTTACTGAGTAAGAAACTACTGTCTCCCACCCTTCCCAGTACTTCAGTATCAAAATTGATTTTCCTCTCCATACACTTGCAGCTTTTAGAGAATTGTGATGCCTGACAGAAACCTTTCCAAACCCCAAGAGACTTTTGCTGATAATGCAAAGAGTGACCATTACTCATGAGTGGCTAGCTTTGACTTACACAGTGAAAGTTTAGTTTTCACAGTTTGGGAAAGACATACCAGAAGCACCAATAAGAAATACCACCTTCTTTTAGCCCCTCCAACTCAATAAGGTGTTCAGATTGGTTTAGCACTTGCAGCTGGTAAAATCTGGTATTTTCTGGAAAAAATCCACTCTGGAATTAGGTAAGTAGGTTCTTTTTATCTCAAAGAATCAAAGAAACTGCATATCTTTAGTAGCATCCTAGAGAAGGAGCATAAGGAGACACTAAAGTGAAGTACAAATAGTGTTATAATTATAGCAGTGGGATAGCCACAACAGCTGGGTGGAAGCTATCAGGTCCTTGGTAATTAAGTGTAACAGATAAGAGCAAGCCATCAAAAGAAAAAAACAGAGAAAGTCTTTTTTTCTGTACATTTCCACAAGATGTAACTAACTCCACTTTTATATGGAACAATCAACATTCCTGGGCCTCTTGAGTGTCCACAATTAATTTAAATGAACAGCAAAATACATAGCCAAACAGCCTTACTAGAGACATCATCTGCATTTATATTTGGCTATACTGGTTAAGCCAATTTCTGCAGCCCCTCCTGTCCCTTCTGCTTCGTGTGTTGGCACAGCTAATGGAGCACACTGCAAAAGCTGCACAAAGAAAACAAGGAGCAAAACAAACCTGCACACCAAAACTTGACAATGAACAAAAATTACTCCATAAAGCTGGATGAATTTAGAACTAGATTTCAAGTTCCCTTCAGGGCATGAAGCTCAAGTGTACACAGTTTGGCTATGACCTCCCTCCTACTAGTAAGACATTACAGCCTTTAAAATTTTAGTGATGCAGGATACCATCGGTTTCATCTGATCAACAGACCGATGCAGGCATCCCCTCTCAGCTCAAAGTACCCCTGGCCAGGTGCAAGGAAGGAGACGACTGCGGTTCAGCACAACATGATGGTGACACACCACAGCTTTAGAAAGCAGAGAGTGGAGGTTCAGGAAGGCCGAATCACAAGGCCAAGTGTAACAGAGAGCACAAGAGCCACGGGTACCACACTGGTACCATCACTGTCTCCATTATATGGGGTGTTGTGTGTGTCATGGTTTAATCCCCACTAGCGACTGAGTACCACGCTGCTGTTCACTCACCCCAACCCCGTCAGGTGGGATGGGAAGGAGAATTGGGAAAAAAAGGAGGTGCAGCCAGAGGATTAGAGAAAAAAAAAAACCAAAAACAAACCCAAAACAAACAAACAAACAAACAACCCCCCCCACAAATTTGTTGACAGAAATAGCAATTTACACAGACAGCTGCCTATATGTAGTGTAATTATGATTCAAACACACACAATCACAACAGAAGCAAATCCTAAGTGATCACTATTTGTGCTGTACACAAGTTATTCTAAAACTTAGACTTCAGCATGCATTCAGATAACAAATTATTTTAAACTAGAGAACTGACACTTGGTTCATTCTCATTTGGAGCTGAACATTTCCAAAGGGAGCACCTCAGCACCATCTACTGTGGAGTCCTGTTCTGATCTGGCACGTCACAGGTGTCTAAATGTGCTTTTCACATACCAAGTGCTCTCAGCCACTACACCACTTGCCATCAGTCCCATTGAAAATCATGTATCCTTGCAGTTTAGGAATGCCATTGTTCATAGCACAGAAGTGTAAGAGAAATGGAAAGATTTCTATCTTGTTCCCAGTAGATACTTAATCCTGTTCTCAGCAGCACAACAGAAAGCCTGAATCAATGCAAAACAGTAATTTATACATTCCACTGGCTGCTTTACATAGTTCAGAAGAGATGTGAGATGTAGCTAAAAAAGATTTTCAGACGAAATTCAGAGCATCAGGTTTTTTTACATTTGTGGTAGGCAAAATAGTTTTAGAACTGCAACAGAAAGGGCTGGGTATCTTTTTGTCCACGATTTAAAGAAATTCATGATACATGTGTATCTTCTATTCTTTATATACTTATGGAAATAATTTCAGAATCAAGACAAGAAGGGAATGTTTGCAGGATCTGTACTTTTTATCTGTGTCATTAATGGATTGCCTAAAGATATTTAAAATTAATTCATTACTCCCATATGGCATTCAACCTACAACAGAAGAAAAAGGCTGTTTTTAAATAAAGCTGCAGAAGTAATATCAAAGGAAGTTACCTACAGCATGTAAACATGAATGTAAACACAGCAAAATCCCAGGAAGAGATGTCTTAAAGGAGTATTATATTTTTATTCATTAGAACATTCACAGTAAATATCAGGAGAGCAGTAAGAAATCCAGTGAGCTACAGAGCACAACTCCACTATGTGGTCTAGCATCACCAGCCCCAAGTGAGGAATACTTTATAGCTGATTACCAATTTTAATCCCTACATACAACCTATGCTTATCTAGTGTGTATACAAGGAAGCAAAGTTTAGTTGTTTTTCTTATCCCTAAACTTTGGAAAGAACTACCTGGTTTAAAAAACTGCATACTCTTAATTTGGCTGACAGGGTAAACAGATTTGTTCAGTTCTTAATATTATACATCATCACAAATTTAAAAGATTTTTGGTGCTTACAGTCTTGTCACTGTTCTCATGTGTGCCCAGGCTACTTTGGCTGAAAGCTGGAGTTGGTTGTATTTTCTCCTGGAAAACATGCCTGGCAAACTCTCACATCAGCACTTGCAGTTTAACAGAGTAATACCCTGAATATATTGATGATCATTTCTGTTAATGCTTTGCACTGAAAAATACACATTTTTCTATGCACCTGAAAGTTTGTTTGTTGTCTCAAACTTCTATGAACCTAGCACTAACATTATGGTGGGGAAAAAAAACTCAAAGCAAACATCTGATTTTTAAAATTCAAAGCTTTCAAAAAACACCTACTTTACATAGAGGCAGATAATCCAAAATAGATACTAGAATATTTAATTAAGTATGAAGGAGTTTTTTTTTCATCTAGCTAATACTAGTGGGTCTCTTCACATTCCTTATGATCAGATTTCTCTCCACATGTTGCCTCCCTTAATACAAGAACCAGCCTGTCTGCATGTACCTACTCTCTGCCTGCGGGTTCTGTGCAAAGCTCAGTCAGTTCCACAGGAATGTCTTGTAATTCCTAGATTACTAGCTACTTAATCACAGTATCTATTCTGAACACTTTCAGTAGTGCAGATAATTTTTTCCTTGACATGTAAAAAATACTTCAAAAATGCTTAAGTTCATTGTGCAAAGCCAAAGAAAACATAAGTCTGTCTAGACAACAAAAAATATCATTAAGAATGAAAGCAAAGGTTAATGACCAGAATGGTACTTAATTTGAGTATAAATGAATAGCTTGTCCATTATAAATAAAATACCCTGCATTCTCCCTGGATCCTTCTCTTTCTCCCTCGAGGAGAGAAGCAATTCAAATCTCATAACTCCTTATAAAGCACACAGTGAAAATCACAAATCATGCAAATACATGAAGAAAACAAATAATGGAGCTCATCATCAGATTGATAAAGAACAGACATAAAGGCAACCTACATGTTGGAAACAGCAGCATAAAATTTAAGCAAATAATCTGTGTTGGATAGATGCAGAAGCCAGGGAAAGACTCCAAGGGCTCATACTGGAAGCAACTATTCAGCAGGTGTTCGTAGAATCATAGAATGGTTTGGGCTGGAAGGGACCTTAAACATTATCTAGTTCTAACCCCCCTGACATGCACCCAGACACCTTTCACTAGATTAGGTTATCCAAAGTCCCTTTCAGCCTGGCCTTGAATGCTTCCATCCACAACTCTGGGTAAGCTGTTCCAGTGTCTCATCACCCTCACAGTAAAGAATTTTTTCCTTATACCTGCTTAACTCAATGATCTCTCAGTTTGAAGCCATTACCCCTTGTCCTTGTAAAAAGTTCCCCTTCAGCTCTCTTGGAGGATCCCTGGTAGGGGATCCTGGCAGGTACTGGAAGGCTGCTACAAGGTCTCCCTGGAGCCTTGTCTTCTCCAGGCTGAACAGCCCCAACTCTCTCAGCCTGTCTTTATATGAGAGATGCTTCAGCCCCCTGATCATCTTCATGGCCTTTCTCTGGACTCATTCCAACACATCCATGTCCTATTCAGAGCTGAACAAAGTACTCAAGGTGGTGTTTCATGGGTCTTCCTTTGAAAATGGGGGTTATGTTTACCTTGTGTTCACTCTTTAACTTAGTGAGAGTTTAATTTTATCACAGGTTTTTAAACTTCTTTTAAAAAAAACAACATTCACATTTTGCATTGCTGTGATATCCAACCCTCACAATACATTAAATCAACTCAATGGAAAAAACCAGAGGAATATCAAAGCTGTTGCAAATGCCAAACTTCTGGCTGGAACGCACATTGGCACACAGTAAATATGGATATGTACCCTAGATTTACAGATTCGTGCACTAAGTCCAACATCAGACTTGTAGAATTTCTGCATGGAAAAAAGATACCTGAATGCACAAATGTCCTAATGTTGATAGATATGCACACCATCATTTTCCTTTTTTTCAACATACAAGTGCATGTGCAGCAGTTTTCTTTCAATTCATTATCTACCATGAAGCAGTGGGCTTATACTCAAAGTAATCACATTCTCAATACAAAATGAACGAAAAAAATCTTCTCTCTTCATTCAGATCAAATGCAAAACCCTTATCAGCTTCATGGAAAGCTGAGCTGGGCTCAGCACATGCACTGCTGTAGGACTGAAGCCCTAAATGCTACGCTATGCTTGCTGCTCCCTCTGGACCCAGTGCAGACAAAATCACATCTGTGCAATCACTTGGGATGAAGTTTCCAACCCCAGCAACTGGCCTTTAAGTATTCTTGCCTTGCACTGATGAAAAACAATCTGAACCTTGAAAACTTTTTTTCAGCCTTACAAATTCCCCTATGTGGTTCACAGCACGACCTTGTGAGCAGTTATTGCAGCACCACTGAAGCAACAGAATTTAAGGAAAAATCAACCAGGTAGAAAACCCATCAATCTATCATTTGGCTGGAATGGTTCCACATGAAGTAAGTGAAGTATTTTGCCAAATTTACACCTTTCTCCTGTGTCCTTTTACCAGCAGAAATTGCAATGGTTTTAATTTGCTTTGTCCAAACAGAAGTGGAATGCAGATGTTACAATTTTTATCTGGGGTAAAAAATTCATTTTACTGTGAATTTGAGAAGAATCTAAATACAAATTATATCTCTGGCACATTAAATAGTGCATTAGGATCGGTTAATACAATTACAGTAATTTTTGTGTGAAAACTAAAGGCTTTCTCATGTTAAAGCAAATAATTAACTTCAGTTTTTCAGAGTTTCTTGTCTGAAAAAAACACTTCGTATTACAAAAAAATAAAAAAATCCTCTGTTTACAAAATAGAAACAACTGCAGCAATAGAAGGAGAGGGGAATCCTTACAGAACTAGTACATAAATAAGTGCCACTGATAAAACAGGTTCTACTTATTCACATGAATAGCTGAGGGGTTTAAATTTCTGCCACAGATTAAGCCTCCCCTAGTTCTCCAAACATATGCCAAACCAGGTCTAGGCATCATGTGTGACACTACCAATATTTAACTTGACAATTTAAGCAGATGGAAGAAAGCTCTGGATCTCAGCTTAGCATTCTAGACTCTACTACTCTTCCTTCCAAAACAAAATACATCATTTTCCCAGAGCTCACTGTGGCTTTCAGTTATCTGATTTTACAATCTTGTCTGTCCCGCCCTCCTCTCCTACCCAATGCAAGGAACTGCTTTACAAATAAAAATGGACCTGAAATGAGGTTTATTTAATTAGCATTCAGCCAGATTCACTTCTAGAAGCTTACTGCAACAGGGTGACTTATTCAGGGTCTGAGTCCTGCAGCCCAGCCATGACCACAGTAGCTGTAACAGGCAAGTGAAAAGTAAATTCATTCCAGCTCTTACCTGACCACGGTTGTGAAGACTTAAATCCAGACCACATGTAAATTCAGTATGATGCTCAACTGTTTCCAGCAAAGGATTAGGCTTGGAAAAGTCCCAGAATCTAGAGAGATAAAGGAGGGAGAGAAAGAGAAAAAAAAAATCAAACAAACCACAGTTAAAGTAATTGAAAGGCCATTTCAAAAATATAATGCAAGATATTGACAAATCTGTCACTGCCAGGGTATTTAAAAAAGCAAACTCATCCACTTAGAAAACATAACAAATCATACTCCTGCAAAGCCATCTGCTGATTTGCATAAATTAAACCCCACTGGGCAAAGCCATCTTTGCGTCCTGTTGCAGAAACTGAGATCAAAGTTGGCACCAAGGAGCAGTCGTTGGGACATTATTAAAAGAGAAGAAAAAATGTAGGCTAGAATACTCTTGCTATATTTCTTGATGGCTGGGGAATTTTATCCCTGAAAGATATTAG
Source organism: Aphelocoma coerulescens (assembly GCF_041296385.1). Taxonomy (NCBI): domain Eukaryota; kingdom Metazoa; phylum Chordata; class Aves; order Passeriformes; family Corvidae; genus Aphelocoma; species Aphelocoma coerulescens. The sequence continues at coordinate 59,953,159 of NC_091016.1, read as the reverse complement.
CACAATTTATGATTTTTCTCAGGTTTTGGTATCATTAACTATGGGGTCTTTATTTAAATAAAAGTTACACATTCATTTAGAGATCTCAGTCATGCACATTCTCAAATTTGAGACTGTGTTCCTGGAAAACAGAATTTAATATTATAATTTAGTAACAAATTTGTACTACACAGATCAGCTACATTACACAGTTAATTCCACTAGTCCATATTTTTAAAGCAATTTTTGTTTTGAGCCTTGATTGATAAAAAATACTTAGAAAATAACAATTCTGAAGTACTGTGTTTCTCCCAGCTACTGTCCCAATAGATGCAGTGTCCATCTATGCAATTAACAGAAAGTATGAGAGATGCAAGAGTGGTTTGGGTTAAAATATAGGTAAAAGACACCTCAGTCATGAAAAAAACAATTCAAACCCAGAACCTTCAGAGGGTAACACACTGACAAGACCCCATATGATGGCACAAAACAAAGGTTTGTTCCTCTTTCTTGTGTTGTATATACTGCTGAGAAAAGTCCACAGGCTGCACACCACAGCACATTTTGTGGGCTGTCAGCTGTAATCAAATTTTCTACAGCCCAGATTTTCACACGGGTCAATTATACACTTTACTACTTCTGTAACAATCACAGAGGTCTCTTTGCCTTGCTCTTATTGGGAAAAGTGACAATACCTAAAAACAACAGCTCATTATCCGACCAACTACACTGGAAGTACTGTAAGTTCAAACCAATTCAGGTAAAATAGCAAACACTGGAGTTAGCAGGGTCAGTTTGTTTAATATGTAGATGTTATTTCCTTCATAAACAAGGAGAGTGGTATCAGCACAATGGCTATGCCATAGCAACAATCCTCTTAATTTTTTCCTAGTACCTGAGATCTAAAATAAACAACCTGTTTTGCAGGACAGAGGAGCAAAAGACCATCTCAGCAATTTCATGCTCCCACATTTGTTTATAAGAAGGTAAGGAAACAAATTTTGTTGTTTTTAAGTAATAGTGTTAGCCTTCCTTACCACATTAGCTCTCTACTAGTTCTTGAAAGACAGAAGCTCATAACTGAAAACTAAAGAAGATAACTTTAGATCTACATGAATAAAAACTTTAAAAAGACTTTCTGATCAATTTTAAGAACAGTAGGACGATATGGTGGTTGTATGAAGTCATGCTGTAAAAAGTCAGAAGCAGTTTAGAGGTTAAGAGTACTGCAACTTAGAGTTCAACACACTGACTGGGAGCTTTGGTACTTTTTAAAATATATAAATAAATATGAGTGAAAGCTCAAAAAATGTTCCGTTTCAGGACTGAGAACCATTAATTAATTAATGATGATTAATTAATGATGTTAATTAATTAAAAATTAATGATGGTTCTCATAACAACTTTGCAATCCAAAGTGAGAAACACTCTCTATACCACAGCTTCCAAAACCACCATGGTGACAACAGTATTTTCTTCAGAGTCAACTTCCATCACATTCTGCAGACTGAGAAGGCACTGCAATTTTTCTAAGAAACTGTTTACCACAGTAGGATGGCTATACAGCAAAGTGAAGATGCATTCACAGCACAAATAGGCGTGCTTCCATTACTTTAGTTGTAAGTGTATCTACACAATTAGCAGCATGAACTTAAAAAATGGCCCAGACAACCACATAGGCTTTTACAGTCCCTTACAGGTTGGTACAGCCTGTACAATCACAGGTGTGTCACTTAGAACTGCTACTTTTACCCATATCTTGTATGAAGCCATAACTTCATCACATCTGCACTGATCACAGACACCCCAAAACCTATATGAGTGCATTTTCTTAAACTTTTTAACACTGGAATTGTTAAAAGTATAACTTTTCCCTCATTTCTCTACAGTTTGTTTTACATGTATCTGACATGCAATTCAGAAGCTGCACATGTATTGCAAGTGGACTGCTTATTCTAAATGAGACATCATGAAAAGAGAAAAAGCCTGTTATGCTATAGATTTTGTACTTTGTACCACCCATAGCAGTGTCACAAAGACCTGTGCTCCCCTACCAAAACACTTTAACCAACCCAAATATAGTTTGTCCTGCATATCTCCTACCTTGACCTCACCCCCACTGTACCCTCACCAAATGCTCCTGCACTTTCCCCACTGGCTGGGAAAAAAGAGGCAGCAAGTATCATTTCAGGTTCCAGTGTCTGTACAATGCATTGTGGCAGCCTGTTGCTGCATGATGAGGAGCTGGTAGATCAGTAAGAAGATTAGACAGGTGGTGAATTCATGCTGTGTCTCTTACCTTCCTTAAGGCAGTACTTGGGGTTTCCCTCTCTTGCATGCTCATGTGTTTCCCTTAAACTTGTAAAAGCTTAGTAAATTTAGACTACAAGTTTCCTGTCAAATCTAGTTAAGTTTTCAATAGGTTCAAAAGTTACTTCAGGAAATGATTCAATGAAAATGCACGTATGGAAACACAAAGAACAACTTCTCAAGTCTGTGTCCTTCTGGGTAAGAAAAATATATTTATGATAAATATTTATTCATGAAAACTTTACTACTGCTCTTAGGTTACACAATGCCTTCATACATCGGGTTTTTAGGTGGGCGTGAATCAGCTATTTAGAGGCTGCTTTCCATAAAAGCCCACTCAACAACGACTAATGCTAGCTTTCCCACACAACCACAGCTGGCAAAAGTCACAGTAGCATGTGGATGTAGAAAGGCAAGAACCTTTCAAGAGCAACACAGAACTCAGTGCTAGTTTACTGCATGTGTATCACACAATTCACCACCCTGCTCCTAGTCTCTAATTCCTGTGCTGACTTGTAAAAGCTCTTCCTGCAAACTAGAACCACCACTGTCAGAGTAGAGCTTAGTGTTGAGCTACAACAAGTAGTTGGATACAGGCCAATCAGGGCAACGATGTTACTTCAGGCATTAGCTGGGAACATCTGTTTCCACGCTAATATTCTGAAGAAATTATTTCATTGCAGTTCCAGTGAAGTATCAATGTTATGAAGCAACTCGGGTATAGAAGGGCATTTGTCATTTGGGGAAAATAAGGAAAAAAGAGAGTAAATGAGCAAACACCCACCTTTTCACTTTGAAGAAAAAAAAGAGAAAAAGAATACAAGGATAATAAGAATAACTAACTGAAGTGAAACCCAGTTTATTTCATGAACAGCCCTATTCTGTAAGATTTCTTTGTGATCTAAGTTACTGAACTTAGTGGTGGAGTGCTGGAGATAGTGGTTTACTTTACAGTGTGTTGCAGAGATGATGTCCAGGATAGTACAACTTTTAACAAAAATTGCCTTTTTTGCCTTAGGGACAAGCTTCTGTGAATATGATTCAAGATCTGGCCTGATACCAGCCTAATGAAGTCTACAATTTATCAGATCTTCTGTTTAGATTTTGGTGAGCACTGTCTGTGACTAATGCACCAAGATTTCTTTTTTATAGAGTCCAAAAATACAAAATGGCGATTCCAGTAAAGATGACACTGATGTTCTTCCAAACTGAATTTTAACAGAGATAACGTTTAAGAATATGCATGCAGACCTAAAGTAGTTCTGGAAATGTTACAGTACTTTGTGTATTTCCATTTTAATGATTCATTTGTGGTCAATCTGCTCTTTAATTAGCCTACATTTTTTCTGAGCTCTTCCAAAGAGTAAGGAAATGGTATAGAAAGAATTTGTCTAAACGAAGCATTTACCGGACAGGGATTAAATCAAAATCATTATACCCAGGTATGTAAAAACTCAAGTTCGAATCAACATCCTTTTTTTCTCAGCTCCCAGTATGAAGCTGGCATGTGAACTAGGTTTCTTTTCAGTAGCTTGACTACAGTGCTCACATTCAATCGTTATACTATTTGCAAAGGATGAAGCTAACTGTTGTTAACTTTGTTTTCAACCTACTAGTTTTTCTTTTAGATATCCAGTTGTGATTTTGTGCCAAACTAGCTGTACCACCTGAAACAAACAAAGCCCCTATCTCTTACATGGCAGTTTGGTAATCTGAGCTAAGATTTGCAGCTGTTTGGTTGAACTATAAACCAGTGAACCATAAAGCTTCTGTAACATTTAAGATTACGGAGTTCTGACAGTAAAGAATTGCTCCAAAACTATGCTCTATTCTGTTATCTACTATAAACTAATGCTTGCAGGTAATTCTGAGCTTCAAACAGACACACTGAAGAATATAAAGGAACGATATCATAACTAAACTGCTATTAAAATAACACTGCAATGAATCTGTTTTTAAAGGACTGCCATACCATGCTATTCTCTGAACCAAAAACCCCCTATCAAACGGGGCTAAAAAGTCACAGGCCTTGAGTAGATTCACCAAGATCCATAATTAATATCATGTGCTGGAATCCCAACTTCTCCTCCAGCTTTTATATATTTATCAAGGACTTTTATGTTTAAATTGAAATGTATGTGTATGTGTGTATATACTCATGTCCACACATCCACGTGTGTGTGGTGTACATGCATGTGCATACATGACAGGATGTTTGCATGTATGTGCATGTGGAGTGTATGGTGCATCCAGTAAAATGACAGTACAGGATATGTGGTAGAGGTACAACATACTCTTTAAGAGGTGTTCCCGAATTCTTATGATAACAATTTTCCTCCATTATACAGAATATTTTGCTTGTGACACCTTTTCCAAAGACTTCCACCTGGCCTTCTCTGTTGTTTGTTCACTCTTAACAAACCAAACAGTTTTAGAAAACTGTCAAAAATCTTTATTTCATCTCTTCAATTCTGCTAGTCCTAGTCATGACAAGTAAATCTTTGGACAGAAGAATAATGCCTAGAGTGAATTTTGTGAAGAAGTCCTCAAGCTCTGCATTTATAGACACAACACTTTGTAACCTAGTAGCTCTCTCCATCTTTACTGACAATTTCCACATACAAAAATGTCAGAGCTAAAACTGCACTAGATTTCAGTACTGCATGAAGCACATTAGTGCCAAACCTGAAGGATATATAGATAGTGCCAAAAAGGGGAAGAGCATGACAACACAATCAAGTCACTTCAATGCTTAATGGGTTAACTTCATAATGCAACTTTATATGATGTTATGGCAGAAGACTGGATAGATTTATGATTTAGCAACACATACAGGCACTGAGAATTAGCAAGATTTCCCTTTGGAAACAGAACCTCTCTAGGTCTGGTGTCAGACCAGTTAGGAAGTGGTATTTACTTGAGATGATTTGGACAAGTGGGATAACTTTGCAGTCATTTATAGAGGCAAGAGGGCTTCTCTCATTTCTTGATGTACTGCCTACTACATTCAGTCCACATAGAAAATTTAAATGTAGATGAAAAAATGTGATTGAAGTATTCAGGAATACTTCACAGTGTTTTGACTTATGACATTTTTTATCTTAGAGAAATCCCAGTATCAAATCAAACTTCTTTAGGATTTCCAATTAGCTTTAAAACAACTGTACTGTAAGACCCTCAGCAGTATCAGATATACTGAGCAGCCAGGGGAACTTGCAGAAATACTGTCTAAAGAGTTTCAGCATGCACACTGTGGAACACTACTGAAGCTTTCTCTGACACTGGTAGGACAAAAACTATGTTTATAAAACGTCTAAACAAAAATGTGTCACAGAAACATATGAGTTCACCTAACTGTATTAATTTAAGAGGGTATTACCTTCTTATCAGACATTATCACAGCTGGATACAACCATGTTCAGTAGAGTGATGTGAAAAGGATTGCAGAAAGCATCTGACAGAGCAGATATTGCTCAGCAGAGTGACTGAGCTGGTCTTTAAGTGAAGGACCCATGCATTTTCAACATAGCTTATGAAGCATCTGACAGCAGTATTAACTGCAATTCAGTATGTCCACTCTGGAACTGTTTTCTATTGCAAGCCATATTAAATAGATCATCTTTCTGTTTTTATCCAGTTAGAGAAAATACTGTACCTTACAGTAAAATCATAGGAGCAAGAGGCCAATATGGTTGCATGGAATGGTGAAAACTGCAAGAAAACAAAACAACTTTCAAAGTTAAAACTTTGTGAACATATATAGACTTACTGTAAGTAGCAAGTTATCAAAGTTTAACTATTTTAATGGTCTTTGTTGGTACCACATCATGCTGCAATAAAACAGACTATATCAATATATTTCTCCCCCATGCTTCTAATTACAAGGAAACATAGAATTAATAATCAGAAGGAATGTTCTATGGGATCCTGGTTTACTTAGATTTCATTACAGCAGTGCCAAATAACTCTGCTGTAAAGTTAAGAAGTTCTGGAACAGTCATATAAACAGTCATTCAATTCTGCTTTTGGCTAACAGGCTGAGTTTCATCTCATTATATAAATCAAGTTTCAAAACAGCTATGTGACCAGTTAATTATTTTCAGAGAGACAAAATCTGTGCCATACTGCAGAGAACATAAGATATATTGCCGTCATCAATTCTATATCCTACCATTTTGAAATTATTTATACAAATGGGAAAACTGGAGACAAGTGGAAAAACTGAAGGCAATATAACATCATTTCATGATTTCCCCCTCTCCTACAGGGCATTTTACAGGACACACTCTTCCATGGACTCTTGCAGACTGGTCTAAGAACTGCAGCAAGAAGGATGCAGTTACGCAAAAATTGTTCATCTCAGCTCTAGCTTTTTGGCAACATTCAGTTTCCAAATATTTTAAAATTTGTATTTCTCAGCAGGAAATACAACAAGCCACTGAAACAATCTGAGTTCGAAATGCAGGTACCCCACACCATGATTCATTTGTAAGTCTTCCTGCAAGACTTCTAATATCATTCACAGCAACTATGAAGTCAAAAGTTAAGTCTGGCCTATTGCCACAACTGCCCAAGTTGCCAAGAGAGCAGTGTATGTTGATGGCTGCTGAAATCTGCTGACAGAGTTCTCTTTACTATAGCAGAATTGAGGGATGTGCATGCTGGAACTTGAACCTCTTCAGATTTCCTGCAATTTTTTCTGAGGGAAAAAAAGCCCAAAACAAAATGGGTTCTGCAGCTCAGAAAAATTAATACTAGAGGGGGAGAAGTCTGACGGGCAACAAAAAACAATGGTACACTTTCCATAAGCCCCCTTTGCATGTCCACATAGTTTAAGATGAAGCAAAACCATCCTGTCAAATCTTTGTCATTAACCTTAAGTATCCTAGAAACTTATCCAAGAAAACTCTATCAAAATACTCAGCAGAGTGCTACACATGCAAGTTGAAAAAAAATCGCATAATGTCTTTCTTCTACAAAAGAAAATTCTGTTCCATTTAGCTGTAAGATACTACAGTTTTATCACCTGAACAGCTGTATACAGGCAGAAGATACCACCATATCATCCATCCTGACCTCCAACAGATCATTTATTCAAATACCTTTACAGGTAAACTAAAAAACCATAACTATGTTTCAGTGTAAGATATTGAAGCCAGCTAAGAATGTGAGGATCAAATGCACCAACATGAAAATCTCCTGTAAAGTACTCCAGATGACCTCATGTGCTGATAATGCTCTGCACTGCAGTGAAAGACCATAAGAAATCTGCAGGAATCCTGACAGTATCGTATTGGGTAGAATTCCTTGCTAGTCTCAGATCTGACAGTCAAACACAAGCCCTGAACGAGTGAGTGGAATACAAAAGACAGGCAACCCAAGAGTGTGATTTCATGGTTGGTTTAAGCTAATTTCAGAGTGCACTGCTGCCAAAATTTGTGGCTTCCAGTTTCTTTTCCACTTCAAACTGCATGCTCCTGCCCCCCTCCTTTGTGTCAAGGCTTGCAATTGTGTGGTTGAGCAACAAACTGGAACAGCTTAGTGATCCAGACAGAAACTAGTCACTTTCAGGGACAGGGTTTTCAGTCAGAGCCATCAGCTGCAGCTTTATAATCATTGTGTCGGCATGCAGGGGAAGGAATATCAGTAGGGGCAGCTGCCTCTACTGAGGCAGCATCCAGGTCTCTCTCTCAATTCAGTGTGACTGGTGAGTGATACCACCCAAGTGTAGATATGCTGCATCACCCCAAAGTGCTGGTCCACACTGTCATATCTTATGTTCTCAGGGACCACGTCTGTCTTGAAACACAAGCAGTGAAAGCCGAGTAAGATGGAATAGAAGTCATGTACTCTCAGATATATCTCCTTTGCACATGGATGCATCTTCAGCTATGAAAAATATTTCACAGAACCGAATTAGAGAATGGTCATGCAGGAGTTAAATTAGAAAAAAAAAGACTCAGCATCAACCACCAGGGGGGAGAGCACGAAGAGGTAGCTGGGATAAGGAGGAGCAGGAGCTTCTCTGGTTGTCTGACCACGAACAGGATTTGTGATACAGAACTACTACTTGAGTCACACCCTTTTATGAAAACTTACAAACTAAGCATAGTAACCTCTAAATATGTTAGAAACACATCAAGGCCATGTGAAGCAAAATACCAACCCAGGATAACTTTTTTCTGCCAGTTGTCTTCCCAGAAAATATTAATAAACATACCTGTTCCTGAAAGGCTTTAAAAGGATTAGATATTATCTCCTTTTTCAGGAGATTTTGATAATGGTGCTTTTGACTCTCACATTCTTTGCTGGTTTCAGTATCTTACACTGAAACGTAGTTATAGTTTTTGAGTTTACCTAAAAAGATTTTTGGATACATATTTTCATGTAACATGAAAAAAATGTCATTGTGCATCTAGAACAAATTCTTATTGGTGGGTGCTCTAGTTGTACACAGATCCAGTACAGTCACCTGTAGCCTTTCATGCGTAAAGTTTCAAAATCTCTTTGAACACATGAATATTTTCTTTGTATACAAAATAGTATGTATTCACAATGAGTTCTATACCTTGTCTTCTGTGAATATTGACCCCTTGTGTGGAAAGACAAAGGAACAGCATCATTTAAAAATGAGTAAGGGGAAGTGTTTTCTCCATCTCAAATTTCCCATGTAACTTAGCTGAACACTAACACTCTCTCAAGCCGTCTAACACTCTTCGTGTAAATACACTGACTTTGAAAATGTCATTTACTGTAAAATCCCAGTAATCTACTAAACATCAAGATGTTTTACAGTGCTAAATTGAAAGTTTTCAAGAACAGCCACTGTAACGTCTAAAATCCTGTTGTGTTTTTTCCTAGTAATTAGATAATAAAAAGTATTACTGGTATCCAGAAAATTTGTGTAACAATTCAGTGATGGGCAATGGGAAATAAAGTACAACTTACCTTTACTCTTCTGATAGCATAGGTATGACCAAGCAAGACGAACACTGGTTGCCGGATGTTCCTCAAATCCCAGCCTTTCAAGCTACAGTCAACTGCACCAGTTACCAGCAAGTTCTGATGATTTGATGAAACCCAGACATATCATGACAATTTAATTGTTGGATAAAAAAGTTAGATAAATAAAAAAATACAGATGAATAAATCATAAATGAAGTGATGTCCTCAGTGTGCAAATTAAAGAGCACACAGAAACACAAACTGGTTTTCCCCTATTAACTACTCTGCCCGTACACAAAAGAGTAAGCAAAATCTCTGATCTGCTTGAGTTGACCATATGTTAGAACAAAGCTCTTCTGGAAATGTAATAGGGAACGAGAGCAACAAAGCAACTATACATATTTTCATAAAGAGAAGATGCAATAATGTTGCAGTAAAACCACTTGCTATTTAATGAGAGTGGTTCAATTACACAATGAGAGTGGTTCAATTACATCCCACAAAACAGTGGGATGAATGGTTTTATACCTCATCATATTTGCACCAGTCACAGCTCAAGACCTCAGCCTGGTGGGCTGGTATCACAAGCTTGACTCCTGGGGTTTTCACATCCCAAATTCTTAAAGTCTGGTCACCTGAAACAAAGAAAAATTGATTCAATGTTGTTGCATCAGTTTTGGGATTCAGTTAATCCATTAGTACTCAGAGGACAAGTGTTTCTTAGCTGTATGAAATACAAATGGTTGCATGCCAAATAAAGCAAGCAGATTATAGACACATTATAAAGTTGGATTGATGCAAGAAAATGTATCTGAACTTACTACTGCTCTTTCATTAGAGAAAAAACCCCACAACTTCATTTTATTACTAACACTTCCACTATTTTTTAAACTCAGATTTGAGTACAAGGAAATAGGGTAAGATTTAAATAACATTTAATTAAACTAGGAGCTTAAGGTCCATTTAAAAATGAACTTAGAAGATCAGAATAACGAGAAAGCTTTCTTTTCAAGCCATCTGAGAGGTACCACCTAGTCAAATGCTTTTGGCACAAAGAAAAGTGAAGTACTTGATATACAAGTTGTTTCAAAATTCCTTCAATGAAAGGAAAATTTAAGATGTATCACCTATATTCATTGTGTACAGTCTGCAATTACTCTCATTTATTGAAATATTGGAAGATGGAGTCATTCTACTATAACTCTTACAGATATGAAAGGCAACATGTGCTTTAACCTTGGAGCACACACACACACACAAAGAGTGATGAAGGGAGTCCAGCTTAACTTAAGAGCTGCTAATCACCTGTGCCTCTCTCTCTACCTCCAGCCATAAATTTTCTTCTACCTCTAAAGATCTTTAGCATTTGTATACATCCTTCTTACAAATTCAGTTCCTAATGGCTGGTAAAGACATAGAAAGCTGCATCAGCTAAAAGGACAACTATGTTTTTCAATTTTTAAAATCGGGATTTTCTCATTAGCCCTGAATATTTAGCTTTGTGTCAGCAAAATGAATTCTCTAGCTCTCTATCTTACAGAGAGAAAAAACTAATTAGAATTATGATTATGCCTATGTTCATTCAAGAGACAAAATTAATCACTAAAAGGTGATTAAAACACTCATGATTACTATAGGAAGCATGTATCAATACTACCTAAATTAAAAAACCACTGTTTTACCTTGCTACTGAAGAAATTATTGATATTACCTTATAAATATTATTTTCATGCCATTTATATACAAGAATTTTGATGGTTTTAGTGCCCTGTTGGTCACTGGCTGTAAAATATACAGCTGGGCACAAAAAAAATCATAGCTCTTTTCAAGAAACTGGCTACACATCAAATAAAACCATCCTTAGTACAACAGCAATATTCCTAATTGCATGAAGTACCACACCCTGTAGTTTTCACAAAAAAAACCCCATAAAACATTGGAAAAGTTTGAATAAAAAAATAAGGCAGAGAGAGCTTGCTTCACTACATGTTGCGAGTCCAGCCTTCTGCCTGCAGAGCTGCACAGACCTTGGGGGGCTTTGCTCTGGTCTTGGCTGCCTTGCCCTCAGCCCTCCCACCTGTGAGAGATGCTGTACTCCTGGTGGATAAATTCCCCCTCTCTAAGGTGGGAACAACACCCAGTTTCTCACTGTTTTCACTCCCCTCTCCTACTGTCAAGAGGAAGACTGCTGCTCAGTACACGAATAGCACTCCTGACAATGGCACCCTGCAGCCAGCTGAAGCCTCAAACATCACTACAGTGCTTATAAAAACAGGGCAACATATGGAGGGGAAGAAACACGAGCAGCGGGGTTTTGGCAAAAACACAGGTAGTACACCCATCCACTCTCCATTAGCCTTGCTAATCTGCTTGCCTGCAGAGGACAGTTCAGTTCGAGTTTTAAGTGTTTCTGAGATATTATAATGGACTTCTTAAAAAGCTTTTATTTTAATTTTATCAGATAACAGAGATTTGAAGGGGAAACACGTATTTCACTACAGATAGGATCATTTTCCCCAAGCAAATAAATATATAAACCCAGGTGAACTAGAATGAACTGCTACAGAGATGCTACAGTAGCATTGTGAGGGCCAAAAACATTTGGAAAAATAAGTTACTCGGCCAATATCAATTTTGACACTAAATATACAATTGCCCCAATTATTTCTTTTTTAATAGAAAACGCTGATGCATGAGAAAAGGAAAAAAACCTGTTATTTTCCTTTTTTTTTTAAATTTCTTTGAAAATGCTAGACTTAGCAGTTATTAATTCTGGCTGGCACTACCAGTGAAATGTTTTTAATGGAGTAACACAACATGCAAGTGAACCTTTCTGTGAATAGAAAAGACTGATTTAAAGCCAAAGGCAAATCAAATTTTTCCATTTAAGTGGAAAAATCAGACTAAAAAAAAGCCCTGATAAAGAGTGCAATCCTGACACAGTGCAATCCTGACTCAGTGCACATTTTAACAAACCTTTTTTTACCTCAAACTTATTTCCACTACATATATATATTACATTTAATTTCAACAAAACCTGCAGTTAAAAATTTTGCAATTTCCACACTTCCATGAGTACTACAAATACCGAAGATGCACTTCTTCCACAAGCATAAAGCAAAAGTAGGATAATAATAGAAAGTCCAAGGAAAGCACACCTAGTACAATCATATTCATTAACAGACACTTCCAGTTGACATCCCAAAGTAAGCAACCACAAAAGTACCCAACATTTCCCCCATAAAATATTTCTATTTTTGTAAGAAGCAATTTCTCTATGGCAACAGATTTTTACTGGTCCATTAGATAATTATGATTTCAGAATTGTTTATACATTGTACTTGCTTTCTTTCTTTCTAATGAATATTTGTGAAATCTTGGACGAATCAATAAAACTACACAATATACACTCATCTATTCAAAACTTTTCAATTGATGCTAATCTACAAGTACATCATCCTTATACACAGGATAAAGACTGCCAATGTGAATGACAATGTCTGATAGTGAAAAGATAAAGTTTATTTAAGATTTAAATAAAAAACAGTGCAGAGGTATAACAGTAACTACAAAAAATAGTTAGGTATTTGGGAGGTTAATAAAACTCCATGAAACCTTAAAGACTATCTGAAGGGGAAAAGGATTCTAACTAGGACAGGTACAGTGTTTTTCAGGAACCAACTTCCACCAGACCAGGTTGCTCAGAGCCCCATCCAACCTGTCTTGAACTCTTTCACAGATGGGGCATCCACAGCTTCTCTGGGCAACTCGTTCTGGGGCCTTGTCACCCTCACAGTACAGAATTTCTTCATAATATCTAATATAAACCTACCCTCTTTCAGTTTAACACATTACTCCTTGTTCTATCACTACACATATCTGTAAAAAGCCAAAACCATCGCAATTAAAGTATGTCTGCAGTGCCACTGAACAATTACAAGTTAACATTACTTGCTTACTTATATGTATTTTTAAATACTAAACCAGATTAAATTATTTAGCCTGAATCAAACAGAAAATCTGTGGGAGAATTAAAAGCAGAACTCAAATCTCATGACTCTCAAAACCAATTTTTTTATGCATGTTAAAATGATTGTGCTGATTGTTTCTATCACAGATAATTGTCCTGATTTTGGCTGAAATAGAGATATTTTTCTTCCAAGTGCTGTGCTTTGGATTTAAGATGAGAATAACGTTGACACCACACTGAGGTTTTGGTTGCCACTGAGCAGTGCTTACACAAAGTCAAGGACTTTCCAGCTTGTCAATGGTGCCCTGCCAGTGGCGGGGCTGCACAAGAAGTTGAAAGGGGACACAACCAGAACAGCTGACCACAGCTGACCAAAGGGATACCCTGTAACACATGGTGTCATGCTTAACATACAGAGCTGGGGGAAGAAGAAGGAAGAAAGAGATGTTTGGAATGATGGTATTTGTCTTCCCAAGTAACCATCATGCATGACGGAACTGTAAATTCCAAGAAATGCCTGAACACTTGACTGCCCATGGAAAGTGGTGAATGAATTCCTTGTTTTGCTCTTGCATTCACAGGTTTTGTTTTACCTATTAACTGTCTTTACCACAATGCATGAGTTTTCCAGCTTTGACCCTTCTGAGTCTCTCTTCCATCCCATGGGGCAGTGACTGAGTGGCTGCGTGGGGCTGTCCATGGGGGGTTAAACCAGTACAATAGTACAAGAAAACTCAGAACAGGAATAATAAAGCTCATGGGATTCCACACAGAGACAGAAATAGAGTGACACAAATAACAGCTTTAGTTAAATCATCCAAGAGTGCTACCAAATAGACACAATGCTCTATGGAGCACAACTTACTTAGCAAGTACACATAATTACCAGTGGAAACATACTTTCCAACTGGTCAATTTTAATCTGATACAAAATGCTGTCAAGCTAAAAATCAGAAGAGTTTTAAGTTATTTTAGGGAAGAGCCCAACCAACTCTTTTTCTGAAAAGAATAAAAAAAATAAATTAAATTTTAAAACAAACAAACAAACAAAAAGTTAGTGAAATCTTTATTTCAGTATTTCCCAAGAGGATTATACATAAATCTTGGGAAAATTTTTTATTTCAAAATTGACCACAGTTATGACTCATTATTAAGCCATTCTCAATATTGGTTAGATACCTACCTGTAACCCAAGTGACACAACCCAAATTAATTTACTGTAAAAAGCTGTCACTGCTTATTTCTTCTGAACACTAAACTGTTTTATAATAATGAGATTCTAATACAAAATACTATAACCTGAAAGTGCTTTATATTACAGCATGTACTATATACAGTACTTTACCATGGTTAGCACGTCGTATAAATTGAAGGATAAACTCATTTCCTGAGAAACACTTCAGCTTGTACATTAGAGGATGATTTAGTAAAGCTTATTTGATGTGCTGGTTTTGGCTTGCATATGGTTAATTTTCTTTACAGTGGCTGGTCGGGGCTCTGTTTTGGATTTGTGCTGAGCACAGGGTTGATAATATCGAGATATTTCTGTTATTGCTGAGCAGGGCTTACACAGAGCCAAGGCCTTTTCTGCTTTTCATAGTGCCCCGCTGGTGAGGGGACTGGGGGTGCATGGGAGGTTGGGAGGAGACACAGCCAGGACAGGTGACCCCAACTGATCAAGGGGATATTCCAGACCTATGACATCATGCTCAGTATATAAAGTAGGGGAACAAAGGAGGAAGTGGGAGGACGTTTGGAGAGATGGGTTTTGTCTTCACAAGTCACCGACACACATGATGGGCCTTGCTCTCCTGGGGATGGCTGAACACCCGCCTGCCCATGGGAAGCAGTGAATTAATTCTTGTTTTACTTTGCTTTTGTGCACAGCTTTTGCTTTCCATTTTAAACCGTCTTTATTTCAATCCACAAGTTTTCTCACTTTTACCCTACCTATTCTCTCTCTGATCCTACTGGTGGGAGAGTGACCATGTGGCTCCATGGGGCCTGGTGGCTGGCTGGGGTTAAACCCTACCACTATAGCACGAGACTTGGATGAATTCAATACTGTGCTGGTATGTCCTGAAGTAACAGATTGCAAATGAAAACACTCACCTCACATCATTACATATATTTGGCATAACAAACTAAGCAAGTAAATTGTATTTCAAAAGCTTCTAGTATAAACAGCAGTTCAGCTGAACTGCAACAAGCCACAGTAACTCCACAGTCAGCTTGCCCTCTAGATGCTCCATTTGTACAACAATGTACCATGCAGTAAATTGAAGCATCTTATTCTTTTATCCCTTTAGGGTTTGGGTGCCAAAAATGACCACTTTCTTGCAAAGCCTTGAACCTTGTTCACTATGGCATTTCTTCTAACACATTAAACAAGAAAATAACCAGGAGTCATAAGAAGCAAAAAGTGGACCCACGCCACACACAAATGGATGGAATATAAACCTCTAGAAAAAAGTGCTTTGGAACTCATGAGAAACTGCTGTCATAGCTGAAAACAGCAGATTATTTCTTCCATTTTTAAGGAACCTGAACAAACATATCTCTGGAATTACTTGTCCGCAAGCCCTACTCTCCAACAGCTCCATCTTTTGCCCAGTGCTACTTCTGAGGCAGGAATGTGAGCTGAAACTTTAGAAAACTGATGTCAAAGACCTGACAACCCCAAACTTTGGTCCAGAAACATGAAAAACACCTCTACTGAGAAGCTGCACTAAAGGCTATTCTTTCCAACTAATTCAGTAAATGTTCTCTTAGTAGATGTACACCTTCCCCAGCTCATTATTTCATGCAAAGTAATTTGTTCAACCATAGGTTTTCTTACAATTTGAATACCAAGCACAGAAAGGTGCACCAAGACTACATACCAGCCTGATTTATGAAACTACAGCTTGACAATCCCTTTAGTACACACATTTATCACCAAGAGACCAGTTAGCAAGAAGAGACTTTTTAAAAGGCAGCTCACCAACTCAGGGCTGGCAGTAAAACAGAACATGAGATAAACAATGGTTTTTAGTTTTAACATTAAAGTCTAGCACTCAGTGCAAGGGCTTACAAGAGTGGGACCTGGATTTACAAGTTCATTTGTAAAGCAGCAAAGTTACAGTCATCCAACACTTGTGTCAACATAATAAAAATTTATCAGAAATTTTTGTGTGGTACACAAAATTTGTTGTGGTACAAGAAAATTTTTTGCCCTGGGCTTTCAGTTTGAAAAATAAGCCTTTGAGCAAAGAATACAATTAATTGATCTAAATACTGACAAATACAGACATTGTCAGGCAGATTTCAAAAAAATTTATTTCCTTTTTCATAAGTTGTTATTAAAATTATGTACCTGACCTGATCAGTAAACTTAAAGAGTGATTTAAAAAGAAATGCAGCATTAAAACTAAGGCCCCAGTATTTAAGAAAATAGCAATCAATCATTCTAAATCTGGGCTTTGTTGAATCCAAAACATTCATATTTTCACTTGTCAATGTTGTATCTGTATCAAAGAACACTACAGTTATGCAGATAAAGGTAAAATGGTATTCATTAAGTACATTCTACTGTTAAAGGACAATAAATCTAGTCAGTACTAAAAAGGATGCTTTCTTTATAAACAACAGTTCTGAGCAAGGTCTATTGCTCTGCAGTCATGGAGAATCCCTTAGTACAACTGATTAACATTTGACTAAATATTACTGTTGCATGCATTTCTAACATTCTTTATGAGCTTCTCACCAATTTGCTCTCTGGGTTAAAAAATATAAAAATTAAAAAAAAAAATCTACTAGGCAAACGACATAATGACTCATTAAACCCCTTTAGCCATGAGGCTGCTGTTAAACATTCATGTCGCTCCTTTAATGACATTTTCCACATCAGTGTGTTTACAGCATAGGGCAGACATTTACCAGCGCTCTGGTTTGGTGCGGCACGTACACCTGAACATCCTGCTTATCTTATCTGCTCAGAAATTGTTCCTGACATCAAAACAGCACGTATTTACATATACAGAATTAACAGTATTCTCTGTTACTATTAACTACCAATTTTAAAAAATTTACTTTCTTTTTCAGAGTACAAATGATCGTACATGAAGATAACAGCATTGTAAAGTACCTCACACATGCCTGTAAATGTTAAATGGAAGTTTATTAGATGCTGAATAAAATCTAATTTAACTAAAGCATCAGACATATATATCTTTTGCAATTCAATTGCATTTTATTGTCCACTGCAGACAAGCTCAGTTCTTCTTGTATGTATTCAGAATGGAGACTTAATGAAGCAAAAAAGCTGTACCTAGTATCAAATTCTTTTTCAATTGCTTTATATTGCCATCTTAAATTTCTCATTTTCTTCACTTGTATTCTTTTCCTAGTCTCATAATAGCTTGAGAGAAAGCCATATTTCAAAACCAAATATTAGCTTCAAGTATAAGCTGATCCTTTTGAGCAGCTATTCTACTGTGGTTTGCGATTCTGTTTGGTTTTCTGTTTTCAGTGTTCACAAACTAATTAGTTACATGGAAATTAAACTTCTGCTGGATTCTATGGGGATTCAGACAAAGGCAGAAAAATGGCAGGGGTGTGGCATGCAAAATGTTTTTAAACCTTCTTTCCCCTTGCTTACTTCCTTTAAAAGAAAAAAAAAAAAAGAGTGCATCGGTTTACTTACATTTAGTTTAACCGGAAGTATTTAAAGACCAACATTTTTTTCCAATCTGTAGTTTACAACATACCTAACTTATTTTAGTAGTACATGCAGAATTGAAGATACTGCAACATGAAACAGTTGATTTCTCAAGCATTACAACTATACTACTAAGACAGCAGTAAGTACACGGTTGTGTGTACGTATGTGTGAGGTGGGACGAGAGAAAGGGGTCAGGTGGGGCAAAAGAGAGAAAAAAAAGACACAGACACACAGACATCCTACAATCCCAAATCAGTACAGACTCCTTCAAGAAAGGAATGTTTCAATAATTTTTAATAACAACATCCAAAAAAGCTATTGTTTAAAAAAGTGAGAAAACCCAAGTGAGATGAAAGAAAGTACAAAAAGTTTCCCTCCAGACACATTTCAGTTACTAACTTTCAAGACAACAAAAAGTTGCAAAATAAGAGACCACAAAACTGCAGGTCAACCTTTCCAGCAAGTGCATCCCAAAGAAGGGAACAGCTCTAAATTTGACACAGTACTATCACATTGAGATTCAAGTTTCTCTCCAGCTCCAACTTTAGCTCAATAGAAGATGAATCATCAGTGAAATTTAGCTTTCTGTCCCATGATTTTCTGTCATCCTTACAGAGTATGCAGATCATAGCAAGTTTTAAATGAGGACAACCAGCCTCCTTGAACAGTTCCACTTTACTTTCATCACATGCTTTGACTGACAGAGTAGAATGTCATTAAGCACTAAATAATAAACTCTTTGAACATTAACTGTGTGATATACTTTTACAATAAGGAAATGGCATTTATACACAGAGCTAGAGGGTCATGAGTACTTCTACTAGCCACAATCCTGCTGACCAAAGAAATGACTGCCAATATGTATTTTCTGTAGTGAAGCAATCCAATCAAACCACAGGAAAATTTCAATGTAAACAATGTAAACACTGAAACCTTTTCCACATCAGCATGTCATGATTTCTATGTTACTTCATCTAGAAGCACACCAGACATTTTATTTTGGAAACTGGAAGAAAGTTCACCATCATTTTGAAGACTTATTCTTCTTTTACCTAATGATTTTATACCCAGAATTACACTATCAGTGTACTGATTTTTATTTCACATCCGAGCAGTACTTGGAGAAGAAAAATATTGTGTCTTTTGTGCATGTTGTTTTTCCATCAGTGAGTGAAAACCAACTGCAATTAGCTTTAGGCTCCAGTAGCATATTAGTCCCTTTCAAGCGTCAAAGGAAAAATTCACAAAAGAATAGGAACTCTGGAGTGTTTTAGTCAAAACTTCTAACAGCTGCACCCACTGAGTCACTCAAAGAACAGATCAATTGTTGCACCCAATTTAGGTACCATGACATACAGCATTTAACAATCAATGCTTCCCAAAATTGTTCAAGTGACAATGTATTAGAAGATAAGTTTGGCTTCATATCCTAGAGGCTCAAATTCGAAATAATTAGCTGTATTAGCAAAGCCTTTTTGTTCACCTAGAATGACAGAGATTTTGTATGAGTAAGGCTACCATGGACAGGAGGGTTCTAAGCAGGACTTTAAAGAGAACATTCCTTAAAATTTGCAAAAGCCACTACGTACTTAACCTTGAACAAATGGTACTTAGCTAGTATTTTGTAGTATATGGATAGCTGTATTTCAGTAGAACTGTTCATACAGTGTACAGGGCTCAAACCAGTAAGTTTCTGCACATCCTGTTAGACAGGTATCCCACACATAAGGTGGAAACATCTGTGCTCCATCATCTGGTTTTCAAGAACTACTATGTTAGAACAAATAAATGTTACTTGGTCATCATTCTAGCTAAACTCTGCAGGCAGAATCAGATGGATACAGCCAGACTGAAATTTTATGAAAGCCACACGTATTTTTTCATCTAAATTCCCAGAGAATAGGGAAGACCAGTGTCTCTTGTGTGTACACACTCTCTAACTTCAGTAACAGGAAAGAATAGTTATACCCGCTTACCCTCTTGATATAAAAGCCAAACAACTTCTATTTAAATCAGTATAGAAGTACAACAGATTTGAAATCTGAGAAATTTAGGCCACCAGAGTTAATCAATCAATATTTGTATTAAGACAGCCCTTCTATTTCCCAGGCAAACTCTGTGGCTCACAGCACCTCCACCCAGTTAATCATCACCTGGGCTCCAGGTATCACTCCAGAGCTCTCCCTGTGCCTCTGAAGCAGGAGCAGTTTGGAAAGCACTACCACCTCACCTTTGCCTCTGGGTACACCCAACTCAACTATGACTGTATTTACCAGCAAGACCCATAGCACTGGCCAAAGCAGAAAAGTAAAATTGCTATTACCTTTACCAGAGAAAAAGGCACAGAGATTTACAGAAGTACTTAAAAAAGCTCAGTGGGAAATGACTACATTTCTCACAGAGTTAATAGTCTACTGACACTTGAGACAATTTGAACAAAAACATTGGCCAACACACAAAATAAAGCATGTAACATGATTTAGTGGTCAGTAACAAGAGTGAGATGAATGGAAGAGAGCTATATAAAATAACAGAAAAAAATGCCACAAGAAAACTGCTGATCCTCATTTAAATGGCCAAGAGGATGAACTACTGATTGTAACAGAACCTACAAATCCAGCTGCAGCAATACATTTACCCTTCCTTGTTCCATTTTTCCAGACCAAGTGTATATGACACACACTACCATCTGCTGGACAAAGTGCTGAACTAATCCACTAACACAGAAGGTGGCCTTTGGGTTTTTGTTTTGAGAACCTCTTTACCATCATGCTTACCTGAGGCAGATGCAAAACAACCTGGGATGTGTGGAGACCATATAGTGCTGTAAATGACCCCTTCGTGGCCTTTAAAAGTGCATAATGACTTCCCCACAGCTGGATCCCACTGAATAAAGGAAAAAAGGAAACTGTTGAGATACACATTCAGTAAGAAAGGAAAGGGTTTCATACATTGAAAAAAAAACTTCATATATCCAGAAAGGACTAAATGAACTTCTTTTAAAAAAGCATTTGTACACTTAAATTGGTGCCAACTGAGAGTTCAAGCAACATCTCAGTTAAAGCAGAATTTCAGCCGCAGGGTAAAAATAAACAGGAAAAGAGAATCCATGTTGTTTCTTAACACAAAGAACTATCAGATCCAAAAGAAATCCCACTTTTCAGCTTCAGCAGAAAACCAACATACCAGCTTGGCTGTTTGATCCCATGAACCAGACACCACTAGCTGCTCTCCTCTAGTTTGGCTCCAGTCAACACTATATGCCTATAAATGACATAAGAGCACAGTTAGAAAGAGCATTAGAATACAAGTTTTAGGCTGTAGTTAGCCACAGTTTCACAAAATAGACTTGGATCTGCAGATTGTATCCTAGCCAGCTGAAAAAAAATGCTGCTAAAGCACAACAAAACTGCCAACAATGCCATTTACCTGAACAAAAATTGTATTTAGCATCTCAGTCAGACATTAAAGCCACATACAGGCTAAGACAAGCCTCCAAAAAAGCAAAGATGGGCCAAAAAGGAGGAAAAAGAAAAATTGTACCAAAATCCACATACAACTACCATCACTAGAAGTCTACCATTTTAAAAGCCATAATTTTGACTTGTTTTCATATCGCTGATCCAATTTTATTCAAAGATCTACGGTTTCCAATTGCTAGCCATCTCTCATTGTAAATGCCAACTCAAAGAGCTGACTTTGAGATCTTAACTGACTAACAATAAATGCTTTTTTATTATATCTAATTCTCCTAAAAAATATATGTCATAAAGTACTCCTGGTTTTCATCTTTTCCAGGTTCTATGGCACTCTTTTTTGACCATCCAAATCCTCAAACAAGTAAAATAAAATAAATAAAAAACTCAATTTCCCTCATAACTACTCATTTCAGCTATTAAGGAATTACTTTTCACTGTGTAGTTGAAATAAGCTCCCTCTTCCCTGACAGCATGTTCTAATGCTGGTCCCTGCTTTGACAGAGGATACCTTAACTCCATCACTCCTTCACTGCTGATTTTTCAGCTCTGCTGCCTCACAAAAACAAATGAACTAAGGCAGTTCTTCAAATTATTTAAAATCCTCAAGTGTCAAGCACATGCACAACTTCCATCTTCAAATACACATCTTTACCTGCTTGATGGAAGGTGCATTCTGTTTTGTCCGGTTTTACCTCACACCAAAGTGATTCAATGAGCTGCAGCAGGACATGAACCATTTCAGTGTAAGGTGGATAAATAATAGATAAAACAGTTCATCCACTTCACCTCCTGACCCAATCATAGCTCCCAGGACAATTCTCAGAAATGTGGTCACTACCTACAAGTAGTAGGTGGCACTGCTGTGAACAGCTGGGCCACTAACCACCGAGGATTTGTACTCCACCTGGGATAATCTAGTTCTAGCATTGCACTGGATATGGTCTGCAAGTCAACATACTAGATGTTGTGTTTGTCTTGGATAGATGGAACTGTGCATTTAATAACAGCAACCCTGTTCTGAAAGTGGATATGCTTGGACCTGTGTCACCAGATTAAAAAAGCAGAGAAGTTGAAAGGGAAAGAAATCCAGAAATTGTCAAAGTCTTCTATGGAAAGCATCCTGTGTGAGAAAGGAAATTGAGGTAATATTTAGCTATTTCTGAGCATTTTCCTTCCTAAGAAATATTTCAGTCTATACTAGATCCAGCTTAAATGAACTGGTTTTCATCTATTTGGTTATTTTCCATAAATGGAAGGCAACCACTGCCCAGAGGAAAACAAGGTGCTTTATCTGCAACTCTTCTTTGTTATTTTACAAAGTCCTGCTTCCCATATACTGAAAGCCATGCTGCTCTAGAACCATTTTTTACTAACCCCCTTCCTTGAGGAGCTTATAGTCCAAATGTACTGGGACAGTACTTCACAAAAGCCATATAACCACCTGAGAGGTAATTCTTTTGGGTTTTTTGCCAAACCACACCTTTACCTCTTGACTTTTCTACTTTTGTTAGCTAATTGTACTACAGCTCATTAAAACATGCTCCCTTCCAAACTAACTCTTCCTACTAAAATAGTAACAAAGGAGACACACCAGTACCTCTCAATATATTCTAAGTATGGAAGACATTATAGTCCTCCAAAGTGGCTTCCAAGCTCCTCACGAATATTAGCCTCTCTCTTTACCCCTGAATCTGTGTGATGGCCCAAGTTCAACTCCTAGGCTACTGCTGTTTGGAAATGCCCCTAATTGTTTCACTACATAGCATGCCTCTTTCACACAACAGCTCAGTGTTTGGCTCTCATATTCATAGTCAAGATTTTCCAAAGAGAAACAGCTCTTTGGGAAACATGCACCTGTGTCACACAATTCACGTAGCCCATGCTCAACACATTGTACTTGGGATGTATCAGATCTACTGCACAGGTAAGGCAAAGCACACACAGGACTCCTGGCTCGCTCCCAAGCTATCAGCACGTAGATCTGCGTAGCACGTGCTGTGACACAGACCTGGGCACATATGGCACACAGGGCTGGGACTGCTCAGCGCTCTGCAGCTGCACCAGAGGCAGCAGGACCTGGGCAAACTCTCCTTCGGGCAAGAATTACAAACAAAACAGACAACAGGCTCGGGAAAAACAAGAGATACTGTCCATTTGGCATGTGACAGGTCTAGGCAATGGGAAGAGGATGAAAAGAACACAGTGCGAAGAACCAAGTAAGGTTCACATTTATTCTTTCCTCTTCATGCTATCCTCCAACATAAATTTACAGAAACTTCAATGGAAGCTGTGTTGAGCAACTGGGCAAGACTAATAACACAACAAAAACCTTAGCTGTTAATCTCTTAGTGCTTTATCTTCAATCCTAAAATAAATGAACGCTAGCTTATGGCTAAACAGCAGCAAGAAATGCCTCAGGCAAGTTGAAAAGATGTGGGAAAAATATGTAAAACCATAAAAAATAGCTTAAAATAAATGTTCAGGCTCACTTTACAAGACAAATTTAATTCAAGCATTCTATTCTATTATCTCACAATCCAGTGAGATTTTGACAAAACCAAAGTAAATTAGACTAATTTATTAATGAGATTCAGCAGTTGGTTAGTGCTGGAATAAAACTCCTTGTCCTTTGATAATACAAATTCACTTTTAAATTAAAAATGCACATTCTTTTTGAGAAGGGACAATGATCTCATTTAGAAAAAGAGAAACAGATCCGTGTCAATCATGCATTAGCAATAATAAAAAATGCAGTGACAAAATTGTCATTAAAAATGTCAGACAGGGATTAAGGATTAGGAAGGTAGTGAGAACACTGTCTGCCAGTGTTTACCACAAACTACTGGGTGAATTCCTTCTGAGATCTATCCTCTTAATATAAGTTTATAAAGAATCAACACAAACCTCTCGTACCTCACAATAAACACTCAGCCCATGTTTCCTAATACTGTCTAAGCATGGTTGAATACATCCAGCTTCCCATGCTCAACTAGGACATGGAACAGAAATGTTTATTTCACAAACAACAGAAGGTGTAGCAGAACTAAAATAAACTTACTGACAGAATTTCAATGAGAAAATGACAGGAACAAACTATGAAAAAAAATTGCTACTGTGCTTCACCTACGTCTTTGTGTAACTACTATGAGCCTTTGAACACCATCACAAAATCCTGACCACAACTACAAACTCCTCTATCAAAATTCTCAGCTTACACAGTATACGTATTAAATCTAAGTAGAAAAACTACAAAAAAATAACGCACAGAAGATGGACTCTTGTGTAACTGCAGTCACTCAGCTTTTAGCTTTGTGCTTCATATCTGAAAAAATCTTGAGGATTTTGGGAACAAAACTGATTTCCTCCATCTGTTTTTTGACTACATATCTACTAGATTATTTTATTGAGATTGATGTCATTTAGATAAAGCAACAGCAATCCAGGCTAAAACTGACTGTATCTTAAGTTCAAAGACTTGATAGAAGTGAATGAAGGGTTAGAAGGAAAGCTTAAAAAAAAAGGGAAGAAAAATCACTTCAGGGAAGATATATGTACTACAGTGTAAATATCCTTAAAACTATGCAAATATATTTATGAACCTGAATATAACATTCTTCTCTACCCATACAGCACTGCATAAAGAAACTGAGATTTTAAGAAAATCAAATGCAACAGTATCAAACCAAGGCTAAAATAACATACACTGTCCCAACATTTGACCACTGTTATTTGAGGAGGATCTCACAGATGCTAGGAGGGAAAGGAAAAGCAGATCCGAGAGCAACTCAAGTGCTAAGGATCTGCATAATGTGTATCACTCCATAACCTCAAGAATAAGACTGATCTATCAGCTGTCTGATTTAGACCTATCTAATAAGGCTCTCTAAAAATCACAGTGTGACTGCAGTAATTTCATGATTACTTTGCCTGTAAGGAATACAGATGCTATTTCTGAATTTATTAGATTTGTGTAATCAAGCAGTACCTACTACAGCATATGAACATGCACAAGAATATGTGCATTCACTTTATATTCAATTTATTAATTCAAACCACAGACCCAAAAAAGTTAAAAAGCAGAAAACAAAAAGCTGCTTTTGATTATAAGACCACAAATAAATCTTTTAATTATTCAAACATAAGATCATCCATTAAATTTTTTAAGTTTGCCGGATTTACCTCCAGAGTGTGCTCTTTATACACTTGCAGTGGACCTTTGGTTTTAGCCATATCCCAGATTTGCAGAGATCCATCTCCACTACAAGTGATCAAGACGTTTTCGTTATTCTCACTCCAGGTCACATCAAACAGGCCATCATTCCAATCGAAACTAAATTGGAAAAATGAAGATATTAGTCTGTGAGAAAGCACAACATAAAAGTCTTTTCTGCAAAGAAAGTATTTCTTTAAATCACCATTTTTACCATTCTAAACAGCATTTTTATATATTTGAGCTTCAAATGAATCTTCTCACAATTAACTTACTTGTTTGAACGTCAATTTCTACAACTGTATGACAAAATAGATTAAGTTAAAGCATAAATGAGCCAAGGACCTTCCACACACAGAGAAGGAACTCTGATTTCAGTCTAAAACTTGCCAGGCAAACAGAGGTACAACACGCTTCAGTCTGACCTATGGTTTCTCCAGGATGTAAGAACACTTTGTTTCTAACAACTGTGGTAAATAAAGAAATAAAACTGTGTTGGGAGAGCCCTATCCAATTCACAACACCATTACAAATCTGAGTCACAATGAAAACCCAACAGAAACACAGCCATGAATTTACTGAAGATCTCTACACTCCCTTGAAGAGGCTCTCAACACACCAACAGTTTATCATATGGGATCTGATGCCATATATTAGTTACTCTGCCACAGCTATCAATGACTGTAGTATTATCGGATAGCAAATACGAATTTATTTACCCCCTTTTCACTGAAGGTTCAGCTAAGCTTAGGTCAAATTTCATGGCACTCTGCAGTAATGGTAAGGGAAAGCCATGCACAGAACACTTTGACAGAGAAAACAACTGTCTGTAGGTCAGGAACTTAAGAGGACTTTCTACCACAAAATAAGTGGAGTCACTGGAAACAGAAACGAACAGTACTAAACTAGAGTACTTAGCAAAAGTAACAGAACATCTTCAAAGAGTCTTGTTTTACAACAATGAATGAAAAACAGTTTCTCTGAATATGATTAATTATTTTTTAACCATTTCTATGTCAGCCGCCTTAATTTAAACAATCGCTGTTTCAAGACTTTCCTTAAAACATTTTAGGTTAATAACAGTCAAGTATTAATCCTCCACCTTTCTAACCTTTCTCCTCCTTCCATCCACAACAAAATCAAACTCCATTCAAGCCCTTAGAAAACTATCTCCTAGGAAGGACCGCCACAGCTTGATGTAGCTTCCTGCACTATTTTCAGTATAAGTCAATCATAAGGGCATAAATCTAGGTGTCACTGTTCCTAAAAAGCTAGAACTTAGAATTTCAAGCTAGGGCAGAGAAGCTGCTCTTAATTCACACTGTCAGCTTTCTATAAAATGGTTTACACTATGGAAATGTTGCAAGCCAGATGACTTCCCATAACAAAATCAATGCAATGCAAACACATCTTTTGTATTGTATGCAAATACAAATACACTAATTTATATGTAAATACAAAGACCTGTAGCAGTAGCTACTTCAGCATAGAAAAAATACTTTATATCCCTAACAATAATCCAAAATATTACAGTTGTGCCTTGTACTCACAAGTACACAGTAAATTTTTCTCTTACAAAAATAAATACAAACCTATATTACCTCCTGAGCAGAACAATCCCGGCTTCATTTTGTTCCAGCATCGCCAGAGTTCCACAACCTAAACCAGCAAAATGAAACAAAACATCACAACTAGTTCCCCGATGCCAAAGGAATCTGGGGTGGTTCTCTAGTAGCTTCAGGGTGCAAACACAAAGGGCACCTGAACTTTAAGAGGCCAAACAATTACTTGCATAATTAAACATCTTGTGGTCTCATATTCCCTAAAACAGTAATTCATTTACATCAGATTGTTCTGGTTTGATTTGGTTGGGATTTTTTGTTTTGTTTTTTTTTTTTTTTTTCTCTAGTATATCTGTAGGTGAGGTTGAAAAAGACTTGCTTGTAAAGCATAAAAGTGCATTTTCCCCATGGCCTCACATGACAGACATACCAACACGGGATTCCCTTTTGTCTTTTTGATAACACAGCAGACAGAATACTTCCTCCCCCCCCCCCCCTTCCTGAATATAGTAATACAAACACAGCTCACCAGAAATTAACAAATAATTCAGTTCTGATAAAACACACATGGGTTCTGCTTTCTCATCTGACTGAGATATTGTTGAAGTAATTCTACACTTAGACTTTTTTTTTTTTTCTTTAATTGTTCTGGAGAGCAATACTCCCACTGGAAATGAAAAAGGTGCCAGTACTCAGAAACACTCAGCTTGGCTCTTTCAAGAGACCACAGGGTCACCAGGGCCTGCCTGGACACTCAGGGACTGAGACAAGAACAGCTGAAGCCACAGAATCACAGAATCCGCTGAGCTGGGAAGGATCCATCAGGATCGAGTCCAACGCCCGGGCCTGCACAGCCCCATCCCCAAGAGTCACACCCCGTTCCGAGATCATCGTCCAAACACTTCCTGAGTTATGCCAGGTTTGGTGCTGTGGCCACTTCCCTGGGGAGCCTGTTCCAGTGCCCAACCACCCTCTGGGGGAAGAACCCTTCCCTAATATCCAACCTAAACCTCCCCTGACACAACTTCAGGCCATTCCCTCGGGTCCTGTCACCGGAGAAAGTTATTTTCAGACATTTTATTCACTCTGTGCATGTCTTTACTACCATATTTATTCTCGACCCTATCAAACGAGGGCGACGTGAGAAGCGCCACGGCAGCAGCGGGTTGGTACTTGGCGAGAGGCAGATCCCGGCGGGCTGTGCAGGGCTGGGGCAGCTCCCGCGCCACCCCCGGCCCGGCCGCGGGGCACAGGCGCTGTCCCACAGCAAAACAATCGCAGCGGAAAGTCGTCCCCAAATGCTTTGGCAGACACCGTCTGTCCTTCCGCACACCCACGTTTCCAGCCTCCTCCTTCTCCTCCCGTGAGGAGCCACGTTCCCGGTCACCCCCGCCGCGCCGCCCCCCGCACCTGCCATGCCGTAGTACTGCGCGGCGGCGCAGGCCACGCGCCCCGGGCAGTATGGCGAGAACTCCACGGCGTACCCATGCAGCCCGGGCAGCCGCAGGGCCCCCGCGCCCGCCGTCGTACCCATGGCCCCCGCCCGGGCCTCCGCCGAAACGCGGAGGAGCCGCGGAGGAGCCGCCGCGCCCCCGGCCCCGGCGGAAGCGCCCGCCCGCCGGGCGGTGCCGGAGCCGCGGCGCCACCACCGCCATCTTTGGCGATGGCAGGGGGCGGCCCAGGGCGCTGGGAGAGCGGCGGCTCGGGATACGCGAGCCCGCAAAATCGCCTCCCTGCGCAGAAGGAATCACTTCCAAATTTCGGAGACAATCTGCTCTTTTATACGCCACGTAGGACATAGGTCAGCTCGGTGTGTGTGCATCAGCTTGAATACATGAGATGTTTCAATCATAAGTCTGTATGTTACCTCATTTTTCCTTTAAAAAAGACCTTCTAAGCTTTTCATTCTCCTAATTTCTTGATTAGATCAGCATATTTTATCATTCTTCTCATTATGCAGTTGTGCTTTATGGAAGTCCTTTTATGAATAAACTTCTTACACCTGTGAGAACTTCTGTTTAAGTCAGTGGGAATTTTGCGTTTGAAAGGAGGAGGTGGGGAGGGGGTGCTCAGTCTTAGAAAATTAATAGCAGAGCACCAGCTGCAGCTTTTGCCATATTGTATCCTACATCTGTCTATGTCCCTTAAAATACAGACACTGAGATTATTCCAGTTGGACACAGACCACCCTAATTAGTCACAATGACCCATCTATGTGTTAAAAGATAAAAATGCAAAAGTATCATTTTACACTTTCAGAAATTACAGCAAAGGCAAATTAGATTATTTAATTCCAGTTACCTCATGGAACTTGGACCATGGTTACGTATTCCTGCTACCTGGCCGTATATTTAAAACTAAACCTTGACTGCAAAATCCATTGTAAAGCCACAAAAATGTCCGTTTGCTTAACCTGGCACTCAGAGGCAGAATTAGGCAGTTCTACTCATTCTTCGATCTTGTAATAAAAATGAAAACAAATGTGTTTGTCAGATAGCCTCCAGGATTTTAGAATAACATCAGTTCAAATTCAATGCAAGTGAATCTCAGTTTAATGTATTCTCTGGATTATCACAGCAGTTCCTAAAGCCTCAGAACTGGAAATTTATGGGCTTCATTTATTGACATTAAACAAGATCAGATTTTTTAACCCCAGGGCAAAGGAATACCTCACAGAATTGGCTGCTCCAGGCCAAATTCAACCACTTTTAGCTTCTGTGGATTCTTTTAACATCAATTTATCTCTTCAAAATGCAAGTTACAAGACAGTTTTCTGAGCAAGTGTTTTTAAAGTAA
This sequence comes from Aphelocoma coerulescens, assembly GCF_041296385.1. Lineage (NCBI taxonomy): Eukaryota > Metazoa > Chordata > Aves > Passeriformes > Corvidae > Aphelocoma > Aphelocoma coerulescens. The sequence continues at coordinate 59,923,206 of NC_091016.1, read as the reverse complement.
CTGCCCTTTGTGACTGGGATGTCAGTAACAATGCTTGAAAGTCCACCACAGTAGTACAGTAAGTAAGTTTGGACACTGCCATTTGAGAGGTGTTAGGGAGTCAGGTGCTTGATGGTGTAAAGTCCAGTTACTCTATGGACAATTTGTCACTGAATTGGAAAGGTTTCATCAAGTGCATTTTTTTCCAAGCTGGTTGATCTTTCTTAACGAGTGAAATTCTGCAAAGAGGTTATGCAAACAGGAACCAGTTCTTATCAGTTGCCCAGCTGTTTTGTAAAGACACGATTAAAAGAATTTTCATAGACATAAAGATCATGAATTGGATAAAAGGTTACAAGGAAGTCCTGAGAGAACGACTAGTTCCCAAATATTTTTTTCACAGACAAACTTGAGAATTCAGGTTTTAAAGATCCATGGAAGTAGAAAGCAAAATAATACAGGCAGTGAAAGTATTTGAGTAGGATGGTTTTGAGGTAGAATAACAACAAAAGAAACAAAAGCTATTTTACAGGCAAAGAGAGAAGGGCCCAACAAATGAAGTTGCTAAACATGACTCTATTTCCTTCTCGGCTTCTGGGCAGCTGAGTAAATTCAAGAAACATGAAGGACCACCAACCATATCAGCATTTTATATGCAGCTATTGAAACCAAATGGTCTACCAGCCAGCTCCTTCCAGCTAACACCAAATCACAGAATCACAGATTTGATTAAGTTGGAAAAGACCTCTGAGATCACCGAGTCCAACCTCTGACTGAACACCACCATGTCAACTAGACCATGGCACTCAGTGCCACGTCCAGTCTTTCCTTAACCTCCAGGGACAGTGATGCCACCACCTCCTCGGGCAGTCCATTCCAATGTCTAATCACCCTTTCTGTAAAGAAATTCCTCCTAATGTCCAACCTAAACCTCCCCTGGCTCAGTTTGAGGCCATTTCCTCTCATTCTGTCAATAGCTGCCTGGGAGAAGAGGCCGACCCCCATCTGCCTGTGGATACAAAAATGCTGCTAGCAAGGATTTTCTTGCTATTTTCTAAGCCCGGGAGAGACTTTTCTCTCTCACAGAAGAAGTAGCAGAGTTATGTAAACAATGAAACACCTGCGGCCTTGAAAAGTCTTGTTTATAGTATAGTAGAAAAATATTTTGACAATGGATGTTTTAGGATTTTAGCCAATCACTCCCAAGGGCTGGCTGATCCTTTGTCCAATTAGACTATGAAGAAAAAAGTCTATGAAAGAGTTTGTAAAATAATTAAATAAATAAATCTTGCTGCACACTTCCTGCCTGCTGGATCTTCTCTCCTCCTCCCTACGGCTGCGGGACACGGTAATATACCCTAGGGCAATTATTTTTTTTAATACCTGCCTACACCCTCCTTCCAAGGCGTTGTAGAGATCGATAAGGTCTCCCCCTGAGTCTCCTCATCTCCAGGCTGAACACGCCCAGCTCCTTCAGCCACTCCTCTTCAGACTTGTGCTCCAGACCCTTCACCACCTTTGTTGTCTTTCTCTGGACTTGCTCCAGCACCTCAATGTCTGTCCTGAATTGAGGGGCCCAGAACTGGGCACAGAATTCGAGGTGTGGCCTCACCAGTGCAGAAGAATCCAAACGGATTCTTCCGAACAGACGGATCCAGCATGAATCAATAGATGGCAGCCACGTTCCATGCAAAAAACAAGAGCCTTCGGTTGAAGGAAAAAAATCCCTAACTACACTTATATTGCTGTTTTCCTAACACAACCTAATTTCAATAAAAAAAGGGAAAGTTGCTTAGTATGTAGTTTTAGGCTATCTTTATGCAGCTGTGACTTCTCTACGCTCAGCTCGAAGCCATACCCATCGTTAGCATTAGAATGGGTGGTTGAGATGCTTACTGCAGTATCTCCACCCTTTCAGTCCCGAGGGCTCTGCTCTGTTACAAACACATGTCCCTCATTTCCTCAGCTTGCTAGCTGCCAGCTAGCTTAGGTGTGAGTTGAGCTGGCAACCATCGCTGCTGTATGCATAAATCCTTCCAAAACCCTTGCTGGTCAGCAGAAACAGTAATCAGAAAGGCTCAAGTCCAAGTGTTTGAACAACTTACAAAAAGATCTTTTCTACCAGAGAAAGTAGAATGTGAGCTATTTCCTCATGTGCAAGGGCAGGTAGCTTAAAACACTGAAAACATTCAAGGACTGCAGTTAATTTTTGTCTTTTAACTATTAAACCATTCACTAGGCTCCATGCCATCAAGATTTTCTTCTACAAGTGAATGCTTATTAACTTAAAGAAACATAGAGATGTTTCCAGCTGAAATCCCCATATCACCATAAAGCTGAATGTGTTGCGGCTTTAGAAAAAGCATTTAGAATCCCAGGGTTCATATAAGATTGAAAAACTGGCAACATTGAAAATAAACAAATAAAAGTAACCAAGGGGATTGCAGGAATGAATGCAAAGGGAAAAGGCTCCCCTCATATGGAGAAACTGAGGGTTATGGCATTTGGAAGGAAGAGGCTGTTAGCATGGAGGCTTTTCTGGAGGTTTAAAAGAAAAAAAGAAGCAAGAGGAGAGAAAGAGAAAGACACTGGAGTAAAGGAAGATTTAGACATGGAGATTTAGAAAAAAATGTAAGAATTATGGGGGAAGAGAGTATGAAGCACGAATAACACACAATCTTCACCATGCTCACAAGAAAAGGGCTACAACGATGTTCCTGACTGGTGAAATATCCATCCCTGATGATGTACCCACATTGTTCAGTCTGGTTTTGCTGTAATTTGGTAAGCAGGTTCCCCATGTTACTACTGTTCCATAATCAGCTGCATCCCTACACTATGGCCACCAGTCCCTATTTACGTCCCTCCATCTACTTAAATATTGTTTTAAATGTTCAGTGTGTTCATAAGTGTATCTTTTCTCAAAGATTGACAGCTGGCTGCCTCAAAATACTGCCTTCTCCCTATTGAACTTAAAGCTACTTCTAATAGTGATAGAGTGATACTAACTTTTAAGGATAGCTTTTAGAAACAACGGGTTTTTTATTTCAGTTTAACTGTTTCTACTGCTTGTGACAGTTCTGGCCTAAAGGTTACAAAAATCACACTATGAACTTTTAATATGTCATTCAAATTTTTGTATCTCCAAGTTTCTTTAAATTCTTTCGAGTTTTTTTTAACACTCATAATTGAAGCATGCTGGACTCCTGAAAGACCTCTTTTTCCTGTTTATCAGTGAAGAATTTACCGCAAATCTCCAATCTCTCACTCCTATATATTATCCTGTAGTTAAATAAGAGGGCCTTAAATGATGAGTGAAATTTCACATCCATTTTAAACCCAGTATTTGTGGAGATAGATTTCAGTTTATTCTATGAATTCCCTCCGCATTACCATAAACAAAATTCAAAATGCATGTTAGTCTAAAATAATTTTTCTCCCTCTACTGGACATGGATGGCCACAATACATGAAAAATATAAATTGGACAGAGTTATGTTTTTAATTTAATCTCTATAAATCAGGATACATTTGAGTTGTGTTTTTTGGTTGGACCATCTAAATCAAGCCTGTGGCATTTGTCATGTGCTGTTTGTAACTCATCAAAAGTTGCATTTATATTTGCAACTAACCAAGTTGGCAAACTCTCGGATGTTAAAATTATAATTATGGTTAAAACCAGAGGCAAATGATTTATAGCTGTAGAAATATATAAAAAAGAGAGGGTCATTATTTCAACAAGTCTACAGTCAACTGCTTGTTCCAAATTTTAGTCCGTTTTGTCTCTGAAAAAACAGAGCTGGAACAGGATGGTACTGAACCGTGATTATACACAAACCATCTGGTGTTAAAGATGTTAATTTCACAGCCCTTGAGAAACAAGTGAACAAGGTAAGAGTACTTCTGATAACAAATGGGGTGTTATTTCAGTTTTTAAAAAAATCCTTGGAATTATTGCCTAATCAAACATGAAAACACAAGAGCTCCTAAATTCCTGATTTTTTGCTTCAGAGAGCTAACAGAGTAAAAGATATATTTTCACTTTATAAAAGCATCAGCCATTTGTGTTTGTTACTCAACAGTATTTTGATTTTTTTCCCAGTTTAGCGCTCAACCTCACTCACAGCCAAATCAGTAGAAAAACTAACTTGTATTTGGAATAGACATGGTGCTAACAATGAAGCAAACCTCACAAGTCAGTAATGCTAAGTGGAATAGCATGCTTCTTCCGTCTCCTTTCAGTCCGTGACTTCCTTCTGCACTTGACAAACATGGGCTGTTCTCGAGAACAACAGAAACATATTGTTCTTGCTTCCTGTAAGGTGATGTAACTGCAATGCTGAATGGATTAACACCAATTCTGCATTTTTGTGGAAAACACCGTAATTTAGAAAAACACTTTGCCATTCAGACTATAGCAAGAAACAATAACCTACTGTATCTGGCAGATGAGCAAATATTAACTTTTCCCTGCAAATTAGTCTTTAGTTTGCTTGTCATCTTCCCACCCCATTTACTGATTTCTTATCAGCAGAAGCAAATGCCAGGCATATCTTGTTGGAAAAGGGGACTGCTCAATGCAAAAGCAAACAGAGCTACTGAAGCTACTGCAGTGACTAATTTTTCTAATTATTCTGGAATTGATCCTCTGTCTACAGAAGTAATGGAAAACAATGATACAGGAGGAGGCTTTGTGCCAACAAGTGGATTAGTCTTAACATCAATTTTAAAAGGATGGGACCTATTGATATATAAACAAAGCTAATAAGTGCTATTTTTCCTTCTCTCATCTACCTGTTTAATAGAAGCCCCCCCCCCAAAAAAAACCCCCAACATTTGATAAATCACAAACTTTCACAGTATTTATATCCAAAACCAGACTGCAGTAGTCTCAACATGATTTTCTTTTCAAATCCATTTTGAATTCCCCACGGAGTCACTCTTGGGCTGCGAATAATCTGAAATTTTGGGGCAACTTGTCTTCATATGATGTATTATTTCAAATGCCAAAAAGGATCTCTTCCTCTACTGGGTACTATACCATAAAAAGTTAGCATAGCTTTTGGCTATATCCCACTAGTTTCCTTCTCTGTGAAGTAATATTTTTGGCAATTATCAAGATTTCAACTATTCTTGACAAGTAAATTGTAGGTGAATGCAAGAAACCGTCATATTTAATCAACATACGGGGTAGTTTTCCAGTTTTCGAGTGCAGCACTTGCAAAGTGTGAGGCTGATCCTGTTTAAAGCAGCCATAAACCCTTCAGTGAACTTGAAGCCGTTCGGGAACACAGAGCGAGGCAGGTTTAGGCGGCGGATAATAGTAGAAGGCAAATGATTACTCAGTCCTGACACTGCTCTCAACTCACTGCAAACACTCAAAGCATTTACTCCTGACACGCTAGTTAGAATACCTGTGCCATTAAAAACAAACAAGAAAAGCAGTGAATGATAAAAATCCCTTTAGCAGGATTAGGTTCAGAGCACAGGACTTGGCTTCTTGCAAACACAGGCTTCTTCAGGTGAACCCCAAGCACCTCTGAAGGCTCCGGGGCGAGGCAGGGCCCCCGTCGTTTCAGCGGCGGAGAGGCGCAGCCTGACCCCACAGATTTGAAACGCGACCGTGGGCTCGTGTTGGGGGGGAGGATATTACAAAGCAAAGCCCCGCAGGAGACGGCAGGGAAGGGCCGCCCTCGGTCCTCTCCAACAGCCGGTACCGCCGTCCCCTCCCGGGGTGCCGCGGCCAGGACTTCCCAAAGGGAGCGGTGCCCTTCCAGGCTGACAGGCCCGTGAGGACACGACGTGACTCCTCTTCCTCGAGAGCTCCCACTCGGGACACGGCCGGAACGCCGAGCAGGGGGGCGGAAAAGGTTCTTTCTGCCCGGAGGCGGGGCCGGAGGAGGCGCCCGGTGCTGGGGCCGGCCCAGCCCGCGCTGCCAGTGGCTCCGCAGCTGTCGCTCGGCTAGAGCTGGGGCGCCGGAGAGCGATCCCACAAGTGGTTCCTCCGCGCGGCCGAGGAATTTCGCCCAAGGAGCGAAGCGGCCGAAGGAAGAGCGGGTTGTCGGGGGTGGCAGGAGAAGGAGGCCGGGCTGCCGGGGGTCGGCGCGCCGGGCAGTCCCTGCAGGTGCGGGGGAGAAGGGATCGGCGCGTCATGGTGCCGGCGGCAGGCACGGAGGGAGGCTGTGCTCGCCTCCCTGTCTCCGTCAGCTTTCGCTAGAGCCCGAGTGGGAGTTCCTTGCTTCAGCCCGGCCGCCTCTCCCCTCCAGCAGCTCAGCGGGACCGCTCCGGGGCGGGCGGCGCACTATGGCATCCGCCTAACCCCGGCCAGCGCAACAGAGCCCGGGGCTGCTCCTTCGCCACCGGGATGAGCGACAGCAGCGAGGGGATCGTCAGCCTGCCTGTGCCTGGCCCGCCCGGCGGCGGGACCCCCTGCGAGGAGGTGCTTGGCAGGCGAGCGCCTGGGGCCGAGACCGGCGCCCGCAGCCTCCCGCCCGACTTGGCTGCGCCGCCGCCCGCCGCTCTCTGGGCTGAGGACGCCGCCGCCGCCGCCGCCTGCCCGAGCAGCGCCGCGCGGGCCAAGGGTGGCGGCCGGCGGACCGCGGTCACCTACGTGATCAACGAGGCCAGCCAGGGGCCGCTGCTGGCGGCGGAGAGCGGCGCCCTGCAGAGCCTGCGGGAGGCGTGCGAGGCGGTGGGGGCCGCGCTGGAGACCCTGCACTTCGGCAAGCTGGACTTCGGCGAGACGGCGGTGTTGGACCGCTTCTACAACGCAGGTGAGAGGGGCTGCCCAGCCGGGGCTGATCATCGCCGCCGCGGGACCCGCTCGACCCGGGCTCGCCGTCACCGCCCCGGGTTCACCGCGCGGCGGCGAGAGCAGCTCCGGCCGCCGACCCCTCCGGGGGCTGAGCCCCCGGTGCCCCGCGGCTCCCGGCTGCAGTGACACCCCCCGGGTGGCCACGGCGGGTACGTGGGGAGGCAAAAGTGCGCCAGAGCCCGCTTTTGTCTCCCGCGCTAATGGACAAGAAACTCTTATGTCAGCAAGCGTGCTGTGAATCAGCGCTTGTGACTGCTACCAGCGGGTTAAATGTGCCCTGGCTATTTTCTCTCGGTGTCCTAACAGAGTGCAGGGACGCAAATTGGTACTAGTACGATGAGTGCGGGCTGAAACGGGCAGGAGCTGCCAGGCCACGGGAGCTTTGAAAAGCAGATTTGACACCAGACGTGTGGCTGGACAATTTCTTAGTGCTGACACGATTTCTGGGACGCTCCATGTGTTTGTGCTTTTGATATTGCTTGCATAAATATATACGATGGATGCACTGGAACAAAGAGCTGCGCACACTGATCTAGTTTATTTGGCGAGAGTACCCAGGGCTGCATCCTCTCACCCCAGTTTACCAGCTGCACGGCGATAAAAGTACAGCACCCTCCGTTGAAGGTGTGGTGGCTTGACGTTCTGTGCTATGATGTACTTGGCCTCGTTTGTAAAAATAATAACTAAAAATTTCCCCCACCTATTTATCTTACTGACAGATACATAGCATGAATGTAGAATAAAAAATACCCCTGCTTGCTATATTTTCAAAGACTCATACAACTAAGGTTATAGTACTGAATTAATGGCTTTTTGCTTTAAAAAAATCAGAAGCAGGAAATTGACCTGACCTGCAATTTTAAGCTTATTGTGTGATGTGGCTTTGGTGTATATGAAATACATGCTAAAAATAAGCATTTAGCAAGTTTTGTCAGATACTGTAATTTCCTCCTCTCCTGGGGAGGGGTGAAGAAAAAGGGAAAAAAACCCCGAACAAACAAACAAACAAAAACCTCCTGGCAGTATTGTAACCAGTTCTCACAAAAGACTCTTCAGCACAGGTATGCATATGCTGTCACCTCTCTGAAACTTTGCAAGCTTTGCCTCATGGACTGCTGCTTTCAGTTCAATGAGGTGGGCGATTGTGAAGCGTGTACTCACAGCTTATTCCTTCTGCCCCATGCAGAGCCCTGTCCTTAGAAGTAACAATTCAGAGAAGTCAGAGGAGCTGTCCTCACAGGTGGAAATAGGAAGGCCATAGAGTTTCATTATAGAATGAAACTCTTGCATTCTATAATGAACAGAGACTTATATTCTCTGCATTCAGCTCAGAGATTTCAAGCACTCTGACGTCTCTTCATTCCAGGGCAGGTGAAACCTGAGGATCTCTTTTGGTTCTGTCGTGGAAGCTGTCTCGTAGTGAGGCTCACAAAGCTGAATTATCCCTGATGTTTCAGTGCCTCTTACACTGGTTAATTTTTAGACTCTGAGCTGTTCAGTAGGCGGGGTCTTGATAGTTCATGGACGCTTTTCTTGTAATGGGAGATTTGACTTGAAGTGGGCCCCTTTTAATTCTGGCAGTAGGCGTCTGGCATATAGTGCTACATAACTGCATGCTTATGTAATATAATTTGCTTATTTCAATGGCTTTTCAGCAAACTGTAAATGTGAAAACATTACTTTTTCTTTCATCCTGTTTGGCTGGAATTTAGTGGAAGTGTTACAAACCAGAAAAAATACTTTGTCATTCTGCTTTAGTAGCAAAGTCCATAAACCTGTAAAGAACTAGGAGAGCTGATCACCTCCAGTGCTTGGACTGAAGACACTTAGATGTAGAAGTTTGTGTCTGCTCCACATATACTCTGTACTGCCTGAGCTGACCAGTGATAAACCTGCATTATGCTGCTGGTCTTAGGTCTAGAGGGATCTGTGGATTTTCATACTTGTTTCTTTATCCCTGTTGCACTTTCTGCACTCTCTCTATTTTTAAGAATTATTTGTTCTCCAGAAACTTAAAAGTAGTGAAAAAATCTCTCTCAGATTAGGAACAACATTAGAGAGTAGAAGCTGTGTAGTAGAGAAACACAAATGAGGAACAGTGTAGGGAACAAAACCAAAACAGCCATGGAGGGTGTAGCTATTGCACAGATCTTTTTTTTTTTAACTGCTTTAACAGGGTGGTGGGACAGAGTATTTGTAGGTGACCTAAACTCCTTCTCTCTTATCCTTCTTGTCCTCTTCTGCTGTGTGCTTTCAGTGGTCAAACGTGGTATTAGTACTACCATAAAGAATATCTGCACACTATGTTATTTAGAAAGAATAGTGTATGAAAATAGCACAGCATGACTAAATATGAAATAAAAATTCAGCAGTGAAATTACGTGACAGTTAACTGGTCATATTCAGGGTATGAAGTCTTCCTGGATTCATTGTAAAGGCCAGCTAAGTTACAAGAATAAGGAATGATGTGATTTCATGAAGGTTGGGAAAATCAAACTTATAACTGTGTATGAAACAAAACGAAACAAAACAAAACCTCTTGTAATGCATGTAAATTAACTGTGATTTACAGGGATAGACCTACAGTAGGATATACCTGTACACTGTTAAGGCTTCCCTTTTAAATATCTTAATTTTTGCTATGTATAACATAATCTGAAGTCTTGGTGATTTCTGATGCATGTTTGCTTCATGCCTTTCACTGCTTCAAAGAGAACCTGAAGGAGTATTAAGTAAAATATCTTAGATGAAAATACTCATCATCCGCTCTAAATGTAGATTAGCCTACTAATAATCCTCCTTCTGCCAGCTGCAGTCAACTATGGCCCTTAAATGCTGAGACATAATTAGCAGCGCATATTTAGTGAGTAGGTTCCAGCTCTGTATAATTGAACCATGCATGCACCAAATATTAAGAATGAGCCTAGTCTAGCATTTCTGATTGCATGGCTTAAACTCCACTTGATTTCAGCAAAAAAAATTATTTCTTGAGAAGCAAGTGTCAAATGAGCCCTGAAAACTGTAGCAGTGTCTGACAAAAATAGAGATTTCAATATTTATCACATTTTCTTCTACTTAAAGAGGAAGGTAAGGAGAGGAAAATGTAGTTCAATTTCTTGCAAAACTTGATGTATCTGGATTTGATCAGCTGTCTTAAGGACTCTTTTTCTTTGTAAAGAGAGTATAGTGAGAGTCTTTCTGTCTTTCTGTCTTTCTGTCTTTCTTTCTCCAGTAATTTTAAGCTTGTGAGGGTGAATTACAGGTATCCCTTAAATTTAACTTAATTTCGAAATACTTCAGAAATATTTTAATAGGAATATTTTAATATGCCAAAATGTATCTGAGACACCATTCTACAGTGAGTAGGTAATCATGGTATTTTAAAAGTCACTGAAACCATTGATTTTGTAATTAAATGGAATTTTCTCTAAATTTTAATGACCAGATCTGCATATCCTGTTTATTTAATTGCTCAGTTTCTGTTGGAAACAGCCATAAATGAGTGTAAAGTACTTAGAGTTTGTTTGGCTTAGGTAAGCATTCTTCCTCTTTTTTATTTTTTTTCCTATCTTTTTTTGGCAAATGAAATTAGAATGATTCTGTTTCTGAGCAGATTTTTACACAGTCACTTTGTGTTACATAAGTGCATCAAGGACTGGCTGAACAAAGTGTTTGAGAAAAACAAAATAGGTAAAAGTATGGTAAAAAAAAGTCACATGAATCAGCAATCTGAGTCAGCTCTTCATGGGAGGGAGGTGCTCTAAGTCAAGGTAATTTCTTCACACGTTTTTAGAATTAAACAGGGATTTGTATGGTAATTTGCTAGATGCACAGTATTGGGCATTCTGACTTTTAAATACAGTCTCAGAGGGGCTGGTGGAAGATAAAGATCACACAGTGACTGAGGCGGATATGGGTTTTCTAATCTGTGCAGTCACTTGTTTTAGGTTGGTTCTCATGCTAAACAGCTTGACTGATGTGCTTTTCATATAAAACTGTCCTTCTAACTTTCATGTTATCTTATTTCAATTTCATAAGCTTCTTATGCTCGTTTCAAAGGGCCGTCAATGGCCCTTAGGATAGATAGCATTTTCTACTAACACTGTTGTGTCAGGCTATTGAGATAATTCTCCAGAACAGCAATGATCAACTAAAATACAGTTCATCAAATAAGAGATGATAAAATAGGTTTAATATCTTATCTTCATTTCTGGAATTCAGCATTATTGCTTTCAGAATTCATGCAGGCTTGGGCTTGAGATTGACAGTGTTGGCTTACCTGGGCTTGGAAATATAGTGTGCTATGTTCTTGGGAAGACTCTTGGTATCAAAAATGACAAAAAGTTCAGAGAACTAGTACAGTCACTTGTGTGAAGGTGAACTTTACTTCAAAGATGTTCTACACCTACGTTGTTTCTGCAGATTCTACAGGACGTTTGCAGATTGTGCAATTTAGAAACATTTACAGGCACACAGAAGTGCAGTAAAACAGTACCAGGGCTCAACAGCATTCTTGTGGTTTCTTCCTCTAAATATGATAAATTCTATGATGCTATTTTTCTTGAAGTGGGATTCATGCCTTTATATAAGTTTCCTGAAGTTCATGATTGTGACACACTAATGCAAACTTCCCTCTTAAACCCAAATGAGGTTATATTCTATTCAAAACTGATGTTCTTGATTCTAGAAGTTGGCATATATATTTACTGTGGTAAAAAACAGCACATGTCCTACCATATTGAATCTTTGTAGGAGCAAAAAATTCACTAGCAGAGAGAATAATCACAAGCTTTATTTTATTCCACATTGTCTGTCAGAACAATTAGGTGTTTTTCACCACCTCTTTATCTGTGCCTCCTGATTAATATTTTTTAATTTCACTGACAGAGTTTTGTCAAACACTTGAAATACTGCACATACTTCCTGTGATTGTGCAGCACTTACATTCATATCTTATTTTACTTCTTTTTGACACCCCCCTCATGCCCCAGGCGCTGCTGTATCCCCACTACTGTTTCTATAGCATCATGACTGGAGAATCAAATTATAGTTCTTATTAGTGTAGTGGGAGAAATTATCCTGATGCATTATTCTTGTCCGATTTCAGAGTCCCAGACAACTACTAAAAGAATAAAAAGAAGTTTAGTCCCACTGTCAGTGGAAATCATGTTGAAAAATTCTGTATTTCAGCAGCAATATGATGCAAGTGATGAGTTGAAGCAAGAGGTGCCAAGTAGGTTAATAATGGTGTGCAGACTTGAGCTGATGTCTGTCTTGAGAGTATGACTATAATTATAGTCAGGGATGCTAAGTATTATGAGTACAGAATCTTTGTGTCGGAATGCACAGCATGTATTGTAATGTTTAGGTGGGGTGGGTTATAAAGCTCGTTTTGATTCTGTACATTGATTCCAGACTTTCTTAGAAATCTGCATTAGAAACCTAAACCAAATTCATGGCACATCTTCAACCCAGAAGAGTATTTAATTCTAAAGCATCTGAATGTCATCTACAACAAAAATGATGAGTCTGGAAAAAAATCTGTAGTCCTGATACAAAGTTTGTGTGCTCATAGTGCTAGTGGAGATCTTCTGAATTTATGAAAAAGTTGTGGGATTTGAAACAACATATTCACAAATATTTCCATTGCTGGACCAGCTGTAAATTATTATAACCAAATTCCAATTTTGGTATTGTACTGCACTACTCTCACTAGGCTACTTGTCAATAGATGACTGGAAAACTGATAATTCCATCAGCTTCTGTCTGAAGTAGGAGGAGCGCAGCAGATACACCCACTCCATGTATGTGGGCTGTGAGACCTTGGTTCTCTTTCAGACTCTGTCACTGGCCTGTCACAGCAGTTTGTAGCTCTGCTGTGCAGAAAGAGCTTCCTGGGGTCTCTCCCACAGCTGAGAGGCTGAGAGGCTTGTGCAGAGTCTGCCATGGGTGTGAATTTCCAGCCATGTCTGTAACATAAGTAACATTTAAAAGTATGCTCTTACAGTGTTTATTTACTGAGCTGCTATCAGTGAGACAGCTAGCTAGAGAGTCCAAATGAAGGCTTATGTTGGATTATTTAGAAGTTGCTGGAAGTTACTAGAAGTTAGGCTTTTGAAATGATACTTTCTCTTTTAAGTGCATCAGGGCAATAGAGCTAGTTTAGAAATACTTCATGATATTTGAAGTGGTGGGAGGAATGCAGGTTATGAAATTATTAGGCTGTCTTAAATTACAGTAAAGATGCAAAACTTGTGGGGCATCTGTATTAGCAGACATTATCTAAGTATATTCCCCACTGGAGAAAATGCTGAATGGAGCTAGATGAATGCTTTTTGAGTAATGCAGAAGAAAGCTTGATTTTTCTGCAGTTTGCATTTCTGTAGCTCTGAACAGGATGTGTCATAAAGAAATGACTCTTGAATTTGCTGAAGTCATGATAATAATTTGACTTCTTTTTTTAGTATCTTTCCAAAGTAAAGAAGCACAATACGAAAAACTGTAAATGTTGCAAGAGACAACAGCTGAAACAAGTTGTGTTAAAGCCTAAAGGTTTCAAGTGAAAAGTGGAAAAGGCCTTACACGCATCCTTTAGCACCATTGTCCTCAGTAATTTCACCCTTTGTTATGTCTTAAATGAAAATAAGTTAAGCAAGTGAAAATTTCATTTTTATGGCAGTTTGTTTTCTTTTGTCTTGGTATAGAACAGCTGAATTTTGAGTGTGTTCTCTGGTGCTGATAATTTAAAACTTGTTCCTCTTTTCCCCAGTGCCTTTGGAGCAGTCTCTATTGGAGTTGTTGTATTTGCATGTATAGATAACCTGCAAGTTTATTTGTAAGTTAAACACAAAGGAATTAAAAAACCTCAGTGGCTCTATAATTACAGGGATTTTGCAAGTATGTGGATAATAAAATGGAAGTTATTGCTGGGATTCATATCTTTCCTTGTGGGCTCCCTGCTTTAGATTGTCCCCAAACATCCACTGTCCACAGTAGTCTCCTACCACTACTTCAGTATGGCTTCTCTGGGGGTTTATACTCAGCAATACAGACACACTAAGAAGTACAGCATTTGTTAGAATGAGATAAACATCTGCAGCAGTCAGCAAAGTCATCTCATACAGCAGAACATGTGTGTATGACAGATGACAGAAGAATCTGCTTTGACAATGGGGGATTTTCCGGTAATTACTGATGGGTAGATTTCTGTAAGAAGTTTGTAATTGTTTGTGTTCCAAGAGAACATGAACCTCAGGCTGAGCTTGACATACAAGCATAGGCTGCTTTTTTGGTTTATATTACTTTTTTCCTCTGAGACCAAATTTATGCCTTGAGTGATGTAGGTATAATATTTCAGTTATGAAGAGCTTCTGATCAACTATTAACAACGGCATGCCAGAGTTGAATTCTCTTCTAAATTGTGTCTGCCTTTATTCATAAACATTGGGATGAGTTTAGATGCAGCATGGGGCTTAAAGATTTCCACAGCCTGAATCATTTGAAGCTAGCGGGAATCAGTGCTCTTTCAAATCCCACAAGAAACGTGTATTTTGATTTAAGAGCTAGACACCCTTGTAAAAATTTGGCTCTGGATTTCTCCCGTACTGTAATAAAGTAAATGAGTTGCTCTGGGACTTGCTTGCTGATTGTGTCAGTGGGTGTCTCTTGCAGAGAGTGCACTCTGGGTGAGTAAGCAGCTGGTGCTTTCAGTGGTGAAGACAGTTTTTCAGTGATATCTCCACAGAAGAGTTATCTGCAGTTCTTGCAGAATTTGTATGGTTTTCTTCCCCTTCACACAATACCTGTCTGATACAGTTTTAATGCTGCTTTCAAAACAGTCTTTCTGGCTTATTAGGGACTTATAGACCGAGACCTGCAGTCTGTGAAGTGTGAAGATGCAGGTTAAACTTCTGGCAGAGGTCTATTCTGCAGTGTGCACAAGTCATCTGACTGTACCACAGGAAGCCCTGGATGAACAAGGAAGACTCAATGATATACCAGAATTAAAGGTACAGTTGTACCTCCATAGGAATTCATTTATGGTTCTGAAGTTGGGCCCCTCCTGCTTGGGATAAATTTATTCAGTTATCTTGACACAGTAGCAAAGTGCTTCATTTAACTCCACCGTAGGGGCACACCCATAAGATTAAATGCTCCTACTTCCACTGCTCCACCTTCAGTATGATTTTTTGCAGCTACACATACTTTTTAAAGCGTGATAGTACTGCCTTTTCTCTATAGAAGAATGTCTCTGAAGGGAAGCACACTAGATGTATGCCATAATTTTGTGTTTATTGCTTTATTACTGCCTTTCAATACAGTATCTCAGATAAGGTTTCTTGACCTTCCTCCAGGAACCTTATAGCTGATTTGAGTGAAAATGGATTGACTTTAACCTGAATGTATGCATGCTGACTACTGGTTATGCTTTCAATAATGTGGCATGATAGTGAAATCCAGGTTTTTGGTTGTGTGCTGCATCATCTCTTCACTCACTCCTTGCAGCTCTTGCCATCAATGGAAGTGACATGTGGCATCTGTGGAGAAGGGCAGAACCCATTTGCCTCTTGAATGTACCCTTGTCTTCCAGATCACAGTTGGAAATGAGAAGTTTTTGCCAGGCAGTTGGTGTGAAGAACAGAGAATCCTTCCAAATCTTCTTGGGAGCGGAATTTTGTCCGTTCTGAATGTCGTCATCATTCCCAGGTCAAGTGCAATTGCAAAAAGCTCAGTGACACCATCCTGATCTCTTTCAGTAGAAAAGAAGTGATTGTTACTTGTGTAAATAAGATGAAGTCCTGTGTATTTATGTTCTCTGTTTCCCTGAGATCAGTTTCAGTTTGTTTTCTGCAGAGCTGAACTTCACTGTTCCTTCATATAAAAATAAATATACTTCATTTGATACTTGGAGTCCTTCAATACGTAATCTCTTACAAGGGTTTTCAGTGACCTTGCAAATCATGCAAGTTGCTGTGCAAAAACTATTTTCTTTTGCTTATTATGATGAAACTTATTTCAGGAGGTAAAGTTCCGTGATTAATTCATTCAGTATTTGTTTATTATTTACCTTTCAAGACTGTGAAGACTCCAATTTCCACAGCTATATTTATGACTGCATGTTAATTAGAAGAGAAACAGGGATTCTCAAAGAGGGTTTTTTTTGTTTGTTTGTTTTGAGACTGTAACTCACAACCTTGGTTGTTCTAGTTTCCTTTTATGTCTTTCAGTGTTTTTATTATTTTGGGAATTTTCCTGATTTATTGACCAGGAGCAACAGCTCTGTGTATAGTGAGCATGTCACATATGAAGTATGGCAGACATTGCAGGGCAAGCCAGAAAAAAAGTAGCCCTTCCAAAATATCCTGTACGGCTATATTATTGCTATACAAAGCAGGTTTTATTATTTTTTTTGAAAGAGTACCTGTAGAGGGGGGAAGCAGTATGTTCTTTAGTGATGTGATTCTAAAGGAAGGAGGGGAGAAAAGGCCCTACCTTTGCCATGAGAGCAGCCTGATGAGACCAATGCTATTCTCTTTGAGGAAGCACTGGGGTCTTGCAGCAGCGCCCAATTCTGGTCTGTTCTTGAGGCATTATTTCCTACCC
Source organism: Aphelocoma coerulescens (assembly GCF_041296385.1). Lineage (NCBI taxonomy): Eukaryota > Metazoa > Chordata > Aves > Passeriformes > Corvidae > Aphelocoma > Aphelocoma coerulescens. The sequence goes on along the minus strand of NC_091016.1, from coordinate 59,906,811 downwards.
CTACTTCAGAGTGAACAGAGGTGGTTTTTTTCCCTCTTCTGCTTGCTGCCACAGGCCAAGGGCAGCATGGGAGTACACTGACTTACTACAGCCATAGAAGGCCACCTCCAGTGGTGAAGTCTGAACTTCCCATGGCTGTGCAGAGCCCAGGTCTGTAGCTGGAGAGAAAGTACTTTGTCAACCTCTCAGCATGAGGAAGGAAGCCCTTTGGCCTTGGCTAGAGCTGGGGACTTGTGTCATATACTTGGTTCTGGACAAGCCTTTTAGGCTGGAGCCTATATGGGCAGCACTGTCTAGAGCTGAGACTGTGGTGCAGCCTAGCCCAGCTGTGCTAGCAGATTTTTTACTGGATCAGTCTCGAGGTGTATTGCAGAATGCTCTGTTTACAGATGAGAAGTGTCTCAGGCTGGATTTAGCAGCCACTCAAAGAGCTTATATTGAAGATTTACTCAAATACACTTATTTCATTGAGGCTTAATAGCACCAAAGGCCATTGTGGAGGCCATTAAAGTGTGGATTTAACATGGGTTAAATACTTCAACACATTTGGGTGTATTTCACAATTCTGAGGTAAATGGAGAAAGTCTTAAAAGTATGTATGTGTTCTAAAAGCATTCCACAAAAGAAACAAGAAAATGAGGATTCTTGCCAGTAATTCTGTTACTGGAAACCATGATCTCCCTTTTCCAGCTGATGCAAGAAGGCCAAAATGCAATAAAAGCACTGGGAAAATGGACTAAACTAAAGCAAGAGTTTTTGCAGCAAGCCCTGCCAAATGGGTGTGAACTGGAAAATTTCCAGTCCATTTTGTTGCTTAACTGCTTGCATTTTGGTCTGTTTTGTGCAGCATCCCAGAAGTGTCTCTGCTTTGAATGATCAGTGAGTTGACAACCTGATACTTGTCTCTGTATTCTCTCTGTTCAACTTCTTTAACAGTAGCTTCAGTTGAAAAATTTCCTGGTAGGCAGACATTCCAAACCTTAGTGGCTTTCAGTTTATGCTGTGGCTGGTGGCAAACTGGCAGATGCCTGTATTCAAGATTTAATTCAGTTCATAAGAAATTATATATTCCTTATTCATTATGAATTGAAAATACTGATTTACAGACACAAAGAGCAGGGGTTGTTCAACATGGAGAAGACTTCACAGAGACCTCATTGTGGCCTTTAAGTACCTTAAGGGGGTTTATAAAAAGGAGGGAGAGGGACTTTTATATGGACAGATAGTGACAGGAAAAGGGGGAATGGTTTTAAACTGAAAGGTTAAAACTGGTTTTCAGATGGAAAGAGGGCAGGTTTAGAGTAGCTGTTATGAAGAAATTGTTCACTCAGCAGGTGGTGAAGCACTGGAACAGATTGCCCAAAAGTTGTGGATGCCCCATCCCTGGAAGTGTTCAATGCCACTTTGAATGGGCCCTGAGCACCCTGATCTATTGAGTGGCATCCCTGCCCAAAGCAGCAGGGTTGGAATTAGGTGAACTTTGATGTCCCTTCCAACCTGAACCATTCTATGATTCTGTGATTTAGAACTACTGGCATAGTAATGTCAAGTACTTTTGCAGTCGAACTGTCTCAGACTTCTAACACTGAAAGGCCTGAATGGCTCATTTTCAAATAATCCTTTATGCCAATAAATAAATACAAGCAAGATGACAGTTACTGCAATGTGCATATCAATATCAGAAAAGAGAATTGTCCTCCTGCTAGGAGTATACTGCTGCCTCACTCTAGCTGCCGTGCTAAGTAGGGTAGGAAGATCATAAAATCCATTTTTCTGTGCACTTTCATTAAGTAGGACTGCTGGAAGAGTTGAGAACATTGTATCCTTTGAGATGCAGTCCCATGGCAGCTTAACTGGATGAGAAGCTAGACTAACACACTTCTCCCTGGTGCTTCACCAGTGTTCGGAGAATTACGTGATGAGGTAGGTCATGGAGCTGGCCTGATTGCTAACTCACTCCTTTACTTCCTGCTGGTTAGCCTTCTGTTGAGTAAGTTCTGTGAGCTGAGCATGCATTCCAGAGGACAAACCAAAAGCAGGACTGCAGCAACCTGTGTTGAGATTGCCTAAAGGTGTGGTTTCATGTTATTCTTGATCTTGTCTCCTTGTGGGTTGCCTCATATCCTTTCCTCTTCCGGTCAGGGTGGCTAAGGAATGTATTTCATGTTGGCTGTACCAGCTGTTTGTTCTCTCAGTCTGATGTTTTTCAGATACTTTCAGTTTACAGGAAGGTTTGAAAACATTGTCTGAGTTTTGCTCTATATTACAATAAAAACTCGAGAACTTCTCATCATCTGAAGGTTCAAAGATTCTGCCACCTGAATTGAAATTCTGACTACATCTTTGCTAGCAAATAAGTATTTGTGATGTCCCACTCTTAAGGGGAGCACCCAAGATTCATAGGTGCTTTTGGTCAAAAGGAGTGACAAAAGTCAGAGGGTCTGCAAAAGCTTACAAAGTTTCATTAGATTATACACTTGCCATGGAAATTGGTATGTTATTCCACTGTCTCCCAGTATAAGCAACAGTAGTGGGTTTTGGATAAAGTGGTAGAGTGAAAAGGAAGAGAGAGAGAGATAGGTTAAAGAGGGAGAGAGAGGGAAAAAGGAAGAGAGATCAGCAGTCCTGGCTCCAGTGTTGATCCAGATGATGGTGTGACCAAGGTCCTGGGGTGCACCCACACTTGGACTTTGTGGGGGTACCTTTTTATAGATAAGTTTTCTCTGCCCCAGAGATAAGTTTCTCATTTTCTATGCAAGTTAGTTATCATGCTCAGTCCATTCTTTTAGACCTTTCTGGAAATGGTTCAGAGGGCTTAGGGGGTCTGTGGTGGTCTTGATCCCCCTCTATAGTCTATGCCCACTTCTTGACCTCATTCCTGCTCTTGCACTGTACTGTGTTGTGCTTCTCTCCAGGAGCCAGAACAAGGACGTTTGTCCTGGAAAAGTGCTGCCCTATCTCTATATGGCCCCCTTCTCCAGCCACATCCTGTTCTTTCTCACAACAATCCTTGGCTAGTTCCACAGTTATCCAGCTATTGGTGTTTGGAGACATACACATTAGTCCCCTTATCTTCTAGGCTTCTACACATGGATACCAGAGTTCAGTGGCCTATGCTGTTAAGCTGTTATCACTTCTGGCATGCTTTTGGTCTGTGCCAATGAATAGAGCCTCAGTAGCATTCCCAGTGGCCTGTCTGTAGCAAGCAACCTGAGGCTAGGAGAATTTAAGACTGATGTAAACCATTCCAAGCCACTTGGTCCCGAGGCAGAAGTGGGACCTGGGGCATGTTTAATCAGTCAGCATCACTTTACTGGTTTCCTAGTTTGGGTGTAACAAGTGTGCTTCTTTGAAGCTTTTGTTCAGAGCTGAGGAAGTGTGGTTGCAGTGCTGTATCTGTTCAGGAAGATGAGTTAAAGATACTGCATTTGTGAACACACAATTCCAGCAGCTATCTTAGCTTCCAAGTTGACAGTCTTCTTGAGGCCCTTAAACTGAATTAAGGGCAGTGAGTAGCTATTGCAAGTCTTAGGCCTTAATAGCCATTCAGCAAATAACCTGCTAATATGTGCTGTTTGTTGAAAAAGAATCTTTCAGATTCACCATATAGAACTAGATTGCAAGTACAGCATTTGGGCGTCTTTTCCAGCATGGATCATCAGTTTCTTTGTATCTGCATTAAATGTATAAAATGTTACAACTGAATATGATGTAAAAATTTCATTTTCCATTTTAATACATTTGATTTTTCAGTCAAACTCTAATGCATAACTCAGCACATCTCAGCTCCTTTTTTTGATAAAAAATATAATATTTTTCAGTTATTAGTTTCTGCTTAAATGTACTGCCCTGCAGTTATACTGAAAAGCCTTCAGTGTTGTAAATGAAGAAGGTTGGCTGCAAAAGAAACAAATGAAATTTCAGGAGCTTAATTTTTGACTTATGTTAATGTAAATGACTTGGTTTATGCTGGAAAATTGTTTCCTAGAGTTTGTGCTTTAATTTGCTGGTCTTTAAGTATTTTTGGATAAATCTCTGTGGAAGAGTGATTCCTCTGTTAAAAATGAGTGTGTGAGTAGGTGGTGGCTACACTTCTTTTTCCCCAGTATTTCAAGTCTTTCTTAATCCTAAATATTTATTTTTCTCTTCTGTAGATAGAAGGTGAAGAGCCTGAAGCATGAGAATTTAAGTGTTTATATGTTTCAAATGCAAACTGAGCTAGGTTTCCTACCAGTTGTGTGTGTTATTTAGTTTGTGTAAAGCTGAATATCTATTTTGATGGCAATTATTCAGACTTACATCCATGTAGCTTTCCTGTTTGCATCAATAATTGCTGTAGGAAAAAAAAGAATTCTGTTTTTAACATAAATGGCTGTTATCTTTACCATTTCAGCACTGCAGGTTGAATGGTGGTTGAAGCCTATGTTAAATATTACAGTGAGAACATGTATACTGAGTTATTTTAGTTAATTGGTACTAGAACACTTAGAATATTAACTGTATTCCAGAAGTTACTTGGAATGAAAACATTTTTACGTGTACGTAGAATACAGAAGGAATGGGAGTATAAGATTAGGGAAATCACCTGTTATATGTGCAAATGGTAGTTCCTGCCATTTTGGCTCTACTAGCCTATGCCAGTCATCAAACTTTCTCTTGCCCCACTGATATAGGCACTTGGAATTGATGAATTCATAAGGTTTTTCTAGTATAATTTCCTTGGTTCAGTTGTGGGCTGGCTAGCATGAGGTTTTGCTGTCTACTGTGATTTAAGAAATATAGGTAATGGATTTGTTTGTAGACTGTTTTCTCCAGTAAAATGTTTGCTTGTGTTTCTATTTTGGAGTCCTTGTTCTTACTCAAAAATATGATGCAATGCAAGTCACTTATAACCTCATTTGTTAGTGCTAGTTCTGCTTCAAAAGTGCTGCTGGTACAATATTTTTTTTTCTATACATGGAGTTCAGCGCTGTCCTAGCTTGGAGAATGTCCATATAGAAATACTTCAAAGTGGAATCCAACATTTACAGTGCTCCAAGTGCTTTATCTTGAAGTCTTTTTTCTTGCTTCTGCTAGCTGTGATGCTGGCCCTTCCCCTTTGTGGGTAATGTATTTACTTAAGGATTTCATCTATAAGATGCTAAAGCCCTTTATGGAGGGAACAGATGACCATCTCATCATTTTAAGGAGAATGAAACCAAAAGGATAGAGAGTAAATGACTCACCAGTAGACCGTAGCTAAAGGTGAGGAGAGAACTCAGTGTTCCTGAGTTTATGAGCTGCTGGCTGGATCAGATGTGCTGCTATTGTGATCACTGGTGATTTAGATATGACTCATTTCTGTTAAGAAGACAAGAATATCCAAGATAGTTAACATCAAATCTGAAATTTAAAACACTCTTACACAGTGGCTGGATATTAAATTGTACTGCAGTAATTCTAAATTAGTGCTGTAGCTGTATAAAAGTAGTTTTCGGTATTGGAATCATATGCAGAGATGGGTTGCCTTTGGAAGTAAAGTTTGAGCATCTTGAATTAATAGAGAGAGTAAGAAGCAGCAGTAATCCAAGGCTGTTCTTGCTGTAAAATGGAATTGAATGAGAATGGAATCATAGCTATCACAGGCCACCTGGAGTTACCATTGACAAAGCCAAATGCTTATCAGATCTGTTTAATCTCGTTTTGCAAGAATTAGCAGCAATCATGTCAAGCGTTAAAGAATTTAACTCAGATGAGTCATATCCGTTTTCTGTTGTGGGATGCAATAGTGCAGTTACTTGTGAGGCTGGGCAGTCTGTGCTGCCTTAGAGGCAGATGGTGGTGGTGTGAGCAGTAGTATTTTCCATATTAATTTGCAACTCAGTAGTTGCTTCTCAGGAATTTTGAGTGTGATATTCCAGTAACTTAAATACCAAGTAACTACTTATGTGCACACGTGGTTATTTTGGTAGAAAACTAGTGTGCGAGGTTTTGTCCTCCTTAATAAAAATAATTTGTGTATCACCTCCTCTCCCCTTTACTGATACTTTCACTGTTACTCTGACAGTCTTGGAAGGTGAGGGGTAGCTCTGGTCTGTGCATCTGTTCTCCAGTAAGCTAAAGCGAAGAGTCATAGCTCAAATTGTGAAATTCATTTCAAGCTTGGTCTGTGCAAAACAGAGATGAACTTAAGCTATGTAAAGCAGAGAATCTGTTTCTGTCTGAACTTTTATCCTAGGCTTTTGTAATTGCTGTCCTTGGGAGCTGGTGAGAGGTGAAGTTTACTGAAGGACACCCATTCCACACTTTATTGTACTTGGCAACCATAGTGTAATCTTGTAACTTGTATGTCTGCAACTGTATACAAGGCTGCAACTTTGCTTCTTTCTGCTGGGTATAAACGCCTTGTCCTTGTTACCTTCTAACAGGGTGCTTTAAATTTTATAAGTATTTGAGGCTTTGTGTTACAGGGCAAGATCACGTAAGTCTGCACCGTAGAGTGCTTTGCAAAGCAGGACACTGATTCCAGCTCCATCTTTTGTGGATTGTTGCGATAGAAGAAAATTATAGTGCCATGTGCTGTGTTAGTGACATATGTCTGGTTTGGTGGAGGGTTGCTTTTTAAATTTCTGAATACTCCAAACTAGAGTCTCATCTTTACATTTAAGACTTTATTTTCTGTGTGAAGTTGATACTTTTTTGCAGTGTTTTTGGTGCAGCCCAGGGGATCTTTCAAATTTGGTTGCCTGTTGTTTATTCTGCACTTCACCTGTGTTGACTGAAGTAAATTGATTTGAGTGGTTGAGTGCTGCTGGGTTTTTTCCTGCTGAATTGCAAGGAAGGCTGTGTGTAAATGTTGTACTTGTGACTTACAGATCACTAAGGTCTGACTAAGCCCTATGAAGGTGTCCTACCTGCTTTCAAATCATGTTTGACTTGTGAAGCCTTAAGTGGAAAAAGCAGCTTAACTGTAATTCTACAGCCTTCTTTGTTGAAAGAAAGTGCTGGTGGTTTCTTTTGTTTTAAATTTTTTTTTTTTATTATTTATTTTTTTTTTTTAATAAGGATGAGCTGGAGATGGATAAGTTATATTAGGTATGGAAGCAGATACTGATATGACTTTCTGTTTTTTCAAGGATTTCTTTGAGATAGGACATAAATAGACCTTGTAAGATGCAGATGTATGGGAAAAGTAGACATAATCTTTTAAATTTAAGCAACAAATATTTAGTACATTGCAAATAGACAATAAATGATAATAAATTTGTGTGCTAGCAATAATAAATTCATTGCTGTGTGCTCATAGGAAAAGAACATGCATTGCTACCTAGAAATCTGTGAGCAAGGAAACAACTGATAAACTAGTGCTTATACAGGTTTATTTTGGGAAATATTGGTCACTGCAGTCACTGAACCAATTTTAAAATCAAATGAAGAGATGGAGACACAAAATTACTAAATGCTGCAGGGTATGCTTATTTTTTAATCTATTGTGGTTTCTAACAGAGGTTAGAGCTGTTGTGAATAAATTTCTGAAAACCTCACAGGAATAATAAATAAAACTTGTCAGGAGTCACAAGGAAAGAAAGAAAGGAAAAACCAGAAGAGTCATTTGCTGTATAAATCTTTGATATGTCATATCTTTACTACATGCGTCTTTGCTCATCACATTTGAAAAACTGAATTTGTATCTTGGTGGAAGACACAGACAAGGGAAAAAATGGATTATCAGAATCATTCATGGAGTTGTTTCCATGCAGATGGAGGCTGACTAGATAGGGTCTTTACAGAAGAAAAACAAAGGGAATTTAAAATCAGGAATGGAAGGAAAAATTTATTAAGGAGTAATAACTCATTTTTATTCTAACTCTTATCTGTGAGCAGCTTTAGAAGAAGCTAAAAGAAGCATTTTTCCATACAAGGATATAGTTAAATAGTCTTCAAAAGGACTAACATTCCTGAGGGATGGGTTTGCTAAGACCTATTATGTATTGTGTGCACATGAAATTACTTGGAAACTCTTCAGGCTGTTGAATTTTCAGATGCTTTAGAATGTACCATGTGGCTCTGAAGTTGCTATTCCTTTCCTTTTCCTTTTTGGGAAGATTGTGACCTTTTTAAGAGATGATGGTGTTTTTTATCAGAAAACATGGCATGTGAATTCCAAAGTCTTCAGGCAATTAGTTTTCTCAGTGCCTTTCTGTTCACGGGAAAACATTGGGCGTAGCAGTGAAAATGCTACAATGTAGAGATTTTTGTGGAGAGGGTGGCGAAAGCCAGGAGAGGTAGGTATATTTTTTGATTATGATGAAACTTGGTGTCTAAAATTCTCAAGTGCTGTATTATTTATGAAAAATAGGGACTTTTTTAGAATGGAAGTATTTCCATGACTAAGTAAAGACATTTAACAAATGTGTTTGTTTACATCTCTTAGAAAAAAATCTGCTTCCAAGTTTTCAGAAGCTTAGGAAGGTTCCCAGTTTTTACAGGCATTCCAGATGCTGTTCATCATAATCTTCAAATGCTTGTATTTATTTTTCAGTCTGTACTTGCTGCTCATGAGTCTGCTAAGTTTAAACCATTTTTGGTATCACTGGGTTGGAAAACATTAACTCTCATGACTTGATAATTATGTTATAAGAAATATTTCTGCATCTTTGAATTAGAAACACTTCCAGAGTCTTTTCAGTGGCTTAATGGACATGGCTTTGGCCTTCTAGAGAAGGGTCTACAGTCTGTCTTAGACATTTAGCTCCTCTTGGTGCAGGCCACATTTCTAGTAGAACCTATGTAAAAATGAGCAAGCTTCTTAACAAGAAATTGAAAGGATTAGCTGTAAAGAGGAAGAGCTTTCAGATGGCATAAAGATATCCTAAGGAAAATTCCTTCCAGAAAATTTGTGCTATTTATCAACAGAAATTATAAAGTAATCCACAGCAGGTGGAGTTGCTGAGAAGATGAAGGAATGGAATGATGACCTTTGAAAGGAGAACTCCTGTTCAGGTGAGGAAGCAAGTTAAAAAATGTGTAAAAATGCATGTAAGCCTTAGTAAGTTTACTTAGTTTCCAAAAGAGTTGGGTCATACTTGCTGAAGACTGGTTTGTTTTTTGTTTGTTTGGGTTTTTTCAGTCTTTCTCGAATGCTTCATCAACAGGCAGCAAAGTAGGGATCCTAGGCAGTCAAGGTGGAAAAGGAAGAGTTGAGAATAGTGCAACTTCCCTGATACTATTGTAAGGACTTTCTTTAAACGGATAAGGCTGAGGAACTACCTCAGACTTAAATTGCCAGAAGATGTTTTAAAATAAGCTGATAAAATGAACATCAAGGCAATGAACAAGCCATAGGAAGTATGGGAAGATGACTCAGAAATTCTCAAGGAGCTCTGACTGAAACAAGATGAGATGTTAATTATGGTGTGTGACTTCTGAGTTTAGTTGATGTCGGCAGCGTTGCAGTGGGAGATTATACTGGTATTACATTAGGGCAAATGGGTTAAAAATATAAATAAAGAACACATCATTTAGATTAATGGATAAAATCTGGCAGCAAGGAGGAGTTCAAGTGGCTTTTTTGTACAAGGAAATCACACTCTTCTTATGAGCCTCTACTTAAGGGTAATCCATTTAAGACAGTATATTGAGTTGTCAAAAAGCTTTTGATGGGATGCTTTACTAAATACTCTTAAAGGGAAAAAATGACTGGAGATGACATCCTTATAACCCTGAGATAAGTGGACTCTTAAAGGAAAGGAACAGAAGGTAAGTTTTGCAATGAAGCAAGGTTGCCAGTAGAAAAACAGGCTGTTGAAAGGATTGTTCTGAACTTTCTTTTTTGAATTGGCTTTTTTTCACAGCTGATCTGGAAATTTCTTTCTGGTGAAAAGGGTGGCGATAATGTTTGCTAATGTGCAGGCTTGTCAAAACTTTAAAGAATAGGCAGTAAAGAAATGCAGAAAGTTTTATGGTACCAGGCAAATGAGCAGGTAAAGGACAGCTGAAGTTCAGTGATAGTGAATGCAAAGTAAAATAAATGAAGAAAAGCAGCTCTAATTTTTCACGTAATATTGAGCACTAAGTTAGTTGTTGATATTCAGCTTTCTAGGTAGCTCAGCATTTTTCTGTAAATGTGTCTGGATTGTTGTCTAATAAAGCTCAGTCTTTACTTGGCTCATTCTTACTATCTCTGCAACATTGCCTGCTGGCTTCTGGCAGAGAAGAAATACTTAGCTAAACAGTTTTGATCTGATCCCTCCAGCTGCTGCAATGAAACTCAGACTTGAAACTCAGACTTTGAAGTTTGGAAGTGGATCTGCCTAGACATTTTTGTCACAGTGAGCTGAACAAAGGAACCAAATATATAACTGTGTTGTAAGTGAAAATAGTGAGATTTTAGAAAAAAAAAAAGCTGGAAGGCTTCTTAGATGGAGAAAACTTCAGGTCATTAAGTCAAAAATAAACAGAACAGAAAAGACAGAAATAAAAAGAACTTTTAATCAGCTTTTTCTCCTGCCCATCCTGTCCTTGGTGGATTGTTGTTTCCTACCTTGGTTTAATGATCTCTGCAGCTTTGGAGCTGTAGCAAACTCTACCGTTCACTTAAACTTTAGCAAAACTTTCCACCACCCCTGAGACCTAGCTGTTTGGTTTTCATAGGACTCTCCTTTCTTCTCTGAACTTTTCTATTGGCTCACTTGTGTTCTTACAAGTTCTTTCTTCTTGGGTAGGCTCAGTCACTTCTCCAGAGAATGAATAGTCACTCTTTCATCTTGCGACTCAAAGACACATAACATGGAAACATAAACCAAAATAACCACACAAATACTGCCACATCCCTTATTTATTTATTTATTTATCTGTTTAGGGGGGTTTTTGCCTGCTTAAGATCCTTTCCAGGCAAAAGGAACGTTTGGTCTTCTTTAAAAAAAAATTGCAATCATGAAGATATTCTGAACAAAACTTCCAAACGTAGAAGTACTGATTTGCTATGGCTTGCCTTGTTTTCATTGACTACTTCTGCTGTTGTGCCTGTGGATTGCTTAAATAATGTTTGGTACAGATCCTAACACTAGCCCTGTAGTGTGCTGCTGTCTTCAGCTGAGCTTCAGTAGTTACCCCGGTGAGGTCTTGAGTATTTTTTCTGATACAAAGTTCAGAGTTAAGGTAGTCTTTAGTATTTGGTGTTATTGGTACTAGGGAGCCTGTTTCACTAGGATTGATACAGATGCAGTGAGCCTGAACATATTGAGGTTATTTTTAAATAAATGGCTCTTTGTTTGCTTGTCATCTTTTATTCTTGCCTAATGCTGAGTTCCTCCCACATGCATCAAGCCGAGAGTGGGTTTTTTGAATTATTGGGGGTTGGAATCATGTGATAACATTACAATCCTGTTTTGGGCCAAGAAAGAGTGGATTTTTTGAATCTCACGCTTTCTTCTTTTTTCTTTTTCTTCATCTGGAAGCCTTTCTATATTGTTTCAATTGTCTTCAGATCACTGACACAGTGATTTAGGTTTTGGTGTGTAGTTTGACGTGTTAATTCCTACACAACCCTTTATTGTTTGTCATCTACATCTTCCTGTCTCATTCCTTTTCCAACATCTGTTATAACTTTCTTTGTGTTACCAGTTCATTGCCAGCTTCTGCTGTTTTACTTTGGTAATTGCCTTTGGCTTATCTCCCATCAGCTTTTGATTACAGAAGCAAGAGGTTCTTTTCCCTTCACATCTTTGAAGCATAGTGCAGACAAAAAGGCCGGAGTTTCACTTGGGGGATCTTGGTCTAGAATACTGTTGTTGTAAAAAAAAGTAGCTTGTTTTTCTCTTCTCCTTGCTTTGATGGTTCTACCTGGTGAAGTCTCGCATCTGATTTTGTGAGAATGATCTGAGCCATTTAGCTATAAAAGTTGCCAGGAATAAATTTGCACGAGTTTTACTAAGGAGCACCTTGACGTATTGTGGGGCAGGGTGCAAGTTTTGCAGTGTGGTAACAGATCACGACCAATCAGTTAAACATTTGGGGGGAGTGCTCCAGGACATTTGGATTTGTAGATTATGAACTTTCTTGTGATTTCTGGTTTAAATTTATACAGGCACAGCTTATATTTGCTCTTGCACATTGTCATCCTTTTACTTAAGTAGTTCTTCTTTCTTACCATAACTAGAAAAAAATAAAAAACTAATAATGATTTAAAAAGACGAAAGATTGCTTTTATGTGATTAGATAGTTTATTTTTGTTATTGAGCAGTCTTCTAGAGATCTAAATTGAGTCACATACTCAATTTAGAATCTATCAGTATGGCTATAGATGCCTAATGTCATGAGGTAGATTGTGTGAGTGTGCTTTTATTTATTTTCTGTATTGTTCCTCAAGGAACTTTTCTTCCTGTGGTATTATATATGGGATTCCTGAACAAGTGGGTGTTGCACCCATGTCTGTATGGAGGATTGAAATTTACTTACCCATTGGAACAATATATGACTCTCAGGCAGAAGTAAGTAGGTACTCAGTTGCATCCCTGCAGATATTGTGGTGTCTGGTGCCTTCTTAGTGATTGTGTGGGTGGAAACTGAGATCATCTAACTGATCCAGGAGTCAACTGATCCTGCACACACACCCCACCCCTCCAAGCAAACAGATAGACTGAGTTGTCTCACTGGGTATTGACCACACTAGATCTGATACAAATGTGGAAGAGGGTCAGAACCACCCCTAACAGTAACAGCTGTTTGATGAGTTTATCTGAAGTGAAATCATACCTTTTTGCTTGTGAGTCTAGGTGTAGAAATTCACTTTGAAATTCAAGAGCAGCTCAACTCAGTTTAGCTATTCAAGGAACAGTGGACTCTTAATACCAGCATGAAGGCAAAATACTTTGGATACTGTTGTATCCAAAGGAAACTTGATGCTTTTTGGCCAAGTATTAAGTGTTCCGATTATTTCTAGCTCTACTTTGTGTTATGCAGCATCTGGAAAGGGACCAGCCACCAGACAGCTGGGTTTGTGTTCTATCTGCTGGGAATTTGTGCTCAGAAATTCTCTTTTGAGTAGGTTGCAGGACAGGCTCTGATCTGTACTTCATTGATGCTGGATCTCTGCTTCCATTGCATAAAAATGAGAGTGCTCAAGACAGGATTACTGTAAGATTCCTAAGTCATAGTGCTTTTCACTAGATAAGAACTAGCTCATGTCCATCACATGTTTTTGTCTTGGTGCCCTTAAGCCTACTTCGAACATCAATTCAAGCTTCTACAAATACCCTGCTTTTCCTCTAGTATATGACATACTTAACTTACCTGTACCATCATTACCTGTTTTTCCTTCCCCATATTCAAGCCTCAGACACCCTTATAAAATCTGAGGTTTTTTTGGTTAGCGTCTCCCAACAGACTGGCTTGGCTGGACTGGTTTCCTGGGAGGTCAGCCATTCACCTGTGTTTAGGTATTTTCACCTCAGTGCCTCCCATCATTTGTTTCCGGACTTGGAGCCGTATGAGACACTCTTGACAGGAAATGTCTGGTTCCAGTGCTGTTGACAAGTCAGTGGCACTGTGGTTTGCACAGTTGAACCAGAAATACCAATCTGTACTGACATGCTGGGATTGCCAAAGCAGGTTTCCCACCTCATGCAGGCAGTCCCTGATAAACAGGAAGATATCTATGCCAAGCACAGAGAATCATACAGAATTTGAAGTAGATAAGGATATTCCTTGCTTGTTTCTGAGAGTTTGCCCAATAGTAAGTGTCATCATATCGTTGTTCTAAGGCTGAACAGAGAGCTGCTACTGCAGTATGAAATACGTTTGGTGTTCAGACTTGCACCGAAATAAATTTTGCCCTCCTTTCTTTTCTTCTATATCTGTCAGAACAGTATCTTACTCTTTTAACCCTCAAGTGGAAAAGAACACAAAATCCTGGTCTGTCTCAGAAGTTGCCATTATCATCATTCCTTTTCCCCTGATTAATTGTGGGACAATGAATGTAAGGCAATGATCACATTTAATACCAATTAATCAGAAGATAATAGCAAACATAAACATTCGTTGTTGTATAGCTGCTCTGTTTGTATTCATTGTTTTTCCTGGCAGCACTGTAGTAAGCAGGTAGTATCAAAAAGTAGGGCGTACATATCTGATATCTCAGAGCACTTGTTTAAACATTCTTCTTTGCCCTGTTACATTTAAAATAATGAGTAGGAGATGGACTTTGACCGCTGCATTTCATTTATCACTGTCTTGGTGACTAAAGGCATGGCTAATAGCCAAGAGCAAAGGGCTCTATATCCACTAATGGACACTTACTGGTTTTTGGCCATGTTAATGTGTATACCCTTGAGTTTTTACCATTTCTTAAGACAAGTGAATTAGAGATTTTATGTGTAAGGTTCTCAGAATTGCACAGATAGCTTAAAGAGAATAAAGTGGATTTACATCACAAGTTAGAATGATTGGTAAGATGGTTTTAATATATGCCAAACTTCACAGAGATGTGTACTTTTCCAGTACTCAGGCAAAAAGGGTCAAATGAATTGCCTCCAATTCCAACCCATGAATCTCGTTTTCCAGGGTAATAAGAAGCTAGTTACTCTGCAGTGATATTTTGTTCTCTTGAATGTGTGACAGTGTGTTTCAAGCTATTGTTGGTGTGGATGTTAGTTAGCCTAATAACATGGATTGTGATGGCTGGGTGGGTGTTGGTTACTCAGCTAATGTGTACATCGGCAGCTTCATTAGAAGCAATTTGGCTGCTGTCAGCAGGCAGGCAGAGCTCAGGGTGATTTAGGATATGCACACTAAACTGCCTCCTGCTGTATTTGTGCTGGTTTTGCTACCTAGGCCAGAGTGAATGAAGCTGTAGTCTTATGTTCATGATACACTTGTCTAGTTAGGCATGCCAGTTGTTGAAGGAGATGGGAGAGAACATATAGACTTAACATAATTGCTCATAAACTATCAAGAGACAATAATTTACTGCAAGACTTACTGTAAGACTTTCTGTAATATCAAAGATGATTAGAAGAGGTAAAGACTGTTCTATCCGTGTTTTCTTTAGTATCAGCAATCTGTCACCAGGTCTACTTTCATGAGATAGAGTAACTTTTATCCCATACTTTGGTCTTGGGCACAGAACTAAATTTCACTTTCTTGTAACCTGTGAGGTTGCAAGAATTGCAGTTCTTGCACTTTTCCGTCTTTTCTTAGTGTTTTATGCAGTGTGTTTCCATACCCACCCTACTCAGTCCCTGGAGCATGAACAGACTTTCTTTGCTGCAACGCTGAAGGTATGCAAGAGTGTTTGAAGTGAATTGTAAGTTCTTCACTTCAAAGTGCTTCATCCTGAGGGCTGAGGTGTTGAGAGAGCTCTACTCTGATTCTTGTGCTTGATCAGGTTTTTACTTGCCTTGAAACTCAAACCACAGATGTTTTGGTAAGGGGGTAGTTCCAATATAACTGTAGAGCTGATTACTCCACCTTTACTGAAATACCATTTTGCCACTTACGAAACTGTGTTCTCCAATGAAACTTAGAAAACTTATCTTCTATTGCATGTGTATGTTTGATTAATTTCATCTGGGAAAATGAGAGTGAGAAGCAGATACACAGGATTCTGGCAGTTTATGTATCAATGACAAAACAGCTCTTTTGGGTTTAGCTAAACCCTGGCTCTTGCAAACTGGTGAGAATTTTGATATATGTATGTATACTTTTATGTAGATTTGTCTTTAAAACCATCAGTCTTGCTCATCTTTGCTAAACTTCCAATCATATTTTATGTAACTGAATATAGTGTTTGTCTGTTTTGTGGTGTACTCAATGGTACATTTCAGGTGCTCTGTAGGAATCCTTACCACTCCTGTTTCTCTGGTGGTTTTTTTCTCTTTTTTTTTTTATCCCAAATAAGCTTCCATTTGCTATACAGTATTTGACTTCTGCACTCCTGTCAAGTGCTCAGTATGCTGATCCCTCCTTTGGTCAGAGGAGTTTCTCTCCTGATGTTGTGAAAGAAGATAGTCAGAAACAGGTCTGTCAGAAGAGCTGATTTAGGATGTTTTTTTATTTGGATTGACAGCTGATCCCAAAAGTGCACATACCTTTTGTGGCTTGTTGGAATTGCAGGTAAGGTTTGGGTTGTTCCCCTTGGAAATTGTGATACAAGCCCTGAGGCCTAACCCGAACTTTGGAAATCTGGACTCTGTCATGAGTGACATCTTTATCTTAAAATACATAACTGCTAGAGTGAGCAGGAAAGCTTCACAGAAGATGAACCTCTTCTAAAGAAGACACTGCTTTATCTATCAAATGAGATTATCCAGTAGACCTGGATTTCATAGAAGTCTTGACATGCTAAGGAAAGAAATCCTCTTTAGTTACATAAGAAATAGAAATATCGCAGAAGATTTTATGCCAGTATCTCGGTGTAATTTTTCATACAAATATTTCTTTACCTGCGGTTCTTCCCTCCTCTGCATAAGTAACTCAAGGTTTTTGTATGGTTTGGGGTTTATTTTATTTTATTATTACTGTGATAGGGATGGTACAGGACCCAAGAATGTTTCCTACAGTGTGGCCCTGAGTCAGACTGTGTTCAATGGGTTTGGCCAGCTTGACAGTAGTATATATACATACATCATTTTTTTTGAGTTCCTCTTTGCTTCTTCATGATTCTAGGAACTTGCCATTTTAACATAGGATTTCTCAAGTGTTTTTAGTAATATGGCTTTGATCAGGCTCCATCTAAAGTAATATTTCTCTTTTAATCTTAGTTTTGCAACTCTAGTGAGAGCACATTATCTTGCAAGATTGCAGAATTAAGTCATGGCAAGTTGCGCAAATTTTCCTCCTGCTTGGTGTTAACAGATACAGACCATAGATTTAGAGTTGCTCAAGGTTAGACTTCTATGTGAATAAGAGCAGTTAAAAATATAACTTGTGTTATGGTAACTTTTGGAAGAAAATAAACAAAGCCTAATCTCACCCAAAATATAGTGGTGTACTGTCATTCTTGTTTGGCTTTTGTGATGCTTCAGTTTCCTAAAATTAATGAAAGTGAGTGTATGTGTAGTCTTAGCAGTACACTGCCTTGTTTACTTCAATCAAATTTGATGGAATCCATACTGCAAATATTTTTGTGAAATTGGACAGAGAGGGTTGCTTAGAACACAAATTATGAATCTTTTAGGAAACATAATTTAATACTAGATTTTTACGTGTGAAAAAATATCCTTTTTTGTACCATATTAGTCTCCTCTCTTTTAATCTTGTTTCTTGAAGATCCTAAGCTTGTATAGGCAAATGTTTGCTCTTTCCCCTGTGTGTATCTATCCTTCCTTCACGTTTTTAAATAATTTATAAGCCTCTAGGCCAGTTACAGGAAAACATTACTGAAGAGTAGATGTCTCAAAGGTACTAGTTTTCAACAAATTGGAGAGACACTGCTTTCCCATTTGAGAGCAGGGCCACAAGGGTTATATTTTATTTAATATCTTCATTTCAATTTTGATGATCTAAGTAAACAGGTGAGGTGAAAAGTTGTGGTTAGAGGTAGAATCTCTTATTAGATGAATTAGAGAAACTTGAGGGTACATAAGCTTTTTCCCTACAGAGCTTGTCTTGCTATCTGTATTTTCAGTCATGAAAGCATCCAGAGGAAGGGAAAAGCATAGAGAGATACTGGAAACTAGGCTGCTTTTATTGTCCTACTCTTAACAGAAGCATGTTTCTTTGGGTTGGGTTTGGTTTTCTGTTTTTTGTTTTTTTTCTGAAAGATAAGAAAAAAATTAATTGGGTGAAAAGACAGAAAGGTGTTTGTGGAAGAGGTAGAGATGAGTCAGTTTTCTTGCTTTGCTCTCTTGATTCTACTAGACTTCTGCACTGGAAATATGCTGCCTGGTATAACAGAAATCTTACAAAGAGCAGAAGTAATTAATTGCCTTTTGTTATACTTTGATATTGGTGTGAATTTGGTCAAGAGAATCACATAGTTTAAGAGAAATTGTGGACTACATTCCTTGTTCTGTAAGCATTTGTGCATGTGCTTGATTTTATTTCCACAGGTAAAATTTATTATGAACAGAATTCTCTGCACAGTAAAGTTTTTACTTATATGGGGATTTCTTTGGCTTTACATATTCACTTCCTTGTTGCTTCTCTGCATCTGTACCTTGTCCTTTTCTCATTCTATCTCTCATCTTTCTATATTAATCAAAATAGATCTGAATGGTAATTTATACTGCAACATTACCTTTCAGTTTGTTTTCTTCCGAAGTTCTAGTACAGAATCTATACAGTATGTTCTGCAGTGATGTACATAGTTTACATGAATTTTTGTTGCAACTTGCACAGAGGGTAAAAACACATCAAATGTAATTTTTTTCCTTTATTTTTACCAAAGGTTATCCGTCACCATGTATAGATTTACTAAGCGGATTTTATTCCTCAAGACAGCAAATGAAATTTTTTCCTTTTCTTGATTAGTGGTTTATCTCTTCTTACTGTTTTAAGGTCTTACTTAAAGAAAAAAATAGAGTAATAGTGGAATACAAAAAACCTAAACCACATCCTGCTGACTATATTTAAAATTCAGGCATAATAGCTAAAATGGGGAAATCCCTCCAGATCTCTTATTTCCTACTTAAAGCCAAGTCTTCCTATCAAACTAAACTGTGTGAAGAAACATGACCTAGAAGTACTTGACTGTCAGAAATGTGTGGCATTGACAATAATGTTTTTCATTTCTTTCTGCAGATATTGCTGTTGTAGAGATGAGTGACGCTTTCCGTCAGCCTTCCTTGTTCTACCACCTGGGAGTCAGGGAGAGCTTCAGCATGGCTAACAACATTATCCTCTACTGTGACACAAATGCAGAGTCTCTGCAGTCACTGAAGGTAGCTCTGGGTGGAAAAAAGGGGGTTGGGGGGCAGGTCACAGCTAGTCTAACACTTGAAATAGTTTCTCTCTGTTAGAAATACGCATACCACTTGTGGTTCAGATCAGGAGAGCAAAAATGTTCTGAGGCCTGGCAAAGTTGTCTACAATGCAGTGCTGTAAAACTCAGTTTAGTTTTCTAAAGAGAAAGATTTAGGTTACTTGATCACAGTCAGTTAAATACCCAGGTGTTAAATGGCTGTTTATGGAAACAGAAGTTTGGCAAATCTGAGATGAGCAACTAAATGCATGACTTTGTCATTCAAGGGAATTACCGGTGTTTGTGGTAAACTGTTACAGTAATAAAGATCCTGTGAGAGTGGTAGTGTGTAGGCAGCAAAATAATCCTTAGGTTTTAGCTTTTGTCTAAATTAGCAGTTTTCTGCCAAAACTTACGGGACCTCCAGATACCCTCTGCTAAGTCTTGCTGAGTTACAGCTGTTTGCATCAGGTATCTGCAAGATTGCTGTAGATTACCAGCAGTGTAATGGAATCAGTAAAAACAAAACTCATGCCTCAGTGCACAGTATGGTACTTTGGTTTAAGGCAAGAGGGTGTTTTAAGATAATCTATGGAGCTGTGAGTTGTGTCAGCCAAGGAGCTGATACTTGCTTCCTACTGCAACTATCTGAAAGGTTTAATAACTTCCATGATGGGAAAGGATAGACAACTTGGATGGCAGTCTTTTCAATTACTTCCCCTCTCTCAGATGCATTGGCTTTGCTCAGGAGGTGTTTTATGCTCTTGCGCTTCCCTTCTAGGCTTTGCTGAGAAGCAGCATTTGCAATGAACAGCTTGGTGAGTCAGACTGCAGTCTGGGCACCACCACCTCTCAGGAAGGGTTTGCTTCCACTGCTTCTGGCAAGTGCAGGCTATTTGGTTTTGATTCTGTCCCATTTTTTTAGGTTGGCCCTATATTTGGGAGGGACATGCTTAGTAACTCAGTTTCTTCTCCCTGCTTTTCCCTTCAGATTTTCTCAGCTAACTGGACCACTTGCAATCCAATTATTTCCTTTCTTTTTGCACACAAAGAGTATACAAATAAAAGCCCTAAAAATAATGCCAATGATAAAAGATGTATCTGGGAATTGAATTCAATTGTGTAAGTACAATGATCTACAGTATAAGCAGAGCAGAATTTCACTGTACTGGGCAAAGAGCCAAATACCCAACTCCCACTGAAAAATCACTTGGGATGAGGCACCAGGCTACTAGTTTAGAGGCTGGACTTTGAGTCACATGCTGGATTCCCACTGGCATCGGCTCTGTGCAGGGATTCCCACCATCCCAGCTCTGTGCAGGGAGGTTTGGATGTCACAGTTGCCACCAGTACTCTGCTGTTTGAAAGACTCCCTTCAGTTTCCTTCAGCTTTGAACTGGGCCTGTGTTTCTGCTCTTGACAGTCTGTAGGAAAGCTGTCAAAGAGCAAGACCCTTTCCATACTATTTAGTAACTGCCTAAAAAAAGTAGCTATGGGCATGCTGGGACACCTTCTGAGGCAGCGTTTGTTCCTGTATTTGTTACAGCCAGCAGATAAGAGTAGAAGCAATGCAGGAAAGCATGTGCAGTTTTAATCTTGCATAGAAGGGGGGAATTCAAAAACTGAAAATGAAGGAAATACAGAACTGCAGCACATTATTCAGTCAGGGCACAAAGCAATGTAAGTAAGCTTTTGATGGTGAAATGTTCTTCTGTATGAACCTTCAAGCCAGGCTGGGCAGGGCTTTGATCAACCTGATCTAGTCAAAGATGTCCCTGTCCATGCTGGGGGTTTTGACCAGACATTTATGACCCACACTTGGAAAGCTAGAAACAGTCGTGTGAAGGGAGCCCTCTCAACAGGGAGAAGAGCAGTTTTATTGAAGCCTGACTTAAGCAACATGGAAAGTATGAGGTGCCTTGGTTTGACACTGTGCTTGTTTTTAATGCTGTTGTGCTGGTGAAGCTGCTCACCAGTCCCAGAGGCAGAGGCATAGCTATCTGATAAATCTGTTATGGTTATTGATTCCTGGGATCAGAACTGGCTGACAAATCTTGCTGGAAGCCAGATCATTGTTCAGAAGTGGTTTACACTTGCGCTGTACCACCTGGTTTAGTGTGCAGGAATCAGATCTTTCCATCTGTGTATGCTTCTAATTCTCTGAAAATTCACACTGAAAATGTGAAGATGTGTTTTTTGCATCTGATTATTAGAGCCAAGTGAATTTCAAGCAGTTTTGGAATATTTTAAAACCTCATATGAATACTGCTTTTACTATTCTTTTTGATTGCTTCTCCTGGTAGCAAAATGCTACTTACTATATTTGACTTTTCAAATATGAATAGGTGTTTATTAATAGAAAACTTCTGGACATCATGCCTCTAGGTGAATTTATAAATGGAGGGACAAGGATGTATGTGTATATCTGTATATACACATGCAGACCGTATGGATGCTCTTATGTATATTTAAGTTGTATGTATCTACTTGGTTCCATAGTAATTTTGTCTCTCCTAAGACAATATCTCATTTATGTTGATTTGGCAGGCATAGAAAACATCTCTAAACCAATTTTTTCTTGTCATATGTGCAAACAATATTAGAAAGTCATACTGATCAGATGTCTTTCCTAGTGCTATCAACATTATTTTCTTTTTTTTTTCTTTTTTATTTCAGGAAATTATCTGCCAGAAGAATAATGTAAGTATGATGTATGGATTTCAGTTGAATTATAAACATTCCAAACTTCTGTTTCATTTAATGTTGTTTATATTCTGTTTTCCACTTGAATCATTTAGCACTCTCCTACTGTATTTTACAGAGTTAGATGCAGAATTCTGGAAATTCTAGCAGCAAGTCTGTGTAGATCACTTGGTTGCTAGGTACCAGGCTCACTTCTTACCTTGCCTCTATCTATCAGTGGTATTTTCTCTGCTGCCTTTACTTGTCTGTCATTATTTCACATCCATTTGCATTTGTCATTTTGATTATCTTTTTTTTTTTCTGTTGTGTTTTTCTGCACAGTGTTCTTTAGTGTTTTTTTAAAAAAACTCTATTAGAAAGTAGAGTTATTTGGAAACTGTTGCTCATTTTAGAAACCCATGGCTACAGCTCTGAAAAAAAAAAGTATGTATATATATGTGTATATACATGTATCTATGTGTATATATATGTATGTATATATATATGTATATATATATGTATATGTATAAAATATTTATAAAGAGAGGGAGTGTGTGTATTTATTTCTAGAAGTTGATTCCTGGAGCCTGTTAGTCCAAGTGCAGTGCAGATCCTGGTGGTCTGTCTGACTGCCAGTCATTAAACTGTAGGTTTCTGCACCTTGGCACCCCTTTGGTTTTTGAGGTTGACCTTGCAACTCTCCCTTCTCTTTTTCACTCCCAAGTTCAAAGGAGGCAGACTTGTTGCTGGGAGAGCACTGCTTTTTCAATGTGGTTTGTCTGGAGCAGCAGGGCCAGTCATGTCAGAATATATATCTGGCACGCTGAGTTGTTCTTGGCTTCTCTTTGTGACTTACTGGTAGCCACATTTGCTAATATATAATTTCATAGAGGTTAGTCAGTGCTGTACTGATATCCTGAGGTGCTATGTGCATGCTGTACAATTCCACATATTTGAATAAAATTTTCTAAGGGGCAGATGAAGTATTTCATTTCAGAAATTGGCCAGGTTTTATTTTCCGCAGTGCCATGAAAACTGCAGCATTCCTGATTTTACTTCTTTATTTAACAGTGAAATTCATGGATTAAGTAATTACTTCTGCCACTATGAAATATGTCTCTCTGAAAAAGATACAGTCTTCCCTTTTCTCTGCATGGAGTTTCTAAAGATGGCTTCAAAACCAGTGTGAGCTTTGGTCTAATGCTGCAATTTAAATTGCAGACTTTTTTTTTGGTTAAAAAACCAAAAAAGCGAAGAGGTTTTCCTATAGAGTTTCTGTATAGCTGTTAACCAAAAAGTGCTTTTCAGAGACTCACAGAAGGCTGTGAAAGATGTGCTAGACTAGAAATCTCTCGCCTGTCTCTAATGAAAGTGGGGGAAATGATCAGTTAGGCCTTTTACATAAAATGAAAGAGAACAGTAAGGCCTTTCTTGTAAATGAATGTATTACATTCTGTGTTTTTGTTCTGATGGCCCAGGACCTAGGGAAAATGATGTGTGACTAATGTAATGATCCTGGGAGGTAGGGGGAAGAGCTTTCTTAGCAGGAAATCAGCAGGAGATGACTGGTACAATAGAATAAAGGGAAGATGTCATCTTGTCCTGCTTTTAAATGACAGTCCCCAAAGCTCAAGGAGAGGTATGATAACTTGGCCTTCGTCTGTTTCAGAAAGGATTGTTCTGTTTTCCATTTAAATTTGGATAGGTTACTGTGACACTGTCATTTATCACTTTTAGAAATGTTTCAGTGTATGCCAGAAAAAGAATGTGTTCCTTGAAAGTCTCAGATGTTTTCAAGCACACCCACATAACATCTTTTCTGGGAGGAAGTATTTTCCCTGGGATTAGAACAGGGAAGTCAGTGAAATGGATTTAGCAGCTCTGTAACTGATTTTGTCTCCTTTTTCCTCATTTTTTCGTCATGATGTCAGCCAAATTACCTGGAAGCAGACTTTTCACAACATTGGTGCATGCCTAACTATTGAATATAATACCTGCTTCATGAAAATCATGTTTCTTCATAAGTTATAAGATTCTTGGGTAAATGGGTGCGACAGAGGTTCTGTTCTTGAGAAGCCATGACTCTGATGCCCACCTTTAACAAAAACAGTCATGAGACGTTACTATTATGAAAAAAAAATGAAATTCACATATGGATAAACAAGGAGTTCAGTCTTGCTGTTTTAGAACATGTTTTTTAATAGCATGCAAACATCAGCCATATCAGGACCATGGTATCCTTGGCACCAGGAGATTAAAAAGGTTCCAAAACAAGTGTGTGTGTGTGTGTATCTATATATATCTGCCTAACTGAAATGCCTTGTGTTTGCTTTTCCTAAACCTTGTATCCCTAAAAAGAAGTGGGATTAAAAAAAAAAATCTATTGCCAACTGTTTTGTTCTTCTGACTGGATATTTGTATTTCCTAGTATTAGTCAATACAATGTTGCATAGCTAGGATAAGCTGCCTGGAGCCTGTCTGGGCAGAGCAGTACGAGATAACATTGGCTCATTTCCTGTTATATGTGGTTTTATAGCTATTTAGTTGGACCTTTTCCAAATGTTCCAGTAGTACCAAAACCATACATTTTTACAGGGAGTGATACCTTAACATGAGGTACTTACTTTGCTGGTTGAAAGCTCAAGTTTAATTTTTGCTGTTATCTGATTTTTGAGGTCAATCAAGCAGCAGAGGCATTCTAGAAATTACTAGTAAAGAGTTTCAGTCATGAGATGTAGCTATAAAGGTTATGGTTCATGACTGTACCTTGCTAGTTTTAGCTAACCAGTTTTTATTTCATCATAATTCTTCCCCGTTTAAATTTTACCACCTTTGGAGGAAAGTTGCAGATCTATTCAATTTTTTAAAAATTTGACTTCGTGCTGAATCTGATTGTTTAATGTGCATGTATTCTACATGTGGTTTGCAACCCACTGCCATAAGTTACACCTTGACACAGTGCACACCTTTCAGTTCAGGCTGCTTGCTTGCACCAGGTTGGAGTAGTGGATCGCCTCGGGAGCTGCCTGGAGTGTGAGATTGCGGTACAGCTCCTGATCAGGAGGGCCCTTGGAGGCAATGGGAATTGTTCTCTTGGGCAGCTGACTTGCAGGTGTTAGCAATTAAACAACAGGGTTAGTGTTGTATAGCCGGGCACCCTTAGTAGTGTTTTGCTTTTCTAACACTTGATGGGATGAGACTGTAGTGATAGGACAAAGGGCAATGGCTTCAAGCTCAAAGAGGGTAGGTTTAGATTAGGTATTAGGAAGAAATGATGTACTGTGAGGGTGCTGGGGCACTGGAGCAGGTTTCCCAGAGAAGCTATGGATGCCCCATCCCTGGAAGGGTTCAAAGCCAGGTTGAATGGGGCTCTGAGCAACCTGGTCTTGTGGAAGGTGTCCCTGGCCACAACACAGGGGTTGGAAGTGGAGGACCTTTAAGGTCCCTTCCAACCCAAACCATTCTATGGCTCTATGACTGTAGTTTTTACTGGTATTCCATAGCCTTTCCTAACTGCCTTTTGTTTAAGGTGTAGCTTGGGAGACAGTTTGATGTAGCGCTCCTTCAATGTGAGTGGGAGACCTCATCCAGTTCTGAATTCCTCAGTGCAAGAGAGACATGCAGCTCCTGGAGCAGGTCCAGCAGAGGGCAACAAAGATGATGAAAGGTCTGGAGCATCTCTTACAAGGAAATGCTGAGGGAGCTGGGCCTGTTCAGCCTCAAGAAGAGACAACTGAGAGGGGACCTCATCCATGTCTTTAAGTGTCTGAAGGGTGGGTGCCGAGAAGATGGAGCCAGGCTCTTCTCAGTGGTGCCAAGGACTAGGGCAAGAGGCATTGGGTAGACACTGACACACAGGAAATTCCATCTGAATAGGAGAAAGGATTTCTTTACTGTGCAAGCGGCCAAGCATCAGAACAGATTGCCCAGAGAGATTGTGGAGTCTCCCTGATTGGAGATATTCCAGAACTGTCTGGACACAATCCTGTGCCATGTGCTCTAGGATGACCTTGCTTGAGTGGGGAGGTTGGAGCAGATGACCCACTGTGGTGTCTTCCAATCTGACCCATTCTGTGACTCTGGATGAGGCATTCCAGAGGCATCTGCAAGCTCAGGATCTCCATATAGCTGCTGCTAAAAGACTGTAGTGAAGGATATGTTTAGCTGTTGGTTTCTTTCACCATGGAAATAGGGGTAAATATTTTTAGTACTCTTCATCCAGCCAACCAGAGATTTGTGGCCAGTTTGATTTTTGATATCCAAGTATGCAAAAATGCTATGTAGTCTTCAGTAAATATTCTGTTGAAAATGATAACTGTGGTATTTATTATTTATGATACAACACTATCTCTTTCTCGTTCTTTAATTTTTTGAATTCTTGACTACTATATTTGACACGTGCTTTCCTAGGAAAAAGTTGGTAACTTCTTTTCCTGTGTGAATATGATGAAAGGACCATATAGACTGTAAGCTGATTTTTAACAAGCATTTAGGATGTAACATGGCTGCAATAGAATGCAATTGCTGGGTATATAAGGAAAGAATATCCTCTCAAAGTAAAGGGGAAGTATTTGATAGCGTAGATCCCGTCTCTGTGCTTCAGTTCATTTGAGGCGTGAGGCTTACTTAAGTTCCTTTTCAAATCAGTAGTAAGGCTATCATTCATGTGAGTGGGATTTAAAATAAACCAAAACCGAGTCTGTATTCATTAAAACATCAGCGCATGTTGATTTACTGTGTGTTTGGGGGATGGAGGGAATAGATTTAATAACTTGGTTTACGATTTTGCCATCTGCTACACATAAGACCATGCACACTCAAAGAATTACCTTAAAAATTTCACCAGAAGAATTGAAATAAAAGCAGATATTTCTCAAAAGGACAAGTGGGAGAAATAGAAAAAAGCTCTCTTAATTAGAGGAGTGTCAGCAGGAAGAACAGTTCCTACTGTGAAAGATACTGACTATTTTTATTACTTCGGCTGATTTTTTTTTTTCTTTTTTTAAAGTTACATTGGATGCTGACCTGAAGCTTTGGCAAGTGGGTGGGATTCTGCTAGATTCTACCATCCATGGCTAAAGTATCATGGTTTTACTTTGGGGGATCTTTGCTTTCTTTGACACTTGTCTTTGAAGGCAGTTTTCCTGTTTGTGGATATTTGACTGTTAAATCCCAGCAGAGCAGTGTTAGTAAAGAGCCTTAGGGAATTGAAAGGACTGAGCATCACTGACTCTGTGGGATTTTTTAGAGTTTTTCCCTTCTTTTTGAAGAAAAAGTCAAGATACGAGACTTAACTGGCCAGAACTCAAATGTTCCTTTGTCTTTAGCACCATGTCTTTTTAATCTGTGCAACTTTCAGAAGATCTTTTGTATTACATCAGATTAATTTTTGAGGGAGAGAATAGTGTTTATCTTATTTTCATGATATTTCTTTCTAAGATGTGGTCTCCCCATTCAAGTCTCAAAAAGCTGCCCTTTTCACAAGTAGGAGTTCTATAGAAGAGAGGGATATTGAAAGAAGGGCTGGTTTATGTTCTTACTGTGAGCATTAAGTAAGTAATGCCTAAGTAAGTATACCCTATTAATTTTTATTATCTCTTGAATACAAATAGGTGCTATATTAATTTCTCTCAGAAGCTGAGAAAGGATATTGAAAAAGAAAGAGGTGCTTAATGCTCCAGTGACCACTAGGTCTAACTAGAAGCAGCCTTGTCTTAATTTCTGTAATTATAGAGCTATTAAGAATGATCTTACATCTGTATTTAACTGAAATTACTCACACTTTGGAATTGTTAGATTTGTCTTCAGTAATTGAGGAAGGGACATTAGAAAAATACAGAACAATTAAAACATTTGCAAAAATTAATTACAGATTCTGTCACTTAGTTGCAAGCGTTTATGTGTATAGCTGGCACCAACCAGCACTTCTGCCTTCTGATTAGTCTGACTGATGGGAGGAAATGGGCTGACATGGACAGTCTGTCAGAAGATGACCTGATGTTGCCAGGTACTGAGTGTGGTGGCCCAAGGCCTTCAAAGATATGTATGTTCATATTTCCCAGATAAAAGTAGTTCATCTGATCTGAGAGCTCAGGCCAGGATTACCTGTCTAATGTCCTGAGTTCTCATGCATCAGTCTGAACCACAGTAACTGTCATCAACTCTCTGCATGCACACCTTCCCAGCCCCGGGTGTTTTCAGCAATGTCTTTCAACATATCACTCAGGTGCCCTGCAGTCCCTTTGTAACTTTCACTAGTGTAATTTGAGCTTTTGAACCTTAAATAATGAGGGCTTTATAAAGAAGGAGGATTGCAAAATGGAACTTGCAGCACCTCTTCTTGATTGAGGGGTCTATTCCCACCCACCATTGAAGCCCCTGTATTCAAAGCGTGTTTTTTAAATGGTATTGACATAACAGAATATTACAATTTGATTTAAGGTGCTGATCCTTCAAAAATATCCTGGTTTTATGGAAAGGTCCATTTCTGTTACTTTCATTATAAATGATGCGGTGAGTCACAAGAATGGATCAAAGTAAAACAATTTTGTCTTGTGTACTTAACAAACTTAGAATATGGAGTAAAGTCAGTTAGGGTTAGAAAAAATACCAGATTTTGTGGGATCAGAGTTGGAATGGAGTGTTACAGGGTAGATTTTAATAGAATAAATTAAATATATTTAAACTTCCAAGTCTAGTTATATGCACTAAGTCAAAATGTAAAGCAATGTGTGAGCAGATGGGAAGTGTGTGTCAGAAAAACCACCTGATCCTTTCTGACTTAAGTTAGTGTAGATTATACTTTGACAATAAAAGATGAGAAAGATAAGATATAAGTTACTGAGACAGGTTGCATTACCTGGAAATGAGGAAAGCACGCACTCTGCTTTGGGGAAAATGGTTGAGAGTTGTCTGACATTTAGAGTAGCTCTACAACTGCTTCCCACACAGCTTGGTCCTCTTGAGCTCCCACCCTAATCACAGCCCAAATGCAGTTAGAGTTGGGCTCTTTGCAATTCGGATTTGTGACAGTGACACAATATGTTTCTTCACAGTAGGGGACTATAGACTTTGTTATACAAAAGCAGTTTCACCATCACTGTTGTCTTTCCTCCACCACCTTTAGTAAATAATATATATCTTTTGATTCTTTTTTTTTTTCTTTTGATGCTAGAGCTACTGCATGTCTGCCTTTGTTAGGTTTAGCTGTTAAATATCTACCTGCTGTACTCGTTAGCTAGGGAAGTGAAATTGAGGTCAGAGTATCTTGGCTTTATTGCATCTATGCTCTTTCTACTTTTTTTTTTTAAAGTGTATTTCCTAAGGAAATGACACTTAAGAGCTTGTACTGGTTTTTCATCATCCACATTTGCTCTGTTTGTCTGTCTGATGAACTTCAGCTGAATTTGACAGGTTTCAGAGGTACAGAGCTCCCACAAAAGATAACTATCTAGGTTAAGTTAAGAACCAAAGTAATGCCCTGGCTGAGGGAAAGGCCACTGTGTTCTCACACTGCTTGCTACTGAATTTCAGGATGAAATTCTACCTTGAGACAATTCCCTGAGATCCCTGGGGGCCTTCTGAACAACTGTAAATTGATTTATTCTTTTCTCTTTTCTTCCCACAGTGTTTTCTCCTGTCTTTAACTTTTAAGTTCTTCCCTGTCCATTGCTTCCAAAGACTTTTGGGTCTGCATGTCTTCCATACCAGGCTCTATATTATAACCAGCTTTTCTTTTCCTCACCTCAACTAACAGGAAGAATGCATATAAACTAACTTTTGCTGGCTCTCTTGTTTCTCTGAAATAGATATGTACTCCCTACAGACGGTGCACTCAGGATGAGTTTCTAAGAGCTCATGCTCAGTCATGGACTCGAGCACTTGGCATCTGCAGGAAGAGCAGTTTTCCTCCTGGTAGAATTAAAAATTTTGTAAGGGTAAACCTTGGGTTCTGTGAATTTCAAAAGATGGGAACATCCTTTTTCAGAGTTGATTTTTATTTAAGACCTGAACATTGGAACATTGTGCCAGAGGTCTGAGAAGGTCTTCCTGCAAACAGGCTTGAATTTATTTTTAATGCACTGAATAAACATTAGGAAGTAAAATTCTTGCCTCCAGATATCTATAGCTACTTCACCCTTTTTTGTGACTCTGACATCCCAACCCTTTTCTCCTTTATCTAGAAAAGGAAAGTTGGAGAATAGTCTGCCTCTGCGTAATAGTGGCTCTTAGGCCAGTCACTATGTACCCATCTCTTGTAATTGCTGAAACCAGTTCCAGCAAATTCATAATTTTCCTTCTGCCTTTGACGGTGGGGCTCATTAGATTTTAACAGGGTAGAAAGTTCATCCATTCACTGTTGAAAGCATGTGATTGCCTTACATGCTAGGATATTCTTGAACAAAAGTATCCGTTCACTTCTGTGTTGCACAGACAACCAGTTCGGGTTCTGGCATCCCACTCCTTACTTATTTGTTAAGAAAATTGTCATATGCTTCCCAGTTCTCAACTTTCCTTTGGAATTGCTGCAGTCACATAGAGAAAAATATTCCCTAGCTTTTCAGCAGCAGTAGTTTGCAATGGTTGGGGAAAGAAGACAACTAACCCTTGTGCAAGGCACTGTATGCAATAATCTCCAAACAACTTCTGTGTCAGTTGAACTTAATTGACCTCGTGTAAATGTCTACACCAATTAGTTTTAGATTTTACAGAGTCCGTCGATACTCCTCAGAAGTTGCAGTGGGATTGCCTTTATATTGAGGTCTTACAATTTCATAGTGTGATGGGTGTAATTAAAAAATAATTCCTTTACTCTTCATAGCTAATCTCTGATTTGTACACAGACGTGTTTACTGACGTATCTGTACACATACATTTTGCAGACTTGAGTACCTCAATCCTTCCACGTTTTAAAAATCTAATAACGCCTGTTAAAATGCATGTTTTATTCACATGGCTGGTATTGTGCATTCAAAAACTATTCAGTCACTGCCCTCTCAATGCGTGGAGCTCAGCAAAGCAGGGGCGTCTCTAAAGTGATGCCTGCATTGTTGTATTGACTTCTGGGAGAGCAGAAGCAGCTGACCAGAAAGTAATTAACCTTGGAAGTATTTTAGGGGTACCAAAATGATGAGTCTCAAGAATTGCTACCTTAAGGCTTTTGTTATTGGGCTGCTGGGCACTTCAGTAATGAAGTCTGAGCTCTGAGATATGAATGGAGGAACTCCACCCAATTTTGTTGATATTCTGTCTCATAGTTAAGACTCTTTAAACCACAAATATTCAGCAACCTTCTCTGTACATAAATCTGTACTCACACACATACCACAGTCAGCAGACATCTTGCCTCCCTCTTCCTCGGAAGATACCTAATTTTTCCTTTTTTTTTGTAAACTATCTGTCATACATTGATATATAAAAATCAGTGCACTTTATCAATGCTAAGGTGTTCTGTAAGTGATTATTCTGAACTATGTATGATTTTAAGTCCCATTGACGAATATTTTCTACATAGTAGGGAATTTCATTTGCTTTTGAATGCTAAACTGGTTGAGTCATTTTGCAGTTCATGTGAGGATTAGTTTTCTCTATGGTTTTCCTGTCGTGAGCCAACTAGATTGTGTTACTGTTTCCAGTATCTGTGAGCCTAACTGTACTGCTCTCTTTTGATCATCTGTCACCTTGAAAAGGGTGTACAAGAGCTTCTTTTGATTCCATCTGCCTTTTCAGGGTGGCATGGGTGTGCCCTGAGAATTGTTTCACTTTTGAGCCAATTACAATTTTAACGTCAGCTTGATACTTCTGAAAAGACTTATTTTACAGGAAGCAGATCAGAAATCTGAAAGAATACATTTCAAGTGTATATCATATGTGATGTGAAAACTGAATTTATGAGTCAAAACTTAGTCTTGTTGAAGTAAGCAGCAGGTCTCCCTGTGACTTTACAGGTGGAAATTTGCAGGTAGTAGATGCAGTTGTTTCATACTTTGGCTTGTCAAGCCATAACTGCCCTAAATATTGCACCTTGTTTCCCTGCAGATGTGCACTGGGAACTACATATTTGTTCCTTATATGATAACTCCACATAACAAGGTGTACTGCTGTGATAGCAGTTTCGTGAAGGGACTCACAGAGCTGATGCCACCTGGTTTTGAGTCTCTGCTTGGGCCTATATGCTTACCTCTGGTGGATCGATTTATTCAGCTCCTGAAGGTGGCACAGGCCAGTTCGAGGTGAGTTGTCGTCTTGTACACTCATGTAAAATGCAAATATTCCAGCTGGCAAGATAAATTTCAGGCTCTTTTGCCTCTGTTCAGACAAACTGATAATTAATAGTTTAGCTTGACCAAATCTCTTTATTGATACTGCTTTATCAATACGTGTTCTGCATACACGTTGTGGGAGAGCTGTGGGGCCAGAAAAACAAGTGCAAGGGACCTGTCCCCAGTTGCTGATGCAAAGTTGTTCCTCTCCAGCCAGTATTTCCGGGAATCCATTCTGAATGACATCAGGAAGGCCCGGACACTTTACACGGGCAAAGAGCTTGCAGCAGAGCTGGCAAGGATTCGACAGCGAGTAGATAACGTTGAAGTCTTGTCTGCTGACATTGTAATAAACTTGCTGCTGTCCTACAGAGACATTCAGGTAAGAGTTTTGCACACTACTAAGAGTAGTAAATTAAATTACATTCTCACAGAAATTTTTAGTGTATTTTGCACAGATTTTTTCAACAAACTGTGTGGATAAAGCACTGTAGTAAAAATGGTGTCTTCTCTGATGTTTTTATTTTGTTTTGCAGTTTCACTGTTTGCCTTTCTGTAGCAGAAAAGGGTTTTATAACACTACCTAAAAAGTACATGACATATAATAACTCTTCTCCATCTCAGCATTGCTGTGTGATGAACAGCCTGTAGTTAAAGGCTATGATAGCATTCTGTAATTGATAGGCAAATGAATTCTTTGTCACCAAAGCTTGTGACATTTCTTATGGAAACATAAATAGTTCATATGCATTTCAGCTTTTGGAATGATGATAGTAATTTTTTACTTTTTTAAATTCAACTGTCGCTCCTTAAAAATCATGAAGTGGTTTGAGTTTGATTTTTTATTTTTTGTTTTTTAAATATGTCAGTGAGTAAGCTACTTTAAAAACTGTGGTATTAAAGAGTCTTTTATTTTGTTTTCATGGCTCATGCCTACTTCAAAGTTTTGGGATGCCTTAATTCAGATGCATT
This sequence comes from Aphelocoma coerulescens, assembly GCF_041296385.1. Lineage (NCBI taxonomy): Eukaryota > Metazoa > Chordata > Aves > Passeriformes > Corvidae > Aphelocoma > Aphelocoma coerulescens. Next base: position 59,874,015 of record NC_091016.1, on the reverse strand, counting down.
TAGTTTTGTAATGTCTGCACAATATGAACACTGATACGTGTTCAACTCCTGAAGCTAACTTTAATCATGAAACAGATGAATGAAAATTTCCACAGAACCATGTTGAAGCACCACAGGAGACCAGACTGTGCTTCCCTGCTAAATACTGTGCATATTCCCATTCCTGATTAGTGCTAGGCTATTTACAGTTTGAGACTGAAGAAACTGAAATCCATAAAACTTACAATGGACTGAAAATACTTCTTAGTATGAAATAATACCCGCTTAGGTTGAAGAGGAGTTTATATAGGCATACCTCAGTACAGCCACTTAAAACTGTATTATTCCTTTCTTTTTGGAAGGATTATGATTCCATTGTGAAATTGGTGAAAACTTTAGAAAAACTGCCCACTTTTGACTTGGCTTCCCACCACCATGTGAGGTTGCATTATGCATTTGCACTAAACAGGTAAGAATCTACCCTTCCTTCTTCTGTGGAACAGGAAATCAAAACTTCAAACTTCATAAGGCATGAGTAATCCTGTGTGAGGTTCCCTACTGGAATCTTTATGCACAGTCCCATGATTTTGACTGAAGCATCTTTGGGGGCTCTGAGCTTTGTGGTAAATCTAAGCTTCTTTTTATCTCGTACTATCAAATTTCATTCCTTTTCCTTTAGCATGTTTGATTTATCTTTCCACAGGTTTGCATTACTTTTTGTTTCAGTACCTAAATTAGAGTAAATGAATACCTAACTATTTTCCTTCTGAAAAATACACTTTTAACATTGCTGTGTGAGTGACAGTGCTGCATCATTTGTGCTAGCAAAGACATCATCTCATTTAAGTCTTAGTTCTGGTAATGTTAGGAGAAGGAACCAGACCTTTCATGAAAAGTCCATCAGAAGATTTTATTGTATTACAATGATAAACTAATTTCCACGTTCTCTGATAACATGGACAAAATGTGATACATGGAGAACATACACTGCTTCCATGGATTAAATAAAAGCCAAGCCTAGATTTTCTTTCTACGATACTGGCATTTAGGCAAGAGACTAAAATGGGAGCTTTTTTAGAAGAAATTACAGATGTTCTCTGCTCCCTTGCTGTTACCACAATGAACATTTTGCTGTTGACTTTTAGAGGAGTAGACCAGGTGTCAGCAGGTATCGAAATTCTCAAATATAGAAAACATCTACAGATGGTTCTGCTTCTCACAGATTTGAATTCTGTAGTTCAAGTTCACTGAGGAGTCTTGGAACTGCATATCATGCGAAAGTGATGTTAAAACATGTCACAAGTAATTACTTGAAAAAATAAACCTGGTTTTGAAAGAAAAAAAAGAAAACAATAAAAACAGCTGTCTGGCATTTTTTTGTTGTTGTTGTCTGAATAAAATGTGCAGATCCTTTCTTGTGCCTTTATACGAGGTATATGAAGATATAAATATTCTGCCCTTTCTTTTTCCAGTTTGACATAAATATGTGAAGTTTTGCAGATTAAATAGTCCAGCATGTATCTGCCACTTCTACAGAGCCTTCACAAGGGTCACTAGGTGTTCCTTGGAGTTTAAACATGTTGTTTAGACCTCAAGGACACTGTTTTCTGAAACAAAGTCACCTTTGAAAACAGGACTAGTTCATTGAGGCCCTAAAAACCTGGAAAACTGCAGCATCATCTTTTCAGGCATACCTTTATACTTCACTGTTTCTGTGACTCTAAGATGTTGCCTCTGAGAGTATCTGACAAAAGATTACACAGTAGCTCCAAAGGAGTCCAGACGAGATTTTCCCATTCCTCTCTTCTCCAGGCTGACCATTAAACTAGAAGCCATGACAGCCATGAAAACATTCATGCTTTGGTGTGCCAAGAAGGAATTACTTTGGCTAATTGTAACTTTCTCCTAACTGGGACTATAGAGGATATTTTGTGAGCTAAGGCAGGTGTGGAATACTCTGCGCTTCTGAATCTTTGCTGTGAAAAAAATGTGTCTCTTGCTTCTAATCCAGGTCACTAGTACGGAAGGATGGAGCAGCTCAATTAGTCAGGATTAGTCTGACCTAAATCAAGAAAGTGTGAGGGCATTGATGATGGAAAAGTAAACAGAAATAAAAGTAGGGACCTCTGGCTCTGAAGACCAGCTAAGTGTAAATAATCCATGTTGCAAAACATTATTTGCCGTACTGGTTTTATTCTCATTAAATTCATTTATCTGGATTAGTGATAGTCGATACAAGATTTGGAAGTGTTGAAAAGGGAGTAATTTGATTGTTCAGTACACAAGCACATTAAAATTCTAAACTTTTGATACTGAATGATGTATTTATCAAAACTATGACTCACCAGGAAGTGTCGAATGCTTGCAATTACGTGGTTTATTTGTCTGAAGTACTTCTTTTAATATTGCCTTATTGGCTTTACTCCTAAACCATCCCTATCATGGGAGTTCAATCTGGTTTGTGCTTTTTGGACTTTTTGCTTCACAGTCAAAATGTATATAAAAAATAAAATCACAAACATGAGATTGAATCTTTTTTCCTTTAGAGCATGAATTACAATTAAAGAAAATACTAGATGTGAAATCAAGGTTCATATTTTTCCATTTTATAAGGAAGTGGCACGTGATCCTTCTAAGAATTTCCCCGGAGGCTTTGGTGCTATTTTCAGTGCTTTGCTCTAGCTGATGCTTCACGAGAGAGAGAAATTATGTTTGGGGGCTTTTATAAAGGTTTCCTGTGATATAAAGAAAAGACAAAAGAAAAAGAAGTAGGGGGTGTGTATACATAATATAGTCCATTGTGTCTGTCAATAATTTTACATGGATGAAGTCATATGTCTGTATTAAAATATGGTCATGAAAAAGTATTTCTTCTTAACTTTATTGTTTTTTAATCAAAACTTTTATTTTCAACAGGCGAAATCTGCCTGGAGACAGACAGAAAGCTCTAGAAATTATGATTCCCCTTGTAGAACAGGAAGACCAAGTAGCTTCAGATATGTACTGTCTGGTTGGTCGAATTTACAAGGACATGTTTTTGGAATCTGGGTTCATAGATATAGAAAGCAGAGACAAAGGAACATTCTGGTGAGTACCATTGTCCTGGTCTATGTTCTTTTGTTAGCTTTAGTAAAATATTCCTCAAACAAGAATATATTTAAACAGTTTTTCTTTCCAAATATTTGGCATCCTTAGGGGATAGACTAAATCTTCTAAACTTCCTTGCGTATTTGTTGAGAATGAGAAATTTATGTTGTTCGCACATCTCATTCTGCAAAGTTCTTGAAGTGCCTCAGAGACTTGAAATTTGGGTATCTCATCAGAGTGTATTTTACTCAGTTTTCCCAAATATGATGTCTCCTGTTTAGTGAATTATTTTTAGGAATCTGGGCTGGAGAGTAACCAGTCATGAATTGATTTGCATGTCTGGAATCGGATAGATACTAGCTAGGTAGGCTTAGAGGTACTGAGGTTTAACTCACAAGCAACATGACTGTTCCAAACTTATGCTGACAAAAGCTTTATCACCCCAGCCTCACTGTATAGTATATGCCTGTAGCAGTGGACTACAGTAGCATCAGTAGTCAAAGAAGCATGCAATGGACTAGTCAATAATAGATAAATTCTTATCCTCATTTTAGAGACAAGAATATTGGTTTTTTAAGTGCTTTTGACATGAGCTAAAACACTGTTATGTGGAAGAGGTTAAAAAATGAAGACATGGGATGTCATCCTAGACTTCTGTCAGGATGAGCTGCTTCTCTGCATTCAGATGAGGATACAGACAATCTGCGTATATGTGTCCTGCATATCACATCTTAGCTCTGGTCTTGTGCTCATCAGCTGCCCGTTGAAGTAAATGCTTAAAATGGAAAGCTTTCTTCTTCCTTTTTCATTTATCACTTGTTTTCAGTAAACTTCAGCTTAGAACTGTCTCTTGTAAAAGATAAGATAAAATTGTTTACTGTTTATGGCCTCAGAATACAAATGCAGTTCATAACTTCTGGTCGTGCTTAACAGTTTTGCAATTTTTACTGGACTTATTAAAAGATGTTGAAATAACAGGAATGCAAACTATTATTGTCATCCCTCCTAGCATAATTTTGGATTAAAGAAAAGTTTCATTTCCTGTAAGGCGCAAAGCCTATAAAAAACTTTCAGGGTCTTTTGTACACACTCTATTTTGCTGATGTCATGAATGAGATAAAAAGGAAAACTGTAGTTCTGTATAGAAATTTTAGGCATTATTACAGGCTAAATGAAATACTTATTACTTTTGCTATTGTACATCTTGCTTTCTCCGTGTTCATAGTGCCTTATGAACAGTTAAACTTTGATGTTGTCAAACACAATTGACCTAAGAATGATTATACCTATAACAGTGGTGAGTTTGTGTAGCCATTTTAATACACTTTGAATAGATGCATTTTAGAAATCATGATAATCATAGCTCCAATGATGGGAAGTGATTGCAGGCTTTCCAGTTTAGGAAAGGACAGAGGCTGATAGCTCCTGCACAGGGTAGGATGCTGGTCAGCCAGCCCCTAAATAATCCCTGAAGCCTCTGGCAAGTGAGACCCAAGACAGAATGCTCTGTGCACCTGCTGCCACAGAACAAGGTGATCTCTGTTGAGTCAAGCTGGAGTTTGGCCGGAAGCTGTACCGGATGGGCCAGTTGCTTTTGGTTTGTACTTTATACTGGATATTGATTTGAGTTTCTAGTGTTAGTCATGCAGCAGGCTTGACATGCTGAAAGGTTGACTCATAACTCAGTGAAAAGCTCTTAGAAAGGAGCAGGCCTACTCTAGTGCTACAGCAGGCCACAACAGGACAAGGTGTGTGCAGGAACAATGCCTCCATGGAAGTGCTATGTTATGTTGAGATAAAGGTTATTATCTCAGTCTTAGAGAAATGAGGATGTGAGAGAAGTATAGTGAATTGAACAAGATAATGAGAATTTGGCAGCAGAACCAAAGCATTGGCTTTGCAACAACTAGTGATGTCAAGGTACTTTGGTCTATTCCAATTTTTAAAAAAAACAAGCAACAATGTGCTTTTCTGACAATTAGAAAGCAGAATAAAAGATATCTTTCCTATAAATACGAGAGAACAGATGGAAGAGTAATTATTAACTGTCACTTTCTTGTTTCACGCTGACAGTGTGAATCAGACTTACCAAAGCTACCAAGTCTTTATTCATATCTTTTCACTGCTACCTCCCTAATTCAGTGTCTGCACTGCAACATTTTCTCAAATGTCAGCAACTGCAACATTTTTCCAAAAGTACAGTCTCTCCTGTATTGGAACAAAACCACTCATTTCCAAGGGTTTTTCTTCTTCTTCTGTCAATATTTGCTCTCTCTTTTTCTTATTGCATGAGAATTACAGCATGGAAGATCTCTAGGGCAAAAAAGGTAGTCCCGTTCCCAGCATCACTATGTCTCCAAGCAGACAATACTAGCTCAAGGGCTTCTCTTAGATGTATATACTTAGAATCAGTGAGAGTGTTGTCCTGTTTGGTTGACAGATTTTTATGGGGGTTTTTATGGTGGTTTTTGTGTGTGTGTGTTGGTTGGGGTTTTTTAAGTGAGACAAAAATATTTTGTATGTACTTTCTTCCTCACTTTGTTGTAACTCGCAGTATGAGAGGAAATTGCAGATGATGAAAGAAAAATATCTGGTACTCTCTGCTTCTCTTGCTTTTTTTTTTTTTAGAGGACTAGACACTTGTCTAATGATTAAGTTCTTTGGAGGTGGGCAACTGGAGTATAAAAAGTTTATATATGTATACTTTTGACATATGTATATATGTATATACGTATGTATACATGTATATACATATGTATACATATATGTATACAGGTTGAAGAGAAGCCTGTCTTACAGTTTTGGAGAGCAGAGCTTATGTTAAAGGATGCAAAGTCATGAATCATTAGAGCAGAAAAAAACAACAAACAAACAAATTTAAAGCCAGCCATCTTTTTGGCCTGGTGAGATCAAAATGCCTTAGCTTTGCTTGCTTGTCAAAGTGTGGTCTAGAAGCCAAATCCTTAGGTTTTGCATCGATTGTTTTTCTTTCCTTCCTTATATACTAATCTCACAACCTGTTTAATTATTTTTGTAGAGTATTCCATTTGTTTGTCTGTATTTTTCTCATCCTTTAGAAAGTTATTTTAAACTCCCTTGCTTTTACTGTAGTGAGTTGTGTTGACTGAATCTCCTGTGCTCCTTAACTCATGTACAATAGTAGTCTTTACTTCCTACTTATGTAGGTGTTAATATGTGTGTATATACATGCAACCAAAGGTATTCTTATTCTGAAGGATAAGTTTAAAGCATTGTAGATGTGCTGTTGCTGTTGTCACAACTACTTGCATTGCTAGCATGAGGATAGTGTGTGCTGTGTTTGTTTGAAGCACCTCCACTTCTTCTAAGACAAGATTGAGGCTAGGTGAATGCCTCTGACATTTCTCTTGATTGCTCAGTTCCTCTTGAGGAGAATGAAATATAGTATAGTTCTTCTTTGTGTGAGTAGATTTATAAGGACAGTGTCAATAAGACAGTAAAGAATAAAATTTGGAGTAGCTGAAATCACAGCTAAATGTGAGGTATATTCTTACATCACTTGCTTCTGTGCTTAAGCATTTTGATATCTCTGTGTGCTGTTGTAGCAGATCCACAATAGAATCTGAGGTTTCAAGTCAATGAAAATTCATATATGAAAGATTAAATTAATGAGCTTATTAATAAATATAACTGTGAAACAGGTCTTTTACAAACTGATAGTATTATTCTGTTTTATTTGATCTGAAGGAAAATATTGTAAGGTACTGTAACTTTATTGGGATGGATGACTAGGGTCTGTGCTTGTTGTGTGGGGGGAAAGGAAATGGGAGGAGGATGTATAAATAACAGACTCCTAAAAATAACCACAAAGAATGTGTGGAAAACAGTAAAATATTTTTGCTTCCATGGATTCTTGCTGTGTAAACAGCAGATAAGCTCTTAAAGTACCTAAAACTGTAATGATGCCCAAACTAGATTGCATTATTTAGAAAGTAAACTTGAATGTTTGTTTTTCTAGGTTCAGGAAGGCATTTGAGTCAGAGCCAACGTTACCAGCAGGAATTAACTATGCAGTACTCCTCCTGGCAGCTGGACATTGCTTTGATACTTCTTTCGAGCTGCGGAAAGTTGGTAATTATAACTTGCAAAATCTTGGTGAAATCACGTTTGCATAGCGAAAGTACACTACCACCCACTGTTACAGGGGAAAATCTGATGGTTGTATATGAAAGCTTTGATATGAATATTTAAGTTGGTCTCTCACACCACTGCTGATCCCACCTGACTGCAGGTGAGTGCTGTCATGAAGACCTGGTTTCAGTGTCAAGGTCTTAAATGGTTGCCAGAGTTCAGTAAAAACCAGGTTTCTTTGTAAAGGCATCATTTGTGTGAAACAGGAATGCCTGAAGTGGGAATCCAGTTCCAGCTAAGCACTCTTTAAAACAAACACACACAAACCACTGTAGGGAATATGGACAGGAAGTCCATCCTAAGACTGAGGAAAATGCACTTGACTTGAGCTTGGGTTGGGTTGAGAGAAGAATCTTTCTCTTCTGATGGATTCTTAAAGGTTTCTCAATGTTCATATGTTCATGTTCAATTCTATTCATAGAATCATAGAATAACAGTGGTGTGGGTTGGAGGGACCTTTTAAAGACCATGTAGTCCAAGCCCCTTCTGTGGGCAGAGACATCCTTCTCTAGATCAGGTTGCTCAGGCTGACCCTGGACAGTTCCATCAATAGGGCATTCACTTCCCTGGGAAACCTGGTCATCCTATGCTGAGATTTAAATTCTTGTGCCAGTGTAGGAGGTAAAAATATATGTTCTACATATTACATAGCATTTACAAATACTCACTTAGCTGGCCTAAGTTTAAACCAGATAGTTTAATGGAGCTGGGCTATATTTTTTGTGTAGTTTACTTTGAATCCTTCAGTTTCAAAGAAACTTCTCAACTGTGTATAGGCTACAGCCAACTAGATTTGTACAAATTTTAATTTCACTGATGAAATCTGTGTGCTATTTTTTTGGTATCATCTTCTTATGAGTTTGTCCAGTGTTGTTTTCCCTATTGTTTGTATTGAGAACATTACAGAAATTAGTGTTCATTATTACATAAGGTTCCATCCCTAGTTGATGAATTATTTAGTGCAGAAGTATCCTGTTCCTTAGGTGGTTTGTTTTTTTGTTTGCCTGTCTTATGTTAACATTTAGTTAGTATCTGCTGGAAACCCTTGATATAGCAACCCTTCCTGTTAGCTACTGGTGTCCATCTTTCTTTTTTGTTACAGGGAATATTGTCAAAATACTTTTAGTTTCAGACTGACTCAGCTATTTTGAAACACGTTTTCAAATACATTTGTGGTATAGACCTTGTGTGTGTCATTGGTAGTTTATTTCTTGTTGATAAGACTGTGGTCACTATTCGTAGAGTCACGGAATGGAATACCGGGTTGGAAGGTACCTCAAGGATTGTCTGCTACAAACTTTCTTTGCAAAAGCACAGGATGGCCCAGGACCCTGCCCAGCTGCACCTTATATGTGTCCAATATCAGCAATCCACTGCTTCCCTGGGAGATGATTCCAAGGGCTGATTCTTCAAATTTTGAAAAATTTTCATCTTATGCCCAATTGGAAAGTCTCCAGTAGTAACTCGCACCTATCACCCTTTGTTTTTTCCATGTGACTCCTTGTCAGAAGGGGGTCTCCATCTTCTTTGTAGCCACCCTTTACACACTGGATGGTGATAACGCTCCCCTAAGCCTGCTCCTCAAGGCTGAACAAACCCAGCTTCTCCTCATGTGGCAGGCTTCCAGTCCTTTGTTCATCTTTGTGGCCATTCTCTGGACCCTCTCCAGCCTGTCCACATCTTTTGTGTATAGTGAGAACCAAAACAGAACACATTATTCCAGGACTGCTCTGGCAAGCACTGAATAGAGTGGGAAAATGGCTTCTTTATCTCTCCTATTGATGCCCTTGTTGATACATCCCAACACCCCGCTGGGTTTCTTTGCTGAAGAAGCACACTGTTCACTCATATTCAGCTGCTTGTTTTTCAGGACCACCAGATCCCTTTCCACAGAGCTGCTCTCTAGTGGAGTAGATCCCAGCCTGTGTTGCACTCCTGGATTATGTTTTCTCAGGTGCAAGACCTTACAATGGTCTTTGTACAAAGTTTTTCAGATGGCTTGAGTTGTGCTAGATTCTGAGGATAATTTAGTATTTTCTTTGTCTAGGGTTAATGTTTTAAACAAAATCAGGCAAAATCGCAGGGGTTGTGTGGGAAAATGTTTTGATTTTTTTCTGTTCCTAAGTATCTCTTACACGTGTCTAATTCATTGATGTCATCTCTTGTTTAGAGCTCTGTGTACAAGACTGTTTTTCAGCAGTAGTTAGATTTGCCAGGCAATGCTTTCTGTTTGGTGTCCACCCACAGCATTATCTGTAGTACGCAGAAATTAGAGAAGTTCTGCTTTCTGGTGGGAGATTAGGAGAGAAGCAAGAACAAACTGGTCAAGTTCAGTTGAGGTTATATGGAAATTATATTGCTAGGCTGGGAAAGGTGTAAGGAAGGATGTAGTCATTAACAGTTCTTCAGAGGGTGCATGAGATTGCAATTAGGAGATGCATATCTGATTACATTGGCAATATTGGAATAACTCCAGTAAAAGTTAGAATAAATCCAAGAGAAGTTTTAGCAATCTGCATCAGATCAGAAAATTTGCCTTCTAAAAGTTCCTACCTCTACTTGTCAGATAATAGTTCACAACTAAATGAGCAAATGGAGCATTAATAAAACCCCTCCTTCTATTTTCTAGGTAGTATTGCTTTCTTAACCATACAAAGGACTTTGAGACCAGAACAGAAATGCTGTGTTCTGCATTGACAGTTATGATCTCTGCAGGCTGTGCAACTTTGACACACAAAGGATCCTGTAATGTGAATTGTTCTGTCAATATTTGAGCAAGGAAAGCAGTTTATTTATAAAGCCTTCATAGCAATATTTAGCTGGTAATATCTGCTTAGTGTATCTCATTTTTGTCACAAGCTGTGGGTATATTCTTGGTGTTATAAAAACAATGGCTTTTCTGGCATTAATGGTTCCTCTATTTTGGCTCATTTGTTTTAAAGGCAAAATATTTTTGATAAAATATACTGGAATTCAGCTGCTGCTTTTTTTCCCTCCCCTTGTGAATGCCAAGTTTATCATGGAAGAAGAGAATGTCTTGACTTTGCCTAGATTTACTTATACTCTCAAAAATCTTTTAAAGATGGTAAAATAAAAATAAACTTAGAAAAGGGAAATTATACAAGGAGACCATAAATTCAGAATTAAATTCTTGAAGGTTCACTTTGCAAGTTTCCAAAACAATCCTTCCCCCACAAGTTCTTTAAATTGGAGTTACAGTCTTTTGAACCTATTGCTAATGTCATCACACAGCAACTGCATCTCAGGGATAACTAACTTGCCTTTCAGGGATGAGTAATTTTGTAGATTAGCTTTGCAGAGGATGGTCAGCAAACCACGGCGAGTTTTATCACCAAGTACTTCACCTTTCTCAGAAGAATTTGATGAGAGGGTGATGTTGTCTTCTCTAAGGTAATAGGATCCACTTCACAGAATACTTGGGTAAAACTTCCATTTTATCCAAGTTACATAACAGTAATGATTCCCAAACTCTGTGTCCTCAGGTATCATAGCTGCTACACATCCATCCATTGTCCCACTATCTTCCTGTAAGTCTCCCTTACTGAGCTGAGACTCAAAATGGTTGCTGTCACCAGTCCTACCCTCCTAACAAACACCTCTCCCTGCCATGCCAGTAATGCCAGTCCCTCTCCACGTGAGTTGTACTTTTCATCAAACCCACACCCTCAGTTTGTACCTCGCTTTAGCTCTGTTCCCACATGTGGAGCACGGAAGGGCTGTGATAGTGTCTTCCTGCAGGTGCAGTAAACCATGGCAGAGCATGTCCGCCTGTGAACCAGAGACTGGTGCTGCTGCTTGCTGTGACAAATAGCTTGTGATAGCTGGTCAGTGGCCACTGCAGCTGTGTGTGCCATCGCTCAGGGCTTAGCAAAGGCCCTGTGCACAGCTAAATTCCTCCCTTCCCCCTTCCTCTCAGCAGAGGCATATCCAACTGAAATGATCCACGTATCCTTGTGATACCAGTTCCCTACATCCATTGTGATGAAGTCACATTAAAAACCAGTGGAAGTTAATAGGTATCTGTCTTGTGTGTTGCTATTGCACGCGTGCAAATGCTTTAGACATTCTAGTAGAGCCCCGTGGCCTTTGAAGATATTGCTGAGGAATGTTACTCTAAAGTCCTGGGGGAGATTAATTTTTTCCATTTACTGTGTTTTATGGCTAGCATTCAGGTTTTGTTCTCTAGAAACCAGCTAAAGTTGAACACTTTCAGCACAAATTCCCCCTCCCTGTTCTCCACTGATGAGTGCAGGTATACACCTTCAAGCAGTCTCTTTGACCGTGAATGTGTGTAGCACCCTGTCTTAAAGCCTTGCAGGGATGGTCACCACAGTACCTTGTGGAGTTGCTGGAGGTGATGTACACTGCAACATTTCTCAGGCAGATCAGAGATACTTTGTAACATCTATGGCATTGTTTTTCTCTTCAGGAATAACAAAAACTTATTTCCCAAGAAGCAAGCAAATAATGTTGTTTATGATTAAAGTACTATTTTGTTCTGTGTGTTACTCAAGCATGGCAATTTCTTGTTAGCAAGAAAGCACAAAGTGTGAAATACAGATGTGAAATAAGCTATAGGCCACTTGAATACAATTTCACATTTTAAAAACCTTTATTACCTGACATTGATGTCATAAAAATGTGAGCAATGTGATAAAACAAGATAAACTTTGTAGGCTGAAGTGTAGCTTATGTAACGATACCCATTTTGATAATATTTATTGCTGCTTCCACCATGAAGTTTAGTCTGCTAGCTACTCAAGGAAGGTTAAGGGAAAAAACAAGATCAACTGTTGCATTGAAATTTCTTCTGAATACTCAGCCCGAATATCAAGGACAATGGAAGATGATGTGGGAGGGAAACTGTCATAGTGGAGTAGTGTGGGAAAAGTGAATTAAAGACTACAGTAGTGAAGAGGCTTGTTGTGTAAGCTGCAAATGTTTTTTTATGCAGGGGATGGTGTAGCATATCTCATGTTAGCTATATGTAGCAGCTCATATGAAATAAAACTCATCCTGAAGGCCACAGGGGAGCCTGTAGTTCTCAGCAAACTTAGCAAGTCAAAATAAAACCTGAGGCTCTCCGTAGTCTTGAGTTGCTGAGGGACTTGCGAATATTAATAGATGTCTTTCATTGGGGTAGGACTTGCGGCAGTTAAAAGAACATCACTGCTGGAAGAAGCCCAGTGGATCATCTGTTCCTTCTGCATGGGACCTTGTCTATAAAGGTAAGTTTGGGGCTTGGGGCTTGTAAGTCAAAAAAACAAAGCAGAAAAAAACATAATAGGTGCCTTATTCAGCATCTGTTAAGTTTTTGCAGCTATGTTGTGTAGCCTAAGGCCCCAATTTACCTTTACAGATGAGGTCCATGCAAGAACATAGGTAATCTGACTGTGGCCTTGTCCTGACAGTGATGTCTTAAAGTTCCTTTCTTGAGAAGCCTGTAGGAAGAGGGGGTGGGGAAAAAAAATCTTCTACCACTTAGGGTGTTTGGAAGGCCTATAACATTAACTGGTAAGTATGATTTCCATCTTATTTTATCAAAATGGAGAGGGTATAGTAATGCAAGCAATTAATAAATTTTGAATAAGGGAAATGGTTATTTTAAAATTGCATTAATACAAATTCTTGTGACTTGTTATTCTCGTTGCTACAGGAGTAAAGATCAGCAGCCTGCTTGGTAAAAAGGGGAGCTTGGAGAAACTGCAAAGCTATTGGGAAGTGGGATCTTTCTTGGGGGCCAGTATGTTGGCTAATGATCATATAAGAGTGATCCAGGCTTCAGAAAAGCTGTTTAAACTAAAGGCACCAGCATGGTAAGGTGATAAACAAGGCTGTGTACATTGCTACATTTTAAAACACTGCACTCCTTCAGCTTTCACATTAGGCACTGTATTCAGCTGTCAGGAGATATGTTTTGTGTTTTTTAACAGATTTTACTGTGTGTGCATTGTACTGTACTTTTATCCAGAGAAGGGACTCTCTTCCCCTTTTGCCCTTTTTCAAGGGTAGATCTGATATGGGTCTTTATTTGATGTGTGAGAAGGACAGATTCACCATTGACTTCAGGCCCTTCTCAGGGCAAAGGGGAAAGGAGGAGTTGCTTGCAGCTACATTGCTGAAGAGAAGTGGTAGTCTATTGTGAGTTTAGTCATAACAGCCTGAAGGTTTTGGGAAATGAAGACAGCTTAGCTGGAGAGGCCTGGCTGTACTTTTAGATACTGTTAAGGATATGGCACATACCAGTTGTTTTAGGAACTGAATACAAATGAGCTGTATGGTGCAAGCTGCATCTTGTAGCGATTGAGAAGACTGCAAATCAAAGTCCAATTAACAGTAAGGTTATAAATCCAGGGTTAAAGGCAACCCTGTAGACTCAACATCTCTTATGCAAAGGCCAAGAGATGTGTGCTCTGACAGCAGGTTCCTGACACCTGCTTTGGATATAGGCAGCACTTAAGGACTGGTCGCGTACTCATTAAGGGCTGGGATCATCTTAGCTGGGGAGAACCAAGACTCCTTTCTGACTAAAAAAGTTGCCACTCTGCTAATTATAAGAGTGAACATCACAGCATATGTATTCTTATCTTTTTATAAAGGATAGAATGTGTCTCCAGAAGGTGATCAGATGGATGCTAAAATATGGAAATGCTTAACTTCTGTGTTGATGTAACACAGAAACTGTCAAAATTAAAAACTCTAATTTTCTGACAAAATGGATTTCATAAATGCTATTTACAGTGTATTTATTTGCAAGGTTTTCCATTTTTACTATGTGTATATTTTACTAAGAAGCTGGATAGCACTCTCTGGAAGTCTCCTGGTAGAATTTTCTGGAGTTTATGAACCCCTGGTTGTCAGGATTTTATGTACCCCAGTGCCTTTGGGGTTTAAGCCTGTGGATTAAACTCTGAAAATACAGCTCACTCATTTGTGCTTCATGAAGAATTTCTCCTGTGAGCAATCCCTTCCCAGGCTGTTGCCTGCTTTATAGCAGGGCCCACTCAGTGCAAATGGGAGTAGACACAGTACCTTAGGCCAGCTGTCCTGATGGTCTAAGAAGGATGATTAGAAATTGCACAGCTATGGAAATATTCACTAAAGACCCTCTGAGGGTGAAACAAACATTTCCATGAATAGCCTAGAGGGTCAAACAAACATTTCCATGAATAACCTAATTGTGATAAAGTGAGAGCAATGATAAATCCTCTTTTAGCATGTATAGCTCATTGCTGTAGTATTCATAAAAATTGTGTGAATTATGTTTACAACCTTTTTTTTCAAAAATGCGAGGAGAAAGCAATGTTATCAACAAGCCCCATAAATCAGCCCCAGGAAGTAGAACAACAGAGAGAGTGGTGAACTGCACTGAGGGAAAACATTCAGCACTGCTGTTGTCCTTCCCTAGCAATGCTGAAAGACTGCTTAGCATAGCTGTTGTCACCTTTGTAGGATAATCAGTTCAAGAAGCATCATGTTTTAGAAATCTGTGTTAAATAATTGCCTACACAGACACAATATAGGAGATAGAACAGTGCAGAAAGTTAAACTAGTGGACTTTTCACTAGAGTTTTTATTTTAAATAGGTCACTACTGAAACAAGTTGGAAATAGGCTCAGTTTGGTCCTTAGGTAGAGGATTTAGTTATTTTGTAATGTTTTCGTGGTTTAGGATTATATGGTATCAGGAATATGTGCAGGAAGGAATGTTCCAGGACTCTTTTATATTTCAGTTGCCTCATGTAGCAGCTGTTTCTAATTGGGAACTGTTATTATGAAAAGCAATCCTAGAGAAGCAAAATATTACTTGGTGTTGGAATGGTGAATAGTTCAGTTGTGATTAATGGCAGAGACATTACTGCTTACAAACTGTATTGAATTTACTGTCTGTGTATGTTTGGATGGTCACAGGTACCTGAAGTCTATTGTAGAGACTATTTTGATATATCAGCATTTTAAGAAACTGACTCCAGAACAACATACGGCCAAACAGGAACTTGTGGACTTCTGGATGGACTTCCTTGTTGAAGCCACAAAGACAGATGTGACTGTAGTTCGATTTCCAGTAAGTAGCTGGTTTTTTGGGTCTTGGGGACACTTTTTGGTAGTTTTTTTGGGGTCTGGGGTTTTTTTTTAAACAAATTGTGATGCAAAGGAAATGAGCACAAAACACTGTGTCTGTTTAGGTGGCCAGACAATAAACTGCCTGTCCAGAAGAAATGTATTTGGCCTGCATTTTAGATTGATTTTAATTGAATGCATATGGGTGCAACAGGATTGCACAGTGTACTCCATAAAAAAGTAATGAGTAAAAAAGTCAGATAGAATTTTGCTTTTTATTGTTTGCTACCATACTTCTAAAGCAAACATTTACAGTGTATTCCACGTGGTAATATATTAACTATACTATGCTTTGAAGGAAAGATATTTAATTAATTTCAGTCTTTTTCTAGCTCAGCAGCCTTTGTGTACTCTATTGCCAGTTAAGACTGTGCCCTGTTAGAGATTAAAAATCAGCCCAAACAGTCCAAAATGTATTGTTCCAGCTACTAGAAAATGCATTTCAACAACATTGCACTATAAGTATGTATATATATATGTTTATTTCTGATTTCTTCCACAAAAGTTTTGCTGAGAATTTTTATTAGATGCCCCAGTGCTGTACTATGTCCTGAAAGTTTAATGTAAGAAGGTCTATGTTTGCTGTACGTATCAGCTATATATGTCCAGGAAATAATGTCTTGGGTATTCCTTTTAGCAAACCATCAGCAAAAACAGCTTTTTGTTTTAAATAGCAATTGCTGTTGCCTCCCAGATAGTTAAAGTGCATACAGGTTGTTTTGTACAGTTCTTTTACCTTCCACGTGCAGATGTGATAATAAACCATAAGTAAGACTTCAATGTTGAACAGCAAGAGCTTGAGGCAACGAGAGACTGTCTAAGGAGCCTGGTTTTCCTTTTCTGAGGAGAACAGGCAGAAAGTTTTGCAGGGGGACAAAAGATATTTTGAATCTTCTGGTGTTTGTACAAGACAAGGCCATAATCCTTTTGGATTTTAGATTATGAAATAGTTCAATTAGATACTTAAAGCAGATTCTAACTTATAAAACTGTCGAAGTAAAATGGTTTGAATTTTTATTAATATTAAGAGGCAAAACAAAGCTGATCACTGCATTAGTGTGAGCCAAAAGATAAACCCAGTGTCCACCCAGTCTGATGGTGCTGTACAGGAAGTTGGTTGGAGCATGGGGCTGATAAGGCCAAGGTCATGGCTTTGATCCCTGTATGAATCCAGTGATCCTTCTGAGTCCCTTCCAACTCAGACTATTCTGTGATTTTGTGACTACACTGGTGTTGCAGACAGACGTGATTTCTCATAATACAAAAATTCTATTTGTGCCTGTTCAGAATGAAAATCACACAGTTCAACAAGTCAACAAAATGAAAATTAGCAACATTCTTTTCCCTCCCTTCTCCCAGATCGCAATTAATTTATTCTAAAAGAAGCTTTTTTCATATTTCGTTATTGTGAATGGTTCTGAGAGCTTGAACTTAAGAGCTCCGCTGTCCCTGGGTACTAGCTTAGCTGTTAGTTACTCTCTTCTCTGGTAGCATCAGTGTCATCATCCTCTCTTTGGCCTTTAGAGGAAGAAAGGACAGTGCATGGATAACTTGTTGTAGGATAAAGACCGCAGTTTGTGAGATGGCTTAAACCAGATTTTACAAATTGTAAGTGTCTGGAGATGCCAAGCAACACATTTTAATTCACACTGGTTATCATTTACAGAGTAAATGTGTAGGTACTTTTTGGAATTTAGCCCTGCACTGCTTCCAGTATATCTGAGTGCTTACCAACTCTGAAGGAGGAGCTATGGCTTAGATATCACTCTAAGCCATGGCTCTCTCCAAGACTTTCTACTTGAGTGTTTCTATACATCTTAAAATAGGTGTAAACCAACTTGCTCTAGTCAATCGTTATTGCATCCCATCTCTTTGAAATTATAGTTCTAGTTTTTATTTCACTTATTCCATTACACTTTCTATACTCTTTAGCTGTCAGCCTCTTGCAGTGGTTCTTGTTGCTTTTGAGAAAATCATTTGATCTACTTTTGTTTTGGCTACAGGTCACGGTGGTCTAAATCAAAAGCAGTTCAGTTTAGGTTAATCTGTTTCTCTGCTTTGCCCATATATGCTTCTACCAAAAGATGATAAAGTTGTACCATGGATCTTCTCCACATGGGAGATAGACATTCTAGGGTAGCATTGTAGGAGACTGAATTGTGACAGAAAGATTTCAAAACCTGGCATTTTTCAAAAAAATAATTTGCAAAATTGATACATGCTACCAATTGACAATTAACAGCCTTGTATAAAAAAATTAAAGTTGGCTTTTTTTTTAATCTTAAGTTCCCGTCAGCCACACTAAACTAGCTTAGTACCTAAAATTTTGCTTTTCATTGTTTCATTATTTCTCCTGTTTTTCCTGCTATGGTGTGACTAAAGAAATAGTTTTAACAGATTTCAATACCTTTTGAAGTTCTACTGGTTTTGCACTAAGTATTAAAAATTATTTTCTCTACAAGGTTTTAATATTAGAACCGACAAAAATCTATCAGCCCTCATATCTCTCCATCAACAGTGAAGCTGAGGAGAAGACGGTATCCATCTGGCACGTGCTGCCTGATGACAAGGTATGTCTGTAGTTTCAACTTTTTTCATGATTTAAAAGTATGCATGGTACATAAGGCATGTAACGTGACCAGTTGCATCTAATTACAATTCTGGAAAGTAGAAAAGTGTTTTAGTAACACACAGGAAGATGCTGAGATGTATTGCCGTGCTTAAGATTGTCCCAGTTTTCAATGGATCTTTTGTTTCCCATCATTTTTCAAAATAACTTGTGTCTTCCTTCAGGTTGTTTTAAGCCTTTGTATAATATACAACACGTCTTTTGCTTAAGATTTCGTAAGTAATTTACAATTTACTGTCATCATACCAATAATGTAGCAGAAAATTGCTTATTCTTCCAGAACTATCATCTCCCCGTACTTGCAGTTTTATGTGTCAGCTGTGATAAATACTCCTTTAATATGAAAGTAATAGAGACTGACATGTTAAAATGGGAGCAGAATCAATCAAATGCCAAAGAAGTACTTGGCAGAAGGATAGATAGATGCTCTAGAAACTGAAAATTCTGGGATGTCCATATGTCAAGGTGTGAGATAGCCAGACCTATTTGGAAAGGAGCTTAGAAAATCCGGAGATGGAAGTGGAGAGGAAAACCTGGAATGGTTATTGCAGTCTGGGATGCTTAGGAAGCAAAATGTTGGTAAGAGGGAAGACAAGGAGCATGTCATAGAACCTTGGAGAAGGATGTCAGCACAGGAACATGAAGGAGTATATGAAGACTGAGCGGAGACTGAGTCAGCTGGAGGCAAATCACTGGGGATGTTGTGATTTGTAAGAGCTGTTCATTCTTCCATGGCACCATTTTGTTTGCCTGCAGGATAGGGCAATGAAGACCTTTTTTTTCATAGAATCTGTAATCATAGAATCATTTAGGTTAGAAAAGACTTTTAAGAACACCAAGTCCAACCAATAACCTAGCACTGGCAAGTCCAATCTTCAGCTTTCCTGCCAGTCGTCTAAAAGGAGAAACATTTTTGAACGCAAAATACATTGAGGCTGTACTGCTTAGAATTTTTGTTGTGAGTTCATGAGAAAACATAAATGGCAGCTGAAACAGCATATTTAGAGAGCAAACTGAAATGTTTGCCTAGACCAATAAATTTCTATTTATTTGTGGTTTATTCTGACTGGTGCTTTTTGAAGTTGGTTCAGCCTCTGAGAATAATTTTTAAAATAAATTTATGTAATTCTTAGGCAAAATAAAAATTTACCATACAGTAAATAATTATTTTTCAGAACTACAGACTTAATCTTGCTCTTATAAAATACCTGTTCTGAAAGTATTCCTCTATTCAGAATATATTCTATTTAGAGACTACTTGCACATGCATTTTTTTTCTTTTGTGGACTTTTTTGTGTGTATATTTAGTTCACCTCCAAACAATACTTTGCCTTCTGTTAAGTGGCTTGACTGTAGTGTAAGAAGGAACGTTGGACTAGACGGAATTTTCTGGACTGTTGAGTCCTCTTCACCTCTGTTGCAGACACTCTTCCCATATAATGTTTCACATAAAGTGATTGAGCTCTTTCTGAGTATCAGTATAGGTTTCACGGTTGAGCAGCCATGCTGAAAAGTGGTTTGAGAATTCCACCGCAACTCTAGAAGAGCCAAGAGAGGAATATTGCTGGTGAAGTAAAAAAGAGTTACTTTAAATCTTCTAGTTTTCAGTCTGAATTTGTTGACATTTTATACACATTTGTTCTTTTGCTAACAGTGTTTATATTAAGTGGTTCCTTTTTCTCTCTGATGTTTACCTGACAGTATTTTTAAGGAGAATCCTAATATCTCTTAGTGTAGGGTTTTTGTGTAGGTTTCTTTTTAGGCAGAACAAGTAGGCTTGGTGTACTGGCCACACATAGCACCTCATTGCCATGACTTCCCATGTTCCAGTTTGAGTTAACCTTACTTGAGCATGTGCACTCATATTCCAAAAAGTGTATTCCATGGTGCATTCATTTATCATTTAGCTACTGGGATATTTTGTTTGATACATTCAGCAATGGCATTTTTCATAGCTGTGTCATATGACCGCCCAGTTACCCTTTGGTTGGGAGAAGGATTTGGATGTATTAGTCTACACCTGTTTGGTGTTTAGAAGATAGGTGTTTCTTTATAGCACGTTATACATTTCTTTCCATTTTCCCCTTCTTCCTGATGTGAGCTGTGTGTCTTTGTATTTTCTGCAGAATAGTGTTTCCCTGTTTTTCTGTCCTAGTGTTAATTGTTGGCATTAGGCATTAAGTGCACTCCCTAGTACTTTTGCTCTGGCCAGAATCCTTACTGTGATGAGCTTATTGAGTAGCCAGAAATCTGATTGATGCTCTGTGCCCTGTGAGCCATCATACCCTTTGAAAGAATGCAATGGGCAATTTGGTAGTTGCCCCTTCAGCTGTACAATTATAGTCTGTTGCAATTTGTCAAAGTCGTTAGGATCCATCAAAAACCTTACAGGGAGAAAAGGGACTAGAAAAATTTGGAGACTCCACTTTCTTTTTCTGCTGAATATAACCAGTATAATATTTGTCTTTGCTAAGAGATTTTGTGAAGGATAAGGATGTATTATCTATCAGTCTACTGCCCAGAGGAGACTCATACTTTAATCCTTAGTAGCCTGAAAACAAGCATTTTAGGGGCTGATTAATAAGAAAAAACACCTATCTCTACTGCAAGGGCATGTTAGCTGGGTTTGGAAACTTCTTCATCTATCCAAGTTCAGTCTACCAACCATAGGTCTGTCAGAGCTTTAGCAATTCATGCTTCAGATTTCAGTTCATTTTGGCACATAAATTAATGGTTCTACTTGTTTTCCAGAGTTCAGTCAGTGATCCAAGAGTAAGATCTGTGAGTTACAAAGTGTATGAACTTCCTTTCATGCACAAAGAAGCTGAATTTCCATTTCAAATCCAAACTGAAACTCAGTGGAGCCTGCAGCTGGCACTTTGTGCTAAATAGACAAATGACAGTCGTAGGATAAATAATGTAGCCTCTTTCTTTTCTATTGCTTTTTAGCAACGTATTTTGACATTTATGTTTTTAATAATACTGAGTTTAAGATAAACAAATGCCTAGAAAAATCAGACAGCATTTTATTTTGTAGAATGCACATTACCTTTGCCTTGCAGTTCCCTAATTTTAGCAGCCATTCCCGCATGGGGTTAGAGGAATGCAGCAGTGCTGTTTGTAAGTTTGAAATAGAACAGCCTGTCTCTGTTTTGCTTTGGCTTCTGAATCCATTTTGAGTTTTGTTTTGGGTAGTTGATGATTTTTTTGCTTAACCAAAGAACAGATGCTGAATTTGGATAGCATGCCTGATCTATTTACTCCAATGTATTCAAAACTTGGCAAGATCATGAAGGGACGTAACTTTTATGTTACTTCATTGCTTGAGAACTTTGTGTGGTAATTAAAATTTAAGAGATTACTTGCATGTAGGTGACAGGTAAAAAATGAATACTAATGTTTCTTGTTATGTTTTGTGAGCATTTCTGCGTCTCAGAATGTGTATTTTAACTTATTTAGATTTTAGTTTATTCCCAATAGTGGGAATTGGACAAGCACCAATAGCTTAGCTCTGAAGAGAGTTTCTAAGCATGGAAAATTGGAAACTAGCAGATTTTGTATATGAAGGGAATTGTAAAAGACTAGGCAGAAACCCCTCCTCATTAGCATAGGGATTGAGTTGATCTTCCTTCGTGCAAGAGAACCAGGCAACTCAATAACAGTTTCACAAAGACGCCATAACTAGCATCAGTTAGTACTTCCATTCCAAGATGCAATTTCATCTTTTCCTAATATCAGACTACTCTCCTATTCCTCACTCTGTGAGAGAACCCCTTACCCCATTTAACATGGAAGAGATATTGAAGTTACCGCTTTGTACTTTATAATAGTTGTGAAACCTGTGCATCAAGAAAGATGTTTGCTTGTATTTTTGGTCCATTGTGTTAGGCATTTCATATTAGCATCACAACCTTTAATGTGATTTGAGCAGGAAGGAAAGAATTACAGAGGTGGAAAAAGTTGATGTAGGTCCTTATAGAAAGCTGTTATAGCTGGGAGAGCAATTTCCACTGTCATCTCCTGCACATTGTGCAACTATTTCGGCGGTGTATCTGTTCTGACTTCTGTATATTTCACTATTAGTTTTGTAAGCTACACATTTTCGAGTCTTCTTTTGGAATGCATTTGATTATGTGTCTGTTTGACACTATGCCCTTGCTCAGATCACTAAAATGCCAAATGAAATTCAGCTGCAGAAAGCAAAGGTTCTTCAAATATGTGGCTCATTGTGATGGGATCCCAGTGTTGCCAGGGCTGTGACGTGGTGTAGTTCCACCTTTTCCTGAAAGGAGAATGTTTTCTTTAGCAGATACAAAAGGCTTCTGTTTGCTGCAGTAAAGTTTTATTAGAACATAAACATAGAGCAATATAACTCTACAGAGTTCTCTCTCTCTACAGAGAACTCAGTTCTGCTGAATGTGACAGCTGTAAATTTAAAAGATCTGAAAATAAGTGAGGCCTGGCCCTTTGTGTTTTCATAGGGTGGCTTCTTTCTTCCAGACATGTTTTTACTCCAGCAGCTCTTAGCAGCTTTGGTACATTCTTACTGCTCTCTTCTGAATCCCTAGTCAAATAGTCTCCTTCCTGTTTCTTTGAACACTTTGCCTTCAGATTTGCTCCTTCCCTGAGCAATTCTTCCTACTTTTCAAGAATTTCTCACTTTGCTCCCCTGCAGTAGACTTCTACTCATAGCTCTCTCTACCTGGCCTTCCCACACACTAAGGGATTGAGTGTACCGAGCAAGCTCTCATTATTCTCAGAGGTGGAATAATTTTCCCCCTCCTTTTCAGAGTATTGCATGTGATCCCAAATTCAGTATCCAAACGAGGCTATACTGCCATCTCTTCTGATCTGCTCTTTTGAATGTTTTCTAAAATAGTAAATTGTGTTTGCAGCATAAACAGTGAAGAAATAACCCAAAACTTCTGTGTAGAACTTCTGTTGCTTTGGTTTCAGGTGAAAAAAAAAAAAAGCCTTGAAAAATAGCTGTTAACAGGTAATAAACAGACTGTTGTCATTTGTGTGTTTCCCATTCCCATGAGCTTCATTCTAGAAGATATGCCTACTGGCCCTTCATATGGAAGAAGGATTATTTTGTTTATTTTTTTATTTTTTACTGTGTGTTACAGAAAGGTATCCATGAGTGGAACTTCTGTGCTGCTTCTATCAGGGGAGTAAGGTAAGTTGTTTTCCTTCTTTGTTTTGAAATGAAAGGAGTAATTGAATGAATTTTGTGTTAAGCTGCTGCTGTGGACCTTGGAGGGACAGTGATATTCTATCACTTCTGTAACCTCTCCTCATCTATTCTTCTATTCTTCATTGTAGATTTTTCTTCTTTTCCTGAGGATTTATCTATATTTGTCATCCTGCAACTTTCCACTTTCCTTACAGTGTAATTAAAAAAAAAAGTTCAGCAACTTACATTTTTTAAATAGTCGTTGCTCTGTTCTAATAATAACTGTTCCATACACAGAGTTGTTGCTATGTCTGCAGGACGTTTTTGCACAGATGGATGATTCTTTTTCCTTCCAAAAAGTGACTTAAAACCACCAAACTATCAATAGGCACAAAAATTCAGTCCTGTGGGATTCGGCTTATTTTAGGCAAAAATTGCAATGATGTGCTTAGTTCAGTCTGGTTGGGGTTTTGGCTACAGTATGTTTTTGTGTGTTTCTAAAAAAAAAAAAGGGAAGAAAGAAGTTATTTATTTATTTACTGTCCTTTTGGTTTTTCCTTCCTCCTACCCCTCATTAAACCGTGCTGTGGTCAGTACTGTTTCTGGTGTAACCTCCTGCATTTGTTATTTAAACTGTGAATTATCATTTAATTTGTCAATTGATTTTCCAATCTGTTCATCTGAACAGATGTCCAAAACAACTCAGATGACTTTACAGTGAGCCAAAAGTCACTGTGGATTTGTGGAGAACTCTCTGGCTCCCTCCATGAGGAGCTGCAGGGGGAAATATGTTTTTTTTTCTTTTCTTCTTTTAATTAGATGCAAGTTTCTGATCATTTAATGTTTCAGTGTTTTACAGGGCTTTTTCCTAGTTTTATGACGGCAAGTATTGTTTGGAGTGGGTGAGCTTTCAGAACTAGGCCTACTTCTAATCTATTTTTGTATCAAGACTATTTTTGGCTACTTTGAGGCTCCTAGACTTAAAGAGGTGTAGGATGGGGGAGTTGAAAGCTTTATAAGGATTCTCAGCTCTCCTGTACTAGTAAGAGTCAGCTTTAGAAATGCAGCCTTAACGTACAAGGCAGGTCTTTGTACATGATCTTGGTGGCTTTTTCAACAAAGACCGCCATAAATATTTATGGCATTCCATAAGGAGACAGCAGGTCTGAAGAGACACCTAGCTTTGAAGTGGCTCACGTTTTTGGTAAATACTTCATAGCAGTGACAGAGGGTCACTTCTTCTGCTTGCTGTATAACAGCCAGTGTAATCAGCATTTTGTTTCTCAAGTAATGGGGTTCAGCTCTCAAGGACTGCAAAGCAACTTGGAAAGTATGTAGAACTCTGAGCAGAACAGTGCTAAATCACTCTCTGTATGCAGAAATTCATAGGAATGGGCTTTAGTGTAAGAGACTCATCGATTAGCAGTTTGTGCGCCAGTGTAAATACCTCTGCTTTTGCCATATGCTTTCTTGACCTCTTAAATGCAAATGTTTCTTATTGAATCAGGTCAGAAGGTGCTGTTATTCTTAAAGGATTTATCAGAGCTTTTGGAATATGGCTGTTTCCCCAAGGCACTTTGCATCTTAGGTTATTGAGCAAAGTTCCTCTGGTTCTGGAGAGCTGACAGCATATGGGCAGGAAGATAGGAAATGTGTTTTTCCAACTGAAAAATAAAAACTAAAGTGGCAAACTGAAGTTTGCTAGACTACAAGTTGGCTTTTACTCACTGTTCAGGAGAAGTTCTGGATTATGAAATAACCACTACTTTTGCTGTTTTGGGGGGAGAGTGTCTTAGAGGCCATCCTGATGAAAGTAGCATTAGAAACAGTGGAAAACTGGATTTAGATCTGGATCCAGTTTCTTTCATAGCTTAAGAACTTAGGCAAGCTTGAGACAAGGATATTTGTCTTCCATCCCAAGTTCTTGGTGCTTTGAACTTAACTTTGAACTCAGACTACTTAATTACAGCAATGAGAGATGCCTGTACTGCTAGACTTCTAGAAAACACACTGAAATTCCACACAGCTCCTTTTCTGTGATTCCTGCCAGTGTTCACCTGTTTAATCTGCTGCTTCATCTGGAAGTACTGGTAATCAGTAGTCACAGCATTTGCAGTATTTCTTATTGACTAAGGGGAGTTCTGGATGTACATGAGCTGGGCACAAGGCCTTGCTTCCCTATTTGTTTTCAGAGTTTGGCGAATTCAGCCCCAGTTCTCCTGTCGCAGATGTCAGTGGGTACTATGTCTGCTTGGGCACTGTTAGAGTGAGGCATTTCCTGAGCAAATTATCCTGTCTCTTTTTATAACTTGGGTGGTTTTTGGTGTTCCTTTTTTAAGTTGAGCTTTTATTTTTTTTCAGGGAGGAAAGCAACATATAAGCAATGTAAACCCTCACTTAAAGGTCTTGAATATTTATGAATTGCCCTGGCCTCTGTGTACAGTCTACATTCTTAGCCTTTTATTCACTGCTGTGTTAGTCAGTGGTTTCTGGGCATATCAGCTTTCAGCTGACAGTCAGTAAAATGTTTAAATGCACGTGGAACTTGAAATGAATGAGTAATTCTGTTAATATCAGTTGCTCCATATCTAGAGAGTTTACTTATAGGCTTGAAAAGCTTAACATAAGAGTTAGTTTATAAGCTTGGGACAGTGACTGTCTTCCTAAATGTGTACGTTACTTAGCACTTATGAATTTTCCTAATGTAAAAATAAATGAGTCACCACACCCAGAGACAAATATTCTTATAATGAAACTCAGTTTTCTCATGAGTAGCTTTACGAAAGGCAGACCTCCCAGCTTGTCTAAAGAGTAATTTGTTTATCAAAACTTACAGGGTTTTGCAATAGAGGAATTATAAAGGAGAGCAAGATCAGACAATCTTAGACACTTATTAAAGGTTGAAAATTCAAACCATTTCCTTGTAGTTAAAAAAACCCTATTAAGTTAGTCAAATCATCAATCCTTTGGCACAATATAATACATAATTCTACTTTATTGTGCTACAAATTAAGTAGTGATATGATGGCTGTCTTGATCCAACTAAAATAGATTGATTTCACTAGGGCTGGGGATATTGTCCAGTATATTAATAAGCTTAGTAAGGAGACTTAATTTGCCTTGGTTTCTCAAATACTGCATTATTTTCCCTTGTAACACCCCTAGCCATTTCCCCCGCCCTTTTCCAATATGGTAAGAATCAAGCATACTGCATCAGCTTGAGAGCTGGCATTCAATATGTGAAAAAGTTACAGAAAGAGCTATTTCAAATAATATTTAATATTTTCTGTAAGGAGCAGAGCAACGACAGGCATATAAAACAGTTCTGGTGAATGAATATCTTGGCACGAACTGCTACCTACTTGGGGTGGAAAACTAACAACCACACAAGAGTTTGTACCTCTTCTGTTTTTCCATTGAGACATCTATGCATCCATAAGGAAATGGCATACATTCCTCCTCTTTATCTTTATTCTGCAGTTATAGCAGATAAAACCAAAACTGAAGGGAGACATGAGTGGGCAAGGGTAGTAAAGTCATTCACCTCATATTTAGATGCTGACTTAATTTAAAAATATTTTTCCAACATACTATCAAGGTACCAATCAACAAGGAACTGAGCAGAAAATTTTGTGTTCAAGATTGAGCTGTGGCTGATGTCTAAAGCATGAAGGACTCATTATTTCAGTTCAAAGTCCAGCTTTCTAATATGATCCTGAAAGGATGTTTCATCCTGGCTGCAGGAGTGAAAATTAAGGGCCTTACCTAAATGCACTGAAGACAAAAAAGTCACAGGTCACTGGAAATGTTCCTATTAATTTTTTTGCTCTACTCTTTCTTGGGCTATGTCTGGACAAGAGGGGCAAGCTGATAGCGAGCATCCGAATGTGAACTTTGGAGGTTACAAGAGAGTGATTTTACAATAAGGAAAAACTATGGATTCTCAGATTTAATCTGGTGCTTTCCCATGTTAAATGGGTTGATCTGTGTGGTTTTACAAAGCTGGCAGAAGTCTAAATGCATCTTTCCGGTAACTTTCTTGGCTGTTCTTTCAGCATTTCAAAGTTTGAAGAACGATGCTGTTTCTTGTACGTGCTGCACAACTCAGATGACTTTCAAATCTACTTCTGCACAGAACTTCATTGTAGAAGGTGGGTCACTGCTGTTATTTCAGAAAAAAACATGGCCTGTAATGGGGTAGATGGTGTCTGCATGCACAACAGGGCCTGACTGTTTCAGAACTATGCTGAAAGTCGATCTGAGCGTCCTCAGTGATCAGCATCTTTTGTGTGAAAGCTTAATAGATGGTACTCCGGAGATTTGATGTATGAAGGGTCAAAGAGCAAGCTCAGGCAAACATCAGAAACAAATACAATTATCAATCTAATTATTTTTTTACACACACATTTCTAGGATTAGTTTTGTAATACTTACGATACTACAGCTTACTAAAAGTGTGTGCCCTCAGTTCAACAAAGCATCCTAAACGTTAGGAGGACTTTCTGAAGTGGGAACATTTGGAGTAACAAGGTCAAGATTTCTCTGTAAATACATTTTTATTTACAATTACGAAGAAGCACACTTGATTTCCTTTACATTAGCAGGTGTTTACATAAGTTTGTGCCTGTGTCCCTGCAGGAAATTTGGCAAAGGTTTGTTGCGCAAAATTAGGGGTGTCTCAGTTTCTCTAATCTGTGTTTCTGCTCCATAAGCTTAAGGCTGTGGTGTTCAATTGATCCTGGAGGCATTCCCAGAGGAAATGTCACGTCTTTTTGTGCTAAAAAAGGCTGCAACTTCACCTAAAATCACTGCAGTACTGTCTATTAATGACTGGGGCCACCTCATAGCCCAGTCTCCAGCTTGTTCTTTCATCCATTCCAGTTCATATAGGTTCTTTTGCCGTGTTCATTCCCCTTTACATCTAAGCTCTTCTTAAGAGATGAGTAAGCAATACCTTAGCACAACATGGTTTTTGTACTTTCATTCTTTCAAAAGGATAGAAGTCATATATAATTGTATTTTTTAAATGAAAAGTTATGAAATAGACATCCTTTTCATTCAAGGAAAAACTTGAAGCTAGCATTCCTACACTACAAAACCTCTTCCAAATGTAGCAAGACTTCCTGGCACTTCTCATGATGCTTCAGTTCTTTCAATGGACATAAAGAAGTGGTGGTATAGGATAAGAATTTCAACCGAGCTGTAGATTTTGAAATATTAATTCCATTAATAATTTCAGATATCATGGATTTCTTGTACATATAAAAGAAGTAGAAAAACTTCGGATTTTGAGGGTTAAATCTCCATGCAAACAAAATTTTTCTTCTGACAAGCAAACTTATACGCTGAATTTATACTTATTGTATAAATAACACTTATATATATACTTATATATACATTATTATTGCATAATACGTAATTATATAAAATAATACTTACTGTATTTAAGTCCTCTCTTCGTCCATTCATTACTTTGTTCCTATCCTGTCTCCAGTTATTTTCTCAAGTGTATGTTTGCTTTTTTTCTCTCCTTTTATTTTTTTTTCTTGTACAGATTTTTTGACATGGTGAACAGTATCACTGAAGAAATGGGGAAGACTACAGAGGAAGGGGAATGTGATGGAGACTCTCTAGAGGTATTTGTACTTTTTTTTCTCCCAACATACAAAATTATGGGCTTCTAGTCTAGCACTTTGCTGAAGTAAATTATTAATCCCTTTTCCAGGAGAAATTAGTGAAGCTACTGTTTACACAATTTTATCCTCTAATGTTTATCTATTAATGCTTCCTTGTAAAGGTCCTCATGTAGTTTTTAATACCAGCATAGCTAAATCTCTCATATTTCAGTTAGTGAACTGGCTTTAGAAGGTACACAGCTTTGGAGTTCTGCAGTCGTGCTTACTTCAGAGCAGCTCTTGAAACAGTTACTTCAGAGTGTATTCAGTCAGGCAGCACTAGGATCTGTTTAAGTTTTAAAGACAGTTTGTCTGACTGTTTTTAAAGTCTGTTTCATGCATCACTGGAATCGTGTGCACTTCCATTATTGGCAGATTATCTGCACAAGTAATGCTATAACTGCAGTAGGGAAGGCTTGTCCTGGCCAGCAACTGTCTGTAGGCAGCACAGCAGTGAGCAGCAGAATCAAATCAGGTGATGATGTTGGTGCTGCTGGGAGTCTCTTTTATACCCTTAGCCCACAGACTTCCACTGAAGCTTGGGGTGCCCCTACTGTAAGTGCACTGTGTTCTCACCTGGAGTTTTATCTGAACACACACGTAGCTGGAAAGAGAGTACCAGGCCATTGGGTGCAATGCAGCACTTAAGGTGTTTAAGCTTTCTTTGAGATGGCAGGGAGCAGGATAGAATACCTAAGCCCCTGTCCTATCACATCAAAATCTGGTGTTCCGAAGCTCTAGAGACATCCATAACTAACTGAGAGAGTCAGTGCTGTGTAATGAATTCAGAGAGTCCTCGTCCCAGTTTTGATGTTGGCATTTTATAACACATTTATAACACATTTTATAACATTCTGTCTCTGAAATCGGAGACTGGACAAAGGGAAACCACCAGGGTGACTTGTGGCATAGAAAAAGAGCCTCTATTGAGAACCCTAGGGTGCCTGTTTGTTTATTTTAGCAAGAAGAGAAGCAGTGGGTGACTTGATTACAGCGGGTAAGTATTTTTACAGGAAGAATAGCAATGTGCTAATGGTTTCTTTAATCTGTTGAATAAAAATGTAATTAAATAGTGACACCAAAAAAATTGAATTAAGAGGCATGACTTTACCATGAGAATAATTCATTGTTGAAGTGAATTCAACAAAGAAGTAGTGGATACAAAAGAAGTAGTGGGTTCTCTCTTTTATTAAAAAACAGCCATCTTTATATAGAAGAAAATAAAAAATACTTTAACTAGGCCTAAGCTACTGGATTTAGCACAGGAGTGAACTTGTGAAGTTATATGTCTGTGTTACACAAGAGGACAGATCAGGTAATCTCTCTAACAAATGTTTTTGGACTGGCCTTAAACCCTTTGAAATTCAAGCTCAGCCGAAACCACGCTCAATGCACTGCAGCCCTGACTAACTTCCATTGGCACAGTCTGCCGGCAGACCTGGCAGCGCCAGAATTGAGGCTGTGCTGGTTTTGGAAGCTGTGCGGAGGTCAGGGGAGCCGCTGGGAGGAGGGAAGCGTGTCCCGCCTTGCTCCCTGCGCGGGGGCAGCAGCCGCGCTCTCCGCCTGGCGCAGAGCGCCCTCTGTCGTCGGCCGTGCCTGCAGAGCGCCGGCCCGGGAGCTGCGGGCGCTGCTCGCTGGGGCGCGGAGCCGAGCTGCTCTGGCCGCGTACAGGCCAGCCTAGCCCAGCTTGGCGCACCTCCCTGGAAAGGCTGCCTTAGAAGCCACTGGGGAGACACAGGTGTGTCTGCACGGCATCCCAGCTGTCGTCTTAAAGTGTTCTTCTCTCTCCTCTGTGTTCTGCAGAAAGCTACTAGCATCCTAGATGCCTTAGTTATGGTGGCAGGGTCAGATGGAATAAATGTTATCCTTCTGTTCCATTCATGTTGTTGTTTGCTTTGCAGTATGATTATGAGTATGATGAGAATGGTGAGCGGGTCATTCTGGGAAAAGGAACGTACGGCATCGTGTACGCAGGACGAGATTTGAGCAATCAAGTCAGAATTGCTATTAAAGAAATCCCAGAGAGAGACAGCAGGTAAAGTAACTGTGGCTAATTCCAAATTTTGTGTATTACATGATTTCATCATTAATGTGGTCGGTTAATTTGCAGATCAAGTAGTGCCTCTTCTACAAAGCTGCCAGTAAATTACCTGTCTGTGGTATATAGTTGTGTTTCCTATCTTTGTAACTAGATATTTCCAAGCAGTGGAGTAGATTGTGATCACAAATGAGAATTTAGATGTTTGCTGGATTTGGTACTAGTATTTTTTCTTTAAAACAAAACAAAACCAAACAAAAAAGAACCATGAAGTGCAGAATCTCTCTCAAACACCTGGTGATGAGCCCTATCTACTTAGACGTACTCAGGCATGTCCTTATAAAGGACCTATTGGAATTAATGATTTGTGCAGTCCTTTAAAATTCTGGGCCTGAATTATTGATAAAGACATTTTTCTTTCTTGTTTTTGCACCGTTTTGAAGCCTCATAACATTAGACTAAAGCAGGTAGAATTATCTCTTTGTTAATTATTTTTTTTTAATGCAAAGTTTCTGTATGAGTAACTCTCTCTCCTGTACAAAGGTTGCCATGTAAGGACCAGGCACTTCGAGTCCTTAGTATTTTTGTATCTGAAGACTTCCAGTATACCCTATTTTGTATATGTAGATTTCCACAAATATTGTGATAAAAGTGATATGAAATCTAAAGTTAAGAGCTTTTAAGTGAAACTGACTGTATTAAACTGTCAGGCTTATCTCAGTTTCTTTTTCAGGGTCTGTCTTGTGGGCTTTCCTTTGGTTATTCATCTCTGACTTGGTTTTTTCTTTGACATTTAAAAATTATCACTTCTAAATCTTTTGGAATTCATTTATAGATTGGCTGTTCAAATGGATATGTGGTCTAATAATTTTTCCATTCTCATAATATATTAAAGGTGCTAAAACTTAGATTATGGAGCGTCCTTCCATCCTCTACATTGCTATTCCAAATTGAACTTCAATATACGTTATAATTTCCCAGAAAATATGGCCTCATTACATAAAACAATCTCTTGACTCAAAATAGTTGGAAGTTTTGTGTATGTTAGAAGACATTTGTTTGTAACAACTGTGGTTAATAGAAAGATAGCCTGAATACAGCAGTAACTACTATAAGGAAAAAAATCCAGATTTTTCTTCTCCAATACACATTTTTAAACAATTTTCAATGGAAAAGGTTTCAGGTTCCGTGTGCAAAGCATGCCACAAAAGAGATTACTAGAAAGCTGTCAGTCTTTCATCTAAGCTCTCAAAAATGTTTAGAGGCTTCCAGAATTAATTTCAAGTATTGTTCTTTTAATGGCAAAGTAAGAAAAATGTGGTAATTCACTTCTGGTTAATTGTAACCTGATCTTTTCACACTTTGAAAGAAGTCTATAGAAAGAAAACAATCTCTGAAGTTAATTTGTATCATTTTAAAAGTAAGGATTACCATCTTTTGAATTTGTAAAAAATATTTAAGTTCT
Organism: Aphelocoma coerulescens; assembly: GCF_041296385.1. Taxonomy (NCBI): domain Eukaryota; kingdom Metazoa; phylum Chordata; class Aves; order Passeriformes; family Corvidae; genus Aphelocoma; species Aphelocoma coerulescens. The sequence goes on along the minus strand of NC_091016.1, from coordinate 59,841,655 downwards.
GTGTCAGAGCAGGGCTAGAAATTGAAGTATTTCTGTGCAAAAAGCGGTGAGTCTTCAATTTTGCTATATGTTGAATAAAAGCTATTGAATAATTTGCTTGTCAGGAAATGTTAGACTACAGAGACACATTCTGCATTCCAACAAAGAGGAAATCAGGGAAAAAAGCCAGGACACCTCTGTGAAGGAACAAGCATCTCCTGGAAAACTCAGACACAAAAAGGAAGCCTACAAAGAGTGGAAGCAAGGACATGTAGCCTGGGATGAATACAGAGAAATTGGATATGGTTTGAGGAGCCAGGGATCAGGTTAGGAAAGCTAAAGTACCTAATAGAATTAAATCTGGCCAGGGATGTCAAGGGCATCATGAAAAGATTCTGTAAGTACAATGGTGATAAAAGGAAAGCTAGGGAAAATGTGGACTGTCTCCAGAAAAAACCACCCACTGTAGAAGATCAGGTTTGAGACCATCTGAGGACCTTGAACATGGGCAAGTCCATGGTGAAGAGTTACATCCATGTGTTCCCACTGACTGGAAATGGGAAATAAACCCCCTCTTCCCCCCCGCCCTGTTTTTAAAAAGGGAATAAGAAAGACCCAGGGAACTAAAGGTCAGTCAGTCTCACCTCTATCCTGAATATGATCCTGGAACAGGTCCTCTTTAAAACTGTGCTAAAGCACATGGAAAATAATGAGGTGATTGGTGACAGCAGACACAGCAACACTAAGGGAAAATCATGCCTAACAAATTTGGTGGCCTTCTGTGGCAGGGTTACAGCAGTGGCAGATAGGGAAAGAGTGACTGACAAGGCCAGCTTGGATAAAGCCTTGAGCAGCTTGGTCTAGTGGGAGGTGTCCCTGCCCATGTCAGGATGGTTGGAGCTTTAAAGTCTCTCCTTAACTCCAGGCACTCTATGATGATGATTAAGAATTTTTGTTCATACCATTTAAAGTCTCCTAGTGACTAAATTCTAAAATAAAAAGTGCTTCATCATAGTGAAAAATTTTCTGATGGCTTTATTTTATTTGCAAAATTATTTTAGTTGCTCAAGTCTCAACTGTGCTTTTTAAAAGTGCAGGGAAAAGAATTATAATGGTCTTGCTGCTGCTGCTCAGAATTAATATCTCATTAACAGAACTCAGGAATACAATCTTTGTGTTGTCAGAATCTTTATAATCATGTAAAGAGGTAAGGCAAAACTCAAATTAGTTTTTAGTAAACAGACTCAGAGTTACATAATCATACTTTTCATTAGCCAAATAATTATTTTCTGCAACAGTTTTTCTCCAGTGGGATTTTCAGATGACTACTTTTTTTTTTCTTTCCCCTACACTTTTTTTAAGAGTTCAACCTCCACTAGTAGCTTGATGCTCTTTGAGGGAGTGATTGGTACCTGTGCTAAAAGGGAGTGGAAGTCACAGGTACTTTTCCCATAACAACTTCAATTGCAAATGCTGCAACTACTTTTCACATTTGGACTGACAGAAGAAGTCTGTGTCCATCATCTATTTCAGCTACTCTGAAAGTGTTGCCACAGGTGTTAGTGCTTTAGAGAAGATAGCCACCAGACTGTCAGCATATTGTCTACATTTTGCCAGAAATACACAGAAAATACACAAAATCTGGCAGCTGACCCACCTCCAAGAGGAAGTGTTAGGGCAGGCCTAAGTTAGGAAGAGCGTCAGTTCAGCATTGGTTCAGCACATCAGCTGCTGAGCTCTGGTGGTGTTCCATACTGGAGAAAGATCCTGACTCCAGAAACTTTCTTGGCTTGAAAAGCTTATCTCTGAAAAAATACTTTGCCTTGGACTAAATTGCCTTTGATGAAATAGTTTTGGTTTGTTCTTCAAAATATCTCTCCATTAGTGATTTCTGTTTTCTTACTGTGATATCCCATCTTTCCTTCAGCAAAGACTTCTACTTTAATTAAAATTTAAATGGTGATTCATTTTCATTATTGAGGTGCTTTTGTTTATACACTAGTTTTATAGTTTACTAATTCACTTTGGCACCAACATGAATCCAGCCACTGTCACAACTGTTTATTCTCTTGGAGTTAGACTGGAGTGGAGTTTATTTTCCATAAATTTTGTTTTCCTCACTCTATGTACATTTGTAACATTTTCTGTGTATGAATACACAATATTATATATATTTTATATATGTTATTTGTATTTAGATATGATTACATATTATTTTTGTATGTAGCAGTCATTTTCAATGTAAGCTGTTTCAAGGCTTTCTTCACGGAGATGAAGAATAAACTGCTCCTTTGCTTTCCAGGTACTCCCAGCCTCTGCATGAAGAAATAGCTTTGCATAAGCATCTCAAACATAAGAACATTGTCCAGTATTTAGGTTCTCTTAGTGAGAATGGCTTCATCAAAATATTCATGGAACAGGTGCCAGGTGGTAAGTTTTGGGGGAGACTGGTTTGGTGGTTGAGGGGTTTGTTTGGTTTTTTTAACATTTAAAAGTATGAAAATCTTTAATAGGGCCATGAGACATATTTCATACAGATGTAATAGTGTCTCTTTCTGAAATCAATGGGGAAAACTGTGTCTTCAAACAGAGGCATCTCCTTCAGTAGTTAGATAGGGTGTGCTACAGATAAAGCTCAGATCATTGCTCTAGCAGGTGAGCGAGCTCCTTTTACCTACAGATCAGTGGTGGACTGACCCTGGCTGCATCCCAGGTGCCCACCAAAGCTAGTCTGTCACTCTGCTCCTCAGGTGGATAGGGGAGAGAAAATACAATACAAAGCTCATGGGTCATGATAAGGATAGGGAGAGATCACTCATCAGTTACCACTGCAGGCAAAATGGGCTTGACTTGGGGACACAAATTTAATTCATTGTCAACCCAATCAGAGTAGGATAGTTAGAAATAAAGCCAAATCTTAGAAACACATTCTCCCTACCCCTCCCTTCTTTCTGGGCTTTAATTCACTTAGGATTTTCTCTGCCTTCTCCTACCAATGGTGCAGGGGGATGGGGAATGTGGTCAGTTCATCAAAATTGTCACTCCTTCCTCCTCAAGGGGAGGACTCCTCACTTCCTTACTCTGCTCCAGCATGGATGGGGTCACTTACAAGGGAGACAGTCCTCCATGAACTTCTCCAATGCAAGTCCTTCCCATGGGCTTCAGTTCTTCATGAACTGCCCAGGTGTGGATCCCTTCCATGGGGTGCAGTCCTTCAGGAATGGTGTGGGTCCCCCAGGGGTCACAAGTCCTGCCAGCAAACCTGCTCCAGCATGGGCTTCTCTCCCCATGGGGCCACAGGTCGTGACAGGAGCCTGCTCAAGCATGAGCTTCCCATGGTCTCCCAGGCTGGCTCCTTTGGGCAACCACCTCCTCCAGCTCAGGGACCTTCATGGGCTTCAGGGGGACATTCTTTCTCACTGAGGTCTTCACCATGGGCAGCAGGGGAATCTCTGCTCTGGTGCCTGGAGCACCTCTTTCCCTTCCTTCTTTGCTGACCTTGGTATCTGCAGGGCTGTTGCTCTCACATATTCTCACTTCTCACTCTGGTTGCAATTGTTGCACGTATTTTTTTCCCATCTGTTACCCCAGAGGCATTGCCACTCTTGCTGATGGGCTCAGCCAGTGGCCAGAAGCATCTGGCATTGGCTCCATCAGACACAAGGGAAGCTTCCAGCTGCCCCTCACAGAATCCCCTCCAGCAGCCCACCTGCTACCAAACACTTTCCATGCAAACCCAACACAAATAGAGATGATCTGTGCTCATCCTACCAGAAGAGCCGTAGCCAGCCTCCAGTGGTACACAGCACGAGAAACGGGATCGGTGATTGTTGCTTCTGTTTGTGACTAAAGAACTCACAGCAGCCAGACACAACTAAAATCCCACTTCTTGAGCTTAGCTTTTTCTGAAACTGTGGAGCTGGTGTATGTACATATGCACATCCACCCTTTTTCACGCTTTTACAACATTCCTGAGAAAACTTCTCTCCAGGCATAGGAGGGAGGTGGGCATATTGATTAAATGGGTTCTGGTTTGTGTGCTTGAGGAAGCATACACTTCTCTGCTGCAGCTGAGGCCAGTGGAGATACTGACACTCTTTAATTGCTCAGGCCAGTGGTGAGGCAAGTAAGCATTTGATTGGAGAGGACTTTGGTTATAGATGAGATGCCTACACTTGGATTGGGACTGATGTTTGTTGTTACTTTTTTCCTTTGGGGAGGAAAGCAGAGTTTAATTGGATTTTTAATCTCACTTTTTGCTCTCCAAAATTATAGGCAGTCTTTCTGCTCTTCTACGATCAAAATGGGGACCATTAAAAAATAATGAGCAGACAATTGGCTTTTACACCAAGCAGATTCTTGAAGGATTAAAATACCTCCACGATAATCAAATAGTGCATCGAGACATAAAGGTAAGAATTTGCAGAGAATTGAGCCTGATAGTGTTATGTAACTGCATAGTCATTTATTTGTCCTGTAATTTAAAAACTTTTTTTTCAAAAACTCTCTGCTATTCTGAACCATGGATTAGATAGGTGAACCATTGTTGATTTCAATTTGCACCAACAAAATATGTTTGAGGTTTTTTTTTTATTTTAGGAAAAATTGACATATAGCAACTTAAAATGTGATAAAGTAGATACTTTTTTTTCTGTTTTTGAAGACATGACTGAACTTTCATAAAATCTGATCAAAGTGAAGAAGATTGTGGATGGGATAATTAGCAAGTTCTTTTCCAAGGAGATTGCAGATGAAAAAAAATGTTTGGATTGTTTTCTTAAAAAATAGCCTTTTTTCCTCTTTTACTATTCTTTAACTGAATTCCTTCTGGTAAGAGGGGAAATTCACTTTGAGATGAAGTTTCTGTTAATGGGATTGCATAAGGCAGGAACACTGCTGATTTCCCTTTCATCTCTGTTAAGAAGTCACTTAGTAAAGAGTGCATTGTAGAAACAGGTTATGCAAAAAGTCTTAGATGAAGGGTCTGCAGAGAAAAATAATTGCTCTGCATGTTCTTTTCCTCAGGGTGATAACGTGCTTATCAACACATACAGTGGAGTGTTAAAGATTTCGGACTTTGGAACTTCAAAGAGACTTGCAGGAATCAATCCTTGTACTGAGACTTTCACTGGTATGTTCCCTGAGGAGATTTTCTTATCCTCACTCGAACTGTGTATGTAGGGTCAGAATCCACAGATGCTGAACTTTCATTGACTTCAAATCAGTATAAAAGGTTACTGGAAGAATAACTTTTGGATATATGATCTTAAGCTAAATGCTGTACTTGTATGCACCATTCAAAGAGAATGCCATTTTGGATGTTCTGCTTGTGACATCAAAGTCCTCTACAACAGAAGAGCTGTGTCTCTCCTGTGCTTTATTTGAGTCTATCTCCTTTGTGAGCATGGCTTTTTCATCTTGCTGGTCTTTTTTCTTTCATGATTTTCTTGGACATCCTGGCTTCATCTCCAGAATTGCTTATCTACAGAACCTGTCATTAAGTTGCTCCTCCTTCTGCTTGATAATTTGATTTGGTGTTAAATCATGCAGTGGCACTGCATTAAATAATTATGTAAAATGTGAAGAGACTGTTATTTTAATTCCATCCTTCACTCTTCCATTTCTTCTGTAAAAGGAACAGAATGCAGAATGATGTGTCAGGTTGATTCCCTTACTTCAGAAGAAAATGTTCATATCACATACTCTCTTAGCTTAAGGTTTCAGGTTTCCCTTCCTTTTCCTCTGGGTACAATTCAAAATGCTTTCCCAAATTTTAATCCTAAGATATAAAAAAATAAATGAAAGCTACATCTGATCCAAAACTCATTGAAACATTTAATAATTGTTATTGACTTTGAAAAGTGATATCCAGATCAGCAGATGGTATCAAATGCTTTTATCACAAGTAATATCTTGAGTAGTATTTTGAGTTTCATATAGAATGCATATGGAAGTTTTTTGATTTTGGGGATAAAAGCGGATTTTTTAAACTCTTCTGCTATTGCTCACTCCTCAGTCATTTTGTTCCTCTTGTCCTTTACCTGTCTATTTGCAGCATTAATACACCTAAGTAAACAAAAAAGAGTGTGTTTTAAACAGGTACCCTCCAGTATATGGCACCAGAGATCATAGACAAAGGGCCACGTGGCTATGGGAAGGCTGCCGACATCTGGTCTTTGGGCTGCACAATCATTGAGATGGCTACAGGGAAACCCCCGTTTTATGAACTGGGAGAACCACAAGCAGCCATGTTTAAGGTCAGACATCCTCCTTTTACAGCTCAGACTTGTTTTTCTAAACACAGGAAATCTGACGACTGTTTTGGAGAAGCTGGAATTCGAGGTTGCAAGAAAAGAAGATAAAGGAAGTGCTTGAATTGTGAGGATGTTAAGAACAATAATCTGGTTCAACTGAGAGGGAGTAGTGCTGTGTACTTTTGAGTAGATTAGTAGAGAGATAGCAGCTATTCAGCAGCCTGGGTGTTTAAGAAAAAAACAACACCAAACTGAGAAAAGAAGCAGTTTTCTGCTTTGTGAGAGCCTCTACTTACAGTTGTGGTGTTTTTAAATGTAACCCCTTATGCCGTTTGTAATGGGTTTTGGTTTTTTTTTAGCTCTGAATTAATAAACTAGTTGAATAAAGTTAGTATAAAAACCTGAGAATGATATACCACTTCTACAATCGGAACAGTTTTTTGATGTTGTTTAGTGTTTGGGGGAAGAACAGTTTAGGCCATTGTCTCTCCCTTTATTTGTCTCAGGTGGGGATGTTTAAAATACACCCAGAAATTCCTGAATCCATGTCTGCAGAAGCCAAGGCTTTCATATTGCGTTGCTTTGAACCTGATCCTGATAAACGAGCTTTTGCTCATGAGCTGCTTGTAGATGAATTCTTGAAGGTTTCAAGCAAGAAAAGAAAGTCTCCTTCAAAGCTCTCAGGTAAGCATTGCTAAATTCAATCTGGCAGTTTTCTCTTGCCCATGTTACTGTTTCCTGAAGCTGCTGATTTAGTCTTTCAGATGAACACAGCAGATCTCCATCCCAGGTGAATGCTCAGTTGTAACCTTCTGTACCAGCAGCTTACTGCAGAAACACCTTTGTAGCAGAATTCAGTTATCATGTTGTCACAGAAGTCAATTTATGTAAATATTTCTAATAAGGTTTCTAAAAGTCTGTGATTTTGTGCAGCTTTTATGGTTGTTGGTTTTTTGTTTGTTTCAGTTTTGTCTGGTTTTTAATTTGCATATGTTTCCATTGAAAGAATATTTATATACAGTATATTTAGTGTAGGTTAGAACATGCTATTAAACCTCAGTGTAGTTTTCTACATGAGCAAAATAATCTTTGTTCCATAGAAAATGTGCACACACTGCATTATTTTTGTTTCATAAAATTTCATTTTCAGGAAATCTTCATTTCCTGCAGTGTTCTGCATTATGGAAAGTAGCAAAGGAGTTTTGAGAGCAGGAATAACATGTTCTAGGGTGTATGGATGTATACTTAGGAAAATATCTTCTATATATTTTTATCATGATACTTAAATAAAAATATCAGGTAAGGGAGATGATGTTAGATGATCAATTTTAATGTGGTTTCCACCCCCTCAGAATAAAATTAAATTGCGATAAATTACACTTTTGGAGACTGCAGACAAGTGAATTGAGATAGTCCATAGAAATGGGAAGTTACCCTTTAGACTATGCTTATTTTCTCGGTTAATTTCAGCATATTTAACTTTCTTTTTTTCTTTGCTTTTCTCACACAGTCCTTTCAGCTAACACAAACGGTGAGTTTTAACCTACTTCTCTATCAAAGACATACCTGTGTAGATACTGTAGTTATCACTTATTCTGGTATAATTTGTCAACACTAAAAAGTTGGAAAGAGAAAAGTGGTCACAATTATGAAAATAAGTGACCTCTGTCTGTTAGGAGCATCTAATTCATCGTGCATAGCTGAGCTGCTGTTTTTAATCCTACCAGCCTGTGGCTTAATTGCCCAGGCAGGTGGGTGATACAGGCTTGAAGGGCTGTGCTGTTGTTTATGGGGGCATTTGATGGAAATGCATTGGCTGCTTTACAATAGCAAGAGAGCCAAGGTTTGTGGAGAAAAAGAACACAGATTTTTATTAGACTGAATTCTATAACTGAAAAATCAGAATGCATTTGAGACCCCTTGTCAGACCAGGATACAGGATACTCATCTCTTTCAGGAAATGAACTGGGAGAGTGCAGAAGGGAACTGAACACACACATAGTTACCTTCATGCTGAATTGGTATCAAAGTACATTTTGAAATGTGCACATGTGGAATAGATATGAGTAGTTTCCTGCAGCCATAAAGTGTGCTCTCGATTTAAAACTAAAAGTTCTGACTTAACTGCATGTGTATTGTTATTAGTCAAAGACTATGAATTAATTAAATTTGCTCAAGTTAATCTGATGAAGAAATGTATCTTATATGTGTTATAGTATATATACTTACATGTAATGTATATATAAATATATATATATTTATATACACCCATAAAATTAAGATCTTGGAAGGTGCTTGGACGACTTACTCTATAGAAACATTTTCCTAATGCTGGAAGACAGGAGATGCATGTTCACTTCAGTGTTGAAGTTCTGTAAGTGAACTCACAAGAAGCCCAGCATTTCCATCTTTCAGGAATAAAAACATACCTGAAAGATAACTCTACTCCAGATAAATAAGCTTTAAAGTTTTTTGACAATTTTTTCTAATATTTTGTATTGGTGTGTAGGAAGGCTGGAGTTTTTCTGTCTCTGAAAAAATAATGTTCACTTCAAAACTCTGATGGTATTACTAAATCCTAATTTCTGAATATTCCTGTACAAATAGAGTATCTTCGGAGCATATCCTTACCTGTCCCTGTTCTGGTGGAAGATACAAGTAGCAGCAGTGAGTATGGTTCTGTCTCACCTGATACAGAATTAAAAATAGATCCATTCTCTTTCAAAACAAGAGCCAAATCCTGTGGAGAAAAAGATGGGAAGGGAATCCGGTCCCTTTTTCTGAGGTAAGGAGATACCTGACATTTTTGTTACACAGTAGATTAGGAATGTGTGCATTGGGAGGGTTTTTATAACGTTTCTTTTCACTGAGTGTCTTTCATTCAGCATCCCAGATGAACATTTTGAGGATCACAGTGCACCTCCTTCACCTGAAGAGAAAGATTCTGGGTTTTTCATGCTGAAGAAGGATAGTGAAAGGAGAGCCACCCTCCACAGGATATTAACTGAGGACCAAGAGCAGGTGGTGAGGAACCTGATGGAAGCTTTGACGCAGGTAATTTCGAGGGCAGCAAGAATTTTATGGAATTTTAAGACTTCTCTGCACTTACCTGGAACTCTTGAAATTAAACATAGTAAAGCAATTAAAAAATAAATTTTGATTAAACTAGAAAGCATACTCCATGTAAGCTTTCACAGTTACTGTTTTATTTGGGCTATTAAAAATAGCCTTTGAATTTGTTTATGCTGCATTACATCTGCCTTTTTTGTTTGTAATTACTATGTATATACCTGGGTATTAGTGCTGGGAAGACAACAGAAAAACATGTTTTCGTGATACTCTATTTTGACAGTGCTTTTCAAATTGGACTCAAATTTCAAATTTGAGTCAGGCCTACTCACATAAGGTAGATCATCTCCAGGAGTGGATTATCTTGAACCCCTTTTAAAGTTCTGTGTTCTGGCTGACTGGTTTGACAGAGGGAAGTTTGGGTCATTTGGCCTGCTCTGACCTTATGTTAGAATATTGTACAGAAAGAATGAGGCTGATTGATACACCATTGCCTTCTAGCCAACAGCCACAACAGGGGAAAGAGGGGGCTAGGGAGAAAACAAATTGCAGCTATTCTGCAGTGCAGTTGGGACCACATATGGAGGGAAGATAGAGTAATGAGAGCTACAGCAAACAACAAAATAATTGCAGAATGACCTTTTGGCACTCCTTTGTGGGGATGATTCATTAAGATGATGTATCAGTTCAGGACAACACTGAAGAAATAACAGGTCATGACCACACTACTCCATGTTGCAACACTATAATTGGACGACAGGATTTTTTGTTCCTGTTCCTGTTTATGTGTGTGTTAGTAGTTAATTGATTCACTTCATTCTCAAGGCGAAGTATTGCTGGTCTAAAACATGTTTGTATAAAACATAACAACTCATCTTCTAAACATACTAATGTTTAGAAACTGATGCAAAACAATATGATTATTATGTATGTACTACAGTTAATGTAATTGGAAATTGCTACCATGCAAATAAAAATAGCTTCTAACTCTTGGGAGGGGGAAGAGAGTAACCTGCAGCTATCCTGGTAACTACAGAGAGTGTTAAAAGATAAGGCAGTGAGAGAGATACCTGTGATCTGTGATTTGCAAGAGTGTTGCTGTAACAGACACAGTTTTTGCATGTGTATGCAAGTAATGATCATAAGAGGCTGAAACTCAATCACAAATCCCAGACAATGTGCTCTGTGTTTCATGTCTTTCTCAGCTGGGGCTGGAACAGCCCGAGTGAGAAGCAGAGACAGAATTTTAGAGCCAAAGAGTTCAAAGCTCATGTTCATGGGCCTGGCTGCCCTCCAAAAGGATGCAGAGCTCTGACTCCCAAAGACTGTTTTCTCCCTTGAGAAATGCAAGAAATTACTAATAGAACAAGCCTGGCTTGCCTGTTGGACCTCATCAGGATTTAGGATTTGATAAAGTTTTTCTCTTCACAAAGGCTTTTCACAAGAAAGGTTTCGACGAAGCCATTGGGTGTGATGGCTAGGGGAGGAGAATGCCCCTCACAAAATGGGGCACTGTTTCTAATTAGCAAGTCGTACTGCTTGTCCTGTCCCCATAGTGCCTAGTGCCTTGATGGACTTGGATCTTTTAGTCCAGGGCTACAGTGTGCATTCACCTATCTGCCCTAATGGCTTTTTAATTATTTACATGAAAAGAAGATGGGCTACTGCAGAACTGTGAGAGATCCATATAGAAAATCATCAGGTGGATTCTCCAAAGCAGATCAAGATCAGAGGTTAGGATCTTTTATCTCAGATGATGTTTTAGTCAGTGGTATCTTTGCTCTAGAACTTTTGATTTTTTTTAAAGCTTCTTTCTCAAGTAATCGAATTATCTTTGTTTCATCCTGATCAGAATTAACTGACTGTAGTTAAAAGCTCAGTGTTACTGGCAAACAAGAGTTCTTGGTGTCTGGCCAGCCATAACATTCATGACGTAAAACCGGCAAATGCAATAGAACCAAACACCTTATGCCCTTCTCTTACAGAAATCAATGTTGGATATCCTTAGCCTATATAAATATTTACTTAACTTCCTTCAGAATAAACATCTAATACTTCATGTTGAACAGCAACCCTGTCTTAATTTTAGGATTTGGAATTGAAATTTGCATTCAGGCAGCATAACTTTGCTTATGAGAGCAAATACAGTGCTCTGCTTCCTTGTTACTTAGGCTGGTTTTTCTGATGAACTTTTCACTTTGGTAGCTCATGCAAAAACACAAAAGCTTTCAAAAATAGGCATATGAATATTTATACTAAAAAGGTGAGATCTTTGTAGACCTGCTTTAAGAACAGCTAAGTGTAGAAGCTCTGTATTAAGGGAAATTAGGAAATTACATAAGAAACAACCAGTCCCTCTGTGAGCCTCCTGCATAATGTTGACTAATCCCTTCTTTTAAATGCTGCTGTAGGACTTTGCACATTGTCTCTGAGGGGCACAGAGAAATTAGAAACACTGCAAAATATGTGTGCGCTTGCAATTAAGAGCAATTTGTAGTTTCCAGTGCACAGTGTATTTATTCATATCTTTTCATTGCTGCACAAAGAAACATATACACTGTAGTGTGTACATATTCTTCAGCAACTGGTGTAAAATCAAGTCAGCTACTTGTTCATTGGGTGTACATCATACCTGTGGTACCAGGGAGCTCAGCCACAGAGCTCTGTGCTGCTGCAGTTATGCTGCCACCGGTACCTGACCTGCAGCTGCACCTTTCACTTAACCATAGCAGCAGAGTTTCTGAAAACCTGTATTGCCAACTGACATTATTGGCTGAAGTCCTTCTGGGTATATGTTTCAGAAGATGACTATCAAAACTATTTCTTTTCCTCTCTCTTCTGTCAGGGAGCTGAAGAACCCAAGCTGAAATGGGAGCACATCACAACGCTCGTTTCCAGCCTCAGAGAGTTCGTACGGTCCACTGATCGCAAAATCATTGCAACCACGCTTTCAAAATTGAAGCTGGAGTTAGACTTTGACAGCCACGGTATCAGTCAAGTGCAGCTTGTGCTGTTTGGTTTTCAAGATGCTGTAAGTTGTCATTTTTACTAAGAAATTTGTGCACCTAAACTAAAAAAAAACCTAAACAAACTAGGACCAAACAGAACTTGCTAAACTTCCACCCAGAGTTATTGAAACAATAACATTTGAGGGCTTTGAACCTGTAATAGCGAAATCTGAGCCCACAGCAGTGACTTGGTTTGGTTGCCTTGTGATCCTTTGGCAGGACACAGACCCTGAACACTACTGAGGTTTTGCTGATTAAAGATATAGGGTTCAGCGTAATTGTGTGAATATTGTGTCATAATAGTAAAGCAGGAAAGCTTTTTTAAAAAAATCTTATTTTGGAAGGTTTTCTGGGAAATAAGACCAACAATGAATGTCAGGCTTATCCTACATAAATGCAGATCTCTTAAATTTCTCTTACAAACTAATGCATATAGCATTACAAACTAATAAGCTTACAAACTAATGCATATAGACCCTATAGCAGTCTGTCTACCTTGTAGTACTGTATTGAACTCTTATTGTAGTATTTTTGATTAGCAGCAGATTTCTGCCAAACTAGAAATTTTCATTTCATTTATAATAAGCCAGATAAAGAGGAATTAAAATGGTTACTTTTCTATCAATAATGATTGCAAGATTTATCATTTCTCACATTGAGCAACCAAACACATGCATGGGCAGCCTTTAAATAGCTAGTTTATGAAAAGCAAATGTTTTCCTAAGGTATGTGTTTAAATGGTAGTTCACAAGCAGTTAGGCTTGATGATTAAGATGAATAATGAACATGGGAGGGTGCAGTTGTGCTGAGTATCACTTGTCCAGACTGAAGTCATGTAGTAGAAATGAAATGACAATCCAGGTAGGCATTTGAGGTGGATGATTCTTTTAGAATTTAAACCCGCGGCACTCTGACAAGTAGAAGAGCTGTCAGGAAGGATGGCATAGCATGTAAACTGCTGCACAGACTACACTAACAAGAATTAGATGCTGTTCATGAAAAAAAAAAAGTGTGAACTGAATCTGTGAAAGAGCTCTTTCTACAAATCTAAAGTTTTCTCTTTGATTCTTTTGAGTATGCTTTCAACTCTCTCTATTTAGCTTCATATTAATACTCTTTTGACACTAGGAAGAAAAAAACCAAGCATACAAAGTCAAGAAAACCATGGAGGGGGTAATAGTACAAATACTTGTATTTGTGCTCTGATAGAGATGTTCCTGGGCATCAGTTGTTTGGTAGTAATTGCCTGGGTTGTATTCTTATCAGTAAAAAATTTACTTTCTGTTAACTTCATCATTACAAGTTGCTGTTTTTAAGTGATAAATGTCTCTTTCATTACTATCTCTCTATTTAACTAAACCCACAGAAAGTCAGAAGAAACGCTTTGCTTTATATGTGTGCAATCTTAATTCTTTTGGCCATACAGTAGATTTCTGTAGTACTACACTGAAATCCAGGACAGTATCAAGACCTCAGATGCTGCAGAGACTGAGGTACTGCTAAAAGTGAGGCAAAGTATTTGCCTTGCTCTTGGGATTTAAGAACGTGATCTTAGGTTACAATGTTTAATAATCACAACATCCTTATCAGACCAACCAAGAAAAAGTAATTTTGTGATGTAATATAAATAACTAAATCATATTACTAGGGATTGTTGTAATCTTGACAAAGTTAGATTACACTCCTTCAGTTCTCAAAAAAGCTGCACTTAGCTAAACAGTCAGTTTGGGGAGGTACAAAGCGCTTGCACAGGGGAGTTCTGCTGCCTCAGAGGGCAGTGGGCAAGCCTTTAGGGCCCTTGGTCTGCTGCTGTCCAGGTGTCAGGCCCAGGGCAGGCTCCCCTGGCACCACTGACAGCTCTGTGAATCCAAACACAATGTCCAAGTGCCATCTCGTGGCCATTGGCTATAGAAATGAGGAGACGTAGGTACTGCTGTGCTGGGTTGACCGTGGCTGGCAGGTAGAGGAAAGCCCCTACCCAGTCATTCATTCATTCCCTCCCAACAGGAAGAGGGAGAGAATTGGAAGAACCAAAAATGGGAAAACTTGTGGGTCAAAATAAAGATTGTTAAAGAAGTGAAAGGGGGAAAAAAAAGCTCTTAAGTGTTGCAAAAGGAGTCAGTCACCACCAGCAGACTAGTGCCCAGCCAGTCACTGAGCAACAGCTCCTTTGCAAAAAGCAGCCCCATGTTTATTGCTGATCATGACCTTATATCGAAGGGAATATTTCTTAGGTCAGCTGTGCCAGCCATGTCCCCCTCCAGCCTTCAGTCCACCCACAGCCCCCTCAGTGCTGGGGCAGTGTAAGAAGCAGAGGCGGCCTTGGCAGTGTGCAAGATTTGCTCAGCAGTAGCTGAAACATGCGTGTGTTATCAAGGCTGTTTTAGTCACCAGTCTGAAACATAGCACCATGTGGGCTGCTGTGAAAAAAATTAACTCCATCCCAACCAAACCCAGTGCAGGTACCTGTATAAAGTACTTCATTACTGAATACTACTGCTTTTTGGCAGTGAAAATAATGTGGTTAATAACTTTTACATATCCTCTGAAGGCATCATTTATGTAACTGAAGTCGTTTTTTACAGAGAGGTTATTATCACAATATGAGGGAATTGAAGGGATCCCTTTTTTAGGAAGAGTGAAGTATCTTTTTGCCACATTTTTCGTGATCAGTAGTTGCTTCTTTTTTTATAAGGCTGTGAGTTGATAATTTTCTAAGCACAGTTATATTTTTTGCTTCCTGCAACTGTTTAAGTTCTGCTCCTGCAGAATTTGCTGCTTTGGATTGCTTCTGTGCCTGGAAAACAGCACTGAGTTTTGTGCTATTGCTGCTTACTGTTGGCTGGGCATTTCCGTGTCGTTTGGGAGCTGGAAAACAGTTCCGTGAGGTGGAGATGTTTGTGCAAGGGGTATGGAGCATCCATAGAGGCATCTGAGAATATGGCTAAAAGTGGTTTGAAAGCAGGCCTGTGGGCAGTTAGGAGCAACCCAGTGTAATGTACCATACTGATTGTACAAAGTATGAAGTAGAAGGAATGAGGAAATGGTACAGCACACAAATGAAGTTCCCTAATTGTTTAAACTAACATTAATTAACTAGTTTCAGAATTAAGTAGGAGCAGCATTACATTAGTTCTTTGATATTTCCTACAATTGTACTTTAGAATAGACAAGTGTTGCTCAGAGCAAGCAGTGAAGGTGATGCCAAAAAAAGTAACAAGTTAATTAGTTTCAGCTACAAACCTTTCATAACATAGTCCTTGTTATTTGTCTTGCTTGCATTCTTTTGAAATTTCTCTCCACAGCCATGAGGGTTAAGTACCACCGACATCAAAAGTTACCTAACACGACTTATAATAAAATGGATGAAGTTGATAATGTTGCTATCAAGAAATAATTGTAATCATCTGCTCAGATACAGCATCTATAAGTTTAAACACTTTATGTAATGATGACATATATTCTCATTTTAAGTTGTGGGGTATGTAATATCTGAACTGAATTTTCTCTTACTAGGTCAATAAAGTTCTCCGAAATCATAACATTAAGCCACATTGGATGTTTGCCCTGGACAGCATAATCAGAAAAGCTGTGCAGACTGCTATTACAATTCTGGTCCCAGGTGAGTCATTTCTTAATACTCAGCAAATGTTTATCAGCTGATCTCTTCAAACATGCTTCAGAGTTGTGATTATGATGGTTCACTTAAGATTTTGAAACCAGCAGTGGCCTTTTTCCTGTTCACTGTCTGTTTTGCAATTCAGAAACTAATCTGTGTATTGTTCAAGCTGTTTTGGAAAGCACCTTTCCACAATGTGTCATCTAAATTATTCTGCAACACAGTGAGTAGTAGTAGATTAAGGTGCTCTGAGACCTGATTTTTTGCGGTGCAAAATGTTGCCTATTGCTTATGGTCAGAAGCTGTCTAAAAAATAAAATAAAAAAAAAACAAACCCCAAAACCCCCAAACAACCCCAAATCCTTGACTTGAAACCTGCCAAAACCAAACAAGCAGGTCTGCAGTGCCTGCACTTTGTACATTGTATTTTGAATGTGGAATTAGAATGTATGGCTTCACTGAGGGAAGGAATCTGTTTAGACAAAACTGTAGCCCATTCTGTTACTTCTCTACCTATTTCCAAAGTTAGTTTTTCTGCTGCTTCTTAACTTCTAATGCTGGAATTAAGGGTGATATTTTCAAATATGTCATTTAATGCTTTAAGTCAGAATACTTACATTCCTGTTTCCTGCAGTGGGTTGAGTCTTAAATTATTAATAAGGGAATCTGAAAATTACATCACAAATTACAGCTATTCCAATTCTCCTTATTTTCCATATCTGTAGCACAACCAACAAGATATAAATAGGGTTTCTGTGTTACTTTCAAGTCACAAAGAAGCTCTGTCTTCTGACTAGAATGCTGAACACCTCTAACAGGCATGTACTTCATTGCTGTGTAATAGGAGTAACTGTGGAATTCCTCAATAGTCTGTTCTTTCCCATACAGCTCAGTGTCAGCATTAACTGTACATGGTCAAGCTTAAACAAAAGCCTCTGTGCCCCAGTAGCTTTCAGGCACTGATCATCTACAGCTTCCCTAATTGCCTTACCCTACTTCTGATTGCTTTCCCTTGCTTTTGTCTCACTCTTTTTTCTTAATTTTTTTTCTTATGATGTGGAGATTTATCTATGGCCTTAACACTTCTAAAAGTTATGGGATGTTTAAGGAAAGGTACAAAACCAATTTTATCCTGCCTGGTGGTGAACAATGGTAAAAAACTTCTGCATCCTGCTAATAAGAACAGAAGTTCAAAGCAAATTCAGACATATTTGCCTAGCAATGTTTGGGTAACTGCTATATAATAAATCTGCTTTCCTTAATTTAGAGGAAGCACAGCTCTGTTGATCTTATGTTCAGCCTTGAAGAAGGTATGTAGCATTGAAATGAAAAGGTGAAATAGATCAAGGAACAAATGTTTCTTTTGTAAAGAAGAGAAATGTACTTGTTAATTACTCAGCAGAAAGGGCATAAACCAAGTGTAATTCGGGAAAAAAAGTACATTTTGGTGGGGAGACCAGAGGGAGTTCTTAACAGTAAGAAGCCATAATTGAAGGAAGGAAGGAAGAAAGATTTATATGAAATAGTTAGAATTAACAAACAGATGTTGTTACAGTAATAGATTGTGTAGGAGTGTCAGATCTTGTGTACATATCTTGCATACCTGGTAAGCTCTGGTAGGTAGTTTAAACAGGGAACAACAGAAACTAGGGTATAGCTTTGTGTTCACAGTTTTGTGGATGTGCATCATTTCAAAATAGGCAGTGTTCCCTCTGATAAGTAGAAGGAAAGTGTGCTGCTTTTAATTGTTGGGAGAGGGGCTTTTTGTAATTTCCTCTCTATCTTTGGATGCAATTTTTTGGTAAACATAGTATTCTTGTAATGATAGAATGCTAAATATGCTGGAACAGCAACAGCAGGAATAGCTGGGTATAAAAAAAATAATGGTCTTTTGTTTAATAAAATATTTCAAGTCAGACACATAAAAAAATGCAAGCTACTGAGAATGGAATTAAGCAAAAGTAACTCTGCAGTACATAATACTTCAGCACAATTTGACATGAAATGGTAGCCAAATCTGGACTCATATTCATCCAGATGTTTGTTTTTTACAGCTCTTGAACATTGGATAGGCAGAATAATAATCTGCCTAAATCAAGGTGCTGTTTTGTTTTGAGTGATCTTAAAGCCCTAGAAAATGTCTGTTCTCCTGTTACAGAAATTTCAGGTCCACTGTAGACAAAGCTATAGGATGATCTGTAAATAGTCACTTGGGTCTGCTTTTGTTTTAATATTTAACTAATGTTTAATATCTTTGGTGTTTTTTCTTTTGCTTATATTTTAATAGAATTGAGGCCACATTTTAGTCTTGCATCTGAAAGTGATACAGCTGATCAAGATGATATAGAAATTGAAGATCAAGATGAACAGCCTCAGAATCAAACCATCCAGCAGCCTTGCATTGTCTTGGAGGATGCAGTAGCTACCTCAGGTGTAAGCACACTCAGCTCTACGGTGTCCCATGACTCCCAAGCTGCTCACAGATCACTGAGTGTCCAGCTGGGCAGGCTAAAATTAGAGACAAACAGGTAAGTCTGGACATTGGGAGACAGGGACACCAGCCTGCTTACAGCAGTATGTATTGGTTAGCTTTCAGAATAAATATGCTGGAATACTAGTGACAGTTCTAAAATTCCATAGCAGTGTAAGTTGTTTCTTTTAATGATGATCCTTGTTTAGCTGTGACTGATCACTTACATAGTTTTGTTAATTTCAACAAAACAATAGTGATGCAAGTTAAGGTCAGTCTTGATTTCAGGTGCCCTTTCAAGGAAGGTCTGAAAAAACCTGACTTGCTGCCAAACTTCTGCTTTTTCTCTCTTTGGTGTGCTCTGTATGGCTGATGAATGGTGTTATGTTTTGTTTCCATAAAGGCAGAACTTGCTGTTCTTTTCTATAGCTATTCTCAGCGAGTGAGCTCAAGCTAGGACAGCCACACAGAAACTCCACAAGGAAACCGCTTCAGACTTGTTTTGTGCACAGAAATTACTGCAAGCAGGATCTGTCCTTACCAGCAGCCATTACCTTTTTATTAAATAAATTCTTTTCATCAAAGAAAGACAGGGAAAATAGGTGTTTTTGTTTAAAAGAAGAAATGAGCCATAAATTTGGATATTGTAATTTTTTTCAGAAATACGTCTTGCACTTTAAACCTGAAAAGTGATTCTTTGAGGTTTTATTGTTCTTTTAAGAAATGTCAGAGAAAAATCTGTCTCCATTATTTTATCCAAATGATTTTCTATATACTTTGTTTTCTTTTCATTAAAATACACCAAATAGTCTGGTTGAAGTAGGTATTTAGCTTTAGAAGCATCTGATTTATGACATTGGATTTCCTACTGACCTCAGTAAATTTTGAATGTGACCTTGATAGAAAGAGAACATGTCTTCATTAGGACAGTTGTTATGCTGATAAAACATTCTTTGGAACTGCAGTTCCAATTGAAATTAAAATGTTAAATTGCACTTTACTTTTACATGTGTCCAAGAAGGTTGCCATAATTAGAACAATTCATTAGACTGTACTTTTTAAAATAAAGTATCAGTATTTTGGGGTCCTTCTGTAATAATTTTTTTACTTGTGACCACTGAGAAATATTTAACTGTCTTATTGATATACCTAAAGAAATGCTCACTTTACTTCACAAGTTTATGGCGGGGAATAGCCTCAGAAGTTATTAGTTTGCATAGGTACTTTTTTAGTACTTTTTTGCTAGCACTTTGTTTCTGTAAATTTCTCAAATGCAAAGCCTTTGGCCAAATAACCACATCCAGTCATTCATGCAAAAATTTTGAAATAAATAATACAGACAATTGTTTGAATATTTATGAAAGCTTTATTGGCATAAGCAGCAAGCAGTTATCAGGAGAAAATAATGGCCCTGAAGGCCTTTTTCAACCAGAATAGATAGACTAAGCATAATTTAACTGAAAGGTGACCAGTCTGGACGGAATATCAGTCTGCACTGAGAACAACCAAGCTGTGGGGTTGTGTAGCTGCACAAAGCAGCTCTGTTCCCATGCAGGGTGGACTTGTTAAGGTTTATTAGCTCAGGTGTGGAAGCACTCAAGTGCAAATACATTTCTGGTAGGCCTGTATACAAGCTAAAAGTAGGGCTAGATGTTTTTACAAAGCAATCATATGGGATTCACTTTACCCCTGTGCAAAGGCAGGTAAAGGGCTTTTGTGGCACATTTTCTAACTGAATTCCTGTGTTTCAGTGTCCCAAATAAAAAGTTGCAGTGCTCAACTGCTATAAATTCACAAAAAATTTAATATATGAATAAATAAAAGGAAACACACTGAAATGGAACAGTTATTGCATAGTTCTCAGGCTGTGAGAGGTTTCAAGAAAGGGATGAAGGTGCTGCAATCCTTCCAAGGCAGAACTTCTGAAGACTCAGAAGTCAATTATAGGTTTATGAGTGTGCTCTCCATGTCCAATTTCTGTTCCTAATAACATATTGTTCACAAATCCCACATTTTACTAAACCACTTTTCTAAAAGAACAAATTGCAGCAGTTTTACATACTAGTTTTTCATTATATTTTGACTATTTTCTTTTGATCAGCTTAAATAGTGCTGACCACCAAATTTCTCCAGGTTTCTCTCTGGGTTTGTGTTATGAAGGAGGTCAAACATAAGTTCCAACTTATTTCTGCTTGACATTCTCAAAAGTAATTGCTTAGGGGAGTAGGGAAGTATTTTTCCTCCTCTCTTCTTGCTCTTAATATAGCTTAGGAGGGCAGGAACAAAGTGCCTTGTATGTGAGGAAGGGACAGCCCTTGTGTGGTTGAGAATGTATTTTGCATATTTAAGAAATGCAACCATATATTTTCACCACATTTTCATCACAGCTCTGCCCTTTCCATACCTTTGAAAATGTCTGCTGGAGACATGTGAACTGGCATTTTTCCTTACAAAGGTTTAGCCCTCAGTTTATGAACCACTTTGATATTTGTTCTCAGTTCCAGTTTTGTTTAAAACAGAGCACTGTCTGTAGAAATTTCACTGAAATTTTGTGCTATACTACTTGTTTAGTGGGGAAATGTTTATGTGGAAGCTGGTGTGTTTGGGGCTTCTGTATGAATGTTTATATTTTGATATAGATCATAATCAATCTATAGTGAAAGAATATACCTGTGAAAGCTGAAGAAGTCTGTCCTTGTCTTTGTCAGGAAGGTTTCCAGTTTAAGTATAGTAAGATCTTTTCCTGAAAATTTGAAGCTACTTAAGGAAATGAGTGCTTTGTTCCCATTACTTCACAGGTTATTGGAGGAGTTGGTTCAAAAGGAGAGAGAATTCCAAGTCCTCTTGCATCAAGCTATAGAAGAAAAAGATCAAGAGATCAGGAACCTACAGCTCAGGTCACAGCCAATAGGTAAGTGAGAAGAATTTTTAAGGAAAAATTTCATGCTGGCTACAGATGAAAAAGTGCCAGCTAAACATCTGTTCATTTTATTGAGCCAGTCTCAGCAAAGATGCTTTTTTGTGCTGCTTCTGGCAGGGTTTGCTCTGAAGTAAGAATGTACAGTGTGGAAACAAATTACTGGATTTGTTAATCACAGTACAAGGAGTGGTACAATTTGAATATTTTTGTTTGTGATTATATGGAAGAGTACAAGGCACATATCCTACTGAATAAATATTATTCCTAAAGAGGATAATCTAGTATGTTTAGGTATGTGCTCCTTGAATTAAAGACTGTTCCGATTGTTACAATTTAAGTTCAAGAGGATCTAATTGGTGAGATGCAAATACAACTTAAAGGTTGCTGAAGGAAGCTGAGTTTGCTGTGTCTGCCCTGAGGAAGGTGGAAGTGCTAATGCAGTTTGATGTTTCTGTGTGATGTTCTTCTAAGTGTTGCTTCCCAAAAGCAGCTGATCCTCAGTCTAAGGCAT
This sequence comes from Aphelocoma coerulescens, assembly GCF_041296385.1. NCBI lineage: Eukaryota > Metazoa > Chordata > Aves > Passeriformes > Corvidae > Aphelocoma > Aphelocoma coerulescens. Next base: position 59,819,825 of record NC_091016.1, on the reverse strand, counting down.
TGCCTATGCAGCAATTGTATGAGTTACACTGAACACTTCAGTTAATTGATCAAAAACCTTAGTGTAGAAACAGTGACAGCCTTGTACTAGTAAAGTCATTCTTAGAAGAGAGCAGAAAATCTTATCTGTATCAATGTTCACACTAGTTCAACTGTACCTTTAACCAAGTAGAGAAATTAATGTATAACTGTCTATAAATTGTAATTAAGTGTGTTCTTTGTGAATTGGCATTTATTTATGGGGATACTGGTATTCTAAGCTTGAAGGGAAAGCTCACTGAAGAAAGTGCTTGAGAGTCAAAAATGACAAGAGGTTGCTTTGGCAACACAAAACTAAAAAATGCTTGTTCCAGATATTCCTGGATTGTCTGTCTGTCATCGTCATTCCACTGGCACAGGGACCGAAGACCCTGATCTCATAAACTGGCTGAGAGTTCATGGAGCTGATGAGGCCACGATAAACAAGGTAGCAATGATTCTATTCACTGCCTGGCACAGTTGCAGTTCTGTTCTGTGACTCAGTTTAAAAAACCTTTTTGATTACTTTAGCACATTTTGAGAGATTAATTTGTCTTCAGAGGATAGGAAAGAGCCATGAATGTGAAGGCCTTCATAAATATACGGTACCTTTAATAGTTCCTATATCTGATTATGAATAAAGCAATAAAATATCCTGGTAAATAGACACTCTTGGGTTTTCAGTGTCTTTACACACTGCAGCATTCCTGCTGATGATACTCTGGATACATGTTCACCCTTAGCTAACTGTGCTGTAGTGAAATATCCTGAAGTAGATCAGTCTGCTCTGCAGTAAATTATGTAACTTTCGAGGTGTTGAGGATTTCAGCTAATTTAGGAATACCTGCATGTAGTTATCACTCCTACGGATCAGACCAAAGGTTCCTCCAAGTTCAATTACGTCAAATTCAGATGCCATTTTTGAAAAGGTAGGTCTTAACTGTTGCTTTTAATTTTCTCATGGGTTAAATGTGGTATTACTTATGGTCTAATTTTTGCTCAGTGAAGTCTGTGATTCTGAGATTCCAGTGGTAACAATAGAACTGCCAGTTGACAAAGGTTTTGAGTAGATGTAAAAGCATTACAACTTTCAAGTTGTGCCTGGTATGCCGATGCAGAGTATACGGTGTAAAATTTAAGTAGTTTCATTGTATTTGTAGAAGCAACGTGGATTAATCTGTTACATATACCACATTTTAGCCCGATTTTTGGTTTCTCCCAAATGTAACCTCCTATGTTTAGGGGCAGATGATCCTAGGAAGATGAGCTTAGGAATTAAAATAATATTTCTAACAAAATGTTCATTTAAACTTCTTTCTGCAGTTCTTGGCTGAAGACTATACCTTAACGGATGTTCTCTGCTATGTTACACGAGATGATCTGAAATGTTTGAGACTGAGGTAATGCTTCACAGTTAAATGAACTGCGCTGTGTAGGAAGAAAAGCTAACTGATACTAAGTCTCTATTTATTGCATTGTGTAGTGTTAATTTAAAATCAGTAACACTTTCCAGTATGCCTTTGTATGTTGATACATTCCTGCCAAACAGCTGATACTATTTAAATTTTAAATAAACTATTGAAAGCAAAACATTAAGGTAAAGCAATTACCTTACAACTGGAGGCACTGGATATCCCATTAGTGCCTTGCCTTTTATATAAAAATGTAGAACTAGCAAAACTTTCAGTAGTTTATTATCATCATCAAACTTCAGAAACTTTACTCATGGACTGTAAGTAGCAATATATTTCACCTAATCATGCCAGGTGTGTAGGTCACCAGATTGCATCATGTTGGAAGTCAGATGTGGGTTATGCAAGTCCTTTGGACCAAAAGTCTGAATTCCAGGCAGCAGGCATCTGCCAAGTGGAAAGATTGCCCTGTTCTGTAATCAGAAAAGGACTCTGTTCTCTATTTGAGTAATGCATGTTGAATTTCACCTTTGGTCAGCCTTCCCACTGAATTTCATTGATCAAAACCAGAGCAAGAAAATCAGAAAGCACCTAAATTGGAAGGCTTTCAGGCTAGAGAGTATCTTTGTACCTGAGTATCTTTATGATTTTTCTTTACAGAGGAGGAATGCTGTGCACACTCTGGAAGGCTATCACTGACTTTCGGGAGAAGCACGCCTGACACTGATCTTTTTCTTTGCTTCTCTGCAGAGATGAAAAGATTTCCTTTCAGCCAGAGCAGGTGTGCTGTCAGAAGGACTGTTGCACTTTAATCCAGTATTTGTTTACCAATGTTAAAAACACTGCAGCTTCCTGACTGCTTTTACTCCTATAATCCTATAATAATAAGGAATCTGTAAACAACCTGCAACATTATTTTACTTTAAATGTTTTTACATACAAGTTTTTCAAAAATTTTTAGAAAACACACACATACAAAAGTTATAAACTCATGAAATATTGTAGTTAAAATAAGTAGATGTTAATTTCATGACAAACTGATGTAAGATTTCATGTAACTGTACATCACTGGAACAAAACCAAAATGTGACAACAACTTTTTGATTTCTTTGTAATATATCTCAATACTATCTGTAGTAGAGCTTCATAATTTCAATCATAATTAGATATTTTTCTTTTAGTGTTCAAGACCTAAAGGTAATTGTTTTTACCTACTGCTCTACGTAGTTTAATATTGTTTATTTTTGGTAATTTAAGTTCTATGGTGCATTTGTTTTAGAGTTGTTTATGTACTACTGAACTGTACCAGTTGTATACATCTGAACCACAGTAATGTTAGCTTGTTCTAAAGCTATCTCTGACATACACAATTGAAAATAAAAATAACCTAAGACTTACTTTTTCCTGTATTTTTGGACTTCTAAAATAATAGCAACGGTGTAGAGCTGGAAAATATTGGAATAAAAAAAAGAAAAAACCTCATACTGAGTATCAAGGGAACCATTCTGACACATCCTAAACTCACTGTGATTTGAGTATGATAACCATAGCATCGAATATTTTCTTGGTTTTTCTATTCAGTCTAATTCCTGTACTAACAAGCCAAGACCAAACAAAATTCTTCTCTGGGTGCTGTACTTGACTTGTGAAATGAAAAGTCCTGCCTTCATGGACTGAATAGTCATTGTGGCCTGTTGTCTCTTTTTCTGCTTTTGTTTATGCAATGATTCTTTTCTCACATGTAATGTAAAAAGGGTGGTGGATGTTCCCTGCCCATCCACTGTCATTGTCACTCCACTATTCTAACACTGGGTATCAACAGATTCTTCTGGGGCAGCTGCAAAAAATTCCATTGTGGGTAAGACTTGCCTGGACAAGAAGCTGCTTCTTTCTTCATAAGCCTTGGTAACCAGTAAAAGACTTACGCTCTTAATTTTTCAGGTCTAGCAGGTATTTTCAAAGAAAATGAAATATTTTTTTAAACATAAACATGTTGTTCTAACATGTGTACAGTAACTTTTGCTGGCTAAAATGCAACAATTATGTATTAAAAACAAAGAACAGTAGATTAAATAATTTTAGTCAGTTTTTTTTTTTTTACTCTGAAGATGGTTCTACTGATTTTTAGGCACAGATGTATTCAACTCATTCCAAAAACTTAACTACATTTCATGAGAAACACGGCTACTGTTTACCAATTCCTACTGCTATTACAGCAGAAAACAATACATTTTCAAGGTAGTTGTAAACACTAGAAGGACCAGTGGTGGAGGTTGACTTGTAAAGCCCAAAACATAAAAAAAACCTACCCATTGAGAAGTAACCCTAGGACAATGAACTTGCCTAATTTGATTTTTGTGTGAAGCACGATCCTGTATTGGTCCAGGTTTGAAAACCTCTGGTGTCATGCAGTATGACTAGAAGGCAATTGCACTGGTCTGTTTACTTTGAAGGCATGCAGCCTGCTCTCTATGACTCAGGCTGCTCAGAAATGCCAGCTATGTAAGAGAGAAGGGAGTGTGATGGAGGTTTCCGTTGAATGTTTCCATGAAACCTAGCCTGGCACCAGCTGGGAATTAACTCCTATAGTTCATTGCTGGCTTCACCAGACCCGAGGTGGCTTCTGCAGCATTGCTCAGCAATCAGTTCTGTATTCTCCATGGTGAGACTGTTGGGTCTGATCCATGTCCAGGCTGGGCCATGTACACTTATGCTCCCTGAGCAATTGGGTTCTGGTCTGAATGTGGCTCCCTGAGCAGCACAGTTTATCCATGTAGGTGATAGATCTGTGCACAAAAGCTTATGTAAGATCCCTACATCAGGCTACTTCATATAAATAGTACCAGATGTTACTTTTTACATCCTCAGACAAAACATGAGGAAACACTTTGGGGTGGAGTGCATCAGACAGGTCAGCCTGGGATTCTTCAGCCTGGCTCCCAGAATATGCTGGTGGGTAAATGCCTACATGGACCACCACAAGAGAGGGATTTGAGATTATGTTAGGGCAGGATTTTACTGAGGACAACATTCTGACCATGGGGCGTACCAGTGGGTTTGAACTTGGATAACCTCTTGGCCCTTGATCAGTGCTGTTGTAATCCAGGGCTCAGGTTGACCTAGAGACACCTTTACACCTCCCTGAAGAGAATACAGAAGTGAAAACTCGACCAAGGCAGTGCTGGTTTTGCTGTCTTTTGCACCTTTCATCATAGAGCCCAGCCTGTTCTATTACAGACACTCTCCCGCCCACAAGCTACAAGGCGTGTTTGTCACCCAAGACCCAAACTGCTTCTTTTAGAGCATAAATGGCTCTCAGTGCAACAAAGTATTAATCTTCCCTTCCCCTAGAAAACCTTGTGCTCTGAACTTAGCAGTTTGTGAAAAGAGGATGTTCTGCATGGTGGCTGAAGTTGGCTTGGTCCAAGCTCACAAGAATAAGGGAGCTGCCCCTCTCCACCTCCTTGCTTGCATCCACAGCTGCATCCTGTGAGTTCCCCAATTCACTCACCCTCCTTCAACTGTAGTTCTGATGATTGGTGCTACCTACAAGCAGATACAAAATTAAATGATGTTTCAATGCCGACTGGAACACTTTAAAGAGGAACACTCTTATGACCCTTAAAAGGAGCATAAAGCAAGTTAAGGCAAACTCATAGGAAAGGTAACAGGACCGTGACCTTTACAGAAATGACTGATACATCGACAGGTCTTCACAGAGCCGTTTTTATTTTGGAAGCAAGGCGTTGCACGCAGCTTTAAAACCGGCTGTTTAAGAGCACGTGCCGCAGGAACGAGTCTACAGCAGTGCAGCTCTTTCCCACACGATGCGGCGCACCGCCTGGGCTTGCGAGGCGGCCGCCACTCCTCCCACCTACTGTCGAGATGGCGAGCATCCCCAAACCTGTTGTTTCTCTCCTCGCCGATACCGAACGAGCTGTGCCACTGCGGAGGGAGCTGCTCTGAAGAAGAAGAAAAAAATAATAATAATCACACCTGTGTGAACACTGGCACCTCGGCTGCCCGGGCCGCCGAGGGGGCCGGGAGCGCGGGCAGTCGCCCCCGCACCGCCGCCGCATAAGCGCGTCCAGCCCGCGAGAGGCGGCTGCTCCCGGGCCGCGGGCGCCGGTCCCGCCCTCACCTGCTGCCGGGCAGAGCCGCCGGCGGGGGCGGGGGACGTGGCGCTCACCTGCCCCGGGCCGCGGAGCCGCGGGGCGGAGCAGCCGCGCTTGGCGAGCAGGAGGAGACATGGCGGAGGCCGCGGGCAGGAGCGGCGGGCGCCAGCGCCCCGCAGGTGAGCGACCGCCGCCGGCCGGTCGGGCAGAGGGGGGCGGCGCGGATGGGCCCGCGGCTGCGGGGACCCTGCGCTCCCGGGCGGCCGCGGGCGGCCGTGCGGAGCGGGAGCGCGGCGGGGCCCGGCGGCGGCCTCGTCCGCAACAGGTGCGGGGGCGCTCCGCGGCCGCCCGGCTCTGCGGAGGCTTCGCTGCCCTCGCCAGGGCACCACCGCGACCCGGCCGGGGGCAGCCGAGGGTCGGCCCGGGCGGCGGGCAGAGCTGCGCCGGTGGGGGCGGCGCGCCCGAACCGTGCCCGTCGTAGCAGCGAGACCCTCCCCGACCCCGCGCAGGGGCATCGGCGGGGCCACGCTGTCGCTCCCGGGTCGCCGCTGGTGCTTTCGGAACCTTCGTTCCTAGCTCGGAGTGCTGCCGGGCGCCCTCACGGCGGCGGGGCTAACGCGGGGTGTGGAGCTGTCCGGCGAGGAAGGGGTCTGGAGGGGACGGCCGCCGGGCTGCGGGCTTTGGTCGGGGCTGGAGGTAGCACTGACCTGCCGCAGTAAGGTCACGCTGCTAACGGGGACGGGGTGAGCCCCGGCGAGGGCGGAGGGACGGCTCGGCAGGGTCAAGGTACCTGGTGGCTGCGCCCCGGCGCCTGCCGAGCGAGGCCCGCTGCGGGGCCCCGGGGCTTGGCTGCGCCTCAAACGCGTGCGAGCGACGGGCTGCTGCAAGCCCTTATTTCCTATAGGGAAAGCGGGGAGATGTCCTTGCGTCTCCTCTAAGGAGGGATGTACACTGCGAGAGTGTTTTAACCCGCTTTTATTTTGGCCCTAAGGGCGAGGAGGGTGCAGGGAGGAGATTTTGGCTTACGCAAGCGGATCGACCGCTGTATCACTGTTGTAGGCGCGGATGCTGTTTGTTTTTGCTGCTTGCTGGACTGTGAAGTCTGCCTCCAACTTTTAGCCCTCTCCTTTTTTCCTTTTTTTACCTCCCTCCGCAGTCCAATTCCTTTCACCCTTTGCTAGTCCTTCTCTAACATATGTCTAAGTTTATCTCTAAATCAAAGAGTGTGCTTTTCTATCAAAACAGCATATGAATAGGCCATATGGCTGTTGGCTAATTGATTGTGTTTCCCCAGTATAATATTTTTAATACATACTTTATGTAATGCAGGCATGCAGTCACAAGCAATGACTGTGGGCAGACCCATCCAAGTGCTGTCTTCATTAGACTTAGAAATACCGTGGCTCTGCTCAGAAATCCTTGCAAGTCACTCCCAGGCATCACTCTAAAGTTCAGCTTCAGAAACGATGTGCATCTGGGTTCCTATGTGCTTCAGAGTTTGCAACTGCATTGACTTCCCTTTCCATGAGAAGAACTGACTGGTTTTTTGGAGCCATTCCTAACAAAATCTTTTCGAGTTGTCTACCTTACAATTGCTGATGTGTTGGTTTTTTTTTTTTTAACTGGATTGTCAGTCTTTTTCTAATGACTTACCAAAACTAGAAATGAGCCAACAGGTGACATATTTTGTGTATGTTCTGTTTTAAAAGGACTTATGTTCCTAGATTTATTCAGAGTTTGCTTTATAGTTTCATGCTGCTGTGTTGAACTTTTACTCGGTGGGACACTTGTAGACAGAAGGATCTGCTTGCATAGATTCTTGAGTATTTTGAATTTAAATTGCTTTGTGCTGTTAAAGGTCATTCGAAACTTCCTCGTCTGTGAAATGTTAAGAGTTAAACTTCTGTGACGTTGTTTGTTGTCTGTTGAGATCCTTTTACGCCTCTGAGTTATCACAGGGGCCGCTTTGCAGGCGTTCACAAACAGGAACAACCTCAAAGTACTTAGGGATCTGCTTCTGTGGCTCTTTGGTCCATCCATGGATGAGCAGATGTGTGTGCCCAGGGAGGACTATGCAGATGGCTTTGACTGCAGTCCGCTCCGCAAGCGGAACACCTGTGTCTGGATCCGGCTTGTCAGGAAGGGCAACATCCCATCCGTGTTTAGTGAAATTACCTACTGGTTGACCTATTGACTCTGTTCAAAAAACAAAGCTCTCTGTGTGTGTGTTGTGGTGTGTGTCTGGTTTGTTTCTTTCCTTGCCTCCTGTGGCTACACACGTGGACTTTGAGGGCTGATCCTGGGGAAAGCTTCAACATCACCACAAGGGTTTTGCAGGGAGATGTTGTAAGTGGCTCCCTGTATTGGCAGATGGTCTGCTGCATTTAACTAGCTTTCTTTGGGTAAATGGTTTAATTATCAGGCTGAAGAGTTGGGGTTTTTTTTCATAAATGTATAAATGGCAAAATGAGTACAGTGCTCAGGGGATATGCTAACATATACCAGTTAGAATTTTTCAGTCGTAGCTACTCGAGCATCTAATAGCGCTAACAAGCTCTTCAGTGATTCCTGAGATGAGAGGGGCCCTCTTGTGGGGAATACCACACGGAGAAGCTTCTGAGGCACCTCATTTTACGGCTGCCCATCCATAAACGTTGCCTCTGCCTGTGGGAGTTCCCCGCGCGTGCTCCGGGCTGCCTTGGCCAGCTCTGTGCGCAGGTAACAATTTGCTTAAAATCTGGGATACCAGAGAGAGCAATTGTTTGTAATGTTGCAAAGAAGCTTTAATGCCATGTTTTTGTGTACTGTTGTAGTTAGTGCTCTCTTCTAAGTGAGCTTAGTATTACTCTGTACTTTTTGCAGCAAAACAAATCTGCACGTTAAATGATATTAGTGCCAGGTGGCTTGTGAAAGCCGAACACTTGACGTGCTCGCTCTTTAATTGCTGATGGGACTTCATATCTGTTGCTTGCTTATCCTGGTATTTTCTCCATCTGAGAATAAATCAAATTTCATCTTACTGTATTTGGGTTTTTTTCCTGACAAATAGATAAATTATTAGTGAAAACACGAAAGTACAGAGAGCATACAGTGGGTGGGAGCTGAAGGCGTGTTCTGGTTCCCATGGCTCTTTCCCAGCAGTGCCAACGTGTTTTGCTGGGGAGGATTTACACGAGTGTGTTGTGACACATGGGTTTTGTCTGTGGCAGGCTCAGGAGATTTATGTTCCTTCAAAGGGGAGCTGCCGGGTGCAGGGCGCTGCTGTTCCCGTGTCGCTGCGGCCGGGGGAGGGGATGGACTATGCCCGTGCCCAGCCACCGGCACGGGGGAGTGTCCTGGTGCTCCAGCCCAGGCTGTGGCACCGCCCGGGGGTCACCGCCGCGCCGGCTCCTTGCGCTCACCCGTACCGTAAACAGGGACTGTGGGAGCGCCAGGTGCCGTGGGGAAGCGGGGACCTGCCCCAAATGTACACTGCCGCGACGGTCTGTGCTCGCAATGCTGCGAGTGCTGAAGCTCGTGTGTGGTAGGCGTGCTCCAATTTCCATCCATGATCATCTAAATATTAGTACATTGTGAAGTCTTTCTATCTTTTAATATATAAATTGTGGGTCTGCGATTCTTCTATTGCCACCCTCCTCTGATTAAAACCTATTCGAACTTTGAAATTGTGTATCAGAGCTTATGATTATATCTTTGGTCCCACACTAACAATTTTTGAGGCAGTACTGAATGCACAGAGACTCGGATTTATCAGTATCTTGTAGAATGAAAATGAAACAACTAAATTAAATTTAGGTTAAAATCCTCACAGCAGCTGTCCCTCAGCTTTAGAAAGCTGTTCAAGTACTGTGTCTTGGTATCTCTCATTGGTCAAGTAATGTCTGTGCAAGGACTGCACACTGTGGAAAAGTATGAACAAGCCTTTTTATGTGCTTATTGTGTAATGGGGGTCAGGCTTTCTCCACTCATCTATGCCCAGCATTCAGCATTACTAGTGTGTAAAAAAAAAAAAAAAATTCCCCCCCCCAAAAAAAAAATTCAAACCCAAAGTAACTCCACACGCACAGACACACAAAACCCACAAAGCCAAACCCTGCCACAAAAAAAAAAAAAAAAAAAATCTGAGTTCATGAAGAATCAGGCCTGTTAAGTGATGGTCAAACACCTGGCTTATGTGGTACTTCCAGGACAGAAAGAGAACTTCTACTAATCTAGTTAAAGTAATATGTATTGCTGTTTTCCTTGGGCTTAATTTTGAAAAGAGATGTACTTGTGTATGTGCTGTTTCAAACTGCAAAATGTTGTAAATTCACAGTACTCTGAGATGGCCAGTATTTTATTCACATGATTTATTATTATCCCAGATAAACAAATTTAATACTTTAGAGCTGAAAATTATTTGTGGTATTAAAGGTAATTAAATGATCAGAGCAATAATTGCCTCAATTATGTAAATACTGCATAACCTTGCAACAACATACTTTCTTTTCCACTTGAAAAAAGTATGTGTAAGTCTACATCCACAATACAAGCCCCAGTGTGCTGCTGCTGCTGTTGTAGTGACTCTCTTTGCTTATCTATCCTTCCTTCAGGAAGAGGATCCCCTCTATGTGACTTCTATTAGAGAAATGCAGTGGCCTGCTAGGAACTATGGCAGAACAGGTTATGTGTATATTATATTCTTTTTTACCTTACACACACATGAGAAATGGTGTACTTGTGAAACGGGTTCAGGTTTAATTCTGCAGCTCTCCTGTAGTGTTGGTTCTGGAGTCATGCCATACTTGCTTTCATGAAAACAAGTAGAAGGCATATTTATATCCCTCTCCCTGGCTTTAGGGAGAAAGCTTGAATATTTGTATTCTAGGAGATCTGTCAGAGTTCAGCGGAAACAACCGTAAGTTGTCTGCTAAGATGACATACAGCACTAGGCTGCCTCACTGTTCAAATAAATGGAGTTAGAAACCCTGACTCTTGTTGACAATGAGATTCTTCAGAGAGGTGACAGAATGATTTGTGCTCCAAGAGGAGAGTCATTGTGAGACTAGATTATTGAGGGGAGAAATAAAATACTGACATCTCCAAATATTCCTCATCTCTCTATCTGAAACTCTGTTCTCCCTTATCCAGAAGTCCAGACATCTTGGTCATCTTCTAAGAAACATGTTGGGAACTAAGATGTCAGGAAAGCACTGGTAATTAACACAGTGCATAGGATTCCATCCATCAGATACTGTCAGTAATACAACAATGGAAAAAAAATTTAATTTCGTCTTGGCATATTGCCTTTTATTTCATGTCTGCATTTCTGTGAAAAAGCTTGGAGCCTTTTCTTTGAGGTATTCATTTCTACTGAAAAGCTTTGTATGTACATAAGTGCTCTTAATTTTGAGTGCTATGCAAATGCTTGGTTCTCTTGACACATATAAAACACAGGTATTTTTAAAAATAAGCTTTTTTTTTTTTTTTAAGAGAGAAGCAGTGGCATCATTGCCCTGGCTATTAGTTGTAGAGCAATTAAAATTGGTGACTTCTGCCTTCTACCAGATTCATGTTTCCTACTGTCCTTTGAACTCCCAATTCCCCGCTGCCTTTCCTTATTTAACTGACCATTGATTGGAGTTACGTGGTATGTTCTACTATGGGGTGTAATCCAATATCATTCTATTACATATAAATAGAGAGCATTGACTAAGAATGATCTGTTTTTGATTCATCGTGGTGTGCCTTGTGCAATGTTTATAATTAGTCATACTATGCAAATTAATTTAATTAAAAAATGTGACACACTTGTTAATGTAAGTCTTGTATTTGATTGTTTTATTGGTGTGTATGTGTGCAAAGTGTTTGTGAATGATGAGACTCTTGATTAAGTTCTTGATGAGTTCTTGATGAACTCCTCATGTTCACATGCCTTTTTGTGCTGATGAATGAGTTTGACTCAAACAGGGCAGGGCTTCCAGCCTTCTCCTAAATTTTTCCTATGCATGGAAATGCACACAGGTTTAGTTTTCTTTGGCAGAAGGGGAAAGAGTTAACACTTACCTTCTGTTTAGTCACTTCTGAGGAGCTCTTAACAGCCCTTAGTCCAGTGTGTGGCACTGTCACATGTCAGAGGGACAGCAAACTGGGAAGATTTCCCTTAATATTCTCTAGCATTTCATGTTCTTACTGATTAATTCAAGGGATGTTTGGTTTTTTTTTCCAAGAAGGTGAAAAGAAGAAATCCATTATTATATCAGATGTTTGTATACTGAAGTTGTTTAAAAAAATTCAGTTACTGCAGTAAAAGAATTGGCTGGTCCTCTATTGTCTTGTATATAAAAGTGAGGCCTTACAGATATCTTTCAAGAGAAACTTAGAAACCTCTGTAAAGACAAGGTTATTATGTGTCTTTTTTGGAAAATAAGAGGTAGAAGGAAGAGAAAATAGAGAGCAGCAGTGGAAAAAGTTAGATGTTTGAGACAGTGGTTGACTTAATGGAAGCAAGTGGTTTTTTCTGATACAGTGGCTATATTTGCTATTTCCAAGTTAACTGTAAAAAAACACAAAACCAGGTGTAGGGATGAATCCTGCCTGTCTTTTTAAGGCTAGTTTCTTTTGTCTTGGATTTACATGCCATTGAAAAGGAGTTTTCCAGTCCTCTGATGCTGAGTAAATAGCTGTTTTCTCATACGAGGAGGAAAAAAAAAAAGGCCCTACTTTTTCCATCCTTTAGGCCTGACTTCCTGATTTAAAACCTAGTGAAGTAGAAAGCAAACAGACATATGACTCCTGAAGAAAACTAAGAATAGATCGAGTTTGAATTTTAGCTCATGTATGTGTATTCCAACATAGTCCTGTGAGGAATAGGGAGTTGGAGTTAATGATCTTTATGGATCCCTTCAAATTTGAGATATTGTATGATCTAGCAGTGCCTGTATTATGTATTTTTAAATGAGTTCTTAGAAAAAGTTTTTGACATAGATGACTAATGTTGAAAATGTCTATACAAAATATGATTGTGTGTTTTGATGAGTAGGTATGTTGAAAATTTTTTGTTGTAATGTTTTCGCAGGATGGGAGATTTTAAATGAATTTTTCTGATCTTTTTTTCCCAAGAAAGAAACATTTGGAACATAGTTCCCAGTGGAACCCTATTGTTTCATGCAGGGAAAAAATGACTGTAAATGCAAAATTCTATATAATTTCTTTTCATAAGTATATAAGATATATACCTACCTTGCCCTGAACCTCTCAGTTAGAAGAAAATCAGAAATAACAATGAATCTGTAAGGGAATGTATGCTAAAATAATATATTTACTTGATCTATTTCTTGATACAAAACACATGTAAGTTGAGGGGAACCTTTCACAGGGCAGTGGCTGTGGAATGTAAATTTACATGCAACTCATTATACTCTAAATCACAGTAATAGCTTGATGTACAGTTTGGATAGTTTACAGGGGATGAAACAATCCTGTCAGTGAAAGAGGATAGCAAATCTACAGTTCAAGTGACCGGCTTCAACTTCCTTTTCATGTCATGGGTAAAGGTATCAAGTCTTAATATGTGATGGTAAAGCAGAAACATCACTCAGCATGTTGTCATAAATATTTACATTTCCCATATCATGGTATAATTGTCCTAATAGTCCTTGTTCAAGCTGCTGTTTAAGACTTGCCTATCAGATGATGTTTTGTGCTGGTAATTATACCTATATAATCCAGTGGATGCAAGTGGGTGTGTTTAAGTGTAGTGGTTTGTCTGATAGTGAGTTTGCAGGTGTTGTAAAAAGGAAAACCCCAAAATGACCCACTGCCCTCAAGATATGCAGTTGCCCTCACTCCATCTACTGAGAGAATCTCACTCCATCAGTAAGAGAGCTCAGCTGTGATTGTTTTTATACATATGATGACTGATGGTTAGAGGGGAAAAAAATCAGTAATAGTGGTTATGTAAGAAAATTGTTCCTTTTGTTTTGTCTTTTTTTTTTTTTTTTTAAAGAGTTTAACAGTCTTGTTACTAAAATTATCCACCCCTTTGTTCCCTCAAGGGAATGTTGCTTTCATCCCAGTTTTTGTATAGAAGCTCCCATGTAGATGAGACAATGCTGAAATAAGAAAAGCTTTCCTGATAGGGATACTTCAGGAACTTCTTTTTCTGCCCTAAACCGGTGGATTGAGGAAGGGGGGGTTGTCACTACAGTCTTTTTTTATGCAGTATTGGTACCATTAATGTATGCTTAATAGTGTTTTAAGGAATGTTTTTCACATTAAAAAAAAAAATCCCCAAGTGCCTAAAGTTATGGGGTATTTTTTATTATAATAGGTGTCTTCTGGAGGTAAAAGGTCACATTTTGTTAGGCATTTGGAAACATGTTGTGAGCTGGCATAGTTTTTAACCACAGGGACCTTGAAATAAAATCTTGCTGTGTAAGCTGAATGTGCTGTTGATACTTTTCCTCTGTCACCTCTGCATTAGTAAGTCAACAGGAAGAAATATGTACCAACACCTCAGTTGCCTGTGTGTTACTGCCCAAATCTGTCTTCATCAGCCCCTGAAGCATCAAACTCGGTTATTACTGCATTTTGTACAGAGGGCAAGTCACTTTTATGGGGGGGTGCAGGAGATCCTGCAAGGACCAAGGAAGTCATCCTCAGTCCTGTAGCTGTTCTGCATGACTCCTTCAATAATAAGAAATGGAGATGTTGAAACAGTCAACATACCTCTAAGCTGGGAAGCCACTCCATTCAGGTGTATTTTTGTGTGTTATATACTTATATTTTTTGAAATGCCTATTTAAGGAGTCTAGCAATCAAAGATGATTAAACATAATTTTTAAAAGGGTAGGAATCCTTACTCAATGACTTAAAGCAGTGAAACGGGGTGGAGCAATATTTAATGAAGTTATCATATACTTATTGTTTTCTGTTACTTTTGTTCTGTTGGCAAGTCTTGGCACATATGAAAAGTAATGGTGGTACTAACTACTGTCCACTTTCTGTGGCAATGTGTGTACTGTTATGTAGTGTTTGTGGGAGGCATTAGGTGGATGGGCATTAGGTGGAGGAATGAAGTTGTTTCTCTTTATGGAATAAAGTAGCAGTGCCTGTACAAACGCCAGAAGGCAAATTGCTGAGCCAAAGAACAGCTTGCGTTAGAGCTTTTTTCCTTACTCTTCTTCCACACCCTGTAGTACAAAGTGTCTCTAACTGTGGACAGATGTCATCATGTACAGCTGCCGTGTACGCCCAGAGTCCAAGGTGTAGCCAAGAAGCAGGATGTAGCTAGGAGGAAATACATACTAGAGGTGGGCTCTGGGCTCGGTGAGTAATGGTGCCCTCCTGCAAAATGCTTCTGGTTTGGTTGGGTGTTTTGTGCCTGAGCTGGAGAAGGAAGAACGGTGCAGCTGAGCCTTCAGGTGGTGCTGTGTTCTTCTCCATCCACTGTGTTCCTGGATCATGAGCCTGAGATATGCAAGAACAGAGCTATCCTGCCAGCTGAGCATGATCCAGGACTCCTCTGTAAAGGGCATCCCAGGCCACTGTGACAGTCAACATAGTTTGTGTCATAAACTCTGACCCTTCTTCAATATTGTTACCCGTGTCGTTGAGGTGATCATCTACCATCCATCATATACATCCGTATAACTCACAGTTTTCAATGAGCCACCTACAGACTTGTCAGCTGATGTCTATGCCATCTTGTGGTGGCTGATCAGGTTACATCGAGATTCTCTTAAAAAACCCCAAAAACCCACAAAACAAAAAACCAGCCGAAACAAAACAACGCTTAAGTGAGGAAAAATAATGTGCTTTTACTATTATAGAGTGATTCTAGCTGGCAGGTTTTTTTAGTAGCATTTTGAAATGGTGAGCACACACTGAATTGAGGTGGAAGTGGATGATGATTAAAGAGTCTCTCAGCTGAAACATCCAGCATGTTACGTAGTGGTATTTGCAGCCGTGAAGGATGGAACATTCAGATTGCAAAACTTGTGACCAAGCGTTCTGTTTTAAATGGCTAAAGAAGATCCAGAATTCCAGCATGTAAGGGAAATCAATTAATTAAAACTTCCCCAGGCTGTTTGGACTTTGCTCATTTTGCAAAGTGTATGTCAATGGTTGGAACTGTAAAACTAATGGTGTGGTACAGAATATTCAGAATTTTGTTGTCCCATGTTGTCCACACAAGCTAGAAATTCTCATTTTCACGTTTTCACATGTGGAAAAGAAAGTTCCAACACCCGCCTGTAATTGTGGGTGTATGCATTCCTAATGCAAAAGGTATGTACTGCATAGGAAGGTGATTAAGGGGGGTGGGGAGGTGGTGGCACACATGACACCCAAGACATGCAAATATAGAAGAGGACTCATCCTCATTATTTTAGGTTAGGCTGAAATTTCTAAACATGAATAAGCAGAGCAGCTGAGCAAAAAGCAGGTTCATGCCTGGAGCCTTCCAGGCTTCTTTTCACTCAGTGCTCATCTGCTTGTGCAACCACAGCTCCATTCTCCCGCTGCCATGCAAGGAGGAAGGAGCAGCCCCTGCTGCCGAGGTGCTTCCAGCTCTCCATGAGCGTGCAGGACACAGCATTCCCAGGGCCGGCTTGCTGCAGCTGAGGAGACAGCACTCATAGACCCTCCTTTGATTAGGATGTGTCAGTGTTGTCAGGGCAACTGTTAACAGCAGCGTATCATATTTTCTCCTCTTGTATTGCGTGCTGAATATTTTAGTGTGCTGTAGCTGGAAGAGGGTGGCAGGGAAGAAGGTGCTGCCGCAAGGAACCTGGAGCTGGGATCTGATTGAACAGGTTAACAGCAAAGAGCAGCATCCAAAGCAATGTGCCTTTAATTAGGGCTTTTCTTCAAAGCGGGTAACGACTGACTGCAAGCCTTTTGCTGCCGACTGGATGTTGTTATTTGTCAGCTGTTTGCATACTGCTTATCCATAGGGGATCTGTTACAAGTGCTCAAATGAACAGACAGCGTTGCAGCTAGCGGCTAATCAGGGGCTGGAGTTTCTTACTTTTAATAAGCAAGAGGCAACAGCAACATGCCTGGTTCAACTACTGCCCTCCGACAAGAGAGACTGAAGAAAAGTCCCAGGCCAAGTCCCCCAGGTTTATTCACCATTAATGAAGAGGATGAGCAGCAAAAAAATGGGAATTCCAAAAGACTGAAAGGTATGTTGCTGTTCTGCAGTGTGGTCAGGGCTGCATGTGGGATATGCTGCACAGCAGGCACAGCAGTATTTTATTAGCTCTTCTGTGTGCTACAGAGCCTCTGTAAGTGACTGGTGCAGCTTGGCAGTTCATGTTGGCACTCACAAATGTGCTGTGCATGATAGGTGTATTTAAATCCCCTGGCTTGTTATGCAACCAGCTGCTTTGGCTATGAGGAAAAAAACACTTTTTAGTTATTAATTACATATCTTCTGGTAGGGATAAGGGTCCTGCATCAGAAATATATCAGTGAGTTTCTGTGTGTTTGCTTTGATTTCTGTTTACAGTCTGGATAAATAACTGTTAAAAACAAGGTGGTTGTAGGCTTGGAGAGTACAGAATGCAATACCTGCCTGCTATAGAAGGCAGCTTTGCCACAGACAATGTGAAACTGTCTATACTTCCTTTCGTGTGCGGGAGGGGCACTGTGCCTTTGGCAGAGCATAGAAAAATACATTGTTCGAAAATGCTGACTTTTGTAAGTCTGACAACAAAACAAACAGAAAACCCAAACACAAAACCAACAAATTGTTAAAGAAAAATATTTATGGTGCTTAAGGTAGGTAAGCAGTGGTGGCAGAGGGATGCTGATGGCCAGTGATTTATAGCAGGTCTGTCAAGCCTGTGTAGCCACTGTCTGTCCTGTATCATGTAATTCCTGTTTCCCACATGGATCCTAGTGTTTAAATTCTCTTGCTCTGGCAGGGATTCTGCTACTTACAATTGTGACTGGAATTTTTATTCTTTTTCTTGGTGCTCAAGTGATTCTATGTGTATGAGCACCCCTTTTGGGGGGAGGGGGGGAGGGAAGGGATGGATTGTATCAGTTTTTGTTTACAAAACAAATGTTAGTTTGTAGCCTCAAGACACTGTTTTAAATTTCTGTTCTCACCATTCTACCATGTAACAGGAGAGGCTAGAAAGCATTTAAATAGCCAATTTATACTATGTGTATTTATTAGAGCTGAATAATTTACAGCTAACTGATTATTTTCTTTTTCTGAAGAAAAAAAAGGTAGCTTGGTAGCTTTTACAAACAAATTCAGAACTCAAGTTTTGTTTGTTGGGGTTTTTTTGAGTTTGCTTGTACTTTTTTTTTCCTCAGAATGGCAAAAAACTTAACTGGTTAGAGCTTCATGATAAAATGTATATTGCTAATCATTGTTAATGTGCCTATTGTGTTAGGGTCTTGTGTACATAGTTACCTGCTCTTCTATGTATTTGAAACTGCCCATATAAATGGAGATCCAAACTCTAGTGTAAGGTTATTGAGTTCTTAATGTTTTAAGAAGCATACTACTTTCCTTTATCACCCACTGGATGGCTTCCAGAGTCAACAGTCCATAAAGCCAAAAATCAATAATTTTCCTGGTTTTGTTCAATGGCCCTGCTAGTTTCCCAACAGTTTGTTGACTTAGCTACTCTTTTCTACTTGCAGGAGTTATACAGATGTGCTTATCCTTTGTCTCTCCTGCTTTAACCAAGATTTGATTTTTGATTATTCCTTTATTTTCTCTTCTTGCTGTGAAATTAAGTAGATGAATGTGCACAGTAGCACAGCTAGCAAGCAAACAAGTGCACATGGTTTTAAGAAGATAAAAATTTGTCAGCTTACCTTGACTGCTCCTGCTGAGAAATAATATAGGAAATGGTACAAAATATTCTGAAACTATATTAATTTTCTTTTCATTTTGCTAAATACTTAAAATAGCTCATAGTGTCCCTAGAACAGAACTCCATTTGCACAGTGATACACGTAGGTAAATAGCTACGTTTGTATATTTGAATGTTATCAGTCATTAGGTGGGTTAGGCTGGAATGCCTGGTAATGGAGAATGCATGTTCTTCTCACCTGGTACCAAGTAAGGTCACTCCAGTGCAGTTCTGACTGGGTGATGGACCCATGTGGGGCTTTCGTGGATCTTCAGTGTTTGTTGTTCTCTTGCTACTTTACAGGGTGTGCCTTGTCTTAGTTCTTTACATGCCATTTTTGCTCAGCAAGCACCTGAAGCTGCTGAGATGTTTCTTTTTTTATTTTTTCTCTCTCTAGCACATTCTAAGTCAGTGTCATTTTTTGTGGGAGACAGGCTAAATGTTTTCTTCATCTGCAGTTTCTGTTATCATGCTGGACCTGTCTTGGTACAGCAGTACAAAGCCCAAGAGGCCTTTAATGGATCCGATACTCCAAAGTAAAGAAATTCCTTCCTCCATTAAGGGTATTTGAATATCATTGCAAGGTTTAAAATAAACAATATTTTCATAGTTCAGGTCTTGTCAGAGTACTAAGGCTTGATTAGACTTTTTATGAGAGTTGTTTTTGTGATCTGGGAAACAAATATTAATGTGGGTCTTAGTGGCTGGCACCTGCGAGGTTTTCTCTAAATCGATTTTGGTATCAGCCATTCCTTTGCTTGTCTGGCTGTCTGCATTGAAATTGGACAAGTCTGGTAGGCAATGAGTTTGCTTCTCCAGTGTAAACAAATAATGACAATGTTAAGGATTTTTCTTTTCAGTCTGGAGGTATTAAAAGCCTGCAGTGACCTTTATAGACAGTGCTCCTGATACTTCCTTTCCTTTGATGTGAACTGCATTCACTGTTTTTTCAACAAATATTTTAACTTCCTTTCCTCCTCCTGGCTTTGGGACGAGGCCTGCATTTTTGTTATATATCTGTATGGCACCCACTATTGCAGGGTCTTGAGATCCTGTTGTGTAGTAGAGGAGTGCAAATAAAAATTACTTTGAATATCCTTTTTTACCTTTATTAACAGTATTTATTCTCCTTTCTTGTTATAACATGCAGAAATTTTGCTACATAGTGCACTCTTCAAATACAATTTCTATTGGTTTACAGAAGCTTATTTTGCACTTGAATTGATTTTTGGTTTAGTTACCAGCTTTCCAGAAGTTCTGTAGCTATATTCACAAAGAAACCAGAAAAAACAGGAACTTAACAGCCTCAGTGTTTCTTTAAACTTGTGTAGTAAAACAGATATTGTTTCTGTGACTGAAGAGAGTGTGTTTATGTGGTTCTGTATGTAAATCACAAAGGTATGACTGAGTAGATTAGTGTTTAATTACAGGTATCCATCCTATGTGTGTGAACTTCAGCTTCAGACATTCCTTGAATTCAGGCACAAACAATTCAAAAAGCCTCAGGATTTCCCTCCTCTGCTCTGTTAATTCTGTGTGCCTTGGATGTAGTCTTAAAACCTTACTCAATTTTATGAAATTTTTAAGTGATGCCTCTTCTCCTTCTTCTTAGAAGGAAGACTTTCTCAACTGTTGATAATGTGTTTCTAAAACTATCATTTGACAAGGCTGGAAAAGTAATGCTCATGCTTCTGGATTATGGATTTGAATACTTAATAACTGAAATAATTTTGACATTTATGAAAAATTAATGAAAAGTCTCAGCAATGGAGTCCTTCACCATCCTGCTTATTTAAAACTGATCAAGGGGGAGGGTACCTCTAATCTGCTGATTGAGTATTGCTAATACAAAGCTAGACATACATGCCTTAGCTGTCTGAACAGTAGCACTGATTCTTTGTCATCTTGAAAACAAGAGAAGGGCTTTTTTCAGTCCTTTTGTGAATGACAGTGATGTCAGTGATCACCAGCAGATCTTGCCACTGTTGTGTGGCTGGTAATGTTTGTGCATATTGCTCATTTCAGATGAAAGGTTTGTCCTTCCAGAGAGATGGAGGAGATTTCTTCTATCATGACTGTTTGGGTGCTTAGTCTCCATGTTCTGCGTGTATTAGTGAAATACGTATTTCTTTTTAAACTCAGATTGTCTAACTTCTAGTTCAGTTGTTGTCTGTTACTGTGTGTCTATACCCAAAGCAAACTTCAGATACCTGAAAGAAAAGGGAACTTGGCGTCTTCAAGGGCATTAAACTGATAGTCCTGGAAACTGAAACTGTATACTTACAAAACAGGTATTGCATGGGGTGTGGAAGTGTAATTTTATCCCACGCTGCAGAGTCTGTGCCTCAGGCAGGATCCAGAATGACAGCTGAGTCTCTGGCTTTCACCACACTTTAAACCAGCAAAACTGCCTGGGATGGTGGTTCTCAATGGGGCCTCTTGATACTAGTCAGAAGGCTGACCTCCGGTTTGTTTGGGGCAAAACAGTTAGCAATTGTTAAAGGCTGAACACCAAAATCAAGTACTGGAGGTTTTTGTGACAATATGTAGCCTTATCTTGCCCATCTGCATTCGAGGCAAAGTGAGTGGAAAGAGTGCATGGAAGGAAGGAAAGGTACCATTTCTCATTACGATGCTGGTTGTGTAAAGGGGCAGGGGTGAGAACCCAGACAATGTGGTTTGGCATCCTGCACATTCCAGTGGGTTCTGCTAATGTTTCTCTGCACCTTCTTTCTGCTAGCCAAGGCCAGGAGATGAGGGGTCCAAAAGTATCTGTGGTTCTTCTGGACATTTATTTACAGAATCACAGAAGCTGAGATGGAAGGGACCCACAAGGGTCATTGGTCCAACTCCTGGCTCATCACAGGACCATCCCCGAGAATCACACCATGTACGCAAGAATGTTGCCCAAACGTTTCTTGAACTCTGTCAGGTTTGGTGCTGTGACCACTTCCCTGGGGAGCCTGTTCCAGCGCCCAACCACCCTCTGGGTGAAGAACCTTTTTCTGGTTCTAACCTCAACCTGCCCTGGCACAACTTCAGGCCATTCCCTCAGGTCCTATCCTGGGTTACCAGGGACAGGAGATCAGTGTCTGCCCCTCCTCTTCCCCTCACAAGGCATTTGTAGACTGCAATGAGGTCTAAAAACAACTCCCAAAGTATCTGGGAGGTACATTCTTTAGAAAGCCCTATATTCATTTCCTACAGTGCAGCTGTTGGGGGTACAAAAGGAACTTGTGTTTTTTTCAGGATACTGCTGCCTCTGTTTGTAGGGTTTCCCCATTCACAGCTGAAGATGCCAGGTAGCAGGAAACATCCCATTTGTAACCATGACAAAGAGATCCTAGCATGAAGGAGTTTATTAGCAGTAAAGCAAAGAGACTATGTGGAAGTCTAGGGGATAGCAGGGAATATGTCTGCAGACCAGTGGAGCAAATCTGATTTGTTCAGTCCCTCTAGCTTTCAGAGTGAAAGGGGAAGGTCTGAGGACTTGGCTTGTGTTGTAACACAGCCTGTTCATCAAAGTGTGTGCTGGGATTACTTAACAGTGCTTATCTGTGCTGGGTAAGAATTATCTTACACTTCTAGCTCAGCTCTGTGAGAAGAGGCTTCCACTGCTGATTCTGGAGGATTGTGTTCAGTTATTTTGATGACTACTTTTTGGGGGTGAAACAGCCTGTGGTCTATTCATGTGCTCAGGGACCATACTTGACATTGAGTACATTGATGGCAGAAGTAAAAGAAAAAAGTGGGATGTTGACAGTCTTGAAAGTTTAAATTAGTTGTTAAAGTGCATTCAGTTTAACTTGGCATGTGAACTGAGGATAATCCCTTTTAAGGAAAGGCTGAATTTTGAAAAATAACTTTTGTAAGTAAACGGGGTTATTTCAACCAAGATCTGAATGATAATACAGTGTTCAGCAGAACTGTCCTGGTGGGAACGGGCTGCAACATCTGACTACTGTCCTTGCAGGATAGGGTGCTTGTTGAAGTTGCAAAAGGATTGGTGTTCAGTTTATTACAGATAACTCTCAGGAAAGCTTTGTATGAGAAACACCACTCATGAAAGATTGATAGCAAGCAGTGGAGTTTTTTCCTTATTTACTATTACCTCTGTAAGTGTTGTAACTTTAAAAACCTGGAATTTGGTATATGAATCTGTGTGGAAAATACATGTAAAGGGAATGTAGGTTCATAGCCATTTCCTATAGGAAAGAGAGCAACCTGGAAAGTGATAGATCTGTCCAAGAATCTTGAAATTCTCTGAGGTCTTGTTGCATTCTTTTTTCCCTGAAAATATGCAAATAATACTCTTTTGAGGACTTTATACAGTAACATGCCTTTGGAATAAGTTGACAGCAAGAAGAAATGGATTTCTGTGTCCTATTGTACTGCATTACACATGCCTAGGTAGTACCATGTTTTATTTTGCAATGAAAAATTGAGGCAATAGCTAAGCACACGTGTTTAAAAGAAATATGTTGCAGTTTGATCCCCTGATGTTTTTGTGATTGTGTTTTTTTGTCAAGAGTCTTGGTGCTCTTGCTGCTGTTTGCAAAGCTTGCTCAGGAACTGCTGTATCTGTTCACTCCTAAGTTGGCTTTGTACCTGGGTACGTAGCAGTCTGGATTTATTTTTAAGGGAAAAACTTTTGCTTGTCATGTTGAACTCCAGAGAAATTAATGAGCACTGGCCTAGAGAGTTGCTTCTGGCCATGAGTGGTGATGGAGCTCTATGTATTACTAGGATCAGCTGATTCAGTGGGAGTACATAATTTTTCTTCCTACACAAGCTCACATGTGTGCATTCTTTGCTTTCTCACCTACCTACAGAGTAATTTTTGTGCCTTTTAAATTTTTTTTCTTTCTTCTTTAAATTCAATCTGTACTTTACAACTGGAGATCTTGTTTTACTGTTATTTGAGAATTAAGAGAGAATGAAAGCATCTCAAAAGAGTCTTGTGGTATTATCAGAAGTCTCTTCCAAAGTGATTTGTGGCTGTGGGATTTTTTGTTTGTTTGGTGAGACATGTGATGATATTATTTAATCTAGTCTACCCAACCTCAGGCCACAACAGTAATATGCCAGAACAAATGCCACAATGACTGATGCAATTTGCTCTGTTTTAATGAACTGCCTTCAGTCACTGAAGGTGCATCTCACAGTGCACTGCTTTTGCAGCCAAGCAATACTTGAAATGCATGAGTTTTAGATACACTGAGTTAAAGCATGAGTGGATGCTGATGTGTGTGGGTCAGATTTGTATAGTGAATGTAAGAGAGACTAAGGGGCCATGGTTAATAAGCAAATAAAAATGCAGATAAAATATCAGAAATTACATTAGGGAGTATTCTAGAACTTGGACTTTGAGGTCTTGTTGCTTGAAGTAAATTTTTTTTTTCAATGGAGTAGAATCACTTTTACCAAATTCTTCATAAAACTCATCGGTTTATAGGTCTGACTATGAGAACCATTGAATAGCTAAATTGTCCCAAGCCCTATCTTAGTGTATAGATGTAGCCATAACTGCTTAGTAAGTTCAAGTCAAGAGGAATGACTTGGAATAGCATGCAGATGGTATAAATTTTCTTTTTATGCTGGCAGTTTCAGAGGAGGACCACTTGAATGCTAGGTTCACTTTCTCCTTTAAATGATTAACTTGCTGATAATGGCTAGAGTAAACAAAATTCCAGAAGGCAGGTCACTGCAGCTTAACCTGGATGCAGGTTTCTCCAGAAAGTAGAATTGTG
This sequence comes from Aphelocoma coerulescens, assembly GCF_041296385.1. Lineage (NCBI taxonomy): Eukaryota > Metazoa > Chordata > Aves > Passeriformes > Corvidae > Aphelocoma > Aphelocoma coerulescens. The sequence goes on along the minus strand of NC_091016.1, from coordinate 59,795,671 downwards.
TCCCTGCAGCAGTGGAGGAGACAAGGGGTTTGGAGCAGGCTATACCAGTGGAAAATTGAACTGCTCTGTCAGTACTGACACAGGCCTGTAGCTGTACTCTGTGTGTTTGTGCTGGGGAACTCTTGGGTAGTTTTGAATTAGATGAATACCTTCTGTAGCTTCAATAGGATGATGGTACAAGATTGTCTTTTAATGTCTGTTGAAGTTTTTGTTCCCTTTTTTCTGGACAAATAGATTTTCATCCAGTTGTTTCAGATCTGTTGAAGCCTAGTTTTGCTCTTCAGCTCTCTGGAGGAAACTCAGATGTCTCAGAGATTAGCTATATTTCTGCACATTTTTTATACAGTTTACCTGTGCACTTGTCAACAAGAGGAAACTGGGTTTGGAATTAAGAGCTGGAACAAATCAAGCACAGGTATCTGCTGAGATGTAAATGTGGCAAGTAGCAGAGATTCCAAATTATAGAGATCTTCCAGTGGAAGCCTATCACACAGGAACAAAATTTCAGTTAGATGAAGCACTCTTCTGGTACTAGTGTCTGTAGAGATGGCTTCAGGGAAAGCAGTAGGTTTCCAGTTAGAAGTCACAGTTATGGATTTTCAGCTGGTCTCTAATCTCAGTAAGTGTCTTCAATAGTGCATGTTAGAGGCCAGATCTATTTAACTCCTAGGCAAACTGACTCTTTGCCTCCTGTTCTGAGAGCTACCCAAACCCCTCAACAATCCAGGAGAAATGGTCAAGGTACTGGAGTTCCCAGAAGGGACTCAATGTACTTAGAGACTAAATTTGTAGTTTGGTTGCTCATCAGTCTTTATTTCTTTTGTTTAATACCACTATAGTCTGAGCCTCCAGTCAGGCCTACTAATTGGCCTAGTCTTCACATAGAGGTTGATTGATTTATTTATTGATTTATTTTCACAGCCAACATTCTTCTGGGTCTTCCTCTCATATGTGAAGCTGACATAGGAACAACTGTCCTTCTACAGTCTGGCCTACCAGGCACAGCTGCTCACAGACCTCTTCTGTGATGTGCTGCTGGCTTTTTATTTAGCATTGGAGGGTAATAGAATGAGGCTGGTGCCACTGCACACTCCTGCAGGAAATACTCCAGCTGGTGGAATTTTGTCTTTGGAAGAGCTTTGCTGCAGCACAGTGCCATACCCACCTTGTATTGCATGGTATGCTGTGCTAAAAATGTGCTCTTTCCTAATCAAGAACGGGGATGCTCCCTGAAAGATCTGAGGATAGTCAATGACACAGAAAAAATTAGGAAGAATTTTTATTGTCTTTCTCCTGGCAGTCAATAAGGAAAAGGATTGAGGAAGTAACACGTTCAAAACTAAGTTTTCTGTAGGATGCCTGAGTTCTGATTTGATTGCTGGGAATAGTAGTTGTAGTGCTGATGTCCTAGGCAGACAGTCTGACCAGTTGAAAGTCCAGTGAAAGGTCCTCCACATAAAGTCTCATAACAGTCTAAAACATTTTGTTAAATGTGCTGAAGAGACTTGGGTGGAGTTTTTTTCATTCTTGAATTCCTGATCTTTTTCAGCTTCATTTTAAACTCCTGCACAGGCAAGGCTTATTGTAGAAGTGCTGACAGAACGTGATTCATACTGTTGTATCTTAGTGTACAAAGCTATCTTGTTTCTCAATTCTGCTTCAGGAAGCTTTTCTGAAAGCTCTTTTGGAAATGCAGGTTTATCCAGTTACCCGCCCTTGACATGAGAAGTCATTCTTTTACACAGCCAGTTCTAGCTTTGGGTTTTTTTCCTTTTTTCCTAGTCAATTTCCTCATTGCCTGTATGCTGACTAAATGCACAGGTGAAAATTACAGTACTGAATTTTGGCCTGTGTGCTAAGACACCACAAATCACACCGAACACATTTGAGCTGTTTCTGAAGACAGAGATGTCACGTCAGCGGAGTTTGCACTAGTTTATAGAGGCAGTGTGATGGAGAACAATCCGATGAAAGAAGGTTTCTTTCCTGTCATTCCTTGGAAATTGTAACAATGCTTTCATTGAGGAATGTACACCCCATCTTGGACATGCAATCCATACAAATTGTGGATAATGTTACTTCCCCTTTTCATGTGCATTCCCTTTCACTAGAAAAATGAAAACATGTTTACCTCACTCTTATTCCCTGCAGCAAAGGAAGAAAAAGTAGGGTTTTTTTTAAACACAGCCTTCTCTAGCCATCTAACTATGGTAGTGATGGGTTTACTTGCAGTCTGAACTGCAAAATAAGAGGTAAAGAAAAAAACCAGATGGCAGTTGCTATCTGTAAACCAGAAAAGGACAGCAATAACCAGCTGCTGAGTGAGGTATTGGCAATAAAATCAGGCTGCAGACCAAGCAGTTTGTGCTTGTTGTGCCTGGGTTATCAGTGTTTTGGTATGTTCTTACACTTCCAATCTGGTTTGTTCTGAATTATTCTGTAATGTATTGATCTACTTCTGTGCTAGTATTTTTCTCTACCCGGTTATTCTCAATTTTAGGAAACAAAATCGTCATAGTTTGTGTCCAGGGAATTTCTGTGAGCCTCACCATCCCTGTGAGTTAGGTGGATTGCTGCTGTAAACTGTACCTCACATACTCGATGTCACTGAAGGCTGCATGCAGCATAGTCTGGCTTTTCACTACAGTATGTTCAACTTAAATCTTTGTAGTCAATAGCTGATGTGGCCCAAAGGAAAGCAGTACTGTGCAGACTGTGCTGCTCACAGCACAGAGATGCTTGTGGATGCCTCCTTTTTTGGTTAGGCTTTTAAAAAATTCTTCCCAGATTTCACATTTGTGGCATCTGCATGATGAACAACCTTCCAGAAGTGAAATATTTAAGGTGATAGTATGATGGTTTGATCTCCCTTTCCTGAGAAATGAAGACATCTCCATGATAATTGTGTTGCAGTTCTGAAAAGTCTCCTGGCCCCAAGATTTGCAGAGGTGATTTTTGCTCATTTTAGCTCTGCAAACAGGCCCTGCTATTGCCTGGCTGTAAACAGTTCAGTGTGTTTTGCTGCCACTAGCAGTTTCCTTTAAGGGAACTCTTAACTAATCTCGGTAAAGATTTAGCTAACACTTTGACAAAGTGCTGCTGTTTGGTCTTTCTTTATACTCCAGGCTTGGATTATGGACTTTTCTTACACTTGTTTTAGGATTTCTTTTCAAAAATACCTAGATAATTGCCAGTAGCAAGCTCTTATCACTAAAATCTAGTCCCAAATGGTTAAACTGAAGCTGCTTTTTTTTCTATACATCAAGGCAAGAGAGTTTGCTGATGTTGAATTCTGCCAGCCAGTTTTCAGTAGAGCTCTTGGGCAGGGATACTCTTAAGATGCCATTGGCCTCTTCTGTGTTTCTGGCTTTGTTGCAGGAGAGGGGTGGGGGGATGTGGTTGGTTTTTTTTTTGTTTTATTTTTTAAGTCGGTGAAACAGCAATATGGGTTTGTAAACCTGACCTAGTAAGTTCCCAGGAGCTTTCAGAAGGAAGGGAGTCTGTGTTAGGGAGAGAGGTTATGTTCCCTATTACCATTCACTTTTGTATGCCCTTTTCATGCCTCCGAGGAGTGTGATTTGACACACTTCATCCAAAGAGTCACATAAGCACTCTGCTCTTGAAATTATATAAGCTAACATAGCTTTAGGAAGAAATAAGATAGGGAGCAATTTCATGAGAAGGTTCACTTGTGCATTTCTGGTGTTGGTAACATGTTTTATCAGTCCTTAAAGTGAGCCAAGATATTTCTTAAATGGGATGTTCTGTGGAGTAAGCAGAATCCAATACCTTTAACAAAAGTAAGATTTTGAGTTTTTCTCTGTGGTTATAAAACCTGTTGCAATGTGTGGCTGAGAAGAGGGGGAGTAATTTGCTTTCTTTTGAAAGACTTTTGCCATCCTCACTCACAGCAAATTCTCTGCACAGACTATCCAACCTGACCTCACTTTGGTGGACTGAGGTAGTGTGTACGCTGGCTGGGAGTGAGCGAGAAATACAAAAGTCAGGAGAATCACAGAATGGTTTGGGTTGGAAAGAACTTTAAAGATGATGTAGTTCTCACCCCCCTGCTGTGGGCAGGGACACCTTCCATTAGACTGGGTTGCTCAGAGGCCCATCTAACCTGGCCTTAAGCACTTCCAGAGATGGGGCATCCACAACTCCTATGGGCAGCCTGTTGTAGTGCCTCACCACCCTCACAGTCGGGAAATCCTTTCTAACATCTAATCTAAAGCTACCCTCCTTCAGTTTGAAGCCAATTCCCCCTTGTACTGTCACTACGTGTCCTCATGAAAATTTTTTCTCCAGATGGCATAGCAATATATTTGTAAAAACTGGGGCATGCTCTTCGCTTGAGGAAAGCTTGTTTTTTAGTTTTAAAGCTGCTGTCTTCTGAGACTTATTATTGAAAGATAACCAGTTATTGATTAGCAGTCTGTCTGAGACCTGTGCTTCAAAGACTGCCTTTTAGCATAAAAATTCTTGTGACTTACAGAAAAAATATAATGTCTAGTAGCATTTACAGGAACAATATCTGTTTCTGTCTCTGGGGAGAGGGAGCTTGTTTTTGCAGAACATCCTGACAGTAGTGATTATAATGAGAGCTTTCCCATCTGACTCAAATATTTCATGCTGCGTAGGGATTATTGAATATTACTCTGTGGAAAAAGAGTCAGCCAAAGAGGTTCTAATTACTTGGGGCTGAGCAACAGTGCACCTACTTCCCATTCTCTGCACAGGGTTTTCTCCCTTTCTTTTTGTCAAACTTTCCTTTTGCTTAAATGTTCTTCAAATAAAACCAGCATTAATTGTATCCTCCAGAAGGATTTAATATGTAGTACAACATATATATGTTTGTGAGATATATATCACAGATACTTTTTTAACAAAATGTTTTGCCTGTAAACTTTTGAGAAGACTTTGCTACTGGCAAGTATTAACAGATGTGAAATCACTGTGTGCATATGCTTAAACCTTTGCTCTCTATTGCACTCTTGAATCTTTAAATGGGAAAATCCAATGAGATCTGACTTTTCTGTTACATAACACACTGCTGTGCAATTATAAATGCTAACGCCACATTCCAAATACCTTTATTTTGTGCTGCTGCGAAGTAGTGCAATGTTGGATTATGTTTTATGCTTTGCTTTTTAAAGGGAGAAAAATAAAATGAGGAAAATCAGGAGTCTGTTGGTGTCCTGCATGCCTTTAAGATTAATTGGGACTTTGTACTGAAAGAGAAGCTAATTTGTGTTGAATGCAACTCACTGCTGAGTAAGTGGAGCGTTGCGGCTTATGTTAATTGGCAGTTGTGCCTTTTCTGCTGCTTCCTGGTGCTGTACTCGGTGACCTGGTTGGGCCGGACTGGCATGGCTTGTATCTGGTCAGAGCTGCTCACACACTGCTGCTTGCAGAGCAGGGCTGTTTTAATGGGACACTTGCATGGCAGGATGGTCACAGTGCACTGAGCTCTGCCTGTCACGTGCCAGTAGAACCAAGAGGTGTGTGTGTGCTGCCGCGCTGGTGGCCAAGCAGATGGAAATGGAGACTGCATGCCAAGCTGGTTTGCTGGCTCTGCTTCCACTGCATTGGATTGCCTATTCATAGACTTCATGAGATGTAGATATGTACCACAGTTGTTACAATCTTTTAAACAGTTTGAGTATCTTTTGGTAAAGGCTATAGATACAGGACTGCTCAGTCAGCCTGGGAAATAACAAATTTTAAAGTATTTCCATTTCTTGTCCTACACAGGTAAGACATTCTAAGATATTATAGTGTGGTTTGTGATTTTGGTGAAGTTTATTGGCTAAGATTTTTTCATCAGTGGTGTTTGTATTTCCACTGTCTTGTGGGTACCTTTTGGAGGATATCTTAGTGTCAGAACTTTCCAAGCAAGGATTGCTACTGACTGCTGTGGCAAAGTACAGAGCAGTGCTGTGGTTAAGTGCTTAGTGCTTTTGATGTGAAGGGAAGCCTTTGTCCCTTTATCTGCCCTTGTGCAAGTAGGGCACTACCCTTCACCCTCATACTATGATGTAGGTGAGGCATCACTGACAACCCTTCCAATACTTGAAATAGATTATTTGAGAAAGAACAATAGGTAAGTATTGCTAAGGCATTCCTCTACCCCCAGGTAAGCAAAGCAGGAACACTTATCTATGGAGAAGATGGGGTATGGTTTGTTTTGAGGGGTTTTTTTAAAAAGTCCTTAAACAAATACAGACATAAGCATGTTATTAATGCCAGTGGAGTGTGAGAAGAGGTTACCCTTTTGACTGCATCCCAGGCTTTGGCAAAACGAAGCACAAAGCTTGTAGACAGTGATTCTAGATCCTGTTCTTGCTCTATTGTGTCAAGTACTTTCCTTCTGAGAGAGTGGGGAAAAAGCTTGGCTATTTCCTGCTATTACCTGCTGTAGTTAATTCTACAAATAGATGGACACTGAATTTTGTAGTCAGCTGTCACAACTGGAAAGATTTCCCATGGTATCTGAAGTCCACCTATTAAGAAGTACCTAGTGACTTAGGTACTTCCATTTATAAGCATGGAAAAGCTAGAGTTCATGTGTGCTCCTTTCCCATGGTTTCTGGAACCTCTTCCAAAGGTCTTTTTAAAAAGAATTCTCTGAATAGGAGTAGAAACTGATAATTAAAAAAGTTTATGAGGTAAAAACAAGGCTTACTGACCTTGAAGTATTTAAAATATTGCATGGGTTAGTTGCAACTGAATGGTTTACTCTTTTCAGAGCTGCAAATGTTTTGCACAACTGTAATTCTGCCCTATGGAGTTGTAACTCATGGGTAGTGCAGAGCTCAGTTTGTCCTAAGAGGTGCTATGTGTGGGGAATTTTAAAGATGTCTGGCAAGAAGATGCATGCTTAGACTTGCGCAATACCATTAAAAAGACTGGGCCTACTTTTTCCCTGTTGTCATTCTTCTGAAGCAAAGTAAATCGAAAAAGTAGTGAATCTGACCACACTTAAAACACTGATATTCTTCTCTTGCTAATGGACTGAAAGCACTTGTTGCCCTGTCTGGATCTTTCTGGCTTTATTGAACTGAACTGCATTTTGCAAGTAAACAATTACTGGTCTAATTCTTGCTTGAAAAAAATAACCATACAATATCCATTTCAAAGAATGAGAAAGCTGCCAAGGACAGGCATAGCTATAGTACTTCACGTTACCTTGAAGAAATTGGTGCAAGTTTCTCATCAGCCTTTGAATCCCAGATCTGTTTATCTTTTGAATTATCGGTGGGTCTGTACGTCCTGCTGTCACATCTAGTCATATCTCCAAATAGTAGAACTATAAAAAGTTTTATAATTTTGCAATGGAGTAGTTACTTTCTAAAACTTTTTTTTTCTGGCAAGTAGGGAATTATTAGGCGATTAAGCAACTTGCAGAAAGGGAGTTTGGAGCAAGGCACTTATAAAATGAATGGTCTGAATCATCCCTCTCCTCAGTCAGGGCTGAGGCATTCTGGCAGGACTGAAGGCAGTGCTGCTCCAGCACAGCCTGGTATTACTTGTATGGAGAAACAAAAGGCTTCAGTCCTGAAATACCCAGCCTGCTACTCATCAGAGAACAGGGCTCCATAGGATTTAATGGGAAGATAGGTCAAGAGCGTCTGGCACAGGGAAGAGAGGCATTATAAAGAAGAGTTACTTCTACTTGAATTGTATTTTTGTTCTTGAAGTCTTGCTTTATCACACTTCATGTTATTTTATCAAAATGTTTACTTACCTGGACTTCCCAGAAGCCTGCAATGTGTGTTTACTTGGAAGAGTGTCTATTTGTGTGCCAGTAGCTCATCTGACTTGTGCTTCAGAGCTTCCCAGAGATCAAAGCTGCATTTACAAGAACTGGAGAAACACTAAGCTGGACTGGGTCCAGATTCCTTGGGTTTGTTCTTATGCTATTGGCAGTAAATGTCTAGATTGTTTTGCAGCCATACGATCAATTTGCTGCACTTCTTATGCTGGGGGGACCAGGCACTGAATTAAACTCTCCTGCATTTATTTTATTGCAAACAATGCATTGTGAGTCAGAGAGAGAGGGAGAGGTGTTAAAATGATGGATTGCGTTTGTCATCCAAGATGTATAAAGTCAGCATTTCCAAACACAAAAGCTAGAAGTGACTGTAATGATACAGTTAGCCTGTGCCTCAGAGAGACTATCACCAGAAAAAGTTAAGTGGTACACTCAATTCTTTGATATGTGGTCTCTGAAGTCTGCATTATTTAGTAGTGAACTGGTCCCAAAAGTTACTGGCTAGCTTTGGAGGCTTGAGAGGCTTTTTCAGTTTGTTGTTTTGGTTGGTTTGTTGTTGTTGTTGGTTGGTTTTGTTTTGGTTTGTTTTGGGGTTTTTTGTTTTGTTTTTTCTTTGTTTGGGTATTGGGGTTTTTTTGTGACTAGTACTTTAACATGGGCTAACAAGGCTGCTGCCTTAAGACTGGATTTGGCTGCAGCTTATGAACTCCCTCAAATAACACTTTGGGGACTAATGAGACTGCTTATTCTGCTACTGAATCAAATACTTAACTGCTGCATGGTTGTTCAGGCTCTATTCACTGTTCAGTAATTGTGGTGTTTGATAGCATGGCTCTGTTTTTTAAATCTGTTCCCCAAATTCCGTAGTCTAGAGCAGTTTCTTCAAAGAGTTGCCAAGCATACAGCTTAACTAACTGCAGAAGAGACTGTTCTTTCCACAGCATTTTGTCTGCTAGGAGAAAGGGACATAGCTGGAACGAAAGGTGCCACCAGCATGTCAGGCAAGGTGCAATTCCTGGCAGTTCTCACAAAAAAGATGTGTAGGTGTGTAGTCACATCTAGATGCAGATGTGCTTATTTAAAAAGTGAATGGTTGTGTTTCTAAAGGGTACATGCATCCCATGCATACACTTTGACACTACACTAAAGCATTTGGTAAAAGGTGTGTGCTTCCTAAGGAAAATGGCCTATCCTGGAACTGTTAGTTGAAGTTCCCATGTCTTTCCACCAATAACATCCTAGTGAAACTAATTTTAGAGGCTTTAGTCTGTATTTCTAGGAGCTCCAAAATGATGGTAATAAAGATAAATATTTTTTTCTTTCTTTAATGCTACTTAACTGCAAATTATGGTACTTCGAGCTTCTGGATTCTACCTCCCTTTTCTTATTAAGGGAGCCTATATACACTGCTGCTTAATGTTAACTTCTTGTGACAGAAGCTTGCCTATTTTTGCTCAACAGTGGAAGCTGTGACCCTCCTGTCGGCCTCCTTCTGAAGAGTGTATCAGACATCATGGCTTAGGTACATAAATGTGTGGAATAACTCTGAAGTTCTCTCCTCTTCTAGGACACTGTTACAAGGGAAGTAAATCTTACCCTCAAGTAAATTCTCTCATAACCATATTATTGTTCAAAATAGATGATTTTTTTTTTTAAAATATGGATTCTGTGAACATAGGCCTAACTGAAGTCCAAATGTGTATAGTGACATAAACTACACTTATACTACAAGAAATACTTGAAATCATTTTGGCATCTTAAGTTTCCTACAACATAGTTGAAGAAAGTTCCTTTGCTAAAACTGTGTAATCAAATGTGTAGTTATGGGTTAAGAATAAAAATTATTCTGCACATTTGGATCACATTGTTGGGCTTTAGAAAGACGGCTTTTTTTCAGCATCTAATGAATTGTCTCAGACTACCTGGATCACCTACAGGTCTTGTTCATGGCAAATGGCTCATGAGGACACAAAGTGAGATGTGGGTTTCTCTCCCCTTCCTTGAATGGGAACTGTGGAACATTTCTGGTATCTGTCATCTGCCAGCCAGTTCCCCCCCATCCAGCTATACTTTGCTTTACACAAGTTATTTCAGGACAGCCATGGAAGTGACTGAGCTTTCAAAAGGGGTCTTTACATTGTTGTTCTTGGTCTTAGGCCAGTGCACTCAGCTGTTTTCAGCTAATGCTCTTTGGAGTTTGGGGAGTGTTTTCAATGTGAGATCTGCTCTCAGTACCAATACTTTTATTTAATTGTTTTTTTGATGTTTATATACTAGCTTCCTCTTGAGCATCGGGGCATTGCCCTTGTGTGTGCAGTTGGAAGGACAGAATTCACACAGTGGGCCAGGAGCCAAGCCAACAGAACAGTGAAGGAACCCTGACTTCTGCTTATTCTCATGCCACAGTGAATATTGACTTCTATAGAAAAAAAATAAAATTAGGTTGTGTTATTACTGCCGGGGGGAGGAGGGGGGAAGGAAGTGACTGCTTGTTCAGATTTTCAGAAGCTTTTTCTGTTGATGTGCTAAAATAATTTTGTGAGGACATTGAATCTACAGTGAAAGCATGTCCTGCCAGGAGACTCTTCTGCCCCATAATTGTGATTGTTTCCTGTCTACCAGAAGGCAAGCAGTTAAAATATCCTCTTTTCGGTTTAACATGTAAAGAACAGGAAAAAAATTGAATAAATCATGTATGATAAACACATATAGATAAAATAAATTAATACATAAAATAAATCATGTATGATAAATAACCAATAGGCTAATTTATTATGGAGACATTTATAGACACAAGGGAAGACCAACAGGGGGTTCACAGTCGATTTTACAAGGTCTGCCGGAGAGTCAAGTCATTAAGTGGGGCAGGGCATGTGTAGAGATGCCTCTTGTCTTTCTACTGCTCATCTGCCTAAAGGTGAAGCCTTGCCTGCCAGTGTAGGGCAATCCTCTGCTAATCTGGGGAAATCCATTTTGTCTCAGTCAGTTGATATAGGCAATGATCTCTTCACTCAGACTGAGCTTTCTTCCTCAGAGGTAACTTGGACGATAGCATTAGGAAGACAGAACACTGCTCTCTCCACTGCAGAGATTAGCTCTGGTCACACTCAGTATTTGACTGAGAAACACACACTTGTCAGTGCATCCAAAATCTGTTGAAATGAAATGGCTGAAGTTTATGAAGATGACTCTGATCACATTTGCTTATGCTGAAGTAATGACAGTTCTTTAGTCATCCACGGAGGTCTCTTGCCCTGTTGGCCTGATTTTTTGCTCATTGGAATGCATCATTTTTGAGCCTGTCAGCCTGGTGATCTCAACTCTTATGGATCCTTCTCCCCTTCAGGGCCTGTTCCTATGGGATTCTTTAAAGAAGGTCCCTGAAGAGCCTAAAATCAGCTCCCCTGAAGCCCTGGTTATATTCTTACTTGCTGCCCTGCTTCTTCCTCACCTAACTATGAACTCCACCATATCATGGTTGCTGCGGCCGAGGCTGCTCCCGACCTTTCACATCTCCAGCAAGGCCTTCCCCATTTGGTAGCATGAAGTCAAGCAGCACACAATTCCCTGTGGGATCCTCCACTACCTGTGACAGGAAGTTGTCATCAGTGCTTTCCAGGAACCCTCTCTACTGTTACTCTCTTCTTTGCTGTGTTGCTTCTTCAGCAGGTCTCGGGGTGCTTAAAGTTCCCAACAAGAACCAGTGCCTGTGGCTTTGAGGCTGCTTCAAGGTGCTGGTAGAAGGGCTCATCTGCTTCCTTCTACTGATCAGATGGCCTGTAGCAAACACCCACAACAAAGTCTCTCTTACTGGTCTGTCCTCATCCCAAGACAGAGCTTCATATGTGCCAAGTGTTGTCTCATATAGAGGGCAGCTCCACCAGTGCATCTTCCTGCTCTGTTTCTCCTAAACAGCACATGGCCCTGCATGACAACGTTCCAGTCATCCCATCCCATGGGAGCTATCCTATTATGTTTCCATAACTGCGATGAGGTCAAAGCCCTGTGACTGCACGCTGTTCTCCAGCTCCTCCTGTTTGCTCCCTGTACTGCATGCACTGGTGTACAGGCACCTTACTGAACTATTTGATTGTGTCAATATCCCTGTGGGAATGCAAGGGGTGCCGCGTATTCCTGTGTTGTGGTTACATCTTTGGCTGCTTGTGCTGGCTAGAGGTATTCCCTCTAGCCTCCCTCTGCTACTAGGATGGTTGCTATAGTTCTCCCCTTCCTACACCCAACCTCTGTTGAGCCTATGTCCCCATTCCCCTTCAAATCTAGTTTACAGCTCTCCCAATGATCCCTGCTTACTCCTGAGACAGACAGGGCCTGTTTGTTGCCAGCAAGCCCTGTGCAGTAGAAACTGATCTAAAACACTTAGCACACTGGTCTTTACTTGTTTACCTCTTTCAGCTTATAGTACTTTACGTGCTCTAGAAAAAGACTGCTAAATTTTCTTATTCTTTTCAGAAAGAGAAGAGTAGGAAGAAATCCTATTTTAAAAACAATTCAGAAACTGATTAGGGGAAACATCTACCAGAGCGTGGGACAATACTCTTGTAACATCAACTCCATGTATTTCTTTTCTTAAAACAAAAAAAAGCACATTTTTCTTTTAGCTGGTCTTTTCAAAGAAAACCTCTACCAAGTGCTTTAATCCATTATTTTTCTGTAATGTTCTGTGTATGTACACATATGTTCCAGCTCTGCACGGAAACAGCTTTCTCCCTTTTAACTCTCCCTTTTAAACTGAGCTAAAATAACATCTATTAAAGATTAGCTTCAAGGATGGAAATTCATCTTCCTCCCTCTTTTCCACCCTGGCCTGTTATGAACCTCAGTGCCTAAGTTTTCCTTGCATTAGTGCTGCTCAATCTTTATGGCCTAAATGTATCTAGGGCATTCTGCAGCTACTCCAGCACACTCTGTGGCTATTTTTGGCAATGTAGCTTTTGTCTGGCAGAGAGGGATGGCATATGCTCACTGCTGTGCATGTGACTTGATTTAAAGGTGAATGATGTGGTTTTGTTTATGTATATGTATTTATCAGAATTTTTAAAAACCCAACTCTGTATAGTGTGGCAACCCATACAAATTTAATATGCTTGGCTGCATGAGTTTTTATTCTCCCTTTTTATGTAATTGTATGCTCAGTGAACTGTGCGTTAGAAAGTGAATTAGCAAGTTAATTTACTCTACATGTCAGTGATAGAATAGCTTTTACATCCTCGGGCCATGTGATCTGAACTGTGTGTGAATGTATCAGAATACCCAAACACTGCTTTTAGAACCACTGCAGGGAGGAGTGTTGGTAGTTTAACCTGTTCTCTCCCAAGGGTTTTAATTCTGGTTTGCAGTCACTACCAGTGGGGTGTTTTTGGACAGGTTCTGAGTGAGCTGGGTTTTGGGGTTTTTTTGTGCGCTTTCCATATTTCATATTCTGTACTTAAAGGGCACCGCTTGCAGAGCAAGTTACCTGCTCATCATCTGAACAAAGATAATAAAATTAATGATAATTAATCTTTAGCATTCGCAGTCGAAGGTAATTAACACACTCTATTTTGAGTTTGCAACTCAAACTACATAATGTTTAGCAATCTGCTTCCCTAATATTCCATAAAACTGTCAGGCTCAGTTTCATGGGAGCAGCTCTAGAGCCTTAGTTACAGTTCCTACAACAGGGTAGCCAGTCCCCCAGCAAAATTCGGTTTCAGTTGTACCAGTTGTAGGACTGAGGGAGGATGTTTGCATCAGAACAAATAATTTGAATAAATGAATGCTAAAAAGAGCAGAGAATAGGAGTGTTTTCATCTCAAGATGTAGATCCAAGTTGTGAGAGGATAAGTGCCGGTTAGCACTCCTGGGATTTTCATTGCTGAGAGTATATGGGAAGGTTCTGAATGGACCACATGCTCAATCCCAGGCTCCCTGGTTATATCATAGCGACATGGCTGCTTTTCCAGGACAGGACTTTGCCTTTTTTAAGCTCGTGTGGATGGGCCAGCATGCAGAGTGGGTGGGAGAAGCCCTTATGCCACACGGGCACAGTAGTTACTATGGCTTAGCAAATGGTTAGTGTAAAACCAGCATGTTTATTAGCTGTTGGTACTGAAATGGGAGGTATAAGGTAGCCATGATTTTGTTGATGTGACAAATACGATTTTAATTGTTTCATAACAAAATATATAATGAGGGAATTGCAGGGGAGAATTATGTTTGGTCATATTACACAGATGTGTGTTATGTCTTAGTGTAAAGTTCAACATGACATAGAGAAGGTGGCCCTGGAGTGTAGGTATTTCTTAAAATCTGGATTAAATATGCTATTAGCAGTTTTTTTTTGAGGGGGGGGGGGAATGAGGGAAGTTGTATAAAAGTTGCTATTAATTTGCTAGTAACTGATTTGCCATAATATTGAGCAAAATGTTGACATTAATGACTGCATTATGACTGTTGAAAAGACTCATGTGTTATCAAGCCAATAGAAACACATCCAGAATTAGCCAAAAAATGTTAAAATGCCAAATAATATATTTAATACTAAAATCTTGGAAATGTCTAAGTAAACAATTTGCTTATGTACACATGCAAAAATTCTTTAAAATTGAGGTGCCATCTCAAATCAGTTTTTGATCTTGAAGTGCTTATTGGATTTTTTAATATTGCTGTAAGTGATGCTTGCATTAAGCTGTTTGAAAAGGGGGATGAGGGTGTGTTTTAAACAATTGGAGGGCTGTTCAAGGCAAACACGGAGGCTCCGCTGTTTGACTTCTCCATTTTATTTGGAAGCAGGTTGGAGCTGGCTGACCAAGGCCTCCTTCCTAGGCAGTGTGTTTTGAAATAGGAAGTGGGGCAGTGTGGTAGACAGCTGCCAGCACCAATAACCGGTGGCTTGAGCTGCTTAACAGAGGCTAAGCCCAAATCTATTGACGCAGAGCACGGGGAACTGCTCCGCAGACTTCTCCCCCCTCCCTGTCCTTCCATATAATCTCATGATGCTGTGGATGTGACAAACTCCATTTTGATCAGATGTTGGGCCAGAAATGCTGAGAGCAGGTCAGTTTTGACCTCAAAAGGATATCTTGACGGCATGCATTCTCCACACTTTCTGAAACTGCACCTTTTTCTCCTGTGACACCACCTCCTTTCTACTTCAGGTTTGCAAAATTGCTAGCCTGAATTTTTTAAATGTATGTTGGGAGATTGAAGCCAGGCATACGGGGTGACGTGGATCATGCTATGGATGCACAGTAGACCTCTGAGGTGCGAATGAGTGTTCAGTACTGAATAGAATGGATGAAATAGGTAAGCACCTTGCTCTTCGTATTTCCAGAAAAAGACCTTTTAAATAGCTTTCCAATTACAATTTGTAAATGGAAAAAATTATCTCTAGTTGTGGGACGCATGTAGTGGTTTTCCTTTGTACTTTCACTTTATAATTAACTATGAGGAGTCTAACATGATACAAGGGGTTGCAGAAGAGCAATCTGCTAGTACATATATATTATTCTGATATGTTCTCATAATCTGATTTTCTTTTTTTCAAGATAGATTATGAAAGTGAAGGTTTTATCTTTCTGCAGTACTTGCTGTTAATATCTAAGTAATTCATTGCTAACTGTTTTCTACAACACCAGATTACTCATTAAAGTTGACTTCTTGGTTGTAAGTAGCCATACTCTTGATATATAGTGCAGTTATCTACTTATTCACAACATTGTTCCGTCTAATTAGTTGTAACTTCTAATCTGTGGAACAGGAAGGGGCCTGTTTGTCTGTAATGAAGTCTTTTACATAAGCTAGGGCCTGCAGTTGCTAAAACAGCTGCAGTGCAACATCCCAATTCCAAAAGTAGTAACAACTTTTGTATCAGAATATTTCCTTTCCTTCATCCATTCTAGGCCAGACAACTGGCAAAAGATGTTCCATGGTATGGAAGCACTGCCAGAGTTATTCCCTGAAGGGTGAATTAGTGGTGCTTTTTGTAACTTTTAATCTCTTTAGTTATTCAACTTTGTACAGGCACAGCATGAAAACAAGAACATTATTTTGTATTTTCCCTTATACCTCCATTTAGGTTATTTCTGTTGAATAAACACAGCAAAAACATTTTTTAAAAAAGCAAAAATATTAAAAAAACCAAAACCAAACAAGAAACCATTTTTTGATGAAGGCACTCTTTTTGCTGCCTCATTTTGTCATTCAGCATGTCTGACTTTTTCGTAGTTGTCTGCTGTGTTTACTCTGTAAACTTTGGTTTATATCATAAGGGTGTCCTTTCTGTTTACTATGAACTTTCTCTGAAGTAATCACTTAATTGCTTTTTACTTCCTTTGCTCTAAGTGCTACTTAACATACCTAGAAGTAGCCTGAAATTGAATAGTAGCTTGATGCTATCGTGCTTCCTATGTGCAACACTTTCATCTGACCCTTATCTCCCCTCACGGATTGACAGCTCACAGTCCCTGTACAGAGATGGTCCTTTTCATCATGCTCTGTACCCCAGGTGCCAGCTGCAACAGTGGTGTTTTTTTTTTTTCCCCCAACAATTGTTGTCTGGCATGTCAGACTCTAGAGTTAATGTGGAGAGGTGGAAGTCAACACAGATTCTGCAAACTGAGGAATGAGCACCTTCAGATGTTGCCTTATGTTGTGGCGCCTGCCTTAGCACACAGCAGTGACCAGTAAGCCCTTGCCCATCACGGTACCATTCCAGAGGGCACAGCCCCAGCAGAGGATGCATTTGTGCTCATTGAACAATTAGAGGTCCTAGTAAATGCATCCTCATTTGATGTGTGCAACTTGCATTTGCTTGAACCATGGCTATCGTATTGGGATTATTCTGAAAGTGAATTGAGTATGAGGTTCTTTAATCTCCAAGTAATGTTGTGAAGTTATGGTGATGAATAATCTGGAGGGTTTTGAATTTATTAGTTAAGTGGGGCAAGTGAAACTTAGTGCTTCTGGAAATAAAGGGTTGCTAGCACTATCTGATGGCTTATTACTGTTCATTCATGCTTAACTATTTTCCTTGACTGTTATAAGAATTTCTCCCTTTTTTAAATTCCTGATCTTAGATTGCAGGCTTTTTCTCTTGGGAACGGAGAGTTCAGGGAAGCGAAAAATGGGGATGCTGAACTGTGGAGTCATTGTGAGGGTAACAAGCAGCAAAAGTAAGCTGAGACCACCCACCTCACTTTAATTTCAAACATAATTGGGAACTTCAGATGTGAAAAGCTGTTGTTGTAATCTGTTGTATCATTGCCAAAATCTTTGGAAATTTAATGTGTCTGAAATATTAATATTGGTTACCAAAGCAGTGGAATTCTGCAGCTATCAGATAATACTGGAAAGTAGAAATGGAAGTATAATATAGTAAGAAAATCATTATTGGAGGATGTGAACAGAGTCAGGATTTTGCTATAAGGCCTTGATTGAATGAATTCTGAGAAAACAAGGCAAGTCTTTCAGCTGTTATAAATTAGGTTGATATAATTTCTTTACTTGGCTATTTATAAAAATAAATGTAATAATAAAATTTCCAAATTAAACAAGAAATTCCTATATTTTGAGGCTGTTTTAGTAGAAAAGAAGAATATATAGCTGCTATGGAATTCTTCAGTACTTAAAATAAGAAAATACTACCAAGTGAGGTTTTTTGACCTCTCTTGCTATTATCCAGTGCTGTCATGTACTTGTAAGCAGTGCTACAGAGTCAGAGCTGCTACAGTTCTTAAAACTTGTGTTCAGTGACCAACATTTGTATGGGAAACAAAAGCAGAGGCCAAGGCAGCATAAAATGATGCAAGGGGGAGAGGTACGGAAGGTACGGAATGTGGAGGAGCTCGTACATTCACAGGCACATTTCTATATGCACATCCTTAGGACCTGTCTTCCCGCCCCTCTGGCCTAGTTGAAAGCTGGTCTGTACCAACAGAAAGTTGGCATTGAATAGGAACAACTAAAGGTGTCATTCCTATGAAATAAAAAGTTTGTCATGACTTTTCAAAACTAGGGTCATGTTATTGAAGTATGACTTCACTTATGTTCTTCCTGCTTGGGGTTAGGGAGGTTATGATATTACTGGGATGAGAAGCTCATCATACATCTCCAATAACTGAACAACTTATTTGATCAAATAAAAATGATAATGCTTCTTTCATTTGGTCTCTTTTTTCATCTACAAAGAAGATTGCACAGGTTTCTTGGAGTAAAAAGAAAAAGAAAAAATCCATAGATCAGAATATGTATGGAAAGTTTCCTTTTTCTGCCTAGGGAGATAGGATAGAAGTAACTTTTTGTCATGTATGCAGAACAAGTCCCGGCTCAGACAGAAAGCAGATCAGCTCCAGGTATCTGAATCAAAACAAACAAAATTGTTGTGGTTTTTTTTTCTAGGCAGTAAAAGATTTGAAATAAACATATTGCCCAGCAACTAAACATCTTGGAAAAAGACATTTATCCACCTGCCTGAAATATATACAGTGTTTGTTTCCTGAAAGTGTGCAGTCAATGCATGAAGCAAAATGGGACTTTCACATTTGATGACAAATGTTCTTTGGAACTGTTCTCCTCCTGGTTTTGAAAATTTTAACACTAAGTTGTCAAAATAAAAATGAAGCAGTGTTTGAAGTTCTGCCATATTTGAAATTATAATTATGCTATTAAATGAAAGCCTGAGGATAGCTGAGACTTAGAAAGTGACTACACCTGCTTCCTTTAGTCATGGATAATAAAAATGGAGATGATAATAAATAGCTGTTGCTTGTACTACTACTTTTATTAGTTTGGGGTTTTCTGTTATGTCAGAGGACATCAATAGACACAGCAAATTTACAGGGTCGTGTAGCTTGGACTTTCAAGCTTAAGTGATATTTTTTAACACCAGGTAGCTGAAAAAGCATTTGAAATGAAACGAATGAATAGCTCTCTGCTATTTTAAATGTCTAGCACTTTAAAAAAATCCATATAATCCTCTTGAAACAGATGGCTACAGCGAGTTAAAATCCCATGCTAGGATTTCGGTTTTTACCTGGTACTGAAACCAATGCCATGACACAGGAATGCATCACTGAATTTGGAGGTGAAAACTTATTTCAAAGCTGTTAAAAAAAAAAGGGCTGTGGAGAACTGTGGAGTTCCTTTGGATATTGAGTTGGCTGTTAGATTTATTTCTTTTAGTTTGTGTTGTCTTTTCCAGACTATAGTGGAATGTGGAAGTTGGTGTTAACTAAATTCACAACCTTTCCTTCTGTGAGAAAGGAAAAATAGGAAGCTAAAATCTTTAACTTCAAATCCTGTAAATACTTGGGATGCCTAACTAAAGACAGGATTCCAACTGAAATTTTTTGTTGTAACTCTCTGTCAGGGTAACCCAGGAACCCTTTAGGAGAGAGGACTGAGGTGTGAAGAGGAGGATGTTTGTATTAGTCTTATCTAGAACTAAAACATGCATGTATTTTCTTTTTTTTAACAGGCCAGTGACCTCTTTTACCTATAGAACTACAGTACTGTTTCTAGAGATGATGACAAAATGTTGGTGTTCTTGTCCAGATAACTGGAAATAATTTAATATAGCTGGTGATTAGTGAAAGGAGCACATACTTTGTCCGTGTGCTTGTTTCCTGCACTCTTTTCATTGTAAAATGAGGCAAATTAATGGAAGGGTAAATTGTTGACACACATTTAAGTTTTTACAGTTAAGTCACTTAGTAGTTAACATTTTTATCCCTGGTGCATTCCAGCAGTTAACCAGAGATTAATTTGAGCCAACAGACAGAGAAGTAACAGCCTCTCCTTGAATTAACATTTGAATTGCACTAAAATGTATTGAAACTTAATAAACACAAACCCCTGTTCTGACTGTTCTACTCTCTATTTATCAAGTGCACACAAGAGAATATATTGTGTTCAGCCAGGACAGGAGGAGAGCAGCCCAAGTTATAGCCTCGGCTGGGCAGTACCCACTACTCTGAGGATGCACGTGTGCCCTGGTTGTTCTCTGCCATCCCTTCTCCACGAGTGCTCAAGCATTTGCACCTGCCTTCTCAATCAGTTTTGTTACCAACTGCAGTACTCAATGGGCTGCAAGTGTGTGAGTATTCACAGAGAGAGAAATATTAAGCAGCTTGATAGCAGGTAATAAAGGACCTGGACTGTAGGGTAGTGAAGCCTGGTTTTTGGATGTATAATTTTAATGTGATGTCTTGAGATACATTCAGAACTTCCTTAGGCTCCCCTTGTTTCCAGTGTAGGTCATTCCTAGCAAGCTGAAGGATAAAATGTATACTAGAATATAGAAGATTTTTCAAGAGATGTCGGAGAGATTCTTTACTGAAAGCCAAATAAGTCCTTCAAGCTGGTAGCTCACAGCATCTGTTTTTTCTAAGGCTCCTACTGCAAAGCCTGCTTTAGTGTTTTTAGTTTATTGCTCTAATATGGGCAAATAGTGCTTGGAAAAGAGCAGCTTTGGCATCTTGGCAAGACCATACTCATGTGAAAATGTCTTAGTATTCTGGGAGTGTTTCTGCTTCCTGGTAAAATTTAGGATAACTCTGGGTGATTCTTAAGAAGGCATGTAGGAGGTGAGAGCTCATCTGTTAGATGCAGTCACTCAAGAAGCTGATTTTCACTGGACTTCAGTGACAGGTTGCTGTTAGGCCTGTTGGCACATGCTAGATTTAATCTTTAAAAAGCTGGTGATGGGGCACAGTAATTTTTTTTTTTCTCCGACTCTACTCACTTTACTGAGAGAGCGTTTTATCTTGATGACATGCCCCTATTGTCAATTTCTTAATGCTGTTTTAGCTAGACTGTTGCATCAAACTGTGGAGCAAGCAAAGGGTATGAAGAGGGATATTGGGACAGGGAGTAGGTGGTTTGAATGTGTTACATCCATTAGGAATGTTCTGAACAAGAAGTACTGCTGCTGCATCTGCCAGATGAGTAGTTCAGAAACTAGGTTATTGTGAAATAACTTGCTGCTGTTGCAGTCACGGATTATTTGTGTGTTTTTAGCTGAGGAAAATATGGTGTATTTGTGCTAAAGCATGCCATTGTTTTGTGCCTTGATAAATACAACATCTCTGCTGCTTTGATCTGTACTTGTACCAAGGCAGAGGGGTATGGTAGTCTTAGGAGGACAGATTTGGAGGAGGCACTCCAGTGACATTGTTTAATTAGATCATAACCAAGTCCTTCCCTCAGCTGTATGTAATGCAAAGGTAGCCCTTAATCATGTACACTTTAGTAGCCTGAATGCATACATGGAAGCAAAGGTGATATTCCATAGGACTACAGCAGACCTAAACAACCTGTAAAGGAGGCTGTGACGCTCAAAGCAGTCAATGAGTCTTTAGGCCCTTTCTGTACTTTCTGTAGTTTTCACAGTGGTTCAGTGAGACCCGGTCCCCCAAGCCTTGCAGTCAGCGTTATCAAGCTCTTTTTGCTTAATGAAGCTTTGTCCCCAGGCTCCCAGGGGCCTGCAAACTTATGCATGATGTAGTGCCTTCTGTGCGCTAGTTTGTCAGCCTGGAGTGGGTGATGTGCCCATGGTTTATGAAGCTTGTTCATCTGTCCTGGAAAAAAGCATTTTATGCATTCTGTCTAGTCCTGGTGAAATATGTGTATTTGCAATAACAGAAGCACCTGTAAAATAAAACCAAAGCAGGGAAATAGAGATTCGATTTATAAGGGTCTTTCCTCACTGCTTCAGTCTTGAAGCGGGCTGACACACTGGCCACAGAGCCCCTTGGGAGCTGGTGGAGTGTGTATTAGCATCAACATCTGCCCTCTTTTTTTGTTAGGCTGATACTTCTGTCCCCTGGGCATGCAGAAGGATGTGCAAAGGGTGAGGACAGGAAACAACACTAAGAAATTTGACTCTCTCTTTTCCCCTTCTAAAGCCTGAGCTCTGCTTTATACTAGTTTTTCCTTTAGAAAGGTCTTCCTCATCATGTTGTGACTGAGCCCAGGGCTCCACATGCTAATGCAGAGGAAGTGTATTATTCCCTTTCCCTTCTGTAACTTTCTTAATTAACATTTTCATTGCTTAATCTACACAGCTCTGCCTGTGTGCATGCCTTCTCTTGTTACAGTCTCTGAAGTAAGTGATTTAAGAATTTGATAATTATGTACCTTGAAAAACTAATTTGTATAATCATCTTGCTAGATTCAAAACACCTGCTTGCTCTCTAGTTACTTTTTCTCTGTGGAAAGACTGATATTATTGATGGCAAAATTGGGAATGGACTCAGTGTTAGCTTTTGTGACTTTGAGGTCTGTTAGGGATTTATGGAGCTGAAACTGCTTCACAGTAAATTTTCTCTACCTCATGGTTAAAATAGGAGGACCACTTTTGAGTAGGAGAACGAATTATTTCTTGTTTGTTGAAATGTTTAAATTTTTCAACTTAACCCAGTGTTGCCTTGCTCTGATCTCTCTGGATTTCCTCTTCAGACCTCAATCAGTATCACATGAAGGGCTTCTGAAAATCATACACTGTATGTCTGCCTGCATTTCAACACTCAAGTACAGCAATAATGTAACAAAGTCACATCAGAGAAAGTGTTGATATCGGCTCTAAAATGCAGTCTCTGATTAAAGCACTTCGGGACAGTTGCTGCTATTTGTTACATCGCTGTCCTCACACTCAGAGGAGTACTAATGATGTCGGTGGCACTCAGTAAGAGAAAATGCAGTTGTGAACACATCTTCTACACAAACAAAGCTGTGAAAACAAGTATACTGTTGCAGATGGTTTTATGAAGAAAAAATCAACCCAAACAAACAAAAAACCCCAACCACAGATGAGAGGGCTGCCAACTGTTATGTAAATACAGAGAAATCCTTAGAAATCTGCACTAAGATGTCTACATATTTAATACACCATTAAGCTCTTGGCCTTGGGACGGAGGCCCACATAAGGCTTTTTCTCCATCTTCAGAGTTAGTAGTTCAGTAACTATTTCTCAGCTGGTCCATTTAAGACTGAGTGCATGTAGTGAAAAGAGCCCTTTCTTGGTTTGTGTGTGGTTCATTGAACAAGGTGGCTGCTTAAAAACAGGAGTGTTTAGAGTTATTCATCATGTCACCCTTTGCTTTTACCCCAACTGACCTTTCAGCTCTGCAGAAGGAAACACATGCAGTAATTAATCAGCCCATGCTTATTATTTCAGGTCACTTGCATGGTTTAGACAAAAGGAAGACGAGGAACACAAATGCAAAATATTTTCCACCATTTGGTTTTAAGGGCAGGGTGGAGCATGGCAACGTGGGCTGTCTGGTTTGTTACAGTGAGTTTTGGTGGTGTGCTGCCTGTGATGGTGTAGAATTATATGCAGTTGCCTGGGTGGCCACCTCTTAACAGGAGCAGCCAGAGCCACCTCAGGCTGCTGCAGCCATAGGGGAAGGGGCTGTCATATCTTCATTGGAAGGATTAAGGGCTTCGTGAGGCAGAGAAGGAATATCTTGAGCACTTCTTTGTATTCAGAATGCTTTGTGGTAGGAATTGTTAATAGCTAGTGGTCCGTGGGACCCAGTATGATTCAGACCTCATCAGGCACACAAAGTATCTGTTAAAAAAAAATACAGGATACTTCTGAAAGTAGTTCTATGAATAAAGATGAAAAACATACATGTAACAGTATAGTTTATTATTTGTCCAGTGTTTCATGTGCTTAGGAATCTAAACTCTCATAAGACTTGTTTTGAGAGCTTTTCTGGGGGGAAATGGTGGCTTGTCCTACAGTAGCAATTAGACACTGGTGAATCTGGGACAAATTTAAGACTTTCTGGATGACAGTACTAGAATTGGAGAGGCATTGTCTTTCCGCTCAACTAGTATGGTTCCTTCTGATTTGTACTTAGCTCAGAGGAATCTGGTTGTTTTCTGTTCCATCTGTCCTGGTAAGTTGCCTTACTTTCCCATTTTGTCATACAGACCTAGAATAGGAGTCTGTTCTGTGGCAGTTAGGGATTTGTCAGTCAGTTCAGATCCATCTCCGATGAAGAGTCTGAATGGCTTAAATTTATGCGTAATGGTCTCTTGGCTTAAGGAAGGGTTGCAGATCTTCTGCATAGGAGGAAGTGCTTATAGGATAGAAGCTTTGAGTACTGCTATTGTGCAAAGAAGTTTTTAAGATATGCAAATAGGTTATTTAGCTTCCTACTGGAGATGCATAGCCTGACTCACAGTGGCACCACGTGATGCGTGAACTACTTGGAGTACAGTGTCCTTCTCCCAGGTTGCTTACAGTCTCCTAATCATTACAATATCTAATCCCAGATTAGATGCTGAGGAAGAATAGTTTCCAAAGCCAGCCAGTGTTCTTTAGCTCCTGACCAGATGAGTCACTAGCATGTCCTTAAGAGATTTCCTTGGAACATCCATAGAAGATTATTGTTCTGGCAGAGATCTGAGTGCATCACACACAAATTCATGTCATCTAAATATAACATTAATTCTTCCAAGGGGAGATAATTTACAGCCCTATTTTTTTTTTTTTTTAAATTTTTACAATATTATCAGAATGATTGTCCTGAATAATCATATTCACTACATGTGATTTGGTATGTTACCTGTATTTCCTCCAAATAGGGAATTGACAAGTGATCTGTCCTCTTCAATAAAGCTTCTATTCTTTTGAGGTAGAAAGACAATGGTTTTGGTTTTAAAACCATACTACTTTATTCCAGCATACATTCAGCACAGCTATGAGGGGAAGAATGAAGTGATATAAATTCTGCAAGTGCAAACATATTGCATGTTTAGCACAATCTAATTGCATAGGTCTAGTCTTCTACCAAAATAAAAATAATATTTTCCTGGCTTATCAGAAGTTAATAAAAGCTGGAACTCCTTAATTAATATTATTGTTTCACATTATTTATCAACAGAATTCAGGAAAAAGATTTTGAACTCCCAACTCAGGATCAACTCTCATTGGTTTGTGAGACTGTTAGTGTCATCAAAATAAAGTCAAATGTAGACAAAATAGACAAAATAAGGGTGCAAATTAATCTCTTTTCTTGCTACTGTTTCAAATTAACTTAAATATATATAAGTATATACATACTTTTAGTTGCTTCCAAGTCTAGATGTAGCAATAGCAGGAGGTTTAACTTGTATAGCTAAATTTAGACAGCTCTTAATTTGCAGAAGGGTAGGAGGAGATGACAGCTAGGACTACCTACTGCTAATTATGCAGGTATGACTATCAGTTCACTGTGACACTAATTACTGTTCATTTGTGTAGTTTGAAAATGTGTGGGTTTGGTGTTGGTTTTTGTTAGTGAATTTTGGAACTTTAAAAATAGAGGGTAATTCTCTTTTTCTCTGGCTTTGAATAGTGGCACTGATGTGGTGCTGCTTTGAATCAGGTGCTGTTGTTCAAGGTGGCGTAGAAATGCCAAGGAGAGATCTGTTCAAGATCTGACAGATTTTGAAAGCTGTGTGGATGTTCAAAAATTGACAAAGAATACCGATTCTCTTGATAAATAGTGAAAAAAAAAATCAGTCTGTTGAAGAGCTGTGGTGGTTAGGATGCTTTGTATGCTTTACAGGCAGCCTAATTCCTGTCCAAAATTGTATTGTGTAAGGACACTGAGAAGAATAATAATTCATCTTATTGTGATGGCTGCAATCAGTTCCCAATCACTCTGTTACTAAGACCTCTCTGAAGATCACGTTTTTTTCAACATAAAAAAGTCATATTCAGCTTTATGGTGTTGTTAGGCAGAAGATCTTGTGTATTTGTCGCTTAATTTTTTTCCAGAATGTATCTTTCTGCTTTCTGGGCCTTAAAACTGCTCTTGATCCCCTTCAAACGTACTCCCAAAGAAAGCTATTTAAAAGGTATGATACCATTTTCCCCACTTATCTGTTGTGATCTGTGCTGCAAAGCAGACTATAGACAGCAGAGTAAACACTCATTGTGTGAGAGAATCCACCCCCAGGCTTGTTGTCAGGCCATGCATAGCATGGGACTTGTCAACTGAAGAGCATTGAGGGGTATTTCAGGCCCTTTACTGGATGAAAAAAGCAAAAAAGGAGTGGACAGCTCTCAAATCACAGAATATTCTGGGTTGGAAAGGACCCACAAGGATCATCAAGTCCAACTTTTAAGTGAATGGCCTGTACAGGGATTAAACTCACAACCTTGGTGTTTTTAGCACCATATTCTCACCAACTGAGCTAGTCTCAGGGTCTAAAGAGGAGGGATTGTGCTTTCTAATAAAGGAGTTGTTTGAATGGTTGGAGCTTGGCCTGGGGTGGGTGACAAGCCAATAGAAATGTTGGTGCTGCTGCCTTCAGGTAGCTGGAGAGAGCCTCAGTCACAGGTTCATGGGTGTCTCTTAAACACTGTCCTGGAAGGGAAATGCAGCTGGGTGCTAGAAACCAGGAGGGGAGTTTAACACATTCCAAAACAATTCTTGATGCAGGTGATCAGTGAACTGACTAGGAGTCACGCTCTGCTGGACCTGCTGCTCACAGACAAGAACTGGTAGGTGATGAAAAGGTTGAGGGCACCTTTAAAGTGCTGTCTAGCTTGGTTTTGCAGTGTTTGTCTCTAGTTGCATCAGCTTTTTGGCATTGATCTTCCATTAAAAGCAGGAGAAGTGCTTGTTGGAAGTAAAAAGTGCTGACAATTTTATTTTGGTTTTGTTTGTTTTAATTGCAAAGCTGGCACAGCAATAGGTAAGCACTGATGAAAATAAGTTAGTTGGCACTCCAGTTGTTGGAAGTAACATTTTAAAGTGTTTTGGACAGAAACAGAGTGCATTTTGTTATTGTGTCCTCTATTGTATAGTTGTGATATGAATCCTAATTGTTCAGAGCCTGGTCAATGATGTTCTGCTTGGCTGTGCTTATCAAAGGGCTGTGAAGCAAGGTGATCTCTTACACAGCAGCATCATGCTGCAAAGTAATTGACTTTGAAACGTTCATTGTGTTGAATGAAGATAAACCAGTAAGGTGGACTTGGATGATGTATTTTAGTCACATCCATAGGGCTTTAATAATCTTGTAGCCTGGAACCTCACTGGTGGTGAGCTATTCACTGCCCTCTAAAAATACTTTTAGGAAGGATTGAAGCAGGTTCAATGAGTTCTGTCTCCCTGTGAAATGGCAATGCACATGGGCAAGGCTTAAAAGAATAACCTTTTAGATAAGTCCATTTGCATCCTAAAAATAATTTTCACAGTTCAATACAGAGAGCCCAGGAAGCGCTTAGTACTAGCCTGATGCCAGCAGTAACTGATCTATGTGGTCCCAAGTTTATGCAACAAAACCTGGTGTGTGTCTCCCAAATAAGCAAAAATGTTATAATTTAGTCCAGCCAGGAAGGAGAGTGTGGGGATCCTGCAGGTAATTTCTGGGAACCCTTGCATTGTTGGTATGGAGCCAGTTCCGTTCAGTGGTTGCACACAAGAAAACTTAATGGCTCTGGCAACCAGCCTCCCAACCACTGTCTCTGTGAGCAAAGTGAAGGGCTGGAGGACAGTGCTTGAGTGACTTACCTGAAGATGAAGCAGCCTCGAGCACTTTTCCATCCCCACTTCCCCTGTTCAGGGCAAAGAAGGGAGGTGTGGTCAGCCTGTCTGAAGTTACTGGACCTGCTACCAATGGCTATCAGGCATCCAGCACGGGCTGCCTGCACTTCCAGAAATATACCTCCAATATGGTGAACAATGCATTTCTGCATAGAGTCCAATACTATGATTGCAGCATTATGGTGCTCAGCTATTTTCTTCTCCTATTGTGTAATGCATATATTTCTGTGAGGCTTATTTTTATTTGCTGAAGTGGAATATTTGATGTGCATTAGAGAGCAATAGGTTGACTTTGAAGTATTGCACTGACATAAGTCACTTGCAATAAACACTGTAATGAGACACAGTCCATTTTTTTTCTCTCTTTTGGTTGACCAAACACAAGAATCAGAACCAAGAAGATGGTCTAAACCAAAATAAATCCTAGAGGTATACTTGATACACTATAGCTTAGTCTAGCCATTCTTGTAAAACATTTACTACTTAAAGGCAGGGACACAAAATATATAAAATATATAGAGAATGTTCTAAATGTTATAAAATGCTATCTAAAATATCATTAACAAGTCCTTATTGTTTCTGGGGTCAAATTCAAAGACCTTTCATGAAATGAAATGTTTAGCTTTGCTATCAGAGTGATTGGAATCTTTCATCTTTGTTGGTATGTCTGTCAAGGCTAGGCTACTGCAATGAAGTATGTGGCTTAGAGATCTACATTCTTTGTTTTCTCAATCTGCAATAAAGAGGAAGACACTTTATTGTATTAAAGAGCTGTAATTCCATGTAGCATTTCAGTGATATTGTAAAATCAAGATGTTTTGGATAATAAAATAACCCCAAGTGAGAATTTTATCCTTCTCATGCTTAATTTGAATTTTACAAGGCAGATGGCAAATAATAAAGGTTGCATAACATTTCCCATTTAAAGAGTCTTGTTTCAATCTCTTTACAAGTCTGATAGATTTAAATGGTTTGGTCTCTAGTTCTCTTCTTCCAGGTTCTCTCCCTCCTTTTTTATTTTGTTCATCGTCAGCAAATGGACCAATTGCTAAAGAATTAGGCCTGGGAAAGCAATAGGGACTTTTTGCTTTTTGAAAAAAAATCTTACTATCAGTCTCAAGGGATGGCTTAAGGTCACAATACTTTAATGAAAAGATTTGAAACTGGGTACAGTATGAATCTGGTTTTAGAGCTACACCTCCTCCTGACCTTATGAAAAGCCATTCAAACTAGTGACATAAAAAGTCACAGCTAGCTCATGCTTGTCAGGGATGCATTCAGCATTTGAGTGTTGTATTTCTGTCCAGGATTTTTGGCTGAACTGGGGCAGCAGCCTTTCCTCTCAAAGGCTTTGGGCCAATCAGTGTTCGAATTATTCATGATCCCCATGGAACGAGTTGAGCGTGGTCCTCCCTGGAGCTCTGGGGTCTGAGGGGAAACAGCCAGGGAAAAAAGTCCCAGTGTCTGCAGGCAGCTTTGGTGCCAGGTGCACCAGCTAGGAGTGTAGAGGCTTGCTTTTCTCCCGTGCTGCCCAGGTGCCTGCTGCTTGGGTTTGCAGGAAAAGTGATGTGATGCCTCTAGGGAGAGGTGGGCATGAGGATGTGTTTGGGTTAGAACAATGCTGCCCAGAGAACTACAGGGGTAAAAAGGAGAAAGGCAAGAGAAGAGACTTGCAGTGTAGCAGCTTCAGGAGCAAGAGAAGGAGGTTGAGGAAACATGGAGGGGGATGTAAGATGAGGAAAGGGTCCAAAGATATCGTTCAATAGGATGAGAGGAACAGGAGGGCAGCTAGTGGAAAGGAATTTTGCTGGTATGTAAAGTTACCTTTTTTTAATGCTTGTATGTTTTTAAATTTAGGTGATTGCTACATGTCAGTGCATTATGTGAGCTTTTGGTTAACTTTTAGGGTTTCAAGTCCAAGCACTGAAAAGTTAGGAAATCTTAGTGTGAAACTTGACCCTGCAATTTGATTTAATACAACTTATACATGACATAATATCAAATAATTCAGCATGTGATTGTGTTATTGAAAATTAATAGCCCTCCCATCAGTAAGGCTAAATAACTGTGAATGAAGTCAGGCTTTGATCTATCTCAGTAGTGCTGCATACCTGATCATCCCTGCGATGATACAGCTTAATGGAAACTTCAAACATCTTCTGAGAGTTTGTAGTTTAGTTACTAGAAACAGTCCAAAAGCTGTTTGTGCATGTCTTAGTATTAAGAATGAGAGGCAAAATACTGAACACTGGAGGGTTTTAGTTTAAAGTAGTATCTAGGTTTGGTTTTTATTCTTGAATACTTGAAACTTGGTGCTAAATAGATTTTTTTTATTATTATAGCATATTGCTGTATTTACTCAGATGTTTTTCATTGCATATTCTGTTGCATCAGATAATATAAAACAATTAAAAATTAGAGCTGAAAAGCAAGGCAACAACTTCAACACTTATTCTATGTTTTGTCTGTTAGACACAATCCAAACAGTACCATGGTGGCTTTTATCCACATAACTAAGGCATCAAATACAATGACAATAATACTTTTTTTTTAAGACCCTCTTTGATTTGTTGGATATATAGACTACCTATATATATATATATATATATATATATCAAACTAAAAGCAGTGGAAGGAGGTCAGGAAAGACTTATGTTGCTCCTGTTAGGAAAACAGACCAAGAAATGTTTGGTTTGATTTATTTTCAGTAGCAGCCCATTCTTACTTGTGTTTTTTCTTCAGAGGACTTAATTTTCAGTGGGTTTTGTAACCCAAATATGGCTGAATCCTCTCAGACTGGTTTTGAAATTGTGGAATGTCCTTAAAATAAAAGTGAGTCAGTCAGAGACAAAAGGTTTCTCTGAAGACTGTAGAGGGGGAAAAAGTGAAATATATGTCTCCAAAGGCTTAAGAGCTTCAAATAATGGCAGTCAGGCAATCAAATCAGCAAGAGAGCTAACAAGCAATTGCTAGGAAAGGCAATCACACCAATGCTTAAGGAACTAAAAGAGAACCTGCACGGGCTTGGAATGTTTTATGCTTTTATGATGTATGAAGAGCTGTTGTAGTACTGGACTTAGGGCAAATGTTTGTGCTTCCAATAGAGTGGTCTGTGTCTGAGGGAAATCAGCTGCCCATGGAGATTCTATAGAGAAACAAGTTTTTATTTTTTAAAAGACTTCTGCAGGTGGTGCGTTTGTGTGGACAGTGTGGGGTGTGTATAAAGACAAGATGCACTTTTTAGTGGTGTGACACTCAGCCTCAGGTCCGAGAGAGAACCTGGGTAAAAAATATACTTTGGTTTTGATGATGAATTTTGGTGATGAATTATTCTTATAACACAAAGGCCAAAGAGCTCTAGTAACCATTTGATGTATTCATAATAAAGACTTTTTAAAAGTAACCATTGGTGTTATTTAAAGATTGCATACAAGTACCTTCCTGTTGAAATAATATCCTTGCCTTTCTAAACACATATTCATTTATTATAATTTTTCCAAATACATGGAGCTCAGGAATTATTAAGATTGTGCAGACTCAGTTCTGTGCATGGACTGTTGTAATTAGCAATTAGATTCTGCTGCCTTTCTGCCAAGCAATATGTAGCTCCTCAGGAAGCTCCATTTCCCGACAGCTGGACAGCAGTAAAGAACGGCTCCCTGAACTGAAAATAAATTTTCCAGTTTCCTATGATGTTTACTTTGAAACACAAGTTTTCCTGTAAGTGGTGTCCTGAGAATCTTCTTGAGCTCTTGGCTGCTATTAGCTGTATTTGTCTTCTGCCTCCTTAAATATGATGGTGTAGGCCTGGCACAGCTTTTATTTTTGACAGTGATTGAAGTGATTAAGGATAAGTCATGCAACAGAAACACATTTTCTTAAGTCAGTGTTTCAGCTCTGTTCCCTGCTCAGCAGTGGTAGGAAACCTTCCTTTTTGCTACACTGTTTCTGTATATATGTATTTTGCACCACACTAAGTGCTTGTTTTATTTAGCTTGGAGTCCATAGGCTATGTCTTTTATATAAAGAACAGGAGAAGAAACAGCAAACGGAGTGTTGCACTTGCTCTGAGTAGTTACAGCATCCCTTCCAGCAAGGCAGAGGCAGGCTACCAGAAAACTGCCTGTTTTCCTCAGGCAAGAGTACTCTGAATTAGAGTAATGGCTTGAATGTGTGCATCCAGGAGCTCAACTGCTAAATAACAGCCCGGAGTCTTTGTAGTTTTAACTGTTTCGGAAATAATTGTCTGTCCAGAGTAGGTTATATAAACAAAGCCTGGCTTCTGTGAATCTTCCTGCTGTCTTTAGTTGAGAGGTGGTTGTTGCTATAGCAACTTGCAGGCATTATTCATGTTTTATTTTTCTGAGGCCGGAAGGAGGACTTGGAACATCTCTGCAAAATTTGAGCTGCAGGGAGCATTCCCCGGGAAACCCTGCAGCAGTGAAATGATTACCTGTGTTACTTGTATTGATTTCACTAACATGTAGGTAGTCTAGAATTTATCTCTCTGAAAGAGAAATCCCAGCAAATGTGCCAGGCATAAATCTAAGTGGCCTAAAGTGTTGCTGTGTGAAGATAATTAGGTACCAGGAGCAGCATAGCTTTTCAGCCAAGTCAAGCTCTGCGGTGGAGTCTGGTGTTGACATGGTTCTCCCATGTTCAGTTCAGGGTGCCAAGTGAGGAGCTGAAACCCACATGGCAATGAACTTTTTCCTTAGTGAACAAGGTTGTGGTACTTCATTATTTTATTTAGAAGCTGCATCTTGCAGAAAACTCTGCTGTTTCTGTAGCTAGTTATGGCAAATTTTACCCCATGTTCCTTTGCATGGACCACTAAGTGCCTTAGCCTGTTAGCGTTAAATAATACTACTTCTTTTCCCCCTTATCCTCTCTTCTTGTGTTTTGAACATCCTTATTTTTACTCATTCTCTGGCAAAAGATTTGATAAGATCTCACCAAAGGCAGTTGTCAGGGCCGGTGCAGAGCAGTTTATTGGGAGCTGGCCTGTGAAACTAAACCACAATGGGCATGAAACACTTTCAGTCTAAGGTCACTTGTCTGTTTGTGCAAATGTTCTTCTATTATGGCTGACTGTAAAATGAAAATAGCCACTGAATCAATAGGCTGGATTGAAATTATCCTGTTTCTCTTCTTGTGATGAGTGCCCATTTATTCCCTCCCAAATAAGGTAATTGAACAAAGTTACTCTTGCAACCCAATCTTCTTCATAGACACAAAAGGATGAGACTGAAGATGCTTTTAAGCAGTTACTGGATGAAGGTCAGGAGTTCATTTATTTCAGCAGACACAGTGATTCTGAGTTTAAAGTAATTGAAAGCAGAGGAGGGGAAATCTTTGATAATGGATTTCTCTTAAGATTTATTGTAGGTATCTTTTAATAGGGATGGGTAGTGAGGGAATTGTCATTTGTGTGGCAGGTTAGTAACCTGGAATCCAGTGAGAGCTGCTGTACTGTTGGTTGAAGCTCTGTAGAAAAAAAGTGGTTGGAGGTACCCAGAAGGTCAGGGAGATGGTGAATGTATTCTAAAAGCAATGCAGTGGGAGAACTGTGTTGTACTCTTACTTGTAGACTTGTGTAAGGTGGCAGTGCAGAGTAACCAAAGAAAGAAGGCTTTGAAGGAGAACAGTCCTATTTTTGAACTTTCTAATGCTTAGAAAGTTCATATCACTTCATTTGTTAAGTGTCTTATGCCTCTTGCAGCTGCTCTTGTGTGTGTGTGTGGGAAATGCTAGAAGTGCCCTAGTTTTAGAGTATGCCTGCAGTTGCACACACAGCAGAGAGAGATTATGAAAGCAAAAAAATCGACTGAAATCCATCTCTTCTATATAATTCCCAGAAAGCCAGTACCTGTCTGAATTTTCTCCCTATGGAAAACAGTTCTAAAACCTCATTTGTTTCCATGGTCTAAACCTCACCTGGCAAGGGCAAGGCTCAGCATTCGGATGTTGGTGAAGACAACATGTGTTTGCTCTTACACAGGGCACACTGAGACTGCACTTGAAAATGGTCTGCATGTGTGGGGATGTCCCCACAAGGCAACAGAATCACTTGGTTGCTGTAGAAAGGAATTAATTACTGTGACACAGAAAAACAGTAGTGCCTTGCTTTTGAATGATCAGTATGCTGCCATGCATGAAGAAATTCTTCACCATGAGGATGGTGAGGCATTGGAACAGGTTGCCCAGGAAGTTGTGGATGCCCCATTCTTGGAAGTGTCCAAGGCCGGGTAGGATGTGGCTTTGAGCAACCTGATCTCTAGTGGAGGGTGTCCCTGCTCATTGTAGGGGGGTTGGAAGTAGATGATCTTTAAGGTTTCTTCTAACCCAAACCATTCTATGATTTATTCTGTGATTCTGTGGTGGCAGAAGTACCACCATTATGGGTGTACTCTGTCTAAAACATGAAGTCACGGAGATGATAACTATTAACTTCAGTGCACATGGAGCTAAGTCGGTAGAGTTGAAAGGATAGATGAAAGCACGGGTGTGCACTGAGTTCAGCGGGGGTGTGGTGACTTGTATATGTCAGTGGGGTGGCAAGAAGAAAACACTGTGTCAGTCTGGAAAGCTCTGTGTTGGTGGGAGTATCCTAAATTAATGGGTAGATACTGTTCATTTTGTGACATACTCATTTAAATTAAAATATGTATTGCATCAAAAGAATGTTTCGTTTTATTTTACTTTGGTGGGGAGAAGTGATTATGTCCACTTTTTGCAAATCTGAGACCAAAGAGATTGCATTGTTTTCAAAAATTACTATATCTCAAGATCAAATTGCTCAGTAGAGCAATGTATAGCAAAGTATCCATTTTCCCCTTCTCTCCATGCCCACATTCACTTTACTGCAGTTGCTGTCTCACTAACACTCACAGGCTGCAATATACTTTGATCATTGTGCCCTCTGAGCAAGGATATCAAATAATGGATATCAAGCAACTTGAGTTGCTTTCTGCAGCTCAAGCAATCTCACCTTGGAATCGGTGTGATATAGAAAGCAGGCTGGTCTGTGCCTAACTCCATTTCTCAGCAGTAGGTGTAAGCTTCATTGTGACTTGGAATTACTCACAGGAATTACCTCATAGTTTGAAGAATGATCTCTAGTTGAACTCCAGAAGAGTTTTTCATCTAGAAAATTGTACAGGTGCTCCATTTCATAATCTCTGAGGTGACCTTCTATGTACAACTACTGCAGCAATACACTGTCACTGATCCTGGATATGGGAATCTCTCTGACACTGTGCTAGCAAATGCTGCCTGCAGCAGTGAGAAATCTGAGGAGGAGAAGCAGCTGGTACTCTTGCACCTTTGCTGAAGGTGTTTGCTCTTGTGTAACAGTCTCACAAATAAATCACTGCATCTTGCACATTGCCTGCCTTTAGTGTTTGAAGAGCGCATGGCCTAAGACAGGCTGCACAGCACAAATTGCTGGTTGTCTGGAACTGAGGTTGTCCTGCATGCCCTCAGGCATTTCAGTGGCATTTCAGCTTTTATTTTGGTGATGTGTAATTAAAAAGCTTCCATTCAGTTGTCTCATCTGCATCTGGGTGAGCTTGCCAGCCTTCTGGTCAGCTGCAGACCTGGCTTCACAGCACAGGCTTTTTCAGCAGAAAGCAGGGACCTTTTTTCCAGGGATCCTTTAATGTTAATATCCTTGTTTAATATTGCAGTAAGATGATGAAATAGAATTATCCAGAGGATATGAGTGTCAACTTTTTTAAAAATGCTGTTACAGACACTGTGTTCCTTTTATCATCCTTAGGAGATTCTAAGACTCTCCCTACCAATGCACTTGGTTTGGTATCTTCTATGTTATTTAATATTTTAGGATACAATGCTTTTTAAAGCTGACATAGTCAGCCAAAAGTAATCTTTTATAAATATGCATTTCCAAATGGAACAGTTACACAATTTTAATCTTTAAAAAAAAAAAGAAAAAGTTGTCCCTTTCCCTAAAGCCAGTTGTATCATCCAGGTTTATGTCTGCGGATTCTTTCCAAAGAAATCTATTAATGCTTCTAGTTTTAATGTTTTGCAGTTGAGTGCTGAACTAGGTGTGACAGTTTTAAATCATCTGTTTATCTTTCTAGTCTACAATATGATGAAAACAATGGCAACTTCTATACCATTCCATGAGTAGTAAACACTAATGCTGGGGGAGTTTTCACTCTGCTTTGCTCAGCCAGGACATTAGAGATGAGGAACATTGGTAACAGTGCTACCAACTCTGATGGTAGACTTCTATGATGAGTGCCAGAGCAAAAGGAACTGGTATGGTCACTGCAGCTTGGTGTCATATAATTTATTTATACTTGCAAACCAGACTGGTAAGTTCCACACTGTTGAAAGTATGAAAAGATGTACTAAAGCATTGAGCTTTTAAGAATTGAAAATATTTTAATATAAAATTAATTAATAGGTGTGTTTAAATAAGGCATGAACTTTGCTTTCATGGTTCAGTGAATAGAAATGAAACATATTCTGTCTCTCTTCTGACTCAAACCTCTAACTTGCAGTAGTACTTTCTAAGTAGTGCTGTTTAGGCTGTAAAAGAACAGGCATTTTCCATTTTCTAATGATGGAAATTTCTATAAGTTTTTATCTGAAATTGTGAAGACTTGTATTACCTGCATCAAAAAAAGCAAATTGATCTATAGTCTGGAAGTACTCTTGCTTCACCTTAGTTCCATCAGAAATCACTTCAACCTACTTCCCTTAACAAGAGAATCTGAGTGTTGACATCTAACCAAAATTAGGTACATGTCTTTATTGTTTCAAAACAGAAATCTAGATTTTAGTTTTAGAACACTGGAGTGCATTAGATCCAAGCCTTCCGCAGAATTCGTGCAGTTCTTACTGTCTCACTGCTGTAGTAGTTGGGAAAACCTTGTAAAGCTCCTGAATTAATTTTATCAGTGTTAATTAGAACAAAAATTTGTTACAAAAAGATTTTTATTTTATGGTATAGCCCTACCCATCCTGCCAAGAGTTTTCTGAAGAATTTAAATTAAGAAGCCTGAAGGAGCTGGTTTTGATGTGTTTCTATTTTGCTTCTGAAGTGGTAGCTCTGTTAGAGAAATCTTTCTAGTACCTCCTTTGAACCTGGTGTTCAGTGCTTTCAAGAGGGCTTGGGGTTTTTTGGGTGGAATGGAGTGTGGACAGTATATGTGTAGAGTTTCCAAGCTGATGCTTCAGTTCTGTTCCTATCTGTATGCTCTTCCCCAAAGGATTAACCTGAAAGAAGGGCAGTACACCATCAGTGTCTTGGTTTCCCCATTCCCTAGAAAGCTTACATCTCTTGAGAGCAAGCTTCTGCAAAATGCATGTTGAACTTGTGCCTCTCCTTGTCTCTCCTGCAACCTAGCTCCTATCCTAGCTCCCATCCTGAGCTCAGTCCCAGCACTGCTCTGAGCCTGTATGTTGAACTCCCTGCTGAACTGGTCTCTGAACCTTCCTGGAAGCACCAGGAAGCTCTTTGTCCTGAGTGAATGTGAGCAGGGGTTTCTTACTGTGCCCTTTTGCTCCTGTCCTCAGCAACTGCTCAGGGAGCATCTGCCAACTACCAGGACAGCACATCTGCTACACAGGAAGGGCTCTGCAGCAAGGGCTTTAAAGGATGAAGGTTGCTTCAAAATGGTCTGTGAATAGAAGCTGACTGCTGTCAGGCTGCTTGCTCTTTGGAAGCCAGCAGTAACCCACAAGGCACCATTTATTACTTCCTGCACAGAAGGGAAGTTTTAAGTTGTTGAAGAAGGGGAGAAAAGGAGGAGATTTTTTATATTGATAAAATGCTGATGCTTAGTTCCTGTGCTCCTGCGTGGTTTAAGGGTCAGAGTAACTGTCTTGGACACAGCTCTTCTGTGCCATATTTACAAATGGATTTTGGTGATGAGAGGAGATGGTTTGGTTTTTTGTTCAAACTGTTGTGTTTGGGTCTCCAATCCATCTTCAAGCCTCTCAGCAGGGTCACATTGTAGCATGTGTTAGTTGAAGGTGAAAATTTCCTTCCTATCTGGTTTTGAAGGACTCAGCTTTGGTAATGGTTATGTTTGCATGCATGGGAGTTTACAAAAGCAAAGCCAGTGTTGGTGGCAGTACAATTTTGGTTCACTCAAAGCACTGTTTTATAATAATTTTCTGAAAAATCATATCAGGCCCTGAACAAGATTAGGACTCCAGTGTACTTATACTGTGACAGCGAGGAGTAGCATTGACTAAGTGTTCAGCTCAGACACAGATGGCAAAAGCAGCAGCATAAGAAATTTAGTCTGTCCAGTGTCCAGTACAGTGCAGTAGCACCAGAAAACATTGTCTCCAACTGTGCTGGAACAGGTTTCCAGGCCAAAACTCACCCAAGCTCTTCTTGAGGGGAAGTTTCAGAGTCATTATTGACAAGTGGATTTTCCAAACTAGCCTCTAACAAGTGAGTTTTTAAATTGGATTATTTACAACTTATTTTCCCCAACACTTCTAAAGAAAAGAGCAGATCAGAATTTTGTCCTGACTTACTCTGAAGGTTTTAATATTAAACATCCAGATGCTTGGTTTTTTACCTTTTTATCTATCAGCTACACTGCATGCATCTTGGTAATTTTTGGCCAGCCATAGAACTTTGAGACCTCTTTATCTCTGGAAATATTACTTTCCTTTGTTCCCAAGCTTACAATTTTAAAATGCAAGTAAAAGGTAAGTATGGGGTAAAAGTATCTAATGAACATATTACTTAACTCTAAAACAATAAATTGCACTAAAATATTACTTAGTATACTGTTTGTCTAAATATATATAGTCACTATTGATAACACAAAGAATATAAAATGCTAAAGACTTGAAAAATATATTTTTCTGTAAATACAGAGAGTAGTTTCTACATGTCTTATTAATAAACTATGGATGTAAGAAGAGGCAAAAGTCACAAGCAGTGGAAAAGCTTTAACTTGTGTTGAACTCTGCTTTTCCTTATATTCAGCCTCTAGATCATGGCTCATGGGAATTTGCTTGTAGGATAAACAATCCAGTTTTGCCATTAGAGAGACTCTTTAGTCTTAAAGTTCAGTGATGTTGCTTTAGAACAGAACAGCCAGTTGCTGAAGGCTCAGATGCTTACAGTGAGTCAGGTACTCAGGACTTTGGTCTTAATGTGTTTCTGAATTTAAGCTAATAAACTTTGTCAGCTCTGACCTGTATCTGCACTTTGAACACACTCCGCCCAGCACAGCAATACCTCTGACTTGACTGACATGCTATCTAGCCACTGTTCCCAGTGGCTAGATAAAACTGCCTGGGCTAGAAAAACTGCCTAGACTAGACCCACTTCTCTATTATTACTTCTACAAACTTAGAATACTCTGTTCTCTGCTTAATTCTGAGTAGTTCAAACTATGCATTTTTTACATTGTACATGTCAGGCGTGACATGCTGTATAAAATAAGCGAATGAACTTAAGAGTGGGGCTTTTGTTTGGGTTTGTTTTTTTTTTTTTTTTGAGAAGTGTTCATAAGGAAGTAATTGGAGGTAGCAGGATTGGATGCTAAGGAGTAAAGAATATATCAGTTCCCAGTTAGCTCTGTTCTAAATTTCCCAGTTTAATGCTGAATTTCCTCAGCTATGTATTGGCAGCGCTTTTTTACTGAGGCATGAGTTTGTTCCAGCTGTCATTTCTGATGTCTTCCCTATCTCTCAACACACACCCCCAGCACTCTTTGGCAGCTAAAAAAAGTAGCTGTTCAGTCATACCAGGGGGATTAGATGACAAGTGGCAGGTACAGAATAGCTAGATTTTCTTCTTTTTTCCCTGTAATCCCGCCTCCTCTGATTTAGCTATTTCTTTTTTCTTGTGGCTGCTTCTCAGTATTTCTCTCTCACTTGTAGAATTAGAGCAGGAAACTGGAGGGTGGTCTCTCCCCTTTGGTGCTCAGAGCACCCTTTACCCAGAGGTGTGCCTGCGCTGTCAGGCACACATGGCTCTCTGCAGGCCTGGGGCTCTCCTGTGCTTGTGCTCTCATCCACAGCTGTGCAGCCCTTGTACAGCTCCCCTTTCCAGACCCGTGCTAGGATGCAGTTCTGGGGGGGCTGCTGTGCACATCCTGACCTTGACACAGGTCTGAGCAGCACCTCTTGCTTGTGGTCCCCAAGTGCCCCTTCACACTGTGTTTAATCTCTTGAGGATTACACTTCGGGGGGTAGAGACCTTCTGGAAATAGAACTGTGTCTATCTTATGGCTGATTCCCTTCTTCAATGGAACAGAGCTTAAGCATCTTCTTTCCAGCTCCTCAGCCTTGCTGTGGTGCCTTTGGTTTGCCATTCACCTCACTGGGAATAGCTGGTTCACATCGTGCAAACATGTGCTTGATGTGCCGCAGTCTGAAAAACAAGTGTTTGTATTCTGCACAGCTCTTGTGTTTTTTAAAAAGCCTGTCAAAATGCCAGTGTGATGCTTCCCATCTCAATGTTTGGCAATTAGTGCTTTTTCCAGGGTCTGGGTGAATGTTCTTTCCAGCACATCCTTCCAGGGGATATAATTCTCAACTAAGTTTTTCCCCTTGAATGTATTATCTTGTCTCTCAGGCTAGTCTTTGTCAAGAGCTTACCTGGCATGTAAAGAAGCACTAAAAGCTTACAGTTTTCCTCCTTTCTCAGTGTTTTCTATGGGAATTTTCATCAGCTTTGAATCTTTTTAATATAGAATTTCTCTTTGCACTTGTTTTGCTCCCCACTGCTAGCAATTGCTACTTCTGCTCATACAGGCCTCCTTTGGATAATCTGGAGATAACTGGTTTTGTTACTTCAAGAGGAACACCTTAGACTGTAAGGTTATTAAAGGCATTTTTGTCTGACAGATACTGATCATGGAACAGCTCTTTTGAAGTAGTTCTGATTATTATAAAGTGGTTTTTTTCCCTTTTAGGACATAAACTTTGGTACAGAGATTGTTAACTGCTGTAGGAATTGACTATAATTATAATGGCTGTATGAGACATGGGGTGAGCTGACATCCTACATGAAATTGCTTGTCAGTCCTTCTAGAGCTTGTATTTATCCTGGTAATAAAAGTATCGTTTAAACCTGTCTGATTGTGAACACAGACATATCGTAACTGATCAAAGATTTCTAAAACAGATTTCATTTCCATTACAAAACTGCTCTTTTAGGAGTAATCTGCCAATTTTGTACTTGTCTTGGTATATACCAAATTCTGTCCTGCAACTGGTTTTACTTGGAAGCTCAGCATTTACAAATGCATATTATTCAGCAACAATACATATATCTTTTCTTGCCTCCTCCCCCGCCCCTTTCCTCTCTTTCCACACAGAGAAACTGAGGCACAACTTTCTGTTCCATGCTGTGCCATATAGTAATGGCAGAGCTGAGAGAGAGGAGCTGTGCTTCACAGAAAATTATCCTTCTCTAACACTTTTTTATGCAACTTTTATTCCCTTATGTAAAGGTAGTGGTTCAAGATAAGCAGCAGAGCAAGTATTAGGTAGTTAAATTATAACTCTTCTAGCATCTGTTAGATATTGAAACTGGTGTTGTCAATATTTAGGTGTGGATTTTAGATGTTTAGTTGTCTGGTTAATCTGTTTGTATCTTAGAGCAATAGGTATTTAATGTGGGAGCACACCTACACTGGTTACTAAATACTTGTGCCAATTCTTGTTTGATATCCAGCATCGTTAAAATTCATGGTGTGCCATCTGTTCTTTTCATCACTTGTCACATGAGTGGCCATATGAATGTGTATTCAAACTGTGTCACAAAATATTCCAAGGAAATGTTAGACAAGGAAATATGGGAAAAAAGTATTACTTCGTGTAATAGGCTTTTTTTGCAAGTGTATTTTCTGGATGGCATTTAAACCACTGTTCTGAAGTTAATGGAGAGTTGCATAATCCCATGGCACAATGCTTGAAGAAAATAATGCCCATATACAGTATGAAAGATGCAAAGAAATTTGTGCTGACACTATGAGAACATCAGTGTACTCACTAACTCTTAGAAATAGTATTTTTTCTATTTTATGACAGTTTCCTCTTCTATGTGATGCCCTAGGCCAGACTGATGGGAACTGTGATGTAGTCCCACTGAATTACATTCTGAGTGTTCTAAATGGTTTATACATGCAGGATAAAATCTCATTTTACTACTGCCATACCTTCAAGGGTAAGATATAAAGAGTAAGATATAAAGAGTTTAGAATCACAGAAGTGTTAAAGTTGGAAAAAGACCTCTAAAATCAAGTCTAGCTGTTAACACTGTCATGTTCACCACTAAACCATGGCCCCAGCTGCCACATCCTCAAATTTTTGAACACTTCCAGAGATGGTGATTCCAGCACTTCCCTGGGCAGCCTGTTCCAATGGCTGACTACTCTTTTGGGGAGAATTTTTTCCTAATATCCAGTCTAAAGCTCCCCTGGCACCTTGAGGCCATTTCCTCTCATGGTGTTGCTTGTTGTTCTGGGAGAAGAGGCTGACCCCCACCTGGCTACACCCTCCTTTCAGGGAGTTGTATGGGGTGATATGGTTTCCCCAAGCCTCCCTTTCTCCAGGATAAACACCCCCAGCTCCCTCACCTGCTTCTCACAGCGCTTGTGCTCCAGACCCTGCACCAACTCTGTTGGCCTTCTCTGGACTTGCTCCAGCACCAGGTATGGATTTTGATAACGGTAGACCCTACCAAGCCTGGTGGTGCAGGCGTTCAGTGGTGCTCAAATTATCTTCCAAAAATCAATCCATCTACCCACAGGTCAAACTAATCTTTTGTAAGAGGCCTTTAAAATGGTAAATACTAAAATCTTGTGTTGGGCTGCCGTTAAGGTGTTACAGTTCTTATTGTCATTTGGAATCAGTATTTATTAAGTTCAACAGTGGTTATTTCTGTTTATTGCAAGAGACTCAATACAGATGATAGGGAGAGGAGTGTCTGACTATTATTTAAGATTTCACACATTTTTATTGGTGAGATTATGTGATTTTTGAACACTGCTCTTGGAAAAACATTGCTCTTGAACACTAAACATTTGATAACACTGTTTTTCTATTTCCCTCACCCACCTTCCCCCTGCAAAAAAGCTACAGTACATGGAACATACGGGTTCTTCCTACCACCTTTCACCCCCTAAATTAATCCTGAAACTCACTTGTGGAAGGAGGTAAGCAAGGAAACAAAGACTTCTGTGAGGGCATGAAGGGAATGAACTCACTGAGGTACTAAGTGCTGAGTGTATATCGGTAAAGCTGACATGCATAAGAAATCGCTTGGAGCCTTCCGAAGAAAACTTGTTTTAATTATGTTTTGTAAAGTGGGTCTAATACAGTAATGCCTGTTTAGCTTTTAAATCTGGAGTAATCAGGGTTTTTTCCAACTTTCGTTTCTAGTGATATTTTTGTTCAAGTGAATCGGTGTCTTTCCTCCCCTAAGCTGTATTTATAACTTTTTATCCTTGCTTGCAAATATTTTCAAGCTGTTTGTGGAAGGCTTCTCAGAATTCCTACAGTCTGCCTTTAGGCTGTTCCCAGATTGGTGTGTTCAGGACTCAAACACTCCTATAGTGGAACTGCTAGATACAGAGATGAGTAGTAAGATGAAAAAATCATGGCATCTAATTTCTTGGCTTGTTTTTTGATTAGAGACAGATGCTGAACCAAGGACATGGTTGTGAGTTGAATAATAGTAATGAATCATCTGGGGTTTTTTTCTTTATAAAGGGTTGTTGAAAGGGCATTCAGAGCTCCAGAATTACATCTTGTTCTAGGCTGGTAGGGCCTGATCAAACGTCGATTGCAAATAATGGGAATATCTCCTCCGTTAGATTTCATTCAGGTCATTAACAGTCCTCTCTTCATTCCTGCATTATGGGTGTGTTAGAAATTTGTAAAGAAGTTTTTTACCGGTATCTTGTACCATACCTTTAGAAACCTGGGATCTGCAAGTCATCTTATACATCTTATTAAAACATGTTGTTAAAATG
The DNA here is from genome assembly GCF_041296385.1 of Aphelocoma coerulescens. NCBI lineage: Eukaryota > Metazoa > Chordata > Aves > Passeriformes > Corvidae > Aphelocoma > Aphelocoma coerulescens. The sequence goes on along the minus strand of NC_091016.1, from coordinate 59,752,355 downwards.
CAATCTTCTTGTGGCTCTTTCTTCAACTTGAATCGGGAACTTGTGTTGTGGCTTCAATGCCTTCTGTGTAGCCTTTGGTGTTTTTTTCTATGCAAAATGATGTAGAATGGCATTAAGGTGACATCTTCGAATGGTGTAATTTTAAAGGGAATCCAGCAATATTTAAGTTTCATTATAATAAGGTGAGTGACCTATTATTAAGTAAAATCATTAATTAATATCTTCCTTTCTTCCTTATTTTAGCAACTGAAGGTTCTGAAACACAAGATAAGAAAGTCACTTCAGGACAAAGCAACTCTGGAACTAAACCAGGTACACCATTCCACATGGTCCATGTTTCAAGGTTGTTTGCCTCAATGGTGTATGGAAAAGAGCTGTTGTCACAGAAACGTCTAAAGTTTGTTGCTTTTGTACCTCACTTAGTGTTTCAGTCAAAACTGGTATCAGTGACTGTTCATGTTTAGATAGGCTGGAATCTGTGATTGTTTGCAATGAAGCAAAACTGGAAAAATCTACTTAGAATAGCTTAGGAATGAGGATTGGGAAGTGAGAAAAGACAACAGAAGCCACTGTATTTGCATCTGTGCATGAATGAGAATTATGTGCTGTAGGCAAAGATTTGGAGCTTTATATAAATGTGCTTCTGTTCAGGCATTTCTTCACTTACCACAAAGCCATGCCATATTCTGTAATGGGCTCTATGCAGTGGGCAAATGTTTCTCATTACTTCACCATACCTCACGGGTACATTGTGTGGATTTAATTCATGTTTGCTTACACAGTTGAAAACGTATGTACTAAAAAGCTTAATGTAGTCCTTGGTGTCATGGGTCTGTTCCACTTGCATGCTTAGACCAAGATCCAGAAGATGACTTAGATATCTGAATTCTGGTTGTGTTGCATTTCAGGTACTCAAGATTAAACGATGCAGTTAAAAATGATTTTGCTTAGATGCCTGAGAAAGCAGAGGTGCTTGTGTTGCTGAGGACTAGGCACACTGTAACATTCCCTTTTCAACTCCTTGACAGCTTGGCAGCTCAGTGACTGTTTTGTACTGATGGACTCTTCTCTGTCCCCAAACTGGGTACTTTTGGCCTATGTCCCCGGAGGGAAGGAATCCCAGCGCTGTCTGTGTTCAGACCACACCTCACATGCTCTGCCAGGCATGCTGGGTCCTGCACAAAGCACAGGATTCACGGCTGTTCTCAACCAGATAGGCAGTGGGAAAAAAAGGAGAAAATAAAGATAACATTACCTCCTTCCACAGCAAAACCAGAGCTCTTCATGTTGGACAGTGTTCAATACTCCCTTTATTCTGCAATAGTTTAATCCATATAGTTTTCATTTCTCAGGAGGGGGTCCTAACTCTTCCAATTTTCCCTTCATCTATGCTGGGGTGTAGAAAGGAATCCAAAATTCTTGGGGCTGGAGCGAGGGAAGGCCGAGTGTAGCTGATATTATGAGCCACAAAAACTGGCCATACGTACAAAGTGCATAGGAAAATTTTTAATTTAGGAACTTAATTGCTACAAATATCAACTGTGCTTAAGAGTTTATTGAGTATCAGTTCTATAGAAGATTTGTAAAACTTGTTTTTCCCTTTTGTTGATATCATTAGGGACAAAAACCTACTGATGTTTCAGTGCTGAATTTCTGCAAAATAAATACTGTTCACAGCTTCTAACCTTTTCAAAATTAACTATTAACTTACTAAAATGATTTTGAACTCACAGTAAATGTTCTAAATATATGGACATATACTGTTTTCATATGTAATTTAGAGGCTTAATTTCCAGCAGCAGGTACAAAATCAATTTCTCCTTTATAGAACTATGGCTTATTTATTCTCCAAACACCCCCATCATACAAATGCTTAATTCCATGCCTGCTACATAAGTGAAGGGAAATAGGTGGTTGAGTGTGAGTTCCCACATATTGCAGCATAACCAGACTGCAACTTCCAAAGCAGCATGTGGGTCTTCCCGGAGTGTTGTCTGTTAGGCTTTGCATATGCCCAGTTGGTAATTATTTCTCTAAAAAATGATAAATTCTTGCAGGATTTGTTGCATCTGACATATTTCCCATCTCCTTTCGCAGTAACTTAAATCTTAGGGTCTGATGACGGATATGAACAAGACAGAGTACAAAGTACTTTGTGTGTTTGTCCTGGTATTCCTACTGAATAAGAAATGTCAATCCCCCAGGTATTTGCCTGGTGGGTTTTTAATGAGTAGAGACATGAAAAATAAATGGGGAGCAGTCCCAGTGAACTCTCTTGTTTTGCCACAGTTTGAAACTATTGATGCTGTGCACTGGGGGTGCCAGCAGAACATCTGGATTCAGAATGCAAATGTTGGAGGTTGGGCTTGTAGCCAAACTATGAAGGATCATTTTCAAGGCTTAGTGGAGACATTTTAAGTATCAGTGTAAGACTTGCACCCATAATATGTGCTCCAGCATGTAGCAGAGCAAATGCAATGATGGTCTGCTACAAAGATGTTACCCTCATCTTTGTACTAATATTGATTTAGCTCTTTGTGATCCCAAATTTATGCAAAATCGCTTGTTACTGAAGACACACTTAACACTCTGCATAGCCTGCAACTTAATGTGAATTCTTTAGGATTGTTCTAACATCCTGGGGTGTTGGGAGAGGGGCTCTTCTTGTGTGAACGCACTCAGGTGTGTGATATGGAAAGATAATTGGATCTCTTCGAACAGACTGGCAGAGGGCAACTTTAAAAATTTATTTTATTCCTTCCTTTGCTTATAATTAGGAATTCTTAAGGGAGACCTTTTCAGTTTGCCTGTCCATGTAACCCTCCTGCCTCTTTGAAGAATTGTTGCCTCTCCCCGGTAGGGAAATCTCTCTTCTCAAGAAAGGGAAAAAAAAACCCCACTGGAAGGATATTCTGAAAGAAGCAGGTTTCTACATTTTTCCCCAGTGCCTCATCATTTTCTGTCAACTCAATGTTACATTGACTTTGCTGACAGCCCTTGAAGGGAATCCTCGTTTTCCAGGGGAAATGTGCGTTATTCCACAAGCACTAATTACTCATGCTACAGAAATTCATGTTTTGTGAATCTTGTGTGCCAGTCACAAGAGAGAAGGAATATTATTACCCCTTTGACCTGTGCCTGTGTGCTAAAGGGACTGCATGCGAGGCAGCACACTGCTGAACATCAGCCGAATGCTGATGTGCACCATGCAGTGGACAAATCTCTGCCACGGCCTGGCTGAGCAGTGTCATAAATGGCAGCACCATGAGCTAGTCAACCAACATTAAAGTTTTGACCTGTAACTGGGTGATGGATTACCTTTGTCTTTGCTGGTGACCTGTTCACTTGTTGCGCCTTTCATTGGGGCTTTCGTGTTTGAAGTTTCTCCCTGCCAACTGTGCGATGGGCTTTCTCCTTGCAGCTGTTACTTTGCATTGCTGTTAACACTCTTAATTGGGGCTCTAGTCTGACAGTTGTTGAGATAATAGTTTTTCACTGATTGGAGTTCAAGAGTAATTAAACTGTAGATAGCTGTTAGTGAACTGGTTCACCCAAGAAATCCTGTCATGCTTATGCAGAAACTTCTGTTAGGGGATGAAATGCACATTATTGATTTTTTTTTTAATCTAATTCAAATAACTCTTCAAAATTAGTCTAGCACAGCCTCACTTTTGTGAATATCTTTAACCTCAGTTTTGTGACCCATTGTATTGTTTGCTAATAACTTTTTTCATAGGTATGCAGCCTATACACAAGTAGGCTGACTCTGCATGTTTTTACAAGTTGCTTACATGTAAATTCACAGTGAATAGTGAAAAGACTCTGTTGTCTTGTGCATTTTAATGGTGACAGTATTCTAGGTAATTCTTTATCTTAAAATACTTTAAAACTGAGTTTCCCTCAATACTAAAATTAACCAGACCATTTATTTATATCCAGAAATCTTTTTTATTTTTCTGTGGGTTTTTTGTTTATTGTGTTCTTATGCAAAGCAGACTTTTTCAGTGCTACTGAAAAAAGCATAAAATTAAGAGCTTTCCAGGTTTAACAGAACAGGCTGAGTAGGAAATTAGTTTTGGCAGCATGCTGAGATGAATTGCTAACTTGGATTTTGTTCCCTTTGTCTGGAACAGCTCCATTGCTGAGACTGGAAGTCGGATGCTAGCTGTTCAGCACTTTGTTGTCTTCCAGAATCATCACTGAGCAAGTGATGTTTTTCCAACCAAACCTGAATTTTTAAAGTCAAGCCTGGGCTCTGACAGAGATTTTTCATATTATCTTAGTCTAACTGCTGTGATCCAAGTGGCCAGTTGCAGACAGTTGTGAACTACTCATGTACCTAAATTTCAATCTACAAGATTAGTTAAAGATATCATCTTACTCAACTGGTATTATACCAGTCCATGCATGTGATGCCCTCACTGCCTTTAAGATATTTTCCAGAGTTTTTAACACATGTGCACACAAACATCTTTTGAGATCAATATCATGCTGTTTCCAGAGGCTCAGCCAGAACTACTTTAGAACTACTCAGCCAGATCAGTGTTTTGCTTGGGTGCTGAGGTTCTTGTGTCATGAAATAGGGATTCTTGGTTGTCCTGAGGCATTATCAAGGGAAAGATGATGCTTTATTATAGTAGGCTTTCCTGTGGATCCGTTTCTGAGCGACAGGAATAATAAACAGTATTTTTTCAGAATGCTCTCTAGCAGCCAAGTTGTTTTAGGCTTGGAAACAAAACAAAGCTTCTTCCTGGGTTTTCACAAGTGGTAGTCTGGCTGGGTATTCACAGTTACACCTTAGTCTATTCTTTGGAAATATTGTACATCTTAAAAATACGAGTGCATTCTAATTGTCAGTTTTCTGGGGTTTTTTAATAAGATGGATTTCTGAAAATATGTTCTATTTTAGCAGAATAAATAGGGTTGTTTGACAGCCATTTTCCTAAAATTTTGGGTTTGGTAGTACTTGATTTTCTGCTATGTGCCTAATACTTCTCTTCCTCCATTTGTAGATCATCCAACAGTACTAAAGGTTGATGACAGGCAGCGGCTTGCCAGAGAACGGAGAGAAGAACGAGAGAAACAGCTAGGTAAGGCCTGCTCTGATTTTTGCTTGTTTGTTTTTAATGGACTATCATCTGCATGCAGTGTTGTGGCCAGTTTACTTTTAGGGGCATTCAGCAAAATGATAGTGCTAGATATGCAATAGTGTCATTTTAGATACACTACCGTATCTTTAAAGTAGATCTTTTAGTTCATCAGTACTATACCTCTCACCCTTTTTATGAATGCGAATGAAAAGTAGGTTTAATTATGAAATCATGCAGGGGAGCTTCACTGATGTAAATGGAATTTTGAAGTTGTAGAATATTTTACCAATTAAGATTAGACTACTTAAAATGTTGAATACCATGAAATAGAATTGCAGAATATGTTGCCAATGTATGGTTTGATTTTTTAATGTAAACTTGGGGTACTTTTTTCAGGTCGAACCTTTAGTAGGTGTCAAATAGATGTGCTCAATATCTTATGTCACCTGTGCCTGAGTATGTATAACACAGTTCAAGTGAATAGTGAAGGCTACTTAACAAGTGGCTACTGACAGGCAGTATACTGAGTATGGTGGTGAGAGAATTAAGAATTATGTCAAGCCAAAGTGGTGGCTTTCTGAACAACATTTATATGTTTGGTTGCCACAAAGTTCTGTGGTAATTGGGAGATTGGGAAATACAAGTATTTCCTCTTTTTTTATATGTTTGCTCTGATTTCTTTCAATGCTGAATTGTTCATAGGACTTGAGAAACAGAAGTTCTTTTTTTCCTATTTCTAACTTCTGGAAGTTTATTGAACTATATTATAACTCCAGACAGTTATGCTGCTTTTTCTAACCTGAAGAGCCATGATTAACTGTCACCTAGGTCTTGATAGCGTTTATATCCTCCCTCCTTTCCAGCACCTTATAACATTGCAGCAGCCATGCACTAGGATTGTTTTGGAGGGGAAAAGGAAAGTTTTGGTTTTGGTTGCTCAAAGGGTAACATGACAGGATGTTTGCAAATCCCTGAAAAGCTGCTTCTCGAGTTGAGGTTGATGGTATGTGTAGGCTTCGTTTCTTTAGGTTTCAGAGCAAATGGATGTTACTGGCCCATTTTAATTCATTTTTCTTAGATGTTGGTTCCATGTCTTGAATTTGTTTTTTTCTCAGGTTTGATCCTTGTGTAATAACAATGCTTTATTCAAATGTAGAGAAAGATGCTTTCTTTGAATTTAACTCAACTTTGATTTTTCTAGCTATTGATAAATGAGTATTTGTTACCAGAGGGACATGACTTCTGTTGAGAAATGTGTCATTTTGTGTGACATGTTTTAAAAGCAACATAAAAGCAACATCAGGAGTTTTTATAACTTGACATGGAATCCTTCATTTCCAAATGGGAGAGTTCTGCATGTCCCTATGATGTATGAGTGTATTGTGTGTTCTTGCATGAAGAATTATTTTGAACTAACACGAAAATTGAAAGTCGCATTGTACTTTCATCTGTATATTTGTCTACTATGATTTAGGAGCTGTTTCTCAAGATTTGTTTTCCGGTACAGCAAAGCAATGATTTTTACATTGGCATGCAACTTTATTTTATTTTATTTTAGTGCAGAACCTAGATAATCAGTCACTCATGTCATGTGAACCACAGCAAAGAAGTTCCTAAGCTGTCGCTCCTAAACATTAAGTTGTATAATATTGTTACATAAATATGTCTTGCTAAAAATTAAAGTTGGATTTTGTTAATACTGGGACATCAGCCATGCAACAGTAAAGCAACTGAAGAAAGGAATTTTTTTTTTCAGTAGAATTAGGTTGGATTTAAACTTAATTCCTTTCCTTTTGATTCAGGGGATCTGTCAGGTTTAGAAAAGACTTCTTTTTAAGCAGAAGTTGAGAATTTCAGTCATACCTAAAGTAAAATTATTCTTTGCTGTAAAAAAAAAAGGAAAAGACAGTGTTCAGCTCCCTAGGTGTAGAGCTGGTGGTAATTTTGTTTTGTACTTTCAGCAGCTTGAACTCCTGGAGGTCGTTATCAGCCTTTTGAGGAAAATTAAGTCGTTTGACCCTTCTGTTAAGAACATGTGGAGTACCAGTTTAATAAGGATTATGTTTATTTATTGGGCAATATTCTGATGTTGCAGGAGAGATGATTTAAGACCTTTTTCTTCCCCCCTTTTTTTATTCTCAAGTTTTAATTTTTTTCAAGTTCTGCTGTGCTGTGATAGATTTGGCTTTCCTGTGGTAAAGTGGGTTGGTGTGTGCTCTGAACTCTTGAAGATTTTCTTGTACCTGGAAATAGTATTTTAGCAGTCTTATCCTACTTAGCACACTTGGGTGTCTAATTCTTGTTTTTAATGAGAGTTCAGAGAGTAGGAAATGCTGTCATTTTTGTTGTCTGGATATATATAGCATATATGTGCTGGGACTGTCGGTATCTGCTGTTTCTTGAGGATCATGTTGAGCCACCTAATTGAAAAGATTAAAGAAGCTTCTCCAAAAATGCCCCTTTCACCTTTAGTATATTCACGTTTTGGTTTGGGCCTTTCTTTAGATAACATAGAAGATATACAGGGACACAATCAGCAAATCACGCCATCAAGAAGGAATGATTTTTTAGTTCCTTCACTGTAGGAAAGGCATTGCTTTTGTAATGCCATCCCAATACTTCTAAAATATTAATTCTCTGACATTTTTCTGTGCAGTCTATTTTGCGTGACTGAAGTTGTATCAATTTTGGGGCGGGGGTTTGTTTCAATCTTTTTATTCTCCTGACCATTTGGTAATGTGTGTATTGCTGATATGCACATTCAGACATTTAAAGGATTATTTGGGCGCTCTTGCTTGAATGTCTAAGTAATGGTTCTAGTGCTGTCACTTGCTTTTTAGTAACCATGTTTTCATTTTTGTGCTCTTTCCACTAGCGCCCTTTCCCACAGCACCTATGCATAAAAGTTAACGTCTGTCCTTTAAAACATAGGTATCAGATCTCTCTGTGTAACACTAACCCTCTTGGATTGTGCAAGATGGAAATCCCAAGAGAGGCAGTGGTAGGTGAGAGTGATAGCTGTCAAATGGGACTGTTCCCAGAGGCCAGAGCAAAGGGAGCTATCACATTTCTGGCTCCAGCTTCGCACTTTACATGTGTCAGGCTGAGCAGCTGTGTTCTGGCACTGGATGCTGAGACACACACATGTTGGAACTGACTTGTCTATGAAGGCAAACATGGTAGATGGCCTGGTCAAACTGGAAAATGTTACTGAAAACTACTGCTTTTTCATCATGTGGACTTTACCCTTATCTGCTATAATGATTGTATCTGTACAGCCAAATTTAACAGTGCTAAAGAGCATTCCCTGGTGCTAAAACTTAATTGTTCTTGCTCTAAAGCTATTATGATGGATCCTGGCAGGGTTTTGGCTCCAGCCAACTAACTGTCTGCTTCCTGATTCCCAGACAAGGTTTGGGAATTGGCAAGGAAGGTCCATGGGCTTTTCTGCATGTGCCGATTAAGTGCTGTCACCGTTTTGGAGGGTAGAAGTCTAGTAGTAGAGGTGAAAGTTGTTCCATGCCAGTTAGTCTCTGGTTCCAGAGCATAGACCTGGTCCTGCCTAACCAGAAAGAAAAATCAAAATGTGTTTTTCAACAGGAAAAGTAAATGGGATTTTAAAAAAGGTTTCATTCTGGTAACCTTAGGTAGTGGCCTAGCAAAGAAGAAGAATTTTCATGTTACTACTTAGCAGTATCTTGGTCCCTGATTCTTGAGAAAACAGTTTTAAGTGTCACGTTTTATCTACAGTAATCCTGCTTGAAGTCTGACCTTTTTTTAATCACTATTGTGATCTTGACAAGGACATGTGGTTCATTTCATTTCTGGCATTGGGAACAAAAGATGGTAATACTGCCTTTTGACTTAGCACACCTCCTTAAATGAAGAGTGATTAATCTTAGTTCTTAGAATGTGTCTGAGTTTGCTAAATTCATTAAATTCTTAATACTTACAGGCATAAGCATTAAAATAATATTTTAAAAATCACATTACCATGCAGACTCCTGTCCCATTTGAAAGTGATCATTGGCAAAATAGTAATATTAATAAAAATTACAATTTTTTTCTGTGAGTAAATTCCTTCTGGTCTGTTTTCTTCCTTGGCACTTGGGGGCAGAACTTTATCCAACATTTCCACAGAAAGAAGCCCCACAGAAACTGCGAATCATTGACCCTAGCATATAAATAATTTTGGGATCTACTTGGAGAACTTGGATGTCGAAAGGGTTTATACGACAAGAAAACAATTTTTAAGGAAGACTAGTTTAAAAATTTCTGTGATGTATGTCCCTCAGAGCATGGTTACTGGGGAAAGGTTGGATTAGAGAATCTCACATTAACTTCACCTTTAATTACAGCTCTGAAGTTCACCTTCTGATTCGTTCAGTCAGCCACTTCTGTGTAACATCCCCATTTTTAGGTATGGTTAAAGCATCACTGATCCATTTTACTGCTAATGCAGCAAGGAGGCAATCACGGCCTTGGTGCAGAGCTGGCAGTGAGCAAAGGTGAAAGAGCGGTCAGAGGAGAAAGCTATTGCTGAGGTCAGTGCTGTAAAGTTAGAAAAGATAAAGGCTGGGAAGATTGACAAAGATTATAGGATCTTTACTCAGGTAAACTGTCCATCTGAGGTGGATTCAAAAGGCAGACTGAGAAAGCATGGTGCTAGACTGATCTGCCTTTATATAGGCAGTAAACCAGAAGACAAAGGACTGTAGTGAAGAGACAGCAGAAGGGACAGAAAAAGAGAATCTGGGGACACGTTGTTTACTTCACATAGATACACAAAAAGTAAAGGCTTTGACACTTAGTGCATGCTCCTCCTTCCCTCACAGCCTAAAACCCCTGCAAAGAATAGCTCTGCGTGTTGATGGCTGGGCTAAGAAGCTACAAAATTGTTTCCGAAAAAGAAACATGCATGGTGTGCAGCTAACATCTTCCACATTACCTTAGTTAATTCCAGTGTAAAATTAATTGGTTTCAAGTCTTATGTGTCTCTTAATATTGGAGTGTCTCTTTCTTGATTGACCTTGTTTTCTCTTGCTCTGTTATTCACTTCAGAAGTGAAACACAGCCTTAATTATGTTGCTTTGTAATCTAATCCAGCATTACTAGTTTGCAAACAAGCGGAAGGTATTTAACAGCATTTCTAGGGCTCAGTTTCTAAATCTTGTTTTTATGCTCTGCTTTTGTAGCACGTCCTTGTAGCACGTGACTGTGTTCAAATGTATTGATTGTACTAAGGAATGAAATAGAAAGTGGATCAGGTTGTGACTTTTGTTTGTACTTTACAGCTTTAATGTAGTTGTTCCTATGGAATTTAAGCTTTCAGCATGCAGGTGCCATCTGAATGATGACCAAACTTTCCTTGAATGAATCTTGCGTGTTGTCAGACAAGGGCGAGAAGGATCATGAACCTGTTAATGCTCAGGCCCAAGAAAAGGCCTTTTTGTTGGACCGTACCTGCCATTATAAAAGTTGGTATTCTTCCCTTCCACATCCTCAAATTGGCTGCTCTTTCAGGTTGATGAAACCTTTTAAAGATACCTTCAGTTTCCTGTAGGCTCATCTGCTGATTCTTTTTATCAGCAAGGTATTTGATGGTGTGCTTCTAGAAGCACACCTATGTATCCAGAATAGAGCTTAATATATCCCTAATTTTTTACGTTAGAGCAGGGGGCTAAAGAGTAAACTTTTTATTCTACAAGACAATTTGTTCATTTCTGTGTGGGGTGGCAGGAAAACATTTCTGTAAATTCATGAATAGGAACATAAGAATGAAATAAAAATGTTATTTTAAACTTCTTATTTTCCCCGAAGATACCCTTATATATCTTAGGACACTAACTTATCTCACTGTACATACCTACCTTTTAGATGGTAAAAACTGAGCCCTTAAGTTCACAGAAGAATGTCAGTAGTGCATATAGAAAGCAGTGAAAACAAAGCAGATGTTCTCCTTTGATTCTCTAACAAGATAAAATTAAGGAATTGATACTTGAAAAAAAATTTTAAGTAGTTAAGATTATTTCTCTATCTTCAAAAAAAGTTAAATTAATGAAAATAGATATTACACTTTTTTCAGCAAACAGATGTATCATAAATCATACCTTCATGTGCCTGTTAAATACTTGGTCCAAGTATAAAATTAGTAACTTCCTTATGTTAGTAGATGAGCACATATTTTCTGCTGCCTTTTGCCTGTAGCTTAAAGATGAGGGAAAGATATAGCTTTGGTATTTGTTTTGAGTCAGATCTAATATTTTTGTTAAAAATTATTCCAGCTGAACACTTCCATTTTGCTTGGTTAATCCATCAGTAATATGTCTTTCTGTTATTGAGCTGTCTTGCTGTATCACAAAAGTATGATTTTTATCATTCCTTCCCTGAGGAGCAGAAAACTGAAGATAAGTGTTCTACCCAGAGGTCCAGCATCCAGTTTGTCTTACCATCACTAAGAATACATAAATATCTTTTCAGCCTTTCTCTTCTTGAATTTAGTCTTAAAAGTTCAAATGTTCTATTTTCATTACTTTTTCTAAACAGCATTACAGACTGAAACCTATGGAAAGCACCATAAACAGTGCCTCAAGAAAGTCTAACCATTTACATTAAGACCAGAAAGAACAAATAATCTCCATGTCTTTTATAGGCAAATTAATATTCCAGTGACATCAGTTAAGAAAGCTGTTGGGGCTTCTTTTTGCTTTTCTTAATTTATTAATTTTCAGCAGACAACCAAAGAGCTTTTTCGTGCTAGGTTGCCACTATAAGAAGATTCCAGGCACAAAAGAGCCAGTTCATCACAGGAGCTGTGGAAGTCTTGTGGCTCACAGCAGTGGCTTGTCTTGATATGATCATTAGAGTCTGTACATAAGTGACTATTCATTAAAAGCTGACATGCTGCAGCTAGCTGGATTTTCATGAGATACATGCAGTTATGCTTCTTAGATGCTCTTAGCTCTTTCAAAGAGAATGGATTTTTCAAAACTTCTGCAAAATGGTTTGATTAAATTCCAGTTTTGAACAACTACATTGTTTGGGTTACTTAGCGTGTTCAGGGTCTGTGTAACAGGATCTGTGTGCTGGATTTGGGGTTTTTTGTGGTAGGTTGGTTTGCTTTGGTTGGGTTTTTGGTTTTTTTTTTTTTTTTTATTCACTTATGAGCCACTATGGTGAAAGAATACTGTAAGAGTCTGGAGCATTTCCTTTGTGAAGGTAGCTCTAACTTACACTGCAAACATATGATGTTGCATAAGGGAACAATCTAGTTCCACTCTTCTGGGCCCCAAAGCTTTCAAGACAGCAGTGGGGAGAGATCCAGACTATCCTACATCAATGGTTTCATGTGGACTGCAGCTTAAGCCTGCGTTCTACAAAATTCATGAAAATTCAGACCCTGATACAGAGAAAAATTGATCTTGTGTAGGGCTTCTTGATTTGTCTTGATTAGGTCTTCTGAAACATGTTGTTTGAAGCTGTGAAGAATTGGAATCATGTGATAGATTAATATTTACCTTTAGACTTCTTTGGTGGATAACTTCCTTCCTTCTGTTGGTCCAGGTGCTAGATTTCTCATTCCAGCCACTTCTATCATAAGAGATCTGTATTGATCAGTAAAGGTGAAAGTTATGATAGCTATATCTCTCTGTTTTTGGTATTTTTTCAGTAAAATACTACAGAGAATTATCATGGTTTGTGTAACAGAAGTTTGTTTGCATACATCTGACTTCAGTATTTAGGCATTTTAAGCTAGCAAAAAATCCTTTCTTCCATGAAGAAATTGTATGCTCAAATAATTTAACTGTTGGTAATTCATAATAAGTAAATTGAGATTAAATTATACCAATGTGTGGCCAGGGTACATTTTAATACAGGAGGAGAGATAAGGATATTATATATGTCTGAAGAAAATGAGTTCTAAAGGTTTTCCATGTACTTTGGTTATTCAAAATGTATTAAAGACTTCATTGCATAAAGCAAGTTAACACTTTTATTTCTGATTTTTCTCACAGCTGCGAGAGAATCTGTCTGGTTAGAAAGAGAAGAGAGAGCACGGCAACATTATGAAAAACACCTAGAGGAACGCAGAAAGAAGCTGGAAGAGCAGAGACTAAAGGAAGAGAGAAGGCGAGCAGCCGTAGAGGAAAAGCGAAGGCAGAAACTAGAAGAGGAGAAGGTAAGAATGAATGTCATGAAAACACTTTTCAACTTCTTTTGCCATAAGATACAGTACTATCAATCTTCTTCTCCAGGGTCATGTTGTAAAAAATGCAACATGAACCATGGTCAGTATGACAGAGTGTGTTGGAAGGATTTTAAGCCTTGCTTGCACAGGTACTGCTTCTGTTATGAATCAAATGCAGTGAAGTTTGAGCATGTCTGGATTACAGTGTATGGCACTGTGCAAACTCATGCAGAAAAACACAAATTGGGTCAGGTTTGTAGGGTTATCTGTAAATTCTTAGCCATTCAGTTTAAGAGTAGTTAAATATAAGTTGCTCTAAGAAAACCTTTTAAAAATCAGTGTGTAATGAAATATGCTCTTAGCTGATTTGTCTCAGTTAAGCTGGGAAATACGTGCAGTGTGATCCTATGTAAGTCACCTCATCCTTGTGGGTGTTTGGTTTCCTATCTCTCCCACTCCTCTGGTATTTAGTAGATGGGAAGTAGCACTAGGATATGTTTGTATAGTGGCGGGGCCACTACACAATATCTTACCTTTTCAAAATTTCAGTTAACATTCTAACGTATTTATGGCTTACTTGCTGCTTAATTTTGTTCTAGTGTGTGTCTCAGTAGGCAGCACATAAGCTTAAACACAATTGTATGCTGCCAGCTTGGTTTTGTCCATGTGGATGGCGGGTAGCAGGGTTTGATGAGAAGATGCAGTTAAAAGCCCAGTAGTATCCAAATGTATTATCCCGTTGTACTCAAGGAACGACATGAAGCCGTTGTACGTCGCACAATTGAAAGAAGCCAGAAGCCAAAACAAAGGCAAACCAGGTGGTCCTGGGGAGGAGCACTACACAACCGCATTAATAACACAGGTAAAGAGGGAGGCTTGCTTTGCCTGCCAGTTTCCCTTCCCCGCCAGCTAACTGGAATTTACTTTTCTTCTTCTGAAAGGAAGGATGACTCAGTGTATGTTAGTTTGAATTCCTTGCTCTTGGTCCTATTATTGTTAGCAATGGCATGTTTGTGACATTCTTGTGTAGCAAAAAGATAACAAGGAGAAATCTGAGCAAAAGTTACGGCTTGTTTCAGGAGTTGACTAATTCTGTAACTCCCTTGCTGCAGCTTCTCGCTTCTGCTGCTTTGCTGTTGTTTGTGAGTGTATATGTGGGTGTGCTTGTGCTGTGTCAATCTTGTGATATGAGCTACTGTGGCAGATGCTAGCTGTGTGTCTCAAAAAGTAGGTCTGGTGGAAATGACCAAATACTGAGATTAAAATAGACACAAGGAAGAAAAATTGTTCTATGTGATAAGCTATCTGTGCCTTGTACTGATATTTTGGGAAATAGAAGTCCCTTTTCTTCCCCTAAAGAAACTTAAAGATTGGAAATTTAAGTTTAAGTGAATTTTAGCTGTATGCTTTTTTCCCGAATTATCTTCTCTAACTTAATCTGCCAATCATTAATGTGTATATGCCCTGTTAAATATGAATCAACCCCACAAAAAGAGAACTTTTCCTTTACTTCTTTTAACAGAAAGTGATACTTAAAGTTCTTTTCTTCCTATTCTAGTTTCAATGTGTCCAACCTTTCATCAGGGGAGAAAAAAAAAATTGAGAAAAGAATGCTCTGAAATATTTGTCATATATAAATTCAATAAACAGTTATTTTTCATAAAAGGTTACTTTTTTGCTTAACTTTGTATAACTTATTTGATTTTTATTTTATTTTCTGTGAAAAATCATTGTCTTGCATTCTGTCCCTAGGTTATTTTTTTGAATCATCATTCACCTTTCTCGATTTAGCAGGCCTGGAGCACCACTTCAAATCTCTGGGTGGTGCTAGAAAACCTGGTACATAATGCTGTGGTTTGTTATTCCCTTACCCATAGCTAGTTCTCAGGAAGTGAGATCATCAGTAACTAAACCACCCTCATGTAGTTGCAATGCATGCTTAACACCATGCTGATAGATTAGAACTGTTGTTAGTACCAGATTTTTCATTATTGTTTGTTTTTATGGTGGAGAGTTACTGCTGGCTGACTCTAAAGATTTGGCACAATTCACTGAAATGAAGCATAATGTTCTATCTACTGGAATTCAAGGAGAGGAAATTTGAATATTTTGTTATTTTCTAAAACACTTTTTGCATACTGCACGCAGGATTTACAATTATTTTGCACATGAACACAGACACATAACCAGCTGCGTTGGCCGTTTTGTTGCTCATGGGTATTTTAATTCCTTTTTTGTTGTTGTTTCTTTTTTGGGTTTTTTTTTGGATAAAGCAAGCAGCAATTTTCCAGGCAATAGATTGCATTTGGCCTATTCTACGTTTATAGGATTCATATTGCCAACATTTGTATGTAAATCCTTATGCTGAATGTCATTCATTTAAATAAGGTTCATTGACATGAGAAATGTTGTCCTGCCTAATAGCAGAGGTGATTTTCAATATTGTCATTTGTCATCTTCAGAAAGCCAGTTTATGCAGTACAGCCTTTCTGCCATATGTAGAAACTTTATGGCTGTACTGATACACTATGTAGATTCTCAGTGGCAGATGAGACATGAGATCAAAATCACCACCCCATTCCCACAAATATTGTTATGTTCTCAGGAAGCCTGAGCATCGTGTCTCCAGTAATGACTTGCACAGGGCATTCTCCAATTTACCCCATAGATCAATGTGGGATCATCTTGCCAGCCAGAGGTCTTGTTCTTAGTTATAACATTTAGATGTCTCCTTTTTTAAAACCCATTTCTGAGTTTCATTCCCCTCCCAGTATCCAGTCTGCCAGTTCTATGCCCTCGCCAAGTCATTCGAACATTAAAGCCTGCATATAATCACATGGGGTAGGGAGAATCTTTCTTCAGTCTAACCAGTTATGGTGCATCCTATATAGTTCATAGAACTGGGGAGAGTTAAGGTATTTTTCATATACTCTATTTCTATGAAATTTTTTTGTACACAGTGAGTATAATTTAATCTATTAGGACAGAACAGGTAAATACAGTGTTAATACATGTCATAAATAAACAATGGCAAATAATATTTCAGCAGCAGCATCCTTAATGCTGTCATTGTCCTAAATTTGTATCTGCTTTGAAAGCAGTGTACAGACAAATTTTTGCACACACAGAATATGAATCAGCAGAGCAGTTATGCATATGCTCAAGCCTCATTGAATTTCAGCATGGTTGAGTGCTTTGCTGAGTAGTGCTGATGTTCAGTACATGCTAAAACATAAGCAAGAGCAGAATTGATTCTCACAGCATCTTTTGATCGTCAGATTTACAAATGGAAATTTGTAATGGAGAATGTGTAGTCGATACATGGAGCTTGGAGCTCTTTCTGTTTGGGTTTTTTTAGAGAGAGAGAAAAGAAAGGACATAGCAAACTTCCTGTGACATGCATATGCACAAAGTGTGTGCAATCTCTATTCTTGAAATAACCATCACCCCCTCAGCAGGGTGCAGATGCTAACTGCAGCAGTTGTGCAAATGATGTAATACTGCTAGAGAAACTGCAGAGAAACTAAAATAAAATTATAAATCTTTTGTGTTATGTATGCCAAGTAGGTGCATTTTAAGTACCTCCCTCAGAAGCTGTTTTTTTTAATCTGCTAAGGTGTGTGCTGAGTTGGATTGACTCACTATGACTTCATTCTCAGCACACTGAAAATAACTCTGCAGTGGGTGGCTTAGCACCTATACATAACTGCGGGATTTTTAACTAAATCTTTTAATTTATTTTGTGCTTACCCTCACTTCCTTTGTGTGCTAGTCTTCCCTAATCTCTCAGCATTGCACTGTCACAATATTGACCATCTACCTAGTAACAGTACCCTGTCACCTTTTATTCAGATGCCAAGGTCGTTTTTTTGTGAATAACTGTGTTTCCAAGAATCTTGGTCCTTCCCTGAAGCTTTCTGTTGTAAGTCATGAGCAAAGATTTTCTGACAATATTGAAAGTCATTAGATTGCAACCCATGGAGTAACAATGAACAGAATATTTTACACATTTGAAGCTTAAATTGTGTTGTGCCCAGTCTTTGAGTCACCTGTACAACGTCTGCTGAGAAATCCATTCTATTTTGGAAGTTCTTGTGGTAGAGCAGGAGTGACCTAGTCCTGTTTTCCTCCTCCCACTAGTGAGCTAGGAACTTGCACTATTGCATGTGGGCTGTCAATTAGCATTATCTCCATTTGTTTTAGATCGAGACAGGCGGTCTGTTTCAACAATGAACCTTTCGAAACATGTTGATCCAGTCATTAACAAGCGGCTCTCCTCCTCATCTGCAACATTACTAAATTCTCC
Source organism: Aphelocoma coerulescens (assembly GCF_041296385.1). Classification (NCBI taxonomy): domain Eukaryota; kingdom Metazoa; phylum Chordata; class Aves; order Passeriformes; family Corvidae; genus Aphelocoma; species Aphelocoma coerulescens. The sequence goes on along the minus strand of NC_091016.1, from coordinate 59,734,771 downwards.
AGACAGAGGTACAGTTTTGAAGGAAAAAAGCATTAAAAGAGTAGCAAGAAAGATTTTTCTATACTGAGGTATTACTTTGCACATAAAACAAGCTTCTGAAGTCATTTTCATTTCATCTAAGTGGCAGTGGAAAGACTTCAAATGTGACAAGTAAATGGTTGAACATTTTTTCCTGTGAGAACAAAGAATTCTTGTTATTTAAAACAAGAGAACTTACCTAAACAATCCTACTTTAGCAAATAATAAAAGCAGTGCTTCTGTCAGGTTTTTAGTAAATGAGGTACAACTGTTGAAAGAATACATCACTCCATAGTGCATGCAATTGTGTGACCTTTTATTTGCATTAGACCACTTTGACATTATTTTGTTTTCCTTTCTTTTCTGGTAATAGTTCTTGAATGTCTAAGAACATGTTGCATGAAGCTTTCAAGCTTATTACAATTTTTACTTTATTACAATTTTTTTATTACCAGTTTTGGTTATCTTTATGGAAGAGGTGTGTGTGTTTCTCATATTGTCTGTTTATTGACTTTTTGTGTCCAGTTATTTCTCAAAGATTGCTTCATTTCAGTGTACATTTTTGGTGTTTACAAGTCTGAGAAATTATAAACCATCAAGCTTTTAAAAATTAACATAGTTGAATTGCTGCCTCTGTTCTGAGGACTTACAAGATTGAAGCATTGAGCTTAAAAGTTTCATAAAAGAATGTCTCTTGTGTAACTTGTGCAAAGAGCTTTATAGTAAAGTACTTGGTAGGGATTTTTTTTGTCCTCCACTGAGAATGAGTTCTGTCCCATTTCAATCCATAAAATTATTTTTAAAAACAATTTTTTTAATGGACTTCTAGTTGTGTTGTCTGGTCGATTCATTATTTGTGTGTCTGAACTAAGTTCCAAGTTTGCTTGAACATGTGTATCTGGTTGATTTGATGAGCCATGTTCATCCTAATGGGCTAACCTAGTTGTACAGCCTGGTAACTTGTGAAAAATACAGTATTGCATTAGGACATAATTTATTCCTAAACACCAGTCATTTCTTGCTCCAAATGTTGAAATCCAGTCAGTTTTAACTTTACTAGCTTTTCAGGTGTGTATATTTTTTTCAGATGGTTGCTGTTCTTTGCCAGGGGATGCTTTTTTTGAGGAAGGATCTTGGTGATGTGGGCAGGTGAACTGCAGCAGGCATTAAGTATGGAGAATAGTTTCTTATGGACTGTAACACACTGTTTTAGCTTCTGCCACCCATTTCAAATTCAGGAGAAGTTAAACTGAATACTATGCAGTCTAGTGGTAAGGAAAGAAAAGGAATATGGAAGTGATGGCCCAATGTCAAAATGCTGAGGCATTCTTTGCTTGGCATTTTTACTAAAACAGCACAGAACTCTTCAGGAGTCTCTTGTGACTTTCACAGACTCCAAGAGAGAAAGTAAATCCAAATGCTAAAAATGCTTTTTCTCATGCAAAGTCAGATACCTAAATCTAGTTGAGCCATGTATCTGGAGAAATGCCACTAGTCTCTCCAGTGGCCTCAACCTCTTGAGGGCAGGTGCTTAAAGGAAGGCTGCGACTGCCTGCTCTCCATTTCACCTTCCAGAGGGCACCCAATCACACTTTGGCTGTAATACAGACTCCTACCTGCAAAACCATGAGCTGGAGATAAGGATGATAAGCTTACCTACTAATTGGTTTATAGTTGTCAACAAGAACTTGTCATCTGTTGTGCAGCACATTTTTATCCTTTGAAGGACTATATATATATATATATATATATATATTTTTGGTGCTGCAAAAGACAAAAGTTTTCATTAACTAATTGGCTAAAAGACTGGTTAATGGCATTTCAAGTGTTGCATTGCCATATAGCTCTTTATCACAGTTGTACAATTGGGCAGCTAGAACAGGCTTCTCATTGTGCTTTTATGTAACTGTAGTTAGTGAATAGTTGAAACTGTAACAAAACATAAACACACATATTCAAGTGGAGAAAACTGCTGTTGATCACTAGATTTTGGCAATTGTGCTCTTTAAGGAGAGCTTAGAAAGGGGATAATACTTTTGATGAGGTATGAGTTACATACTTTAAGTTTCGCAAAACTTGCACCCTAGTTGTTTTCATCCCCCTCTCTGCAGTGATTTTTCTTTCAAGCAGATGATGGTCTCAATCATTGCATCATCATTTTCTGCAACCATCAGAGAATACATTCAGGGATTCCAGTATTGTTTCCTGGTGAAAGAGCAGTTTTCCCCTATCTACTCGTCACCTTATTGTGTATGTGTATAAGCAAACACCACATTTATCAATGAGAGTCTCCTTCGTGGTGCTCATCAGAAGGCCTGTTAAATCCCTGCTTCCCATCTGTTCCTACAACTAATCAACTGTTTGCTTACTTGCAAATTATTCTGTTGCTGCTAAGACAACTTTCCAGTATTCAGGTTGTATATCCTGAAGACAAATACAGATGATTGTAACCAGTTTACTTTTGCTAGCTCCCTGCAACTTTGTGTGATTTTTAGTTACAAGTTAAGTTATAAAGATCTTTAATCTGTTAAAAATAACCTGCTTATGGCTGTGGGTAAGGGTAATTGCTTGTATCAGCAACCCTACCACAAATGTGCTTCCTGTGTGAAAACAGGGCAATAAAAGCTGAGAGAGTTGGGCTTGTTCAGCCTGCAGAAGAGAAGGCTCCAGGGAGACTTTACAGCAAAAGGGTCCTCTGAGAGAGCTGGGGAAGGACGTTTTACGAGGACATGTAGTAATAGGGCCAAGAGGTAATTGATACTAGATTTGAGAAAGAAAATCTTCACTCTGAGGCTGGTGAGATAGGTTGGTGGAGACAGGTGGAACAGGTTGCCCGGAGAAGTAGTGGATGCCCAAGGTCTGGCTGGATGGGGCTTTGAGCAACCTGGTCTAATGGAAGGTGTCCCTTCCCATGAGAGGAAGGTTGGAACTAGATGGTCTTTCAGGTCCCTTCCAACCCAAACCATTCTTTTATTCTATGAAACAGCCCTCAGAATGATAGCTTAACACATGATGAGAACAAAAAATACTGCTTGCTCTTGTCTGTCAGATGGTTTTAAACACTAACTTGAAAATGTCACCCTGAGGCATTAAAAACAAGAGCAAGAAAAGAACCCCTGCCCTCATTGTCTTAAAGTTGATCTTGTTATTTTGGTATGCTCTTTGTTTGGTATTCAGTTTTGCTCCAGCGTGGTTTGGACACCAAACTGAAGCTGTTCAATGCATTTAGGTGTTACTACCCTTGTACTCGGAACTAAGTGGGTGAAAGTTTGTCTGTTCTAGGTGAATGGTGGTGCTAATCAATAAAATATGTATTGAAAGTGTCAAGTATGATGCCTTCAGGGACCTGAGCCTTTGGAAAATTCAGTATGTGCATCTAAAAGAACTCTAATCTAAACTCGTTATAGAGATTCAGGGAGACTTCACTCCAAGATCCTGGCTAAAACTATTTCGACTCTGAACCAGGCTTATTGCTTATATGGAGAAGAAAGGTTTTGTAGGACTCTCCTAGCTCACTGTTGTGCGTATCAGCTAGCTCACTCCCAAACACTGCCTCACTGCTTTAGTTAGATGCTATGGATACGTGACTGCTTCCAATAGGATACGAGCTCCCCAGAGTTAGGGCCAAAAATAATTAAGCCATACTCATCTTTAGGGTGAGGGACATGTGAGACATGGCAGGTGAGACTGGTATTCTAAATAATCAGTCTCTTAGCTGTGTCCTCTTGAGATTACTTCCTCTCTGTGGCCTCAATGAGAGGTAAGGCTTGCAGCTGCCCCACAGGGACATATTTATGTTGTGACATTTACTTATAATGTAGAGATAAACTCCAATAAATGAATGGTATATATAGTATTTATATGTTTACTGGCCTAAAACATCAGGGACTGCTTTCTGAAGTTGTGTGATCTTTATGTTAAACTACAGTAGAAGAGTTTCTCCATACTGATACACAATCATACCTGTGAGCCTCACTTTTAAACCCTGAGACCACAAAAAAGAATCTGTTGTCTTGCAACAGTAGCTTTAAACAGTGATCATACTGAGCACGGTGCCTGGAGATGAAAGGAAGCAAAGGCTTTACTGTTATTGCATCCAGTTTAATGGTAGTTCTGTGATTTCTTCATTGTTAAACTGCAAGCTTAATGATAAATGTGTGTGCTGTAATGGAGGTTCTGTAGGGTATTCTCTGTGTCTGTATGATCTGTACCATTGCAGAATGGAACCATTAATCACAAAAAGCTTTGGCAATAGTACATTGTGTAAAAGGACAGTCATGAAGAGAGCCTGCTGTGTTTGAGAGTCTTATATTTCTATAGTAATGCCCCTTATTGAGTTAGCAGAATTTAAGGCAGCAATTTGAGAAGTGCAAAACAGCACTGAGGGCAGATTAAGCAATTATATTTTCATAGGAAGAGATTGAGATCAGCCTGTCTTTTCATGGGGCTCAGCAAGGAGTAGATTAAAGAGAAATTCAGAGTTTATGTCTATTAAAAGTGATGGATCTCTTCCTTTAAAAATGCAAATGAATGTCAGGTTTATTACAGCCAGTCACTTCAATGAATGTTACAGAGATTGAGCCTTACGGATTCAAGCTGCAGTTTTGTTGCTGCAAACTCTAAACTAAGGCAAATGAATGCTAAGATGTAAGACAACGTGATTTCGCTTGCAATATCAAGGTTATTGCTATAGTGTAAGCTTGCTATAATGAACTACTTTGGGAACTACTTGAATGTTTTGGCTTGTGATGCTCATTATAAAACATTTTGTTGTATTGGAATATCAAGGAAATACCCAATTCAATACAGAAAGTAACTTATACAGTTTTTCTGATTAATTCTTCACCATGATAAATGTTTAATTAGTATTTTTTAAAAAACCCTACAAGATAAAAGGACTTACTTGACAAGCTATGTTTGCATTAGACAACACTGGGAAAAGCAAAGCAACAGTGTGATTGCAGCCAAGTCAACATGTAGTGCATTTTCAAAACAGAGCAACGATGCGAAAAGTTGATTCTTTTTACTGTTCTACACGGAAAGTGATCATTAGCAGGATCTTTGGGCAGAGAATTCATGATCAAATATATTTAATGTTTTCTGTGGCTTCACCTATTACTGACACAACTGTAGCTGCTGAGCTTGGTATTGGCAGTTGAGGTGCACTATCCTTTTGCAACACTTCAATAAAACCTCATTGACATAATTCTCTGTATAGCAGTAAGCAACCTTCTTTGGTTATTCTAGGTAGGCTGGCAAACTTTGGAAGGTGTTTAAGTGTAACTGGAAGGTTTATACATCTTTTGTGTAGGAAGAGTTTGGGACACAAACATCTCTGTTGAAGTCTATATTTAGGAGTGGCAACTGTTCTCCTAGTAGGGAAATTACCCTATCATTCCTAACGCGGAATGTGGCAGATGTGCAAAATATCTGTATTAGTTTGGTAACAATTTGCCATAATGCCACAGGCAGTAGCACAAATTAAATGTTCAGATGTACATGTTTCTATAGGAATTCTTGTGCTAAAAAGGAGTAATAATAAAATGCAAAACACTGAACTATTGTATGCTTTTGATCTCTGAAGGATAGTTTCAAGATTTTCATGGTATGCAGCAGTGAGGAAATAGTACTAATACTCCTGCAGCATGTGGTTATTTGTGAAGTGTTTGATCTGACATCTTGCTTGTATGGTGCACGTTCAGCTCGCCGTCTTCAGCTCAGTCCATGGGAGAGCAGCATCGTTAGCAGGCTCCTGACGCCCACTCACTCATTCCTGGCTCGGAGTAAAAGCACAGCTGCATTGTCTGGAGATGCAGGTAATCCTATAAAAACAGAGGCTTCATGTCTCAGACACTTATTTTTGCAGATTCCCTGCAGGATGTTGTAAAGTCGTTGATCTAATTATGAGTGTATGGTAGCATCCCAGAATGAACTTGAATATCCATGATTAGTGTGCATGACAGCATGAAAGCTCCTTTGTACAGTTGTTTGCTATGCCTCTTTCTCTTTCTCCTAACACCTCTTTCTTACTTTTGCCTCTTCATCAATGCAATAAATGAGTACAAAACATGCAGGGCAACAACATCACGATGACCATGGCTGTATAAGGAAATGCACACCTCGTTGGAAAGAGCTGATTCAGCACATCCACTGCTAAAGCTGTCAGCTGCTTGCTGCCAAAGAGTTTCAGCCCCTACCAGAGCACTTCCCACATGGAGAAAGTTAGACTTGTATGAAGATAGGCCCTGGCTACTGTGCATTTAATACATGCGAAGTTAAATGTGCAGGTTTAGTGAGGTTATAATATTTGTGAAGTTGTCTGCCTACCCCAGAACAGCTCCCTGATGGTACTTACTGAGGGAAAATTAATGTGCAGAAATGTGATGATATTACTAAGGGGTAATTGAAGGCCCAGGCAAAACTGTATTGCAAAGACAACCAGGGGATACTTGCTTATCATGTATTTTAGGCCGGTGACAGCTGCCTCTTCTTTTATCATAGGATGTTTTATAATAGGATGTTTTATAATCATCCACTGGGAACTTTACCATTACACACAGCACGTGCAACAATATATTACTGTAAGTCTAGGCAAGTCTTTCTTGTCTGATGTGGACAGGATTTTTATTCTAATTAAAGAACATAGAAGGTAAGAAGGAACAGAGATCTGCTAAGATTACTTTTAAAGAAGCTTTCACTTAAGAACTCTTGTAACTAATTAGGCTGCAGTACATTTCCACAGGGGTAGTGCTGTAGGAGCAAAAATGTGGATGATATTCTGCAAATAGTTGAATTAACAAGCACAGAATTCTTTATTGCTCTTTGAAAATGATACCTTGTAAAATTAATATTTAATGTCACCTACCAAGCAGGATATTGGAAATTCAGCTCTTCCTTAGGGAATAGTTGAGAAGATAGCATGCAAGTGATTACCTTCCTGGAGCAAGCATGAAGCTTTTTGTGACTGCTGTTGTTTATACTGAACAACAAAGTCTAAACTGAGTGGAATATTGAGAAAGGCTACAAGTAGCAGGAAAGACTGATTTGTCAGTTCAGTCTGAGGTGATTCCCTGAAATGCCTTCCCTATGCTAACTGGAACCATACCCCTCAGAAACATAATCCAGCTGCTCATTGTTTTCCAGGTATTATTCTCTAGGAGCAATAGCTTCAGCACCTTCATACAGAATGCTTCCTGGAGATTAATGATCAGGTGATAGCAATGGCTCACAGTTGTGCTCTGAGCACTCCACTCATCCCAGCCTGCCATTATTCCCTAGAAAATTACCCTGCCCTTTGGCTGCAAAAATAAATTGCAAGGTAAAAAATCCAAACTGAGTTAAATATGGATTCATGTCCTTAAATTTTAAGTGAGCTATTAGGGACATCCAGCATAAGAGTACATCTGGATCTTTTTTTAAATAAATCCTTCAATACCAAGATGTTTTTTCAATGGCTTTCAAAAAGCTCCTCTGAATAGATGTAATCCTGTTAGTACATGATTCATTGGAAGTGCTGCCTAAAGCATTGTTTGGCAACATCACAAATGAAAATGAACTGTTTGTCTTTTAATACTTGTGATGTCATCCTTGGTAGTAACTTCAGATAATTAGCATGCAGAGGGGAATTTAATCACAGAGCAGAAGCCACATAAATTTTTAAGTGGTGTAAAACATAAATTATGCTGCTGCCTCCTATCTGGTTTAGATGCCCTCAACCAAAATAAAAACATAAACAAAAATCCCTATTTTCTTTCTTCTTGCTTGTTTTTAAGTTAGTCATAATTCCTCATTAAATATAAATCTCTATAAACTCTAAGGCAAGCATTAGTGCCATTGCTGTAACACTTACATGAGACTCTTTATTCATAATGTTAATCTCTTGGTGCAGGAGAATTTGCAGCATTAGTACTGTTAAGTCTATGAGCTCTTCCTGTAACAGCAGCTGTACTTTTGTAAGACTAGAAGAATTAACTGTATGTGGAACTGCCTTCTTTCAAGTGTGCTCAGAGAGGGATATACAGGCAAGAAATATTGGTTTGTTTTGGGTTTTCTTATGAAGGAAGCAGAGGATTTACATTTCTTTGATGTGGAAAAAAAAAAAGAATAGGAAAGATACTATATAGAGCCCCTTTTTTTTCATCAAGTAACATGCTGGATAATAATTGTGCTAAGACTCAATTAAATGGCCAGAAGAGACAAACAGGAGCAGACAAATCAAACTCTGCAGTAACAATATAGTTTTTCCCAATCTTCTCCTTCAGTTAAATCAAGAGAAAGTCCAAGAACACTTTGCTGCAAGAAGTTTCCCATGCTATGTTTTGCAGTTAAAGCTCTCTTTGAAGATAAAATCAGAACACTGTATATCTGATATCTGCTATTGTCAGGTCTTTTGGTAATAATCTTTTCCCTTGTGCAAACCAACAAAAGCTACCATCCTGGTTACTCAAATAATAATTGCCAAGCTGATTTGTTGTTGCCAGCCTGCTTTTTTTTAAATGTGTAAAATAGTTTGCTGTCGAGAATGTATTTGAGTAAGTTGTTTTTCTAGCAGTATCAAGAAATATGATGAGTTAAAATAATCCTAAAAGGAAGGAATTTTAAAACCAAATCACTTGCTAAAAATTGTAGACAGCAATTTCATTTATTTCCTAGTTGAAACTGTTTTGTGTTGTTAATGGGTTTTGATCTTTGTGTGTATGTCTCCTTTAAATTTTCTTCACTTCCAATGCAATTCGTAGGCATTCTGATTTTAGTTTGATTGTTTTCTATTCTGAATGTAATTGAAACTCATTTCAATGCATATACTAAGCTAACCTGTCAGACCAGCCATTGTTTCTATTGCTTTTTCAGAACCATCAGTTGTACAAAATCTTAACAGGAAAATATTGATACTATCTACTACCCACTATCATGGCATAATTCTTAATTTTTAAAAAAGAAATTATTAGTTTACAAATGGAAAAGTGCACAAGCACCTACTGAACTTGCATCCTTACTGTATGTGTGGCCAAGCTAACGTGTCAAATGATGGTTCTGACTTGATAATTAGTGATATCTCTATGTATTAATACCTTCTTTCTTTTCTGTCTTTCTCGGTCTTTTCCGTTCCTGCTGGCTTTCCTCTGTCAATTCTCCAATGCTACTCTGTAATTAAAACTAATAAATAACAAACCCAACCAACACCGTAGTTATCCCCGTTTGTCCCCGTTCAGCATCTTGCAGCCCCCTCAGTCCTCTGTCCTACAAGGCCATGAACTGCAGGAATTCAGGAGAACGAGCAAAACTTTATGCTTCTACTGATGCTGTTGGACGTCGGAGAACAACACACCTTGCAGGGGTAAGCTTGGCACGTGTGCTTGGTGTCCCATGCCATGACCACGTGACTGCACTGCTTGTTAGGATTGGAATAGCTGCAGGGATGCTTCCTAGCCTCTGCAATGTCCTCACTCTCTCCAGTTTGTGTCATTGTTGGCTGGATTTTAACTGAAACATGCCATGTTACATGGTGGCATAGCCTGATTATGCACCAAAGAATCCATGTGGAAAACACTGATGTCTTCCAAACACCCATGTTTGCGGAGTAGATGCCTTAGCTTCTCACAGAGGCAGTCACAGTGCTTCGTTCTCAAGTGGCTTCTTTCTTGCCTTTTAAGGCCCAAGGTGGTGTTGCCACTTTTCCCTCAGAGGGGAACTTGTCTTTCCCAGCAGGCTGTTTTCACAAAGGTTCCAGAAATTGATGTTGTCTGAGACCTCTAGAAAATTCAGCTGAGCCCCTAGAATAAAGAGGGGGAATGCATGCCCTCACATGTCTCTACACACAAGTGCACAGAGTACTCTTATTTCATCTGTACTTTCTTAGAAGACCAGGCTAGTAAACTTTTCCTCATTGGGAAGGAAGAAGTTGGTTTAGGAGCATGGTTTATAAGCAAGGCTTTCCACAGGTTTCTGTTCCTTCTGAACAATTTAGCAGCAGTACTGATCTGAGCTTTCAGGAAAATCAGAAGAATGTGATACAGGTAGAACAAACTCATGTTGACTGTGCTCCAAGCCAATGGGATGCAGTCAGATCCAGTTCAAATTCATTTGCTGAACCTGAGCAGTTATATTTTTCCTGGTACTCTACAACCTGAGTTAGTTTAGAGTGCAAGAAGAGTTGAAGTCATCTCTGCAAAAGACTGTGTAAGAAGTGCTTGCACTTTTGTTCAGCCTGATGGGCAGAAGGTCAAGAGGCAGTGCTGCTGTTGGCATCCTTGTTGGAAGCAGTGTTAATCAAAGTGGCATGGGTCATAGCCAGTACTTAATCTTTCAGGCAGAGGGTAGTATACTGAAGTTTAAGCTAAGGCATAGCACTGGGATGTATCTCTAGAGAAATTTCATGGCACGTGCATTGCAGTCTCCTGGCCTATTGGTTCTTCCTCTTGAGTCTTTCTCATTACAAGTGGTTTGGGGTTTGGCTTTTTTTTTTTCTTCTGAATTAAAAAGAAGAAAGGTTGTTACTTTTTGGTGGAGGAGGTGATGTAAAAATGTTGTTAATATAAAATGAGTGAGTTAAGAGCTGCTTCCAGTAGCTTGTATGATGTGGACAATCTTTTATTCTTCTGCAAACTTCTGTATGAATTCAGCTTTTTACTTTATCGATATAAAGAAAAATTTTCTGATGCTCTGCTTTCAGTACTAATAAAGCAGATCCAATAGAGAGTTACTGCTAGCAAGCCAAAGCTCTTGTTCATTGTAATGCATTTATTCTGGCTATGTTTATTTTGATAACTCAGCACATCATGTGCTCATGAAGTTGTTTTCAGCCTTTCTTTTCCAGTTGTTAACCTGGCTTTTAGTTCAGGGGCCGAGCATTGCACAGCTTTCAGCCGATGAGGCGCTCACACTTCACGATACACCTGCTGCAGGGGTTGTGTTTAAGCCCCAGCCAAGGTGGTGAGCAGCAGCCTCTGCATTATGCTGGCTGAATGGCAGCTCAGTGCACTTTCCAGTATTCACATTCTTCAGACTCCTAGAGTCTCAGCTCATTATTCCAAAACCATGAAGTTTTTAGTCTATACTTAAATAGGGGAAGTATATAGATGCCTAAATTCTGATATGTTCCCTTAAATCAGTAGTTCTGTTATAGCTCTGGTTTGTATTGTTAGAAATGTTTCTCAACTTAGGATTTTATTTTTTAAAAGTAAAGAATGAAAAAGGAAATCACTTTCATGTATAAGAACCAATGGCAAAAATTATGTGCTGTAAAATCATCCAAGAAAAGAAAGAATAGGATAACTGGTGTACCATATTTGAGAGCTTTGATGACATCTCTGGTGTTCCCTTGTAAGCATGAACCCAAAATGTTATGCTATACAGGAAGACTGTGACCAAGTATGAGCTGAGTCATACTTGAGGGGGAGTTTGTTTTGTTTTTTCTTCGAATGAAATGCTGTGTTTATGGGAAGTAGTGGAAGGTATTCTGTGGCAATCAGCAAAGATCAAACTATAAAAGGTAATTTTTTGCCTGTGTAAAAATAAGCCTCTGCAAATTAGCCCATTGCATCTTAGGACAGTAGAGAATGATTAAGAAGGATTCTTGTTGTCAAATGTATATCTACTGACAAAGATGGTGTCAGGTTACAGGAGCTATATTAAAAAACCTGTTAAACAAGCTGTAGAAACCACTGACTCAGCACTGCTTTTTCTCAGCCCCCCAACTCCTCATTCTTAACTGAGCTTGCTTTGCTTTCTTTAGCTGTGTGAACTCTGGCTTGACTTTGTCTTTTTGTTTGCTGAGCTATAGACTGACAAAAGAGAAAAGGACCATTTGTCATCCAGCTTCTCAGCCAACTTTAAAGGAGGTCATTTTACTTCCAGCCTCAAAGCTAGATCATCAGCTCCCTCTCCAGTTTGGTAAGTCAAGTACACGCTTAGCTGGACATGAGCTATAGGCAGCTCTGATTGTTCTATTAATTAAATGTGAAACAGGGCAAACTTATTTATGATGTAGATGTTTTCTCTCTGCAAAAAAAAGGAAAGACAGTCCTGCTTATAAAAATATCTTGCTGCTACTCTGGGGAAGGAGCAAGGGCAGGAAAATACTTTCCTGGCTGAGCTCAGTACTCACACATCTGGAGAGCTGCAGAGAGGCATTTTGCATGAAAGCAAATTAGTTGTGCCAGCAGTCCTGCTTGATAGAGAAGCAGAGAAGTGGTTTTATTTTTAGCTGCTGTGGTTGTAGAAGTGACATATAGGTGGAAACCAGCATTGTCACTCTTTGATTACACAGGCATGCGTCAAAGTCGTTGCCTTTTTTGCCTGGCACACCCAAGCAGATAACTTCCCCACCTGGTTCCTCCAAAGTTTCCTCTGCTCAGACACGTCCTCCCTCTCCTGGCAACATCCGGCCCGTCAAAAAAGAGATCAAACCAGAGGGTGAGAAGAAAAGACCAGAAAAGGAGGCTGAAAAGGCCAATGAGGTGAGGACAGAAGAGAGTAAAGGACCTTCAGCAGGTGCTGGAGAACCTGCAAGTCAGGAACAGCTCACTGTCCAAGCAGAGCCAACTCAAGGTAAGGAGACATACTACTTTAAGATAAGGAATGGGTCAGAGCCTCTTATATTTTCCCTTCCCTTTCTCTGAGATGATGTAGCTTTCAGTAGTTTTCTGTCAAAGGTTAATCTGAATTCTTCACAACACTGCTGCAGATATGTGTCCATTATGAGGAAATTGTAGACAGGTTGAAGCCCTCCTGCTTCTAAGTCAAAACAACACACCTAGCTGCCTCACACAGTGGGGCTTCACAAGACTCTTCCCTGCCCTTTTGGACTGGAATTTTGTCCCCCTTATCATAACATAGCTTCTTTACAAACTGTTGAAGTAGAATAATAAAGGTCTGAAGACTTAGTGGTACCAGAAGACACCACATAAGGTAGTGTGAGCAGTGAGGATGTCCAGCTCTGCTAGACACAGTGCACTTGTGCTGATAACACTGCTAGCTTATGGATAATATTACAGGAGGACCACATCATAGGAGAGATTAGCAGAATAAAGTGGAATGCAGAAAGCAAGGAGAAGAGTAAAAAGGAATAGGGAGAATTTTTAAGGGAAAATGAGTTATTAAAAATAATTACCAAACAAACAAAAAACCCACAACAAACCGTACCAACCCTGAAAAGCAGCAATGCAGAAAAGGATGCATACAAAAAATAAAATAATGATCATAAAGTGTAGAAAGGGCAAAAGGTAAATCTGAAATGAAAAAATATATGTTTGTTCTAGCAGACATTTTAGTTCATTCTAAATATGGCATAAACTGTCTCTTGCAGATGACATAGAAAGGCCAATGTGACCACTGGGATCCACAAGTTGGGTTAGTTAGGATTCTGAACTTAAAATTCGTAGACTCCCCTGTAGTTATCTTTCAGATAACAGTTTTAAGTGTTAGTAATCTTGCATTTAACTGCAGCAGGTGTAGTTTGGGCTTGTTCTGTGAAAAAACCTCATGTGAATTGATTTATTCTCTTTTATTAAACTCTGTTACAGCAGTTCCTGTCTGATACGCAGGTCCTACCACACAAGGTGCAACCCCACAAAAAGCTAGATATTTACAATACTGAATGGATGTATCTGCTGGTCATAGGCATGTAGAGGAGATTTAATTGCCATCTTTTGCCTGCTTCCCTTTGAGGAGAAAGCTTCCTTTTAAAACTGTTTCAGGGATACTGCTGAGATAACTTTGCAAGTGTTTACAAGTTGTAGTTCCCCAGTACAAGGCACAGACCAGAGAAACCGTCATGCTTGCTTGACTGTTTAGTTCAGGAAGAAGACTTCTTTGCACTTCTTTGCAGCATCAGTCAATATTTGAGTTCGTGATGAGGTCTCTTAGTATTGAAACAGGTTTTGTGGGATAAAAGTATTCAAAAGTTTCTATTCACAGCAAAAAATACAAACAAGAATATAAAGTGGAGACAAATGAAAGAGAAGGATACTACAGTCAAAGTGGTGAGCAGCCCTTCAAATTGAATGTCTTTTCCCAAAGCCAGAGGATGTGGTGGTTGGGACCAAAGATGGAGAGCTCAGACAGAGCATTTTAGATGTGAGGTTACAGGATGGCTTTGTACTGCCAATGGAGGCCCCAGATGCCAAAACTTACTCACTGGTTGAATTCAAGTATCAAGAGAGGTGCAAGTACGGCATTTGGGGCTAGAGGAATGCTGCTGATTCTCCTGGGACTGTGTTGCAGGTGAATACAGCTCATTCCCTACAGGTAACAGCACTGGCCTTTCACTGGTCTGGCTCAGCTGCCTTCTAGCTCTGTGTTCATAGGAGCCAGGAGGTCAGCAGGTAGCAATTGCTGATGAAGCTGTTCCAGCTTTTGCAGGCAAATCTTACACAACTTCACTAATACCAATGAAGCTTTAAAGGTCTTTTGAGTGTTATCTTTTCAGCAGGGCAGGTGTGCATTAAGCTACTTGTTATGCTGTCAACTTCAGCACCTGAGGCAAGAAGCAAGCCCTAAGCAGCACAGAGCTGTGCTCCCTTCAAAGCAACAGCCTTGCCTTGGCCCATGTTAGTAAATTAAAAAGGGCTGAGGCACAGGAGCTCTGTCATTTATACTGTTTACAATTACAAAGGCTCTCTGGTATGTTTCTGATCCAGGCTGTAATTGCAGCCTCTCATTTTCTTACCTACTGTCCCCAAGGCTACTAAGAGCATGGCTCTAAAGGGCTCCCAAGATTTAGAGTGATCAAATTGCCTACCTTTTTATATTTCAACATCCCAGAATTTTCTGAGTTCCCAGCTACATCTTGGAGGTTAGCCCAGGCCCAGGCTGTTCCCTGGGGTTGGGCTGAATACCTGCTTTGGTAACGTGAGAGAATAGTCCTCCATTGCACTAGTGCTAAACTGTGCCAGCTCACTTCAAGGTTAGAGAACAGGCCCTGGCACTCTTTAAATTACTGGTGTAGAAATATAATTTGAATTCACAGTGAAAGCCCTGAAGCAGTTACAGAAAGACCTCTGTAGTTTTTAGCTGATAGAAGAGGAGAGCAGAAAGGTCAGCAGATGGGAATTAAGCACAGAAAGCAACTGAATTTGTTTGTTTACATGATGAGGTATAAAAGGGGGGGAATCAGGGAGGAAACCCCTCTTTGGAAGTTGTTAGTGAGGTGAGGAAAATTGTCACAACACAGTGGGTGGCTGGAAATGCAGATTTAAAATAATCTCCTTGCTGTTCCTTATGACTTATTTTACATATATATTCCTACGGTCAGAATCTGATTTCATTGACAGTTCAAAGTCTTCTCTCTCCTTGTTTGTCTGCTTTCCCAGATGGGATTACTCTGGGAATGCTTCCCTAAGTTAGCTTGTATGTTGGTAATGGTCCCTTGGTGTCTAGAGAAAAAGTGACGTACCTGTGCTAGAGAATGCCAGGCAAACTTACAGAAATATGAACTAGTCTTTACTTGAAAAATGTTACCTGTAACATTTTCTCTGTCACATGGACAAAGCTGGCCCTCAATAAAGAATCGATACGAAGGCACTACTGCAATTTGAATACAAGCCACAGTTCACCAATAGTGGCAAAATTTAAAAAGCTGTGTCCCATGAGTTGCCTCAGGTTGGAGCACCTGCAAAACTGATGAAATCTGAAGTCCTACCCTTGGTGCAGATCACTTCACACAGTTGATGTTTGAGATCACCAAGTCACCAAAAGTGACTATCCCCAAACAGTCTGGCTCTGATCTTCAGATGTAGATGATCAGACAGAAGAAAATATAATTTCACAATGTTTCATTTCTGCTTTTCAAACAGAATTGGGCAAGCTTAAGAAATGGGATGGTAGGGACTAGCTGAGTCAGCCTAACTCTCCTGTTAAGCACCTGTCAGCATTTGTTCTGACAGAAAACTTGACTTACCCTTTCAGCTGCAGCTGCTTTCACATACCCTGTAAAACCAAACTTCCCTGGAGGTATGTGAACCTCTAGCATCTAGAAACCTCTTCCTCCTCTGAATCATTTAAAAAAACACATAAGCTTGAAAATACTTTGCAGTGCATTTAAAAGTATTTTCTGTTCCTTTCTAGAGTGACATCTCAGCTACTGTGTCTGGACAAACTAATTTTCTTTCCCATCTGTTTCAGCAGCCAGCCCATCCCTACCTCCTGCTCCACCAGCTCCTTCTCCAGCCCCAGCAGCCCCCAAGCCCTCTGCAGGTACAACTGACCCAGAAGAAGCAACAAGGCTGCTGACTGAAAAGAGGCGTCTTGCCCGTGAGCAGCGGGAACGGGAGGAGCAGGAAAGGAGGGAGAGAGAAGAGCTTGAAAGGTAATATCTTCTCTGCAGTAGAGAATATACATTTTTAGCAGCTTCCTGTGTGTATTTTGCTGTTATATATGAAGCACAGCACTGAACTGCAGGAGGTACAAGTTACTCCCCAAAACCGTATTTTCCTGTTGGGTTTTTCAGTTGGTGCAATATATACCTAAGCAGATCTGTAAGGTTAAAACTTATTCTAAGTAGTGCTTTAAAACAGGACAGGAGGAGAGAGCAGATCCTTGTTTGGATTTGTGATTCATTGGTTTCTCAGAGATTAACAAAGCTATACTTGTTTGTTCCAGCTAGAGAACTCTGCATGGCTGTTTTTAACTTTGTGATTGGCACAAAGTTTCTTACTTTGAATTGTAAGATCTCCATTGTGGATGGTGCTTTAGGCGCCCAACTGTTGTGACTTAAACCTCTTTGTTTTCTCATTTAAAACAAAGAACCCCCCCCAACCTCCCAACAGTTTTGGAGGGTAATTGATGTTGCATCTCACTTCCTATTAGCAAATGAGTAGCCCTTCTGGATACTTATGACTGTGGCTACAGCACAAGTTGAGTGCTTTTTAGAGGGCTACCATACCTCTGGAATTTGTTGGACTTCTTTAACCACTTTGCTGATAGGAACAAGGCAGAACCAGTTAGAATATCCTGGCTTTCCAAAAGGCTCACAATACCAACACTCTCAAAAAGAGTTTTAAAGACAAAAAGCTGCTGTGGTATAAGAGTAATATGCTGAATATATACTAAGACTGAAAGATCAAAAATAAAAAGTAAAAAATAATCAGCTTTCACAGTGAAAGGAGTTTCCAGTGTCTGTGCAGTGCCTTCATAAAAGAAATTGAAAGGAGTCAAGGCCAGTGAGATGATGTTGGTCTTCAGTGATATGTCAGTTGTGAACAGAGACATATCTTATGTTGCTGAGATACAAAATGGAAGCTGGAATGCTGTACTGATAAGCATAAAGGAATGTGTATAGGAAATAATCCTAACTTGACTCCTGTGGTGGTGGTCTCTGGCCAAATTATTTCTGACGGAAGAGATTTTGTCTGGGGTTGAATATATGAAAGTATCAGGTGAGCCACAGTTGACAAAGTAAATGAACTGTTACAAATTAATAGAAAACAAGAACAAAATGAAAATGTCATTCTGAACTAATCAAGATAAGTCTACATTTTGAATGTTGAGTTTTATATTTTTTCGAGATAGTAAAATCAGTAAAACTAGAAAATTAAGTGCAGACAGACATCAAGGAAGATCACAAGTACCATACAGTTCCCATATGAAAATCAACTAAACAGGTGAGGATTCTTCAGCTGGGAAGATAGGCTAAAAAGTCCTAAATAATTTGGGAAACATCAAAGGTTAAGAGGAAAAGCTACTCACTCCATAATACAAGGATGAGGGGCCATTAGTAAGGTTAGGAAGTAACCTTCAAAAACCAGCAGAATTAGATACTTTTTCTTAATCTTTGCCATGAGGTGAGATGGGTGCCAAAAGTGCATACTATTTCAAAATATGATTATATGAGATAGCAAAAAGGAGTGTTTTGCAAAATATATTAATCAAAGATACTATTTCTGATTCAGAAAGTATGTGAGTCATAGATCAGGCAGATGTATGCTGGAGGAGTATTGGTGTTGCATTGCAAAGTTTTTTATATTCCATAGGGCTTCATGTTTGGTCCCTATGGGAAGCAGAACAGACAATTTAGGAATAAGACAGCAGTACACCCTTTATCCAGTTGGGATAGCAGTGCTGGGTCAGGAATCTGGTGGTTTGGCTTTTCCCCCTACTTTTATAACCTGTTTTTCTTATGCTTATTTAATGATTGCAGGCAAAAGAAAGAAGAGTTGTCACAGAGGATAGCTGAAGAAAGAGCTCGCCGGGAAGAGGAGGAAGCTCGCAGACAAGAAGCAGAGAAACAAAGGAAGGATGCAGAGGAGCGGGAAAAGGAGGAACGGCTGCGCCGCCAGGCAGAAGAGAGGGAGCAGAAGGAGAAAGAAGAAATGGAGCGCATTCAGAAACAAGTATGCTTCCCTCTTGGGATTTCTGGGCCAATCTAGTTGACAGTGAAGTGGGTGAAGCAGCACCTCTTACACAGTACCTAAATTAGAGCAATATCTAAAATTTAAATTCTATCTGAAAAGTGTTGGGACAGAATTCATTCCATAGAGTAGTTCAAAGAGTAGAGGTATTTCTACTTGACAAAACCATGGGATAGGGAGTTGAGTTTTGGTTTCGTTTTTTCCCTCTCCCTTTACAATGTATTTAGAACAAATCCTTTCTTACTCCTCATAAATTGTGATGAAAAAAATCAATACAGTTGTATTGGGGAATTTTGATAAATGCTGTTATGCCAGAGAATTCTTTGTCCCAACAGTTATAGAAAGTCCAGATGCAAAGATAACTATTCACTGTGTTAGAGATACAGTACTGCTAAGTTCTAATCCTATGCCAAATACTGCTTTTGGGGCTGGTGGGAAGTGGGAGATTTAATCAAACCAAGGAGAACTTTTATGTGGCACAGTCTTCCTGAAATCAGAGTAGCTAGTCAAAAGACATAAGAGTATATAAATGAAAATTAAGTTTTTCAAGTACTTTCATTTTTGATGGACATAATGACTGACTTCAGGAGAGGCTGTGGTAAGCATTCTGGATAGGATTCTTCTCTTCTCACATGTCCTCTTACTTCTTGCATGTGCTTTATTCTTCCACAATCCAACACTTCAATTTGCCTTGTAGACATGAGTTTTTCTTCTGGTGTGTAAATGTATGCTTCTGATAATAAATAAAAGGATTGATGGCAAAGGATTGTGGTAGTGAATATGGCTGAGAAGCTCCATTCGCCTTTTTCAGAAGATGTGTGCTACTTTCTTTGAAATGTTAAACTGAGGCTTAACTCAGCTCAGCACTCAGAAATAGCACACGGTCAAGGCTTTTTTGGATGTTACAGATGCAACAAATGATTGGTTGTAGTAGTTCCATCATACAACAATGTCACTGTCATGGAGCAAGGCCCCTCTACAGTATATTCCAGACAAATTTTGCATTTAATTAAAAAAGCAGGAATGGAAAGTTTGTGCAAACGGGCCTGTGGCTGTTTGCCCTTGGTCTCATTAAACAGTTACTCTGTTGGCCAAACAAAGCATTCTACTGCATTTGTTTTACTCTCAAGAACATCCACCACACAAAGCGTAGCTCTCTCTAATATTTTCCTGGCTGCTGTTTTAATGCTGAGGGCTAGAAAATTTATTCCTTATTTGTTATCTGGTGTGCTCTGGAACAGGCACAGAACCAAACATGATGTCCGCTGTTTAGTTCCACTCTCCTAATGCTACGCAAAACATGGAGATTAATCAAGAAATGTGCAATTCCACCTGACAAGATTTTTGGTGACTTGTAAACCCCAAAAGTGTCTTTTCAGGGTGTTGTAGATATGCATAATTACGCATAGAGTATAAAACTGTCCTCAAATAGTAAATTATTCCCCACTTCTTTTTCTTTTACCACCAATGTAGAAAGAAGAGGAAGCTCGCCTGCGGGAAGAGGCAGAGCGGATTCGATTAGAACGTGAAAAACATTTCCAAAGAGAAGAGCAAGAGCGCTTGGAAAGGAAGAAGGTAACTCAGTCCATGAGGAGAAACTGTGATTGGTTTTGCCTTAGCAGTCTGTTTCCACCTCAGCAATGGGAAGTAAATTATATAAATGTGCTCTCATAAAAGCTGCAGTCCTCACTGGCCTGATGTGACAATGAAGGGAATATTGCCAACAGTAATGAATAATTCATCTTTTTTGCAATAAACAGATACAGCTGATAAATGACAAGCAGTTGTGGTTTGGGAGAAAGATATTCAAATTAATGCCAGCAAACATTATTTTACCCCTTTACATTTCATTGTAGAGGCTTGAGGAGATCATGAAGAGAACTAGGCGTGTAGAAGCTGTAGATAAGGTCAGTGCTGCTATTCAACATGTGTAAATATTGAACACATTTCGGTTTTTTTTCCCTAGTGCCATTTTTAATTTGCAAAACTGTGCTTCCTTTGTAGAAATCCAATGACCAGCAAAATGGACATATAGCAAAGGCAAATATCACTGGAGAAGCAGGTATTGTGTTTAACTGTGCCCTGAGCACAACAGGTGAATAAGTGCCTACTGAGCACAGGGAGTTGAGAAACAGTTCTGAAACTTGGCATGCTGATTGCAGTAAACTATGAGAGGAGTATAAATGAAATCTTAGCAGACATAAATTATTCAGCCTTTCTGTATAGGTAGTTAGCCATTACTAAATGAGTCCAATGTTTTAGCAACTTTGTCACATTGGTGTTTAGCAAAAGAAATTTTCTTAACAAGTTTAAGACAAGTTTAATTATTTATAAAGTGAAAGGAAATTATTTTGTGCTTTGGATCACAAAAGAAACCAATTCTATAGTTTCTTTCTTATATTATTTCATATGTAGTTGTTGCAGATTTACTTCACTTGCTTAAAAGATTATTTGCTCTTAGTCATCAAAACAAAGTGTTCATTGTTCTAAACATCTCCCTGTGACTTCTTTCTTCCACACCTGCTGCCTTATTCACTTGGTCTTTATTTCTTTTTTTGACAAAATTGAGCTACTACAAAAGCTTAGTCTTCTTGTCACACCCACACTCTTATGCTTTCCTTCTACTCCATTCTGTCTATCTTTATTTCTTTTTAGGCAATCTTCTATATAAGACTTTAATACTTATAATAAAGGAAGAAAAAGAAAATGCAGCTTATATTCAACAATCGCCAGGTGTGAATTAGCACCATTTAAAAGCTACTGAAGTCACGCTATCAAATGGCTTATCCTATTGTAGTATAACAAATTAAATTACATTAATCTTTTTCTCCTTTGTATTTGGGTTGAGTAACAGGGAAGATAGCAGCACTGCTGATGGATGATTTTTTTTCTTGATGTTTAAAGTGAACACTATAATTAGCACTGTCAGGAAACCTTTTAATGCAGATTTCATTACATGTGTTTGTTATCTGTTTACATAGTATCTTGGGTCAAAAAGTTTGCAAGCTACTAATATAGGATTCATCTGGGATGCCATCTTTGTCTGTGGGTATTGTTGAAGGTGTTATAAGCCATTTAAATAATTCCTGAAACTATAAAGGGCTCCATAACCTTTGGCTAGTATTTTCCCTCTAGAAATAGAAGAGAAGTAGTCTTCTATCAGTTTCCTAAGGCAGAGGAGACTTTGGATCTCCATTTCCCTAGGCCCAAGGGAAGGCTGGAGTCTTTGAGTGACTGAATAAAGAGAAAACTGCTCTCAGCCTCAGGCCTGCTCTACTGTTTGGCTTTTCATTATCTATATATGCCACTGAGTTAAAGGTATGGACTAATGGGCACATTCTGGCCACATGAGTTTTCATATTGCACTTTAACAGACCTCTGACTATCCACAAATAGATTGTTTTAAAATTTTTTTCTTAAGTCTTACTCTTTGCCAAAACCTGAGGAGACCTTTATGGGAATGGCCAAATCATACAATGAAAAAATCCATCACCTTTTGGTCATTTGTTTGGCCTCTGCTTCAAAATAGGAGGTTCTTTCGCATTTCTAAAGCAGAACAACTTTTGCTTCTGCTTTTTCCTTTTAAATAATAAAGCAAATATATTTTCCTGTTATTCCATTTGTAGAAGCACAGAAATCTCTATTTCCAGTATCTTCCATATAAAAACTTGCCAAAGATCAGACTAAGACATTCGGTGTAGAAGTCTTCAGCCCAAACATTTAGAGTACAGCAAAACAGAGCAGCTGAAGGAGGGGCTTCTCCGATGAGGTTTTGGGTAATGGGTATAAATGTGTCCAAGCCAATGAATACTGAATAGTCCTTGCAATTACTGTAGCAGATGCTAGAATGGGTGGGGTGCAGTTGTTTCCTTTTACTGACCTGTGTATGAATTGGAGGGACTCTAGACACAATGCAGAAGGCTGTACTTGTACTTTAAAAGGAAACCAGGAGGCAGGCTAGAAACTTTTATCACGTGGTCTCAGCACGAGGGACACAGATAACCTAATTTTATGTAGCTCTCTGCAATGTTTTAGAGTAGTAATTTGGTACTTATTTAAAGAAGTATCCTTCCCAATGGAGATTTTATTTCTTGATTTCTTTTTGAGTTACTGGAATCAAGAAATACCAATGTGTGGAATTAGTAATGTCCCAGCGTTGTTCTATTCCATTCTCTATTGCTGCTTGAAAAGTGCCAGCATAACATTCTATCAGATATCAGCCTCTTTTGTCCACTGGCTTATGTGTTGGAATTGTGCATATGACTGTAAAATGTTTATTTTTGTTCACAAAGCTATGGCTTTGAAATCTGTGACATTTAGTTTGGACCTGAAAAAGGGTTTATGTGCCCAAAAACTCGACAAAGGAGATAGGGTTGGGTAGAGAGAGAGGGGAGGGAGGTGGGAACTGTGTATTTTTTAAAACTGTAACTCTCCTTGGCTTTGCTGGCTTTTGTAGAAAATATTTTACCCTGACCTACAGGGTAGATGCTGCTGCTTGGTTTTATGAAAGCCTATTTTCTCTGTCCAGTCGCAGCCAGTCCTGCCTCTCCCTTGGAGCCTGCAGCAGGGCCTCAGCTCCAGCACGCAGTGCCACCTCCGCACAATGGGACTCCGGCCGCCTGCACGCGCGTGCTGGTTCCAAACCAGCCCCCCATAAATGTGGACAGGTAAAACATTGCCAAGTGTCAGGGGAAGTGTTTGGAGGATGAGGGCTACTAGAGTAATAAATTATATTCAGATCCATGTGTTCATTAACTAAATAAGAGGCAGCTGTTCAATCTGCCTTGTTTCCTGGTTTTATCTTGTCCTGTTTTCAGAAAAGAGCTTTGTCATATTTCAAATAGCAGTTAACTGATAGGGAAAAACTTTTAAAAAATAGAGCATGTTCTTTGCAGTGTTTGGAACAACGTGTGTTTGCCAGCAATTATTACATTTATTGAAACTTAATGGAAAGGGAAATTTTTTCTGTTCCTTTCCCTGAATTAAGCTTTGTAAAACCCACTCTGGGCTTGCACTGCTGATTTTTGTAATTGGAATAATGACTACTGTGCTTTCAGCCTAGATGTTTTGATTTCTGAACTGCTTGAAGTATTAGCAAGTGTTGCTGTAGATATGTCCTTTGTGTGAGATACGGGACTAGTCACTTTGGTTATGCTTTTTAAGAAAACAGCTTTATTCCTCATAAGGAGTATTTGAGGAGGCAGATATTGTATGTTGGGAGCTCTCTGTAGCCATGAAACAAGTCACTCAGACTTTGAGAAATTGTCGAAACACTTGAAACTTCAGTATTGAACCGAGTGACATCTGTTACATAAGCATGAGCTGTCAGTTATTTTAATTTTAGTGATGCAGAAAGCCAAATAATCTCACAGTCCTTTCATGTTTTATGCAGGTAGTGCCAGAATATGCATGGAAAAACTTGAATGTGGGAAGCCATTGTGCAGTCTGTAATGGACAGTATGCTTCAGGGTGTGATTGGCACTAATTGAAGGAGGAATTTGCCCTTTCTCGATCCCTCCATATGCCTGGGGGATCTCAGCCTGCTGTCATGCTGACAAGGATGCTCCTGCTGAGGGAAGTTCTGTCAGTGACACTGAGCTACATTGGATGAGCTGCAGAGAGCTGCCTCATAATTGTCTTGGGCAGCTATTAAAATGTTAATCACTCCCAGCCTTACAAGCACCTTGATGTTTGAAATACAAAATGTGCCACGCTAATGAGTGCTGTCCTCTGCCATTATAATCTGTGTGGAAGGAACCTCAGAATGCCCACAGTGAAGAATGAATAAATGAGATCAAAGAGCACTGACAAAAGTAGGAAGAGCATGTAAGGTTGTAGAAGGGAGAACTGGCATGCCAGGTTGGAATGTGTCTGCTTCAGAGGTGCATCCACAGTAACCGGGAAGGTGAAGCCTGAAGCACTTGGTAGTGTCCCATAGATTTTGTCACATGGTAAAAGCCACAGATGCCAACACCACTGCTACTGCAACTTGTGTGCTGTGGTTGTCTGGCAGCCAGATACACCTGACACGGTAGCACTCACGGGGGCAGCGGGTGCAGGTTGTCTCCTGAGTGAGCACCTCACTCACAATCAGCCCTCAGCAAGATCTGGCTTTTTTCTGAAAAAGACTTCATCATTT
This sequence comes from Aphelocoma coerulescens, assembly GCF_041296385.1. Classification (NCBI taxonomy): domain Eukaryota; kingdom Metazoa; phylum Chordata; class Aves; order Passeriformes; family Corvidae; genus Aphelocoma; species Aphelocoma coerulescens. Next base: position 59,710,267 of record NC_091016.1, on the reverse strand, counting down.
TTTAAGGGCAAGAGTGCTGAGATTTCTGACCAGAAGTTAAAAAGCTGTTTCCTGGGGAACTGGTGTCATGTGCTTGTGTGGGTGAGAGGACAGAGTGATGCAGAATCCTACAGCTGCCTAATCCATAGCCCACTTGCAGATTTTTGCTTGTACTCCATTCTCTAATTCTTTGCCCATGATAGATCATGTCTGCTACTTCTTAGAAAAAGTTATTTCAGTACAGTGGTTTATGTTGACAGTACTTTCCTTATGGTACTTACTCTGTAATTCCTCTTTTCTGTGCTGTTTCCTACGAACACTTGCAATGCAGTGCAAAACGCCTCGGTGAGTGCAGTCACCTCATGTCTCCATCCTGTGTGCATGGAGTTGGGTCTGGGTAGGTTAGATAACCGGTTTTTAGAAATATACAGTTGGTCTGGGTGATTGCCTTCATATCTTGTCCTGGAAAAGAAAACTCCTTATTGCTGGTTTCAGTGCTGTTGTCTCAGTGGATTAAAAATAAGCACCATTTATCATCCAAAAGTCTGGCGTCCGTTTTGCTGTTAATATCTATCTATGTCTCCTCTTCAAAAATCCTCTCGATAAATGAGGTGACTGAGATTGTCCTTCAGATCAGAAATACCAGCTGTGAAGATATTTTGGCATTTTTCAGAGGCCCGCAAGTCTGTATTTTATTTTTTCCTATTCAGGAATTCCGATGAATGGTGGGAAACAGATATACTGAATTCTGGCCTTCTTTCTTTATTTTTAGTCTCTTGTAATTCTAATTTCTGTCTGTGTCTACATAGAGTTTTGGCTAAAATTATCTACAACAGATTTAATTTTCGGTAATTGTAAATTTTTTGGATGTTCCAGTTCCTCTAAGTAAACTGGCTTCTTTTTTCTCAACATCTTCCAGTCTATCTTGTTAATATTGATGTGTCCAGGTCTGAAGCTGCAGAGATGCTTTTCAGCTGCCATGGAGATGTCCTTCAGATGCTTGCAAGATTGTTATGTTTGGAAATGCACTCTGAACAACTCAGGCAACTTTTTTTCCCCCCCTCTATTACATAAGTGTCTTGCTACAAGCATACTTATGGAATATATTAGAATGCCAAAATTATCCAGTTCTTTCTGCAGAATTGTATGCCTGAAAAGGACATCTCTGGTGTTGCATTAGGCACTTAGACAACATTAAGAATGTAACATAAGACAGAAAGAACAGCTGTAGCGGGTCAAAAGCCCTTTTTTATTTTTTTGTGTTCTTTGCTTTACTGGCCTGTAGCACAATGTAAAGGGGGAAAAAAAGGTAATTACCAGGAGATCCTCTGGCCAATGAAGGGTTGCTAAGCGTTGTGGTCCAAATGCAACCATAGGCTCAAGGAGTCCCTAAGCTGCTAATTACCAGAAGCTGGAGGGCATACCAATCTCCTAGGAATTTATCTAATCTTCTTTTGAGCTTGTGGCCTCTAAGATGTCCAGTGGAAATTAATTCCACTGTTCTATTTTCTCCTTTGTTTTGTCTAAATTTGCTCCTCTAGCAATTAGATGGATCAAGCAGCATAGAATCTAAAAGATTTTATACCACAAAATTTAGAGTATTTATAGTCCTGATTTCCTTTTCTGTACCTTGTTTGTGATGGCAGAGACTCCTCTGTCTCAGAAGGCATCGTTCAAGTCTGAATGAATCCTGCTCTAACTCTGTGTAATACTGGCAGTGCAATGACAAATACTAAATATGAAGAATTATTTTTTCATTGTCAGCTGATAAATTGGGTAGAAAAATTCTGTTTGCAGAAGCAAGAGGCTTCTTCATTGCTCTAATACTTGTTGAACTACTGTGCTGTTTAATTTATCTGAATGAGCAGTTGCTCTCTTCGTACCTCTTGCTTACCCCATTCATCAAACTTGGCATGTTATCCTAGCTCTAGTACAGTTATTGGCAGTAGATGGGGATAAAATAAGTAATAGGATACTTTATAGTGAATAATAACCTAATGACTGTACATTACAGAGCAGGTTTTAATAGACCTAAAGCATTTCACAGATTCTGCTCTTTGTCTTACATATGTGGATCTCTGGCACAAAAGGCTGATGTGGTTTAGGAGCTCTCCAGGCAGCCAGCAGGGTTTCTGTGTCTGCTCCCAACTTCAATGCAGTGAAACATATTTTTCACTTTGAAATTTGCCCAGCATATCCACAGTTGAAAAAAAAGGAGTGCCTTTCTGAGAAAGAACTGGTGATGGTTTGAAAAATCTGGGAAGGCTTGATATGAACAGCAGCATGTGATTCTCACAGGAAATCTGGGCTTTGGATAAAGTATTGCCACTTCCAAAAGAGCAAGGATTGTTTTCTGTCTCTTGGGGAATACTGTAAAACGATTCTTTAATTGTTGGTGCAGAGTTGTAAACACAAAGAAGCCAGCAAATGAAAATATACTGCATGCCAATTATAAGCAGGTTTCTTTTTAAGACTAGTAAATGTGCTGTCAGGAGAAAATTAGCCTGTGAAACCAAGCCACCTACTGAGAAATGGCCTAAGGAAATTGATAGCCAAGTTTCAATCTAGGAAAATTGCATCTGAGCCTTTGTGACTGAAACATTTCCAAACAACCTGAACACTTATGATGTGGTCCAAATAGGGAATAGGTACTCAAGGTTCTCAGGATCTAACCGTTCAGGGCCTTAAGAAGCACCTGTGAAAGATCATAAGATTTTTGAGTATTTGTTGAGTACTAGCTCTTGCTTGAGGAGTTTATGGTCCCATTACTGTCATCCTGTTCACTGAAGTAGCACCTTAATTTCTCCCCTCTGACAGGATAGGACATGCCACCTGCAGAGTGAGAGGGATTTGGCAATTGCAGCACCTAATAAAGGGGTTGGGAGAGGAGGAGCAAGGCTGCGAGACATGAGCAAGTATCATCAGGGGAGAGTACGTGTAACAGCAGAGCGTCTGTGCTTGTGCTGCTCTTGACTGGGGGAGATGTACAAGAGCTCACTCATAAGGCATCTCTGTCATGTGGGAGATGGGAAATGAAAGTGCAGATTGACAGGAGGAGGGAGGGAGGCGCTTTTGGCTTGGACATGATCAACAGAAGTGTGGAGCTGTGTAGTGTCTTGGAAATAAACCCTCAGAGCTTGTATGGGAGGAGGGACTGAAAGGAGCACTGCATTGACAAGGGAGTTTTTTCTCTGGATAAGTGGCATATAGAAGAGGCTGCTCCAGAACTGGTGGCAGGAGGTGATCCAAGAAATAATAAAAATTACAGTGATCTTATCCAAGGGCAATCACATTGATTTGCAATAAGAGGAAGGGTACAGCAAAGACTATGAGATCTGAAAAAGATGATAGAGGCTGTAAATTGCATTATGTGCATGGTTCCAGGTAGTGGTGGTGCTGCAGGGGTTTCCTTACTGCTTCGCATTGCAGTCACTTCTCAGACTGCGGTGACAGAGCACCCTGTAGTTCTGGCTCTCACGTAGTCAAAAGTAACTACTATCCCGTGGGTTTGAGGGAAGGAATACCAAGTACTTGGCTGTGAAAAGAGTATTTCCTACTCTTGTAGAAGCATAGTTTTGTTTTCTCTGGCTAAAAGAATGCTTGGGATTGATGAAGACTTCTCTTACATTTGTACTATAGCTTTGAGGATGACTAAATTTCTGTTCTAGATAAAGTATGTAAGGAAAAATTTCTATGTTTCTCTTTCAGCAATCTCAATCCAGAGAAAAACGCAAATGAAAATGGAATGTCTATGCAGAATGATAACTTTGAAGAGATCATGAACCTGCCTCTTGGCTCTAAACCATCCCGGCTGGATGCTATGAACAATGATGGAAACAATAGTCCCGAAATTCCTTTGAATCCTATTCTAGCCTTTGAAGATAAGGGGACTCTCTTGCCTCAGGTAGATAGTGTTCAAACACATCAAACAGCAGGTAGGTTTGCTGTGGTTCACTAACACTTGTAATGCGTTGTAATTGACAGAGGTCCCAGAGCTCTCAATTAATATAAGTTGATTCATTTAAGCATTTTTAAACTCCACATTATTTGGGGACACATGTCCTCTTTTTAAAGCTACGCATGCCAAACACATATAGATGCAGTGCAAATGGTGCTGTGAGGCCTCATCTTTTCCTGGAGGAGGGCTTCTCACATATATTTTACTTTCTGCCATTTGAGGTTGCTTGGAAAGGTATGGCATGTACTTTCACACAGAAGTGATAGGTGACAGCTGTTGTTCTGGCCTTATGATCAGCCACTGGGTTCCAGTTTTGCAAGTGCAGTGCTTGACATGCACATGCAGAAGGGGAGCTACTACTTTTTAAAAACTACTTTTTGAAATTCTGGATGTGCTTTCTTCATTAAGTTCTTGCAGGCATGGAGGGATGGTTTGCAGGACACTGGATTTTTCTGAATTATATCATAACTTTTCAAGAATGTTTGGTAAACAAATACTAATCTAGCAAATTAAATTGGATAGCACTTTATTTTTCTCTGGCCTAAAAATGCAATGAAAATCATCTTACAGTAAAATAATTGCATAAGCACATAACATTTTGAAGTAAGAATTGCCACTCTGACCTGTCATTTTTACCTTCTCTTTTAGAAGTGATCTGATTGTTTCTTCTGAAGAACCAAAGGTGACATGAGCATCTCTGCAGTCAGTGGAGTTTCTTCCATGCAATGAAGGAGTGTTTTATTTTTTTCTCTCCAGTTTTTTAAAGATTTCTTGAATATCTTTTTTGGAAGGACTTTAGTAAAACCAGCAGAAGAAATGAGAGGAATAGACTTGGATCACCATTCTAATAGCTTTCATCACTAGAAAAAATCATGCTTCACGTGCATTACTTAATATGGCTATTTCCAACAAGCTTTTTTTGTTAGTAAATGAATATTTCTGCATTCCTTAAGACACAAGACACTGGAATCTGAAAGTAGTGGGCTGATTTGGGTGGTGGGACTGATTTTTTTTTTTGTTTTTTTAAAAAGGTGGGTATTGGTTTAAAAGGCATAATTTTAAAATTGGCAAAGAATCTTTTACACTTTGTGGTTCTAATACTTGAAAAATAAATGCCTCATTGCTCTACAAGTAGAGTTAATGGGGTGTTTTATTTAAACCTGTTGGTTTAAATGTTATTGCAGAGAACTCTAATTATGGGGGCACACTATAGGCTTCTGTATCAGGTTCTTGTAAATGTAATTCCTACAGGGACATTCTGTAAATTGAGACGTCACTATGATCTTCTCACATTTTCTCTAAAAACACAAAACAAGACAGGTTTTAAAATGTGAAAATTTGAAAGCATTATTTTTTCATGGACAAGAGGAAAACCTATTGTTCTCCTAGATGATGTATTTATGAATTTTGCTCAGTACAGAAATTTAATTGAATAAATTAGACAAATGTGGTAAAAAGATACAGCAAACTTGATTTTTTTTTTTAGTTACATCCATGTTCACAATACTATAAAAGATGTGTATGCATATGTGCACATGTGTGCACACACATACAAGGAAATACCTTGTTCTGAGTCCTGTAAATTGCTGCTGTTCCCAATGATGGAAGACTTTTCCTTTGCCTTATCAGACTATTGAAGACTGTGTGAAACCTGGAATATTTGAGTTTTGAATGATGACGCAGGTTTTGGGATTTTTGGGGTTTGCTCGTTTCAGAGCAAATGGAAAATGGTCATTGTGCTTTTTATGTAGTGTGTGGTTTTTATAAAGCAGTGCGGTTTGAGTGGTAAGAGGAACGATGCAGGTTGCTTTCTCTTTAGTTTGATGCTGATTTCTATTGTCATTCATTGTTCCATCCCACACTTTTGGTTGCTGTTGTGCAGAACTGTAAAATCTTGCACATTTTTGTGCTTTGCTAAACAATGCTGTTGGAGGCAAAGCTTGCTCTGGGTATTTGAGTTTGAAGCATCGCTGAAGGCTTGAGGCATTGCTGTCTGAATCAGTGAGAAGATCCTTGGGTAGGGGAAATGGAGGTTCATGGGCTCTCAGCTCCTGCTAACAGAGAATCTACCATTAAGATTCCTGCACTTGCCTTTAGTGAGCACTGAGCGAGGCCTCTAGGAAGCTGTGCAGAAAGTCTGTGCTAGCAGAAGAAATCCTCTGAGACAAAAGCCGAAGAATTTTGAAGAAATTTCTGCTGCTGCCAAGTGTTCATCTTATAGAGGAGATGCGATAAAAGCAATGGAAATAAAATGAAAGAGACTTCATCTGCCAGAATATTTATGGAAGGGAAAAAACAGCCATTCAGTCAGAGTGCTTTCACTAGTAACTTGTGACACAGTAAAATGAATTGGGTTCCTTTCTTGCTTTCTTTAGTTTTCCGTGTACATAGCCACAATATTTTGAAGTGTCCAAAATATGTAGTTTTTCTTTAAAACTATATATAGCATGTAAGTACCAAATAAAACTTGTTTGAAATATTTATTTCTACTTATATTTTCATTTTCTTGCATAGTTGAAGCAAGAGTCAGTCTCTGATGGAAGACTCTTCTATCTACTGCTGGTCTGCTTAAAACTTTGCTTCAGGTTTTCTCTAATTTCTTTACTGGAAAATCAGCACAGAGTCACTTGCAATTAGAAACAGAGCAAAGAAACAGGCAGTAACATTTAGCTTCAGTTTGAAGTCTTAAGATTCATTTAGGATCAAGTGTAAATTGTGTTGATTTTGAGCTATTTAGGATTGGTTATAAATTACGCTGGTCTGTTTTCTGGGAGATTTCAGCACACTTCCTTCACTGTTTGCAGCAAAAATGGGCCTGCTTTATTTCTCATATGTACTTTGGTTTTTGCTTTGAATTTTTTAACAGGGCTGGATTAAAACCATTTTATCGTTATGGTCAATCTAGGTTTGCTTCAAATGAGAGAGAGAATTTCCTGTTTCAGGGGCCTGACATACAAAATAAAACCAAGGGAATTGAGAGTGGAAGTAGGTGTATGAATTTTTAAGAAAAGGATTTAATATTGAATTTTTAAATCTTTTGGTTAAGCATCTTTTAATGCAGGGAAAATAGTTTCTCTTCTGTTGAGTGTTGTTCTTGACAATAAAATACGGTCTGGGAGGAAGGCCAGCTCCTCTGCCTGCTATGCAACTGGTTGTGTTGTTTCTACTATGAGGGGCAAGGGGAACTACTCCATGAGGTGGAAGTAGCCGGTGTAGCAGGTGCAGACAGCTGTTCTGAGGGTTCAGAGCAGTGGCCTTCCCCAGCAGAGAGCTGTGTGCTCTGGGAAGGCTCATTTCCATGCTCACGCCTCCACAGCGGAGCATTTATGCTCACAGGGATGAGGCTCAGTAAGATATTTCAGTACATCACAACTGCTGCATTGCTCACCATTAGCTGTGCTTGCTTCATGCCTTTTATCTCCTCCTTCCTGATGAAGAATGCTTTGTTATTTTCTTTCTTGCTAAGACTTTGAAACAATGTTTGCGATTAAATACCTAAGAATACAGATACAGGACACATTCTAATATCATTACGTAATATTGCACTGTTTCTTTTTGGAAACTGATCTAAAACACCCACAGTGGTGGCTTGAAATTGAGATTTTTTTGTTCCTAGGTTTGTCCTTCAGTCAGTCTTCTGTTTTAGTAAGTCCACCTGCACAAAGCTGAGCACATGGTTTGTCACATGAAATTTCAAAACAAAGTTCCTGTCATGCATGAATATTGAAAATGCCATATCGCTTTATCCAAATTTTCTGTCTACCCTGTACTTTAATAGGCCTTTTTACTGCACTGAGCATGGTTTTGGTTGCTTTTACATGGTTTTTGTTTGTTTGTTCGTTTGGTTTGGGGGGGGGGGGGGGGGGGGGTGGCGGTATGCTGTTTTGTTTTTTCCCAAACAGTACCATTGTAAAGAACTTGCAGATATTAAAATAAATCATTATCAAAAATGCCTCCCCCAAGTACCAAAATTAAGCTCACAGATTTGAGCCACAATAAAATGGAACATTGAGCTCTTAACTGACAGAATAACTTTTTTAAACTATTTTTAAAATCTCACTTTTATTCCATGTTTGTGACCAATATCAGCTCTAAAGCTCTACATGCACATAAGAGTTATAAGACGGTCAGAAGCACCTCAAAAGACAGTGTGCTGCTTTTGACTGGGGTAGAGTTAATTTTCTTCACAGTAGCTCGAAGGGGGCTGTGTTTTGGGTTTGTGCTGAACACCGGGTTGGTAACACAGGGATGTTTTACTGCTCAGCAGCGCTTACACAGAGTCTGCCTCTCACACCACCCCACCAGCCTGGGGTTGGCACAAGCAGTTGGGAGAGGATACAGCTGGGACAGGTGACCCCAGCTGACCAGAGAGACATTCCATACCTTACATTGTCATGCTCAGCATGTAAAGCTGGGGGAAGGAGGAGGAAAGGGGGGATGTTTGAAGTTACAGTGTGTGTCTTCCCAAGTAACCATTACACATGATGGAACCCAGCTTTCCTGGAGACGGCTGAACATCTGCCTGCCCATGGGAAGTATACATGTAATGAGTTTAAATTAAACACATGACTACCTTTATTGTTCTTTAACTCCTTTTAAAATGAAGTATCAATTCAAAATATAACAAAAAAATCCTAATTTTGCCAAATATTTTCACTCTTTCCTTGTTGCAAGTAGCTTTGGAAATAATTTAACATTTGCAGAACACAGAGTTCTGTACTTAAACACAAATAATTCATGCTTCCTGTTGTGTTTTGCACTTGCTCTATGCAACATTTGCTTGCCTTAATGTGCCTTTGCTCTTCTGCTGGAGAGTAGTGCCTATAGTGTGGAAAAGGATCAGCTGTAAGGCTTCACCCATTCTTGTTTCTTACAAATTTCTTGCACTTTCTGAATTGTCCCTCAGCAGTTACTTTCTGTAGTAACCTGTTTGTAGTTTTCTACCTTTACAGTATGGGTTGATTCAATTCTTTTCTAAAGTCCCTGGAGTGTGCTCTGAAATACAGGACTTGGAACAGAAACAGAATGAAGATGAATGCAGAGTCACCTGCATACCTGAGAGATACCTCTTCAGTGGAATCAGCCAGTTGCATGAATAAAACCTCATTAATACAGTGCTAGTTTTTCTGAAGGAGGGGTTGAGGAAACCAAAAACAAACCATGGAAGGTTAACCAAGCAGAGCGGCTGCTTTTCAGTGTAGCCATGTCCTCAAGCACACTTAAGCAGCCAGCCAAATGGTCCAAGGAATTCTGTTTTGACCTGCTCCAATTCTTGTTATCAGGACATCTCTCTTGTATGATGCAACTGCAAGTAGCAGGAAAATTACAGGAACCAATAAAAAGAGTTGTTTCCTCTGAAAGTTCAGGCCCTTGGATATGGTAAATTTTCATAAGCAGTTTGGCTCAAATATTAACTGTCTTCATAGCACATAGCTGCCCTAAGGAGCTCTTGAGTTTCTTCTGTTTGTTGACGGACTTGCTCAAGGAGTTTGGCCATTTGGCTTTTTCCAAATGCTAATGAAAATTCTGGATCTGAAGAGGAATAACAGATGTTAGTCAACCCACTGTCTTTCCCTGTGTTCTAATGCAGATGCATAGAAAGCTTATTTTTCAGGTCAGATACAGTTGGTTGGTGGTTCTTACTATAGGGAAGGCAGAACAATAATCTTCTACCACAAAAAGCAGATACAAATTCAGTTTTCATCCCTACAACCATTCAAGACTGCTGCTAAATTCTCATGATCCAGATGCATAAATCTCAGTTGCCAAATTCAGCCTTATGCAGCAGCTGCCTATCACGTCATAGCAGGATTTTGGCTCTGGCTCTGCATATGTAAAGACGTGCTGTATACAGTTACTACCACATTATAACTCTCATAAATACTCGACTTTTATCCAAAGACAAGAAGACTAACCAAACCCAGAAAAATATTAAGGAATGGACATTTAAGTATGAAAATGTGAGAATTCCCAGCTTTAATGTCAGCTAATCATGTGATTTCCTTATTTGCTTGCTTTACCAAAAGAAACTAAAATCCCATTTGAAAAACTTTTAGGTTGCATCTAGTGCCAAAAATTCTTATATTGGATAAAAGCATCTGTACCTGAAGTCCTATTTCCCTGCTGTTCAGAAAGCCTTACGTTTTAAAGCAAACAAAATCCTCTTGCCTTTATTGGGAGATACTCTTAAACAGCTGCTTTAAAACAGGTGAGGTAACAGCCACCCTTGCGATTATTCTGTTTGCTTAAGTGAGCAGAGCTAGTCCCCTAGCTAGGAGGAGTTTCCACTGTCAGTGGCTGGACTCGATGATATTAGAGGTCTTTTCCAACCCTAATAATTCGGTGATCTCTGTTACAAAGCACTGCCTGTTTGCTGCTGATGGGTGCAGGCAGCTTTGGCAGCACCCTGGGGGCCCAGCCCAGCAGGAAGGATGTACCTGCTCGTAGTCTGCAGAATGTGGAGATGCCCAGCTGCTGAAAGCGGACCTCCTGGTGGGTAAGAAAATTCTTGAGGTAGGCTTGAATCTCTCCAATGTGATGCTTCCACAAAAGCATCATTTTTTCTGCATAAACGGGAGAACCACTGGAGATCAGTACAAGCCTTTAAAACACTTTGAAAACTGATTTTTGTAACAACATTTGTAAGATCAATGACTCATCCATCTTCAGATAAAACCAACATTACTGCAAAGACTGGCAAGGGAATTCCCTGTACTACAGCTTCTGACAATACTGCTGATACTTTAGGTAAATAAAAAGCTGTGTGGGCTGCTGTGCTGGGAATCTGATCCCTGTGCAAGGGGCCTGCTGATTCACAGACAAGCTGGCCTGTTACACGACCCTTTCCATGAGGTGATTGTGCTGTTGGACTCTGCTCCCTACCTGAGAGACAGTCTACTCTGTTGCAAATCGTCAATGCTAGAACGAAACAGATTTGCATTTACCCTTACTGGAGACTCACTACAGATTTCAGTTTTTCTTATGTCTAAGGTCTAAAATCTAACCATACCTTTCTAGAGAATATGGCAAGAATCATCTGAATGCCTTTTCTTGCAAGTCCTAAAGGCTCTCAGCTTCATGGGACATGTATATTAAGCATAAAGCTGCTTGTTTTCTACAGGTAAAAATAATGCTTTTTTTATTCTCTCACATTGAAACTTTAAAAGTTTTGGCTACATTCTTAAAAGCCACTTTACTTCACTGCTCCTGCTAATTTAGTCTAGAATCATAAAAGCAGGATTTGGTTCAGTAAGAGATTTTCTCCTGCTGGTTAGGGAGCAGAGTTAATCTAAAATTCTGGAACATAACCTCTGCTATCTGTGGGGAATGCCATCACATTTTACATACTGAGAAAGGTGGTCAAACAGAAAGATGTAACCTTGCCTGAAGTGACCCTTGTCTGCAACAGGTTCTCATCTCTCCCATGGTGAGTAGTATCTTAATGGTCTCCCACCTTCCTACTTAAGTTGTTTTTAAGGACCTCAGCACTGGCTATGGACCAGCCCTGCAGAATGGCAGTGCTTGAAGAATCAGACCTTTATCTGTGGTCCACTTTCATCCCTGGACTTTCTCATGCACTCAAGGACTGTTTTATTTCAAGGGTGACTGTAGCCACTTTAATAAATTTGTAGAGACCAGACTGGGGGGTGATACAGGAATATTAAAGGTTGTTCAGTGCCTGACAGTTAACTCCTTTGAGAAAAGCCTAATTTTACTCCAGACAGCCATAAGCCTCTTTCAAAGCACAGTTAATCCTGAGTTACCGTGACCAATCATGTGCTGGATGACAGAGGCAGCATGAAAGGATGGCTCAGGATGTTCCAGTTGGCCAGCCAGTCTCACCAAGCACTTTGTCAAAGGTTCATCCATCCACTGGACCATGTGTAACATGGCTCCTTCTGGAAGGCAGAAAAGTAAGAGAGTAGTTGGTAAACAGGAACTCCAGTGTCAAAGAAATAAAGGTGAGAGGTCTGCCAGAAACTGCTGAAATAGGGAATCCTTTATGCAACTGGAGAAGCAAAAAAGTGCTGAACTTGGTTAATAGGTACGTTTAGGTTGTAAAAAAGGGTCATGTTCTGAGGTTATGCTCTCAGTAAGGTAAGGCCGTGGATTTGATTCATATTTTGTTGGCTTTATGTTCTGCAAGAATGAATCACTTCATGTGCAAGATACACTCTTGGCCTTTTGGGCTCAGACTGTCCAGCAGCTACCAGGCACCGCTTGCAAAATTAAATGTGATGTGTTGCCAGCTGCGCAGCCATTACACCAGATACAAGAGATGACTTGTTTGACAGAAAATATCCAGTATTGGGGCGTGTTGGGAAAATTTACACGCGTCCTTTCTGCCATGAAGAGTGCTGTACCTTTCATGAGTGCCAATTTGGTATCTCTGATAAACTCGTGTGCAAAAAATTTCAAGATAAAGGGTTACTGTGTATTTTAGTCTTTTTTTTTTTATATTAGTTTCTGCTACGGCAAAATTATTTCACCCCAAGAAACTGGGAAATGTTACAAATAGAAGTAGACAGGCCATGTACAGCAGAAAAGTTCAGTACAAAAAAATTTAGAATAAAAGAATTTTAAGCAGTTGAACAAAAGCATAGATAATGAAGCCCACAGGTCCTGCCAGTGATTTGTATTTTTTTCTTGAAGCTTACAACACAATGAATTTAAAGGGAAAGACTTGGGTTGTGTGTCCAGTTGTGCTTCATCTCCTATTAGAGTTAATAAAGGACGTGCACTTCTCTGATTCAGCCATTCATGGAGGGTTGCTGTCCTACCTTGCTTTGCTAGCTCAGCAAGGCAGGATGTCACATAATGAAGGGAGTCTTCCTGAGTGTCAGTCAAAAGCATGGTCTGGAGGAGACCTTCGACACAGCAGCTCTCCGTGATTCTCTGCCACAAGAGAGAGATTCATGTTTAGCACTTCCATTATGGTTAAGTGGTGTCTGGGGGCTTCAGAAGTACTCAACAGTACTGAGGGCTAGACCATCAATAATGGAAATGTAGATCCTCCCAGATCTACCACAAGCAGGTGACAACGCCTTGGATTGTTCAGAGATCACCTGTACTGAGATAAATATTTTATAGACTGAGTTGAAAACAGATAGGAGACTTAGCATGTGCTGACCTGGATTAAAAGCACATGAGACCAAGAAATGACTTCTGAATGAGCTGGCTGGAGGTGACTGGTTGCTAGTGAACTTGAATCACAAAGTCATCAGCTCTCTGGGAGGCCATAACAGTGGAGGCTGCTCATGGCTCCCAAAGTGAGCTCAGGTGCCTATCAACACAAGGGAGTATCCTTTTTTGTATTCACTTATTTTATGCTGCAGTTTTTTAACTTACTGCTTAGAGGTCCAAGATGGATTTGAGACTGCTACCTTTCAAGCTCCCACACTCTGTTTGTGTCCTGCTGGCATAAAAACAGCACTGTTTTTTTCCTATTGTACCAAAGACTCTGAAGTGTTTTAGGGAGCGTTCCTTAGAATAGACCCTGGAAACCTGGCACTCCCACTCGTGTCTGTGTATTCACTTATGCTGTGAGAGCTAGATACTCTCTATATTATAAAGCTTTATGAAGGTGAAGCAGCTCTCAACTGATAACAGGATAAAGTCACAGAATTTAAATACTTCAAAAAAACAACCATATTTGTCAAACTTTGAACGAGTGGTCTGTTTTTACTCCTACTGTGGGCCTTGAGTTTGAGGGAATCTAGTTCCCTGCAAAACTTGATTTCACAGCTATTAGGAATTTATATAATTCGTTTTTTAGTGAAAAAACCCATACTTTTCCTTCTTGCTGGTTTAAATCTCTGGAACTAGTAGTAATTGGATCATGAACAAAGAGATCAAAAAAAGAACCGAGTCTTGAAAAGTGTGTACTAGGAAGTGGGACGAAGCAGAAATGAGGATTTAGGTGGGGTTTTTCCCTCAGTATTTATTGCTACTGGTGGTACTGTTTGATCAAGGTACTTTTAAAAGGCAAGGAGAAAGGAAGTGCATATATGCATATGGATTTCGAAGCAAAGTCAGCAAGATAGATCTTTATAGAATTTTGGCACAACTAATATCTCGCCGAAGAGGCAAAAGGTACATCAGTAGCTAGGGTTCTATTTCACAATGAAGGGCAGCTGAAACATGAGAGCCAGGAAATAAAGATTCACAACAGACCTCAGATTTTCCTGAAGGATTCCTTTAATTCATAAGAAATGTCCTTGCTAGAAGAACTTTTTATACCTATGCTGCAGTCAAATTAGGTAACCACATCACTTATAGCAAAAATTAGATATTTCTTATTTTAATTAGCTTATTCATATTGGGAAAATATGAATAAAACTGCCTTTCATTATGGTCTTTTTGTTCATACATTCAATTTTGTGCAAAGTATACAGCAAATTGGCATATTTGCTATATACTTTACATTAACATTAATTACCCACAGATTTTTTTTTTTGTTTTTAAATGCTGATTTGACATAAACACAATGGCAACCTCACAGGGCATATAGTTCAATGACAAACATTGGGTACCTACCTGATGGTTTTTGGAAAGGCTCAGGTTTTTGATGATGCAAGCAGTATGTCCGACAATCACAGGGTCTGTTTTATGTGCTGCCAGTAATGTCCCCAGGCTCTGCAGTAGCTCAGCACATGCCAGAGTGTCCTAAGAGCAACCAGTATCATCAATTACATAACCAATTACATCCAGTATGGACAAAACAACACGACTTTGCAGTGAGCTATGGAGAGATCGAATTTAGCTCTGCAAGAAGAGCACTAGTTTGTTTATTTAAACCAAGGATGTGGCTGGGTCCAGTGCTGCTTCTCTAAAGTGGGGTCTCACTGGCACTGACTATAGAGCACTTGCTATGGAAGGATGAAGTCTTTAAGGTCCTGTAGTTTATTTTTGTTTCCATCAAATGCCTCACTGGGGTCGTTGCTGGTCAGGGGAAGGATGTGTGATCCCAGCTGGAAGGAGAGGTGCCCAAGGTAGGTGTGAAAGGCAGAAATACACAGCGAAGTAGCAGCAGCAGTGTGTCCTAGAGTACCTCAGTGATTTACCTGGCTACAACAATGGGTTGTATGTTTAGATCAGTTTGTGATCAGGCACCTCTTTAGTAAGTATGTTCTGAGCAACATCTTCTTTACACACATATCTCTGCTGTATGGTGATATTTTAGAGGTACTTTACTGGGTATGTCTCTCTGAATGTAGTCTTCCTCCAATTACCATTAATATTAATTTAATCACAGAACGGCCTAGGTTGGAAGGGACCTTAAACATCATCTAGTTCCAAACCCCCTGCTGTGAGCAGGAGCACCTTCCACTAGGCCAGGTTGCTCAGAGCCCCACCCCACTTGGCCTTAAACACTTCCAGGGATGGGGCATCCACAACTTCTCTGGGAAACCGGTTCCAGTGCCTCACCACCCTCGCAGTAAGGAATTTTT
This sequence comes from Aphelocoma coerulescens, assembly GCF_041296385.1. Classification (NCBI taxonomy): domain Eukaryota; kingdom Metazoa; phylum Chordata; class Aves; order Passeriformes; family Corvidae; genus Aphelocoma; species Aphelocoma coerulescens. Next base: position 59,694,880 of record NC_091016.1, on the reverse strand, counting down.
TTAAAAAATATCAAATCTAAACCTACTCTCTTTCAGTTTGAAGCCATTACCTCTTGTCCTGTAGTATCAGATCTGAGTCTGGATTACTGCACAGATGGTCACCTCAATAACAATATGAATTAAGGGGGCACTGCTGTGTGCAAGAGAAACCTGACTTCAACAGACTTTGGGTTAGGCCTACAGCTAAAAGCAAAAGATTTCTTCCTGGGCGTGTTTCTTCTTTCAGTCTCCTTCCCATAAGAATTTAGGAGTTTTTTATGCAGTTCTTCTGTTTGTTCACAATGAACTATATTATTTGTGCTACTTGGAAACTAAGACGCATTAGCAAGAGAGTTCAGTATAAAACAAATCATTGGTCCTATACACAGTTGCAAAAAACCACATTATTCTGAAACCTGTGAAATATCAGGATCACTAAAGCAGTGTTGAAAGGCAGATGTCTTTAAAAGTTAGTTAAACTCGAATCTTTCTTTTACTTAGGTTAAATTGCAAAAGTGTATCTTATTTTCTTTTAATATCAGCTGACATCTTCACTTAGTTCACTCTAAGCACTGTCACAACCAGCAATCCTAAAATATAATGTGAAAATAAGTGGAAAGGGCAATGCTATGCCTAAGCACAGGGCGTTTAAAGAATCCTATATGCAGACATGACAGTAAATTTTCCTTGGTCTTATTTTTCCTTCTCTTTAAAGGAAGAAATAATATAGTTTTAGATAATCCAATTAAATTACAATTGATTGTTCTCTATGCTTTTGGGCCAAATGTCCTCTTTTCTATGTAATCCTATCAACTACAAAACTTGTATTTGATTTGCTAAAGCCTGGGAGGAGGAAATTTTCTATGCATCATAAAGGAACTTTGTAATATATAATGACTTCTCTGCCAAGATCTTTTGTTTATTTAGGACCCACATTAGTAAGTGACAGTACTCAAATTTTGCTGAACTTCTTTTTTTGGCTGGAATACAGATAGATCCAGATTTTGTTTCCTGGCTCAATCTCTTGTACAGTGCAAGAGAATCACGAGAAAACTGTGAGTAAAAATAGATTGAGTGGTTCAGATGGATATTGATCTAACTTCTCCCAAGACTAGAATAGTAAAAAAAAAAAAAAAAAACCAAAAACCAAAAGCATTCCAGCAGCAAGTGTGCTTACAGTTGTAATGCTGCACTCACACTCCTTACACAGGGATTTCTTGAAAAGGTAAATATTATCCCATTGACCAGTTAGCAAGAAGGGAAGGCAAAGTTATTTTGTACCTGGAGTGGAGAGTCAGTGGCACCACCTGGAACAGACAGACCCTGACTTCCAGGTCTTTTGCTCAAAGGAATTTGATTTAAAAGACTGTTTTCTTTCAAGGTTGGGCTGTCCTTGGGAAATCTGAATAAAATTCCCCCCACAAGAGGGAAGTTTTCCAGCTCTTGCTGGGAATCCCCATCAACAGCCTGATCAGGAGATTGCAAAAAGGGGGCTGAAGCAGCGCGAGGAGCTCCTGTGAAGCATTCCTGGGGGGTTGCTTCATGGTAACAAAAGGGCAGATGGATTCTGCCCCATTGTATCCTGGGTAGCATTTGTAATAATTCAAGCATCACTTGACTTGGTTGTAAAGGTTAGCTTTGTTCAGTGGTTTGTTTTCCAACAGTTGTTCCCATGGAGAAGTCCCTCTTTCACTCACAGAGAATTCAGCCTGAGCTGGAGAAAGAAACCTTGAAAAGACTTGAAAAACAGGCCAGAACAGGCATGGAGATGGAGAGGCAGGATATGAATACGGAGAGGTCAGCCTCTTCTCAGAGTGCCCAGGGCTTGCTCGCACAAAGCAGCAACATTCAGTAGTCAGAGACAGCCGTGTTTGCTCACTAAAACAAATTTAGAGATGTAGATACTTCTCACTGGAGAATAAAGCCTTGAGGGTGATGCTTTGCTTTCCAGCCTCCTGCTGCTGAACCTTTTTCCCTCATGAAGGATGGGCTGTTTTACCACTGTTGTACCAAAGCTGAGTTCCCAGTGCCTTTGTTCCCACTGACACTGACCATGTCTCTTTGTGGCCAGGGGTTTGAAACACTGGTAAAGACAAGTTTCAGGACGAGGGAGAAAAGGAGTTGTGGATAATCTTTGCTGGGAGAACAAAAAATGTAAATGGTGTTCAGAGACAAGAAAAGCAAAAGTGAGTGAGGACCATGTTCCAGCATAATGTTGCATACTGAATAACATATTTACTGTGCAAATGGCCTTCAACTAACTTAATGCATCTGAATTGTAAGCTTGCTGAGAGCAAATTGTGTTTTGATTGTATGAGGCAGTTTGACAAGCAATGAGGATGTTTAGTGCTCATGCAGCTACTGTGCCTTAAATAGCTCTGTGCGCTAGTTGCTTCTTTGCAGGCCTTGAGCTCACCCATTTTCTCAATCCACGTCCCAGAGGTACTGGAGGTGCAATTTTGGTTTGTGTACAGGCAACTGAACTGTAATGCACCAAGCTTTCCATACTCAGAGTAAATTTCCAATCAGGCTGAGTGTATTTCAGGCACAAGAAGCACCTAAGGCCACCTGAGGCTACTCAGACCCTGTCACTACTGCTTGAAGCAATGTGGAAACATTCTCACATATTTTTGCCCTATGTACCCAACCCCTGACTACCTTCAATTGCTGTTGTTAGTTTAAAACTCTTACCAAAACCTTTCACATTTATGTTCTTAAGGATGTCTTTAACTACCATAAAGAAAAGTTTATTTAAAAACAAGAGTAATTTGTCAGTACTTGCTGTAATTTATTTCTAAATTTATTTCTAAATACATGACTTCTTCATGTATTTGCTAGTGTTGCACTATTAATGGGGGTGTTTACCCTGAACGTGGGCAAAAGAATCATTCCATAACTTAAGACATGAGGATACACAGTCCTAGTGAAAGTCCTAATGCATTAACTAAAGATAGACAGGATTTCGAATTCTGTTAGTCCCCCTTTATGTTTTGATGCTAATTCAAAATATGTTAGTATTTTTCAAATGCACTTTTGAATAAAACTGTCCATACAGGTAAGTAATGTATATTTACCCTTTATTCTGCACTTATGCATTTTTAAATGTGTGCTCTAAATTAGTTTCTCTGCTTTTCAGTGTGTGGAGAAGCTCTGTAGCCAAGAAATAACCTCCTCGGCTGCCCCCATGGTGGCAGTCTCTCATGGTGCTGTGTATGTCCTCCCCCTCATACACCTATCTAGACACCTGTGGTCTGGGAACTGAGGGAACTAGAGGGAGTTGCAGGGAGTGTAAGGCAGTATCTGCATATCCAATGAATCTGACACCCATCTCCCCCTCTACTCTCTCACCGGTCTCTCCTTTGGATCCCACTCAGCACAACAGACGGCTCCTCAGGTAGTTAGTGGCAGTGCAGATGCAGTAAACAAAGCCTTGTTATTTTGGGTGGGACAGAGAAGGGTTGGGAATTCTCCCAGAGTCTATTGGTCATTCTCACAATGCATTTCAGAGACAGTTTTGCCATAACAGAGTGTTACCCCAGGTGGTGGCCAGAACTACTCTTTCCCCTCTGTTTTTGGGAAATGACCTCCCCTACCTGGTTGGGAGGGTGCTGGGACAGTATCCAGAGCAGAGCAATGGAGGCACGACGCACATCCTCGCTGCCAGAGGCCAGGAGAGAGCACAGCTTGGGCAGGACACTCTCAGCAACCATCTCGGCCTGGATGTCTGCTGGTGTGGGAAAACAACTGAGGTCAGGGAGGTTCAGAGCACTGCAGGGAGGCATTTAGGCTCTGACTCAAACAGCTGACTGTTGCCTCAGTAATCAAATTAAAGGGGACCTCCCCATCTCCATGGGATGGGGCAATGCCAGATGTTTGGTTATAAGAATAAACCCTCATTTGTTGTGGTTCCTTTTGGTGAGGGATTAATACAAGCTTGATGGCAGAATGTAGATTTGGGCACCCTCAGTCCACACCTGAACCTCAAAAAAAAAAAAAAAAAAAAAAAAAAAAAAAAAAAAAAAGGGGAATTTTCTGAGCCCCTCACTGGCATAAGACCAGGTAAGAAGGTGGCAGCTTCTACTGCACAAACAGAAAGACCTCCCAAGCACCACCTATTTCACAGAGTTAGCCAGGGTTAACCCAGTTAGCCTAGGTTAGCCAGGAGAGAGACCAGCCATCCCACTGAGCTTCTATACCCCACTTGGCCCTGCAACCTCAGTGAGTGCACTACAAGGCAGTGCCAGAGCAGCCAGCAGATGGAGTGGCAGATCTAAAAGGTCAAGCACCCCAGGGGGTTTCAAACATGCCAAGCAGCAGCACAGCACATCCTTCACTCTCAGCTGCTCTAGAATTGTGATTGCTTGAAAATAAAGCACCTCTACATTTTCTAGATGAATAACTCTCCCCTGGAGTCTGGGGCTTTAGCATTAGTCCTCTGCCACCATCTCCTGAATATGTCATAGAAATGAATCTTGGGCATTTAATAGGATAGGGTTTTTTAAGAGGATGACAAATGCATGGGAGAAAATTACATTTAATGATAGACAGAATCATGCCTTGGAGAAGACAGGTCCCCACTCAATAAGCAATTTCAGGAGACAGTCTGTCCTAATTGGGTTTAATGCTTAGGAAACATGGAAAGGATGAAAACTTAGCAACTCATAAGGCTCTGAGCCTAAGAACACCTCTGCTGCCTCTCTCACCTTCTCCAGATACTCCCCTTGCTACCTGGGAGCTCTAAGACAGATTTAGTTAGGATATGCACTGCACCTTCCTCTTCCCTTAACATCCAGTTAAAACGTAGAAAAGAGGGTGTCTCTTTGCTTTTAATAGGAAAGGTTCCCAGCCCACTGTGCTCACTCTGAAAGGCAGAGAGCGAAAGAAATAGTGTGGTTTCTTCAATCTCCAAGACACTGCTTACCACTGGTAGCCAAATTTCTTAGGCAAACACATGCCTGGCTTGAAACCTGCTTGTGCCAAAGAAGGAAAAAAAAAAAGAATGAGAGAGAGGAGGAAAAAGAGCAGTTTCAGTAATGCATGTTCTTGCCTATTGCACACAAAATAAACATGACAACACTAGCAAGCTCTTACATTATCTTCAAGAATAAATTTTGGCACATGATTTTTTCCAAAGTTTTGATGAATTTTTTTTCAAACTCCTAGCACCAATCATCATATTGTTGATGAAGAATAGGGTTCAAATGTTGGTGTTATTTCAGAACATCTGATAAGCTATAGGAAAAGGAAGGGAAAGAAATTGTCCTATTTGCTTTGCCTTTTTTTCACCTCTCTTCTACACAGAATTTTAGGCTCCACCCTGAACTGCGGTTTCTCGAAGTTTCTTTGATGTGGTTTCCAACAAAGCCAAATTTTCAAGATGCTGTTCCTCAAAGCCATACAGTAAAAGTTCCAGATACCAAAAAGAAAAAAAAAAAAGTAGCATAACAGATGTGTCAGACACCTTCTGTCACAGACACAATGATCAAAGACAGAGCCTGGACAGGGCACTTCTCACATGATGTTTCAAGTTAACAGCACACAGGCCATCCTAGTCTAAAGGAAGTGTCCAGGGCTGTAGAACAACTTTAATAATTTCCCTTTGCTTTCTTCATACATTGACCTTGTAGAACCCATATGTTTTCTATTATAGGTATCTTTTCCCATGGGAAAGATGCTGCATAGGTACCTGAACAGTAGACGAACAGAATGATGTGAGGCTAAAACTGGAAGTCTAAGTTTATAGCTCTACTCAGATGCTAAGTCTTTTCACAAAGGGAAAGCTATAGCCTTACCTTGTCCACAGGAGAGGATAGTAGAGAGATCAGTGTCTGCAGCAGGAATCTGTCACTGGGTCTCAGCAAGGCTTTATGGTGCTGAACATTGGCTGCCACGTTGCTTAGGGCAGCACAGCTGTAATACTGCAAAGAACCAAGAAAAAATGAGAGAGAGAGGTCAGAGTAATGATACATTGAAGAGAATATAACTAAATTGGAGAAATGCTCAGATTTAAAACTGATGAAAATAAAGTGCTTTTTCACCTTAAGGGTGTTTATGGGGTAGACACAACATGCTGTAGCTACTACAGCCATCCTGCTGGGACATGTACAAACTCATTAGGACCCTGGCTGTTTGGGAATGTGCTGTGCTGCTGCAATGACATTGCTGCTGGCACCTAAGTTAGGTCATCTGCTTCTACTGTATTATATGTTTACATTTATTTACTGAAGCTGGATGTAGCTATTGCCCTAGCATGCCAAAAGATAATTTCCAAAGGATCTAAACATTAACGCTAGGGAGGATTACACATACAAGAGTATCTATTACTAGGGAGGTATAATTAGAAGAAACAGGTTGAGCTACAGAGATGGAAATTTTAAGGTGAATCTCAGAGAAATCTAAAAATGCTGAAAGAGTTTGCAGAAAGCAATTCCAGAGGGTCCATCCCTTCAGACATTTAAAAAAACATCTGAATAGAGATAATTAAACTGATGGAGAAAACAACTCGGTGCTACTCAAAGGACTGAATGAACAATCTAGCAGGGTGTAAGGGGTACAAGTCTAATTCATAGCTTATTTTTCAGCATACTTTTGCATCAAGATGAGCTCTCTGCTGAGTGTGCAGAATCACAAAGAGGTGTCTGTAATAGGCATAAAATAGGAAGATTTGCAGATATTTACAACAACAAGAAAAAGATCTTTTCAAGTTATGTCTTCTCAGAATACTTAGTAACATTGCTCAGAGTGGAAGATCAAAGTTAGTATGCCAAAAAAACACCCCAAAACAAAATAAAAAACCACAACCCCGAGGAAGAGACATATCTGCAACTTGTCTGATGATCCGAAAGACACAAGAAGGTAGCCACATAACAACCCTGTGCATGCATTAATGTGTGCTGGCAGACAAAATTTTGTGTCATAACTTTCTCCTGTGGAGTTAGATAAATTGAGTCTTTTAATATACATTATCTGAATGAGCTGAGTTTCACCAAGATGCTCTCACACATTTCTCCTCTTCATTAGAGAAACCTTTCCTCCTCTCCCCATTTTCATTACTGCATACTGTGGTTTGTGCTCTCCTTACAGTCACAATGCTACCATTTTAAAATCTGACCTATTTTAGTCATACCTGGACTTCTGAGTCGGGAGATTCCAGCAGCAAGGCAAGAACTGGTAGGGCTCCTTCCTTGCATAGGACTTCTTGGATTTTGTCTGCCATTAAAAAGAAAAAGTAAAAGTGTCTTCCTTCTTCCCTCAGTCTCAGCTGGAAGCACTATTCAAAAGGGATGTGCACAGTCCTTGGGTTCTAAGGAGTGCTGATGTTGTCCAAATATATGCCAGTCAGTGTGACTGGAGAGTATATAATTTAGAACTTGTGTAATGCAGCAGTATGCAGGTATTTTAGCAAAAATATTAGCAGGTTGTCTGATTAAGCTTTTGATGGTTTTATGCTAAAAACTGCTCTGAGAATCTGAATTGCTGGAGAAGCTGAAAAGCCTCAGGTATGATCTTCACTATGATTTCTGTGTTTGAAAAAGAAATTATTTAAAATATTCTGAATAATACCAGAAATGTAATAGCTAACTGTATAAGTTCTTGCCAACTGTTTCCTTCCACAATACAGAGTCCAGAGATGTTACTCATGACTTTATCATTTAGCTCTGTGGAATAATGGTATCTTCTTGGTAGGTGAGATTTAATGCTGGTTTGTTTCAGAGTTAGTTATGGTAGTCTACATATAACTGCAGAGGACCAAGTACTGCTTTTGACAAACCTGTTGGCAGGTATTACAGTAGCCTTTATTGTCTGACCCATGATAGTTATACTTAGCATATTCCAGCACTGAGTTAGAACAAGCAAAAAGTTCCTAAATCTCGACTTTGTTGGATAAATTTCTGAGATTGCTTTAAAGTACACCAAATATGCTGCTAACTTTTTTAGGCCAAGTTATTTCTTTAACAAATGGGGTTTTATTTTTCTATTTCTTTGACTGATTATTTAAATATTCATACACTAGCCCCTTGGAGTTGAAAATCAAGTCTTCCTGTTTTGCTACTAAGCAAAACAGGGCCTGTATCAGTTAAACTTAAATCATCAGCCTGTAGTACCAACATGAATGCCATATGCAGAGGAAATAACTTATTGCACAGATATGCTTTTATTCTTGCCTTAACCCTTTTGGATTATTTTTTTATCAGTGAGTTTTCTTTTGGCAATTTAGGTAAACCATTAGTCTGAAAGTACCTGATTGTGTGAGGTTTAGAATAGCACCAACTGCATTTTGTTGGACTCTGGGATCATAGGACTTGGCAAGAGACAGGAGCGGTGTAACTCCTCTAGCAGCACCAATAGCCTCTCGGTTGGACTCTGGAGAAAAGAATCAGAGAAAGAAAGAAATACTTACTGCCATCTTACTGTGAGCCACAAGCAGGACAACTAGCAGGAGCAGTTCTTTGGTGTTCCCTTCTCTGATTTCTCTGCATGCTCAAAGGAAACTATTAAAAATTCAGAGAGTTTAACAGGAAAGAAACCAACTCATGACTTCCAGATTAGCCATAAATCACAGCTGGTTTAATGCTTTTGGTTTGTGACTAGGATAATCAAAATATCCTTAAGTCCCTTTAAACAGGTTAACAATGTGCTGTACTTGCTTCATACCTTTGGTATGTCTGATCAAGCTACTCACAGTGTGATAACCAAAAGCTATATCATTAACTGCAGGGTAAGGTTTAATTAATTTAGTAGGGTATATTCAGGGCCAGTTTCTCTTTTGGAATGTCCCTGTGTCATTCACTTGACTGCTATAAATAATGCAGAGGTTTCTAAAGACAGAATTTGATTTAAATATTGGAATTTGAAAAGATGATGCTTCTCTGATTTGGTGGTGACTCCTTGTATTAAGGAATGTATTAAGTTGTACAGTTGTAATCAATATCCTGGTGTACAAGGAGAACTCAAAAAAGATCTGCAGAATCCCTTAAGACTCTTGGATGAAAAACTGGTGAAAAAGAAGAAAAACTGTAACACTTAATGCTGTAAAATTAACAATATTTATTGACAGTTTAAACAACGGCCAGTCTGTGGAAGCTTGCTGAGAGGAACACGAAGCAGACAGAGCAAAAAAATAAAGGTATTTGGATGACGTCAAGTCTTTAGGTGCTAACTAACTTTGAGAGTTGTGAGAACAAAGCTGTTAGTTTTACACCTGGAGCCTATTTAGTGGAAATTGACATAAACAGTTTATCCAGGATATTTATTCAAGTATAGTTCAGATAGTATCAGTTTAATATTCCGGGGCAAGTAATTTTCTGTCTTCCTATGAGTATATACTCAAGTAAGTAACTTTTATTCTGGAAAAAAAAAAAAAAAAAGAGAAAAATAAATGTTCTGGGAAGACTAATGTATTTAAAAATAGCTTTTCCATGTGGAAAGCTATTATTCTGGTGAAATATTCAGGTCCCTTTCGTAGACAAGCCTTTCTCTAATCTAATTTGCCTATATATCATTCTTTTGTTTTCTTCAGTAGAAGGAGAAAGTCTTTTGTATGGCTCCAACTGATGGAAACCAGTCTGGTGTGATGCAAACTACTCTGCTGAGTGAAAAACAGAGGTAAAAAGATTGAGGATTCAGATATCGCTGCTTCCTTTATTCTCGTACACAATACACTCCATGAATGTTTGTGAATGTGGAAAAGAATCTTACATTTGAGAAAAGGGATAACGAACATTTGGACAAAACTTGGGCAAATTCTTTCTTCTATCAGATATTGAGGCTGAATACTTGTTTTGCCAGTTTACAATGACAGACTGGATGGGCAAATCTATCTCACCAAGATGCGTAACTTTATTACCATCTCTGTAAGAGATGTGGCAGGATAGATCATGTTTCTTCCCCAGACCACCTGTTTATCTTAAATAATGCAGTCTTTCCACTGATGCCACTGCAACCACTGATGCCCCTTTGAATGCTTTTAGAAGGAAACCATGTGTTCAGATGCTACTCTAAAGTGGGATAATTGACAACATCTACTCAAGCTGTGTTTGAATAACTCAGTAATTTATAAATTCTTTCTTTCCACTCTCTGACATTTGTGTGCTTAAAGATTTCCCAGTCAAAACAACTTTGAATGTGCTTTACAGTCAGCGCATCCTCCTTTTTTAGCTTAAAGCAGATGTTCAGGCCCCCCTAAACCCTGAAGCTATGAACATTTAGTTCTGTTCTGAAGTACTCTGAGTTCTTATCCCAGAACTGATTGCTTTCACTCACTGATTGAAAAGCTGCAGATAATTGCAAATATGCATGTGTCCTTTTGCTGCATGGACAAATGCTGGTGTTGGAACAAACTAACCTTCAAATAATTTTCATCTGAATGGGTTGGTTTGCTCTTCTTATTTTCAGCTCCCTATTGCAGCAGGAAGACAACACAGTTTTCACATGACCCACAGTAACATCGCTAAACAGCTTCACTCTGCACATAGTCTTGCATGCTCGTTGCAGCAGAATTGAGACCATTCCTAGATGCAGAATTTTAGTCACCTTCTATCTAAGGATATTCCTAATTTGGTTGTGCTTCCATATCTATCTTTTTTGCATAAATGGCTATCTTGAAGGATATAACTGAACAGGATACTTTTCTCAAGCAGACACTTAAAAATACCAGTCTGTGAGTTAAAATAAACCCTGGAGAATTGCCTCTTGCTTTAGTCTCATTCCTGTGGTAGCTAAATATAGTCTGAAAACCAAATAAATGGATCCAGCCCATTTAAATCTTGGTTAAACTGGGACAGGGATCCTCAACACTGCTTTCCAGGCAGCAACCCAGCCTATGCAGGAATGCCTACCCTATGTTCAGCTTTGAAAGCTCCTTGAGTGCTTAATTTGGAGTACTTGTGCTCAGAAGGACATTTGCACTTAAGGGAGTGTTCAAAGGCATTAGAAGACCACAGGGAATGAAGGTGGACTGGATCTGGAGTAGCTGAGGGTTCCCTATATTCCAGGTTAAAGACATCTAGAAGGGTAAGAGTGTCTTCAGAACTAAGTAACATCTTTAGGTGCTCAAGTCACTTTCTCCATGGACTGTTTAAAAGGACATCTCTCTATAAATCTTCAGGGACTTAGCTTCACTGACTGTACACAAAGAAAGTCCTTCTAATGGCAGGTACCTAAAATTTTAGTGATGCCATGCCTAATTAAGACATTTAAATGAGGCAATTTGCATTCCACACAAAGTTATGTAGTATGTAGAATTCTTAACCTGACTGTAATAATATACAATGTTTAAAAATAGGCTCCTAAGGGAAAAGTGTTTAAAAACCTGAAAATAAAACAAAAAGGTGGGATAAAATGCAAATCAGCACTTTCATGTGGTTGGATCCTGCTTATCCACTCCCCCTTTGCAACATAAATACCTAAATGAGAAATTAATGCTTTCATCATGCTTCCCTCAGCCTTCTGGGACACCAGACTGCAACTTCCCATGCTGGAGAGGGAGAGCTGGCAGAATAAATGCAACAGGGAGGGAAATAAATGTTATTCATGGCTTTTCTACAGATTTTTACACAATTTGTACTGTAGAACTACAAGTTTGCACAAGGTAGAATAAGACAGACTAACATGATAACCTTTCTTTTGGTAACTGTGGCTGAACTAACCTGTCTGGATACCAGAAAAATATTAATATCATTATATGAAATATGCATGGTTAAGCAGAAGTTGATGACAAATGAAAGTAGTACGTGATGGGTTACAAACTGACTGAATGCAAGCTGGCAGCAAGTTTTGCTGAATGGGAATGACCACCTGGGAAGAAAGTACAAATGGGATTCCATGAGGGCTGGTCTGTACTTGTTTTGAACCAGAAAGTGAATACAAAGATGTGAATGTAGAACTGTCAATGCAGTGGAGGACTGCAATATTTTACAAATAACAGACAAGTTAGAAGACTGAAGCAACAGAAACAGAATGAAACCTGTACAAAATGCAGGGATATGCACTTGGAAACATTTGTGGTAGAGCCTTGATTACTTGGTGTCTGCTGGAAATAGCAGCAGGACTAAGTGATTAAGTCAGCTGTAGCATGACAACATCACCATGGCACAATCACCAAATCTGCAAGTGTTACCATAAGATGTACCAAAAAACGTATTTCCCTATGTGCCACAATAACAGGCACAGGTGAGACCCCAGCTGAAATACTGCACATTTCTGGTGACTTCTGTTCAGAAGAGATTAATCCAAAACAGAATTCCTGCAACATTTATCTATATCTTGGGACTGTAACAATGCCTGAGGCCTGTGGTATCATGATACAGTACATGCAAGTGCTATGTTCCATTCCTGGAACATATCATTTACACCCAGAAGGACTCTGAAGATGAATGGAGAGCCTCACTTATAAGAGGAGTCTTAAAAGAGCTTGGCTTTCTCAGTCTAGTTAAAATGAAGGAACTTCATCAGCGTGAACATCAGAGAGACAGAACTACCGAAACAAAAGCCAATGTAGACATTAATTAAGACAAGCCGGTCATGAATACATTTAGGATGTAAATCAGAAAAAGGTCTGTAATCATAAGAGCAAGATGGTCAGAAACACTGGGAAAAATAACTGGAATGTCAAGAGCTTGAATTCATGATATGGGAATACCAGAACTTGCTGCTGCATCTTAGGATTCTTAAACCAATTGCAAATAGGTTGTTTCATCTTAAAATATGATGGAAGAGTTGAATGAATTGACTGCAGAGATTAAAGGCAAAGAAAACACTCACCTGAAACAGCCAAAGTCATCACGCAGGCACAGGAATTACACTGGACAGTGGGATCCTCTGACTCAAGCAGATCCAGAACTGGCTCAAGTAAACCCATTTGGACAACTAATTCTTTGTCAACTATTCATAAATTCAAGAAAAAAATGGGCAAATAGAAAAGTAAACAGTTAGTGATTTTGTGGAAAGAATACATCATCCCTTGACTGCTTTGGAGATCCACATTATGATAATACAAAATAGACCTAAGATGGAAACAGCCTGAAAGCCACTCTCAGTCCCTAGCTTGGTTTGCTTCATTCCTCTTCAGATGCATAAAAGAGTGTAAGAGATGTTTAGAAGTTTTTGGCCAGAAGGTACCAAATAAGGTTAATTTTGGAAAGAGCAACTGCAGCTTTCACAGTTTAGTCAGGACTCCCCCTGACTTTTCTTTTTCTTCTGAGGTCTACCCTTTAAATATTATTTTTTCTTTGTAAATAGTGACATGATCTTATTTGAAGCAAAATCATTAAAAAAAAAATCAATGAAAAAGGCCAGCTTTGCTGAAGATTGACCCTGTCTTCTGCTGTTACAGACTGCGGGATGGAATACTTGTTGCGGCCCAGATGCCAAGGAGTGCAGCAGTAGACGCAACAAGGACTCCGTTGATGAGGTGTGGTGAGTTCATGCCCTGTCTATCAACATAAACTTTATCAGGGAGTTTTTCTTCCACATCTCCCAGATTCTATCTCAAATCTATTTTCCCCTTTAGTTACAGAAGCAAGTGAATCTACTAAGAATTTAAATTTATTTTTTCTCTGCAAGCAATTTAAGACTAAGGTCCAGTTCATAAATTACCAGAAAATGAGCACTGTCTCATACACAGAGTTTATTTCTAAGAGCTATATCTGTTGTTTGAAAGGGAAACTGTTGGCTGTAGATCCAGGAATGAGAATAGAATTCCCACACTGATCTGGGAATAATTTATCAGCCTTTGCACACAGATCCAAGAACTCTTGCCACATGATACAATCTGGCTAGAGGGATCTGATATATCTTGGTGCCAGCAGAAGCTATGTAGCTTGCAGTCAGAAAGAGACTCACACTTGTCCTATCAGGAACAAAAAAAAGGAATCTGGATTTGTGTAGATGTGCCCTCCTTCTGCCTGAGTCTGGCTGAAGAAATACTTCTTCACCTCAAGAGAGATGTGTTGTTAATTACTCACTATTTCCTTCCAGCAAGAAGTTGACAAGGGACAAGGAGGACATCTGCTGCACCTCCAGGTCAGCAGAACGTAGTAAAGCATAGAAGGGTTCCAGATGTTCCACAGGCAGGGGGATGTTCACTGCAAGAATGAGAGGAAATATTCATGAGTCCCATTGTTCACCACAGTCACATTTTTCTCTTGATGGACTTAAGTCTCAGGTGCTCCCACAGACAGTCTGAGTGGTATTCATCTTCATTAAAATTCCAGTTTTACTAGCAAACAGGGCAAGTTTCCTGAAGAGGCTTTTAATAATCAAGTACTTCAAAAACATCACGGGAAGGGAAGCAGTGTGCCTTGCTACCAAACAACTCATTCTGCCTCACAGCAGGTCCTTGTGTTGTGGCTACCTGCACTTTTTATGCAGCAAAAAATACATGGGATAAAGCTATCACACCAAGTGACAGAATACTCTCTTTGAAATAAAATTAAAATAAACAAGTAGATAAATAAATTGAAACCCACTTGTTGCTAGTATTTATATCTTTTTGTAGAATCCAAACGCTTGCTGGTATTTTATTTGGAATATCTAGGCAGACTCCTAACCATTAACAAATTACCTCAAGAGCCAAGTGCTCCCACAGAATAGCTGGAACAAAGAAGAACGTTTCCTTCATAAATCTTCACTACAATCTGGCCTCTAGAGCTTCGTCCTCTTTCAAAAAGTATATAATATAAAATATTAACTGGTCACTATGTCCATTTCCTTTCACCATATATGACTGCGTTGCTTTCAGGAGATTCAGTACACACTGACTCTAAATACTTTGGGTTCTGCTGAGTTTTACAGAAGTATAACAATTTCATAAATAACAGTCTTTTATAATCATGAGTGATATCTCCTTATAGCAGAACCCAGAACTGACTCTGCCTACATGGCAATGACAGTTTTCCATTTTCCTTGGAACAACATAGCATGAAAGCAAAATAAAAACTTGCTTAATGAATCAAAAGGAGTTTCACAGTTTGAAACAATACTTTTATTTATAACTACATGAAAATTTTCTAATGCACTGAGATAACTTACTGTGCTGACTCATATGCAAGTAATAGAGGGCAGCTGACTGCTGTAAACCTGGGTTTTCTGAAAAGGATAAGGTCCTCAAGGCTTCCAGAGGGTCCTTTCCAAGTGGAGACATTTCAAAATCTAAAGATATAAAATGACAGCACAGGCTCGATTACATCTGAAAAGGGTTAGTTTACAAAAAGAAATTAAAATTTACAGCCAATCAAACACATAAGGGTTTTTGTACTGCAACAACTCTATAAAGCCCATCTATCTTTATTCATGTTTCCATGGGCAGAAGCAATAGATGAACTGGGAATAACCTGTCCATGGCAATGCCTCTTGTAAAGTTCACAAAGCTAGTGATTGGAAACAAGATAAATTATAACCTTTAGACACATTTATGCTATCTGATATAAATGCAGGTGTTCTTGTTCTCCATAAAAATATTTATCTTTTTCTGAATCTTTGTTAAAATATATCTACTGAACACAGTGTTCTTAGTTAAGAACCACAGAAAGAGTATATATTTCTAATTTACCACATCTGAAGTTCGCTGTGTTTCCTGTCTTGGGCATTGAAATAAAGGATTTAAGGGAACAGCAACATGGACTGCAAACAGGCTTGCCTCAGCCTCAAATTTCTAGCATGAGTCTACCTGTTCTCGAGTATGATAGCTCCCCTATGAATAAACTAGATGTTCAAAAACAGTCATCAAGCAATAGCAGTCATGCGTGACTTCTATAAGTCACTGTACAATATAATATGTGGAATGGAGCAGCAGAGAGGAAAATGAACGGGACATTGAACCAATGAACAGAGTTAAAAAGGTAATGTATGATTGACTGGTGGAGCACACAATTATAAGATATATTTGCAGGCAATAGATAACAGCTGTGCATTAATGATTGAAATATCTCTATGAAAAATATCTAGCTACTTTACCTTCCATGGGACGGATGTGAGGGATGTGAGGGGCATGAGCTTTCATGCCTCAGTGCAAAACACAGCCAATATCTCAAGCCATTAGAAGCTGCTGACATGTCAAGACTAGCAAACTCCTACCTTCAGGATTAGGAAAGTGAGCATCACAGAACTGCTCCATACAAAGATCAATTTTATTTAATAATTAGTAATACAAAGAGAAGGAGTTACCTGTGTATGCAAGGTTTTAGAGAAAACAAACAAAAATCTCTTCATGTGGCTTAATTCTGTTCCTGTCACTATCTGAACCTGAATCTGACTATCTGATTCTTCCACATATCTGTGGTTTTGTTTGGGAGAGTGATAAAGCTGAAACCACTCAAAATCTCCACTTGCTTAAAATATCAAAATTTGCTGCCCTGGCTAACAGATGAGTGTCATGATCAACCATGAAGTCTCTCCTTGCACTCAAATTGTCCAAATACTGTCTTCTTGCTTATTATATTTTGTTCAGAACTGAGGATAGGCTTGCTCCCTCTTGCAATAAAATACGCAGGTGAGTGTTAAAGAGGGATGTGTCTTGGTTCTCTTTGTGAGGCTTCCCTGCCTCCATTTGTCTAAGCAGTAAGATTTGGCCACTCAGAGATTTAACCTTGGTTCTGCTTCCTGGGGGCTGTATGTGTCCTGTGGTGGAGAGTGGGACCTCCCTGAAAGCCCACATTGTCATCTGTGTACTGCTGTCAGAGAAGCTCTAGGCTTCCTACTGCTGTACCCCAACTCCCAAGGATCCATGACAGATCAGTCTTTTGAAGACTGATCTCAGAGAGGAAAGGATCTCTCAAGAAAACATCCACTTAGTCTTTTCAGGGAGCACCAGTGACTGCTACAAGGGGACATTCTGGCCTCCCCTTCATTACAACTCGTCCACCAACTGAGCTGGGATACAAGACAGTTTCCTATAGAGACAGGAGCATGCTAGCCTTTGGAAGAAAAAGTTCAGTTCTGGAAGATCTCCACTGTATAACAAGCTGAAAGATCTGTCCCTATTCTGGATATGAATGTCAGGATTTAACCACTGCTACAGGTGCAACAATCAGTGAACCTTTTCAGCAGCACAGGACACACCACATTCATTGGATAATGACACCAGCTAACACCAGCTGAGGTTAATTCACACATGTTCCCAACAACCAGCGTCACAGCAATTAGTCCAAAGGTTGTTCCATGACAGAATTTCAAACACCATTAACCATGTCACACCAAGGAAAAATGTCTCTTCTGGCTCCCCTCACAAGATTGTTTCATGTTCCCAAAGAGGCAAGTAAAGAAATGGTAGTTCCACACCCTTCACACAAATGAAAGTAGGAGCCCGTGCAATTTTGTGTAGTAGCTTTAGCCCAAAGCTGCTAAACATAAAGCAATATACCAAATTAGTTGTGAGACAAAGCAAAACCAAGCAAGCAATGACCCTTTATCTTGACATGAGGACTGGTTTTAGATTGGACAACCAACAAAATACATTCATCCAAGATGACTGTAGGAGTGAAATTAAAAAAAAAAAGTTTTCCTATTGATAATGTACCCTAGGACAGGACAAACAGGACATCACAAATAGAAAAGCAGGGGAATTGGGCAGATAACCTGTAAAGCAAAGGAGACAGATGAAGAGTTATGGATCTACTTTGGTTCAAGCAGAATCCCATGACTGTGATTAAGCTTGATGTCTAAAACAATTGCACAAAAGCACAGTTGCTTGGAATACTGAGAGCACAGTAATGCTTCTCCCAGGGTGACTTCGATCTTCCCCATGTACAGCCCAGACATTCCTAGCATAAGTCAAAGTGTTCAGCCAACAGAGAGGTGCACAGCTGTGCACATCACATTATGATCTGCCCACTCACAGCTCAGCATCCAGTCTTAGCAAAGCCTGTGTCCAGCTTGGTCACTTCCTTTTGACTGACTTCAAAGCAGTAACTTTAATTTCTAGAAGGACTCACTTTTATGAAACACATTTACATGGGTTATATATTAACAGTGGCAGAGCAAGAGAGTGGCTGACCATTTCTACCTAGATCCAACTGCTGCACCACTCGAGCCCTTGGAGTCCTGTACACAAAGAAAATGCTCTATAGCTCTGGCCTTTCCTCATTATCACCAAGCTGCTCAATACCATGCCAGAGCAGATCAGCCAGCAATCTGCTCTCAACCCACAAAATCAATCTCCTTGCTTTTTCACAATGCTTTAGAAAAAGACAAGTCCTCTTACCTGTTTCAATATGCTGCAGAAACTCCTCTGCTGTCACCCTCTCATGAGGCTGTAGGATGGGCTTGTACAGCTGTCTGGTTTTAGAGCTGTTTTGTTTTAAGCATGAGCACTTGCTTATCAGAGTTAAGCATTCCTTGACGCCTTGCACCAAGTCAGAGGACATCCTCTGAACAAAGCCTACGAAGTCCCGCAGGAGCTGCATGCATCGTCCACATAGCTGACCCATTCTTGTTCCAACAGCAGCACAAATCAAGAAGAAAAGGAAGGAGATGGAAGAAAAGTTTCGTCTCAATTTGTCTGGTTTTTGCACTAGCTTGCCTCCTCACTGTTTCTTCTGTCTTACAGATGCTAACACCACACCAAGTGCAGCTGCTGTAAGGCAGACAAGCTTCTGTGTCCAAAAAGCTACATTTCGCAAGGCTGGTTTCTGCAGATCTCCTAGAGTTCATAAATTATTATTTAAAAGGAGTGCACTGGAGACACACTCAAACACCTTCCCTTAGCCTGAAGAAAAATAAAATAATGACCTAAACACATTTTGTGGAGAACGGATGGGGTTTAGGTCATGGAACATCCACCAAAGCCTGTATGAGGCTAGAAAAACTCTGGGATAATGGAAAATGCAACCTCAGTTTTTGTAAGGCAGCTTTCCACATGAAAGGTAGGCACCACCTTGTCTGCATGAGTACAGGCTGCAGCTACCAATTGGAGAGAGGAAGATTAAAAAAAATAAAAAGAGCAAGTGAACAGGTTTTTCCAGTTTTTGCTGAAGCACAGATGAGAACAAAGGAGCTGTTGGACAAACAACTCATAACTCAGTCACCTGAGGCTTTGCAAATCAGCAAGAATAGAAAACAGGAAAAAAAAAAAAAAAAAACAGTGGCCAAACGAATTTAGCACTCTTTTCCCTGTCAAAAAAGTCCTGCAGAGTGGGCTGGATAAGCTAGGAATGGGAGGATGCAAAAATTATCATGGTGGTTTTCATGCAGAAAAAGGTAGTAAAAGAAAAACAATCACTTCTCCTTTTGCTTAATTCACCAGTCTGGTGCATATGCCCACTCTTGGCTGAACAGTTTTACAAATGACCCTGGTTTAACTCTTGTAGCATGAAGTGATATTTGTAATATTGAGGGTTCCAGTAAAAACTGTTTTGATTCATGGTCACCTTAATTAGGGATCCTGTAGATACGGGTCTGCTGAATGTTGATCATTTTAATTAACTTCTTATTCATAGATTTGGTGGATTTATTCTAACTATTGCATTTGATACATTTATTGGTAAGTTTCAGCCTCTCTCCTTTAATAAATCTTTATTTTCTAAATAAATCATGTTTGAAAATCAACCCTTTGTTCTGCACCCATCTCCACACACTCATGAACAGGCTGACCCAAATCTCTCTGGTCTATCCAACAGCTGTTGTTTTTTCTCTTGATGTAATTTTCCTAAACACAAATATTACTTGTCACAAATAAGCCTACCTACACTGGTAAACCAAAAGATATGAGACCTCTAATATATAATGCAATTCATTACAAAGAATTGGGACTTTCATTTTTCTGGCTAATTCCTTGACCAGCTCTGCAAACCCATTGAGTTCTGATCTCTGTCTAGCTTCTTAATGTTACCAAAGGTGGGGTTAGTATTTCTATTTTCTCACCATGTTTTCTGGATCCTTTCAGTAGGGGTGTTCTAAAGCATAGGGAACCTATGTGATTGCCAGGTCCTACTTCTGCCACCACCTGCTCTTCACCTTTTGCTCATCATCTTCCACCCTTCAGCTTTCATCCTAAAAGCCTGTTATCCATCACATGCTCCTTCTGTCTCTTGCTCTATTCTGTCTAATGAACTGTAATGTTTAATTGTGAGATTCTTCAAAGGTACTTGAAAAAGTAAAAGTACTTGAACTGTACTTCACTGAGATGAGAAAACAAGAAGACTGTTTCAATGAAACATTTGCTAGTAATGACTGCAGTTCTGTAATGTTCTTACTAAACATTTCAAAATGTATTGTGAACACTAAAACAGCTTTCCAACACATCTGTAAAGAAGATATTGCCAAAATGATTTAAAAACAAGTTTCAGAGGTGCTGAGCTCTTGCAACTCTGTTTTAGATAAGTGGGAGTTAAAAAAGTGCATGACACCTAAACATTAGGCTATAATTTGCCTGAAGGCATAAAACTCAGGTGTCCTGATACCTAGTTTGATGACTCAGTCAGGAAATTGTTTTTTGATTTGAAACAACTACTTGAAAGTCAGTGTAGAAGGCTGGTTTGTGGATCTTCAAACAGACTCTGAAATCACAACAGCTGCTGTAAAGGTAAAGGTTGAAACTATAAATCCAATGTTTTTGATTGGTTTCATGACCTTGATAAGTTTCCTTATCTCATTGAATAAAATGTCAGCTTAACTTTGCAGAAGAGGAAGAAAAATACTAGTACCGTAATAATGTTAGACTATTTTTGGTTTTATTCTTGTACAGAACATGTTTCAAATAGTCAATGTCCCACAGTCCACATCTTGATTTTTGTCTCCAAAGGAAAAAAAAAAAACTGTTCCTTTGTACAGTGTTAAAAAAAGCCTCTCCAAACCATTTCCATTCTGTTTGTGTGCAAAAGAGACTTCCAAGCAGCAACCTTACTGTGTGAAGGCTGTTTGGAATTCTGTATAAAATGCATTTGGAAGCTTAAACCTATTTGCCAAAAAATAGATGAATGCTGTAGCTAAATAGTACTTTCAACAGAAAGCTTCCACTGGTCCAGCATTTAATCTGCTGTGTAGCTTCTCTGCAAATGACAGAAAATACTGCTTTTGGGCACAGTCCCTTAAGCATCTAACACTCACAGTAGGTTTATTCTGTTCTGAATCAAAACCAGAAAATGTAAAAAATATAATTGTTCATCTACCATTTTGCTCATGCAGCATTCCACTGCTTAAACTGCTTCTTGTAACAGAAATTCCTTTATCCAGTTTAAAATGGTGCATAACTTTCGGTCGCTCAAAAGTTGACTGGCACCGGAGACACATACACAAATATGCTTTCTACTCCTCTTTCATACATGACCTAGGGCCTCTTCATGCTCACAGGCCCCCAAGCACCCTCAGGCTCTGACATAAATATTGGGGGAAAAAAAGGTATTTGAGCTATGGTAGCAAAAATTTAGCTCCAGGTTCTGGATTTTCAAAATACTGTTATCCCTGTGGTTTTAATAAATGGAAAAAGGATTTTTGCAAAGCGTAGGGGAGAGGCAGTGATTGAGAACTTACATTGTCTTACTTGACTTGTGTGCCAGTCAAATAAGAAAACAGATACTTAAATGTTTAAAAAGCAGTAAATGGAAAGAATATACATAATACTGGTTACTCAAGAATCCAAAACTCTAAGAAATTGAACTAATTAAATTTGCATTCTATAAATCTGTCCCATGTAATTTTTTTATTGCAACTTTGTCTTATACACATTTCTTTCATGCTCCTCTCTCACCTTCCGGTTCAAGGGTGAGGAAAGCACCGTACAGTTTAGAAATATGTACAATGGCTGTGCATTACTGCTTGTTTAGCAACAGATGTGATTCAACAGGTTGTAGATTCCCTAATGCCTAGCAGGTCTTTATTGTCCCCATACCTGCATTTGAGGCCTCCTCACTAGTACTAATTCCGTGCTCTTTAAACTGAATCTATGAAATCTTGTGACTATAAAATACCAACAGAAAACTATCAACAAATTGAAGGACTTAGGTTCTCAAAATGGACCTACTATTAACAGAATAGTAGAATAAAATATAGAATTTGAAAAAAATGATTGAGAAAGCAGAACAATTGTAAACTCTGAGTCTAATGTGTGCAACTTACATTACTACCGAGCTCTTTTATATAGATATATATGTATATATACACACACACACACATATATACACAAAATACACATAATATATAAAAAACCCCACGTGTGTGTATTCAGGAGAAATTCAGCTGAACATAAACAGACTATAGTCATTCAAGCAGGGAGGAAGCCAGATGTGAGGACTTGATAGATCCAGATTTGTGAAAATCTGCCAGGGGTTACTTCATTGCAGAGCTCTGTGGGCATTCACTGCAATTTCTGTAGAATATAAAGGAAGTTATTCTCACTGCATCTAATTCCTTGGCTGAGGTATTTGCCCATCCTCCTTCAGAGGGAGAGTGCCATCTACTGAAGCATTCCTTTGCACAGCTCCCTTGAGCCTTGTCCCACTCACGGATTGACAAAATCCATTCAAAGGGGTTGTAAAACTGAACAAGGTTTTAAAAGGAAAAGCAGCTGCTATAGATGTGAATCTCTGTTGTAAAGCACCAGCTGCCTGTAAAGAACCAGGCCAAAGATGGTAAATACAGCCACTGGCTTGTACAAGCCTGTTCTCCTGCTTTTGAAGAGATTAAAGACAACCTCACTCTGGGTTTCTTCATTCCTAATAAATCCTTGGAACTGAGATTACATTACCACTTTGTAACTCTTAGGAGCGGCATTCCCTGAAGGCACAATCCAATTTCACTGCTGACTGTCAACCATGGACTTTCCTATTGATTCCTCCTTTCTGTGTTAGTGCTCACAAGATGCACAACTACTCAGCTGACTCTCTGAATAGTGAGAACACCTGATAACAGTCACCAGGAGTCTGGCTTGGGCCAGTGATGACACAGTATTATTGTGCTGCTTTGTCTTTATGTATTTTCCCATTTTCTTGAGCTTCATACTTTGCTGTAAATTTTCTGGACTGTTGCTGTACTCAAAGAAGCAGTTTGTGTCACGCTCAGAAATACTGTCTCCTATGATAATAATAAGCACATAAATTGATTTTTTTTAATGTTTTTTTATTGCTTTGTAGCAAAAGATAGTGTCTCTCACAGCTCAGAGCTATCCACATACCTTAGAGGTTTGAACAGATTGTATAAAAAGAAAGTTAAATTTTACAAGGTAAATTATCACACAAAGTCATGGAATCAGAGGAGAGGGAGACCTGTCAGGTTGTGCTTCATGTGAATACCCTTAGAAAACCACTGATTTGATGTGTTTCAAAGCACAGGTGCATGTCCTGATGCTTTTGCTATCAAGGGGCTCCACTGAAGAATCACACAGCCCATAGCTCAAACATCACGTTTGGCAAGACAAGGAGTGAACAAAAGTTTGAAAGAACTTGCATTAATTGTCATTAGGCAAATATATTTGCCAAAATCTTACGATATATTTTCAAAAAGTTTCACATTGTAGTCTCTTTTTTTCCAGCTGGGCACATGGTATGTTGTCTTAAATACAACATAGTAGAAGTCTTTCTGTAATATACATCCCCATGTATCTTATTTTGGCTTATATCAAACAAATCTTTGTTGGTGCCAATAGGATTGATGCACACTCAACAAATTTGCCAACAACACCAAGTTGAGTGGTGTGGTCAACACACTGGAGGGAAGGGATGCCACGCAGAGGGATCAGGATAGGTTTGACGTGGGCCTGTATGAGCCTCATGAAATTCAACATGGCCAAGTACAAGGTTCTATACCTGGATCGGGACAATCCCAAGCACAAGCACAGGCTGGCAGAGAATGGATTGAGAGCAGCCCTGAAGAGAAGAACTTGGGGGTGCTGATGGATGAGAGGCTGGACATGAGCCAGCAATGTGAGCTCAGTGAGTACAGAGTACAGAACGCCAATTGTGTCCTGGGCTGCATCCAAAGCAGCATGGCCAGCAGGGTGAGGGAGGGGATCCTGCCCCTCTTCTCTGCTCTGGTGAGACCCTGCAGTGCTGCAGCCAGCACTGAGGCCCCAACACAACAAGGACACAGACCTGTTCAAGCAAGTCCAGAGGCATGTCACAAAGAGGACCAGGGGACTGGAACACCTCTCCTATGAAGACAGGCTGAGAGAGCTGGGGTAGTTCATTCGGGAGATGAGAGAGTTCTGAGGAGGACATCGTACAGCAGCCTTCCAGTGCCTATGGGTGGGGGGCTACAAGAGGGCCAGAAAGTGACTTCTTACAAGGGCATGTAGTGACTGGACAAGGGGCAATGGCTTTAAACTGAAAGAGTGTAGGTTTAGTTCGGGTATTGTGAAGAAATTCTTACTGTGAGAGTGGTGAGGCACTGGCACAGGTTGCCCAGAGAAGCTGTGGATGCACCATCTCTGGAAGTGTTCAAGGCCAGACTGGATGAGGTTTTGAGCAACCTAGCCTAGTGGAAGGTGTCCTGCATGAGCAATTCTCAGAACCATTAAGAAATAGAAGGAGGTGTACTGAATGCAGCCAAATCCCATGACAGTTCTGAAAACCTTATAGGCCATGGCAAATTGTCTTCTCTCACAGGTTCATTATCAGAGATCAAGGAGCCTCTTCATTAATAGTGCCTTATTGTTGGTTACAGCAAAAGCTGTAGCATGTGTGCTGCACTTGAGATACACATCTGTTACCCCTATCCCTACAGAAAGGAAAACCTTAAAAGGAGAGAGGGATTTGTTTCTCTCTAGGCCAGACTGTTCATCGGTTAACCACAGTTTTTATTTCAGCACCAACTACTCGTTGGTTGCTGCCTCCATAGAATGCTACACTTCAAAAAACTTAATAGCCAAAATAAATAGATCTAACCAGTACATCACTTTCCCTACACATGAAACAGTAAACCAGCATTTGGGGATTATGTCTGCTTCTCATCTTCCATGCCTTTTTCCTTCCATCAGTTGCTTTGGGCTGCCTCCCAGTCATTGTCCCCAGAATTCAAAACACTCACGTCAAAATGGCATATGTGTCCCTTCCTAATTTTTTTGTAGAGGGTTGGTTTTTGTTTCCTGCCTCAAAAATAATAGGCAATAGCCTTTTAAAAAAAAATCAGCTGTGTAAGATTCAAGAAGAGTGAACTGCTCGTCGATGCTCTCAAGTAAATGGTGTGTCTCTTGGGGCTGTCCTGTGCACGGCTAAGAGGTGGACTCGATATGCCTCCCTTCCAACTCAGAATACTCTGTGATTCTGTGAATTTTAGGACTTGGCTAGCCTAGACACACCTCTTCGTGCATCAGTCAGTGGCTTCTCACTCGCAGCCCTCGGCTGCACCTTTTTGGTGGTACAGAGACCTCTCGGGCGCGCTTTCCCCGAACGTGGCGCTGCTGCACCGCAACCGAGCGACGGCCGCCCGCCTGCTGCAAAAGGTGCTGCAGTAAAGCGCCGCGGCACCGCCATCTCCCTGCCGGTGCGCGGAGCACCGGCTGCCAATGCCGCTGGATGCCGAGCCGCTGCCTGTGCTGCGCCGCGCTACGCACACAGCTCCTTCCAAGCGACTCCTGTGCATGGATGCGCACCCCGCCCCACAGGTAACCAGGCAACGGCCGGAGGGGCCCTGCGCCTCGCATCTCTTCGGGGAACGAGAGGATACAAGGCGGCAACTTTTAGCCGCGGTGGTGCGGGGGGAAGCCGGGGCCACGGCGGGCGGGACATGAAGCTCCCAGCGTGGGGCAGACACAGCTCAGCGGGGGCGGGCGGCCGGCACCCGCCATCTTGCTTGCGGACGGCTACCCGAAACCAAGATGGCGCTCAGGCGTTGAGCGCGGGGCTGGCGCTTCCCCGCCCACAACGGAAGTGACGCTTCGGAGGCAGCAGCCCCCCGCCTCTCCCGCCCCCCCTCCCCTCGGTGGTTTTTGCTTTTCCCCGCGGGCTTCGCGTCTCTTCCTTCGGTGAGACGGAAAATGGCCGCCCGGTTGCCCTAAGAGAGCGGGGCCGCCGGGAGTTCCGCCTGCCAGGTGAGGGAAGGGCGGAGGTGAAGGGGCTGCGTGGAGGTTTGGCGGGGCGGTGGCCCCGGGTTGGGGGGAAGATGGCGGGGGGAGGCTGAGGGGGGAGCAGTCCGGCCCCGCCCCCCCCCCCCCCCCCCCCGACCGCGCGGTGCTCGCGCGCCGCGCCGTCCCGCCTTCCCCCGCCGCGTGACCTCGGCGGTCCGCAGCCATTATCCCGATTATCCCGCGCCAGCCGACGGGAACGGGACGGGAACGGGACGGGAACGGGCGGTTGCCGTTACCGCCCTGAGGTGGGCACCGCTTCCCGTGGGAGCCGGACCGAGCCGG
Organism: Aphelocoma coerulescens; assembly: GCF_041296385.1. Lineage (NCBI taxonomy): Eukaryota > Metazoa > Chordata > Aves > Passeriformes > Corvidae > Aphelocoma > Aphelocoma coerulescens. The sequence goes on along the minus strand of NC_091016.1, from coordinate 59,668,626 downwards.
TGTCGTTCCTCCCTGCGCCTGGACGGTGCCCCGGGAAGCGAAGGTAGAAGGGGAAGGGACAGTGGGAGGCGGCAGTGGAGTTGCCTTGGAGCTGTTCCGCGGCTCCCGGAAACCTGGCGGGATGAGGGGGGGGGGGGGGGGGGAGGTGTGGGGAATGGGGAATGGGCGGCCCGCCGGCCCTGTTGGGCCTCCGCCCCGGGTGTGCGGCCTGAGGGAGGCAGGAAGGCCCGAGGGGATGTGGCTGTACGACGCTGGTTACGGGAATGTTAAATTTCCCCGTTATCCTTGTGGGTGTGACACTGAAGAGGGAGACGGTGCCGGAGAGAAAGGATGCTTCCCGGTATTGGATCACCCTTTACGGTCGTTGGAGGAACTTCCCTTCGAGTATGGCTGTGGTTCAGGCGCTTGTGCCTGAAGTACCCCACGCCTCCCTGCGCCTTTCCTGCCCTGATTGCAGATGCCCACAAAACCCCACGAGGGGCCGCAGTGGGTTTTATGCCCTTTGCTGAAAGGGGCTATTGTGTTCCCAGTGTTGATCATACTGTGCTATGCAACCATTGCAGGATCGTTCCCGTTATTTCTCCTTTGCTTTGTAAACCCCCTACTTTTCGTCTTTAATTCTGTGAAAATCAGAGTTTGTGTGTCACGTTGATCCTTTATGAAGTCAGTACAGCTTATCACTTTTTTATCTCGGAGATCAAAGTTTTGTCCTCAAAGGAGCAGTTAAATTTTACTACAGAAAGACGTGAGGGCATGCAGAACAAAGGTGCACCTGACGCTGCAAGTAGTCACTGCTTAAGCAATGCAAATGTATAAAAATACCACTTAGAATAGTTGTTCTTGGTGTGGGAGGGATTGGTTAAACAGCGTGGAGTTGCAGGAAAATGCTGTCTAGCTGTTGTCTTTCTCCTCCCTCCTCCTCGCCCTCCTCTTTGATAATCACGTTGTTTTGGACAAAAGTGGGGCAAATGAGAACGGGGTAGAGGCTCTGGCACTGAGGTGTGCTCCAAGCATGCAGCTTGTGGCAGGGAAAGTAGGAATTGCGTCCTCCCACTGGTCGCTTTTGATGTTGAGTGGCAGGCCGTGCTGAATGGCCAGACGGGGTTCGGTGCGTTAGATATATCGCTGCTTGGACCGTGAGTGCCTCTCTCCTGAGCAAGGCTTTAGTAGGCTCACCCGTGGGGAGCAACTTCTCAGGTGAAGGCTGTGGCTGACAGAATCCTGGGGGCAGGAGGTAGGAGCACGTACCATGAAGAGGGGCCTGTTTGCATTGAGGATGCAGGAAACTTGATGCAATCGCAGGAATCTAGAAAAAATCAGCAGGGAGCTGTTTGGAGCTAGGTGCAGATATATGGATGGTTTATATTCAGGCTGGTTGTCAAGGAGAGATAATGCTGTAGGGTTTGTGGAATGCCAGAGAACATTTGGGGTTTGTTTATAGGTGGTGGAGGTAGGTGAAGGAAGCTACCGAAGAAAGTGCTCTGTTTGTGTGAGAGTTTCTCCCAAAGGTATTCTGAAAAAGCGTGTTGCTGGCTTGTTCGTTGTGCTGGCACTGGCATTGTGCAGCTTTGTGGTAAATGGGATCTGGGAGGTGATGTGCCTGAAAAGGCAGCTTTTGTCCAGAGTAGTTTTCTTATGGATCACTGCTGCAGCCCACCAAGCACCTCTGAGAGTGTCAGTCTTGGAACAAATGAGGGCGGGAAGATTGCCTTTTCTGCAGCAGCAATTCGTGTAGTTCATCGCAGAGATTGTGGAAACCACGGTGTAAGGGCGTATGAAAACACAGCGTGTAGAACACACGCACAAAAATAACAAAGGCGGCCCAAAACAGTATGTGTCCAAAAGCAGCTAATTCCTTTTTGTGTATGCGCACATTTCTTAGACACTTTGGTTTCTTTGTTTTTTAGTTAGGGGAGAAACATGGTTTTGTTTGCCAATAGTATTACATAAAAGACAGCTAACGATCATATGATGGTTTTGCAGAGGTGATTTTGCTGTTACTAGGATGCTCTTTTTTGACTTAATTTACAGATATTTTGTGTTGTTTTCTATATAGAAATTAATGAATTGGGAGGGAAAAGTGCCTTATTATGTTTTACTGTTTCCATTATATTTCCAGCATATGAAATGGGGGAAATAATGCTTCCTACCTCTTATTGGTACATAACAAGATAGTTTGGGCAAATTTGCCATGGAATCTTAGTATTTGTAGGAATCCAAATAATTGGTGATCCAATTAGGATGGATTTAAGTGACTGTGAAATGCATTCTATTCTTAGGTGTGATGTGCCACTGCTACAGTTGTGGACATTAAAAAAAAAAAAAAGGCGGAGGGAGGTAGAGAGTGGGTAAGAAAGCACAGCAGATGTGCAAGCATTGAATAGATGACTTACAGTTCTGTCTCATTAAGACTGACTTTCTTTATTTCAGTGGGTGTATTATGAGAAACTATTACAAATTCTGTGGAATTCTTTGCAGACTGTCCTATCCCCTTTTGTGTTGTCATGGTTGTATAATCGTCGCGTCTTTTGAAGCTTGAATCTCTGAATGAAAACACATTTTGGCAACAGCTTGTGAATTACTTAAACAAGATTTTGATTTAGATCTACCTGACAGCTCTCAAGTAATGTTTAAGCAAGAGAAATACAGACTACTAAATAGCTGTAGATGAAGGGTAGCTAAAATAATGGAGTTAAGAGGAAGCAGTGTTTTGCTAGTGTAAGTGGGTATAAATGTCCTAAAATGTCTTAAACTTACATGTGATATAAAGCTTGTAAAATGGCTTAAGAGATACGTTGTATGTACAGTCTGTGTACTCTTGATAACACTCCAACATCAGCAGTGAAGACTCCTAAAAGTAATATATAAAAGGAGCTAGATACCATTTTCCTTGTCCTTTTTATTTTTTTTACTAAACCTAGCAAATGCTAACAGTGTCACGTCCTCCTTACTGTGTTGCTTGTGGTGGGATAAGCCTGATTCTGTTGTGTATCTTGTTTTTGCTTGATGGTCACACTTGCTGGCCAAGATTGATTGGAGACAAAGATCCTGTTGTATTTTTGGTTAAGAAACTTTTCTGAATGTGATTCAGTAACTGACAGGTGGTGGACTAGCCAATTTCCAGAAACAGTCGTGGTTTCTGTATTAAGTCTTGGTTGTTTGGGTGTGTTTGGTTTAAGTTATTTTGACTTTGTGTGTTTATTTTGGTGGGGTTTTGTTTGGTTTTTTTTGTTTGGTTTCTGGTCGTTTGGGTTTTTTTTTTGTTGTTGTTGTTTTTTTAAAGCTGATTGCAAGTACTGTTAAAAAGCTTAAATACCACTAAGTTTGTTGCTTCTGAAGGCTATGCCAAGGTGGTTTCAGGGAAGCTTTGAGTTTGTGGTGCTGCCAAAAGAAGCAGTCCTGCCTGGCTGCTATTTCAGTTTCCCTGTGTTGTCCCAAGTGTTTGTGGGCTGTGTAATGAACCATATTAAAAAAAAAAAAAAGTATTGAAAGTGATCCAGTATGTGGGTGCAGAAATACATAGACTGGCATAAGGGAGATCATCAGGAATGTGAGGAAACACGGGATAGGAGAGATGGGACTGTTTCTTTAAACTAGCAGAGCCACCTTATTCTGTGGAGCTGCAGCAGCTTCATTTGTAAAATCCAGATTTTTTAACATGGCAGTGAAATAGTTGAGAGCCAGGCATTTCCTTTCAAGTATTTAGGGTGGAAAGCAAGGGAAAAAGAAGCTTGAGTGGAAAAGAAGTGTGTGGATTAGAGCCTTGGCATTTCAGGCACAGACCATGCTCCTAGCGGTCGTGGTCCTTTCTTAAAAATGCTGGGTGTTATTGATGACACCTTGTGTCACATTGTTGATGCACACCTTTGGCCGAGTGTGGTTGTCTTCTGAGACAGTGACAAACAGTGCTTAGAGCTCTTTTTCATTGCCCGTTACTCCCTGTGCCCTTACTTGACCTGGTGTAGCCACTCCAGACTGGCTATGAGCAGGAAGAGGCTGTGGGTGATTTCATTTGCTGCTGTGAACCAGGATGTTGTAGGTGTGATGCTCTGAGGAATGTGTACTTTTTCTGTGGAACTGTGCAGCATGCAGGAGGTTACTGTCACAGATGGCTGTTTTCCTATGTATTCCTGTTACTACCACAGTTCTTTCCTAAGTGAGATTTAATGAAGGTTAATAAAATTTAAAATTCTTGTATATTGTAAGAATATTTACACAGACCAAAAAAATCCTAGCTATGTGGTCTTTTCACTTGTTCCTAAGTATGAGTGTTGTTTGGATAAGTGGGTCTTGTGTGTCAGGGTTTGTTTTACCTATTACAATTAAATGGAGACAAAAGCTGCAAATAGTTAAATGGTTTTTATTCGGTAGTTATGGCTTTCTATTCAAAGTTCTTTTTTTAAAAAAATCATTATATCTATACTCTTCTTAAAAAGAATTAAATGGGAAAAGGGTAGCAGATGTGTTTTAGCTGCCAGGGTTGGATGTGGTATAGCCAGTGTCTTGTTTAAAAACAAAGAAGTGTGGCTATTTTTCACCTTTGCTGATTGCTAGAAAAGATTTCTAAGACTGCAGAACTGACTACCAGTGTTTGAGTTATGGTAATTTAAGATCTTGTCTTCTGCTTAGAGTTTTTAAAAGTGAAGTAACTATCTTGTTCTATATCTTCAGGATCTAAAGACTTGTCTAAATTAGGATTTTTGATTTCAGCTAACATGAGTTTAAGTCAGAAATATAGATTATTAAGTATTCATTTAAAATCTTGGCCTGAACTTGAAGTTTGTATTGCTTTTTCTGTACTAGACTTCTGAATGCCTTCGTTACCCTTTACTGGCTAATACCATCTCGCCTTTTGTCTAGACAAAATCTGAAATGGTCCGATACACTACTGTGCTCCTTCGGAGACTCATGCTTGCTGATGATGAGAAGTAAAAACTTAATCTTAATAAAGCATATATTTTGTAGAAATTGGAAATATCTTGGTCACTACTAGTGAATGGTAAGTGGACTTTTGAAAGCAGTGTTTATGAACACAAATGCTACATTTCCTCTTTTAGATGAAGAAAACACCTATGGACAAGTGTGAAAGTGTCCTTTAGGAGCAGTCAATGTCTTACGCCTTTGGATTTGATTAATTGAATTGTTGAGCTGCAGAATTTCTGGAGATCCAGCATGTCTGTAATGAACTGGGATAAAATTCCTGTTTTGTTGCTTGAGTGGAATTGAAAAAGGTGCTTAGTGTTGAGTCAGACTACAAATGTACATTGAGTTAAGGCTTGGAGATAATTAAAAACTGGGGCCAGTGAAAAATTCAAACATTTGAGACTGGGTTTTTTTATTACAGTTATGCTTCCTTTCTGCATAACTGTAAAAGAAAGAGCTGGTTTTTGAAGATGTTGGCTCTTTAGGTGAAATCATATATGTATGCATTTTAAACAAGAAGTTATAATAGAGTAAGGCTTCTGTAACTATTGCAAGAGAAACCTTAAGATAAAGCTTTCACTATTGGCCTAAGTTCTCATCCCAATTTTTTTTTCCCAATAAGATAGCTCTAGTGAAGTGCAAAGCTGTGTGCTAGAGCTCAGACTGGTCTAACAGTTTAACACTGTCCTTTTTGCCTCCCTCTTTCTGGCTGCATGCTGTTATTTGCTCCATAATCCAGCTCAGTTTGGCCCTTCATTAAGCCACTTTGATAACCTCGTTATATGAAAGGGGTTTCTAGGTATCAAGAGCTGGTCACTGGAGGACCTGAAGGCTGTCAGGGCAGTTGTGAAGGTGAGGATAATGTGTTACACAGCCCTGTTACCAGGGCTGACCGAGGAGTGGTCATGTGTAGAAGGGGAGTAGGATTTGCCACTTGGCAGTGGCTGGCTCTTGAGCTGTTCCAGTCTTAGTGTGCACCATCATGGAGTCCAAGAGTAAATTTGCTATTTCTTATGTGTTGTCTTTTCATGATAAACAGATTAATGTTGAAACCCATTTAAGCAAAAGGGTGCTGCCTTTTAGCAAATGTTCATGTCTTTGACAGTCTCACTTTTTGTTCTATAGGGATCAGTATTGCTGAAAGCACAAATAGAGAGTTTTGAAATAACTGCTTCATTGACACCAACTAACAGTTGGAGGTAAGTTTAAATTAATTCTTTTTTGAATGTTCTGATTGAACTCAGCTATCGAAAATTCAATCTTCTTTTGCTTTCCTAAAATTCATGCTTGCAATAAGAAGCTGCAGTATATAAAACTGTCTTGTAAAGATCAACTGTACTTGTCATACGTAGAATGCAAATAATTTAAAACTGAGATTGTATTCTATTATAGACATTGTACATCTGATGTTTGGTTTGATAATTACTTGTAACAGAAAAAAAACCAGGTTTTGTTTTCTGTCACTCTTGGAAAATGGGCATGTCTTAAACAGTTTTAAAGGTCTAAATTTATGTTGCCTATAAGTATTGATCCTAAGAGATTACAAACAATTTTCTGTTAGTTTAATTGAACTCAATGAATTAGAAAATACCTTCTAAGTATAGGTTCTGCAAATTTGCTTTTTAGTGGAAAGAGCCAGTAAAAAAGAGCATTCAACATATACTTCTTTGCCAAGGTAAATAGTTTTTTCTGGGTTACATGGAAGGCTAGTTTAGGTTCATTTTTTTCTGGGTTAGCTTCAGATGAGGTTACATGTCTGAGGCCATGCAAACTCTTGTGGAGAAAGTCATATGGGGCAGGAGGAACCAGGTGATGGGGAAAAGTTGGTCTGCTTTTCTCTTTCAGGTTCTCTTAGATGTGTCTAAATTCTCTGTAATTTTGTTAGCTTTAAATTAAACTCTAATGTTGTTTTTGTCTTTACATAATTGAAATACCACCCAGGTAACAAGAAATATTATATAAGGTACCTTGTGACAGAAAGTGCTTGTTGTGTTGAGCTTATATTTTTGATATAGTAATTTTAGGCTTTAAAGCCTGTTTGCAATACAAAAGAAAAATGTTTGGTTTTTTCCATTTCTGTTTTAATTATTATTAAACAATGATTATTGAGCATTCAAAGGCCTGAAAATGTGTAGTTGCTTGTTCATAGTTTGTATTCAGGTTGTCTAATGTGACACTTTTTTTTTTTTTTTTTAAAGCTGGGCAATTTCAAAAGAAAATGGTAATGGGTCAAAGTTTTTATTAATTAAATTGGGGATTTTTAGCCACTGATCCGAAAAGAAAAGGAAAAGGTGTGTATTTTTTTATGGTTAGCACTAATTCTAAATATCTATTATGACTGTACATAAGAAGAAATGATAGTTTATTATTAATTACTTTCTTTTCTTATTGATTTATTATCAGTTGTAGTTTTCATAGTTTAATTTGTGCTGAAGCATGTTGAATCTTGTTGCAAGCCATATTGTTTAGCTAATTGTTAAAATCCTTAAGTTGGCCATGCATTTTACATGTAGACTCAAAAGCAAAGTTAATCTAAAAAGATGCAGGATGGGCATCTTGAGCAATGAAAATTCGGATCAGAGTGAGTAGCTTTAGTACATGTGGTTAAGAGGAGTAATACCTGTGGGTCAAACTAACAACTGCTGGACCAAATACTTCAGGGCTTTTCTTTGCTCTTGTAAAAGGTACATTGTAGAGGACTGTAAAGTCCTCCCGGAGAAAGAATAGTGCATTGGAAATGCAAGGGAACTACAAACTACACAATAGCTAGAATTTTGTTACACTATATTAAGATGTCCAGAGTTACATTATTCTTCCCTTGATTTGCAGAAATGTTTCATTTTCTGCTGCTTCCTCTCCTACAGGATCCGTGTGCATTTGAATCTGGAAAAAACCTTTTACTCTTACACTTCATCTTTTCAGAGAAAGTGTGTACACTGCAGCAATGTTAAATTCTTTAAAATGTGGTTGAGCTTTTAATTTACTAATAAATGTACTTGTATTGTCTCCAAAGCTCTTTTTGTTTAGCAAATGCTATTCTACTTTCTAATAGTGTCATTTTAGTATATGCAAATTTTGTTCATTAATAACATTTACATGGACTCTAAATAGTTGCTTCCATTTTTTTTCCCCTCCTCTCATTGCTTTTCCTTTTGGGAAGGAATAGATCTACTGGCAAAAATGGGTCGATCTAATTCTAGATCACATTCTTCAAGATCAAAGTCCAGATCTCAGTCCAGCTCTAGGTCAAGATCCAGATCACATTCAAGAAAAAAGAGATACAGGTAAGTTGATGTCTTACTGCATGAAAAAGTGATTTGGTATGTTAGTTTTTGTCTGGAAAATGTTTTTCACTTGCATGATGCTGTGGCAGAAGTGAGCCTATTTCATTTTAGGCCGTTGGTAAACCACTTTGAGTGTAATTTCTGTCACTTCATTTAAATTTTTTTCCCTTTTCCTGTATCTCAAGAAAACTTCAGAATGCTAATGGTTCTTCATGATTTCTGGCCCTTTTGTTTCTTTCCTTCCCCTTTACATGATGTTTTTTTCATCCAGTCTCTTTCCCTGTAATTTGTTCTGTAGTTCTCGTTAACCTTTTCATATCTGAAGTAACTTAAGGCTTCAGTAGATAAGCTTTGCTGTATCTTGCCTTCTCAGTTGCCTCCAGCATTTTCCTCATCTTACTTACTAGTGGACATGACCGTCTCCAATAAAATAAGTGGGTCAGTTGAATGTTTACTGCCTCAGCTGCTGCTGTCCACAGGCTGGCATATTGAACTGGGGGTCATTTCAGTCCTTGTTCCAGGCTGTGAACTGTGGCGGTGGCTGAGAAACTGAACGCCATGCTCCAGAGTGGTGATAATCTGTACTAAAATGGCAGGGGAGGCCACTGAGGCTGGTAGTGTCTTAATCATCTGATGCTAAGTTTCACAGTCCTTAACAGTATAGACATGTTTGTTATAGCTAATATATTACAGAAATAATAAGTAGAAATTGTAGAAGTTACTCTAAGACCAGGAGTCTGCATGCTTTACCATTCTGACTGCATTTGAGAAATGTAGCATTTCATGTTATGGAACTTTTTTTTCTTTTTTTTTTTTTTTTTCCAAATTTTTCAGTTGTTAAATGTTAATGCTTGCTTTTTAATTTTAGTTCTAGGTCTCGGTCAAGGACGTATTCCCGATCTCGGAGCAGAGATCGTGTTTATTCTAGAGATTATCGCAGAGATTACAGAAATAATAGAGGAATGAGACGTCCTTATGGTTACAGAGGAAGAGGTAGAGGGTATTATCAAGGAGGAGGTGGTAGATACCATCGTGGAGGTTATAGGCCTGTCTGGAACCGAAGACACTCCCGAAGCCCTAGGCGTGGCCGTTCACGTTCCAGAAGTCCAAAACGAAGGTCTGTGTCTTCCCAGAGGTCCCGGAGCAGGTCTCGTCGATCTTACAGATCTTCCAGGTCCCCAAGGTCCTCTTCATCACGTTCTTCATCCCCATACAGCAAATCACCTGTCTCTTCCAAAAGACGTGCGTCTCTGGAAAAGCAGGCAAAGAAAACTGAAGGGGCTCCTTTACAAGACAGTCCCTTGAAAAATAAATCACAAGATGAACAGAAAGATACATTTGAACATGACCCATCAGAGTCTCTTGACGATTTTAACAAATCATCAGCAGCTTCTGGCGACATTTGGCCTGGTCTTTCAGCGTATGATAACAGTCCAAGGTCACCCCATAGTCCTTCTATTGCCACCCCACCTAGTCAGAGTTCATCTTGCTCTGATGCCCCTCTGCTTAGCACAGCCCATTCAGCAAAGGATACACCTCAGCATTCCCATTCCATTCAGCATAGTCCTGAGAGATCTGGCTCTGGTTCTCTTGGAAATGGTTCTAGCCGCTATAGTCCTTCTCAGAATAGCCCATTGCATCATATCCCTTCGAGGAGAAGCCCTGCAAAGACAATCCCATCACAGAGTGCCCCCCGTGAGGAGGCTCGAGTGCGGTCGTTTTATCCTGAGGGTGGCGAACAGGAAACTGCAAAAGGTGGAAAGTTTATGAAAAGGTAAGGACCAAGTTATAAGCCTACTGTTGCCTCTTAAAAATTCTAATCTGTTCAAGAGCTTTGTCAAGATCATCACTGTACCTTGGAAAATGCATTATGGAACACTAGTAATACTAGTCTGGTTGGAATTGAACTTGAAAAATACATATACCTTTTCCTGCTAAGATGCTTCAAGGTCTTGACTGTTGGCTGTTAGAGATAGGGACATGTATCCTTGAGGAAGAATTGGTTTCTGCTTTTCCTTTATGGTTTATTTTCTTGTACTCAATTTTTTACTGTTAAGAAAAATCTCAATTGAAATAGTGCATATAGACTTGCTGGATTGATAGTGAACTCTGTTCAGGTATTTCAAAATTTTAATGCTTCATGTAGTTTCAAATGCAGATATTCTGGAAGTCTAAAAATGCCGATCTTGTGCAATAATTTCTTTATGTTGACATAAACAGCATCAGTTGCTAATTGTGTGGTGCAGTATGACAACTGATGTCTTGAATTGCATTACTTATCAAAGAGAGTAGGTCTTGGCATTCTTGGAATATAATGCTGTTGGTGAGAAGGAAGTTCAGTGTATGTTTTCCAATGAATGTGAAATTCTTCAATTTGTTCTTTGAAAAGTTTGACATAGTAATTTTTGAAAGTTGTAAAAATCTTACTGGCATTAGGCTGTTCCTTTCTAGTGTGACTGGTGCGCCAGTGTATTTCTTACAAAACAGATTAGTGAGAAGAGTTGTGACTATGCTATATAGGCTTGACTGTAGGCTTTTAAATCAATTTGTCTAGTCAGTGATCTATTATGTAAAAGAATTACTGCTTAGGAGATCAAAAATACAAGTTCTCTTGGATTAGATGTGTTGGTGAATGTATTAAAACCTATGTGAACATAGCATACAGATCAGGCAGTGGCTGAAATAATAATTGGTGTGTTTCTGTGTTTAGGAGAGCTGCCTTCTAAGGGTTCCCTGCTTGTACACAGTATAGTGAATACACTAAGTCTGTGCCAGATTGTGGAATTACCTTAGTAATGTGCAGGATCTTGAAAATAATTCACTTTTTTTATGGTACTACTTCAACTCTTTCAGTAAAAGAAGTGCAAAAATGAATTGTGGTCTGAATTTTCAAACTTCATGTGAATTTGATGGAAAAAATTACTAGTGTAAGAGAATGTGAAACTGGGTACTGATTAAGAAAACAAGCAAGTAAATTTCTAGGCATTCTACAGATAGGCATTATATTCTTCAGATGCCTCCATTAGTGCATAAATGACAGTGGATACAGTGTTAATGGTGTGCCAAGCATTGCATGCTAAAATTAATTGCTTGGAGGAATGTATTTTCGTCATCTTCTTGGTGTGGGATTGACACGAAAGAGGAATGCAAGTGAACTGGAATGAATGCAATCCAGAGTTACCAGTCTCTTCTTTGCTATCCACAGGTACACAGATGAAGAGTCTAGAGTATACCTGCTTGATAGGGGTAATACCAGGGAGAAGGAGGCCCAGAAGGAGAGAGGATCAGAAAAAGGGAGGACAGAGGGAGAAAGGGAATGGGAGGAACAGGAAACTTTAGATTTTTTCGTTGATAAAGAGACTGGGAAGGAAAAGTTTAATGACTCTGAAGGGGAGGACACAGAGGAGACAGAGGATTACAGACAGTTCAGAAAGTCTGTCCTGGCAGATCAGGGTAAAAATTTTCCTACTGCATCTCACCGGAATGCTGAGGAGGAAGGAACCAAATACAAATCTAAAATGTCAATCAAGGGCAATAGAGAGAGCGATGGATTTAGAGATGAGAAAAGTTATAAGCTTAAAGAGACTGGCTATGTAGTGGAAAGGCCTAGTGCAACAAAAGATAAGCACAAGGAAGAAGACAAGAGTTCTGAGAGACTAATGATGAAGAAAGAAACTCAGTCACCTGAGCAGGTAAAGTCTGAAAAGCTCAAAGAACTCTTTGATTACAGTCCTCCTCTACACAAGAATCTGGATGCGAGAGAAAAATCCACCTTCAGAGAGGAGAGCCCACTTAGGATCAAAATGATAGCCAGTGACTCCCATCGTCCTGAAGTTAAACTCAAAATGGCACCAGTACCTCTTGATGATTCCAATAGGTAAATTATTGCGCTTTACAGTGTGGTTCTCCAACTGCCTGCAGTGTTGCTTGTATTTATTTAAACTAGTGGTTTCTTTTTGTGTGTCTCTTTTGTTGTTGATGCATTTTAGACCTGCTTCCTTGACTAAAGACAGGCTGCTTGCTAGCACACTTGTCCATTCCGTCAAGAAGGAGCAAGAGTTCCGATCCATCTTTGACCACATTAAGTTGCCACAGGCCAGCAAAAGCACATCAGAGTCATTTATTCAACACATTGTGTCCTTGGTTCACCATGTCAAAGGTATGTATTTAATTTATTGTACTGGGTACGTACAAGTCTGACGAGTTCATTTAAGCCTATTTGCTGTTTCTAGTAAGGGAGATTTCAGGCCTCTTTAAATGTTGATTTACCCAGACTTTCTTCCTGTTGAGGTACGCATGAAAATAATTAGAAAAATAATAGCCACAGAAACTAGGACAAAAAACCCACAAGCAGTATAGAGTATAATAGCAGGTATTTGTTTCTGGATAAATTTTTGAGCCTAGGTAGCATAGAAAGTTTGAATTTCTGCAGTGTAGTTTAAACATACTACACCAGTCAATTTTTCTTTTTTTTTTTTTTTTGATGACTCTAACATAAAATTTTATATTAAATGTTGCAGTGTGGGTTGACAGATATCTTTTGTCTGTAAATACAATGGCATTCCTTTTGGAGCACCCTAGAGGTCATTTCCAGATTCTTAATAGAAGGGGTTTTTTCCTCAGTAAGATTTAAGAAAAATTGTATATTAAATGGTAGTAAAGTTCATGGTGATAATGTTTTACTCTTGTATGACAATATTTTCAGGAATTTCACTTACAGAGATTTGGCAGGGGCTAAATAAACCTCCATTAAATGAGTTACATACTAATTATTTTCTGGTATAACAACAGTAGCTGTTTATATAAACACCAAGAAAAACCCTTAACAAACCAAGCCCAACAAAAGTCCTCCCCCAAAACCACTGAAATCCAAACCTAGACCATCAAAGTAGATATATTTCACTTAAGTCATAAATCCTCCCAAAGTTTTTGATGGGAAAATAGATAGTTCCTAAAACCCCCTGGGGATGTCTGGAGTGTTCTTTAAATGCCTTTTTTTCTATAGCATTTGCTTTATTTCAGTGGACTGTTCTCTTGCTGTTGTGTTAAATGTAACAGATAATATAAAGCTGGTGAAAGTAATTTTGCCGTATCATCTTAGTAAAGGGGAAATGTGGAAATAATTAGGTGCCAGATTCAATGAATCTGTCTGTAAGCATTGTTTTTACAATGTGTTAACTTCTAAAATTGCTGAGATTTGCGTGCTAGAAATATGTGCTGACATTCAGTTAAAAATCTCATTTTGTTGACATAATTCAGATTACTAAGGGAAATTATTTCCTTCTTACTGAATTACTTATAAAGTAATAGCAATAATGGACTATGATAATGTATTAGATAAAAAGAATTACTGAGATACCTGTTTAGTGTATGATGATTTGTTGTGAATGTATCTATTTATTGATATATAAAGAAATGTAAGACTCAATCCAGTGAGAGCTTCTGTAAATTTCTGCTTATATGGTACATATGTAGCTGTAGGTGAAGATAATACTTCTGGAACTCTCACATGTTGATCACAGAATAGACTTTCTGTAAATTTTTGTATGTTGAATATCTGATAAAATTAACAGCCTGTCTGGTCAAGTTACTAGAATATGTACAGTTAGGGTTGTTTTTGAAAGCAGAACATCTCTTTAAGTTTCAGATTTACTGTGGTCTGTGATCAGAATTTTTGTAACTTTTTTGACAAACTGAAGTTATGTTCATTATTGGTGTGATGCGACCAGTCTGAACAGCTCTTTATTAATGTAGAGCTGAAAATGCCCAGTGATGTTTTCTTTTTCATTGTAACTAGGTCCTGGAATGTGTTTTGAAATGGCAAAATCCATGTTACAAAAGTAAAATAGCTGTTGAAAGATACAGATGCCAAACAGGCAAAGTTGAACCTTCTGTCTTCCTGGCAAAAATGGCATAAAAACAGAATTGCTAGCTCAAATTCCTGTGTTTGATGGAATTATGATTGAGGCACTACCCTTGTAGTGGCCGTTTCAAGTTTTAATGGTTGGTTATGAGACAAATGCTGGATGCCGGGCGGTAAGTTGATACAGATGTATGTTGACCTGTTAAGCAGATAGCTTGCTTCATATGTAACATTTCATAGCTCATGACTTTATGTATTTCTATATTACATTTAAACACATTTGTTGAGCTGGTTTAAAAACTGAGTTTTGCTGTGGCTGATTTAACTGTCTCGGAAGGAGAAAATTTGTCAGAGAAGTTGTCAAGTTTGCCAAGATGCCAGATGCTTAAATGAATTTATTTATGCATAGGTGTGTTAATTGTATTGTTTATCATCACAACTTCCAGTTAAGAAATTGCATTCCTTTAAGAACAGACTTGTTAGGTCATTCATATAGTTATTGCAGTGTACATTACTTAAATGTTTTCACTAATTCTTATTTTAAGTTGAAGATGAGATGAATGGTAAAATGTACTTGCTGCAAGTATTCATGACTCAAAAGTAATTTCACTTTCTCTTGTGGGCAACATATAAAATAACTGTTTAAGAAATTGCTCTTTCTCTATTATTTGAGGAAAATGTCATTGAAAATGAGCAAGTCCAGTCAGTAAATGATGCTTGAATTAGATGTGATACAGTCATGGCATAGTAGATTTGCAGTGATGCTGTGCGCTGTTATTTTGTTTGGGTTACAGAGTGTGTAAAAATAGGGAAAACGCCACATTTGCTTGTCCTGATAAATTTACTGAAAATACTGTGGGTTTTGCCTGCTACTTGCCTTTCTGTCAGGAGTAAAATATGTATCAGTTGAATTAAACTAATGAAACAGTGTTTTTCCTATTGTAACCAACAGAGCAATACTTCAAGTCAGCTGGAATGACCCTAAATGAGAGGTTCACTGCGTATCAAAAAGCAACTGAAGAACACTGCACCCGACAAAAGAGCCCAGAAATACATAGGTATATGTTAACTGCATATGCAGATGCTTTGTGTTTCAAATAATGTCTTCTAATATTTCTTTTGAGAACCCAAAATACCTTTTCTAATCTGTATGAGGTAATTTGTATAATTACAAAATACAAAAAAAACCCCTTCTGTAAAAGAGAACTCATCTGAGTCAGGTCTGGCTTCATCTGTGGTTTTGTGACAGATGTCTTCTCTACCTCTGTATCTCATTTGGGATATATTTACTTTTCTCACATGCAGTGCTCAAATATTGAGGGGCATATGTCTTGAAGATGAAAAGAAGCCCTGTACATGCATCTTTCTTCTTCAGTGTGAAATGTTCCATCTCATACTACTTTAGTTTTTGTGTGTGTTAATTTACAGCAGTTTTTTGAAAAATCTGAGAATCTAAAAGGTAAGAAGGTAGGCATGCAGATGTAGTGTTTGATCATGTGCTCTAGTTTTATGATGCAGTGGACTATATTTGTGTTGCATGTGAGGCTGTAGTATCCAACTTTACAAGTTTTCTTGTTAAGAACTTTTGACTTTACAGCAAACTATCATAGGTGTTGATGGTTTCTTGGAGGGGGCGGGCTTTCAGCTGGCTACATATACTGATCCTTTTGAAAGGAAGCATTAAACATTTTTTCTGTCTTTCAAGCTATACTTAATGTGAAACATCAGTCTGCCTATTTTCTGTATTTGTATTTTTAGCATACTTCACACAGAACAGAACAATGGTTTTTAATTTTTAGTCTGCTTCTGTATTCTGATGGTGAGGTTTAGTAATGCAAAAAGTTTATTCTGCTGCAAAAATGCCTTGTTTGTCAGTTTTCTGTTGAAATGAAATGTCTGAGGCTGTTAAAAGTCATGTACGTGTATGGCAAGACACTGCTTTTATTTTACATTTAGGAGGATTGACATCTCTCCAAGCACCCTGAGGAAGCATACCCGTTTAGCAGGTGAAGAGAGAGTCTTTAAAGAAGAAAGTCAAAAAGTAGGTTCTAAGTAACTGTCCTATCTGCTTCTAAACTTACTAAACTTAGTCCTTAAATCTCAACTTCATCTTTGTGTTTTCTGTATAAAATATAAAAATAATTTGTATTTATTACACCTGGAGTACTTGCATTTATAATTTTTTTTCCTTTGAGTTAAACATGTTACTAGGAAGCTGGTTTATGTAGCATGATTTTGTCTTATTAACAACATGGTATGTAAAGTCAGGTCTTCTCCCATGCTCCCTTTCTTCTTGCATGTTTCTTGACCACTAAGCTGCCCAAGGACAAAGAGTAGGTTTGGGGCAGAGGGAAGTACCAAAATGGTCAGTGAGTGGTGTAGTTGAACTGCAAAGGTGCTTGTGCTCTGTTTGAAAACAATTCACCAGAAGAAATGAATACTTAATTATCTCCCCAAACCATGTATTGTGGTCTGTATCATCAAAAACTAGACACCAATTGGCTTGGTGGGAATGCTTGTTTGAAATGAAATTCTCAGCTGTTCTTTTTTTAGATGTAGCCATTGCATGTAAAGGGTAAAGTCAATTTGTGCGCTGAGGTTTGTTGAAAAATAGGTAAATTCTATCATTTTATTTTAATTGATGCACAACTTGCCTTTTCACTGAGATTGTCTTGATGTTTTATTTCAATATTTAGTTCCAAAATATATATTTGTTTACAGGGAGATAAAAAATTAAGGTGTGATTCTGCTGATCTTCGGCATGACATTGACCGACGTAGAAAAGAACGAAGTAAAGAGCGAGGAGACTCAAAGGGTTCCAGGGAATCCAGTGGGTCAAGAAAGCAGGAGAAAACTCCAAAAGATTACAAGGATTACAAATCTTACAAAGACGACAGGTAAATATTTGAAGTCCCTATAGAGGATTTTAGCTTCTAATTAGTCTTTTGTAATTGTAAGCTTAATTGCTTTCAATTTTCAATGTATAATGGAACATTTAATTTTAAACAATTAAAATTATTTGTTTTACAGCAAATATGTATTATCTGTCTTTTACACGGCTTATGGTGGATGAGGACAAAAACTTTGGAATAGCAAGCTAACACTGAAAAAAAAAATGACAAATTAATCTGTCCTATTATCCAGGCTACATCAGGAGGTTGGACTTCAATGCAGTACATTTCTATAAACAGTTTGTGTAAGAACTTTGGTTCGTTATGCTTGATTCCGCACTTTTTCAACTCATAACACCCAGAATATGAGAATTTTACTGATACTTAGGTTTTAACATGGGTGAGAAGGGGAATTTTTAAATTTTTCTCTAAAGCCAGTGGGCTGTTTTAAGAAAAAAAATGTTAGCATATCTCAGTGGATACTGTGTAGAAGTGGTAAGAATTACTTCAGGTATGACCTTTCTTTGAATAGAATGTTAAAATCTTGTAAATTGGGTCAAGTTAATACCACTATGGGGTTACTAAAAGTTTTGCTGTAGGAGTTTTTTTCCCTGCTTTGTATTGTATATAAAGTGAATTTTTACTTACGCTTCCTGTTTCCCATTTACTTTGACTCTGGTATCCACATTTTCTTCCACTGGCTAATTTCCCTACAGCCGTCTGTGTAGGGAAGCCCATACCATACCTCTCAACAGTGTGCAAACTGAACTGTGTCAAGTTACTGTAAAAGTTTACCTTGAGGGTTTTTTCCCTTTAAATTCTGTTTTTCTGCCTCAGAAGAAAGGCAGATCTTAAAAGTAACAGAATCTCTTCATGGCATCAAAATCTAGAAAAGCTGTATTTTACAGTTTGCAGACTGCTGCTTTCCAACTCGCCAGCAATAATAAGCATTAAGTGCACTTAAATGTGTCAGAGGAGGCTGGAAAGTGGAAATATACTTTGCCTTAATATCTCAAATCTGTAATGTGTGACTTTATAACCAGAAGGGGGTTAGTTTTTCATAAAATCTAGAGACTCGGTTTAGTATAGCATGTTACAGACTATCTAGTATGTTTAAAATAGCACATAGTGGGTTTTTTTATTTTTCAGTAAACAAAAAAGAGACCAAGACCGTGCTCGGTCCTCCCCATCTTCCTCCCCATCTTCTTCCTCATCCAGTTCTCGAGAAGAAAAAGATTGCAAGAAAGAAAGAGATGAAGAGTTCAAAACCCACCATGAACAGAAGGAATACTCTGGTTTTGCAGGAGTCAACAGGCCAAGAGGAACCTTTGTAAGTTTTTCTCCTGTTCTTCCCCCAAATTATGAACACTTCACCAATGGTAATAAGTGTAACAAAGAAAACGAGGGAGTGTTGCAGTGTTTCATGTTAGTCTAGACTTACTCTTGAGTTCTTTATGTGATGTACCAAACCTGCAATATTGAGTCTGTTTTTTTTCCCCACCCCTCCCCAGTAGCAGTTAAATGATGTGTAAATATGCATTAGCCTGACAGAGATCCTAGCATAAGGCTGGAGAAAAGCACTTCTTGATTATTCCTTGCTCTTCTCTAATAATTCTGTTTCCTAACAGGATCTGAAAATTTAGTGTTCTATAAATTTTAAATCTTGAGTCTTGTTACCTCTTAGCTCCCTGCAGCTTCTGTTTTTCCCTCTCATTTTGGGTTTGGTTTTGCCCTCCTTTTTGTGTAATGCCTGCAACTTGTTAAATAGAGAATGGCACTTAATTAAAAATCAATGTCAAACTTGAAATAGCTGTGTTGAGGAGATGGTATACTGTTATTTTTGTGTTTCTTTGCTTTGGACTAGCCACTGGGCATGAAAGCTCATTGATTCACCTCTGGAATCTATTTAGGCATTGTGATTTGGAAAGTGGCATATTGACCACTATAGTCTTCAGAAAGATCTTAAACTTTCAGATTCCATGTTAATGTAGTTATTGTAGTTATATAATTGGGAAATGTAGAAGCATTAGGAAAAACTAGGAATCAATAAAGAAGGCCTTGAAAAAGATAAGGAGCCCTTAAAAACACCATACAACCCAAACCAAAAGAAAAAAAACAACCCACAAATAGACACCACACACCCACCCCCTAAGACCACGGCAAAACAGACCTCCAAACTACAGCTAAACACACAAAATAGTGCAAGTTCTGTGTAGGTTGGGAAAACCGGTTTTACATAATAAGTAGGAGTAATTTCATACTTCAGTATTAATTCCTTAATGTAGCCTGTAATTCAGATCAAATAATGGTAAAATGCGTTGTTTGGTACAAACATTTAGTCATGCATAAAATACATTTTGAACTACATAAAAGGGTGTCTGAAATGCATGTGGCATGTGCCAACACCTGAGGCTTGAATCTTCCATCTAAAAAACTGTAGCTACCTAGAGGAAAATTCAAAGTTGTAAATTTCTGATACTAAACGTGCATCATTTCCTCCTTTCTTCTTCTTCTTTTTTTATATAGTTATGCTATGGAGCTATGTGGCATAAGTATATAAATCCCTGGATGGTGTAGGCATCAAATATGACTATCAGCACAATTTCTAGCCGTATAAAATAATGGCACAAACAAAACAGAAGTTAAACAAAAGGGAGCTCAAAACTCCATCTGCTCAAAGAGATTTAGTGGGAGAAAAGTCCTAACTGGTTGAAGTCTTCATGCTTTATAAAACTGGATTGTATGTATTGTGAAAGAGATGCTACTTCACATGCACTTGAGGTAGATGAGAACTGGAAATTTAATAGATTTCTACTCATTTAATTGCTAGTGACTGCCAGTTCTGTCTTTGCAGTGATTAACAGGTTAATGTTTCCTAACAACGTTCATGGTCACACACAGCTTTTTGGGACAAAGTGTCTGAGCAGGTCAATCTAAATAGGCCAGCCCTGCTGACTCAGATCTCCACTTTAGTGATACGTCTTAGATAGTATCAAAAAATACAGACCAGGTAGCATAGGAATGTGTTTGTAAATACAGGCTAGTAGTGGCTGCACTCCAGTGAATACTGCTTTGCTTTGGAGTAAATAAAATGCTTTGGTTGTGAATCCTTCTCCTAACAGGAAGCCTTGGAGAATTTGCATCTCCCCTATCCAGCAAGCTAATGTTAAATCAGCAATGTTTTTTTCACTAACTCTGGCTGATACGCAATTCTGTTGGATTCTAGACTTCTCATACATAAGCATCATGAGTAGTGTTCAAATATGAACACAGAAATAAGTAGAATTTTTCAATGGCAATGTCATTAGTATCCATATCTGAAAGAATTATGTGTAGCAGCTCTGTTTAAAGTGAGTTTTATAGAGAAAATATACTCTTGGGTTTTGTGGTGGTCTTTGTAATAAGCAAGCCCATGAAGATAACACCACAGTAGATTTTATGTCCTGTAGTTCTTTACGTGAAAGATGATTTGGTAGGGAGAAGCATTAATAAAATGGTGAGGAAAAGTGTAGATGTTTTTCTTAAAGGGAATCTGATCACAGGACCAAATACCAGGAAACGCTGGTACCTTTTTTTTTTCTCTTTTTAATCCTGTCATAATTCTGTCTGCCCCCTCCCCCAGGTTACTGTTTGTTGTGCCCTAATTTTGTAAAGCTGTTGGAAATAAAAAAAGTGTGTCGTATTTCCTCCCTTGTACAGTTAGTCTGTTGCTTTCCAAATGACTTTCCAAACTTTTTTTTTTTTCCTCCAGAGTATTGGATAGGTCTTAGGAGTCTTCTACAGATTGTTTTTCAGTCTGTTTGATTTCAGAGTAATTTTAAATCTGTTCAGCATAAATTCTGCATCAGAAGTTCTGGAGCTTTGTGGAACTAAGTATGCATAATAATTATCTTTTGAGTTAGTTAATTATATACATTTTTTGGTCTATGTTTATGAAACATGCATATTTTTAACAAATTAGTTTCCAGTCATGTTTTTGTACTATTACTCTGAAGATGCAGTTCTGTGTTTTTAAGTAGGTTATTTATGGAAATTGTATTCTGTAGTAACTGCAGTTCTTAACAGTCTTATCTTCCCAAATGAACCTTTCTTCTCCTGTTGGATGAAGAATATAAACTCACTTAATGTTTTCTACAAGCTAAGTATTCACATGCTGACATAACTGTATGCATTACTACTTAGTGTATTCTGAGTTAAGGATGGTTTTTTGCTGTGTGACTTTCTAGCCTAACATTTTAAAACCCCAGTAATTCATTATAAAGAATTTTTAAGACATTCTTTTTCACTTCAGGCATTGCTACTCTGCACAGTACGTACCAATGATTTTTTTCTGAATAAAGAATTTACTCATTTGAAATGTAATTTGGCCTAAGATACATTTTTTTGAATCCTAGATAAAAATGTTTGAGTAACACACAGTGGCTATACTCCCTTGAAAACTGCACTGTTAGTATGTATTCTAGAATCACCTTTTCATAACTGATACAATTGACTCCATAAATGACCTTTCTTTTCCCCCTGACAGTTTTGTCCCTGTTTCAGTCTAGTTTTACCCTTGGTTTTTTGTGTGTGAACAGCTTCAGAAGCTTCTTGTGACCTTTTGCTCCAACACATTGGTTTACTAGCAGTCAAATTGCTTTTCAGTCGTTGTGAGTGAACTTATGCCAAGAACTCAAATGTGTTTCAATTAAGTTTAATAGAATCATTATTTCAAAATGAATGCTTGAATATATTACTTAAGGTAGAGTGTGAATTTGAAAATGGTTTTCCACTTGCAGATACTGTAATTAAGCACAGAAAGAGTATTTTCAGTAATAGAGAACTTGAACTCTACTTTGTGGTGTTATGTAAATGGATTAAATGACATCTTGGTTAATCAGTTTCGAATTAGGGGCAGAGGAAGAGCCAGAGGAGTCTTTGCTGGAACAAATACTGGTCCCAGCAACTCAAATACTACTTTTCAGAAGAGACCGAAGGAAGAGGAATGGGATCCTGAATATACCCCAAAAAGCAAGAAATACTTCTTGGTGGGTGTGGAGAACTCGATGTCTTATGCATGCTTTTGTTTTTTCAAACTTTCTACAAGCGTAGAAGTAGCATGCATGTATGGATAAGGGACTGCAGTAACTGTGAGAGTATCAGGGTGGCTGTAGTGGTTGGTTCTGCTTATCTTTCATCTTTCTGCAGCAGGCTGGCAGTAACTGAGGCCTGACATGGAATTTATCTCCAAAACTTTCATCAGGGAGTGGGGAATAAGGCAGGCTCAGACAAAATTTATTAAAACCAAACTTTAAACCAAAAAGACTTGTGCTGTGTTTTCCTGGATTTACGTCTGTATGACATTTGAGATCTTGTCTTAGATTGGTCTGGAAGTCTGCAAAAGTGGAAGATCAAAAAAAGCTGACAGTACTTGTGGATGTACATAGGCAGAGTCTGTTATGAGCAGTTTTCTGCTGTTAGCTGAGCAGTGTGATAGTCATAAGAAAATCACCACAGTTTTGATGCCTTTTTTCCATCTGGATTATGAAAGGAGGACCGTTGATGTAACCATTCTAAGTAGTGTAGCACAATGAATGTGTGGCCTCTGCTCCAGTTATTTCCGTAACAATGCAAACTTTGAAGGATATTGTTTCATCATTGGAAAATGATAAGTAGTGAAGATGGGACCTCCTATATCATTATAGCTTGTTACAGATATGTTAACAGGTAACTAAGAAATAATGCAGTCCCAATTCGGCCCTTTGTCTAAGGAGTTCTCTGTCTTTCTGCACGTATCTGAACTTTTCTGATCTGTAAACAGAGATGTGATAATCTATTCATTATACTAGAACAATCAATTGTAGCTATTAAACTTGAATTTCTAAAAATACTTTAAATTAAATAAGCCACCCTTCAATTACTTCTGTGTAATTAAACTGCATTATATGGGTGTGATATGTGTTTAATAGTTCAGACTTCTTTCCAAATCACAAGTTAAAAAAAAAATTATGTTGATGCAAAAGTACCTCACCATTCTAAATATAAACTTTTTTTATATTGAAAAGTGGTCTGTAGATTTCATGCAGTGCGTGAAAGGATTGTCAGAACTTACTGAACTATGTGAGGCTCTATTTGGTAGCAAGACAGCAAACTTCAGGCTTATTAACCAGAGAAACTGAACTATTGTTTGTTAATGTTAGATTTAAACAGTTTAAACTTAATTTGCCCTACGTTGTGCAAGTGAGGCAGGTTTTCTGAAAACTGCCTGCAGTTACCTCTTCTTACGAAGTATAAAAAACTCCCTAGAGCTTTTTCTTTTAAGGTAACAATTTTTCCCCTCAAAACTAGTAAATTTTTAATTCTGACTGTCAGTTACAGACAAGTGATTTGTTACTAACATTTGAGTAGATCCACAGCAAATAAGGGCTCTTAAAACAACTTCATTGTTGTGGTTTTAGTTGCAGCATCATGCCTTTTAAGAATATACCTCATAATTACGATTTGAAGAGAACTTTTAAACAGTTACATTGTTTTATACATTTGCTATAGAGTACTAACATTAAGGAGTACATTTAAAAGGTGTCTAACCTTACTCTTTGTCTGGTGTTATTGTAGCATGATGACAGAGATGATGGTGTGGACTATTGGGCCAAAAGAGGAAGAGGCCGTGGTACTTTCCAGCGTGGCAGAGGGCGTTTTAACTTCAAAAAGTCAGGTAGCAGTCCGAAGTGGACACACGACAAATACCAAGGGGATGGGATTGTGGAAGATGAAGAAGAAACAATTGAGAATAGTGAAGAAAAGGACAGACGCAAAGAGGAAAAGGTAAATCATTCAGTGAATTGCAGATTAGACAGTTCATCTTGCAGTATGCCAAGTAATTGGATGCACGTAGGGATCACTTTAACAGATTCTGGAGTTGGGTTGTTAACAGTTTACAACAAGACTGTTTTCTTTCTTTCCACAGGAATAACCTGGAAGAAAGTTGTAGCTGAAAGAGCAGCTCTTGCACCACCCACACAACATTTTTAATATGTTTTTTTGTTGTCAGATGAATGTAAGCATTTTACTTAAATTTTACTGTTGGAAAGTAGTTTAGAGAGATTGTTTTTGTTTTAAGCCTTTAGAAAAAATCATGATATAGTAAACTATGTTAATGATCGTACAGGTAGAAAGTAAAATATTTGTAACAACTTTTAAGAAATTTTACTGTTTGTTATATGCAGTGTAATTCTGCTTTGTCCAAATATATGGTCAAGTACAACTCTAAAAGTTTTGATTCTCCCCTATGTCTGTGTTTTATTCTGAAGTAAACTTACAGCTCTGCGCACCTGAAATCTTGGAGCAGCATTTTTTACTGATCACTACTTCTCTGTTGCCTTTATATAAGAATTGTAATTAAGGGTAGTTATCCAGTCACAGTATAAGTACAACCAGTTGTGCAAAATGCTGATTGTATGTTCGTTCACAAGAATCATATTTACATAGTGATAAACCTGGATTCTTATTCCACTCTGCAGGAGTGCAGCAAGGATGTTACTTAAGCAGTGAAATTGTCACTCTTCATTAGTAGCCTAAGAAATACGTATGCATATGAAGACTACAGTGAGTTTCAAGTATATTCTTTGATAGCTTAGTCATCAGCAGAGCACTTAAATTGGTGGCAGTATCAATCTAGCTTCTTTTTTAGCAATTTCTTTTACAGTTAGTTAGAATTGTCTCTTTAGTTTTCTCTATGTGGGCTTGCCTCTCTGGGTATATAATCTGGCAAGAGTGAGTCAAAAACACGTACAGTATTTAAGTTAAAATGAGAGGGCAGGGCGGTGGAAGGTGGGAGGAGAGAAATTAAACAAAACACCACAAAAATCCCTGGAAAAATAAAGCAAGGTATGTTAAAACTGGAATTGGTAAAGGTAGTTCATACATACCAGAAGTGTGAGAAATGAAGCTTAATCTTACTTTCTTCAACACTGATTTCTAATAGTTGTGCTGCAAGAATTTTTGTAGCCTAAGTGCAGATGTTAATCTTTTTTTTTCTCTATTCTTTTTTTAAACAAAAATTACAAACCCACAAGCTTAGTTTTAGTATAGTAGTAGGTACACACTTAACCTCTAGAATGTTAAGCATGACAGTAATGTACTTGAATTACCAGAACAAGGACATTCTAATACAAGATCACTTTCTTTTTCTTTCTCAAAATGCTGTAGATAAACTAAATCTTAATGTTATATGGAGTTAAAAGTGTAGTTGTTCTTAGTCACCCCTTGGAATGGCATAATATCTTTAAAAGTAGAAAAAAAAGAGAAGGAAAAGCTTTGATAGAGTGTTTGTATTAAATTCCTATATAATGTATGCCCTGTTAGTTGCTTTACTGTTAGGGAGCAGTTAATATCTGCCCTATCCAAATTAAACACTAGAAGGCAGAAAAACATAGTACTGTCAGTAATCCTAACTGTAGCTGAGGAAACGATGTTTTAGGTTGTACTAGTTTGCTAGCAGCTGTGTACAAAGGGAAGTAGGAATAATACTTGCCTCCCAGTAGTAGTTAGTTAATAAAGGGTCATTCCTGCTTTATGTTTTAGAAAGTTTAGGCCAACTATACTGTTGTTGCAAGATTTGCTTTTACATGTACAGTGCATCTTTTAATAGCTGTTTGAAGTGATAAACTGAGTATTCTTTGGACTTTTCAGCAAAACTCACACAGACTTTGTGTATATTAAATTAAAATAAGCAAAAAAGGGAACAAAGCAAACTAGGCATCAGGGTCTCAGTCTGTCCTAATGAAGTTAATGAAGTAAAATTAAACATCAGTCTGAAACTAACAGGACTAAGATATACTTGAGCTGTCATGACCTTAGAACAGGTAATTTTTATCATTTAGGTCAAGTTGAAAGTGGGTTGTTGTGTGTCATAAAGCAATATAATTCCTGCAAGATAAGGCAGATTTAAATATTCTCCTTCAGCTGAATGTCCAAGGAGATCTAGTAGAGATTGCTTTGGTAATGGCATTTGGTCCTGCAAACCTGTCTGTAGGTTAGATCATAGAAATCCATTTTTTGCAATCCCCAGTTTCATTGTAGTTTATCAGAAATGTAATTTGGTTACAGAACACATGATGACCGCCATTACCATTTCTTGAAATAAATTAATTCAAATTAAGAGAGAATGTAGTCAAAGATGCAAGTTGCTCTTTATGAGGGATCTGTAAGAAACAAAGTGGGAGTGGAGATTACTTTTTAAATAAATCCAGATCTGGTGCTTCAGCATTCACTAGTCTTTCAACATGAATAGTGAATTTTCACTGTGATAGGAAAAAACTTTTTTTGAGGTTTTTGCTTGGTTCTGCTAAGGTAGTTGCATGACCTGTGAATGGAATTCCAGTGCATTTTGCATTTCTCTTCTTGAAAGGTCTTGAAAGACCATCATTGATGGTAAAGGGGGAAAAAAAGTGTAGACATGCTGGTATAAAATGTTTAACTACCTTTTGAATTCAGTTATTCATTCTGACGCACTGCTCTTCAGCAACGAAGCACTTTTTAAGGACACCACACAGAGATGAAGTGGATTCATAGAGTTTGAAGTTATCACTGCAGTTCAGATAAAATCAGGGATACATTTTGCTAGGCAGAAAAAAAAAAAAAAGATCGCCAACCAACCTGGAATCCAGTAGCTGTACTGTTAGTACAGTGTGCATTTAGTTTCTTGGTTTGGAATTAAATCTCACATAGTCTTTCTTCCCAGGAACAATCAGCATTACTGTAACCAGTGGGCAGCTACATAAGAGTAAAGCTTTCCTGCATTTGTTTTGCTAGTGCTTTAGAAGGAGAGCTGTTCCTGAGCTTTGGCTCAGCTCCAAAGGTAATGGCTGCAGCATTAAGCCTTGAGCCCTGTGTCACTTCTGGTTTCTTAAAGCCAGCCTATCACAAGATGCTTTTGTTCAGAAGATCCTGCAGGTCCCTTCTGTAGTGTTCAGAGCTGTACTTGCTGACTTGAAGCATTTCTGTACAAGTTCCCAACTGCGCCTCTTATTCAGTGCAGCTGGTTACTGGTGCTGGTGCAGTGAAACTAAATTCCCTCAGTTTTGCTGTTGCTTATGAGACCCTGCCTATTCCTTGCTTTGCAGTAGTGTTGTTCCCATCCCATTCTGTTGACACTTCCCCTTCTTTAGTGAGAAGGTGTTGGAGGAGTAGGTGAGAAGTATGGGGTTTTTTCTTTTTTAAGACAAGTGCCTTAAAATGTAGTACAGTTTTTCAAAATATCCATTAAAATGTTCTGCCCTTCCTCTCCTCAAGCTTAAACCTTCCTCATCTCCTGAACCAGCTCTATGCTGTTACTACAGTGTGTTACCAGTACTGCTCCTTCTTTGTGTTTGGTCTTAGAGAATCGATCCAACTGACAAGTCCTGGACAAGGGTAACCAGCAGTACTGCCATAGTAACTACAGTACTGACAGTAGTAACACCGACTGACAGATGAGGGAAGGGATCTCCAAACACTGACTGACTGCATAGCTGGAGGAAAAGGATATCCGTATTTCTTCTCCTAGTAGAAGTGCTGTGAGCACTGCTAACTTCCTTGAAGTCTTCAGCGTTTCTAAGGAAAACAGCAGAAATCTTTCATAAAGATGAAAGAAGAAGTGCAAGATAAAAGAGCAAGTGCTGAATCCAAAGCCAGGTTTTGAAGTGAAGTCCGTGTTGTCAAGCGTTGTTGGGCAGCTGTTGTGTTGAGGATACTTAGCGCATTTGTTTTAGGTCTCTGAAGTAGTTACTAGTTTGCTACATCGAAGACCTAAACCATCTCAGTTTAGCTCCTTGCCATTAATTCAGCGAGTTAACAGGCCCTGGTGCATTTCTTCTGTTGGCGTGTACTGTGTTCTGCCTTCGCAGGCGCAGAAGCTACGTCTTCTTGTGAGTACGCCACCTTGGTCAGTCAGGCCTACGAGCTGGCCGCGGACCACCCGCATTCCCGGGAGCGCTCCCTGGAAAGAGGGGCAGGCCCGGGCAGCGCCAGCGTTCAAACCGCTCCCTCCCGACACCCCCCGCGACGGGCCCGTCCCCGCCGCTCATTGGCTCTTTCGCAGGCACTGCCGAGTTCCTATTGGCGGCGCTGCCTTGGTGCCCCGCCCCCAGCCGCGGGTGGCACTGCGGGCGCAGGTGGCTTCTCCGCTGGGCGGCTGCCGCGGGCCCCGCGTGCTGTGGGCGGGCGCGGCCTCTCCTCCCGCCATGGCGCTGCTGCTGGAGCTCCTCCGGCGGCTGCTGCGCTGTCTCGGCTGGCCGCACCACCAGGTGAGCCCCGGGGGGCGCGGGGGGCTGCCTCCGCCCGGAGAGCTAGGGGTCTCGCCTGCAGCCGCTGTGGCTCTGCGGAGGGAGGGAGGGAATGAGGGAGGAAGGGTCGGCACCGGTGGCAGTGGGGCGGCTTCAGCGCCCTCCTTGCCCATCGCCGGCTTTGTCGAAATACGCTGCCCGCACGTGGGGACGCGTGGGGTCACTGCCCTGACACGGCCGGTCAGAGTGGCTCTTTTTGCCCTGAACTGAGCGTAGGAAAGTCAGTAGCGTTGGCTGCTCGTGCTTTGCTGTTTTAAGTAAAAGGCTACGTGCCCCTTCCCAAGCAGAAGTTAATCCTGTGTGTTCAGAGACGTGGGAAAGGCGCGGCGTGGGAAGCTGAAAGAGCGCACTGATGCAGTGCCAGGGGCTGATGCTGGAGCGTGAGGTCGTGGGTAGCTCCTCAGGGGGGGCTGTCAGCAATGAGGCACTGCTGCAGCTTGTGGTTCCGAGACAATCCTAGCGTTATTTATGGGAAACTACTAGAGTGTCTCCAGGAGTGCTGATTTGGCTGAGCTGTCCCGTTTACTTTCTGGTTCCGTTGTTGGAAGCGGTTGGTTTTTTTGGCAGGCCGTGTTTTTTGAAACTCGCATGTTTGGCAGCAGTATCAGACGTACACTCGGAACATGCCTTCCTTCAGCAGTCTCATCCGGAAGGCATTTCCAGCAGTTATGTGCTGTCATAAGGAAGTATCAGGCTAAGGTATGTTAAATTTATTCCACTTCTTTGCTAATTGTTCTTTCCCAAGACTTGCACAGATGCATGTAGTTAATTAAATGGGCACTTCTGTCAGTATCTCAAGATATTGGCCTTTGTGCCCCTTTAAAATATTCTGTATTTTGGCAGTGTTTTAGACACTGTCTGTCATACCAGTGTAGACCTCTTTGGACTTTCAGTTTGAGAAGAGCATTGAAAAGTTAGATTAACCAAACTGCATTATATTTAATTACGTGTAACATGAAATGATTAAATAACTTTGATTGTAAGAACTGAGGACTTTGATTTTACTTCTCAGATTCAAAGATTTTCCAATTTTTAGGTCACATCTGTTTGCCAAAAAAAAGAATATGGATCTACTCGAAGTGTTGTCCGTAGACTTGGGACAATTCTTTCCTTGGAGCCCTACCCCAGACCTTATTTTCAAGTAAGCAATTTATTGTCGTATGTTTGTATTTTCTTGTTTCTTAATTTGCTGATAGCTTTTCTTTTCCTTTTAGCTTGTATAATTGTGTGTTGCATCCCTTATACTCACTGTTTTCAACTTCCTTATAGCACTGTTTAAAAATTCCTTTTGCTGAGGCAAAACCTTCAGTATGTGCCAAATCCAGTTTCCCTTCATACTTTTTTTTGGCATTGTTTGTTTTTAGTTTGTTCAAGACCCAAGTCCATTGTGTTATGACGAACAAAGTGCAGCTCCAGCTCCTGGGGCTCCATCACTTGCTGATGTCCTGTGGGTGGCAAATGATGAAGGACAAGCATGTACTAGACTTAAGTAAGTAAAAGTGTAAAAAGGATTAATAGAAATAACTTTTGCCTCTTTTATGGTGTGTGATTTTGTGTTTAAGCTTGTTTTTCTTTTTTCCTAACCTTTTCTAGAAACAATTTGGGCTTTTTGGGGGGCGGGGGGCACTTTCTCCTTACTTGAAAATTCTTAGTATGTAAAGCATTCTTTTCTGAAAGATTTTTCACATTTAGTCTTCTCTTTTCTTCTCATAGTAGTATGTCAGGTGCATTACTGGTACTTTAAATGATTTTTACTCACAAAGTATTTTGTGAGGGAGGGAGCTGGTTGTTGCAGTATACTGTAAGATTATTCCTATCTTTATCTTTTTGATAAACTTTATAAATGGGAAAACAAGAAAAAATATTTGAATGTCTCCTTTTGGCTTTGATTTTTACAATGCTATGTGTAAGCCTTGATGGTTGCTTCGATGGAAAACCAAGCATAATTATTTTAAAAATTTAAAATAATTTTGAATACAGTTTATATAAATATTTCTAGCTTTTACAGAGGGCTGAAGGAAAATATTTTTACAAATTACAAAATACTTCTGGTACAGTGAAATGAAAACTTGTCCAGAAATTTGCAGACACAAATAGTATACAAAAACTTCCCCTCTCCCCCCCCCCCCCCCCCCCCAGAGAAGAAATAGAAAGTTGTCTTGCTGTTCCTCTAAAGATCTGTTCAAAATCAGAGGATGAGTTAAAGCCAGAAGCCAGATTAAAATGTGGACACCCATCTTGTACTGCATCTGTACAGGACAACGTAATTCTGCCTCATATTGGCATTTTTCTGTGATTTTTGTGCTGCTTGCCAGTAATGAAAATACAAGAAATTGATTAATTCAAATGACACACTTTTTGTTGGAGAAGTTGGGTATAGTGTGCTTCATCTTATGTTTCCTGAGGTGTTATTGTTGAATTATTAAAGTTTTTTTGTAACTGCTGTAACATACCAGAAGGACGGAACATTGTTGAAAGAGGAAAAAAATCCTGGCCTGTTTTGTCCTGCTCATGCTGCTCTTTAGCTGGTCAGATTCACAGAACTATGACAGTTCATTCTTTTGTTGTTTCCATTCTTTGCTCCTCCTCCTCTTCTGGCTCTGTGGGATGTTTTTCAAGAACAGCTGTTCTAGTTGATATTTTTTCCTTCTCAAGCAGTGTATTATAGCAAGGTTTTTTTGGCAAATTAGAAAGCAGTGCTGCAGGTCTGATTTGAAGTAAAAGGATGTTTAAGGGAAAAGGTCTGAGCTTTTTTCAATCAAAGCTTAGTGCATCTTAAGTGAATCAGGTAAATTTAATTTTTTTTCTATGTTTCATGATGAAATCCTTGTAGTTCGATTTTATACTTATATTTTAAGTTTATTTCTGCAGGCACAGACTTGAATTATTTTTTTAAATTAAAACCTGAGATATATAGCACAATTTTCTAATGCTGTCTTTGGCTATAGTAGCTTACCGAAGATGAGATTCTTGTTCTGTAAGTCTGTTATTACACTGTATCGTTGTCGAGTACTTTTTCTCAAAGATTGTAACTGCTTTGCTGCTTGCAGTGTTCACCTTAGAGTTTGATAAATGACTAAAATTTCTGAAGCCTAATTAAGAGATCATTGTGCTTTGACTCTCCTGTCTTTCATATTCATGTGGGCAGAAGGTAGAAACACTTTACAGTGTCAGTCTAATAGTTACTGAATAATGACAACTCAATCTTACTGTATGACTTTATGGTGTGTAATTATCCCTGAGATAATTATCTGACTAATTCTTATGATGACTTTGCAAGGATCTGCATTGTACTTGAGCAAAGAGAGACTTGAAACATTTTAAGAGTTATGAGTAGTTAGAAGTGTAGTTTGCTTAAATAGTTTGAAAAGTTAGGTCTTGCTGAATAACGATAACTTGCTTGAACAGCCCGAGTAGTTTTGAGGTTTCCGTTGTTGGCTGAGCCTTTTGAAACGGTGTCTTTTTTTACTTTGTAGGACTGAATTGAGGAGAAAAGAGAGAAGTACAGCTCCTCTTGACCTATATCCATCAATGCAGAGCATTCCGAAAAACAGCGCACAAAAAGACGGTGTGGATCAAGCAGCGCTCCAGAAAATTTCTGCGCTTGAAGATGAGCTGACCTTTCTTCGTGCTCAGATTGCTGCAATTGTTTCAGCGCAGACCTTGGGAAGCACTTCCTCACGTAAGCCCTTCTGGTTTGAAGCAAACCAGTGTTACTTTTTTTGCTTTAGAGCTTGCCATGCCTGATATCGCTAGAGGGCACCTGTAATTTTTCTAGCTGAAGATACACCAGCTAAATTTACTGAATATAATATTTTGTTTTTCTTTTTGCTATTTGGTACACATTCTCCTTTCTATTTTGTTGTCTGCTTGCCAAGTTCAAATGCAATTGATCCTAAGCTTTATACTCTTTTCTATGTTAGTGAAGGAACTTAGTAACATCACTATCTGTAGGCTGCCAATAACTTTAAAAATGTTACAGGCTATTAATTGTCCCTTTGGGGTTTTGCACTGCTTCTAACAAGTTACCAAAATAATGGGTAGAGAACGTATTCTAAGTCAGTCAGGTTGGGGCTTTAACAAAAACAAATGCTACAAACAGATGTGTCCTAGGTAGTTGGTCTCCAGTATGCACTACTATCTTGTGACCTTTTTTTTCCCCTTAAAAGTTTTGAGTCTGAGTTGTCTTACTTGCAGACTAACTCCACTGTGGTTGCTGAAATACTTGGACTGGTGCGAGGTAGTTACTGTTGTGTGGCATTGTGAGACACTTCCGTGATTCAGCTTTTCTGTTGGGTCTTCCTCTGTCTGTTCTCCATTGCACTCAGTATTCTATTTTACATGTTTGGTGGTTATCTTTTGCTTCATATAGGTTATTGTAACCTCTAGAGCATTGATCACCATATGTAGCAGCAGGCTGCTTTGCTGATTTATCTAGTGACTAGATTAAAGACACAAGTAGAGAAAATCAGAGCAGCACAAGACGCCTCAGATTCATTATTTCATGTATTCTGAATTTGTGGGTTTGAAGTAATGTTCTTTAAGTTTGGTTCTTCTGTGTTGTAATGTGCAAGGTGTGTAATAAAGTGCTTTCAGAGGGCAGTCTTATCTTGACTTAAAACTGATTCATCCTAGATGTTAATATATGTTGTTTTTCTACTCTAACTGTATCCAGAAGCCTGTAAAACACTCAGCACTCCAGATGGATTTTACCCACTGCCAGCCATGACTTCCACGCCACTGTCCGTCTCTCACAAATGTAATTTTGTAATTCCCTCGCCTCCTCCACTTCCTTCTGCTGCACCATCTGGTGTTGATGCTAGTAATTCTGCACTGGGACTTATAAAACAACGCCGAGCTGCAAGAAACAGTGATTCAACTGCAGCTGACAGTACTGATCTCCAGAGGACAAAGAACATTCCCAGTATGATGGACGTTTTGAAAGACCTAAACAAAGTTCAGCTGCGGGCTGTTGAGAGGTAGGTTGGATTGGATTGGATGTGCATCTCAGCAAGCCAAGGCTACCTAAGCATCAACAGCACTTCAGTAGCACCAGAGAATACCAGTCATTTCAAGAGCAGCTACTGCTGGCAAACTGAAGTTGGCAGCTTCTGAGTTCACAGTGTGGAGTGTAAGATACTTGTGACGTGGCTTTTAGATGCATTTAAAACATGCTGACTATCACAGCATTTAAAACTACTCTGCTGTTTTAGTATGCAAGTCTCAAGTTGGTGTGGGGAGGTGAGAGGCTGTTTACAAGGTTGTATGCACAGTCCCAGGAAACTGATCTGAAAAAATAACCCTTCTGGATTCAGTGTGAAAGGCCAAAGCCTCGGGGAAATTTTGGAAAAGTACTGTTAGTGTACCCAAAATATCCTGGTTCAAGCTTTGAAGTGTTAACGAAAACACATGCTGTATCATGTATTGAAAATGCCTCATAAATTTGTATTTCAATACTGTAGTTGGATTATAAATATTTTTAGTGGTCAGCTGTTTTGATGTGCAGTTGACTTGTAACAAAAATGTTTTACTAAAGACTGGAACGCCTCTTCTGGTCTCTGCAATGCTAGGTGTAATAGAGATTACACCTTTAGAGTTCTTTTCTGAACTTCTTGGGTAGAAAAAGTAAGAGAAACTGTGACTATAATGAGTATTTGAAGCTCTTAATGTGGGAAGAATGTCACTTGGCAAAACTTGCTGCATTCTAATTTCAGCATTTTTTTAACTGTGAGCTTTATCCCTGAAAATAACTAGCACAAAACTTGGGCAAATAATTTACATGCAAATCTAAAGCATGTCTTCATGCTTTTGGTGACATTCTCACAGTAAATAAAGCAAATATAAAGTGCACTTAGGTAAACCTGTGTGTTTCCTTTATATATGTTTTTTTCTATATAATTCCATGTATGGTGAGTGAAGAAAATGAGATGTTCAGGTTGACAGTTTTAATGTCTTGAGCAGGGGCATAATTAGCAGGAAGTGGTAGGTTGTACATCCAAAATGCTTTCTGGATTGAGGCACTTACCTGTATGTTGAAGTAGAACTTAACTGAATAATGTATTCATATTTTTGGGGGGAGTAATGATGATCAAAGTTGTTCCAATCTTTCTGACAGTAGTTTAATGCGTGCACTGCGAACGGAAGTCCTCTGTTTTCAGAAATTAAAAGCCTAAAGATCCCAGTTTCTACCACCCAAGCACCATCTTACACATTGTTCAAGTGCTCTTGAGGGCTTGTTTTTATAGGAAGTGTGAACTCAATCCTCTCAGGTTTTGTGTTAAGCAACATTTACTGTAACTGCCAGGCTTAGAACTTGGTGATGTCAGTGTGCATTATTAGGTACAAATCACCAGCCTGGAGACACCACTTTACTAGCAGAAGTCTGAACACCTCTAGATTTTACCACCCTGCTCCTGCTAGGTATCTCAATGGTTAGAAAGTCTTATGATTTATTGTCTTGAACTAGTCACTAGCTTCCACATTTATAATAAGTTTTGGGGTGTAGGTGCTGTTTTCAGTTCTGAATTTAAATGAACCTAAAATGAATAAAATTTAAATTAAATTGTGTTCACAGTGATTATGAAATACTTTGATGGGACATTCCCATTAACATGCTTTAATATAACTTATAAATGACTTGGTATAAAAACTGCAATTTTGCCTTTTTTTTTTCTCATTATTTATTTGCAATACTTCAACACTTTGTGTTGATTTACTGCAATTTTTCTTCATGTAACAGCATAGAGTTGTGTTTTCAGGCTAAGAATGTGGCTGACAAATTGGGTGTAATTGTATCAGTTGTATTTGATGAATTGGTTTAAAGTTATGGCGACGTTCAGGGATTTATAGGATAGGGTGCTTACAGAAGTCGTGTCTCTAGATTTTGGATTAGTCAGCCCAGGATTAGAGTCAGGAGACAGTAATTTATTTTTCTTTGTTCGTAGGTCTCCTGGAGGTACTCCTCTTTCTAGACCCAAAAAGAGGCAAAGTTCAGATTGGGATCCAGTTGCTCTACTAACTCATGCTCTAAAGCAGAAGTTTGCACATAAAAACTATGATGAAGATGATTCTCTGGACAAAGAAAATCATTCTTTTGATAGCTCTCCATTTTCTAGTCCTGAGGTGCCAGTGGTATGTTTTTATATAAAAATGTGCATTTGTATTCTTGAATTGACTGCTGTTTTCATGGATAGTTGCAGGATTTTCACAAGCCTAGAACTTCTCTAAAATTTTTTAAGCCATCAGCCTTGGTAGTTACTTTCTTTAAAGTACAATGAAAGCAGAAAATCTCTAATTGTTTTGGGTGGATTTAGACTGGTCAGTGCACTTCTAGACGTGTAAAGAGAAAAAGCTTAGAAGACTGATTTTAAAAATAGAGCTCATACTTGATTGAACTATGGACATTAGCTTGATGGTACTTGGCAGGTATCCATGCATAGAAACTTTTAGTTTCTAGTGTATTTAAGTAGTTATTGACTAATTTTTCAATTAGGAAGGTACAGAAAGGTCTGACTAATATACAGTAACTTTTCAGAAATGAAAATAAATGCATAGTCTGTAATATTTTTCTTTGAGTGTAATTTCCACACTATTTGAATCTTTATCCAAAACGAGTTGTGATTCTCTTGTAAAGTCCATGAAGAATACAGTTTTTTCCTAGAAACAAAGAAGTGGTTGGCACTAAGGTGATTCTGAGCACTGATTTCTGTCGATCAGCCTGTGCCAGCTACCTGAGCTTATACGGTCCAGCAGTGCTGTTGGTTGGTTGTTAGGCATTTCCACAAACCTCAGAACTGCTCAGATGAGATGGATAGAAATATGTGGCACTAATTTAAACTGTCTCTCTGCTTAGCAATTCTATCTTTTTATTGTAAGAGTGACATAAAAGATTTGGGCTGTGGCGTGTGTTATCCTAATGGAGGGAAATAGTAATGCAGAACTAGTGTTTGGAGGCTGCTCTTACATGTGGCTAGCTGTGTAGCTGAAAACTTGAGGAAAACTAATGTGTGTATGTTCCTCTTGCTAGCTATAATGATTTTATTTATTTCAGTTGCCACCAGAATTTTCCAAGCATATATTTTACAGACTGCAGCGTGTCAACAGTTCTGGTGCAGTCTTAATAAATTTCTTTGACTTTTTTTTTTCCCCAAGGGAAAAATGAAAACATCTTAGAAATAACCATGCTGGTATTTTGGATGCTGTAGCCTGTTGCACTTCATAGCTGACATACCTAATTCTAGATAAAAAGAGCAAAAATAGCTCCTGGAACATCTTGTATATCAAATAGCTTTTGTTCCAGGATCTGACAGCTGGATTATAAAGTCCTGGAAGAGAGACTGCTTAAGGCCAGCATGCTCAGGAGTAGGTACAAAAAAAATGGAATTTTTCTGGTTAAAGCAGCATAATCTTACGAATTTGTAACCAAGCCTCTAATTGTTAACTGTTTAGTGTTTTGAAGAATGGATATATTTAAACCAATTGCACAGACTTACTATTTCATTCTTTCTATGTTGAAAGAAGTGCAATGTGAGGAATGAGACAACTCTTAGTAAAAAAATTAAAATAATTTATTAAAACGGAAAAATTGAAAAATTACAGAAATTAGAAAAATATAAAAATTTGGGATCCTAGTGGCTCAGGAGGTATGCCCCAGGAGCGCAGGGATTAGAGATCTTCAGGCTTAGACAGCACTGGACCTCTGGTGGAAGAACTTGCAGTGCTGGGCTGACTTTTAGCTAATCCAAAAGTCAAAGGTAAAAATTCTTAAAAGCTCCTTAAAAGGAGTAAGGCTTAAGTACCCAGCACTGGTGCCCACTACAGCTGATCTGCAGGGGTCTCTGCTCTGCTCTGAGGGGTGCATCGTTCTTTTATAGTGCCTTTGCTCTGCCCCAGCCCGCCCACAGCACACCTCTTTGATCCAAAGTGATTGGTGCTTTCCTTTTGACAGATCATCTCTGTCTACCAATGGCTCGTCGTTGCCAGGGGGGGTGGTAACAGCTGAAGTAAGGGTGGTAACAGGCCCTCATTAAGATTCAGGTTGCTATGGAGCTTACTTGCAGAATAACGGCTTTGGGGCTAAAAAATAGCAATTGGCTGTTAGGACTGGGGTTTTGGAGTTAGTCCCGAGACTAAAGTGCAAAGCAAAACCCTAAAAACATATTAAAATACATCTAATACCTCCCAAAACATCCACAAAAGCAGACAATGAACATAGGAGAAACAATTCTTACAGTGTACAAGTGGTTTAAAGTTTGAAAAAGGGATTTTTTTAACTAGGAAACTTTTAACTGGGAATTTTAACTGAGACTAGTGCAAATACACTGTTTTGAACAAGTGAAAACACTAATAATGAAGCTTGATAGTGAAAACCCTAATAATAAGCCTTGATTTTTGTACCTGGGTTGATGGGTTAACTTTATCACTCAATTAAAAGAGCTGTTTAACTCAAAATTAACTAATTAAGGCACTTAACATGCAAAGACCAAGCTAATAAGGGATTTCATGTATGACAGCAACAACTCTTCCAAAATGTTTTTCTTGTAAACATCTTCTAATTCCGTTTTTGGGTATAGTTTTAATTCTATCCCTGCTCCCCAGGTTGGATGCTGCAGTCTGAAGCCAAATGCAAAACCCAGCCTTACAAGAACTGATGGAGTTAAGCAGGTACCAGCATGGAAAGCGAGAGCTCATATTTAGTGGAGACTTCTAAGGAAAATTCAGTTTGTATAAGTGGTGGGTCCACTTTGAAACTGCTGTAAGGTGCTGTAACATGTTGTTCTAGAACATATATTTTCTATGCTGTTGAAGTTTGGGTGTTGCAGGGTTTGTAAAATTACCTCTTCTTCTCTTTGGTTTCTCAGTAGCCAAACTTGTGAATGTGATGCTTTTACAAGAAGCACAGAACTGACAGAAGGCTTCCATTGCTATGGAGCAGTCTTTGGAACCTGGGAAGTTCAAGAAAGTGTTTGTGTGGGGAAAGCAAAAATTTATTGCTGTGGGAGCTGAGGTATATGCTCTGTTTGCACTGCAGTGTAAATAACAAGGAAGTGTAAGCTTTTTGTAGTGTGTTATAACTACTGTATATAATGGTAATACTTTTTCATGAGAGTGGCATAGTTGCCTTGGTATTCTTTGCATTTTTCTGATGCAACTCCTTCTTCCACGTGCAAACAGTTTTCTAATTTATTTTGGGTCAGGAGATGAGCTTTCATGTTTGTGGAACTTTGTGCTGTAATTAACCTGCAGGTCATCTATTAAATGCCTGTAATACGGGGGAGTTGTATTTTGAGGTGTAAAAAAGACCTTGCAGAGAGATCTGCTTGCACACAGTCTAAATTCTGTATGTAAGTAAATATTAATTCCTGTTTGGCATGTGCATCTAACTCAAGTTTTGTTCACAAGAGCTTATAAAATAAAATTTTCTTTCATATTGTTAGATGTGTGTGGTAGTGGCATTTTGTGTTGCAGACTCCTTTGTATCCTAAGAATGATTGTATTAGACAAGTTCTTAAATTGAGTTATCTAAAACTAATTAAAGGACAGCTTATATTTTTTCCTGCCAAAGTACTTAATGGAGCCACTTATTTACAAATCTATCGTGATCCACTGCTTTCAGTAGCTGCCTTCACATAATCTTTTGTCTAAGAATCCTGATGTATAAAACACAAATCCTGACAGACTGTTGAACATGTTCCTTATATCCTGTGTCTCTATTTCCCCCCTTACTTACACAGAGTAGACTGATAGCTGCATCCTCTCTTACAGCTGAATCTTACTTGCATTGTTGTAAGAAATTAGTGTGCAAATACCATACTTGCGTTTTGATTTTAAAACTGACTAAAACTGCAGCTTAAATGACTTGATATATTATGCTTCTAAAATTAAATCCTCTAGGTGTTTATTTCTTCTGGATTAAGTAATTATTAAACTTTATCATACTCTCCCATTCCTTGATTGGTCCAATACCTTTTGGCATTTGCTTTCTTCCAAAATACGCATTTGCTGCTTTTTCTACCTAAACTTGACAATTGCTATGAAATCCATACAGAATATCCAGCTCGGCCCCATACTTGGTAACTTTACCCTCTTCCATCAAAGCTCCTCATTGTCTTTTGTCTGCTGCTCTGGCCTCTGCTGTACAAGGGCAGCAGGGAGCAACAGTGAAGGAAGTCCACACAGTGCCCACTGAAGAGTACGCAAAGGCAGGTGAGTCCCAGTGAGCATAAGGGCTATGAATTGGCTCCCTCTTACTCAGTATCTACAGTGTGGTGAGGTGGAACAAGTATCTCCTGGCTTATATCAGCATTCCTAGATCCAGGGGATTTTGGGGTTTGTGGCCATGCTGTTGTGACTGACAAACAGGATGGAATTCTTTCTTTGAGAGACTGAATTGTGTGCAAAGCCCTTGATACTATGCTTTCTCCCCTACATCAGTTGCTTTATGTGACCAATAGTTTCTTCTCTTCAGGAAGAACTATTATTTTGGACTCCTTTTGCAATTTTTCTGTTCTCCCAAGGGTTCATAATTTAACTAGAAGTTTGGCCAACAGGAGTAGTTTGCAGTGAGAATTTTGGCTTTGGAAGTGTCTTCATTTTAGAAGGGACTTCTGAGAAATTTCTCGGTACCTCTTAAGACAATTATCTAGTATCAGAAGCATCTGCAAATTTTAGTGAGCTGTGTGACCCTTCTGGTTGTTGGATACTCTCTGATTTTTGTCATTCTGATGTGAATTGTGCAATGATACAGTTTATAGCTGATCTGCTTTCTTGGGGAAAAGAATATTCAAGTCATGGGACGTGTGACTTTTTTCCCCATCTACACGTTACAAGAACAAATTCTTTATTTTATGTAGTTCCAAATGTAAAGAAGTCTGTGGGTGGCTGTTGGAACCCTGAGTTCTGAGAATTTCAGCCTTTCAGTGCTGACAGACAGTGATCCTCAGTAGTACACTGCATTTGACCTGAAGCCTTGGGAAAGGCTTCTTAAATTGTAAGGTTGTTGCTGTGTAATTAAAAGTTATATCACTGGGTGGAATATGTAGAGATGTAAAAAATTAAGGTTTATGTGATGTATGTAACAATATGGAGGATTTTGGGTGTGGATTAACTCTTCTTCTTTTCTCCCTCTTCACAAATCTGGGTGTTCTGGTATTGGGTCAAAAAACCAGCAGCGTGGATCATGAATAGTTAGTTACTGGATTATAAGTAAAAACAAATTACTTGGCTTTCCATAATTGGGTAATTTGGACTTTAAAAGACCTTGGAAGTTAGAACTCAGGGCCATTTTCCACCTTGTTGACTTAGAGGCACACTCTGTGCAGCTGTAATATAGATAAGATATAATAAACATCTAAGTCTGAAGATAAACTCCTGGTCTCCTGTATTTTAATTCAAACTGAGTAAAAGAACTCACGAAACAGAGGCAAAGAAGAAAAGAAACGAAAAAGAGAAAATTAATAGGTGGCATCTGGTAACATCTGACAGTTTTCAGTGCTAAGAAGTTCCAAAGCTTAGGTATAGTTAGTAGTGAAAAGTTCTTTCACTCGTTGCAGAGGTTTTTCTTTCAGAACTGATGGAAACCTGGCTTTGTCATCTAATTTTCTTTGACTAAGCCTTCTGTAGTCTTGGAAGTAAACTTGGAAGCAGTTTTAGGTTCTCTGAAGCTTCCCGTGCCCACCTGGAATCCATTCCCTGTTTTACCTACAAATACCCTTGTTTGTGTAAGGTCCCTGAGTGAATTGCTCTGTCACAATGCAGCTCAGGAGTTGTACTATTGATCTGGGAGAGGAGGAAGAGACTCAGGAACATGAGTCCTCTGTTGGTCTGCTGGAACAATCTTGTGAAAGGTTGTGCTTTCTTATCACTGGAGAAGTTCGAAAAATTTAATTTCCTACTACTCCCAGTGAATTTTTGGGAAGGATGTCTTCCTTTAGGAGATGCTGGGGTGGTCACTGGAATGAAAGTTGGCTTTGTTTTTCTACTAGAAAGACTTTAAAAGTATGTATATTATATCCAATTTTCCAGCTGATAAAATTGAAACCAGAGTAACTGTTTCAAATGTTTTGAGTAAGAAGGGTAGAAGGAAAAGTATAATGCAGTCCTTTAAAAACATTTTTACAGATTTTCTTCTAGGAGATCCTAAAAGATTTGAGTCCTCTATCAGTGAGCTTCCCATTACAAGGAGACTAATGAATGCAATCACCTGACAATTACTGTCAGAATATCACTGCTGACATACTCCTATAACATACCAGACCTATCCAGATGCTACTTGTGAGGGACAATTAATCTGATATATAATCTCATATCTATTAATTATTATATTAATATATAATTAATCTATATAATCTCTCTGTATGTGTAGGTACAGAATTTTTGGATAAAGGCAGAGCAGAGAGTATGCAACAGTATTCACTGCCTTCAGTCTGTTTTTCTTGTCAGGAATTAATTACATTGTTCTTTAGTCCCATAGTAAAATGGTATACAGGGTTCTTGCAAAAGCCAAACTGACAAAGGGAACCTGCTAAACATGTTAGCCTTAAGTTACTGATCAGATGCCTTGGGGAAAGGAAGTTCTGTAGGCCAGACTATTGAAACAGCTGATGTCCCAGTGTTAAGCGAGGTCTGCAGCCAAATTTCACTTCATGTGAAATGTGTTTGCCAGTGATTGTAGGTACCTCGGAGATATTTATCCTGATTCCTCTACCAGGTCCTCAGATCCCTATGTGATTTACCAATACATTTTTCAAAGTGACACTGACTTCAGCTACATCTGTATTAACTTCTAGGTTTATCTGAATAATCAATTAATGGTGTATGATATTTTAGCACATTGTTACACATCTGTGTGAAAGTGAATAGTTTACAGTGGGGAAGGTGGCCTGCCGTGGCTGTTGTGTGCAGACAGAGAAGGACTGGTGGGTGATGTGATGATTGGAGGCATCTTGGGCACAGTAATCACAGAACGCTAGAGTTTTCAGTTCTCAGAGAAGTAGGGAGGGGAGTCAATAGAACTGCTATCCTGGACTTCTGCAGGACAGACTTTGGCCTGTCTAGGAGAGTCTGGCTGCGTGAATCTCTTGGGAGGCAGTCCCAAAAGGCAAAGCAGTCCAGGAAAGATGGACATTCTTCAAGAAGAAAATGCTAGTGGCAGAGGAGGAGGTGGTTTCCATGGACTCAAAGATGAGCTGGTGGGGAAGACCAGCCTGGCTGGACAGGGAGCTTTGGCCTATGACCTTTGGGAGAAGGGGCCGGCAACTCAGGAGGACTACAAGGATTTTGTAAGGTAACTCAGGGAGAAAATTACAAGGGTCAAAGCCCAACTAAAACTTAGTCTGGCTACTGCAGTTAAAGGCAGTAAAAAATGTTTCTATAAATACATTAGTAATGACAGGAAGGCCAAGGAGAAGATCCTTTTCAGGAGGTGGGGGGAAACATAGTGACAAAGGATGAGGAAGAGGCTGAGGTACTTAATGCCTTCTTTGTGTCAGCCTTTAAGAGCTAGACCACTTGTTCCCCAGGTACCCAGCCCCCTGAGCTGGAAGACAGGGAATGAAGCTCCCATAATCCAGGGGAAAATGGCCGGTGACTTGCCGCAACACTTGAGCATGCACACGTTTGTGGGGCCAGATGGGAATCTACCCAAGGTACTGAGGGAGCTGGTGGAAATGCTCAGCAAGCCACTTTCCATCATTTATCATCAGTCCTGGCTAACTGGGGACTTCAGTAAAACATATGACAGTTTCCCACAGCATTCTCTAGGAGAAAGTGGCTGCTCATGGCTTGAATGGATGCATTGTGAAAACCTGACTGGATGGTCAGGCCCAGAGAGTGGTGGTGAATAGAGGTATGTCC
This sequence comes from Aphelocoma coerulescens, assembly GCF_041296385.1. NCBI lineage: Eukaryota > Metazoa > Chordata > Aves > Passeriformes > Corvidae > Aphelocoma > Aphelocoma coerulescens. Next base: position 59,625,509 of record NC_091016.1, on the reverse strand, counting down.
AGCTGCTCACTAGTGGGATTTCCCAGGAATCAGTCCTGTCTTTATCTCAATGTGGGGATTGAGTATATTCTCGTTAAGTTCACAGATGACACCAAGTTGGGCGGGAGTGTTGATCTGCTGGAGGGTAGGAAGGCCCTGCAGAGGGATCTGGACAGGCTGGATCAATGGGCCAAGGCCAATTGTATGAGATTCAATAAGACCAAGTGCTGGGTCCTGCCCCTCGGTAACAGCAGCCCCATGCAGTGCTGCAGGCTGGGAGCAGAGCAGCTGGAAAGCTACCCGGCAAAAAAAAGACTTGGAGGTGCTGGTTGGCAGTGGCTGAACATGATCCAGCATGTGCCCAGGTGGCCAAGGAGGCCAGTGGAACCCTGGCCTGTATCAGGAATAGTGTGGCCAGCAGGACCAGGGCAGTGACTGTCCCCCTGTACTCAGCATTGGTGAGGCCACACTTTGAGTTCTGTGTCCAGTTTTGAGTTCCTCATAGCAAGAAAGACATTGAGGTGCTGGGGCGTGTCCAGAGATGGGAAATTTAATTTCAAAGATCTGAAGATAAAGTATGTAGCTTAACTAGCAGGAATAGGATACCTGCTGTAAATTGCCAATATATAAAGAGGGAAATTTTTCATTATTTCTTAAAATACTTTGAAGTATGAAGCTGAAGTCACTCTGTGTTAACAGTATAGCAGAAAGAACAGGTATTTTATAGTTGTATAGAAGAATTTTTGTAAGAAAAGGAAGAATCTTATAAAGTCATAAATAGTGGATGTGTTATTAAAAAGAGTAATTTGAGTTATGTAAAAAGAAACATGACATGAATTAATGCTTATATCTGTTTGTGTAAATGATTCTGCTTTTGTTTCTCATAAATTAGCCAAATATGAAAGGCACAATCTGGAAGGGTCTTTAACAAGCTTGCTGTTTGTAGATGTTTCAGTGGTTTAGAACAATGTCCATCATGCTCCATAGTTATGCCTTGAAACACTTTGTTGAGGAACTGTCTTGAATCGTGGTGCTAGTTATGGCAATATCTAAAATTGTATTGTGAGTAAAGGCTAAAGACAACGGCTGTCCTACTTCAGAGAAATTTTGCACATTCCAGTATTATTTGGCTGTATTATTTACAAATTTTGATTATAATAATCAAAAGGCCCTTCTTTTGGTATTCATTATTTTCCCCTATAATCCTGCCAGCAGGATCTCTCCTTCTGCATTGGGAATTTGAATAATTGGTTTCGGGTTTTTTTGCACACTGAAAGAAAAACAGCATGGTGCTTTTGTTCCAGCTATGTTTCTAGACCTCTTTTACATTTTCATTTCTGCTTACATGTTCACCCACCCTGGAAAGCAAAAGTAGGCTTTAAAAACAGCTTATTTATGTATGTCATCAAGACTGTTCAGACTTTCATTGTTGTTGGGATGGATGTATTCTTACCTTTTGTTTAAGGCTAATTTAGGCATTTGGTTTCAATGGGACACAGAAGCAAAAGCAGCAGTCTGAATTCTCTCTTTAGGTTGCAGAGACGTAGCAGTACAGTCTGCAGGGGTGGAGCTGGCACTGGTTGCTTTAAACCTCTGATCAGCAATAAATAGATTAAAATACATTTGAAAATCCTTTAAAATAATTGATATAAATAGTTGTTACATTTTGCAGATGAACTGCATGTGTTTAGCCACAAGAGAGCAGTGTCACACCGTGTCTGTGTTGCAAGTCTTAAACTAAAAACGAATTCTGCTTTGTCAGCATAAAGTCGCACAACAAAATTTTAATCCCTTTATATTTTTATTTTTATAATGATATACACTAAATTGTAGGGGTGGGTGGTTCTGTCGTACTAGCATTACGATGAACTCTATTTATGTGCATTTGGAGTAATAAAAAGTTAACACCTGGCTAGTTTATTCTCTTCACAAAATAAACCTGCTATTTCATTTTCTGGGAGAACAGGCTGAAGATTTCATGTGGTGAGTTAGAAAAGAGCTTGACCTGTCAGTAGTTTTTTCCTGAAAAAATATCCTGTTTATCCCATGTAAAATGGCCATTGGAGGTTTCTCTTTGTGGTCCAGTACACATATAATGAACTCTGCCACAGAATTGCAAAAATTTGTATAAATAACTTTTAGCTTATACAAGTGAAAATATGCTGCTTTTTACTGATTAAAAGCCAAAGTGACTATGGAGCATAGCGATTCACATTTTTTATTTCAGATGAAAGACTATACTGCTCTTCTGTAAACATATGCATTCTTTGCTCCTCACATGTACACCGACTTGAATGAGTTTAGGTGCATCCATAAATTTGGGTGAGGGGATGTTTGCAGAGTTGGATAAATTTTAACCTTCAGTAGTGTCAATCTTCAAAGTGTCAACTTCGTTCTTGCCATCTGTGCTTTCTCTTTGTAGTCTGTATTTTATTTAGTGGGGAAAGTTAAACTGGATTGATTGTTACTGCTTCTCTGTTTCACTTTATAGTTCTCATGCCGTAACACAGCAGCTGTGTTTGCTGGGAGGCAGTTGCCACTGAGCAACAGCTGCTGGTATAAAGGAGCAGTGGGGAGAAATTTAAAGTAAGCTTAGTTTTAGTTTTTTCCTCGTGTTGTTGTTGCCTTATGGCTGTTTGATGCCTTGTCACCTTACAGTTTACAGCCTGTAAGTATTTGTCCTGTTCTTTCTATAATGAGAACTGTAGGAATCTGTGTTAATAGTTCTGAAATAGCAGAGGCTGTGTGTTCTCCTACTGAAGTGAGGGGTTTCTGTCCTGTAGAATATTGGGGTTTTTTAATGTGTATTCTGTTGTTTCTTACTCAATTTTATCTGTCTGGTATTTTACTCACCTTTTTCCATCATCCTTTTTCTAGCAGGTGTTTTTGCTTGACTTACATACCATGTTTGACTGTCATCTACTGGGGCTGACTTGATAAGCCAGGCTGTTTTTAAACTCTTTCCTTGCTTGTAAGGAAGTATTTCTGAAGAATTGTCAAGCTCAATGTTCTTGGTTTTAATTTATTAAGTGGGGAGCTCCTTACCAGCATGTACAGTGGGAAAATAATCTGTAACTCACTATTTTGTCATAGTAAACATAGGTAGTTTGAAGTTGTACTTTGGTTTGACTCAGGTGAAATGTGGGCTTTATCAACACCCCCTGTTCCTATCTGCTCATTTGACCACTCCTATATTTTTTTATCCATTTGTTTGCTGCTTGTCTGTTCCTCTCATATGCACTATCTGCATGTATAAGAATTCTGTTAAGGCTTTACTAGTTACCTTTCTGAGGAGTCTCTGTTTTTCAAGACTTCTAGCAAACCCCCAGCCCATTTATTATTTCTCAGTAGTGGCATTGCCTTTTCTTTCAGATTTGAGGAGTAGAGTTTGTATTTAGTATAGTAGAACAATGCAGCTGCTAGTGACACTTATGTCTACCAAATAATCTGCTGTATAACCTAGCTTGTCACTGAACTAGTTTTTGATGTTAAATTAGGTTTTTGAGTTCACAAATAAAAGAATATATTGAAAATACATTGACATAAGGCGGGCAAAATAAACAGAATTCGTGAGATCCTGCTTCATGCCTTGTGAGCTCTCGGAGCTGTTGCTAGGAGAAGAGCATGGTAACAGTGCTCCAAGCTGGTAGTTGCCTGGGGAACCCACAGGCACTTGAGCTATTTCTACACATCTGTACCAACTCACAATGTTTTTCTTCCATGTACCCCCTTTTCCCTCCTCTCTAGTGCAATAAAAGGCATGGGGGATCTTGTCCACAGGACTAAGTCCTTTGCCATCCTCCAGCATACAGGTCTCACTTACAGTCAAGACTTAGTAGCTTCGAAGAAAATGAGATGTGGCCAGATCTTGACTGAGCACCATAGTGGTGAATAGCTGGCCCAGTACAGGTTGAGGATGATGAACATCACACCTGGTAATGGGCCCTGGCACTTCTATTTGGAAGTTGTTGCTGTTTCACTGCTTAAATATGAATCAAAGTCTCACTTAGGAAGTGCATAGATTTTAGGAAAAGTGGAATGTATTTACTTAGAAAAAAACCAGGATCACTAATTACCACTGAAGTAATTATCTGATGGAGGAATGAGTTAAACTCTGCTTACTAGAATAAAAAGCTTTGAACTACAGATGGCTAAGGAATTTAAATCTGAAAATTCTAAAGAAGCTGGCTGAAGGACATATCTGGCCCTTCATATTTACTTTGAATAAACTTTGCAGTAATACAGAAATTCAGAAAATTGTGTCATCTGAGTTTTCTTTTTAAGAAAAGTGGGGTAAGACATATGACTGTTGGTCAATTGGCATGTGGCAATTCTAGGCAAAAAAATCGGCATGATAGTATCCTTCTGCATAATTGCAAATACTTCGATAACAGGACTGATCTCTTGTGACTTCTTTGTAAAATAGATGTTTTAAATTATCTTTAACAAAAATAGCTGCAACAGAATAGCGTAAATTAAAATATAGCACTTTTATTACCCAGAAAGTAAATGTTAAATGGGTGTAGAACTGATTAGCTGGCAGATAATAATAATCACTGAAAGGAAGTGTTACTACCAAGATTATAGAGAATGGGACTGGGTTAATGCAGTTTCATATTTTTAGTAATGAATAAGTGATAAAATTTTGGATAAATAAAACCAGTAATTACATAGAGAGAAATAACGAAGATGTGGATGATGGCAAAAAGCCACAATGATAGTGCCATAGCAGGTTCGGTCTTCAGAAGGAAAGTACATTCTAGTACAGGCAGTTGAAAAACTATAAAGCTGTTTCATTCAAACTGTATTATTTCAGAAAGAGAAAATCTGTTTGAATGACCTGATTTGTCTGTGAATGCATGAAGATTAAAAAAAGCGCAAAAAGCCTCTTTCTGTGACAGAGAGAAATGTAATACTAACCAGTTGTAGGAAGTGAAAACTAAAATAATTTAAATGAGAGTGCATTTCAATAATGAGCATGACATCCACAGTGGGAAGTGGTGACTCTGCTCTATTTCTTCTCTGTAGTAGAAGCCAGTGCTAGTTTGACAGAGACCCAACCATGGAGTCAAACAATTGTCACCTTTTGACAATGGTGCCTTCCTTTTCTTCCTCGTATGTTTATTTTCTAGTCTATTTATCATAGGTTGTCTCAGAAAGAGAACAGCTCTTACTATGATACTTGTTTTACATCTCAAAAGAACTTTTAATTTCACAGAGGAACTTGTGCTCCTCTTGAAGGTGCAAACTCCTTGCTGATATTCAGATATTTAAGAAGACTCTATCGTGAATCTCAGTAAAATTTAAACTTGTAGATGTGCCATGCCAGCTGAAAAATGACATCTGCATTATTATATAAGATGTCCCTGAGAGCAATGTAACACCCACAGGCAAAACTTCAAGCTGTCAAGTAACTCAAGAGTGATGATGTAAGCTCTCCCTTTAAATTAATGACACTGAAGTATCAGAAAGAAAGAACTGCAGTTGGATTGGTAAAGGAATAAAGTCAAAAGAAAAAAAGAACCCAAGACCCCAAAACCCTAGCAACATGTACAGATTTTTTTAAGGCACCTGGAGGTGATCAAGTCACTTTTTCCACAAAACCATAGAAGTTGTGCTCCTTTATCAGTAAAGTAAAAGCTGTCCTTTCACATCTAGCTCTCTTCAGGATCTGTGATGCTTTTCTTCTTGACCTTTAACATGAATCTGTTATTATTTCTACTATAGCAGCTTGTGGTGGGAGCAGTACTGGTGTCCCTTGTGCCATTCCTGATCCACTGGAGTGCTCTGAAGTGTAACCACAGTGCAAATGAATAAATTCCACCTCTATCTAGCATTTCTCATACAGCATGACTGTTGAGTTGCCATAGTCAAAATGCCAGATCATTTTGTTAGTGGTTTGTATTTCAAAACCTGTCAACAAATAGGCATTAGTGGAACTGGTCAGAAGAAAATGGAGGCTATTGGTCACACAGAATTATATTGCAACATGTTTAGGTCTTGGGCAGATGGAGAATTTGGCAAAGGGCAGCTGAAGTCCAGACACTTCTCTTAGGCTTCATCCTAAGCAAACATTAATAGTGATATTATTGACTCTTCTTTCTTAAAACTGGAAAAGTGAAATGCTCTCTAAAAAAAAAAGAAAATATTTCATACCATTGTAAAATACGCTTAATAAAAAGTGGGATGGGAATTGAAGTGGATCTGAGCCTCAGGAAGCTGTTTCTCTTGAAATCAAAAAGCCAGGCATTATTACAATAAAACCTCCATCATTTTATGTAGGGAGAACACCAGAATTATCAAGGAAGACAGAAAATAAAAAAAGGGGTTGTGACCTTGCATGTGAGTCCTTGTTTCCACTTAATAACCTTTCTGAGTTGCAGCGGTCTCGTAGGCCCCTCGCATGTCTGGCTGACAGCAAAGGCTCACACAAATTTTATTTACTTGCTGTGTTGTCCAAGTGAGCTGTGAGCTTCTTGCTATGGCTCTCTTACATGAGATATCCTGCAGTTTCTGATCTTTCTATCTTCCAGCTAAATCCAGAGCATCTCAGAGAAGAAAGAATTCCCTGTTTCTCTTGAGATGGAGGCAGAAATCATATTGCTCTTTAGAAGAATATAACATATGATTGGAATCATAATAAATACCATCATTTCTCAAACCAAATTATTTTTTGTGTTGCTTGTGATTAGTTGGTGTTTTCAAGAAGCTGACTGTAATCAGGTATAGAGGGGAGGGGATGAGGGCAAGACATCTAAGAAGGTAAAAATGAGGCTTGATAACCAGTTTTAGTCATCTCCAGACAGGACTCCTGATAGACCAAGCACAGAGGATTTGTGAGGATTGAGTGCAGAAGGAAATTGACTACACACCTTCTTATGCAAGTTTCATCACTTTGACTAATACCTTCAGGTAACATAATTTCTGTACTACTTTGTAGCTATAATTCACATAAATGAAGGAAGTGTATTTGCTCTGTTTAGTACACACCATTATGCACCTAAAGCCAATGTGCCAGTGTCACTTAGCCATTTTGAGTGGCTGATGTACCCATCCCAAATCTTACTTGTGTTTCTTGATTTGTTTAATACCCGTCTTTACTTAGGCAGTCTTCAGGCAGTGGCACTGTTGAGGAAGATTTCCTTTTCATGTGGGAGCTGGGGCAGTTACCATGCACACCTGTGAGCACCTTAATTCAGCCTTAGTGCTAATAAAAGGGACTTCAAAGCACCAAAGTGCAAATGGTCACGCCTTAATCCCATGCAGAAATGGTGGAGCTGGTAGCAGTGACTTTCCTGATACACTGAGGGAAACAAAGCAAAGGTACCACAGAGGGCAGTGGCGATGTCCCAAACTACTTGTCACCTACATGGAACCTCATCCCAGCAAAACAGTACATTTTTTTTAAACAAAGTACTTCCACTCATGTTTTGGTCTCTCAGCTGATGATACCAATGTATCTATTTTTTCTCCTCCTAGAGGTTGACTTGAAATATATTTATCCAGCACAAAGCATGGGAGGTACAAAAAAGTGATCTTTGGGACAATACTTTCTTTTTCTTGTTGAATCTGCCCTTGAATCTGCCCTGTGTTCCAGTGCTTCCTATTTTCTTTGCATTTTGGTTGCCTGACGTGGAATAGCCCCTGAGTTTGTCTGCAGGTGTTGGTAGGTCTGGCTATAGAAATAAGGCTGGGCTTCAAATACATGTGTAGGTGTAGCACTAGATTTTTCTTTTTGGTAGCTGTATTTCTTTCATAAATATGTTTATGTATGAGCTAAGCTCATAGGAATCCTCTGCACATATGAATGGAAAATCTGGATTTGGAATGTAACAGCTGCTGAGCAGCATGAGTAGGTCAGGAAAGCATCATTTTAAACTAATGGTGGATTTAAGTATTAAAGTGTATTTTCTTCAGGATTACAATTTTAGTAATATTTATTTGTAATCAGGAATTCCCTTTTTGTTTCATCTAAATTTCAATCTTTTAAGCTTTTCTATGTGGTTAAAGGTTAATATATTCTTATGGCAGCAACTTCCATATGTACTGCTGCACTTTGTTCTACCCATGTTTTGATTTGGGAAAAGCAGACGCTCTCAGTCTGCCCAAATGTTCTGAGTTTTTTTTATAGGTGGTACTAATGAAGCTGCAGTATTTTTTCCTCTCTCTCTCCTTCCTTGAGGTTTTTCGTGATTCAAATTGCTTTTTGCCACCCTTTGCACTTCCCACTCTTGTACTTGCATTTTCTAGAGAGGGATGATTGATACACAAATTGAATTTATCTCTGGGTGGTAGGAGTGCTGGAAATAACAGGACAACTCCTCTGTATGAATTCTAATACTCCATTTTAGTTACGACTTCTTAAGACACCCAGATCTCCTTCCTAACCTAGTACAATATATTTAGAGCTTTGTAGGGTACAGAATTCAAATCTTCTCTCTAAATTGTAGTACTATAAAATCTGACATGAAATTCATCTGCTGTTGTGATCCTTCCTTGTGTGTTTAGGTCTGCATGGCCCTGCAGACACCCAAGGTAACTTTTAGGAAGCGCTGCTGCTGGTAGCAAAATCCAATTGTCATGGATTAAGGTGTTGCATAGTGTTCAGTGCAACTCTGCCTAAGAGCCAAACTAGCCCAGGATACAGTGAGATGATCCACTGGTTTTAGTGGCAGAGCCACTTTATCTCTTCTCTAACCCATGATTCATTTTCAGTCTGTCTGTCCCTAAACAGCTGTTTGAGACTGTACTGTACACAACATCACTAAAAGACTGAGGAGTGTAGAACCGGGGACACCATAAACCTGCTATTTTGATAAAACCCAAGGTATTTTGTAACCATACTCATTTTATCTGTCCCATAATTGATTGTCACATACATATCTCACTGTTTCTTCTCTTGATGAATAGTTGTATTTCCAAGATTCTGCACCTGAACTTTAAACCATAGTTAAGTATTTGCCCAGGACAAAAATATTGCCATACAATTAATTTTTCTTTTGCTGCTCATTGATACATTTTAACTTGCTGGTCTGCATTTTTTGTTTTGAACCATTAAACATCCGCCTCCATCCAGACAGTGCCTGTGCAGAGTGGGAAGATGTATTGACTTAGCTGTACTTGAGAATAACACTGTTAAATCTGTTACAGAAAATGGAGCGGTTTTCCAATGCTGACCATGAAGAACTGTTCCTGGGGAAACCATCACAACTCCAACCCTATATAGGACAGATCTCTAGGGGGCTTCATTCTAAAATCCATTTTGCAGTTCTGCTCGCATCTGGGGGACACATGAAAACACTGTGATTCTGAAGAGTGGATTTGGTTTTTAGAAAAGTTTAAAATGTTGGCTAAATAGCACTGAAACAAAATCTATTTCCAGCTCCCATATTTGGTTCAACTGTACTGTTTGTATGGCACGAACTATGTGAGTATTGTTACTGAACACTTTGAGGTACAAATGAACTCTGGCTTTAGAAATGTTGTCAAAGTCAAGAAGAGTCCCTGCAGTGATATCCATCAATGATGACAAGTATTTCTCACTTAGAAATACTTACCAGTGTAGAACAGCAATACTTCTCAAAATTCAATTAAACAGAAGCCTCTGCCATGCTGCACATATAAATAACATGGTCTGAAACTGAGAAATGAGAAAATGGAGATTAAAACTGACCAATGATCCTAAGGAGAACTCATTACTGGAACTGAAACAATAGTAGAAGAAAACTCTCCTTTAAATACTTAACCAGGGAAACATTTTCCCTGGGGTTTGAAAATCCTTCTACTATATGCTTAGGAAAATTACATGGAAATGCTTTCCTTACTGGGAACTCCATTTATATTCATACAGCAAGTCTAAGGGGAAATTTAGAGAAAAGTTCTTCTCAGAAATAGAGCACTAGGAAAGTGATTATTCTGTTGGTAGGAAGGAGAGGCAGCGAGAGAATGACAAGCAGCAAAAATCCCACTGCATCCAAACCAGAATGTCTTCTGCAAACAAAGGAGATCCTTCAATGAACTGGCTTTTACCAAAGAACTAGAGACACTTCACTCTTATTTTTTAAATTTTTTTTTTATTAGTTGTCATTCTTTGACATGATGAATACTTACAGCAGTATGTTAAAAAAGATACAGTTAAGTCTCTTGGCATCACTGCATAGCAGTCACAGCATTTTCACACAATCTAGTGCTTCCTTTCAGAATGATGCATATGGCATATATACGCACATATGGGGGCTGATTCTTGGTCCCAGTGAAGCTGGGGGGACCAGTGTTTGGCCCATAGAACTGTGTAAGATATGTGAATATGTATATATAAAATGCTTTACAATAAACATGACATATACAATCTTGAATTCAAAGACAAGCAGAATATATTTTACATCCAAGTCAAGCTTATGCTCTGCACTTAAAGTTTATGTACCTAAAATATTGGATGGATTATAGAAACAAATAATAGAGCAACAGTTTGCACCAATCAAAGTAATTTGAATACATATTCATGGCATGAAGCTTGCCTTGTGTTTTTGTTTTTTGGGGTGGCTTTTTTTGGATTTGCAGGTTTTTAATTCAAATTTAATTACTGATTTCTGTGGGCCATGGGGGTCATGGTGGCATCAGGAGGGGAATGGGCATACTTTATGGACAGCTGAGTGACTTAAAATATAAGGCAATAAATTATGGCTGGTACCATGGCTGGTACGGGAAAATAAAATTGTGACTACTTGAGTTTTTCCTTTCTGAGGAGAAGTCATTTGGAAGGGGCAAGTGTGCCTTTTGTGTCTAATTTGATGCAAACTTTTAACAGAAATTTAAACCACAGACTGCAAGAGCTGGTGAGATCGCTATGGAGTGCAACAACAGCCTTATGTCATTTACAGCTTTCTCATTAATTGTTGGGGAGACTTTGGTTTTCTTCATTAAAACCAAATTTATACAAAAACAATTGACCTGTGCTGTAGATTAGCTTAGATACAACTGCAGATCATCTGTTTTGTTTTTTCGTTTTTCCTCCATGGACTCCACTTAATCTCAGCTACTCCTCTTTGTTCCTTGTATTCCAAAGGTACGTGCTGCCAATAGTCCTTTTATTCTCCATTTGACTGGTGGCTGGACCACTGACACTTAAAATCACAATGGTAGGTAAAATCTTTACTTAATGACAATGCATATGTATGCGTTATTTTAACCAGCTTAAGATTTTCACTTATTGTCACTTACTATTGTTGTTCTTATACAGAATTGCCTCTTAGATGGTATGAAATCTTCATTTAGAGGAGCTAGATTTTAATTGAATTACATTTGTGAGGCATAAAAACATTTTAACATCCTGCTTTTCACAGTTTTTTTCCTTTTTCCATATATGAAAACCTTAACTCAGTTTGAAAACTTGAAAATCTTTCAGCTGCACTGGCCCAAGTAAGAAGGAAAAATAATTGACAAGGGCTTTCTGTAAAGTGGCTGACACCACCAAAATCTGTGTTATCTGCATAGCTTTACTATTTTGTGCATCAGCAGCCTGCTGGCATCCTGCAGAGAAACCCCATTGCAGAAATGCCCCCCAAACAGAGAATACCAAGTATGTGTCACAACTGCATGTGCCGAGCACTGGTGCTGTTGGATCGGCTGCAGCCCGTTATGGTTTCTACGGGCAATCAAATGGTTGCATTTTGCATTACAGACCCCAGGGGATCTGGCTGCCAGAGCCTAACCTTTCCCAGCACTTCTGTCTGGAGCACCTGAGGCAAACTGGCCCAGGCCCAAACCTGTGTAATGGGTTTGGCTCACAAGCACAGAAGCATTGCTGGGGCCACCCTGAACCTATTTAAAGCACTGTTTCATTAGACAAGGTGATGGAAATCTAGCAGGTATGTTCAGTGCACCAAAATCCCCCACAGCCTAATAATTTTCAGAACAGCTTTTTAAAGTTGAGAATTTTTAACTTGGTAAGAGCAAACTTGTAATGAACCCCATAGGTTCCACTTGTAGAAAAGGGCTGGGGTTTAAGGTGGCTGTAACAAAATCTGATTTGTCACTAAGCTTTCCTGTTGGACCTATTTGCGGGAAGCTCTTCAGAAACAGCTCAACAGGTTTCTGTCAAGAGCTTTTTATGCTGCTAGATGCTGGTTTTAACTAAATTTCAGAACATTTTTAAAAAATTCTTTGAACTAGATGGAAAAGGACTTCCATTTCTCAGTAAAAAGATAAAACATGGGAAATCACATCCTTTTGTACGGACTTAAGTGCTTCTAAGCAGCACATTACATCACTCATGTAATGTCCTAATAATTGTCCTACATCTGTCAGAAGGAAAGGTACACCTAAAAAGCTGCAAAGTGGTGGTGCTTCCACCCCTACCACCCCCACATGGTTAAGAAGACATTTATGTCCTGCAGTTAGAAAAAATTTAAATCTACTACAACTCTCTCGAGTGCCCTTTGCTTGCTGTGGTCGTTCTATTACGTGAATCTCATTTAGATCAGTGGGAGGAAGAGGAGGTTTTCTACTAGTTGTACCTTACATGACAGTGGGGGGGGCAGAAAAACATCGCTGGAGTGCTTCGTGTGCTCACTGTGCTTTGCACCTTCCTACTTCACTGGGTTTCAGCCTTTTTTCTCTGAAGATACACACAAAGAATTAGTGGAGTAAATCATCCTTCACTAAACTCATGATTTTAATTTTCCTTTAAACATATTAGTCACCTTATGAGCATAAACTTTCTCTCATCAACGCAATATCCCCTGTAATTGAAAAAAACGTAATTTATTTTCCCTTGCACTTTTATGAGTAAACATCTCATGTTTCTCCAACACCAACTTAAAAAGCTCTTTCTTTGTCAGCCTCTTCAAGGTCTTCACATCCAAAGGTGACCATCCAAACGTGACTACCTGGCCATACCTACTTGTTCTTCTGGAAAGCAGCTGCAGAGATTTGATGCACGGGGGGTTCACAACAACGCTGTACTTCACCTGAATGCAGTTATTCTTCCTGGGGGCAGAGGAGCAGGGGACAATCCCTTCGGTGCAACGCAGTAGTGTCTGAGAATACAATCTCATTGAAATGGTGGAAGCTTAAGTGAAGTTTAATAAAGACTTTCCAAACGGAGGTTGTTCATGGCATAGTTAAGGCCAAGTATCTTTCACAAACATGAGATCGTAGAAAATTCCTCAGCCACTATGACAGCTAAGAGGATTTTGCTTAATAGTCTGACTGCAACACATTTTTTTCCTTCATTGACTGAGACTAATCTAAGAATTCAGTTGAAGTATTCTTTTAATTAAAAGAAAAATACAAATGCATTTTGATGCTGACTATCTAAGGAGGGAATGTGGGGAAAAAAATCAGCTACACTGCAACATCTCTGGAGAAAACAGCCAAACTCCAGAACTATTAGAATGATCGTTTTGTAGATCACTAAGCTATTTAGTAAAAATTCACACTCTTGAATAAATGGTAATCAGGTTGAACTGTCAAAGCATGTGGTGTTGCTGTGGGGCTTGGAGGTTTTTTTGAACTTAAAACTTCAGGCTCTGTGAAACATTTGCCTAGACCGAATGTGCAAGGTGCCATGTATTAACAACACGGACCCATATGGAATGTGTTTGAAGTTTTCAAGAAGTTATCCTGCCAGACTTCATTCCTTAATGACCTTTGATACACCTTGGATCGTGGAAAGGCAGTTCAGAATTGAATCTCGTAATCATATGATTTTGGCAGCTATCAGAAGATGAAGGATGCTGAAAGTTAAGGCTTTTATCCACAAACAATGGTGTATATTAATAAACTCTATACCATATTTACAAATGCTTTCTCTTGTATTAAAACTAACAGTATTCTGTTCACAGTGCCAATGTTTTTACAGGTAGCAATCATCCCACAGTACTCCAGTATTTTGGCATGGGAATCAGTAGCGCTTTGTATTTACAGAAAATGTACACATGAATATAAACAGGTAACTTGAAACAGTACTCAAAAGATAGATCTGTTCGTGTTTCAAAGGTTTAGACTGTACTACACCTTCCCTTTTGGCTGCGAGGGAATACTGTTCCTTGCAATGAGAAGATGCCCGTCTTTTACCCGAAGTGGCATAAAAATGATTACCAAAACGAGCGTTGTTACACTGGGGGTGTGTATACGGAGAGTAACTTCAGTCCAAGGTTTATAGAATCTGTTGTTTAGTGCACAGAATACAAAAGTTAAAAAGGTTTTTAACTACTAAAACAACCCGACTCTCTGCCCTCTGTGAGCACTGTCCTGCTCAGTCCATGTCCTCTGGATGCTGGAGATGCTGGTGGTTCAATGTGCAGCCCAGCTGCCAGCCTGGAAAGGTTGTGGTGCTCTGGGCCTATATACATATGTCACAATATGACTCATGGTAAATGAAAAGATGACCAAGAGTGCCTCTCTGTGCCCCCTGTTCTCTCAGCGATCCTCCCTGCTTCATGGCCTGGCTTCCCTGATGCTGACTGGGACTCCGCATTGGGGCAGTTCGGGATCGGGAGTGGCGAAGGGCATCAGGCATGCGCAGAATGGAGAGGGGGAGAGGAACATGAAGATCAGAAAGAAACCCAGCAGAACTGTGGGCTGTTCGTGAGGACCCTTAGAGCTTTGCCATTTCTTCCCTTTGCACGGTGTTGCCAACAGGCTCCTGGCTCCTCGGGACCTTGTTTGCTGCTGTGACCAAGACAGAGATAGCAGTGCTAGAAGGAAAAGTGCAAAGCTGCCACTAAGGAGTCTCTTCTTCATTTAAAGTCTGTTCCTGGCTGCCAGTCACTTGGCCTGAGTGGTCATTGCTCCTACTACTGCTGTGTTGCTTGTGGAGCAAACTTCTCCACTTGGTCTTGTTCCTCCTGAGATGGTTTAGCATATTTTCAGATAGGGGAGTGTTGCCTGTAAACTGGGCCCACCTCTCAAAGAGTGGCTCAACGATGTATGTCATGAACCCTGCAGAAACACACAGGGGACACCTGGTGAGCAACAAATCATTCCACGAGTGCACTGCCCCACAGAGTGCCCTGAGAGCACAGAGCAATACAAGTGGCAAAAGCCCTGATAAGAAATAACGAACTCTCAAACAAACATCAATTCATTTTGAAATGCACAGCTTTTGACCAGCATACACAACAAGATAGGGCTTTATCTGCATGTGATAGTCAAGCAACCCTTTGAGGAGATTTCAGACAAGAAAGTAACCAGTGTTTAGTCACACACACTGGCTGCAATTTTTTCCCATGGGTATTTTTTCCCCTATGCAAAGACTCCTTTTTCTTTCTGTTGAACATTTAGCTTTGATAGGTGTATTTTTGAACATTTTAATTTAGAACATATTTTTTAACTCTTATTGTATCCGCAGGTCTTATTGTTAAAACAACTGGATCGAAGTGGGGCACGTGGTGGATAAAAGCTTCTCTTAGAGCTTGTGCCACAGTCAGATAAACATGAAGAGAATGAAACTAATACTTACCAATCTGGATGCTTGGTATTGTATCCTTCTGCTGATTACAAAGGGGACTTATTTCCAGTTCAAATTTTTGTTCCAGATCACCTGCAAAAAAAAAGAAAATAAGAAGAAAATATTTTTGTGGCACCTTTATTTCTTCTCCATACCTGTGCCACAGTCTTACAGTATCTGTGAGGAGCTGGAAACTTCTACCACTGATGACCACGATAAATGTCTAAATATCTTCATTTTCTGGACTTTTTCTTTTTAGGTGTCAGAGAAACTGAT
Organism: Aphelocoma coerulescens; assembly: GCF_041296385.1. Classification (NCBI taxonomy): domain Eukaryota; kingdom Metazoa; phylum Chordata; class Aves; order Passeriformes; family Corvidae; genus Aphelocoma; species Aphelocoma coerulescens. The sequence goes on along the minus strand of NC_091016.1, from coordinate 59,609,803 downwards.
TATCCATACAAAGAAAAATCTAAGAAAAGATGACTTTTGAATGAACACTAAATCTGAGCATGTAAGTGTTCTGAGGACCTTAATTTTTAAAACAGACTCTCTCATGTGAAAAGTTTTTACGACATTCTACTTCATTTACTCATTGTTCAAATATCTTCCTACCAGAAAACTGCAGTATATCAATTTTAGAAGAAACGCGTCTCCAGTACTGTAGTGGAAATGAATACTGTGTTCTTGTGGAAGTGGCTCATAAAGGGAAGAGTGTTGGAGCCTGGCAGTCCATAGCTGTGGCTGCACTAACAAACTAATAAGCGCCAGAGCATGGACTCCTGCAACATGTTTCAAGTGTCAAGAGCTATGGAGTTCAAGTCATAAACGTGGAAAAAGAGTGAAATTAGAAGTCTGTCTTATTATTGTGCTGTAGCTGGGTATCAGGGTATGCCTGTGCTGCTGCACTGAGCATATTTATTTCCTGGGTCATCCAGGAAGTCCCCAGAAAGACATCTGCACAAACTGACTGGAGACAGCAAAGCAGTTGGCTGAACTCTGAGCCACCTTCATAGCAGAATACTTGACTAATTGGACCAGGAGGTCTCTGGTTCCAAATCCGGGACTGCCCTGAAGATTCCTGCAGGCAGCTCCTGCTGTGACTAGCCTTGGGGACTGTTTCAAATTGTTGAAAGAAAAACCTGGCTGGGGGATCTGCTCACTGCAGATTCCACCTCAGATTGCTCCTGATGCAGAAGTGATCAGATTTGGCACTGAGAAGACGCTTATAAACAGTCAGTAGAAATTATTCCTGCAGAAATGGTCACAAAGGACAGGCTTCTGTACATAGTGATGGCAAGAGATTTTTTTTATGGAGCTGAAGGCAATCAATAGCAATGACCATGCTGGATTTAAGAATTCAGCACAAAAACATCTCATAGAGTCTCGTTTGCTGACTGCCATCCAGACAACAGTCACTTGTTCTGCTGGAGAGACTGTATCCCCCATGCCTGCAATTACTTCATGCAAAGATTGCTCTAAGTTTTGGGTGTAGAAGTTTTTTTTAAAACAAACACTCTCTGTCTGTGAGTGCAACACATTCATCCTTTGTGCCTGTTAGCCTTCTGTGCCAGTGTACAATCCTGGTTACTGCATGAGGTACAGGACCTTTCCTGTCTACAGTAAGGAAGGGAAGTGAGAGTTAACCGTGAGCAGGCTAAGATGTGCCACTTCCCCTCAGACAATAGTATTTTGTCCATCTGATTTACTAATACGGAGGTAGTGAGGGCTGGTTAGGCAAAACTTTCCTGTAAGAAAGACAGACCTGCTAGTTTAGACAAAACACTGTATTCAACCCATAAAGAAACATCTTGCTTTCAATCTACTGTTTTTGTTTAAAAGCTCTTTTCTCCCCACTAATAGTTTTGACTTAAACACTATTGTGCTACTCACGTTCTATAGCCCCATATGAAACACCGTGTGCATTTCTAAGCATTGCCTTTCTTCCCTCTGCACCATGCAATTACTTCTTAAATGTGAGCAGAGAACTTTCAGTTCTAATTGAGTACTCAGAAAGCATCAGGAAAACATTGTTAGCTTCACGAACAATCAAAAGGAACAATTTAGCAAAACTGAGACAAAATAACAGTTTCTCATGTTTACAAATGTGCAATTTGAAAGTCTTCTTCTCATCTACCCCTCCAAAAATTTTTGACTGAAAGAAGGTTTCTAACTCCAGTGATATCCCCTTTGTATGTGTTCTGGGTAGGAAACAGCTGACCTGTCTGCCTCAAAGTGTATCAACATTTTCTTGTCGTTCAGAAGTCACTTAATTGACACAAATAAGATTTGCCTTTGCATGGTAAGGACTTAAAATGATGGTCAATCTTTCTGTTTCAAATTACTACAAAAGGAACTGCATTAATTAGTTCCTGAGAACTTTCTTGCCGGGGAAGACCTTCCAAGCAATTTTTAAACCTCATCAGAGAAACTGATCACTAATGTTGCTTCAACATTAGCCATTTTCTTGAAGAATTTTTCTTACTAGTTCCAGTTTCATATACACAAATCAAGTTGTATTACTTACCCTGTGTTCCTGTGTTGACTTTAAAAACATCTGAGAACAAATTAAAAGTATTTTTCTAGGAAAGGTTTTATTAGGAGCTGCTGTAGGCATCAGATGCTCCCTGAAATGTACCTGGATTGTGTATTTTATTTACTAACATGTAAGTGTAGATGCACCAGAACACTGGAAGATCAGGATCTGAGTCTCTATTAAAACGGCCTTAGAAACATTCGATAAAAAAAGATGTTCAAACTTTGTATCTGTTCCAGAAGGAAGATTAAACAAAGCACTAATTGTGCTGTTATCTGTCTCATCTACAGTTAAAAATCAAAACATGAGACTTAATGGTTTCCAAATGTTAAACTTAGTGCCAAAAAATACCTGCAAGCCCCATCATTGTGTGTGAGAGGGTAGAGAGGTCTACAAAAACACTTTAAAGTGATAATGGTATCTAAAAGCATGCTATTTAATACTGGGGGTGTTGTATCACTGAACAGGGTTATACAGCCACTAGTGATAGTCAGAACACACTTTCTGTATGTTGTTCCACATGAAACACTCCTTTTCTCCCTTTGATGCTTCCAGCTGGTCTCATGTACTCAGGTATCCCCTTTCAGAGGTCTGTTTCAGATGTTAGACTAACAAATCTTGAGGGCGGTGGAAAAAGCTTACATTTGTAAGAGCTGAGCTGTCTTTCTTGGCATGGTCCCCCAATACATTAAAGGTGAGGTACTGCACCTCATGAGCTGGATACTGATTATGCCTTCACTACACATCTGACTAACTAAACCTGCATCGGGCAAGTTGCTTATGTTGCTTCAAAGGCATCAAAGACATTTCACCAGCTTAAACTGACAATGGCTGAAAATTAACTTGCTGACCTGTTTGTCTTTGTTACAGACTAACAGTACCAGGTACCAGCTCAGAGGTGGCTTAATTTTGTAGTGCAGAGTGTTAAATGAACTGAGAACTTCACTGTGTGCTCTTCCAGTGTTTGTATCACTTGCCTTCAACTCTCAGGATGTTTTGAAGAAAGATTTTAGCAGTGATTAAACTCTGCTGCACCCTGTATTGTAGCACAGCATGACCCTGACTATGCAGATGGAGCCAAATGGTGTAATTACTGTGTTTCAGAAAAACCCCTGCTTGACTGTGCTCTCTGCAGGGGTCTGAAAACATTTGCAGTAGGTTCTAGCTGAGGTTTGGCTTGCTTGCTTTGGCCCTTTCAACAGCATGCTGGGAAGAGTGTCAGAACCCTTTCTCTGCATTTGCAGGTAGAAGAATGTGTCATATATGGGAAACAGTGAGGGTAAGGTGTCCATCAGAGTTGTAGTGGGAGCATTAAAAGTGAGACAAAACTCAGTGCTAGGATTTTGAGGCAGTGTGGCGCTGGCACCATTCCAGCTCAGAGACTCTCATGGTGACTGGAAGGTATCAGAGAAGAACCCAGCTTTTCAGCTGAATTCAAGTGCTGAGGCACAGCAGAGTCCTCCCTCCTGCTTGATGCTGGCAGAGGAGCAGTGAGGGCAGAGATACACTTGTTGCTTTTCCACACCCTTCCCACTTTTCCAGTGATGCAGCATATCTCTGAATAGCTCATTCTCAAGGGGCATTTCAAGGCAAGCTCGTTATGCTGAATGCTACCTCTGACTTGTCACACAAAAACCATGGAAAGCTGAGGTGAAAGGGGACTGCTGTGAGTTGAAGAGACTGACCTTGCCGATAAAACTCTTCACAGACCCGTTCACTCCACTGTTTACTCAGATCCCAGACCCGGCAAGGGTTGCAAATGTCAGCACACTTGAGTGCAATCTGAAAGCGTAGTAAGAGAAGAAGTTACTGTTGAGCAGTGCTTCAGCAACAAATCTGCAGTCATGAAACTTCCAGGCCTCGCCAGTGGTGCTGGGAAGGGTTAAGATTACCTTTCAGAGACTCAGCCTCACCCAAATGTGCCCTTTGAGGAAAGAGCATTTATTTAAGCTGCAAACAAAACTTTCATTCAGCCCTCCTCTTTACCATAGTGAGAACAAGAGCAGGGCCACATTCCAAGGCTGCAAAGTGTTTTGGATATTCCTTGCAAGGAATAAGCCAACAAAACCCTCAGGCTGGCTCCTGCTGACTGCTTGGCTCAGCATCCATGGCTGATGACAAAGAAGAGAAGAGCCAAGCTGGTGTATTTGGGCATGATTTCTCTGCGGTCTCAGTGAGTGACCTGGCATCTCACTCAACTGCACTTCATCTTAATGTCTGCATATTTTTGTTTACAAAGTTAAGCACAGGGCTCTCCACACTGCCCCTGGCCTGGTTTCACTTAGTTAACTAGTACTTTTAAGTGCTTTTTAGGGGACTGAGTACAGGGAAAGAGGTTTTTAAAACCAAGTAACTGCTTCAGAAAAGTAAACCATGTAGTAGTCTGCCTGTCTTACTGCCTTGGAACAAAATATCATGTGCCTTGCTTCTTCACACACTGAACACAATCATTCACTCTGACAGAAGTCAGAAGTCTTTCTGGCACCCGGGAAGAAAACATAAGAAATATTTCCTGTAAGAGTTCAGACCTGTGAACCAGCAGAGGGAAGTCTCCAAGTCATTTTTCTCTTTGGATTAAACTGATTAGCTAAAATGTTACTGTCTATTACAAGGACCTTTCAAACATTCTTTAGCTTATTCCAATCAATCAAGATTTCTTGATTTTTTTCTTTTCTTTTTCCACAACTAATCCACCAGATAAGTAAATTTTGCTATGTCTGTTCCCTTGTTCCTAAGCTCCTAGTGCATAAGAAACCTTTTCTGCCATAGTTGAGAGCTCTAATTCCTCTGCTTTCGGCATTTGCACAACTTTCTTGCCTCATCTGTCCAGAAATACGGTCAACCTGTCATCCTGCCCTGCACAGCCTGTGCAGGAATCTGACAGAAGATTCTGTTTGAGGCAGCACAGGTGAGAAACTACTACATTTCCCATGCTGCTGGAGGGGGAAGAATTAAGAGATCAGCACTTCTTTCCTTGCAGCTGTCACCTTTTCTGTGACTTTGACGGAAGGAAAGTATGTAGGTGTTTGTTTTATAAATGAAAACAATTACTTTAAATTCTTTATGTATTTAAGAATGAAATTCATGTAACTTCTCCAAAGAAGCAAGTATTCGTAGCTACATTAATCACAATAATGCTTTAATAGGTAGAGGTATATTCTGAAGAGTCTGCTAATGACTGGAGCTTAGCTGGAGAACCAGTGTGAGCCTATTTGATTTTTGAATAAAGCATGAGTTTTTCAATAGCTGGGCAGATGCACTAGAGAAGCACCTGCAGCCATGGCAACAGCTGTCTCTGCAGAGGCAGTTTCTGAGCATCCATCACAGGAACAGGACTTGGACACCTGATGTCAGGCTGTTCTGGAAAGAACACCAACAAGGGGGCTCTCCTGCGTGGTGCTAGAAAATAAAACCAGAGTGACATTTGCCAGAAGAGAGAGAGAGACATTACAACTGAAACATTATCTGGCAAGAGAAGCAATGCTCTGGAAATGAAACAATTCCTAGCTTATCTTCATTCCATAGCATTTGACACTCTCCTGTATCTGTTGCATTCACAGCTTTTTAACTCAAGGAAATGACATAAGGAAATACTGGAAGCACCTTGTGCTTGCCTGACGTGCCAGAAGGTAGCAGGAGGAAAGTGTTTAAGGCAATAGGTAAGGAGAGGCTGATGTCCAGACATGCTATCATATACTCCTCTTAAAATATACTAGGAAATACTGTGACCTGAAAAATTAATAAAAAACAGTAAAAAAAATTTTGAAGTTACCTGAAGCATAAAATGTCTGTCTTGTGCATCCTCCAGCCTCAAATCCTGATTGTCAAGATGAGATTTCAGACGGATCAAAAACTCATTCTGCCTGTTGATGTCTGTTGCCAAGATGAGGGAGCCCAACTGCTGCTCAATGTCCTGTCTGCAATGGAAGAAAATAAGCCCCTTTAATCATAGAACCATTCAACATTAATTGCTCAAAACAACCTGCTCTGGACCACCAGAGTTAGCATAAAGTTCACTCTTTCTTTATGGATCCAGTCTGATTTGTTTGGTCAGTCTCTGCTGGGGTTTGCGGGGTACAACTGCTCTACCTGCCCAAATGGGTTCAAGAAGAATAGGTAATGTAGAAGAAAAATGCTTGCTGGCACAGGTTGTTCTGAAAGCTTCTGAGAAGTGCTAGGAAAGTACAAAAAAACCCACCCTGGAAAAACAGCAGGTTGCATCAAGAAAAATGCTCACGTCTTACTTCAGCTGCTCAGAGCTGAGCAGTGAATACTGCAACTTTGAAGTTGCAAAGTTGTGAAGGTCTAGACTGAAGTCCTTTAAAATTGTTGGTCTGATTCAAAGAATTTCTGGAGGGATATAGAGCTTATTGCTTCCAGGTAACTTTTTAAAATTCTTGGTAGGGTCACCTGTGATTTAAAATTTAATACTTCAGTCTGTTCACTGTCTCCATCTCCTATCCTTGGTGGGACTCACACTGCACAAAACCAGCAAGTAAAAAGCTAGCAGCAACTTGGCCAAGGTGCTCATGTTGCTGCCCTTTTTTTGCTTCATTCAGAAAGACTGAACCACATTCCCTCAGTGACGTGTGGAAGTCTGGAGAAGTCTTGATGCTCCTCGACCAACTCCTTCAATTTCCTGTTTCTAATCACTAAATCTTTCCATATTCGGTTGGTGCTATGTAAAATGAAAAATGCCAACAATCCATCTGAACAAGTTCTACTTCTGCTGGAACTGCCCATGTTCCTGGTGCTGAGAGTGGCCATTCCTGTGCTGCAGACCTGTGGGTCTTAAAAACTTACAGTTCCGCTGTGTAACTTTGTCTCACGACTTCACAGTGGCACCAAGAAGGGGCAGGAAGTTCAGACTATGGTGAAGCCTGGGCCTCTTTGCCAGTGTGCTTTTAAGAAGGGAGAAGGAGGCCATGGCCTAGTTTCAATGATGCATTTCTTCTGGTGGACACTTACGTGACCTCCTTGGGCAGGTGGGCGAGCAGCCGCGACTCTCGAAGCATGCCAATGGTAGAGCGCCAGTGGTGGTTCTCCAGCACAGAAACGTTCTGGGGAGAACAACACCAAAAAATGCAAGGATTAGGATGCTATCCATGGTACACATATGGATTTGCTGTATCACATGATACCCAGTGCTGGTGGGACATGCTGTAACATGAGCTGAAAATGTGTGCTTTTCAGCCACAGCTGGATTAGAGTAACTGGTCTAGATTTCTATAGTTAAGGACCTTGTGCTTCTGGGTTTCTTAGCTAAGGTCAGCCCTAGAGCCCTGTTGTTCTGTAGTTTTTGAGTCCTGCTGTGAACAGAGGAGCTAATCTCATCTGAGTGGGAGGTAGCTTGCATTCTAACAGATTTATTAACAAATGAATTAAAGCAGGAATGCAAAATCGTATTTTTACCTCCTACTGATTCCAGGTTGACTTTTCAGCCTCTACAGTTTTAATGCAGAGTGGACAACAAAAAGAAAACTAAACTGCCAAATTTCCCTTTGAGTCAGGGAACTGGAAGCTGCCTGCAGCTGTTCAGCGAAAGCAAGAGGAATAGCAATATTGCTGAGCATTTGCAGGCTTCAGCAACTTGGTCTGCAACAAATTTTGACTCCTCTGTTTCCTTGCTTTCAGCTAAGTGGAACCAAAGTTAGGTTGGAAAAAATTGCTAGGGAGCAGGAACCCAGCTTTCTAGGCTGTCAGTAAATTACAACAAATTTGGTATCTTATGTCTGATGACTTGAAATTACTATCCTAACACACAGTACATTTGCCAATCATCACTTGTTTAGTTCACAGGGTACTTTCTACCACCAAATGCCTCAGAAACGTCACTTGTTCAGAAACCTCTATCATCTGTTCCCTGTTTTGGGCAGTTCACAGCTTTTGCAGTAGATGAGCACTGGATAAGAAAAACAAAACGAAACACAAGCAAACCTTTTGAGCAGGCAGCAGAACAAGGACTTCACCCTGTCACTGCCAAAGGGGAAAGTGGAGACAGAATCCCTCTCTCCAGTCACTGTTGATCTCTAGCTCCCTCATGCACAGTCCCACAGCTCCAAGGTGTTGCTGCCATAGTATTGCCCTTCCCACGGGACATGATGTGCAGCTTCCACTTTTCCAAGAGGGACTGAGCAGTGTTTTCTCCCTAAGTCTTCCCATCTTCCTTTCTAGTCCTGTCATATCTAATGACTGTTAAAACACTAAACATTGCCAGTAACCAAGATCCAATCTGCATTTTGATCATCTTGCCTAGTGCAAAGGTGAGAGTACAAATTGGATTGGCTTCCTATTACAGTACTTTCTGCAGTGCTTTTTGTTGCTTTTGAATTCACACAATGTTGCTTTGGTATTTCTCTGGGTTTGTCTACTTGCTTCCCTTACAGAAGTCACAGATACTTGGGGAAAAAAACCGAAGTAAAACCAACTCCAAAACTTTCAAATCATGCAAAAGCCAATTCCTTTTCTTAGGAAGAGCTGATGGACTCAGATCTCAACATCAGTTATGCAATATAGAAATTATTTTTGACAGCAATTCTGTTCATCTGCCAACCTAAATATATCCCTTTTCTCCTTTTGCCTAAATACATCAGGATGGACTTTTGCAACCCTACACTCTGACCAAGAAAAATAGGAGAATGTAATAGGACATAACAACAAATTTTTTGGGGTTTTTTTTCACCTACCTAGTCGCAGAGCTGAATATTGTCCCAAGAGTCACCCCAAGGCCACAGGCTGCCATCCTCCTACTAAACTGGACAAACTCTACCTGACTGTCACCTTTGGTTTTTGGGAAGGCTTACACTTGTTTAAGACGGTGCCTGTGTGCACAGTTTCCTGCAACCCTGGTCTGACTGCATCCTTGAAACATCGCGACCAGGAAGATCCATCTCGGAGCACCCTGTGTCCCCAGATCCCTTCCAGCATGGCAGCCTTACTTGCTGTGAGGAGCTGCTTCAGCAGCCCCTGCCTCAAACAGGGAATTACACTCCATGGATGCAGCTGCTCCTTGGCTGTACGGGAGGCCAGCCAGAACAGGGCTTAGGTATGTAGGCATCTGAGAACCTTCCTGCATCCAGTCAGCAGTTACTCATAGGAAAAAGCAAACTCAGGTAATCATCTCAGAGTATTTTCACTTACTCTAAGTTTCTGCTCTTTGCCTGCTGCTACAGGGGGAACCTTGAACTGACACTGCTGCTCTGTTTAGTCTCCCACACTGAAGCTACAGGGAGGAGGAAAAAGGAAAGGTCAAGTTAACCAGCAACAACTGAGCATGAAGTCATATGACTCCCCTCTTAAATGTAAGAAGCCAGAATCCCTGAAGGGCTGCCAGCAATTAGTAGAGTCAGCTATTCCACCTAGAACACACTACTGCTTTATTAAGACTAATTGCCATGATCTATCTGATCACCCAGGCTGGTGGGAGACAATCCACACAGGGAAAGCCTGTGTGCTGGCTTGCAGGCCGGGGCTCTCAGCTCTGCTTCATGTGGTGGTTTAGTTTTTTTTTTAAAAACTGAGTAGTGCAGCTTTGCTTTAAAGGCTGCTCTATAGGAAGCTTCTGTCACATTTACAGCCCAAGCCCAGTGGATTGCTGTAACAGAGACTTCAGGACTGTGACTGTTTAATTTATTTAAACTACCACAATATTTCCAATCTGTTACTCAGCCTGAGCTATTTGAACCACCACATTTGACATATATATTTGAAAAAGAACAGTAACTTGAAGTGAGACGGAGACTTGCTACTAACTAGGTGCAGAGCAAACTTCAATTTTAATTCAGAGTCAAAAGTTATTTCAATCTCTTCAATCTATTCTTACTCACTGAGCAGTTGGTTTAACTATACAATGTTAAATAGTCAAAAATGACACTTACATTAGAAACGCTGCTTTTAAGGAAGACTACAAAGTAGAACTATTACTGATGCCCAAAACATACTGTCCTATTTCCAGCTTACCTACATATATATTAAAGTTGTAAAGTGTCCTTTCATAGTTTTCTGAAACCTGTTTTGTACTACAGATGTTGCATGTGATCTATCCACACTTCTAAACTTTTATCCTTCATTTAAAAGCCAGACAATGACAGTTAGAAGCAAGGTCTGCAACACAGTCCAAGGAAAGCTGTTGTGCTCCTCACAGGAAAACTAATTGACCTCCAGATCACCAGAGTCACCTTCTATGCTCTCAACTGTCCTTGTAATGCTGGAGATTTCAATAAGGTGCTTTTATTTCTGTAGAAAATTATGTTGCATGCAATCACATGCAATAGACTTGTGGAAATTACCCTACAGATTACAAAACAAAGTGTCTTGCACCATAAAATATGGATTTAAGTTGAAAATAAATATTGAAAGCGCTGAAGTCCTTGGCGATGTCTCAGCTGTCTTCCTGAGATATGACTCTTCTCATACATGCACTTCAGAAGCTGTCAAACACTTTACATCTTTGTCAAAAACTGACCTACCTCATTTTGCAAAACCTTTTCTTCCAAATGTAAATGTAAAGTTCTAACTGAAATGTCAAGAGACATTTAAAAGCAAAGAAATGCCATACATGGATAAGTCCACTGTCTCAATGACAGATGACTGCCAGCTCTTTTAAAACTTACTTTCATTTGATCCTTTTTCTGATTAATCCCAGCAGTTCTGTGGCTCTGCCGCTTAAAAACCAAAAACCTAAGAACTTTGTTTCAGTTTCAAGCACATGTTAAAGTACATGTTTTAAAGACTATTCTCTAAATCTAAATTTTTGACTAAAAATGCTTTCAGCAAAACTTTTTTCCAGCAGTTATTTTTATTGGCATCCATATACTGTATACTACTAAAATCTTTGGAAACAATAGGAGATCGTTTTCAGTTAAAATAACTCAAACTTGCCAGTGAATGTCCTTAAGAAGGGTACTTAAAATCTCATTTGCTGTTCAAAGATTGCATTTTCTGCATTGCCACTGCCTTTTCTAACCAACATTTTAAGTATATTCAAACCCAAATTACTGAGCACAAACCACTTCTCCAAAATACTAATATTTTAGCTATATGTCTTTCAGATTAGCCTGATTTTTCAACCTAACTATAAACTATAATTGTTTGCCACTATTAATTTGAGAAGGAATTGTTTGTACCTTTTCACAAGGCAAGGGGTTTTGTGGAATGGCTCTACTCACTCCTCTTCAAAGCACCCTTAATATTCCCAAAGCACCCTGGGTTAAGCCCCTGGCCTTTCTCCTTCCTCACTTAGCTGGCCTCACATTTAGAAAAGACTGGAATAAAATGGACCAGAAACATATGGGTATGACATAATAAGCTGCATCAGCTTATGATGAGACCAGTCACAAAGTTTTCAGTGTTTGAGCATCACTGTGCCTTGGCTGGGGCTCCCATATCCAGCCCATTCCTATGTCCGAGGCCAGGACAGTTGCACCATTATACAGTCCACTTTTTTCAGGAAAACCCAAATGTTTGAGTGGGGGAGAACAAGAGAGACTCTTATCAAGTAGTAAGCACATCACAGCAATCTCTCAATTTGCTAAGTTTATGTACGTAGCTATTAGTGAGCCTTCTTCAGGTAGATGAATTTTTAACTTGGGATATTCTGACACCTGATCACAAAGGCTGAAGTTGACTCTTCCAAAATGGCTGGAAAGCAGCCCAGTGGGAGTGCTGGTCGACAGTGGCTGAACATGAGCCAGCTGTGCCCAGGCGGCCAAGAAGGCCAGTGGCATCCTGGCCTGTATCAGCAATAGTGTGGCCAGCAGGACCAGGGCAGTGACTGTCCCCCTGTAACCAGCACTGAGGAGGCCACACCTCGAGTGCTGTGTCCAGTTCTGGGCCCCTCACTTTAAAAAGGACACTGAGCTGTGGCACTGAGGTGCTGAAGCATGTCCAGAGAAGGGCAACAAGGCTTGTGAAAGGACCAGAGAACATGTTTTAAAAGGAGTGGCTGAGGGAGCTGGGGGTGCTTAGCCTGGAGAAAAGGCAGCTCAGGGGAAACCTTGTTGCTCCATACACACACCTGAAAGGAGGCTGCAGTGAGGTGGGGGCCGGGCTCTCCTGCTATACCTGCAGTGAGAGGATTGGAGGGGACTGCCTTAAGCTGAGACAGGGGAGATTCAGATTAGATATTAGAAAAATATTTTCACTGTTCAGGTGCTCAGGCACAGGAGTAGGTTGCCTGAGAAGGTGGTGGAGCCACCACTCCTGGAGGTGTTTAAGAGGTGTCTGGATCTGGCACTGGGTGATGGTTTAGGGATTACAGTGGCAGTGCTGGCTGAACAGCTGGGTTGGACTTGATGATCTTAAAGGTCTCTTCCAACCTTCATGATTCTATGATTCTGTGACTCTAAAGGCTAGAAATCAATACTACCTCAATTTTATTACATGTCAATTACAGTTATTGCAACCAAAATTAAGATTCACAGCATTGCTCTGGCACATTGTATATGTAAGTACAATTCAAAGAATAGAGAGATGTGCATATATAGTAACAAGGTACACATGCGTGTGAAGATTATACTCACAGAACAGTTGTAGATAAAATACACAGCTACAATGATTGCCATAGGCCAAAACCTCAAATATCTTCAAAACGGACCCAAAAAATCAGGCAGCATGGGTTCATTGGTAGTTATTAAACAAGAGGGTCTGTGTTTTTGTTTCAGGAAATTTTCTACTACTGCTTGCCAGAGCTGAAAGGATGTATACAAGGTGAAGGACAACTCTGTACTTAACCCAGACTTATGTTTCTCTCTGAGATCTTTTACTGGCTGCTCTTAGAAACAGGATACTGGTCTAGACAGCCTGTGGTGTGACCTAGTGGCTTTCTTGATGTTCTTACTTTGTATCTTGAGGAATGTTACTGTAAATGTCTACATTTCCTTTGGTTTCATCTATCTTCTATTTTTTTCTTTTTTTAATGCAGTGTTCATTAAGTGTTTTATTTTACTACAGCCACATGAAGCAAGGGTTTCTTTTAATGCAATACCAATTTAGAGCATGCCTGCTGCTTACTTGCTCACTGAAAGAAGATGAAATCCTGTCACGATTTTAAATCTCCTACGCACAGTTCCTCACCCCAGATAATCTACAGCAGAAACAACCCAGGCAACTGATTTGGCGTAAATGTCCTAAACAAAATCTGACATTTCCAACTCTTTTCCCATATCAGCTTTGTTTTAAGAAGTCACACCCAGCAAGGAGCTTGACTAAAATTGTCCAGACTCTAAAGTGCAGGATGACTTGATCAGCATCCTCCCACTGCCACATTTTGGCATTAGAAGTTCACTGCGAATTGCTTTAACTCTGCTTGACACCATTTTACACATTAGGAACTTGATGAGCAGTTTTACCTGATACAGGCTGGCAAGGTGGTGTTTAGTTTTAATCAGAAAGGGTTGGTTGACCCCTGGGTGATCCACGTCATGAGCTGCAGCAGCAAGCAGTCCGAGCATGATGTCTGACGGCGTGAGGAAGTTGGCAAGCTGAATCATCACACACATTAATCACAATGAGAACATGAGAGTAAACACTTTTTTTGGTAAATAAACAAACCAGCAGACATCATGGCATTGCTTGGTTTTGTGGGCATTTGTGTCAAACATAAATTTTGTGAACAATGTTTTTAAGGTGAGTGTTGAACAAACATCTATAAAGATATTAGACTATATAATCATGCTTTATAGTTCGTATTTCTTATCTCTTTATCATTCATGGCAATACAAGGATTGTTGCAATAGAAGTGCTTGAGCATAGTCTCAAACATTCAGTTCAAAAAGCAAACAGGTATGCTGGCAGGTTGGCATATGTTAGCATGTACCATAGGAGCTCTGCCTCTCCAAGTATTTAGCAATACCAACAAAAGATCAGGCTTCAATTTTCTAGCATAGCACTGTTATAAAATGTAGAGTTTATCAACTTCTGAAATTTCAAACTTGGCTATTAAGAATCTATCTCAGTTCAAACAGATGTGTTTTATTAGGGAATATAATTCACCTTTATAACTTCAAACATTCAAGTTGGAAAACCTGTCCAGATTTTTTTCTGCTACAGAGCCCATTTAGAAGCAAAAAAAGGTAGTCTTAGCATTTTCTGTTTGTGAGAGTGAGGCAGTTATTACCAGCCCGATGAGTCTGTACAGAGTACAGGTCTATGAGATGAAAGAAGCATCCTGAGGTGAGAACTGATGAGCAGTATGGTACAGGTTCTGGATGTTGGCTGTCCCCTGCACTTCCTGGCAAGAAAAGACTTGCAGATCTTGAAAATACAGGAGATGAAAACACAGGAAAGGTGGGGCCTGCTCCTGTCCTGACTTACCATTGCTATATTCTGGTGTAACAAACTGCTAGTTCTAGCACAACATTCTTTCATTTAGGCCAAGCCAGAAAAGATAAGTTATGTTCTCATACTGTGGCTCAGCAGTGCAACATCCCAGTGCCTTCCAGTAACACACAAGGCAACACCACCGATGCTGTGAGAACTTGCAGCAGCAGTCAAATACTTGTGCAGAGGACAGCCTTGAAGAACAGACCCCTCTGAAGGGACTGCTTTCCCCTTTCCTGGTGTGGTACTGCCCAATCTGGTATTTTGAAATCGTGATGTGAGGAGGTGGCTGAGGCACAGACATGCATTGCCTCCTGCTGAGTTTGATGGGAGCAGAACTGCAGGCATTGGTGGGTGGCTGGTTCACACTGTGGTGGTGGCTGGAGCTCATACAGCAGCACTTAGACACGATGCCTGCACAATGAGAAGTGACTCTCGTGACTTGACTGAAACCTCTGTAATCTGTAGCTGAGGCTGCTCCTGACTTGCTGCTGACTTCCAGTGTGCCATCACTTTCTGCTATCTAGAAGTATCTTTTGGGGTTTTTATTTCAATCCTGGGAAAAAAATCTGAGAACCATCTGAAAGCAACATCAGTGTGAAAGGTTGTCATTACCTTGGGCTCTCTCAGATAGCAGTGCATAGCTTGTGTGACATCAGCGGCATGGACAGCATTGTGGTATGGGTTTTGGCTATGGTAATCTTCTTGAACCATAACTGGGAATCAAAACAGAAAACAAAGATCCTTTTGTCTCTGAATGCCATGGCCACAAGTGGGAACTGGACTTAAAATACAATCTGAGGTTTTGCAGTCAGCTGCCTAAGGAGTTTCTTCAAATAGCTGTAGCTTATTTAAATTGCTGCTTTTATTGGGATACCTTTATAGAGAAAAAATGCATGAAAGGATTTGTGAGGCCCAAGGGGATATACTGGGTCTAGTGCATAAATCACCTCTTTCTTGCCTTAGTGAAGGCTTTCATTGAGGAGTAAAATAAACAAGGAAGAGAGGCAAATTTATCCACAACGGAGTGTAATTATTTAGGCTGCTGTCATAGGGTAGTAGTGTGCCATTAAGGCAGTACCACCTATTTTACAGCAGCAGGGAGTGAGGCCCTGATACCCTGCCATCATCTGTTATTTGAGTGATGAACTACAGCCAAAAGCATTCCTACATCCCCCAGCTGAAGAATCAAAATCATTATTGGGGTATTCACAGTAAAATCTCCCGTGACAATTTTAGTCACATCTATGTGTTCATTTCAAAATGCAGTCCCTCTTGCTTTAGTTTGCAGTGCTGGAACTGGTCCAGTTGGACCAGGAGCACCAACCTCTTAACTCTCAGCCTTCTCTCAGAGAGAAAAATCATTGAAATGGGTGCTTCACACCCCTCTGTTCCTTGGAGCAGTGTGTGCACCATTGCGTGGTCTTGGGACACCACCATGTGAACGCTGGAAGCTGCATGTGATCTTGCCTGAAGCACTCTCCTAGACATGATCAGATTCATCAAATGGAAAGCCAACAGGCAGACTTCCCATGGCGCTCGCTGCCAGCATGAGGAGCGCCAAAGGAAGTCCAAGCCTCCTGTTTGTTTCCAGCCACACAAGCATCTGGAGGTACAGTGGGTAATCCCTTACACTGTGAGTACCACTAGCTCTAATTACCCGACTGTCCACTTCACATCTGCCCACAGGAGATAGAAACAGCAGGGAGATTTTGTCTGTCTCCACACCAGAGGAATGCTTTCCAGAAGCGACAATTAGGCAGTCTTAAAGAAGAGACCCGGCTCTGGAAACTCTGCCTGACAGCCTGAAACACTGGCATTTAGCTGCTTTCAAAAAGTGTTGCAAAAAGTAATTGATTTTGGCCAATTTCTTCTTTTGGTTCACTGACAGCATGGTGCTACTATTTCTGTTGGCAGTAACAGCAGCAGGGGCTTTCATCAGCACTATTCAGTGTAGACAGCTTGATATAATTTGTTAAATTCTGCACATAAGCTTTTAACTGCCCTGGGTCTCAGTGGTCTTTTAGTCACTAAAATAATTACACTGCACCACAATTGTACTGTGCAATTACTGTACACTGTCTGTGTGGGCCTAAGCCAGCCACATCTCTGCATGGTATACTTTACTTTAAATCACCAGTGTGACTGTGGTGCTGGGAGGCTTCAGCCCAGTGCAGAGCCTTATGAAGTCCCTCCACTGACTAAGTACTGAACCAAGTACTTGAGCCCCTGCAAACTGTATGCTGATATATATTACAGACATGTTTTACTGATATTTACAATGACATCATCATTTTTACATAGATACACAGACCAAGCCAGTGCCTTACCTGATGCTTTACTTAAGCACTAAACTTCATTCAAAGATGGCTTTGAGGTGAGCACTTACCAAAAAACCTGTGTAATGTAACCATGTCTAACTGGAAATGGTGAATAAGTCCATGCACATTGAAGAGGTGACAAAGGAGTGTTACGAGACTGTTTCCTAAAAGCAGAAAGGAACAACTATTAGATTCCCTCAATATGTAGTTACAAAGCCAGCAAGGGTAAAAACTTTGGTAATTTCCTATTAGTCAGCTCCATCTCCAATGAAGTGAGCTTAGATGACACCTGTGTATTCAGAAGTCACTTACATGAATTACTGTGCTATATAATCAAGACTTGATGGCATGGTGGTACCAACCGAGTGCCATTCTTGTGTCTAGATGCCATAAAGTCATGTTTGCTGTTTCAACACAACAGGCAAAGTGGTTTTAACTGGAAGAAGGCAAACTGACACGGTCTTAACTAGAAATCTTTTGACAGGCTTGTCTGAGAGCAACATCATCTTCATAACTCAGGTCTACCTTCAGAAACAACAGAAACAAGAGTGGCTTTTCTGCCACTTCGGTTTGCCATATTGTATTAATTAATTAATTACTAAAACTCAGCAGTTTGGAACTAAATTTTTTATTTTATATATAGCTGTACAAAAACGTAATTAACCCACGTAAACTAGCTCAGCTACAATTGCATCTCATAACAATGACACAGATGGGAAAAATGAGTTGCAGCATTTACAGTTTCAAGTCCCACTGTAATGTTGCACTGGCCTTACTGTAAATCCAATACTGAGAACACTGGCAATAGTATTACATGATCAATTACACATAAACACAGTATTTAAAAAAGCTTGCACTGCTTAATTCAGCAGCACTGTTTCCATAAAAGTTAGAAAAAACACCCCAAATCAACCAATCCATACTACATATAAACAAAGTTTGAAGGGAGTCTTTTCTTATTTAATGTAACTCAGGAAAGAAAATAATTATCTGTATGAAGAACACATGGAAACTTACTTGGCTTTGACTACTAAGCAGGGGCACAGAAAGGTAATTTAGAAGAACTATGCTTTTGCTTCCCAGGCAATTTTCAATACTTTTCACTCTTCACTGCCAGTCACTCAGCTGCATGACCCTCTAAACCAACCTTTTCCTACACCTTCTGCCCCAACCAAACCTAATGAGATTGGGGGTGAGGAATGAGGACTCTCTAGTTCTCTGAGCACTACAATAAGGGGAGAGGTGTGCTCATGACCCTCTTCAGCAGTTACCTGATCAAGAGGTATTGCCTAGACATTTGGGGGAAGGGGGATGGTTTTACAGGCATACATTTAGAGAAAATACCTCAGAGATTTTTACTCTCTTAATAAATTTCCTAATTTTTGCTGCTGAACAGAAGCAAGGGTATCTTCACTCAAAGGTCTTTTGTATTGATAGAAATTGACTGATTACGGAGATCTGGATTTATTGACTAATCTATCTAACAGGTATATTTAAAGTAGCTTGGGAATTTCCCAGGTAAATTAAACAGGAACACCTTCTTGAAAAGGTGACAACAAATGCAGGAGATTAGACTGATACAAAAGCACTCTTTAAACATTACCCTGTAGTTCAGGAAAAACCTGAAAAAGCTCCAGGATGTGATTGTAAGAGAGGCTAAATGTGGCCAATTTCTCTTCAGTAATCTGAACTGGAAACATTTAGCAAATAATTAATTAGGGATTTTTTGAATAGTCATTTATGAGAGATATTAAAATAAAGACTTAAAAAATTTACTTACCATTTGTCAAGCGATCAAACAAGAAAATGTCAAAATCCCACATTCCCACTTTGGATAGCATATGCTGGAAAAAACAAATGTGAAAAGGCCAGTGACTGGTATGTCACACTGTAAAGCAGATTTTAATTATTATTTCACATTAATCAGTCACAGGATTGGTTACTGCAGCTTTAAAGTTTTGTTTGAGAAACCTACAGAGGTTGTATTTGAAATATCAGAAATCAGACTAACATAGCTGTACTGCATAAAATATCACTTGCACTTTTAACTGAGGAGGTTTTGAACATAACACTAAAAATACCTTCGAAATGGAACTCAAAACAAGGAATAATATAAACCAAAATACTATGAAAAATAGATTCCCTTTTACTGCACAAATTCCTTATTGTTCCTTCATGTCCCCGAACTGTCAATGCAAATTCTCTTAGGTTTTTAATACAGTGTTTTAAAATCTTAGCTCTCAAGGTGAATATGAGTTACAATGTGCTAATCAGAGGAGTACACAGGAATAGCTTTTATAAATTCAGATACAGTGCTACCGTTAAGCCCACTCAGACATGCAGAAGAATCCGTCATTACCACCAAATGCAGTGTTCTTACAGCTACATCAGTTGAGACAGGAGATTGATTCTGGACTAGCTGTATGACCTACAATGGAGTGAATGAAATACACATTCACTCCCATCTCTAGTCTATATTCAAACAGTTGTGGATTTCTTAATTACTTTCTAACACCTGGCATATCATCACCTCTTGCAGAGAATAAAAACTGCCTAGGCACATAATCCCAATGCCATCAATTGTGCAAGTTTTGCTCAAAAATACCGTTCAAAGTGAGTATAAGTGCTGCAAAATAAGATAATTATATTTTGATCATTGTGAAGTTCTTTGCAGTCAATGTTCACTGTTTCCTAGCCTTTGCCACTATGGAGAGCTCTCGCGGGTTGCCTAATAGCTGTTCCATACCAGCTGAGAGACACCTGTCTTTTTTAAAGTGGATGAACTAAATCCTGTGTCAGGGCTGCACTTAAATCAGTAACTTAACCAGAAATCCTTCATTCTTTATTAAATCCAGACTATAATTCAGTTGTTGGAACCTGAAAATGCTGAATAGATGTAGCAGCATTTTCCGTTGCTTTGAGACCTAAGCCTTCAAGGCTATAACCATAAATAAGGAATGGACAATCTGTTTGTTGTGAGGCAGACATGTAACGTGGGTCATTTAAGAAAGATCAGCCATAAATTTGGTTATTTGAAGACTGAAACAAAAGTGACACTCTCTGTAGTATTATTGAAAGAAATGGAGATCTGGAGACCCGTCTTACCCTTGCTTGCCCAAGGTAGTCCTCATCCAGTAGGTACAGAGAGGCTTGTGGTACGATTCCACGCAGTAACCGGGATGCATGGAAGTATCTCTGGAAACTTAACAGTCTTTTCACTTTTTTCTTGGTGCCGATTTCCCCTGAGAGTGTAGTATCTGTGAAAAGCAATCAGTACTAAAGCCATGAAACCCAAGATGATGGATGACATTAACAGTTTAATAGGAGAAATAACAAAAACTTTAAAATAGTAATAGAAAAATCATGAAGTTCATGCTTCTTGCCAAGCCACATGAAGGAGCAGTATTCAAATCACTCCAGCATAATACATCTGTTTATTTCAGAAAGGAAATACGTTCCAGAAAAGAGATTACTAATGTAGGTCTTGGAAGATCTGAGTTCAGTACATGCCTGCCACAGCCTTTAATGTGACCCAGGCTCAGTCACCGGGGGAAGGGGGTGATACATCCCCTAACTGTAGGCGTCAGAGGGAGCCTAAATGACTAGGCAGAGCTAGGTACAAGGAAAACTGCTCTTACCCTCTCTGCCTCTGTTCCCTAACTATACAATTGAAAAGAACATTACCTTGCTACCTCACAGGAGTGTCATTGGAATATATTAAAAATTGCACAGCACTAGAGTAACAAGGTGATCTTGGGTATAAAATCAAAAAAGTGACACCAAAAGAGAACTCAAAATACAGTTTGAAAACACAAACGTGTGACCCACTTTTGGAAAATGAAAACAAAGAGAGAAAGAAATAAGAATAGGTTAATAATCCTGTAGCATTATCTGTTATCACTTCTACATATTAAAACAAATTATAAATGAAGAAAATATTTTAGCTCTGCAATGAGGAAAGCAGGCATATTCAGATAATACAGGTATTTCTGGTTACACAACAGAATACGTTCTTTTCACTCAGTACCAGGATAATTCTAATTCCCTAATGCTGTATTAGGAGATTTTCATATAGGGCTAAATGTGACATAAAAAATCAAGGCAGTTTTATACAGTGATTAAATCACTAATTACAGTAATTAAATTACCTTATTGTTACTAAGAAAAATATGGAGGCTTTCTAAAACTCATAATGGTTCAGGTAATTTCATTTGAACTCTTAACAGAACCTCACATACAGTTGTGGTGTTTTCATTTTGCAGTCTGGCATCAGTTTTGGAAAAAAAGGGAGGATAGAAACTTGACAGGTGGTCAAAGGTAGCAAGATTCAATACAGTTTTATTTGTAAGACAAACCTTGTAAGACACTGAAGATTAAACAGTCCTTTGAGAGAATAGTAATGATTTCTTGAGATAAGAAGTTCATAGCAATTCACTGGATTTCAGGTTTAAGTAAGAGTTCACGAAAAATATACATGCACTGAAGATGACTCTATCTATTCTCTATTTTTCCATCTCTTTTTATGAAAAAATACTGAATGTTTGTTCTGCTGTGAAATTGAAATATCACTTTGCCTGCTGTTTCTATGAGTGGTATTATTCTGAGAGGATTTTCAGAGAAGCCGCTAAGGTTTTTTTGGATCATAGATAGTTCAGGATGATTTGATTTCTCTAACAGCAGATGGGCGAGCACCCTCTGTAGCAAGTTTCTTCCTTATTAAGTAATCCAACAGCTACTGAGTGGCACAAAGTCAGTAACAACATAAAAAAACCCCATCCTTAAGTACTGACTATCAATATGACTTCCAACACCAGCAATCCTCATGGTTCTCATGGGCGGTCCAAAGACCTCATTGAGCTTTAATAATATAAAAGCACAAAATAACTTTATTGCAACTTGACAAGCCATGTGGTTTCCAGAATGCAAACAGTAACAACACCACTACTGCATCAGCCTGAAGGTCAGGTTTTCATTCATGATGTGCCAGCACCTGCCTTTATTTTCTCACACATTTAAAAAGCTGGAACAATTTCATGGCCTGTTGAAGGAGTGACTAACGTAGGTGCGAACAGTTACCCAGTGGCAGTGACAGGTGGAGGAACCAGAAGACTTGTTTTTGTATTTCTTTTCATTTATATAGGGCTGCTACGAAATGGCTGGCATTCCATTTATTTCCTGGATAGCAAAACACTCTTAAAAGAAATTCACTTTTTAAACTTGTGTTAGCTGTTCCCTAACTTTCCAACTTCCCTATTTCTATCTTTGCCCACAAACTGTCACTACTTTCAGGTAACAAGTTCAAGTTTTTAAAGTACAAAAAACTTTATTTTTTTACATGAAAAACTAGAATTTGCTCCCAGTATTTTTTATCTAAGTTAACATCTGCTTTTTCAGTTAAAGACAGATGACTGAAATTACCACCTACACTCTTAAACTGTCTTTAAAACTCACACACAGAGTTGCTGTGGATGATCTGAAGGTGAAGGCTTGGCCTGAGTCCCAACAAGCAGCTGTACACTGGATTACGAAGAAGTGGTTATTTTATCCTTTGGATTACCACATCATTTCAGTACCATAAATAATACTTGCCAAAGCACAAACACATCAGATGGAAACAAATAACTTCTTATTATGAAACATATTTTCTCAACTGAACCATCAAACTTGCTGCCCATTGGTTCTCATGGGTCTCAATTCAAATTTAGTCATCAGCAGACAGTGCCCCTGAAACCTGACTTGATACTTCAGGTGAGTGCTGTATGCCAATATATTATGCAAAAAAGATTACCCACAATAATCTGTTGTCCTGTATTTTCATTCATATGGGAAGAAGTTCATAATACTGATAAAGAACTGTAGCAAATGTATTTTCAAAACTGGGCTCTTGACAGGACAGCCCAAATCCAGCACTGCAGGCTATCCACATGCAAACTCTGGATGTCGACTTAAAAGAATATCATGTTAAAATCACATCCTTTGGGTCATTTCAGTAATAACTGATTTGCCTTTGAATCACAGGACTTGTAAGCTGATTGCTATGACCCATAACAGATTACTGTGACATCCACGATAATGTACTTTATTATGATAGTGTCTTGCATAAAATTGGACTAAGACTCTGCCCTTCTCTGAGCACAACACACCCCAAACAAGTATAATCTCATCAGCATTTTCTCTTCCCCTCCCAAGATCAGTGCCAGAAAAGAGCAAAGCACAACTATATTAAGTTGAGAGATAAAGGTTGATTAAAACAGAAGAGCAAAAGGCAAAACAGCCAAGAGTGAACAATAAAATTCTGCCCTCAGCTCAGCAGTTGCATTGGAATCTCCCAGAAGGAAAGAGCCATCCCAGCAGATGGGATCCACCAGCTGACACAAAATCAAGATGCAGGTTGAAGATGAAATTAAGGGTTTATGTGAATGATTTATAGTAATATGCTGAACATATTTCTTCTTTATTGACAACTGTAAAGTTCAATTTAAATCGTAAATACAAAATTTTGATGACAACATATGATACAAGTCATGCAGTGCCTTCAGGTTAAACTGAATTACAAAGTAAATGAATCAAAAGTATTACCGCAGATATTCCTGAACTTCAACTGTGGAACTATAGGTACTAAAACATACACTATAGCATCTGGTTTAAAAACATGAACTGCAAAGCTCACATGGGAAGGATTCAGTAATTATGTGCAATTTTGAAATGAATGTGAAAGACAAACAAGAATGTCCTTTGCTTATACCCATAAAACTTCCCTCGAGAATTGTGTTTAACTTTAACCATTGTGGCGACTTCTGAATGTTTTGTTTACCTAAATAAACTCCATCATCTGTATCTCTTAAAAGATGCCCATTCTCATGCTACAGAGTTACTGCCTAGCACAGGGGTTGCAGAAACCCTCCTTTGTACATTGAACAAAGTTACTGTATGAATTACACAGACATCTTGTATGAATTACATACACGTTTACGGAAGTGTTCATACAAGCATTCCTCACACAGCTCAACTTCTGCCTTCAAAAGCTCAGGCGGCCTGAGCTCGCAGCGTATCTCCTGCTGTGTTTTAGCAGGCAACCAAAGTGGCTGCACTTTTCTTCAGGTAATTTGATAGCCACATCACGCACACACACACCAGCAGACCATGGCTGACGTTTGCATTACTGCACGTGGCCCTCAAGAGGTTAATAAGCTGCAGGAATCAATGGCTGCCTTCTCTCTCCTAACACAGCTCCTCCAGTTACACTCATCTGCTCGCCTTAAATTGATCTATGCCTCACTACACACCAACCTCTGTTATTTCAGGGAAAGAGGTTTCCTGCACTGGGAGTTGCTACCAGTTTTCTTTCACTTTTCTTTCACACTGCTGCACTAGTGCGTGCCCACAGGCAGCATGAATATAAAAATGATGGAGGTTATGCTAACAACGGTTGAGTTAACATCCAGAAATGATCACATAAATCAAATTTGGACAAGGACGTACTTAACTCTACACCAGACATTCATTACATTGTTACTGTTCTTTCAAAGTAAACAAACTTGGTTATGCATTCAAATAAACCCTATGAGTTTTTCTTCACAGTACTGCCTTGTGTTATTTTATTGCACTTCAGCGTACAATAAGAACAGGTCACCCTGTGGCATGAGTGGATAAAAAAAGGTTTATTAATTTTTGAAAGGGAACTGATTCAGAAAAGGAAAATGTTTTTTCCCCCCTTCTTTCCTAAAGGATGCAGAATACATCAGGTTCTCAAGCAGCTACCTTTGACTCATACAATTTATAATACCCTTTCCCCTCTTCCAAGGATGCAAAGGCATTCCATACACAGCCAGTGTACACCTGACGAGCCAGGCAGGATGGGTAGGAAAGTATCCGGAAGATAAGGTGAGAGGGCGAGTCCTGCAATTTAAGGTCCGGACAGTCTGCAAACAGTGAGGACTTTGGGAAACAATTTGTCTCTGGTCGTACAATTTTCCGCACTGGTTCCTGGCCTGACAGCTGGTTAGAAAGCTTTTCTTTGAGAGCCTGAGAGGTATGTAATTGACTTAGAAGGAATAGCTGGTGTTTGTCCACTTTTTTTTTCGCATGTAAAACCATGCCACGCATTTAGATCACCTTTACTGAGGTATTGTTCGGCATATTCATTGCATGCTTGGTTGCTGAATTTTTCTTCTAAAGAAGACTGCATAGCACTGATGGTAGAAAAGAAACTGCTGTGCCTTCCTAATACCTTCTCACATTAGAGATTTATCATATTGTCCAAAAGACAACAGTAGCATTAGTACCGGCAGTTGAACTAACAGAGGTAATCTAAAAATTAATGACAAACGTAATATTTTAAATTTGAATTTTGGAGAAAGCACTGGTCAACTAGAAGAACAGAAAATCTCTTCTCTCTGCACTGTCTAGGCCTTCCTGATATATCTCACCTTGTAGTCCAACTACTTTTCTTCTTTTTCTTTCTTCAGAAAGAAAACACTGAAGTTTTGAAGAAAGGCCTGAGAAAATGCACAAAGTACCAGAAACCCACATGGAAGGACTGTCACTTAAAAGCTTTCTGACTAATGCAAAAGGACTAAGAAGCTCAGATGAACACCCCAGTTCTACTTCTTAATCATCTGTGACTGGTGTACGAAACTAAAAAAACATGACTGATTCAAAAATAGTAAGATTGTGTCAAGTTTATCATCTGAATATACACTGGTCACTGCAACTAAGAAGACAGAGATGAACACCTTGCACTGTATCGTAACTACAAACAAAAAACTGTTGTACCAAAACCTTGTAAATGCAGAAATCCTCATGAGACTTCCTCAAACTATATGGAATCCCAAAAAGTTGTGTTATAAACACTTTGTTTTTACTTGCTTCTCTAACATCTAAAATATTCTTTGTTCCTTGACTTGTGGTAAAATTCATTTTTTGGTGATAACAGAGATCAAGTGTTCTCTGTTAGCTGCCATTGTTCATATAGGTTGCAACTGCATTATTTCTCTTCAGAGGGGTATCTCTTTTTCAATTAGGCAGAAGCTGTGAGAAAGAGAGAGGGACCCTGGACACATCAGAGAAAAGCACAAAATTAGAAGTACAGCAAAAGAACTTTAAAGTTTTCTGTTTTGAGTAAAAATTCTGTTCTCCAACCACATGCACAAATGCACAAAAACAATGTAGAGCCCTGTTTACAGAGGAGATACTCATGTGCTTCTCTGGCTAGTGTGAGAGGTTCTGAGACACCACCTTTCTAGGAGACCTGGCTTTGGAGTTTCCTCTTCTTTGAACATCACTCAAAGTGATGGTGGCTTGTAACAGCTCCGTTTCCAACTCATAAAGTTCCTGCACAACTGCTGGCATCTTGAGTAACATTAGTCATGCAGTTTCCTCCTCATCCCCAAATACATTCTTTTTGATACTGTTTGAAAGAGAATACAGCGTTTAAGAATTACTTATATACTGAATAATCCTATTACAAGTTCTGGAGAAATTAGGGTTTCAAAGACCACTTAAGTAACAGAATATTAGCCATAATAACAGGAAGAGGAACAGATTAAATCCAAATTTAAGATGAATTTAGATGTGTTTCTTATCACATTTTGAAGCCTTTATTTGGGCTATCACTCATCTTTATGCAAACAAACATTTTGGCATCTTTTATTAGGGCTCCTCCAAGCTCTTAGGAAATGGCATGTTGTGTTCTGTTTTGCCACAAACTCATTATCATTTCAACATGAACCTTTGTTCTGCCACTTCAATCTTTGTACAGCAGTCAGGACCTTTTCTTCCTAAAACTGCAAATGTTCTATAGCTGATTACAGTTTCTCCAACAGGAAATGGTGCATCCCCTCCTCCTTCACTCCCCTGGAGAAAAAACAACATAACCTGTAATAACAGCAAACCCAACTTTCATTTATCATTTTAATGATCCCTTCTCCTTGTTCTTTCTTTTCCTCTGGTCATTTGGAAAGTACCCTCAGTGTTATCTTCAGTACATCCTTTGCCTTTTCTAATCAAGGAAAAGAAGGCGGGGTGGCACGGTGGGTCATGCATCATTTGGCAGCTTTTAAAGGGACATCTTCAGTTAACTGAATCCCAAGTCTGTACTAAAAAAATAAGTTACAAATGTGTGTAATCAGGCCAGTGTTCACTAAGACTTTGTGTGTGAAGCACACGTAGATTTTCTGTTTGTTTTGCTTGCTGTCATGAGTCCTCCTGAAGCATTCATAACCCAAAATGATGCATTTTAGCATATGAGGAGGGCATGTGCATCTACTAGTTGTACATTCTGGCTTTCATTTTTCTGCAAATGTGGAATTTAAGCTAAACAAGGAACATGAATGGCAGGAATCAGAATATACTTTTCAATCAAACTCTGTTATTAAATTTTGCAGATAACAACACTTACAAAAATACAAAAATGCAAACTCTTCCACCAAAAAACACCCCCAAAACAACCCCTTGCTGTTAGTTGATTAAAAGGGTGAACTGGACTGACTTCCAACGACAGGAAGAATTTTTTAATATACTGAGAAGTTACTAGAAAAGAGAACAATCTTCGTGCTGAAATATTAAGAGGACTCCAATTTCTCTTCCTTGAGTAGGTGACTGATAGCAAGGCCATGGGCTGACCAGTTCTGGAAACATTCGTCCCATTCAAACAAGCTAACCGGATTAAGAAGTCTATGTGTCTTAGGGATGTTGATGAATATCTTTTGGATGGGCTTATCCATGAGGAACAAGGGGACGTATTATGTAGAAATAATGAGACCTCATAAGATCTCTCCCTTTCTAATTTAAAAACCATCTGGAACTTTGGATTCATCTCCACAGACTGGGTTGGGATCCGAGTAATCCAATCAGTCCTTGAAACTTCCTCACAAGACTTTTAGTGTCCTAATTTAACCTAGGTCAGAAATATCTAAAAAGGCATCTCTCACTCCCACTGCTTTTTCTAGCCAAAGGCAACAAAACAAGGCACTTAACCAAACTCTTTTTAACCTCACTCAACTGGGTTCAGGTTGCTTGATGGTTCAGTTTTGGGTTGGTGGCTGTGGTTAAGTTTTATTTTCACTGGAGATGGGCCCTACCTGAAAGCCCTGGAGTGTTCAAAATCCAAACCCCAAAATGAATGTAAATTTTGCAATGGACCTTTCTGTAGACAGGCAGGAACCACAGATTCAAATGTCCACAGACTTTGGTTCTTTGAGATGGAGACATTTTCATGACTTCGTATCTTCCCTTACTAATCCTGACAACACTCTTCATTTCTCCAATACCTAATTCATCATATGCCTGCAAAGTATGTGATGAATTCACTTTATTTACAAACTCAAACCAAATTGACTCAGATCAGACAGCAAATCAAGGACAGAGACTGAATGTTACCTAATACTACCATTTATCACCATCTGGTGTTAAAAGTATATAATCTGTAATAAACTAATTTGCCAAGCTAAGCTTAAAGCAGGTGGGGTTCTTTTGGACTCAACTTCTGCCTGCTTAAAGCAGGTGGGGTTCTTTTGGACTCAACTTCTGCCTGCATGACAACATCATCAAAATCCTAAGTAATACAGAGACATACCTTTGGAATGTCTACAGACACGTTTTGACATTTTACATATTCTCAGATCTCACTCTGCGTTCCTGTTGTGCAAGGTGTAAGAAAACAGAAATCTCTCTGGGTAACACTATTTGGGTACAGAAACTCCAATTTGCAGGTCACATACAAAAATACTGAAGTGAATACTGAAGAAGTGAATTAAATATTGTCAATTATAAAGGCTAATAATTTTGTCATTTACAAGCCAAAATTTAATCCAGATAAAAGCTTAGCATAAACAAGATGGGAACTGGAGAATTTGTCTCAAGAACCTCCTTGTCTTCTGACTTGCATGACAAGCATATTTGTAAATAATAAGTTACTATCTCAGCTGTAAACTATGTTATTTTGTTACTGTACTTGATTGAACCTGGCAATACAACAAAGTATCTAACATAATTGCAATTGGGTGAGGTCTTCTTGCTTATTGCTTCATGCTTACCTACAAGTCTAGATTTATCACAAGGAATTCCCTCAACCTTGAGCTAAGGCAATGAAGAAATGTGCCATCACAGTCACCAAAAAAACTCATAATGAGATAATGAAATCCATCTAAATCAATGCATATTAGTCACTGGTGGGATCTGGTTCAATGACTCACTGAGCAACTTTGTGAATCAGAGAACTAAATTATTGCTTACCATAGCTATGCTCCTTTATTCCTCAAATCCAAACTATACTTTGCTAAAAGGAAAATTGGATTAATTTTCACTGTAGAAGTGTTTCAAATCCTAAATTATTACCCTGAAAATATTCAGTTTAACTCCTTTTCTGTCCTGTGAACACAGTAAGGTTCACTTAATTCACTGAAATACGGAAGTGCCAATGAGCTGCCAATATGAATTTCAACCTGCATCAGGATCAGTTTCAAAGCTTGAGCTACTTAGTTCAGAGCCAAAATGTCCTAATCTTTGTGAGGTTTGGCTTGGAATTAATTGAAGAGAAAACTCTCATCCTGTTTTCCTGTAAACCTATAGCGCTGTGCAAAATACCTCTTATTTTAGGAGTTCATAAAGTCTGATATTGGCTCATTAGGCCTCCTAGTGAACATGGAGCCTCAAGTCTCATATGGGGCTTATTTTTCTCTGGCGGATGTCAGGGGCCACTGGGAGGAAGTGGTTTGGTTGCCCTGTCAGGACAGAAGGAGGGTTGGTGGGCTTGCCTCCAGTGGATCTCCACACCAGGCTGACAGACAGCAAGCAGCGGCTGCTGCAGCTTCCCCTTGCTGCAGGAGAGGAGCTGCTACATGGCTTTCCCTCAAGCTCCTGACTCAATGCCATCAACACAGAATCTGGTAGGTCATGCAGGTCTCTTTAAGTTGCAAGGACTAACTCTAGAGGCTGGGGCAAACATTCACTCCTCAGAAAACAGAGCCAAGGAGTCCTCAATAAGACAGGGCTATTTTACACTCAATTTGGTATTCCAGAGTAATCTTAAGAGTCCCCAGACCCATCAGTGCAACTATGCCTAGGAAAGCTTGCAACTAGGCAGAGAAAAGATGGGAAGATACTAAAGCCCTGCATCTCCCCCAGACAGCATTCTGGAAAATCCTCATGGTCCCGACAGCCTGGCAAAGACAAGGTGAAGTTAACACTAACTTTCTATATACTGCAGAGAATCACCAGAGGAATGTGTAGATGGTATCACAGATATTAGCTCAAACAGCAAGAAGCCAACATTAATCCAGTTGGCTTTGATTAGGGCTACAGAAGATCCCATTTTCAGAGTGCAGGAAGTTTTCTTATCCAAAAAGACTTGGTGTCTTAAGTTACACAGCAACTTTACTGTAGGACTCCAGAAAAAACAAAAGATATGGTCTAGTCAGTGTTAACCCTTAACAGACAAAGGAGGGAAAAATCCATTAGTTTGACTGAATCTGCAAGTACACTCAAAAAGAGTTACATTTAAGTAACCTTTAGTCTGACATTAAATATCAATGCCCTGTATTTTTTTTTAAGTGTGCATTTACATAATGGATATCAACTCTGTTCAAGAATGAGCTTCAGTGTTCTCCCTTACTTTAAAACAAGGCTGGTACTGTTATTTGGAACAGTATTTCAGATGAGAGATGGAACAATCACTATTTGAGCTCAGTTTGTTAGTGAGAAGCTGGAGTAATATTTATGCTGCATTTGTTGATGACCTCTGAGGATATTTACTATAAAATTTTCTCTGCCTCTTCCCTCCCTCACTCTAACATCTTTCAGGATACAGTTGCTGCCTGCCAGTAACTGCCCCCAAACAAAAGCAACAAGGTGACAAAATTTTACTTCAAGTATTAGTTGGGTACTTTTCAAGAAACTGTGCAGTAGTGACATTTACATATGTTTCTTTTTGATAGGATGAGCAGCACTGTGTTTTTTGCTGCTTATGTGCTTATGTTTTTTGCTACTTTTGCACAGTGGAAATGGATTTAACAGACAGATGTAGATGAACAAATAATACAAAAGCCTGTTTACTTCCTGGCAAAACACATCTGCATGCTCTGAGACTGAGCATCTTCATTTACTTGTAGGTCACCAAGTGAGCCAGGCCCAGCGCACTTGCCAGCTACACAATCAGTAGCCAAATATTTAGAAATCTCATGTCATTTTGCACTGAAAAATTAAGCCAACACTACTCCTTAGACAGAAAATGGTAAATATATAAAAACCTGAAAACCATAGGAAATCCCAAATCAGGATCACTGCTTTCCCTTACAGAGATCATGATCAGCCATATGGACTTATTTCAGATTATGGAAAAGCAGTACAAAGAGTAAGCTGGAGGTCTCCGTGACAGCATGGGAACATAAAACCCCAGGTGTCCCACCCTGCTGGACCAGAGGTGCACACACAAGGAGGCACCACTTTTCAGGTTCAGCAGTTATGGTTAGAGGGGTTATGTGGAGTGCCTTGCTCCTGGCATGATCGAAGGCTGACTATTCACCAGAACATCCCTTGCCATGGACATCTCCCTAGACAGCCCACGGACAGCACCAGCATTTCTCAGAAGCTGACAGGATTTGGAGGATGGTAGGATTCATCTACAGGGGTTAAAAGTGAAAGCCCATTCGCCAGAAAAAAAAACCTGGTAAGTTTTCTGTTTCTTTACCCATGAAGAAGAAAGAACAGAAGAATGGAATTTTATATAAAGTGTATGTATTCAAAATAAGTAATTTAGTCACATTTGATTATGAATATATATCCACTTCTGCTTCATGAATGAAAACTGCTTTATTTTCTCTCAGTCTTTATAAGGGCATGCATGACCAGTACTATTTCCAGCTAGCCTACACCTGATTTTTCTTCATGTTTTTCATTGGCAAGTCAGAACTAAACTGTCCTCAAAACTCTGCTCAAGCAGGAAGTTATTCTCTCTGTCCCAGGAAAACTGACGGACCCATCTTCCCCCTTATGTCTTTCTACATCAGCCGTATCAAGCTCTCCGATGGACTTACAACCCAGAAAACACCTTTAATCAGCAAGACTGATAGCAGCACGTGGCTGGGTGGCAGTAACTGCCAGTGTGGATGAATGCAGTCCCTCAGAGCCCGAGTCCTCCCTTTCCCAGGAGCTCCTCTTTACTCCTGACTCCCAGCCAGTCCTCCTGCTTTGCTTGTCCTCCCTTCCCCTTCCCCAGGCACCCAGACAAGGAGGTACAAAAAGGAGAATTCAAGCTCTGGTTTGACAATTGTTCTTTGATGAAAAGCACAACTGCCAGAAGCATGACAGTGTCAGCACTAAAACTGTTGGGGTTTCAGTCTGTTTTGATGAAGACAGTGAATAACAGTTTTTTTCAAAGGTTACATGGAAGGGTCTGTGCAGTACACAAGGACAAATCGAGATCTGCTTGTGTCTGAACACTGAAGTTAACACAGCTGATCCAGGCTGAATGCTACAGGGCCCAAGACTAAGGGGTCACTGATTTTTTATGTTATTTTTTACACACTCACTAATGGGTCTGCATCAGTATAGAGTCCATCAGGTGAAAAAAAAACCCAACAGGGTCTCGATTTTTTTTTTTTTTTTTAGATTTGCTGTCCTTTATTTACAACAGTGGCAAAACAACTTCAATAAAAATGAGGTTAAGATTATTTTTAACAGATGTTCACTGCTGGCCTGACCCAAAATCCATTGACGTCAATGAGAAGACTCCATGGGGCTTTGGATTGGGTTCTAATTGTTGGAAAAATTAATGTTATTATAAACCACTGGTCAGTGCTGTCACATGCTCCCCTTCTGTGCCAATTCTATATGACCGGATAACAGCCTCACATAAATCTGTTCCAACTGTTGTCTAAGAGGCTAAAGGACACAGAGGTTTATCTTTTTAATTCTGAACTGCCCCCTCTCCTTCCCCAGCACACCCCATGGCCCTACTGTATTTACATTTGACAAATTGAGCATTACGGACACTACTCAAACAATCAGAATATTTCACAGCCAGACACCGGGTGGAAATAATGGGAATTAATGCTGACTGTGTGAAGACAGCTGAGCTATATATATGTATGAGATGAAATACTTTGGTTTGCATATTTTCAATAGAGATTTTTATTTATTTGTATTTAAATACAGACCTGAAAGAAGGGTTGCACTTACTGTTAAGAAGACGGAAGTCTATAAATGGGTAGGAGCCACGGCGCTCGGAGACAACCCCTGTCTGACCTCTCACCCGTGCATCTCCTGCAAAACACAAAATCCCCAGAGACATTAGAAGGGGCAGACTTTCTCTGATGTTTTGATCTAGATCTATTTTTGAATACAAAGTGACGACATTACACTCCTCCAGTGGGAATACTAAGGTCCAAAAAATCATCTCCCATGACATCCCTGGGTAATTGGGTAAAGCAGTACAGCTGATCCTCTTATCAGAACAAAGACACAAAAAACCCTTCATAGCTGGCTGGGATTAAACCACAACATTATCCTATTGAACAGCTTCTTGCCCAGAAAGCAGACTCTCATTCCTTCAGCAGTAGTGCAGACATCTGGTTTTTTTTCTCAGGCAAGAACAGGTATGCCTCTAGGTAGGACTGTCATGGCTTCACATACAAAGCCTAGTCCAATCCTGGACTAGGCTCACAATCCAATTGACCTCCAAAGTTGTGGGACTGGTCTCAAAATCAACAGTTGATGAAAAAATCCCCCCAAAAAAGTATGAAGATGTTTTTGAAGTTAGGTGGGTGGTTTGTTTGCTTGTTTGTTTGTTTAACTTTCTGCTCTTTGAGCACTCTGGAAAATACAAGCCTTCTCCTCAAACACTGCTGCTGTTTTATGTAAGTGAAAACCTGATGTTCTCAGATAAGCATTACTCTCGAGCGTTAGTAAGTATATTCAAAGATGATAAAGTGCCAACACAATACTAAGAATTAGTACTGCTGTGCAATTCACACTGACTAGTTCCTGACTTACCATGTGATATTCACGAAAAAGGCAAAACTAATTTAAGGAGAAAAATGCTCCTCAGGATGAATAAGAGTTACAAAACCTCTCTCCAAGTAGACAGGAAGTAGTGGGAAGCAGATGTCATTTTTATGTTTCTATAACTTTAAGTAACTTGTAGTGCAATGTAATTGTTTCTTTACAGGCAAGTAACAAGACCAGAATATTAAAAATTCTTAAATAAGATGAAGTTTGGAGACTTTGGAGGTTCTAGTTAGAGTTTGGAGACTTTGAGGTTCGAGTTAGAGTACTCTAGTTCTTCACCATACTAATTCCTCTTGTACAGAAACAGAGACTGCAATATTGAAAGCATACCCACTGCACATCCTTACACAGCTCACACTGTAGTCCTCTCAAAGTTTGCAATAAATTATGAATTATTAGTTAGTTTGAATTGCGCTTCCTCTGGGATACAAATATAGCATCTGACTAATCTAAACAGTAATTTAAGAATTTGGCTGCTAGTGCTAGCTTCTACGGCTTGTGTTTAAAAACAAGAAAACATCATGTAGCATAAAAGAAGGACCTAGTTAAATGCTGGGGTTTTTTTCTATCTAATGTTCACTTAAAATGTGCTTACAATTATGTTTAAAGGAAGAAAGCCAAGTAGAATTATTAAGTTAAATATTTGAGGTGGAGAAAAACTTCTGTGCCCTCTAGGGGTCCTTAGAGATACGAAAGACACAAGAGTGTGCATGCAAATTAAAGAGTATTTCAAACACAGTCACTTTTGATTATAAATACAAATCTAGGTCCTCTCACCCTTACTTTCACTTTGCTTTTTTGTTTCCAGAGACAGAACACATGTTCCCTGTTCTCGGCTCCTGCCTGACAACCACTCTAAGGAACCAGTCCAAAGCAACTCAAGCTGCTGCTGACCCCACTTACCCCTCCCGATAGCAGGGGCAGGAGGTGCAAACCTCTACCTGCTCTTCAGCTGTTCCACTTCAAAGGTATGGTAATGCCGTGGGTCTACCTTCATCAGCAGTTTAAAACTACATGCAACTTGTGGCAAGGAAGGTATATGAACCCATCCCCCCGTGTCCTCGTGTTAAAGAGTAGAAGGGTGGAGCAAATAGCTGTAGAGTTTGTAAAACACCGACGCAAGATTCATCAGCACCCACAAGCCAGAGCCCATGAAGCAGCAGTCAGACTTAAAAGCATTGCTCTCTACCACAGGTAGCCCCATCAGATTGGCTCATGTGTGCAGAAAGAGTAAGAATGGCAAGCATATGGTACACATTATATAAACACAAAAAAATCAGGCAGGCTCGAGCCTGTTGCTAATACAGGCATCAGCAAATTAAGAATGGGTGTGAATTCAGAGCATGCCTTGACCAAGGCTTTTGTTTTTCTGTAGGCACCAATCAATTAACAGGAAACTGCAAGTAATCCCCTGCATTACACACTGATAAACATGTCACTTGTGACTGTATCAGCAGAGACATTAAAAAAGAAAACCAACAAACAAACAAGAGAAATTCAGACTCCAAAAATCTGAAAAAACACCCAAAGCATATAATACTATAAAACCGTCAAGACTGGTTTTCTTTCTAGACATGAAATAATATATCTATCAAATCAAAGGAGGTACTATAGTACTAGAGAAAAAGAAAATCACATACAGTCATGTATCAAAGATTGCTTAACTCTGATCTCAATAGTATGACCCCAAATTTTGAGGAAAAGAATGCTAAAGGTAGGTGGACAACTTTAAAACCAAAGAAAACACGATGTAGGCTTACCAAAAGTAGACCATACACGATACTTAATTACCTCAAATAAAATAGCTAACTGTTAGACAGAAGGAAAAGAAAGCAATACTGTAGTGCAATTCAACCATATGGACTTCATTAAACATACAAGAGAAGGCAAAAGATGAGTACAAAAACTGAAGACTAAAAATAAGAAGATATTATGGTACACTGAAAGGAAGCTTTTGCTTGGGAACAATTACCCCATGATCTCCATCAGCTTTAGAAAATTCATACTGGGAATGGTCCTAAAGAATTTTTATTGATGATCTTGACACAGAAGAGCACCAGTGATACTTGAGGATAACACAGTGCTGGGAGATACCAGGTATTAACAGCTATTTTAAATTAAGTTCACTGCTGCTGTCACCTTTTCTGTCCCAACTGCTGTGGATGCTCCTGGCAGCCCAGCTTCTTCCCGTGGTGCTGCTGTCTCATGTAGAACTACAGACTAGCCAAATTAGATGCTTATGTACACTATTCTGAGCAATTCAGCAAAGAGAGGGGAAGCAATGGAGCTATTGATGCCATTAGTAAATGTGAATGAGTTTTACTAACTAGCAAAGCCCAGGAACTGAAGTCATGGCAAACTGGTGATGATTCCAATCAGCTATTTGTGTAATTTTACATTTTTTTACAGACAATATAATTTGGGGTTGTCTCTAGCACTACAGGAAATCTATATGCAGAATAAATCTGCATCCCTGCTGACTTAGGAAAAGCCACTAAAATCTTTATATTCTTATATGATTATTAACTTTATCCTGAGGGAAGGCAAGTTTCTGATGAGTCGAAGATGTTATCAAGTAGCTCTACCTCATGAATTTGTTATTTCAAAATACTTCACCAGGTGCCACCTAGTCTCTCTCTGCATCATTAGAGAAAGATTAGTTAGGAAGTGGTGGTGGGCTAAAACAACCACACCTCCCTTCCTCCATTTTTTCTTGGCTCATGTATTTGGCAAATATTTATATACTTCCCTATTACTTTTAATTACATCTAAGTACACTCAACAGAAAGACTAGGAATAGGGATTTCACCAGATATACAACTTATCACATGGATTTTAATTTCCAAGAGGCAAGGGCCGTTCATGGCAACATGCTCGATATTATTTTTTTGCTTTGACAGATTACTTTGAAGCTGACTTTCACCAGTCTAGCAGACCTTTCCATCTCTTTGTCTCCACCTTAAAAATAAGGCTAAACAATTGTTCTGACAATTTATGCAATTAGCAG
Organism: Aphelocoma coerulescens; assembly: GCF_041296385.1. NCBI lineage: Eukaryota > Metazoa > Chordata > Aves > Passeriformes > Corvidae > Aphelocoma > Aphelocoma coerulescens. Next base: position 59,573,070 of record NC_091016.1, on the reverse strand, counting down.
TTTTAGATAAATAATCCTTTTTAGAGCAAAAGGAAGGATTCTGTAGTAACAAGGCAGGAAATTTTGACAGCTCATTGTTTTCCCAAATGAAACAAGCAGGGTGAAGGGAAATGGTCAGGGTACAGGTTCTCCTTGACTGCTTTGGGCTGAAGATGCAAGGCTGGAACATCTGCAGCTGCAAACACCAGGGGTTGCATCCTTACAGACGCCAAGCTTCCACAAGATCTGCCAGCAGGGACATCTCCCAGGGGCTACTGTGCTCCTGAATTTTACTTTGTTCTTGTTAAAACAGACACTAATGCAAACCAAATAAGCCAAAGCAACCTACATAAGGAGCCAGTGCTGTGACTGACATGCATGACAGCATACAGGCATAAGAAAATCGGCTATGGGGCAAGAACCATGGCACTACTGCAGCCATAGCATCAAGGGCACTTCAAGATGGTTCAGAAGGGTTAAGAAAAAATGAGGCAGCTCTTAACTGCCTTTCACATCTGGAGGAAAGAGCCATCTGCACCGAGGAAAACAACTTCTCCAAGACTTGCCTGAAACGGCATGAGATTCAATTTCACTGAGCAAGCACAACAAATTAGGAGAGAAAATAGGGCCATAGCTGTGACAAAACAACAGAGTAGCTTCATCCAGCAGAAGTTAGGATGAACCACCAAATTATTGATTCTATTTAGTACACAGCTCCATGTGGTAAGTCAGGAATACCGCAGCAAATTCACAAGAGGTTACAAGTATTTATTCCAGTCAAGCTTTCTTACAATCTTCATTCCAGCATTTCTTAAGTTGACTGTTCAGTGCACATACTGCAGTGGCTGACAACTTTTCATGGAAAACCCAGCAGCAGGAGTAAGGCCTCTTGGGGGCTCCATGGAGCCCATGGCTCCTCCATTACTTCAGTTACGAAAAGCTTGGGATTTCTGACCTGAAGGAAGAGGACCTGACGATGTTTTAAGCATCAATCTGGTTTTAGTGGAAAGATTTCTAGAAGAGAGCAGTGTTGCTCTGTAAAAGTAGCAAACGCAGATGAAAAGTTACATTAAAAATGAGTACCAGAATAACTGGAATTATATTTTTATTTGAAGAGATCTAAGACTGGTTCATGGTGATTCATGATGCTGGTTTGGATTATTTTCATTCTGTTGCATTAGTGCTATAAATGTTACTGTAAATTCTTGTTTGTAGAAAGCATACAGATTTCTCACGTGCATCAGATCTTCTGAACAAAACCATTTCCTCTGAACAGACACAGAGAGATTGATTTAAGGGTTACAGACTCAGGACAACTTCCCTTTGCAGCACGAGAAACTGTAGCAGCCACCTCACTTTATTAATTTGTAAACATTGAATTTTTAAGCATGTAAACATTCCGAAATGTAACGTTTTCCATGCCGTATGCTGCACAGTTCTACTATTTCTGCTAATAGTCCTAATGAGCTCTGAAGTATTGATTTTATCCGATGTATTCTGCAGTTTTGTTTCAAAATGCTCTGCAAAGGAAAGAAACTGCTGGTACTCCCTTTTTCTAAAAAGGGGAAAAATGATGATGTAGAAACTGTAATTCAGTTTTGTAGACTTTTTTACATAGAAAATAATTTAACTTCCCTTGTAGTGGTCCTACCCTGTGAATGAATTATTTTTATTTATTTATTACCAGTCAATTACTTGAAGTTCAGCTATTAAAAATTCCTTTTCCAGCCGCAGATGAGACATTTCACGCATCCTCTGTTTTCTTAGTATTTTGAAGTGAATGACGGTTCTTATGTTCAACAAGAACTTACTGGTACTGCTTTACTGTATCTGCCAGCTCTAATTTCTGCCCTCCTTTACTGACCAAAATCCATACCACTGTTGTATCTAAACCTCTCAAACAGTACTATCACCACTCCTTGTGCTGATCAGTAAAATGATGTCAGTGTTCATAAAACCCTTCTCAATGCTGGAATTCTCTTGGTATGTCTTATGTGGACATAGAGGAAGACACTAGAATCTACAGGCATACCTTTAAACAGCTGACAAATGAACAAGTTAAATTAATATTTTACAGACACTCTTGAAATCCTCTCTTAAACCGTATCATATGACATCAGTGACTCTGGTGAAAAGACTGAACTGATGTATCTTGAGGCAAAACTCTTACAACATGCAGACTTTGTAAGAAGTTCTTGCAGATAAGTGAAAACCAAGAGGATGAGAAAACTGCCATAGAGAACCAGATAAGAGTAGTCATCAGAAATTCAGATACTGAAGCAGTACCCACATTTCCCTCTTCACAGACCTGTTTGCTCTTGCACGAGCAAATGTAGAGCCTGCAACACTAACATCTGACTGAAAAATTGGCCAGAGTCGACTGGACAGACATCAACTCTTTGTTGCATGAGCTAACAAAGGTAGGTTTCCAAACTGTCAATGTATTATATTGCACTGGAAATTCTTTCACTTGTTTTTGAGTTTGATAATGGGCTACAAATTATTGCCTTAAGGTCAAACGTATTTCCCACACTTCTAGGTCTAAATGAGTGGAGAGAAGTAGGTGCCTCCGCCCAGTGACTAATGCTGAAAGAGACTGAATTACCTTTCAAAGACCCATGTTTCTGACTTTGATGCAGATGGAGTCTAAGACCCTTTTTTTCCTAAATTAGATGCCATGATTATAAACAGAGCCTAAGGGGGGAAGAATCCAAGACCTCACCCACGAGGATTGTATTCATAGAGCTGAGACCACACCAAACCCCTTACCTGTGAGTATGCCTGCGAGTATGCCTTTCACCGTGATTATCCCTGTGACTATTTGGTAATAAACATAACAAATGCATCCACCTTTATCAATGTAGGCACACCCTCAAAACATGTATATACTGTGTACACTCATACAGTGTAGTATTATCCCACAGCTCAGTTAAACTAAAGCCAGCATTTGTTATGCAACAACCATCAGAGTACTGTTCTGGATAAAATGCAGTAACTTATCTCATTGATTCTACTGTGTGATATCTACTTAACTTTCAGTGTTTCCTAGATAAAAATACAAAAGTTAATATAAAAGTTTACATAAAGTGCTAAACCACAGGACATAAAGACAGAGAGGGAGTGTAAGAACAGGCAATTTGCACAGCCTGCTTAATCAGGAACTTTTCCTTTCAAAGACATGACAGATTCAGATACAGAAAGGAGCTTGCCAGTACAAATTTTGCAAAATTCAGCCAATGGCTCTCACATGCAGACAAGTGTTGTTATCTAGCAGGAAAGAATAGGGAGTTGTTGAACTAAAACCAGGAGACAGGTCTTGAAAAAAATAATCCAACAAGAAAGAATGGAGACCTGTATACAGCATTTTAAGTGCAGAAGACAGAAGTCATCTATCACCACCTCCATACTTGAAAGGCATGGTTTAGACAACCATCTTGACTTAAGTAAATATTTTCCTTGCACTGTATTGTAAAGAGCGAGCCATCTACTACCTAGAGGGGCTAAGGTCAATAGTAAGAGAGGAAAAGGAAGGCCTGGGAGAACAGTAGCATACAACTGGTGGCATCTTGAGAGTGTCTCTGCTGCAATCCCAAATGGAAGCACTCCGTCTGACTTCAGGCTTACCACACTGCTGCTGCTCAGCAGGGTTGGGGGAGTAACAGAGGTCCTGGGGCACTCTGCAGCTGACAGGATCCTCTTAGTAAAGTGGATACAACCATTCCAAGTTCTAATGCTAGGAACCACCTATTTGTATCTTGGAGTTTTGTATGGCATTACTGGTGTGCATTTCTGTCTCCAAATAATGATCACTGACTTTACAGGAAAAGTGCCCTATAGATAGGGCACTGAACTGTCTTGATATTCTTGTCTTCCTGAATGGTTTGATAGCTTGTAAATTGCTCTGCATGAGAGGATAGGAGCCATGTCAGCAGAATCAGGTTCCCGCATTGCCATCATTGCTATTACTCTAGAGCCCTGCTGGAAGGCAGCAAAACTTACTGGTTTTCCTACAAATGAAATTGAATCGTAACATTTTAAAAACTAAAGGATACATCCTGCAATGTTAAGAGCTGTAATAAAGGTAATAACAGCTAGAGCACAGTCGTAGCGACAGGTAGTAGGTTGCATTACCATGGCAACTTTGAACATAATATCTTACTGTCATTCTATTCCCATCCCTCTCCCAAATAAATTACAGCATAAATAAAAGAACATTATTAGTTATTCAATTTGAAATTTTTTGATTCAAGTCTTCAGCTAGACTCTCAACTACTGAAACAAACATGTATTTAATAATAAACTTCTAAGACATGTAGACTCCCAATTCCAAGTCATTAGGCTTTCATTTTGTGTAAAAGAAAAAGCACAAAAGATCAACGTTTTGTCTAAGCCCAATGCCAAAAAGAGGTATAGACTTCAAATCTCTACCCCCAGTGCATTAGGTGAGCATTTATTCAACCAAGTCTGCCTTATTTTCTGCATTCTCATTCCTCACCCACCAATAATATTTGTTAAGTGATCTCTTAAGCTAACTTTTCATTTTTTGTTCTACAATTTCCTCAAGAACCACTGTTTGTAAGTATACGCCTTTAATGAGTTGCACTGACTGAGCCACAAGGTATCATTCTCATTTTCTGCTAAGGCACTATTATGTTGGCAAGCAGAAAAAGGTTGATACTACAATCCATGTAAATCTAGCACAGCCACTGTTAAAAATGTGATATATTATATATACTTAATTTATGCAAAATAACAATTGATACAATGACATAAATATTAATGAAAAAACGCTGCTAATTCCAAAGTGGAACAGAACAAGTGGAACTTTTTTTCTTTTTTAAAATGTTCAATAATTTGGTATTAACATGTTTTGTTTCTGAGAAGAGAGAGGTAATGCTTGGAAATACCATGCAGGATGATAATCATAAGCCCTGAGCTCATTTCCTGGTTTCTTATGGAACAAACTGTTTTCTTTCCATGCCTCAGTTTTCCACTTCTGTGTTTTGGCTGAGTAGACAGTGAGTTCTCTAATGCTGGGCCTCACTGGTTCAACAGTGTTTTCTACCTGCAGTTTTGGTCCTGGTTGCTACATTAACACAATTCAAACATTAATTATCTCTTATTTTTTCACAACCAACAGTTAAGTTAGACAACACAGAAGAAAAGGAATGCAGAGGGGTGCCATTAAATCAAAATTTGCTTTCAACTCTTTAACGTGACACTTAAGGAAATTTCCCTCTATTTCCACAGCTTTGCCCACAAGATTTTGCCACCCTCCCATTCCCATTAAACTACAAAAGGCCCATGTTTAAAACCATAAGTAGTAATACAGCAATTGCCATTGACTACTTTTGGAAAGCCTAACATTAGCCAAAACCTCAAGTCTATCAATAGTTTTTACAGAATGGCAGTCAGCCTGTGGAGCCAAGAAGGAAAAGCACAAGACCCTCTGAATTTGCTGCCCTCTGATTTTGTGCTGAAATTGCACAGCTGCCATTTGCCTCACACAAGGAGACTGAGTCTCTGCTGATTCAGTCTGTCTCACTGTATCTAACGTGGTGCTTGCACAACCTGTTAAGGTGCATCAGTACCAAGCCAACATTGGAGATGAGTGAGACACAATAAATTTGTCTCAATCTTGTGCATTAACCACAGGATGAACCTTCCTTGTCACAGTCTCTGCATGCTTCATGTCCTCTTTTCCAGCTCTGCTCTGCACTATACATACATACATATTCACATGTATCCCTAACTCTTACGTGACCCTTCTTTCTCGCCTCAGACTCAGCAGTAATTCAGCCTCACATCTGCCCACTGCCTCCTCCTGAGGCTGGAGTACCATGCAGTGGTGTAGCAACCAGTCCAGCAGCACTAGCCACATACTTCTTCATGGGGCTACCCCAAGGGTCTTCACAGCTGCAGAGAGCAATGACAGGGAGAAGGAGGAAAAGGAAGCACTGAGCATTGGCTTGGCAGCACAGGGAGGTGCCTGCTATATCTTGCAGGAGAAGACTTTACTCACGACCTTAAGCTTTGCTCTGATTAAAAGCTGTATCTACACAGGAGACTGCAGGAACAAATGTCTGGAGGTTAATAACTTGAATTATTTTTGTATATTATATATTGCAATAAATTATTCTCTTTCTTTTGAATTCAAAAGAAGTATCTATGGTAAGTAACTGTGAGTCTTCCTTGTTATTTTTAAATTTGGTCTAGTATCTCCATGGAACGTACAAATACCTCCACTATTGATCAATAAGGCAAGAGAATTTTGTCCAAAATAAGCACTGGTTTTTAGCAATAAGGTAACCTTAGCATTATTTGCTTATTCAAGATGAGTATTTCCTGAGCCAGTCCTACGCTAGTCCACACCTTATCATGCAATACTCCTTAATCATAAAGCATTTTTTTAATAAAAAGATAGCGTAGGTAGGTAACGTAATTATTCAGAATGGAATCTGTTCCATTTTGATGCTGGATGCAAGAACAAAGCTGCATCAAGTGGAAGCTGAGCTTAACTGTTCTACTGTTTGGAAAATATTTTTCTCTTCCTGTTTTTTACACTGTATTTTTCAAATAATTCACTGGATCTAAAAAAAACAAAAACTGAAACAAAAAAACACCCACCAAAAAACACCACACCCAAATCATCAAATCCAGAACCCTAATCTGGCTATAATTTAGCAAATATGCTACCTCTTACACTTAAATAGATCACTGATCTGGATCACTCTTGCTTTGTACAATACATTTAAAATTTAAAACTTCAGAAAAGGTTGGCACAAGAGAAAGCTCTCACTTTCAAACATTAGCATAGTCTCTGTGCCCCGTTCCCTGTTATGGTTCAGTTACCTTATGTATCTATAGTCTGAAGTACAATTAAATAGCAGTTTACCTTTTTTCTTCATGGCACATTCTTAAGAGAGGTAAACACAAGCTGGCTCGAAGGAAAGTAATTGTCTACATGTGTCTGTAACTAAAAAACTCCTGATAAACACATCTAATTAGGTGCTTCCCATGGGCAAAGACTGGTTATTTCCCCAGAACCTGGTTTTGTGTTTCCTGGGATGGCTGAACCCTGACCATGACTCAAAGCAGTGGCAAGAGCAAGTAGCATTTGGGCCTCTTCCACAGCCAATGTGCTGGCAACCAGAGCTTCACCGAGCCCAGCAAATGTGCAAGCTGCAGCCAGGTAGCCTCTACCCAACTTCTTACGGCAAACATGGGCTTCCACTCGAGATCTTTATTCCAGAAACGGCAAAACTTTATCAGCTGAAAGGAAGAGCAACTAGCAAGATACACAGAGAGGGTTAAGCATGGCTTACCAAAACCAGACCCCCTCTCACCGTCTTCTTCCCTCATCCCATAATTATGTGCACTGAGTGTTGATTTCACTTTGACAGACAACAATGTCCCATAAGGGACCTGCACTGAACATCACCCTTTGTGAAGAAAGGCCAAGCATACCTGAGGAGAGGGAAATCCTGTCTTGCCCTGGAAACAAATAGATTATGCTGGGGCCCTCACTGAGGAGGATGGACAGAGCAGGGGAGAGAAAGCATTTTTCTCCTTCCTCCTACTCTGCACCTACTTCCACAAGAAGTCAGGAAAAAATCTGGTTTTCAGACAGTGAACTCGCTGCTCAACATTTGCATCAATACATATTTGATTAATAATCTTCCAAAACCACCATGAATGGACAAATCCATGAATTAACATTCTAAAAATTGTACAAATGATTCATCTGCTAATTGGCCCAACCTAGCACTCTCCATTTATGAACAACTATACTGGAGCTACACCTAGAGACTATCTGCAATTCAGGCCCACTGTGGCATAAACCTTGCCAAAATTTTATTTACTGTGTCAGCATCAAGAAACAGGAGGCATATACAGGCAACCCACTGTGAAGGCAGTCAGCAAGGAAGCTTTTTGGGGATGTTGGCAGTCCAGGGCATGCTGCCATCATTCCCTTTCTGGAAGCCAAGACACACAGTACTATCTTCCTGTTTCATGTCTTCCAATTACTTCATCCTTTAAGAAGCACCATTAGTAAATATATTTAATTTTTTAAGGTTAGCTTTGTATTTGAAGTTTCCACTAAAAGCCCCATGCATTTCATCCCTGTTTTTAGTTAATACAGAAAAACGACAAAACCAAAACAGCATCAAAAACATTAACAACATTTCAAATTTTTTACATGAGAAATGCCTGGTCCTCTGATGGACAGCATACAGTGCAATACTGCCTTTCTCCACAACCAGGACTGGAAACAGAAGCTGAGGCTTTTGTCTCCTGTGTTTTAACATACTCTTAGGGAATTCAAATAGTTGCTCAAATCTTTCAGAAAGAAGAGAGAACTGCAATCTAAAACTTGTAATTCAACAAACACAGATAGTTTTTTGGGTGGAGGCAAAGAATACTGGAGATGTTTTTATAAATCCCAAAGGAACAATAAACTACACAAAGAGTAATTTAATTTTGTTTTGTCTCAAAATTTACCTTTCAATTACAGCTTAGCAACCCAAGAGTTCTGTCTTAGATATTGAACAGATCCTTTTCTGAGCAATCCAGCTCCTCAGGCTCCTCCTCAAATAGTATTTTAAAGGAGAAAGAACAAGACAGTGCTTCAGTATTTGCTCTTCACAAACTCCTGTAAATTCCAATAGAGAACAGCTCTGGCAGAGACCTTTTGGCATGTGCATGTGAAGACACATAAAAAGTATTTCTCAACTCATACTCTTGTGCAATTCATATTAAGCAAAGATTTTTTTTTTCTTTTTGTTTTGCATTTGGTGGGGGGTTTTTGTTGTTGTTCTGAGAATTGAAAGACCTAACAGAAAAAACAGTAAGATTTCTTTTTCTTCAAAATAGATCAGCTTGAATAAACATTGAGTATAACTTAAAGCAACATTCGGAAAAAAGGTTGTTTGTCCTACAGTCTACCTTAACAGTATATTCAGAAGCTAAGGGTTAGCAAAGAAAAATCAAGATCTGTATGAAAATAATCTTAACTAGTTAGACTCTACTTCCAAGTGATATCTAATATAAAGGTTCTGCAAATTAGGTTTTAAATTACTACAGAAAAGCAGTTCAGAAACTCTGCTAGAAAACTTACAAGAACCTTCTTTCCTCAAATATTTGGCTGGCTGACTGAACCAGTGAAACACTTACCTAAACACTTGGAAATTTTGAAAAAGTTAAATTTTAATTTGGTTCTCATCTACTGATGAGAAAGTCCACGAAGATTTGTAAGAATCAGCTCATCATTATCACATTACTGAAGAATGTAATAAAATTCTGTCTATAGCTGTAAAACTGACTAATGTTTTGGACCAGGCTGTAATACCAGATGTATATTACTGGGAAAAAGACTGTATTCCATTAGTCCCCACACAAGTGTAGTTAGGTAATATACACTGTATTCACAGCTATTCAAACACAGATCCTGTACCAACTATATGGTGAAAAACATTGATTAAAATTCTACCAGCTAACAGAACTGTGCCTAATATCTTTACAAAGGACGTATATTCCAGTTCACCTTAAAGTAAGCCTCCAGTTTTATTCCTCCCCAATACCAAACAGCTGAGTAATTCTCTCTCCAGAATGCAACATGATCCATTGAAGCAGGAAGGGACTGGTATAGATAAAAATAAATCAATTCTGCCAGCACCATCTTACTTGTTTAGTACACTGCAGCTGTGAGCTCATACTTCGAATTAGTTGTTTCAGAATGAGATGTTCTTATTTTCTCAGTCTTTTTGAGATAAAGCTCAGCAGAAGTTTGTTGGGGTTTTTCCCCCTGGATATAGGAAGAACAGTTTTTCCTAGATCTCAGATATCAAGTACTGGTGCCTTCAGTCCCTGTGTTGGCTCCTGCAGTCGCTCTGAGATCTGCTGGCCCATCTCCAGGTGTCCCACCAGCCCTGGACATCGAGAGATCTCATGCAGAAAGGCCAGTGGAGGTGGTGGCTACACGTGGTTACTCCCCACAAAGGAGCTGAACAGCCTGCCCTGCTTTTTCACCTGAAAAGACAATCTGATTTTTCTGAACTGACTTTCCATTTGTATAATAAAAGAGGAAAATAATTTCAACTCTGTGGAAAGGAGAATGAGGTTCTGTGAGTGACCTAGTTGCTTTCCCATTCCTTGATCACCTCTGTGACCTCATTTTCCAATCTCAGTAACTGCCATCATCGCTGCGGATCCCAGAAAAGTAAATGTGTTGGTCTGGGCAGGTATTGGGAGTAACAAGAAGAAAGAAACAGGTTGTCCTGAGCCTTCCACAGAAGGAACAGCTGATGCAGCACTCCCCCAGGCCCCTGAGGCAGCGGCAGCAGTCACTGTTCCCAAATCTTTCATTTTCAGAAACTGAATTGACTGCATCTGCATTCAGACACTGCAAAATCTGCAGATACTGCAGGAACCACTGCGGTCAGTGAAAAATCCAAGTTGTTGGCACTGGTGAAGGGTGAAACAAACTCAGGAAAACAGGATCCTACCATTACTAAAAAAATATGCTATTCTGTTTGCATGTTACTGAGGAGCCTTGAAATTTCAGATCAGAAACTGAGTTGGAAATTACAGCTTGTAAAAATTACATGTAATCAAGACCTTGATCCAACAGTCTCAGAACTCCATCTCCTAAAAAGAAGCAGAGACACCCAGCACTCCTAGGGACACTCATGTCAGGCTGTGAGGAAATTCAGCTGAGACAAACACACTTTTCAAAAACTAGACCCAAAAATTCACTTACATTTTTTTTTTCCCTAGTCAGGTAAATACTTAAAGTGGAACAGACAGAAAGTGCAAGAAATTGAAGTTAATATACACTTTTCTAAAATGAAATATATGTAACTGTATCCATCCTAAACAGGCTAACACATACAAAGGAAAAAACTACATTATACATTAATATCTGGAGATATTAGTGAAGAATGGAGAAACTGAATTGGGTTTTAGCAAATCACTAAATCGCTTTCGGCAATACCTGTCTAGCAGATACAAACGGTAGGATATCAGAGTTTCTTTCTCTGTAAAATGGGCATCTCAGAGAAGAGCATACGTAGCTCAACCAGAGTAGTAGAGAGGCTGTTATTCGAGTTTCTTTCACACCTACAAGGTACTGGAAAAAGAAGCACCTTTGCCAACACCCTTTGTAGCATTACTTACAATCCTCAGAAAATGTGCATAATCATAAAAATAACAGTAGTCACAGAGTACAAGTGTTTTCATTACATTTATGAGAGGGTGGAGAGAGCCAGGGGAGATCAAAGCCAACTATTCTACATCTTTCTTCAGTGTTTCGTTCAAGTGTCTTTCCTGTATGTATTTTCTCTGAGATTTTATGTACTAAGTCTTACCATATTTTCAGTTGAAATGAAGTAAATTTTAGCTCTCACGAAAACCTGTGTCATCTAATCAATACTGGAGCAGGCAGTACTATGAGAATTTTTCTATAAATATTAACATTACATACAGTAAAAATAAACATACTGGAAGAACTCTCCTACACCACAGGGCATCTTCAAATATCTTCAGATGATTTCACATTCTAGTTCTTGAAGGACAACATATTCCCTGAACAAAACAGTCTTACATGTTTGATAGATGCTGAGAAGGAATTCTTTAACAACCTTAATTCTCTAATCTTATCAACAGTAATAAATAGATATGAAATATATTTATTTTATTGAAAGCTATTCTGCACATGTAAGAAAGCTTCATCTCTATCCATTCTTCAAAGGCTTTTAATATTTTACACAGTAAAATAAACTTTCAGCAAGACCTTATCTTTTTCTGTCACATCAGTATGAATTAATTTGAGGGAGGGGGTTCCCTTCCCAATATGTGGGTTTTTTTCAAAACACCAGGCATGTAACATTTCAGATTTATCATAATTAATTTTATACCCAAAGACTGCCAATGTGTGTTTGCTATTGTTTTTAAGAGTAAAAGTGGGTTTGTATAAACAACCCTACATCATCTGCCTGGCAAGCTATCAGCTCCATCTGTGAGCAGCCCTTCAGTTTGGAAGTTCCTGCCTAATTACTGCAGACAAATGTTGTCCTGCTGTAGCTGTAGACACTGTAGAGGCTCCTGCCATGTTAATTAACTAGCTTAAAGACATTCCTTTTATGGACTGTAAAACCTAGAAACACAGTAGAAATGCAAACCTCACCTTACCTCAATTTTTTTTTCCTAATTTTCTCTATATTCCCTGCTAGATGCTCAGTAGAAATTCAGCCTCGTTTGGTGACAAGTATGTTTAACCTCTCCTCACCCAAGCAGTCCTCTTCAGATGGCTTTGGGCAACTACTCTGAGAGACCAGCATATTGCATACTTGCCAGAGACTAATTTCACTAAAGTAGACTAATAATGCATGGCAATGATCCATGATTTCTCTGAAGGTTATACTGACAAAACAACAAGTGGCAAAGTTGGCCATGAATTAAATCAGACTGGTATGGGATTTGAGTAGCCAGGTGCCTGAACAATCCTCCAATGGGAAAAAAAGCAAAGCACAAAGAGAGGGGAAATAGAAATATATATTTACACGCATGTAAAATACATATTTATGTATATAAAATATATACCTAAACACATTTCAAAGATTTTTAAGATGTGACGTCTCCCACAGCAGTGAATTGGTAAGGTAGTCAAAATGGTTTCTGTGTAAATTATTTTCTCAAGGGAAACAAAGGTCTAAACACTGCAAGTATTTAGGGAACATGACCCTTTCCTAAAACTTTATTTACTAGTAAGATCCTAAGATGAAAGAGTTTGACAAAAAGATTCAAATTGGGAAAATAAACTGTCCTTTCATTCTCTCATTTACACTTTTATTCTGGCTGAGAAAACAGATGTTCAGGGATTAACTGAAAGGAAACATATGCCCTGCCCCAGTTATGTCTTCAAGAAACACCAAAGAATTTTTATGTGATTAGTGGTAAAGGTCACAAAACATGTAGGGTTTTTAAACTAGTGTTAGGGGTTGCTTTCCTTCGCAAAGCCTTCTACAAATGGTCAGACAGAACCTGACTGGTCCAAAATACAGGTAGAACACCAGACTTCTCCAGTTAATGCAAGCAAGATGTGAAGGTAAAGTAGGTTCAGTTCATTCGTACACAGCTATAAATACAAAGCCCATTTCATAAATGGGAAACTAATGCTGGAAACTGAAACTGACTTCTGAGAATCCATTAAGTCCAAACTCCTTCACATCGAACACTGCTCATCCTTCACTCTACTATTAATTAGAACATTTAGTTTACACTATGGTGTTTTGGTCTCCAAGAGACTTCTGCACTTCAGAACAAAGGTGGAGAACAGGATGGCACCTCAGGTTTCCAGTACCTGAAATCTCTGCAACAAGCAGGTAAGTGCTGTGCCCAGACGACTGCAATGAACAAATGAAAAGAGTCGTGATCCCCAAACGTGACTTGTTTTAAAGTACATTAATGTTGAAATTGAAAAAGTTCCCATATTTATACTCAGGTCACCAAATGATCCTACAACATAGCTCTGAGTTTCTGTCACACAAAACATCATACCCTTTCTGTTAAGGTGCAGAGATGGACCTGACTTTTGGGATTCTCCTAATGCAGTCTAATGGATAGGCAGCTCCTGAGTCTGGGCTCCAGTTCACGAACAGGCCATGTCCTACTGCCACTTTGTTTTTCCACTTGGAACCAATAAAAGGTGAATCTTGTTGTAAGCCAACTGAAGCCTTCCATCTATCAGGTCAGTGCACACTGCCCTACAGTAGTGTTTCACCAGCTGTAAGGCAGAGGTGGGAGACAAGAGTCATTAACTATAACCTACTCATAACTAAGGGAAATACTGAAACAGAGAACTGAAAAATCAGATGAAAATTAGCAGAAGAGCCAGGAGCAAACAGCATTATGTCCTTGAAGTAAGGGAGCATTCATACAGAATCTATTCCATCTTCACAACCTATAAATAGTTATCTCTTACAAGACTTTTGAACCTCAAATTACTAGATTTCATTAAACCTTCTCGGACATCAGTAAAAAAAGGACATCTTTCCTATGTGGGAGGTATTAGACCTGAGGAGGTCCCACTGATAGGTAGAAAATAAGTCACTTTGAAAAAGAACTTTGACATTGCTTGAAGCAAAGACAGCAGTCAGCATAGAGAGCGTGGATGCTAAATGGCTGCAATGCACTCAGTAGGTTACCAAACAACTACACAAAACAAAATGGCAATGCACATGCACACCCAAAATATGTACCAGGCACACAGATACTGCAGTACAGATGGCTGCTCTAAAAGATGTAACTGCAAACAAAACACCCCACTGCCTAGAACATGATGTTCTTGAGCGTGTGACGGCTAGTGTGACATCTTTAAAAATACCTCATTTGTTAGGCACGAAAGATGATATGTAATTACTTCTTCACAACTCTGCAGTAGGTCCAACATCCTTCCTCCTTTGTGTAAAAAATCTATTACAGTCGACTCTGAGCCTCCATAATTGGTCTCCATTAGTAATGATTTACATGATATTACATCTGTCACTGAATGTCAAGGTAATTTTCCCGTTTTCTTTCTTTGAATACTTTTATAAATTTTAGTTTAAAAGAGTACCTACTGTAAACATGTTCTAACAGAGGAGACTGCTAAAGAAAAACAAATTCTAAAGGACATGAGACAGTGATTTTGAAATACCTTGTCATTACAAAATTGACATTATTCATTTCTAGCTATGAAGACTTTGTATTTCTTTTTGCACCCAAGGAAACATCATGAGGAGTGAAGAATTGAATTTTCTGATCTGACAATGGCATAGGACAGGGTGGAACAATCTGTCAGTCCGCTTGGAAACTTGGTAACGTGATGTTTTCAATTCATACAGCTTCAGAGCTTGCTAAGAAATCCAAAGTTAGTCTTCATAAAAGCCATTTCTTAGGATTAAATGCCAAAACTGTGTTTAGGTCCTGCAGGCCTGAAAACTTCCAGAAAGAGGACAGGTCTTGAGCTGCCTCCAATTTCCAGATGTAAACCTGGAGGAGAAGCAGATGTTGGAAATAAGGCTGCCTGCCATACCAGTCGTGTGTTGAATGAAGGAGTGGGGCACACTGGTGCATGACATGGCAAGCTGGCAGAGCAGCACGGAGCTGAAACGTCCTGGCTGTATGCTGTGAGACACTGGACCCAAAAGAGACATAGTATAAGCATCCTCTCATTCTAGACTGAGATAGATCTGAATGAACTTGGTGGGTACAGGAACACAGACTACAAGTACAGCTTCTCATGTGACTCATGCAGTTCCTCGTGGTGGTGTTGACAACAGGCTTTTGTTAAGTGTCTTCTCAAAACCTACAGACCCAAGTTATGTCCTGCATTTCCACATTTGACAAATGTAGTCAAAGTCGCTCTGTAGTCACTGACCTCTAACCAGGAAGGTTAAGATTCAGAAAGAAATACATATGACAGTGTTTCATAATGCCATTTAGACAGGGAAAATAAAAGGTAGGAAGAATGTATTGGCTGACACAGTTAGACTGCTGCCTTTAAAATTGTTCCTAACAGTAATTTAGACCTTGGTTGATTTATTTTTTTTTTTCCTCATGGGTGGCTCTTTAATTTACACTTACTAAAGATTATTTGGGAACTACTTAGGAAAGCATGAACTTAAAAAGGAGTAAGATCCATTGGAAATCTGCCCTGGGCAGATTTGGTTTCATTTTGAATAATCCATCTTTCTTCCAAACACAAGTCCCATTGATTATCACTATAGAGAAAATCTGCTTTCCTTTAAAAAGTAAGTTGGTTTGTGTTCACTTCTCTGTAGCCAAGTCTTCACATCATAAAACAACCATTACCATTTACACTATTGGGTGAACTCCTCAGGGAGATTAATAGGGAGTTTTGAGGGCTCTGCTACCCCAGCAGATGATGCTCTGTTATTCCTGAGGATCCCACCTCAGATCAGGACAGAACAAATCAGAGAGAACTAAACGGGAACAGCTGCAGCCACAAATGACTATGCTGTGACTGAACGGAGCAATTCACTCCTAATGGTTCCATGCTGTCCGTAACAACCTATCAAGAGTAGCATATCCCACTTGGAAAAAATACTTACCTGTCAGGTAGTAAGTTTTCAAATAAAGAAGCAGTTCTTGGAAGCTTCAGACTACATTAAACATTGTTTGTCCCTAACAACCGAAGTGTGGAAAACACTGCAGTATTATTCTGTACTGAGGAGGGAGACTAAGAGAAAAGCAGAAGGCTGTTTTAAACGTGTAATTCATTACTGATTAAAAAAAGCAAATCACCGCCCCCCCCCAAACCACAAAATACGAAAACTATAAACCTCCAACATGGTAGAAAAGTTTCCTTAATGCTTTAGCATGTGGAAGGAGAATGAATACCACGTATCCAGAATCAGGAAACTGCCCAAAATTGTGGTCAACAGTTACACATACTAAGTATTAGGAGAGATATAAAAATCATGCTTGAATTGTTAACAACTACTTCATGAGACATAAGTGGCAGACAGACATAACTCAGGGGAGTTTTGTTCTTCCTTTCGTTCTTTCTTTTACTTACTCCTATTCTCATTTTTCACCATCACACCAAACAGCTAAACGTTCAGATCCTCGGAGCTTTACTAAAAATTTTTTGGCCAAAATATTAAAAAAAAGCCCAACTTTGTAAGGTGTTGGGCAGAAGTGGGGCCAAGTAGCTGTGTATTGTGTTGGGTCTCAGTGTTGGGTCCTGCTGCATTGGCTTCTCTCTCCTCTGGGTTTCAGGCATAAGGATGAAGGAAGAACTGTTCCCTCACCCTGCAACCACAATGGGAAGGGATTGGGTTAAGCAGCAAGAGCTGTATTTGCTTGCCCTCTCCCTTGGTTTGTTTATGCTGTCAAGCTTCTGGGTGCTGGCAGCACAGCCACGCCTGTCATGCATGTTAGGTCTGGGCCTAAAAGGGCGCTCCTGGCTGCTCTTGTTTGGGGAACATAAGAAATAAAGGCAGCTTGGGGAAGGGAGTGGACTTAAGAGCTAAAATGCGGGTTTATCTTGTACTGTCAGTGAGGTGAGGGCCCCCATAAACCCATCCCACCCTTATAATGACATATCTGGGGAACAGAAGAAGCCCTTACATCCCTCTGAGCTCTTCCAGCCTTCACATGTCCATCTGCTTCTCCCAAAGCTTCCACCCCTCTCCATGGCCTAGGAAGTCCTACCAGCGTTTCTCAGCCTTCCTTGTCCTCAATTTCTTTTACTGGCACCAAAATACTGAGCTCTGCTGCAATCCAAGGTGAGGACAGAATATGTGTTCCTTTGTTCCTGGAGTGGCCAAATTTTGTCTTGTCCATTGAGAAACACCGAGCTGGATCTAGATCAGGCCATCACAAACTAACCTCACCAGAGTCTAGCAGAATCTGAAGGCTGAGAGAAAATTCTCTATATCTAATACTTAAATGTAAGCATTTACATGTGAGCTACATGTCTCAGCTCTCATTCCAGTCAAAGCAGTGAGTCAGTGGAGCCTAGAGAAGTATTCCATTGCCTCAATTTACATTGGCTACAGCAGGAACTTACATACCAAACTTGAATACCTTGAAGCATCTTAACTTGGAGCTGAATCACTGACCCCTAGTGACCATGAACAAAATTCTCTAGGACTACAATTTTAGGACAAGCTGTATAAGGAGATAACTATGTTAAATGATGGGGGTAATTTGGAATAACATGTAAAATCCCATCTGAATCACCCTCTTTTTTGTTTTTTTCTTTTTTTCTGAAGGGGGTACAACAAAATATTTTCAACTGTTATCTGACAAAAAACTAATTGGATTTAAAGGATATTAATTCAACAGTACTAAAGGAAAAAACCCCATCTGGATAGGTTTTCAGCAGAAACCTATTTTGTGGATATTACTCAAGAACACTCTAGCTTTCACTATGTTTTCTCATTGTAAATTCATACTTTCCCAGTCTTAACTCAGGAAGGCAATAACAATACTAAAACATTTGCTTTTCATAGCAAGCTGTGTTTAAGATCAACTAATTAAACTAAACCCTTAGCAAGAAACTGCTAACAGTAGTTTAAAATAACTATGCTTTGTGAAGTCAAAACTCAGAAACCACTCATTACCACAATAATTATATAATAATTGTGGTCAAATTCATTGAGCTACACACTATGATGCCCATATCTGAATATTTACTTCTAGCTTACCACAGTTCATTAACTACCATCTTATACATTCTTGAGCAGCACTACATGAGATGCTTTCAGGCTGTACAAACCCATTGAAAGATGTGGAAACATCCTTTGTCAGCTTGCCTACATCTGCATAATCTTTGCTATCTGAAACTAATGAATACTAATTTAAAGGCTCCTTTCCAAATTCAGTCCCACAATGTAAATGTAACACCATCACTCTTGTGAAGTATCTAATGCTTCTACTTCACTGCACCTGCACAGCAGTTATATGCAAGAGAAAATGAGAATTTTTACCAAGGCAGTAAAAAAAAATACTTGGTATGTGTGTGTGTGTGTTCATGCAGTTTGAGTCAATATGTGCAGTTTGAGTCAATATGACAATTTCCTCAGCTAACTGAGGAATGCTATGGTTGCCTAGTTGACATTCAGTGCATTTTCATATATAGATGAAGCTCTGCTTCTTTAATGAAATTAGTACTCAAATGAAAAGTTTTCATTGCTGGAGGTAGAGTTTTGCTGTAATTTCTTGCCTTTAAGAGGAGTAGGCTAATGGAAAAGTAACATTTTTGGTCTTAGCAAAAAGTCCCAAAGAAAGTTCCATTACATTTTGGCTGGATTGGAAATACTAATCCATGTCACAGTATTTTTGTTCTGTTTCCATGAGATTTTGGGTAAAGAACTTTGCTGGGCTTTGAACTTTAACAAACCTACCATCTTCAGGTCAGAGACATTACTTTAAGACATTTTTCTACCAGCACCCAGCATCCGTGGCTTTGACTAGTCCACATATGTAAGGGAGACTGCTAAGGCAGAACACTTATTTTCTTACAAATCCAGTCAAGGACCACGTAGATATGCCTTGTATGATTCAGTCTTCATGTCTGTCCTCAAAAGAATATTAAGATAAGACTTCTTTGCAGGCTTTTGTGTAAGCATACATTTCAACTAATGTCAGCGAAACCCTGAAACTGTAGGGGAAACAATTAAAAAGCTAGAAAAACCAAAAAGCAAAGAGAACTTTTCTCATGGTCTCAGACAACACCATTCTCAGTGTGTGGTTTATCTAGGTTTTGGGGTACCCCTCTGCAATTTCTAAGAAGTGAATCTGAAGTAAGAAACAGAACAGAATATATTTGAACCACGGGCGTGCCTGTAACAGGAAGCTGCATTTCAATACAAATTTGCAGAGGCACCTTTTGTGACAGCAAACAATTGTTAACTTTCAAAAATTTTTCTGAAACTTTGTGACAGGAATGTGAGCTTCTGGAAAGTGCTGAGATACTGACATGTTATCTCCAATTAATTACAATCGCTAACATCTCTGCTATTTGTTATTCTGAATAGATAAATTTCTAAGGAACTAGTAAGTGAATGAATCAGAGTACCTTAACGCATGAGCATTTTTATTACACATTTTGTTCTTTAAAGCACTGTATTAGGATGAGAGAAAGTAAGAACTGTTAAGGAAGGGAATCTTGAGTTGTTATGTGACTATTTTCTCTGATTCTCATTTTACACTTACAAGAACTCTGTAACTCTATGGAGAAGATGATGATATTCTCATTCCTGCTGCAAAGAGAGATGGGTGCATGCTGTGCTCTTCTTGAGAGGGTTTTTTTTTCACTCTTACTGCTCTTGTTATCAATCTAAAGTGAATTCTACTCTTAGTAGATACCTATGACCAGTCATCATTATTTTCTGATGTTCGTGGCTCAGTGACAAAGCCTCTCATTAGAAGAAGGAATTTTTTTCTCTCATCAGGATGTTTTTCCACCTCTGGCCTCCTGCATTTCCTTTTTTCATCTGCCTGTCTTTTCAAGAGAGATGTATAAAGCTCAAAATGTACAGCACCCGACACCCGTCCTTCTGCAATTTGCCACAATTTCTGCATGAACTCTGTGCCCCAGCATTAGCAGCACAATGCAGCCCATGGGAGGGCACGGGGGTTCTCCAACTTCGTAAGTTGTGCGAATGTGTCTTTACTGCACACGCGACTAAGTTTTTGACAGCTCAAGGATGATTAAAATTTTCAAGAGCCTGGAAGATACCTCTGCTGAAGCAGAAGGAAAATGGTGGGTAAATAAAGCAAATACATGCTTACCATTTAGCAACAGCTCTTCTCTCTTCATGATTCCAGTTTTTGCAATCTTCCTGTCAAAAGTTGTTTATTTCATACACAGGCACTGCTGCACAAAGCCCTGCTAATCTGCCCTTGCCGCCTCCTCTTGTGCTTCAAATATAACAAAAGGTGATTTTCTTTCCTTTTTTGTGCAATTAAGTGAAGGACGTGTTCTTTTCATTTAAAACCTTCTTTATACAAGACTGAAATACCATGTCTTAAATCCAGGCATTAGGTATATATTAGATATAAACAAACGTACTGTTAAACCCGGCACTTGAAACAAAAAAAATCTCTTTTCCCTAACATCTCTCTGTTCTCCAAACTGCTGCATTATTTGCTGTACTCATATTCTGACCATTAAGACTGTTCTTGTCGATAAATACAGTGTAAGTTTCCAACTCTATCAACATCCATCTGCTTGCCTAAAAGCTTCCGTTTTGTTGTTATTTCTTTAAACACAGAATCATACAGCAAGGTGAAACAGATTTGGAAATGGAATGTTCATGCCTTCATGCTGGGTATGTCGTGCAGAGCATGATGAGATGTTATATCTACCCTTTCAGAATTTCAGGCAGAAATAAGAGTTAATTGGATAAGATTGTCTCTCTCATGAACCCAGTCACACTTTCACAATGCTCTGAAACTGTCTTTTTCCAGCTTTTCCCTCACGAAGAATTGCTACCCATGTCCAGTCACAATGAGTTGTTGGACGCTTATGAAACAAAATCAGCTTGCTTGGACTGATATTCTGAACATTCAAAGCCATGAAAAGGATTCACAGCCCAGAGTGATCCAATGGTTAGAGAAAAACAGAATGCAGCCTAGTAATTTTTGGTGTCAGCTCTGGTTCGATCCTCTTCTACCCTAAAACCATCTTCAGACCCAAACCCAGGACAGCTCCAGATCTGCAGGATGGATGGGCCTGAAATGCACATGTACTCATCAGCCAAAGTGCAGAATAACTCTGAATTTTGACCAAGCAAATGTATTTCTCTAGTGACATTTTTTTTCCTTTTTGACCCCAACTGGCTCCTATAGGATAAATCACGTTTAAAACAATAGTGTTACAACTAAGAATTTGTACCCTGAGATATTAAATTTCATAACTTTTTCATTTGTACATCTGTGCATAAGTATCACTCACTCCTACTCCTAACAACTTACTGTTGTGTTCAATGACAAAATACATAACCTTGAAAAGCCTTACCAGCCTTGCATTTCAAAGGCATTTCATAATTGTTTACCTCTTGGCTTGAACAGTAGTACTGTATGTACAAGGCCCTCCTTGAACTTGTGTAATTCAAAACTATTTAGAAACTTTTTCTCAAACGAATTTCTTCAGGGGGAAAAAAAAGCCAACAATAATAATAACAACATATTCCAACGAAGAATTTTTGTTAAGCCTTTTTGTTAAAAATTAAAAAAAAAAAATTCCTTTCTCTTTTACCTCAGAAAAGCAGTTTTCATTCCTACTTATTTCAAAGGAATGTCTGCAATTTTGCGGTATTATGCAAACCCCAATTAGCAGTCCACAAGGTGTTTTGAGAAACAGTGCCTAATGTGTTACAGACACATTTAGTGGCCAACCTCCAACAGCCTGAAAAAATGCCTTTTTTGAAAGAAAGTTTGGGAATTAAGTCACTTCAATTTTACTGGGAAATGCTAAGAGAAATAATTCTTCCAACAGTTAATAAAACTTTTTTTTTTTATTAGTTGTTGTTGCTTGTATGTTCTCTTACAGAAACAGAGCAGGATATTTCTGGCACCTGAGCAATTTGGTTTCCTTCAGTCTTTCCTTAAAATCCAGTTCTACAACTACTCACTGCTGAGCAAAGTGGTTAGTCTTACAAATTGTAGTCATCATTTGAGAGCAGTTCCAAAGACATCCATTGATTCCATCTGTTTATTTAGATCTGTTATGGGACCTAATAACTGTGGGGTTTTTTCACCTACACAGCATAATAGGACACAGGTATTTAAGATGCCTGCTAGGGTAACCTTCAGGACTGGGGTTTACAACAGTAAGAACAGTAAAGGGTGGGGAACACCGTTTATTCTGGGAGCCCTCCTGGGCTACACCAAGACTCCCACTGAGCAGAATGTGCTGTCTGACACAGCTTACCTGCACTTCAGAAACAAGACCACACAGATTTAAAACGCCCAAAGCAGCACTGACATACACAAGTGACAGTGAAGTTGCTGCTCATTCACAGGACTGAGGTTTTATTCCTCCCTTCCTCACCAGAACTGTGGAAAGATTTTATGAATGCCACAGTCAGAAGGAAGGTAAGGACATACACGTGTATGTCAAACACTCGTGACTATATTATGTCATGTATTTTATACCCCCTAATTTCTCTTCCCTGCAGAGGAAAAAACCCTCATCCTATTGTTAGCAATCTTTTACAAGTGATCCTACCCTAGCCAACTCCAATAAGCACGTTTTATTGCTCAATTAGTTCTTTATTTCTATCATGCCTAGGAACAGAAGCAAGATCTTGAAAAGTTTAAACCTTTTTTTTCTTTTGGCTCACATTCTACACAAACTGTTTCTAAAACTCTCATCCTTTCTCACTGACACATAAAAGTTCCTGGTCTCCTTTTTCCAGTCTCTAATCATGCTTCAACTCCTCATGAAACTCCAAGAGGCCCTGGCAGGCTCAGCTCCTCTCTCTCATTCTTTGCTAGCACAAAGTGGGGCACCATGGGCCGTACTGGACAGAAGTAAGGGGACAGAAGGGACAGAAGGGACAAGGCTTTATTAAAGTTACTCTTGAAAGATTTTAATTATCATCAGGATAAACACAAAGACGACAAGTATCTTAAACTGTGATTTTTTTTTCCTGAAGGCATAAAATAACGTGCATATCTAGAAACATCACAAATTACAGATCATCTGTCTATACATTGTGTAAATAAATATTTAGCGGTTGAATTAGACATATTTATGAGCCTCTGGGGCTGAGTACCATTTAAGTAATTCAGTCACATATCAAAACAGATTTTTGTTTTAGTTTTCCTGAAAAGTCAGCTTTGCTGACCAACTGCCATTTTACTCTTCTTTGTTGTAAAGTCCACAAAAGGAAAATACCTCTTTAAAAATATGAAGGCCATAAATCAGTAAATCAGAAGTTTCAGAGGAAGGATTGGAGCTGCAGCTGAGTGATTCTTACAACCCTGGCTTTACTCTATGCTTTACTGGGTCTCAAGCTGACAAAATGGGGCCAGACAGCCAAAAACTTTCCCTTCTGGTTCTGTCTGGGAAATCGGGAAGGGCCGAGTCAGTCACAAAATATAGGGCCCAATCTGCTCTGTTAAAACAGCCATTTTGGTAGCTGGTCTTGCTAACAGGCTATTGCTTTCAACAACCTGAAGTCTTCCAGGCAGTCACCAGCCTTCAAGTGTAAGGCAGGTTAAGTGATGGTACTCAAAGTGTACATTGGTTTTTAAAAGCAACTGCCCCGCTGCTGAAGGTATCATCCCTCTAGCTCTGCTATGTTAGAGGAGAGTGCAAACACCCCTCACCTTCCTCAAACCAAGATACATTAAGTATGTTAAATAACCTGACTAATGAACTTGTGGGTGGTTTCCAAAGTTATCATCCATCTGTACCCACACGCTGCGGGCTGGTTTTAAAGGTGAACTGTATAGGAGCCTACGATACACACTGTTTCACGGCAGGCATAACAGTCTCTCTGCTGGAGGTCAGCATTGATGGCAAAGCAGATCCAGAAGGAAAAGGGTCTGGCCCTCATCTTCTTACCTGTCAACTAACATGAAAGCTCTCTAACTCCATGCAGTTTCAAAGCTAGAAACTCAAAGACAAATTGGAATGCTTTTTCCTGCTGAATTACAGCAGTAAGAAAAACTGCCACTCTGAGCCTAAATAAAGTGCATTTAGGGCTTGGGCCCTATTTCAAGTTCTTATTAGCTCCTGGAAAGGTGCCACAGCAGCTCAAAACCTCTCCTGCCTGGAGTTGCTTAACTCTGCTGTACAAAGAGCGCTGCATCTGCATAGAAAGAAGACCAGTGCCTTTGGATTCCCCACTTGCGGCCCTGCTCAGCTCTGTACAACCATGCTCTCAATGCGCTGAGCTGCCTGAGCCAGAGATGCAGCTCTGGTCCTGATCTCAACGTCCCCCTGCAGCCCAGGAAACACAACCAGATGCCACACAGCAAGAAGGCACCACCAGACCACCACTGATCCGATGTACAGATCACCTGCGACATGTCAACACAGCCCTGAGCAGTTGTCTGAGTGCCTCATGCATAATTCATGCTTCCTTAAAGTAGTTTCTGTGTGTATTTTGACGGCTGACACTCCAAGCTCATTTCTGATCTGTTGTACCATGCAATCAAACAGCTCTAAATGCTAGCTGACTTCCCCCAGAAAGCATTAAGCTACACACAGAGTCTTTGTTCTCCACACTTCCCCCCCACTAAAAAAAAAGCCTAGCAGCTTTCCTGTAAATTAGTTCATGCCTTCAGCAGCTAAAAAGGAAATAGAAGAAAGTCAGTTCCTTCCTCCACCCTGCATCTTATAACACTCATACAGAAAACCCAACACAGTGGTCACCCAGCCTCCTCCCACCTCTCCTTTTCAAGCACTGGAGACAGCTCTTTGAAAGCCATCTCCTCTGCTAACAGTTTGCAGGTTGCACTTTTAGAGCCTGTCACCGGTGATTTAGGAAAATCACAATCCATGGCTCCACCAGCTTGACTTACTGCCTCTCTCAGCTGGTCAAGCGTTCAGGTGTGTTTTTCCACTCAAAGAAAGCAGGAAGATACACTACTCGAGGCAATGGGAACTGGCAGGCAGCTCCTTTTGGTTTTGGGTTGTTTTTTTTTTCATTATTTCCCTCATGTTTCTTTATTTGTAGAAACATCTTGTAAACAGAGACAGAAGAATTAAATATTTGCCCAGATTTTCCCTGGTTCCATTGTAACAGCTGCTTGCAGATTTTACATATGATAACAAAGGGAGAGAAGAGAAAATAGTTCTAATTGTTCCATCTTTCCCTCCCCTTCAAAGAGTGAGTACTCCTGTCCCCAAAGGGGACTGAATGCCACCTGCTTTGTGAATTGGTGCCTCCTGTTCACAGGCCACCTTCCACTAGCATCTGTATCAAGCCTTAAAGAAAATATTTTCTTATTTCATCCGTAAAGATGACAGCCTGAAGTGGAGGTGATATACATCCTTACTTTCAAAGAAGTTTTTCATTTATACAGCACTCATGGGCTACTTTGATTTTTCTGGGAACTGGCAGATGAAGTGGCTAAGCCACTCTCCATCATATTTGAGTAGTTGTGGCATTTCAGTAAAGTTCTCACCAACTGGAAAAGCAGTTTTTAAACCTTTAAACCATTTTTAAAAAGGGATCTAAGGAAGACCTTGGGAACTACAAGCTGGTCAGTCTCACCTCTGTGACCAGCAAGATCATGGAGCAGATCCTCCTGGAAACTACATTAAATGCTCACATGGATAATAAGGAGGTGATTGGTGACAGCAAGCATGGCTTCAGCAAGGACAAATCATGCCTGACAAACTGGTGACCTTCTACAATGGAACATGCTGGTAGGTAAGGGAAGAGCTAACTGACATCATCTACCTCGACTTGTGCAAAGCAGCTGACACTATCACAAACAATATCCTGTCTCTAAATGGGAGAGACAGGGATTTGACAGATGGACTATGCAGTGGATAAAGAACTGGCAGGATGGTCACACTCAAGAGCTGTGGTAAATGGCTCAATGTCCAAGTGACAAGTGGCATTCCTCAGGGGCTGGCATAGCAACCAGCACTGTTCCACACCTTCATCGGTGACATGGACAGTGGGACTGAGTGCACCCTCAGCACGTTTGCCAACAACAAACACCAAGCTCTATGGTGTGTTCTGTATGCAGGAAGGTAGGGATGCCATCCAGAGGGACCTTAACAGGCCTGAGAAGAGGGCCTATGCAAACCAAAAAGTTCAGCAAGACCAAGGGCAAAGTCCTGCACCTGGATAGGGGTAATCCCAAGCACAAGTCCAGGCTGAGTGGAGAATGGATTGAGAGCACCCTTTGTGAGAAGGACTTGGAGGTGCTGGTGGCTGAGAAACTTGACATGAATGGGCCATGTAAGCTCATGGCCCAGGTGGTCAACCATATCCTAGGCTGCGTCAAAAGCAGTGAGGCCAGCAGGTTGAGGGAGGTATTTCTGTCACCTTAGTCTGCTCTCCTGTGACCTTATCTGAAGTGCTGTGTCCAGCTCTGGGGCCCCCAACACATGAAGGACATGGATCTGTTGAAGCAAGTCCAGAGGAAGGACACAGATGCTCAGAGGGCTGGACCACCTCTCCTATGAAGACAGTCTGAGAAAGTTGGGGTGGTCCTGGAGACAGAAAGGCTCCAGGGAGACTTTACAGCACCTTCCAGTACCTAAAGGGGGGGGTTGCAGGAGACCTGGAGAGTGACTTTTTACGAGGGCATGAACTGACAGAACAAGGGGAAATGGTTTCAAACTGAAAGAGGGCAGGTTTATATTAGATATAAGAAATTCTTAACTATGAGGGTGGTGAGACATTGGAACAGGTTGCTAGAGAAGCTGCAGATGCCCCATTCCTGGAAATGTTCAAGGCCAGGTTGGACAGGGCTTTGAGAAACCTGGTCTAGTGGAAGGTGTCCCTGCCCATGGTGGGGTGGTTGGAACTACATGACCTCTGAGGTCCCTTTCAACCCAAATCATTCTATGATTTGTAATGCAATGTAGCACTACATAAGGGTTGTCTAAGCAGTTGTTCTTTCTTCATTTCAGTGCAGCTTATTTTCACTCTATCCTTGTCCAATCCAGTTCAATTACTGGTTTCACTCTTTAAAGAGATTTTAAAACAGTCATCCAACTTTTCTGATATCCTATGGATTAGTTGTGCTCCCCACCCAAGCCATCAGTCTGGCATTCATGTTTTTACATGCTTTTCTTTTTACTATCACGCTGCTTTATTTTATTTAATCTCTGCTTCTTCCACTTCTGCCTCTGTGTGTGGCTCTGATGGTTCTGTGTTACTTTATCAGACTCTTTGACTATAAGAGAAATCTGGGACAGATAAAAAGTTTTGCTGCTGCATGCCCTGCTTGTGCTCACTCAGAAGAGGCTGAGGCTCTTCTCTTGATAAAAAGATGGGTTTGGGAACAGGAGCAGAACTTTTGAGCAATGGTATTAAAGCCAAACAAGTTTCTACTAGCAGCACCTTACCAGCTCACTTGGGAAAGCCGCTGACTCCTACAAGCCATAGGGTTTTGGTGAT
This sequence comes from Aphelocoma coerulescens, assembly GCF_041296385.1. Lineage (NCBI taxonomy): Eukaryota > Metazoa > Chordata > Aves > Passeriformes > Corvidae > Aphelocoma > Aphelocoma coerulescens. The sequence goes on along the minus strand of NC_091016.1, from coordinate 59,545,480 downwards.
TGCAATGCTCATGACCCAGTACACAATGAGGTTTTCATAGAAAATTAAGTTTTGGTATCTCCTCTCTCTTTCTGGACAAAGGTGAAAGAGAAGCTCCTGCAGGGCTTTGAATAGATACCTCCTGGCTGAGACACATAATTTAAACAGCTGCTGGTTAGTAGCATGCCTGCCCTTGCACTGTGACAATCGTCCCAGTAGCTTCCTCTGTCCTAATTAAAATAAGGCATGGGGTGTTATCTGGGGAAAACCAGTTTTATTGACTTGAGGCGGCCAACAGATATTTATGAGACATTTCACAAGCCATCTATACAGTGATGTTGAAAGCTGTATTTGTAGGGGACATCAAATGCCTGCAGACCCCAACAGGACACAGTCTTACCATGTGCTATCCTTCAGTAGAGGAAAGGAGCAGTAAATAAAATTCTGCCAGTAAAAAGTAGGAAGAGGAAGTGCAAAGGACAGCAGACACCAATTTTTCTGGTGAAAGAAGCATCAGTGAAAATGTACTGTGCACAGAGGTGGAGGTGACAGGAGGGGAAGATATCGAAGATATCTAAAATAGAGAAGAAGCAAGTAAGACTGCAGGTGTGGCAACCAGTTAAGTTGAAGACACAGATGTGCATTGCAACAGAAGAGAATTAATTTGCAGTGAGGCAGTCAGTCTGGTCATAATAATTTGGAAAGATGCTCAAAGGCATGGCGGCTGAGGAGTACACTAGGATAGACTTTGCAATATGAAGGGAGAACAAATGACTACTAAGGGAAATCGAGGACTTGACAGCGATGGTGAAAAAGAAATCCCATACTGAACTGTTGCTCTGCTTTTCTAAAATGGAAGAGAACTGGCCTGGTGATTTTTCTCACCCTCATCTCTTCATGTGATCTAGAGTCAGCATGAAAATTGAAGTCTAAATAGGAGAACAGGGGGGAAAAAAATAAGCAGATGACCAGAAAAAGACAGATTCTCAATGATGATCTAAACTTCAGTAGTTCTGCCACTAATTCACAGTGTTGCTCTTAACTCATGCTGTTAAACAAGGTCACATGCAAAACGTTTTCTGTCTGTATGACAAGACAGCTAAGTATAGAGTGCTTTCCCCTTCTAGTCATTTGATCCTATTCAAAACATATAATCTCCCAGGTCTCCAGTCTGTGCAAAGCCAGACATCAGCGCATTTTTGGCTACAGGGCACCTACAAAAAGATTACTGACAGTCTTGTGAGGTTTGTCGTGCAGATTCTGTCAAGGGGCCAACATTTAAATAAGGTACCTTGCATTTTCATTATGAGAATTCCAGCTCACTATTAGCAAAGTTAGTTTAACTTTTAGTCTGTTGTGCCAGTTACTTAGTAGGTAATAAATAATGCGCACGGCAGGCAATGGGGGAAGGGAAGATCTATTCTATTGCTATTCCACGGGGAAATTAAATAGGCTTGCTGAGTCTGCTTGGTTAGGGGTTATAACTGTATTCTGACTTCCATCTCTTTAATGTAATTATGATTTAACAGCTACGCGCTTTCAGTAGATGACCACATTTTACAGATCGCATCTTATAACTCAGAAAAGTATTCTGTAGGTAGCTTAAGCATTTACTTGACACAAATCAGGTAGCTTCCTAGACACTTAAAAGTCAAGCTTCTATCTTGAAGCAGAACTTCAGACCTAGTTATTAGCGAAGATCTGAGCATTCAGGTTCTACTGATGATCTGTGAAATCTTGTCAAGGATCATACATTTCTAACAGATAAGCCAGGCAGACCACTCAGTGAACACATCCCAGTCTGCTTCTGACAGGAAAATCCCATACTTCTGACTCTTATTTTCTCCCCAGGCAAAACAGGGTCTTCAGGCACACTTCTGTCTTACACTGCTTGCACTTCACCTTGCATGCAGTATGTTTTCTGCACTCGCCCCGCAAGTCCTACTATCCCTTTCACTTTTGCAATGGGTAAGTTAAGTAGTACTCAGGTAAAAAGAAAAGAGATCATACTGAAACCTTCTGATTACTCATTAAGCTTAACTACTGTGGTCCTGTAACAGCTCCTGTATGCTCTTGCCTGCAGTATGCCTTCAGCATGAGCCCCCATGCTGCCGTAACTTGAGCTGCAATCCTCGATATTTTTCATCACTTTGGCTGAGATGCACAAAGCTAGAAAAACTGATAAACCGTAACTCACAACATGCTCCTTAAAAAAAAAGTCTCTGAGAGTCAATGCATGACGGCACCAAGCCCATCTCATCTGTGTCACCATGCCCTTATCCACATCTGCAATTATGGTTTCCAATGAGAGGGCAGGACAACTCGACAGAAAGAAGACGGGCAAAAGCTGTGCCAGCACTTATATGCAGCAGTGATCGTTGCCTTATTCATGACTGACAAGGAGGGAATTTGGGATTAAACTTGAGACATGCTAGTGGACTAAACAGCACTAAGGAAATTCCCATCTCTCCCTCCAACTCCCACCCATTGCTTGTCTCCTCTAAGTGCCCTCTGTTCCTCGCTGCTCTGCTTTCTTGAGAGCTCTCAGTTTGCTGACTCTAAGCAGGATGTTCAAACGGACCTTGCTTGGAAGTGTATGCTGACAGTGTCTTACCTAAAACCTCGCTCCTCTGCCATTTTAGGGTGGTAGTTCTCAGCTGTGCAATGAATTCTTCTAAGTCTCTTTTCCAGTGGTCACGGAAAGCAACACACATTTACACACACAGAACTGACTTCAAGAAAGGCCCTGAGCTAGTCAGCCAGTACTAATTTATTTAGTTAGCTTTACCTCCCAAACAAGAACATGAAATGTACACTCATTAGTGCTTCCAGAAGAAGAGAAAGCAAGTGCAATAGCTGTGCAGCACCTATAAAGTTCAGAATCTCACACACGGTTTTCTGTTTCTTGATGTTAGTGTGCCTGAATGTAATCTATATCACTAAAATAATCTGCAAGCAGGGAGTGCAGAATTCTTTTCCTCCTCCACCTCTTTTAATGAGACAAAACTGCATGTAAACCCCAAGCTGGATCAAATAGTTTTTTCTGGCATTTCACAGAAGCCCAGTCTCTCTCACCCCTTTATTCTCTCAATTCCACTTTGAATTAGAAATGCAATTGCCCAATTACTGTGAAGGCAGCTGTTCCTGCAGTTTATCCACTCAGGCTGGAAGCAGGAAATATGAAATCTTCCATGAAAGCCTGTAATTATGAGATTTCCAGTTTAAGTTTTGCACACATGAACTGTTTGGAAGATGTTTGGATAAGCGAAGTTGGAACACAGCTATTTGGATAAGCACCTGGATGCTTCATGAACACAGTCTCCTGATAATCCAGATAACATGCAGAGATAACCCCCTGAGGATTAACTGCTGCTACCCTTAACTAACAGAAAGCTCACTCACAGAAGCACTTCTTATTAGACAAGGAAGAACTCAGCCCACAGCTATTAAAAACAGGATAGTGGACTGTGTATGGAAGGTATTTTCGGTACCCATCAAAATTTTGATGGCTTAAGAAATGTTCTGCACCTGCATTTTCCAATAATTCTGTATGATTTTTAATTGAATATTCACCTAGCATCTGTGTAGACACTAGTTTTTGTCTGTTTTGGAACACAGCTCCAGCAAGCTTAAAACTAATTCCTTCTACTTGATGAACCTACTTTACAATTTAACTTTCAAAAGCAGTGTTCAAACACTATTGTGTAGTACTTAGTTTAGAGTTATTCTCCTGTCTGATCCATAATTCCAGCAGCTGAAAACAAAACATTCAATCTCAAGGCAGTGCTTAAGCAGCAGGAAAGAAGTAATGCCTGCCACAGCATTTTCTGCCACAGAAAATCCTCCAGGGTAACGCTTCATTTCTAACTGCACCTGCACAGAGCACCTTTTAGGTAGGCCTTTGAGTTAATACTTTGTCCTTACCTTAAGTCAGGGATAGCAGGAGAACACTGAGATAGCAATATTTGAAGGGCATTACCTCCACACAAGTCAGAGCTGGCTACAGATGAAAGGATTTCATACTCTCCCACAGGAAGTGGAGTTTTGCACACTTCCCCTTCAGAAGGGATCAGAGCTGGGGAAGTTTACAGCAATTTCTCCAAATGGTCTTGTGGGTATAAAGAGACACTTTAAGAGTACACCTTCCACGGAGTTTTACCTAGAAGCAACACTGAACATCCTGGTTTAGAACAAAGGCCATCCATGTCCATGGCAAGACAGTCCCTGGCTTCACTGCAATTTCAAACAGTTCCTCAGTTCCTGGGACTGGGGAGCACTCCCACAGGGTTGCATTCCCAGAGATTACAAATCAACTGGCAAAGGTCAATGGCAGAGTTTTATTTTCTGAGGGAAATTTGAAGGATACCTGAACTTCAGGATATTCTCTTCAAAGAGCAATGGAAGGGGTTTGCCTCTCTACTGATACTGTAATTAGGGGCAGATCTGACAGCAATACTCAGCCTGCTAAACCTGTGTTCTGTTGGACCTCTCTCTTTGTACACACTACATTCATCTTTTGCAGGGAAAACCACAGCTGGCTGTCCACAGAGGAGCCAAAAGAATGCTTTATGAAGGATTTATTCCTTCTTTCATACCAAGTTTGTTTGTTTGTAGCCATAACAGTGACAGAAGAAATTTTATGCTGCGAGCTGAGGAAAAAAATTTTGTCTTGCGTTTGCAAGTCTACACCATGGACTAGTCAAGTACTTAACTTAATGCAATTTATCCCATAATTTAGTAGGCTGAATGCTCTTTCTGAACAAGGTCAGGATGACTCACAAAAAGTTTTTAACAAGCATCAAAGCATGTTTTAAGCTGGGTATCTCAAGAGTGTTTCACTTTTTAGTCCAAACGAAAGGAAGACAGGAGAACTAGAAAGTTTTATAGAATTATGGCCAGAACCAGATGCATAATTGCTGTGAAGAAACAGTCTGAGGTCAACTGACTTTCAAAGAAGCTGCCACCATGGAGTTCCTGCAGGACAACCCCAATTCAGACAAGTTTGCCCATTTGTAAAGATGCCCCTTGGAAATGTGGCAGTGGTGGAGCAGCATGTGAGCTACTATCGTAAGTAACATGGTTTAGCATATTCTGAAAGCAGAGCTCTGGGGAGGGGGTCTGAATAGGTTATAGTGGAGAAAATGGTGACATGGACACTTTTTTCCTGTTGTTGCCTGAATGGAAAGCCAAAGTCACACTTCCTAAAGCAGGACTACAGAAAGCTGTCTAGGATGCGTATCTCCAAGCAAACTCTTTTAAGTATGATAGATCACAAACTAAGCTTGTTATGAAGAAGCGCTGAAACAGCAAACGTTGCATACAATGCCTTCCTACTTTGGAAGTTGGAATGCAGTATTGAGACTCCCACAATGCATTTTAAACATTTCTCTCACAACATTTAAGCAATACAGAAAACCATCAACACTAGGCATGGCTAACATCACTACTGCTTTCTATTGGTAGCTGCTTACCAGTTTAATTCTTCACAGAGTACAGAGAACTTCAGAGTCAATTTACCAAAGACAAAAGAAAACCATCAACTTTAACCCTAATGAAGCAAACAAGCATACAACAAATCCTCCCCCCCCAAAAACCCCAGCTCTGTTTGTATTATAGTGCAATAGCTTTTCCAGCTTTTCCTTTAGCAACATTATTTTTATATATCAAGCCGCATCTCTGGCTCCTAATATTTAGAACAGCTTCCCTGAAAGCAACATATCTGGCCACCACTTCACAGCTCACTGGAATTTGCTCTATTTGTATTTATAGTTTTCAGCAGACTGCTCATTTGTCTCTGAGTTGACAGACCAATAAAACCTCTGTCACTTTTCTAGCACACCAGCAGCATTCCCTTCTTCATGCTGGCCAACATCCAACCTGGGCAATTACATTTTATCTCCTAACTTTATCCTGCAGTCTTAACTCTATAATATCATAATTTTTTTCTTTCTTTTATGGCTGAACACAGCTGAACAGCTGCTCAAAGAGCTACTCCAAGTATTTCTGAAAATAAATTTTGTTTTCCAACATTCACAATAATGCAAACAAAAAATGTGCCAGCCAGGACCACAGGAACTGAAAGACCATTTAGAAATCCCTGAGATTTTCAGATTATTTCTTCTCTACTCTTTACCCCTGGTCTAGCTCCTATTTTGGTGGACATCGCAGCAGTTGAACTTGGTCATCTCAAAGGTCACGTCAAACTTAACTCTGAATATCCCAAAATCCTAACAAATCCACAACAGAAAATTTACGTAAGAATGAAGTAGAAAAGAGTGATTAAGCACAGTGGTTAAGTAGAAAATTTTCACTCTCAAAATAAACAGGACTTCAATTGACAAACCCATCAGCTCACTTTGACATGTTCAAAATAAAGGACTTCTAGTATCAGTTCAACTTCTCAATCTAAACTACATTTTAAAAATACTTCAAAGTAAAGAGGTAGGTATTAAACAAGGACCAGAATTTGAACAGTGACCACGATTTAATATCTCAATTTTTTTTTTAATCTTTGAAGACAATTCTCTAATTATGATAGTCTTTCGGAAAAAAAAATAGTCCCAAATAATATGTATTAATAACTTATTTTCAGCTGGTAAACTGAAGAGTTGTGTTTGAACAGCACTACCCATAGGTGTGGTCTGAATTTTATCTCTTGGTCTACATACACACACTACAGAAGTGGTACTGGACACTGACTAATTTCACTGTTCTTAATGAGACCATCACTGATTTAACCAGCTCTTCACAAAATATAGAAGAGCATATTTCTTGTTCCCAGGGGCAGGAGCTTCAATACAACCATCAGTGAGCAATCAAAGCTGCCACAGGTAGTCTTGATCCTATCAAATTCACATTCTTTGTCCCTCTAAGTGTAATGGATTTAACAAGCCTCAACATAAAACTTGGGGGAAAAAAAGAAAAGAAAATCTAACCTCAGAAATATATATCAAGCTGTCTTCCTGCCTGCTGTGCATCTCTCAGCAGGACATAAACAAAGCTGATTTCAATCTAAACAATAACATAGGAGACTGCTCAGATGCTAAGACAATGCCATTTGATACCTCCCACATTTATTGCTGGTATCTACCTTTGTGGCACCTACATGCTCAGCACCAACTACTGAAAATGATGAGCTTTTAATCTGTTAGCCAAACCCCCATGTGGTTCTCAGTAATTTACAGATTCAGATTTTAAGCATTTTATGATTATTAGTTATTGCAGTGGAACTACAAACACAAGCATGAGTTTCAAGATGTCACAACTAAACACGATTCAGCAAATACACACCCAAACAGGTTGTTCAGAGAAGTTGTAGATGCCAGTTCCTGGAAGTCTTCAAGGCCAGGTGGGATGCAACTTTGAGCAACCAGGTCTAGTAGAAGGTGTCCCTGTCCATGGCAGGGGGGTTGACACTAGATGGTCTTTAAAGGTCTCTTCCTATCCAAATAATTTTGTGATTCTATAAGGAATGACGGGAAGTGGAAGCATGAAGTTTATTTTAACATGCACAGCAAAGCTATTGCACAGCATGACAAAAATTGTTAAGTACAAAAGAAAAATGAAGTAGAAGCCATGTTTCCTGGGATACTATGGAAGAGCTGAGTCTTTGGCAGTCTTGTGAATAACTTTAAGGCAGACCTTCAAGCAGCCACTAAGGAAACCCACATGATTTGACTCTGACCATTCAAACAGGTGTATCACAAGACTGCTCAGCAGACAGCTCTAAGGTTGGAAAGAGCAAGCAAGAAGTCTGAATAGACTACTCAACTGTAAGGGAGACAATGGACTGAGGAGAAGTAAAGACATGCCAATAATTGGCAGAGATTTTCCCAGTTGTAATAGGAGCGAAGTTCGGTACTTGCTTGTTTTTCCTACTCATGGCAAAGGGACTCATCAGCTAACAACAAGCATGATGCATGCATGAATCAGAACTACATTTCTGAGAAAATATCTACCAATAGAAAGAGGTAAGTGGAAAAAAACATTCAGAGTTATTTCAAAAAACCCACAGTGTCTTAAGAGACGTCGATAATTTTTAGTAGCACTGCACCTTTCTCTGAAAGTCTTGCATGTCTGCACATGTGCAAGACTCAGTACAGAAAGTCTCTCTGGAGTTATCTGGGATGATCACTGTAAGCTTAAGAGGTGGCTAATGCTCATAAGGAAGACTCTCAGAGGCAAACCTGTACCTGTTCCCTGATCAGGTTTGTTTAATATGCAAAGCTACTGCTGAACTCTAGGAGGGGGTGATAAGAAAGTCAGGGTCATAAACAGAACACAGTTACCTCCTAGGCATCAACACAGTTTCAGATAAGAATTATTTGAATAATTCAACTCTAATAATATCAACACATGCTGTTATTTTATTCAAGTAAAAGGCATTGGCTTGCAAATAATCTACTTGAAACACAGTATGAAATGACACCAAATTATACCCATTTCCCACAGAAATGGCTTCTGACACAGCCAGAGAGAGTCTTCAACAGATCTCAAGTTTTGTGCTGATTTGGTCAAGGATTGAAACAGGGTGGGAAAAAAAGAGTTACTAAGCAACAGCAGGCCAGGAGCAGGAGAAAGGTCTGTAGTCTTAATTGATACTAACATTAAAAATCAGTGCAACGAGAAGAGAAGGCTTAAGATGTGAGTTTTACTGCTTTGGAAGTGAAAATAAATCATCATTAGAAACCCTAGACAGGCAGTCACTGAAATCTGAGTTCTTCATTCATCCCAAGTATATACTGCATGATGTATTGGAAACCCTTTTTTGCAGGGAGACTAAGTAGCTTATTCTCAGTACTGAACAAGACGAAAGACCCAGATTTAGCTCTTACATATGAGAGCCCAGGACACACAGATAGTTTTTCTCTCTAGAAGCTCTCTACTCCTACCTCAGGAAAGGGGAATGTGGTATAAATTACAGCTAAATGGGTCCCCAAGACACTGCCATCCACAGAACTGACATCGTGTGCAGATATAGCTCTCTCTCCTCCACACTATCTACAGTTACAAGGGTTGTGACTCTTCTAGAAAGCCAGTCCAAAGCTCAGTCCAATCACTCGGACAAAGCAAAGAAATTTGCTTAGCTAAATCTGTATTAACATGATCAAGCAAGCCAGAAATCCTGACAGTTTCCTTCCAGAATTCATATCTATTTCCTCTTCTACTGTAAGCAAAGTAGTTTCATGAGGATGTGATAACAGAACATGAGTTATCACATGAATACTTACAAATTCAAATGAAAAAGCCCTTGATGTGGAAAAGTGCTGTGAACTCTACTACTGAACAATCAACTTGTATTTGCCTAGCTAGCAGTACCTCAAGCAGAAGTTATTTGCTTTAACTTCACCTAAAGAAAATCTGATTCCCGACTAACTACTGCCTTTTTTATAAGATAGAAGTTATAAAGTTTTGTTCTGCTTTCTTTTCAGCAATCAAACATGTAAAAAACACCCCACAAACACAAAGCTGAGTACCTCAAACTACTAAGCCTTCCAAATGATTATCTCTTCTTCCCATTTCTGCATTCTTTGACTCTGCACTTATTTAAGTATACTAGATTTCAGCATTTACTGGTTTTCCCACATACTCCAATGTACTTAAAGTGACTAAAATGAAACCACAAGAGGGAAAACTACTAGGATGACTGCTGCTGAGGAGGAAAAACCAGCAACCCAGGTCTGGTTCACTCAAACTGTCTGATGATTCGTATTTAAAGTGTTGAGAGTTAAGTCATCTTCTGCCCTGATTTGTACTGGTGCAAGTCAGCTGAGCTTACAAAATAGGATCTGGCACCATGAAGAGGACTGTCCCCTCACAGGATACAAGTAATGGCCATTTGAGTAAATGCAAGTTACTCACATCCTACTAGTGGACCGATCTGTCTCTGCACATTCACACTCATTTTTAGTTGCCTCCAGGAATCTGAAGGTGAATCTCATTTGTTACCTAATGAAAGTAATTTCACCAGATACAACACAAGCACAATGAAAAACCACCATTACTCATACATAAGGTGTAAGCAATGCAGCATTTCTCAGGTTGCTTGATTAGGGTCCATCTCTGAACACTCAGCATTCACCACACTCAATCTCCCTGGTTGGCTACGGTACATTCCCAGCTGATTTGCTCCAAGTCTTAAAGAGCAATATGATCTCCCCTTTCATTATTCACACCACTCTTACTTATTATTCTTTTAAACTGAAGAGATTCCCCAAGAGTAAGATGACAGGTTGTATATCTTCCTCAGAGCCCAAGAACTATCTTCCCTTTTTCAAAGTGGAAGGGGACCAAACATTTTTTTATTAAACTGCAAACATTTTAAATCATAGACATACAATGACCAACAGCCAACCTTAGCAGGCATTCAAAAGTGATAGACTGATACCTATTTAATATTCAAGTTTATACATAGATTTATGGAGAATACATACATACACACTACAAGCACTTCAAAATACCTACAAAGAGGTTATTCTACCTAAGAAACTAATTTATTCAGGTACGAAGTACTGTAAATTATAGGTCTCAATAACAGGTACACCAAAGGAAGGTGAAGGCATAATCTTTGAAGACTGAACGCTTTGGAAGAATTTAGTGACCAAGTTGCAGAGATGAGATAATCCAGAGTTCTGAAGAAACAAGCCACACAGTTTCATTAAGTCTGTTAAATCACAGCAGTACAATTACAGGCGAATAAAAAATTATCAGCTGGTACTGAGACAACTACAGGCCTATGACCCCGACTTCAACAGAAGGCAAGAGGTTTTGAAGGAGCAAAGAGGTTGCCTCCAACACAAGGGAAAATGTTTTGAACCATAAGCAATCTGGAGCACAGGTTAAGATGCAGAGTAAACTCATAAGAAGTACCATGCTAGCCTGACCACTCATCTCTACCTAATGAAAATGCTACAGGTCTCACCTGGACTTCCGTAAAGCATGTGATGTGGTGCCATATGTTAATGAGATCGGAAAAAACTGACAGGCAAGATTTATACATTTAATGAAAAAGCACGTGCTCTTTACCCAGCAATATACCACGTTTAAAGAGAATAATGTGGGACAGGGCAGCGCTTCTCAAGTTTTTAACAGTGGTGGCTATCAAAGTACAAGTCGTAAGGGAGTCGCTCCGCTTTGCTCAAGGGAAGAGCGGGCAGATCACGTGAAAGGAGCCCAACGCACGCAAAGATCGGGGAGAGGTTTGGCGGTGGAAGAGGAGAGACCATGCGCTCGGAAGGGCACGGCGAACACAGCCGGGGAAGAAGCGACCGGGCTGCCCGGCGGCCCCGGGGCGCCGCTGCTCCGTCACCTTGACCGCGGGGCCGCCGCCGCGGAGCTCCGTGCGGGCCGGGAGAGCTCTCCGCGCCGGCACTGAGCCCGGCTGCCCCGGCGGAGGTCAGCCTCTGAGCCGCGGAGCTACTCGCTCTGGTTTTGAGCCGCGCTTTTATCACCCCGCGTATAAAAACCACGCAACAGATTGGACTGGGAGAGCGCCATCAGCTAACTGACGTGGCCTCGGAGCGGCACAAACTCCGGAGCGCGTGTCCCGACGGCGGGAGAGAGCTGCCCAAAGCACGGGCTGTTTCTCAGCCCGGCCGCGGTCGGTCGGGCAGCTCGGCGGCCCCGGCGGCTCTGCCCCATGACGGGACGGGACGGACCGGCTCCGGCCGCGGCTCCCCGTCACCCTCGGCCCCCAGCCGCGTTTGCCCCGCAGATTCCCCGAGCAGTAGGGCGGGGGAAACCTACCTGCCGAACCACCCAGGGCATCCTCGCTCTCCAAAACGCCTCTGTGCTTCGTCCCGCGGAGCTCCCCCTTGGATTTCCAAACGAGCTTTACCATCTTGATCATCTCGGGCAAGTCCCAGGCCAGGGTCCCCTGCTGATAACCGGGCAGGCTGCCCATGGGAAAGGGCATCGGCTCTTCCCCCGTCCTCCTCCGCCTGCCCGGCTCTGCCGCGGGGAAGAAGCGCTCCAGCACCGGCATCCTGGCCCGCGCCCCCCGCCGGGGAGCCGCAGCCACCCCCCGGTCCGAGCAGCCGCGATGGGCATCCAGAGCGGGGCGGGGGCGCCCGGCTGCCCACCGCCGCCGCCCCTCGCCAGGGGCACGCCCGGCCCCGGCCCAGCGGAAGGAAGGAGCGCCGGGCTCCGGCGGCAGCGCTCGGCTCCCGCCGCTGCGCGCCCTCAGCCCGCCGCCAGGCGCCTGCAGCCGGGGCGAAGCGGCTGCCGGGCAGGCGCGGGGCCGCCGCTCATGCCGGCGCGGCGCCGGGACCCGGGGGCGGGGGCTCGGGCCGCTGCTGCGGGCGGCACTCGGGGCAGTGGGCCGCGCCGGCACAGCCGCAGCTCACACCCCACTAAGCACCACGGCGGAGGCACTTTGACTTTATCCCTGCCGTCATGCCATGGGGGAGCCCCCACCGCCCCGCCTTCCTCCTCGCCCAGCTGGCTGCGGAGCCGGTGGGGGATTTGGTCTCTTAGTCAAACCCCGCCGTCACCTCGGCTGCCCTTCGCGGGAGGAAGGGCGGTGATTCACGGGACGCTGCGAGGGCCGGGAGCGGAGCACGAGTGCTCTGGCGGCGTGCGGTGCCCCCGCCCGCCCCGCTTTCGGACTCCAGCCCGACCGGGCACCCAGAGGGGCAGCGGAGGTGCCGGCGCTTGAGGGGTCGGAGAGGAACGAGTTGCTGAAACGACGGGTTTGGGACAGGGTGTGGGGTCTGCCCCGCGCCCTCATCACTTCGGCTGTAAAGCTCCACCTGAACGGGTTCATGTTAGGACACTGCCTGGTGGCAGCGGTCACTCCCAGACTACGACGAGGAGATAATTATTCATCGCTAATCTTTAAAAACAAGCCAAAGCCGCCCGGGAGAGTGCTCTGTCTCATGCAGCAGCAGAGGTGGCGTGCTGGGGCTGCGCAGCTGTCAGCGAGCGCTCCCTCGGGCTTGTGGGCTGCCTTTGGCCGGACCCTGTAGCAGCACCCGGCCCTTCTCTGGGATCCCTGACCCGAAGGGGCCATGCGATTTTCACATTTATGTTGCCTTTATACAATATATCCCTTTTAGCCTGCTCGTGGTACTGGTCTGTCCTGTAGTTTATGGAGCGTACAGTAGAGGGATGGAGGCTGAGCTCTTGCACGAGCACTTAGTTTTCAGTAAAATTGCAGAAGATTTATTAATGGGATTTTAGTGGGCATTATAACATTTCCCAGCATGCATAGTTAATACTTTTGTCTTCTCTGGGTTACATTCAATGTTCTGCCTTCTCTCCAGATGGAAAAGTAAACTGTCAAACAAGCAGGATATTCCTTCACAGAGGAAGAGAAGCCAAGAGAATGGACTGCAACTTAACACCCTTACATGTAGAAAACAGTGCACAAGCCTTTCCTCCTCACTTTAACATCAGCAGGGGCAGCATGCTGTTTCCCCTGTTACAGGGGTCTCTGCCTTGCTTATCTTAAATGTTCCAACCTCCAACTGACAGCTCTAATGGTTTGCAAAGTTTTGATTGCAAACTGTAGTGCCATACTATTAGCCTTCCACATTTAGTAGCCTTGCCTTGAAAACTAGGAAGCACTTCCAAAGTAGTGTAGTATTGTTGTTGTTGTACTGATATTTTGCAGTCTTTTGTATCAGGATATCCTGACTCATTGAACAAAGGGGCTAAGAACAAAGAAATAGATGATGTGCAGTACAGTAGCACAAGCATTGACACATTCATACAATCTGTGGTTATAATTTTCTAGAAAGGCAAATTTTATTGGTTTTCATATGGCTTATTGTGATATTTTAGGTGTTTCATATTGGTGTGTCTTGGGCAATTACTCTTTAAAGCACTGTTCCTGTCAAAAAGGGATAAACTAGGCAACTGAAATCCAGAAGACTTTGAAGACTCTTTGCCTACTGGGTGGTTTAAGCCTTACACCCCAACTACTTCATTTTGGTTTTGCGCAACGAGGAGTTGCAGTAACTTTTTTCAGCTATTGTTTTTCCTCTTTGTTTACCTCTGTGCTTCGTGGTCCCCACTGAGGCAAAGAGCAGAAGTGCCAGAACACTCTGAAAGAAAGGCTATCCTTGTGCCATTTCCATGGCACTGGATGCAAAAAGTGATGAAGAAATAACTGATAGTCACACTTAGTGCTATGGTTTAGCTGACAAGGTGATGTACTGGCAAAGGTTGGACTCAATGGTCATGGAGATCTTTCCCAACCATAATGATTCTACGATAAAAGATACCAGATATCTTGGAAGACAGTGTATTCACAGATGCCCAGACCAGTTTTTAGATGAATATCTGAATATTTAAGTGTTTAACAGAACTCATCCACCAGCCCTCTTGAAAGCAGCAATAAAAATCTTCTGTGATTTCAAAAGCTACACTACCTTCTTGTGTCCTTAAAACTGTGAAAGGTTTTGTAGCATCTGTAGCTGGGTCACTTGGGTGTGTACCTGTCTTATGGATAGGATCAGAATTAATTGTTGTATTTGTTTTCACTTACAGTTCTACAGGTGCAAAGGAAGCCAGTCAAAAAACAAACTGAAATACATCTGTTGTTATAGTTTCAGTATTTCAAGAAGCTATGCAATAAACGTAATGAACAGTATGTACTTTTTCTCTTGGAAAATTACTGTCATATGAAAACAACTGTGTTAGATAGCCTTGAGTTTTGTTTGGGTTTTTTTTTTCTGGTTTCTGGCCAGTTTAAGGATCAGCAGTTGTGAATGAAAAAACATGTTAAAATTGTTGCTTGGCATTAATGGGTATGTTTGTAAATTAATTCATCTTATTCTTAATAAACTTATGCTTCACAGTTGTACTTCAATTCAATGATTACTTATCCTTGATTCATCCAAGATTTTGCTGTAACTGACTTTCTTTTTGTCTTTTTCATTATAAGAATGGAGCCACATAAGAGCTGCTCACAGGAAAGCCTGGAAGATCTGTATTTGATTATGAGGAATTTTAGCATCAAAAATCAGCTGTAGCATCCCTCTCAGAGATTTCTAATTGACAAAATGCTCAGATTTTGCAAGTTCTCTGTTTCTCTGACTTGAGTTGTGCTGTGATGATTTACCCAACTTGAAGATGTGACCTCAACACCATGCTTTTCATTGCATTTAAGAAAATCCATCAGAACTAAAACATACTCCTACACAGCAATTTACCCAGCCATTTGTAACTGCATTTTAAGCAGTCCTTGAGCAAGCTCGTCTCACCTAAAATTTCTCCTTTTGCATTCACACTTCCAGCCAGATTTGAAGGAAATAGTTCAGCAGAGACGGATGGCTTAATTTCTAGCAACTGCATTTCTCTCTGAGTTAAAGAAGCTTAAGTGATTACAAGAGAAATATAAATGTATTAGCTCTGTCCCTCATTCATTCTGGGAAGCAATGCCAAAAAAAAAAGGCAAATGGAGTCATCTAAAAACATGACAAGGCAGTGCATATTTTCACAGGTAGACATGAGAACTGGAAAAGACTTGAGGAAAGGAATATTGCGGTGGGGAAAAGGGAAGAGAGTAAGCTGACAGATTAATAGCTGGTGTTTCAGTTGGTGTCTCTTAAAAAGTTTTACTTGTTTGCTTATTCACTCCGAAGTTATGTACATAAGAGCAGCAGCAGCAGCAGAATTGCATGCCAGATGGTAAAGGAAGTGCCTCATGTATCTTTCCAGTCTACTGAAGCCTGCAGGGTTCTTGTTAACCCACTGCTCTGGTTTTCATTGCAAATCCCTTTCTTCCCCTTTTTTCTTTTCCTTCCTTCAAAGAAAAAGGAGGGAGGGGGAAAGAGAAAAAAAAAAAAAAAGAAAAAGAAAAGCCATAGTTTAAACTGGCAATAGCACCATCCTTTTGGCTTTGAGCTCCTCCGTCCTGTGCCAAATATACTGTCTCCAGCAGCTCTCCCTCAACAAATCAGTCCAGACACACAAAAGCTGTAAAAAAAGAATGGTGAAGAAAGATCCTTGATTCTCCTCTTCTATTCCCCCCCAGCCTTTTCCTTTTGCTTCCCTCCTCGAGCTTCATTCTGCAGCAATGGTCTCCTTCTTGCCAGTACTGTAAGTGATACTGGGACCTTGAGCCTGCAGCGTTGCTGACAGCTTCCTTAGAGTACAGGCGCCTTTGCCTTTCTGTATTAACAGACTATTGTAAAGCAGAAGTAATATTCTATTATTCCTCCCTCTTCCATCTGATAGCTGATGTTTGAAAAAATGGCTCATAAATTATTAGCATGGCAGAGTCATTACTTTGGGAAACTTTTCCTATTCTTTCAGCTAACCCCCACCACTGCATTGTGTCACAACTTGCATTTCCAAACAGACACCTAAAAAGATTTTTTATAAGCTATTTTTACTGTATATTATTAAAAAAATTTGGAAAAATATTCCCAATTTTTCGAGTGATTCACAAACATAAAGAAGTCCAAATGTAGAGACCAGTTTCGAAGACTGTCAGATACCGATTTTTAGAAAGTGTAAATCATGTGTCTTTAGATGGCACTTATTAGTAGAATAATCTTAAATCAGTAGTTACTTATGAAAAGTATGCCTTTGCCTCTGTCCCAGGGATTATAGAGTCATGCAGAGACAATAGGCTAGGCCATTGCCTAAGGTCAGAATCAGGAGATGATGCCATCCCCAGAATCAAGTTTTAGGAGGTTTTAGGGGGGTGAGTTTAATGTAAAAGAGGAGATGGCAAATGTTGGGGCACAGTCTTTACATGTAAAGTTAAAAAAAAAAAAAGAAAGTGCTATACATTTGCAGGGCAGCATAATCAGAGCAACAGAGAAAAGAAGAATGAAAGTGAGTAACTTTTAAAAGGGACAAGGGAACAGAGTGCCTAAGAAAGTTGGAGAATATGACAGAAGAAACATAAGCAGGCATAGTTATACAGAATCTTTTCTAATAACCTCCTGGAAGGTTTCTTTCATCACTTTAAAAATCATAGTAGAATTTTCTTATTCTTTGCCCCACAGTTGTCTCATTCCAGAGGTCTATTATTTTTAATGTCATTCTTACTAGTAAGAACAATTACTCTTAGTTATCTCTATCATTGCAATTACTTCATTAAATATGAAGAAATTTATATTTATTTGAGGACAGTTGCTATGTCTTTGCTCTAAACTGGACAAATAAAATTCTCTAAATTCTATCTCAGAAGGTTTTTCCCAACTTTGAAATTATTTTAATATTTTTACTATGAATTCTCAACAATACAATAACTTTTCTTTGATGCATACTAAAGGTACACAGTAGAAGATTCTTTTGTCTGCTACCAACTCACTGTCAAGAGCAGTGAGCTGAATTTCTAGGAGAATGGTACAATTAATTGATTGTTATTGCCTCAGCTTGGCACAGCATCACGCCTTAAGAGCCTCTTCTACTGGGAAATGTAGAAGACAGACAGTAGTGTTCTATGGGTTCATAATCTTTTGGTTGTTGTCAGACTCCTTGGAAAAAGGTTCTGGAAATGGAGGAATAAGGATTGCTTGAGTTCTGTAGGGCAAGGAGAAAATGCCTTTTTCATTCTTAGTGCAAGTGAGAGAGTAAATTTTTATGATTAACGATTTGTACTACTAACTGAGCAAAAATGCTTGCAATAAAGGAATAAACAGAAGTCCACAACTAATTGGAAACAGTGAGGTTGTGTAATATTTCCTTCGCTCACTCAGGAAAATTAAAAGTTCAGCATACTGAATCTGATTATTCAAATCTCCCACAGTAAATAGCAAAATTCTATGTGGCTTTAAAAGAACTAGCAAATAACAGAGAATATACTCATCTCACCTTAATAAACCATAATAAAAAAATCATAATGATAAGCTGAAAGAAAACTAAAAAGGGAATTGCCAGCATGATATTTAATTGTGTTGCACAATGTATCTGATGGACTCTGTTAGTTTATTCCCTCCCTTAATTCTTACACATGAACAAAATTTACCTGATCCAAGGCAAAGTCAAGGGATTTAAGAAAAACTCATTGCCTGAGTTTACAGAGTGATCATTGCAACAGATGCTTAATGATGGACTAGGCTAATGGAGTGGGAGGTTAAGAACACTGCATCAGCTTGAAAATGTTAGTAGTAGAAATCAGGTAGGTAGAAAATAATGGTTATTAACTGTTATTTGGGACAGTTATGACTATATACTAGTCATCATCTTTGTGAAATAACCCTATGAAAAGAATAACCTCTGCATCCCACAGGATTTTACAGGTGAAAAAAGGCTGAGTAGAAAAAAGAACTGAACAGGTGAGAGACACTGATCCTTTAAATGCATAACTAACAGTAAGTAACTGTAGGATCTCAATGAATTCGAAAGGACTGCTGCCATCTTTAAAGCTGAGCATGTGCATACACATTTTCTCAGCTGGGACCTATGTATCTAAAAGTTATGGCAGCAGTTTGAAGGATGAGAGATGTGCCACATTTGAAAAACTGCTTCTGTCACATCTTACCTTAATGAGATGGCATGGGTGGCCACATGGCCTGTGGTGTCCTTGCCCCTTATGGAATACAGAAAAGACTTGTGGCTATAATTTGGTCTTTTTCTGTCTTTTGAAATTATAAAAGTGAGTAGCTAAGAAATCTGCACTAAGTGATACCTAGTTTAAATTTTTTGTCAAAGAAAGCTTAATACAGTAAGAATAAATGGAATGTAAATATAAGGATAAATACAGATGAATAACAGTGCTTGCTTCCTCTTTTGTAAATCAGGTATCGCAAGATCTGATAACTTCGTTTTTCTTTTCACTTTTAAAATGGATATTAAATAATATTTAACTAGGAAAAGAAGCACTATTTTAAATAAAATTAATACATGTTTCTTAACTTTGTTAACTTGTTAGATATTTGATGGCTCCACATATAAATATTGCAGAGATCTACTCGTCATTATTCTTCAGTCTTTATCTTTCTAACTTTAATACGTAATAGTGAATTTAGCTCTTTGTATAATCCCATTTAGACCCTATAACGAGCATTAGGATTACATAGGTGCAGACCTCTCCCAAATTTGTTCCTATTTGCAATGCAAGAGTAAAATAATACAACTGAATTGCATTTTGGCCACTGGATTCTTATTATCTCTGACTAAATAAGCTTTGGTCATGTCGAATAGCTAGGCCACTAAGTATTTCAGATTAAATATCTACAATTCTTGAGTACCATACCTACACTTCTGCTCATGTTGTAGCCATTTTATGCATCTTTATCCTGCCTGCACATCAGAATTCCGATGACGTGCATATCCCAAAGCTGACATTATTTGCCCTCTCAGAGAAGTGCTATGGCTTCATTTCCCTCTTTGCATCTTGCTGACAGAAGTGGGTGCAGTTTGCTGTGGGGATGGACAGGAGATGCAGCTGGGAAGTCGTGGGAAAGGTCTGACAATGATGTAAAAATATCCGAGTGATAAACTAAGCTCCCTCTGACCTACTTTCTCATGACTGCAAAATCAGGCCATATTTACTGTAATCAAGCTCTTTGCATTTCTTACAAATGCATTTGTGTAAATGTGTCTTCACTGGGATGAGCAGCTTTGGAAATATACTGTCACCCTGTCCTGGCATTTTATTACCATGCTCTCGAAACCCACTGATAATCATGCAAACACTTGTTGGTTCTTGTCTTCACTACAGATTCTTCTTGATATATTCATATTGATGAAGCTGCAGAAGGAAAAAACTCAGAGTAGATATCCCAGGAGGAAAAGCTCTCTTTAAATAGTTAAAAGCATCCACTAGATCTGCAGATGGAGGGGAGGCTTTCTGGAAAACCCGTTTCTCTCAGATCTATTTGGGCAGGTTGCTCTGAGTAATGCAGTTCCAGCTGTACTGTGCTTTCCAAGATATCCTGACAATATGTAAAACCATAAATGTTTTCCAGTGTTTCCTAAGATATCTATTACAATTATTTTTTTTCAATCCAGGCAACCACACATCATTTTGACAGGCTCTGCACAGATTTTATGATAGCAATATTAATTTAGATACAAAACATTTGTAAGATGCATTTTAAAAGCCCCAAATGGATCAAATGCTTAGTAAAAGAAGGAAGTATTCAGGTTATTTTGAAAAGATGGTCAGGCAAATACTGTGTTATATGCAGATTTTTCCCCAGACCTTGGCCACATATCAAAATGTGAGCTTTGGTCATGGTATTGACACCCATAAACATCTCTTTCCATCAGTAGCAGTGCAATTACAGAAGTTTTCAGGTGGGATTGTCTCCCTTTCACCACCTGTTCAGTACTAGGAACTACATTTGCTTTTGCTTTTTTTCTGAGGTTTGCAATATTTTCAATCTATTTTTCTGAGGTTTGCAGCATCATGTGCCAAATCAATTACAAGGCATCACTGGCTACTTAATATTACAATTTTAAGACTTTTGAGTTACACTCTTCAGCTTGCCTTCTGCTGACAGAGATCCTCTAGAAACAGCAAAACCATTTTCAGCCACCTTGGGATGGGATGAGAGCTAAATGTAAGAGTGATTGCTCTCACAATCAGTGTCTGCCAGTTGCAATCTGAAGATGCTTAATTCAGAAACCAAGCTCACATCCTTCGAATGATAGGCACCACCTTCTCTGTATAAGCATGGGCTTGTCAAACAGTCACCCTTCTACTGGAGTCTGTAGAGTTCTGATCACACTCAGAGAAGCTGACTGAGGCAGGTTGCTGTGCATTTCCATCAGCCAAGGAAAGAAAATTTCCATGCTTAAGGGAGCACTGAACTTCCAGGGACAGTTGTGCTCCCCAGTTCTCTATTCACTTTCCATACAGTTCTGTTCGTGCTCTTGGGTGCTTCGAATAGTGGAGATGTTACAGAGTGTTTGTTACCATGTCCCAGAATCAGAGTTTAAAAATAAGTCCAAACGATGGCCCAGGCTATCTTTTCACTTGTTTTTAATGGAATATTGTGAATATACTAAGTAAGTAAAATGGTCTCTGTTATTTTTATTGGGAACTTCTTATGCACTTCAATGAAACTCATTACATAGTTGCTGGTTTTTTTTAAGTATAATATTGATGTTCAAGTAATACCAGATGAAACTGATTTCCGCCACCACTAACTTTGGCTTTTCAGAAAGGGAAAGAAATCCATCAGTATTTCCAACTTCAGCTGGAACACTGGCACAGGAAACAATTGAGCAGGGCCAGTGTACAAGGAAGTGATGTAACTTTTACCATATTTTCTGACTGTGTGGAAAAAAAAAGTCCAGCATCAGTTGGCCTAGTACCCTATTAAACCACTAGTTTCCTGTGCCAATAATTGGAAAATGAACTGCATCTCCTTTGCTGACATTTGCCATCTACATCAGCTGGTTTTTTAATGGCTAAATATCAGATTTCCAACTACGCTGTAACATGTGCTTGAGTAAGTCCAATAGGAAGTATTCATTTAAGTCTCATTTTGGCCTGAACATAGACTTCCTTTCTAATCATATCAGAAACAGAAGTGTGTGCTGATCTAGGACTGCCTGCTGGTTCACTAATATATTATTTTTAAAATCCTGGTTCCTTAGTTCAGAATACAATTCCTGACATAATGGTAGTAATGTTAGCAGTAGCAAATTGGAAAGTAGAATTTGTTTTACAAAATGTCAGGGTTTTTTATTAGAAGTTAAAACCAAATGTCCATCAAGCAGAATTTAAATTTTTGCAGGAAATGACTTCTCAGAAAATATTTTTTTCCTTTTGATGTAGCAAATATTCTCTTGAGATAACCTCCAAAAATTGCAGTATAATAAGAGATCCTATAACCTGGTATTTGAATAACATTTAACCTGGTATTTGAATAAAATTTGAATAAACATGTCAAAATATTAAAGCCTAAATAAATTAAAAAAAACAATAGTGAAGGAAAATTACCAGAAATGGTAATTACAACCAGAATGTAATGCTGGTTGTTTTCTTAACAAAATGAGAAACAAGAAGCAACTTTTCCC
This sequence comes from Aphelocoma coerulescens, assembly GCF_041296385.1. Classification (NCBI taxonomy): domain Eukaryota; kingdom Metazoa; phylum Chordata; class Aves; order Passeriformes; family Corvidae; genus Aphelocoma; species Aphelocoma coerulescens. The sequence continues at coordinate 59,523,568 of NC_091016.1, read as the reverse complement.
TTGTTAATAAATTCTTTTTTATAAAAAAAATTAAAACACTGCCTTTTCCAGGGCAGTATGAATCCAATGGAAAAAAAAAAAAAAAAACAGTTTGCTGGAGCCATCTTATTGAACATTTTGTCTATGGAAGTGTGTGGAAGCCAGAGCAAGCATTGGACAATGTGAATGCAAAAATGAGGATGGGTTTGAGTAAAGAGCTCAGTGGCTTGCAGAGGAAGACCTGATAGCATCCCTGTAGCCCTCAAATATCATAGAACCAGTAGCAGTAAAATCCCAGCCTTGGTGCCTCTGCGGTTGCTGTCCTTTCCTGTGGCTGGGACCAAAGGACATGATGTACTGTGAGAAGAGGAACTGGTAGACATTTTCCTGTTGAAGGTTAAACAATGAAGAGATATACAGGAGAAAATGCATGGTAAAAGAGAATCATAGAATAATTTGGATTGGAAAGGACCTCTAAAGATCATCTAGTCCAAAGCTCCTGCAATGAGGAGGGACATCTTCAACTAGATCAGGTTGCTCAGAGGCCTGTCCAGGCCAGCCTTGAATGGTTCCAGAGGTAGGGCATCCACCATCTCTCTGGTCATATACACCTGTAACTATATACACCTTCAGTGATTGGTAGCTATTTAGTATGTTTAATTATTTTTATTTTATTAAAAAAAAATGCAGACATTTCTTAAGCAGATGATGGTTTTCTAGATAAGATGAAAAATATTAAGCTCATAGTTTATATATTTAAATATTAAATGCAAATGGTAGTTTTATTTAACATGTACATCAATTTTAGGTTATTTTTGTCACTTCACTGCAGCATAGAGACAAATATAACTTTCCTAATAGCTTTTTTTCCTTTAATACTAAGTGCCAATATATTTTAGTGTGTATGTGGGAGTACAAATCATTCGAATTAGATAATGTGGTAACAGATGTCTGTGTTATTGGAGCCTTATTTTGCTAGATGTCATACAGACAGGTCCTAATTATCATTTAAAGGTCAGCATAAGAAACAGGGAGGCTTTCACAATGCCATCTAGTTTACTGAGCCTTCTACTCTGAATCACTGTATCAAAGTCTGTCTTCCCTTTGACTCAAAGAGGAACCATGAGAAAACAGCTAGGTAATTTAACCAGCCAAAGTTTGTGCTGATATTTGTGCAAGCTAATTGTATTCTAAATTATAGTAATGGACAGTGGAGTAGCATTTGAGACAGACCAAATGTCCTAAATTGTAACATTTGCTGTTTAACCATTGTGTAGTAGAATTTGGCAGACATCCAAACAACCAAACTTTGCTTTTGTTTTCATGTTCAAAATGTTCCACTGCTTTAGAAATAAATAAATATTGGAGTCATCTGTGCACCCCAGTTTTGGCTGAGATCAGGAGCAGGATGAGAGTGGTGCAGAAGGTGCTTCCAGGGAAGAAAATCTCATGAGAAAATTCCGATCTCAGGTTTTCTGCCTAAATTCCAAGATACTAAGATAAATTCAAACATTCAGAAATTGATTTTTTTTTTTTTTTTAGTAAGATGCACTCACCAAAGCTTTTGAGGTTTGCCTGTTATCTACTAAATGTATCAGCAGTATTGCTTGGAAAGTGTTGATTTTGCAAATTCAGTCTCTGAAACTCGAGAAAACAGTAATGGCAATGGCTGTGTGACTATCTGTAAATTAGCACAATAACCAAAACAGTTTTGTTTTCAGCAGATCTCATAGTATCTATTCTCATTTAAGGAATTCCACTGTATTGATAGCATTTTGTCACTTTCTGTCTCCTTCATATGGTCCTTATGGGAAAATAAAGGAAAATGAGCTGTGCTTTTGTAATGGTCTTCCATCTCTCCAGATGTCACCTGAAAACTACCCAAAAGATCTGTCACAAATTACACATCTTCTTAAAAATTAATTTACTTCTTGTCAAAGCAGATAAAAATTCAGCTCTCTGGTCTGTCACAGTGCCTGTGTGATACTAGGATGCCAGTTTTAATCACTTTGCCTATATCTAAGCTGCCTAAACTGTGGAGTTCCTCCTCCTTGTATAGTTGGCAGTGTGAGACAACTGAGAGCTGGGATGAGATCTAGAGCTTATTTCTTGTTTTTCTCTTGCCTCCTGGTTTCTCTGTGAAAAAGTCCAGGGATGTAAGTTGCAAAAGCACCACACCTCACTGGATAATGCTGGTTGATAAGGAAACCAGAACTAAGTCATTTGTATATCTGTCACACTGTATACATGTAATTATTATCTTTGGATAATATGGGAATAGTGTTAACTTTTTTCAAAGGAAGGAAGTAATGTTAAGAATAATTAAGCTTTAGTATACTGCAATAACAGAGGCCTTACACCTCTTCCTAAATACATTTATTTTGAAGAATCTGTCTCCAACACAGTTGCATACATACAAGTTTAACAGTTGGGCTTGATGATCTAAGAGGTCTTTTCCAGTCTAAACAATTCTGTGGTTCTGCGAATCTGGGCTATCAAGATTTATAGCTATCTAGTCACCCTCAGGGTACAAGTGTGATTGGCAAGACAGTACAAATAACAAATGCATGCTGACATGAAACACTGTTAGCCACGTTCAGATATGGTGTTTTCCCCAGGGAGTCGAGTAGGAGTTCATCACTTTGCAATGTCAGTGAGTCGTGCCAGGTAGCACTGGCAGCCCTGCATGACCTTGCAGAGTGCTGTGTCCCCAGCTAACCTGGGTGTCTTGGTGTGAAGGACACGTGAGAAGCCTTTCCCTGGGCCAGGTGTAGGGAGGGAGTACTTGCAACCACCCCCAAAGCCCTCAGCAAGCACAATGTTCAAGTGGTGCTATTGTTGTCTTATTGTCCAGCCCAGTTCTGGTTGGGCAATTATGGTTGACAAAAAGTGTCTTACATCTGCAGTTGCTTTAATTATGAATAATATTTAAAAGGGGTTTTTTTTGTTGTTCACAATCTTTTGATTATTTGTGTTTTATTATTTGTGTTGTCTTTCCAATAACACCTGGGCTGTTAGGTGAGGGTATAGTGGTAATAGCTGTGGTAAACTGTGGTAATAGCTGTAAGCTCTGCAGTTCACCCATGGCTGAAGTGTGACTAGTAATGAAGAGGGTTGGATATAAACGCTATTTGTATCTATGGAACTTGAATAGATTATGAGCAAAAAATTTAAAATACTGTTGTGTCCAAACGAATATTTTGGTCAGAGAAGTGGGATAAGGATCAATTCTGGGCAGAACAGATAAAGACCAATTCTAAGAATCATCTATCATTGTCACAAGTAACAAAGGCCACAGTTACTTTATCCCCTTTATGGTTTGTGAGGAGTCATTTCCCTTAATTTAACACAGGGAAAAGTGCTTACCTAATTTATCTTTTGTTTCAGTCCTGTTGTGATTGGCAGATCAGCTGAAGGGTTGCAGCTGGTAGGCACAGCCCACAAGTGCAGCCTGGCCCAAGCTGGGCAAAGCTGTGGGCCTGGCTGGAGACTGAGATGCTTTGGAGGTGAGATGTGCTCAGAAATTGCCTCGTCTGGCCTATCATTAGCACTGCGTGCTGCAGCACTGAAATCAGCTGCAACAAATGCTTGCCCTCTCACCTAAATACTGAAAAAATTCTATTGCTGTAGAGGTGAGCCAGTTTGTGCTACACAGTGAGTGAAGGGCTGTGCATCTCTGAGAAGAGCTAGCACTTCAATGTGTTTTAACATGAGCTACACTGGGTGAAGAGCTGTGAAGCAGTAAGAAAGTGAGGCAGAAATTCCTGTGTGTGATTTCTCTGTTCTGGATGTGTGTGGCCTTGGGTGGGAAGAAAATCTTCCCATCCCATCTGAAAGTAATGGCGTCTTGTTTCTGAGAAGAGCATGGACTTTGGAAAGTTGTTATTGTGAATATCTGTAAACAATTTTCATGCATTTCTTTCATATGTGTTATTTTCCACATTACTAAAGAAACTTTTTCTTTTGGTTAAATTTTGCTAAGAATTTACATAAAACTCCTCCAGTTGTACTACACTAAACACCATTTAAATGTATGAAATTTCCTTTCATCATGAATCTATAGCTTTTAAAACCTAGAAGCTAGTTTCCAAAAATTTGCTGATTTGGGTATCCTGATTCCAGACAATGCAGTTAGAAGCAGCTAAAATTAATTGATTTTCAGGAACTAATTAATAAGTATAATTTGACTAAAAGGTATATGTTAATATGTTTAGTATGTTTAATATGTTGCATGTTGGTATCATAAAATCATAGCCGGAGGTTTTCAGTTATGATGGAAAAGATATAATAGCTGAGGAAAAGGTATCATCATTCCTTTAAGTGCCAAGTTGCCTTTTAAAATATGTGGTATCAGGTTTCTTGGCTGGACTAATTCCTCTCGTGTTATGCAATAGTATCTGCATTCCCAGAGCATGTCCAATTTAGTGATTTTTCTCTATTGCACCATGTAAAATGCCTTTTACGTACACACTGTAGTACTTTGCATTTGCTTAGTATTGCACAATGAGCATTGTATATTTTCTAGAAAACATGTATTTCCTCTAATGCCCATGTATGTGGAGTAGGCTTGTGTCCAGACAGCAAGGCAAGCCAACGTACCCTCTCCCACACATGCACATCTGGGACATTTAGAATTAAAAACAAGAATATCAGGCAATGTGAGATTCCCTCTCTACACCTGTAGCTGCATTACCTATGATCAGTGTTAAAAAATAAAGATCAGACACAAGTTGCAATTAAGCATTTTAAAATTTCCTTAATTATTCTGTAATCAGAACTGGCTGATTTTAAACATGATGTGAACTGGATGTCTGGTTCTTCATACACGTGACCCCTCTCAAAGTCTTACTGCCCTCTCTCATTACAATTCCTCCTCACAGAGAAGGAAACTCTTGATCTAGTCATCCTTGGGTCCCTTCTAGTTAACCAAAAGAAACAGCTCATTTGATTCATAGGAGGTATTTACATTGCCACACTTTATTTTGAAAGAAGAAAAGAGCTGTCAAAATGTCTTTCTGTTAACTGCCAGGAAGCCTCAGATATAAACATTCTTACTGTGGATATATAAAGGTAAAAAGAGGTAAGGAGAAAGTACAGTGCTCCCCTGGACATTCAATGTGCTCTCTGTGAATTTACCACCCTCAGTATTGTGCAATAACAATTCCTTCTTCAGAGCTGACATCCCGCCCTTGTACTCTTCAACCAAGACCTTTCTGTGCCTTATTGTCTCCTGCTTTCTTTCCTTTTACTGGATGAAACCCCTTCTTAAGGAGTAATTCAATAAAGTGAGAGAACATAGTTAAAGACATCAGAACCAGGAGCTTCTTTATAATAAAGTTTAATAATTTTTTTGTAAATTTATTTTGTGTGTTTGATCTATGCATAAAACATGACTAAACAAGCCTAGGAACTATACGAATCTTGGTATTTTGGCTCAGTACCAGCCTCTTACAAACTTTTCCTCACTTCACTCGTCCAAAACAATCCAGAACTTCAGCTAGGGTCATCTATTTCTATATTCAGCCTATGATGGAAAAAGCACTTACAAATATTAACAGCTATTCCATAATGATGAGACAATGAAATGAAATACCTCCAAATAACTCCAGCAGATTTTTTTTTTCCCCCTATATGAGCCTGAGGAATTAAAACAAATCCCATTTAGATAGGCCAAGTTTTAGGGGACAGTTAATGACAGACACAGTAATTACAGGAAAGGCTACCTCAAAGAGCCGGAGTTCCACATCAGTAACAAACTGTTACTGATGAAGCAAGAAGATAAGACTACCTTTACGGACAAACGGGAAAGGGTCTAAAAACAGATATTCCTGTTAACAATGGGAAAATATCTGGAGAAAAGCCAAAGTCTCATTTATTTGTGCAGGCTTTAGGGAAGAAGGTACAATGTATGGTTGCCATGCTAGGAATATGAGAAAGCAAATTAGCAACTGAGAGGTTGTCCAAACAGAAATCTATCTTAAAAGGCAGTGTATAGGATTTCTAGGATTTGTACATGATGAAGTTTCTGTAATGCTTATGTGGATGGTTTGAGGATGTTTGTAATGAGACACACAAACGTGTTTTACCATATGAAAGAGAAAGAGCACAGTAGGGAATCTGACTTCCTATCACATAATTGAGCAGAGTATTGAAGGAGAAGAGGTCTATCAATTTTCTGGTGGTGGGAGATGAGAAGGACAAGGCTGCTGGCATCTGCAGCTGGCCTGAGCAAGAGGAATTACTTTGTTTGTTACAACCTTGTGAGCTTTCATGTGTTTGTTTCCCTGGGGGCAGGAGCTAAAACCTGTTGAGATGTGATTGTCTTTGGCTTCCTGGAAGCAGCAGATAGCCCACCAGATGACTAATAGCCTCAGCACACTGGTGTGGCCAAGACAGCTACCTCCTACAGTCTCCTGGGTCAGTCAGTGTGTGGTGTGATAAAAACTTCCACTACAATTCTAAGGGAACCATTAGGACTGCTGGGACTCAGCTCTAGCATAATTCCTGGAGAGGGATGGGCAGTTGAGCAGCTGGAGAGCAGAAGCAGGGATGAGAGTTCTGTGAGGACAGAAGTAGCAGGCCCCATAGGTCTTGTGAGTTTTCCCATCATTTGGACAGCCCAGGGTGAGCTGAAAGTGGCAAATTCAGGCACAAGTAACAATGAACCCCACAAGTACATCAGCTGGAATTTTTACTGCCTTGCAGGATGAAATAGGCCAACGTGGAGAGAGAACTTGATGGTGTTCACTACAGCTGCTCTCTGCTGGCTGGAGCTAGAACTAGATGCCCACAGCTGCGGGGAGATGTATGTGTTCCTTGCTTTTGTCAACTGATAACGTCCTGGACTTCTGAATTAGGAGAGTCTTAAGTTTTTACCTCACCATAAAATGAAATGCCAAGAGGATCAGGTCTGTAATTTAACAATAAACATGAAGCCAGTAAGTCACAGCTTTGTTTAAGTAAGACCTGGTTAGGTCACGTCTCTTAAAAGTAAATTAAAAGGAAAGATATAAGTGGATTCAGCAGCGAATGATTATCTTTGACCACATGTTATCAACTAGATGGCCTTATGCCTTTAAGTCTAGGTTAATTATGGTTTTCTCCAACAATATCCAATTACATGACGAATAACCTTGGCATCTAAGGCAGGAACCTCTGATATGCGTCACTTCTTAACTCAAGACTGTTATCAGAGTTATCACTGCTGGCTGCTGAAAAATCAGCCTGCTATTGTTACATTCCCATTCAGAGCACGCTGTCTTCCAAAACATCCGAGCAGACCTGACAGACTGACAGCTGGGAGTACTTTGACATACTCTACCAGAGGGAACTCCTGGGGGGAATAAGCCAACTGCATTCATGGCACTTCCTCCTACTTTGTAGTGTGTGGTAACATAGCTGAGGAATCCAGGGGAAGTCTCTCCTGTGAGAGACAAAGCAGCAAATACATATAGGAAATCTTCAGGTTATATTTCTGCTTTGCACTTACTTTACTCCAGGCTCTGTAACTACTCCAGTAGTTACAAGTTACGAGGACAGAAATGTCTTGCACTGTGAAAATAAAAGCTTTTATATACAGGGATCAAGCACTCCACAAAGAGAGAAGCATTCCATTTCTGACTAGCCTTAGATCCCATGAGCAATAAAGACTGAAAAGCATTATTAGAACAAGTGTTATTATTAAAATGCTTCCTAGGAATAGACTAGAAGGTGATGTAGTTTGTACAGTAACATCTTGTACTGTCTTAGAATAAGAAGAGTCATTATAAATTGGTAAAAGAAGGCATGAATTTCATTACAGAATTGTTTGGGATGTTCATTACTAGAAATATCTATTTGATATATATTATTTCTTTATCAGTTTAGCTATATAATGCACTAATTAACCAGGGATTTGCACTTAATATATTTAAGTCTGGTTTGAATCTTGGGTTATTGCTTTAGAAACATCTATTGCCACAAAGAAAAATTATCTTCCCAGCCCTTTACCAGAAAATACAAATTTTTGACTCATAGCTAATAAAACTTTTGTTAATAATTGAAGAATGTTGATGATTAGATGCAGCCTACAGTTGCTATACTTGGATATTACAGATGAGATCTATCAGTATCTGTTTCTTAGTGAATGTGAAAACATTCCACAGGTCATCAAGATGTTACAGACTAGATCCAAAAAATGTTCCTGAACTGGGATTTTGGAATTCCAAATAGTATTTTGTGCTTAAATCCAAGGATAAGACCCTGAAAACTCCCACTAAACTTTTGTTTGACATTGAAAATGCTTCAGCACTCTGCCCAGCGCAAATTTCTTGCTTTGCTTTCTTGTGTTTTACCTTTAAAACCCAGTTGGTGTCTGAAAGATTTTGAGTGTACTCAAAAGAACCTCAGATGAGACAGAGCTCAGAAGCCACTGCTGCTTTCACTTTTCCATCCTATTTGCATCCAGATAAGAAACATTTTTTCCGGAGTCCCGTTGGGCTCACTCCAGTTGGTGTTCTCAGTATGTGCCAGGTACATCTCATCATAAGTTCTAGCAGTGACCATTACAAAATAGGACTAGGAGGAAAAGAGATGCCTTTTCTTTATATAACAATAAAACTGAGCGTGGAATTTATGTATCAGTTTAGCATTTGCAAGGGTTATCCATAAACTGGGGGAGCAGGTTAAATTTCACTGTCTGCCAGGGGGAAGGCTTCTTCTACAACTTGTAGCTCCAAGCAGAACACCTTGCCTGCAGCATTAGGTGTACTGAGCAGGAACAGTCTTTCTATGCAATAAAGAATTCCAGGTTAGTTGTGTATGTGTGTGCAATAATGCAATGGGTTTGTAATGTAATGGTTGACATGCACCTAGGATGAGGGAGAACTGAAATCTTCTCTGAACTTCACAATCTTCTTCTTGGATTTTATTACATGACATCTGTGGGGGACATCTAGTCCAGAGACCACAGTTTAGGAATGCTTCTTCAGTAGTGTGAGGTTTTAACTGGAGCAGATTAAGCTGCAATTTCAAAATTGAATATATTTTTGGCTTTTAAAGTCAGGCGTTGTTTATTTAAGATTTTTTAATTTTAAATTTAAAGTAGCTTTACAGTACCTCTCTATGGTTAAAAAACTGGTCAGGTGCTTGTGAGCCAAATGAAATGCAGGACTGAGAGTCCTCAAGTGAACAGGGACTGTTTGCAATGAGTTTGTTCATATTCTTTTTCTAACTGGCTGATAAGCTACATACAAATGCTTTCAAAGTCTCCCTGGGACTGCAGTGACTATTTCAATACTTAATAACTTTAAAAGACTGAACCTGCAGTTTTCCTGTTCCAGTGTTGCTACTTTATTTCATGGATACATATTTGAGTTCCCCATTTGAAATGACATTTGCACTCCTCAGGCAGACTCAGACACAAATTGCTGTGATGTTTTGCCTTGGAAAAATTACAAATAACTTGCCTCAGTCTTGCATTACACACCAGCCAGCACTTTTGGGTAGCTTTATAGTGACAAGCAAAATATAGACAAAGAACTGTTCTACCAAGAAAGATGCATTCATTCTGGTGGTCTGGCTTTGGAAACTTGATTAAAAACAACTTATTTGTTTATTTCTGCAGTAGTCAAAGGGTAACTGCCAAGTGTTTGTGCACCAGCACTCATGGGAGAAAACAGCCTGAAAACGTGGGAGCAGGTGTTGCATTGGCCAACTTAAACCAGAGGGAAGATGACTAAAACCTTCCTTCATTCTCATCTCTTGCCAAATTAAATCCAATTTAGAGCAATGTGTTGCTACACATTGCACCAACATTTAAAGAAGATAAAACCCCTGACTTACTTACTTTAAAACTGAAGAAGTCCTGTTTTACAGTACCATAACAACTTCTCTTACAAAAGAGATGCCACAGGATCAGTGAGCAAAGGGCATTAAGAGCAGAATTTTGTATCTTGTCAAGCAGACAGCTTCTCCATCAGCAGAACACTCTCACAAGCTGCACCAATCTACAGCTGACACAGGCACTACATCAGCTCCATCTCTCCTGTTACATCATCCATGTCACTGCAGAAATCCAACTCATCTTCCTTTATGGCAGGTAAGTTTATTACCACAAAGCTGGGTCACTAGAAATCTTACTTTTTAGTTCTAAGAGAGTAAGCTTAATAAAGAAACATGGTAGAAACTAAAATTTTGGCTACAAAGTATTTTTATCAAAAAATTCCTGAATTCCACAGGGATTTTTTCCATTTGTCAGAGTGGTTTAGCGCTCATTTTCTTCCACAAACAAAACTTCAGTTTTCATGTGTAAATACTGGTTTCACAGATGCTTTAGAAATTCCTCAGGTGAACCTTAACATGTCTGAGTCTTTATCCCATTTTCTTCTGTGACTGAGGTTACTCAGCCAAGCTGAAACTCCTGTGAGCTGTCACCAGGGACTCCAGTCATATGCTGGAGTAACTCAGTGAGACACACAGTGATGCACCTCCCACATAAAACACCGAAGCACCCAGACCTTTAGCAACCCTGCCTGTTAAACGCCACATCACCTTCTCTAAATCTAAACTTGTTACCAGCCAAAGGATTTCCACTAAAAACTACTGGATTTGGGTCTCAAGTTTTCATCTTTTACTGAAACATAATTACAAGATTTAATTTCGGGAAGAAAACTTTTGTCAATCATTTCTGAAGAAATTCTTCTTTCAGCCAGCTTAGGTGCATACTTGTTATCAAAAGCAGGTAAGTTTTTGCGTGGAAGAGAAGTGGGCATAGTGACAGCAAAAACAAGGGCAAGAACTGAATGATGGGCCCTGCTGATGTGAACCTGTACTTCTGGTGTAGCTCCTACTAAGGGAGTTAAATACGTCCATAATATGAGATCCTGCATCACATCTTGTTACTCTCGAGGCAGCTTCAGCAAGATTATAAAAAACAGATGGATAAAGGTGCTAGTAGCTTAGTAATTCCTGCAGATGATCTTTCCATTTTGAGGAAGATTTCTGGCATGACAGTGTTAGAGGGATTTATGCTGTTTTGCAGAAGGAGGGCTTGAGGCTGCACAGCTGCCAGCCTAGAACCTTGCTAGATCTACTACTGGAAATTCACTTAAAATTAAACATCAGCAACACCGTCCCCCAACAAAGACTTGGAACAAAAAATGTCAAGTAGGAAATGTTCAGGGTGAAGAGAGAATGGTGGTGCTTCTGATTAAAGTCAAAATCAAATTCTCCCCCATCCCATTCTAGGATTTCAGAAAGCTTTCCAGCACACATCTGCCTCCAGTTTCCTCTTTGTTTATTCAGTCATCAATTATCAAGAGACTTTTTGTTTTGTCTCAAGGAGCTGCACAATTTGAAGCAACTGTGGTATCCAAGATGGTTCTGCCTAAACCAAACACAGATTCCTTCATGGCACAGAGAAACTGGTTTGGATTAAAATAAAAATATCCAAAACCAACAACATTTTCTCTGTAAACTGTTCTTAGGGCTATTATAATGTCATTTTCCCCCCTGAAACAATACACAGACTTCAAAAGCCCTGAGTCTTCTTCTCAAGCAACAGAAAATAAATGAGATTTGACATCATGATTTATGATGCTTCCATTCCTTTTTTTAAGAAAAGTGAAATATGTTAATAATTAAAGCAATGCAAATTTGTGTTCTTCTGGTTTCTAAAGTATTATGACATGCACTTGCCTCAAGAGCTGCCTAGGACAAATGTACAATGGCAGCAATTGCACTTGTGCCTTAAATGTGGTAGCTCCCTGGACATATTATTACCTGTGATAAACCAGTGGATTAATGTCTGCTGTTACACTCCCTGCTGATAAGAAATTACAATGAGGCATCTGCCATTCATCTTCCCTTTCCAACAGAACTCTGTCAGTGACTGCCACTCTTGTTACATCATGTAGCTGCTAGCTGGGGACTTGAATAATTTATGCTACCCCTTAACTCACTTTCACATCTTCACAACTCCTTCCATAGGAGAAGTTCCATGGTGATTCTAATTGAATGTTTACAGAATGGCTGAGTGTATTGGCAACTCTACTTCAGGTTTCCAAAGCAAAGCCGCGTAATACCAGTTTAACAATGATTTTGTTGTATTGCAGATACTGACACAAGTTTGTAAGTACAAAACTCGGGATACCAACAGGTAAAGAATTTAAGTTCCATTAGAAAATGTTCACAGGGCAGTTAGAGCTGAGGGAAATAAAATTTCTGTCTTTTTCTTAGACAAACAATGACCTTTCTCTTGACAAATGCCTGTCTCAACCATCAAAGTTCCAGAGCACGTTCTGGGACTTGACAGAATGCCCAGTCATGTACCTTAATTTTAAATTTGTCTTCCTCCTTTTGTAGAAACCTGAAATACAGCTCATGGGGTGAAAATTCACAGGCTTCTTTTTAAGAGTATGTTCTTACTGTATTTATTAACAAAAGCAATCAAAGGACAAAAGTATTCATGTCTGTGTGGGCTATCTTTACATACTGTTATCTAACTGAAAGATGCTGAAAGTAACTGTCCCTTCTTCTGTCAGCATGGTAATATGCTTCTTGTTATGATAATGTTATACAATTCTGCTGTCAGTTTATTGCACTGTTTTCAGATGAAGTCAATTCTAGTCCACTAGTCCTTGCCTTCTTCTAAGAAAAGTCTACTAATAAAGTGTATGGTCCTAGTATTTCTAAGTTCCTTTCATTAGCACTCTCTGTTATAAAACAAAAAAGATACCTCAATAATAATAATTTGTCATACATGCATTAATAAAATGTGAGGATCTCATTATTGTATGTCAGTAAACAGAGCTCTGCAATATGAATAATTCCTTTGAATTAAGTGTTAAATTAAATTTGCTCTGTATTAATCTATTAAGTTCAGTGTGAAATCCTGATCTAGATTTAAAAATCATTTTACCTTATATTTCAAGAACAAACTTCTCATTGTATTAAATCACATTTAGCATTCCCCATAAACCTGTCCTCATGTGAGTGTATAAGACAAATGCTTGATAAAGTCGTAGGTTGCATGCACAAATTGATGGCCCACGTACTCAAAGTAGGCAAACGATAAACACACGCTTACAACCGGTCATAAATTAAGAATTATATACATTCTAAGCATCCTCAGTTGAATCTTAATTGAGCTGAATGGTCCTGAAGGTAATTTGTGGATACAGAAGTCTGCATGTTAGAGCAATGGTTGGGTTGAAGTCCCAGTGGGACTCTTGACTCTCTGACAAGGTTCAGAGAATCAGGAGCATGAAAAGAACAAATTGGCTGAGTTGAGCAGCCACAGCGGAGGCCCCCTGGCCTGTGCTGTGTATGCTTTGGAGGATTTTGTGTGGACTACTTCTAATCTATGTCCATGGATTAGATACCTAGTAGCAGCTAGAATGTTCTAGAAGTGCTCCCAGAGCACAGGGCTTGCTCTATTAGATGGGAAAATTGTCCAGTTAGTCTATCTGAGACTGCTTCACAATGCAAACTGGAATTTCCAGCATGTTGGGATAGAATCTCAAGAACACACTCCTGAGATGATCTAAAACACTAATGCGTACACTTTCTTTACAAAAATGAGCTATAGAGTACCCTCCCTAAAAATTTTACTGGAGATTGATATTCACAATGTTCTGAAAATCAAAACCATATTTGACACATTATTGGCAGATTTTAGTTTTCATATCTAAAGATTTCACAATACAGTCAAATTTTCTACCCATGGGACAGTGTGCTGGATCCCTTAAGCATTTGAAAAATGCTTTGTCATGCTTTCAATTTATTCAACTCAAATTCAGGAGCTATTCAGATGTCAGAAAAGGTCCTGCAGCTATGTCAAAGGGAGAGAGAGAGAGAAGTTAAGACTTCACAGAATCGATGAGGAAAAGAATTCAGTTAATAAGAACAATTTTCCACAAATACTTTTTTACAAATATTCTGAAAACTTAGAACTTGATTTTATGTTAAAAAACCAATAAATTATCTTGTAGATGAGGTTGATTATTTTTCTATTATACCCTATACTTTAAACCATAGATCTTTGAACACTATGAAAAACAGTATCTGCACTTCAGGAGTAAGATTATTCTCCTCCAAATGCTCACATCCACACTTCAGTTTCTTGAGGAGTCAATGGGGAGAAATAGGCAGTCTCTGAGTAGGGTTCCTCAGACCAGTTTTAGACATCTGTTTTGCAATGATCTAAGTCTGAAAGGAAGCACCTCTTTCTTGTTCTTTTCTGCTACAAAAGGGATGATTAGATGATGGCTGTAGACTTTAAAATTAAAAGACTTAAAAGTTTTTTTACAGAAGTTTACAGACATTCTGTTAGAAGAATTGTATCCCAATTGTCTTCAGCATTATTTCCTCTGCAGAGTGAGAAGAATGCCCTGTGAGGGAATTCCAGTAAGAGAACTCTCTGAACTTTTCTGTAAGAAATACACTAATCTTTTGACATAGCCAGCTGCGATTCAGATATTCCGTTTCTTGTTGCTAAGTACAATTTCCATCATTTACCACCAATATTCACAGTCACACTCCATGATTTCAGAAGCCCAGAGCTTCAAGTGTTTGGATCAGATCAGGGCTTGAGCATGCACAGTACTAGACACTGTGACTGACCCTGTCACACAAACTTATTTCAATCTACTCATATTTTGGCTCCAGTGAGAACATGTAAATACATGCTTTATTAGTTTGATGATCAATGGATGATCTAAGAGAGCAACTTAGTGCTTTAAGAAGTATGAGATGTACAAGAACAACAGATTATAATTAGAAATGATACTTAATTATAAACAATTGAAAAAAAAAAAGAAGCTAAAGCCATCAAGGAAAATTAGTTATCCAAATAAGCAGGCAAAAGAACAGCAGAATTTTGATTTAGTAGTTTTCTTTTTTATAATAGAGATGAAAAAATTTCCTACAAATATTATACTCCCAATTCTCAGTAAGAATGGTAAAATTATTAACAACATTTCAGAACAGCAAAAATTTTAACTCCAGAATATGAGACATCCTTATAATACGGAGCAGAGAAGAATATAGGAAAATGCCTTCTTAACCTGAGAAGTTTATGAGCATGTACAGCCAGGAACTGAGTGCTTGAAAGCACAGGAATTCCATGGCTTTCTCAGACATAAATCACTCTTACTAAGTGTAGCTACACAATAATCTGTAGGACATTGCAGAGACTGTGCAATTCCAAGGTAGCACAAAGTAATAATTAAAGGGGCAAAGATTAATTGCTAGAGATGAGCTCAAACCACAAATTATAAATTTGAACCTTTTAAATCTAAGTTTAAAAAGTTTAGGTCTAGAGATTTCGTTATGCTATAATGAAGGGATGGCTGATGTAAAACTGTGAATAAGTGTTTTCTTCTTCAATTTGGTCCCCAATTTGGAGTTCCTTTCCCCCCTCCCCATCTTTTGAGAGAATGTTATTACAGAAGTATGGTTAGTCACAGCAATTTTCAGTACAGAAAGTACTTTGGGTGAACATAACCCACTCATAACAGGTTGGACAAAGATGGGAAACGATGTGAATACAGTCCGTGTTTGGGCACGAGGAAAAATCAAACTGTGAGGAAACAGAGTGAATAGGCACTTGAAATCTATTTTCCAACAGGGGATCAGCAATAACTCATGTGACAAATACCATGAAATAACACATGAGATCATCTTAAGTAAATCAATCAAGCCACTGTTCCTCTGCTTTTCTAAGAAGTGCTTAGTTAAAAAAAAAAAAAAAGGAAATGTCTGTGAAACAAAACTCAGGATTCTTCTTCTCTTACACGTGTGTGCCCCTCCAGATGTGGGAGCCCATTTCTTATCCTCCTGGAGTCATACCCAGCATTTGTCCTTGCACAGGGTCAACAGATGAAACAGAGTGCACTTAATCCCAACCTGCGCTGCCTTTATTTTGGTAGGCAAGAAAAAAGGGAGTGCTGTGAGGTTTAACTATACTAGGATGACGAAAGTTCAGAATTAAAAGGTTAAACTTTCACTAGATTATTACATAAATGGGCAGCAGAATGCAACCCTCCTGTCTGCAGCATGTTTTGGACTGAAAGGGAGACACTCGGCTTTGCAGTCTGCTAGAATTTGCAAGTGTTTGTAGCCGTGCTTTGAGTGCAACTGCTGGATAGGACTTGGAAATCTGTAGCTTTTTCCTAAATGTGGTATGTGGTGAGATTCTCAGACAAGTCAAAAAACCTTTCTGATAGAAAGAGAAGCCAAAGAGGCAGGGGTTTGGCGTATTTCTAGTTGGGGGACTGGAGGGCTTTTTTAATCATCTCTTGAGCTTTTGAATCTCAGCTGGATCTCCTGGTCCAAATGAATGGCTTTAGCAGATGTGGGCAACACAGTAACGCTCTCTTCTCCAGAAAGCCATCATGCTGTGCTTACATTGTATAGATGCTGGCAAATCCTCATTTCTGCATTCTCTGCAAGTGACTCCCATCTCTTTCCTGTACCAGGCGCAGACACAGGATAAAACTATGTATGATTCAAGTTAATGTTTATGTGATAGAAAACCAAGAACCATAAATTACATTTAGAGAAGTGTTTTATGTGCATGCTCAAAAGGCCAAGTCCAGTTTTTGTCTTCTTCAGCACCCTTCTGAAAGGTAGAATATTGCAAGAGAAGTAGTTTCAGTCTGACCTGATTTACAGGATGGAACAGGATAAACAGGTGGTCACTGTCACTCAACTACCAGCCTATATAATTACCTAAAATAGTAATTAGATCAAAATTACTTGAATAATAAGATGTTATTAGAGAACTGCTCTTTAAAATATTCCTAGGGCATCAGAAATTTGAATTTTTTTTTAATCATTTCTTACCCAAATTAATCAAATAGTCATGAAGGTAGAAGCTGGGTTTGATATTTACGTTCTTTGTGGTTTTAGGCACAAATTTTATCGTAGTAAATACAAAGAGTTCCTACTTTTTTAGCCTGAAAACATAACACAGTGATGAAGTGGTACAATAATGGTGTGTGAATACCATAAAGTCCTTGACAAAGGAGTTGCTGTTGTGGTCTCATGCCCACTGGTCTGCCATTTTCTGCCTCCAAGCAACACTCCAACATAGGCAGCCTGTCATCTCGGCCTTCCACATAAAGCATGGGGTGATACACCAAGTCTTTAGCCTGCTCTGTACCACTATGGCAAACAAGTCATGAGCATTTCAGAGTAAGCAGGTGAGATTTAGAAAGTATTGCATTTCAGGAAGATACAATCAACTTGGGGAGGAGGTCTTAACTGATATGAAGGAGCAATAAGCCTCTGTTTCAGTGTTGGTAAGGACACAGAGAATCCACTTTTTAAAATTCACTTACAGTTGCAATATCAGGAGTTACGTCTTATTTTTAAATTGTGTTAATATACTGGAATATTATTTTTGAGAAAAAAGGGAAAAGTGTTAGAAGTTATTTGAAAATCCCTATTCAACTGGGTAGAAGAAATACAGTTCCATAGGTCCTATCTATACAATCCTGTTCTCATCAGAATGAATTGTTGGTAGAGAGTGGCAGTTGGAATATAAATGTAAGTGAAAAACTTGAAGCATTGACTTACATGTTAAAATTTGAATGTATCTACATTAACAGGATATCAAAAAGAGACATGGTGCTTGTCTTTCTGTATGCATTCACACCATTGCTTTATAAATGGAAAAAAACTGCTTCTCTTCATCCTGTGTTGCAAGCTGCTCATGGAATAAAAGCCTATCTTTTTGTAGCAGACATCCTAAGCCTCTCCTTTCTGACAGCTATGAAGTTCTGAGTAATCCTGATGGGCAGTGTAGCGACAAGTATGGATTTTTTGCTAGTCACTGTAGATTTTGGGCCTTTTCCCCATAAATATGCTGCTTAATTTTACAAAAATTAGTTCATGTGTTTATTGCATCTCATTTGCACAGATAGAATAGTTAGTCTGCAGAAGGTCAAGTGCACGTGTAAGCCTTTGAGTGACTGGGATATAAATAGTCCATATATTTGGCTATTTAGAACACCATTGCTCATGCATGACTATCAGTTTCAGCAGAAGTTTTGTGTGTGCAAGAGATGTAGGATCACATTTCAAATGATGTCAGCGAGGGCTCCAGGAAGCTTTGCACAACTGCAAAACTTCATCAGTGCAGAACCATTTGGTTAGATGCCTCATTTCTTTTTCTCCCTTTGCTGCAGGGAAAGTTGACACATTTAATTACTCTTCAGTAGTTTTTTTCACCCATTAAAGTACATGGTTCTTTACCTGATCAAGTTTTGCAAATAAGTTATAATAGATTTTTTAATCCGCCACCAGTGAAGGTGCCTTCAGTGGTTATATAAGGCAGAGACCAGCCAGCCAGAGCCTTGCCAGTACCCCTCTCTCCTGGCTCTCAACACAGTTGTTATTCCAGTAATGTCTCTCTCTCTTAAGCTGTGGCTGCCAACTCTGTTCAAATGTGTGGTGGTTTTCTGCTGTGGGCAAAGAGCCACCAAGACCGAAGTTGGATCCACGAAAGTAATTTCATGGCTAAATGCTGATTCCTTTACCCATAACTCTTCATAGGCAACAAATGGTGGAAGTATGCCACAAAACAACTTTTTCGAGGGGGTGAGGGAATATGAAAAAGTTTGTTGCCTCAAAGCAACAAAGTAAAGTATTAGTAGTCTGGAGAATTGAAAAAAAACGTGGCACTGCCTCAATTTTTTTTTTAATAATGGCTTTTTTGTTGTTGTTTTTGATTAATTTTAAATGGCTATTTGTGAGGAAACTACTTTTATTCCAAGCAAGGATTCATCTGTCTGCTTTTGCAAGGATTAAGTCAGCACCAAATGGGAAACAAAACTCAGCCACATCATTCCTGTCTGCATGGAATTTACAGTAATGAAAAGAAAGCACCTCAGCCTTTTGCCATGGGGTGTCTGGAAGCTTTGTGTTTTCATCTTACTAACCAGCTCCTTAAGGAGGGCAATTCACATTTCCCCTGGAAGAATTTCTTCAGACAGCAGAGTTTGCCAGCAAGAGATGTGACCTCTTCAAAATCTACCCAGCATTTCATTAAGGAGTAAAGACTAAATCTGGTGGTGAAAGACTGCTTGCTGGAGTAACAAAATAAGTAATGTAATAATTGGCACTTATCATCCATCCCCCTTACTTCACTATCATCAACCAGGTGGAACAGATTAAAACCGAAGGAATAATTTAATTTTGTATGTGTTGTGATGGGTGCAACTGCCTATTTTCTGTATAAACAGGTATTTTTTTATATAAACAAAATTATATAGGTAAGAAAAAAACCCGAAACATATATATATATATCTCTATCTCTCAAAAAAATTGAAGTTTCTCTTCTAGTTGGCAGACCTTTTTCCTTCTGTACTAGTCCTAGAGCTAGATAAGGGAACTTCCTTTTTCCAGGACAGATTCTTAAAATTCAGTGCTCTGCCATGTGGAGGTTACTGAGTTAGCCTTGGATGAGCTAGCTAAGGAAGTGAGAACCGGTAAAGTTGCTTTAACTTTGGACTCTTACAAGCTCGTATGCAATTCTTCCCAGCAGAGTTAATTAGCTTAGGCATCCAACCAGCAATTTTCACAGCAAACTAACCCAATTATCTCTGCATGATATGATACTGTGTCATGTCTGAGCCCACAGTATGTCTGTCTGCATATGGGAAAAATTAACCTCAGGTTGTGCCATTGAAAATAGCAGTGGGTGCTCTAGGGAGAGGGACAGTTCCCTTCTGCCTTTCATAATATGAATCTCTAGACTGATAACTACATAGTGAGTACATTTCTATAACCTCAATTTTTGTGCTAATTATAATTTTGAAAGTCAAACTCGTTTTAAGTAAAGAGCATGGGGAGTCCAGGGTTCTAAATTCCAGAATGCAGCATAAAGCAAGAGTTTTTTGACATCCTGTTCAGCATTATCAGAAATTTTTTTCATGGCCAAGTGCTAACTTGATAACAGTTCCAATTTAAGCAGAACAGTTCAGATTTTCTTCCTTGCCCTGGAAGTGCTGATGAGCTGGCATTATCTCCTGGCAGACTTGGAGATTCAAGAGAAACTTCTGATAACACACTTCTATTGACAGTGTGGTATTTTCATTACTTCCATTACTGTAGAACTTCAGCTTCTCATTGTACTTATAAATTTCTTCTTCTTCTTCCTAAGAAGTGAGGAAGCACTTATCTTCCCATTTTTCAAAGGACAATGAATGTGCAGGGTTCAAAGTCTTATCCAGTGCCATACTCAAGAAAGCTGTGATATATTTAGGATCTGAACACTTCAGGTCTTCAAAAGGCTAAGGTGGGCCACTGACCAACTTTCTTCTGTGACAGTTATCAAGGTTGTGTTACTTTAGCTGGTATAACATATTGTGCTGGTTTTGGCTAGGATGGAGTTCATTTTATTCTTAGTAGCTGATACAGTGCTGTATTTTTAATTTAGTATGAGAATAATGTTGATAACATACTGATGTTACAGTTTTTGTTCAGTAGTGCTTGCTCTAAGTCAAGGACTTTTTGGTTTCCCATACTCTGACAGTGAGCAGGTACACTGAACTTGCCAAAGGGATATTCCATATTGTACAGCACCATGATCAGGAAATAAAAGTGTGTGTGTGTGTGTGTGTGTGTGTGTGTGTGTGTGTGTTGGGTGGGACATGTCTATCACATTGGTCAGCAGGTGGTAAGCAATTGTATTGTGCATCACTTGCTTCTCTTGGGTTTTATTCCATTCTTTTTCATTACCACTACTATTATTGTTGCTATTATTATTATTATTATTATTATATTTTATTTTGTTTCAATTATTCAACTGTTCCTGTCTCAACCCACAAGTTTTACTTTTTTCTGATTCAGCTCCTGCTGCGGGGGGCTGTGAGTGAGTGGCTGCATGGTACTTGGTTGCCAGCTAGGATTAAATCACGACACAGAAAAAAGGGTAAAGAAACAAGCACAATATAAAAAATAAGAGGGAGACCATAATTTTCTGTAACGACTTTAGTACAGATAATTACACTAATGTTAAACATATTCTGGTCAGAGCACATAGCTGTTATCTATTATAACAGGAAACACTGCTAAGTGACCATTTAATTTTGTTGTTTTTTTTTACACTTGAATTATAACTATCCATCACTCTGATGCTGAAAGATGAGGCATTAAGCTGATCCTATGCGCTTAATCTCAGGTTGAGAGATATCTAGTCAGTGCCTTGAAAAGTTACCTTCTTTCACTATAGGCATTGTAAGCATTTTGGCATTTTTTTATCTATTATTTACTGTTTTCTAGTAGGAAGATATGATTTTTACTGCAAACCCCTCTTCCTCAACCTTTATAGAAAAAGAACTTCATACACATAATCCATGCTACCTCAAGGAATGTGGATTCAATGGAAAGCCTGGCATTACTTCTGAAAAACTTTAAATTTGAAGCTAGCACAGAACGAGTAGTATAAAGCAGATACAGACATCTTCTGACAAAACCAGCTACTACCATTTTAGAGTTCAGCTTGATAATGTGCAGTTTCAATATAGACTGATGTTGCATCAAAGATCCCTGAAGAAATACAGTCAGTACTCCAGGCTCCTGTGTTTCTTTTCTTACTAGCGTAATTATCCTCTTGCAATTGCTGGGACTTGCCCTCTAGATTTCTGTCAGCACTGTGTCTCTATTACATTAAATGACAGCAGGACAGTTTCAGCATATTTCAAAGATGGAGCATTCAAGAAAGATGTCCCTCTCTGAAGGCCTGCTGTGCTTTGTTCACTGGTTACACCCACAGACATTAATAATGTCAGCCTTGCATTGATCAGTGACAAACCCTGTTACATTCTCTTGGAAATTCAATTCCCTTGTAAAATATGAGATTGGGCATTACATGACACATTCAACACAAAGTCTCAGGCCTTTTTGGCTGCACAGTTTCTCGCTCCTGCTCTTCCCTTCAAGTTCAGTATGAAAGGAGAGGTGTCCAGAATGGACACCCTCTGGCTTTACAGCACCACCAGCACCACACAGACTTCTGTGATAAATTGGGACCATGGAGCTTGTCTCCAGCAGTCACTCTCAGAGAAACCATAGTTTCTGCTGTGTTTGTACTCGATAGTTTCTTCGTCCCACACCTCTTACAGAGCCAGTTCTGGAATATACAAATTGTGCTTAGAATAGTTTCAGCTCTGTACATGATTTGGAATACCTTGGGGTGAAATGTAAAATTCTGTATTATATATGACACTACAGTCCTTAATTTGTTAGATACGCCAAAAAATAACAATAGCAGGCGAAATATTTTTTAATACAAGAGATGGAACCTCTGAGAATCAGTTACACCTTTGGCATGTGCTCTTGGAGTCATTTTTCCATTCCTAGCAGTTTCCTTACACAGCACAGCATATGTTCTCATTCTCGTACGTGTATATGCTGCAAGACATAGGTAAGAATATATGTAATGGAAACAAGATCTTGTTCTTCTCACTTCTCCTAAAGAATTTTTTGCACTAAGAGCGATGTCAAACTCCCAATTTTGGACTGACTTGTTATAAAAATGCCAAATGAAATGATGAACGAACCCGTACAGAAGGGGGGTTTTTTGTTCTCCTCTCTCCCATCCCCCATTCTTCCCCCTAATGCATAATAACATTTGCATGGATATAACTTCCTTAGTACTAGAGTATTAGGAACTCAATTGTATTTACACTGTAGATTATAATTGGCATGATAAAGGATCACAAGTGTATCTTTTTTTGTCAGCTTGTTCCATTAAGAACTTCTAACCATGGATCATTGATGTAACAGATCATTATGGCCCATTGTGTCAGTTCATCTGTTGGGATCTGTGCACTACAAGCATGACAGATTTCCTCTGCAGCAATTATAGTCTATTGTGACAATAGGATTTAATGAATATAAACAGCAAACCACATAATCTGCTATTACAGAGCACAGCTATGCACCCAGATGGGAATTAAGTTCCTAGACACTGCCAGTTGCAGTTTAAAAAAATTGTGGCGCTTCCATTCTTTGCATTATTAGATGCAATGCTCTGATTTACAGCATGTATTTATCTCTTCCCTGGCAGGTCAAAGGTCTTCAGAATTTAAAGCTTAATCTGCAAGTGTCCTCTGATTTCATTTCTTTTCTGAGTAAACATTATCTCTTAGGTTTTTAGACACTTACTCCCTGCCTTTCACTGTAATACTAGCCATACTGTTAATGTTTCAGTACTAGCATTGTAGACGAAACAAGCAACCACAATAAAATTGGTCACAGAAATTAATGAAACATAGCAGAGTATTCCTGTATTGTTTCTAAAGAATAGACACTTCTACTTAACAGTCATTTTTACAAAGCCACACCAGTGCAAATCTGTAAAATCGCAGTGACTGAAATTTTTCCTGAGTGATGCAGCTAACGTCTGATTTAGAGACTTTTGACACATGCTTGTGGAATTAATACTGTCTTTAGAAGTCCAGATTTTCAGCTTTTGAATATGAGTTCTGGACTTCAGCACATCAGAGCTTCCAATTACAGTGCTGGTACAGCTATATTTTCATCTATGCATATGGACACTACTGGAGTATACATACTTCATTTAAATAGTTGAAAGTTCACTATAAGGAATATATTAATGAGGACTACATGTGGATGAGCTATGTAAACGCCATTGTGGATCATCATGGTCATTATCATGTACTTTTGAGAAGAAATTCCCAATTAAACATATCTCTATATACACACTTGAATAAAAAAGGGAAGAGACTCTTACCTAGCATGCGAACACATTTGACATTCTGGTCAGGACTATCAAATGAGATTTCTCCGCACCTCTGGGGAAAAAAAGATATATTTCGTTAAAGACTCTGTGATAGCACCCCTGTCCTCATCCTCTGATACCTCTGTTTATGTTTTGGAACTAGAAATTTTCAAGACATTGTAAAAACGTCAAAATGAAAGTCTTTGCAAGTAGCTAAAGTTTGAGTAAAAAATGGCTATCACTAATGAGCCAGGATGGATCAACACTGTATTCCAGGGTGTTCATCAAGGAAAACTCAAGGTAACATCTATTGCCTTTGGATCCGTCTTAAGGATTAAAACTGATGTCTGCCACTATCAACAAGGATGATTGTCTCCCTAGATATTCCCAGTCAAGGAACATCATGAGAGTTATGATCAGAATACAGAAGTGTTGGGTTGTTTTCAAAGACAAGATATCATTTTTGAGTTTATGCAGACAGGCCTGTCAGTTTAGCTGCCAGGAGAAACATTATTGGTGTGGCTCGTGAGTCTGACTGAGCTTCAATTAAAGACAATCAGTGGACAGATCCCACTAACTTCAGTAGTGGTTTCTTCAGGTGCTACATGAAAGATTCAGTTTCATATCACTACACTCAAAGCTCATGAGAGGGGCTTAAGGACAGCCTCATATTTTATAGGTAAAAGTGGTCTATACTTCCTTATCTGTGTACTTACGGTTTTGGTGTCCACGACCAAATGGGAATAAAAGCAGAGTGAGTAAAGTTTGGAAAAATAACTGAGAGCTGTCTATTTGCCTTCCTCTTTCTTTCTCTCCCTTATGTGCTTTCTCCTTTTCAGCACCTATGGTGAAGTTATTAGTACTGCAGGTTTTTTTGCTTTTTTTTTTTAAATTAATTAAAGTGTCATTGCAGCAAATATTAAAACCTACAAAGACTCAGGTAAGTAAAAAACCTCAGAGCATCAAAGATGAAACACAGCAGCAGTTTCATAAATGAACAACACAGTTGGAACTCACTATTTTTAAAAGACTCTTCACCTCCCTCACACTGAAATAAACACAAATAAACAAACAAAAGTCCCACACAGAGTCTTTTCATATATCAGTACATCTAAAAAGAGCAAACAGATGCTTGTATTAACCTCCACTACTGAAACACTGAAAAAGAAAAACAACACCTTGCATTTCAAAGTTGATTTTACTAATGCTCTTATACCAGCTCCCTGTCAGAAGAAACAGATACTTGATATTTAGTCTCCTAAGAAGAATGCTTAAATATAGGCATCTTTTCACAGAAGTCTCCCAGCTGCTTCTTCTCAAACAAGCATACTTAGACAAACACGAATGGAAGAAAGCATGTAAAAATTCACTGCCCACCTCACCCCTGGAGTTATGCTGCTCTGTGAAAACCTTTGGTTATTTTTACTTCAGTCCCTCAGAGGTACTGTATGTTCCAGACATATTTACATAAACATCACATTTCAGGCTGGAAAATGGTGTCTTACAATATCTAACAATACTCACCAGTTCTAGTGTTACGAAATTGGGAAATCGGCTGAGGTTCCCCAGAGCCCACTAAGATCCCATAGGATCCATTGTGAGGATGGATGAACTTTGAAAGCTTTGTAAGCAAGATTCAGATAACTGTATAGAAGTTCACAGCCTTATCTGAATTCCCTTTATGCCTACAACCCACAGAACTGGTTGAAAATCACGCTACAACAGTCAGCCTAGGAGATTTTTCACCACTACCACTGCAGCTGGAAATACCAGGAGAAAGAGCTTCTGCAACAATTTAATTTCTGTTGCTGGTAAAAGTTCAAAGGTACATGTCAATGGGATGGAAAATAAACTGTTAACAAACTGCTCAGAGCATCTGAAAAATACCTAGTTGGATCCTGGATGTGTAAAATGACACAGAAATACAGCAGGAACTCACTTTTGCTCCTCCAAAGAATAGAATTGTTTGCACATTTTTGCTGTTAGCAAATGTTTTCCATGAACAAGAAGCGAGGAATGATTTCAGGATTTAATCTTTAGGATTAAATTGGGACTTTGCCACAAGTACCATGAATTCCTTCCAGGGTTGGATAAGCTTCCTCTGTCCTTTTCGTGGACTGGCTTACTTCCTTTTCTGATTTAGGTTTGCTCTGCCTGCTAGTACATTGTGGTTGGTACTGTGAGATGTAGCCAAGAGTCTCTCCAGACCCAATCCATTTCCAAACTAATCTTACAGCAGCTGCTCATTCCCTCCTGAAAACATCTAAGTTTGCTATAGAGTTAGTAAAGGATCTATTAGGGAGAAGGAATAGGAATTTGACATTAGCTGCTGGTTATTCTACTTTTTAATTTCAGCCAGTCAAAACAGAGCGAGAAGGAGGAATGACCTCAGACGTATCTGAGTTTGGGATTCTTTACATCTCAGTTTGGGCTTCATGGCTGGGCCCAGCACAGCTTTGGTTGGACTCGTTCTGCCATATGCAATCCTGGATGTTGGGCTGGTGAGTTCACAGAGGCAGCCCTGCTGAAAATAATACTACCAGTGTTCATATCCCTGGAGTGCAAGAGCCTTTGTTGCTGAAAATCTTAAAAGAACTTTTGTGTTTTGAATTGGTCAGATTTAACAAAGAAATGGGTAAATACAAGTAAAATTCAACCCTCCGAGTCTTCATTTTACATTCACATATTTTAAATAACTGAACTCTGGACTAGACTGTGTTTTTATCTCTTTCTGTAGGAAAGGAAGGCATAGGTGCTTTCAGTGAATAATATTTTCAGTAATAGAGGTGTATTTCTACATAGAATTGCAGCCTGCAGTTCATTACACATGTGAAATTTGTTTTTAAATTTATATAAGAAAATAAATAAGTAAATAAATAATCTACTCTCAACTCCCTTTTCTGAGATTGGATGCATACCATGATGTTGAGTCTGTTACACAAGCTGCAATGTAGTAAACTAGAATGGAACTTACATGTCCCCCATGGAAAAGAGACTGAATCATGGAGCAGCTGAAAGTGGAGTTTAAAATAAAGTGAAAAATGAGAATAGGGACAAAAGGACTTGGAATTCAGAAGAAATGTGGCATGAATTCAGGTCCTTTAGTGAGGTAAGTAAATTGGAGAGCTTGAAGCCAGCCTGGGTGACTATGATGGCCCAGTACCACTTGTCTGAAAAGGGAAACACTGAAAGGCACAGACACCATCTTCCACAGGGAGAGCCTCAGTTGGAGAAGGGTGCTTTCAACCAAGATGACCACTTTGCAAGATACTATGAGTACACAGGAAAATGGGCAGTCATCTGCAAGAAGCCCTGTACCAAAACAGTGTAAATAAAACTGCAACAAAGCAGGGCATAACTAACAGGGAAAAAGTTCATGCAGAGAACGGATGGAAAATCTACTCTGTGTACTAATGCAGTAACATCTCATGTTACTTCTCTGGTATTACATGATCATTCATAGGTTGGGTTTCCATTTCCAGCATGCCTGGGCTCACACCAGCTGCATTGGAGGATTTGAGATATGTAGCAATAAACAGGGTGGGTTTATATACCCCAGCCAGAATAAGTTCTTAGTTTGTTGGGGTTTTTTTGTTTTCTTTTTAATGGTGTGGAGAAACCTTTACCTATGAAACAACTGGTTTTGAAGTCACTCTATTCAACTTCTATCTGTATGATAAACTAATGCATTACTTATTTTGAGGAAGATGCAAATCAAGTAATTGAAATAAATGGGTCTAAACTCTTTTCTATGACAAAATTCAGCAAGTGAATGTCTGAAAAGTGCTTTTCATGAGAACTGTGGTAAGTGGCGTGTTAATCTTCTACTTATTAAAGCCATATAATTAACACTGATCTAGCATTTAACTACTTTAATCATTTTAGATTGTATAGTGTTTTAAAAATATAACAGGAACTTTGCTGGCATGAAATTTGAACGTGTGTAATTTTGACCTTTTTAAGCTGCAGACAACCAAGTCTTGTAAAGCCAGCTTAAAAGGTTATTGGAGCAGGAACCATATTTATAGGCTTCTTCTCTGTGATCTGTTGTGCTCTGCATGTCCTGAGTATGATGTTCAACACGTCTCTTCCAACATTGCAATAATCAGGGAGGTACTTGATGTACATGATCAGCCAAACAAGACAACAAATATTGGATCATTTTCTTTTTGCAGGAGGTGACAGGGATTATTGTACCTCCAAATAGAGGAGGTGTGTGTGTTAACTGCACATTGATTGCATGACAAATATTTTTTAAGAATCTATTGATTTCTTTTTTTAAAGTAACCTTCAGTTAGTATGCTTTGCTTTTACCAATAGTAGATGGAAGTAGATTCCACATAACAATATAGTTTGGTGAAAGAGCTTTCTTTCTTTCTTTCTTTCTTTCTTTCTTTTCCTAGAGTACTACATATAATTTCTTATTCCTTTAGAAAGTAGAGTTAAAAGATATACTCATCAACACAATTAATTAAAAGAATTTAAGGCAGAGCAAAAAGCTTCTACACTTTTATGACTAAATGGATAACCTCAGAGGCAAAAAAGTGCTAGTGTTATTCATATTTCTGTTTTCCTATCACATTCCTTTCTCCATCACCTTTAAAAAGTACTTAAATAAAGTTCTCTAGTATGCAAAAACATCATTCCATCTGCCCAAGGATTATAGCTGAAAAATCTGTTAGTGTGAAAAACAACACTACTTTGTAAGTCTTAGCAAACTTCTATTTTGCCATTCAACAGGCCATTCATAAATAGCTGAAATCTAAGGGCAATATTTCAGAAAGAGTCAGGCCACATGCCTTTCATCTTCAGGCTGCATGGAGGCCTTTTAAGGGTGATTCACCTGATAAAACTATCAGAGTGTAGGAACTGTAGAACATCCAAGGCCTTGTGCTTCCCATTCTGCCTCTCCTCTCTGACAGGGAAAAAGGAAGTACAGGAACTACCAAAGCAGACTGATGTGTAATCTATCTCACCTGCAGCCTTTTCACTATCACCTCCCCCAGAATGAAAGCCTTGTAGTAATATCTGCTAGTGATTAAATAAATTTCTATGCAAAACAAGGAAGTTCCCTACCGATACTCTTTAATCTTGAGATGTACTTAAATGTCAGATACTTCTGAGTTCTGCTGAACCTTTATCCATGGTTTTTGTTGGCCTCAGCAAAGGAAATAAAGCCACTGCTTATATTTGTTTAGAGACAAAAGCTCCTTTTCTCTATATCACGCTGTATTTTAATTTTTACAGGCCCATATTTGATCAATTTTCTCTGAAGACAATAATTGCAAAAGCTCACCCTATTCATGTGACCTTTGAATTGATGACTCTGCATTCTTCAAGAATTTTATTTTGCCTTTCTTA
Source organism: Aphelocoma coerulescens (assembly GCF_041296385.1). NCBI lineage: Eukaryota > Metazoa > Chordata > Aves > Passeriformes > Corvidae > Aphelocoma > Aphelocoma coerulescens. The sequence continues at coordinate 59,494,497 of NC_091016.1, read as the reverse complement.
CATGAAAACATGTGTATAACGAATACAGCTTGAGAATTACATATATAAACATTCCCACTGGTAGCAAACACTACTAGAATCTTTCAACTAATGAAATTGCCCAAGATCTATAAAAAATTGTGATTGGTTTTATGTACTGCTTCCCAAAGACTTATTAACAGTTCCCATAATGATTATAGATAAAATCTTATAGTTGCCTGAGAATTTAGATCTACAATAGGCGAGTCAAGGGTTTCACTAAATTGGGCTGAAAATAACTACACTTGGTTGAGGTATATTCTATTACCATCCTCATGAGCTGTTGAAATCAGGTGGGGCAGTGTTTCCTTGCCTCCTCCCCCCAGACTATCTTTCTGTTAATGGCCCATCATTGTCCTGCCCATGACTCAGAGATAACTCCCTCCGGACTATCTTCTGTTAACGAGCCTAATCAACACTTGGCCTCATTACCCCACTGTGAGATGATCCACCCAGAGGGAGGAACCAAGCATCCCATCCTGGATGCAGTCTGAGATTCTGAACACCAGAGACAACCCTTTCCACTGGATTTCCAGAGGACAGGAGCTACACAGCCACCACTGGACCTTCTGAGGAAGAGCAGACCCTTCTACAGGATCACCGCTTTGACAGAACCACATCCACCACTTCAGAGGACTGCAGCCACCATTTTATCAGACTGCCACTGCCACCCTGACTAACAGAGTGTCAGGTTGAATCCTGACTCTGTCAGTTTGAACCAGTGTTTTGTTTTTATTTTTTTCCTTTAATTTCCTTATTAAATTCTTATTCTGACTTGGTGCCTCCCACTGGTTTGTTTTCAAACTAGTACACCCTTGAACTATGTGTATGTGTATGTCCATCCACTTATAACTATGGTGTAATCACAGCATACGGAGTATTGCCTTAACATACTATTAGCAGCCAGAATGCTACATATTTTTCTGTTCAAGTTACTACTGTTATATTGCAGCTGTACAGTATTTAATGGGTAAAGTTTCCAGCTTCCCTATTTAGTATCAGCATTGAGGCATACTTAAACTGAAAATTCAGGTTCTATTAACACCTGGATGATTTTCTGTAGAGTAGAATAGCTATATCTGGGCAGACTTGTTTTGAGAGTTCATCCCTTTCCAAGTTTTCCCAGTGAAAGGGAAGATTTCTCTCCCTCCAAGAAATTAAAACATGTTGCTTAAGTAACCTTTCAACGCTGTCACTGTCAATCTCCAGCAGCACCTCGGCACTGCATTTCACTCTGGAATCTACTGTGCCGTAGACCCTCAGCTAGTCTGGCCAGAAGACACTGCAAATTAAGTAACTGCAACTAAATTGAGCAATAATTCCCAGCCAACCATTGTTGCCAGTAGTCAGCATCTTGTTTGTGGGCTAAATAGCCCGAGGCAAACCTTTAGGCAGTTCATTTTATAACAAACCTGTGATTTACTATGGTTAAGAGTGGTTTGAAATGGATTAATGTTGCTGGAAAATGGATATAGCAGTTTAACTGCTTTGTTTTCTTCTTGAGTCAAGGAAAAAAAGTTTAACAGCGTGTGACTTCATTAGGGAGGCGCCAGTAGCCTTGACCCTCGTGAGAATCTGTCAGTGTTTCGATATGGCATCCCTACTTTTAAGTGTTTATAACAGGGGCACTGGGAGCCAAATCCAGAATTACTTAGCAATAAAAATGTTGGGTTTTACTAAGCAGTAAGTCACAGTCTAGTGTGCACTAATGGGCAAGGCACAACTTTCAGGCATGTTCTGAGGGAGTGCCATCATCCATGAAATGTTAAAGAGCAGACTAGTTTTCTACCCTCATGGGATGAATCTGTATTACAATTCATTTTCTAGTTTATGTTTAAGAATGTAAAACATCTGTAGATTACCTAATGGATCCTCCCACCACAAAAACAGTTCTAAGTGGGAGGGAAGATGGAAGGAAAATACCAATATTAGGGGAAAGGCAAATATGTTCTCTCTATTTATTGTTGCTCTGATGTGAAACATCAAAGTTCTCTGTATTTAAAACATTTCCTGGACCACATAATTATCTTTCCTTCTCTGAATTGTAGAGCTGGGCTGTTCTCCTAGGTGCTTTCCATGGTCACAGCCATTTTAACTTTCACTTTCTATTGAAATATGTAATGGGAGGAAAATATGGGATTAATTTGTGAAAATTTAGGTCTCAACTTCAACCTCATGTTTTTGTCACATATTTCCCACCAATCTACTGTATCAAAGCCTCAGAAGTACCAGCTGACACACCACTCTCTCCAATAAGCAAATCAAGGGTCTGTGGAAGAATGAATCTCCTGAAGAGTCTCCTCAGGCTGTTCAGAGCAATGTGGGATGAATTTTGGCACCCGCTTATTTGCGTGTTCCCACTGCATACCATATGGTTTGCAAACAAAAGCACAGTCTCAGGAAGGACAGGAAGACTGGGTGCCAGTAAGATGACACAGGCATCTGCCGAATACGACTGTCACCCTGACCACTTCCTGAGCAGTACCAAGCACCAGTGGCCACCTGCTACTCAAGAGCTGGGCATTCCTGGTTCCCTAAAACATTGGAATATGCTGAGGCAGGCCTATTTCATCCTTTCTAGGGCTTCATTTTTAAGGAATAGGAGTTGGTGAGAACAACCCATGCCAAAAGCACACCAACAGTTAAGTAATGTGTTCACTAGCCCACCGCTTTCACTCACTGTCTGGCATACTTAAGTAACAGAACTGGCACTGGACCAAACAAACCATGTAGGAAAGAGTTAGAAGTCATCAAACAAACCTGAAAACATATGTGGAAGGTCTTGTCAAGTTGACAGCTTCAGCAGAAGTGAAAATGGAGCGCTTCGATGCAGCAGGCAGGAAACTACTTTTCCCTAGTTCCTTGCTTGTGCACTACACACTGCCTGGGTCTGAAGGTAGTAGAGTCTGAAGGACAGCTGCTCAATGACTGCAAAATTTGCCATCTTGTTAAAAGGGAGCTCTTCCCTTTCTCTTTTCTCACACTCTCTCTCTCCTTGCTCTTTCCCTAGAGTAACTTTGTCTGGCATCCATAAGGAACTGGGTAAATAAAACTTTTTATGAACAAAGTCCTTCCTGCAGCACTCTGAGGCCCCTAAGGATGATGCTCCTATGATGCCCTAAGGAGACCTGGGCCCAGTTGCTGTGCAAAGAGGACACCACCAAAAGATGGCCACAGGCCTTCTTTTGAGTAGCTGTTTAGATGATTTCAAGGTGTCACAACATGAATAGCTCATATCAGACTGTATCTCCTGGGTTTATCGCCAACCACTTAGAGTTTTACTTCCAAATTTGCTCCTGGTTATACTTTTCAAACATTTTGAGCTCTCCCGCATTGTACTTATTTTTAAGCTCTTTTGCCACTATAAGCAATATTAATATATGAATGCTATCTTCAATAGTTCTGCAAAACTGACCTGATAACAAAATTTTGTGGCCACCTGTCCAGCATGTTACCACATACTGTAAAAATGGGCATCTATTTAGGCTGTTAACACATGCTTCTACAGTCATAGCTATTCATTACAAGTACTTACTTACGTGTAATACTCATTGAGTATCTCCCTCACTGGAAATTTTCAAGAACAGTCTGGATTCAGTCCTGTGCAAAGTGCTCTAGGATATGCCTGAGCAGGGAGGTTGGATCAAACGACCCACTTTGATCCCTTCCAATCTGACCCATTCTGTAGTTCGGTGATACTCTTACATCAGTGCAGCTTATAAGAGGAAAGCAAACCAAAAAACTGAGTGACCTTAACACTGAAAACATGGCTTTTATTAATTCAAGTACAGCCAGCATACATCATGTTTCTACGTGCAGAACATATGGAGCTAAAAAACAGCAAGTGTTGTTTTGACAGGAAAAATTTGCATTTCAAATTTGTCGTGTTAGACATTGTGGAAGAACATCTTCTGCATTACAAGAAAGTGTCATTGGTACTAACATCTCTGTCAACTTTCAAAGTGGGATTAAGAACTTATCTGGAGCCATATAAATGCCATTATTATCAGGAAATACTTAGATGCTACTGCAGTAATCCCTGTGAATGTATTTCAGATACAGGGAAAGGAAATCCACATTATTTTGACACATTAGCTACTGTTTCCAAGGCTGCAGTCTTTTGGAGTAATGCTAAAAAGACAAATTTTCTCCCTGAAAATAATTCCCAGAAGTGTAGTGTTTTGTTTTGTTTTATGTGTAGAAGCATCAGTTCAAAATAGGTGTATTGTTGGCAAGTATTGCACAAAGCTGCTCTTTTCTTTCACTTCTGAAAAGATTCTGGTTATAATCTCTTAGCCAAGACTACATCCATGCCTACCCTTGAGAAGGTAAAAGGGCAAAGTACCTGCAAAAGTTTCTTTTTCTGTGGTAAAACTCATCATAGGAATTCATACAAGGAATGAAATGCCCAGGAGTTAACAAAAGGGATTAACTGCCCAGGTATCTTCCTTCTTCTCTGGCAGTCCCAAGGCCTTCCCAAGTGATTTGCATCTTGATTGTCCATACAATAATTGTACAAGCTTTTCATTCCAAAGAGGCTTATTTTAGACTGCAAAAACAACTAGAATAAAAAACAGCAAAAACACTCCATGGGAACAAAATGTTCCCTAGGTCTGCAGTCAATGTCTTTTAGAGCCATCAGTCTCTAGTCTAGAGAAAATAAAGCCATCGTAGTTTCAAAGCTATCTGCAACTGCTGTCATAATCCTGTTTTGAGAGCACATATTCAAAAAAGTCTGAAATTTTATTATAGATTTCACTTCCATGTGTAATCCAAATAATATCCTGACCAAATTGGAGGGTGAGAGACCTCTAAAGTCACTTTACTGCAAGCACTTTACCTGCCAGTCTTTGTTTTCTTAATAAGTTTTCATCAGTAAGAAACGTGAAAGCATTTTAGACTTGGTTATGAACAACCACATTTTGCAGTAGAAAAAAGGTCATGTACCTCACATTTGAACTACAACACACAGTAAAGCACATTATATAAGAAAGGTAACATTTATTTTAAAAGGCAGGGTACAAATTAATTTCATAGGATGCCTCTGTACTAAACTGGCTTTCTTTGTACAGAAACAGGAAAAAGGAAGTAGTTACTATTCTTTCAGGCTTTGCTAAGAGGCAACAACATCTACTATTTATGGGATCTAAATGAAGGCTAGAGAAAGACTTGGTTGAATGTGGTTCCCTCCCTTCATCTGGATTTATTCTCTTGAAGAGACATGTCTTCCTTCTGTAAGTAGTAAACCTCAAGAATTTTGCAAAAAAGGCAAAGACGTGTCTCCTGTTACTCCCTATCCTACTAGATACAGCTTTTCAGGGGGAAAACTGGGAACTGTACTTCATCTGTAGAATTAAGAAATGTTAACCTGTTGACCTCTGTTGTCATGGGAATAATCTTACATTGCCTTTTGGCCTGGCTTTGCTCATACCTTCCACTCTTACCTGCCAAAGTCAACACGGTGAACATTTTACTGGTGAAGTTTCTATCCTATATCCCCTGTCTGCACAAAACCAGACAATGCCTTTGATTTTTATAGTGTTAATCAATTTGATTCTGACTAATACACATGGCATCATCTCTCTTCAGTGTCTGTTACCAATCTTATCACCACATGGGTGAGTTTCTTGCAGTGGGTGTATTTAGGAATGTGACTAATACCTGCGGTATATAGTTTATTCTTTAACTGGTCCCCCAAAAGGAAAATTGGGTGCATTATCTATAATTTTCTTCTCAAAAGATTTTATTCTCCAATCTGTTTGGTTTTGTCTTGTGCTATTTAAGTGTGACTGCTACTATGTATTTATGTTAAAGATGGAATTCAAAAACAATTGGGTTTGAATTTTTTCCTTGAATTCCCAATTTTTATATGATAGGCTTTAGGAAAAAATCATTCTCTCTGTATATTTTCAAACAATTGCTAAGATACTGAATGTCTTACCAATTTATTTCTTTAAATGAACTCTCTATTTTGGTAGAACGTCTGTTTTATAAAACCCCCAAGAGTCAAGAATCAACATGCACATCATATTTAAAACCATGGTGGCCTGTTTTTGAATCCCACCTGAGGGAACTGAGCTCTAGATTTTTATGTTCGTAAAGAAAGAGAGAGAGAAATTTCTAGAGACTGATTTAGCCCACCTGATTACAGAGAAAAGCCTGGATGCCTAACTCTTCATCAAATGCAGTTAGGAGGATTTAGCTGACTCTTAGTGTAAACATTGGCCGTACATTTGGACCCTAAAATCAGTAATTCTGAATGTTAGAGGTTAGATCTGGACAGCTGGAAAAATGTTATCCCAGTAGCCACACAACAGTAAGGTGGCTGTCAGGTAAGCAGAACTAAGGGAGTTGCAAATGCTGTCACTGGGAGGTGGGATATCCAGAATGTTTGGTTATAGAGGGAAGACAGCATGGACTGTTTAATAACTCTAGATTCATTGCATTTCTATGAAAGAATTAAAAAGATGTTTTTAATACTGCTAAGGCCACCGTTATTAGGACTAATTAACCACTTGGGAAGAGTATGTGGTGAATAGCAGAATACAGCTGTGAGGCTCACAAACAGCTGAAGGAAAATATGCCATTTTCTTCACAGTAAAGAGAGCATGTTTTCTGAAGCTAGGGGTAAATCCTGTTATTTCCTCTCAGCTGTAAAGAAATGATGAAGCAGTAAGCAAAATAATGTTGCCCATTTTCCTATTTTATATTGTTATATACCTTTGTATATAAAATACAATTCTTATAACGAAGCATAAAAATACAGTTATAATTTCATGGAGGTAAGCATTGCTGAGTAAATTATACTTTGTGGGAAGCAGTGGTACATTTAAAAGTTGTGCAGTGCAGTGATTGAGAGCAAGGAGCAGAAGCACACGCACGTCCTCTTAAAAATTCTCTTTTAAAAACATTTATACATTATTATGGTATCTTTAGTATTTACATATGGCAGGCCTTTGTCATTCTTTATAAATGAGTCATGGTTTCCCATATATTGCAATATACCTGAGCTACGTGACTCTGATAAAATTGCACATATTACAAGTGGTACATCCACGTAATTTTACAAGGAAAGAGCAATGACTTTTCTTTACAGCTTTTAGAAACTTTGTTTAAACTTACTTTCCTAGCATTTTCAAGAATTCTTTCAAAACAGATTTTACATAATACATAAATAATAAAGTTGTATCTAATTATCCTTGCTGACTTTAAGACCTGAAGGTTCTGTTCATTTTATGCCACATAATCCTAATTAATAACTCAGGTGAAAATGCTGTTCAGTGCAGAAAAGTTTTTGAGTGGAAATATGCTGGGCTCCAAATACAGGAGGTTCTGAAGTACCCCCTATTTATATGAAAACACATGAAATTTGCATTTGGATGTAAACTCCTGTTGCTCAGGCACACCTGGATTAGGGATGCTGAGGTGTTTCTTCTATTTGAATGCTGGCAATGCAATGCTGACCTACTGACTAAAGTGACTGCAGCACTTGTCATGCTGAGACTGACACAAACAATGTAATGAATTTTTAACAGGTCTCTGTAAGTGAAAAACATCTGGTGTCTCTTGTGACTTTTATAATTTTTTTTAGTTCTTTCAATTTTTTGTTAAGTTTTTGTTTACAATATAAGCTAACTTGAGGCAGGCAAGATTTTACAGCTAGGTACTGTACAGATGGGAAAAGGAGGAAGGGCTATTTACACAAACCTGCTAAAGGTCACCAGCCCACTGAAAGAGCACAGAGAAACATTCCAGTTGCCTGTGATTCTGTGTGCTATTTCTTGCATTAAGAGTACAACTACATTTATCTTGCTGAATAATGGATGAGTAAATACAGGAACTAATAGTGCTGACTGATGAGCACTCTCACCTCATAAAGTCAACTGAGCAACTTAGGCCAGAAAAATCAGATTTGAGGGGAGATATTTTGAAAACAAATGTCATATTAGATCAGAAACTCTGAATATTTTATTACTGAAAGGCACTTGGGTGACTTAAGAGCACAGTTATTAAAACAGTCCTGTGTTTGTTGAGCATTTTTTTCATTATGAACCTGTAGCAAGTAAATCCATCACATACAGGTAATGTTTTGGTCAGCACAAGAGGCTCTGTTTGATCTGAAGAGGGAATAAAGATGCTGGCTGGTACAGCAGTGGTTTTTTATCTAAAGATGACCGCACACACCAACCCCCAACACTCCACCTTCCCCATCTGAAAGCCACTGGATGAGTCCCTGGAACATCAGCCAGCATCACACATCAACAGCAAAAGGAACTGTGGGGAGAGTGTGAGCCCTGCCAGCACTGCAGATCAGATGGTCTGTGCTGTGTTTATGATTGACACACTCATCTTGCATGAAACTAGTTGCATTTGAACAAAAATGTGAATGAGGACTTCCCTTCAAGGGGAAACACAGAAGGGTTTATCCTGATGAAACTTCTGTTTCCAGAAAAATCAGACTTGGTAAAACAAGCCAAGTTCATAAAACTGAAACCAAAGAGATTCTAATTTTGAAAACGATCACCAAGCAAAAACTCCTTAAGTTAAAAAAAACCTCTAAGTCAAACTAATCTTCCCATCTGGATGTACAGTAATCCAGGAGGAGGATAAGAAAGTTATTGTGTGGGTTTTTCAATGTTTTTCTTGTGTTTAGTGTGATATTTCACAACTGTCTGGGGCCTCTTTCCTCAGTGCATTGGGAAACATCCATTGCAATATTAGATTCTATAAATGAAAAAAGATAATAGTTTGCCAGAAATGTTAGATGTCTCTAACACAGGAAGTTGGCTACTTGAGTAGCTCAGTTTCCAGCCATTGCCAAATTGATCTACAAATGACACGCAGCCCTCTTTGGCCACTGAAAATCATGCTCCAGCCAGATTAGAAAGTCTACTGACACTTGGGCTAGTGCTGCTTAGAAATCCCACTTTCCACAGAAAGGGACTGATGTGGACAACACTCAGCATCCCCCATTGTGCAGACAAAAGAGACAGCAGCCATCGACCCAATTCCCAAGCAAGACTCAGCCCTGCTTTTCTGATGAGCAGAAAGGCATCTTTCCTCTCTACACCTAACTCCTAAACCACCATCATTAAATAAAACTATGGCCTTCTACTGTTTTAACCACATATGAGTTAAATAACAGGTCCTGTTTATCACTGAATTTCCACCAAAAAGCAAAACCATCACACATCAGTGGCTCTCTGGACTTACCGTGATGACACAGCCTCTCATTCAAGGTCGCCTGTTCACCTCTGTTCAGACAGACTCTGAATTGTTTTGCTGGTGCTCACTAACAACAACATCTCTAAATATGACATGGGCCAAGTGTGGTCAGTATTTTGAAGCATGTTGGTTTTCTCAGAGTTATACTGCTTTATGAGAGAAAGCTCTGTCCTAAGTTCACCTCCCTTCTCAACATGGACATTTGACATTGCTGGATCACACATTTATTTTTATCTGGAGACTGTATAGAAGGGATTAAAAAAGCCTATTGTAATAACACAGAAGCCTGGAATAAGATTAAAAATGTGTCATTCCCATGGAAAGGATGTTAATCCAGTATCAAAAAGTGTTTAGGTTGTGGTATCTTTGGAAGCTTACGGATATCACCTTACAATGGTGTGATAGCTATGAATGGTCTGAATGAAACTAAACAAAGATGAAATTCAATGTCATCCTGATCCTGCTTATCCTTTACACATTATATCACACTAAAGCAGGGAATTTCAAAACAGTAAATTACTATAATCCCAATGGAAAATCAAGGATGGAGAATTTCCTGTCCTTTGATATTTAAAATCAGAAATCCTGATGTTTTCTTTCAACTTACTTTTATTGGTTTTGCATAATACTTGGAACAATACATAAAATAAATATTTTATAATTTTGTTCCTGAACATTTTCACAAAATAAACACGAGATAGCCCAGCCTTGTCTCCACTATTGGCCTTCACCACAAGTGTCCAGGACATGAGTGTCTCCACCCATCAGCCAGCTACATAAAGGATTAATATGGTATTTTAAAAGGGAAAATCGGGGGCGTGCAAGGACTGCTTGAGAAGAGATAAAGGGGAAACTATGCTGTTAGAGGGCTATCCAATAACCTTTACCAAAACCATGAGACACAGTGAAAACTCAAGGCTTCTTTTAAAAAGTGCTCAGCCCTCTGTAGCTAGACCAGGCACAGCACAGTAGTCACAAAAGTATATCTCCAAGGCTTTTTCTAACCATGTTTGAAAATTTTGTCTAACCATTGTTTCAAATCCTGGCAACTCATATCTTACATCTGGGAGACCTGATATCTGTCACTCAGCAAAAAGGAATGAACTGTCTTACCTCACCTCCTGCAGAGATTACTAACAAAGAATGCCAATAGCCTCTATACCAAAACACTGATACTTTCAAAGTCTGCCAGAAAAGCTCTTTATCCCATGCATCATCACAATAAAGTAGCTTTACTCCCAGAGAAGAGAGAGCATCATCAAACCTTCGAAGAAACCTGTTGTTGACCAGTCCCATCAATGATGTCTGCTTCCAGAACACTAAAATTACCTTCTAAATGTTGAAATGTTACCTTCTAAATATGTTGACCTTCTAAATCAGAAGACGTTAACATATTTTTAAACTTTACACCTTATTCAAAAGGAAAGGAAAATGTTTTGCTCGGAATACAGTATATACATGGAAAAAAGTGAATTTATATGTGAAAACATGAACAAGCTACAGCCTCAGTTCTTCAGTTCACGATGTTTACCTATCCTTCTGAAGAGTAAACCAAGTAACCGATAGCAACAGCTCTGGATTACAGAAGAGGTGGAGAACAGCAGATCAAACCAGTCTTTGGACAGAATTTAGAATAAGGACCTGAATAAAGAATTTAAATTCATGCTTTTGTGAAAAGTACTTTCAAATATCTCATAATCACGAATTAATACTTTGCTATATAGTCTTTCTATATCAGTTTTTCAGATCTGATCAGTGCTTCCATTAAAGACAAAGTATTATCTGAAAAATAATTGTCTGCACAGATTTAGTAAAACATAATTGTTTTCTTAACTTTCCAGTTTGGACATTAAGGTGTTGTCTATCTTAGCCAATTAATGATACTACTGGGACAGAATTGTTCACATCCATCATATTAAATTTTGTGTAGCCTCCAAATTCTCTCACAGCCCACAGTGACAAATGCAGTGAGACCAAGTCCACCCTGGGCGGATGAAATTTCTGTGAATCAAATCAAACCCCACAGATTAGCACAGTCCTCACAATTGCTAAAATACAGCAATGCCCTGAAACTGTCTGAATTACTGTGAAACTGCTTATCCCTGTAAGCCTGGCAAGAAAGCCAAGCTCAGAGCCTCCCTTTCCCTGTTTGCAGTGTGAGGTTTCTGTGCTTAATTGCCTCACAGAGATGTTGTAAGGCCCACCTACATAACGTTTGCAAAGTAACGTTCGTAGCGCACTGTGTGGCACATGGAAAGTGGGGAGGTGAGCCAGGCACCGAGGTGGAGATGGAGCAGGCGACTGAGCCCTGGGTTCCTGTGCTTCTGTTTACTCCTCTGGGAGCTTCTGCACTGTGGCTGCAGACATTTAGGTAGCACAGCCTCACAATTAATTAATTAATTAATTTCTTGGTATACAGCGTATTAAGGGCCCCAGTATAAGACTGCTGTTTACAGATGGCTTACAAGTGGCTGCTGTTTTCTGCTTCATGTTACATCCTGGCAGAGCTACTGCACTTGCACAGAGTGGCATGGATTTTCCACTTTAGTTACCTGACCTTGGACAGTTTTAGCTCCTAAGGAAACTGCTTAGGAAATATGTGTGAAAACAGCATTGTTAAGGGAAATATTGTTACTGAATTGTAACAGTCCTTACCAGTGACTACTACAGCGATATTCATACACATGTGTGGAGGAATTCCCTGCAGGCTCGCAGCAATCTGGGAAAGCCAGACCCATCTAGCATGAATGGCGGCTGTTTAAGCAGGGCACAATATTGCTACTGTTACAGACAGCTGGGAGGAAGTCTTAGAGAGCCATCATGGTCCACTGACTGCACACTTCTGTCTGACACCTTTGAAAGAGACCAGCAAGAAAAATCTTTGCCTATTAAGCAGTGGCAAACCCTGCTCCTCCCTGGGGAACAGTGAGAGCTGGAAGACAAAAATTCAGTTGCCTTAATCATTCCCTCCAGAAAACAAAAATATCCTATAATTTAAAGTTCCATTTTACCTTGCCTATATTGGCTCAAATGCATTAAAAGGGCTGAAATTGCAGAAAGCTGGTCTGTGGTTTTTGAATCCTGAGTCTAAGTAGGCAGACACGTAGCTGTAATCTCCATGTATCTCCTGTTCAGGCCATTTGGCTCAATTACTCTCAGAATAAGCTCGCCTGTTGCTGGCATCCATGCACTTGCAGAATGCTCTCAGCACAGGAGCAAAGGCTGGTCCAAATCCAACTTGAAAGTATTCAGTGCAGAAGGTGTGAGCTGTCCCCCTGGTTTCATTACTACTCACACTAGGCAGCCTTCTCTGTTACTTCTTGTTACAGATGCTGTTATGTACAACTGCTGTGCTTTAAAACCAGTAAGCATGGCCAGGTTACGCTCCAGGACATGACCAACTCCTGTCACTTAAATCCACTGTACCATTCCAATTGGGCAGGGACTCATGACAGCCCAAGTGATTTCAGCTGGTGGGAGAGTAGTACCTCACAGACAAGTTTCAAGGTGGAAATCAGTGTAGAATTACACTCAGGGTTACAGCAAGAAATAAGAGAGAGAAGCCTCCCTATATAGCCAAGTGCTTGAAAGAAGGATTACTCCTTTGAGAGTTTACGACAATGCCAGCTGTTGATGGAAGCTAATGTGGCACAAAAGAGAGGCTAAATTTACACTGGATTTAGCACCGCTGAATTAACAGAATTGCAGCAATATGAATTTAGTTTGACTTGTGCTGAATAGTGTCTATAAAATTTGACTCATACTCTAAAAAGCATTTAATTTACCCAGCTTGCTTTCTCCTTATCTGTTCTTAGAGTGTTAACCATCACACTCAACATTTACATCACCCTTCTACCCTGAAAAAAACATCAATGCGGCTAGAATTATCATTATTCTTACAAGTACCTCACTAAGATGCATTTTGAATAAGAAAAGTATTAACAAGAATACATTTAGCATATAAAAAGAATTGCTGTAGAGGCTTTTGAAAAAGTAGTAGAATTTTTACTTTTGAGTAACAAAACATGTAATTTCAGAAACAGAGTTGTGCTTAAATAGGCGTTTGCTTGTTGAATTCTTTTTTAATTTGAGAAAATTTAAATTCTTTAAAACAGAAATCTTGGTATGCAACCAAGGGAAGTTGTATGTGCAGGGATCAGGAATAATCTGGCAATCTGGCTTCAAGGCAATGTCTCACTGTTACTGAAAATACAATAGCTAAGAAAGGTTACTTGCCCACAGCTGCTGCTCTTTAAGGAATATTCTCTATAAGCATATTCTAGTAGTAGTTGCTCACAAACACCTATAAAAATAACTGTATCCATAGAGAAAGATGCTGTTACTTTGCAGATAGTTCCATGCACCAGTCTTTGTCCCTCTTTCTTTGGACTATAATACTTCCAGAAAATAGTATAGATTGGTGAGAGAGTGGGATAAGTTAATGGATTGTGAGTGTGCATATTGACAACACATTGCTAAAAAGTATTTTCAATATTTCTTAATTTTTCCATAACAGTCCTTAGAAAAAATCTGGGGCAAATGGATATTTTGTTTTGAAAATGTCCAGACTTTTCTTCCCAAACATTTTCATTTTTAGTATTTCTCCTCTGTTGTAGTGCCTAACTTCTTACTTTCTTCCTTAGACCAAATTTGCTATTTGCCTCTAATTTTAAAGGTCTGTTAAATTTAATATGCAGAAGAGGTAAATCAGGTCCTTCATTTCTATAATACTTTATCTAGGAATTTCATAGTTTGGGGTTTTTTAAAAAAATATTGCTGCTACTTAGCATAATGTTATATATTCATTCTTGTTTAGGCTATATTTCTTCTCCCACTGTTCCACAGCTCTGCAGTCATTTCCCAGCTTTCTCTGTTGAATTATTTCCCTTTAGCTTCCTTTGTCTATAGACTGCTATACTCTCTCCCAATACTGTCATCCTCCACCCATTCCTAAATGCTTTTCTTCTATCTCCTCTACCTGATTCTCATATTTATCTTTTACAAACCGGGATGTAAACTAATATAAATTGCTCCTGAAAATTATGTCCTGTAATTTACAGTTTAAAGAAATTGCAGCAGACCAATTGCTAACTTAGGACACCTGAAATTCAGATATTTGAATATGCCATCATCAAAATCCCTGCTCCATAAGTTTTTGACAGCAACTTTTCTCCTCTCCTTAAAGATGCAATTCTGGATATATTTATCATTGCTAAGCTGTTTGCTGCCTGAATTCAAGGGTGTGCTGACAAATGCACATCAACCTGACAAGAACTTGGATCATCCTCAAAGAAGAGATTTCTAGGTCTGAAGATGGAAAGGAAGGCAAAGAGGAGTTATCTGCTGAGCCAGCATTGAACAGAGGTATTCCTGAGAGATGACAGTGGTGACAAAATACAAAACTTGATGAAAGTCACTTTTTAGAGCTTTTTTCATAAGCTATTTGTGATTTTAACAGCTGGTCTTACTGGACTATATGGAATCATCTCCAGAAAATCCCTGCCTGCCTCATGTGGGAATATCTCATTTGAGAACTGGAATGGTCCTTAGGGGCCACATGCCCTAAAGGTCTGTGCTTAAGGCACCAACATAACAAACATAATTTAATACTACACATAGATATCTCATCCAAAAGCAATGTGGCTGCCTAATGTGCCACAAAAGTCATGAAAATATGCAAGTGCCTCCCCCCCCCACCTTTTACTGCCAGCTCAGGACATCAAACACTGTTAAGCTACTGGAGTGCACTGCTTTTGAAGTAACAAGTCAAGGACTGGTTTGCAATAGGGAAAGAAAAGGTGTGCAACATTTGGCACTCATGGTACTGTCACCTGGAAAGCAAAGGCTGCGGTTCAGATTCTGGCTCTGCTCTGTATTCTGCATTAAATAGCTATTTACCAATAAATATAAGCAATCCAGAAAGCAAAGACTACAGGTCCTTCAGACTTTGCCTCATAACACCATTGTCCAAATCATAAGGAATGAGAACTGTGCTTACTATCACTCCTGGCCCTGGTCCACTCAGTCTTTAAAGGCACCAGGCAAAGAAGAACACATTCTAGAGATCATATGGAGCATATCCATACTCCAAACTGCATGTGGTCTGGTGGCTGGGAAGGTAGGAGATGTCAGTCTGTCACACAGCAAATCACTGCTCTTAGCACAATGTCATATAGAACTGGCTTCAGTATAGCAGTGATGCTGTTGTAATGTCAGTCGCCTGCTTATATAAAAGTACGTTTTTTCTGTATCTCGACAGAGGCAGGATCAACTAGCAAGTAAAAGGAGTTGCACTATGTGCCTTGGACAGAGGTCTGTACACAAACCTGTGAAAAGGATGACGTTCAAGAGACTTTTTTATTGTTACTTACCCTTTTTGCTATCTGAAAATGCTGTTATCTCAGTTGGCTCAGTTTATTATTGGCTCAGTTTCTGTAAGCCTCAAAAAATTATTTGAGGAGCATCAGCCCTTTTTACTAGCATATTGAAATGCTTTCAGATATTTTTCTGCTAGAAATCCATGCTTCGGGAAGATTCAGATGCAAAACAATTGTATAGCGTAAAGGGAAGGCAAAAGTAGTCATTAGAGCTATGGGCAGCACAGGCATTTGAACAGTTACTTAGCAACTTTTAAGGAGCCGCATTTACGGAAATGGTTTAAGAGTTTGGTCAGGCAAATAGATACATAATTTAGAAAGAAATAAATAAGGGGTCACTAGAGTATAAAAGCCCTGAATGTTTGTTTACTAGTAATGGGAAAGAGAGGCTGCACAGCACACAGGCATTCAGGTCCTACAAGCAACACAATCCCTATGAAAATAAATTTTGTAAAACCCACTGTGGAGTAAAGGTGAATACGAATATTCTGAAGTATTCAGCACCTGATCCTGTTCAAATCAGCACTGTTATTCTCTGGAAAGATGCTGCAAGGAACTCTCTTCAATGAAAATAAAATGTTACTGCTAAAACATTGTTTCACTTGCATTTCCAATACTGCATATGTGTTACTGTGTAAAGCCTGTGAGAATATGTTTGCATGGCAGATGCTCCACAAAATAAAGCTGTACTGTACTTTTGTTTGCCACTAACAACATCTTGGAAGTTGGGAGATATGCCAATAATCATGAGGCAGTTATGTTGCTGAGATAAACCACAAAGACTTTGCAAGCTTCTGCTATGCTATTTTTCTGCAATTTCAGTTAACAATTTAGTTCCCACAGTAGTGGTGTTTGCTCATTCTTACCAAAACAGTTGACCTGATTTAGTAATAAAAGAAATGAGCCAAGTAAGTAACAGTCAAGTTAAAGTTGTGGAGTTCCAAGAAGGATGTGGGGAAAGAACAAGCTGCATTTGGTCACCATGGAGCTTTCACAAAAAACAAGACCTAGCTAGGACCAGGGCTTCACAGAATCATAGAAATATTAACATTGGAAAGGACCTCCAAGAACACCAAGTCCAACCTTCAATCAAGTAACACCATGCCCACTAAACTGTATCATGAAGTGCCACATCTACTCATTTTTTGAACACTTCCAGAGATGGTGACTCCACCACTTCCCTGGGGAGCCTGTTCCAATACTCTGCCTGCTTAGCACTTGTTCTTTTCTCTATGAAAATCACTGGAACTTTTAAAATTGTTTCTCAGCTGAATGAGTTTATTCTCTGTTTTTACAGCTATTGTCCTTACATTTTAGGAATACATTTCAAGTCAGTACTTAAAAGGGAATCTATTATATGGCCCACATGCACTCGCTCTTCCAAGATTGCCTCTTGTTAAAATATTTTTTACAGCTCAATAGCTTTATAACCTTTGGCAAAATATTTCATACAACTTCTGTGCCTATTTTGTATAGATGACAGATGTTCATCAGTGTTTATCTCAACTCATGACAGGTCCAGTCTTGCCAACAGACCACACAAATTCCAATTAAGGCTGGAAATCTTTTTTCTTCTAAAAAACCTGAGATAAAAGTATATAACAAATCTTTGCAAAAAAAAATGTCACAAAGTATGTAATGTCATTAAAGACTGATAAATACATATCCACGATGAAGCGGCATTAGGGCAACCTTAAACCTTTTTATTTTCTACGGAAATGTCATTGCTTTCAAGCTTGTCAAGATTCTCATTGTCACCAAGTTTGAATCTTTGCCTTTATCACTTAAGTGTTGCTTAGCAGCATTTAAAAAACATCTAATGACTCATGGAAGTTAAAAATATGGTAACAGGAAGAATGTAAAGAAATATGGAAGTATGGATGTGTACATTGCTTCTGGACTCAGTCAATTGCAATGGTAATTGGAGACATGGTGCTGCCACTATTCAGATATAATCAGAACAAGTAAGAGCAAAGGCTCTTTCTAAATTTCCAAATTTAAGAGCAGAACTTTCTGCCAATTATCAATTCTGTCCTCATGTCTACACATTTGGGATGAAATTTACTTCTTCCAGAAGTGCTCTCAGTCTTAATTTATTGACATACAAACACCACCAACCTTAGATTCAAAAACCCTTATTTACTTCATCACCTGAGTCTTCTAATCACTGATGGTCTACTGCCACAGCATACAGAATAAATGCGCACCATGCTGGATTAGCCAAAAAGGAAGTACATGTGATATGATTAGAGAATTGACTAGCTTCTAGATGTGAGTTTTCCAGCTGTAAATCTTTTTTTTTTTTTCAGTACAGACTGCTATGTATTATTGCTACTGCCTGAACTATTTTTCAGTGAGCTCTTTATGTGATCAATCATTTTTCTGCATATGGGATTATTCCTGCTAGCATATATCTGTCTTTTACTTACAGATGAAAAAAACTTATAGAAGACATCAGGCGGCAACAATTTGCGCTTTTTTTTTCCTGTCTAAACTGAAGCAAAAATGGAATTGAAGATCCAAAATCAAAATGGAACCTTGGGGGGAAAAAAAAGTGTGGTAAAGGGGAAAACTCATTGAAATCACACCTAGATTTCTGAAAACATTTTTGGTTTGTGTTTTAGTTCACTATTGATCTGATACTTGACTTAATCAGGAAGAATTTTTCCTTGAGAGTAGACAGTATAGGCACCAAGAAGGCATGATTATGGTAAGTCACAAACTATTCACCCCGTCCTCCAAAATGCACCTCAGTGAGGTACTTGTTATCATCTTCTAAAATTAACTGATCTCCTCAGCTGTGACAGTGTCATCACCATTCTCCAAACTGGGTTTACACTGCAGTATGAGGCCCATGACACCACTTCAAAGTATGTCGAGGCTGTATATTTCTCTGCCTTGTTTATAACTTGTCAGAACAAATTGTACTGTGGTGTAACAGCTCCAGATCATGACCACACTGATTATTAGTCAAAGCTACAAGATAAACAACTAATTTACTTTATCACAGCAAAGGTAAAAAACCAGGAGTTATCTTTAAACAAGCTACACCAGATAAAGTAATATGCACTGTACATCTGATACTTGTGTTCTATCTCTAGCAGAGCCTCCAGATTCCTTCTTGCTAGAGATCACTCGTCTAGGAGAACCAGAGATTTCCTTATCTGGCTGGCCAAGATGCCAGAGTGATGCTTTGTAAAAGAATCATCAGGATATTGCACAGCATGTGGCTGTGGACTTAATTACCACAGCATGCCTTATCTGACACACCTTCTCTTTAACATAGCAGTTCTAATCTTGACTTGTGGTCCTATAATTGTACCTTCCCCATTGTCCCTAATAAAACTCTCTTTGCTTGGTGTAGTAGTAGGAATTGAAAACTGTCAATCAAATATGAAGAAAATCACATTCATTCAATTAAAAAGAACATTGATACCTGAGAACCTACTTTTCAGGACAACAGCCCTGAATATTCAGTACATACAAACACCAAGGTTTTGTCCACCTGGCATTTGCAAACATAATCCATTCTGCAACATTATGCCTTAACAGAAACAACTTGCATTACTTGCATACATTTTTAATATAAATAGACATACACAGTACAATTAATTTTTTTTTCTAAATTTAGATAGTCTCCAAAGTTTATAGAGCCCAACTGTACAACAAATAGGGCAATCTTGTAAGTGCGACGTTATACTTATCAGTATCAGGTTACCCCATTATCTATCACAGTTTTCATTTTTGGTGAAAGAACAAATAGTTCTGATCCTTATAATGAAGATAAGGGAAAGCTAAAATATGACAGAGGCTGAAAGGTGATCTAGAGGAGCATGTTTTGTCCCCACAATCTTTTTAGGAGACTTTTGCTAAGAAGTAGTTTCCAATAACCTTACAAAAAGGACTCTCCCACTCTTGCCTCACAAGAACTACTCCCACAGAAGCCCATCCTTCATGTTTTCTCATTCTAGTGTTATCCCGCTATCAGAGGAACACTTCTCCTTTTTTCTAAATTGGCTAGTGTTGCTTTTTCAGCTCTAAAAAGTTTCTATAGTAAATATTTGGAGAAAAAAAGTATAAAGCCTCCAGAAAAATTATTCAACATTTCAACATATCCACTTCCCACCTAAACATAGTACAGCTTGGACATATTCCATCTAGTTTCAGGCAGAAGCAAGCATAGCTTATGATTTCAAATCTGAGCTGTCAGTTTTTCTTGACTGTGAACCTGGACATAGAGTTAAAGGTATTTTCCAACCTAAACTGTTCTGTTTTATGATTTTCCTCCTTCTAATAGCAGAAATAGTATGCTAGAGAGCCAGTGTTTCCAAGTTAAAGAGAAAACATGGGGACCACTTGATAAGGGTATAATACTTGTATTTTGCAAGTGGAAAATGATTGTTACCATGAAGTGCAGTCTTAATAGAAAAATAAAATATTGTTGAAGAATCTTATTAACTTGTACAAAGACAGATTAAATGAAAACTTGTAAAACTTCAAGCAAAAAGAGCACTGTCCATGCAGAAGACAACCATTAACCATTAAACTTTGGTTAAGAGTTATTAAGCATTTCTTTAAGGGACCTTAATAAACAAATGTCAAAATATAGCAGAAGTTGTAACTGGTATGGTAAAAAAAAAAAAGAAGGTGAACTGTGTGGTTCATTTTGAAATACATTAATTGAGAAATAGTAAAAACCTGTTTATTTTTCACTTACCATTACATTATTTGCTACAAAACATGCTCATTTCCCACTTAAAATGTGTGATGAAATAGACTTTCCTTCTTTGTGAAGAATGTTTGACAAAGAATTGATGGCAACAAAGATATGTGTATTTTAAGTATTTCTGATGTTAACATTTTTCGGCCAAGTATGGCTGCCTGTTTTTCTTACTATTCCAACACAGACATGTTGGGTGGAAGTAGGTCTTGTGTGAGGTATTTCTTGGAGGTGAAGTATTCAAAAAAGTGTGCCTCCCCACTCTGAAAATGACAGCAAAATCTTGTTAGGTATTCCAAAATAATGCTCCAGAGCATAGCTATTTATCAGAGGCATAAAGTGGTCCTTACCCTATTTGTCTGGCAACATTTACTTTATGTGATGGATAAAGGAATACAGGAATGATAGACTATAATAAAGGAAACACTTCATAGCACCTGATCTCTGCTGAATCCCTGAAGGCAGGGGAAACTGGATCCAAGCAGAAATCCACTGTTCTCAGCAGCTGAGAAAAGCAGGGTAAAAGCAGAAGTGCTCTGCAAAGACCTGTCTGTCAAATAGAATTTCAAGGAAGGGAGTTGTAGGTGCTGTTACCAGACATTCAAGGACAGGTTAAGTAGGAATGAAAGAAAATCATCCAGACTGTAAGAGGCCAAGTGATCCGAGAGTTTTCATATAACTACTTGTTTAAGAGTTTGTAAGAAAATAATTCTGCCATATCTATCTACACATGGAGAACTTTATCTAATTATAAACACTGGAGTTCATAGGCTCCAAGCTAGTGGCAGAATAACCAATGCAAAATAAAATCTATCAAATACAATAGGGGGAAAAATTTAAAAAGGAAACAATTGTAGCCCTTGTGTGACACAGCAGTATTCTTTGGTGTCACCTTCCTTTGTTAATCAGGAAAATAGCAAAATGACCCCATGTCACTCCAGAAAAGGGTGGAAACACCATTGAGCTGACAGCTATCTAGTCAGGCCTCTAAACAAAGAAATCTAGTTTTTATGATCACATTTGCATACCTTATTCAGCCATGTGTCTGCCCATGTCCATATTACACATAAACACTGACTTTTTTGTAGAGAGAGATGACATCCCACTGTGAGTTTGAGTATAGTAACATATGGCAAATCCTTACAAAAAAAGTAAATATTTAAGTAGTACATCTGAATAAAAACACAATCGACACTGCTCTTTAGTTTAGTATGTAAATAACTGGGATTACTTCAACCTCCAGGTTTTTTTTGATATTACAGAATTTTTTATCAGAAAGTGCCAAAATGAGTTTTTGTTGTTAAACAACTGTAATAAAATGGTATTGGTTTCTATTTTGCATCTTTGACTTTCTGGTTCTGCTCCAGTAGCACAAAGTGTTATGCTTGATTTCATTACTGTACAAATCCACAGAACTGTTAAAACCCAAACTAATTAAATAAAATATAGTATTTCCAAGTTAATTTATGAACAGAAAAACAAGCTGTCTTAGCAACTTAACATTTAACTCTTGTCAAACAAAATATCTCAGGCAAAAGTTTTGAAATTATTTTCTTGAGGAAAATAATTTCTTTTCTTTTTTTAATCTATCACCTGTTTTGTTTCATGGTTTTTATTAATAATTTTTTTAAAGAAATCATATGGGTATTTCTTTCCCAAATTTAAACAAGCAGGAAAACTAATTTTTTGCATCTTCTTCCAAACAGAAAAATGCACATGAAACTGTTATTTCAGCAATTTCTTGGTTTGTCCCATTTTGCCTTTTTCCTCTCCTGTGCTTTCCAGATAACAAAGTGATTAAGGGGACAGATTAGGAAAAAAGCCCACAGCACTGAAAAGTTAAACATCTTTACAAGAAATGTGGGATTTTTCTTCCAAAATAAGGATTTTTTTTTTTCCAAGAGCAAGAATTGGGCAAAAAACATAACTGGCCAAAATTGTGATGTTGAAAGGAATTTTTTGCAAAACATCAGCCACTCTTACTAAAATCTCTGGTTTTTACTTGGAAATAATAACTATACATAATTTCTTGCAGATATTTTATTGAGCTGGTCTTTTCTTTGTAAATCTGGTGACCAAAGAGTTAACAGGTTTTGAGAAGGCATGGTGGTCAGCTATGGTGGAGGGCACTGACCAGCTCAAAACTGCCCCAAGCAGCTGGGGCTTCACGGAGTTCCAAGGAATTGCAACCACTTACGCCAGATCTAAATATATCTGCATCTGAAGAGTTTCTATTAACTAAAATAATCATACTTCAAACAAAGGTAGGGGTTTGTCATGATTTCTGTATCTGGAGAGTTTAATGACATCACTCTCCTTGAGAAGAGCCAAAACTAGTCTGGTCCCCACCTGTGACAGAAAATGTTTTATTTTTCAGTTTTATGATGAAGAAAAAGATGTGTTCAAAGAAAACAGACCCTTTCCAGTAAAATCTTTCATCAAAATATAGCAGTGAGTAGTTGAGCTGTGTGAAAATGGTATATTTCTGTGATTGATTTCCGTGCTACACATGGGCCACAGACAGGATCCTTTGCCTTTTTCTACTTCTGTCCACCTTCTTCATATAAACCACACAAAAAATAACAACAAGAAGGGGATTTTTAAAAAGAGTTTGCTTTTGTTAAAAGAAAGTAATGGAAAATTCTTGAAATAATGCCACATAGATAAAACGTCAACCCACCAGATATGTAAATAGTCATAGTATCATATTCTTCTGGGCTGGCTCTAAAAAAACTGAAGGCAGAAAAAGCTTTAGGAGAGGAAATCAAGTTGTTCCTGTCACATTCCCTCAGCCAGGGAATGTTTAGGGCAGAACATGACACTACCAGGGCTGCTCTGGACAGCTGTTCTGGACAAAGCTAACAGGGCTGCTGTGACTGGGGTCCCTGAAGTTTACAAGGGTTCTGATTCTGTTCACAATTAGGAAAAAAAACCCAAACAAATGGGGTCAGGTTAGAGATCCTTCTCGTTTGTAAATAATTTTATTAAAGACAAGAAAGAGATATTGAGGTAAAGACCATAAGAACAGAACTGGGAGATTAAACTTCCCCTGGTAAGTAGCTGTCATGGTTTGGGAATGGTATTCTCCAATTTAGTACTCCCACTAAAACCACGTGCCTCTCACTCCCTGCTTCCCCATCCTCTGCAGCCCTCTGGAGAGGGAACCGGAGGCAAAAAAGGCAAATATCACAGACTGAGGTAAGAACAGCTTACTGGAAACAGCAATGGGATAAGAAAATGAATAGTAACAGCAACAATACTAATGACAGAGGGTACAAGAAAGAGATAATTCACACGGAACCCCCCCGACAACAGACAATACCAGCCAGCTCCCTCTGCCACCTTTGCTCAGCCAGACCAGAACTCCTCCTTAGAAGAGAGTCTCTTCCCCTCCTGCCTCTGGCAAAACCATGAATTTTATAGCATAACCTCCAGGTCCTGGCCATGCTGCCTCCTGGATAGTGAAAATAATTAACTCTGTCCTGGCAGGAACCAAGACAGTAGCTGTTCCCTTTCTGGAATTTGGCAATATTGTGATTTCCTGAGCAAGTTGCACAGAGCCATTTTGTTTAGCAGCATTTAATGGATCTATTTAGCGTGAATTTGCATCTTTCATCTTTGAACTTATTTGTATTCCTGACCTCTTCAACACCCTGTGGAAAGGAGTTCCATGATTTAATTATGCATTGTGTGAAAAAGTACTTCCTTTTTGCCTAACCCCGCTGTCCAACATTCTCATTTAGTGTTTCCTAATTCCTGCCTTATGAAAAATAGTGAAATTCCATACCTTTCAAAACTTCTAGATCTCTGTTGAATCCTTCTCTTTCTTGGTGATCACACCTCTTCCACCCCATCATTTTTCTTGACCCGGAAGCCGAATCCATTTACGCACTAATGCTCAATAAACCCTACTGCAACCAGAGCAAGTTGGTTGCATTCTGGCTGAACTGGCTGCCTGACCTTGTCATGACAATAAGGAACATGGCTAGGGTGGATGTGTTATTTAGCAAGCTTTTCTCTGAGAATCTAAAATGCCACCGTCCACCACCATTTCTCTCCACAAAGGAGGGTTCATACAGATGGTATTGTACATTTCAGTAATGGAGTGCATTTAGGTCCATGGCAAGGACTTCACCTTTATGCTACAATCTGGGGGGAAACCGAGCATTACCTTTGCTTCATTTCTTTAACATGTTAACCAAATTCTAGGATAAGGAAGACAACCTCTAAAAAACCAGGGCAAAATTCCGTTCTCAGTTGTACTTAAATAATATCTTTTTGATGTCTATAAAATTACAAACTCCTAGTCAGTGCTTAATTTGGTGTCTGGGGAAGGGGGAGATTCTTCCCTTTTTATTATGACCAAATGTTCCTGGTAGGTCACTATTTTAGCTTTGACTGTTTGGAATTACCATGGCAGTTCATTTATTTAGGCTTGAAATTATTTTCTATAAGCAATATTTTTCTCTGAATTTACATGACATTTCTGGCATCAGCTGCACAATTGCACCATAAAACTGGTTTATTTCCAGAACTTTCACCTTCCCTGTCAACACACAGCTGGAATGGAATGGAAGGCAGACAAATACAGCCTGTTTGTGAGGTTCTTGAGAGAAATGCATTGATCAACAAGCCCAATAAGAAAAGGTACAACTAACTTCTTAACCCCTTTCTCTGCTACAGACCATTTTTCACTTATACTACTGACACCTCTGAAACATATTCTTGGGAAAAGGGGTGAAACTGTAACAAGTACAAATCTTGAAGCCATTTCTTCTGATTGCAAAAAAACCTGGGCTGAGTAATTATCAACTCTGTCTATCATCAACTTTAAAGAAAGCTGCACTGAAGTGTGGATGCAGAAACTAACTGTGTTCTTAGAACTAATTGTAGCAGTACTCAGAGTTGGGAGACAGGCTGCCATAAGCCAAGTTTTAGGAACTTTCTGCTACGATACTAAAAATGGAGGAACCCAGCAGAGGAGCATCATCAGCTTGTTTCACTGCAAAATACATGGATATGACATCTTACTGATGTAGAATGCAGAAAAAGAAGAGAAAGGAGGAGATACAGAGATCCTGAAACAAAATCTAGTACCAGGAGCAGAGATATGGAAGAAATGTGAACGAGAAAAAGTGTGAATGGGAAATGCTGCCAATCAAATGGAAGGAGCTGTGTCAGAAGCTTAGGCACAGTGTCTGTGGAAATTGGCTCAATGAATTTGAAAATACCAATTTAACAAAGAGGAAAAACCCAATGCTGTAGCAAGAACATGTACTGACTATAACAAAACCGATGACGTTGTTATTTGACACAGAAAATGGGAAAAGGGGATGTGGGTAAATTTGAGGGTGCTGCAGAATCATCATAAAGTCAACAAGAAAGGAAGTAAGAGGGGAGGTAGTTCTTAGAAGAGAATTGGAAAAGTGGAATCAGAAAAGAGGAACACCCTGGATTTCTCAGAAATCTGATTGGCAGTCATCTGTAGCTGCTTGAAAGTAGAAGATGATGATGAATCAGGGAAGAAACACAACAAACCTAAGGCAATCTTCAGTGCAGCCACTGAAATACCTACATACTCATGTAGAATGAAAATATTTCCGTAGTGTAAATTAGAGTTGCTTTCATGTTTAAATTCTGTAGACAGTGGAGGCAATCTTTATATGAAAAAAATATAAAAACAAAAGACCTAGGAATTCAATCTGCTAAAATAATTTGAAGTTACATCAACTTCAGAACAATTATATGGTAAAGCATAAATTCACACCCTTCTATGCTACTTTCTCTATTTAAATTTGCCTTGGATCGTAGCCAAAATATCAGTCACAGGAATCAGATCAACATATCAAGAGTGAAGTCATAAATATATGGTCATACACAAATGGCAAAAAGATTTCTTTCAACCCATATCAGTAAATGACAACTTGAGATCCCTGATTTGTGAACATATAAGACCTAAATGCACTGCCTGAGTCAGAAAATGCTTCATCTTATCACCTGCATTTGTCCCCTGTGTAATGCACCAACGTCCCTTCCACCACTTCATTCACCTGTCATTCCGTCTGCTGGTTCTCAGGAGCCTTTAAGCTCCAGGCTGGGAAGTCAAGGTGTAAACAGGACTATAGTGCTGGGTATCACTCATACTTTACCTTCTCAAACATGCCCCTTTAGGATCCCAGCACGTGCTGAACAGAAAGGATGACAAGATGGACCCTGTCCCTCTGCAGAAGAATAAAATCCCTTTATGACTCTCTGAAGGTATGTCAGCAGGAAGAAACATTCCCTCTCTAGCAGAGAAACTGGTCATAATGAAAGACATTTAGAGCTTCTGTAAATTCAGTTTAGGAAATGGGACTGAGTTTTCATTATTTCTAGGAGAAGCTCATCTGCCAATCTAATCAATGCCATTACAGTTCCAAATATGAGTGCAAAACCTCTGTATGCTGCAAGAAGTTGACATTTCAGCTTCTTGTTTACTTGCTATCATCTTTTCTGCCTCAATGACAGATAATTTCTAAATGATGGAGATACAAAATTACATTGAACAAATAGGCTCTTCAAAACCTTCATGCTACTCTGTTTCCCACCATATCATTTAAGTCCTAAAGTAAGTAAGGATTATGCCATACTGTAATTCTGTTTTGAACTGACTGAGTGGCATGTAGGACATTATTTCCTCTTAGTTACAGATTGACTGTTCTGAAATAGCGCATTAGGATCGCAGTGGATAAATGGAGAAGAGCAGGGCAATGAAATAATTTGTTGTTGTTGTTGTTGTTACTACTCTCGTTTGATGTGGTGCTTAGGGATATGGTTTAGTGGTGGACTTGGAAGTGCTGGGTAAATATCTGGGCTCAGTCCTAAAGGTCTTTACCAACCTAAACGGTTCTTTGATGTTGTGAATAGCTCCAAGCTTTTGGCCAAAATATGTTGAGTACCTATTAATGGCACAGGCAGCTGAGGCCACCATGAAGGGCAGTACAGATGCTCTGTTATTGAGCAGACACACTCCTGCATGGTTAATGGCAACCAACTCCAGCATGGCTAAGGATGGGCTGTCAGGAAAGAGTCACCCTCGGCTGCAGCATGTTACATCCTGAGATATCAGGAAACAAGAAAAATTCTGCAATGCCTCTTCCAATTAAATTTGCCTTCCAATTAAGAATGCAGTAATATATAACAAAGATCCTTTCCAGAGTAATTTTTTCCCAGCTCTCTGCTCGATTTTCAGCAGAAAAGATGTCAAACAAACGCATGTGTTCCCAGGTTATTCCACCTTGTTCTGTGTTATTTCTTTACCTTGTATAAAAGTGCAAGAACTTTTCTTGTTTCTACAGAGCTATATCTAGCTCATTACTAAGTCTCTTTGTGTCACTTAGAGATGTGCAGTACCTGACTTTCTGTTCCTATGTCTGAGTTCCATGTCTCTTCACTCTGTCACAAACAATGAAGTTGACATTTCCTTCAGCTGAGAAGAGCAAAGTACCTTTAATGTATATTTAAGGTTGCCAGTCACACTGATTGACACAGTGGGCTGTCAGAAGCATTAACTTACAGGTTAAAAGGTGTACATTTATTCTGTCTGTTTAATCTCCAGTGGGACAAGTACCACAGAATATGAATCATTTATGCCTGTCAGGAACTTGCAAATCAATAGTAACCTTCTGTGATCCGCCACTTTGAGCTGGGTGAGTTCATAAAGCTGTACTCAGTCTAAATCCACAATGGACATTGTTTAGAGGCTACCTTAACCTGCCATATAAAACCAAGAAGGAGACGTTTTCCTTGGCATCTGAAGAAACATTGCTTGCCACTCTTTCTAAAGGGTTTCTTTACTACTTCAGAAATATCATATTGGAAGAACTTTGGGAACATCCAACTAGCACTGAAAGTATTTTAATAACATTATTATCAGAGCTCTTCAACAAGTATTGCAGACTGCAGGTACTTAGTCCCCTTGCTACAATTTTTTTTTAAAGAAAAAAAACCTGTCAGATTTGAGAACGAAAACCAATTTCTTTATTTGAAATAAAAGCACAGTAGCCTGTGAGATGTGATTCTGCACTTGACTTGTAAGTACACTACGGCACTGAGTATAAGAGCTAGAAAGGGTGAAAAGTCCAACCATCCTCTAGAGTCATTAGGTGCTTAGGCTGTAGCAATGGATGAACTAATTAAATAAAAGTGAATTAGACTGGAGCCCTTCTTGGAAAAATACTTGGCTAATGACTTTGATGAGAAAATGTCCACATACATTTTCAAAGTGTTTCCAGATTATACAATAAAATGCTAACAGAAAATCCTATTCGCTTGAGAAATTTCTAGAAGAGTTCTTCACAGAAAAAAAGACAGCAAACAAGACCCCATTGTTGTGACTTCCAAATTCAGAACAGAGCTTGGGTGCCAGTATTTTCAGATTCTGCTTCTCTTTTTTTTCTTTTTTTCTGGTACAATTTTTAAAAGATAACATACAAACAAGCACCCAATTCTGATTATCCAGTCTTTTTCCTAATTAATGCATACAGCTAGGCAACATAGGAAGAATATAATCTTATGAAAAGAATCATGAGGACGCAAGATTTCGGTAAAACTCTACCTGGATTTGCTGGAATGGTTCTTTTTGCAGGATCCCCTCTTCCATTTGCAGCATGCATGATCAAAGTATGGGAGCTGTATTATCTTTAGCCCTCTAAATTAAACAGCAAACACTTTCTCTCAGTAAGATCTTAGATTCTAATTTATTCCCACACATTAAAGGGAAAAAAATAAGTATTGTGTGCAAACACTGTGTGTGTATGTATGTGTGGGAGGTATTTTGCAATGTAGATGCAGCTGTTGCTTTGTGAGCTGCAGCTAGTAAAACTAGAATTATGAGCTGAAGGTGTCCACTTTCAGGTTCCCCTTGTGGCATTATGAGGCCCCCATACATTTTTGATTCTGCTATCAACAAATATCTTCGAAGCTTTCTGAAAATTACTTTTGGCTTTGTCTGAAGGTCATTACCATGCAAGATGAGGAGTTACTCTGTTGGCTGCAGTGGAAACCTGGATTCTGCTACCTTGCTGTATTGCATCCATAATAGATATAAACACATTTCTTAAGTTTGGGGTTTTTTTCCTTTAAAAATGCAGGAACCTGTCCTTCCTCTGTTTAAAAAAATTAAGACTGTACAAAGCATTTAAAAGGAAAGAACCCCAGCTATCAATTTACTTAGCTAAAAAAAAAATTAAAATCCTCACACTCTCTCATGAGTCTGTATTTGAGAAAAAATCAAACTTCACAATCTCCTGAGTTTCTACCACTGAACCTCTGCCTGGTTTATCAGGTAAGTGACAGTGCCGAGGATTAACCATGATTTGGTCCCTGCTGCTCCCACAGAGTTCCTGGGTTACACCTCCTAATTTAGGACAGATTGTTACTTTGCTTTGTAAAGATGCAAATATGTGCCAACAGGGATTTCAAGATGAGAAACTTATTAGCTTTACAAATGGCTCAAACATATTTTTTAAAATGGGTTATGAATTTCTATTTGTTACTTTCTCAGGGCCCAAGTAAGAACTCAATGGGAATTGTGTTTTAACACATAAATATCAAAATAATAAAGTAATTTGGAAATCTAAGTTCCAGGCATTAAAAACTGGGAAAATCAGACCAGAGTATGCTCAGATTTGGGGAACAGGATTATTTGTCATCTGTGAAGATTATGCCTCTTGAGCTTTAGAAGGATTCAGCTTTGATTCCTATTTTACAAATTAATTTATACTACTGATTAGCTGAACTCTTTACCCTTGAACATAATCTGTCTCAGGAAGCAAAAAGCCAGGTTAGGCAGGTAAAAATTGGCTATTTACACAGTTACTAAATGGAAGAGGAAGTGGGAGAACAACGATTTCACCAAAAAACCCAGGAAGACAAGGGAATTTTCCCTGCCTAGCCAACAAAATATGAAGGTAAAAATACTGAACAATAAATTTGTATTATAAAATATGGGAAAATGCTTCTATACAGTGCAAAAAGAGGATAATTTATTAAATTTATTACTATTAAAGGCACCAAGGAGATGGAGGCATGGGCATCTGACATGTACTGATTATCCTGTAGAAGTATTTGTTACACAGAAAGAGAACCCACAGTACTTGCTCATAGGGTAACAGACATAATACAAGGGTACCAGACTTGTAGATCTTAAGTAGCCAGTAAACTATAAACTGTATATAAAACATCCACATTCTCAAAGAACTCTTAAGCACACAGAAACAAAAGTACAAGAGGCTGAAATAATTAATTTTGACAAAATGTGAGAGCATGAGCCCCTACCAGAAAAAGTTCTTGTTCCTATTTAAGGCTGATCATATCTTAGTTGGTGACAAGATATCCTGAGTTGGAAGGGACCCATGAGGATCATCAAAGTCCAGCTCCAAGAAGTAGAACCATACAACTACAAGGCATATAAATGCAAAACTTCAGACACTGTCAAGCACTCATGACATTGCAACAGAGATCCTTTCTCTTGCCCTTCTGCAAGACTTATTTCAAAGAGTGATATTGAAACATAAGTGATGGAAGAATGTACAACAAAGCTGGTAAGATCTTATGGGCCCAAACAGTAGGTAAAGGGCTCGTTTGTTTTTGCATGGGCACTTCTTCTCACATGGAAATATAAAAATGTGACGTGGCCACCATCACTGTTAATGCAGTCACATGTGGCAAATGGAACGGGTGTGCCTAGCGTAAAATGCTATTACTAGGTTGTGCAAATATGATAAAGGACAATATTTATATGTCATTTACAAATTACAACTGTTAGGAAGAAGCAATATAAACACTGAGCAGCTACTTTCTTCCTACCAGGAACCTATGAGAAATGCTCAGACAAGAGAACTGATTAAAAGTTTACTGCAGTCAAAGAGAGACTTCCCTTGTATTTTACTGGGCTTTGGATCTGCTCTTAAATCACAAATAGCTTTGCAGATGAGAAGAACACTATACTAAAGAAACAAGATAATAAATAATGAACTAAAAATTATTACCTTGAAAACTACAAAATGCATTTACTTCTTATGGAATGATTTTCTGCAGCATTTTCAGTCTATTTTGCAGAATTACTGTGTCCTTCTTCTGTTGTACTATATGCTTATCAAATGCAGATTTCTCCATGTCAGTAACTAACCAGGAGCCAAGTAAGAATTTACAAATGTATTATAACTAAAAATTCTTCAATATGACAAACACAGCTGTGCAAGGACCACAAATATGATATGTAGGACTTAAAAGCTTTTTACGGCTCTAGTATTAAAAGTCTGGCTCATTAAGAATTAGTAAGCCTATTACTATTATTGTCAAATATAACATCAAATATTCACTGAATTCACTTCTCCCAACCTAATATAACTCCAGGCCTATTGCTACTGTGTTATTACAACCAGTATCTGCAGTAGCAAAATGAAGAAAAGCAAATTCTGTCATATACACATATGAAGAGCCTTGATCAACAAATACCTTTAGAAGATTATGAGTTTGTCAAACAAACTCTTCACAAAACTAACATCCAACTAATATGCTGACTATTTCAGAAAACCCTATTTACATAGAACCTTGTACAAAAACCATGACCTTTTGATTTATTAATTATTCTGTAACTAGACTATGCAGTCACACTTGGAAGTTTCAAAAATTCTATTGCTAAAAACTCACTGTAAAATCTTGGATATGAAATGTAAGCAAGTTGTCTAACTTTTTAATAAAATCTCAATTGGTGCTGATAATTACATCATCAGGTTTCAACGTATGAGGTTGGAATGTATGCCCATGTGAAATTAAAATTTCAGCAAACTATACATACAATGTACAAATGGAAACACTTTCACTACCACTACATTGATGCAATTTTGGTTGCTAAGCAGGAAAGAAACATGTTTACACATTCCAATTGGCTGCGTCCTCTAACAGTGTTACAAACAAAAGATACTCCTGAAATTCAACACCAAAACCTCCATAATTACTGCCAGGAGGCGGCCAAGAATTGGCAAGTGCAATTTTTCCGTATCTTGCATCAAGTTTAAGAAGTAAGCTAAGCAGTCAGTCCATCTCCTAGGTATGTGATTTCTTTCAGATGTTTCAGGTAGGCATGTTTCTAGTGTATTGCTGCCAAAATGAGTAAGCCACAACACCAAAGTGTTGGAATGCCACCTTCTGAAAAATTCCACAGGCCTATTTGTTCTGCTTTCAGATTCTCGATTTCTTATGTTGGTAAGAAGTTTCTTGGCTGACTAGTTACACTGAAGTTAAAGAGGTTCCTTACAATGGGAATAAGCACAGTGTAGCAATCAGCTTTAGAAAGAGACTGTCTTAAAAGACAAATAATTTTTACTTGAGAAGAGAACAAATCCAGCTCAGTTACACTGAAATGATAGATATAGAGCTCCACATTAATGGAGTGAAAAATAATTTTGCTGAAAGAGTCTTTGCCATTTCTTGATCAAGATGAACCACATGGATGATTGTATTAATCAAACAAGGCAGACTGGGACATGTCAGGAGATTTTAATAAGTTCTGCAGAGTTTTGGTTCCTACTGTTATGCTAGTTCCTCATGGTTATTTTGATATTCTGGCTCTGCTGTAGTTCACAGGAGATTTATTACAGAGCTCATTACATTCATTTGATACACTTTAATTAAAATATTAATTAAAGATAACTGTAACAAGGGACCTGGGATATGTTGTGTGAGATCAGATTCACAGAATGACATGCTGCTTCTCATCTTCAAGTGCAGACTCTTAAGCAGGGCTGCCACACAGAAGCAGGCTTTCTACTTTATCTCTAGATGATAGGGGCAACGTACTGGGTTTTTCAAGGTTGTTCTTAAACTGAGAACCATTTGGGCTTTGTGCCTTACTTGTAGTAAATTTCCCTTTGTACTGATTGAGAGCCCTAGGAATTTTCAGGGATGTAAATATCTGAATTATAAATTATGATTCATTAATAGTTATAAAAACCCTTGCAGTAGTAGGCTTTTAGAGCAGAGAATGTGCAGCTGATGCTTTTACATAACCCTGTCCCTCTAATACAAGCTATTAATCAGTGGGTTCAGAAACATTTTC
Organism: Aphelocoma coerulescens; assembly: GCF_041296385.1. Classification (NCBI taxonomy): domain Eukaryota; kingdom Metazoa; phylum Chordata; class Aves; order Passeriformes; family Corvidae; genus Aphelocoma; species Aphelocoma coerulescens. The sequence goes on along the minus strand of NC_091016.1, from coordinate 59,461,055 downwards.
TCTTCTGAATAAATCTAGCAAACACAGGCAGCAGACATGCTCAAAAAAATTAGAAGTTGTAAAGGTAAATTATGTGAAATTACAATGTGGCTTCCCTGCGGATTTCAGAGCCTTTGGAAGAGATACCAGTACCAACGCCTGGGCATGTACACACACATGCATACACATAAACAAAATCAGCCCTTCAAATTACCTGTAGTAGCAATTATTTGGAACATCATAAGAAATGGGACTCTTATTCATCTTCTGAAAGCATAAATACTGACTGAAAGCATATGTTATATTTGAAACATTTACTATCGTGTTCCTTTTGAACTCTAATAGTGTATTAATGGATGTGCCAGAAAAATATCAAAGTATAGATGACCTAGAATGCCCATTAGCAAAAGGGTACCTTATTGAGTGAGAATTAATGGATAAAATGTACTGAAAGAGAATTTGACCTGTTTAATAAAAGCAGGAATAGACATAATCCAGAATACTCTCAAAATATTCTGAAAGATAATGGAAACATAAATTATCTTCATTGTTTTGATAAAGAAGCGAAGGTATTAATTTCTACACTTACTTGAAATCATTGCTAGCTTGGACCTCCCTGCTACAGAAAATTTGTTAATAGAGGGATGTTCCTTCTGTCCTTTTCCTAAATGATATTACTGGCATTTACATTTCCAGCTGGTGCCTGCTGGCAGTCCTACCACAGCTGTGAGGCTTGGCACTCTACTGGCCTTATTTATGTGTGTCATGCTTGGTGTCACTAAATGGTTGGGGTTGGAAGGGACTTCCAGAGATCACCTGGTCCATAGTCTGTCTCTCTCTAACACACTCCATCAGCTATCTATACATAGTGAAAAATCTTTTCCAAGCCTTCTCTTCTCCAGGCTGAAAAGTCCTAGCTCTCTCATCCTCTCCATGCATGACAGATCCTCCAAGTCCTTATTCATCTTTGTGGTGCTTCACTGAACTCCAGTAATTCCATGTCTTTCTCACACTGGGGAGCCCAGAACTGGATGCAGTGCTCCAGATGTGGCTTCACAGCATGGATTGTTAATAAGCCATGAACCTCCAATGATCTCAGTAGAAGTCGTCATTAAGGACATTGAATCAAGAAGGCCTACAAAGTCTTTATTAGATGGGATCAAGACTGATTCAAAGGTAGGCTAACAATTTAACTTAGCAAGCATGCATCAAAACCAGTAACTTCTAGAGAAAGTATAGTTTGAATTCCTCAAAAAGCATAAAAGTGCTTTTGCTCTGAAGTAAGTATAAAGGATAACATCTACATCACTAAAAAACTTTTATATCTGAAAAAGTTCCATACTTCATTACCTCACTTTAACATACAAAAATTTAGATACCAGCTTATGCAATAATTAAGCAATGCAAATATCCAATCTTATTTTTGTATGCTGGCATTGTTTCTTCTCTTTCACTTGCTACACTTGACTTTTGCTTCCAATTAAATGACCAAAGCAGTGTCTTTGTCTCTGTGTCACATTGATTACACAGCAGCTAGAACAATAGAGATGGCAGAGGGAAACAGGCATAGCTGCAATGTAATCAAATACATAGGGAGCAAAAACATGGGGGAAAGTGAAAACAATTATTCCCTTCTTTTCATTCAGGTCTGTCTTTAGCTTTGCATTTTAAAGGAAAGCTAGACTTTGCTATGATACTGTGAAATAATTTAGAGATCTTTGACAAAATTTGTTGTTAAAAAAGAAAAACTTGCTTTGTCACAATAGAAAAATTCACTGGTCTACAAAAGCATTGATCTGTTATTTTATTTTATTTTACATATTGATAAGGAGTAGAGTCAGTTGTTTGTACTCTGTTCTTGAAAATCAGCACTTTAAACTTCCTATGTGTTGTACTAGAAAAAGATATTATGGATCAGCGACTTTTTTTCTTGTAGTATTGAACCTTTGCTTAGTGCTGTTTGTTTTTACAAGAGTTATTATCAGTTCATTCAGGTAAAAATTCCCATCTGCATTCTAGATTATCTTCTGCTGTAAGTAACAAATCCATTTATAAAGATTTAATAAGGAGATCTCTAAGTAGGACTAGAAGGCTAGCCTAGTTACTCATAATATTGACTTGAATACGTATACATTTTAAATTACAGTATTTTTTTTATTGTTGTAAGTCTTCATACTGATAGCTTCATATAATTTTTGGAAACCTTATATTTCAGGGAAGAAAATCCTTTCAAAGTATTATCATGAAATGAAAGGAACATGTAATTTTTTCCTTATTTAAAACAAAGAAAATTAAGATTGTGGCCTGTGATTTTCTACATGCAAGTATTAAGGATCAGTATCGAAGGACCAAGTATGAGTCAAGGCCTACTGAGTTTGTACTAAGATGAATCACCAAGTACAATCTGAGTTGATAGCACACTTCATTTTTCCTGTAGTCACCCCTGCCATTTAGTTTATTAATTCCTTTCTCCACCTCATTTAAGTGAGTGTTAATCTCTGAGATTACTCAGCATACAATGTTCTTCAACTGACCACTCTAACTCACTAGTACAGGACCTGTCACATCAGAAAAACCCCTAAAAATCTCTCAATAGCACGAGGTAGACACTGCTGATAAAGAGCAGTGACATATCCTGGCACATCAGACCTCAACCACCCATGTGATGGGCAGAGCAGTTTCCAGGAACAGCCAGCCAGGGCAAACAAAGGTCACCAATGGCACCATTTGGTGAGCTTGGTGACTTGCTACCCACACTGAGAGGCACAGCCAGGCAGACCATGCATCAAGAAATGGTCTGAAGGCAGGCAAATCTGGCAGCACACTTGAGTCACAAGCATGACGACAGCTTTCAGGAGCCTGTAGAAGACATAGCTAATGGGTCCGTAGGCTAAACTTCCATCAGGCAGAAGTACACCTAGAACTTCACTATGAAATGAAATTGTGGAAACTGATTTGCAATTTCTTTTTAGCAATATTTATTCTGTGCACTTGTTGCTTCTTGATAGGATATTTCTGATTGTTAAGAACAAGAAGTTTTGCTGCGCAAAGAAAGCTGCTGCTTGTCTGCCTTCAGAATGTAACAGTGAGAGTAACTTCCAGGCTGAAATCAGTCTGTTAAAATATTAAAACAGCAAAGACCAGGAAAAGTCTGAGAATGCCACTCTCCAAATCTTATTAAGCAACTGGTTTTTTCCTAGGAGTAAACTATTTCCTAGCATATAAATTATTCTATGTCAAAGTGCATCTTTTATCAAGACTTCCTACATCGTGGGGTGATATTACAAGAAAAATGCACAAGTAATATTCCAACGTGGCTGGTATGAGTGGAGGTAAAAGGAAAGGGAAAATAAAGAATTAGACAGACCACAATGCCTGGAGGCCTCGCACATTGTTTGTTGTCAGACACTAATAGTCTAGTTTGATGTTTCTGAGAGTGATGTAAAACACATGGTAACCTTTGCCCATTCCTTACTCTGGAATTCCCATGTACCAAATGCCACCGAGGCAGAGCAGCTTCCCCAGGATGGCTGCCAGCACTCTGAGTACAGCTTGCTGAAAATAAACCTGGTGCCAAGAAGATGCGAAGGGCAATCACTTAAAGGGAAAGATGCCATCAGAGGACTAAGCACAAAAAGACTACAGCAACAGAAAGAGAGGAATATATGTCTTTAAAGTGAGAACCAAGTGACAATTTCAGAACAACTACTAGAGCTCCTAGGACTTATTTAATTAGTTACAGTAACTTCAGGTGCCTGTAGGCAAGTTTATTTTAAATTTGTACTGATTTCTTCAGAATGATTAAGAATCTGGAATCTAGACAAAGCATAGCCTGATTTGTTGATGGGCTCGTCACAAGGAGATGAGATAATTCTGCCAAATTCGTTTATTTATGCACAATTACTTGTTTGGAGATATGGCAAAGGCTTTGTAATCCCAGAAATTTCTATTTGGCTCTTCAAAGTAAAATGCAGTAGAGATTAGTTGCCAGAATATTACCATAGAATTTGCTTAAAACATATAAACCAGCAAGGCCTGGTGAATAAAACAGAAGAACAGGATTTTTGTTATTATTAGACTCAGATTTAAGCTGAATACTAAAACTGGAAACAATACTAATTTCTTTATGTAACGTAGCCCTTTTCCATACATGGAAGATTACCATAAAGCCAAACAGACTTCTTGCACGTGTAAGAGGAGAATTTGGTTATGTCTACTAAGTTTTCTGTACTATGCAGTTTTTCAGGATAGCTTGACAGGTTAAACACCCAGTCACAGACCTAATCTTTCATCTTACGAGTTTGTGTTAGATCCTAATTTCTTTTTCATATCTGTATTTAACAACTCACAAACAATTAATAACTGAAATCTTTCATACTGATATAAAATTTAGAAGGCTATTGAAATACTTTAAATCCATAGATATTCTGCCAGTTTTCCAAAGCAACCATTGCCTGATTATCATACAGGCTTTCTAAAATGTTTCAGTAATTGAGAAATCAGTTGTTGGTACTGTGCAGTGGTATTATTAAGACCTACAGGAACACTGGCACTTGCTCAGTACTTAAATTCTCCTAGATGCCCAGCTATTCACATAACTAAATACATTGTTAAAGATCTAAAACATTCAAAGTATTTAAAATCACAGTTCTCCATATAAATGAATGACCATATTACTGCTCTTGTGAAACACATTATTTGCAGGTAATATCATAATGATTTTTATTTCACATATCAAGAAAAATTGCCGTAACAAATTCTCAAAGAATGTGTGAATGGTCCATATAATTGCATGTAATGGGATGTCACAGGGTGAACCTCAGAGGTTAAAAAATACTCTGGAAGAAATAAATACTGATCTTCATTTTTTCTTGTTCCTAAAAGTCAAATCTTTGTGTTTCCAACATTCTTCTCAGATTTTTTCTATTTTATCCCTCATCCTCAAGGGTAAATACTTTCCAGTACTGCACAAACTAGGACTGTGGTATCTGTTATATTTGATTTGTAGTCTCAATTACCCTCTTTTAAGCATGAGATGATTTCTTTGAAAAATTGGGAGAAATGTTTCTTGCACTTGGAAAGGAAACTGTTGAGGAGTAAGATAATCCTCAGTTTCTTAGCAGCTCATTTTGAAATTTCACAGAGGTGTCTCCTATACAATCTTTATCCTGATGCTAGAGAGAGCCTTTATGTCACCATAATCATGCAGCCCACCATCGTAAAATCTGTGTAAAGCTGGACCCAAGCCCCTGAGAACCCTGATGTTTAACTGCTTAAAATCTTTTATGAACAACTTGTGTAAAAATATGGGGGGTCAAAAGATCAAGACTTGAAGGAAGCAAGGAGGAACAGTGCTGATATAGACTTAATATCAGCAATTCTATAGCAGTCAGACATTGACTTAATATCAGCAATTTTAGAGTCAGTATCAGATGGAGAAAGGTGCATTATTACAGATGTTTAAGATAGCAAGATACAGTGCAATTCCCCCCCCCATCATTCTCTGTATCCACCCTTTCCCATTTCTTCCTACTCCACCCTTTCACTCATTTGCCCATGCCCTGCCCCACAATGGGAAGCAGAGCCAGGGCTTTTGGGTCAGAGACGACAAATTCTCTGTGGATGATTCTGCTCACAGCCTGGGCTGTGCCCAGTGATGCTGAGGAAAGCTGCACTCTTAGCAGAGCTGTGGGATCACTCGATTTGGCTCTCTCTGCTGTGGGGGTGCCTATAGGAAACAGAGCTCCAGGGTATGTGAGGTTTCCACCCCGCCTGCTGAAACAAGTCTGTGCTTCGGGATCAGAGGGAGATGGGTACAGTTTGTACTCAGGGTGCATATGGTAGGTGAACTGAACACTTGAATTTTGGTTTTTTTAATAGTAAAAATCAAATAAATACATGAATTCATTCTATTCTAAGTTCAAGGACTCCCAATCCCTACTACACAGAACAATTTGCCATAACAAATTATTTATTTTATGAAATGGCAAATTTCCATAGTAGAAAACTCTGTCAACATAAACTGCCTAAAAAAAATGTTTGGTTGTTCTGCAGTCAAATAACTAGATTCACAGACAAAGAATAGAACGCCCAAGTATTATATTTAAACTTTCAATGATTTCTGAGTTAATAAAGTAAATATTTTCTGAGTTAGAAAATCTGGAATGACAAAAGCTTGAATCTCCAACTTTAGAAAGATTTATGCACAGACAGGGAAGCCATTTCCAGAAAGTAGCCTTTAATACATCTGCTTTTCAGCCTGTGGGGAATACAGGTGTCTTACTTAAATGAGTGTTACTTACCTGACTTACATTTTACATACAATATTTTCATACTCTGCTGCTACTGCAACACATTTTGCAACATGGAGCAAGAGCCTTAAATAATCTCTTAGCTCACTACAATTTTTCCTAGGCTAGCATTTCATTTGGTATGAGTCTGAACATGATATCATGCTCCTATTTGGGATACAGAGTCTCCAAGACCATCTCTCTTTCACTCTCTTATCAGTCACAATCAGAAATGCTTCTGACGTCTTGGGATAGATGAGGCTATGCCTTCCTCTGAAGCCTGCCCACAGCACAGTGCATCGACTGCTTGTAATCTGCTCACAGATCAGAAGGACAGTGTAGTTGCAATGGTTCACAATCAGAAGAAAAAATATTATTTTTCCTTTGATATTTCATTTTTTTTTAAATTAGTTAAATAAAAGATTATCCCTAAATGTTGTAATAAGTTAATTTTTTAGAAGTAGCAAGCAGCTGCTGTGAATGTATTATAAAATATGGACAGAAGGGTCACAGGTTTCAAAATAAGCTCCCCAAAACATTTTAAAGACATGGGTAAGTCTGAAAATTCTGAGCTTGGCCCTTAAAAGAATCTTTATTTAAAGGAAAAGTGTTGGGGCCACCAAGCCAAACTAAAACTGTTTCTATGCCTCCGTTTGTAAAATTAATAATGGTAAAGCCTCTCTTTAAAAACCTCAGCTTTTTCTTTATTCATCAATGTGTTCAGAAACATTTTCTGTCCAGATGAGGGTTTTCATTAACGCATCTTCTTATACCAGACTGTGAGAACAGTGAATGCCACTGCAAGCATGAAGCATGAAAATCACCTTATAATTTCTTATACCATACACGGTAATGTCACAGCTTGGGCTGGTGCAATTTCGTATCTGCCTGGGCTAAGACTGAGGCCATTTCCTTTACGTGACTGACTTTTCAATGAGCACCAGAACAGAATGCCCAGAGAGATTGTGGATTCTCCCACACTGGAGATATTCAAGAATTGTCTGGATGCAATCCTGTGCCATGTGCTCTAGGATGACCCTGCTTGAGCCAGGAAGATGGACCAGATATCCCACTCTGGTCCCTTCCAACCTGACCCATTCCGTGATTTCATGAGCTCCTCTTCCAGCTGCAAGGGACTACAGGAAGTGCCAGAGGTTCATGGGCAAGATGTAGAGGAGCATTAATTAGTAAACAACCTGCGTGTTCAGCAAGTACTCTGGAAAGCAGTGAGGGCAATTTAAGGGACCAGCTGAAAATTATAGCACCACTGGCGACTTAGTAGAAACATCTGGTGGTGGGCTGACTCTTCATAAAAGCTTTTCTGTTCCCCTTGTCACTGAAATCTACAGGTATCCTATTGCTCAGAACCACCCTATCATGCTCTACACTGCACATTATTTGTTGCCAGTGCACCCAAATATGTAGTATATCAAATGTGAGGGTAAAATATGTTGAATCTCATCTCCTAAGAACCACAAGAACAACTGTATTGACAGCATTATTCGTATTTGATGTTTTAATGTAAATTAGCTAAACCAATTTTTTCTCTCTGCTGCACTCAAGTGGCACTTCTCTGCAGAACTCACTGGTATCACAATTCAGATCCCAGTTTGCCATAGAGGCAGACTTACTACTGTGACTTTATAAATTAGTTATTGTCTTGTATACTTGCAACATGGGCAAGAACTCCCTGGTTCAAAGGCATTAGATTTGCTTGTGTGGAACTTAATAAAGAGTAAAACAGTTTAGGTAATGAAGAAGTTGTTAACATCAGATTGTGGCTAATTTTCTGTCTGCTACTAGGAGAAAGAGCATTATTTCCCATGCCAGAACCTATAAATCAGTGTGGTGAAAACATAATTTTAAGACAAGTGTTCTCAGGAGAAAATAAGGGTAGCAGATTCAAAAAGAAGAAATGCCCTTTTAATATACTATTTCAAAAAATGTCTCCAGAAACTGAGGAGTTAGCTCAGAGGATTCTGAAATTCTCTTAAAATAAGAGCTGAAGAAGTTCAACTGTCGAAGTGTTGTCAACAGTGACAATCACAGGGTGGGTAGAAAGACCTCTCTGATAATTGTTTTCTACGTCTTAAACATCAAGATCTTTTGAGACTTTCTTAGAAATTGGTTTGCTTATTGGCATCATCTGCTTTTCATCAGCTATCATAAAAAGGTGCAATGCCAAGCACAAATTGACATCAAATGCTTTTAGCTTTACTCTTTTGTGAAATGCGAATGCGAAAGTTTTCACCAATAGTTAGAAAATAGCAGAAGTCAGTTCCACCTGGTTCACATTAGTAGTAAACATGATTAAAATTTTAAAAAATTATTATCCAAGTGATGCTCTAAAACTGTGAATACCGATTTAAAATTCTAAGGTAATGAGACCAAGCTGCAATGGCTTATTAGGTGGTCCACACAACTGTGAGGCTGCCCCCCAAGAGGCGTTCTGATCAGCTGATATATTTAAACATTATAATCCTCCCTTTGTCATATTATTGGATTTGAAACAATGTTTGATATGGTGTTTAAGCAAAAAATAAAAACCCAAGCAGAATCCAACACTCTTTTGCTCCAGTAGAGAAGCCCTAAATGGCTGAATTTGGGGGAGGAATTCCTGTAGTGCATATGAAAACCTCTTTTCAAATTTGTTTCGTAGTAAAAAAAATAGTGAACTCTACAAGCAAATCTTCATGCAGAAATAATCTATTCAGTACTATAGGTATCCTATAAATAAAGCATGGATTTGTGATTTTTTCCCCCAGTTATTCTGAAAACCACATCTGTTGGGATGAGAGTGAGAAGAGGATTGCTGAAAGATTTGTAAAATAAAAGGTTCTAGTGACCTCCGAGCTTTCAATTCAGGTGCTATAAAATAAAAACTAAGCAGACGTTTCAAAATGGTCACTGGATAGGAGCCGGAACTTCACAGAATCATCAAAGTTGGAAGAGACCGTGTAGATCATGTAGTCCAACCACCCATCACTCACCTCTGCCCACAAGCAGGCACCCAAATGAAACAATGTCTCTGTACTCCTAAGTCCTCACAAGCAAGGTGGACATTCTTCAGCAGCGGTGAGATTTCCCCCCCCCCCCTTTAAAATATATCTGAGCTTCCTGTTTAAAAACAACTATTCATTGGTACAAAAGTTGTTCAGAAGGAGGTGCTTATTTGAAGAAAACACCCATCAGAAAATTTTCTTGGGTTCAGGACAGAACTCCTGGAGCTGCAGGTGAAGATCTGCCTGAAACCACCTTCATGGGCCCCTTCAGCAGTGTAGAAGCTCGAGTTCCATGCTGGGGCTAAAGGTGGGGCAGTGGACTGTGGGTTGTCTCTGCCAGGTTCCATGAAGACAGAGCTCAACCCATAGGAAACACTGCAGTGGTAATCCACCTCAGGAAAGCTGACATAATCTAGGAAGGAACTTGAATCTTTTTCTCCCAGACCTTCTTGAAAGCACTAACAGGCTACTTCTGTCTGTCTAAGGCAGAAAGGGAAAACGTTTCCCATGCAACCTCTAACACACAGCAATTTTTCAGATCCAGCCATTTCATTTAGAGACTAAAGTGAATTTTAGCTTTTTTGAAAGCCTGGCCATTTCTATCAGATTTGATGGTGATATATAGGATGAAGTTCACTCGATGTTCTTGTGTTGCACCGGTGTTTGCTACCGTACTATTACAGAGATTATACTTTCATAGTGGACAGGATTGTTATAGTTTCATGGTTGAAAGAGACAGGATGTTACAATCCTACCACATGAAAAATTTCTTGTGATACAGCACAGGACATGTTGGTTCCTAAGCAAAATTACTATTTTCCTGTTATTTCTCAGCTTTTAAAAATATTACTCACATAGTTGTATCCTTAAAACAGATCACAGTCTTTACTGAAAATGAGCAACATCAGCCCCTTCTGTATTACAAATATATACAGTTTTGCAGATGCTAGCACATAAGCTAAAAATTAACTGTGGGGTTGTGATTTCAAATAAAATCTGGTAAACATTTCTTTTCTGTGAGAAAGGGAAGGAAAGAAGGGGGGGTTAGAGTGTGATGGAAGGAAAAGAATGCAACACAGCTTCTGTGGAACCACAAAAGTTGCCCTGTGGTACCACAGTGCTGAGGAAGTTGTGGAAAACTGGTGTTAAACAGGCATGACACAAGGCTAATGAACCTAAAATTTGATCTAACCATTGAAGAGAAGGAATGTGTTTTAGTCCTGAAAGCTCAGTGTGTCTGATCTTTCACAGGTACAAATTGATGGAGTCCTGTTACACTCAGTGCAATCATGACATTTTACACTCTCACACAGCATTTCAATTTCAGTCTTGTTTTTATCTTTTAGTTGTTCTGCTTTTGAAAGCAGTTCTAGAAAAACAAACCAACTCTGCACCGGAGGAATTTGCTTGGTGAAAACATACATTCCAGTTGTATCTTTCTAGCTGATTCTTACAGTTTGTTCAAGAACATTATACTTTTTAAATGAATTTTATTTAGTATTGTAAGAGCATTTTCAAGAGTGCTTTTTAGTAAGTGTTCTCAGATCTAGTAAAGCAGAAAGCAACTCGCTGTCCTCCCAAGCCTTGAACATGCAAAGCTCCTCTCTCCTTCACTGATGTGTGCAAGTTCTTCTTTATTAATCAGGACTAATTATTGTTTTCCTGGCTGTCCTACAGTCTTCTAATGACCATATTGATTAAACTGGAGATACGCTGCCTAATTACATTTATGATGGCCATTCTGATGGTACTTGAACATTGTTATTAATAGATACTTGGATATTATGGCAGTGAGTAAAACAAAAATGACTCTGCATAAGTAATAGAGAGCCAAGTAATATTCCAGTATTTGTAACAGAAAGGGCCCTAGAAAATAGCCTGTTTCAACATGGTTTTCAGTTAACACGAAGCCAGAAGTGTGCTTTCTCCATGAAGGTGTCATGCATCTGTTTTCATCTCTCTCTGGGTGTCTAAGTGGGGTCTCCTCCTCCATCCCAGCAGTCTGGTATGCACCAAGCCCTCATTCTGTCTAACCTTCTCAGAGGTTTAAAGCCAAGTGGTAAATTGAGAAAGAGGCAAAACCAAATGTCAGGTGTTGCCCATCTTTAGTGTACTTCAGTGTGCAGCTGCATACATGCTCCTCTATGGAAACACGAAGCAGATTATGTCCTCTGGGGCTACGTAAGCAGAGGTCCCAGTTGTCACTCTATACCTGGATGACCACACATAAAGGGGAAAACAGCTACACCCTTTGGATGACAGCTGAATTCTTGAGAAAGTATTGAGGTGCTTCATGTCAATATGTGTTTGTTTCCAAATCCCAGCAACCACCTGGGGATCCACATCTCTCTGTCCAAGGGATGAGTCCTTGCACACTTGGTGGTAACTCTACCACCTCGTATTAGGACAAGCACCAGAGCTTAACCAGTTTTTATATGCCCTGTAGGAAGTGTGCTAAGCTGGGTAGGGGGAAAGACAAGGATAAGAACATTATTGTACATATCCTTTCTTTCAGAAGTAATAAAGGGCAATAGCCCACAGGAGCAGAACAGATCACACAGTAGATCAATACCATCCTTCAGGAGTCTTCTAGTTAAGTTGGTATTTCTTAATTTCATTTTTACAGGTATATATTTCTCTAAGCCATTCTTGGGTTGCTGCATATCCAGTGAAAACTTGCCTACCTCCTCCTTTATTCTTTGAAAAGTAATGATCATCCTGTTCAAAATATCCTTCCTATATACAGATGGGTTAGTATCATAGACCCTGCTGTGAACAACCACGCAGAAAATTGTATACAAGTCCTGACAGCAGCTGCCCCACAAGTGTGTTTTTATGCCACCATGACAATTAGCTAAACTTAATTTGACAAGAGATCCTGTGGTCTTCTTTTCAAAACCTTACACTGCCAGCATTAGCACACACCATAGTGAGGTATTCGTTGGTGAGTTTTCTCATACCAGAAATTTTTGTGGGTGACTAGTACAAACCTACCAGCTACAGAAAAAAATGCCTCTGCAACTGCTTCCTTCTAAATATTTGTTTCTACTTTTTTAAAAATAACCTACTTGAAGAGAAGTAAATCTTGCTTCTTGTGTCTGAGGGCAATTCTTCTTTAGCTAAAATGTAAAAAATTTGTCTCTGTGCATGACTGGAAGAATCCCAACTGTTCACGCCCACCTATTAAGAGGAAGAGGTCATCAGCTATGTTTATCCATCCAGAAAACCTGGATATCTTATTTGGCTGGACAGCAAGCTAGCAGAAGAATATCATATGCCACCACAAGACTGTGACTTAAATAAGTAGCTAAACTGAGTTCTTGTCCATCCTCACTCGCAGCTCCTACTGGGAGGAAGAACAGAATAAACAAACACAACTCAATAGGACCCTTTCACTAGCTTAGTTTCTCTCATTTGACACTGTTTACATGATTAAATGATAGCCCTCTGATAGACTCTGGACTTTTCAAAGAACAGAAAAAGTGACAAATGTATATCAAAATTATGGCATCAATGGACTGATGATATCACACTATTCAATGTGTGCAAAAGAAATGCTTGATTCACACAACTGCTGGTTTTTGAGAATTGTCTCTCTCACAAACTTTTCACTTACAGTTTTGTCACTGAAGTCTGGCTTCTGGAAATACACTCTCTTCTATCTGATCTGGCTCTGATTTGTAAATTTTCTACTTTAAAACTGGAGGCTTTAAAAGAGATACCTACCACTAGCCCAGACATGAGCACTGTGAACCCTTGCAATATATATTCTGAATCCCACAGTCTGTTACAGGATAGCACAAATGACAGGGTTCAGAGCTTCAGATATTGTTTTCTAATGCAATTTTTTTGGAATGTCACTGTACTAAGAACAATAGTAAAAATTAAATTTAACAGTTCTCCACAGTTTCTGGAAGATACAGAAGAATTCTCTTTGCAAAAAAACCTTGCAGAAGTTGACTTTGCATTTTCAAATTCTATGAATTAGTTAAAGAAATTGTCTTAAATACAACAAATGCATTCTATCCCTCTAGTATTTATACAAAGCTAATACTTCTGATCTGAAAAACTCCTGCTACTGTCAGAAGGCATGTTATTTGGATTCCACTCATTTACTGTGAAACACAAAAGATTACTAGCAGTCCTCATCTGATGGCATATGTGGTACCTGGCATTGTGACCCCTCTTTTCAGCATTATTTGTCTTTAGGTGCCAAAGTTGATGCACCTTGTGGTGGCCAGAGAAAGAAAAAGCATCAGAACTTCTGAACTACTTTTGCACACTTGGGCTGCATCTGTGTCCCAGTGCAGTCAGTGTATAAACTCTAAATAACATCAATTCTACACCCTGAAGCTTGTGACTGAAAAGTGCAAATTTCACACTAGAGGTAAAGCCAATGTTTCTCTGGAAGTGTAAGAACTGATGTCCCTGCAAGGGTAAGCCACCTTGCTGGATGAGGAACAGGAAGAGTGATTTTTATAGTTCCAACATCTTCTACCCAATATGGATGTGAGAGGAGGACTACTGAACCATCCTTTCATTACAAAAGACTTAATTTTGCTCTGCAGCTGGTAGGACCCCAGCTGTCCCTTTCACTTTCACCCTGTGACAAGCACATGGAATGCTGTTATAATTTCAAGCATGAAAATGGAGTTAACAATGTGATGATGAACAATACTGACTAGCTAAGAATTCCTATTTACATGGGATATCTTCCTGGCTGCGCCAAATGACTTGTTTTTTTGTTAGCCCAGAAACCAGAACCAATCTCATCAAGAGCTTTTGGACATGTATCTACCTTGATTTGAGGAGAGATTAAGTAGTAAATATTTTTTATAATTAAATAGAGAGATGTCAGGTTTTATTATATTGACAGTAATCGCTTGGTCAGTAGCTGGCATTTTTGCTTCATATTGCTTCTATAAAGGAAATTACCAGTACAAGAGCAGTATTTTGCCTGAGATTGAAAAATTACAAGAAAATCATGTATGTGTCATAGAAAACCAATTTTCAGACTATTTCTCATTAAAATATGCTTTAGGTATTGGTTGAAGAACCAGATGATGAGTGAAAAGGAATTACATATGATCAAAAGTCTCAAATATTCTTCATAGTTGCAATGAAGACACTGGAAAATCAGTCTGCTAACAATGACCTACCTAGAGGTGTGGTAAGGGCAAGCACAGGGCTCCATTTCAGAAGGGAAAAGGACATAAACAGGGAGGAAAGGGAGCTGCTGTTTTAATGATATATTTATATACTATTTTACACAATTAAACATTTTACAATTTACAAAAGTGATCTGCAGTATATTGGATTAGGCTCAGCAGCGTGTGCCTTGCTCTGATGGAATCACTGGAACTTCACTGGTGACAAGTCCTGTCCATCCTATGGAAATAAACTCAGAAGAAGCAGCCATTCATGGCCCATGGAACTTCTGCAATACACAGTTTTTTGGAGACAATGTGAGTGCAAATGTCAGTAAGTGTTTCATCCACTGCAGAGAGGCCAACCTTGAATTGTATTTTTCCTAGATGCTGAATTGAGGTTGTTCAGAGGAAACATTGCAGACAAACTTTTCATACTAAAGCAGCAAAACTCATTTCCTCAGCTGAAGTCCACTTACCATATTTTCTACTAGTACCACCACTAGTAGTTGCTACAGAACACAGATGCACCAACATGTAGATACAGAGCCCAAAACAAAGCTTCTCTGAAAACTGTTTATCAAAAGAAGTGAATAATTTAATTCTCAGAAATTATTCTAAGTCAGTATCTTACAGATTGTCTTTTGGAAACTTGAATATATTCATATAGTTACAGGGTTTTTCCTTACAGAACAGGTTATAGTCTCTATAGACTGAGACACACTCTTAATTAAATTTACAAATTAACCTTCTAAACAACACTATATTAGCCTTTCTAAACTTGAGGCTAGAGAAGTAGTACTTTAGTTTTTGAAAACAGCTGGCAGTTCATATAGTAAGAATTTGGGAAGGGCTGAGGAGGGGAGAATGACATGGAGATTACAGACTAACAGTTCATCCAGCTAAGCTTGACTTTGGGTTGTTGGATGATATGAGAAAATATCTTCAAGCGTCTCCAAAGAGATGGGGCACTAAAGAGCTTATCTGTGACAAACCTCTTTGTTTCGGCAGTCATCAGTGAAGATACAGCAAAGGAAATGGAGGAGCTGCAGTTATGCATTTGCAATACACAAAGTCCTTGTTTTCCCACTAGGCACTGCAGAATAGCAATTGTCCATTCACAGCACATAGCACATCCTCTGCATTTCAGAGCTAATATTTTTGCAGTCCTTAAGCTAGCATGTTTCAGCCTAGTGAAGTTAATTTTTTTAACCCTATGGGATGCACTGTAGGAGCTAGGTGTGCTCATGTTCTGTTCCTTGTTAGAGAAATAGGTTTTTTCAGGTATAATTTTTAAAGTTACACTGAAATATTTTAAAATTGCAGAGGATTTATATCTACAGCAATGTTTCAAACAGAGCTATAAAAAGTCTCATTCCACAAACAGGAAAAATATGAAGGCTGCTGGTCATTGAACATACCTGTATCTTAATCCAATTAACAACAGAAATCTCCTGTGTTGGCTGGAGTTATTTTTAAGACCACTCATACACACACACAAGCTCTGACAAGTGGCTCTTCCCCTTATAATTTAGAATCACACTCTTGAAAACAATGTTAGTTTTATGGTAGCAGTTGCTTTCATTTACTGCAGCACACACTGCCCACTGTAGTGCTGCAACACTCATTCAAGGCAGATCACTGGCTCAAATATGAATTGAAGCTATATGCCATCAAACAGACGCCAGGCTACATCACTCCAACTCCTGAGCAAATTTTCACTTTTCTCTGTTTAAGTAGCAAAAGCTGCATGGAAACTGGTGTTGATATAAGACGACCAGCTCTCCCCCCTCCCAGTGAGGATCTGTTTCTTAGTCAAAGCTCAAGCTGCTTCTTAATCTTGAACTTCTGAACCCAAACCAAGTAAAGCAATCTAAGCATGTAGTAAAAAGAAGCAGTACATGTACTCATAAAAATGAGGCCGATATCCTTTTCTGCTTGACCTGTTTATTTCCAACTCTTCCTCCCTCTGCTCTAACTCTCAGACAAACTCACAGCCCCCTCAGGATAGGAACAAGTTTCTGTTTTCTTGTCCCTTCATCTAAGCCAGCCAAGTCCCAGGTCTCCTCTCCTGCCACAGAGCAATAAGAAAACATACAGAAAAATCAATCACACTTTCCCCAGTGGGGTCAGAAAGGACTACCACAAGAGATTCATTCTGCAATCTCCTGTAACCATCAAATGGTTAAATCAACATAAGTCAAAATTTTCATCTAGTTTGAATTAAGAGAAAAGGGGAGGAAATTCAAAAACCAGTTGCTGTAGTAACAATCACCAGTAAAAATCTTTTCCACTAAATAATATTATTATCTCCCTCTCCCCCTCACAATTTTAGTTTCCCTTGAAAAAATAATCATGCTGCCTCTTTCAGATTTGCTGTACATACCTCAACCATTAAACAAGACATTTAACCATAGTGGCAGTTCTGTGACCTTTGAATGCCGTGAAATCTCTAAGCAGTGCAGCTTGTTCATGAAGACTTGTACTGCAGAATCCAGTAACTGCATCCAGGATTGGGAATAGAAATAAGTAACGACAGCAAATAAAAATAATAATAATTAAAAAAAAAAATTAAAGGAAAAAGAAAAAAAAAAAAAGAAAAAGAAAGAAATAAAACCTCCCCAAGTCCCCCAACCCAGCCAATAAAACCACCTTAAGAAGCAAAAAGGCTCGGGAAGAGAGCGCACTTGGGTGCCAGGGTGAGGGCTGGGAGCGCCGAGGCTGCTGCAGTGTGGCTGCCGGTGTCAGCCAGCGCAGGCCGGGCGGGCTGGGAGGTGCTGGCGGTGCCACGGGCGCGGAGCGCAGACCAATCCCAGCCGTGCTGCCAGCGCCGCGGAGCAGCCTTTCTGTTTATGTTTCCTCATTTCGGGAGTGACGTCAAAGGGTTTAGTTTTTCCTCTGCATGTGCTATTAATTTTAAACGACTACTATGGGAGGAATGTGGCAGTGATTTAGGCAGGCTACCCTATGCAAAAGAAACCGGAGTCATGATTTATCTGTCCTGGATTCAGCTCAGAAAGATTTTATATCCAGAGGTACCAGAAAGATCCAAAATATCCTCACAACGTGGGGAAAGGCTATAAATACGCTTACATATATTTAAGTATTCTTAAATATACACAAGATGTTTTCCAGGGAGAGCTGGGTTATCTCTATGGGTTGTGGTGCAAAATCAGACCTGATTCTGCCCTTGCCCAACAGTAAATCAGGAACTGCTTGTCTAAATTCAGCAATGTCACACCAGTGTAAACCTGGCTAAAGAGATAAGACTGAGACTACTGTACACATCCTTTTATCAGTCAGCAGGAGCCACACTGCAGATTAGCAAACTTCTTTCATTACCCCATCCAAGTCACAGATACAGTCACCCTTGAGGTCTGATCTGGACAAACAACCATTCCTTCTACCAGCAGATCACAGCCCAGCTGTGCTTGCCTTTGAATTCTGCTGAGGACCACCACACAGCCTTTTATTTCATATCAAAGTCCACATCAAAAGGCAAGAGGAAGGTAGAGCCTGGCTTTCAGTATAACCACATCGTTGCCCATGAAGAAACCATGCCACTGAAGATTCAAGAAACAAATAACATTCATCAAGGTCAATTAGCATGGGCAACAAAGGCCAAAACAGCACAAGATAATTGATAGGAGGTCAGTTGACAACAGTAAGTGTTTTGTTATCTGCATCATTCTAATTTTATCAATTTGTTCTTCTAGGGAATCCTTTCAAAGAGCTCAGTCTATGAGGCACAGTTCATTTATAAAAAGTCTTAACAGTCTTAACAATTTAATTTTAAAACAGAGAGAAGTGCTTTTGAAAATAGATAGGAAGAAAGCTCCTGATAAAGAAATCTCACCGTGCTTCACAGAAGGCGTACAAATGCAGTAGAAGTCACAGGAACATCCCCATGACCACCGACTGATTCTACCAAAATGCAGCTCCAGAGAGCCCAAAATATTTAATAATTTTTGCTTACTGAAACATCTGCCTGTGCCATCACTGCTAATGTAATCATGTTCACAACCAAATGCTAAGGGTTATGGGGATGTAAATGCTTGAATAACATATCAAAAAGTACTTAATAAGTTAGAGATTAACAAAATCAATCAGAGCACATGAAGTTCACTGACTGTACTTAGAGAACTGTATGAAGCAATTTGAAATGCACAAATAGAAATGTTATTTGTTGTGCACAGAAAATCATCGTATTCATCTTCACTCAGCATTGGGGCAGCTGAGTATGCACTTTGGGAATTGCACTTCAGGAACCAGTTTTGGAAATGTCAGCTGAAAATTAAATGGATTTCAGTGGGAGTGATCTGGAGTCTGTGAAGAAAGACTGAGATTGATATTGTTTATTCCAAAGAAAGGAGAGTTGATAAGTATTCTTAACTATATAAAAAGTATATTTCTCTGAAAGAAAATAAACAATACTAGATAAAGTTTATTCTTTGGCCTGGAGACATTATCTGGCCTTTAAACTTTTTCACCCTTTATGGCAACATAGCTGCATCTAAGCTGGTTATAAGTCTCAGACTGTGTTTAGAAAGCAATCAGGGCAGTGTCCAAAATCTGTGAAGGTCTGTTCTAGAAACATGACATAGTAGATAATCAAGGTCCACTGTTTTGAGATGTGCTCTGGCTCTGTTTATTTTACTAGAATAGATCCAGACAATTTGCAAAGAAGGAGGGACTAAATTTTTCTCCATATGAATTTTGGTTAGAACAAGTAAACTGCAGCAGAGGAAATGTTGTTTTACTTAGGAAAAAGTAAAGGTAGAAGAGTGAAATACTGGAATGGATGGGCTATGATAGTCTGCAGTGTCTTGTTACAGTTAAAAGTACTGTTAGTCAACTATCGTTCATGAACAGTTTTGATATAAGTGATCCTACTGTGGAGTATAGATGTAAGAGTAGATTTTCAAATTTCTGTATCAGTCTGATTATTTTCTTGGTTTTGCATTTTAGGATCAATCTCATAACATTACATTGCATTTCATCAGTTAGGGTCCAAGAACATTCCAGTTTTGCACAAAGTCTTAGGTCTTGTCTCTTTCCTAAGTAAATTAGAGGTTACTTCAGCCTCCTGGAACCAAGTGGCCCTGCAACAGTGAGTGGTCACTGTGGGTTTTGTGATGTAGAGGTTTCTTTGGTGAAAGGATAGAGAGACTTGGAAGCACTTCTGATTGCAGTTTCTACTTAGACAAAGAATCTTAATGCCTGCATGAGTACATGCAGGTAAGGGTGGGAATGATCTTGGTTACCTCAGCATAACCATGCATTTCCATGATGGAGTGGGAAGGACTGATGAGAAAAAATGGGCTCCACCTAGCAAAGAAAAAAATCCAGCACAGATTTGCTTATCTGATTTGATAGACACTAAAATATCCTGTCAGGCTGGTGATGTGCATGTCTAGATAAATGAGACCCATACTGGCCTAAACAAAAAAACTGTAGAAATGAAAACTCTGATTCTTTAAAAAAATGTCATTGGAGGAAGAAAAAGACAAAACAAAACAGCTGATGCTCAGCCTACACTGATGTAAACTGTATCTAAATAAATAAAATGGAGAGAGAACACTTAAAGCTGGATCAAAATTACAACTTAATTGACATAACAGAAACTTGGTAGGGTAGAGTCATGTGAGTATGTGACTGGAATACTAATGCCAAAGAGCACAGCTTGTTCAGGAGCAAGAGGAGGAAACAACAAGAGGAAAAAAGGTAAAGGAGATTATGCCTCGTATCTCACTGAGATGTTCAGAATGCAGCAGTAAACATGCATTGAAAGTTGGAGCAATAGTCCAAAGGACAAGAATATATGTATTGTTGGGGAATCTGCTGCAGATCCAGGCAGATAAAGTAGATAACTCTTTTTGTTAGCAATTAGCAGGATTGTCAAAAGCACAGAACTTTGCCATAATGGGAGATTTTAACCACGCAGTTCTTGAAAAAAGAGCTGAGCTGGACTCAGACACCGTGGTTCCTTCTCTCTGGAATAAGCATCAGAGTATATATGGGAAGCCCTCAAATATAGGAGCCTGCCTTTTTGAGCAATCCTGCTTAATGAAATAACTTATTTGACTTCCTTTTACAGTCCTGATTCAGCATTGGAGATGCTTTAATATTTGGTTTTAGCTATTCCCCTCCTATTTCAATATAGGTGGAACACCAAGACATGTTCTCTCTTACCATGGAATGGCATTCCTCTTCCCAAATCTATAATCCTTCCATTGTGGTCTTTGGAGTGGAAGTTGGATATTAGAGAGGCTGCTTAACTGGCTTCACCCAAACCACACTCCTCATAGCCAGTTATAATCCCTGAAACTTATACAACTAAATTCATCTCAGTGCCAGTAAAATTTGTGTTCGCATATGATAGAATGGCATGCACTGTGCATGGACAGCCAAAAAGATGGCTCCTTCCTAAGATACCTTCCACTTTCTTCCAGTTGCTTTATTTCTACCCTGACCATCTTTAGGAAGGGCTCCAGAACTGGACCAGATATTGGTCTTCGTATTGCTGTCAGTGACATCTGAGTGGGAGCTGGGAATAAGGAGTGGAAAATGAGGCATCATTTTTAAGCTGCCACCACTGAGGAATGAGTTCATGCCTGACTCTCTTTCCACCTTCCTCCACTCCCCCCAAAATTGCTCTGAAGTGCAAGGTTGTAGATGCTACAGTGATTCCCCAAATTATTTCTACTTTTCCTTAGGGCATAAACATGTAAATCTGAGGACATTGAAAACTCTGTGATGAAAGTTGTCCTTTGTCAAATCTGTTGCAGCTTTCTTTGTCGGGGGCAATAAAGGTGGACAAGTAGTGCAGAGTGACAGTGGCCTGATTCATGAAAAGAAAGGAAGGAAAGGGTTGGCACCCACAGTCAAAGTATAGTTTCAAGGAAGTTTATGCTTATCCCACCCCATAAATACAGATACATTACTCTTGGAGGTGAGTTCATGTTACACTGTAATTGCTGTTGGGAAACTTCTAAAGGCAAATTTCTCCAGGCTGAATTATGTGAAATTGTTCATCATGCCTAGATGTGAATGTCCTGTGCCTGTTTATTTACAAATCAATGCCTTCAGATTAGTCTTGTTGTAGATACAGTAGTTGGCTGGAAGCATCCTTGGTGCACGGTTTGTGGAACAAATTCCCTTACAGTTCTTTTCCTCTCCTGGGATCTGTGTGATGTTTTTCGTGTGTTTACGGAGAGCCTGTGTGAACTGTAAGAAGCTGCTGTAGGCTAATACCTGTTCAGGTTGTCTGAAATGACCCAGGGCCGTGTGACTCAGACAAGTGTGGAGGGAGGTAAGTTTAAAAAACAAAGAGTCTTTCTTTATGTCATTCTGTTCCTTTGAGCTTTCTCTTTCTTCCTGGACAGTACAAAGTCAAGGATACATGTATAGGAGAAAGGTCCCTCTCTCATAACAATTCTCCATCTCAATCTGGAAGTGGTAGTGGACAGCAGCCGTGATCTGAGCCCAGCTTTCTGACTGGGTTCCCAAGCCATTTGTGGGACTTTAACACATTTCCCTGGCAATGGAGAAGATAAGGGCATTTGGGCAGACAGTCAGCACTGTGGATGTGTGAACAGCCTCCTATTTCACAGGGAAGAAAATAAAATCTAGGCACATAGATGCCCATGCACTGGTACACTCAGGATTTAGGCAGGTGAAATACTGAAGAAAGAAGGAAATTCCCACAGTAGGCATGAAAGACCCTAAGTTACAGTAGGTGAATTAGGTATGAACAATCTGTGTACCCCTGGCAATATTTTTTCTATCAAGGCTAGGGAGGAAGTAATTAGATGGAAGGCTACTTCTGTGGTCTATAAAAGAATAACATATTACATTACTGTTCTGTAAAATTTTTATTATCAGTATATTAAAATCCAGAAAAAAGGAGAAAGCTTCCAGAACTTTGACGGTTTGGTTTAACCTAAGAACATTTGGAGTATTGTAATATGAGTGGATTTTTATAAAACATCTCCACTTACTTCTATACACTTATTCATAGATTTAAGTGATGGGAAATATCCCTAAAATAATGGATTTTTTTTTAAATCAAAAGAGAATACAAATAATTTATCATCTATGGACTAGGCAGTTCATGTAAACAGCATTGGATGAGCTCAACAAGCATTATATAGGATGATGAACAGATCAGGAAGAGAGCTCCAAATGCCCATTGCCTTGAGGCAGTGATCTAGAATATTGTGTGGACCTTGATTTTCAGCAGATGTGACCCTTGAATTATTAAAAAAAATAACTGCATACATGAATGTTATTAACATATTTGGGCCCAGTCATAGCCTGGTTTCTGTTTTGCAGCATTTAAATTACTTCCACAGGGTGTCAGTTGGATTACTATTGAAGAGGACAACAGCATAGAGTCAGGTCTCCTGGCTGCAGAGCAGTGGTAAAGCCCCCAAAGTCAGCATAAGCCATCCCAGCAAAGGTGTAGTTCGTACAGCTGCTTCAGATGCTGCATACAGGCACAAAGGACTTCACCACATGGATCAAAGAAGCTGACACACACTTCCCAGGCATTGAAAAAGAAGGGTGAGAAAACATTGCTGTCAATGACTCATGTTTGTTTTAGTGATCAGACCATATGCAAAAACATTTTGTTTTGTCAGACCCAATACAATAATATTTGACATTTGATTTCAAACCCATAAAATTGAGAACAGAAAGGTGAAAATTTTAAGTATTTTTCCTTACCTGAAAGAGAAAAAGCTTTTATTTTGGCCAATGCTGAGTACTTTTGTCTTCACTCTATCGCTCATAGGTGAGTGGTACAATTTCCCCCTAAAAACCAAACATGTTCAGAGAAAATTTGAAGCCGTAAAGAGCAGCAAGATCAGCAAATCCAAAACTTTATCCTTTTAATAACAGTTACTGATATTTCTCCAAATTCATCTAGCTCTAATTTGTGCAAGCAACTTTTTTTATCTCCTTTTCAGCCAGTAGATTATTTCTATGAGGCTCTTGGTGTTTAAAACAGTTGAAAAAGAAGAAGTAAACCAAAAGCAATGATTTTACATGCCACAGAGGAATTTGAAACAATATAAAAACAAACCAGATGCAATTCTGCATCAAAGGGTTACAAGCAGTGCCAGAAAAGTGTATCAACCAGCAAAACTGTAAAAGTAAAGAAGTACTGCAAGATAAAAATTCCTTGTTTATTCAATTGAGTATTTTATATTCTATGGTCAACAAAAAAAAAATAGGAAAAATAATCATATGGTAGTTTCCAATTCAAAGCCTCATTTTAATATTTAAGAATTTGTACTGCATCACTCTTAGACAGATAAACAAATGGGTAGATGCTTTCTTAAAATATACTGAGGAATATGGCAAGCAAATCCTAGGTTTTCATTTCAATATGTATGAACTACTAAGAGCTTCATTCTTGATTTTTCTGAGGGTTTTTTTCTGACATCTATAATATTTTAGGTGAAGAAGAACTATTTTTACAACTTTCAATTAATTTTACTAATTAGGCATTTTACTAAGATTTTTAGAATTTGAAGGTTTTTTTCTTATTTCCATTTTATTTTCTGTGAAATAGTCATTACTTGAAATGAAGCTGAGGCCAACATCTTCTAAAAAAGATTATATAATCTAACAAAGAGAATTTTAGCTTTCACATGAAGCTAATAATGATTATCCTATTGAATTGAAACATGGTAGTGTGATCCAGGTCTTGAGGATGAAAAGTATATTGAGACAAGTAAATGAAAATAATTTGGTTTTGCTCAGCAACTAGTACTTGCACATGAATGATGCTTTGCCCAGTTTTATAGCTGTCCACCTTTTTTCTTCCCCCTTACCTCCTCATTCCACAGTGGGCATCACCCCTGTGTTTTGAGATTCCCAAACAATCTGCAAGGATTAAATGAGCTCTCTTCAAACATTCTGTGTAGTCCACAAACTTGCACTTATTTCATGAAGAGTTTAGTCTTCAATAGACAGAACTGAGGACAAATTACTTTTCTGGTTTATGCACTTATCAGAAAGAGTTAAAGAAGAGTAAGTTTACAGTGCCTTGGCTGGTACCCTCCCCAGCACGATTACTGCACAGATTGAGTAGCAGCCTTAACTTCCTGAAGTTTTCAAGCATTTCATAATTTTATTTCATTACTTGAAATTGGTCAATAATAAAACTAGTATAATCAGATGGAAGAGAAAAACACTCCCAAGCCAAGCAAAAGGGACAAGTTCTCTTGCAAACGAGAGTCAAATTCTCAGCAGACCTCAAAGTTAATCTCTTCCACACTGAAAGGTTTGAGTCTTAATTTTTTGCAACTTTTTTTACCTCTTATTGAAATCTTCTTTGTGCTATGTTGTCTGAAATTCAAGCCAAAATGTAACTTCCACAGAAGGAGGACACTGTTGGAGTCAAAACTTTATTTCCTCAGCATCTCATTCAAAAGTATCCCTAATTACCATCACATACATGTAAAACAGTCTGAGAAGTTAAAGCATATGTAGCAGTGTACAGTCAATGACATTTATGCAGCAATAGATTGGTTGCTTTCAATGAATGGTGATGATTTGCAGTGGCTTTCTCTGCAGTTTGAGCCTTTAAATGAATCATAATTAGAGACTTTTTCAAAGAGGAAATTGAAACTAGTATGGATTCACTCAAATGCTAAAGATGTGAACACTAGATAAGGTAGGTAAGTCAGGAAAACAGTGGAAATTTATCGAAGATACATAATGCATAAAATCTTTGAATGAAGTCAATGGGATTTCACCATTTGCTTCAATGGATTACACCTGCTATACTTTATAATGATATACTTAGGGAGAATATGTTCAGTGTTAACAGTGTAGAGATGCTAATCTTCACATTTTCACGTATATTCAGAATCTGGATGAACGGGCTAAGTAGTTAAGTAAGACACAAAGCATGTAAATGCTCAGCTCCTCTTGTGAAGGCAGACTCATTAAGGACAAATACAGGTTGCTTTGATGTTGTGCCAAGCATCTGTAATTTTGTAAATTACAGAATACAGTAACATTTAGAGACAACTTGCCTTGGCAACAACAGATGACAAACCATTGATTTTCTGTCAGCTGCTTTCTTCCTTCTTTTTCAGTTCTTGAATTCCAAACATCTCTGATCCACATCTTCACAGACCTTAACCAAGACCATGGCTTTCTACTGGGTTTCTAGGCAATAGATGAACTTGGGTGGTGGAAGTCATTATTCCCTACAGCCTACATAGCACTTGGAGGATGCCTCCTCTGCACTGATGTGCTTTCTGGAGCTGCTTCATGTACGATTAAATTGCTCTTGTTGTGAGAACAGTGACTTCCAGGAGAAGCATCTCCTCTGACAACCCGACTTCATCTACACCATCCATCAATATATTGTGTTGATTTAAAACTCAGGTTGTATAAGAACATAGGTTACTGAAAAGGTGTCAACCTATGTTACTTGTTTCTATGTGTCATTTATAGGCAAAATGTAGATTATCTTACCTAAATCTTAGATTTTAATTATGTTTTATGCTGTCCTATTTATACATCTATTCCAGACTTGTAAACAAATGCAAATGATGATTTGAAAAGATGGTTCCTTTCCTATACAATGCTATAAATACTGGGAAACATCTTTTCCAATTTTTTTAAATGTAGAAATGTTATCAGTTGGTAATTCTTGTAGGACATCGGAAAAGTAAAGTCCAGTGACATTAAATGTAAGAAATTACAAATATATCTTTTTGGTGGACTCATTATGCATTAAGTAAAAACTTTTGAGGACAAAAATGTGGTCCCAGATGTGGAAAATAACAATTACAACAGTTACACACATCTGCCAATATGAATATTTCTGTTTACTTGCATCAGAGGCCTGTATTTATACAGCAGTAATTACAAAGTTGTTCTGGCATTCAGCCACTTGACTACATTAAAGATAGGACATAGTTACCAAGATCCCCTATATTTTGGAGTCCATGTTTCTCCTTTAGAGCAATTTAAGCTGACTTTTTAATGGCATCAAGCAGGACTTCAATTAATGCTCCCTGTTACTGCATCTGACCCACCCTCCTCCTGCACACACACTTTTGTTTTATGAGCAAGACTCTTTCTCTGTAAGCTCTCTAGATTCAGCCTGTAAACCAGGCAATTGGTGTCCCTGCTTTGCACTCTTAAAATATGCAATCCCATTCCCAGATGCTTGCAATGCCAAGGTACATAAAATGTAGCTTTTATGGTCCTTCTGTCTGAATGTCACTTTCAGAGTCACAAGGTTTGCTAAACACATGGAAATATTTTTTTACAACTAATATCCAGGAGTAACTTTTAGGAATCAAGGTCAAGCCAAATTAGGGGATTTAATCCATCTTCTAAAGCTCAATAAATATTAAAATTATAGCTAAATAAAGACTATTAAAATTAGTTTCTGTTCTGTGCAGTTGTCAGGTATGGCTACATATCATGTGCTTCTACAGTTTGGTTCATACCTGAAACTCCGGGTCATTGTGTAGTAAAGAGGTAACACAGAATCAAAATACTAGGAATTGCAGCTGTAATGCTCAAAGAAGCCCAGCCACTCACACTGAAGTGCAATTGCCCTCTATCTAGGATACTTTTCTGTGATAACTAAGATCATTAAGCACTATGAAACAAACAAATTTCTAATAAGGGAAAACATGACATAAATGGAAACCACTAAAGAGCAAAAATGAGCAGACAAGAGAGAAAATATTATTATCAACAACAAGTACTGTGAGAAGAGAAACTTATTTTTACCTGGTCCTGAATCTTTCCAATGTGTTTAGCTTCTAATACTAAAGGCAAAATGTCACACCCATGAGATACATAAACAGGCTAAACATGACCCAGATTAAGGACAAAAGCAAACATGGGCCTGCACTGACACACACAAGTTGAGCTCAGTGATGCTCAGAGATTAACTCAGCTACACATTGAGGATCAGGAGAGATTTGACAGCCAACGCCTTGTTAAAACAGCAGCAGCATTGCAGACCACTCTCCCAAACTGAGATACCAGTTGTCTGATGAGGACTGTGAAACACACGTTGCTCTAATCAATCTGGTTGATCTCTTAACATGAACAGTGACTTTTATTTCTGAAATCCCAATTTAGACTTCCCTGCCTACACACAAAATCCTCTTTGATTGCAGCTCTGCATACTCACAGACACACAAACACATACAACTGTGTATTTCTTACTCTTCTACAAAATGTCATTATTTACCATTATAAAGTTCAAATGATCTTTATCGTATTCCAAAGAAAGATCACTATTTTATGAAAGTACCTATTCCTTTTTACCTTGGTTAGTCACCCTCTGGAAACATTGTTTTGTGAAGGTTTCCTTTCACAAGGAGACTCTGAACTTTGTGACTTTCTTTCAGTCATCTACACCATCCCATCCCTGGAATTTCAAGGTCAGAGGACAGTGGGATAATATCTTGCAAAGTTAGCACAGCTTTAATGAGAATTTGTTAAGAACTAAACTTTCTTTAAAAACATTGGACATCAAATGAAAGAGCAATTCTTTAACACAAGATGCTTTTGTATGAGCATGTCTATCTGCATCTTCTGTTTTCACTGCTGTCTTACACACATTTGTAATTGCCCTATAAGAATGGATAGAGGCAACAAGCAATTACAATTATTATCTGAACTGGTATTAAGGAGTAGAAATGGTACTGGATGAAACACTGACATTAGAGAAGACATGAAGATTTGGTTGATATAAGAAATGGAAGTTTGGACTCAGGGACTTACATTTTATTCACAGCATGAAGCAAAACCAGACAGGTTTTTTTATTGTCTGTTGGGACTGTAAAGTTATGAGAAAGATTTTCCACTGTGACTGGGTGTGGAAGCACTAGAAATCTCCTGAGAAAGCATCTTCTGCCCAAACATGAAAAGCCCAAAAGACTTGCCTGGATGAACTTCGATACAGCACTATAATGAGCATGTGTCTGGGAAACAACACTGGATTCTGAGGTTTATTGCATGTCATTCATCTCTACCTCACTAAAGAGTTAGAGGAGCAAAAGGGCTCATCTGAGGTTTGCCACCATCCCTGTATCAGAACTTGTGCTCATGTATTGTACTCCAACTTTTTAGTTCCACTGTGTACAATGAAACTCTTGTACAGTCGCTGCTGCAGGAGGTTAAAATTTCTTGTAGTAAATGGACAAAGGAGAGGAGAAATAAGAGCAAGTATTAAGCAGAGAATATAAAATCTGGCTTGGGTTGCATTCTGCCTAGGACTTGAATTTGTCCACTACACAACTGCAGGAAGATCCCACCATGTGACTTTTCCCGTACTCCTGCCAGACATATCCAATCATAACACAGTTTGGTTCTCCCTTTGGCTGCTGTGGTGCTTTCCCAGGCTGCCCATGCATTGTAGAACAAACGGTGGGACATCTCACAAGCCTTTAGGAGCCTGCTGATTGCACTTGTCTGCACAGCTTTGCATTTCTACCTTCAGATCCAGAGCTCCATAGGAAATGAGTTTGGGTAGAAAGGAATTATAGGAGAAAAAGCAAAGTATTGTGAGAAAAATGTAAGCAGTCAGGTCTCTCTGGTCTCTGCATAGATCTGAAAGTAGTTATCCTCCCCTACCTGAAATACAGACAGTTTCTGAAGGTCTCTGAAGAACCAAAGGCAAGGTTTGCAAATCAGAAATTTGCCAAACATGATGTTTGCTGTCTCCCTCTCCAACAGAAACAATGTTTTCTGGTTCTCCCTAACTACAGATCTAGAGGAATTTATAAGTTTGCTCACAGGTTTGGAAAGGAAATGCTGTGGTGTGTGCTACACAGTGTCAATCCAGGCAGATTCAGGCTGCCCATGATGGCTTTGCCCATACTTTGTGCTGCTGCTGAATGAGCCAGCTCAGACATGAGCATCACAGAAATGTGCCCAGGTAGACAAGACCTATATGAAACACTTGAAATGGGACTTTACTCCTTATTGTGGTAAGTCATAAAGCCACTTTGAACAGCAACACACAGCTACCTATAGAGTCCCTGGCTGTTTTTCTGAATGATGGCGCAAGCTGCAGCTCATCAGGAGCCATTGTGTTCCCCAGAGGCAGGATTCAGCTGGGGAATTGGTGGCTTGTTTGAAGTTCTTGCAGACAATGCATTAACATTGTTGTGAATTCACATTCTCAATGCATTCCAGAAAGAACAGTTCGACCCAGCAGTAACTCCACTCAGTAGTATTAGTAGTAGCAAATGGCTGTAGCTGAGATAAAATTTTTTGTCTATAGTGTACTAAAATACTGAAAAGTAGTTTAAATTCAAAAAGTATATCCCACTAGCACTACACACAACAACATGAAACTGTTTCCTGTCTCAAAAAGTGGATCACATATTTTGCTTGTGTTTGCTTAGCACCTATCACTGTAAAATCCTGGTCCATGACTCACAAAGCACCAGTAACAAGCAGAAATTTCTTCTTGCACTTCCTTGCTGCATTCTCTTATTGCAATGTGATGTAAGAGGACAGGGATTTCTTTGACCATTACTACGTAGAAAGCGTTTGAAAGTGTGATAGGCATCCACATTCAACACTATTAATTTTTTTGCTGTTGAAGATTTATTATTTACTAATATTATAATAAAATTATTAATTAATACCTATTAAGTAAAACAGAGGTGCTCAAGAAAGTGTTCCAGGCACAGAAAAATTCCTTGCATATCAGTTCAATGGAAGTGTGAACTACTTTGATGGCAAGACAGACATAGCTTTGGCTGATACCCTTAGTTCAACTGAGACACTTCCATAAGGCCAACTGTAAATTTATTCAGGACTAGAGAAAGCTACTATTTATTAGATGTGTACAAGCATTACTGGGAAAGAGAGGTAATACTTAAGCTTTTGCTAATATAACATATGTTTTATAAATCTGAAACACATTAAAGCTGGTATTGCTGTGGAAAAATAGAACAGGATGATGATAATTACTAAAAACACTCATTACAGTAATCAAGAGTAGTAGAGGTCAGGCAAATGAACAACATTCAGAGAGAGAACAGGATATGAGACACTTACTTCTCTGGACGGAGGGCAGGGAAAGAGATGGGAGAAAATGTTAAAGGGGAGTGCAAAGGAAGGAAATGTGAGACAGAGTGAAAAGACAGCAAGTCTGTGTCATTTACGTCACAACTGCCTTAAACAAGAGCGGCCAGGAAGATGCTTCAGAATTTTTCCATTTTGGTAGCACTGAAATTATTTATGTATGAAGTTTGTAGAGAATCATAGAGTAGCTGGAGCCACCTATGATAAGATCATAGTAATTTGGTTTTAGAGTAAAGCACAGATGTTTGAATTCAAACACATAGAACTCGGTCATGAGCAAGATGACAATAGGGGAAACTGATGGGAACAAAATAACTGGAGAGATCTGATTTTGTTACTACAAATTCTTCTGAATGGTTATGAACATTGTATGTCTCAGTCCTTCCAGGGACTTTGCATCAGTCTGGCTATAAATGAAGGTGCTCAGCAGTTAGAGGGATTTTCCTTCAAATGCTCCAACAAAATGTTACTTGATCTTTCTCCTAGGCTCAAAAAGAATTCTTTTCCATTTATTCCAGTCGAGCCTGAAGCTCTCCCTCCTCCTGCAGGTCCTCGACAGTTTCTGATCAGCAGAGCCCAACAGAAGCTCAGTACAGTGCTGAACCCAGTGTTCGAAGATTCTCCTCCGCCCATGTGCTACTGCATCCAACTGAAATTTCCAGAGAGGCCAGGGGAAGCATCTGCCTGGAAACCTCCAACACGAGTAAATACGTGTTTTGATAAATCCTGAAAACAATATTCACTACATTCATATGTAGCAGTGATTTGCTGCTGGCATATGTCTTAAAGAAACTTCCTTGAAGCTTTCTTCGTGGAATTATTTTTCCTTCTCTGAGCTGCAAGAGCAAAATCAGAGCTGTGTGGGCAATGTCATGATTTAACAGGCAATTTCTCAAGCAAGAAGTCACAAACATGATTTTTATTTCACTTACTCAATTCAGCTCAGCCTCAAGAAAATAAAAAACACTAAGTATTCTAGTTAAAATTTTGCCAGGAGATACTTCTTCAGGCTGAATTCTATACTGTAAGTAAGGCTTAAATAACAATTGTTTTCTTTAATATTACACTGCAGGAATTTGATTGATTGATCCAGCCTTCCTCCTAGTTAAGTGAAAAGTGAAGGAAATCAGTGTCATCCTTTACAAAGAGCAAAGGCTGTCACACCAACTGGTTTTGTTCGATGTAAAGCTACAGGCATTGAAATTACGTGCAGAAGTTAGGCAAAGACTGTGTGTAGGAGTTATCATGATGTTCTAATAATCCCTCTGTGTAAAGACATGTCCTGGGGAACTACTGACTGAAAAATAGAGAGAATATGCACATGCACAAAGCCAGCTGTATCCTTACTGCCTTCAATGTGAGAACTAAAAATCTCAGAGGTAAATTCCTATTGTTTTTCTTGTGGTAATGCCAATTCCTTTAATCTCTGTGCACGCTGAAAATTATTTGTAGATTATTCTGCATACTAATGGTTATCTCACTGTTTACCACATGTTCCTTTATTCTTGTAACTCAACAGAAGATTTTTGGAGAAAAACTTATGAAAAAACCCAACAGTAAAAATTTGGCTCTGAATACAGTTCAGCTGCAAATCAGCTGAGAAAAGCTACTACTCTGCAGTTGATCAGTCATGTATATTTTAAAGATTTAATATTTCTCCTGAATTACTTATCCATAAACACACATTAATATAAACCGATGATAATACATCTACAGAATTTCATGTCCCAATGCTCTGCTTCAATTGATTCTTTAGATATACTATTCCCCTTGAAACACACAGAGTTAGTAATTTGTTAGTATTGTTTTCCACCATAGGAAACATCTGATTTGCTGTAATTAGGCAAGGCAGCAATACATGTCATCACTCAGCAAACTGAACAGCAATCGACTTTCCTGATCGTTTGCCAATCTTCAAGCATTAATAGGAAGCCAACATCGCTTCTTTTGACGTAATCTCTGTACAGTAAATAGGGCACTTGTGCAAATTTGATGGGCTTCATTAAAGCTTGTGGAGCAAGAAAAAAAGGAAAAGATGGTGCAGTGTAATGGAGTGTAGCCTTGGGACATTTTATTCTGTGATAGTAGAGAGTTGCCAGGGGAAACTGCAAGATGCAGATGCCAAGCACATTTTGTAAGGGAAGAAACAGAGATAGGGGAGCGGTGTCCTTTCTTGCTCCCTTCTCTGTGTGTGACTGCAGAGCTCATATCAAATGCTCTGTACATTACACCTTCTATACTGTTATGTGTTGAAAGACTTTCCAGTTTTAAATTAAGTCTTAAATGAATACTTAGCAGAAGTTTGTTCGTACCAAGCTAGGGCTTGGCTTGCCCAACAGCAGCTTAATTTTGAACTGCAATGCTCTCAACTTCATGGCTACCATGATTCACACTTGGCAGACTATAGACCCAGGAAGAGGAGTACAAACAACTGACCTTCCTTCCTGCTTGGTTTTTTTGTTTGGTTTTGTTTGTTTTTCTTTTTTTTTTTGTTTTTCTTTTTTCTCCCCCCCCCTCCCCCATCTGATTAGATCAGCTGATTTTGTCCAAGAAATGCAATCAAATTTCTGAGATGGAGTTGCAAATTAATATATACTCTAAACTCCATTTTTTTACTATATACTACACTAAAGATACGATTTTCAATCTAAGTAGAAACACATTTTTTTCCCACTGGGATTTGTACCTGAATCAGGTACCTTTATTAAAAAAAGTACATATGAGGAATACAACTTCAAGCAGATCAATCAACAAACCAGATAACCACAAATTTTATTTTTGTTGCTTCCTTTTAATGTATCTGGTTAGATTTAATGTATGTACCTGTGCAAAACCAGTTCCTCCCTTACACAGGTGAGCAAAGCCGAGAGCACAGGGCAGTGTTCTCATAAACCTTATACCGGAGACAGCCATCGTGGCAGTTACTGATATAGCAGAGAAAGAAACCTGCTTTCTATGAACATCCCAAGTAGTCATTTGCAATGGCGCAGGAAGACCATAACTGAGAATTTAAATCACATTTTTTTCTAATGTGGCAGCAGAAAGCTCACTGCCTTTGCTTATGACACTCTCTCTGAACACAATACCAT
This sequence comes from Aphelocoma coerulescens, assembly GCF_041296385.1. NCBI lineage: Eukaryota > Metazoa > Chordata > Aves > Passeriformes > Corvidae > Aphelocoma > Aphelocoma coerulescens. The sequence continues at coordinate 59,427,456 of NC_091016.1, read as the reverse complement.
ACCTATCACTCACCAGGCAGGGCAGACTGGCATTGCTTAAGTGCTGGCCAATCCTTAAAATGCATAACTAAGCCAAACAGTAAAACTGAAAAAATCCCTGGGGGAAAATAATCCTACCCACTCCCCTCAAGGCAAAGTGAATAAATCCTTCCATTTATATCTAATGCATCAGCTGCCCCAACATACAGCAATCACCTCTGGATCACCACTAGAGTATTTCATACAAGTGTTTTTAATTCAGAGTTGCATTTGTGAATATCCCCACAGCACCAGAAGAATCCTGCCTTGTAATTAGCAACTCCAAACACAGCTTGTAGAATACAGCTGCAAACCTTGTGATTTTATCCTGTCTCTAAGGAAAATCATGAGGAAAAACTTTCCTTTCTTTATCTCACAGCCTAAGCCACCTAGTAAGCCTGTAATTCATCAGGTTATGGCTCACAGTGATGAGACATGCTCTTATGTAGAAATTAGATTTATCAGATGCTGAACCAAGCTGATCTTTACAATGAGAACTACTTCATCCATTTTGATTAAATCAGCAAAGCTCCTAGTGAAAAACAAGTAGAATATTTCAGAGAGAGCTACACAGGGATGGATTCTTAAGTCAAAAGTGCCAGTTGCAACTTTGTTATAGAAAGAAAGCTATTTCAACTAGGAACTCATGGATGTTCGTAGATAATACCTACATTTGAGATGCTCTGCAGTGTTTTGACTACCATAGTCTTGTTTTAGATCCCTGTTTTTGTATGTGTCTATGCTCTTTTCCCCAACACACATTGTATCAAGCTTTTATATACTGCTTTTATTGGGAGCCATTCAGAGGTGCTTGTATATGAACCCTACCTCTCTTACTGTCTTTGTGATTTACAGCATGAGAAAGAGGCACAGCACTCCAGTGATTTATCTGAGACAGTGGACAAGGTGAGACATACAGATGTGTGTTCTGTTCAGGCAATTATGTTGTTAGCCACAAACAGGCACAAAGTGATACGTTCCACAGACAATTACTGAAATCAGAAATCCATCTGTCTATGAAATACTGCTACAAAGCCAAAACAAGTGAAAATTACCACCAGCCCCCCCCCCAAAATATCTGAACACAAGGCTCGTATTCCTAAATACAGTAGAAATGCTGTGTTAAATTGAAATCTGTGGGGAGACAGGGGAAAAACTCCTTCAAGTGAAATAAAAGCAAATTTATCAATTTTCAACAATTTCACCAATAGCACCAGTGGATGAATGGGAATTCAAATTACTTTTAGTGATTGCAGTATCATATATTGTTCAAAGCATTAATTTACTCAAATATTCTGAGATTGCATTTAATCTCTTGGATCGGAGGGAAGAGCAGATTCTAGACCACCTGATGAAACTGAATAGGCACAAATCTTTGAGGGGCTTTCACCAAACTGGTCCAGCAGAAGGTATCACTGCCCATGGCAGAGGGGTTGGAAATGGTCTTTAAGGTCCCTTCTAACCCAAATCATTCTATGATTGTCTTTTTATTTTGCATTACCTAAGGCTTTCAGCCTTTAACTGAAATGAAAGGCTCATAAATAGAAAATAATTCAAACGAATTCTACAAGAATTATTACAGGTCTCAAAGTTATGGCTCAAAGAGCTCTGTCTTTCCTATATAGACTACCTGGGTTACAATTCAGTTTCGAGAGAAAATTAAATTTAGTTGTTATCTGTAATCATTTTCCAGTCTAGATATGGAATGGATAGCTAACTAGGCACATATAAAGTTATCTATCACCTGGAATCTTCAAATAGGTATTAGATGTGTTTTCTTAATGAAATACTATAGGTCAGAGAGAAGTGATGAACAAATGCTACTCAAACTTCTGTTGTTCTGATATGCAGCAGTTCTTAGTAAGTCATGAGCACAGTGCTAATGCAACTCTGTGACTGAGAAACCACCTTTACATTCAACATGTAAAGGTTCTGGTTTGAGACTGAGGCCCCAGGATAGCAGTACGCTTGTACTTTTGAGCAAGACCAACAGAGTCAACTCTCTGTTGAAGGCAGCCATCACAGCATCTGCTGATAGCAGTGTTCTTCCCACTTCTTTGCCCTTGTAAATATGCAGGCTATAATTTCAGGAAGAAAATATTTATTTCTTTCTTTACAGTTAAAAGTTTAACATCTCTAGTAACGTGTTGTTCTGAAAAATGAGGAGGCTCTCTATCTATGGAGAAGACCAAAGAGTAAGAAACGGCGTTTATGCTTTATGCCTGTTTTGAAGTGACATAGCACTGGTCTTCACTATTGCAAGGTAAATATTTCCTAGCCATGCATTATTTAAAAGGCCTTTATGTGGGACTTAAAATTGGGAGAACATTTGTGATGCTCCTCTTCCCAAGCTTCTCATTTCCCAAAGTCCTACAGATATGCTGTCTCATTGTCTGGATATACTTTGGATATACACATACTTTCTGTGCCACAGGTTACTAGAATTTTGGACAGAGGAAAACTGATCTTTTTTCTTACACACAAGAGTGATTAAAGTATAACTTATCTGGTAATGCCAACGACCTCAAACATGGACGGCCCATCCTTACTCTTTGGGAAAGTAACAATGGAAAAGTTCTAGGGAAGAGGAACTAGCTCAGCCTTGACCTTAAAAAAACAAAAACCTAAATCACAAAACAAAGCACAACCAAGAAAAGGAAGAAGTCTTGTCTTCCTGACAGGTTTTTGATGATGAGAACTGTTAGTGGCCTCATACTGGTCTCCAACCATTCTGTGACACAAGGTCAGACAAGATGCATCCTGCCTGGCCACTGGTTAGGAGAGTATTTCTGAATAATATTCTGTCTGCACAGAAAAAAATAACCTTGGGCAGTCAGAAAATCTGTTGAAATTTAAGTACTCTACCTCATAAATTAAGGGTTTTTTTCAGCCAGGCATTATTTTCTGAAGAGACTGAAATATCAAGAGCCATACAACTGTTCTTCATACCATTGCAATTAAATTTTTTAAATTTTCCAAGGTTTTATAAATGGGCATATGTACTGGAAAAATTTCCTATTGTTGACAATGCATGAAACTGTTAGCATGTATAAAACTGATGTTTAAATACTATATGTTAATAAATACCTGAGCAGCTTTAGATAAGCATACTACTTGCTGAAGAGACCCCATATCTGTATACTTTTGGGAGCAACTATATAATATTCATCTGAGAGATGATCAAGTGAAAAAGCAGTTTGAAAACCAACTTGTAAAAGACATCCATTTAAAATAAAATTACTTTTTGTAAAGCTTCCTAACATGCTCAAAGAAAATAAAGGCATTGAAACAACAAAAAAACTTAAGTAAATTTTTGCTCCTGAGTTCATTGTGGAGGAGCTTGAGTGACCCCTCATGCTGCACGGCCTTTATATGGTAGGCACATCAGACCATCTGATGAAAACTGAAAATTCATTAAAGGAGATTATAGAACAAACTGTTAATGTTTATTTTGTCACATCACAAGATCCAGGTGGTGATGTGTAACCTCCAGCTTAGAGCTGCTTGGTGCCTGAAAAGTGGAAGGTCACCAGCATGGCAGCTATTTAATGAAGTCGTTCCAGGGGTGGTTTGGGGTGAAGGGTTTACAAGCTTGTAAATTTAAGGCTTGGTCAAATTGGTAGTTAATAGTTTAAATTTGTGAGCAACTTGATACTAGAAGGAACAAGATAATAACGCTGTCCCTGGCTCGCTAGCACGAGCTGTGGAATGTCCCCAGTCAGAGGAGATGCGGGGTTGTTTCTGTGACATCTTTCTGGACCGGCTCAGCTGGCTGCATGCGCGTGCTGCTTCCTCCAAGGAGGAGGCACTTCAGGGGCCCCATGCTCTGGGCTCGCGGTGCTCCATAGGCAAAGGAAAAGAGAGGGGCTTCTGGTCTGGCTTCTAACAGGTTTATTTTCGGAAGTTTAGCAACCAGAACATGGCAATGATCATAATCGCGCCCGGAGGCTTTTCCCTCAGTTTTATAGGGGGTTTGAAAAGCGCGGGGAAAGGGGAAAGCAACCAGTGAGTAAGAAGCCGGGGGAGGACACAATTCAGCAAGAACCACGGGGGGAAACCGGGAGGCGGGAGTTATAACAGAGAAGCCATGAACCGAGAACTTTCCCGAACGGGGGGAGGCAGCTTGGAACAGGGTACTGCCCAGGGGGACGTGGCTTAGGTCTCTGTGCCCTCTCTCATTGTCACTGTCCTGGGTGGGAGTTCCACCCAAGGGAGAGCCTGAATTGATTGACATTCCCCTGCCCCACCCCGGCAGTGGGCTGGGTCACCGCAGCAAAGATACGTGTGCTACTAGGTTTGTTTTCTTAACAAAAAGATTTTAGCTGGGCAAAATGTATACTACGGCTCAAGTGATGGAGAATTTTGTGTCTCCTAATTTCAAAATGCTAATTTAGTTGGATAGCCCTTTGGCCTAATCTAGAACAGCTGTTTCTGACCAAAAAGTTTTCCTTATACCTCCTATTTTCATATTAAATGAAACAAAATAGATCATCTTCAATTAAACCTGATTTTCTTGCTCATATACTTTAGGGTTTTTGTCAGATATGTGGGAAATCGCAATGTAAGTGGGACAGTACTCTTAATTCTGACTTTAACCCAGGTGATTTGTATGTTAATTAACTAAATGGAACACATATATATTACTTAGCACAGAGACTGACGAACCTGGAGTCTAGTCAGAATATAAAACTATATATAGAAGTGCACATAAAAGGAATTGTTGGGCTGCTTTATATGGCCTAATGCATCTTTAAATTATATTAATCTGCTAATCTGCCACAAACAATTTTTAAAACAAAATTTCCATAGGTTGATTTTTATACTGTGTTTTTGTGTAGCATAAGTTGCAACTTGTGCAGCAGGAAGTTATTACTTATCTTGCTTAATTTCTTGTTTTGAATCTTTCAATTCAGATATCAACACTCTGGACATGTGGTCTCACAGGAGAAATAATAAGGCTGCTTTCTGACTGCATAATACCAGTTCTCCCTGCTAAACCTTTTCCCTGTACTCCCATTATATCATAATGCTAGACACTGTTATTTCTCTGAGGAAAACCAAATTCTACCATTATTGCTTCTTTTAATAACTGTGTAAATTCCAGAAACTTTCGGTCATCAAGTGCTTGATAACCCCTTATTAATTAAAAAGGCTGCCTTACTCTTCTTATACCCTTTTACAGTCAAAATACATTTTTTAATTATTCAGTACTGCAAAAAATTGTTATTGATAAAGGATATAATATTTTGGCAATACATATTAATTGTTGTTTTGAAAGGTATTCTACTAGCTCTAATATGATGCTCCATGTCATGTATATTGCTTCAGACACAGATTCAGGCTTAAACAAAATTTATTTTCTTTATGTTTATATTTAAAAAAAGATTTTCACTGAAGAATTAATTATTTATTCCAAGCTGAAGGCCTAATCATATATGCTTAGGACAACAAATTCTCAGTAAAAGTGCAGTACTATGCTATTTTTGAAGCATTTTTCTTCTGCTTTGTATTAGTTTCAAATGTATTCTGACAAACATTTCAGAAAAACTCTACCTAGTTTAAAACATCACATCTTCAACATGAAGTTTGCACTTTTTTATGGGTCAGTCTTACCAGGTAAGGTTTTCCAGTATAAACAGCAAGTGTATCCCAGTACTTGTTTTACCTTTCTGTTCAGTCTGGCAACTATGCTATAAGTACTGTCAGTAGTGTTAAGTCTTTCTGATGGAGAAACAAACTGATTTCTGAATTTCTGAAAATTAACCTTGCTCATTTAAGACCAGTACCAGCAATGCTAATACAAGCTTATAACTTGAGTAAAAATCTCTGATTACATCTGAGCATTCCTCCATTGCCTGTCCACCAGATGAAATCTCAATATAACTAACTTGACCAGGCATCAGAGCTCTGCTTTGCTTCCTGGAGGAAAGGTAAGGGTTTAGTTTGTACCTCTTGGGTTTTCAAATTAAATACTTCCAGTGTGATCCAAGTGTATCCAACATGACTAGTTTCTGAACACACAGAGACATTAAAAAAGAAACTATAGTTTGAGGCGTGAACAGCCCCATTCATTGCAAGACTCTTACCTCATGTAAATAGTATTTTAAAATATCAGCACTCTTAACTGTTTTGTTACAGAAAGCATGTAAAAACAGATGGGAAGTACAACAGGAAGATTCATGCAATGTGCTCTGAGAATTGCTGTTTTGAGAGAAGCATTTAACAATACACAGTAAAAGAAGATTTCTTTTCTTTTTTTACTCTTTTTTTAGAAATTCTTCTAAAGAAGAAAGACCCAACTTTCAAAATGTACTCTTGTCGAAGAGTGAGTTAAAGCAAGGGTCTGGCTCAGCTAAACAGTAAGGGAGATTCAGACCACTGGAGTCAACTGCACAGATAGGAAAAACGAAATACATAATGTGATACATAAAGTTACTGCAACTGCCAAACATTAATACCAGAACAATCTTACTGCTTTACAAACACAGACTTACAGCAAAGCCAGGCACCATGCAAAGCCTAGTTTAGAGCTGACCTGATTTACCTTTGGCTTCATCACCAGCTAAATAACAGTATTTGCTGCATTCTGTGCTGTGAATTCATGAATCTTTTTGGATATTATGCTATGTAAGTCAATCTCATGGTGGAATACCGAATCACCTGTGCCACTGCCCTGGCACACAGACATCTTAAAATTCATTTTACTTTTGTATTTCCTACTATTTATTAGGATTTCTGTTACTTCTCAAAGGCAGTTGCAGAATTTTCCTTCTACTGAAAAAGGATGATTTCCAAATTTTCCAAGACCGATTTTGTTCTTGTCTAGCTTGTACTTCTTAGAATTGTCTTCTGGAGTACCTTCTGTTTATGCTATGGTTTGAGAAAAATGTATCACTTCAGTAGATTGAACTCACTGACTGTAGAGGACCATTATGAGGAGATTTTTTACTTCAGTCCCATTTCTTTAACTTATTTAATCATATCGCCTTAAAAACATACAATATATTCATTTGCCTGTAATATTATTGCAGTGAAGTTCAAGAGGTCTATGAGACAAAGTCATTCTCAGATATCTTTGTTATCTGTATTTAGCTGCCATCTTAAGCAGTAACTGTAGCATCTCCTTTCTCTGAAACAGGAAAACCCAGAGATGAGCAACATGAGGACTCTAGCAAACAATTTTGCAGGAATTGATAAAGAAATTTTGCAATTTCATTACATGCATTAATTAAAACACGGTCACTACTTTTCTTCCCTTATGCAGAGCTGCATGGTTTTAGAGTTATGTTTTGGATACATCTGACATGACTGGAAGAGTGCCTGTTGTACTGTTATGGGCAAATAATCAAAAGCAGAATCTCCAGGCCACATATCTCTGGTGATTTTGACATGAGGTCCTTTTGCTCTTCAAATTCATGTGGGTTTTGAATCAGAATTTTTTTACTTGGTGTATGCATTTTCTGACTCTATTTTAACACACACCTATTAGTCAGCTTTAATGTACTTAACATGCAAAACATGAATTTTGTATCATCCTAAGTTGTTAGCAAAAAGTTCTATTCAAGTCTTGGTGTTTCACAGAAACCTACTGTGTTAACACCATTAACATTATGAGTAAAACTTAAAAGCTAATTAAAAGACATAATTTGACAAGTCCTGTTGTACAGATTCTACTTTTACAAATGTTATACAATTTTATATAAATTAGTATCATTTATATAAGCCTCTTTTAATTGATTTTTTATCAGCATTTTCACTTTTCTCCAGGATGATGTTAGTCTTTTTGCCAGAATTAGTTTTTTCAGTCTGTTAAATGCTGGCTGCATTTTTCTTCCTGACTTATTGACATTCTGTAGCATTCCAAGACAAGTTCTAGAGCCTCTTTGCAGGTGTCTGCAAGGGCCTCTTGCAGCCTGTTACCAGCCTTTTCTGATTATTCTCTTCTCTGCTGTGACACCGACAGAGACAGGTGAAAATTGCCATCAACAACAGTAATGAAAAGGTTGAACATTTCCATTCCGTCATCAGTGAGCTGTGATGTGAAAGGTTCAGACTCCCTTCCTCCCTGGTGAAAATAATGTTATCTTCCTTAAAACTTTTTTGTCTTTTTCCTCTTCCGCCATCAATAGCACAGAAATGAGTCACTGCTCCTGCCCATACCTCTTTATTCTAAAACTGGAAACAGAAGATGCTCTGGCTATTCTAGGAACTGGGTATTGGTCCACACTTTCCAAACACTTAGTAAACACTTCAGGGAAGGAAAGACAGAAGCTGCTCTTCTTGGAAGTCAGAAAGTACTTTAAAAGCGGTATTTTGTCAGTGTAACATTGAAACATTTATCTCTGATGTAAAACTGGACAAAAAATGCATGTACTGGGTAACTTTGTTATACATTGTCTCTCTTCAGACTTCTCTCACAGTGTCATTAATGATAATGGTACTTCAAAGACAAAGAAGAGATTAATCTAATGATCCACTCCTATGAATTGTTCATCTTAGATAGACCCTTGAACCACATCTACCCAATTGTCCCTTTTTGAATAGGCTCAGATCCTGGAACATCCTATTAACTCTGAGGACTGACTGCCAGAATATGTGTGAATCATGTACTGTGAAAGGATGCTGAAAAAAACAAATAATAGAAATAAATTACTTCAAATATTGGAAGAAGATTCTGCAGTTCATTTTCATTACAGCAGTTGTTTGTTGTGACTCAGGAAGTACAAATTCTTCTATAGAAATTTCTGCAATACTTGAATTCATGCTATTCCCCTCTGTCTATGACCTGGTTTTTTGGTTTTTTTTTTGGTGAATTTATCCTGCTTGACTTTAACGCTCTACCTTGTATTGAATTAGTTATTAAATTAATACAATTCTAGCCTCAAAACAGTGGCCAAAGAACATGGAGCAAGGATTTTATATTAGTTATAATTGAAAATTACAAGTATACATTTCCAAGCCTATTAAAAAGGCTGTATGGCAGAAACTTCAAGTGTCAGTTTGCAGTAAAAATGAAAAAATGGTAGGCTACACAATTACCAAGGGCTTGATATGCTGCTACGTTTACAACATGCACCAAGCAAAGTGTAACAGTAATGATTAAGAGTGCATGTGGAATCACAGAGTGTCTGTAAAACTGGTTTATGAAGTTTAAATTCCAGGCTTTGTAAATAAAGTTGCATTGATGAAATATCAAGAGGGGACAGGATTGTATTGCCATGAAATTCTGATTAGTTTTGACACAATACCAGATAAAATGAGCATATAATGGCAAAATCTGTGCTGGGAGGACTGCAGAAGTAAAATGTCAGAAACATATACATTAGTTTTCCCTTTTCCTGTTCTGGGTGCTGTGAAATTTAGATTCCCTTTGCTATTTGAATCCTTTACATGAGTTTAAAAGTGGGATCATTTTTGGGGGAGAAGAAATAAACATATGCCAATTACTGGTTAATAGTCTAGTAAGATTGAGGGCTTCACACTGGAGCAGGTCTTGAAACAAGGCAAAATTATTATTATTAATAATATACTTTGGCTAGTCATGCTGGTATTATTTAGAATCCCAGGCTCACATAATCACTCTTCAGACTCACTATTTTTCTGCTTTTGTGAAATCAAACATTTTTGATGTCACCATTTATCTCAGTTGTCAGGATAAATTTCATGTATAATGACCAAATATCATTTCTTCCTCTTTGAGATCTTGCTTAAAGTGGAGTAGGGACTTCAAACAAATCAGCAAGATTGAGACCAACAGTAAATCACAGATGTATTATGTTTTCTTCTTTTCTTACAAGATCAAGTAGTTAATAAGGTTCATTACAAGATGCCACATAATTGGGTGGCAGAGGCTTTCAGCAGATATAAGAAAGGATTAGACATGTTGATGGAAAAACAGGTCTGTAAATAGTATCAGGAAGAGGCAAATTTCTGCCCTCTGACATCTCTAATACAGCAACTGGAGTAAGGGGTAGAAGGGGAGGGAGTGACTGAAAGCCACCAGGTTTGGGTGTTCTCCCTAAGCTGCATCTCCAACTGCCATTAGAGTATTAGGATAGATGGATCATTGATCTGACTCAGTAGGGCAATTTTTATGTTCAAATAAGGATGACTGAAATTGATAGGGGACATTAATATAAGATTAGTATAAAAATAAGACAAAAATGAGTTTGGTAACACAGAAGATAAGGCAAAACAAATCTTACAGTGGACACTCAACCACAGTGAATATTACAAGGACAGATAAATAATATATAGGGGAACAATAATTAGAAATACACAGATGCAAAGAAGAAAATATGATAAAATTTAGAGAAGGAAAAAGCAACCTGCCACAAATAGGACAGAGAAAAATGTGAAATATAACTGTTAAGAATCATAACCAAAAACTAATAATCATAACCAGAAATTAGTATAGAAATGAATGAGGGCAGTATGACTTCAGATTTATGTGCCACTGTTAATCATAAGTGAACAGATTATCTAGAATAATCAACAGATGAAGTGAAACTGATCTTATTAAAAATCTCCAGCTTGACTTCATGTGCTAGGTACTGGAGCCAAAGATACTAAGAAATATCTGAAGATATTTCTGAAGAATAGATAGAAGTGTTGAGGATCTTATTTTGCAATAACTTTAGTTGTATTAATACTCAAAATTCCTTTAAAATAAACACACATGCAAAGTCAAGAGATCAAATTCACTGGGGTACTTAAACAGTGCTTCATTTTAAGTCTCTGTATAACTCCACACAATTTAATTAATTAAGCTGTATTTAAAGTTAGCAATACTATTAATTTTGCTTTGCGTATAGTTCTGAATACCTCAATAAGCAGAGTGGTGAGGATTTGCATAAGAGTGATTATTTATGAGCTTGAAAGTTTGTTACAATGAAATGTAACAATGAGCTAGCTACAGATCCAAGTTCTGTTCTGTTATACTGCTGTAAATCCAGAACGATTCTACTGATGTCGTTGGGCTCTGGGGTGAGACAGACAGAAAAGCATGTGCTTCAGTACAAAAAGCTAAAAGAGGACTTAGGCTAACACAGGATATAACTGGACAAAGTCAGTGAATGTTTTTGCTCTAAAAAGCAGGCAAATACTTTTCTCTCCTTCCAAGTTTGCTGTAATACAAAAACACTAGTCAAATTACATACCCAGCCAGCAAATTTCCAAACAAGAAAACATGCTTGCATGTGTCTACAGCCCATCTTCATCCTTAGGAAAGAAATCACATAGCTTTTACATGCAACATGTGAATGCAAATGCCAACACCCCTGCAAAATTTCACAGCACACATACCAGGATGAGACAGGAAGCTGCACAAGTACCTGATGCATCTCTTCAGTCCTATCAGTCTTCCAGACTGTTTGTTGTGTGCATCAGGCTAGCCTGCTCTTGGGTGAGAATTTACACTACTCATACTGTTAGTGAAGTTATCCTGGTTTTATATTGCTGAAATCAAAAGCTTTCTAGATGTTGAGAACACTAAAAAGTCTGCTATGACAAGAACTTAGAAGCTGTAGACAAAGACAGCAAAGATACAGGAGTTAGGGCAAATGATAAGGCTGAGTGCAAACTCTTTGGAAGCATTATTTAATAAAGGCAATAGAAGGACATAGAGCCCATCAACAAGAGGAATTGTTCAGTGATAAAAGGAGAAAATGAAGCTTACATGTAAAGAAAGGAGGTGTCTGCTGAACATCATGATAAACCTCATTTATTTTACACTGGAGCACTCTCTATATCTGGTACATAGTATATCATTGTATAGTTAAGGAAAATGGGCTGCACAAAGCACTAAAAGGATAAAAGGATAAAGTATTAAAGAATTCTGCAGTTCAAATGGGAATAAACTGGGCTAACTTATAAAGCACTGTAAGTTTAAATGGTGTGGGTTCACAATTTAGAGCAGGAAGCATTTACCACATTTAATCAATCACAACTTTTCTGGTTACTTTCTTTGTCCTCTCCTTAGTCTATTAGCAACCTAGTAAGAGGATTAGATCACATCCCCCAAAAGCAGTAATACTCTTTTCAAATTCCCTCAATAAAACTATCTCTTGATAGGTATTTTCCCCAATGAAAAGTATTTATTCCATTACTATTGCTAACAGTTCAGACTGATAAAAAAAATGGTCCAGACTTACAGGTTTGACCTGGACAGTGTGATCTTCAAGGTCTTCAAGGTTTTTTCAGGTGCCTGAAATGTGAGCTATACAATTAAAAATCAGTTACACCTGACTCACGGCTCGTGGAGTCAAACCTGTGCCCAGGCAAGACACTTCATTCTGGTTGTCACAGTGGCTCCCAAGGCACTTTTGGCATCAACTACTAAGGGAACGTCTTCAAGCTGCAAGTGCCATTTCTGCACCACAGACTTGGCAAGAGCCAGACTCACTTCAGTGAAGTCTGCAGAGCTGGAGAGAAGAGGACTTGCTTTGGTCTAGACTGATAGCTCTGCCTCAAACTGACTTAAGATTCTAATTTCACATACTTGTCAGTCTATTTCTCTCAAACTGCATTTTAGACAGCGAGTAAGCCTTGCTGCAGTATTTTTCATCCACTGGGGAGGCTTTGCAAATGAAATATTGTCTGTAGTTTCACATTTTGTTCCTAATGTGATTTAAAATAATTATTTTCATACTTAATTTGGATCAACTACTTACATTAATGAGCAATGACTAGTTAATTTGTAACATCAGAGACTTCCCAAACACTTTCCAAGAACTCTTTGTTTTAGAATATTTGTTGCCTTTTGTAACTTCCTTGCTTATCTGTTATGATATTACACTAATAATGAGTCAATTTCTTGCTTATTTAAGTATAATCAACAAGTCCTGCTGCAACCAAATTGCCTGAGGAAGTTTTCAGTTATCTTCTCTTTTCCCAAGCTTCTCACAGAAGTTATGTCTTCTTGACCTATTGTCAAGCCAGCGTGTTAAGCGTATTGCAATCTCAGGTTGAGAACCTGCTGTTGTGTTATAACTTAGACATTAGGGGCAGATCTGACAGTGAGTTGAGGAGCTAGAATGCCAGTTTAGGCATCTGAAGTCATAGAATCATAGAATATATCTTGAGTTGGAAGGGGCCCCTGGCGATCATTGCGTGCAAGTCCCTGTTTCATGCAGGACTACCTAGAACTAAACCATATTACTGAGAGCATCACCTGAAAGAATTTGGAAAAAATGTCTTAGGTGTTGAGGAGACAGTTTTTCATCCTCAGCCTTTCAATGATGATAGGAAAGCCCTAGGATTTTGATTTAGCTTAAATTCAAGTTAAGGCCTAGTGCTTTGGTTGTTTATCTTACATTGCTAAAACAAGGGTTCTCACTTTGGCCGATGATTTTACAACTCAAATGGGATGCAAATAGAAGAGAGTTTTTTTCTATCTCTGATAATTAATCTTGAGCTGTGTTAATTCCATGTCTTCAATAATGTATAACAAAGCAGCTGAGCATTCCTCACAGGGCTCTGCTGGGTTTTTGAAACAGTCTCAGGTTAGATCTTTCTTTACATTGAGATTTTGTCATTGTAGTAAATAAAAGACAGTTAAGCAAGCAAACAAACCCACAAAGCCAGAACTCCAGATTGCCTTTCAGAAGATCCAGTCCTATTTATTGTTAAAAACTGTAATTTTTAGAAAAATAAGGATATTGTTAGCATATTCTTTTTCATTACTAGTGAAAATATTACAGCTGAAGTGATTGTGCTTGTCCCAGTTTAGAATGATATTCTCCAGTGTAGTGCTCCCATGCTGCTGCTTGCTCCCCCTTCCCTCCTGAGGGTGGCTGGAGAGGAGAATTGGAGGCATTAAAGATAAAGAGCACAGGCTGAGGTAAGAACAATTTACTGGAAACAGCAATGAGATAAGAACAGTAACAGCAATAATACTAACAGAGGGTAGAAGAGAAGAAAGGATCCACAGAGAAAAAAGCCAGCTTGGTAATAGACAATATCAGATGGCTCCCTCTGCCATGTTTTCTCAACAAGCAGGAATCCCTCCTTTCTGGAAAAGACTCCCTTTTCCCCATCCCCAGCAATGAAGTGAGGTGTTATAGAATAAACTCTGTGTCCTGGCCATGCCTCCTCCTGGTTACTGCCAAAAATTTACCCTTTCCTGGCCAGAACCAGGACAGTGCTATAGCGCCAAACATTGAAAATCAAACGAATCATGATGTCAATAAATTGGCAGAATGATACAAAAAAACCCTAGTGAATATATTATGAATAACATTAAAAGCCTGTATTCAGTGAAGTCAGTGAGAATTTTACCATTCAGCATGACAAGGTTCCACTGAAACAGAGTGGTTTTTTGCTTTTCAGAATTTATCATTTATTTATACTGTGGTACTATTGGCTTGGTATTTTATTCATAGAAGAGTTGTGAGTCCCAAAACTAATTCAAAAGTTTACACAAATGAGCATTGGTTGCATTTTGTCTTATTATTCATTATTTATTAAGGCTTTCTTGTAGCAATGTCGTGTATTGACTCAGAGGACAAAAACAATAATGTGACTCAGTGAGTGACACTATTTCATGTAAGTGAGCACAGAAAAAGCTATCTAAAAACTGAAATTTATTTGCATAAATTATTTGGTGAATAATTATGACTCACAAGGACATTAAAACAAAATCTGTACCATCACAGAAGACGAAACGAAACGAAAAAAGCCGCCAAGAACAAGATAAATTATCCTGTGCAGAGTGCTGTGGTGCCACAGCTGAGCTGCCACTGGTCTTCAAGATACATCCCACCAGGCTGGCTTGAGTACTTGAAGTTGCTACAAGTTGCTGCTGTCTAAATAAACCACTTACAATAAATGATTCAAACAATTTAAAATTCTCTCAGAACCCATCAGTTTAATGCTAGATACTAACTCTAGCAGTTTCCATCTGTCTATCACTCCTTACTATGCACTTTAAAAAATATTTTTAATTAACATTGTTTAATCATAGTAACAACATAGAGACAAACAATGTTTTACAAATGTTTGGAAACATAGAAAAAAAAAACTAAATTAATGCATATGAGTTATTTTTTTCTCTGTGGTACTCTTGTTCGACACATGCAAAATAAGATCAGGAATTAGTTTGCTGCTAACAATTTCTCCAGTTTTCTTTTCCCATTCTGCCTAGGTTTCCCTATGGCTGAATGGCAGTAGTAAAAACTAGATTTAGAACGAACTACCACAGTTTTGTGCTATGTGGTGTCCTGCTGGTCTTCCTGTGTGAAGTTGTCATTCAACCAAATAAATCAAGTACAGTGTAATAAATCCAAACACATTTTGAATGCTCAGCCTGATTTCCATATTATTGGAGAGAAACACTGCCATTTTCTTCTTCTGACTGAAATTAATTTAAAAGAGGAAGTAAAATACCTCCCTCCCTCCCCTGCCCCCATTCCCCCCCCCCCCCCCCCCCCCAATTTCTGCCCCAGGTTATAACCAGGTGTTTAAGAAAGCACATGCAGAAAATAGAAATATTTATGTTAACATCTAGAGTAACATGAAGTAGAGATAGAAATTAAATTTTGTGGACATTGGTTCCTTAAATGGAACACAAAGCTTCTCTTATATTGCTTAACTTTTCCCTTCACAGAGCATAAGCTTAACACAGCCTTAGCTCAGGATAAAAATATTAAAGACTACATCTTCTGTTGGGTGTCTGCTTCCACTTGAGAAGGCCTCCTTGCCAGGAATAAATGCTGACAATTTGATCTGCTTTGGGATCCACTCAAGACTCTGCTTGCCCAGCTTTTGCTCTGAATTTTAACATTACAGCTGACCAATTTATGCTACAAAATGGTGATTTATGTTTGAGTTATAGTTTCAAGTTGTGCTTTTCTCTCTAATTTTTTTTAAATTTTGTTTTGTTTTGTTTTAATACAAAATCATTGTAGCTTCTACCAAACAAGGTTTTGAATATGAAAATTTTGCGCATTCCTGAAAAAAACAAGGCTTTTTCATTAAGTTGCCCTCAATGATGCAATGTTTGACTTACTCCATTTGGGATTTGGTTGATGCTGAGTGAACTTGCTGATCTACTACAAAACATATTGTGAAAACTCAGCAAGTGCCCTGGATCTACAATGCTTCTGTTCTCTTATAATGAGATTATGAAAGTATTTGTCTCAGAGAAGCTTCATAAAAATCAACACACCAAAGAATGGCAGTAATGTAAATTACAGTAGAGAGAATAGACAACTGCTTGGACAAAAAATAGAGGAGAAAAAAGCTATTACTGGGATAGTGCCAAAGGGCCTCAGTAAATTATATTCAGAAGTAGGCTGAACCTAATTTCCTTGTTTGTTTTAAAAGCCTCACTGAGGACTTATGTAGCTTGTAGTGCTTGTTGTCAGTAGTTTCAAGTGGCCATGTCCACCCAAACTGCAAGAAGATTTCAGTCATGGAAATATCTTTTTTTATTTTCACAGTCTAAAACATAGTTTGTACCTCCATACATATATTATTGTAAAGGACAGAAAAGTTCATATGTACTTCAGGATTTTGTAAAAGTAAACTTTTGAAAAACTTGAAGTCATTATAAAATCTTTCCCAGATTTGTGTTTATTTTTTCAAATGCCAGTGAGAGTCTGTATACATTATAGAAATACATTTATATAAAACAAAACAGGGAAAAAAAATCCTTAATCCAAATGTGTTGAAAATGACACATTTTTCTATGGCAAGTTTGTTCAGCTGCTGTCAATAAGGTCATTTTTTTAACTGTTTTCTAGATGGTGACAGTTTATCTTATAAAAATGTTTTATTTTGTTTTTTAAAGAACATAGTTCAACTTTGGCTTGGCTTTTGCAGTGGAGTACAGCAAATCCTTTTTCTACAAACAAAATGTTCTAATTTTCTGCCCTCGATAAGATCCCCAGGCTTGCCTAAATTGTTCAAAGTGTTAGAGGTTCAGCCTATGCCAAAAACTATACTAGAATAAATATTGCATGTATTTTCAATTTGTGGGTGAATGTAACACAAAACAATTTCGGTTGTTAGGCACATTGCAGGCAAGCTCTGCAGGCTTCCCACACACGTTGCTACCAAAGCCCTTCAGCCCTGACAGTTAACACCATATGATGTTCCACTCTTGAATTACCTTATGAGCAGCAACTGCCAACTCGGTCTGTGAGTTTTGGAATATTCAAACCCTGTAGACCTGATGACTTGTTGGGTTTTTTGGTTTGTTTTCCTTAGCACCATGCTCTTTACATGCTATGAATGTCTGCTCGCTGTGAAGGATTTCTTCTGCATGCTTAACTTTGCCTCCTGGAAAGCCAATTTTGCTCAACTTACTTTCATTTAAAATTATGGGACACCTTCTTTCTAAGTGAAGCTGCTGGATTTTTTCCCCACCTTTTATTAAAATAATAAACCTGTGTTTACTGAGACTATGAATATATAAATTGGTCTTCAGTCCAGTCTCCTTCTAAAATTTCTTAGTGCTTAAGAAAATGGTTAACTGTCTGTATAAGTTGACTCAATTGACTATTAGAAGAAATACAATCAGTACATTGAAATGGGAATGGCCCAAAAAGGGTCTCAGACAAAAAAAAAATATTCTTCCTCCAGCAGTACTGTAAAGAAAAAGCAGCAGGTTTTGGGAGGGAAAGGATAGTATGCCTGGTTTTATGCATTAACTTAAATTTATACTGGCTCATTCTTTATTACACACTAGACATTTTCCAGTTTTATTCCACAGTGGTCAGATGAAGAAACCTTAGAGGATAGAGAAAACAGGCAAAGTAAGGATAGGCTGCTTTGGAAAGACACTGAAGACCAATGAACACTTTATTTTGTTTATGTTGCCCTGTATCATTTGTCCTATGAGAGCTCAGCGTCACTTGTGGCTTTGGAGCATTTCTCATAGCAACCAAGCAAATTGGTACATGCCTAACAAGGAAAAGTGTTGTCCAGTCATACTTCCTTCAGACTCTTGCTGTCAAAAAAGATTTGTAATAAAGGCTATAAATGATAAAGCTATAGCTGTAGTCTATGCACAGAGAAATAAACTTCAAAAAATCACTATTAGCACGTACATGTAGAAATAATTTTGCAAATAGTTTTGGAAATGTAATCTGTACCCTTGTAGGATTGGAGAAAGTAATTAAATTAACGGTGTCAGAAAGCCTACATACCACCTACACACCAGTAAAATCAAAAATAGAGAAACACATATCCAACTGAAGCAGTGTGGGAAATCCTAATTTTATTCAGTATCCTTAAGTATTTTTTATTATCCTAAGACAATTTACATTAAACTCAGAGTCAAATCAAGCTCCCTAGGTGTTCCGGATGTTTTCAGAAACAAGTCCTGCTGCAGGGTATCACCAAGAACATGTTGGCTTTTGGATGGACATTCAAAAAATGTTAAAGTACATGATCCTTTTTAAAATGTAACAGCAATAGAACTCATTAATTTAGGTCATCTGACACAGATGTAGCTTTTCCTGCCTACTTTGGCCAGTGGTGCTACAAGAACCTCTCTTCTCTTCAGCCTTATGCCTCTCCCAGAGCCGGAATTTTGTAGTTACTGTACAGCTTAAGGTTAGTTCACAGCACCTGTCCACTGCACATAATCACCATGTCTGATGGGTTGTGCTCTTTCCCTCTGGCTTTGGGAAGTCTAAAGGGGTAAACATGGAAATTTGACAGTCTTATTGTTCTTATTGCTTGAACATGGTTAATATCTAAAATTGAAAAGGAAGTATTTACAGGAGGACAATAAACTAATAGAATGCTGGTTTTATTCCATCTACAAACACCCTGTTTAAGTTTATTTGTTAGATGTCTCTGAGCATTTACTCAGTGAGAGATTGTATTCACCCAGCCAAAGTTCCTTGGCCCTGGTTCATTCTTGGGTTTTGCCTGTTTGTCCAAACCTGTTTATCAGGTTCATGAGGACACTGAGCCTACCCTTTGCAGCCCAACAGTTATGTCATTGCCATTAATGGCACTCAAATGTTTGCCAAGGTGTGAGTGATCTTCAATACATCCTTCCTCATTTAACTAAAGAATTTATTTGCAAAATAAGCATCTCATAAACCCAGTCTGTTTTGCTGCTTTGCCAAGCCTCAACTCAGAGCAGCTGCTTGCTTCCCTGTGTTGCCCTCCATCCTTTAGTATCCATTCCTCCCATCTTTCCATTCTTCTTTTAAATAACACCCATCCTGTCTTCAGTTTGTTTATATTTAGTCACTGTTTCTAAGGACATACTCTATTGCAAGAAATTCCTACATGCAGATGCCCTTAGATGGACAACTGCCTGCCAGCATCTTTCACCTGTGCTTCCTCTTTGAGTAGCAAAAGAAGGGTGAAATGGCAACATTGTCCTGTAGTCATTACAGGTCTATTCTTTTCTTCAGTTACAAATACTGATGGGAGGCACAGAAAAATTGTGCCGTTCACACACTCAGCACAAGCAGATACAGTAAGATAAGAGTTCAATTATCCAGAGAAAATGATCCTGATGCTCCTTGTTAAAGGCACCAAAGGGAAGCAGCAGACATCCTAGCTGAGCAGACAGTGCTGCCTTAAATGGCCATCAGAAAAGGAAGAGAGGACTGAGAGAATATTGATTATGTGGCAATGTAGGAGGCAGCAGGGCTGATGTACTGTTCATGTCGACATAGTTCAACAATCTTTTCTACCCTGTGACAACCATGCTAATCCTCCGTGCAAGCCTGACAGGCTTATTCACCCCAGCCTGGCTTCCCATGTAAAAAACCTGCATAAAAAACCGGTATGAAATAGTGTTTTGTTACAGCATTGCTGTTTTGGGGCTGAATTACACCTTGCCATCCTTCCATAGGAAAATAAGGCAATATTCAAAGACAGTAACTTGCCAAAGAAAATAGAACAAAGTATTCCTGTGGCAATCCCAGTGTTAGGCTAGTGAGATAAAACAGCGTGTCTTACATACAGGAAAGAAATTAGAAGTATTTTTAAGTGTAAGAATTTTGTTCATTCACCATTCAGGGAAAAGAGCTTTCACACGGGGGAAAGAAAAAAAAGCTTTTCTGTGATCTGGTTATATGTGTCAAGAGAATCCTACCTGTTCCTGGCATGGAGTGAAAAAGCAGTGTAATTCAACTGCAGACAATGAATGACCTAGAGAAAAAGAGCTGAAGAAGAGAGTTATCCACTACAGGAGTCCTGTTGTACGTACAGGATTACTCCTTTACTCACTATTAAGCATTCTGATTTGGAGGAGAATAGATGAAAGACAATATAGCTGCAACAAGATTCAGTATGTAAACTGCTCAGGGCAAAGGTCACATTGGGGTTTTTCTGCATTTACACATATCACAACCACCACTGGAATTTCTGGAGGCTGATGTAACACAAATGTTACTGCTTCTAGTACTACTTCTGTGGTAGTAAATGCTATGAAATCATTTACAGGAAACAGAAAATTGATAAAAATCTTCTGTAAAGGAAAAGAAATTTTAAATGGCTGTAAATTACATGTGATATACTGAGATTACAGCACTTGGCAATTTAAGGTTCCTCTCTCCTATAGATAATTGCTGAATTAAGCATAGAATGGCAGGTAAGGAGGCTCACATAAGATGTTGATCCTATTATCATGAGAACTATATAATCTATTTTATTATGGAAAGAGTTTGAACAATGATCAGTACAGATCTGTTCAGCCCAGGCTAATATGCTACATCTGGCATAGATGCATGGCTATCTCGCAATTCCCAGTGCAGTCCTGACAGCTACCCCTTTAGTCTTGTGCACAGCCTTGGGAGCATGAGTGAAAAAGGTGCCTCAGCATTGGGATTGTATGGATCTCTGCTCTTCAGCATGGCTTCATTCTGGTTCTTGGGTTTTCAGCATTTCCAAGCAGCTCAGCATGGCAGCCTGCCATGGATTGCTGAAAATGATAGAGCAGAGTCATAACCAGTCACAAAATTGGAATAATGTTTTGTCCCTCCAAAACTGAATTTTTGTCATGCTGTCAGTGGGCTCACTATTCAAACCAGTCTGACCCTGGACACAAATACCCATTTCTGTATTAGTGGACAAGTCTGAAGTCAGGTCTGGAATCACACCTTTTCTTGTGATAGGCTTCTCTACCTGAGGAGTGAGATCACTACCTGCTAAGCTCTAAGCAGCTCTTCTTGCCAAGCATTAGACCCAGATTCTCAACAGCTTCTCCCTTGAATGTGGTATGTCTTACTCCTCCCTGCTCTCTCCCTTCCAGACCAGTTACCTCTCCAAGTATCAAGTGACACCATTCTCTCCAGGCATTAGTTTCTCAACTCCATGTTGCATCTGGTGTTTATCCCATTCCCCATGCTATCCTGGAAAGGGGAGGAGGTACTTTCCAACATGCACCATTCTCCAAAACTTTTACATGGATTAACAATATGCCAAATTTCCCCTCCTCCAGTCTCCTTTTATCTGTTTCCCATTTCTTTTCAAACATGCAGCCAGTTGAAGATGCCCTGGCTAATATGCTGATATGAGGCTTTCATGTCATGCTGACATGCTGTAATCTTGTAGAGGAGAAATGAAACTACATCTTATTGTTTAGAAATTAAAAAGCATATATTCTTCCCTCCCCCTCCGTATTTCCTTGCCAGCTTCCGATTTGATTGCTAGCTTGGGTTTTTGTCCTTCTTGCACACAGCACTCTCCTGAAAGATTCTGTGTACTTTTTGGATGCAGAAAGCTGTAATGTTCCACCCACTGCATTGCAGTTGTGATTGAGAAATAGTCTGCAAAATGTATAGGACTCCCAGAAGATCTGAGACACTATTATAAATGCATTTAATGTTAATATTCTATGATAATGTTTAGGAAAAAGCTATGATGTTAAATAGTAGCATTATTGCTCCCCACAAGGACTGTACTTCCCTCCTTTATTTGTAGAGGTTCACTATGTTTTTATTTCATTTCAGTTTGATTTTCATGAAAACAGCTAGCTGCTTATTCCTTAGTGACTGCTCTCTTACTGAAAAAAATTGTGTAAAAATATGCTTTATGCCCAAAAGGCAAAGCTTGTCTTCACTCTGAGCCCAAGTGAGAGAAATGCCCACCTCAGAATGGCCCTCTGTTTTCTTGGCAGGTCTGGCTTGTGAGCCATCACTACATGTGGTATAGTGGAGCTCACAAAAAAATCTCAGAAACAACTACCTTAAAGGAGTTCTCAAGGGGTCTGAAGAGCAAAGCCCACGCCGTTACAAAAGGTCAAGAGGTGGATATAATACTGGAGAGAATATAAAATCACAAGCTCAGATTTTCTCCAAAACATAGGCTACAATCACAGGAAACAAAGCAACTACCTAACTTAATGGCGTTGTCAGCAGATGAAATTTTCACTTTTCATGTACTCCAGAATGGTTTTTCTAACAATATGAATATCATCCTAACAACGGATGGACCTAGCCATTATACGTTAATTTAAAGAAGATTTTCTTAATTGTTTTGCAGGAGTTTAAATTTAAGGAGCCACAGTACAAAGTGGAACAGCTTTAGACAAGTGTCTAGCTGGAAGGGGAGGGAAGGCAGAAGGAAAGGGAAGAAGTTGAAGGAGGCAGAGAGTGGGAGGGAAGAAAGGAGGAAACGAAACTCCCTCTCTTGATTTCTGTCTCTACCCATCCCCACTGAAGCAGAAAGTGATGTAATAGCTTTTTTTTTTCTTCTTCTTCTCAGAAAACTTGCAATAGATTTTGCTTCCAAAAACTCTTACACCCAGTATGCAAGAGAGTGTTATAACAACAGAATTCATGACATATTGTTCTTTCTGTATTGTCTGTTTGAAAAACTAGCTCTGTCAAGAACTAGTTTATTATGTGAAGAAAGTGCTCACTTTATCTTCTGGCTAGACACAATTAATTGTTTTCCTATGGGCGATGACAGATCTCTCCCCTGTTACAGCTGAAAGCTGGCAAACAGCTATTTGATGCTGCTAGGAAAAAACCCTATAAGACAAGTAGAGAAAATGTAAGCCTGATTTAGAAACCCCTCTAGAATGTGAAAGGCAAAAAGGTGTTTGTTTACAGGTTAATGGAGTACTACAAAACAAAGCTGAGTGAAGAGTATTTCAACTTTCACCTTTTTCTTATTTGTACAATTAATTTTGGATGTCTTTGAATATCTCCATTATGAAAAGATTTCTAAGTGCCAAGCATATTTTGGGCTTTGGTCTTTCGAGACATAGTCCCTGCCTGTAAGAATAAGATAATTATAACTATATATATCATAAGAGGTTTTTTATGTTACTTTGATATAGTACATTTACATTAATTTGATATTTACATATATGTGTACACCTATGTAAAAGTCTCTAGAGAAAACTAAATATTACATTTCCTGCTGTATATTATGTCTTATAATCTTCGCATTCCTTTTTTTTAGGTGACAAACTGCTCCTGAAACGTCTTGAAAAGTCATAAAACCATTACTGGGGGACTGTGGTAACAGTAATTCAGTCATGATTCAAATTCAAAAGTTCTATCCATGAGGTAAAATGACTATATAGAAAATAAGAAAGGTGAGCCTTTGTTCTACCCAAAGGTAGAGGGTTATTTTTTTGAGTTAATATTATAAAAAAGGCTTCTTAAGTGAAGTGCCAGGGCATTCTGCAATTAACAGATAAAGCAGAATACAGTATTTATTGCCTTTGGTACAAAAGCTGATGAAGGATTCACAGATATATTGGCAATACTTTGCAGAAGACATACCAAACATCCTTTACCAGGAATAATCTACACACTGAATTCAGTATCTTCCTCTTTGAAAGAGACGTGGTGGTGACAAATCTGCCTTTAACGGTTGTTTTCCTTTTGAAAGATTATAGAGTGATTGGAATAAAAGCAGGGAAATTATAACAGGCTTTCCTTTCTCTCCATTTGGATGTTGAAGCCAACATTCAACACTGATTTGAAACAGATTTCTTAGAATACTTGGGAATCTTGCCAGGTATTTATCATCTTGACCAAACCCAGCATAGTATATCAGAAAAAAAAAAAAAAATCCTACTTGCTTTTTGGTTATCCTTCTCTTGAAGAAGGATCCTGGTCTGGGTGGCTTGACAGACCAGAACCACAAAAGTTATGTATTGGGTCACATTCTGCAGTTGTTTGCTGCCTTTAAACCACAGTATATTTAAATGAAGCAAAACTAAAACACCTGGGGTCTGAGAAAATCTAGAGTGAGGGTTAAGATTTTTCAAGCAAACAGATAAAGCAGGTATATATTTTATTCTGGAAAATATTTGCTCCTATAATTTAACGTGTACTAAAAAAAAGCCATTCATACATTCCTCAGTCATCGACACGAAAAATTGTGTGGAATCATTATGAAATAAGGTCTTTGTCTGTTAATCAGTGAATGATTCATGTATATGAGCAACTTAAAAAGTAAAGTGTGCAGATTTAAGTACATATCCTCAAAACATCTAAAGTTATTTCTCAGCACAGAAAGCCAGACTAAGTTTGGCATCTTTTTTGTGACTGCATATACCTGTCAGCAATGGATAATGATCCCTGGCTAAGTCAAGACCTAAAAGGCACTGACAATAGTTTGTCTCACTTTTTTATTTTCCACTGTAATCCCGATGCTAGACTCTGGGTTTACTGGTGTCTGCTCTTAGCTTTCCCATTTTTCCCTATAAAATGGCAGCATCTATTTCCCTTTCTCCCTTTATCTTAAGGTATCAGTGTAGCTACACTATACTGTAAGCTGTGATGAACCCTCAAAATACTTGAAATTTTCATGGTGCTTATTTCATTAATATGAAACAAATCCAGGGTCTCACATCAATATAATTAGTAAGCTGGTCTTTTGGTCCCATCCATAATCACATCTGTGCTTAGACATATGATAAATTATTTCTTCAAAACCAAGGTTTTCAATTTCAGCTACAAAAACTTAAGACACTGACAACATGGAACAATTTCTGTGTTTTCTAAAACCCCATTTTCCTGCACACATGCCCAGAGGCTGCAGATATCAATTTTTTAAATCACAAATATGGGCAGCAAAGTTTGCCAAAAATAATTTCAAATATATTTTAATGAAAATAAAGTGGTTGAAGCTTTCCAATTGCAGCCCCCTTTGGAACACCAGCTGTAGCACACTTTCACAAAACATGCATTCAAGAAAAAAAAATCAGCCCTGAGCTTAAAAAATCTTCAGCAAAATATATTTTCTATTCAGTTTTCAATATCTGATAACAAAATATATGTGAAAATGCATCAGAAAAACACTGAATATAGTCAGATTTTGAGTTAACTGTTTATCCTGATTAATTATAAAATTGTCAGTGTATTCTGTGGGGGGGTTTCAGATCCTTGCTATACAAGAAGATTCAAAAATTCCTCTTAATACAGAGGAAAAAAATGTGAAAGGAAAGACCTTGGTGCAGAATAAAAGACAGTTTTAAGCTAATTCTGTATTTAATGCTAATAAATATGCCGTGTTAATGCCACAACAAGAAACTAGTACATGAGGCTTTTGCATGCAAAAAGCAGCAGACCAGTTTTCCATGGCTACTGCTCCTTGCCTTTCACACCCGCCTCGCCTGCCAACTGGATCTATCTTGAAGGAGAGACCTTAAATCCCTGCAAGCAGACTGTAAGGCACATGCAGTAGCAGCAGTGTACTGACATTTGCTAAGCACCAGCGTCCCTCAAGTGACTGGGAGCGAAGCCATTGACGTCACTGAACAATAGGCAAAATATTTCCTCCTCCTCCATAGTCCTGAACTGTAAACACCCAGCTTGCATACAGCAGGCTGAACATTTGGGGAGAGGCGGAGAAGGAGAATGTGAAAAACTCTCAACTGATGCTGCTGAAAACAAGCAGCTGTTCCTGCATAACCAGTCTCTCCTTATTCCTTCCATTTTGCTATGAGGATTGCTGGTTCCCCCTTAGTGTAGGTCACACAGTAAAGAATATAAAGCTAAAATAAACTATAATTAAAAGTGTGTCTACTGAACTCACAAGGAATTTTTTGAAGTAAAATATCTAATATTAATTACAAGTTTAAAAAAAAAAAGCACACTTATTTTCTCCCTCTTTCTGTCTCTGCTATGGATAGCTGCAGTATTGTAACAGTCATCCATGTATTTTGGACAAGGTATGGTGGACTGAATGTAAGTGAATTTCCATCTCAGTCACCGTCTCTCCGTGCACCCACATTATTACAAGGCTACCCCCTGTAGATCAGAATTATAATTACAAAATCACATATATCAGAATATGCTCTAGATTCACTGTAAAGACTGGTTTTAAATCCTTGAGTTGGAGAGTTGTGGTTATGGCATAGGCAGAAAACAAAAGGACAGAGTTAATCTTGAAAATGGAAATCTAACTACAGCTTCTTGTGACTGCATTAAAAAAATACTGATGCACAAAATCGTTAGGATTTGTCAGTTTTTTTGACAGAATATTGTTCAGTGGTATGAACTGTTAAACAGTTCTGGAAAGTTATAAATCCAGGGAGCCTAATTCAGCTGTTTTCTTTGCAGCCTCTTGGAAGCAGCTACAATCCTACAATCTTCCCTGTTTCCAGAGCATCCCTTGGAGGATCCCTGGAGTGCAGGAAAAGGAGACCACTAGAAACAGGAAGTAGTGTAGTGCTGAAAAGAGGTCAGAAACCCTGTACCTCTGAAAAAGCTCAAGAAAACCCTTCAGAGAGCCCTGGAAGCTTCTGTAAGCCATTTCAGGGAATACACCATCTTATTTAGTCCATCAACGTGAGCTAGAGAAATGGATCTCACCAGGAGCCCTCAGCCTTGAATTCAAAAGCCAGCATTGGAAGAAACCCTTAGAAATAGCTCCATAGAGATAATAGGTTGTTTTATTTTTAGAACCTTGTCTGAAAAAATCAGCTTGATGTGCCTGGAAAGGATTTTGGAGTGCCAAAGGAAGTTATTGTGTCACCTGATTTCTAACTCAATAATTATATCTGTAGAAGTCAAAGCAATACAGGCAACCATAATGTCTATCTTCCTCTTGCCTCATTTAGGCTTTTCTCCCTTTGTTCAAGGTGGTGAATAAGCCCTCTTGGACATATTTGTTCTCAAGCTAAGACCAAGGAATCATGCCCATCACCATGTTCTGCAGAAGGCAGCCTGTAAGAGCCAGGGAGAGGCACCTTTTTCCCTCTCCGCTGCTGCTCTCTGTTGAATGCGGCTGTAGGTGGCACATTACATTTGCAGCATCTATTGATTTATTATTTCAAAATGCTGAACAAACAAGTCATTTTTTCCAAACAGACCATAAGCAATTGCTCGTTGTCCCCCATTTAATATGAAGGAAAAGTAGGTAGACAAATAACCTAGTTTGCTGTTCAATTACTCCAGTGGGCCACGACGCTGCACTAATGCTGCTTCATGTCCAGCTGCTGTGCTCATGCTGAATTAGCTGTGCTGTTGAAAGTGCTCAGCTGAAAATGAATGAACCTTATCACCTCTCCAGAGTGTGCAGCAACAGCAGACACGATTAATTGCACTCCCGGGGCTTGACACCTACTGTTCCACATGTTTTGCTCCATTTGTCGATGTGCTGGCACTGAACCTCTGCACCCTGTCTGTGCTTTCGCACAGAAAACAGTGGCTGAAATACAGGTTCTCATCTTACCAGGGAAAAGGCATGTGGACTTTTCCACATGCCTGCTTTATTTTTTTTAGCTCTTTGTCATTTTTGTCTTTGCATGGGCTACTTCATGGTCAAATACTGTCCTTCTGCTGAGCTAGGTGGCAATATCAAAACATGTAGTGAAAAAAAAATAGGTAGATTAAATGAATAAACTGCTGCCTGAAATGACCATTTCAGACAAGTATGTGTAATACTAGCATAAAATGCTGTATTTCTGATTTGATCAAATCTCTCTTTCTTTACTTACACCTGAACAACCACCTACAATGCAAAGCAATGCACATCTTTTTGAGGACTGGGAAAGCTTTGTACAGCTTTGGGAAGCCAAGTATGTTGAGATATATTTGGAAGCCTGTGTTTAGTGAGTGTGGCCTGGGCTGCACAGCTGAGAAGGTCTTTGTGTATGCCCCAGTTATATCCCAGTCCCAGAGAGGTGTTCAAGCAAGTGTCTTTAAGAATATTATTTTCTACAGGAGGAAAACTCAGGCATCTGGATTTGAATGAGGCCAAGACCCTAGGACAACCTGTAAAAATATTTGCCACTCAGTCTTATGTCTATCTTGGCATCTTCCTTGAGAAGTACTATTGCTGGAAGCCAAGTGGAAACTAAGAGAGAGTTACATACTCTTTGGGGAACAGCCTAAAAGAGCAGCCTGGAATGTTAAGTACATTTACTTCATTCCTAGCAATGTATTTTTTAAGCATACCTTTAGGCAAACATTTGTGCATTTAAGTTTTTACTAGTACAAACACTCAAAGAAAATACATCTTATTTTGGTTGCTTGCCCACATTGATGTGAACATAATTTGATACATTCTTACACTTGGTAACTTCCAAGGTTTTCCACCTTTTCCCTTTCGCACAGATGAAAACATATTTCTCTGTAAATATTGTATATACGACACACAAGCATTTCAAGCTACTCCCTGAACCCGTGTGTTGAAGAAGTAAGAGATGGGGGAGAGACAGAAAGAAAACCAAAGGAAAACTTCCCTCACTGAAGCAAATATACCTTTTGCATTTTGAGAACTCCACATGTTCTGAAATGGATTTTACACAAACTCACCTTCAGGCAGAGCTTGAGAAGAGAAAATGCTGTGAAAGTACTGGAAAACTATGCTCTGTAATGAAGATTTCTACAATTTAAACATCAGTGTATTTGCACAAAATTAAAAGTTAACAGAACATAGTATTTCCTCTTGTTCCTATCTGAGCTAAAATGAAAGTGTAGTATATAAAAAAGAATATAAGCAGCATTTTCCCTTCCATTAATTGGATCTATGACAATCAGAATAACCAAAGGTAAAGCTAAGCCACATGTGTATAATTCAAAACATAAGCAGATTCTTCAGCTTATGCACAAAGTGTCTAGGAATACTTGGATAAGCAGCATCCCTGCACTCCCAGGAAACAACAGCAGAAACATTGCATGGCTAAATTTTCAAAGGCTAATGTATCTTTAAATAGCAGTCTATAGAAATTTGTTCTATAGATCCTGCTTTAGGATCTACCATGTTATAGGCATGTCAGTCATGTTCGATTATGGCTTTTCTTTCTTTAATGAGTCCTTCAGCAGTCATAAGAGGCAAGTTTATTAAAAACCAGGTATCTATGTGTCCATAAATTCTTGGCATGCATAGATTAATTATTTAAGTATCCTGATTAGGATTTGGAAATCTGAACATGTGACTCAGATTGTGAATTTTGGCAACTATGGTACAAGCAGAGGTCTAGACTGAATGTATGTGAAGCAGATATTGATATCTAAAGTAACTGGAGAAAAAACCAATGCCCTTCACAAAACAGAGTTTTAACATGGAAATGAAAGCATTCTCTTGAGTGTCTTATTGAATTTCTCTGGATGTCACTTTGAATTCACATTGCTGTTGACACACAAGAATTTGCTGATGGGACAGTATTTCTAGTCCTTAGGTAACAGCTAGATGTTTATTCCCAGCACAAGTACCTATGTTGTAATCATAAAGTGGACAGAGCAGGTAAAAAAGTTAGTATAGTATAGAAGTGATGGAAATTAGATCAACAATGTTAAAAATCAAAGATAAAATAATGTTATATACTTCTTAGCTGTGGGTTTTCTAAGTACTACTGATATACTTGCCTCAAAATTTTATGCTCTAGTTCAGAAAAACTTCAGGATCTATAAAAATAAGGCAGTGTGCTTTCTACTGCTTGGAATAATTGAGCCCAGTGGAGATACTGGGAGAAGCATCTTGGTGATACTTCAGTTTTTGAAAAAGTCTAGTGGCAATGTCCCTGAATGCATACCTAATAAGAGGTATTCAGAAAGCCTTAGTGAACTGTAAAAGAAAAGTTGAACTCAGTCGTTCACTGAGGACATAAGTTAGCTTTTATCTAGTAACTACTGAACTGTAGAAACTTGATCATATGTCTGTTGAAGTCAGTACAGCTTTGACATGTTAAGGAAATGAACACAGGTAGGCCTACTGTTCTGCCTCTGACTAATTGCAAGTTTAAAATTAGACATTAATTAAAGAACACTTTAATGTCCTTCTGCAGTGGGAAGAGAATTTGTTCCTACAAAACTTCCATTATTCACAGCTCTCTATATAAGCAAATCTTCTTTTCTCGCCTCATGTCCTGTGTGGTAGGTCACAGAAGATAAAATTTTATAGTGAGGACAGTGGCTTTAGCTCACAGAATCTTACAATACAGACACAGTGATTACCTTGTACCAGGGCAAATTGGTGACATTGTCTTTATTCTGGATTACAAATAGTCAGAGACCTACCAAGCAAACCTCCTAGGAAATCTTATGCAGCCTGTAAATATTTGCTATTTTTAAAATTCTCCTAATATGTAGCAAACAAGAAATAAAATTAAATTATTGTAAAACCCAAGAAATTCCATGTTGTGCACAAATCAAACACTTGTAAAGGCTAAGATGCTGACATGCAAGGTCACAGCAGCTGTTCCAAGACTTGGCTAACCCCCAAGGTTGCCTTGACATTCCTCATGTTATTTATAATTCTGGAAATTAAGAGCAGATTTATTTATTTAATAGGAGGCTCAATCTATTGCTCCAGAGCTACTTTAGTAGAAAGTACTGATATACATCAAAGGGCAATGCTTATGGATGGCTGGAACTATAAGGTAAGCAAAACAAATCAGACTGGAAACCCACCAGGACTTTCGAGATGTATTGGTAAAGAGCAACATACTTCTTTTGGCTGTAGATTCACTGTAGATTTAGATGAAGGACATGTTTTCATCCAACATTTTTGTGGTTAATTTGCAACCAGGATGTTTATATAAAGCAAATAGCCGGAACTGGAAATTCATTCTTTGCTTACCAGTAATATCTCAAACCTGAAGTGCATTTTGGGAGTTTAGCTCAGACCCTACCTTATACACAGCTAGCATTTTACTCTCACATCTAAAACCCACTTACTATCTTTGTCCTAACCCTGATTATTTATTGCCATCAATCTCTTTCACACAAATGTAAGTGAAACAGAAAAGTTTAGAAAATATTATGAAAAAGTAAAATGCATTCAAATAATTTTTAAAAAGTGCAAGAGACAACCATTTAAACCCACAAAAACTGTATCATGGGGTTTAGTTCTAGAAGAAATCATAGTATGAGATCACATCATAGCATATTTAGAAAGCAGTCTTTGGAATATTTAGCAATTAGTCTTCAGAGTTATTCAACTTTAGAGATAGACCAACATTGTGTATCACCCTGACCTAGCAACTGGTTCAGCTCATGAGGATGAGGAATGCAATTATTCTGCAAGATATTGACCTAAGGAAAAAAAAAGGTAGTTCAATATCATGCCAATATTTCTTTTTACTTCAGATTGAAGGTTATAATTTTTTGCTACCCCTCTTCCTTCTTCAGTTTCTTTTGTTTCAAGGTGACTGTATTATCTACAGAATTTTACTGCACAGACTGCCAGGGTTAAATTTAGTCAATAAAAAGAGTTTAAGAAAAGTAGACTCTAGATTTACAGAAAACTGGACATTAGATCAGACACTTGCAAAAAGAGACCAGAAAATAAAGATACAGACAACAAATACATTTGTCAAAAACTGCTGTTAGTTGTGGCACCGCTTTACTTGAATGCTGCTTTCAAGTGAACTGAAAATTCTGCTGTTCTTTTGCTTTAAATGAAAGCCGTTATAAGAAGGAGCAATTTCATTAACCAGATTTCTAGAAGAAGCTCTAAGAGAAAAGAAGTTCAGCCTACATAGTAAGAAGTGTGTTCATTTAGCACTTGCCATATGCCACCAAAGCTGCTAAGGTTCAGATGTTGAGCATCAAACCCTCAGAGTAGATACCATTCATGAAAATGAAGGGGAAAAAGGTAATTCATAGCTATCAATAAAAGCTCTGAGCCTTACTTATTCCTAACCATGCAACTGCAGTCTCCAGCCATGTGATTTCCAACCTGCCACAGAGCCCTAGTATTGTGGGAACATTTTCAGCTTTGCAAAGGTCAGAAATCTGAACAACATCTTATCTCACAATAAATAGTTAAAGACATGGGTCCTTTGTGTGTCTGCATATTTTTTTATTAAAACCAATAGTTTTGTGGATATCTCAATGGGTTTTATTCTTTTGATAGAAATACTCACCTAATCTTTTCCTCAGAGAAAAGATGTTTGTGAAAAATGTACTTTAAAGGAGACTTTTTTGTAATTAAGACATTCAGAATATATTTTTTTCTGGTTCAGAATTCACATTTTATTAATTCTTAAGCACTAGCATTTTTTTTTATAATGGCATACCATTGTTAACAAAAAGGTCTCCTCTGTATTTCTTGGAATAAAACCAAAGCAAAATCACATTATGCCGGAAGGGGAATGCAAATGACCTCCCTTGCTTATTGCCTATCTCATTTCAATTTTTTTAAAATGAATATTTGAATTTTCTCTCCTAAAGTATATTAAAATTCTGTTTTATATATGTACACCTACCATTCCACTGCCCTCTGCTGGAGGGAATATATCCCATAGCCTATTTATGGAAAAGTAATCTGTGGTTGACTCGCGGCTGGTGCTTCTGGACCCAAAAACGGGGTGTTCCTCTGTTGGTGAAGCCTGCAAGCAGTTGGCCTGTACATGCACAGATGTTTGATCATTATCTGTCTCCAGCACAAATAAGCATTCCATTCAAAAAAGTAAAAACACCAAGTTAGGAAAACATGAAGACAGCACAATTAAGTACCCAAAAGTTAGAAAATGCCAGAGGTAAAGTTTCACATGGAAATGTGTCTCTAATTCCATGTGCATATGCATTTACAGTGCAGATTTTATTTCTATGGACGAAAACCTAATTATTTTTCTACACAGTTTAGGGGTGCTCTCAAATTCAGGTAGGTTTTTCAGTACTGTTAGCCATAGGTAAGGATTTGTCTGAACCTATGGTCTGTATTAACCTCCCCAAAATAATGTCAGGTGCTTTTCTGCTTTTTGTTATTGAAATCAGCCCATCTATAAACATAAATTAAATTAATTCATAAACAGGCTGAACATACAAAGTCAATTGGAATTGCTTGAATAATCTTTGGTTAATAAATTATTTTGCAGAATAATACATTAGGGTACCTCTTACTACAGAGTCAAAAAACTATTCCTAACTAGTATTTTGCAAATAAGCAAAGGACAATTAAATCAGGACTTGCTTCACTTCAGGCAGCTAGGTGATTATGAAGCAATCACTGATTCAAACACAAAGCATTAAACAAAAATGAGAAGATCTCTTTAATGCACTGTTGCTGGGAAAAATAATCAATATGATGGTTTAACATTTATCAATGCTGATTTAATATTTATCTTGCTGCATTACAAAATTTCTCCATGTTTTTTACCCGTAGAGCTTCTCACTGGAAGCTACTTTCAGGTCAAAAGCTGGTAAAAGAGACAGGAAACAAACAGCATACAGAAAGTCTTCCTGTATTTCTTCTGTTTTCCATTTAGTTTGCAGTGACAGATCTGCAAACCACTTTTCCTATTCTGAATTCATTCTGATGAACAGAAGAAAAATGAGAATCAAAGACCTTACTTGTTTCAATTTGAGATATTCTCACTAACTCAGATTTACTTACAGATTAAGAATGAAAAACTTCTAGGTTTGAGGTGCTATATAACCTGTAAGTGACACGGATATAAAATCCATTTGTAAAATCATTTGCTTTTATTTCAGCTGCACTTTTGCTATAAGTCAACCAAAATTAGTCAGAAGCTGCACACAAGAAATATTCTTGCTTAAAATAATGCCCAGCATACAGCCCAGTCATTCAAATTTTCATCAGAAACTGATATTGTTGTTCTCTTGCAGCTGCTTTTTGTCAGAATAAATTTTATTTTACAGAGCACTGCAGTAACATGAGTAAACCCCCCCTGGCAAGAGTTTGTTAGAGACTGGAGAAGTCCTTCTCTTGTATTACCTGCAGGCAGCACAATGCTCAGCAAGTCCCTTGGATCCAACTGGATGTGGTGGGAAAATCTAATTAAATGGGTTTTTTTTCTGGGGATGATGATTTTGCGCTGCTCTGGAGCAGAAATACTCAAAAAGCCATGTTAGACCCAGCCATGTTTTGCTGCTGCAAAGTCAGGGTACAGAGAGTCCAAGCACAACAGGCTCCCAGACCTCGGGCAGGGAGATGTGTAACCTGGCATCACTAGCACAGTCGGGCAGCGTAACTTCTCCACTTGAAGGCTTCAATCACAGACCTTTAAGTCTTTTCCTTATAATTAAAAGCCCTGAGGGAAAACAAAAACAATCCCAACTTGCACTGCTGAGGGAAATTCGTGATTTGCGTATTTCTGTTTGACAGATGCTTACCCGTTCTTCCAGGTCCCAGGGCTTTCCAGCAGATGAGCCACAAAGCTGTTCCCCACTTGTTCAGGCAGGAAAATCTCCTGGTACAAGAACATATTCTTCTTTCCCTTCAGCTGAACCTTTGCCCATCTTCATGTAGCGGGCCTCACTTTAATAGAGAGATTATTGCCTGTGCATTTAAATACATAGGGAAAAGGAATTTCTGTCGAAGTACAGAATGACCTCATATCTGTATCATTTTTCCCACCAGCCTATTTTGGAGGCAAAGACAGGATCCTGGGGTGTGCAGCTCAAAGCCACGTGACCTACAAGACCGATGGTTTCTTGGGGTTCCTCTCTTGGTTCTCAACACAGGGTAAAAATAATTAAGAAGCCCAGGAACATTTTGTGTAATATAATATTTGAAATGCATGTGATGTTGCCTTCATCAGTGATTTCCTTGTCAATTTGTTGACATCATGGAATGCAGTGGAGTCCAGTGACAACTGCTGAAATGAAACAATCTCGATCTTAACTCTAAACAAAATTACTGTTACTTTGTGTGTGTACAGAACTAGCATGAAAAGGAAGTTTAAAAACAAGACAAAAAAACCAAACAAAACTTTAGGCTAACTAGAAGGCACTAGGGGAGGAATGATTTAAAAGGAGATTTTCATTTCCAGAACCAATTTAAATCTTCACTGGCTAAAGCCAGGCACAATAATACTAACTGTTAGTCTTATAACAGAACCTCACAACAGTGACACAGACAGGTGTGTCTGTAGTAAGATTTCTCACATTTCTGCCTCATAACAGAAGAAAAATTATTAGTTTCTAGAAGCTTTGGGAAAGATACAGTATTACTCTTGTATACATTTTTGCATCCTTATAAGTTATTAAGGGGAGCTATGTTAAAGAATTTAGTTGCAGTATTAAGATATTTTGTTCTATGGTCATGGTGCAGGGGAACAGAATAAGTTGTTCAGTCTCCTGCCATGAAAATTTTCTTTTCTCAGAAGCTCCTCTTGGTTATATATTTCAAGGATAAACATTGAAATTATAACTTTTATGAGACCGTATGCAAAAGAAGAGTCTCCCTCACCAGTAGTTTGAAGTGGTCAAAGGGAAGTTCTGAATCCTAAACCAAAGCTCTTCCAGTTGAAATGGAAGCTCATACATGCAGCAGAACACCAGACTGGTGAGCTCTTTGCAGCCTGTGTTGCTAAGGAGACCAGGAACTGATTTTGGAAAGCAATGTTAAGTACATTTATATAACAAGGGGTTGCAGGTTTCAGTGCTGCAACTGTACAGATTTCTGCAGTAATATATACTGTATATGTTTGAGAGGACTGGTTTTTTTCAACCAAAAAAAAAAAAAAAAAACAAAACACCACCAAAAAACCCAAAAAACAAAACCAAACCAACCAAACACAAAAAAACATATACAGGAGAATAAGTGAAGAAATACTTGAGACACTGTAAAGGGAACTTTTTAAAAATTTGTATTTATTTTTTATTCCTCTCATGCTACTTGGGTAATCAGTAGCATTGAAGGAGCCAAAAGATCCTGAAAATAAGAACTGAGTTAGTCTCAGCCAGGCCCACACGAAACACTGCCTGAAGGTTGTACCCTGCTCCAGACCCATTCATGTGGCCAGCTAAGAGCCCACAGGCAGCAGCCATCTCTCCAGAGAGGATTCTGAGCCGTGAAGATGCCTCCTTTCTCACCCAGCAAGTAAAATGAGGTACGGCTGACTGGGACAGAATAGTTGCAACCCAGTGTTGACAACTGAACTGTTTTCTTGCCTGCCCTTAATGTGCAGGTGCATTTGATGACATGGGGTTTTCAAAGGAACAATTTTTCTTCTAAAGCCTTCTCTCTCCCTCTGCTTCAGTTTTATCTTGCTTTTTCATTTTGGCTGTCCATTTTCACAGTGTATTTAGAAGGCTATGCTTCTCCCTTTTAGTTGAAAGGAGTTGTAGCATTTTTAGGTTATATTCACTAATTTCCTAATAAATGGCATACTGATAACTTCAACTTCATTTCAAAATTTCAACACAAAGTAATAAGACAATGACATTGAAACAGATTTTTGTAATTTGTTTGACACTTCAAATAGAAACATATATTCAAAAACTTCTCACATTTACCACCAATGTTTTCTCATCAGTTTTGTAGGTAAATTGAGACCTTTGTTAAAATACTTACTGAGGAGAAGTTAATTCACAGAAATTTGTTTTGCATTTAATTCCAAAAATTACTGACCCTGTGGGATTACAAAACTGCTGGTCTAAAAGCTTTTGTGAGTACTTATTTCATATTAGAATGTACTAGCAGTCATATTAATATAGTCACTATAGAAATAAGTGCAATCAGTTCAATTTATTCACTTCTTTTTAGAGGTACACAAGATTCTGTCTAACTATAGGAAACAAAAATTTTCTCAAAATTGGCTACTAAAGTTAAAATTAGTAACAACATATGTCCTCACTTTCCTGCTTCCCATGTTTGGGAAAAACAGACGTTACTTTCTGCTCACTAAAATACAGATTTGCAAACAAAATAAATCAGACTCCTTGTATGGAATTCTGCATTTGCAGAACAAGACACTTCAACATTCATTTTGGTATTTAAATACGCTAATGAAGGCAGGAGTTAGATACTGTAGAAACACATTCAAAATGACAAAATCTGAATCAAAGAATTTACAGATTAGCAGAGAGTATCACAGACAAACACTGGAAAAACAATTTCTCTAGTATGTTATTTGTCCAATGGCAGGAATAGGAAATCCTCAGGCTTTATAATCCTCAGGTGATTTAAAATAAATAGAAATTGTTCAGATGCATATTGCTAGTTCTGTGTTCAGGGAGTTGACCACAGCAGAACAAAGGTTTACCACAACACAGGTAAAATAAGCTCATACAACTCATAACACCTTGTTACGGACCAGTGTTGTTGTAAGAAACCTAAATGGAATGGCTTTTACTTAATAATAAGCTCTGTCCATTGTGAAACCCAAGAAAAATGTATTTAGATATAAGAATAGGTGTCTTATATGCTGAAAAGCAAAAACCAGTATTTCCTGGAACTGGTGAAATAATAGTGGACAAAGCTCAACTTCTATATAGTGCAATAAGGCCTCCTTAATTCCAGGTTGTTACTAAAGACTGTCTAACTTTGGAACTCTTTGCTCCTATAGTTCTGTGGCTACAAATGATAGATTGTTTCCAGCTTGTTGCATGAATCCAGTGCATATTTTCTGTTATCTTAAAGAGGTTGGATTGGTAGTAACCAAGAAGAAGGCTTCATATTTACCTCACTCTGGCTGCTGTACTCTAAGTAAAATTTAAACTTTGGAAAGGAGAAGGAAAGGGGGAATTTTTTTTTTTCTCAAGAGCAGGCTCAGCTCTGCAGAACTTTTAAAATGCAGAGTAAAAAAGACAACAAGAGAAAGAGTAAGGAGCATGAGTACAATCTGGGACATTACTGAGAGGACCAAGCTACTTGCCTGCAGCATTGCCTACAGATTCAAAGCTGAGGTCTGGAGGCAACCGATGAGAGAACCATTCCGAAGAATGTAGAAAAGGCTTCAGTCTTTATTTCAACCCACAAAGTCACTGGCAGCTGCTGATTTTGGTAGAATTTGGAGAAAGGACTCTCATCCTGCAAGAAACATTGGTTGGGGTCGATTTTTTCATGCTTCCTTCATCCAGTATCCTGATGTTCCCTACTTCCTGAGCCATCTTCTCCAACAGTGCTTGCTTTTGTGCTAATGTCATAAGTAATATTAGAGTTTGGAGACTTTCATAGCTTACATAAAAGAAAATATGACAGGAAGATAGCAGAGTGGTTCTGCTTCTAGATTTCAGCAAATTCAGTGTTTAGACAGCAGAGAGGCGAAAGTACCAAGTAATCCCAGGCTGAAGTATCAGGACACAGATATCCACAGTGTTCTGCTAACACATTTGTTATTTAGCTGATTTTAGGATTATGTTTAGAGGAATAGGAAATGATGATGCTAAGCAGTTCAAAGGGTAGCTGCATGAAACAGCAGGTTATCAGAGACTCTGTGGATGACTGGCTACCATCAAAAGGCTCGAAATCTGAATTAGAACTAACTCATCTGTACAGTGCTCAAAACCATATCCAGTGTCACAAATAGCAATGTTGTAGTGGCTGACTGGATCTTGGAGAGAGTTCTTGAAAATCAAACATTCTCCACCAGAATTTCTCAGCTGCGCAATATTTAGTATCTGTGCACGATCAAGAAATTAGGTTTACAAGCATACTATTCTGCCTACATTTAAAAAAGGCCAAACATTTGTTTCCTAGGAGAAAACGGTGGAATTACAAAAGGTTGATAATATTTTATTAGCTGTTTTTAACTTTCACCAACCACTCATTTTTTTTGTTTCCATCAGACCATAGACAAAACCACTAAATTAAGGATTTTCAGTATGATTTGCTGAATTTAAGTTAATCTCTTTGTGTCAAGCAAGAGAAAAAAGTGGAACATTTGATCTGCTTTATCAAGTGGATTAAAAAATCCTGTGAAACAGATGTTAACAAACGTGAACAACACTTTCATAGACATCTGAAGTAGACTATAAGGAAAGAAATTTGATCCCTGCTCTTCAAGTTGACCTTTAGTTTGGTGGTCATTGGAATCAGATCACTTGTGGCCTCAGTCCAGCATAGTCTTTCATCCTAATAAGAGTATAGTAGCAAATCCTAATCAGAGTAGTAATGCACTCACAGCCGTATGCTAAGTTCTGTCTTGAAGGACCATACGACCTAAGAAAAATTGGAATTCAGCTATTTTGCATAATTGTAGGAATAATGGTAATGAGATAATACTGGACCTGTGAAGGGAAATAAATTACTCAACAACTGAAAACCAATATCAGAACTTGTTACCAGGGCATTTTTAGAAGATTGACAACATAATCTTTCTGGTAATTCATCAACATTTCCCGATTCTTAAGTTTACTTCTGTTTTCCAAACCCATGAGATTTAATGGGTTGTTTTCAAAAATTCATGAAGATTTGGGGAGAAATTTTCAACAGCATGTTGCTTTAATTTTAAAAACTAGCACATTGGGGATCTGAGGTGTACCTGCATCTATACATCATCTTTCTGCCACTAAACCCGAATACTTGCTCATTGCACCTTCAAACTTGTCCTTATACTCTGCTGAAAGTCATATCTCAGATTACTGCAGGAGGAAGGCTGTTGCCTGGACAAACAGTTTGCTGGAGTAGTTACTCTCTAGAGAACTGGTTTTCTTTGAATTTTTGCCCAGAGTCAAGCTTCTCACCACACAGGCTTAGAAGCAAAAAACTAAAGTTTAATCAAGGAAAGCAAAAGCTAAAGTTCTTGATTTCAAGACTGGAAACTTACAAAAGTGAAGGAAACAAAAAAACCCAATTATAAATTGTACCTAGCAGTATCACATTATGAGTCTTGAAGGATTGTGTAAAACATTCTTATTCAAGGAACAGCTTCAGCTCATACGAATTCATGCCCATCCTTGCTGTTTCTCTTAGTATGGATTAGAACCAGTTTGAAGTCCTGAGCCGTTCCCACACTGCCAGAGTTCATCTAAGACTTTTGTGAGTTATTTTCTCCCTGTACTCAGAACAGAACCTTACCCCCCTTTCTGATCTCTTCTCTGGCATTGTTAACGCGTAGGAATACAGTTTCTGGATCTCCACAATAATGAGTGTTTTGACTCCTGTCCCCCCACCCTGTCTTTCACAAGAAGCTGTAACAGGAGTTTTAGCTTTAGATAATTAGCAAGTATCTGAAGTGCAAGGGATCACCCACAGTGTTAATGCATATGGATGAGTATTAAAGGAGAAAGAAAACTTACTTTCAGTGACTGTGGTTCTTCTGCATTCTTCCTCAGAGCTCTGTCCAAGCTTCTCCTGCAGGTACTCCTGGTCAAAGGGAACTGCCCTCTTATCTACCTGGAAAATAGAAGGAGAATGAAGATGTAAGGGTATTATTCTAAGCCAGTTTAGAAGACCTGATGCCCTCAGAGCTGAGGTCATCAGTCTTCTCCAGAACTGACAACAAAGATGGATTAGTAGTCAGCTTGAGTGCCAAAGCCTCTTGACAGTTTGAAAGCCTATTGCCTATCTAGATTCAAAAGAAAACCAAGAAATTCTAGCCAAGAAATTCTTATGCATGTACAGATCATGCTCTGTTTGTAACCAGAAATTGAAGGAACAGCAACTTCTGTCCAAAACCTAAATCTGAGTCTATGGCTAAAACACACTTGCAAAAAGATGGTGATGATGAAAGATGAAACTAGCTGCAGAAACTGGCAAGGTCATGATAGAAATCTGGAGGTAAATTATTAACATGAATGGATATTTCAGGTTAACATAAGCAAAAAGGGCACAGAAGGTACTGTGGAGTCAGGTGAGTGCAGCCTTCTAATTGTTTTACAGAGCTGGAAAAATTAGTAGGAAACAGAACAAAAAAAAAAAACAACCAAACAACCTCCACCCCAAAAAAAACAACCTCCACCCCAAAATAATATAAAAAGCATTTTATTTTGGCAAAAAGATATTATATAGAAGGAGTTTTGTATTGTCATAAACGTTTCTCTCGAGTATCTAAGTGTTCTGATTCAGCTGAGTAGCTTAGATGATGCAGGGGACATGGAAGAACAGCACCTTCCAGACATATCTAAGGCAAAACAGGGTCAGATTTAAGCACCTGCAATATAAAAGCACATCATAACATGAATACACATGTAGAAAACGCTCAACAGAGAACCGCCTTCCTTTGCATGTTTCAGCTAAGGAGGCTTATCGAGTATTTCCAATTTGACTTCCAAAATGTGTCCCTCTAGGCCTAACTTTAAGCACAAGTTAGACTTTTAGGTGCTGGTCTGTACTTAAAATGATACTTGTATTTTAAAAAGTTCTCTCTTTACGTAAATATTGTTGGCTATATTCTTGCTCCAATAGGACTTAAAACTTTGCTAGTTCAGACTTCCATCAGTAAATACTTCTCACTCAGCAGGCATTACCACACAACTAAATCCATTCTTCTTTTAAAAATTCAAAGCAAGGAGAAGGTTGAGGGCAGCCCATGGCACAGATCAAAACCCACATTAAGTAACTGACTGAGGAAAATAGGAGGCATTTGGCAAAATTTTTCTTTCACAATAAACCACACAGAAACTTGATTTCATTTTTGAAGCAAACATTCAGAGGTTTCAAAATCTAGGTTTTTCAAAACTAAGAAGAGGCCTTGAAACAGGTTTGTTCAATCATTTGGGGACAATACTTAAAATGCTAAAAGGCAAAGCTGGAAGACCTCCAAATTCCAGATAAGAGCTAAAAGAGAAAAACTGCTTTTGTTTAGTTTTCCATTGCAATTGCCATTCACTGTATATAATTATTTTAATCTAGAAAAACCTTCACAGTATTTTTTAAATTTATAAAGAAATTTCTACAAATTTCCATTCCTAAAAATTGCTCTTTTCACTCTAGTCTTACCTCCCTTTGCAAAAAATGTAACAGTCATTAAATAACCCATATACAGTGAAGCAATGAAGTCAGACCTGAGAAACAGGAACAGCAGATGAGGGGATTGTGACTGACTATATATTCAAAATATGTGATTGTTGTGGAGAAGAGGCAAAAATGCTTATAATGTACAACATATGGGTGTTGAAAAGTAAACAAAGGTAATACACATTGCTGCTTTGCTTGATTTCCTCTTCTTTTCCACTTATACCCCATCCAAACACAAGCACATTCTATCCCAAAGAACTTGAAAGTGTTTTAAGTGTTATGATTGGCACTATCTGGTTGAACTGTACACTCAACTCATTAGCTTTTATTTACCAGAAACACAGCCATCTATATCCATTTTACTGAATTCTTTCAAATATCAGGTTCTGCAGACCCAGCTGTGTAAGTACAGCTACAGAAAATTATTTCCATATTACAGTTTGGTTTACCCAAAATGTCGTCTGTAACTCTGGACAAGACTTGTTATAACACTGTGCAATTTGGCAACAAAATAATGAATTACTAAAACTTGAATTTGTGGGCTAAATCAACAGAAATAAGTAAGCCCAGCAAGACAGCCTGCAAGAGAATTCAGAGTTGGATAGGAGTCTAGCCAAAAGAAAGGGATTAGCACTTCTTTGAATAATTGCTCCATCCAGCAGTCCATCCAGTCTTTTTGTACAACGTGCCTGTGAAACTTGTCCTAATGAGGTTTCAGCCCAGGACAGAATTTCATAGGTATTGCAAAGAATAAATACTTAATTTTACTGAATCATTTTGCAACAACCTACAACAGAAAGTAACTGAATTGCTCTCTTGACATCTTCAAATTATATCTGTGTCTGAGTAGCTGTCTATATATGTTTAAGAACATATGCTTTACCATAACACCATCTTGTTGCTGGAGTTAGTGAATGAAATATTATGTCTTATTCAGGAAGTCAAAAAAAGGTGACTTAGTGGCACTGTCTGGTTTAAAGAATTTGCCAAATGCAAGTCAGAAGTGAAAGAATACCTAAGGGCTGCATTTTATCAGAAGGCAGGAATTGCTGTGCTGGCTGCCATAATGTGATGACATGAAAACCAGCTTTGTTTTTTGCTCTCATGTCTTGTGAGATAGGCCAGTGATTATATGCAAAACCTAAATACCCACTACTTCTACAAATGTATACAGTTCTCTGCCATCCTAACAAAATTAATGACAGGTGTATGACTGATTTGGAATGGTACACACTCTGTCCTCAACACTGCTATTTAGATGTGATTATCCATTCACTTGGAGTCAGTAAGAACTGGTCAAAAACAGCCAAGAAGAAAGTGAGGGCTTCAGAAACGTGCATTAATATCAAATACCAGGAGATCCTGGAAGTCTACAGCAACATCCTCTTGAGAATGTTGGTAATCTTGACTCCATCCCTCCTTTAGTCAAAACGGACAGCTGCTGTGCTGATGCCAAAGCATACATTGAGTGGCAAAGGGAAGGTAAGGGAAAGCATGACCATCTGCTTGCTTCCAGCTCTAGTGAGCTGTGGTGGCAATGAGCACTTGCATTCCAGTACAGCTGGTCTGGTGTAGCCTCCAAGTAGAGTGACTATACAAAGCACAGTCACAAAGCATCAGTTTTGTACTCCGCTGCTTTCCAGGAGGCTTATTAAACTCCTGAATGAAAATTAAACCAAAATAAGGAGAAGTTTTCATGCTTTAGGGAGAATCAGCATAATGAATGATATAGCATGCATTGCTGAGACCACACAAGCAGGGAGAACAGCTGGTGAAATAAAGGAGATGGGGCTGAGAGGATACGAATCTTCTGCCTAAGGAAAGAAGTGTTCACGTTTGTTTTGGGAAACAAGATTTCACAGAATCAGGTATCAAACTCACCCAATCCAAATATTTTATTTCTGACCTTGCATTTGCTGATTTATTGCCACTAATAACCAGAAACAGAGTCCTCATCTGCATCTTCAGGGTTTTCCCCTAAGAATTCTTGGCCAGAAAGCAATGAGACTTTTCAACAAAATGTAAGCCCAAGTTTCTAAGTGCCCCACTGCAGTAGAGCACTCCAGAGAACTCAGATAAATAACCTGATGTAAGGATTCTTTCAGGATAAATCACACAGCGCAAAAATAACCATAGGCTTAGATGAGAATAGTGATTAACAGCATCCCATTTGGCACTACTCTTGTCATATCCCCATTGCAGCTTCAGTGATTTATAGGATGTGTGTGTCTCTATGATCACATAGTAAACTATGAAACATTTTCTTACATGTCACGGAATCACACCAGGATCAAGGCCGGAAGAGGCCTCCAAATCTAGTCAGCCATCAACCCAGAACCACCATAATCACCCCCAAAACCATATCCCCAAAAGCCACATCCAGGCACTTCTTGAATACTTACAGAGACAATGACTCCAGCACCTCCCTGAACAACTTATTCCAATGCCTAAACACCCTTTCAGTGATTTTTTTCTTTTTTTCAAATATCTAGTCGGAACCTCTCCTGAAAAATGTGGGGTTTTTTTATTTTTGAAGGTTCAAATAGGTTTACTTGAGCTGTGTTTTTTCTGCCTTGTTTTTTTTTCTGCCAAAACTAATGTCAGTTCACTTCAGATGGCAATGAAGGATGGTTAAAAATTTGTAACAGTGGAAATAATGCCAGAAGAATGTGCTTGTGAAGAAGTAGTTGCTGGCTACCCAGCAGCACAGGCAATTCATACAAAGCTGTCAGGTGTTGTTCCAGTGAGACAGAAACTCTCATTATTGATACTTCCTTTCCAGCTCAGAGAAGTCTGCCTTAGCTGGATTACATAAAAAACTCAAGAGGAAAGTGAAGCAGGCTAGG
The DNA here is from genome assembly GCF_041296385.1 of Aphelocoma coerulescens. Lineage (NCBI taxonomy): Eukaryota > Metazoa > Chordata > Aves > Passeriformes > Corvidae > Aphelocoma > Aphelocoma coerulescens. The sequence continues at coordinate 59,382,616 of NC_091016.1, read as the reverse complement.
TGGCTTGGCAAACACTGAGAAGAACTTGTGCATGCACATACTCCTTGGGCACGTGTGTGCAAGTCCATGGGTGGATGTCTTTTTTTCCACTGCATTGTTAAAGTGGAGTGAAAGGGCACTGCCCATGCTCCCCTCCCAGGACTTGACCCGGTGGCAAGGGCCTTGCATTCCTCAGCTGAGAAGTGCGTCTCTTCACTTGAGCTGAACCAGATGAAAGCAGCACTACCGGGCTCTAGCTTTGCCTCAGGCCCTTGCTTTTGAAAGAGCTAACCCTGCTGTTTCTCTTTGGGGCTTATATCTGGTTTGAGAAGAATTGGCTAAAAGGAAAACCCTCCATTTTTCATTTGCCTTTGTAGCTTAGTAAGGAGAGAATATATATTTTTCATTTGCAAGTTCATTTATTTTAAATATGGCAAGAGTTTGAATTTTATGCTGGAAAACCACAAGCACATTCCCCAAGAAAAATCAATGCTTTCATAAACTGGAACATGTTTAGAGTAAGACAGCTTCTTACAGTTTCATTAATAAGCAAGAACAGGTTTTAGACCACTGCTGGTCTGGTATTTCAGTAGCAGTAGAGAGTGACATTCGGCAGTTGTATTCCTGGTGGTATCCCTGACCAGCTACTTGGGCAAGTCCTTTCACTTCATTGTGCATCCAGCTTCCAAGAATGATGCCTTTCTGTTGGAAGCTATATTGTGGATTGGGCAGGGTGGGCACTTTCTCATACATATACATTTTGTTCAGCATGGTTAGTTAAAACATATCAATGTTTTTGCACTAAATGTTAATGCAATTTCTCTCAAGAGGCTATCACTGAAATATTGAACATACTAATACCTTTCTTGAGATGATCACCCTCTCCTGAAGAAGCTTCTCACCTGAAAGCCAGATGTCATGAATGGAGCATGAGACTCTCACACTGTCTCCCAAGATTACCCTCCCAACCAGACCTATATGTTTCCATTATGCTGTGCAGTTCTGAAGCATCTCTGGAGTGTTCTGACTCCCATCTGCTAGACACTGCAGATGTTAATAACCTGTTAACTAGATGCATTTTGTATTTTAGGTCATGACAGGAGGAAGCCAAGGAACAGTAATGCGGCAAGGAGATGTGCAACCCTTCCCCTATTAGTCATTTTGTTGCTTTCGTTACATGAGCTAATGATGCTCTGATGCAATTTGTAAGTTTTGCAATGCAGAGCTGCCAACACAAAACATATGAAGAGACAATTGTGAGAGAGAATAACAGAGGTCTCCACATACAGAAAAGTGTACCACCATGTTGGGTTTTTCTCTACATATTTTTTCTTATAAGACCTGATTATAAACACTTTTTAAAACACCCAAACTCCTCAACTTTGATTCCAATCGTAGGATCATAGAACAGTTTGTGTTAGGAGCGACCTTAAAGATCATTTGGTTCTAACTCCCCAGCCACTGACTGGGATAGCTTTCACTACACCAGGCTGCTCAAAGCCCCTTGAACACTTCCAGGGAAGGGGCATCCACAGCTTCTCTGGGCAACCTGTGCCAGTGCCTCACCACCCTCAATATAAAGAATTTCTGTCTAATATCTAACCTATACCTATTCTCTTTCAGTTTGGAGACATTCCCCTTTGTCCTGCCACTGCATGACAGAGTAAAAAGTCCCTCTCCAGCTCTCTTGTAAGCCCCCTTTAGGTATTGGAAGGTCGCAATTAGGTGTCTATCTTTTTCATCTGTACAAACACAAGCAAGGTTTTTTATTTAACCTGCATTTTATTCATCACAATCTCAGTTCATTCTAAAGTTAATCCTCTGTTTCTGAGACCAGATGGATTTTTTTTTTTAAAACACTGGAAGAAACCAAGGCTGAGTCAAATGGTTTCAGTGGCTTTTTGTTCTTTTCTAGTGTTGTCTGGAAGCAATTTTCTCAAGCTTTGTAATTTATTTGTCATCTTCCTCAAAATCCCCACACAAGAAAGAATGAGAGCCTTTCTTTGGAATTAAAAACAAACAGAAGGAACCTTGACATTAGATTTTTATACATATCTTTCATATCCTGAGTGTAATAAAGAGTTGTTTTTAGTACTGATGGCGAGGACCTTGAGGAAAATAAGTTATGACTGAAATCTTGTATTCTGGAGAACAGAAGTGATAGTTTGGGTCTCCAGGGATTCAGTCACACATTACCTACTAAAACGCAAGCAGACACTTATTTTTCTGTTGTAAAATCTGACATATAAAAGCAGAGTATGTATCCCAATTTTTAACCAGGTATTTAAATGTTGCTTCTATACTCTCATACCAACAAAACAACTCTACAATAAAAATAAAATCCAACAACATTTTCATTTTTTACAAATGCCATTTTCTTATGTTTTTCTTTTTTCACAGTCTGGGTAAAGAGGTTAATAGTCTCATGAACACACAAGAAAATTAAATTTTTATACTATAGGACCAGAAAAGAAAAAAACTAAATTCAAAGCTGAAAGTTCCTGAAAGAAAAAAACAACTTATCTTTACTTGTTCTGTCTCTTTCTTTTTTCACTTACTCTTTTTTTCTATTTTCTTGGTCCAGCTCAAATGCTTCCACTGGGCAGACCTGTGGCGGGATGATAGAGGGCATAAAACTGAAGTATGTAGGTTCCAATTCATTCTTGCAAAATGATTCATATCTTCAACTGCATCTGGAAACTCACAGGGACATTTGTGAGAATTCAGTTTGGCCTGTATGCTGCCAAAATGCAGTGGTTAAGTGTCAGGTGTCACATTCTGTACCAGCTATGGGTTCTGGATTGATTTAAATTCCAAGGCCCATAATATGTGCAAACAATCTATCTCAAAATGGAAAAAGCCCTGTCTGTGTTCAAAGTACAACAAAGCCAAAGATGGGAACAGCTTTCCCCAGCAATACCAGAACTGATAATTTTACAGCAGGCTGGCCTCAACACTAGAGTATTTGTTAAACATAAATTATGAAAAACAGAAACAATGAATAAGAAGAGGTAGAGTCACTACATATATGCCATTACTTCCTACAGCTCGCCAAGATTATCTCAGGCTGACTGGACTGAATGCCAGTCAATTAGCTAATATCCATGCACAAGGATGGATATAATCACTCTCAAACATTACATACAAATTGCATTGAACTAATTTCTTGTTATTTTATATTCAATTCCAGACAAATTCTAAATAAAACAATTCCAAGTTATATGAATGGAGCCAATAATGTGTTGTTCTAAAACATTCTCCACACATTATAGTAATCATAGTCTTCAGACAGTTCATTGTGTCATAATGTCTTTCTCATGGAAAGCATGAAAAAGCAACAAGCTGCATCTGGTAATAAAAAAGAAGAAACCCCAGTCCAGGTTAGCTAATTGGAAACTGTTTGTATTATTTGTGACTGTGAAGAAAGGACAAGAAAGCTGGACACACTTGAGAAGTGGGCCCATGAGAACTTCTAAGTGCTCTCCAAATACAAGGTGATGCACCTGAGCTGGGGCAAACCCAGACATAAGCACGGACTGGGAGAAGAATTCACTGAGAGCAGTTCTGCAGAGAAAGACTTGGGGCTTCTGAAGGATGAAAAGCTGGACTTGAACCAGTAATGTGATCTTACAATCTGGAAGGACAACCACATCCTGGGATGCATCCAAAGCAGTGTGGCCAGCAGGGTGAGGAAAGGGATTCTGCCCTGTTGGGGTCCCTCCCCCGCCATGTAGCCCTGAGGGAGGCACGGGGTTTCCCTGCCCCTGCTCAGCCTCGTTCCCCATGGGTTGGTTTGTGTTCCCCTGCGCGGGCAAAGCAGCTCGGGTCCTGTGACTGGGGCAGAGTCTCTCGGCAGAGCCCGGCCGTGCGGCTGGGGAAATAAACATCTCTGAAACATCTAGCAAGAATCCGTCCGTATATATTTCTTTTCCACGGGACTCCTGGTTTGATATAGGCGTGTTGCAGTATCCCCACTGCAACACTGCCCCTCTGCTCCACTCTGATAAGACCACACTGGAGTGCTGTGTCTAGCTCTGGGGCCCTCAGCACAAGAAAGATGAACAGGTTGGACCAGGTCCAGAGGAGACCACAGAGATAATCAGAGGGCTGGAGTGCCTCTTCTATGGAGACACACTGAGAGAGTTCAGGTTGTTCAGTTTGAAGAAAGGAAGGGCCTGGGGAAACCTTTCAGTACCCAAAGGGGGCTACAATAGAAGAGGTACTTTTTGCAAGGAGATAGGACCAAGGGGTAAATTAAAATTAAATTAAAAGAGGAGAGATTTAGATTAAATACTGTGAAGAAATTCTTTACTGTAATGGTCATGATGCACTGGAACAGACTGCCCAGACACCTTGTGAATGTCCCATTCTTTGAAGTGTTCAAGGCCAGGATAGATGAGGCTTTAATCAACCTAGTCTAGTAGAAGGTGACCCTGCCCATGGCAGAGAGGTTGAAATTAGATGATCTTTATGGTCCCTTTAAACCCAAACCATTAGTTTCTATGAAACTAATGAAATTATATTGGATACAGAATCCCAAGATGTATCCAGAGACATATTTTCTAGAAAATATCAAGTAGTCCATGAAAGCATTCACCTAGAAAGTTGTATGCAGTTCTCACTTTCTTCCCCCCTTAAAACCATGTGCATTTCCAAATTTTCCTCCATTACTCAAAGTATATTCTTCTCTCTCTCTAAAAAGTAATTTTTATAACTCAAATTTAGGTGGAATTATAATGTTAATTTTACATATTTGACAGCATAAAAGTGTATCAATCTCTTGCTGTTGCATGTCATGTAGTCCTTTTCATGAAGGAATCAAAAAGTGGTTACAATGCCTACCTACACTACTCCTACTGGGATCCTCTTTTAGAGTCTTGTACCTCTGGTGGTTAGAAATTCTATTCCAATCTCCCACCTAAGTGTTTTAAGGCAAGTTTAATAGGTATTCTCTTTCTGGTAAAATGCACCACCCCAATGCATTTATAGAGAACTATTATTTCTTCTCAGTCTTCTGTTTGCCAGGGTATACAAGCCAAACCTTTTTTTCCTCATTTTGTCTAACAGTCTCTCCATCCCCTTGATTGCCACTGCAGGCCTTCTTTACATCTCTATTTTATTTGAACAAATGAACCTAAAAAATGAGTAGAACTGCATACAATTTTCCAGATAAAGGTTTCCACAGGCTATCTTTTCCATAAGATTCCTCTCTGGATATATCTTGGGATATGTTTGTGCTTTCTTCATAGCCCCAACAAGTACAGGACTTGCAGATCCAATTAAATAATCTATGCCAATTTTTTTTTTCTCTATTTTCTTATAAGCAGACACTGCATACCCATATGACAGAGGTTATCTTCATTATTAACAAGATTAGTACTTTCTACTATTAAATTTCATTTGATTTTAAATTAATCTAATTCTTTCTCAATGGTTCCTCAAAAATAAGAAATTAATAAGAATTTAATAAGACGACTTTATAGATAAATAGAAGTAGGGATGCTCAGTGACTTGACATCAAAGATAATGTTAAAACAGGATTCAGGATTTGAAACTTGCTGGATATTGCAGAAAGGCTTTTGGTCATAGCAATGAACGTGAAATACCTAGCAAACCACATCGGTTTGCATCAATATTTTGCACTCGTGACTGGTATTATTTTCTGTAAGTGAATGTATTCTAATTCAGAAATTAAAATAATGTCTGCTTACAACTCCTTACTCATTGGTGCTTGTATATGATTACAAAATAATCATGCTAAATGCAGCTTGATATCAAATCTCACGCCATTTTTCTGGAAGTTCTATGTTACTTTGTCAGGTTTTTTTCTATTGTTTAGATGAAGGGAGAGCAGAACCCGGTGGTCACATGTAGAAGCCTCTGCTCGTCACAAAACATTTAATTTCATGGTATCCTATACAGTATCTCTCAGTGGTTACTATGCCAGGTGTGAAAACCTAACTTTTTTATTATTTTTGTAGAACCCACTGTGCATATTTGAATTTCAGATGTATGTGGATAATGTTGAACACATAGGATGTTTCTTGTCTCTAACTTATAATTTTAGTAAGCATAAACAAATCTCTCTAATTTGTAAGAGGATCACTTTTTTCTGTTCCATTGACAGAAGATGTCTCCCAATTACTCATTCTGTGTGACCAGCAAATTAATCTTCTGCAATATTGCTATTTGAGACCTTTAGAAAGTATTTCCTGTCCCTATCATGAATTCTTAATTCTTAGTTAGAATTCTTGATTCTTTTTTGTTCTGATTGTTTTTGATATTTTGGGTTTTTTTGTAGAGAATGGGGAATTACATGAAAGCATTTAATGAAATTCCAGGAAATACTAAGAATTCCTCCTAAAACTGGTTGCATTTTCCTTTGAAAACCCTTGGGCCCAGAAAAAAATTTAAGTACTAGTAAGGTGAAAATATTATATCCATATAATGTTTTTATTTGTACATAAATTTGCATTTCGTTGCTTTGTTACTTTTAAGGCACATTCCTGATTCTTGAAGATAAATTGTAAAATACTTATCTATCTGTATAAAAATTTCTTTTTTTCTACATGGAGGAAATTTTTTACAATTTTTTTTTCTAATTTTATGAAACTTAATTTTTGCTCATATAAAGTTCAGCACTTCCACCACTTTCTCCTACACAATCAAAATTTTCCAGGGGCATGAATGTGAGTCGGTAAAATCTTCATGCAAATAAGACATTTTAACCTGATAAAATCTATATTTTGTCCTTGATCTACTGAGTCTACTGTAGTTTTCTATTTACCTGTATATTTAATTCAAATAATTCCTTAATGGAGAACTTCTGTATCTGTGGGCCCTATATTTTAACCTCCTTTAACTTCTAGAACCTGTTTAATTCCCTTGATAAACCATTGTTTCATATGCAATGTTGGCTCATATCCCAGCACCAACTTTAAAATTAATGATTCCAGGTTATTTAGGCTGATAACATATTCATCTTCTGCTTCAATGTCGGTCATTAAACACTTCAAAATATGTGAATCCAACAAGGAGAGAAAGCAAGCAGCAATGAATGAGGAAGCAAAAAAGCTTGTGATAATAGCATGACTGTTTTGAAAAAGAAACACACCCATTTTGCATTCAGAGCAGAAATCACTTACGAGCAATCATAAGTAATTTTGTTGTGTAATTTGTTTATTCAAAAAATGTCTTCTTGTACACAAGCTGTCAGGAGCTACACAGAGGCTTCAGCCAAAGGGCTACCACTCTAAACAAGAAGCAATTGTGCTTGGTTTCCTTCTTTGACTCTCTTCCTAATCTGCTCCAGATCTGACCTGCTCCAGACCCTGAGTTTTAAATTTGACAAACACTTTAGCCTCAGGCTCTTCATGGGAGAAGAGAATTTTCTTTTTTAAGTAAATTCTCTTTTGTTAAATTTCTCTGTCATATGAAATTATTTCCTGGATTTAATAATGAGAGAAAGGAAAAATCTTCTATCAAGACAGAGTTCTTTCTGTTATGAGCATTCATGTATTTATTCAAGTATGTATCCTAGCAAAGATGAATACTCTGTAAGGTTTAAACATTATAGTGCAAATATTATGTGCAGATATAGTAGACAAAAATCAAGAGGCAATGGCTTAAGTATGTAACTGTCTTTTCATATGTAAAACATTGTTTTTATTTGAAAATATTTAAATTTGAGTCATTTTTCTGTGTTACAAAGTTCTTGTAAGGAGAAAATTCAATATACCGCCTCTATTTTATCACATTCCACAACAAAAAATAATGGAGTGTTAAACTAACACAGCTGTCTGAAATCAAATCATGGTAGGAGGTCTTAAACTTATAGCAGCTTTCTAGCCTGTAAGACACTGTGCCATAAATTCTAGATCTGGTTCTGCTGTGATCTGAAATTTAATTTTGTGACTGTGGCAAAAGCACTTCTCACTCATTCAGTCACCCATTCAGCCACCCTTCTCACTCTAAGTTTCTTCTGCAGTAAACAAGGGAACAGTCATATAACAGTGATATCAAAATGTTCTTGTTTTGGTAGTGGCCTTTCCCATAATGATTTAAGGACTACACTAATTACGAGCTATTTCCAGTATATTGCCTCGGGGATTTTATTTTTTTTTAAGTTTCAGAAATCTTTTATGATTGAATCTTGATAAAATCCACACCAAGGTGTAAATCAAAGTCTTTCCTCTAGATTTTTTCCAAGAATGATTATCTATCAGAACACTACAGATGTACTGTAGGGTACTGATAGTGAAGTTAAGTCTTCATGCCAAGTACAATGAACTGTGTCAACAAAGAATGAAAGTACAGAAATTATCCACAAGGAGAGAAAAAATAAAATTAGTTTGAATAGTCAGTTTCCACAGAACTCATACAGCCTCCCTCTGGAAAATTATTCAGATTTTTAAAGGATGTTTAAAAACCAAATCTCCCCAACACACTGAAATTATACTTTTTTATTAGAATTGAACATGTCTCTCTCCAGAATTTTTTATCCCTGTATTTCAACTGTCAAGACAACTGCTGATATTTTGATTTTTCCATATTAAAGGTGAGAGAACAGAGACACAGAACAATTAAACCTTCTCCCCAAGTCAGAGCTGAAGGTGGAGAAACAATCTGTTCTGGTGGTGATAGAGGTGCTGAACGTGGAGATGAAAGTTCTGTGCCCCAGGACTGTGCCTGGCGACCAAAAGCTGGATAGTCACAAGGTGTTTTCAACACTAGAAGATCTAGATAGACAAAGTTAGTACTGTAACAGTAGCTCTAAAATGAATGAGGGAAAAATTGCTTGTCTAACACAGGCACACCTTTTGACCATCTTCAACACTGACCAGGAATTTTTCTTTCATATATTTTTATTAAAATGTTGAAATGACAAATAGCCTACAAGGAGTAAAAATATAAACAAAGTGGGGACAAAAACTGAAATCTTGGTAAGGACAGGAAAAGTCCTTACAAAAAAGACACACCTATAGTGTTGGCATAGCAAAATCTCTTACTGCACAGTTCCTCAGGTCCTGTGGTCCTTTTGACTCAGTATCTTTCACAGGCTTGATAAAAGTGTTAGTCATTTGCTTTTTTTATTGACTCATTAGTTTGGATTGGTGCAGTGAATTACATATTAATTTTATGAAGACTTTTACCCTGTTCAGTATGGTTTACTCGCATTATATTACATTTTCTTTATTCTACTGAACATTACAAATTTGGTAAATTTATTCAGTGTATTATGTCAACTCCATTATATGTTTAATCTCTTTCTTTGTGAGCTATATTTTTCTTGGAACATGTCATATAAAAGCTCAGTATTTTTCCACTTACTGCCTGTATAACTTGCAATGCGTTACGCATCCCTAGCAAGTTAATCTGTAGCTTGCCTCTTTCTTTTTCTGCTGTGAATGCATTTTGTCATCTTCCATCTAAAAAGGATCTAAATAGGTTATTGATGAACAAGTCATTGTGCATTTTTTAAACAGCTGTGGTCTGAATTAAAAGTTTCTAATTTCTTTTTTAAAGAAGCAATTTATTAATGTCACTCTATTGCCAAGACTGCTTTCTTTTGATGTTATAATAACCAAACAAAAATAGAGGACTGAGACAGTGAGACAAAAGTACTTGTAAATGTGAAAAAATCAGGGGCCCAAAGAGTTACTGTCACTCTGAGGTCAGGAACTGTTCCATCAAATGTTCAAGAGTTGCGAGTCTGAAACACCTCTTGTCTATCATACTGAATAAATTCCTTGCAATAATCTCAAAGATGCTAGTTTAGTATTTACTGTCTTTGTCTGGAAATACCCGTGCTTCCTGAATTTGTCTAGAAGATGCCTTCAAGGCAGAAGGTTAGCAGATTAACCAGTAATCTTGACTTTCCTCAGGCTGCTCAGATTACAGGACTGCTGCCTAAAGAGGAAAGGTGTTCTTTCCAGACAGCAGCATCTGACAGCAATTAGGCAAGTCAAGATCTTGTATGTGAAATTACACAGAGATTATTACTGCTGATAAATAGATCCCCAGTAATTACCTGGAAAGGGTTACCTTGTTGCCTTAGGCACAGCATCCATATTAAATGCACTGGGCATTTTCTATTTCTTCATATATGGACTGACACTAACAAATAATTGTCAAAATGGAGCAGATCAAGTTGCTTATAAATTTAGCGAGAATTAATGACCTTAATGATCTTATTCAATTCTTTTCCTCATTGCTTCATACTTGACCTTTTTTCTCATTTGAAAAAAAAAAAGAAAAAAGTTTAGCTGTTTCTTTCAGCATGGTTGAAGAAATTTAAACTTTCTTCTCTTACTGAACACTTGCGAATATTTCACTGATGAATTCTGGTTCCTCCAAACTTCAGAGCACAAATATAAAACTTGGCAGAAGCTAAATAAATTAACCTGCTAGGGCACCTTATGTCATCACTGCTATACTGCCTTGGGTATTGACGCTAGCTCAGAGCCACTGCTGATGCGCACTCCCCCCTGTGATGTGTGCCCATGGGATGCAACCTGCATTTCATAAGGGGACCCCATAATGCATAAAAAACGTCAGAAAAGGCTTTATATGTACTGTTTTTAATCAGAGATACTGCAGCACTTGCTGGTTAAATGGTTGTGCAGTCTGAAAGCATGTGCAGCCCTGGCTCATGCTGCTCACGAGGTTTTGATATTGTTGGCTTGTGTAGAAGAGTGCCCTTGAGGAAGTACAGCATGTCCCACACAGCTGTAGTCCAATCTGATGGGATAAACTAGGGAATGCATACTGCCAAAGCACTTTATGAAAGTCAGTGCCTCTTTTATCTGGGTTTCTAAGAAAAGGAAAGTGCAAATGTATTTTCGGTTTTATTAAGGTTAGCAATTAATGATGACACCCACAAACTGACAGTGATGGCCAGAGTCCAGCGCAGCAAGACCTCCCACTGGCAGAGCACCTACGGGTAGGAATTCAGGGTCACATCCTTTGGGCTTGCAGAGTTTGTCAGGAGTTGAGCAGGGCTTACAAGGGCAAAGCTTCCCTTGCTGTACAGCTCACAACAAATGGAAATTGCATCCTCCAAAAAAGCCCTTGGACTCTCATTAAAAACCCCAAATCTCAGTTCATTATTTTGCTGAATTCACAGTGGATGGAAACACCACTATATCCATATACACTAATATTCATACCAGCCCCTGTAATCGACATTGGTGAGGCCACATCTTAAATCCTATGTCCAGTTCTGGGCCCTTCAGGACAGACACTGAGATGCTGGAGCAAGTCCAAGAGAAGGGCAACAGAGCTGGTGAAGGGGGCTGTTTAGCCTGGAGAAGAGGAGGATGAAGGTTTACCTTATCACTCTCTACAACTGCCTGAAAGGAGGGTGTAGCCGGGTGGGGGTCAGCCTCTTCTCACAGGTAACAAGGGACAGGACAAGAGGAAATGGCATCAAGGTGTGGCACGGGAGGTTGAGGTTGGACATTAGGAAAAGTTTCTTCCCTGAAAGGGTGGTCATACAGTGGAACAGGCTGCCCAGGGGAATAGTGGAATCACAAGCTCTGGAAGTATTCAAAAAAGTGTGTGGATGTTAGACCTTGGGGCATGGTTTAGTGGTGAACATGGCAACACCGAATTAAAGGTGGGACTTGATGGTCTAAGAGGTCTTTTCCAACCTTAATGATTTTGTGGTTCTATGAAAGCTGCCTGCCTAAACCAAAGGCTCTTCTTGTAATGTCCCTGGAGAGCCTATTTGGGATTAACTTCCTCTAGAGGAAATCTACCACTTGTCCTAGCTCCTATAGAGACTAAAGAGCTGTGTCTGCTAGCATGAACAAGCAGAACTTCATCAGCACCTTTTTGAAAGGCTTTGTGATTTCCTAAAAAGACCTCACACATTATGAGAGGGATTTATACATTTTGTCCGATGAATAATCAACATCTACTACCATCTCTAGCTTCCAATATTTAGATTTATAGAAATTTAGAAATTTTAATTTGGGGCCAGGGTTGCGGTGAGGCAATGCTGAATCTAAGGCCATTTTACCTTTTCAGGGAGCAGGAATAAATCAGCATGGTTCATTCAATAGCTTCATTTATACTTCTCTTTTGAAGGCCACTTTCTGCAATCACCCAGAGCCCTAACATCCCTGTTCTCTCAACCAGCTGTCCCACAACTTCTCCCTTTTCTGGTTTACTTTTTTGAACCTCTGCACATCTCAGCTCAGCCACTTCAAGGCCAGCTGTAAAACACAGGGGGATTATTTAAGCTCCACAGTCGATGCTCTCGCCTAAAACCAGATTTGGAATTAGACAGAAATAATAGATTTTCTTCAAAGGTCACTATCATTGCCTAAGCATTCACAGACTTTTTTGAAATATTAGGAGACTGTAGCCCCCATTTGCATTTCTGAATTGACAGCAGTGTGACCTAGAGTCCCAAGGCCCCTGCCTGTGCCAAGTGTGGGAGCTTAGAAAGCAATCAGACACCTATACCAGGAAAAGAAGAGAGCCTACTGGAGCTCTTACATAAATCTGTTCCTGCAGTGGATTTATAAAATGAATTTTAAAAACACAGTAATAAAATAAGTGTGTTTTTTCAGGCCTGGGTTTCTGAAAATCACTTTCCAAAAGGGATTTTTGTTGGGTGCTGAACACAGACAGTAACTTGAAGTAAAGATGTCATTATTTCACCTTATTCCACCTCAGTTTATGGAGTGTACAGTTTAGGTACTACTGTTCCACAATGAACTGCAATGTTCTCATCAAGTGTATTATGGCAAAGCTGACCCATCCAATCTTGTGAGAAAGCTTCACTTCATATCTACCACATGTGTGCAGGTTGCTCAACTCTGCACTATTTAAACCTTAATGGCCAGTCCTCTCCTGTGGTTGATCCCGTCTCAGGGAAATCCATAAGAATCAAAACATACACACAGTTTTGCTCCCAGTGGAGTGCATGGGCCAGGGCAGATCTTGCCCCACAAGTGTGACACAGTGCAGAACTTCATGCTGCAGTTTGTCGTGAATGGGGTTTGCAATCACTGCTCCAACGCAGCCTTTGGTAAATGGCAAAGTAAATGACGGCAGATTCTGACCGTTTGTGTACACAATACCCTCATTAAGCACTGGAAAAATAAAATTTCTCACCTGATCCACAGCTAGGGGGAAATTTACAGACTTGCAAATTCATGGGATCTGAGAAAGAATACTCTGAAGGACTCAAAAGAAATACCTTGTGGAATAACAGACCGGGTAAATGTGCTCACTTCAGGTTAGGACCTGCCTTTCTAATTTGTCACCATTGTAGAAGCATCTGGAAGAAGTGCAGCTAGGGCTGAAAGAGTACAAAATCCAAGTTCCAACTATCAAGGATATTTTCACACAGAACACAGAGTATAGTGGCTTTTTTTTTTTTAATGATGGACAAAATATTGAATCAAACAATCCAGCAGGGAAGATTGAATGCTACAGAAAAGATGTAATAATTCACGGTCTGTAATAAATCACTGACACTAGTTCTGCAATAATTCCCATTACAAGCTAAATTTATATTTGTGTCCCTTGTTTTTGATGCTATCCATGAATATCAAAGTGAGGATGAAGTGGTTTAAACTTTCATCAAAAACAAAATATTGCATTAAATGTGCTAGTGCTGACAGCTGTTGGGTTTACAACCACAGAGCACAAAACTCTTTGCAATAAATCATTTTTATACTTAACCTGTTTGAAAGTGATAAGGAATCCATGTGTTACCTGACATTAACAATGAAATAGCATACTAAAATAAATGTCAAATGCTCGCATAAAATTTAGAGTTCAATTGTATCACACAATGTCTGAATACTTCCAAAAGGCAATTGAGGAAGGTGGGATATGTTTTGGTTATCCTGTGAGGAGAAAGAGAAGTAACATTCAAATCATGTTTTGGTTATCCTGTGAGGAGAAAGAGAAGTAACATTGAAATTACTCAAAATATATTATTCACTTCCGTTTAATTTCAAGGCTAAGAGCCTGGCCAGTTTATTTGACCTGCAACCTCCAAGGAAATACTTTTAGCATCCTTTATAGCTCTACTCAAACTAATGGCATTTTTATGGAAAAAGTATGTTTGCCCAGATCATACTGGACACACACTGCACACACAAACTTCTCACAAGCTTTATCCAAGCAATCAGTGCTCAGAACAAATAGCAACTTTGCCTGAGAACTTTTCAAGTGATGCCATATACTGTCTAGCAGCTGCTGTACTAGTAATACCACAAAATAAATACCAACATCTTTTATAGTGATCTTCTTTCATGGATTTGAATGTGTTTTGCAATGAAAGACAAGCACTGGCTGCCACATTTGCCCCCTGCTCATGTGCACATGTACTTCAGTGGTGGCTTATCTTGTCATTGCAGGAGACAAAGCAAACAGCAGGTGGAGGGAGCCAGTGCTGCAAGCAACCAGGCTCTAGAATTCTGCTTAGAAATTTCAGGCATCAATATGAACTGAATGCTTGAACCACCCTCACCCAGCTTGACTGTTGGAGCACTGACTGGGAAAGGCATGTGAACTGTAAATCTTGCTTGTTTTTCTCAGCTATCCAAGGAAGCTATGTGTCTCTCTGTATTAGCTTGGCCTCTCACATATCCCTGCACCTTCATGGCCTCTTCAGTGTTGGTGGCATGACATCTTTGAGTCTATATAATAAAGATCTTTACCTTTGCCTCTTGAGTTCTGCTAACATAAACATCTGGTGGGATGAGTGTCAGTAATTTCAAAGTAAATTGGTCAGAGCTGAAGGTAGCAAAAGCAGCAAGTATTAAAGTTTAGTTTGATGATCAGAGCTTCCTCTGAGACAGTTTTAGGGCAACTGTGTTATTCTTATTAAATCTTAGTCTTCATCCGATTTCAATATTAATTTTCATAATAAATCAGGGTGTCTGTTTTAAACATACTCACTACTTTGTTACTCTTTTATTCACCTGAAAGCTATTTCTTCCTCTTTCTTGAAAAGTTATTCACATCTACTTTTTGTACAGCAGGCAACCACCACATAGGGGCTGTTCCTCCTATTCAACCATAATGCCTATTGTGGAGTGTGTTCCTGGATTTGTTTCCTTAGACAGACCAGGGCTATTCTCTGATGTATAATGCCCCTTTACTGGAGAAGGCTTCCTAATCTTCCCTTTCATCTTTCACTGCAGGCAGCTCTCCATTTTCCATTCCCTTTCCCATCCCTGTGGTTTATCTTTCCTGAAGGTTATAGCATTCTCCAGAGATTTAGTCAGACAGTGGTAATGAAGACCAGTCTCATGAAATTAGGTCAGATATCTGTAACTTTTAGGATTAACATAACAGATGCCATCAAGTGAGTTCCTGCATAGGTACATGGCAGCTGATGAGCTGCAAACCAGTATTGGGTTTCCTGATATTAATATTCTCTTCTTCTTCCCTAGTGCCCAAGGAATGCTGGTCCATGTATAGTCCTTCTCTGAACCCTTGTGTCCTTGAGCAACTTGATAACCAGGGAGATGGAAAAGCAGCACGTCCCCAGCAACTTCCTCAAGTTTCTGGAGGGTGAGGGCTGGCAACTGCCTGTGAGGGATCAGACTCATTCTGAAACTGCCCTGAATTCAGAGAGATGATCACAGGATATGATCACCAGCATGACACATTCAAAGTAGAACTTGCCCAAAGATTATGTGTTGAGTCCCTTTATGGAAGATATATTGCTTAGAAAGACCTCAAAAATGTGATGTATAAAGCCAGCTCATGGGTAGAACACATCTAGCTCATGGACTTGTCAGACTTTTCCTGTATCTACTTTTCCAAACAGCAGGGTATGAAGACATGGCTACTGTCAAACCCAATTTACAGAACAATGTACTCTGAATGCCTGCTACAGTCTTCCTGCTCATCCAATGCCTTTCACAGCCTTTTAAAAGAAGTCCTTTCTTACTTCTCCCAAATGCCCCTATCAATGTAGTTATGTTCCCGTAGCACTGTCATTAAACCTGCTGTTGTCCCAGGTCAACATCTCCTAACCTAATTCCAGTTGCTCTGAGTAAATAATTTTGCTACTGTGTCTGTCTCTTGGCTCATTCCCTCCCTCACTAAGAAAGTTACGAGCTGAGTAAATGGAAGCCCTGTGGCTTTTATATTGATGGATGAACCTTTGTTCTCATTCCTAAATAAATCTCACTTCCAATTTGTGACCATGAACTAGAACCGCAAACTATAAAGAATGGCTCCTCAGGTGTCCGGGCTGTGGATTATGAATTTGCCAGGTAAGAATAACTGAAACATGGACAGACCCAGGAAAGTGCAATTGAGGTGTATGCAGCACATACACAAGAGAGGTAACTTAAACTGTTGTGTCATAAACATTTTTCTGTGTTAAAGTCCTGATATAGACAGAACTTGCTCACGGGCAGAGGAGCTGAAGGTAAGGAGTAAGATAAAGGCAGATGAACCTTTGAGATTTAGACTTGGGTTCCAGGTACATTGTTTTTCTGATAATAAGGCTTTTTAAGCTTAAGAGGTTATCTGCTGCTATTGTCCCAGATTGCTTGTTCCTTCACCATCCTTGGAGGTGCTTAAGACGGGTCTGGATCTGGGGCTGGGTGATGTGGTTTAGTGGCTTAGCTGTTACAGTGTCAGCGCCAGGTAGGCAGCTGAATGTTATGATCTTACAGGTCACTTCAACTCCGATGATTCTATGATTCCTTAACATAGCAATCTGTAATTACTGATACACAAATTGTTTTGATGTCAATTCATAAACTTCATCATGGAAATGATCAAAAAACCCCATCACCCACTTGTTGCCTCTGCCACTCTTAGCCATGTAGATCTTGCCTTGCCATTTACCTTTGGGGTTGATGACCAGATTCTATGCTATTTCTGCTTCTACTAAAATTTTTTGGCACAATTCCCATCAGTACTCTATTGGTTAACAAGAAAGGAAGAAAGAAACTTTCCTTCTATATGTACAGGCTCAGTAACAATCCAGTGCTGCACATACGATTCAGATGAAGATGGCAAAATCAAAATGAAAAGCACTGTATTAGTAATGCACATCCGGCCATTGGTGTGATGTGCCAGCAACACAAATGAAAAGTACAAAGGAAAGAGGTTTGTTAAATTAAATAATCCTTAAACTACACGAACTATGTATTCAGCTTGGCTAACCACAGGGAGACAAGAGCCTATTCTGAGAAAAGGCAGGAAAGATGCTCAGCATATACTCAGCAAATAAATGTTTTCCTAGAATATATAAACTGAGAGATTTGCTTATCCTTTTGTATATAAAAAGAATTCCTACTGATACCACATATGTTTACATCAAGCACAGACTAATTTTTTGCATTGGCCATATCAAGCCTTCCTTGCTTTTAATGACACACACTATAGAACAATTCCGAAAGTAACACAGATCTCTAATTATTTTTTTAGTTCTTTAGCTAATATGCTTGTTATTATTTGTGAAAAAAATTTCACCTGAAGAAAATCAGACTGCCCTTTCTTCCTTCCTCTCCTTCCTCCAGATGAAAAATCAAATACTGAATTACGCAGATGAAGGCTTTAGCCAACAGTTTCAACATCACGAAAACAAGAGTCATCACAGTTAGCATGGCTGTGAGGTATTATATCCAAAATATCAAGGGTGGAACAAATAATCAGAATTTTCCCCTTAGAAGGAACTCTTCTGTTGTCTGACTTTGCATCCTCGAAACAATGGATAGCCCCAAGACTTCAAAAGGATTACATGAAAAACAGTATTTGTCAAAAAAAGGACAACAGATTCTGACTAAATAGACCATAACTATGTCATTATGAAGCATTTTGATCTCTTGCTGCCCTTGACGCATTTCTGCTGGGAGTAGACCTCTTTAGTGCTCTGGAGATCAAACCAGCATATTTCCTGAATGCTATACTAACACAAACATTTTTTGAGGAAAAATAAATAACTGAAACAAAACAAATTCTATGAAATCTTGGTACTGTTGATATAACTGGAAAAAATATCCAGTGGTTTGAATCAGTCTTCCATTCTCTTACTATATATTGAGCCTAGCATTTGCCTCACCCTAAATTCACTCTCCTCCTTCTATTGTCCAAACCTGTACACTATTATCCTAGTTTGGAGGGAGCTGCCCACTACTAATATAGTTCTTAGTTGCTTTGAAGGTGAATTATCTGAGACTGTTTGAGAGGCAGCATCCCTTTTTTCCAAGCTTGGTTCTTTGCAAGAGCCTTTATTGAGCCTCTTTTTATGTAGTTGTCCTCATTACAGCAGTGAGTAACGCAAAGCTGAAGAAGTGCAGAAACTAAGGCAGCATTAAGACATTCTTTGGGCAGTTTTACAGTATCCAATACTTTAAAGGCCACATCCAATGCTTTAAATACATATTGCAACCCCCAACATACACAATAAGAATCCCACCCCAGGAACACTCCTTGTTTTCTTATTACGACAATATTCCCTTCAAATTTTGTAGTCACATTACCACCCTCCTTCCCACCTGGACCTCAGGTTCCTGTACCAATATAGTGAGGGAAGAGCTTCCTTCCGTCTCTTACACAGAAATGCTGATGCCAGGTCCTTTTTCTCACTCCACATGGAGCTGTGGTTTTCCAGACACACTGGCAGACACAGCTGTCAGTCCTCAGTCTTGCAGGGGGGTGAGTGTCTGGACCCTTAGCTGTCTAGTCATGCCTTCATCCCCCATTCCTTCTCTCTCTGCATGAAAGGTGACACACAAACTTTGTGAAAAAAAGATTCCCCTAACAAAGACCTTGTAGGAAAAAAGGAAGCAGCCAAGAAATTCAAGTTGAGTAGTCTTCGGAGAGCACTTCCAAGTTAGCTGTTTCCACACCCAAGCCCCAGTGAATGCAGACTCCAAGTCAACACTAGAGCTGGCTAGGGGCAACATTCACTATGATTCACAGCCTGGTTTCAGATCCTGTTTTGTGAAAGGAAAGATGGGCTTTTTACTGGTGTGAGCACAGTGGCCCAGTCTCTGTCAGGACATTTATTCTGCCCCTTTGTTTTGAAGGTGCCCTCCCATTTTGAGGGCTGCATCTGGGATGCACTGGGTCAACGCTAAGTGGCCAGCATTGTTTTGTGGTCCTTTCCTTGTCTCTCTGAAATACCTCAGGTACACAAGGTGAGAATTCACACTTGCAGAGTGCAGACCCTGAGTTGTGCAGCCAGTACAGGATACTCCACACTGCCATGAATGGATGTCAGATTAAAACATACGGCATTATAACTAAGTAAGAGAGTATTTGAAACTGAAGCTCTACCCAGGCTAACACTAATAACGTGTTAGCTATGATGGCGTTTTTTATATACAGTTTTGAATGGAATCACTATCCAGATGAATAATTAACAAAAAAGAAGGGACACATGCTGGTCTCCTGTATTTTTTAATTGTGTATTATCCTGTGTTTCAGTAGCCACAGACAATGGTGATGAATTGTAGTGTCTGAAAAATATCTTGCTTTTTAATTCTGACAAAAATATGAAGTCTAACATGTTGTGCTAGATAATTTGCAAACAATAAGATAATATAGTCTTTGTCCTGAAGCCCTTACGAAAAACAAAAAACAGAGAAAAGGAACAGAACCAAGTATAAGAGACAGATTCCTTGAAAAATTCAGGTTAACCCAGCCATCTCTGGCTTTATAAAATGTTTAAATGGGCACATTTTAGAGGGGGAGAGGTTTGAAAAATGGTTGAGCCAGGGAAGGTGGGAGCTGGAAGAAGCAGTCAGGTACTGCAGAAGACAGAGCCTGTCAGATGAGTAATCCAGAAATTACTATTTTCTGCAGCTGCTTGGCCATACTGAGTCACTGGTAGGTTCCAACTGCATTTTGTCCCCATGAAAATCTACCTGTTTGTGCATCACTGAGGAATCTAGCCACACAGGTCTCTAGCGCAAGTCCCTATGAACCCCACCAGTACAGCAGTGACCTTAAAAGCAGTTTACATTCTGTGGATATAGAGGCAACATCAGTCTCCAAATCAAACAGGAAATAAATATGTGGATTCAGGTCACTATACTAATCACAGTTCTCCTGGGCTCTGCATCATGTTTGTTTTACATTAAAGAATGTAGATGTAGTGTAAATTATTATAATTCTGATTCTGTGTTAACACTTGCTAAGCAGAAAGATTCATAACTAACATTTGTAAAAATCTTCAGGCCAAAAGCACAATAAAATCTTATATTTATATTGATTAAATATGTTGTACATATTTACCACTAGTTATTTAACTTATAGCTTAGAACATTACTTCAGTTCCTAAGACTTAAGAGACTCAGAGTGGGTGCAAAATCTTGGAGTTGTGCCAGAAGGTTTCAAAGCTACCAGAATAGAGGGGATTTCTGCAAGGATGATAAATAAAAAACTTTTCTTTTAAGTCAAATGACATAAACCAAACATTAAGTATTAGATACTTGCACTGCTAGTGCAAAACAAGCAACAACCTTTTACATTAAAAAAAAAAAAATATCAGTGTAGCTCTGGCATACATAGCTAACTGCTTAACCTAAACTTTGCTTCCCAGTTGTGGTGTGGGGAATGGAATATGAATGAAACAATTAGCAAGAACATGCAATCAGTCTGGGATTCATGCCATGAAGTATGATTTAGGTCAAGAGTCCAGAAGAACTCAACAAAAGTCTTGGGTATGTGTGGGTAAGAAGAACATCCAAAATAAGCATTTCTAAAAGCCCAAAGGAGTTTGTGGAGGGAGTTAGGCTTCAAGGCAGATCAACATCTAACAAACATAGGTTAAGAAGAACATTTCTGTGGGCAGTTGATCCTGTAACATTTTCTGAGGCAGCTGATAGAGGTCCCTGTCAGAAACAGAATGCTGAACTACTGGCTGTTGGCACGCCTCTATATGCCACTCTCAGATTTCTTGCTGCAAAGGGGAGATCTGTTTTCAAATGTCCTAAAATCCAAAATAAACATTTCTGATGGTATTGAAGCTAGGAAAAGTATTTCTAAAGGGCTACTTGGTGCATATTTGTATTTCTCTTTGAAAAGTGACTGTTATCTTTGTTCTCCTCTATTATATCACATGAAAAAAAATCCTAAAATACATGAGATGTTTCCCATGTAAACAAATTCATTTCTTCCAGAGGAATGTTATATGATGACAGGGTATGTGAAACGGTCTTAGTGATCATGTGGTAAGTGAGATCATGAGACACTGTCTGCATTGGAGTTGAATATAGTGTACTCAAATGTTTTTGGGATCCCCGTGATAGAACACTGGTGGAAAGGAAAACCACAAGCATTGGGCAAACCGGACCTTCTCCACCTCCTGACGTCTTCAGGGCCTACAGCTTTGGCATAAAAAGTACACAAAATTGTTGTTACTAAAACTAATTTAGCAGATAATTGAACAGGGTTTAAAGGGTTTAAGAATGGCCTAATTTGGCTAGTATGGGAATTTTTCTACAGTTCTGAAAAATTATCCTGGGATGCAAATGAATTCTGTACAGTTGTCAGAAATCTTTGCCTCTATATACGTACTTCAGGGATTGTTTCTGCCCAGTAGTTCATGGAGTGAGGTGACATAGGAAATGTCAAAACTGAGCTACAGAAGCTGATTTTTCAACCATTATTCACAGAGACAGAAAGTGTTCCTACAGACTTTAGAAAATCTCTTACTCAGGCTGTTTGTTTTGTTAAAAAAGGCAATGGACTAGTGTTTAAAATTCAGTATCCTTGTTCCATTTCTCAGAAAAAGCAATGTAACCACCATATCTACAGATGGCCATTCTACAAGAAGAAAAATCCCCAAAAGACAAAAATAAACAAAAATTAATTCTGTTCAGTACTTTTGAGATATCAACTGTGCTAACTAAGGCAAAAAAAAAAATGGTATGGATCTTGTCTTAAAGAAATGCAGCCAATGTGAATATCCTGTGGACTCTGAAGGAGCAGTTAATTTACATTTGGATTCTCGGGGTTTTTTGTAATCGTACATGCTGTGGTCCTGTGAGCAAATGATAATTTTCCATGACCACAAGTTTTTAAAATAAAATAATTTTTTTAAGTGACAGACAAGAGCCTTTTTGTTTTTATTGGAAATGGGGGAGAGGTTTGCCTTTTTTTTTTTTTTTTTACTTTGGAATGAAAATTTAATTTTTCAGAGTTTTTGGAAAGAACCACTCAGAAGGTCTTCAAAGCCTGAGAAGTCTGAAGTTAGGCAGCAGTAGCTGCAGAAGTGTGACTTCTAGCATGGGCAAAAGAAAGTTAAAACTCAGTGGTTTAAACAGCACTTACCAGTTCCATTGATCTTACTGTCATTTAACACTTCATGCCATATCTTAGACCAAAGGATGTCTGAAAAACCCACCTCCACAGATATGAATCTGTTCAAGATAATTATCAGTAGCACATAGGCGCTCTTCTTACTAGTCACCTTCAGTGACAACAACAACAGCAGGCAATTTTGTTTGCTCTGCCTATGCCCTCTACTTCTCCATCATGTGGCCACCTTAACATGCTAACTAAGCATTTGAACAGTAAAAGTTCAGTTCACCATATACATTCAAGACTTATACGGGTCCCATGTGTCATCAAAGCATAAGAATAGTGCTGGGCCTCTTACAGAGAACAAGAAGACCAAAGTACAGGCACTGTTTTAGCACCTATATTTAGTCACCATTACCTGTGCTAGAGCTGCTGCCTAGGTTACTGTATCTGCAGACAATTGTGAAGGAAAATGAATGCATTTGATTAACACCTTGGGAATTGTAAAGTAATGGTTTTAATACATACTTCAAAGCCAAAGCTAATAGCCAAACCTATTTAGAGTCCCTGACACCTCCCATTTAATGGCTCTCCTTTCCAGGTACTTGTATCACTGCCAAGTTTCAATCATTTTAGATAAAATTTTCCATCTTAGCTGTCTTCATTGGATGAGTTTTAACTTTTTTGTTTGTTTGTTTTGGGTATATTACAGCAAAAATACCTTGACTGCCTTCAAGGACAGGGTTATGGAAAAAGAAGTTTTGTCCATGTGAACTGATTCCAGCGACCTTAAACTGAGTGTTTCACATTTCAGATTAAAACCTGGGACAGAGAGAGCAGTAAGCACACATCATGTCAAGGATGTGCCTTTTCGGCATCCCTCTGAAATCTGACCCTAGTTGATTAGATTTCATACTGTTGGGGGGTGGTCTGTGTGTGTGTGTGTGTGTGTGTGTGTGTGTGTAGAAGGAAGTTCACACCTGTTCAACAGATTAAGGTTTTAACAGTTTAAATTAAGATTTTAACAGTTTAATTCCCCAAAGATGCCATCTGTAAGGGACTGCACATGAGGTTATCAGGACTTGTGCTCCAAGTACAAAGTCTGAGCACCTAAACTGAGGTCAGCAAACACTTCTTTGGGTCTCCTAGTGATACCCCTTGATTTAGGGAGTTAAAAGTAGAGGAGAAAAAACTTAATGAAGAGAGGGGAGTAAATTGTGATAGGAGTAAGTCATGGGGTACTACTGAGTAGAATGGAAATAAGAGATGAGATAGGCTATGAAAACAGCATGCAGAGCACAAGGATAAGGATTGTCAATATAATTGTAACTGATGCAGTAAAGACAGTCTTGGACAAGAGGGTTAAGAAATACAAAATAAGAATACCTACCATCTTAATCTTTAACTTTTCATAGCCTCATCTAATAATTTTAATTTTTTAAGATATATCTTTGTTGTATGTAATCGCTTGTAGAGATGAGACAATATTTCACATAGCTGTTTCACTCCCCTTCAACCTAAACCTCAATTTATTTATCTGCTGAAGCAAGTTCTGATAAGAAAACATGAATAGCTTCCAGTTAACATCTAAGAGAAACTTCTGTCTCTCAGCAATGACAAGAAATTTTATTCTACAAACAAATGTTCAAACACTCTGAATCATTGTAAATTACTTTATTTCAAGCATTGAAAATGGGCAAGTACTGTGAATGATATAAATAACTTTTAAACCTGAGCACTTCAAGTTTAAAGAACAGAAACACTTCAATGCTTTACAAGAAGTAAAGCATACAAGAAGTCTAGGGCAGAACAATTCAAATGGATTCAAGTTCAGACAGTGACTTCACCAAGAAATACCTCACACTTCAATGAAAAGAAACTGCATGGCCCTGATCTAAAATCTCCATTGCTGTTTGGTCTTTGGTTATTCACCCCAGAGAGGACTGTGCCAAAACTGGTTCAAGTGTTCAAACTGGCACCAGTATGAGGATAAACGTACATATCAGTCAGCCCAGCGTCAATCATCCCTTCTGTCCTCGGAGTTATCTTTAAATCTTATCATTTTAGTAGTTTCTTCCTTCTGATCTTGATCTCAGGAAGATCAGTTTTTGAACTCTGAGGGAGATCTGACAAGCAATTTGGCCATGATTATACTTCCCCAAACACAGCTTCAGAATCTGCTGTTGGACATGTTGGGTGTTTGCTTCATCAAATGATGGAGAGTATAATTTCAATCTTTCACAAGACTATAACAAAAAAGCATGACATGACTGAGTATTTTGATATTGTTAAATGTTTTTAATAAAGTGGCTGCTGGAATTACAGAAGAACATAGATACTATTCTTTTATTAACATCCCTGATCTCCAGACACCTCATGGAGGTCTAGAACATGTCCTTGAAGAACATCATACCATGATGCAAAATGAAGAGTTAGGTAATATTGGACCATGTCTTCCACTTCAAGACCTCCCTATGGTGTAGCACTTATCTGGTGTCTTATGCCTTTAGAATACTGCTCATCATCACCTATGCCCTATTGGTAGATGTTTGTAGGTTTTATTTTCTCCTAAGTCACTCTGCTGCCCATATTTGCAGAAATACAGAACACTGCAGCTAGAATCCATATTTTTTCCCCACTGCTTAAGTCTTGTATTGTTAAATACTGCAAAGCAAAACATCTGTGCCAGATAAAATGTAACCAGATAAAATAGACACTACATTCAGATAAACTGCTTGTAATGGAAAATTAATGGCTATGATAGGGTTTGTGTGATCTAGATTTTAAAAGACTGACTGCCATGGTTTTGTCTGTGACCTGTTTTTTTTTTTATGAGAAAGAGAGCAAAAACACTAAACACTAAAATTTCCAGTTTAAAAACTATTCATAGTACCAACTTATCTGTTTCTTTTTTTTTTTTTCTGGGAAAAGCTAAAAAGACCTCCCTAATATAAGCATAACACAACTTGACATTGGTCGAGTTTTCTGTATGCTTTGTTAACTGTACTGTTGAGAAGAATGTGAAGTCAAAGATAATGGTAAAAATTATCTTTAAATGCAAAAGAACATGGGAAGTCTACTGAAAAAAGAAAATAATACAAAAAAACCCCCCAAACTCAAATCCTGTTTTTTAAAAGAAGGAACAGATGTTAACAAGAAAGGAAGAACAGTATAGTAAATTACCTACCTTAAGACTGCCAAAAATGAATCTACTTCTACTGTTCTTTAAAAGTATGTAAGTCAAGATGCATTATTATGGTGATTTACACCAGTCAATATAGGGTCCAAGGCTGGTCAGAAAAAAAAGAAAAAGAGACAGATTTAAGATGCAGGGAACAGGTTTCAAGCAGTATCTGAAGGCACTGCATATAATTCAGAGGATAATCATTCCAGAAGATGAAGGCT
The DNA here is from genome assembly GCF_041296385.1 of Aphelocoma coerulescens. Taxonomy (NCBI): domain Eukaryota; kingdom Metazoa; phylum Chordata; class Aves; order Passeriformes; family Corvidae; genus Aphelocoma; species Aphelocoma coerulescens. The sequence continues at coordinate 59,356,987 of NC_091016.1, read as the reverse complement.
TTAAGGCTATCAACTTCTCTGGCACTATTCAGAAGCATTAAATTACCTTTAACAATCAGTAAAATCCTTTTTTTTTCTGAGGTGATATGTGAGTGATAAAACCTTGACTGATCCAAGTCCAGTAACGGATCATAAGATACATTTATGAAAGAAAACGGAAACAAGAATCAGGAATATCTAAACATTTAAACCCTCTAATCCTCTTTGTTTTGGGACTCTGGATATGGTTTTAGTCATGCAATTAATTATACACAGGAACAGTGATTGCCTTCCAGCAAGATGACACAAAGCTTCACTCTGAGAGGTCACCAAATCCTGTCTCACTTTATACATTTGCTTTTATTGGCTCTCCATGCCACCTCCAGCACCAGGAAGCAGATGGAACTTCCTTTCCATCCGGCTGCCGAGCAGGAAATGTTTGACTCTTCGACAGCCATGAACAGACAGCCAAGAGCTGTGGTTGAAGAGCATGACAGGAACTGACAGGCGCTCAGACACTGCAGTCACTTCCGACTGGCGGCCCATCAGGATTGCACAGGCACTCTGCTGTCCTACCCAAAACGGAGCGGTCTTAAAGATTAGAAATGTCGACCTCAGGTACAAATGGTGGAAATTGGACTAATTAGTCTGGAAATCTATCTTGATTTCCACTTGCTCACACTTGCTCACGATATCCAGATACCCCCAGTGCCAAGACCATACTTGCTCTAGACTACGTGCTTCCTGTCTCCTTTGTTCTATGGCATTTTTTGGTGCACGGCCATACCACATTTTCATTGTGCAACACTCTCTAATTAAATTTGAGATTTGATTTTGCTTTCTTGCTACATCAATACAGGGGAGATGTTTCTCATCTGGGTACAAAAAAAAAGCCCAGCTGGGCCTCACTAAGGAATAATTCTGCAAAGCCTTCAAATTCAGAATGACCTATTGTGAGTACTGCAATATAGTGTATTTCTGGAGTCTAACATGAAATTGCATTGTCATGATTTTCCAATTAATTCTGTACATATCTATAAATATAAATAAAAATCTCCCATAATATTAATTTTAGTATCAACTAAACATAGAAAACATCTCTAGAGATCATAAAGTACAAGCCCCCTACTCAAGGCCAGGACAACTAGACCAGGTTGCTCAGAGGCACGCCCCGATGGGCTTTGAACAGTCTCTCTGGGTAATTTCTTTCAGTGTTCGATCACCCTCAGTGTAAAAAGGTTTTTTCTTATGAGTAAATGGAATTTCTTGTGCTTTAATTTGTGCCCGCTGCCATTTGTGTATTTACTGGATACAACTGAAATAACAATAATAAATATACATAATGCTAATACATATACATCAAATATCTAGATTTAAAGGCATAAAGAAAGAAACCATGAGTCCAACAAAATGGGATGTACCATACCTAAAGATACAACACTTTTATATTTAGGACAGAAGAAATTATTAGACCAGTTCATCACAGGCTAAGTAGTCTCATCTGGGGATTCCTTTATTGAGACTTAATTTTATGTTGTTGAAAATGACATCTGATCATGAGAGCACAGAAGGCAAAAATAGATGCATATTGCATTAATTAGGAATTGGCAAACATTTTGCACTCTAAATTTCCTCCTCTTTATATTGATGGACAGTGGTACACCTGGTTTAGGTACTTAATCTATTTATTCATGCATTAATTTTCTATTAAATGTTCTTAGTTTTGGGGGTTTTTTAATTCCCAAGGCTTTGCACTGCATCCTACAAATGAGAGAAAAGTCCTGCATGAGCACCTACCTTATCCAGTCCTCTGTCAGGGTGGTTGGAAGTCTGAGCACTGTATACAGATCCTGATGAAATTCTGTTTTAAAACTTGACTGATTTTTCTACTTCTGGTTCTGTAATCATTTTTGACATTCGTATTGTGTCCTTTACACACACTTTGTGATGTGTTCTGCCTTGGTTTCAGCCTTCATGACTACTGGTGAAGTCCTATATAATCTGTTTTGCCTCTAAGTAGCTGGTCTCTTAGCCTTTCGTAGATTGAGAAACAAGTGGCAGTCCATTCTCCCCCAGTGTGGATAGATATATTTTGGGTTTATATTGAAGCATTCTTTGTAAATGAAGCATTTCATTTTCTCTACAGTCAGGAAAGAAGGTGTTTTTCAGCATCACTGGAAGCAATCCTGTTAGCCAAAGTCTGTATGTGATTTGAGCTAACTGGATCTCACCATGTGTCTTCTAGGAAGACTGTGATTACTTTGTGCCTCTGCATGATTTCTGCTCTATTTCCAGACCACCGATTTACACTTCTGTATTATGTAGCTTAGTGACAACATTGATTTTATGATAATTTTTTTGGTCTGAAAGGTGCTCTCAGAACATCAAAAACAGCCATGCTGTACCACAATCCTACCTCTTTGCATGCACCTTTTAATTGCTGAAAACTAATTTTCCACAGACATAACAGCAGAGACTCATCTGTGTAATGCAAACAACAGCAGAATACAAAAATGAGCTTTAGAGCATTTTTTCCCACAATTTAAAAAAACACCTTGAATCAACTTACTGACCATGTAAGAGTTGAAATGAAAGTACTGGGAAATAAGTAGCCTCTATTTAGCCATATTACAGCTATTTTTGCATCTTCATGTTGCTGAAATATACCACACAGTACTGCCAGCCCTTAACAAAAACAGATCAGCGATTAGTGTCAATTAATTCCTTGGCATCTGGGAAAAACTAAATCATATCATGACTGCTACGGAGTCAAGTAATTATATCTGACATTCATTTCTATCGTTGTATGAAGCACTCAGAAACTATGGTTTACACATATTGTGAGGTAACATATTAACAAGGTTAACATATTAACAATGACCTGCCCTGAGGTGCTGACAAGCGGTAGCTATTAATTCCATGTGAATTATAGTTTATCTCCTTATAAATCTCAGATAAATATCTGAAATATTTCAAGCTGCCCAGTACTAGAGAAGTGAATAATGAGACACTAATTAACTATTCATATTTCAATATCCCGTTTCACTGCATAAATACTAGTTAGTTGCCAAAGAAATATCTAAACAGTGTGTGACACTAACTCTGTGACTATTTGCAAAGAATGGGTAAAAGATTGTAATACTGCCCAGCAATATAACAATTCAAAGGTCCTATGATTTCGGTTTTGCCATGTTTGTCATTCTTTATGATTTGATGGTTTTTTATAATGTGAACTCACACCTTGGAATAATGCACTTGAAGAAAGGTGTTAGATCTGATTGCGTACCATTATTAGGTCTCCTGCAGTATTACTTAGAAGAAATCTTAGGGAGGTAATGATGGAAACCAGCAGGTAGAGTTAAGAGTTTACATATGTAAAATCTGTGATACTGACTGGATCAGATTCTGGCAAGTCGAGATTAAAGAATTTTCTTGATGTAGTCATAGAAAAAAACAATTCAAGTATATTCCATCAAATTCCTTATCAGATGATAACAACTATATCTAAGATATTTTATCTACATCTAATATGATAACAGAACATTAAGAGCACTTCAAATATCTCTGCTGCAAGTACCTAAATTAAAAGGTATACTAGCCAACTCTTAGAAATTCTGCATTGAGCTGAGTTCTAATTTCTAGTACTGCAAGATTCAGTCACATCTGAAGAAGCAGAAGTTTTCCCATGAAACCTAGATTGAAACTTCACCAGTCATTTACTGTCAACATTTTAATGTGTGAGGCAGATGTGCTTTACAGAAACAGAACATTAAGAAGCTCTTCAGTTTTTCAGTTAAAATGCTTCAGAAAACTGTTGTAAGTTAGTTCTGTTTCAAATGTGAAGTTAAGTGCCCAAATTTACAGCCTACCCATACTTAACAAAAAGTGAAAGTTTTACAGATCATTTGGTCATTGATGAGCTGAGGAAGATCGATGTTAAGTCTTGCAGGGACTAATACTAGTAAGGAAGGGATACACAAGACTTTAAATGGCCTATGGTTTCACAGCCCAGTCTTCCTAAGGAACATGTGAAATATAGAGAAAAATTGTTGGAATATGGCTATATTTTCTCTACAGTGCAGACAGAATAGGACTTACAATTTCTTTGTTTATGTGAGAATCCCTTCTGTTTCCATTGGCAAGATACTCCAACAGTTGATTACAAACAATTTATATTCCTTTATATTCTAATACAAATACATGTAACATTCGGAGACTGAAAAATAGACTTCAGGTGACTTAACTGTCTTTTATTATTCACTATAATGAAGATTTTATTTTCCATGAGTTAGTTCATAATGCTGAACTGTTATAGCAGATCTCTATTTCTTCTCTTTGGTGAAAATATTTAATGTTATGATTTTGTGATTTAAGTGACACTATGCCTAAAAAATTTCCAACTTAATTAATTACTCTATGTTACCAACAACTCACAGCAAAATTAAGCATTCTGGAATTGCATCTTGTTTGTCTGTTATAGAAACACCATACAATCATGTATATATACTAATAAAAAGCCAAAACCTCTTGAGTGATATAATTAGCTATTGCTTCCGCATTCACAGTTCAGTATCTTTCCTGATAAAATCATTTTTAAATTGGCTAAAAATTAACATAATTTACACTTATAAATTTATTTAGTCTGTATATTTGCATATAAATAATCCTCACTTTTCCGTGATGTAGTTACTCTCTCTCCTGATTAAGTTATTCATCAGGAAGAAGGTATCAAAAAGGATGAATAATAGACCAAATATTTTTGGAATAAAATGTTATGTTATTACTCTACATTGATGAATTTTATGCTAATTTTAAAAGCAGCCATCCAACATGTTGCAGAAGTTTACAGAATACTTAGGGCATAATGGAGGTAGTGGACAGTGTGTGGTAGAGGGTCCTGAAGATAAACATTGAGCTGAACCATGGAACATAGCTCTAGCTGAAGTACTACTGACAGATATAACTAAGACAGATAAAGTATTTTCATTTAAAATTCATTCTGTCAATCATTGTGAAGATCACTCCGAAAATTTCAGTTCTTGAATTGAGATTATGCAAACATGATTTCTCCTTGTAGGACAAATAGAAATACTTGCAGGTTTAAGAACAAATGGTTCATCTTTTTCTTTTCTTGCAGACAAGCAGCTAGTTACATATAAAGTAATTCATTTGATTTTCAGAATTAAAACCCTGTGGCAGCACACTGAAAAATTATACTTTGCATACAGGTGTATCTTTGAATACTCAAGAGAACACTTTTTCATTTCACCTAGCTACAAGTTTTTGAAAAATGATGGGAGACTTCATGACAAATATTGCAATAATAATTATACTCCTAACAAATTTGGGACAGTATTTTGAAAAATCAAAAAGGTTAGATTGCTCACTGTGCACAATCCAGTGTGTATATTAATAATATTTACTAAATTATTTAGGTTTCTTCACAAGCTTCCGTTGAGACACAAATTACTCCCTCTGGTTCAGAAATCAACATTTGTTGCAATAACGTGTCATCTCATTGGATGAGATGGGTCTCTGGAAATCACAGAATCATAGAATATTCTGAGTTGGAGGGGATCTACAAGGATCATTGATGTCCAACTCCCATGTTTCATTTCAGGCAGTCTTTGGTTGCTACAGAAAGAAATCTCTGCTTGGTGTTTTTAAATATTTACTGATAAGAAAAAATAATAAAGCATATAAGAGTGGATATGCTACATTACTTCTGCTTTTACATATAAGTTTGTATTGCATAATCTTTTTTGTTTTGTTTTGTGATCATGTATCTGATTCTACACAATACTCATCAGCTAAGATCAGCAAAGCTTCCTTTCAGGGGTTCCTGAGTGCAGACTGTAAAACTCTGAGCAAGAGAGTCACAGACAAAGCCCTGTATGATCCAGGCAAACTAGACCTTACCCAAGGAGGAGGTTTCCAGAGGTACATCAGGTGACATAAGGTACAGTGCACTAAACAAATCAGTGTTTAGGAGCTTTCTAAAAACCCCTATGTCTAACCTGGTATATCTGACTCTGCATAAAATTTTGGAAATATTACATGACAGTGTACTAGTTGCTGTGAACGTCTTAATTTCAGCATTTTGGGCCTGTTATATTAACCATGACTTCATAAAATTCTTTCTGGGAATTTTCTTCTGTGCTTGGTTGTGCACAAAAAAGGGATAAGATACTGAAAACTTTACAAGTTATGTTGCAAAACATTTTGCCTTCTGCTTCTTGCCACACAAACATCATATTTAAGGAAATATGAAACAATAACACTGAAAAATAAGAATGTCATCAAGCGTACTAGCAATTTGTTCCAAATAATAAGTATGTATCTGAATGCAAAAACTTGGGCTGTCTTTTATAGTTGGTATGCACATAGAAAGCAAACAAAAAAAACAGGCTAGAAGGTTTCAAAACTACTGCTTTAGTGTCCAAATACTGTTTTGGGCAGCATACAAAAACCAAGCCAAACAACTGAAAATAACGAAAGTGAGACATGGCTTGTGTTTGTTTAATTCCCTGCACCCATATTCAATCTCATCTTGAAAGTGAGAAAGCTTGAATGGGTTACTGTGAGCCTCTTCATTCTGCATATGTTCACTAAATTAAAAATATGTCTAACTTTCATGTGTTTCAGCACTCTTGACTGTGAAGTTAAAGCCTCAGCCTCAGACAGATTCCGAATCAGATAAAGGTCCAAGACTCAATACTACTGATCTCATGATCAGCTGAGAATTCTACCACTAAAGCATATGATTTTTGGGTGTCTTAACAACTGACAGGATATGGAAGTCTGTAGTTAGAGGACACAGAAGCATATTTAATTATTTGTTCAGCATTTAGACCTAGGAAAACATCTTCAAAATTTTCATGACATGAAATGTCATCTGGGGGTATTGACCAGCACAGTCGTACAAAGAAAATTATGTAATATTTCCATAGAGAGTAGTAGACCCATTCCTCTCATAAATCTTTCCTTTTTGTATTGTGTGGTGAATATACAGCTTGGTATGAAAGTATAAAATAATGATTTTCATGCAACTGATTTTTAATAAACAGGGCAGTATCTTTGACATTCCTAAGAATGAGTTTTTCTGAGCATTGGCCAAATTATCTATAATAAATGGTTATTAAAATAAAAGACCAATTTATTTAATTGCTGCAAATTGCAGTTTTGCATATATAACTACTGTGCATTATTCATTGTCCCAGCCTTATCTTGCTTCTATGAACAATACTAATGACATCAATGGGAAGCCAGTTAACAGAGATGAAAATCTATTTAAGTCTAATTTAAGAATTTAAGAAAGTTTAACTATTCCCTGTGATCCATACCAGGTGTGCCTGTCAAAATTAAGCAGCCCATTCAGCAGTCTTTATTTCAAAATGATTCTGTGAGAGGCAAATAACTTTCTTTGCTGTTTTGGAAGGTTTTTTCATTCCAGTACCATTCTTTTAAGTAGGAAATAAGAACATACCTCAGTCTGCAAGGCTTTCTGGACTGGCATCCTGAATGCCTTGAAGTAAACTCCTCAGGGAAGTCAAGGTGACCTTTCAAGGTAGTGTGCTTGAGTACAAGGCGTAATCCTTGAGCAGGCCAAATTAAGATTATTTATGTAAAAACACAGCTGTCTTGATAAAGGAAGCCATATCGTTTTGTCAGACTACAATATTTAGCAGCATGCTTGAGATCTCTCATCCTGTTGCTTCAACCCTATCACCCTAAGAAAGAAAAAGAAAACAAATACAGAAGAATGGAGCTCAACATCAGCAAAGTAAACAAATGCCTTTTGCATAGTAATGCTGTTAACAGAGCGGCCCAGCTACATAGATATAAACCCTTCCATTCTTGCATTGGAAGCAGGTAAAAATACTCCCCTTGCTGTCTTTGCAAAAGTTAAAAAGCCTTTGAGCCTGGGAAAGAATTTTGTAGTTCTTTTTTTGTTTATTTTCTCTAACCAGTTTAACCACTTCTTTTCTGTGAGAGAACATGCAAGTCTTTTGAAGACTGATTCTCCCCAAAACTATTCTTAAATAAATAAACCACTAAAACACTTGTTAAAATGTTTTCCTCTTCAAGACAGCATATCCTTAGGTGTTATACAGGGTAAGGTTTGCTAAACTCAGACCCAAAATAAGTATCACTGGTTCCTACAGAAAGTCTATATATGCATACGAACTCTACTGACATTCCAAACAGACAAAATCCTTATAACTGGTATTAAATGCTGCCATATAGAAATTGTCGGTATCTAGAGGAGTGGTTTTTTGTATTTATAGTAGCATTTTTTCTCTTGGAATACACTATGGACAATAATGAAATACCAAAATTACTACTGAATAGATATTTTGATAGTTTAGTTTAGATTTAGATTTAGTTTCTGAACATCATCCCTTGGTTATGCTACTTCAACCACTTGAAACAAGCTTAATTCCTGATGTACCAGTATATACTCCACGAGTTCATGTTTAAACTATCAACTAAAAGGCTAGCTAGAATCAGAAGCTGCAGTAACTTCTTGGTAACCCAGCAGCTACACATCTAGACTACTCTGGTAGCACTTATCTATATTTTGGTAACAAACGATAAATACCTCTATCAATTAGACCTATCAATAATGTTTTCAAATTGCTGTGGTATGATATGACATAGAAATTCAGATTATCATTTTTGTATAAAGCATTTGATACTTAAATGTGTATATATTTTTGCTGGTTTCATTGACAATATTTAAAAGCAAGCATGTCTCAAAATCAACCCGGGTAAGGTTCTAAAAGGCAACTTCCCTTCAGTGTCCTGAAGCCATACTAAACCTCTTGTGATCTGTATTCCAGTTACAGTATTGTGGCAGAAATCTCCCCAAAAGAGGACATTCTAACATGATGACATATCTATGTATAGTAATGGCAAATCAAATTTAAGAAGACCATAGGAGCAACATTAATCACAAGTATGAAGAATATTAAAATTGTGCAAAAACTACAATAATCAATATCTCCAGAAAAAAAAGAAAGGAAATGTAGAAATCTAAGATTAAATCTGAGAGAAATGATTACTGTAATAGATATGCAAACAAACCAAAAATTATTCAGGAGAACAATACAGCCTGACACAGTTGCAGCAAAATAGCTAAAATTTGCCAAGATGTTTCTGAAGAACCCAGTCCCCAAATATCCTATATCTCAAGCTGAATAAATTGACTGACCCAGAAGACCATCTGCCTTCAATACTATTTTCTCAGTTAATGAACTTCTGGAATATACATATAATAGGAGTAGTAGCTCATGAATACAATGAATGCAATAGGAGTAAATGAATATAATTGTAGTAGATAAGCATATGAAAATAATGCTTCCTGTCTAGAGCAACAAACCTCCAAGATTACTTGTCATCCTGTGAAACAAGGCAAAGCCCAAACAGTGTAGGCAAAAGCACTAAAGAGATACGTCTATTACATGCCTACAAGTGAAGAATATTACAGATATGTTAAACATAGTATTTTCCAAGATCATGGAAAATAGAAGTGGATGAGAAAATCATTCCTTTTCTCATTTCAGCAGACAAAAAAGGATTCTAGAAATCTGCAGTGGAAGAATAGCACTATTGCTGTTATTATCTGTGCCTACTAATTTAGTGATGTTAGAGTCAAACAATGTGGCTACTTGTTTCTGACAGTAAGACACATTTTAAAGGGATTTTCAGGTATATCTTTCACTTTCTGGTATATGAGCACACAGACCTCATTTGTGTCATTAAGAGGTAAGGAAATGAATCTCAACTTTCAAAAAAAAAAGCAGCCTGTTTTTTCAAAGCAAGTTCTGAAACTTGCAGCTCCCCCTCAAAGAAAGCAGCAAGAAAAAGACAAAGGCATTTCAGTGTAGGTACGGATCTACAGGTACTAATTAATGAAAATACTATCAGAATTTTTAAACTCCCAAAGCCTTTCAGATATAAAAAGCTAATATGCAATGTTGTTTGCATATGTTAAGTGCTTAAGTATTATGCTCAAGGAAAAAGAGATCATTAGTGATTTATGACCACTGAGATTACTGAGAGCCGCACACAGAACTCTGAGGCACTCTGATCTTACACAAATACAGTTTAAGCAAATCACTAATGTGCACAGCTGCATTTCAAGCAAAGCCACTCTTTGAGTATGAAAAGCTGACAGATTAACAGGATTCTCAACTCATTCTGAAGTATCAGCAAAGTTAGTTATGACCCCATATTTAAAAAAAAAAAACTGTGAAGAACTGAAAAGCAATAATATACTGAAAAAAATGGACATCTGCATAGTCCCTGTTCAGGTGATCAGAAAATAGTGAAGGTATTGCACAGGTGTCACAAGAATGCTGGAATTACAGGGATAAAGAAGCCAGGCAAGAAGACTGAACACCCAGAGCATTGCAAACAAAATCATCTGTGATGTAGAAGCCTGTAGTCTGAATGCAAGGACTCATAAAATGCCCCCAAATTATAACTGATATGTCCAAGTAGATCAACTGTTAGATATATACATTTATTTAGTGACAAAGACAGGGAAAATTTGCTACAATTTTTTTACAAATCTTTCGGCAAACCAGGGGTGGACTTCTCAACCAATCTACAAACCCAATTACAATCTCACTTCAGGGCACTGTCCACACTTGTGAAAACTAGACAAAGTATAAAATACTGCTGCAGTCCACATTATGGCAAAACCAATGAAATATTTCAATAAACACAAACATTACCTGATTTCAGCTGACAGCATCTGAGAGAAGACAGACCATTTTCTATTTGCTATCTTGCCACTGAGCAAGTCACCATTGAACACAAATAAATTGGTTATTCAGGTGCAAGGTAATTTTGTCTAGCTTTGACTCAGTTCTTTTTAATCAAAATGGAATCAGAATTGATCCATTCCTGCAAAGAGATGTAATCATAACTAATTAGTGTTTATGATGAAACATTGCCTGGTCAAAGTACTTTCAAATGGTTCTGAAAAAATGATGGTTGTGTATGCATTCTGCCTTATAAATACACCTTATTCTACTGGCAGTGGTAATAACTCAGAGAAAAGAACCCAGATGAAGGTCAAAGCCTATTCTGGCAGGCAAGCTAATGACTGCCCTGACATTGGTTGTGTCAAGCTAGACACAACCAGATATGTCCTGAGCATAAACCAAACACCTTCCATGAGGCTTTATAACTCCTGGTAGTAAGTACTGAATTTAAGCTAGTTCCCGAAAAGAGCAGCTTGACTTTTTTTACATAATTTGATGGCGCTGACTGATTTGGGCCCTTACTGTATCCTACAGTGATATCTGATGTAATGATACCCATCATGGTATTATTGTAGCTATCCAAGTGGGGATGCATAGTGTGAAACGACCCTGGAATGTGATGCACGTGTCTTGGATATTGAATAAAGATAAGAAAGAAACAAAGAGGAGGAGAGATAGCCATTCAGATGGACTTGTCAATACTGCACTACTATGCCACTGAGCTATGACTGGTAACCAGCACCATGTTTGGGGTGTGATATGTGGTGTTAGCAAAGACCATGATGCCTGATCAGAACAATCACGATTCAGTGAGACTGAGCCCACTGTCAAACCCTCCAAAATCCCCAGCTATTCCCTGAGTGTCAGAGGGCCATGCAGTTATGGGATTGCATCTCCTGTAAATGATCAGATGGTGTCCAGCTGGCCTTGCAAAGAACATCAGAGTTTTCCGCTCCAGAGGGGAAGGTCAGTCTTTCATGTTTCTTGTGCTACCTCTAGCTCTTCCTGGCACTCACTAATCCTTAATGTGCTACAACAACCTGCTTCGCAGTACTGGCACACACAGGATTTCCCTTCAGATGGCGATAGAGCAGAAAGAAGCAGATTTGTTTATTCTCTCAGAGAAGTACCCAGAAATAGGTCTGAAACAGATTTGGAAACAGGCAATACTCTGTGTGGGAGTCTCTCTGTAGAGAAGAGTAGCATCAAGCAGTATTATTGTTTAAATTAATTTGCCTGCTTTAGTTTCTAGATAATAAATGATCCAGGGAAACAGTCATGAGATGCTGTACTAAAAAATGCCCTAAGAAAAAGGGGAAAAGGATATTTCAGCAGCAAACATGCAAGGAAGTAGGCTTAATGGAAGACTAAATACAGGGAGACTTAGTTTAAAGAAGGATCACACTAATGGGGTTGTTAAATGTAGGGAATTATGAAAGGCTAGGGGACTCCTAAGACATGGAAATTTTCCATTTTGAAGATTGTGATATAGAGAATTATTTAGAAATCCTGGCCCTTCACTCCTTCACACACCCTTCAAGTATTCCCTATGAGCCCCTCAAAACACAAACACAAGTTAGAGAACAGCGTTTTGAATGAAACAGCTGCTTTTGAAGGATGAGTTAAAAATGTAAAGAGTCTGAAAGTTTTTGCAATTGGAAAAGGAGGGGATGAGCCTCTAAAGGTGGAGGAAACATGGATTAATATCCCATGATACTGATAAAACACGGATTCACCTTTCTTTCACCAGAGCTTTGTGGTCCTTTTAACTAAGATGCAGATATAATATAGATAAATACATCCCACAAAATCAAGATTATGCAAGACAGTGAGCTAAAGAAGATAAATAATTGGCTTTTCCCGTCAGACTCTTGCTCAACTGAAAGATGCAGCCTTTTTTAAGTCTGTGGTGCATATGAAATGAAAGTGGTAGGAATGACTGATACTAGAGCAACAAAGTCCTCTCAAATTAGTAATTCACTCATTACATACAACTTCATACAAGTTTTTAACAAAAATTATTGCCTCAATATATTAAAGGTGCACAGCACTCCTAGCAATTTGCAGTAAAGTGGACAGTTTTCACTGCACCTTCTCACACTGAACTGCTTAAGTTTGAGATGTCCAGTAAGATTAATGAGTAGTTAGAAAAGTGAGAAAGGCTAAGGGAGATACTGAAAACAAAATGACACAAAAACCTAGTTTTATGCACCTCCTATTACCATCAAGTATCAGAACAGAAAGTCTAAAAAAATTCACATTACAAAAAAGTGTAGAATTTTAAAACCAAGTCTCACATTTATATGTTTTTATTCTTATTTTGCTTGCTCTAACAATCTATTCCTCAGTAGAAAGCTATGCATGTGGCACCTTACAAAGACAGTATTATAATCATTAAGGTTGGAAAAGACCTCTAAGATCATCAAATTCAAAAAGCAATAAAAGGTCTTCTGCATTATCCCAGAAAAAAGCTCAAACACAGCAGCAGATTTAGTAGTTTTTGCGTAACTACCAGTGAATATCCTCATTCAAAAATGTGTATTATTCTGGTGTTAGCTTTCAGAGGTGTGATGTAGAATTGGGATCCCTGTGTCCATTGCCCATGGAAGACAGGAAGATGTAATTTTGGCCTACTGTCTCAATAGTGGCAGCTGTTTGATACAATACTGGCAGTGCCCCTACAGAGACTCTGATATAGTACTCAAAAAAGAATAACTGATATTATCAATCACTCCAGAGTTTTCTCCAGAGTTTTTGCCAGTGTGTGGCAAAGTATATACCAGAGATTTACAAGAAAATATTATTCTGAACATAATATACCCTAAAGATATATCATTTAAGTTGAAAGAATTGTCATTTCATAGGCCAAAGAGGAAAATATTTTAGTCACTTTGTTTCAATCAATGATGTTATGGGTTGTCTGTTCCTTAGCTACAAACTGAACTATCAAATAAATATCTCAAAAAGCCTGCTAAAAAATTATCTAGGCTTGTCTAGTAGCTACTGGCTTGTTGGAAAAACAGATGTAGAAATAAAGCATACATCAAAGTAGTACTTATACCTCTGGATGACTGTCAACATCAATTATTGTATGCTAAGAACCTACTGATATTTTTATTTCTTCTGCAATCATATGCAATATTAAAAATCACTTAAATTATTCTATAGACTAAAGTATTTCCACAACTTCACCTTATCTGTAGATCAGAAGAGCAAACTGACACAGAGAGGCAATAGGTAAGGCAACATGCTTAACTGTGTTTTAGGCTTCTATATTTTCTTTCCAGTTCTAAGAGAAACAAGCAGATCCTAGCATACAAGGAGAAGTAAATCCCAAAGGAGGAATTTTCACATCGGTATAATTATGTCTTACAAAAATACATTTTTTTTCCTTTCTAGAATATAAGAAAGAAAGCATTCAGAGAACAAATATGCAAACAGTTGTTGGAAAGATCTCAGGACCTTCTCTAACTAACTGAGACACTGAGATGTGGTCTGATCAACCGTATTTCCCTTAGTCACCTGTAAATGATAATCCCCTTCAGTCTTTTGTTAGCCTATAAAACTGTTCAATCAGCTTCCCTGAGAAACACCGCACCAAGAGGACTCTGTTGAAAAGTCAATAGCACTGAGTGACCTTAAAATAGGAGCACATCAGCTGCTGGCCAGATTATTCCACTGGTAACAGCCCAGCACCTGTTAGGGTTTGTTACGATCCCCTGGCCACGTGCATGTTTTGCCTTTTTTCCTGCTGCCTCACAGGGATGACATCACACAATACTCAGCAATTTTTCCTCCAGCAGGGAGGGCATTTGATGGTCAATACACTGTGATATAAAGCAAAGGAAGATTTACTGATAATACCAGATTAATTTCTTGGCTGACCTTCAGGATTTTTTTCAGATGATGCATATTTCCCCATCAAAAGTATAAAAAATGTCAGTATCATAAACTGTAGAAGTGACAACCACATGGAATATAAATGGAATTTGTATTTTAGAAGGAAATATTGTGTAACCTAAAAACTATTGCTCTAGTGCATCGGGTATCTAATTATGAAGACTGATAATGACTGTAAATGCTTAAAGTTTCTCATGTAAGATCAGGCACTCTTACCACTTTTTTTTTTCATTTAAACTACTATTTAAAGTAGTCTTTGCTATCATCCTATCAGCCAGTAACCACAGCCATACAGTTCAGTGTTTAAATACGATTGTTCAGTGCAAGGGAATTTAATTGTTTTGGTCAACGTCCCAGGCAACCTCAAGAGATATATTAGATGCCTTCAAGGTTAAAAGGGACAGGACAGAATCTGTACCTTATGTAAGGTTTGCTCCGTGACACAGCAATTGCAAAAGGATTAAAAGTGTATCTCTAGCCTTTCAATGAGCCCTTTCAAGGCCAGTGAAAACGTGATCTGAATCATCCACATAACCTAGAGTCAGGCAGAGCTAAGGTCCTGAAACAATCTGGTAGTGGTAAACTGTGTTCCAGAATCCAGGCATTTGTGAGAAAGTAGAAGTATCTCCGTGCTGTGCTCCACTGTACTGTAGAGATACACTCCTAAATCTGACAAGCCCTCAGAATTAAATTGTTTTACTGCTATTCTTAATATTCAGCGTGGATGAAATTCAGCTGCTAACAAAAGTCAAAGTCACATTCATCTTTAGAATAATCTATTTGAAACCTATGTCCCCAAGATTATTTGCCCTTAATTTGCAAAGCAAAAAGCTCTTTATTAGCAAAAGAATCTCTGAATCCCACACTACAAATTCAGAAAAAAGTTTTACAGCTATTCCTAAAATTGAATAGATTAAACCTCAGTTAGATAAACCTGAAGATGACAGTGATAAGTAAATTGCTAATGTGAAGACAGTGAATTTAGAAAGCCCTTCTGTTAAAAAAGAGTACATGTAAGTACATCCATTTATATAATTACTAACTTCTACTAGGGGAAAGGATGTTCTCTGAAGTTGAGAGAAGCTGTTTAAACGTTTTTGAGCAGAAGTATTTGAAATACAGATATATCAAAAATGATAGAAGTTAATGCTAACAGGGGCAAGAAAACTTTGCCTTTAAACTGAAAGCATAATTGTTAAGTGAACCTATCCTAAAGTTATGGTAAACTGTTTTATACTATGGAGGGAATTAAGTTATATGCTGTCCTTGTATGCAGCTGTCATTAATGAAACAAAATACATTTTCTGCAAGCCAACCATCACACATCATACATCACATATCAATAAAATTTCTGCTTCATCTTCAGATGAAATATAAGTCTTATTCCAATAAAAGGGAGGATCATGGGAAGATGGGGAAAAGCCTATGCCTAAAACAATGGATGGCAACTTCTTCCTTATGAAGAGACTACAAAAAACAATAAAAGCTATGAACTAAATTATTGATTACTACTTGCAGCTGGGTTACTTGAAAAGCAGAGAATGTCCAAGGTGACTTCTTAGTTGAAAACAACATCATAGATGTACATAATAAAGTCCATTTCATCTCTGGCTACCAACCCACATGGTGCTCATGTGACACTGACTTTTATCATATTTATGGAAACCAATATAATATAGGGAAGAGTGAGATACGGCTCCTATAGTTAATACATATCAGATCTTCCTTCCATCACACTGTCATAGTGTTGAGACATGCTACTGTGCACTCCAGCTAATGTAAACATTTAAATAACAAGGCACTTTCTTTTTCACTCCCGATGTTCAGAGCCCAATGTTCTCTAGAAAGGAACATGTATCACAGATGTGATCTCTTTTGTTAAAGATACTAAAAATGAAATTCTGGGTTAAAACTAGGTCTGTATTAACAAATTAACATACAAAGATCAGACATGTTATTATTCCTAACAAAGACTATTAACTACAAAAAGCTGAGGTTACTAAATACAATCAAAACATTGATTTGTAAAACCATTTAAAGAAAATAACAAACCGAAAAAGCAAGGCCAAACTTACTTACACATTTCCAGAGAGATGACTCATTAAAATACTGGTTTGCTGCTTAAATGTTACTCTGATGAGTGTTTAGGAGAAACCCCACATCTAAAACCCCCTATGCTTGTTAGTTGTTTCCACATAAAAAGTTATTTTATAATGCATAACTTCAAGTACTTTTAGGAAAGAGATTATGTTTAGCTTGGTTTTATATTAGCATGGGTATAGATGTTAAAAGCAATTAGCAAGAAAACACTGAGACTTCCTGGGTAACACAAAGGTTTATTGTTTCAGAGATTAAGATTCTGTTCTTTTCTCTTTCCCTGACTTCATTTGAAATGCTGAAACTCAGTTATTAACCTTTCAAACTTTCCACAAAGCTTCATTTCTTGAACAATTACATGCTCATTATATGTAAAGAAAATACGTAACAATTAAACAGAGCTTTTCTTCTCAGGACTCCTCCACCTTTAAGTTCAAATTCTGATTCTGTAAATTTAAGGTGGGGGTTTTTTTGGAAATAACTTTAGTGGCACACAACTGGTGGATTTTTTCATGTGACTGGCTTCAGCCTTCAGAATACTTGAGAGTCCTTTTGAAACCAAAAGTGTGACATTTACCTGGGTGGTTAGAAACCCATGTTTTGGAGATGTAAGATTGAGTACTAGTCCTTGCCCTAGAATTTGACTTACCATTACAGAGACATTACTTTGCTCTACACCTTTTTTACTCCATGCTAATTAGAGTTTAAATCCTATTAAAAAGTGAATAAGATAAATCCTATTTTAAAGATGAGTTTAATCTTGCCTTAAGACATCAATTTGACCATTCAATACTCAGAAGTTTGTGAAGTTTTCAGAAAAGCTCAAGAAAAAGGTGATTTTCAAGGACAAGCATAGTAGGATTTTAAAGAATTTAAAAGCATGTGAGAACAGTTCAAGATCCAAATTTTTATCAGTTAGGGAATGGGAGGGAGAAAAAAAATGGACATGGTACCTGTTCATGTCGATTTTCTTTACCTTCTTTCCCTATTAATACATCCCTTGAATCATTTCATACTATTTTCCAGGTGTGGTATTATTTAACCTGAGACCTATAGGTTCTGGAAAATTTTGGACCTGTTGCTCAAAACCAAAAATGTTTTGCAAGAATACTGGCTTTGTCATTGCAGGAAATCTTGCAATTCAAAGGTAAATAAACCCTAAGTATAATTACAGAGTAAGTATTTTCAGATTTAAAATTGCTTTGAAAATCAGATTTAATTGAAAGCAAAAAAAAGAGTCTGACTCAGAAAAATATGCATATTGTTTTTATTAACTGATCTATCCTGTGAAAAAATAACACACTGTATCCCAAACTACAACTTTAGGATTTGATGTCTCTTTTTTCCAAAGCAAGTATGTTTTATACAATGGGAGACAGATGTTTCCCTGTTTTTGTATAATTAAGTTTACTAATTTAGATCTCCGTTTATTATTCAGATGTTTGATGTTGTTACTGAGCTATATTTAACTATTGATCATTAAAAGAAAGGAAACAATGTAGTGTATTTTAACAACTACATTGTGAACAACTTGGTTTAACAAATAGTTTTTAACAAACAGGTTTGAAGACGCTAATGTATTTATGACTTTGTGCATATCACTACACTGAGACAGCTAAAAGTAATTTAGCAATACATTCTGTAATGCATAGTATAAACCATGGATTAAAAAATTGAAAGGAAAATGGGTTAATACGAGATAGAAAAAGAAAAACCTCACAAAACTTTTACAGTGAAACTGAAGGGGGTTCTGTTTCATGCTGTCTCCAAAATTTTACTGATTATATTTTTTATTCTATTTTTATTAGGAATCTGTCAAACAATCAAAGTAATCTATTTACTAATAATTCAGCCTACAACTAAATCTCCAAGACTTCAGCTGATGGAACACAGAGGAACCATAGCTCATGATTAGTCTTGGTGGTTATGGGAAATACTTTTCAAAGGAGGGAAGAACTGTTACTCCTCAAGACTCTTTTTCCACATTCAGTAATTAATCTTCCAAAGATAACTCACTCTCATCTTCCTGCCCTTTTCCTGAGGTTCTTTTCTGCAAGAGGATTTGGGAACATATTCTGGATCTCTGCTCAAATTCCCCAATGGGCCCAGCCTCAGATTCTCCATAATAAAAAAGCCAACCTCTTGGAACCACTTCTAAACAGGTTTTCAAAAGTTCATTACGTAAGTTATAATCTATCTCACATTACTCTAACCTCGTGATGCAAATGTCAGCATGCTAATGGATAGGTCATGTCCAACCTTCTCCTTCATCATATGGCAAGAAGGGACTTACACAATCATTCACTTTAAACATTTCTGCTACAGCTGAAGCAACCAGAAGACTAACGTGTCTATTTATAGTATTTCTAATTATGTGTGTATTAAATAGCAGTGGCACTCAATATGTGTTTTAGAATAACTTCCTTTTCCACTGACAGTTTTTTTTCCAAGCTGTCTCCAATTATCTCAAGAGGCTGGGCTCAACATACTAACATACCACTCACACATATGCTTGGGACAGTCTCAGAATAGTAATGTCACTCTGCCTAGAGACTAGCAACTTGAGAAGAGATGTTCAGATACCACCTCAGGTAACCTAGAGAAGTCACGAACACATGCAATGTAAATTCAGCATGATTGTCTTTCTGCTCCTCTTTTTTCCGAGTTATTCCACTGTAGGAAACCTACAGTGCTTTGCTCACTATTACTCCTTCTGTTAGCAGTCCTTTAATCTTTCAAAATAAGATTTTGACATTCACTTCTATGATTCCATTCAGACTGTCACAAAATTCTGTGGAATTCTGTGAATCGGTTCTTGATTTTTTAAACATCATCTTACAGACTAATATGAAAGATTTTTTGACATAAGCATTAAAATCCAGACTGAGTTTTGGTATGAGAGCAAGGAAATGTGGGAAGAAAAGCTGTTTCAAAATGGTGGTAGGAGGAGATTAGAAAACAAAAATCTCCTTTGCAGAGGCAGTATTTAAAAGGCCCAACGTACCACTTTTTATTTAAATTTATTATCAGAAATTACATAGCCAGAATAAAATAGAAATTGCACAAAGTGTGTCAAATATTGTCATATTAAGTAACTATTATATTCATTGATTTAAATGGGGTTATAAAATACAACTGATTGACAATTAAAGATTTAATCCTCTGAATCCAATATTTCTCTTTTTACGTATTTTGAAAATCTTTCAGCATCAACAGTGGTACTGTTGTTGCCGTTTGACCTCTTCCAGAAAGAAATTATAGGAAGCTAATTTTGCTCTGAAAAACTGAGGACATAAAGAGAAGAAAGCAAAGAAAGAAGGTGCAACCTCCCACTTCATAGTCAGCAGTAGCAAAAATAATTTAGTTCATATTTAACTACTTGATAGCTCTACCTTTAAACGTTATGGTCACCTTGTTGGAACAGAGGATTCCTTTCATAGCACTGAAGTGGAAAAATGTGCATTTACACTTTGAATCCTAAGGAAGACTCTCCGTGTTTTCCTAAGGAAACGCTTTTTGATGGCATCATTCTTCATGTTGTTTCATTATTTCAGATAGACTTGCTCCCACTGTGCAAAAGACTCCTCAGCATCTGGTAAAGTTATTTTCCTATTTTCATGGAAACAGGCCAAGATGTGCAGTAACAGCTAGTATCGCTGTAATAATGAAGTAACTCTTTCCTGGAAAGTTAGAAGTTTAAAATTATTTTTAAATAAATATCTAAAGAGCAATATTACAATGTAGAAAACACAGTTCATTGCATTACTCCCTTAAAAGAAAATACTAGAAATATGTGTGTGGAAGGAAATATTATTATGCAGCATATTATTATTTAGTAGAAAGTCATTGTACGTACTTACCCCCGTTCTGCTAGTCCATAGGGTTACATCTACACTGCGCCACGAGTAAAGGTCTGGGTCCATGATCACTTATAGGCCTGTCTTGCACATTTTTTTAGCATGAACAGCTGAGAAAACTTGGTGTTATTTCAGGGATCGCATTCAAAGCAGGGAAATCAGGTTTATGCCATCCCTTCACGAGGACCTTTGTTCTCAATTCTAGGTGTGGACGGGGCAGGTGTGCTGTGCCATGCCGTGCCCCGCTGTCTCTCTGGATTTCACAGAGATGCCATATAGTTGTAGGGTCCCTCCTACGAGGCCCCTGTTGTGAGGGGTAAGCAGAACCCCTGGGCAGCCTAAAGCAAGGCTGCTTGTGGGGTTGCACCCATCCCGGCAGCTGAGCAGGGTCAGTGCAGCACACGCTTGCTGACCACTGTAACAGCACTGCGGATGTGATTTATATCAGCATGAACTGTAGACAAGATGCCAAGTAGATGTGACAAGAAATAAGCAGGAAAAGTGGGAATGTGGGAAAACCTTTTCACTTCTCCATCATTATTGTCCACCAAAAGCTAATGGGAGAGAGAGGAACAAAAACCAGATCTCCCATATCTCTGCTCCATGAGACCTCTCCTGTTTCTCTTGTTTTTTTATCTCATTGAGGGTGGATTTGTTGATTTAAAAATATCTTTAGGACTACTGCAGATAAGCTGAAGCTAACAGACTACACTCAAGTATTTTGCTTGAACTCTAGACCTTACTCTGGCACATCTTCCTTTTATTGTATTACTGTCTCCTCTCTTACCATAAAAAGACTGAATATGTACACTAACCATTTTAATTGGTTTACAGGGCTCATGATGACTTTGACAACTGATGTATGTTTGATAACTACATGGCACTCATTTATTAATGTTTTGGTCAACATTTCTCCACATTTCATTCCAGGAAATCCTTCTATTCAATCCAGTCTCCAGAGGTGGATAAGCTGGGTGTGGGTACAGCTTGCTGATATTACCAAGATTTTGCTTATGCTGAAAACTGATGATCTGGGAGAAAACTCTTCTAAGAATACTAAAAATATCACTTTTCTTGTGCTTTTTACCTGCTTGATATTCTTGCTTCTCTGTCTGCTTTGGTCTTTTTCTCTTTTCCTCTCTCTACATATGCACATAAATGCACAAACACCACTTGGAACATTCTCTCATCTCATCTCATCTCATCTCATCTCATCTCATCTCATCATATCATCTCATCTCTCCTTCATTCTGCGTTCAACAATCCAGTATTTTACTCCTGGAATCTCACCTGACTTCACTCTGCCCATGTCCTAAGCTTAGTACCTACCTGGCACTATCTCCCATGAAGGCCAGTGTCTCTCTCTGGATGGGTACACAGAGGGATGAAGAGCTGTCAGAATGCAGAAAGAAAACCCTTGCACACCACATAGATTTTAGGCATAGCTGAAGCAGCCTAGAGAGCAGTGCCAGCCCAGCATTCAGATGGAAGAACATGGAGGGATCATTTCAGGGTATCATGATGAGATTTTTTTCTCATAAAACCCATGTCAAGAAACACTAGAAATGAAGGAAAAAAGATATCTATACACATATCCCAGTGTATATAATGGTCAAATACACACTGTTTCTAGACTAGAATTTTTTTTCTGTGGTAAGAAGACTAGGGCAAAGTGAGATCTTGTAAAAATGTTCACCTTGAATTTAACATGGACAGTGTTTTACAAATCTCAAGCAACAGGAAAAGTTGTTTTGTTTTGTTTGGGGTTTTTTTTTTCACCTATTTTCACTCACAGTGCTAGCCAGGAACAGAAAATATGATCAGAAAGGATAAAACAAACTAGGAAGTTTTAATTTTCCCATCAGTTATGGTGTATTTTTTCATGACAAAGGATTCCCATTTCTCTTCCACTACAGGAAATCACTGATTTACAAACATTCACCATGAGACTGGTGGGAACATGGAGCATGGGGAACTGTACTTCCATTTAAAAAGCAGACCCCTTTTTTGGACTGTACTGAGTAAGCAGTGTTCTGCTGACACTGCAAAACAAACAAACTACCTAACCTCCTGCTACATTCTGCACTGACTAAAAATCTCTTCCAAGGCTCATGTCTGTGTAACTCTTAGAGGTGTTTAAAAAATATTGGGGGGCAGAATGGTTATTGTTTTGGGGGAGGTTTTTAATTAAAAATTTTTGTAATTCATAACTGTTAAAAGTCCTTTGTGTTGCTGGATAGTTGCCAGATATGAAATCTTTAACCCTGATGAAAATTTCATGTAGTGATGTCTTGAGAGTAATTAGGAACAATAAGAATCATGCTTAATGGAGGGCAAAGAGAATTTTCTGTGAACGCTGGTATTTGCAAGTTTCATTTTCATTGACAAACTTCAAATAAAGGAGCGGCAATCTAAGAGTTTAGTAAAAAGAAATCATGAATCATGCAGTGATTAATACATGTTGTCCTTGCATATTACCTACCTGTTGCATCTTCTTTCTGAGACACTTTGATGAGAGATTGTATTGTGCCCTTTAAAGAAGACACCAAAGGCAGCATGGCTGCGTTTAGAGCTAATAACCTGCAAAGGGTTACCAGGTAAGCAGCAACATACTATCTGGTTTTGAACATCTGGATTCACATGAGAAAACTTATAGAGGAGTCTAAACATTAGTTTGATTAGATGTCTGGTTACAACTTCATATGGCTCCAACCTGCTGGGAATTTCCCTACTAAAAGCCTCACATTCCTGTAGTATTGCAACAAATGATGCCATCTTGAAATCACTAAGAGTGAAAGTACTGTCCAGCAGTACATTCATGATATGTTGATAAAGCACTTTAAACTACAGCACATATTCTATCTAATAAATTTGAACTGATGAAGTAAAATCCATACAATCTAGTGCAAAGAATTTCTGCAGGAACATACAGTGACTTAATATGTGTGCACATGTGTGCAGATCTAAGGATATTCCTAAGTCCTTGCAGTATCCATTATAAATGGAAGGAACAGAGATGTAGCAGAATGGACAGAAGAAAAAAGAATGCAAAACAGCAAGTAAAAATGGCTTTGTGGGGCAGATGCAACAGACAATTTAGGTTCCTAGCATACACCTAGGATTTAAATGGTGATTATGCATTTAAATCTGATTCCCAGACACCCTCCACTCTTCATTCTTTCCCTTAGTGTTCTCTGCATTCTTCTAAGGATGATGAGAATTTTCCAAATGACAATGAACTGGATAATTTGATGCCTAGATCAATTTCAGCATCCAGAAGACATATTTCTGCTAAAATATGTGAGGTGACCAGTCTGATTGGTATTCTCAAACCATTCATGAATCTCTCCTGGAGCACTGGGGTCTCTACAAATGTGTTAACAAAGTTGCATTCTGCTCAGAGAGAGGACCTGCAGAGGAGCTTCTGTCTGTACACTCTCTCCACATTATACCCTAAAGGTCAGTAGACTTACATATTGCCTTCTATTCAGGACCATGCTAACTACCATGTGAGACCACTGCTGTATTTTGCTAAATAATTCTTCTATGTGAAACACAAGAGTGATACTCAGAACAGACCGTAGAGACCGTGAGTTTTTCCTCTTAGAGAAACACAAGTAGCAAACTACAAAAGATTGCTGATTCTTCATAGATTTTCTTCCTGACTCAAAATTTCTTGAAATTTTTCCTGCACACTTTCAATAAATGCAATGAAAAATATCCTCCTTTAGTTTTCTTTAGTCTCTGAATTGAATTTTATTACAGGTGGTGAAAGTAATTCATATAAAAGCCTTTAAGCAGAGCAAATCACTAACCAAAGTTCCTATATTATTCTTCCTATACAAATGCTCTAAGCAGTAACCTACACTACAAAAGACAGGCATCACCAGCTGTGCTTCTGGCCATATCTTAAAAAATAGCCAAGTCTTGCCCAGGTGTTTTTTAAAGCAAGAGTTTAGAGTTGTGCTCCGAGAATTGCACCTCCACAGAATAAGGAGATCCTTCTGAAAGCCCAGAGCAGATTATGCCTGGGCTCCAGAAAGGGGAAACATTCAGAAAGCTGTCTACTCTCAGCAGTTCCTTTTCTAGCATTCCTACCACTTTACTAGTTTCAGACAGCAGCCTGTTGATTTTAGGCAATCACATTCTTAAAGTATTCCAGGTTTTGAATTTTGTTTTGGTGCACTCCATTGCCAGAAACACTGCAGAGGGACACATGATGCCAGTTCCGTGTTCTGAATTCACCAAGAGAAATGGACTGAGAAACAATTAAGTAACAGATGGATCTAACTTTGGCCAGTGCAGATTCTGTATTCACCAGAGAAGCTGCTTAAAGCATGGGAGGGCCCACCTCCAGATGGTGAAGAGCCTTCATCTTCTCCAAGTTTACTAGTCATTTCCTGTAATTACTGTATTGGACTACCTTCTTCAAGCCAAGGAAGTTCTATCACTGAGGCAAACAAAAGTAACTGCACAGTATAGCAAACTTTTGCTGTCTGAATTTTGATTAAGAACAACATGTTTCTCCCCAGTTTAAAAGTCTTTCCAGTACTAATTGTAGGAGGAAAATGTTTTTTTCCAATCTTGTAAAACTAGTGAAAAAAGAAAATTAAGAATCTGACTACATGTATGTGATCTATGTTGTCTTTAAGAAAATATCTTGAGTAGAGTTTCTAAAATGTCTCAACTTAGCAGTAGCAATACAAATTTGCTTCTGTTACTGATTTATTCACAGGAAATGGCTTTAAAGCATAGCAACACACCGCAGATAGGATAATTAGGTACTGTATTTTGGGCTCTCACAGTAGGTTTTCCTCTAATATACCAAAAGAAGAATATTTTTTAAAAAAATTTAGAAAGCTTCTACATCTCTTGACATCCGGAATAATAAACTGTATTGCTACCTTTGCACAATCTGTAACTCCCCAGTATCTGCAGGAAATCCACAAGAAAAACCTCACTTACGCACATATTCACCACAGCAAAATCACGTGGTCGGCAAGGTGAAAATAACAACTGAAGCCTGATGCAGCTGGAATACGTTTGAAATACAAAAAGACAAAACAGCCTACTCCTCAGCATTATTTTGTCTAGAAGAAGTTATGTTTTAGTGCATTTTATTATAAATATATAATTAAAATAAACAATTATAAAAAGCCCCAAAATTTTACAATTATTTTAATGTGAATTTTAAAAACCATTGCAATGTAAAATGGGTATGTTTTGGAAGGACTCAAATGTGATTTAGTCATTCTGTGATGCTATAATCCTTTATGTCAATAGAAACCTGTGCTTGTTCAAACTTGTCTACTCTCAAACTGCCTGAAATTGATGTTTGACCTTCTGGGTTTAAAATCTACACATATATCAATTTTTATCCATAACTGCAAATTTTATGAAAACATGGCTAGATAGCTATTAAGAAAATAAATTATGCCCTATTTTAATTTAATGCATACCTTATTAGGTGATATCTTTAGACAAATATTTTTAGTCATACAAGGAAGTTTTACACTATGTTCAGCTTGATGAGTAGCACTCTACAATACCTCTGTCTTTACAACATAAAATGCTTCTGTCAGAGCTTCATAGCCAACATATGTACAGAAAGCATGTAGTTAACTTCAGAAACATATATTTCAGGCACGCCAGTTCTTAATTTTGAACAAAAGACTAGGGAGGGGTGAACCACTGCTGTCCAAACAAAAGCCAAATAGAAATGTTTTCTAGGGTTTGAAAAGGTTACACTAAATTTTCTTGTTTGTTTTCTCTCAGTTTTATGCACTGTGGCACTTCCTAGATTCAGGCAGAAGCTCAAATACACTGCTAAGAGAAGAGCTCTTCCTCTGCTACTCTATTTCTGCTCTGATGAGAAACAGGAAATACCAGCAGTCTCATGAGAGTTCCTGTTCTCTGCAGATCCCCAGCTCAAATGGGGATCATTACACAAACCCATCTGAGCCTGAAAACTTTTTGAAATTGTGGGACACAAAAATTCCTAGCAGAATTCAGTAGCTTTATCATTTGAAGACCCTCATAAGTACGTAGTAAAACAATACTATTTATCTGACATGGCTACAACAAGCCCTAACTATTAATAAACATTGAATGGAAATATTTTCAAGTCTATATACAGATATTTAAAATAGGCTTTAACGAATAAATAAACATTTTAAAACAGGGGTTCATGTCTTTACTTTGCAATAGCTTCAAGGGACTAGATTTCTCACAGGTGTCTTTTAATACCTATTCTGATAAGCAGAATCCTTCAAACTTTACCATTAAGTATATGAAACCTTGGCCTCTGCGAACTGCAGTTTTCAAATCCTTGATTAAAAGTTTCAAAACTCAAAAGGTATTCAACTTCAATTAGCAATGAGAGAATTCATGAGCAGAGTGGCTACACTGGCGCCAAAAGTAATGCTGGCAACAGCCAACAGCAGTTGCTTGGAGTATAAAAAAGACAAACAGAGTGATCCTTTCTCTAGAAAGGATTTTGGCAATCTAGTAAGGGACCTTCTGAGACAGAAGGCGTATTTGGGTCATTATGTTTACTGGCAATATGAATCTTAAATTTCATTTTGAAAACAATCGTATTTTTGGCCTCAGTATCTTGAGGTGATGAATCCAACAACTTAACTATGCATTGTGTGAAAGAGTGCTTCCTTTGTTTTGCTCTCGGAGTTCCTGTGTTACAAAGTGCATAATGATTTCTTACGCACCTTCTCCGTGATTTTATTATGCTTTTTCCTCTCAACTCACCTCTGGTCTTTTTCCACACCAGAGGGATTTCTCCTAATCTATTAACTCCCTGTGTTCCATTCTCCTTACCATACTTCATACTCCTTACTTTTGTACTTTATATTCTAATATCTACTTTCTGAAATGAGGTAACCATGACTGCAAGTAATGTTCAAGATGTGAGCATATCCTGGATTTATTTAGTGGTGTAATGACTCTGTTTATTTTATTCTCCGCTGCTTTCCTCATTCTTTTCTTGGCTTTGGATAGTAATATGTGAGCTGATGTTGTCAGAGGCCTGCCCAAGGAGTCCAAGTCTTTCCTTCAAAGTATGCTCACTTAAAATTGATTGCTTGGCAAACATAATTGAGTTTTCCCCCCACCCTTGTACATTACTGATATTAAGACTCACAAGTAATCTTTTTACCCACTGCTAACGATCACAAAGTCCTCTGGCAACTAGCCCTAGTTCTGGCCATCCTGAACGAATTTTGATTATTGGAAAATTTCTACATATCCTTGTTCCTCCACTTTTTTAATTCTCCTTATGAATAGCTGCACAGTTGTCCAGAATGTACTCTTGTGAGACTACAATGGAAATCTCCCAACACCATGAAAACTTACTCATAATTTGACCATTGTCCTTGAAAGGATCTATTTTTATATTCTTCTGCAGAAGTCTTGCCTTTTCACAAACCATTGTGAAGGACTTTGTGAACACTGTTTTTTTTAAATACTAGTATGCTTGACTCACTGGACCACCATCATCCACACGCTGTTGACTCTTTCTAAGAAGCTCAATACATCAGCAGGAGTGGCTTCCCTCAACAAAAGGGTTTTGGTGTTGGGTATTAGTTCTATTCATTATTACAATTTATAAAGATTTTGCTGGGAATGCTGTTAATGAAGACAGAGTCTGTAAGTTGCCAGAGCACTCAAGGACTTCTAAAGTGCGCTATCACATTTTCCTCCTTAACCTCCTCAGACAGAGTAACTGCTACAAGTGGCATGTTACACACAGTTCTTAATTCACTATTTTAATATCTGAGCTCTTTTAAAACTCCAGAGTGGCTCTGGTAAGCTGATTATTCTTGCCCATAATTTAAAAAACCCCAAGCTTAATTTCTTTTAAATACAGTGATAGACTGGCGTTAAAAAAAACCCCAAACCCCAACAAAACAACCCCACAGGTTTCCTACTTGTGTAATCCTATAGATATCTTTACTACTCTCCTACAGAGTTACATCTTCCCGTGGCTCCTTGATGGCACCCACACTAGGAACTGGATTTGGTAAAGATAGCTTAGTAAAACCATTTCCTATGACTGTAAAACATGAAGATGAAAACTCTCACAAAAGCAGCTAGATTGGGTCTTAAGAGAATTATGTATCTCTAAGAAAAAGACTAAGCTAGGCTTAGTCACTGATGAAAGAAGGTAATGCAGGCTGTGGAGAGCTGCAGTGAAGCAGCAAGTACAGGCAAAACTTCTGTCCTGTCTTCATTCCACTGAAAGAACCACTCAAGATAGGCAGCACTACCAGATCAATACATTTTTAAAGGAAGCTCCTTAAAATTCTGAAGAGCTTTGTAATTGCGGCTGATATTCAAATAATTTGATTCAAAGATTTTCAGTCATAAAGTGGTTTTGGAGGAAGAACACAGAACACAGGAACCTACTTACCAAATCAGAAAAGGTGGTCAGAGCAGGAGCTGTGATTACTATTCTATTTTCAGTAGCACTCAGCTGATCTGCTGCAGATTCAGAATAAAAGATTATAGAAAAGTGCAAAAATTGAATCTCTTCCTAACTTTCTAAACCTCATTTATAAAGCCTTTTTGTATTCTTAGTTTAAACTATCTTGAATCCTCATAAATTCTAGACTATTCTGCCTTATGCAAATCCATTCTACATTGTAAATTTCAAGTCTGTTATTATTTTTTAATTTATGTTAAATGTACTACCTTAAAATGCCATTAATATACACTGGGGGTATATATTCTGAGAGAATATGAAACTATCCCATGTATCACTTTTATCTAAAATGTCTTAAATCTAATGAGTTTACATGCCAAATTTCAATCAATCATTAAACATTTCATATAATTTTAATTTCACCGCATCAAGTTTTTAGCTTGGTTTTTTAGAACAAGACATATTCATACAAGATGTTCTATGCCAATTTGTATTGCCCAGAAATACTAATGAGTATGAGTTAGCATAGATTACAAAAAAGCCTCTGAACACTTCTGCCCCAGGGTTTTAAGGGTCCACTGTTTCAGATATTTTTGACCAGATTTAGAAAAACATAGAATCTGGATGATTGCTTCCAAATTAGACTTTGGAAATGTTCCATTCTCTCTAAGTTTCTATGTAGCACCTTTCCCTATTCTGTACTCTCCTACTGGTCCATTTCCTTCATTTTTCTGCTGTTCATGTTCACATTTGACATTGTTTCCACTCCACAAGCATGCAGAATTTTACAATGTACATTTTTTCTGCCACTTTATACAAGTCCTGCACAAAAATACAACTCTAAAAACCTTTTAATAACACTGTTACAGATTGTCATTTTAACAGCATAATTTGTCATCTGAATAATGTCCCTGGTGCAAGACGGCATTAGCACATCTCCCAGCCTGTAACAAATCCTGTCAGGCAGTCCTGATAAGGTCCTTTCAGCTGCAGACTGTTCAGACTGTATTAGACACAGTCCCATTAGGTCTGCATACTGTCAGTATTCCCCTGATCCCTGCAGGCTGTTCAGACTGCAGTCTGGCTTCCCCTGACTGCTCTAGAATATTTACTGTACTTCGTTTTTCTGTATGTCCCCCAGGCCAGACTTCCAGGCAAGGGCTGACCGTATACATGTCCTCCCTTTAGCCTCTGGGGACTTTGCTATTGGGATTCATCCTTCAAGAACATGTGAGGTTGAGACATTATGTGCATGTGCTTCCTTGTTGTAGATGGTTTTTGGATTAATTTTGGGCATTTTTTCAGGTGAGATCATAGGACTCTTGGGAGACAAGAAACCCAGTCCAAACCCATCCTTAATACTGCCAAAAGTTTCTCCTCCATATCATGGGATCTGCCTTCCATGCAGCATACTTTCCTCTTTCCTGGCTGGCTCCACAAAGAGTCCCTATTATAATAAAAATATTATCTCTGTTTTTCTGCCTTTCCTATGCTTCCTGCCTGAGAGCTTCCCTGGATAAGTCAGCACAGGGTGTGACAAGCTTCTGCAATTGTGGCCCTGAGCACGGCACCCTCCGCAGCCCATCCACCTACTTACACAGCTGCTTGCAGGTGGCCTCTTGGCTGGGCCAGTTCACGCAGGGAGTAGCTGACACCCTGCTGTACCTCTGTAACGCTAGGGAGCAGTGAGGAGTCCCCAGGCAGGCGCAAAGGAGGACCTTTATTTACAAAAACCCGGCCTTTTTATGCTATTAGTTGGTTGTTAGTTTACATCGTTTTAAGGCACAACAAACCCAACTTTACCAACCACCACACACCACGGTGCGGGCACGAGGCATTCCCACAGCATTCCTCACTTCCTCTGTTCTAGCTGAGTCACTCTCCCGCAGTCCATTTCTGCTTAGGCCAAGTAACAGGCCGGAGCCATGACTTTACCAGGCCTTCCCTTTACAAAGCTTTACCTACCGGTCACATACCTCCACTGACTTGAGTATTGCATTTGGAGGTGTGTTGTCCCTAATGACCAAACATGCTGTGCTGAGGGCAGCTGTCAAAAGATGGCCTAGATAAAAGCTTTTAGCTGCCCCTCCACCCATGCACTGGAGCTTGCCAGCAGTTCAATTTTTAAGACTCTGCATTAGACCGTCATTTCTTTGTCTTCCTGTCTGGGGGATTTCCACATTCAAACCACTGTCCCAAGCAGAGCTTTTGGAGAAGACTGACTTCATGAAGGATGTGGCTACCTCATTGTTGTAAGTCAGGACAATTCAAGCTTTTTCATCGCTGTAGGCAAGACTGAACACAGAGGAGGCAGAGTAACCACCCTCGGCTCCATACCCCATCCTGTCACCACTCCATGAGTCCACTGGCAACACAACCTCTCCTTTAGCTGCAAGAGGTGGAGATGAGGACCGTGCAGAACAGGGATGAGCACACACATTATAGGGCTTTTTACCAGCACCCATTACTGTGGATTTTGCTTGGGCTGCTCGGTGAGAGCCTTGCCTATGAGAACTGTGCTGCTGCTATTGCCACTCTGAAGTAACACCGTTACAGAGTTGAACTGCAACAACTGCAGCTCAAGATGAGACTCCCTCTGTCCTTTCTTTAAGGACATGATTTGGCCACTCTTAGTCTCTGCAGACACCAACTCTAGTTTGACCATGCTTATACCCAGCCAGAGTTTCAATGTCCTCTCATCTGCATCTGAGGGCCTGAAGCTCGATGTTCCTGCACTGTCTCTGTCTGACAAAGGAGCCTGACAGCATCCAGCTGAGTCCACACACACAAAAAATTTCTTGATTCACAAGAAGTTCCCCCCAAATTGCAAGAGCACTTCTTACAATAGATAAAATGTAAAATCCCGAGCTGAAAGCAAGAACACAGTGAGGATAATGTTATTATTTTGTTCAATAAATAGATGGTGCCATACTGTGTATTACTAATACCTCAATGAACTGTGCAGTAGGCAAAATACGTGCTTAGGTAGAAAAGAATTTTTGAATTTGAATACATAATCTGTAAACCTAGATTTTAGTCCCTGGAACCCTTTCCCAAAGCTGAACAGAGATAATCGCAGTGGCTTCAAGTTTTAGTTTCTTGTAAGTTTTTTTGTTGAGGATCTTTTTTAAATTGATAATAAAACCATAAATGTTGGATGGAAAAGAAAAAAAATGTCAGTCTCAGTCTACAGACCCTCTCAAGACTCCACATTTTTGCCTGTCAAGATACGTATTTATCATCGTCTTCTGTATTACATTGTGATTAAGGGACAATAATGACAGAAAATAAAAAAATGCAGGCACTATTATCTGTAATTTATTTAGTGGATACGAGTCATAAGAAAAAAGACATATGAACTTCTGTTTCCTTGTCTTTTGTATATCAGCCCACTTTCTGTTAGAAAGCTAAATTTTGTGGGAAAGCATTAAAAGCAATTTTGCAAAATGTCATAATTGCAACAACAGCTAGCATTTCCTAACTAACCCTGGGAACTCTTCAGTAAATTGCAATATCCAGTAGATGACATCTCTCTATTAATAGACACAAAAATATCCTGCTTTTTTCTAACATGTGTGTGCCACATATGGAAACAATTTCCTGATACAGTATTATCTGAACCATTAAAAAGAAGACATTCACTTCCAGGAGGCCTGACTGACAACTTCTCTTGTATTTTCCAGCAGGCTTGGATACATGATACAGAAGCTCTGAGTAACAGACCTTTTACATCCTATTGATTATCCCTTTAATAGGAACAGATCTGTAGACTGATGAGACACATTAGCATGGTCATATATGCATTTCCCTAGCAGGAGACAAGCATTATTTTCCACTGTAACTTATATGTTAACAGACATCATTTTCATTAGAAAGAATTTTTGGTAATGAATGATAGCTATTTCATGTATGTACAGTCTTTAAGTTTTGTAAATACAATTATTCTAGTTTGCAAACAAAGGCTGATCAATTAAACTGATGTCATTTAAAACAAGAGTGTCAGTCAGAAATAGAATGGGGAATTCTGATACATCTCATACTGCCATGACTTTAAATACTGTCAGCCTTTAGGATCAGGTTGTGTTTTCTGTTTTGTTTGTCCCATACTCTTAAAGTGAAACCAAAACTTGGAGATGAATAAAACAAAGTAAGTTCAGAGTATTGCACCTTCAGAAAAAAAATGTGTAGAATAAAACCACAGCTTTCCAGGAGGGAATTTACTTAGTAAAAGTCACAAAATGTTTGAAAATAGTGTTATAATCACATTTAATAATGACTTATTTCTTTATACAGAAAAAGGTACCTGAATGACTTTATAAAAACACACAGCAGACTAAACAGTAATTATTCTGGGAAAAGAGAGGAGGTGGATAGTCCTGACCACGTTCCCCCACACTCCTGCTGGCTTGGCTGTGTCTGCCAGGTGAGGGGGTTGCAGCGCTGCAGCGGCAGAGCCTGGCTGCAGATGCATTTACACAAACGGACCTGTATATGGGCTGGAAGACCCTACTTGCCTGAATGGAGGAGGAAAGCAGGACAAGGTGCCTCATGGAACAAAGCACTTCCGCTACTCAAAGCTGCATTCACACGTAATGCTACTAACACAACATGTAGCCACAGTAACTACAGTAGCAAAGCATGCCTGCTGTAAATCCAGATGAGATGATGCTTGTGCTTAGGAGTGAGAAGTGAATAGCAACAATAGAGTGTTAAATATAACCTTAAAAGAAGGATACAATTTGGAAAGAAAGAAACTGAGAGAGATATTTCTAACTGTAAAGAACGTGATTTTACACACTTAGTCACCAAATAGCAGAGAGGTGAAGAAAAACTTACAGGACTTAAATGAATCACTATGGTCTCTTCTGTGAGTATTCTTATGAATTACTAAATGGCATATAAATGGGAAAAGATGTCATTGGGGTGCTTTTAAAAATCACCAAACATGCTAAGTCTAGGACACACAGTCTGTCTATAAACTAATTACAAGCAGGCTGCATCACATTCCTTCTCACAAACTTGCACATCACACAGCCAAATTTAGGTTAATTGTGAAGCTGGAGACAAATGGAAAAGGATTTCAGTTGCTGAGAAATGTTTTGCTTTACTAAAAAAAAACCTCAGAAGAAACAGAAGGGAAAAAATAAAAAAGTAGAAGAGAAGAGAAAAAAGAAGCATCTCCGGAGGTTTACTGCTAGCTTAGTTTCTGGTTTGTGTCAACTTGTTTATATCAGCTGCTGATTTGCGTCACTGGCTTGGCTTTGTGGTTGTATCTGGGGCCTGATGGACACCCTGGTGCATTAAGAAATTCACCACAACAGTACAGCATGTTAAGATCAGATAGCACAGCCTAATGTTGTTTTCTTAAGCACACACACCACATACAACCCTACTAAGAAGTTACTGCAGGCAGCTAAGAGAGGTGAACTATAGGTTTGATGCAAACCAGCTTTAAATTCAGATGATAGGAAAATGTCCATGTAGCACTAAAAAAGTGCATACTACATATTTTTAAGGCTACTAAAAGTTGTACATGTATTTTTTAAAGGGTTTGTACTTCTAGGAATCAAAATACCTTATATGTCTTCATTTCCTCTAAGTTTTTAGTAGAAGCATCTTGAGCCACTGCATATTTACTGGGTTCTGCAGGGAATTCTTTTATTTTGAGATGCAAAACATTGTTTTAGCTGTGGCTTTAATTAGACCATCAGAAATTTTAAAAAGTAAATCCTGAGTATTTAAGCTTGAATATCTGCCCATTTGCAATATTGACCACAACATAACTTAGATGCCCTGCCTAAACCACAAGTATTTTAAAATACATTTACAGTACATAGGGTGCCCATACAGAAGTCAAAGTTACACTCTAAGCTTCATGCCCATGATTAGATGGCACATGTTCACACATACAGAACTGCCTAATGAAAATGCCTTTCTAACTGAACACTTCAGAAATGAGCCTTCCTGCTATTCCAGATGCATGTAGTGGAAAACACTAATCAAGGACTGCTGCAATTCTGATGGCAGAGTTCAGTAAAGCTTTTACTTCAGTTGAGGTTCTGCTTCATATTTTCTGTTCAAGCCTCCAGAAAAAGCCTTACAATTCTTTCTATTTTTGTGATAGTTTATAGAAGGTCTAGTGAATAAACAAAGAGAATACACCTTAACAGACATATTTCATAAGATAAAATAGAATGTTTTCAAACCATATTTGCTTTATGTGAACTTCCTGTAAGAAACACTAAAAGCAGTTCCAAGAGCCTCAAACTATTCCACAAGCATGTTCCTGAAATAAAACATGGGTTTTCTGTTTAAAAATGACAAATTTTATCCAATTTATGTTAAGATATTAAAATTACTTCCAGTACAAATACTACCGTTAAAACCTTTTGACCGATATATTTTACTTCTCTTTTTCTTTCTGAAAATTTCAAAATACTTGGCTTTTGCCCAATTTGAAATGAAGTCAGATTTTGAAATCTTGAATTCTTGAGTGAAACAGATTGATTATCCCCTGGGGTTGTAATGATAATATACCATATTTTAGATTGAGGAGCTGCCATTCTAGAGAATACACAATGAATCCAGGAAGACCCACCAAAGCAAAAAAAATGCAAAGAACAATAATCCAATTTTTAAACAATGGGTCCAGGAACAATCCAGGGAAAAGCACATCCTAGTCTGTATAGTCTAGAGCTCTTTTTCAGAAGTGTATGGTTCATTACAGCACAATGTGATAACAGAAAGAGTGCTGCTGCCTGCACAGAAAATGGGAGTGAATATAACAAGGGATACTACAGCAGCTCTACACTTCCCAAAATATTCTACAATGCAGGAGTAACTCCTTGAGTAGTAAGTATGATTTCCTGGAGGGATGAGCAGTACTGCCCCTAGGAAGTGAAAAAGCTGAGTTCCCTATCTGTCCAAGCACAAAATGCCCATTCTCATCCTGAGGAACTTCCCCCTTCTCCCCCTGTCCTATGTGATTATGCAAAGCACCATATTGTATCCTGGCTCACAAGGTATTCACCTACAGTCATCACTTTCAGTAGCTACTTTTTTCAAGAGGAGCTGCAACATATGGTGTCAGAGAGAAATTTATCACTTGGCAGCTTGGTTTGCTGTGTTTGACCTGCATTTTGAATAAATAGCAGATTCTGAACAGAATTGTTATGATTTACTCTTTCAGAAGTATAATAAACCAGCAAATATTAGAAACAGTTTTTATTGGGTCTTTAGTTGTAATCTCTGTTAAAACATAGTTGAGAGCAGCAAAGGAGTTTTGATTTCATTCAACAGCTTATATAAATATTTCCTCATCTTTCTCTATATCAGCACTCCTCTGTTCTGGAACTGAGAGCTTCCAGAAACATTGTGAAGTGTTAACAGAGCTGGTGGAATCTGCCACACCAGCTGGAAGAGGCACACCGAGGATCTGGTAAGTAGGAATGAGCCAGAAATTTAGCTGGAATAGGTCTGTGGTTTCAGGGCTGTGCCACAGACTTTGGGCTTTAAGGAATTCTGGTCCTGCTGGCTCCAGCAGAGGAGGGAAGAAAAATGAGGAACAATAAGGAGCAATTTGGCCATGGTTTGGTGTATGAAGACTGTGCTGAAGATAGTAGAACTCCCTGGATGCTCAACTCCAGCACAGGGAGGATGGGAAGAAGAACACAAAAGGGATGAGCAGTGATCTCCAGTGGATTTGTGCACCAAAGAGCACCATCACCTCATCCACATGGGAGCTACTTCCTTTGGGGGCCACTCTGCTCTCCACCACTACAATAAGTCAGGAGTTTTGACTTCCCCATGTTCTCATGTCTTTTTGATACAGGCATCTCAGAGAGTTTTCATGGTTCCCAAATTCTATCCTTTCAGGCCTCCTTAAAAATAGCAGAAGGGCCCCAAAGTATGCCACTAAGACAGTCAGAGAAATTTGAAATGGAGGTTTTGCAAAAATATTTACTATGTGAACACCCTTCTGCTGGTCTTCGTAGGAACTGAACTAAGTGACCAAGGGGGAAATCTGAAACCAGAATTTCTAACTGAACCCACAATTAAATAGAAAATCAACATGCCCTGCCTGTAATGACAACTGAAAAACTATGTCAAAAGCACAAGCCTTCAGTGTCTTCATAGTTTTACAATAATTTTTTCCAATTTTTTAAAGTGTGTACTAATTGAATAAGATACACGAAAGATGTGCACTCTCTGGTGCTCTGCTGACAGCTTAAACTAATTCTGTTTAGTTCAGAGGTTGGACTAACTGCTTACTGTCAATTCTGGCTATTAGCCACTTACTTTGATGTAGCAAAGTTGGAAAATAAGAAGTTGTCAGTCCTTTAGTCCAACAACCCTCTCTAGACAAGAGCAGAAGAAAATCAAAATTTGGCTGTAATACTTACATTTTATTTCTTCAGACATTTCAGCATTGGGAAATAATTATTGTAAGGAAAAGGTGTATATGTTTTGGTTTGGGTTTTTTTTAATAGACAATTAACTACTTTTGAAATAAGTAACTGTAAATTGCAGTGTATATAATGTTGTTTGAGTCTCATCACTTAGTTTTTCACACTCCTAATTTTATGAAACTGACATGGTAAGAAGGGGTGAGGAAGAATTAGCACAGTTATATAGTGTGATAGAGATGCTGCTGTGGAGCTCTACTATACCATGACAGAGATAGCTACAGCAATGTAGGGGAAAGTCATTCTTGGCCCAAGAAAGCCATTGCTTGTCACCAGTGAAAGCTGCTCTGATGGTAGGTGAAAGCCCACTCCAGTGGTTGCAGGTACATGGACTGTCCATAAAAAGGAATATTAGATAATGTTCAGAAGAGACTCCTGAGACAAACACTACAAAGAGAATCAGATAACCTCGAAAGGAACTAACAAAATTTTCACCCAAAACAATGAATGTCACAGAT
The DNA here is from genome assembly GCF_041296385.1 of Aphelocoma coerulescens. Taxonomy (NCBI): domain Eukaryota; kingdom Metazoa; phylum Chordata; class Aves; order Passeriformes; family Corvidae; genus Aphelocoma; species Aphelocoma coerulescens. The sequence goes on along the minus strand of NC_091016.1, from coordinate 59,319,022 downwards.
TTAGCTGTCCAGATTCAAAAAGGCGGAGAAGAGTAAAAAAGATGGAGTATCCCCTCCTTCATTCCAAAGAGTTGAAAGTGGGGAAGAGCTTGTGGACATGCCATATCGAACAAAAAATTCTCCCATCAGAAATGTCTAGCCATATGTACAGGGACAGTATGAATGTAGATGAGCGAGTGAGAATATGAAAGGAAAATACAGTTTTGCTAAACAGCCTGTCAAAGACTTGGCATTCTTTGGGGTATTTGTCCAAAATTTCAGGTTTTTAAGCTGTTGTAAGTCAGGGAGAATAGTTTTGTGAGAAATATGTAAACAGGTCAGTTTGACACTCATCAGATGAATGGATAACTCATTTTAAGTGTCAAATGCTGTAATGCACTTACTGCTCAACTTCCATATTTAACTGGTGCCAATATCACTGAAAACAAAATTTAATATATTACAATATCCAACTACTGGCTTGGTGACCACTGCAGGTTGAAGATTCAATATGCTTTCTCCTTACAGTTTGACAGAACACATTTACTGTGGCTCAGAAAATCCTATGCCAAGTGATCTTCAGTTCCTTCAGCCTCTCTGCAAAGCAAGTGCTTCAGCCTTCTGATCACCTGGGTTGCCTTCTGCTGAACTTGGTCAAGTTTATTAATGTCTTTCCTAAAATAGAGGGGTCTGAAAATGGACATAGCATTCCAGATTTCATTTCATGACTATAGATCTCATGAGTACTGAGCAAAGAAGGCTAGTTACTTCTCTTGATCCTGTTAGCATAGCTCAGGAAGCTGTTGTTTTTCTTTACTGCCCAGGCATGCTGCTGGCTCATGTGCAGCTTGCTCTCTGACAATACTCCCATGGCCTTTTTTGCGGAGCCCTTTTACCATCTCTGTCTAGTAGTTCCTACTGTCCAAAGCAGGTCTTATGCTCATAAAATCCAAATTCCTGTCAATGACATCAGCTGTGCAACCAGACATTGACCCGTGAAATCCATCTGCTCTTCTCCAAGTCTTTGCACTAGCAAGACTTGACATAACACCACCTAGGTCTCCATTACTTTGGCCCTCATTCCCACAGCTGTCCAGTCACTCCTGATATGTTCAAGGTTCCTGCTCCAGGTGTATTAATGCTGCCAATGTACTTGAGCAGCAAGAGAAATAGCACATGGGTTGGACAAGCCTTGGCAGTTTCTTTGCAGCATGCTGGATCTGAGTTCCCAGCAAGCACCAGACTTCTCAGACAGCAAGTTGGATAAGCATATTGAGCTTTCTGTACCCCTAGAGGTGAGTCCTACACTACTGTCAGTCGTGGCTTCCGCTTGATACTAATGCATGGCTCACCAGGAGGCTGTGTTTCTTCCCCAGGGATGGCCGTCTCTACCTTGCCTGCTACCAGCACACTGAACCAGTTCTGCAACTGCAGGTCTGCCATCCTCCCCTTACTAGGAGTCACAAGTCTTTCCCAGGCTGGGGCTTTCAACTTGACTCCCACAACTGACTGTGGTCTCTGGCTGCCATCGCTCTGTGAAGTTACAGGTTCAAGCTTTTGCATCTGCAGGATGTCTATGAAGATGCCATTTATTCTCCCTGCTTCTGTACAGTTTGTTCCCTTGCTCCCACAGCTCCCTGTCTTGGCAAAATATTTCCCCATTTAGTGCACACCTTGTGCAGGCGAGGACAGTTTTCTCCTGCTCCAACCTTGGAGAGGCATACCAGCTGTGCTCTGCAGTCTGAGATCTGAAAAGCTTTATCCTCCCATTGGAGCTGTGACTTGAATAGAAGCTTCTGCTGTGCCAGGGGTAGTTACTCTATTTGGTACTGGGAACTGTGGCCTGTAGTGCAACACTGCTGCTGCTGAGTCCCACATGGCCTTCTGCAGATTTCTGGCCCCCTTTCATGTGCCTTTCTGAGCCAACTGCTGCTTCTGAGAGCTGTGCCCTGGGACCTGTGCTCTGGGACTGCTAACATGAGCTGAATGGATACTTGAATCTCTAACCAGGGTCAATCTTTCCCAGCAGCAGAGACTGAACCTGAGGACATTGGAAAAAAACACCCCAGAAGATCTAGAAGCAAAGACCAAAGCAGCCCACCAAGCTGCAAGCACTGGAAGACCCCAAGAAGCACTCCAGCTCCAAGGCATGTTCCCAATCCCATGAATTGCCATGCTGAATGCCAAGTCCCTCTTTGCAGCTCCTAGTTACTGGTTCCCAAAAGAACCTTAGTGTTACAAATTAGCCTGGCTCCAGTGTGGGGTACCCTCTCATGAGGCCAGAAGTCCACTTGAACATGTCCTGACAGCAGTGTGCTCATGAACTCAATCCCCCCATCTGCACTGTCCTCACAGCAGTGGGAAGCCAAGTACAGGAAACTGTCTCTCCATGATGAAACTGTTCCATCACCCTCATTCATTGTTTCCCTTCTTGCAAAGCAAGCCTGGCAAAGCACCCCTAAAGCATTGGTCAGTTGTGGAGACCATCACCACACACCCACGTCACATCCACAGCAACTGGAAACTCACCACAGTCATAGAATCACAGAATCCTTAGTCTGGAAAGGACCCCTAAGAGCATTGAGTCCAGCCATTAACCCAGCACTGCCAATTCCACCACTAACAATGTCCTTAAGCACCTCACCTACAGGTCTCTTAAATACCTCTGGGAAGGGAGAATCAAATAACCACTTTCCTGGGCAGCCTGCTCCAATGCTGGACAGCCCTTTTGGTGAAGAAATCTTCTGCACCTCAGCAGAGTCCTCCACAAAGAGTCTCAGCTAATGAGACCATGAAACTGCTTGAACACCCTCTGAGCAGGTCTCACTTATCTCATGACTGCAGCTGCCCTTGTAACATCCAAAACCAGATAGGATTTCTGTAGAAATCATCACTTGATGTTTATGACAGATTCATAATTTCTACTTTCCAGCAGCAGTTGGTTTTAAAGAGCCTATATGATATTGTGAGCACCTCAGGTGTGTCATTCTAAAATTCCTAAGATGCCTTTGATGGAGAGTGCAAGGATCTAGATATTGCTAATCTTTAATGATTATTATGTTACTCAAAAGAAAAGTTTCTTAAAGGCAGTCGGTTTCTTAAAATATCACTTCTACTTTCTCTGGACTCGAAAATTATCTCAGCCACACAAACAAGAAACTATGTTACAAAAGAAGATAAGTGTATATATATAAGGTTATGCCATGTCCTTTCAATATGCATATACTGCTCCCACTGCAATTAAAAGGTTGCCTGCACACTGATGGGTAGACTTTGGCTTAAAAGACTGACACTCTGTTTAGACTAAGACAGATATCGTCAGAAGTGATAGGGTAAAAATGTGACCAAATATTTTTCTTGTATCTTTTTACAGTGCTCACGTAATTCTCTGGGCAAAAGGGTCAAAATAAAATAAAACTCAACATTTCAAAGCTCTGCTCATAAAATAAAATAAATGCCAAAACTCCCAGATTGTAACAAACTGTGAGATGGAGGAAATACTGTAAGAAAAATATTTCTAATCCAGAATGCCAAATAGACTCTCACATATGATAAGAAGGTAAAAAGACTTTAAATACAGGAAGAATCTGGTTTAAAATTAAGTAGAATAATAAACTGAACATTTAATAATAAAGAAAGGCCTAAGGTTAACTAAATTATGCCATGTGAAAGGTTATGAAAAAACAATGAAAGAGAAACAGTGTTTGACATGGGCATGTGCAGTTCTCATTACTATTGATAGTATTTGTACATATATCAGAGACAGTGTGGTTCATTGTATATAGCAGAATTCATAAATACTGCAAAAAGCTCCAGAAAAATGAGGAGAATGATTCACCTTTACCATACCTTCAGCTCTCTCACTTCACAGGTAGGCATTGCCTTCTTTAGTTTACATGGGACTAAAAATCTGTGTGATGAGACTGAACTCATATTCTTTGCATACCATCTGGAGGCACATCTGGAGTCATGAATTGCTCATGACAGATAAAACCATTGCCACAGCATCCTCTCAGATTTAATTTCAGAATTCAGAATCCAGATTTTGTTTCAGAATAAATGGAAGCTTCAATTTACAAAAAAACCTACTTTCTTAAAACAGGGGGGTTGTCCCAGACAACAGAAGCAATGAGGATCTGCTATCTACTTCTAGCTACTAAAGACTTAAAAACTTGAATTTAAACATCCAACAGTTATGAATATACTATTCTGACATATGGTCTCCAATGCAAAATATTTGGGGATTTTAGTGGGGTTTTAGTTCTTTATATGAGTACCATCTAGACATTTTGTCCCAATGTGGGATGAAAAATATTTCCAAATCTTGAAATTTTTCATGGAACTGAAATTAAGTTTGCCAGCTTGCACTAGTTAGCACAAAAGCCGTTTCAAAAGAAAGTACAACTATTTGATGTAAGCAGGGACAAGAACACAAATTTTAGAACACAAAGGGATAAAGTAAACTTCAGCTGTTGTTTCTAACAACAAACACATATTTCTGTAGTCACAGGGAGTGAGCCCAAGAGGCCTGGCTGCTGTTTGCATGCACTGAGCTCAGAAGTGCATTGGGATGCTTGGAAACACTCGTGTTGTGGGTTCACTGCACGGCGGAAGGAAGGAAGAAGCTCTGTGAAGGCTCATCTTACATCTCCAAAGTCACAATCATATAAAGTGGAAACCTTTGAGGTTTCTCAAACTCTGAGTGTGTAAAAGATATTTATCTATGGAAGCTGAACTGCTTGTTGAGTTTAAGGAGATTCTTGGGTCAACGCTGCACACAACTGAACTGTTGGAAACATTTGTACTTAGCAACTGTGCAGGCTGTTAATCTGTGAGCACTGCAGCAGTTGTACACTTTCTGTCTTCTGCAGCACACCTGGGCCAAGCTCCCATGCTAACACACAGCTTTGGCTCAGGAGAGTCAGATGATGCCTTTGCCAACACTCTAAGTGCTCTAAGAGGGCCTAATAGCCATGATCGGCATCACCTGGGGACTTCTCACAGATCCTCTGTCCATTGGCTCAGGAGCCCCATCTAAGCTGCCAGGTGATCTGGACTGGCTCTGGCTGATCCTCCTCCCTGCCTGGAGCTGTCAGATGACAGGTGTTTTTAACCACACAGTCCCCTTGTATTTTGTACACACCTGAAAGAATTCACTGTAAAGCTTGAAAATGGAAGTCTTGTAATTCATCGCACTATGAGCCTTTCAGGATGATTGTCAAGAAGCAGCTTACGTGTATATTGACATATTTGTGCTGATAAAGGTCAGTATGTCAAGAGCAACATTAATTGAATAACACAGCACCATGAGACTTCAGTAAAATCTGCCATGTTTTCTTCCTTTGTGGGCTCATGAACTCAGTTTCTTAGTAAGTCGGAGTATTCGCATCAGTCCTATAAACATCATTTGATATTGCTACTGCATCTGGTTATTAAAGCACATTACAAAATATTAATGACCAGCTTTTCCTTTCACCTAGTGAAACTGTTACTGCACATAGTACTACTTAGAAGATGACAAAAACTTTTTTTTTTTAAAGCAACCTTAGTAAATAGCTTTAAAGTTACTTTTCCTATCTGAGATCATGGGAATGGAACAAAGCCTATCTGCAGAAGAAAAAATAGGAAGCAAAATACTTGATGTTTTCAATTTCCCCCCAAAATCATTGAAAATAAGAAGTACTAATGATTGAAAATCACAATTCAAGTACTATTGTACCTGGTTATTTTTCAGTTCCTAGGTGCAATTGTACAATCATTACAGATAGAAAGACTGAAAGATAGAAATCTTGTGGCTCTGAAGCTATTTGCAAGTACCAGTGGGCATAAAGGATGACCTTCAATTTTTCTTCTGCACCAGTTATTTTTCCCATGAGCTATATAGCTTCAAGCTATAAAATGTAGTTCTAGGTGTACGTAGCTAAAATTTAGCACCTGCTTGTCAAATGTGAGAATGAAATTTTGCAGAAAAGCAACTTGTTAACTTAATAAAATATGGGGCAAGTATTAACAGCATGTGTCCTCTTCTGTTTCTGTTTACTTTAAATGGGCAACACTGGAGTTCAGTTAATACAAATATACTCCAGCTAACCTATGGTGGTAGGAAATAATTCTGCTTTACTGGCACTATTCGAAATGAGAGTTCTTATTGCATTATGGAAATGTGGGGAGTTAGCCTAACTTTGCTCACCAAAATCAGTAGACAGTTCCTCGAGAACAAAGAACCCCAAACACTACACAAAATTTTCTCTGAACGCCAGATTTAGGATGTAACTGGAGGCATTGTTCCCAGTGAAGCATGGGGCTGAAACGATAGGCTTTCTGCTAGAGCCTGGAAGGCTGAACAGGAGGCTGGAGCTGGCAAATGGACTTTGGCTCACCGTTCACCTGGCACAGTGTATGGGTTGTGGGCCTGCAGTTGAAGCCAAGATTCAGGTCTGATTGTGCCAGGTTTTGAATTAATGACAGTAAGGACTGAAGAACTATGTTTATCCTGGAAATTGCAAGGAACCTGGTGCTGATGCGAGAAGAAGCAGTGAAAGATTCATGGTAGATCATTTGGTATCTGGTGGTTGCCAGGCTGTAGATAGCTAAACTGAGTGTTATGCTTAGGATTTAGGGCAGAAGAGATGTAAGAGTTCGCTTTGTTTCACTGTGCAAGGTTTAAGTCTTTGTATCAGTTTTCCCATTTCCTTTTAATAAAATGCTTGAGAGTTGGTCTTTTTCTTTCCCCCAGTAGGACTGCATGAAGATCATGGGAGCAAATACATCACTACTGCAGCTTAGGAAACAGGTAAGAAAAAAGCTTCATAAACCTGCTTTACAGTTAAACAATGGATGAATTTACACCTGTAACCCATTTAAAAAAGAAGTTCGAGTTGACAAAACTGATAAGAAATATTTAACAAATAACTGCAGCAAGCAGGTTAGTACTGGATTGATTCACCACTGCACATTAGTCTTCAGTATCAGTGAAGAGCTAGTCCCACTTCATACTCAATATGTGCAGGGAAAAAGTCATTATGACTATTTTTAAGCTGAAAATATTTCATCTCTGGATTAAATCTGTAACATTATCCCCAAGGTACTAGTTTTCCTTGGTTTGCCCCAGAACAAGAAAGGAGGGGTAAAAAAAAAACAGCTTAAAACAAACCTAAACCCAGAGGAAAAAAAACAGGAAAATCAGCTTTCATCACCTTATAGAATATCTGCTAATTTCTCTCCGCAGTACAGTATAGATGTCTGTCATAGGACACTATGAAAGAGCAAAGTTTCTTTTAAAACTTTATTCTACTTTTCCATTTAGTGCATTTTGAAAGTAATAAGTGGAAATTAATATGATAATCACAAGGAAACAGGACACAAATTTATTCAGGAACTTGATCAACACACTTTTGTTCAGAAAATAATAATGCAGTACTTGAGGAGAAGGGTTGGCATTTAAACAAAAGCTGGATGAATATGAAACAATGTTTTAAATTTGCAAAAAGGTGACAATCCTTTTTGCTTGACTGCCACACATAGAAGTTGGAAATAAATTGCATTTTTAAACAAAAAGACATTGTCTTTTTTAGTTATTGCTCATACAGAACTCTAGGTACACAAGAACAGCGATATTGTTTTCTTAACTTAGACTATTTCCCACTTCTTTTGAAAAGGATCATTACTTTTATGATTTTTAGCTTCCATTCAGAATATAACACTCAGATAAATTCATTTGCTTTAAAAGAAGTATTTGCTTGCTTTTGGTTTTGGGTTTTTTTTTGAGGGGGGGAGGTTTGTTGTTTCTTTGTGGGGTTTGTAGGGGTTTTTTTTGTTATTTTTGGTTGGTTGGTTGGTTTGGTTTTTTCCATCATCCATTTCAGTACTGGATAGAGCTGTACAAAATTGTTATAAAGTAAAAAAAAAAATCCTGGTCTCATTCCCTTGAGAAAAGGAATGCATAGAGAATCCAAGATGACAACAACACTCTACAAACAGTAAATTTAAGCATATTGTATTCAGTTTCTGTTAAAAACTCTAGCAATTTTGAACAGAAACCACATAAGAAATGCTGGCTTAGCATTCTCCTTGCTCAAAAGGAAACTTGGTTCTTGACGGATTTTTGTGAACTCAGTTTACATCCCCATGTGTGTATTATGTGCCAAATGTGAAACACGAGGCTACTGCAAAACTGCTGAAAGGGACAGAGTTAAAAGCCTTTGTGTGATCCTCATAGGGGGAGTGAGAGTGAACTACAACCACCTAAATGTTCTCTCAGTGCTCTGAAGGATATCTTTACTAAGGAGATGTTACAAGGGTTCAGGTTAGACCTCCCTTCATCTCCCCAGTGCCACGTGAACATCAAAACCAGGACCAACTGCAAATTGCTCTTCCTCCTGTTAGTCCATTCTTGGATCTTTTCATTCCTCAGGGAGGTCCTGAGGTTCTCATAAACAATTTTCACATAGTTAAAACACCCACCTGGCTCACTTCTAGACCTTTCCTAGCCTCAGAGAAACCTACATGAATACTCTGATTTTTCCTTTCAGAAAACAATCACTCCTTTTCTGTTTCCTGAAGAAAGCTTGTGTTCTCCAGTCTCCACAATGCCATCCTCCACAAGGAAAAGTGAGAGAACATGTCTGAATATTTATGGACAGTAGAAGTGGTCCAGCACTACAAGAGAAAAAAATTCCTTTTTTTTTTTTTTGAAAATCCACTTTTCCTCAGCTTCTTTTCTCTGAAAAATGTATGTCTGCCCATTAACTTGTCAGTCTTTTGCAGAGTATGAACAGGGCAATCTAAGACAATCCCAGAATATCAGATCCTCTCTCTCTAGAGATAGACATTTACCCATACTCATTTAGAAGCTTCTTCCTCCAAATCTGGAACTCAAGTCACCAGTAGTAACAAAGCTATTTCAGTTCACTCGAGATTCCCACCAGATTCTTTATGATTTCTCAACCTCTATAACCACATGATGCTCTAAGAGGAGTCAGGACTTGCTAATCTTCCCATCCTTGGGGAATACAACATCTACTATTTCTCACCATGCAATCAAACAAGAGACCAGAAAAGACGTGAGAGAAAAGTAAGAATAAATTTATTTCAATACATTACAATGATTACATTATGAAGAATCCACTACTACATTTGGAGAAAAACATAAAGACAAATGACAAAAATACACGTAGTGTCCTTTGGACACAGTGTTCTGTTTGGAATGTCTCTTTGGTTAGTTGGCAGAACCAAGATGTGAAATTAGTGGAAAATATTTGCCATGATAGAAATTGTGACCCAGTTCTTGAAAGAGCTGCACTCCCAGGCACAGCTTTCTTGAGTAAGAGCTACTAATTGAAGAAATAGTAAGAAAACCCACCTGAGTGTAAATTCACCGTTGCCTATTTCCTGTAATCTTTAATCTTGGTAGTTATTTTAATAGAGAGAAAGTTCAACTTCTCTGCTAATGAAGTACAGTTGTTCCCTAAAAAGCAGCCTGTTGTTGGATTGTTCTAGAGAGGTTTAATACTTCAGTTATCAACAAAGAAACACATGGCTATAATGTGTGGCTTCTCTGTGTAAGCTGAGCATGACAGGTAATTTTGTAGAATTTGCACACACAAGCTCATTTCACTACATAATTTTGCTAAGTTGTATACTTTTGAGCTATTTAATCTACTTGAGCTATTTTATAATAATTGCATACTATTTCTGTTGGCTCTTTCTAACAACTACATGTGACCATGAATGAGAAAATGATGGAGGTAAGGTATAACTTTATTAGCTGTATCTTAATCACAGCTAGTCTTATTCCAAACATGACCATAGCAAAAAAGACAGTTTTAGATTTTGTACAAGAATTCTGTTATTCTGTACTTGTCAAGTATGTGGACCCCAAACCAAACTTGCTGCAAAGTTCATTCTACTCTTCTCTATCTCACCTCTACTTTCTCTAAGCTACCATGTAGAGCATTTCATCCTCTATACCAGGACAAAAAAGAAGGATAAAGAAAATCATTCTATCAGTCACAGGCTGAGAAAAAAACAACTCCCTCAGGCAGCTGGGCTCTTTTACTTCTCCCTTTCTGGCTTTGAGACCAATCCAGGCTCCTGAAGTGGCAAGGAATGAGCATGGCCTGTCTCCCGAGACACTGCAAGTACCACAGAGATAACCAAGATAAGCCTGACCTGGGACTAAGGATGCTCTTTCAAGCAGCGTGGGAAGACATTGGAACAGGCACCACAGTTTCAGCTGAAACCCAGAATTCATTAAAACACTATGTCAGTCAGCAGTGCAGATAACAACAGGTTAAACTCTTATCCCTCTCTGGTCTTGGACTAGCATGAGGTTTGTATGATTGAACACAAAGCCGACGAAATGTCTGACCAAATGTGAGAATACTACATACAAAACCAGTCTGACACAAGGACTCAAGACATCAATGCCTCTGTCATTCAAGTTGCCTTATATCACAGCTGAGTAGGACAGGGCAGAAAAACATAAGAAAAACTGAAATTCTTTAAAGTTTTTTAACTGGAAAGAGATAAATATGTAAAGATACAACTAAAGCAAGTTTAACAGAACAATTTTTTTCAGTGAACAATCCCCCCCCCCCATTTCTAATATAATTTTACATCTCTGTGTTACTAAAAAGACAATAAGCAGTGCATTTATTGAAAAAAGTCTGCTTTTATCTAATAGATTATTTTTATCAGAGGGAAACTGAAATCTGAAGCAAGCAAATGCCATCAGCTGCAAACAGCTTAAAGGATTATTATGTTCCACAGCATGTTTGGGTCACTGGAACAATGGCACGGACTAGAGGACAATTTAGTACACCTCTGTCTAAGAAACATGGTTATATTTTGAGTATACACTGATGTTTTGTTTTTTAAAGTGCAAAGAGGACTTTGAAATTGAAGTATCTTTAGCCATTTAGGGTCAGCAGCTAATTCACAAAAAACATGCAAAAAATAAATACATTTCTCTATTTTTATGTAAGCATATTTCCTTTTCAAGGCGCCTCTAAGAGATGAGGCCAGCTCTCTTACTCCTTAAAAAGGGTTTTGTGTAGCTGCAGTGCAGTGGTTACAAGGAGGCAAAACATACCTTTGGAGTTCTTTTCCCAGCATTTTTAGACTGTCTATGAATTAGTATAAATGATAATAGGATTCAGCCACCTTGAAAATATCTCAGCATTCAGACCTTTTTTTGTGTAAAAGAAATATTAGCATTTAATATTACAATTAACTTAAGACTAGAACGGTGATTCAGCTTTATGTAAAAAATTGAAGCTTTTTAAGAAGTTAACATGTAAAAGACTAATTCTGTAAAACAAGCAAGAAAGACTCTCAGTTTACTTGAACCAGCAGAATTTGACCCAAATTATTATCTGCCTCTAACATGGATCTTGTGTTGCTGAAGTGTATGAAAAGAATTTCCAAATCAGCAACCCACAACTATAATTTGTCAGTATGTGGCTTCATATCAGAGGTTGCAATGAAATGTTTGTTTTTATTCTGAGAAATATGGATGTCTCCCACAAAACTCAGAACTGCGCATTAATATAAACTTGGAGTAAAATAATCAAAAGGGGCAAACTTACTAGTGCCAGAAAATGAAACAAAACAGAAAATCTGAAGAAATTTTCTTAGACATATTACTCTTAAACTTCATAATATTTAGTAGTTGAAAGCTATTACAATTGCATTAAATCATCTAATTTGATCTTACCTATGGAGGTAAGGGGCCGTTAGATTTTACCCAGGTACCTGTACATAAATCTGTTCATAAAATATTTCCATTCTCAGATGACTGAAGTGTATGTCCCAAGCATAGACAAGGGTTTGGCTCTCAGTAGTGACAGACACTAACTAAGCCAAGATGAATGATATCAGCAGGCAAACCATACCAGTAACTGCTGAAGGAAGCAAAAGTTCTTGTCTACCCAGAGACAAAACTCTTTCCCAGTTCTGAAAGTATTAGTATGAGCCTAGTAAGCATCTCAGCCTTGAAAGTACCTCAGCACAACTTTATTTCTCATAAAGAGAATTAGTCCTACCTTGTAACTCTTCTGCAGTTCTGCTTTTGTGATCCTCCTTTGAACCACCTTGAGGAACTTCAAGGCTGAGCAAGGACAAATATAAAAGCATAGGGAAAAGATTAAAGGCATTGTTTGGAAATTACCTAACCATGGGTTTAGCAGCAGCTCCTATTAAAAAAGAAAACCAAATCATGGAATGAATAATCAAACCACTGCATGACTGAAACAGCACTCATCATATTTGTGTTGAAAATAAATTGGGCCAGATCATAGTTTCTTTCTGTGCAAAGAGTAACATGCATTGAGAGGGTAACACTTTGTGCATAAGGAAGAGACAGCAGATGCCATATATCCATCTTCCATAGAGTTTTTGACACTTTTTCACATACCCCTAGTTTGCTTATGCAAATGTTACCTACTCTAGAGGAAATATGCACATTGGAGGTATAAAACCGGTGGAAAACCTATCTAGAAGTAGCTATCATTAATTCAGTACCAATGTGACATTTGCAGGAGTATGCCCTGGGGCTGATACTGTTTGATGCATTAGTTCTTGAAGTGGGTTGTAAAGTAAAGAGGAAGCTTTTTAACCTGGCAGTTACACCAGCCTGTGAGGAACTGCAAGTGTTTGGGGCAGGCGGGCTGTAATTCAAAGTGATCTTGACAAACAGGAAATAAATCTGAAAAAGTAGACTGCAATTCAGTAAGGACATGCACAAGATGTAGATGCAGAGCAACAAGCATGCATACAAGTTGGGGAATGTTTAGCTGGCAGCTGTGCTGAAAGGGATCTGAAACTACAGGATCGACATGCTGTTAATGAGTCAACAGTATCAACGCCATTGGGAAAAAGCACACATGACTACCATGCAGGAGATTGATAAAGTCGTTATTTTATCTTTTTCAACTCTAAGCACTTACCTGCAATACTGTGTCTAATTCAGGTACATTTTAAGAGAGATTGGACAAATTCCAGAGTCTAACAAAAAACAACATGCATGGCTGAAGTCTCTAACACATCATATCTGGGGATAGACTGAAAGCACTGAGATTATTCAGGCTGAAGAAGACACCAAGGGGAAAAATCGTTTTAGTGTTCAAATTCTGAAGAATGCTCCTCCTGACTGACACATAGAGGAAGGCAATAATCTACTCTCTTTGCAGGTAATAGGAGTAATATGCACATGCATGGCAGCAAAAAAGGCATTATTAGATCAGACAGAGATGCAATTGTCCCACTCTACTCAGCACTTGACAGGCCACACCTGCAGTACAGTTCTGATCCCAACAAAAAAAGATACAGACAGCCCAGAGAGGGTCCAAAGAAGGACCACAAAGATGATCAAAGACTGAGGGAGTTAGGTCTTCTCTCCCTGAAGAAAAGAGGGCTCGGAGGGACCTCATCACAATATCACAGTACTTGAAGGGTGTCTACAAGGAGGCCAGAGGCTTTCTCATCACAAAGAGCTACATGGAAAAGACAAAGGGCAATCAGTACTGGTTGCACGGGGAGAAGTTTCATCTCTATATGAAACAGAAATTGTGAAAGCAGTCAATCGTTGGAGCAGCCTCCCCAGGGACATGGTAGAGGCCCCATCACTGGAGGTTTTCAAGACGTGGCTGGACAGATATGCCCATCTAGGTAGGCTCCCTTTCACATGAAAATTGGACCAGATTATCTTTTGAGGTCTTTTCCAACACATATTGTTCTATGAACTTTTTCAGATCACAAGTAAAAACACAGCTGGAAACAGTGGGTGAAGAAGCTGTGTAAACTCCAACTCTGGAAGATTTTTAAGAACAGCCTGTGATAATACATGTATGATTTGCCTTGCCTTAGAGAGGCCAAAGGAACTGCAGGTCGCTTCAGAGTCCTGTGTTCTATGATTCTGGGGCAAGCATAACACACAGATTTCTCTCCCCACAGCTCATTTGATTAGTACCAATTGCTGCAACTACTACAAGTGGTAAGTAGAACTAATACAATGAGCTAGGCTGGGAAGGGCAGGCTCTACCAGCTTATTAAAAAAGAAATAAGTTTTGGTAGTGCAAAAAAAAAGATGAGAGCTATGTAACATCAAAATGACATAATAATGCAAAGTACAGTAAAAAGCATAGTGAGAACTCTAAGTAATTTCATAACCATTCACTAGTAAGTGGACTTATATATGTATATAATAATGAGGATTCAAGTGTGCTCCAGCTTTATCCAATAATGCAGAGAAGTGAGCTGCAGTGGGGAAATAGACAACCAAAACCATTTAGAGAAGGTGATTCAATAAGCTATACATGAAAGCTTGACAGCGTTGGGGTAATACAAAAATAATCTTTAATTCTTTGAGGATGTGTGGGCCTGAGTAAGAGAAATGATCAAGAGACCAGAGATCTACCATGTAAAAGTAGAATAATTGAACTAAGAGCTGAAATGGAGAATGATAGAAAATTACTGTATTTGATAGATAGAGCCAGTCTACCTATGATGTAAGGAAAAGACTGCTAGTAATATGACCTTAGCCATGAAACAGTTTGCAAAATCATACAAACACCTAGCAAGAAACCTTGCTTATCAAAATACCAAAGAGATAGGTAAAAGTATCTAATAAGTATTTCAGGAGTAAATCAATTAACCTTGATCCTGCTATTTTCCAATATATTGGTATTACGTAATACATTTTCCATTTGAGTGATTTATGTACCTGCATCTGAGATCTTTGTCCCTGATGTGGTCAGGTTGCTATGCCCTCACTTTAAAAAGCCTTTTTGCAGTGACAAGAAACCAGTAGCAAAACACATGAGTATTAAATTCTGCATCCTGAAGTGAATAACTGATCTCTATTCTCTTGCAGCAACAAGAAGGAGTAGCTGCCTTTAGATTACCTGGCTAAACAGCAAGAAGATATAGAGAGGCTGTAAGAAGTTGTATCAGGAAAGAAAAAATGTAACAAACACAGAAAAAAGAGGCAATACTATGTTAAGTACAAATTCTGTTTGTGTTCCAAGAGTAAACAGAGAAACCCTGACAGAAACATCCAACAGAAGGAAAAGAAGGATCAAGGACAATTCCTAGATTTCTGCTTTCAGAAACAAAATAACTAAGTTAATAAATGGAGAATAAAATGAGAAACAGAGAAAAGAAAAACTCTTTGCCAATATTTTTTTTATAAATGAAGTCATGCCTGTACTCAGAAGGTAACAGAATCAAGACAGGCATGTAAGTAGAAGTTAGAAAATGTAGAATTGATAAAATGTACATAGAAACAATAGCTAAAATAGATACTCATTATGAATCGTGACAGGGTAAAGATATATTAAAAACCCCTGACAAGATGGGATTCTTAAAGATCTCTAGAGATGGCAATAGAAGGTTGTAAGGTTAGTCAGCACTGAAAACTGAACAGTAGAAAAGTATCTTCAGTCAATTTCTCATCTCTTGCTCAACAGAACAGGCAGAACAAAGACTTAGATGTTGTCTGCGCTGTGTATCTGAACTGCAGGATTTTTAAAAAACTACAAGCATCTTTACAAGTAATTTGTGTTCTTGCTGTGCACAGTAGTTAAGGAGAAACATTTCATGAAAAATAGTGTTCTGTTCATTTTGCTTTCAATCATCAAACCATTTAGATGTTTAATTAGTAATTCACTAAGTTTCATTTTGAGTTCATATTACTCAGAAATTAATCTGAATGTCAACTTACACTGACTTCTAAAGCATCTTTATAAACCTCATATGTAAGTTTGACAGAACAGTACATTTAAGTAAGACAAATTAAAGCTGAAGTTTTCATTTTTGCTGGGCAGATACCAAAACTGACTATAGCACAGTACCAGCACATCAATCTAGCAGAGGCAGAATTACCACATAACTCAGTGCCCCTCACTGCAGAAATAAACTGCATGTTAGGTTGAATGCAGAATTTCAGTACAAAACTAAGATGAGATTTTTCTTGTCATTTGGTCCCTATCAAAATTTATTCCATCTTTCTTGGAGACTGAATAAATTTTAAAAGTTACTGCAAGCTATCTTTCCTTTGACTGCTATGTCGACATGCTCAAGCACGAAGTGCTCTCTATAAAAACCAGCCCCATCTTATGCATCGGCCAAGTGCAACACATTCAAGTGGATCACCTTGAGTCCACCTAGAAAGGACTTGGATTTCAGTACAAGTCCAAAACTGTGTTGCCCCTTGGCTAATCACAAAAGGATTAAAAACTTTAATGGCTTTGATATAAAAACATAAATTTTCACAAAACAGTAACGTTTTTGATAAATAAGGCTTGAAAATTTGTCATGAAGGCAAACAAATTTACACTGGTTCACTTACCTCTCAGATACCTTCAGTGAAGGTCTAGCAAGATTCCACAACAGATTTATTAGAAACAGGTAACAGAAAGGATTCACAACCATATTTGCAATAGAACTATGAAAGCATTTCCCAAGTTTAAAAATGGCCACTCTCTTGCTGACAATAGTGATTCTTACTCAAGAAAGCAGTGGAAGAATGGAAAGAACTGAACATTAATAAAATACTGAAGAATAAACAAATAATGTTATAAACAAATAAACAATAATGTTTAAAAAAATAGGCTTGAAGACTGGAAAAAAAAAGAGTTATGAGAACCTACCAAAGGACTACAAACTAAAGTCTCCAAACCTATTTCATAAAAAACCCCAATCCTTTAAAAAAAAGATACCAGATGAACCACATCAACAATTACATTCTGAAATAAAACAAGTACATTTTAAAGAATAAATTACTTCTCTGAAAAAAAAAAAAAAAAAAAAAAAAGATGGTGGGAATTAGTCTACAAATAAAATACTACTAACCATAGGATACAATAGGGATATTCAGGAGATTTATTACTCTTTATTAAAGTTTATTGTATAGCTAATAGACAGCACAAAAGGAAAACAATTTAATTAAAACATATGCAAAGATGCACTAACCAAACAAGGGAAACAATGGTATTTTGAAAAGTTAAAAAGCAACACTGCTGCACTTAGTTACAGACATATTCGATCTCCAATATCCAGTGTTTTCAGAACTCTTCAGAAAAATTAGACTTAACGACATGTGCTGTTACACTGCCATCCTGTGGCAAAGTACCCGAAGTTTTCTGGGAACATAAGAGTTCTCCATATGATAACCTCCTTTCGAAAGGACTTAGCATTCTATTTCTGAAGACAGGAAAATATCAGTAGAGATTTAGCTATACCTCAGGAAATGCTGCTCAAGAAGCACTGACTTCAGTGAAAACAAAATAAAATTCTCCTTCAGAGGGTCCATGACCTCATTGTCTGGACACAAAATTTGAACCCATGGCTTCTCAAACCTGGTTTTCTGGCACTGAAATAAAATGAGATTACTTTATTTTCCTCATGTTGCAAAATAAACATATATTCTGGTATTTTGAAAATATTTGTACACAATCTGAGATACAAGGGAGTGTTCATGGGACTCTCCTAGTAACTTCAGCCAATTTAAAATGAAAAATAAAATTATTTATTAAAAATTCAGGAGTCTTACATTTCCTGTTAATATCAGATCCTAGGATTGTGCCACTTTGTAGTTCCAGCCTTGCTTCAAGTCTCTGCATTAATAAGATGACTAAGACTTGATTTCGTTTAAACATTTCAAAATCTGAACTGGAAGTATGTTCAAATAGGGGGAAAAAAGAAAAGTAGGTTTCTTTAAATGTTTTGCTGAATTTTAATATAAGAATTTTTTGTATCTGGTCTACAAGTAAAAACTGTGGTATAAGTTTTCTGCATTACAGAATTTTAGTTTTGTGAGAAGAATCTCTCCCAAGAAGGTGATAAAACACAAGAAAAAGAAAACCCATGGTCAAAATTGGTCTTGAACCTACTCTGGGAAACACACTGAGATGGTAGCTATGGCTCAACAAAGTCAGTGAGGATAAAGGGCATTCTTAAACACATGCAAAACTGTTTTCTGAGAAAGGACTGCTTACATGCCCTCCTGAACTAAGGACACTCACTTCAGGAGTAGGAAATAAGTCAAGGATTGAACTAACATGGAAATCTTCTCCGTTCAAAGACTTTCAGATCTCTGAGAAGCTGCCACAGACATTTAGATTGCCCAAAAACCACATACAGACATTTCTACTGCCAATATCCACATATTTGGGGCACATCAGCTTTCCAGCATAGTTAGTCCTCACGACTTGCTTTCAAAGTACTAGAAATCTAGAACACAAGACACAATAATCTCAGGATGCAGAACATGTTGCACAACTGGTCTCTAATTATTAAAGAAATTAGTGATTGACTTTTTGATGCCTCTTTTTCTTATCAATATCATATATTTTAAATTCTTCTTTTGGTATCCCCATAAATTTCTCAAGCTTCAACTTATGTCAATCAATCAGATCATTTGCTCAGAATACCAAATACCAGAAACTCGATTATATTTTGCTATCATGAGAAAATAACCCACTGATCAGTTAAACAATTCTGCCGAAATAGCACTGTATCATTAACGCTCTTCAGTTATCCAACCCCAAATCTTGTTTCTACTTTCTATACTCAAGTGACACCTAGAGGCTGTCCCTGCATGTGACAGATTTTACCTTTTGTTGAAAGTTAGGCTGACAAAAGCTTTGATCCATTGTTCATCATTCTAGAATTCCTGCAGGATTTTCAGAATATATCTGATATCTACAAACTTTTTACCTGTACACTACAATATACCATCTTTGTCCATGTTCCTTTCCACGTATACCAAATGTAAGATAATGGGAAGCCCCTGAAACTGAAAGATCAGGTGAACACAGTGAGCATGTGCTTTGGAATCCATTGAAATTCTCCATGCACCCATAATTACTGTTCTCTCTTTTTCAAAAGCCTTGCTTTTCTCCTTCTAGCAAAATAGGAATTGCAAATTTGTTTCTGCTTTTGGGCAGGATGTGTTGTATTTGGAGTATGCTTTCTTTTCTTTGGTCTGTTCCACAAACATCAAAGTACAGACAAAACTCATCCTATTATTTTGGGGGTGTAAAGGTTCCCAGGCTGGATTCCTTAGCTGCTCCTGACATCCACTGCCTTTGCAATAATGAGTAAAGTCCAAATATTGTAAAAAAAATTTCACTGTCAGGAAACAGAACAAAATAGATTTGTGACACTGAGACTGAAATACGTATTGCCTTATCTTTAGCTGTAATGAAAGTGTGATTATCAACCTCAGGAACTGCTTAACGTCAGCAGATCATATTATGCACTACGGGAAATACATCAGAGGAACTGTAAGACATAGGACCTCATAAGAAGTAATATAGGGCAAAAAAGTCTTCTTTAGATCAGCATGTCAAACCTTGGCTTACAGTAGCTTTCTATATGGAACATTCTTAACTTCAGAGTAGTGATTTTTAACTGTCCCTTTATCTGAACAATTTCCATATCACACCTAAACTGTCACACAATCAAAGGTCAGTATTTTTTGTAAATTATCTCTTAGTGACGGGTATCAGCTATGGCTGTTACTAAGAAGGTAGCAAATGCATCATATTAAAATCCCCAAAAGTTCTCATCAGCAAAAGCAGGTAAAAGAGAAAGCACGACGGAGTTCATAGGCAAGGTTCACTCTACTGGTTACTAGGTGGTAAAAGCACATGGAGAAAAAGCAAACTGAAATCTGAAACCTGAAATCAATCAGTACAAAAGTGAACTCAACCCAAACATTATCTATGCGGAGACAGGGGGAAGGGTAAGGATAGGGAACAGTGAGGATTAAAGGGAATAAGGGAGACCCTCCTGTCGAGTCACAGGGTTCAAAGTGGACTCCCTTGCCAAACTTTGCCCCAGACTCGACCAAAGAGGGTGTAAAAGGTACCTACATGTGAATGCAAAGCAAAGCAAAGCAAAGCAAATGACCTATCCTGGCCCAGGCTCCTGGAGGCTTGGCCTAGTCCAGTCCAGGCACAGGGGATTTTGGAATGGGATGGGTGGGGACAGGACAGGTGTGACCAGGACAGAGGGCCCGAGGCCTCATTACTCACCTCAGCAGGGAAGGCATGATCAGACCTGAGCCTTCCTCTTGGCCTTTCCTGAGTGCTGCTGCCCTTGCATTGCCAGGCAGTACTCAGGACTAAAGGCAAAAATAAACCCACTGGCCTGCTGTCCCTCAGAATTAAAAAAACAAAAGCTTAGGTGCTTGACTATAGTGAAATAAGACGACTCTAACTCCCCACATGACTGAGGAGTGTCTTAATGCAAGTATTACGTAAATTAATGATGTCTTCAGTCCAAAATCTTTGTCATGCCTTTATTCTGAGGGAGAACATAGAAAATGGATGAACAAATTTTCTGGCCAAACTAGGAACAAAATGTTTTCCGAAGGCAAAGGAGGAGATGAATGTGCCCAGGATGGGAGCTTGTACTGTGTTGAAATGCCTATATTTTAAAGGTACAAGTAAAGCAAATAAATAATGAGGATCAGTTCCAGAAATCCACTGAGGTGATTTATATATACAACAACCAGCTTAGAGTTTAGTCCTTGCTGAGCTATGTTTGGCTGCAAGGCCATCTTGAAAGCTGAAGTAAGAGTTGGATGTTGTTTTTGCTAGCCTAAGAGGGAAGCCCAGAAACCCTGAATGCTTTTGTTTCATGTCTATGCTTTGTCCTGCCTTGAAAATACCCAAATGTTAGGGTATTTGCAGAACTAAACTTGATATTGTGCCATTTTTAAATTTCAGAGTAAAATTCTCTCCAACTTACTGAGCAGACTCATATTTCATCCTCCACAAGCATCTGAAACAGCTCTTCTATCTGGAATGTATGCATTTCCTATAAGGGGCAAAAAAGGTCTCTTATCAGTACACAGTTTTGAGTTGGAGTCAACAAATTAAAAAGAAGAAAGCTGTTCACAAGATATAAGAGGTTTCCCTTGGCAGCAGATCTTTTCATTTAACCTTTTTGGTTTTATACAGTGCTTCTGTTCACACAGATGCGTGGAGACCCACAGATGGTCATGGTGCTGTTGAAATACCCTGCTGTCTTGGCTGCCATCCCCTGTGCTTTGGGACCCAGTCACAGGGCTCTGGTAAATTCTCTGCAACCCTTTGCTCTCCAGTCTGTCGAGGCACTCCTACACTTCCGCAGGAGAGACTTACCCTGACTTACTGCAGCTGGTTCCCTTAATGGCTTACACCAAAGACATGGGAGTTACAACCTGGGAAATCATGGTTTGAACTGTAATTACCTACTTTGGGGCAGCTGCCTGAGGGAGTTTTCTCTGCCCTGTTTTTTTCCTTGTAGTGCCTCAGCAATGCGAAGAAAGTTCCTCCAAGAAAGAGGCAGAAGATCTCATATTTGACACTAAAGAAAAGATGTGCAATGGTCACTAGCTACAGAGCAGCGGGTAAGCCCTGACAGTTAGTTTACCACAAGTAACTTGTTCTTGAGCCCCTATCTTCAGTTTAAGTTATCTTTACTGCAGGAAAAGAGCATCCTCACAGAGCAATAGCCAGAAACAGGCATTTTACTTTGCATTCACATCCTCCCTTACTTTCTTTTTGTAGACAACACCTGAAGCTTGTTGTTCAGCTTTGCCAAGAAAAATTCTTTGTTTCTGTTCATGACATTAGCTTTTCTGGTAGTGTCGTTGTAGAAGTGAGGGGGGTAGATAAGCTTTCAGGAAAAGGCTTACAGCTAACTGCCATAAGGGCAGCATGAAGAATGAAATCTCTTCCTCTAAGAATTATTAAGAACTGTGATCCCTCAACCCTGCTGCCTCATTTCCTAGAAAACATACATCATGTCCAACAGATAATACAGTCTTTGTACATTGCTGACTTCAGCCCACTTTTCTACTGATGCTGGCAGTCTCACCAGTGCATGTGTTAGGAGTGTTGCTTCAAATAGTTTTCAATGTTTTAAGTTTGGCTTTTGACTGTCTCTTCTGCACCATGCTTCATATTCTGAGAGCCAAGAAGCAGCTCTGAGTGATATCCTTGGAAGAATAAGGCCCATGTTCTGGAGCTCACAGCCACAAAACTTTGGTATGAAGTTCATGCAGCTGGAAAGAGATGATTCCATCAGCTTTCCTAGGGATCCTCTTTTCCACTGGGCTTCACACACACATTTCTTCTGACTAGATTGCAGGCCCTATTGGGGCTTCTCCCTTGCTTGCAAAGCACCTGGCAGGGTACAAGCCTTCATCAGCAGAGAAGAAAAATCACCTAAAGGCCTGACCCAGAGAGACACCAAGTGCTTGAACACTGTGATTCAATGAGAATCTCCAGATGAGAGGGCGAAAGCTAGATAAGATCCAGGCCTGGATGACTAACAGGCTGAATGTCCAAGTGCCCTGCTCGGCAGGTTGGTAAATCCTAGCCTGCAGGGGAGCAAAGCCTGTGGGCCTGCACTGCCCCACAAAGTCTTCACTTTCCACCCAGACAGTCATCCTGCTGCTGAGATCCTAAAGGCCTACTTGCTTCCTGTGACTTGTTTGATGAGCATATGGCTAATCTCTTTCCCTTAAAGCCTCATCATAAACAACCATTCAAAATACTGGGAATAAAACAAATGCTCCACAAAGTGGAGCATTGGAGGAGCTGTTTGCTAAAGCCTTCATTCACTGCAACTTTCCAGGGTCTTCCCAGGACAGCTGCAGTGCTCACAGATTTGTATGCAAATAGCTGATTCAAAATCAGTGCCTTAGAAGGAAAACATTTTAACAAGCAATGAAAAGCAGAACATAGCTCCTTAAACACTTGTATGAAGGCCTATTGCAGCTCCTTAGCAAAGTCCTGAAGCTCTGGTGTGGGTACAGGACACTTTTCCAGCCTGTGGATGGGTCGGCCACACTCTCAGGATAACCCATGAAGGCCCTGTTCACCAAGTCCGACCCAGTGATACCTTGCAGAGTCCAGTCCCATGAGTGGAAAGGTGCCCCAAAAGGCACTGTGGAGCAGTTGCAGGTGAAACAGTGAGCTTAGCTGTCCCAGTTATTGTCATCTCTTAAACCATCACAAATAGTGGTCTGATAATGCCAAAGACACTCTTAGGCTTTTAAAATATGAAGTACTGAATCTGCATGCATGTCAGTCAAGATGTCCAAGTGGGAAGTGACTTATGCCAATCAGCATTTATACCCTGTCATCAGTGAACAGAAAACACAAGCATTTACTGTTCTCCATTAATCAGCACCATATATTTGGTTTATCAATATTTATTTATTTATGCCCAATAGGACATAAAATATGAATGCTGCAAAGTTCAGAAAATTCCTGCATGAGTCTCAGCTCAGCCTCATCTGCAATCAACAGCGTGTCAGGAAATCACAGTATCAGGCTAAGATAGCAGAAATGAGCTTATTTTGGTTTCCACCAGACTGGTGCATTACAGACATACCAGAAAGATGAAAGGAATTCTAAAGAAACATGTTTCCTTCTCGTTCTCACTGAGTTTGCTACTCCACAGATTGAACAAGAGCTTTCAGTGTCTTATAATGTCAAGACTATTTTCACAAAAGAAGTGAGGAGGGGCAGGTGCCACATATTCTTACATCCTCAATCTTTTTTAACTTGTTTTTTTAGTTTCACGCTATGGTTGTTCTACGAAATGGACATCAGAGAAGTAACAGCTAAAGGCCTGAATGTTTTAGATGCAAGGTTGCCTTGAAAGTGATCTAGCAGGAGGACATTTGAAAAAAAGCTGTCTCCTTCAGCACAATGACATGAAAGCCTGTGGGCTTTACAGTTAAAAACTATCGCTGTCACATACCCTGCACTGGAAAGACATGAGAGAGATACTGAGAGCACTTCCACAACCTTAGCAACAGTTCTGATCCTTTCCAGAGCAAAACAAAGTACTCTTTATTTCGCTCAGCTTGACAGGTACCAACACTTTGGTATGACACTTTGACAGATGAGATTTTTCCCACTCACATTAGAATCATAGAATCAGAAAATGGTTTGGGTTGGAAGGGACATTTAAAGGTCATCTAGTCCAACCCTCCTGCGATGAGCAGGTACATCATCACCTACACCAGGTTGCTCAGAGCCCCATCCAGCCTGGCCTTGAACACTTCCAGGGACGGAGCATCTACAACCTCTCTGAGCAATCTGTTCCAGTGTTTTGCCATTCTCATAGTAAAAAATTTCTTCCTTAAACCTAGTCTCAAACTACTCTCTTTCGGTTTAAAAGCATTACCCCTTGTTCTATCACAACAGACCCTGATTTTCAGTCTGTCCCTATCTGTCTTATAAGCCCCCTTTAGCTTCTCTTCCCCCACAAACATGGACTGGCACAGGATGAAAAGAAGTTGCTTTATTTTCTTCCTTGAATTTTCATTCCAATGTTATTAGGACAGTAACTGTTCAAGTCACCAGTTTCCTCATGTTTTCTGTTCCTCCAGGAAATCTTACCAGAACAATAAGGTTAAGTTGAATACTTAAATGCCGGGGCCACGCTACCACTGGAAATGGTAGTATGTGAAGAAATATGCTTCAAATTTAACTAATTTTATCTTTGTCCTGAACACAACATTGGAAGCTCACTGCTTGTTTTTGGAAAACTACATTTAACAAAAACATTCCACCTCCTCTAAATACCCTTCTCTGTTAATTCTATAGCTCAGACAGTAATCAAAATAATAAATTTTCAGTCTGTGACGCATACTAAAAATCTGAGGATCGAGTGTAGCTGATGATACATGACAGGAAAATTGTTAGGCTAGTAACTATTAGGATTTGCCTTTCAAAAAACTAGAAAGCAGATTCAATTTCTTTTAATGCTTTATGAAAAGAACGTTACTTACATGCTACTCAAACATGAGGAAACACAAAACTTGTTTGCCTGTGCCATCATGATGTCTGCTCTGCTGTGCGCTGTGGTCATGTTTAATTCCAATTCTCTGGGCTTTACACGTGTGCTCAGCCATGCATGTACCAAATCCCACAGCCTGCAGGTTATTACCCCTTAGCTTCTGCACAGATTGTAATGACTTCTGGCTCAGAATATAAAACATGTAGGTTTCTTAGCAAAGGCCACTTAAGATATTTTCACATCCCATTCTTTATTCCCAGTCTGTCTATAGCAGCTCCCCGCTCAGTTATGACAGTGCCCTGTATAGTCAAGCTGTAAACCTGATGGGAGAAGAGAAACATTAAATATAACCTCAGGGCTTTGTAGGATGTTTACAAACCCTAACTTTGCAAATTTAATCTTAACTTCACTTCAGCAATGTGATTTACATTGCGGCCCCACAAGCACTGATATCAGCATTACCTGCGAGGCATTGGACTCTGAGAGCTTCTAAGCCAGCTGTCCAGCAGAAAAAAACATGGGGCAACCATGCCTCTCTTGAACTTGAGTAAATCCTGTTGTAATTTACCTGCTTAAAAACCCTAATTTCACATGTATCACCTGAAAATGGATTTATTTTTTTGCAACTTACAAGAAGTTTGAACTGTCATTCATCCATGATCAGAGTATCAATTATTTGGACTAAAGTTCTTTTTCACAAAAAACAAGGAGTCTGCACAGAAATATATGAGGTGGACTATTCCAGCTGTTTGATGTGGGTTTCAAAGTAAATTCCAGTTTGTAGCAGAAACTATTCTGGTACATGTTTACAAGGGGAAGTCCAACATATTTGGTGATTTTTGCAATACAAACTAATTACCAAGTTGGTATGAAAATGAGAAAGAAAAACAGTTAAGTTCTGAACCCAAGAAAAATGTTATTCTAGTTCTACTTTTAGAGCAGTCAGAAGCTTTCAGGTGTGTCAGCATCCTTACACATTTCTTCATGATAGCATAGAATGATGGCTCAGTTTCAAAAGGCAACAAAGAATACACTGAACTCTATTACATTCACAAGGGTTTTTTTCCAAATCAAGTATGATTGATTTGGAAAGATTGATTCAAAGAGATGAATATAGAAGGAAAATGGCAAATAGACACGGAATAAAGGGACATTAATGGAATTTTCAAACAAGATTGTCTAACTTGCAGCAATGTGCCACACTTTAATCCATTTTTAAAGTAATTAAGTTCTTTGGGGCAATTAAGCTAGCACTAGGGCAGTAGAAAGTGGATAGAGCGTGCATTTATGGATGTATTATAACAACAGGACTAAAATGAAATACTGCATGATTAAATTCTAACGACCAAGAAACAACCCCTTTGTGTACCATGAAACCAAATGCTTCTTGTGGGGGGGAAGGGGAAAGATGATGTTTGTGGGGGTTTTTTTCATTCTACTACAACAAATCTAGAGCTAGTGGTGCAACATCACAGAACCAACGGAGCGCTGATGAGGATTTAGAGACCAGTGTTGCCTAAAATAGCTCAGCTTTAAAAAGGAAGTGCTGATATGCTGAAGTAAAACCCTGATGCTAAAACAAACTACAAATGTTATCATCTATGAAAGTTTAATATATGCAAATAATCTTAAAAAACAACTAAGTTTTATGCTGAACATGACTAAAATGAAAGAGTTGACCCAAGTTTTACAGTTTGCAGAAAACAGCTCACTAATATAATTGCTGCACTGTGCAAATGTTAACTAATGTACTGCTATCATTCTGATAAATCAGAAAACAATAAAAAAGATCAAGGTATTCCAAGCAATAGAGTGATGGTATTGTGCTAGGACTCCCATACTGTCCTATTCACCCATTGTGAAAAAAAGGTGTAATACACATTCGGAACCTTGGAACCACCCCACTGAAAAAAGCTAATGACTTTTTCCTGTTGGGTAGCTTTACCAGCTTTTTTGTGTATCCATCTATTTTTTCATTAAAAATCTTATTGCTTGGATGTAAAAAGAACATAAATGCAAATATCAAACCAATTTATAAACAAACAGTACCTGTCATCTTTCAATCAGGATAGAGATAAAAATCAGATGCATCCCAATAGGACAAGTAATTAACTCTGTTCTTTGTAGGCTTTACCCTTTTCAGTAATGTAGAAGTTAATTCACTGCCTTTGCTGGTTTTTAAAATGCTTTGGGATTTAGGAAAAATACCACAGTCCAGAAATGAACTCTTCAGTGTCTCCCAATTCACTTCAAGTTTATCTTGAATTCTTAGGAATTACAGCTTCCCTTTGGTTTTCTTGATTTCTTAAGGAAGTGCTAATGTTTCATAATCATTACTTACTACAGATGCTTCAAAAACATCTTTCCAACCATGCTAAAACAGAGGTATGTGCCTTACTGAGATCCAAGCAAGTGTACCTGGAAGAACCAGCAAGTTCACCATGAAAATCTTTTGTCCCTGAGGGCTGTTTGGCCTTTGTAGTGAAGAGCTGACCTGCAAAAGAGCATTAATCTTTACTTACGTATTACGTATTTGTTGCTCACATTTTAAAATGTACTCAGAATCTCCACAGATAGAGCTAATTGCTAGTTTATCCTAAGAGAAATCTCCTGTGAAATAGTTTTAATTTATGCAGGAGTGATTAAATTGCATGGCTTCTGTTTCTCCTTACTGTAGGAGATTTAAGACTTCACAAAACATTGCAAGTTCAGCTTGCAAGCCTTTACAAAAGCACCTGTTATCCTCTCTCCAGCCTTTCCAGTTGCCAAGGCCCAGCACTAAGGCTCAAGCTCCTTTGCTCCCTGTTGCACACACCAACTGCCCACTGGCTGCCAGCACAGGAGATGCCTTATGGAAGGCAAGTTTCTAAGATTTGGGAACAGAGCAGACTTTTAACAAGAACTGTTAAACTGAACAGGAAACTTACTTTATTTACATGCAAATTTTGCTCAATTTTTGCAAAACTGCCTTGTGTACCTGTGCCTATGCACTTGAACTTAACTTATGGAAAAACTTTCAGCCATGTTCCTCAGCATGTGAGGAACAGATGCTCTTCAAATTACCTGCACCAGCTTGAAGGCAAATTGCAAACCAGTTTTCTACGTATTTGCCTTATTTATTGGAAAATAAAGTAGTTCCCCACAAAACTTGCAGGTAAAATTTCTTTCAGTCCACTTCACCCATGCCCTCATCTTATTACGTGCAACAAAGTTTGAAAAATGCCATCTTCAAATTCTTCAAAGGACAGATGTACTGACTAGAGATCACCAATTTCAGAAAATAATCAATAAGTTTGCATAGTGTCTTAATAGGACCACAAAACACTGCATTTTCCCCTCCAACGTTAATACAAACAAAACTGTCAGAAATGAGAGCATTTTATTCCTCCAAGCAACACATCTCACAGTTTTGGTCTGAAGCCTTTCCATCCATTGGAACTCAAAATTTATTTTAACTGTAAGTGAACAGAAAGCCTATTTTAAAAGACAAATCTGAATCAACATCAGTTCAGTATGCAATCTGACCTAAGACTGTATCATGTCAAACCGTTTTACTTCTAAATGGGACTAACCCTTATATTCTTATTCCATATTAACAGAGGCCAGCCCAGTATTAATGTCTTTGCTTGATGTAATGCAGAAAAAATTAAAACGCTAGGTTACTAGAAAGCATAAAGGGGAAAAAATGTAGCTAAATTGCATCAAAAAGAATCAAGGTTTGAAAAATTCTAAAGTACAAGAAAGATGAAGATGAAGCAAGAAAATGGTGTTTAAACAAATACCAATTTGGAGTTTTAAAGTACTAGAGAAACTGACTTATGCTATACCACAAACCATTACACATAATAGTGGTACCGAGAAATCAAACCCCTTGAGTACCAACAAACTTCCCCTCTCTGCCCTAAAAACTGAGTTGTGCAAGCAAGCAACAATCCATCATGCCAGGAAAATGCTGTCTGGGAGTATCCGAGACTTGCACCTCGGATGGTTGCAACGAAACGCTCAATACCGAGTACCAGCACTCGTTTGGGAACAAAAAGCTCTTACAAGGAGACTACGAAACCAAACATTAGGAATGCCCAGTAAGCTTTATTATTTTCCACTTGAGAAAATGCGAATGACCGCACAGTCAGAGTCCAGAAGCAAGCGTTTTGCGAGACTTCTCCCGGTCAGTCCTTGGAGGGAACCACACAAGAGAGAGGGCCGGGACCAGGAGGACGGAGGTCAGGACTCGTCGGGCTTGTCGGCGGGCGGCCCGCAGGGCTGCAGCATCTTCTCCATCAGGTTGAAGCGGACGCGCGCCTTGCTCTCGTTCTCGGCGATGGCGAAGTAGTTGAGCAGGTCGAAGTGGCCCATGTAGGAGCAGTACGAGTCGCGGTGCTGGTTCACCAGCCACTCCCACTTGGTGGTGTCGGCGTGCCCCGTGCCGATGTACTTGGACTGCAGGTGTTCCAGCTGGCTGTGGATGGTGTAGCGGTCCGTCATGGCGCGGCGGGCGGGCGGGCGGAGTGCGGGATGGCGGGCGGGGCGGGAGGGCCTGGGCGCCGGGGTCGGGTCTCGGCGGCGCGGAGGGGCTTGGGCGGCGCGGAAGGGCCTGGGCGACGCGGCAGGGCCTGGGAGACGCGGACGGGCCTGGGAGACGCGGACGGGCCTGGGAGACGCGGACAGCTCTCGGCGCCGGGATCTTTTCCGGCGGGCGCAGCAGCGCTTCCCGCCGCCTTTCCTGCCGCGGTGCCCGACGGGAGCGCGCCGGGAAGGGCCTCCTGGGAGTTGTAGTCTCCTCTCCGCCCTGGCCGGGGGGCTGGGCCCCGGCATGATTAAATATTGATATCGTAATAAAATAATTTACTCCCGGTCCGGTCACGCCAGTTAGATAATCCATAGTAGGACAAGAGGTAGTTACAAGGCCGGGCCGGCATCTGTAACACAGAGTTATTTTAAAGCACGTACGTGAGGGTTGAGGGCAGATCTCGTATTCTGAGCACGGGTACGGGGCTGCGACTCAGACGGAGGCAGATGCTCAGCTGAGCCTCGGTCTAAGGCCTCGAGCCCCCCGTCAATTCGTAAAGCAAAGGAACAGCTTTGATACTGCTCAATTCACTTGGAATCCAAGGGGCATGCACCGTCCCACCTGGCTACGAAATACCCACGTAGTGGATCATGGGGAACAACATCAGAAAGTCTCTCCTGCCAGAAGGTGTCAGAAAACTGGAAAGCAAAGCCCCGAGGCTCACGCTTCAGGGCACAACTTAATCCCAGCTCTTGGCACTGTCTCTGTATAAACCGCAACTCAGAATTGTTTCCCAAGTAACTGACATGGGAAGCCTGGCTCTGGAGAAAGAAAAAGCTACCACAAAACCACCCAGGAGGTGCCTAGAGCAGCACAACACCCCTTTTCGTTAGCCCTTTGCTTGGTGAGAGGGCAATACAGCACCTTCTGCGGTCACTCTCATACAAGTCCACGGAGAGAAGGGCTGAAGAGGGCAGAGCATTTGCAGGTCCTCCCAAAATAAGAAGCTTGGTGAGGTTACTGCTGCTACGTACAACTGAGGAAAGTCCTGTAGGTCCCATCCCTGTTCCTTTGTAAGGAGAAGAGCTCTGAGTTACTCTTCCCCAGGCAGTCTGTGCAGCTGAGCAGGGTCAGGGGGGTTAAGTCAAAATTAAATATTAATGTTGAAAATGATTTTTTGACAGTGCAAGTAGTATTTTATCTGAATGTTAAATCCATAAGCACATATAAAACCCACAGAAAATATAACTTGTGTTGTCTATCTTCTTTTGGTCAAACTTAAAATAAATTTTATCGTCCACCATAATGGAAGTTTTTTTCAGCTCTATTCAAGAGCTTACATAATGCTAAGTTTAAAATGCATTGAATGATTCATGTTTTCATATGATAGTAGTGTTTTTAATAATTTGTTTTAAAATAGGAAAGACACATTGCCAGAAAATTTTCAGTAGGACACTGAGCTATTTCTTCCTGTCCTTGTAAATGCCCTGTAGCCAAAAAGAAATCCACAGAAATGTTGTGTGAAAACCCAGATGATTCTATGCCCCTTGTTTAAAAGTGAGTGTCTTATAAAACCAAAGCCATATAAAGCAATGTAAAAACAATGTTCTGAAGTGTCCTTACCCTTCAGTGCAAAGAGCTAAATGAGGACTATAAATTTTTATTTTTGTTATTTTTATGAGGATCTGTTGAGTCATTGCTACCAAGGCTTACTTAGCTGGAAGCAGATTACACAGCTGGATACAGCAGTTGCATTCTGTGGTTGCTTTCAGAGAGACCAAGAGAGGAAAAATAAACAAACATGACACTTTAGGAGTTTCTATGTATGCTGGTATACAGAAAGACAAAAAAAGACACATTCTCAACATGGGAAAGATTTCATTTCTTTTTTTAAATGGCATCTTTCTAAAGAGTGGGATGGCAAGGATAATGCTAGCTTTTAACAGATGTTCCATGCCAACACAGTGACACATAGGGCTGCCCTCACAGCTGTTTTGAAGCTGTTTTGTATCCTCTTGGAAACCAGGAGATGTATTGATTAAAATAATCAGTCTTTGGAGCAGAAAAGATTCCCAAAAGCTTATCCATCTCTTGCAAATGTTGCAGTTTCTAGGAGCAGCAACTGCATTAAATTAAACAGGTATAAGAGTTCTAGTTAAAAAAAAAAAAAAGGAAAAAAAAAAGAAAAAAAGGAGAGAGAAGAAAACCCCCAGCCAACCAAAACAAAAAACCCATGAAGTAAGAGCAATAAAAAACCAACCAAACAAAAACAAACCTAAACAAAACAAAACAAAACCCTCCAAACCTGAATGGGAAGTGTAAATCTGAAATTTTCAGCATGTTTGTTAGTGGGCCAGATTAAAATGCTGCATTCAGGCATCCAAAATTCTGGAAAAACACACGAAAACTCCACTCTATATTGGCTTTGATCAAAAAGCTCTGAGACTGCCAGACAAGTTTACCAATATAAGGAAGAAAAAATAGGTAGTAAAATTACCAGCTGACAGGCAAGTGACAATTATTTACAAGTAATTACTGAACTTCAATTTCACTCAAAAATTAAAAAGTTTCATCTGCTAGCTTTGAAGAATTATATTCAATTGTATTCACTTTCTCTTCATTTCTTCTATACAAAAATAAAATCTGTTGTTGGGCCTTGTTTTTCTTGTTAGGTCCAGACAAAATGAATGGCTGTACTTGGGCACTTTCATTTCAAGTTTAGGAATACTAAATGAGTGGGGGAAAGCAGATGCAGCTATAGAGAGAGAGAGAATTATTGCTCAGTGGTAATATGCTTGTGTGACTAGGATTCCTGAATAAGCTGCATTTTGGGTTATGTCAAGGTTTTTGTACTGAATACCAATAAATATAATTATCACAATATACAAAAATGGATGCTTACTTATGGAAATTGCATATATGTGTGGACTTAAGTGCTGAAATTCTTTATTTGGAGAGTAATGCTCTATCTTTTCAAGCCAAGTTTCAAAAGGTGGAGAGACCGGGAGGACGTAAGGAACTGCGGAGGCCACTAGGTGTCAGGGTTGGAGCTGCAAAAATTCTTCTTCCACGAACACGGAGCAGTTGGTTGCTCCTCCGAAATGTGGAGAAGGACGGTAGAGGGGGCTGCTGGACCAAGAAAGAAAGTGTCAGTGGCTGCCCACTGCAAGATGCAACCGAATTTTTGAATTCCCTACTGACTCTTTGTGTAGAAGAGTGGAGGCATAAACACTCTGCAAACAAGAGGATGTGACAATCTTAATAGATAAATCCAACACACACCCAGAAAGATGATAAGATGGGGATACATGCCTTCCCCCCTCCCCCCCGCCTCCCTGAAATTTCTCTGTTCTTCACTATATTGATTTATCCTGCAAATACAGAGAGGTAAAAATGTTTGAGATTGCATTAGCCTGGAAGGAATGGTGCTGGAAATTAAATAATGATAAAAACCACGTCTATGTGGCATGTGAATTTTTTTTAAAGTATATATTTCATTAGAAATATGTTGCTTCTGCTAAAACAGGGTTCTTAAATAATTATTTTCAGAGGTTACATTACCATTTAGCAATTTTAGGCTGGAAAAATTACCTTTCCCTAATTGCATGTTTTGGGTTTTTTCTTCACATTTCCCATGCTATCCCATGAACTGTGATGCAGTTTCTCAAATGTTGTTACAGCCTACCGACATTATCAGCCTCAGACAGCCCTTATTTTGGCCCTGTAAGAGGTGGAAGGCATTTTTGCTGCTTTTCTCAAAGATCCTGTGAAAAACATTTTTCACAAGCAAGTCTCTTTTTCCACCTTGTTTTATGTAAACTCCCCTGATTTCTTTGCCTTGCAGTCAGAATCATGATTTTGCTGCAGGGTAAGAATATGCCTTCACACTGCAGCCACCTGCAGCCTTTGGGCTGCTGCTGGGACAGAGGAAACACTGCCCTTGCAAGCATGGTTAAGTTTCAAAGTTTCTTCCACTACTAGAAACTGTGTTTTGCTATTGCTTTGATTTTATAGTGCATAAATACTCCAACATCTGGAAGCTTCTTTTAGGTTGTATGGCTGATTCTCTGCCAAAGCTATAGATTGGAAGAATATGGAATTAAAAAAATCAAGAAAGAAGAAATACTGTGTATCATACCATTGAAGGCATACACTTCAGGCTGCTCTGTATCAACGTAATCAATCATATTATCTTAAATCAGACTGTAGCAAGAGAAATTCACTGCTGAAGAATTGTCAGACTGAGTAGACCTGTGACCTGCACTAGTGGTGCCTTGCCTAGGAGCAGCTTAGGGATCACAAAGACTGGGCCTTGTAGCTTCCATCATCTGCTTGTGAATATCACTGTGATGCTCTACGCCTTCTGTATGGGTCTGAATAACAGCTGTGTGCCTTAGGTGCGCAGCACAATTGTATTAGCTTCATTTAGATGCCCCTGAGAATTTCCTAACAAGGTGTAGGAGCACGCTAAAAGCAGAGCGACAGTAGGGGTCACTAGCACAGCGCTTACAGGTGAGATTCGGAAATAACGCCGAATCTGAGGAATGTGGTGTGGAGGGAGATGGAGCACAACGGAGGCCTGGTAGAGGCAGCTCTCACTTGCTGTTTAGAGGGAAGTTCTTTATTCCAAAGTCATCACTTTGAAAATAAAAGCCTGTCCACTAATGTGATTAGTTACCTCTTCAGGCTAAAAATAGAGCCAGTAATAGTCTGCCAGGTTAATTGAAAGGACATGTGTCCATACATGTTTTTGTAATGGGAAAGGTTTGTTCTTGTCATGCATTTGGAAATAAAATGAAGTAATAATAGTCAACACAACAAAACTGGGGAAGACTACAGGACTATCCAAGAAGCAGCTGTATTCTGTCCATTTTCTTTGGGTGTGTTTTCTTCATTCACTCCAGATAAACTGCCGCAGCTTAATACAGCTATTAATTGTGTTCAGTAAGGTATAAAAAAAAGTAGCAGTGATGAAAGGTACATCTTTAAATAGGCCCTAGAGAAGATATTAGAAATGTACACAAACTTAAATTAGAAGAAATTGATCTGGCCATTGAGTAGCTCTGTGTATCATATCACTGTATTCTTTCTATACGCAAGGAAGGGAAGAACAGAGGAGGCAACTTTCCTTTTTTAAAGTCTGACTTGAAGCTGCTTAATGCAGCTGTTTCTTTTTTTATCTGCCATGTAATCATCATGTTTCAAAAATACTGATTTCTTCAGAATAGTATTTAAAAGTGTTCTGTACCAAGAAGCCTATCTGTAGCCAGCCTTTTCTCTCTCCAGCTTTCCACTACACATATAGTGCACAAGTATTCATCATTTCACCTCCTTCTCTGCAGTAAGCACAGAGGACATTGGTGTCATCACCCTTATCTAGACAAAAAAATCCATCATCTGTGTTGTGCACAAGGGCAGCTCATCTGTTAGTGCACAGCAAGTCAGTTTGTGAAAGTAGAAAATAAGAGCAGGAGAAGCATGGAGCCACTGATAACAGTCAGTCATCAGCTCACCTATTTGGTGTGTGTTGTACTAAATCATGTTGTGAAATTTCAGACTGACTGCTCGTGGGATAAACAGCAAAGGAGAGAGGGGGCAGCAATGGATTTTTAGGATATTAGTATCATTGCAGGTGGAAGAATATAACTGTCCCTTCCATGTGTCTCTAGGAAATGGCACACCAGTCACCACCAGTTCACCACAGAATTATAGAATCAAGTCTAAGTCTACCCTCCTTCAGTTTAAGGCCTTTTCCCCTTGTCCTACCATTACACACCCTGCTAAAAAGTCCCTCTCCAACCTTCTTGTAAGTCCCCTTTACATACTGGAAGGCTTCTATAAGGCTGCTATAAACCAGTTGTTTCTCAGCCTGGGTTGGGAACTTCCTCATTTGAAATAAGAAATGTACATAAGCCTCTTGAATTTACTGTGAAAGTAAAGCTCTCACGAATAAAATGATGAAGCGTATCTCACCTTCAGCTTTTTCAAAGTATTGCTGTTTATTACTTTTAAGGCAAACAGAACATAATTTTTCACAACACCAAGCACCATAGACAAATGAATATGTTCAAATACTAACTCTTAGTAACTCATAATAAATGTCTTTTTGACTGTTGGTTTCATTGTTGGGAATGTCTTACTCATCACAAGCTGAAAATTGCTTAATTGACTAGATCCTCAAAATAAAAAAAAAACAACCCAGAGTGTAGAAACTTGGCAAGGAATAAGCCACTGGAAACAAGCTATTTTCAGGACTGGGTAACGTTAGTAATGTATGATGATAACCATCCCATCTATACATCTTGGAATGTGATTTGAGAGCTTGAAAGAGAATTGCTGATTTTGGAAAGCAAACATTCAAGGAGTACAGCAAAAAGATCTCTTTTAGACGGTAATATTTCTTCCCACCTCCTCAGCACCATGCAGACTAAGAAACCTTGAAACCAACAAAAACCAAAAGTTATTTGACAAAAACATCCCCCAAACCTGGACATTTTTAAGTAAGCTTTCAAAGATGTGGGGATATTTTTTGCCATTGTTTTTAAATAGTGTGTATTGTTTGCTCTCTTTTTTTTTTTCTGTTTGCATTTTGAGCTTCCATATTTCACTTTGTAATTGCTTTTCTCCATAAATGTTTGAAAGTATTTATTTTTATGATGTTTGAAGGTACTTAATTTTAGAAGATTAGAGCTGAAATGTTCACATACTCGTTTGCAGGGAAAGAGGCTTTAAGGAAAGCACCAGTCATTGTGAAAACTTCTGGCACTGGGGTTGTAATCTAGAGCCCCAACAGGATGTGCGTAGATCGTGTTGATGACTGCTTATGCGACTCTCAGAATAGCTGCTGTGAAGCACAGATGATTTGGTATTCACATACAGCTGTGTATTGCAGCCCATTTTTGGAAAAGCCTTCAGTATGAAATGAAAGCATTTGAAACCCATAACTCTCTGTTCCCTTTTCTCTATCTTTTTCAGCCTTGTGTACCTTGACAATGGCTCCTCTTGGCTAAGACGTTCTCCTACAGTGTTTGTACTCACCCAGTGGGGCCTCGTTCACAGCCTCATGGTGCTATTGTTATATCAAATATCACGGCTATCTGTGATATTCACCTCTGGGCATAAAGACACCTGGCTTTGAACAGGATTAATGGGACATATTTTTAACAGGCAGAGAAAGAGAAGTGCAGTCTAACCTCTGGGTTCTTCACTTAAAGTTCCAAATACTGTTTAAAGGTTCTGCCAGTAGACTTAAGAACTTAGGTTAGGTATTTCAAGTGCCAGGACCATTGACAGCAGTCGTTCATACTTGGCACCTCAAAAGGATCAAGCCTGAAGGTTAAGGAAAACTTATTGTTGGTGCCAGCAAAAAGTCAGCATTTTCAAGGAACAGGTTGGGGCAGAGATTCCCAAGCCAATGTGTGCATGAATCTGTGACTATCTGTAGCTGTCACGACACCTTGTCACACTCAAATATGTAGGAAATTATTTGCAAGCCTTGAAAGAAAAGTCAAAGACAATTAAAGAAATTAATTCTCAACTACATTTGCAATTACAGCAAGTTGTCAGGTGATTTTTATTAGTATGGGATGAACACATAACAGAAAACACTATCAGAAAAAAAATCTAGTCTCTTTTAGTTAAAGGACCATAAACATTGGTCAGTGTAATCTCATGACAGCTTTTCTCTCTCCAATGAATTCCTTGTGTGAAGATGAGCTGCAGATTATTCTCCTATAAAATATATTTATTGTATCTCACATAGGTAATAAAGGCTCCACAATTTTTTCTGTACCATGGCTGACTGCTGAATTTATCAGTGTGAAAAGAGCTGCTCTGAATGACTCAGCTGCAGAACTGATTTGTCTTGCCATTGGAGAACAGACTTGTATAGCTGCTGAGTCACAAACTGGCTTGCATAATTGGAAGGGTAAAACAAGCTTGTCGAGTGACTCAGTTTGTAATTTGATCCTCCTCTCATTCCCAAATGCACATGCACCTGTATTTTGAGACAGCAGGGATAGTTAATTACAGTTTGAATCATTTCAGTGGTACCCATGGAATGTCTCCTTCTGATACACTCTGCTGTTTAGTTCTTCTCCCAGAATCCCTGGGAGGAGGCCAAGTACTTCTTCCTTCACACAGGGGGGAAAAAAATTATCTGTGTTTTCCTTCACTATTAAAACCATTCACCATTATGATCCTAACAGATCTTCCCATGGAGTTTGAATCAAAAAACCAGCATCTGTACTTTTCATCTTTTTTTAAGGGACTATTATTACTCTATTTAAAAGACTATTTTCAATAGTAAGTTAGGTTTAGGAAATAAGGTGGATCTTTTATGTGTGTGTAGAATTCCAAAATGGTGGCATAGAAATCATAAGCCAAAATCTTTCTGCAAGTATTATTTTGACTGCGGTTTTGTGGAAGAAGAAAATGGCCTTTTAGCTAAGAATATTTTATGCTCAGGAGGAATTAGAGAAACCTTTGCATTGAGAGTTGTTTGTCAGATGCTCTATCAGGTAAAGAAACAGAAGCATGCTTTAGGAAAAAGCTAGCCACAAATCTAGAGAGAAAAGGAAACAAAATATTGAGGGCAGTCATGTACTTTATGGATGTCACTGTTTCCTTTATAAAACATATTAGAAAGGACAGTAGCCTTTCTTCTGAGGACTGTATAGTATCCTACAAGCACTAACTCTTGATGGCCATACTAAGAAAGGAAAGTACTGCCCTAATCAAATAGATGAGGATGTTGACACAGACAATGAAATCCCTTGCCAGAAACTCCATGCTGACCTGGTGTCAGAGCAGGCTCCTTGCTGGTACTGCTCTGTGCCCATCACCCAGCTCTGCTCCAGCTCTCCATGAAGGTTTTTCACTGACTCAGCTCAGCTCAGCACAGCACAGCACAGCACCTCTAGGTGAACCTTGTTTGTGACTGAAATGGTTTGATCTAGGTAAATGAGCCCTTTGGAAAATTTTATTGTCAGTTAAGTTTCTGTTTCCTCCTACATCCTCAAGCAGAGTCTGAACTGAGCCCACACGCGTGCTGACGCATTTCTCGTCCTTCTCACCCTGTGCTCAGGAGCTCCTTTGAGACCTGCATTTTGATTGGTATGCAGAGACACTTATATCATTAACTACAATGAGCTCTACCATTTTTGTAGCAAATCTGAAAATTTCCACTTTTTTACCCAAAATGAAATTCTGTTTGCCCAGGATGAGCTGGAGGAAGGGGGGTGGGGGTGAATCGGAATGCACTTTTAAATTGCTTCGACCAATATGTTCCGTATAAACAACAACTTGTGCATTGGCCCTGATGACACCTTTTCAGCTGTTTGAATGCTTGAATGCAACCTTCATCGCAGAAATCCTACAGCTATTGGTCATTGGGCAGCTGTCTGAAGACACAGGTCACCATCAACCTCTATTTTAGTTTTCTCCTGAGTGGTATTAA
Organism: Aphelocoma coerulescens; assembly: GCF_041296385.1. Lineage (NCBI taxonomy): Eukaryota > Metazoa > Chordata > Aves > Passeriformes > Corvidae > Aphelocoma > Aphelocoma coerulescens. The sequence goes on along the minus strand of NC_091016.1, from coordinate 59,280,266 downwards.
TGGCTTGTAAAAGAAACAGCCTTTGGGCTTAGACAGACATTTGGTAGTAGTTTTTTTTCTAAGAAAGGTACTCTAATAAAGGTACACTAGCACAAAACATTTCTAACAGATGTGTGGTACTGTTGGGTTTGAATTACTCTGCCTGTATCTGGGTGTGAATGCCTTCTTCCACAAGGTTTGGGGCATCAGAGTTGGGATTCTTGGATCAGCTCATTAGGAAGATGGGACACTAACAAGTCTGGTTGTGATTTGCAGTTGTGTAAGTATCTGAGTTCTGGGGGCTAGTTTGTGCTTGTCTCTAGGATCTGGGAAGCATTTCATTAAAAATAAATGTTTTAACTGCCAAAGGCAGCTGCCAGAGCATTTATATAATTATTTTCATTTTGCTTTCTGTCTTGTCTTAAGGGCATTGGCTAGAGGACACATTTGGTTTGTTCATTCACCTGGATACATGATCCTTATCACTGATTCATAGGATGGTTTGGGTTGGAAGGGACCTTAAAGATCATTCAGTTCCAACCCACCAACCATGGGCAGGGACGGCTTTCACTACACCAGGTTGCTCAAAGACCCATCCAACCAGGCCTGGAACATTTCCAGGGATGGGACATCTACAACTTCTCTGGGCAACCTGTTCCAGTGCCTCACCACCCTCAGAGTAAAGAATTTCTTCCTAATATCTAATCTAAACCTACACTCTTTCAGATTAAAGCCATTTCCCCTTTTCCTCTCACTACATATCCTTATAAAAACTTTGATTCTCCTCTATACCAGTAACAAAACAACCCACTCCCTATCCTCCATGTTATGCTTTCTGTAGTTTTTAATATTGGGCCTGTCTCATTTGATACCATATTCAAACTTCCACTGACTTCACTGAGAGCAGAATCTGGCAATTAATTTTAACTGGCATAGACTCATTAAGTAGCACACAGTTTTTTCCATGTCACCTGAATAGCATTCACACCTAAGAAATTACTGAGGGGAGAGAATTATTTAGGTAGAAAGATGGCTGTACAGAGGCATAAGCCTTTAGAGAAACAAAATATCTGTAAGAGAAAAGCAGAGACATGAAAAGACATGTAGTCTTTTCATGAAAAGAGAGAGCTAGCACTCAGGGGATTTGGATGCAACTTCTAGTTAGATCAAGACTTGCTGTACACCTCTAGGCATTTTGACACTTTCTGTGATTTCTTTCCCATCTATAATACATGGGTAGCAATACACACAGCAGTATTTTAAAGTAATTGCTTGCAAATTGGTTTAGAGAGCCTGAAGTGGAGCATACTTTATAAATGTAATGCAATATTATTATTGGTGTCACATAAAAACCTAGCTTAGTCCATCAATTTAATTGTCACCAAAGCCACATGTATGGCAGGGTTTCTAATGTTACTTGGAAAATCATCTTTCAAGTCTAATGTTGTCCTTCAACAACTGGCACATCTATCTCCTTTCATCTTCAGGCAGTAAGAGTCTGAAAATTTCCATGTAGTACAGGTTGGAAGACTGATGGGCATATTACTGGGTGTGTAACAGAATTTGGAGATTGCTTGTCAGCAACCCTCTTATCGCTTGAAATATACTGCAAACGTGTTACAGTGTGACACTGGCTGCTACAGTTCTTTGACCAAGTCACAAAGAGCTGGAATTCACCTCAGCACCTACTGACCCCGTAAGAGTTTGGCAATGCTCCCTGTCAGGCCACCAGCTGGTGCCAGGGAAACGTTTTTTGTGACTTGCACTCACAGACAGTGCGAGGAGATTGCTCTACCCAGAAACCTGAACGAAGACTGAGTTGTTTCCAAAGAAAGCTGCAAATGATATAACTGCAGATATGTATCCTTAGAAATAACAAATCTCAGGAAAACAAGTGCAGTAGATCAGTAGCCAATAAATGTAGGTGTGTTGCTGTGAGAACATTGCCTGTGAAGAGCTGACGTTGCTGCAGCAGCTCATGAGCCTTCCTTAGACACTGTTCATGCACTAACAGGCACTGCATGAGCAGCCAGACTGTTCCTGCACTGTGGTATGTAGGATGTGGGATTTCAGGGCTCCCTGTTTAGAGGGCTCTTTCAGCACCAAGATCTCTACAGCTGTGGATTTTGGACCACATTAGAATCACACGTTAGGAGATGTCAGGGAGTAATTTTGTTCAATCTGCTGCTCCAACTCTCAGAGCCAACATTGATCTCTGTGCTTTGTCCAGCTGGGTCTTGAAAATCTCCAAGAACAGAGATTCAACAACTTATTCAGGCAATCTCCTGTTCCAGTGCTTCACTGCCCTCATAATGTGGATTTTTCCTTTATTTCCTATTGGAACTTTATCCCAGTTTATGAGCACTGTTTCTCATTCTCCTGCCATACATTTGGGTTGTATCAGTAATCTCTTCAGTACATTAAGGCTGCTGTTAGATCCTCTAAATCTTTCCTTTTCTGTGCTAAACAAACCCAGTTCCTTCAGCCTCTCCCTATAGGTCACACACTCCAACCCTGTGACCATCTTGGTGACTCTTTGCTGGACTCACTCAAGTTCATCAACACCCTCCTCACACTGGAAATCCCAGAACTGCTGGCTTTCTTAGAAAAATTAAGGAAAGGGAGCAAGAACTCTTCCTATGCCTATAACATATTTTCAGGCCATGCAGTTTTACAGCAACAGGGAGGGTCGTTCCCAAGAGTAAGCAAAGTGCAGGGCAGCAGAGAGAACATTATTCAGGTTTCCAAACCTCACATTAATACATTCTCAGTGACCATAGTATCCCCACAGATTGGCTGTGATTTTGAATTTCAAAAGTATTTATGATCTTCTCTCTGAACAATAAGGGGCTAAGTCTTATGTGGAGAATCCAGTCAGAGGGAGACAGAGGAATGGCATCATATGGGTAACAGAATAACCTTAAGAAAACTGTGATGGGTGGAGATGGAAATTTAGACAATCTGTCATTTCAATGTGTCCTTTCCCCACCATTCCTCCATGTTTCCTACAGGGTGTAAAGGACTGCGTGGCATCAATTGAATGGGTGACCTGACCCCTTTGAGGAACGAAGGGGGAGAAAAAGTTTCTAAAGAAGAATTATGTTAGATGTAATTAATTTAACTGTCACTAAAACTGCAGATATGGCAAGATTTCAAACATCACTTGGAAAATTTTCTTGCCATGTCATAAAATAGAAACATTTTTCATCATAAATTGATGTGTCTCTCTCCTGTCATCTTCAGGTAGTGAGCATGTGGAAATTTGATATGCAGGTATTCAGTGCTATTTGGAATGAAGTAAAGACTCACTACTCTAGGTGGATTCTAGATGTAGTACCAATTTTGGTGAACTTTAAATTTGCTGCTTTATATTAATTAAATTTTTAAAAAATTATTTTAAACTAAATATTATATTAAATTTGCTTCAGTATATTATTTCGTTTATCTGTTATTAAATTATTTTTTTAAGTTATACTTAATTTTAAATTCACACCCTGTTGGTATTTACAGCAATTGTATATGTTGTAATTAAAATTAAATATGAGCAGTTCTTTAAATTATTATTTATATTGGATCTTTTCTTGCATAATTAAATGTTAGTTGGGTTTTCTTTCATTTATCATGTTGCAAAAATTTTCTTCTTCTGTAAGACGGAAGCAGTGTTTAACATCCTTGTAACATACAGGTGTAACACTGCCAGTGTCGGCTACCAGGTTTGAGTGAAACCAATGGTTCCAAGCCATGTAGCGTGGATCACTGTTTTCTGTGCTTGTTCCCTGTCTGAGTGGTATTTCTGGGGGGGAACTGCCTGCTGACCTTGGCCAGGAAGCAAGGTTTATTGTTGGTAGGCACGGTACAAAGGCATAGTAAATGACAGATATTTCCAGAAGCCATTTTCTTCCAGTAAAAAAAGGGTGAATTAACTTCTCAGGATTAAAAGAACAGCTACCAGATTTACCTTACGATATTTGTTAGTATGATATTAATAGATTTTCTGTAATCTGTCAAAAATTTTACTATATCCCTGCAACTGTTTATTATCTTAATAAAAAATACGCACTTTCAACATTTGGCTCTAATTTTGGAGAACTGATTTACCCCTTTGAAGCTGTAGTCGTATGTTTTAGTGTATTTTAATATTTGTATTTCTACAAATATACAGAGTATATATAGGATATATAGATATTCTATAAATATCTTTGACATGTTAATATCTTTAATAAGATTTAGAAAATTAGGCTAAAATAAGTTTCAGAAAGTCATCTACTCTCTACCTCAATTTAAAATCAGCCATACTTGAATTACTCCTAGTAGATACTTATCCAGCTTAAAAAAGAGGCATAGCCAGGCTAGGTTGCATTGCTGAAGCTGAGAGCACGAGGAAGAAATAAGAACTGAGCCTGTCAGCACAGCGCAGTACTCCTTCTCTGCCATAGTATTACACAACCTACACACAGCTGTAACTTGTAAAGTGTATATATTTTTTTATTATTATTATTATTTTAAAATGTGAAACACATTTTCAGACCAAATAATTCTCTAGATTGACAAATTCGAAGAGAGGCTGTGTGCTCTGGTTTTGGTTCACCTGTTGGGACTTCCACATCATTTTGCTTACTCAGTTATGAACTGGGCAAATGCAAAGGGCAGAATCTAAAGTTTTCAGAGATCCAGAAGTTAAAGGATATGTTTAACAGTGCCAGTGCCCACCTTCATCCTAGATGCACATTAAATTAATTGCAAGCTAATAGTTGCTTCTCATGGAAAGATGACTGTACCCCTTGGCTGCTGCAGAGCCTCTCTCACCCACTGCTACCTCTGAGCACAGGGTGAGCTGGGGAGAGCTGGAAGCGCCAGGGACTCACCCAGGAATCCAGAAGGTTTGGGCAGGTTTGATCTTTCTGTGACTAATCACCAAGGCAGCTTCATCCATGAAAAGCTGGCAGCTTTATAAAAGCAGTGCAGGTACTCAGCTGCCCCTCTGCCTTACTCACTCTCATGTACCGATGCTTCATGTACAGAGATGCTCCCTGGCTGGGGTAAATGGGAAGAGACCTCTGGGCTCCTGTGGCTTTACTGTGCAGCTGCTCAGTGCCCCCGGTACTTCCTGTCCTTGCATTTCTTAACTGCGAGGCTTGAAGTGTGGCCGGTAGCAGCTGCCTCTCAGAATCCTGGGATACTTGCCACAGCCATCAGACAGGTTTCAAAGATAAAACGTAAGCCTTCACTCTTCTCAGATAAGTTTTGCAAGGTGTTTGACAAATACCCTTCTACTTTGACAAGTACCATTAATTTTTAGGGGTTTTGTTTGTTTGTTTGTTTTTCTTTTTTTAGCTACAACATGCGCACATCAGCAGTGACTTCGTTTCACTCCGAGGAAATCTCTCATGCTGTTACTATGTCATGTACAACTTGCTTAGGTACAATCTGCCCTGCCATTCATAGAAGATTCCAGGCAACAATCGGTCTTGACTGGACTGTGAAACATACTACTCCCTGTCTGTGTATTCTCAGCTAAATGATCCCAAATAATTCTTCTCTTGCCTTCAACCAAACAAAAAGCTTTTCTTTTTCTTCTCAGATCTGTAGCGCGTCACTACCATGCTACCCTTAGGAAGATCTACCACAAGGTATTTAGATCTAGCCACAAAGCCACCTAAAAGGTTTCCACACTTGCAGCATGCCTTCAGAAGAAGGTAGTCTGCATGGTACAGGAGCACCTTGTGAAGTTTAGGCAGGCTCCCCACCACTTTCTGGATGTTATATTGCTTACTGAAAAGCACTGGCAGCTTGAATAAGGTGAGCCATCAACATGGCAGTATAAAATTTATGTTCACACAATTCTAGGATAGAATTGTTTTATTTCATTGAAAATCGGTGAGTTTTAGAAAATAACACCTTTTCTCTGAATGACTAATGTGAAAAGGATGCTCCAAAAAAGTGATGGAAATATCCTCATTTTGCAATAGCTCTCTTTGTGAAGGTCTATTTACTCTTTTCCTCACCCTTCTAAGCCATCTAAGGCTTTTAACCTCTGGGTAAAAATATCCCTTTTTATTACTCCCCAGGTACTTCTCCCTTCATACCTAATACACAGCCTGGCCATTTTCTGCTCAGAGAGTAGTGATGAGGCAAAAATAGCGCATGTAATTTTCGGCAATATGAACTTGCCCTTGAATCTACTGTTACTGGGACTATACCCAAATCTGAGTGCCTGCTATGTTCCTTCCTCCCCTGGCTTTTTGATCCCTCTTGAATGACATAAAGATGTCCTTGTCTCTGCTCTGACAGGTTGCAAAGTGCTCCCCATACTGCAGAAGTTAACTGACCTCAGTCTATGGGCATACAAATGTGCAGGAGAAATACCTCACTCCTGCCTGATAACAGGAGTTAGAACACACGCCTTTACTGAAGTATAGGAACAGGGTTAGGTAATACTTCTCATTAGGCCAGCTGATGTGATGGGACCTTTGTCATGTTGGATGTGTGGACTGTGCTCTTGCATTCAAAAGCTGTGACAGCGGCAGAGAAATCCAGTGGCTTACCTGATAATCAACCAAGCCTTCAGTTCCCAGACATCAGTATTGTTCCACTGGCTCCAGTTAACTGTGCTTGTTTACATCCATCATGTGAAAACATTTTGAACTTGTTCATTTATTGGTTACTAGCTTAATAAAACATGCTGGCACCTGCCATCATCCTTGAAGTCAACAGAAGTCCCAGGGCTATTTCCCGTGCATCCAATCTGGCATTTGATACAGCCCTAACTAGATTTGCAACTCTTTAAGAACTTGTGTATGGGTAATGAACCTTCAGAGCCACGCATGAGTGCCAAGTTGTGGTTCACAAGGAATTCAGGGGCAATACACCCAGGGCTGGCTTCACATGCCTTTTGGGCATAATTGGAGAAGAATGTTAAATCCTTTCCTAAATAAGCAAGTGAGAGGGCCCTGGCACAGGGCATCCTCTGACTCCACAGCAATTACATCTGCACAGTTCTCAGCACTCCATCCTTTTGTAACACTCTTCTTCCTTCCTAATGAAGGAGAGAAAAGGAAAGCGAAAAGAAAAACATCTGCAGGGCTCAATACCTAGAGCACTATATTATCCCTATGTAAATCCAAATATCTCCATGGGCTTCAACAAAGAATTAAAGTGGATTTAGCTACCTGTGGAGATACTTGGCTTCTGAATTCTTTTCAGCATTCTATTCCTCATGCAGCCAAGGAGAACCTCTTTACATCAGCAACATTTATTGATGAAGCTGTTCTGTAACATCAGTAGCTTTTGTGAGAGGTTACAGTGAAATGTGAAAAGAGAGAAGGAATGTTGGACCTTTCTCAAGCTGGAAGTATCACAGATGAAGGCTCAGTTTCTCTGGTAAATGAATATAGTGAAAGAATTTTCTAGCATCAGTCTTTTGGTGTCTCCCTTCAACTCACCTGGCAATTGATGAATCATATACTGCCAGAATGACTCTACTGATCCATGAGGTTTAAAAGAAAAAAGTTATTTTTTCAGGACCATGAATCATTACTTTAATTGAATCAATGTGAGCTAGATGACATCAGATCTGATTCTAGCTTAGAAGAGGCTCATGTGTACTGCACATCCAGAAAAGTGTACATGAATTTTATATGTGTCTGAGAACTAGCTCTAGGATACACAACTGAACTGGTAGCAATTTGTTCTGTTTTTAGCCAGAAGTTTCACAAGTGTCAATTATTACAGATTGACTGTGGATGCAAATATGCTGCTAGCAAGAATTTCTCTTGCTTCTTTCCAGTCCCGTGAGATAGTTTTCTCTCTCACAGAAGATATTAGTAGAGTTCTATAAGCCATGAACACCTGCGACCTTGCAAAGCCTTGTTTATAGTACAGTAGAAAAATATTTTGACAATGGATGTTTTAGGATTTTAGTCAATCACCCCAAAGGGGTGGCTGATCCTTTGACCAATTAGACTATGAAGAAAAAGGTCTATACAAGAGTTTGTAAAATAAGTAAATAAATCAATCTTGCTGCACAATGCCTGCCTGTTGGATCTCTCTTCCTCTCCCTACCACGGCGGGATGTTGTGATAATTGACACTACTATAACTTCATACTGAAACCAGTACAGATGTTATGGGTACAAACTGCTTTGTAGAGATGGGTAAGCTCTAGACAAACAGGGGCCTGTAAGTCACCTGTATGTAAGTCGCCCAGTGAAACTGCTCTTCCCAAAAACTGAGATTCCCCAGAACTCCCAGATGCCCTGAGATGTTGGCAGGTGGTAGCAATGAGAAATCTACATTTCCACATAATTTCTAATTTCTTAGGCTTTGGAAGAAACTCAGTTTCCTGGTTGGAAATGTCTTTGGAAGCATCACGCACCAGAGCAGGGAGATTATGGGTCTCTCTCATGCAGTGAATTGTCCTTGAAATACTACACATCTTCAAGGTATTTTCACACACATGAGACTCCAATTTGTTTACATATTACTTTTCAATACACATTTATGAGAACTGAAAGTAATTATGCCTGTCTTCTTTCTAGAGATGAGAGAACTGGAAGAAAAACCCGGCTCATTCAAAGCAATCTCTCAAGATCTAGGTCAGGATTAGAAGCCTTTAAGAAAAAAAAAATACAACAGCTCTTCAGGGAAGAAAAAAAAAGAACTAAAAGAGAGGCTTACTGTCTGCAGATGTATTGTACATTTTTATTGCCCAAACTCCTTTAGAAACTTATTGGCATATGTGATCCCTATACTAACAAGTTCTGCCTTTATCTATGTAAATTGAGTATTTGCTTTCACTGGTAAACTACAAAGTGTTTCTCTTATAATAAGAGATAGTAGAAAGTGAAAAAAAATTAGTATGTTGCTTTGGTAGCTTGGTATGTAATGCTGCTCAGGACTCACAGGAGAATAAAATTACAAGACTGAAAATTCTTTATCCCTTATTTTGGAAAATCCCTTTCCTCTCTCTAATCATTTCCGTTACCAATCTACACTGCTCATGTTATTTCAGAAGTAATTGAAATGAGCATAATAATCCAAAACAAGTGTCTTTGGTACATATGATGACACAACAATCTTTTCATATGACTCATCTGGTTTTGTTTCTCATAACACCATGCAAATGGCACCTTTTGTAATATCTAGCAACATAATACACTCAAGAACTTCAGGATACTTGTTCAGCAATGCTGATTTTTTTTTTAGCTACCTATTTGTGTAGCTTAATTAGCAAGCTTTTTATGAGAGTTTTGAACATTCTTTATCCTTATCTAATCTAGGTGGCAAAATTTGTAGAAATAATAAATTTCTCTCACTCTCCATTCCTTTCTTAGAAGGTTAATAGTTTAACAATATTGCTACCTTGCCTGCTACTCAGCTACTGACATTTTAACTGAAGTCTCTCCCAAAGCAGGGGAGACTTGACATTCATCTCTTTGGTCTTCCATATCCTCCACATGAATTATACGGAAGACACCAGATGTTTCTAGAGGAGCTTTTTGCTCTTGACTGGATCATCAGACACATCAGTCAATGCACCCACAGCTTTGCCTGTGCTGAGACAACAGCAGGTTAATTTGTAATTGTTGTTCCATGCCAGGCAAAGCAGCCTGCACCTTTGATTACCCGTGACATTACATTAACGCCCAGCTCTATTTTCAGCTCCGCTTGCATCAACAACACTAAACAACACAAAAGGCCCATTTGCTTTCTGCGGTCCAGTGGCAAGGAGAAAACTGCTTGCCCACGTGTGGGGATGCTGCAGCTGGTCTCACAAAGCAGCTGTGAAGAAAAAAGAAGAGAAAGCCCACTCATACTTCAGTGCCTTCAGGTAGTTTTAGGGGACTGATGAGACCCACGCACCTAAATTTTTCTCCAGCATTAAGGTCTAAGAGAAAAATCCCAGCAAAGTGCCCAGTGCAGTCCCGGATTTTTCAAAGTAAAAGAGCCTTTCTGTCAGATACATTTTTAACTGACTGTTAACCACAAAACCTCAATTATTTACCTATTACTTACATTTTTTTTCCTGACACAAAACCAGCACAGAAAATAAGGAGGGAGAAAGCTTCCTACGTCTCTGCAATTGTCTCCATCATGACAGAATTTGTTCTCGGTCGTCCAGGGTGGGATGCAATGTAAGAAATTTTGGAGCCTCATAATTGATGACTGCTCAGGAAAGCACAGTTGCTCTTTCAGCTACTTCTTGGCACCAACAAAAAAGTAACTTCTATATTTTAAAATTTCTGGATTCAAATTATATCCAATTTTCGTGATGAAAAAGAGAATAAAGTACGTGTCCAGGATTTTCAAGAAAAGCAAAAACTTCCCATGTCAGAAAGACTGGAACAATCTATATAACTACTTGTGTGGCTAATGAATGTGTATTATTACTGTGTATTGAACACTATGACACCAGAGTTTTGTTAGGTTTCTTTTCAGTTAGAATGATGGGGAAGGTGTTGGGTTTCTTCCTCAACAATGGTCAAAGTTATCAGAGTTGAAGTCACAATGCAAAAATGGACCTAATTTGACACATACTCTAACGCATGAAGCGAAGAGCACATCTTCCTTACACTAAGCAGAATTACAGAATCGCAGAGTCGGAAAGCCCCGCGGGCAGGCGAGGGCAAGAAAGGTCAGGGGACATCCACGCGGACGACGGCGAAGAAACGGGCCAGCTCACCGCGCCCACGCTTGCCGGCACCCAGGGGCGGACTTTCCCCGGGCTGGGAAGCGACGTGAGCCGAGCATCTTCCCACAGGGTCGGGAGGGGGCGGCCCAGGGCCCGTGCGCCCGCCCCGCTCCGGGCCACAGACCCCGGGGGGCGGGGCGCCACCATGCAAATCAGCCCCTCCCAGCCAATAGGCGGCCGGGCCGGGCCGGGCCGGGCCGGGCGTGGGGCGGGCCGGGCCGCGGGGACGAGCGCTCGCCTCGACGGCGCGGGCGCTGCGGCGACACCGGCACTTGGGGGAGCATCATCGGCACCTCCGGGAGCGGCACTGGCACTTCGGGGAGCGGCACCGGCACCTCGAGAGCGGCATCGGCACCTCGGGGAGCGGCATCGGCACCTCGAGAGCGGCATCGGCACCTCGAGAGCGGCATCGGCACCTCGGGGAGCGGCATCGGCACCTCGGGGAGCAGCGCAGGAGGAGCGACACGGGACCGGCCGGACTGCCCTGCCCGGGGGTGAGTATTTGCCGGGACGGGATAGGACGAAACAGCGCATTCCTCGGGTGCCGGGCAGGGTTTGGCTTCTTCACTCCGGGCACAGCCGGTGTCGGCTCCAGGGACGGGAGCACGGCCGTATTCCCGAGCTCCCCTGAGCATCAGGTGGAGTTCCCGGACGCCGACGCGCCCGGAGCTGCTGCCGGAGGGAGGGCAGCGCTGGGCAGTGCCGGAGCCCGGGCTGGCCGCCCCTTCCCCTGCTGTTGGGGCGCGCTCCGGGCGTTCCCGGTGCTCGGCAGCCAGCCCAGCCGGCGAGGCGGAGGGACCGCGGGGCGTGCGGAGCGCTCGGCACCTCGGTTTTGCACAAGAGTAGACGAAACTGCCCCTTTTGAGTCGAGAGGCGAAGTCTGAAACCCGGAGGCAGGAGAGATGATAGGAAATGCGGACTGGGCTTTTGGGTCCGAATGTACCTTAAGCTAGCCCTGCTCCTCGTGGAAGGCAAAATGGACGGCTAGGTTTTCACAGGATGAGAGAAAAGCAGAGGCACTTTCAAAAATGTGTTTTCTCATGTAGCCACAACGGATGTCTGCATTTCCACTGCCTTGTTTGTCTGGCTTAACGAGTATTAACATTTTATTCATAGTGCTCATACATGCTTATGAATAGCTCCAGAGCAGATTTTACAGAAAATTTGGTTTATATGCAAAATATAATAGCTTTTCCTTTGTTCTTGAGTGTCATCATGGCCTGATCTGGAAGTGGGTGCAAAAGTTAGCGTTCTTTGATTGCTTCCTATTAAATTGATGCTCATTTCCTTCCTACCAAGAAGAACTGGCACTCGTGTATGCCTGAGATAACTACATGTCACTCTGTGATACCGAGAAAGGAAATGACTAGAATAACAACACTGGCCGAAAATGGACGCTTGCACTTTTTGTCCCTATTCTTTAGATGGTATTTTAGGAACTGTCTTTGAAGCTGTCAGGGATCAAAATGGCAATATATGACTTTTTAGGATGAGAATACAGTTTGAAGGATGATGTTTTCTTACTGGTGTTGATACTCACTATTTAAACAGTGGTGAGACTACAACATGACCATAACTTTTTTTATTCAAAACAGACCAGAGGTCTAACAGATGAACAGAATAAAAGGTCATCATTAGGAAAGGATGGTTTAGGTGCCCAGCTCCTACAATGACCTTTTTCTCACACTTTTTCTCTGACTGCCTTGTATGACCACTGCTCTGAAACCAAAATTGTGTGTTCAGTCATATGGTATCTGGTGTTTTGGCTGAGGCTGTAACTGCAAGTTAAACTCTGTTGTCGAAAGACAATTCCATTAAGAAAGTAAGCATGGTACAGAAAATCTCTTGAGACATAAAAATGAGTAAAATATAGTACCTTCTGGGCACTGCAGATAAACATGATGCTATGGAATGCAACTGCATATTGTATCAGTCCTGAAGAATTTGGGTCCTGTGGGATTAGGCTCCATGTCCAACATCTTCCACTATATTATAACAGTAACCAACAGCTGCTTCAGAAGGAGAAATGGTAGCTGCCACTGGTGCATCAATAATAGAGAAGGAAGAAAATCTGCTGAGTGAAAAGAGTCACCTAAATTTGTCCCCAGCACAGGCAGTGTGAGCATGTATGCTGTGCTGGACACACAGTGACGCTGGGGGCGAGGGCACTGAGCAAATCATGGGAATGCAGGGCCACTGCGGGACTGTAAGACATTGCTTAATCCATTTGGTGTACCATAGCTGTGCACCTAAACCAGGCCTGAGAGGGGTTTGTCTGTCTTCTCTCTCTTTGTCAAGGAAGAAGGTCCCACAGTGCTTCCAGAGAGAAATGGTCCAATTGTCAGCAAGTCACAGTCAGTTCAACATAGGTCCTGTGTGAAAGAAATTGATTACTTTGCATGTTTCCAGTGTCAACACAGGGATCAAACTAACCATTTCCCCTTTCATAGAAAACTCCTTCTATGTGTTGGAGTGCTGTGTCTCTTTCCCTGGTCTTCTGAATTAAATGAAGATAATTCCTTCAGCTCCTCTTTCTCCAGGATTGTATTTTCTAAACTGTTTGGAGACAATGCCAAATGTGCTCCCTTTGACTTTCCTAATGTGATAATTGGTGCAGGATGTACTATTCCAACTGAGGCCTTATCTATGCCAAGCAGAGTAAAACCAGTCCTTCCCAAGCCATCTCTCATATAAGACATGAGATGTTGGGGTTTTTTCACAATGGCATTATACTGTGAACTTGTTTTGTAGCTTGCAATCAGCTATAACCCCACCAATGCTTTTCTGCTGCCAAACTAGGTGTTTCCTGCTTTCTATTTGTGTGAATAATTTTATCTAAATGTGCCAGGCTTGTCTCTATTGAATATTCTTTTTGTTTTTGTTAATTCTTCTCTTACTGTTAAAATCACCATAAGTTCTCATAATTTCTCCTTCCCTGCCTCCACCAAAAACTTGCTTCCACTCCCTTCCAGTTCAGTGTCACACAGACTGTATAATCTCATGTTTGGTTCCACTCTCCAAGTTACTAATGGAAAATATGGATAACCTCTGAGATACCCATCCTAATGCTGACTTGTTCAAAACCAGTTCTGATGGTGAGAAGACAACTGCTGTGTCAAGTATGAAGGTGCTGGACCAGATACACTTTCTATTATCTTTTCTCTGGCCCATCAATTTTCTTTGACTCTGGTCACCTCTGGAGTTCAAGGATGACAAAGCATGGTGCAGAAATTACAGAGGCAATGTTAACTTGATCCAATAAACTCATCTCAACACCAAATGCGGGGTTGATCACTGCTTTTTGCAGTGAAGCCGTTTTTGATTATACTTGTAATTTGGGTTATTGCCCAAGATGTGGCCATGAAGGGCTGGCTCCCAGGAACCCCCTCTTGGGTAGTGGGGGCTGCTCCACATGAGGGAAGCCAGGCAGTTTGGTTTCTACTTCTGCTTTGATAGGCTAGATGAGATATCAAGACACTCTATGCAGTCAGCAAGAGCTCTTGCACAGTGTTTGGCACTTAACATCTAGGCCATATTTATGTCATTTTACCAGAGGGAGAATGATGTCTCATATCTTGACTTCAGAAGTCTTATCATCTGTGAAGCTTTTTCTTAATCTGCTATGGCAGTTAACCCATTAATTGCCACAGTTATTCTCAACAAGGCTCATGTTCACAAAAGTCAAGGAATTACTGCATGCTCCAGCTTTTACTGCTATGCCTTTTCTCTGTGCTGTGTTCGGGGTAGTGACAACTCACTTATTTTTGAAAGCAAGAATAAAGCTTGCGTGAGCTTTGGATATGTCCAGTCAGGTGTGTCCCTAATTACATCTATATCTTGTCTTAACTTCACTGGTGCTTTGAATGGGCCTGTAAACACCCAGGGGCTGCTAAGTAGTGTAACTGCCATAAAGCCTGACACGTCCTGGGGCTGAGGCTGTGGGTATGCATATGTGGCTGTAGGGCTTATTTCCTGTCTGGAATTAGTTTTGTGCAGGTACAGTTGTGTAGATTTTGCAATAGGTCCCAAACTGAACCTCATGTGTACTAGTCCACATGAACAAATACCAGGAAAACACCCTGTATTTAACCTTAAAGGAATTTTTTTAATGTCAAGAGTACTTGGTCTCAGATCATAACACTTTATCACAAGCCTTAAATACATGTGTTTTTAAAAAAATAATGCAGTTTTGTTAATTTAAAAATGTCAGTAGAATATGTTGCTTCTGACTGATGATCACATGCAACCTCTTTTTTCTGTTTGCATGCCAACATAATGTCTTAATCACTTATAAATACCACTGTGTGGTAGCAATAGTAGTTATCTACATGTGGTATGTACGTAGCTATTTTGCTGAGCCAATGTGTTTCAGGGAAGCCGAGGTGATTAATTAGATAATGTATATACTCATGGTGCCGTAGTGCCAGCACGGCCTGTGAGTGCGTTGGCTAATTGCCCTGCACAGTGACTTGTAGTGATGCTGAGCTGTAGTAATTGCCAAGAAATGCATGGATGGCTGTCTCACTGTTTATGTTAGTGGTATGGATCTGTCTTAACCATTTGCCAGTCCCTTGGAGGTACAGTTCACACTTCCCTTGTCTCTATCCAGGCCAATTTAACCTGAAGACCTTGGTGTTGCAAAACAGTGAAGATAGAGGAACTTTTTTTGTCTACAGCCCTGTTACAACTGCTCCCCACCCCACCCAACCAACACCACATCTAGTTACAATTGCTCATTTATGTGACTTGTGAGAAAAGTGTCAAGAGGATATACCGAGAATCCATTTTATCTATGCAGTATTGAAAATTTGTCAGTGGTGATCTGTAGCTTTCTGGTGAAAATTTAGACAACCTAGTAAATAGTAGCAGTCAACCTATGTAAAACAATCTGTCCTCTCCAATGTAGGAATAATGTTTACTCTCATGGTTACTGCGTAATAGCAAGTTAAAACTTCAGATTTTTTTGTCAGTCTTATAATAAATATGTGAAAAATCCAATGCATTTTTGCATTGCAATTAATGCACACCAGCATCTTTTCCTAGTTTTGATACTAATGTCTGGGAAACCTGATAACCAGTCTATGGAAAACACCAGGGTGGTTAACCTTATTCAGTACATCTGAGAAGTATGAGAGGCACCCTAGATCCTTGAATTTATAATTATTGCTGTCATACAAAAATTGAGAGTTCCTTTCTGTTGAAGAGATCAAATACTGGCAAAGAAACTGAGATAAGTCAAAGAAGAACCTCCAAAGCTATCAGTATTCTAGTAGCTATCGCCTCATTTCTTTGAGTCAGAGGCAACAATCTGAATTTTAATCCCCCCCCCCCCAAGTTTTTCCTAGCCTTTATGGTAGGAGAGGAACCCCTGAAGTCTTGGAGATTCTGCCAACTGCAGAAGTAGCTTGAAAAGAATGGAGTCATTCCTACTTCTCTGAATATATCAGCTTGTAATAAATAACTTGTCCTGGCTTAAACAGAGAAGTTGACACTTCATGCAAGCTTTTGGGAAAAAATAATACCCTGAGACATTTGCAAGTGCAGATATTTGTCACTAGGGTGATGGAAAGTGTAAAGGTGGTAATCTGCTGTACATAGGCTTTGATGAGCATATGAGCCAGGTGGTGTAGTCTTCAGATACAGTTGCAACTTCTTGATGGATTTATGTAGCTTTATAACTGGCATTCAGTGTTAACTGATGGACTTTAGTTCCTGAATACATTTTGTCTAATCTTAAACACTTGAGAAATCCAAGAAATTCCAGAGAGGATAACTTCCTGTCAGTGAAGCCACAAAAAGAGTTTGAACTGCTGATCTCTGTCATAGTTGTTAGTACTGGAGTTAGTACACAGATGTGATCTTAGAACAGCTTGAGAAGGCAAACTGTCCTAATCATTAGATTATAATTTTTGTTGTTTCAGGCTCTTACAGAGGAGAAGAGAGAAAAAAAGATGAGTGATTTGAAAAATTCAAGCCTGCTGTGCCACCTGTGATGGGCATGGTTGGGAAGACAGGGAACTTGGACTGAAAAGATAACTAGTACTCTGCTATAAGCCAGTTACTCTTCTGGAAAGAGGAAAACCTACAGTTAAAAAAAAGAGTCTTTTCTCTAAGTTAATTAATATTGACAAATCTATTATTCGACAACAGATACCAATCAAAAGTATTAAATCTGGCCTAAGACAATTGTTTCCAAAACAGAAAGTTACTACAAAATTATTATTAAATCTGAGACTCCAGCTCTTAAACAAAAGGCTTCAGCTAAATGTAACACTTTTTTTACCTATGCATGGCATGCATTTTAGTGCAACAGCAGCACACTATTTGCCTTGGAATGGAGTGTGTTCAATTCAGCAAGTCCATCTGAGTAGATTTCCATCACTACTACATCCTCTACAAGACATATGGGAAGTCACTGAAATGTGCTGACGGACACTTAGCTATGAAGTAATTTTGCCTAGGAGCGGGTTATTATTGTTCACCATTTATTTTTTGGCTCACGTCTATTGTGTGTCATGCAATCAAAATCACATGCCATTCAGAGCCAGGATGAGCCACGTGGGTTTCTTTTACCTTCCAAGGTCGAGAAGAACTACTGACAGAAATTATTTTTAACTGGCTTGTTTTGAAATATCTGCTGTTCCTCAAACAACTGAAGTAAAAGCTTCATCTTGTAAGGCCCTACTCAAGCCTGAAAAGATTACTGACTAGACTTTTGGGCTGTGCTGAAACTGCTTAATTATTTCACCATTTGTCCCCAAACTCTGATCACAGAATCACAGAATATTCTGAGCTGGAAGGGACCCAAAAGGATCACTGAGCCCAATTCTTAAGTGAATGGCCCACACGGAGATCAAGTGTGGATATACAAATGTTAAAGCTGAAATAAACATAGGGGTGCAACTCATTTGTTTCTATAGAAATAACTTTTTATCCTTATTTCTACATAGCCAGCATGCTTCAGAACATTAGCATGGCAATGGAAATATGTTTTGTAGGACTCCCTTTTGTATGTATATGGGGATAACAGAAAGGGGGTTTATGCATATGCATAGTTTTTGATTTTCAGAGTGGATTTTCTTTCTTGTATGAAATCCCATGTTATACACAGTTGTGTGGGGCTGCAGTCTTATTGCAACAGGACATTTTGTATCTTTCTCATGCATCATGGGAAAGCTAGTCACTGTGGTGATTAATACCAATAAGTAGGACAGTAACATAAAAAGATGAGCACTGAACATGCCCTCAGCTGACTGTACTTGCTGGGTATCTGCCTTCAAAGTTGTAACCTCTGCAGTCATCACTTGGCCCGTACTTCCTGTGTGTGTTTGGGTGTACACATCATGATGGACTGCAGAAGGAACTTCATTTTTACAAGGACACATTTATCTAGCCGAGAAATACAAACATGGAAGTACATGTTCCAGTTTGAATATACGCAGCGTTTTAAAATAAAATAAAACTGACAGCTAATCTATTAAACCTCACAGTCTTAGAATTAAGGCAGTTATACCCTTGCAGCTGTTACTCCAGAGTAGTTGCTGTCTTGATATTCTAATGTGTTAGATGTCTCTTATATAGACTTGCACAAGTAGTTGAATATATTTAGTGTTTGTGTTCAAATTAGCAAACCTTTTATCTAAGGCTGAGTACCAGAACAATTTAGACTGGACCTTTGGACATTGTCTAATCCAGCCCCACTCAAAATGCACACAGACAGTTTTGCTGAGGGCTGTGTCAAGTAGAGTTTTAAATATCTTCAAGGATGCAGATTCAAAAACTTTTCTGGATACCTTTTCCATTGTTTCTAAATGTTCGGGTTTGGTTTTTTCCCCTTCCTTTCTCCCCCATCTCCTATCTGGCTGGCTCTTGCCTTGTTTCCACTTAGGTCTGTTGCCTCTTGTGCTATTGCTGTACAATTTCCATGAAGGGTCTAGCCTTGCATTAAGCAGTTAGTGATGGCAACAAGATCTCCCTTGAGCTTCCTGTTTCTCAGGCTGAACATTCCCAACTCTCTCAGGCTTTCTTCATATGTCAGGTGCTCCAGCACCGCTGACCACCTCTGTGGCCTCCCCTGGGCTCATGCCAGTGTGTCTATGATGAGTAACACTCCAGATGTGGCCTGCCACGTGTCAGACAGGAGGGGTCCCCTTTCTTCCTCACTTTTGCTACTCCAGCCTGGATGCAAGGCATATGCTCCAGTTCATGTCTACCAGCACACCAAGGTCCTGCAGAGCTGCTTCCCAGAGAGCCCAACTTCTACTGCTGCATCAGGCACTGTATGAAGGGAGAGACTGACGCTCATTTTACAGATTGAGGTCTGAGGCTATTCCTAACAACCAGTAATGTACTATGTATTAATTTATTTCTGTTCTAATTACAAACAATACTATCAACATATATGAAAATGCAAACTTTGCTGAGTAAGAACAGCATCTGATAAAGGAAGTCAACTTTTCTAAACATTGATTTGCTAAGTTGAAATGTTTCAAATTGCTGTTTCACCTTTCTCTCTCTGCTTATTTGTTTCAGATCTTTAGTGTCAGTTCTGTTCCTGACACCATCCAAGGAATGCTAGGAAGTTATTGTTCTCTCTTGGGAAGATCTGGTTCCCCTTTGTTTGAAATGAGAATTGGAAATAGGAAAAGACTTCTGTGGTGATATTGCATTCCAGCCTGCTGTTTTTCTTTATGTAAAAAATGCTGAAATTCTGCCAAATTCTGAGTTTCCCACAGCAACAGTTTCCAAATACCCCAAATAAATTTACTGTGTTCCTTGAGCAAAAGGTGCTCAAGAAAGCTGAAATCTAAACATTTTCTTGAACCTTACAAATCTCTTCAGCCAAATATTGCAAATGCTGACCCATGGAGTACTTGAACATGTTCAGCATAAAGCTGAACAGGTGTCCTCTGTAATTTGTGGTGTTTGTGGCCTAATATGATGCTGCCATACAGGCACAAAGTTACTCACTTCCTGTCCTTCCATCCTGTCCAGGTACTGTGTGTAGATAAGGACGAGCATCTTGAAAATGTGAAGATGAGGTGGGAAGCAGGCTAGGTGATGCACTTTAGAAACAAAGTGTAAAAGACAGGACTTGGGGAGAATGAAAGAAGGTGCCAAAAAGTCCCTGATTTTGCAGGACTCTGAAGTCAGGCTTAAAGAGATAGCATCCATTTGTTGGGACAAAAGTGTGAATACTTTAGCTGTGGAGCCAGATCCCAGACAGGTACAGGTCCTCAATGCAGAGTTAAAAGATACTAATGTTGACTACCTTGAATGTAAGTTTTGGTACATAGGTACAAATAATGTAGGCTTTTAGAACTAAGTACTGGAAAGCTGGGAAACCCAGGCTGAAGATTGTCAGTGCAACTGCAACTTGATCCCTCTGTTCCGCTTACAGCTAGACTCTACTGGATCTGCTGGATCACGGAGATCATGTGTGATGCTGTCCATGTCACAGGAGAGGAGCTCTTCACAAGTGGCTTTGATCCATGTGTTCATTCATTGATGTCCAGCTTGTTCCTCTGCGATCTTACCCAGTGAAGTGCTCGAGGCTTGCAGCAGTGACTGAAGTCAGAAGGAGCTGACTTCTGAACATCCCAGCTACAAAGAATTGTGCTTGAAGTGTCTCAAGTGGGCATCATAAATCATCAAGAGTCTATCATTCTTATACTTAATGACTCTGGGCTGAAACCTGACTATTAGATCTGCCTTTCCCCAAAAGACTGGTATGAGTTTATGGAATTTTCCAAAGACTTTGCAGGGAAAATCCCTGAGGAAATGAACAGTAGCAACATAGTCAATGAGATAGCATGAACTGAATGATGAATATTAAATTTTATGTTGTACAACTTTTATTCAGCATGTACAGACTGTAGGCAGAGACTTGGTGGAAGTGATAGCACATAGGCCAGTGTTTAATTGCGCGATCTTCCTGTGTGTGGGCAACATTGTGGTGCAATCCAAGGCCACACTTGACAGCTCCTTACTATTCTGTTAATGATTGACTTTTTAACCTTTCCTGTTGTATTAGAAGAAAAAAACCCACTATTTTTAGAGATGCTGCAGAATTAGTATACACATGAATTTACTACAGCATTAGTATTTTCATGTTGTGAATTACTATGTATTTGCTTCCCTATTTCTTCCTAGGGAAGGAAGAGTAGACCTACTCTTACAAAATGATGAGTTTATTACACAGGAGCTTTACTCAGTCTTTGCTTGACAAAGAGAACACAAACAGAAAATGAAATCATTGTTGAGCCAGTTGTTACTATGCTCTTTGTGGACGGCCGATGAAATTTAATTTTTCTGAAGTTTAAGGAATGGTGAAGTACAAAGTTCACAGAATCGCAAAATTATTAAGGTTGGAAGGGACCTTGGAGATCATTTAGTTCAAATCCCCTCCCAAGGCAGGGTCACCTAAATTAGGTGACACAGGAATGTGTCCAGTGGGTTTTGAATGCCTCCCGAGAGGAAGACTCCACAACCTCCCTGGGCGGCCTCTTCCAGTGGTCTATCACCCCCAATGTGAGTAAGTTCTTCCTCATGTTGAGGTGAAACTTCTTGTGTTTTAGCTTATGGACATTTTTCTTTGTCCTATTGCTGGGTACCACTGAAAAGAGTCTGGCACCATCCTCCTGGCACCCACCTTTGACATATTTATATGTGTTGATGAGATCCCCTCTCAGTATTCTCTTCTCTGAACAGGCGCAACTCCCACAGTGTCTCCTCATAAGAGAGATGCTCCACACCCCTGATTGTTGATGCCTGATACTCTATGGTCAATGATAGCATCCGGAGACACTAAAGTTGCTCATCCTTTTTTTTTTCCCCCTTATCTTGATACTTTCCACACCATTTTTTGAAACTTTTCCAACTGTATTTGTAAATGCCGTTTCTGAGAGGCTTCTTAGTATTCTCCCAGGAAAAGCAAACTCAGAACGAGGGAAACCCTGTGACATCTTGGGCAGTTGATGTAATGAAGGATCAGGAGCTAGAGGAGATTTCTCTAGTGAGCAGCAGTAGGAGGTGTTCGGTTATTAACCTGTCTACAGATGCTGATAGCTGAAGGCTTTCTATCAAGAGTCTGGTTTTTTCCATCCAAGTAAAAGACTGGCATTTTTGGGGGGGTTTGGGATTGTCCTACTATTCTTTTTGATTTATCTTCAGGATTTGTTGTCTTCTTTCCTGCAGTTTTTGTTTCTAATCTTTGTACTTTCTAGAACAGTGTTCTAGCAGAGTTTTGGATGTGAAATCCATCACTGTATAAAACACTGTGAACAAATTTAAAACCTGATATTTGGGTTATCTTTGATGTAGTTATGTTTGTTATCTATGATTTAGTTATCACCATGATGTAGTTATTAGTTACAAATCTTCAACTCTTATAAAGCAATATTTTAGTTGCTTTAAACTCATTCCTCCTGTTCTGTTTTACAGGGAGGATGAAAGACCGTCTAAGTGAGCTGCGTGAATTTGCCAGGTTACACAACCAGCAGTTTTCTGATAGTGATGATGATGAAAATTCACCCCAGGATATTCTCCTTTATGAGACGGATTATGCCTTGGAAATTCTTCATAAGGACATACAGAACATCCGGACAGAAAATGACCACCTAAAAGCCGATGTCAACCGTCTCAGAAAGCAAAACACCCGCTTCCTGACTTCCATGCGCCGTCTTAGTAGCATCAAACGAGATACTAACTGTATTGCCAGAGACATTAAGGCCCGTGGAGAAAACATCCACAGGAAACTGCAGGTAATGAGAGATTTTTGTGAAGATGCAATAACAAAATATGGAGCTATGTCTGTCATTGCCAGGGTGGCGAAGAACCACTACGTTGACCTCATGCACACATTTCAGGACGCTATGTTTGATTACAATGCAACGGAGATGAACCAGCGGGAGAACTGCAAGATTCGAATTCAGCGGCAGCTGGAGATCATGGGCAAAGATGTTTCTGGCAACCAGATTGAGGAGATGATTGAGCAAGGCAAATGGGATGTCTTCTCCGAGAATCTCTTGTCGGATGTTAAGGGGGCTCGCTCAGCCTTGAATGAGATAGAGACACGACATAAGGAGCTGGTGAAGTTAGAAGGTCGTATTAAGGAAGTTCATGAGCTCTTTCTGCAGGTGGCCCTGCTGGTGGAGGAACAGGCAGACACCTTTGATGTTATTGAGATAAATATGCAGAATGTTGAGGACTATGTAGGAGATGCTAAAGAGCAAGTGAAAAAAGCTTTGGAATACAGGAGAAAACATCCCCTCAGAACAATCCTCTGCTGCTGCTTATCATGTTGCAGAAGGTGATGATCCCACTGGAGCTATCACAGACTGACTCAAATGTCTTCAAAATCAGGTGTTCTTTCCAGAGACTTTTTTGTAATGACAAGCCCTAGAAATAGGGGGGATATTTTGCAGTTGGTTTTGTTCATTGCCTTTTTACTAAATGTGCTGAAGGCTGTTTCTGTTATGAACTCTTAGAAATGCTGATAAAACTTATTTTTAATCTAATTTTTATTGAAAGGTCCTGTTACTGTAACTAGTGGTGCAAGATCTCTGCAGTGATACTTGTTTCAGATAGGAAAGAAAGAGGAATTAATAACTTGGCCTAGGGAAGATGAATACTTTCAAAAAGTAACTTTATTCTTATTTGTCCAAGTGAGGCTGCAGGCAGTGAAGCCTTACTGCCTCGGGTGACAGTACACCACAGAATCAGGAGGTTTCAGTTTTAACTAGTTTGGAGCCTTCTTGATGCAAATTTGACAAAATATTGAGCCTGCTAGCAGGAGCAGGACACAGAACTAGTTTCTCTTTCAACTTGATTCCCAGCTGTCTTGAATCTTAACAGAAGTGTTGCACCTTAAATTATACTATGCACATTTTGCTCTATCTGTGTGCAAGTGACTGCTTTTTTCCATTTTGAGTACCCAACTCTCTCAAGGTGGCTAAAAGCACTGCAGCACTGAGGCATCTCACTCATTTTTAACTTGAGCCACTTTCTGGACTCTCAATTTCAAACCTGCCATGCTTTCACGTTCTGATACATTTTTCTGCCAATTAGCGCTTCAGCCAGAAGAGAAACATGGAGTGGCCTTCTGCAGAAACACGCATAAGAAGACAACAGTTATGGGACTGAGAAAGCATTTTAGGGACTCCTGTACTGGCACATACATACAAGCAGTTTTAGTGGAATGACTGGCCTGTCAGTATATTTTTATTTTTTATAAGCATTGATCAAATAAGGATTTTTTTTATATCTATTTTAAATAAGATGAAGGATTAATTTTTTTTTTTAATATGCAGTTTTACTGGTGTACAAAAATGTTGACTTTCTCCAATTGTTGGGAAATCTCCACCTGGGAAAGCAAATAGAACTATTTCTTTAGTATATCTGAAGAAGACAGAAAACAGTTTCATGTCATTTCAGTCCTCTTTTCAAGCTTAAAAGGAAATTCTTCTTTTGTGTAATGGGAGTCTGCCCTTACACAAGGGCAAACCAGTAGGTTTGGAGTATGGCAAGGAAATAAAAAATGTGCAGCCCTGTTAAGCACTGTGAGCATTGTGAGCAAAACATGTTCATAAAGTCTGGTGAGTGATCATAGCTCCTGCTTCTGGAGGCTTTCCAACTGTATTTCTAGGTGGCTTCCTGATACACTGTGATTATTGCTATCCTTTGAAATAATGCAGGACATTTTTTTCAGAAGTTATTTTTTTTTAACTGATGATCCTATTTGTACCTATTTTAATAAATATATTTCAACATTTCAAATATTTTTTATTTGGGAGTTTTCCTCAGATGTGCATAGATGTGCATCTTCCTGCACTAGTCACAGTGAAACTTCTCCCTTCTAACCTTTTGCACCCTAAATTTATATGTGAAAAAAACCCCCAAACATTTCTTACTATTTTTATTAATATAACAAAACAGCAAAATAAATCCAACTTCCAAGCTTTCATATCTTACTGGGAAACACTTCTTAGCCAGACAGGTTTTTTTACACAAATAGAAACTAAAGGGATAACTCTTCTCAGAAACTGAGTGTCCCTTTTGATGTAGCACTTTTCTCTGGTAACATGGAAGAGTGAGGAACATCTATCTTCTAAACTATAAGATATTTTGATACTCAGTGGTGTACTGGTGATATCAGTGTTATGCTTGTCTGAGGACCTCTCCAACAACAGTGTTCAAACTTGAAGTGGGAGAAGGGAGGGTGATGAGCTGGCACCACAGCCAGTGGTTTTGGTGCTACTCAAGAAGACAAAGCTGTTTACTCTGTAGGTACTGCCATTAAGTCAGTGGAACTGTGCATTTGTAGAGAAATACCGTAAACCTCTGAGAGTCAGCATGTGGGGATAAATCAATGAAGAATGAAATAATGTATTTCCTTTCACATGCATATTCCTAGACCTTTCCAGTGTTTTTGATAAAAAATATGTACTTCTTTTTTTTTTTTTTTTGTGCTGGTTCCTTTTTTCATCTACATGGAAAATGGAATAAAGATTTAATAAGAAAAAAGGAAAGTGTGGAGTGGCGTACATTGAATCAGCAGCTTTGAATGGTTTTTTGCATTGTCAAAGTTTAGTTTAAAAGTTGCTGGACTAAATTCTGAGTTGGTAAAAGGAGATTAAACAAGGCCTAGAAAAAAACAGTTGTCCTAATATTTTTTGCCAGGGTAAATGAAATGTGTTGTGTATTGAGATAGATAATATTACTGTTTTCTAATCTAATATTTATTAGATAAAATATTCATTTTTTTCCCTAAAAAACCCAAGAAAAATTAGTTTCATGCATTCTAAGGTGAATCTCTAGTGAAAAAAAATTTATTCTGGCAGTTCTGAGAGATCTTGATGATTTCACTAGTAGATATGCAAAACTAGTATTCATATTTTTAGTTTGATTGAGGCACAGGGAAAGAGAACGGAAAGAAAAGGTAATTGTAGACACTCTCTCCTGACTTAGGGCTGTTGCTGCAAGGAAAAAAATGAGAATTATTCAAAAACCAACCTGACACCCTTTAAAACTATTTTTAAGATGCACTGTGAGTTATGAGACACTTAAAAATTACTTCCAGTAACTGAAGCAATCATTCTCTTCATTGCAAACATGTCCATTGCTTAATATTATGGGGTTTTTTCTACCCTTCAGTTGTGTAAGAACTCAAATTTAGCCAGCCCATGAACTTGCCTAATCACAGTTAAACAGACTTTTGAAAAAAACCTGATCACACTATAGCTGCAAGGACTCATGCCACACAGGATGAGTGGAAGAAGATGATAAAAGTTGCTTGATAATATGCTAGCTTATTAATAACAGAAGCTGCAGAATGGACATCTTCAAAGGAAAGCTGCCTTTTCCTCCTAAAAGTCAGCACAACTCTGTGGAGATGTGTGTAGCCTATTCTATGGGTTGGTGGGGTTTTTCCCCTCTTCCCTCATATGGCAAATACTTCAACAGGGTGCGAGGGGTGAAGAAGTTAAAATCTGACAGGGGATGGTTTAGCTTTTAGGATTGCTGTTACTTTGGTTTTGTTTCCTACTGAAGCTGAAGCTTGACAACCCACACCACCAACCACCCATCCGTGAATCTCAGCCCTTTCTGAGGAGAACAAAGAAGAACTGGCAACCAGCAGCACTTTGCTCCTTCTAAAAAATGTAAGACAGCAATGCAGAAATATAAAGGAGACAAAAAAGTCCCCTATTACTAAATATAATGTTTAGTATGTAATGGATATGTGTATGAGTCTCCATTTCATCTTGAGAGGGTTTTTTTGTTGTTTTTGTTTTTTTTTTAATCATGGGTTTCATTTTAGCAAGATGGCAGTGGGACAATTGCTTCCTCAAAATGAAGGACCAGACTGTGGACACACTTGCACACATAAGCAGGTATCTTGAGCACATCTTTTGGGGGAAACTTCTTGAAGTAAAGGGATAGCTCTTAAGAGCCAGACACCTTTTTTCCCTGAGGGCTGAACTGAGTAGCTATGCAAAACTGCTGCTTTTCTAATCTAACCTGCATTAGGGATGTTTTGAATGCACAGCCTGAGCTGTATTTTATTATTTCTTGAAAACAAAACATGTTCTCTAGATTTTTTAGCCATGGTAGCTATATGGAATTGAAGAGCTACATGGGGTTGTGCTTCTATCTCTAGTAAAGTATCACAGATATAACGCAGGCAAGAAACAGTGTAATTTAATAGATACTGTATGTGGTAGTTCTGGTTAATAAATTTCCAATGCAATGGGATTTTCACATGGAGCCACGCTGTTTGTTTCTCTAACATGTAAGAAGGCAACAGCAGATCTATCTTCCACATTTCTAGCATATTATATAGTGTCTTCATAATGACTGAGCCAAAGCAAGTAAGAGCCAGTGGAAGACCACTTCATCATCACACCTTACAGTGCACACATTGTTAGGGCACCAAATCTGAACAAGAAAAAGTAACATTTTACTGTGTTTCTTAGAAATAATGTTAGATGTGAACAGAAAAGGAGAAAACCTAACTGATGGTATTCCTCTACTCGATACTTTGCTGAAAGGCACAACCCTACTGAATAGAGAACTATGGCATGCTGCCCATTTCAAGCCGATGATACAGCATGGCAAGTTCCATTGGAAGTTTCATTCATGAGCTCCAGCATGTGAATAAAATGAAGGAAAAAGATGTGTTTCACTTCTTTTTCATGTATGTAAAATGTTAACAGTTCACTTGTATGGTATGTGAGAAGTATTTTCTCTCACAAGCATGCCTAGTGTCCCCAGGGTTTCTGAGCATTAAGAGCCGAGGAGGTCAGGTACCACCTGCACCTGCAAATTCGAGCCCCAGACCCCTTGCAGAGGGGCAGGGACAGCCAGAGTGTCCAGCACCCGAGCAGGGAGTGTGCTCCTATTCTGCTTGTGGGGAAGCAGGCGGCCTCTGCCTGCCTCCTCGTGTGCTGGCGGCTGGCACAGGCCCGTGTCCTCAGCCTGTGCTATGTGGAGTATGTTTCTCGCACCTCAAAGGTGCCAAAGTTTGGTGGCATGCAGGATGTCCATTTTCTCCACTGAAAAACAGCAGCGAGACTGGGAGCCAGTGTCAGGGCTAAAAACAGCGAAGGGACACTTTCCCACTCCCACTCTGATGTAGGGAAGAAGGAGGTCCCAGGGCTGGCAGTAACCAGGAATATTGCAATAGGTGCTTCCGTAGACCTGGCATATAGTGGAGACCAGCAAAAAAACCTTTCACCTGCGATATTTTTCTCCTAATTAAGCATAACTAATAGCTTTGGACTTTGTTGGTTTTGCTTCTCCTTCTACGAGCGAGACAAGATACATTCCAGGAAACACTTGGACGGAAATAATAAAGTGTCGGTGCCTTATTGGCACAACCTCTCCGCTGCCCTCTCACGCCCGACGAGCCCGCCGGCACCGCGGCTCTGCCCGCTCTGAGGGGGCTGAGCCCGCACTGCCCTGAGCCCGCACTGCCCGCGGCCCCCGCACCCCGCCGCCCCCGGCTCCCGCACCCCGCCGCCCCCGGCCCAGCGCCGCCCGCCCCGCTCTCCCCCAGGGGCGGGCCCGTGCCAGGGCCGCGCACCTCCCCCGCCTCCCCCTTCCGCTCGGGGCCCGGCGCCCGCAGGCGGGAAGGCGGTGGCGGCGGGCCCGGCCCGGCCCGGCCTGGCTCGGCTCGGCCAGGCCCGGCTCGGCTCGGCCAGGCCCGGCCCGGCTCGGGTCTGTGGCAGCGCTCCCCGCCGGGCCCTGCCCGCCCGCCGCCGCCGGGAGAGGCCGCCCGTGCGCGCCGCCCCCCGCGCTCCGCGCCCGCCGCGCTGGGAATAAAGGCGGGAGAGCGCGGCGGCGGGGACGGGGCACCCCCGAGGGTCGCGGGCGGCCCGGGGGGCGGGTGGGAGTGCGGCCGTCTATGTAGGAGCGGCTGCGAGCCGTCCCAGTATCTGCACCAGGATGGCCGAGTGGTTAAGGCGTTGGACTTAAGATCCAATGGACGTATGTCCGCGTGGGTTCGAACCCCACTCCTGGTAACTGGCGTTTTTTTATCGGGAGCCGCGCTCCGATGCCGGGTTGGGCGCGGTGTCCCGGCAGAGGCGCGGCCGCCGGGAGCCGGGGGCCGCCGGGACGCGGCGGGAGGCGGATGAGGGGCGGGGAGCGGCGCCGGAGCGGGCGGATGGCGGCACCCGGCAGCCCGCGCGGGTGTCCCGACGCTGGGCGGCCGGCGGGGGCAGTGCGAGCCGGGGGAAGTGCCCCTGCAGCCACCCCAACTCCGGCGTTAAAGTCGTTTTAAAGATAATTTTTTAAAAGAGTTTCTGTATATTTTTACATGCGTATAATATACGTATATAAATGTCTGCATGTATACGTATATACAATATATGTATATAGACGTGTGTATACACATATGCACAAATACATAGACATACTAACACATCTACACGCCTTTATACGTGTATATATATAAATATATACATACACGTATATATACACTTACGTATCTATATACATACGTACACACATTCGGCCATAGGCTCGGGCGGGGCAACAGGCACATCCAGCTTTGTCACCCCTGGATCGTGACTTTGTTGTTTGTCATTTAGGTGATTTTTAGTGTAAGTGTTTTTGGTTCGGTTTTTTTCCCAATTCCAAGCCCTTCAAAGGCTATATGTCAGCCCATCAGAGTGCTTTTACAACGTGAAAATCAGTAGAATTCTGCATGTACTGGGGTATGGGATGTCTGCAGGTGTCCAGCCTGCTGAGGTGTCGGCTGACGCTGGAGAATGGTGGAAAGGTGATCCCCACTTCTGAGGGAATGGTCCCTAGTGCTGGCTGTACCCTAAATTGTGCCAGGAGATAAGCTAGGAGTTAAGCAGAAGGAGCATGCAGGATTTTCAGACTGACCTCCTGCTTTTGTTTCGTTTGGCAGGACACATGGAGCAGTTGTTACACATGTTGAAGTGCTTAATTTTCTGGGGCAGGGTTCTGTTGTTTGGGTTTTGTGGGGTTTTTGATAGAGTAGTATCGTGTTTAATATATTTGAAGGTGTGGGAAGTACAAATCAAGCGCTGACCAACACATTTTTAAATATTAGTGTTTGTCAGAGCATGCTGGTCAAATTCCAATAAAGGTAAATTCAGTTGTTCCCAGCCACCATTCCAAATAATTTGACCTGAAAAATTATTCTAAACTTTCAGTCCAGGTATATGATGTGATGATACAGACTAATTAAGGGATAAACACTCAAGAAAGAGATAACAACTCACGGTGGGCCTTCAATGTAGTATGAAATAGGAAGTGAAATATGTCAGGATTATTTTATTACATGCCCATATAAGATGATCTGGCATCACAAATGTCAGCATGGTAAAAACACAGAAATATGACAGTTCAAGAGTTATGGAGAGAAGCCTGGTCTGTGGTGAATTTCTAGGAAATGCAAGTACGTACATTGTCTTTTTTGAGTGTTACCACAATAAAATTGTAAATGCAAAACACACCACACTTTCTAGAACTGTTCATTAAGAAGTGGTAGTGCCAGGTTCAGATGTTTTATGAAGTAAACAATCATTGCTATTCTTCATTAAGGTACAAATTAGTAAAAACGGCTGCATGTTTGAAGGTACACTTCACCTGTAATGGTATAATGGTAAAATGCTGCCCTTGGAAACCCACATCTTTGCATACAAATTGTGTAATTCTGCTTATGTGCTTATTTACAAGCATTTTTGTACCTACAATAAGTGCTCATGTCAATTTTGTTGATACAGTGCTCATTTCGATGAAAACTTGGTTCCAGCTGTGTCAGTTACAAGGATGAATTAGTAGTGGCTATTCTGCTCTGTGAGAAAGAAAAAAGAAAAGTAAAAATAATCACAATTTTTACAAGAACAGTAATCGCTGAACAGAAAAACAGGGGGCAGTTTTTATGATGAAGCAATAGAGAAAACTGGATTTCTTGGTTAGAAGTGTTCCGGTTTCAGGTAAAGCCTTTCTCTTTCCTGAAAAGATGTATTTTGCAATGAACTTCCCTCAGTCCTTTGGTGAACCCGTGTTCCCTGCTTCTTAAAACAGCTTGTTAGAGCATGTGCTGATCTGGAATGGAACAGATTTTTTTTAAGTGTTCCAGCTCTCAAGAAATACCCACAGAATCTACTCGCAACAAGTATGTCCCAATCCCTTCCTACACTTCTCCATAAAGGAAAGCATAATCTGCTGGGGTTATTGGTTTCTATTTTAGGTGAAGTGACAGGGTGATGTATTGTATTTCAGCTCTGGAGCTGATATTAACTTTAAGATTTTGGTTTTATTGAGCAGGTTCCTTTCTTTGGTTCCTTGTTAAACCCTCATGAATTTTTGGTGTTTGCCCTTGCAATTTGACATTCTTACATTCACTTGTTATATTCTGGCCTTCAGTTTAAACAATATTGCTTTCTGTTGGACTCCATTCTGTGGATGAGTTTATTTCTAAAAACGTCATTATCTGAAGGAACCTTGCCTTGTTTATTGAAGAAAATGGAAAAAGCATAATGACTAGTGCTAGAAACTGGAATAAAAAAAAAAAAAGAAAATTCATATGCAGACAGTTGAATGCTACCCTGATGAACCAGGGGTGTTTTTCATGCCTCTGCATATTTCCTGTCTGATGAGAAGCCAGTAATTTAAAATAGATTTTTCAAAAGCAATCATTCATTTTCGTGTTCCTTATTTTGTGGTCTCTGTCTTGAGAACCTCAATCTCATTTGTGGAAATGCAGAGCTTTTGCAAAACCAGGTGAAATCCATGTATCACCTATATTTTAAGCTCTTTGAAAAAAAGTGACTCTAAGCAGTCAAATTTATTGGAAATATTTGATATGAATCTTTCCATACCTCCATTATAAAATGGAGGTAATAAAAATACACTGTTTGCAAAATGAGCTGATATGAAGTAAATTCATTCTTGTTTGCAAAGAATTCAGATGGACACTTAGGTAATCTGGACATGTTAGACAAGCCCATGAGTAGACTATCAGTGAATTCAGAAAATAACATGAAAGAAACAAGGTACAGAACCACACTTTGAGCTGTGAAGACCTTGCAAAGTGTTGAACAACTGCTTAACCAGCAAGCACCACATGATGTGTGCTGATCAAGGTGGGAGTCTTATAGGAAAATAGCAAACCATAGCATAACTCAAAATTCTGTCTCACTTAAGAAACAGAAGGGGCTCAAATCAATAAGAAGGTAGCCTATTGGTGACAAATTTAGGTGATATTTCAAAATAGTTTAATCTTAAAAAACTTTCAGCAAAACTTTTTTTTGTTGTTGCATTTTAGTGTGTGATGGAAGTGTGTAATTTTTTACTTGAGTTAAAACATTCTTCTATTGTCCCCAATGACCACTATTTCATGTTGAGATAAAAGTTGTAAAAAGGGCTGTGAATTTCTTAATCTATTGCATGATCTTGTATGTATGATGATCAATAAACCCTGTTAATTCATTTTACAGACTCATTTAAAGCCTGTAAGGTAGGACTAGTCTCTTATGTTAGCAGGAGTAACTGCATGTAAAGTGCTTGTTAATTCTTGAACTGTTCTCATTTTGGGACTTTTTTGGTAAGTTAGAGGGGTAGACTACTTTCTGGATTCCTGTCATTCTTAGGACACTTGTTCAAAAATTACCACTATTTAATGCAGACAGTTGTGTCTCTGTTTACACATGTGTTTACACAGATTCATTTTTAAAAGGTGCTGGGCTCTTCATCTGCTGACTGCCTCCAATCTTACCTGCAGGTTCTTTGAATCATTTCTGTTGGACTTGATAGCCACGGCAACCAAGTGTCATTAGCAATGCTAACTAATTCTGCCTCCTTCTCCAGGGCGCTACAGCACATGCTCCCAAACTGATCCTTGCAACATTTTATTGCTTAACTGTTTTTCTCTCTTTTGATAAGGAAAATGAAGGGATTTTCTGCTTGGTTGGTTCAGTCCAAGCAGCAAGCTCTGGGGAATTGTGCTGTGGTAGAACATTGATGGAATGGAACGAGGGTCTGCACATCACTTACTGGAGTGCAAAGCCCTTCAATTTGCTTACAGTGAAGGTGGATGTAGGTTCACTCTTACGACTGACAGATAAGCCCCGCAAGTCTTGCCATGGTCACTTAGAGCATCATCGCCCCCAGAGTGAAAATGGCCTAACATAGCTATCAGAAGAGACCAGGTGCCCACTCAGCTGCTCAGGTTGGTGTCTGGCATTTTAGCTCAAAGCCACTTCACTGGCAGAGCAAAGGACAGTAGCTTTGCACTGGGGTAAAGGGATGTGGGTACGCGTTCCCATTTGCCACATTCTCTCATCAGGAGGAATATACGCAGGTGGTAACACTTTAAATCAGCACAGCATTATTACCAAAGTGTATTGCTGAAAGTGTCAAAAGACTGGTCTGTTCACTAGAACACCTCCAGTCTGAGAACATTTTCACTTGTGCTGGCTTTGCTGTGGGGGCAGCAGCCCCTGTAAGAAGGACAGAGCAGACAAGTCATAATTTACACTGCAGCAGCAAGGTTTGCCAGAGCACCTACTTAATGAGGGACCCTGAGTGCCCTAAAATGAAGGCAGCATAATGCAGACTGTTGAAGCTAAGATTTCTGGGATCTTAGAGCACTGGTGTTAAAGCATGCTAGCATTCATTGTCTGGTATATTTTTGGCTATGTTAAACTTACCTAAATGAATAGATTCTTCCTTGCTGCCAGGGAAGAGCTTTTGTCTGAAGACCATAGAAAATGTATCTTCTGAAGATAGTCTTCTTAAATGTGCAATAACAAAAATGCTTTCCTTCCCCTAAATATTTTGAGAGAAGAATGCACTTTTCATATTCCTTCATTTTCCTGGATCGCTCCCTCTCTTTCACCATCTGCTCAACTGTGACCTTCTTTCTGGCTTAGAAGTGCTGCAAGATCTTTCCTTCAGACCTCATCTGCCTCATTTTTAAGTGCTTGCTGAAGTGGTTCATGCAATTCTTGGCAAGAGATCACTCACTGGCCATGTGACTTGACAGATTTGTGACACTCGTCTCTTGCTATTTCATCACGTGTTGCAAACTTTTTCATGTGAGCGTGGAATCCCTGTTGGGAAGTAAGGACTGCATTAATGAGTACCTTTTTGCAACTAATCCGTTTGGTGATTGATGAGCATATGTATTTTAGTTTCACTTGTCCTTACATATCTGTAATTATTTTCTGTCACACTCCCACCTTTTGGTTTTTGTGTGCATACCAAGAAACAGATCCAGCTGGTCTAGCAGTTAGCTGCTGCTAAAAGAGGCACAGATACTGCCTTTCCTCTGCCCTGGCTGTACTGCACATTCCTACTGCTTCCCTCTTGTGTCCCTCAGTCTTTGATTGTCAAGTAATACGCAACAAAAAGTCCAATTAATTTCATGTTACTTGGATCTAAAATTAATCTCTGATATTATCTCATAATAAATTCTCTGTGAAGAAATGAGGAATTGGAGACAATTTTTTTACCAAAAAATTTTTTGAGCTCTCTGATGTAGGCAGTATAGATCCACTGTTTTTATTCATCACAGAATGGCAGAGGCCGGAAGGCCCCTCTGAGGGTGGTGTAGTCCACCTTGTAGCTTAGAGGAAGGTCAACTTGAGTCAGGTTTTGAATATCTCCAAGGATAAAAACACCACAGCCTCTCTGAACTACCCATGCCAGTGTTTGAACACCCTCACAGGAAGAAAAAAGGGTTTTTTTTAATGTCTTAAAAATAAGTGTTCTCTGCAGTTTAGACTACTCTGAGTTGATCTTAGTTTTCCTTCAGAAAGGTCTGGTAGCTCTAGTGCAAACCAGTGACATCCCTCTATTGAGTTGAGGGGAGGTAATGCAAGTTACAGCACTCACCTGCATCCAGTACTGTGGCTAATGACTCCTCATCCTAGATCCAGAGGCTGCCTGTGAATAAGGAATTGGAAAGCATCAATATGCTTTAGAAATCCCTCTTAAAGCTTTCCAAATCCTTTTGTTGCTAGATTCAGAATAGAAATAATTTATGTATTTAGTTACTGTGATGTCTATCTTTTACCATAATATGTTGAATATTTTTGTTTGTTTGTGAGAATAACTGGGGTTTTTTTGGCTAAATATAGTTTTAATGTTTATGTAGTGAGCTTTATAGCCATGGTTTCCACAGTCTGTATTTTGATGGCACTATGATAGCGCAAGTTGTATCTGTGCCACTTAACAAATCCTATAGTGTTCTGTGACTGAAAACAGACTGAGACATGTCCAACCTGTTTTGCTGCATTCATTTTGGTGACCTGCCCCAAAAGTTACTTGACACATCAGTAAAGAAGGAATACTGAAAGCAACTGGATCCAGTGTTTGTGATGACTGAACAAAATATTTTTCCACCAAAAAAAAAAGAAATTGCTGAGTAGAATAATAGTTGTATGGTATGAATGCATAAGTTAGATTTCTTTAAGGGGACGAAGCAGTTAATCCCTCCCAACAGACAGTCCAGGGAGACATCATGAATGAGATAATGTTTCTGCTCTGTATGAAGTTGTTAGGGAGAGAGGTCAGCCATCAGCACAAGAAAAAGGACCTGTATGACAAAGGAGGAGGTAGGATGAGTCTGTCCAGCTGAAATATTGACAAACTTGAGCCTGTTATGAATTACATGAGTATATGAGATAAAAATGGGGCGGGATTGGGTACTGTCATTAAAATGCTGTAAAACCTGAAGTTGGTGTGGTTGGAGATTCTTTTCGTATGCTTGTTTCTGTTGCTTTTCTTGTTGTGTCCAAGAGGATTTTAGGTAGAGTTTGAGTGCTCCTGTTTTAGGCTGAGCTCTGCAGATAATCTGTCAGGAGATCTCCAAGTGCATGGTAGTGCCCACAGCCCCCAAATGGAGCTTCTGGGGGTCCTTTATAGCCAGAGTTAAAAGCCTTGTATTCATCAGGAAGTCCTTAGCAAACTTTCCTCCATAGCCAGGAATGGGCCTGGATTGCAGTGTTAACTATCTCAGAATGTTTTATATTTTTAACAAAAATTATTATACCAAGGTAGTCTTAGCTGTCAAACTGGGATGCATTTAGTTTGCATTGTACATTGTTTCCTTTTGTGTACTGTTTGTCTTTAACAGACTTGGCATGACTGCTTCCCAGGCAGTAAATACATCCTGGCATAATTAAAGCCGTTCCACTTCCTTTGCAGGCAAAACCTCAGAGATGGTATCTCTGGAGGGAGATGTTGGAACTGCCCCAGAAGTTGCCAGCTGCTGTTTATCTGTTAACCAGTACCTCAGGTGGTGTGTTTCTGAATCACTGTCCCAGACCACATCTGTATTTACAGTGACCCCCTCTGATCCATAGGTCATTACTTGGGCAATTGTAAAAATTGAGCTATTAAAAATGCTGTATTTTTTAATCTTATTTTTTAGTTCACTAGATATGTTCAGGCAGAAAAAGAAAAAAGGAGCCAGAGAAAGCAATTTAAAGACTTGGGTTTTATCCATGAAAATTTCCATGTAAGACAGTATAACTTAGTTCAGAAGGTAGCTGACTTCCCCTCAGCAAGGTAGCTATATGGGATGCACTTCTGAGGATATACCAAATTAGTTCTGCTGCTGCAGCCAATGTTTATGGACATAAATTCATGGCTCTTGAGCCTGTTGCTGCCACTGTGTAAGCAGATTGTTTGTCACTTTTTGTTTGGACAGGCACAGATGCCTGGTTGTATAATTAAAGTTGTAGCATTTGCACAATAGTTATATACTTTAAATTACTGTGCCTTGGTGTCACCTTCCTCTATTGATCTTTAAACCAGCCCAAAATGAAATTGAAAATACAAGTCATTCAGGCAAAAATTCCATTAAGGGTAGTGAAGAGTACAGGGTGGGGCTTCTAGTGCAAGGGCAGGACTACAACATTTTTCCTATTTCACAGGAAAGTTGTAAGAGTCATCTTAATATTATGTGATAGAACAGGACATAAATCTATATGGATAAAATTAAATTGTGCATAAGCAATTAGCTTCTGCAGAAGAAGAGACATAGGTTGTAAACTCTTTGAAAAGCCCTTCTCCCATGCCATCAAGTAATTTAAACCACAGACTGTTCTTTGGGGAATATAATAGCTCTAAAAACTAGCCTGGTCATAACTTTATGTAAGTGATAAATTAAAGACTACTATTAACTCATGACTGTTTGGAAAATAAAGGCACAGTTCACGTT
Organism: Aphelocoma coerulescens; assembly: GCF_041296385.1. NCBI lineage: Eukaryota > Metazoa > Chordata > Aves > Passeriformes > Corvidae > Aphelocoma > Aphelocoma coerulescens. The sequence goes on along the minus strand of NC_091016.1, from coordinate 59,243,392 downwards.
AACAAGGTTGAACTGGATGATTTCATTTAGAAAACACTTGGATCCTTTTTTAATATGTTTTGCAAAAAAAAAAAAAAATCATGTTTCAGGTGACTGTTGCACTCTGTATTTGAGCCTTTATTTGAAAAAAGGTGCAGGGTTAAAAAATTTTCATACAAATATTTGGAATATCTTGTGTATTTCCAGGACAAAAATTACTGAGTGGATTTGAAAGAGATCCATCCAAAGATGAATTTTACCAGTAACAGAAAAACTTTCTAAAATGAGTGCTTCTCATCAAGCATAATCTTACTGCCTAAACAGTTGCTATTTAGTGAGATGACTAACCTTAAATCTAACCATAATGGGAACTTGTATTCCTCAATCACACGGACTGTAGATGTAGTTTGATAACTTTATTTTATGATAAACTTCTTTAGGAGTGAAATAGTATTCCTTGTTGTCTCCTTCTTCTGTGTTTTGCAAAGTGACAGTGTCCATTTTATAAGTGGCTTTTGCAAGTCAGAGGAGGAGGCTGGTCTGTACCAGCCTCAGTGTCAGGGTACAGACAGTACTGTGACAGCACTGAATTGCTGTGGAGGAAGGGTATTTTGGGGTCATAGCTGTGCAGGGACAGTGAAACAACACTGCTGCCAGAGGCTGTGGAGGAGCAGCCAGGACCCCCTTCTGTGGCCACAGGGCCTGCAATGGCCCCTCTGGACTACAGGGGCTGGAGTGTACCTCTGTAAGCCACTGATCTTGGACTGGGTCCTTCTAAGTGGCATCCCAGCACTTTCCACCTGCTCTCGTACCATGCTGTGCACACCTAGGAATAGCAGCAGGGAGTTTAATTCCTTGGGTACGGTGTGGAGTAAATGCCCTCCTAGGGTTAAATGGGGATTGGTGCAGGCTATTAAAGAGTGGGAAAGGTCAGGCTCTGAGTGAGCAAATGAATCTGTGTTCTTCACCACTTCTGAGAGGGGATCCTTCTCTTCCCTTCTGCTTACTTTGAGTTTCAAAGGCTTGATGTATCCTTGTCAATACCTTGTACTAAACACCAGTTTTAGTCTATAGGTATAGAGACAGGTTTAGGAAAGAATTAAGTGGCTTACTGTCAGCAATCCTACCTTCTTCACAGGTGCAACCAGTTGCTATACAAGAAGCAGGGCAGAGCTAAGCAAAGAGCAGACCTGAGCAGAGGTGGGCAGGTCTGGACCTCTGGGTGATGTGACTGTGTGCTTTAGGAGTTACATCTGTATGATTCAATCACTGAATCATTCCCCTCTTTCTCTGTTAGGTTGCAGAAGTGTAGTTTTGTCAGGGACTTGCATCAGGACACTAATGTCATGGTTTAGCTACCATGTCTAGGAAGAATTTTCCAGGCAGGATGGTGGGATAGTTACAATTAAAACCCTAGTGGGCTTTGTATTTGTTCTTAATTTCTTTCTGTGATGCTGCTCTCACCAAAGTTGGTGGGAGAATTCACCCATTTAAATGGTGCTTTCACCGGCATGGCTTGCATTCATTTTTGTCATGTTGATATTCTCTTTTCTTTTGCCTTGGCTGGTGGAAGCCCTTAGGTGCGGGAAGCAAAAGGATAAGAATTTAAAGGAGCTTCTGGCTGTCCAGCAGTTTCATGGTCAGTCTGGACAGCCTCAAAAACTGGTGAAGGGAATGGACAGGCAAAACCAGACAGGAGTCTGGTCGTGAGCAGAAAGCAGTGTCTAGCTTCCAGCCTTACTGAACTGTTTGTTTCTTAGTTACTTCATGAGAGGAGGGAGCAGAGAGTGAGATACTGGTAACATCACCTGTGATTTAGGGTTGCAGGGCCACATGTCAGGGGCTCTGAAGGCTGCCTGTATATGAAAACTGTTGACACAAAGTCTGGGAATCGTGCAGAGCTTCAGGCATGTCCCTCCTTATGCAGAGCCAGAGAGCAGCCCAAGGGCTACAAAAAACCGGTCAGACTCAGCTAAAAGTGGAACTATTTATGGGAGGTTGTCTGTTTTCTCTTGTGACTTGAGGATGTTCTTTCTTGTTCACCCAGGCTCTGAGTGCTATCAGTTTGCATTTAAATATTACTTTCCCAGGTTTTCAAATCTGCTGTTTTCCCATGTAGCCCTCTTTTTATCACACTGAAGATCACCTCGCTCACTAAGTGTCAGTAGCTTCTAGTAGATGACCAGCAGCCTAAATATTGCCAGCTACCAGACCCCTCCTCTCTGCCCTTAGATAGAGACATTGTGGTTCACTTTGATCCCACCCTGTATGATTCCCCATGCCTTCAGTTTCTTCAGCACAGCCTTGGCCATGATCCTGAAATACCTTGCCAAGGAGAGAGCGATGGAAGACGATTACCTTCCTTGCAATCTGAGTCAGGTGGCACTGGGAATCACAGAAAAAGTTCTTGCAGGGGGAGTGGTGGTATGGCATGTGACCCTTCCATGTATCCAGTCCTCGTGTTTCTAATTGTCACAAACAGTGCTAAATGTGTGTGCCAGAGCTGACAAGATCGTGTGCTGTTTTTGCATATACTCTCCAACTTAGCCAAATACTGTACTGCAGGGAAATTCTCTCAAGAAAATCTAAAGTATTAGACTAAATAATATCCATAAGTGACATTTTAAATAGAGATACAGCACTGTGTTTAACCTCATAATTACTAACTGATAAAGGTTCTATAAAAAACAACTTCCTTTTTTTTTATTAGAAATTTAATTGGCCATCTTTGGTAAAAAACTTGATTATGTATGACTCTGCTCTCAAACCAAGTCTCACTCTTGCTTTATTTTTTGAATCGTTCAGAACTGCAATACGTTTATACTTTGGTTAATGCCTGTGTGCCATACCTGGTAACTGCTAGTTTAGCTGTTAAATTCTTAAGTTCTCGTATTGTCACTTCAGGTCAGAGAGAACAAAGGTCTGGTATTTTAAGGGATTTGGTGCTTCTAGATAAAAACATTTTGCATTCCATGCATGTTCAATCTCTAAAGATAAGTGGGGAGGAATACTGGAAAACCCTGGTATCTCAGTGGAAAGGATAGTCAGAATGTAACTTATCTTGCATGGTGGTGGTTTGCATTCATCAACATACATTTGTTTTTGTTTTCTACTTGTTATAAAACATTTAGCACTTGTTTTTAGTACTCATATGAACATTTGATGACTGCTGCTGTGAAGATATCATTGAAACAATTGTTTCCTGAGCACTTCAGTTTTTCAGATAGTCCTACCAACAATTACAGCTTTGGCTGCTTTAAAACTGAAGTTATTTTAACATACAGTAATGTGACTTGATAGTTTCCTCTGGGAACCTAACCAATGTTTTAGCTAAAACAACTGTATGAAGAATGCTGTTCTCATGGCTCAAACACTTGTAATGCTGTCCCACCCAAACTAACCTCAGCGTGAGGGTGACTTCTAATCCACGAATGAGATAAGCAATGGAACTATTTGTTACTGTCCCTCAGACCTGAAGGTATTTATTTCAACCAGGTTAGTGTTTAACTGTCTTTATTTTAGTGTTAACAAAAATAAAATCATGTAATTATAAGACACAGGTGTTTCAGTCTGTTGTACAAAAAAGGGCATTGCTGATTGGCTCTGAGAGGCTGCTGTAGAATTCTGTTGGTGAAATCAAATTAAATACAGGGTGTGAAAGGATACTTTTTCCCAAGTGAAGGAGATTGGCTTACATTAGGTGAAATGTTAATGGCAGTTTCACTAAAATGAAATCTTAGTGCTGCAGTTCTTTTTAGCTGCACTGTATTTTTTCACTAGAAACCATCCCAGGAATTCATCCTAGCTTGATAGGATAGTTTTTAAAAAGTATCAATTTTGTCACACATGTGCGTGGATCATAAAATTCCAAAGTATCCCAAGTTATTCCATCATGCTAATGCAGGATTTTTTTATTTGATGAGAATCTTTGGATAATTTCTTCCATTATGCTTTTTCACCTCATTTCCATACTGCTGCTGCTAGTGTTTTGTACCAGATGCTGTTCTGTCATTAAAGCAACTGCTTCATGATTCTTTTGTACCTGAAAACTTGTCTACTATGTGTATCATGTGACCCAATAAAATCTATTTCAAATCTTGCTCCTTTTCTATCATGAGACCATCCGAATTAAAAATATCTTTTATGCTCCATGCCCCAAATACTCCATTATTGTTTTAGCTTGAATACAGTCCTGTCCTTAGGTATGCCTGATGTGGTTGCTGGAGGTGTGTGACATGGATTCAGTGCTATCTTACTTATTTGATATTTCCACTTCTTGGGGAAGAGTGCATTTCTTCTCTGACGGAAAAGTTTATTTCCTCTGACTGCATTTATTTTTCTATGGAAAAATTTATTTCCTCTGAATGCATTTATTTTTCTATGGAAAATCTATAAAAGTAGGGTCTGATAATACTACGTTGAGTGGCTGGCCCCATTGCCTACATGTACATAAGCAGAGAGAGAGAAGGCCTGTGCCAGATGAAAGAAAGTATAGGTGTCTGCCTTCTCTGCCTAATTAGAGGGAGACCAGTACATGATAAGTAAGATAGATACGAGCTTGTTATCAGCTGATAGTCTTGCTGTTTCTCTCCCCTTGTATACAGCAGCAACTAGAGGGATGGAGGTAATGGCCCTTCCCCCTGGACCGTCCAGGTGTTTGACAGCTCTAGGTTGATATCTGAAGCTTCAGGTGGAATTTTGCTGCTTCAGGGACTTACAGGTGAATCATCAGTCCTGTACGTAACGCCTTCCTGGGTGGCTAAGTAGGACTAAATACCAATGTGTGTGTTACTAAATCCTTTTCCTAAGTCTGAAAACAATATGCTAAGATGAGTAGTTTGAGGTCACCACCAGTGTTGCCATCTGCTTTGGGCTCTCATTCTCATCATACTTCTGTGATGCAGTTTATGCTGGAGTAGATACATATATGCTGGTGGCCAGAAGGGGCAATGTGTTTACTTTCTCTGCCTTGGCATCACTCTCCCACTGTTTCCCTCAGTGCTGAAGCAGTCTGCTTTGGAGTCAGCTGAACAGCTGGAGGTGCAGATCTGGTAGGAACATGGCAGTGAGAAGGGAAAGTCTGCCCTCTGGCCCAGCCTTATCACAGAACTTCCTGGTTAGGTTCCCACTTGGCCCTGCAAGTTGTCTTGTCTTTGGCTCTACAAATCCAAAGTAATAGAGCTGTTTGGGAAAAAAGTAGATCATAAAGGCATGAAAGGCAAATATAATCTGAAGATAAAACATGCACAGTCAATGGAGCTGGGGCTGTGAAGTTGATTACCAGGGAAGATTAAATGAATCAGAAAGCAGACCCTTTTGAGGATGCATTGCAACATACATTCTTTGACAGAATTCTTCCCCTAGAGGCCCCTGGCAATCTGCAGACCTCCCTAGACTAAACCTAAGAGCCTTCCTGTAAATAAAGAAGGGACAGGCTCTGGAGGCAATCTGGATCTCTGTGAAAAGCCTCTTTGTTCCAATCTGTGAGGGCTGGAAAATTCTTAGGCAGCAGAATTATGGATGCCGATGGGAACAACTCCTCCAGCTGGTTTGGCTCTCTGATGGGAGAGTGAGTGGCTGGCTCTGCTGGTGGATCTGAGACCCCATCCCTGCAGCCGAGGGAGACTGGCAAACTTACTGGGGCATCTGGCAAATGTAAAACCTTATGTAGTGTTTGAGGCTTGCTCTCCCTGACTGCTTTCTGCCTCTCCTGGTGCAGAAAGGTGGATAGTTTCCAGCTGAAACAGTTGATGGAAAATTCCTGCTAAGGAAGAAAAAGTAGAGGCTTAACTCTGGTAAAGACTTTAGTGATGGGCTGGGGCCAAACCTAGGAAGACCAGGGCATGGGCTGGTGCCATCCCACTGTGCCTGTTGTCTTTGAGGGATGCAGGGGTGCTTCTGCTGCTGTTGGGATGGGGGATGGTGAGTCAGGGATCTGCACTGCCTTCTGTGGTTGTTCCTTTCTCTCTGCACCAGGTGAAGCTCATGAAAAAATCATAGCTCAGCACTGAAACCAAACTGGGCATGGCTCATGTTTGGAGAAGATGCCCTGTGAGGAGAATGCACAGAGCATTCAGAAGTGATCTGAATCACTTCACCACCCATGGAAATACTCTACAAATAAAGTTGTTTTATTTAGTTAAAAATTTCATGCTGGAATGATTAATCTTGAATGTGTATAGGGGACAGCACCCAGAAATTAGTATTACATTAATGATTAATGACAGATTTGGACAAATTTGAAAGTGTATCCTAAAGGTGAAAAGCCATCCTTGGATTAACAGAAATTCTGACCTGCCCTAGGACTTGTAGACTTCCTCAGGCATTGTTGAAAAGGTTTTGTGTTCCTTCATTTTTCACATTTTCACATTTGAATTTAGTAAAGTTTCCTTCCTGTTGCTAGTGTTCCTGTTCCTCTGTTTATTGGTTACTCTTCCTAAAAAAAAAAAATCTAGGTTTTGGCTTTTGAGGGAAAAGGATATGGAGTAGGGAAACAGAGGAAGGCCCTTTAGAAGATTTGTGGAATTTGATAATGTTACAAGTGGGGCTAATTGCTATTTTTAAAGTTGCTATTCAAGTGGTTTATTTCTGACAGAAATGGAGGAGTCCAAAGAAACCCTTACCTGCTTTTGTTCTAAGGTTCAGGACATTTCCCTGTTGTGTTTCTCCCTTAGGTGAGTATCTTCTGCAGGTGTCAGTGGAGGGTTTCATAACACACTGCTTGGTTTACTCTCTTGCCCTGAGATCTTGGTGCAGCTTTGCACTTTGCATCTTTATAAATAAATCATCAGCTTTCACAAATGAATCACCTATTGTTTGAGGTGGGCAGAGTATTTTAATGGCATCTAAATTAAGAACTGTGATTTTTAAATGTTTGGTATGTATTTTTGACCTGCTGTAGTTAGAATTTATGTCCAAGGAGGTATAAAGAAAAAAATAGGACAAAAAGCCTCGCTGAGCTGCAGCTGTAACAGAGACACACAGTCCTTGGTGTTATTAGTATTCATGACTCGTGGTGTAACCCTAGCATGGAGGAGTCACACTCTTTTGCACCTCAGGTCTGGGCATTGCTGAAACAAAGGAGTGAAATGGCCCAAAGCTTTTACTTGATGAGAAATAACAAATGGAGCTATGTAGTGGAGAACAGGGAAACAGCAAAATGTTAGGATGTGAAGAGGTGTTTGTGTGCCCAGAACTCACCTGGTTTTCTACTGTACCAAAGCCCAAAGTTTGGACATCTCAAAGCTGTTCCTGCTCCCTGCAGACCTTGCCACAAACAATCCTGGGGGCCGGGCAGTCTCACTTGCAGCACATCTGCCTTGATATTGGTCAGCGTGGTGGGCTGTAGGCATCTTGCGTACACACCTCAGAGCCTGCTGTAATACTCTTACGATATTTCAAGAGTTCTCTCTGTTGTTTTATGAACATCTAATTGAGGCTTTGCAGATCGTTTTTGGAAAATGCCCTTTTTGGCTCTTCTCTGAGCTCTTTGGACTCAGCACTACACTGAGAAGAATCCAGGGTTTTGCTTTGCTCTCTTTTTGGGAGTGGGACCTCCAGGAGCAGTCACGCACCTCATTCCATGCTCAAAATAGCAAAGTTCTTTCTGTGGAAAAGTAAACTTTTATGGCTCCTGAGGAAATAAATGCTACTGAATAGTGCTCTGTGGGCTTTAGTACCATACATATGACAGGGAGGACACACTTCAAAAAAAAAAAAAGGGCTTCAGAGATTAAGAACAAGCTGGTGAATGTAGCAGATGAAACAGGAGAAAAAGTATTTCTCCTGGCCTCTACCCACTTGTCTGAGGGCAGGTTGAGAGCTAGGACTGGCTGCATTGAGAGGGCAGAAACACACTGAGGTGCAGGACACAGGGGTGCCTGGGACTGCAGGGTCCCTGGCTCAAATGGGATGTCTATGTGCTCATTGAATCACACCCTGAGACACCAAGGAACATGTCTTGGGGAGTTAAGTACACACAAATGGTTTAAGCAAACAGCAGTGAAGGGAGGGGATGAAGGGTGAGCCTGCAGGGCTTTTTCCCAGGAACTGTGCTCTTCTATTTAGTAACTTGAGCAAAACTGTGCTGTGCACATTTGCATCGCGAGATGAAATATACTTGCTGAAACCAGTTTTGTACTGCACTCTGCTTCTTCACATCCCTTGTCAGGACTTTTTCTGGTTTGATGCTGACACAATATTGCTAGATGGTGATTGACACTTGAGGGTTAGTACAGATGATTTTATATTTCATAACAAATGTATCACAGGATTTGCTAAAATGAAGTCTCATTCCCAGCTAGCTTTCCCAATCATACAATTTTGTTTGCTGTTGTCTTTTTTTTCATGTTTGTGGCATCATATTCCAGACTAGATTTAAACTCTGAATGTGCCAGAACTTAGATACATTTGTATTTTAAATATACATTGGTCCTTTTAACAGAAGTTACACCATTTGTCAGATCATAGTCACAGAGTTTTAAAATATACCTTCATTCCTGGTTCCAGATATAAGCTGTATGGTTGAGAGACTTTGTTGCTCTGTGTTTATATTCTGTCAAGCTCAATGGCTCCTGATCCTGACAGAGTGAGCTGTTTGTTACTTCTGTGCTGGGAATAATACCTGTACCTGGTACAGGTCATCCTGTACCCACTAAATGTTTTTAAGATGAGTCCATAAGTGCTTGAAGTGTAAGAGCTTGGATATTATGTTACAATTATGTTCTAATGGCAGTGTATGGTAGACACTCTTAAGAAGACTCTTGCTCTCACATGGTTGGAAATTTCCCTGGAAATGCTAGTGAGGCTTTATTTTCTGAAATGCAAAGTCCACATATGATCTCTCTTGCAGCAAGGACAAACTCCAGCATTGCTCCCATTTCAAAGGTTTGGCCTCTGCAAGTAACCTCCAGTTAGATACATCAGTGATGTATTAAGGGGTTTTGTTGCTCCCTTATTTTCTTCTGACAGTAACTCCAAAAAAGGGGCTTTTTCAGAGCAGGAAAATTGTTTCAATCCTCTTTTCATTCAGTTTTGTGGTCTCTTTCTTCATTTCAGTGATTAAGGACTTGGCAGGGCTGGACTTCTTTTTTGGTTTGCACTATTGCTTTGGTTTGGAACATCCTAAAATAAATTACTTCCAAAAGTTTCCTCTTTGTCTGCTGTGATTTCAAAGCAATTTTGATGGCTAGTTCAGGGCTGCCTAATAGAAGAAAATGGAAGAATAATTACTGCCTGCAGAACTTGTAGCACAGTTATTTAAGTAGCTGCAAAATAATTTAAGGTATACACAAATATCTTGTTCCCTGAAGAACTGTGTGCTTTGAGCCAAACATTTTTCCTTGAACTAGGCACATGGTTCCAGTGGCAGCAGGCAGCAGGCACAGCCCCAGTGTGCCAGCAGTACTAGCAAGGGCACCATTGGCATTCCTGCCTGTCTGAGCTGCGAAGCTCACCCCCATCACTGCCCTGTGTGCTGGGTGTTGTGGCTCCCAATCAATTCTGGAAATCTTAGCCTTTCAAATCCTACCACTGAATAAAAAAAAAATAAAAAAAACATAGAGTACTCTTCCCTCTGGGAAACCCACAGCACTCACTAAGTTCAGACCTCACCCTTGGCCCTGGCTGTGCAAAGCAGACAGAGGGCTGCCCTAATGGAGCAGCAAAGATTTCCTTCTCATGTAGGGGAAATTTCACAGTAGACATTCCAGCCAGATGGTGGCATGTGGAGAAGGGAGGGCAGTGAAGTGGCTGATCTGTGTCCTACACCTCACTGGGGGCAGCCCCACTGCTGTCCAGTCCAGGAGGAACTTGGGAAAGGGATGAGAGGCTTCATCAACATGATTTAAACCATTCGCTGAAATTGCTTTGACAGAATCATGGGGTAAGTGACCTCATTCAGGCTGAGTTCCTGTAAAGTACGTGTGAAAATGCAAAGTGACCAAGAGAGAGTTTACCTAGGCAGTGTGGAGATCTGCAAGTGGGCTTTGTCAGGTGCCACAGCTTGCAGAGCATCTCCTGTTTTACAGGCATAGCCACAGAACACCAGGCACCAGAAAACAAACTCATAACTGAAGTCTCTGGTGGGTATAAAACTTCACTCGCATAATTTATCTTGTTGACTAAAAAGGGCTATTAATTTGCTCAGAATTAAATTAATTTCTATACACACCTGTAAATCTGACCTGTTCAGATCTAGTGTTATCACAGTGATTATATTTATTTTAGTTAAAAACCAAAATCCTTGTCATTTCAGGGAAAGAAAAAGCCACTTAACTGACTTTAAAAATCATTTAAGCTTTCAGCACATTAGCAAACCTACATGTTACGGGACTATGAGGCTGGGGGTTGTCTTAGAAGCCCATATAGGGTTAGTTAAGAGAGCGGCTTTCTAGAGGCTCTGAGGGCACCCTCGCAGTGGCAGATGTGAGGAATGAGACAACTCTTTGTAGAAATTAAAACAATTTATTAAAACAGAAAAAAATTGAAAAATTGCAAAAAAAAAACTAACAAAATATAAAAATTTGGGATCCAGATGGCTCGAGAGATATGCCCCAGGAGCGCAGGGATTCAGGAACTTTAGGCTTAAGACAGCTCTGAACCTCAGGTAGAGAAAAAAAATAAACTTGCAGTTTAGGCTGGTCAAAAAGAAATCTATTTCTAAAAAGCCCCTAGAAAGGGGTAGGCTTCTCCAGCACTGCCTTAGCAAGCTGGAGAGGAAGGGAAAATGAGACACGTGTCTTTCTTTTTCTCCCTGTTATAGCTTTTGCTCCGCCCACAGTCCGCCCACAGTCCACCCCCCTGGTTCAAGGCGGTTGGTGTTTTCCCCTTGACAGACCACCTCTGTCCACCAATGGCTCCTCCTGGTCAGAGGGGTGATATTAGTTGAGATAAGGGTCATGTGCTTATGGGGGGCTGGGCTGTTTGTTGCAACTGGGGTTTTTTAAAATCTGCCTTGAAACCAAGATACAAGTAAAACATAAAAATACATCCAACACATCTTAAAACACTTGTAAAGGTATACAGTAAACACAGGAAGACCAGAAAAACTTGATTAGTGTACTTGGACTGATGGATTGATTTTAACATTCAATTTAAAAATATTAAGCTCAAATTAATTAAAGCACTTAATATGCAAAGACCAAGCACAAATAGGGATTTCATGTATGACAGCAGATATGGTAAAACCTGGCCAAGCCTTCTCCTGGCCATAGGTTGTCCACCTGTGGTCAGAAAGCCAAATGTGCAAGAGTTTGCCAGGGCAGTGGGAGCGCTGCTACACATCTTCTGTAATGCAGTGGTCTTGCAGCCGGAGGGATCAATGCTGAAGCATTTCAAGCCTGGTATCTGTCTCAGTCCCTGTAACCATCTGTGTCCTTGTGTGACTCAGGGAGGCAAAAGCCACAGGATGTCAAGTCTAAGCTGCAGGGGAGTTTACTTGAATGGAAAGTGTTTAGTGGGTGGGAAAATGGGACATCCATAGCACAGGTTTTTGCTGGTGCCTTGGGTGTCCCAGGGGGTGCCATTATCCCACTAAAGACATTAATGAATTGTGTTTTCCAGCAGAGAGACGTGTTATTAACACTTAGGCAATTTTGTATGTAAAACCTTAAATTCTAATTGGGGAACATCTTAAGGGGTCAAGTACAAAACATCCACATTGATAATTTAACAGGAAACAGCAGAGAAAAGGTGACATACCTAATTGATCTAAAGTGAGGGAAATAAATGTAAAAAATACTAAGAATTTGTGAAAAATAGTTTTGTTTCATTTCCCCAGATTTGGTTTGTAGTCATTCCATATTGGGAGCACTCATGGAGTGCTAAGGAGCTACTAGTTAATTTCAATAAGAATAAACTGTGTCTTCTCCCACTGCTTACCTTTAAAGTAAAAAGACTTAAAAAGACATATCCTTTCCATTGCACACTGGTGACATCTTTCATTTTTTAAGTGTTTCCAAGTTGTCTTTGTCCAATTATCATATTATTTCACTCAATGTACTTGTGATGGAAGATGCTATTTTTTCCCTACTACAAAAAGTGAAACAAGTTACTAAAATGAAGCAAGTTACCCAAGTTTCTGTGTTGTGTTTACACAGGAATTCTGTTTCTTTGCCTAATCCCTAACTGATAAACTTGGTGAAAAAGTGTACATATTTTAAAATTGTAGAAGCATTAGGTATTTATGTGTCTAACCTATGAACAGACCTATGCCTATATTTGGCACAGGCTATTCAAATGGGAATGGAACAGCACTGAAAAAATAGCCATGAGTGAGAGAAATAAACAGAAATCAACTTGTGTTAGGAGTGACTTTTCACTAGAAACTCGCACCTGCCCTTGCAGGGGATTGCCTCACGGTGTTGGTCAAAGGTTCCTGTCTTGCACAGGCATCTCTCTTGTTGATGGTTTTCTTTTTTTAATCCTCTGCTGCAGTTAAGGGAGTTATGTTGGGAGGGTAAATTGATTAGTATAATTGTTCATTAATGCACTCTTATTTAATGTACTTTGAGAGGTTATATTCTTCAGAATGATGATAAATTATGGTAACTCCAATTAATGTCACTGCAGCTAAAGGGATGTAAGCATTTCTATTAATACGGGGCAGTTTTCTAGGGTTTTATAATGAAGCTATAAAAGATTGCTGAAACTTAAGGTACACATTTCCAGTATATTTTATGCACACAATATTCCCTTGAATCTGATTTAATCAATAGACATGCCAAATATAACAAGATATAAATAGAATGGAAAGAATCTACTGAAGATACAGATTCCAACTTGTAGAAATGGAAGTATATAAGGGGAATACACTGCTTTCTCTTTAGGTTAAAGCAGATGGACCTGTGGCAGTAAAGGTGACAGGCATTTTGCTCAAAGGGCGTCTGCACCCTGGGCTGGTGTCTTTATCAGGATTCCTGCTGCCCTCTGCCTCAGTCCCTTCTCTGCACCTGGTAGCTCCTGATGTATGGTTAACTTGGTGTAGCAGAACAGTGTTAAATTTCTTAAGCTTTGTTGGTATTCTTGGAGGAGCTAACAAGGAGCTTGCACACAAAGGCAGCTGACCTTGGAATAAAAATAAAAAATTTAATATTAAAATTAGATCCCATCCCAAAAAGTTAGAGGTAGAAAATGCTGTCCCGCCTTTAAAAGTTGTGCTGACTTTGAATATTTTAGTATGAGAGGCTTGAACAACAAAGATAACTCCAAAACTTTTAAATTACAGGAATTGAAAGGATGAGTAACCAGCTAACTGTGTTATCCTGATGTACTGAAGTTTTTCAGAGGTACTGCCAAAAGAATTGTAGATTAAACTGACCCAAGCTTTTAGAAAAACTTGGTCATTTTTCTCACCAGAAGAACATATGGAGACAGAATGTTTATTTAATAGTTTTTTTTAATATATATTTCTCCTTGGATTAAAGATAATGAAAATAGTAAGGTACTTGTGCTAGCTGGTTAGTGCAGTATGTCAGCACCAAAGCACCAAGGAGCTGTTAACTTGAATTCTGATGCAAGTTCTGCAGGAAAAAAAATGTCTGCTGAGTAACAGCCTGCCTGATCTGATAACTGAGACTGACAATATAATGGGCTATGCAGAAAGGGGCAATAAAGATGCTCTATTTACAAAGCAATCCATTTGGTATCTTCTGTCTTCCTGAATATGGAATGGTTTTCTAAAATCATGACAAAACATTGATGAATGGGCACATGCATTATTATAGCAGTCAATCTCAAGGTAATGAGATACACAAAATTCCTAGTTATATTGTAATCCTGTAAATTATGAGTGTATTCTAAAAACAGAAATGCTAAGAACAAAGAAAAGAGAAGGAGACAAGGTAAGATGAGCTCAGAGCCTCACAACAGCATTGTCTTCATGCACCAAGGAATAAAGTATTTATTTACTTTGGTCAAAGTTCAAGGGCCTTGCATCTTCTCAGCCCATTTCTTCACCGTTTCTTTTTCTGTATTCCCTTTGTCTTTCTTAACATCACCTAAGGGATTAATGGACTTTTCCTTTATTTTATTATTTTATTCTGCATATACAGAAAAGTAAGCTGTGCCACACAGTCCACATGATATTAATGGTCAGCAGGTATTTGTAGATGAATGTAGGTTTTAGAAATACAACTGGGTGGAGACTTTGTTGTTTGACTTTAAAATTGTGCTAGGCATCATTTTCTAATTCTGCCAATCACTGAAATGAAAAATTAGAGAGACCTAAAGCATGTACATGTACAGAATATTAAAGGTTAGGGTGTTTTCATTTTTTTTTTCCCCGATGGAGATGTGCCTAAAGACCCTATAAAAATTATATGTTATATATATATAATTGTATATATATAAATTATAGCCCTTGCTTGAGAAGCCTATAGTCTAAACAACTAGCTCAGAAAACTCAGACTTTGATCAACAGTAGAGTGAGTATGGCTCTGGAGAGAGGCATGTTTGAAACACACCAAGAAGAAATTCATTTGCTCCCTTGAAGTAGTGTGCAGTCTCGTTATTCTATTATCCTTCTGTTGGCACTTCGCAGTTCAAAGGAACATAATGATGCTACTTCTGTCTAAAACAGAAAAAAAAAAAAGGAAAAAAGATGAAACACTATCAGGTTAAACTGAAATGTGTCTCTTTCTGAGAAATAATTTGTAGGTGCTTTCAGAGCAAGATTATAAAAATTGGGACCTTGGACTTACACACAGAGATTTGAAATGGGATATACCAGCTCTCCCCTCCTGCTTATCAGCTTGACTGCAGCTTTTAGCAATCAAAGTTATTTCTACCTGATAGCTGTCCTGGGTAACCTCTGTGAAAGGAATAATCCCCTCAGTGCAGCCCACAAAGGAAAGGGCGCTTTTTTCCACTTAATGCTAAGTTCATTAGCATTTTTTCACTTAATGCTAATTAGGCAAGGTAATGCAGTGCTTTGGGATCCCTGTCCCTGAACTGCTGCTAGATACCCAGCAGTGGGAAGTGACAATCTCCATCTGTGCTGACTCTTGAGTGGACACTGGGTTACACAGGGTTTTATGTCTCTTGAACTGTATGAAAGCAGGTGGGTCTGGATTGTGGGTTTCCAGTATTTGGGTGTTTTTTCATTACTGGGCATTGAAAATCCAGCACACGGGGAATGCATGGGATGGGGCAGAGAAGCAAGAGCGGCAGGGAACAAGTGATGCTCCTCTAACCACAAACATTATGTTTGCAGTACGTGTTTTTCAGTGTAATGTAAATAAATATGCATAAGCCCAAACCATACCTTTCCAATAAATCCAGCCTACTGCTCAGCACTGCCTTACAGTTAGACACTGGTAAGTATCGATGTCCATGGTTTTATAGTGTTTGTCTTCCATGAGCTGCAATTCTCAATAGATTCACAACTCCAGTCATCAAAATTTTTTGACATATTATTATTATCCTTTTATAAGTAAGAACCATTAATGACTTCATGCAGTGGTTTGGATTAAGCAGATCAAGGATGAATTAAATAATTTGCACTGAATCACCAAGGAAATCTATGGAATGATCCAAACTAGGCATCTTAATTTTTAGGCTTCTTTGAAATGCAAAAATATAGCACACTCTCTGCAAGGCCTTCTTCTGCAATACAAAAACAAAAGACCCAGTCCCTGTTCCACAGGTACTGCACCAATCAAAGGCTGAGGAAAAAATGTTAAATGCTGCTAGAATTATGGTCATAATAATTTATAGTATAGTAGTTTTGTTTCTTTGAGGTATCTCGTTTATTCCTTGGGGGAAATAGTAAAGTAAGGGTAAATATCAAAGTTAGGTTAGGCTAACATGCACGTAGTCTTTGTTTACTCTTGCTATCTGTAGTGCCTAGTAAACCCATGAGCTGTCTACTGGTAAGAAAAAAAAGACTTTTGAAGACAAATCTGCCTCATTTCATATTGCTACCAATTTCTGTTCACCTGGAGGTACAGAATAAGTATGTTGCCAAGCTCCCTCCTTTCTGCTAGCTAATAAATTCTGCACCTCCCCTCCTGCAGACTGCTGGCCTCTCTTGTTTAGGTGGTGAAGTACTCGGTGTTGGGAGTTCATCTAACCTTGAAAACATTTTGGGCTGCATGGCCTGAGGCCTGGTGGGTAACACTGAGGAATTACTCAGTTACAGTTTCTCTCTGATACTGCTGAAACTTCAGACTAATGCTTATCGAGATAAATACAGCCACATGTTCTGCAGCCTCACTGTACAGGTGAGCATGGATTACTTGCCTGTGCAAACATGAGTAAATTCATTCCCGGATTGCAAATGTGGCAATAAATTAATTAGTGTCAGCTAAATGTTTTACTAGCATTTATGTCTGTTCATACATCAAAAATGATTGCAGACACCGAGCATCAGCACATTTTTATTGATCCGTAACTGTTCTTGCCCAGCCGAAAACTGGGAGTTGTCACTGTCAAGTGACCCCGTGAGATGAGGCACGGACACCTGGCCAAAGCAGGCGGGTTCCGGGAGAGTTGTTTCCGGCTGTTTGTAAATTTCCTAAGTACTTCTCAAATTTTGTCACACTTCCTGACTTTGGTGTTCATGGCAGGCCGCGGGGCGCTTCACCTCCGAAGTGCTGCGCGACAGCGCTCATTCGGGGAGGGAAAGGAGCAGAAGGAGAGGCGGGAGCGCACAGGTGCGGACGCGAAGGCCCGAGGGGAGGAGCGGCGCGGGACAACACTTCACCACCGCCACCTCGGGCGGGGCCCTGGGCGGAGCGGGGCCGCGCCGGCAGCCGCCCGCGGGCGCGGGGCGGGGGCGCGGCCAGCACTCGCTCCGCTCCGCCCCTCTCGTCCCCTCCCTCCGCGCCGGCCCGGCCCCTCCCGCCCCTCGCTCGGAGAAGGGGCCGCGGCCGGGGCGGCCCTCCCGCAACCGCGGAGCTGGCCCGGCCAACAAAGGGGGCGCCGGGGCAGAGGGAGGGGCCGCCGCAGGGCCGGACCGCGAGGGGCGGGGAAGAAGGGGGAGGAGAAGGGGGAGGACGGACGGCAGCGGCTCGCATAGAAAGTTGTGGGTCCGCCAGCGCAGCGCAGCGGGAGCCGCCGCCGGGGGACAGGGTGCGAGGAGGGGCTGGGCTGCACCGTGGGGCAGCGCGGCCGCCTTCGCCGCCGTGCTCGAGGGGTGAGTGGTGGCCGGGGAGAGTTGCTGTCGGCGGGTACTCCGGGAGCGGGGCAGCCCTGCGGGGAGGCGGTGGCACGGCGGCACTGGGAGGGCCTCGGCAGGGAAAGTTTGTCCCCAGCTCTGGTAGCGGCGGGGGCTCGGGGGGCAGTGCCCGCGGCGGGCGCACCTGCGGGCGGGACGGGGCGGCCACGGGGAGCCGGGGCGAGGAGCGGCTCCGCCGTGGGGGTGCCCGAGGACGGCGGCGCCGCTGCTGCGGCCGCGCACCCCGCGGGGAGGAGGTGCCGGCGCGCCCGGCCGGCTGCCGGGTCAAAATCCCCGCCGGGCGAGCGGGGGCGGCGGCCGCTCTGCCGGGGCGGCCGGGCGGGGGCGGGCGTGCCCGGGGCCTGCCCCGCGGAGCTCCGCTTCCCTCACCCGGGAGAGGGGCTGCGTGGCTTCTCCTACACGCGGCTGTCGCGCCCTGGGCCGGCCGGGGGAGCGCCCCTGCCTGTACTCCTTTGCTGCTGCCACACGCTCCAGAGCGGTGGGAGTGGAGCTCACTCGCTGTGCCACCTCCTCGAGCGGGGGTGTCCCGCTCGGGGCCAGCTAGGTGGCGGGTGGTGGCGGTGGTGTCGAGGCAAGGGCCGTGTCCTGCCCCTCCGGGGGTCACGGCTGGGTACGAGGTGCTCTGCTGCCCAAGGGTGAGTGAAGCT
The DNA here is from genome assembly GCF_041296385.1 of Aphelocoma coerulescens. NCBI lineage: Eukaryota > Metazoa > Chordata > Aves > Passeriformes > Corvidae > Aphelocoma > Aphelocoma coerulescens. The sequence goes on along the minus strand of NC_091016.1, from coordinate 59,225,590 downwards.
TGGCTTACGCGGCTGTACCTTCAGGGGCATCCCACTTGTAAAATGCCACCCCGCGGCAGGGGCACAGCGAGCGTCCTGTCGGCTGCCCCGCAACACGCGTGGGCATGGCCAGCAAGCCTCGATCCCTCCCTTCACACGCGGAGTCACACCTGGAGTAGCCCGTGGAATTACCGTGCTTTTCTGCTCCTGGTCCTGTGCTGTAGGTGCTGAGCCGTGGCCCTCCATGGGAGCCTTCTCCCGACGGATTTAGGCTCCGCCCGTGGCATACCGCAGCCCGCGAGCATGGCTCGTGTCTCCGAGCCGGAGGAAGGACCTGGCGGGGGACACAGCGAGTTCAGCGACATCATCAAGTCCAGATCAGGTAAACTGTCGAGGGGAGCAGTGTTTTCCCCTTTTCTCCTCTACTCATAGCTTCTGACATAAGCTCACATTTTTAAACAGTGCGTTTGTCCAGCTGTGTTTTTGGGCATATGTTGGTGGTACAGCGGGTGACTAAGGTTGTTCATGCAGCTCCCCTCCTGTTACTGAGTAATAGTAATTGTAGGTCTCTGGGTTTGTTTTGTTTTGGGTTTTTTTTTGTCAGTATTAGTCAAGTCTGTTTATTTGGGATCCACCTCCGGCATCATAATTACCTCTACTTTTATAAATAGCCATGTGCTTAAAGTGCTCTCATGCAACCTAGTGTTGGTAGCTTTTGTGTTTATTCTCGGACGCTGAAAATGGCAACTGTGGCTGCAACATTGTACCTCCTAAAAGTGCATCGCGGCAGTACTCACGCAGTAAATTAATGTGCTTCCTCCTTAATGTAAAACAGTTGTCTATGGCTACTCACTCAGGCATTTCCTTCAGCAAAACGTTCATGTAGCAGATCTGAAGGTTATTGGGAAAACATGGATTTTGTTTGGTTGCAGTGTGTTGTGGTCTCTTGAGGCTCTGAGGGATGCTGGGTTGGGTAATGAGGTACTGTCGCTTTAGCAGGGGGAGAACAGAGGTTTTGGAGGGACAGCTGTGAGTTGTTTAAACATTGGTAGAAATTCGTGCTCCATTCAGAGACTGGATGCTCGGTTCCTCAGCCCCACAGGCTTCCTTTTCTTTCTGACATGCAAAATGCTTCTGTTATCAAAAGATTTTCCTTTGATATCTAGCAAACCTAGCAGTGGGTTGTTTTTTTTATCTTTTAAATTTTCCACACACTAAAAACTGTAGGTCTTTAGTTGGTTGTGATTTGATATGTCAAGTTACATAGGATGCGGGTTTGATCTGGATCCCATTGGTGTTTGAATAGTTTGTTTCTTAGAGCTTCGCTTCCTGAGTCTTCCTCTTCTGGAAGAGCAGTTTATGAAAGATGCTTGTGGGTTTTTCATCTTGAATTCCGTAGTGTTGGTTTGTTTTCTGCTGTTACCCTGGAACCTCTGGACATAGCTTCGTTTATTGTAAGTGTATAGTCAGTGTCTTTAAGGGCTTTGGGTGTGGGGATAGGTTGCAGACAGTTTGTATGCATGTATGTATGCAAGTACTACAGTTTTATAGGATGTGTGAGGAAACATGGATGTATTGGAGGTTTTTCATGAATGAACAAATTGTACAGTAAGTTCTGTTGTTTTGGGTAGGGCACATGATTGTAAATTTCCTGTTACCACCACTTTAAATTTCATCTGTGTGAATGAGAAAATGCTGTAAATTCTAATACCAGGGTAAAAGACATGTGCACTAAATTAAAAGTAGTGAGTGATGACTGACCTTAAACAATTTTTTCTAAATATTATGCTGGTTTGGATCTGGATGGGTGATTTCTTCGAGTAAATTACTGTACTACTGTAGCTGAGATTTGAACCATTCACTACAAGTAAATCTGTGGGAGGGTTTTCCTAATGAAAGGAAAAATGAAAGTTTCCTGAAGCACAGGTGATAGCAAATTAAAGGCTAGCTGTCAGGACCTTAGGTATTTTGAAAAGAGAATGCCATTTTTGATACTAGGAAAGGAAAACAGAGGTTTTTTTGCTGGGAAGATTTCTCCAGCATGAAATGCTCTTCAGTCTAAATGACTTGAAATACAGTAGAAGTGTTATCTTATTAATATTTGGGGTAGCAAAGGCATCTGTATGGCTTTTGAGGCTCAAGAGATCAGAAAAAGAAAATCATTTGCTGTCACAGAAAATAGGCTGTTCCGTTTCTTGCTGCTCTGTAAGTTCTTAGCACCAGTGATGTGGGAAGTCTCTTAACACTTTGGTTAGGGAGCACATGCAAGTGTGCATTTAATATTTTCACTGAATAAATAAAAAACACACAGTAAGTGAAAAAGTCTAAGTGATTTAATATATGATCAAGTGATTTAATGTCATAATATTTTTTTAGTGTGTATTATTCCTATGCATTTTTAAATAAGCACACTGAAAACAGTTTACTCTATTCTTGTAAATAAAAGAAGATAGATGTGTAATGTCCTGTATAAAGATCACTTTCTCTGTGCTCTCCTAGGCAATTTTCTGTTTGTCTATTTCGGTGTTTGTCTTCGTCTCTTCTGAACAGATCACCAAGCTGTCAGGATATTGTGGTTATTTAAATACATTCATATTCTAAAAGTGATGTTTAAGATCTATCACTAAGTCTTTTTTGTTGTTTTTCTTGTAACAACTTGGAAGAAAATTATGATTTGAAATGCCAGAATATTTCTGGGTCAGGCCTTAACAAAGAGTGGTACTAGTAAAACTGTTTCTAAATATTTGGATACAAATGTAAACTTCAGTCTTTAGCAGCCTGTCAACTGAATGTATTGTCTTTTTTTTTGTAGTCATTGCTGCTTTAGTTATCTTTGTAAAACTGTGAAGTAGCTGGAAAGCCATAAAGGTGGCACTGTCAATACACACAGTGTGTTGGTTATTGAAAACCTGAGCTTTGATCTTAAGTCACTCTTACGAGACTATATTAAGACACACAGAGTTTTACACCTGCTCAGGGCTGTGTGGGGCCCATCTATGCTTGTTTTTATTAGCAGAACAAGCAGTGTAATTTTTCCTTAGTCTTGTAATTGGAAAGCTACCAGTGTAAGGATGTAGAACTGCAGAAAATCATAATTTCTCTATAGAGCAGTCAAAATCAATAACAGGATTTCTATTTGTCGCTTTTACCAAAAACAGAATTGTGTGTCACAGGATTTCACAAATAGGAAAAAGTAATTTTGCAAGTATCTCATTTGTTCTTTGGAGAGTTCAAACTGAGAGGATAAAGGATAAAACACTTTGAATGGGCATCTCTGCGTGTTATTGATTATATCGGAAACACCTTTTCCTTTAGTGGTCAGCAAAAAAACTTTAAATGAATGTGCTTTAATATCTTATAAGTGATAAGTGCTTGATTTTTCCTGAGCAGAGATTTTTCCATGCCCTTAATATCAAATCTGTGACTTGTGATGGAAAAAAAAAAAGGCTTTTTTATGTTGTCCAATTGGCATTTATTATTTTCTGCTTTGGATATTGCTCCTCTTTGATTAAGTAGTTTGTTATCATTGATCTACATGTAGCTACAAGTTATCTTTGAAGATACGTCTTCTGCCCTTGGAATAGCATTTGATGATTACCAAAGCTGCCTATAAAATAACTTATAGCTATTGTATTTATAAACGAAGCTGCTTTTTGTTCTCAGAAAGACCAACAATCTGTTTGCCTCCCTCCTTTCTGCACCAGTGGTGGACGCTGATGGCTGAGTGTTGTTTACTGGGTAGGATATTTGTTCCTGGATGGTTATGCTAGGTTTATATATTTATGATTGGTATTATTTAGCATTATTAGCCCATGCTATTCCTGCGTCTGTATAATGGCTTTCTATGGAAAAGCAGTTCTCCTTTTTTTTTTTACTTACCTGTAGTATGAAGTAATGTATGTGGAGCTGATTTATATCTTTGAGAGGCATCTTGTGCAGATAGGTGAGGTTTTCTCATTGCAATAGCTTTCGGGAAGCAATGCTGTGGGATGATTGCCTTACAGTGGTGAAAACAGTGCTGTCATCATGGGCTTGTAAAACAGATGAGTCTTTGCTATGATTAATTATGGAAAAAAGACAAACTCACTTAAAATCTGTCATGGTAGCTTGGAATGGTAATACATAATTAAACAGTAAGATGTGGCAGGAAAAACATTTTTAGAAGATTGCACCTCTGGTGCATTTTAAGATATGAGCTCTCTCTAAATTGAGAGTAACTTAATTCTCCTCAAATATATTTGACTAAAAGACTGGTTTGAGAAATTGTAACTTAGTTTTGGACTTTTGGGGCAAGGCTTATTCTGAGAACTGCTACTGGTGTTTGTCTGTCCCCTGCCCCCTGAAGCTACACTTACTTGGCAAACCCCTTGCACCTGGGGAGCTCCTGGGATCTCCCTACCCCATGATACCACGTTACCTTTGGAACCAGTTCCTTTTGTTGTGTCTCTCGCTGCCAGATAACTACAGGCCAAGTCTGCTGCTTCTCCTTTTCCATTTTGACTCTATTGGTGTGAAACTGTCAGGAGTCATCACAGTTGCAGGTGGACCCTTAGGATTCTGTCAAGTGGATGCAGAGTTGGTGTAGCCATATTTGCACTGTGTGAACTCTTCAGGGACGTTTGTGCAGGGTGTGTGCGGACAGGGTGTTAAAGATGAGTGACAAACTTGCTCTCCTTGTTTCTAGCCACTGAAATGACTTTTTAAAGACTAAGCTTTTGGGTTGCTGTAGCCTGGCTCCTTTCTGTCAACTGTATCATTTCCTTTTCTTGGGCTGTCTGGTGGGGACAGATTGGATGCTGCAATGAAGACAGTTCTAGGGTATTGCCTAGCATTTATGAAATGACAGATATAGAAGCAGCAGGCTGGTTTCTTCTAGCATCTTGATTGGTAGGTGAAGAAATAAACATATGCTGCTCCGTGTGTTTGAAGCACGACTCTGCCTTGGAATAGAAATTGAGGCTCCTCAGGGAGGGGAAAAAAAACAACCCAAAACCCAAACCATAAAAGCAGCCTATTGATTTGCACGTGCTCTGCCAGGAAAGGAGGCTGTAACCCTAAGCAAGAGCTGCTATGTGAGGCACTGTGTGTTGTGCGTTAAGTGTTTATAAAGAGGTCTAAAAGCTGGTGTGGGGAGAGGCTGCTGCTCTGGGAGCCCCCCATCGATGAGGATCCTGTGGAGGAGGGGTGCCTAGGCAGACCAGGGGCAATGAGGAGTTTCTTTCTACACCTTCCCCAGCACCCTATGAAACTCCATCCCCCCTTCTTCCCCCACGTCTGGGGAAAGAAGGAAGACTCTCATACAGTAGCATGAAAATATCACGTGCAAAGAAATTTTTAAAGTTCACAGCATTGGGCAGCTTAGAAAAGAATTAGCTGGGCTGTGTTACCACCTCCCAGTAACTGCTCCTAATTTTGATTTTCCCCTAGACTGTTTCTCTTAGCAGAATCACTTGTCCATGGTGTGTCTTGGGGTTGACTCTTGTGAGCAACAAAGAGTAGGGAAATATTGTTATTAAAATCTTTTGAATACAAGTAAGGAATAGGTACATCAGTGTAGGTGTGGAAGGGGAGGAGCACGTGGGCTTGAGCTGAACTGATGTTGTTTCAGGACAGTGTAGATATCCTAGCTGCCAAGTAGCAGTGTGGATTGGTGTGCTCAGAGCCTGCATGATCTGCTTTTCAAGTGTTGCACAGTATCCCTCCTTCAAAGGAAATTTCACAATTAGAAAAGCACACCTGATTCCACCTATCTTGGGAACTGAGGCACTGCTAGCACGAAGTTATGGAGAACTGCATTTATTTGGATGCCTTAATAAGTCTGAAGAATGAATATCAGGGTTTAAACATTGTGAGGTGGGAGGGAGGAGTTTAATTGTCTGACTCCTTATTGTGTTGATGAAAGAATAAGTTATAGTGTCCTGTACCTTGTCAGAAGTCTGTTTTATGTCTTTCTCCCCTCCCCCAGTGTGTTCTGGGGATGCAGCTGAGCTGTAATTTCAGAAAGTGACAGTATATTCTCAGAAGAAAGCTGGGAGTTTTAAAGGTAGCAACAAAAATGACAGCCTAAGGAAACAGAACAGCCCATTGGAATCTGTGGGTTTTACAGAAGCAATGGTAGGGCTCTGTTGCAAGCTTTAGTTTTGGGACTGTGGCAAAGAACTACTGATTTGTAAATCTACCAGCTGCGAAGTCAGTGAAACATCTGCCATTGAGAAGGAGGAGTCAAACTGCCATTTGTTTATTTATTAGGATATGATGTCTCTGAGCCTTTTCTTTGAAAAGACATCTACCTCATACCTTGGAGAGAATAAAAAGAGAAACTTTGATTGTTGGGCCTGAGTTGGGCTCAGCCCTGAGTGAAGCCCTTCCAAAAAAAAAGAAAGAAAAGAAATGAACTGAAATAAAACACTTGCAGTTATATTTTGTTGTCACTTATCTGTGAGACCAGCAGGTAGGAGCTGGTACAGAGTCACTGCTCCTGACTCTAGGTGCATATCCAAGCAGTTGAGAGAGACTGACATGGCTGTAGATGGTGCTTGCAGAGGCTGGGCCTGGACTGGGAGCTTGTCAGTGGGGAGGCTGCTGGAAGATGATCAGCTCTAACAGAGGGTGTGGGCAGTTCCAGTTCCTTCAGCCAAAGGCGGGGTTAAGTTTGGGTGTGTTTTGGGCTGCATCTTTCCTCTGGTGGTCTGACCAGCTCTGGATGAGAGCTGCAGTCGTGCAGAGGAGACTGGTTATCAGTAGGGACATCTACACATCTGCAACTGTGGCAGTGAACTTGTGAAGGTTTCTTATGCTCAAAAATATGTGCACTCTTTAATAAATTGTGTTTTTAGGTATTCTTTAATCTGTTGAGTGCATGGGACAGATGCATTATTAAACATGTTGAGATGCCAGAGAGGAATAACTTGAGAGTTATGTATCTTAATCGTAGTTCCTCTTGTAAGGAGGCAGCTCCTGTGCTGGGGAAGCATTCTCTAGCAGCCTAGCATCTTTTCAGGTGTGTGGGACTTCTGCTGGATATGGAAGAAGTGGTGAAGAGCTGTTGAACCTGTATCTGGTAGGAGATGATGGCTGTGTGTTTCAGTAAAAAACCAACTTCTATCTCAAAAACATGGGATGCATGGTGGTGGGAAAGGATCTGGCTACATGACAGAGATTAGATATTATATGTGTTCCTAAGGTTGTTTTGAGGATCGGTATAGGGAATGTACAGCAGTACTTTCCAGCCATAAATTGATAATGAAGATCTTTTCTGGGCTTCAACATCTTTTCTCCTCAGCTTATTACAAAGCAGGAGGACCCACCATCCAAAAACTGAAAGATGTTGTAACGGAATTAGACAAACATATGAGGACACTCAGTGGAATTCAGCTGTGGAGAAACATGCAATTAAGCCATGAAAGAACATGCTTTGATGGGTCTATGTAATTCATTCCACAAATAACTTTAGTTAGTTCCCATGTACTCTGCTTTTATTTCCTCACATTGTAATATGATTTTTTGCTCCCCCCTCCTCATTTAGATCATGGCAGAGGACCAAAGGTGGAATATGCTCCTAAAATGTTATGTTACAAATTATTGATCAGAGAAAAAGTGGTATGATGGGTAAGTTCTGAAATGTTTTGCTAGCTATTTTTGTTCTTAATTTACCACACTATCCTGGATGAGCAAAGAGCAGCAGTCTGTGCATGAATAACAAATGGGGATTTATTTGAACATTTTATGGGAGCACACTGGGAATAGAGCAAAGTCTTTTGGTTTCTGTGTTGTTTTACTAGTTATATTATAAAATATGATTGTATTAACAGAAGAGAATAAATAAAGTAGTATTTAAATGCCAACAGACCAAAGCCTTTCTATTGCTTCTTTCCAGGCTTTTACTTCTGTTATAGCTTTATAATGAACAACAGCTATGGTCAGCATAAATAATTTCCAGAGAGAGTTCATCACCCTTATTTTCCTGCTTTCTACATGTACATCTTGTTCTTGGATGAGACTTCTTGTGGAAATTCACGGGAACATATTCTGTTAGCACCGTGCATCTTTCAGCTTCCACAGTCTTTTGTCAAGAAAGTCTGGTGGTGTTCTTCTGAATATTGTTTTGCTCTCTGGAATAGTGATGTGTAATTACTCTGCTCTGAGTCTTGTCCTCTATGCTCAGGAATTCTTCTCTTCGACTTGGCTGTTGTGCCAAATTTAGAGCTTGTTGGTTTGATTTACTGAGCTTGAAAACAAAATAATTTTCTTATTTAGCATACTTTTCATTAAGAATAGAGTTTATTAAGTTTAATCAGAGTTATTAAAGGTCACAATGCAGATGTGAAGTATTCACTCTGGTCTTCGTACTCAAAAAAATACATTTATACAGTTTATAATCTATGTGGAGGAGTACTCTGTCTGACAGTGTCACTTGCACAGTGCCAGGTACTTGCTGGTGAGGATGCTGTGTTTCACTGGCACACTGAGATTGGGAGCTTTGAGCTAATTCAGGACAAAAGGACATTTTTAAAGAAACACCCACCCCCACCCCTGCCAACCACTTTCTGGTTTCACCAGACATTTGATAGTTTATTAAAGTTGTGAAACATACTTTTGGAAGATTACATTGTAATCTTGATAGGACAAGTTAAATGCTGCCAATTGTATTAATGTGGAAGTGATTTTATACTTATGTGCACAATCAGCATGTTCAAAATGGAAAAGGAGAAAGAGAAGGGAAGAGTTCAAATGGAGCTATTGTCAGAAATCATACCGTTCTGTGTTGGGCTTATTTCTATTTTGAAGGCTGTTGAAACCCAGTTCAAGTTTGTTATTTGCCCTTTGAATGTTAACTGAGAGTTCCTTGGTTACAGGAGAATCAGAGCTGAAAGAAAGGAGATTGTAAAACACTAAAATTATGAATAGCAGAGTTCTTTCAGAGTCCGTAGATGTCAGGCTCCTAACCTGATGTTCTGCACTGCTGCCTCTGCAGATCCCTGTTGCTCTCTTCTTTCCCCTCCCTGGTGAAAGAAATGTAGAGGTATACAGGACAAGCTTTTGTGAGTATACTCTAGTGCTAGCAAGAAGCTTCCAGTGCCCAGATGCATCATACCACTGCTTGGAAAATTTGCTTCCATGTATATACTTATTTTAAAAAAAACCCAATCAACTAGATCAATCAAGACTTAGAGAGCTGTTGATATGCAGGGATGGAGTGACTGCTGCATCAGCCAGTGGTGTCTGTTACTTCTCAGTCCTCCTGCAGAGCCTCTCCTTGAATGACACCTCTGCAGAGTTTGGACAAATGCCTTTTTATGCCAAAAGGATCAATGCACTGTCTTCATCTTTCTTACACATCCGTGTATGCATGGCAGGAGGAAGCATGAGAACCTGCTGTGAAATCTCAGGACTGAATTCTTAGGGTCTTTATGTAGATACTCCGCTGGACAGAAGTGAGGCATGGACCTGAGAAACCAGCTTTTAGATTTTTTTTTTTTTTTTTTAATGTAAAGCAGCTGTTTAGAAACGTTTTCATTTAGGCTGTAATGAAATAAGTGGTTCCTAAAACTTGGGAGACTTGAAGTTAATGAATTCCATGTAAACTGTGTTTTGTTGTTCATATTTGTTTTAAGAGGGGAAATAATTTCCATACTAGATCATGAAGGTTTTCTTTCCAAATCTTTGAGCTAAGAATTTCCTGACTTTGAGACCTTCGATACCTGTAATCCGCTGAAGTGGGTTTTCTGTCACTACATGGTAAATAGCTTCCCCTTCTCAGCAGACAGTGTTAAATATTTCATCATTGGTAAAAGATAGTAGTTACTTTGCTTACATAATGACTAACAGTATTGGGTGTGTTCATCTCCTTGAAGAAAGAACAGACAGAATGTACCTTTTCTGACTTTGAAAAACAAACAGACTAAGCCTAATCGAAAACTCCCAAACTCTCTGGTTTACAAGATCAGTTATTTTTAAGCAAGGTGCACAACAGGGTTGTGGTGTGACAGCTCTTTGTGTGTTGTAGAGTACCATTTCTAAAAAAAGGAAGTGTGTTCACTCAATCATTTTTGCTTCCCTTGGGTAAGGGTGTGTGCACTAGGATGAAAGAACAATACCTGGCCTTGCATAATGGATTGCTTTTGGAGGGTGATCAACCCTTGCTAGTTTGAGACTCATTCTCCCTCTTGGAGAAACAGTGAAATTAATTCTGGGAGTGCAGTGGTGAAGGTAGGATCCTATGGTCAGGCATGTCTGAGGCATCAAGTGGGATGGTGTCTTGGTGGTAACGTGCCTTTTTCGTGTGTCACACTGTATAAATGACAGTCCCCAAAATAAATGGAACAAACTGGAAAAGTGTGTACTGGACTGAAGCAAACTCTGTGCTCATCTATCTCCTGTTAGCACTAGTGATGTACTATCAGTTGCAAGACTGGGATATTTTACTTCTCAAATTGAGGCTATGTTTTATAAAGATAAAATATAGTAGCCTGCTCTCTGCCAGAGTGTATAAACTTGCCTCGATGTATATAGCTGGTTTGGCTGGCAGAATCTAGGCTTGAAAGAAGATGCTTTGGAGCATTTAACTGGATTTAAAATGTGGTATCTTGAGTCTGATGAGATGCCTGTATTAGAAAGGTTCTGTTGCACATACAAGCCAGGGATACATGTAAAATATGAACATAGAATGCAACATAGAATGGCCAGCCACGGTAATTTACAGCCGGGGTGACTCTGTGCTTGCTGGAGGCATTCATTTATTATTATTTGTCTTGTCTCAGGGGATGACTTGTGACTGGCTGAATAATATTTAAAAATAGATGTCCTGTTCAATTCCAAGTATAAGGATAATAATTTTTGAACATAATATGCAGTTAAAAATAATTATCTAAAATAAACTAAAAAGCCCTAAGCCTTTATTTCTGAAAAACATTCTTGTGTTCTTCCCAGAAGTTGCTCTTTTTTATGTGTGTGCGCATGTACGCATACTCTGTTACTTCTTCTGCCTTGTTCAACTTCATGGGTTTTCTTCCAGTTGAAGGAAGACTGCAGTGATTGATTCAGTGTATGTTGCAGAGTGTATTGGGAAAGAGCAAAAGAAAAAGAGCTGGAGATATCTTCCCCCCCCAGCCCCCCTGCTGTCATCATGGTATGAGGGAAGGGTAAAGGGATGAATGTGGCAGTGCTGGTTCCCACTGCCCTGGGACATGTCCTGATCTGTGGCAGGGCTGTGTGCTGACACCCGAGGCCCCCTGTGCTTCTGTTTTTCAGGCAGCATCTCCTCTGTGCTGTGAACAGAAGGCAATTAGAGACAGTCTGAAAATCTAGTGAAACAGGTGGAAAATGTCATACTTTTTTTTGCTGCTGGACTCTGTTGCCTCCTTGGCTTCACCTTCCTGTCCTGGCAGGTATTTGCAGGGAAAAAAAGGAATCCTCAAGGATTTAGCTGCTGCTTTAGATCATCTTCACAGAAGATAACTCAGTGAAGTCAGGATTGTTTACAGAGGTACGTCTGTGAATATTTGTACAGTGAAGACTTGGTGGAAGATGAACTGACGGCAGTAATTACCAAGGAGACTTGAGGGCCTGGTGTTCCCAGAGCAGCTGGGCGGGGAAAGAGCCCTTCGCTAGGATAGTGGAACTGCAAAGGGCCGAGGTGTTTTAAGGCATCTTCCCCAAAGGTTATTGGAGCAGTTGTTTGTCACCATGGCGGAGCCATGTGCCGGGATGCTGGCACAGACTGACTGCGTGGTTCTTGGCACCTGCCTGCTGTGCAAGCACCTGGTTCCCATCCTGGCCCCTGGCCATTGAGCACTGTGAAAAATGCACATCAAAAGGGGTCACCTTTTCCAAAAAGTGGCTGGGGGCATATTTGGAGTGGTACCTGTCTTTCCTGCAACTGCTTCCTAATTAGAGCCCCCATGCCAGTTTGTCACTGCTGACAAGTTTCTGTCACTGTTCAAGTTTTCAAAGGGTTCACTGACCATTCCACTGAGCACCTGACTGCAGTGTAGAATGAGATGGGGCCCATTCCTGGTGTATTGTACAGAGAGAAGATGTACCAGGAAGGAAGAGACTGAGGGGCCAGAGAGCATTGAGGGCATTTTGTAATTAATTAAGGAAGTCCCAAAACCTTCTAGGCCAGAAGGTTTTTGTGTTTGTATGTGTTTCTGCACTGGAGAGGTACTGCTCAATGGTCATGTTCAAAGCTGTAGGCCAAAAAGAGGAATTTAATGGTGGACCTGGCAGTGCTAGTTTAGTGGTTGGACAGTCTGATATTAGAGGTCTCTTCCAACATAAATGATTCTATAATTATGGAAAAGTTGATGCTGAAAGATGCTGGTCTAAGTGGAAGAGAGGCTTGCAGTACATCTTGATTCCTACCCTTCTTCCAGGAGAAAGACATTGTAATGACATTAAGAGCTAGAGAAAAGGAGCATTGCTCTCCTTTTTCTTCTCCGAAATAAGACAACCACAACAAACCCCTCCATTGCCTATACTGACAACCATCCATTGGTGATGGTTTTGAGAATGTTGTGTTATCATGATAAACAGCTGTTGTGTTGCAAGGGGGGCTGGCCAGCACCCAGGGACAGTTCTGATACATTCCTTTTAACAAAAACCCATTGCAGGAAAAAGAGGGATGTTATTGCTGTAGTTGTTTACCGGAGATAATGCTTGTGATACTTATGTCAGTGTCAGAGTGCAAATAGCTGAGATGCTTGGAAAGGAGGAGAGCTTAGGGCTGTATATAGAAAGGAAATATGTCACCACATAGATAATGATGGACCCTTTGACAAGAGATTGAGTCCATGTTTGCCTGGAGGAAATGTGGGGGATATGTATGGGGAGCTATTTCCTTGGTTTACTTGGTGCAAAAGTGGGTACTGAGCTGTGATGCAGGGTATGCACAATAGAGTGTGCTAGCTCGGGCATGGTGGTGCTCTGGCATCTGGCATTGAGGTAACAAGTGTGCTTAGAGAGGGGCATTATGTGGGGTTATCCTGGCCAAATGTCTCCTAGCTCTATGATCTCTGTTGCATTCATTCACGTATGGTCAGTACTGAGGCGAACAATGTGGCATGTTGTGGTTGGCCCAGTTGAGGTCTGGTTCTTGATTACTTCCTGGGAGGGGTTGCTATCCTTGGTGTTCCTGAATTCCCACAGGTATCTCATGCTATGTGCATTGTGTCAGTAAGTGCAGCTCTGCCCCAAAGAGGAATTCGAGTGGTACTTCTGCTCCAGGGCACTTTCACATTGCAGGAGCTCTTGCATTTTGCAGCTACTTTAATGTTTGCTCTTACTGGTTCACTTGATGCTACACCTAAATTAGAGGTTACTGGGTTAGGTCAGGGATCACTGTAGCATGTAATGCCCACTTCTGAGGCAGATAAATTTTTCTTCAGCAGGAATTAGGGTAGAAGAGGAGCATATAAGACCTGGTGGATCCCATAGCTTGTGGCTTTATGTATAAAGAACATAATTAAATACTAGTTTATTTTCTGGGTTCTGGGCAAAATATCACATGTGATGTGGAGGTTTTTTTGCCTATTAACCTGAGCAGGGTGCCTTTAGCACTGAGAAAACTAGTGTGAAAGCAGTGAGGGTTCCAAAAAGCCATGACTTTTTGTAGGCATGTCAAATTTAATTTTACTCTCTTTGCAATACAATGTTGAAAAGGTCTTGGGCTGCTATACTCATCCTTAAAGGATTCAGTGTCCTTAGTGTAGTTCGTTAAATGTAATTTCAGGATTGAGTCTGTGATCGACAGAGCCCTCTCTGAAGTAGTCCAGATCTGTTAAATGGCCTTTAGAGGAAATGGGATAGGCTGCAAAACTTTGGAGCTGGCTAGGAAAAATTAGTTCGTGTTGTCTAATGTACTCAGTGGATAATTTGGTTCTAGGGTCATTTGGGCAGAAAAGGAAATGAAATCTCTAAATTTGCTGCTGGTTTTTGCAGTGGAAGTCCTGATGCATCCTTTCTTCCACAGTGCTTCCCTGCTGCTGTTGGGCGGGGGAAGCTGGGATGGACCACAAACCATTAGTCAGGTGGTGAAAATGGACTGTGTCTTTATAATGTTCAGATAAAGTGCTAGGAAAAATGAAGACTGCTTAGAAATGTTTTGCTGATTAATTTATATTCCCTGCTAGTTCTCATCTTTTTTTGTTATAGCTTCTTATTTTGGCCCTGCAGTTTCTGGCTTTAACTTATGTTTGTCCCCATATAGTAAAAATTGCTGAAAATGTAGCATTCATTTGAACTCTATTTTGCTGTCTATGGAAAGAAGGAAGGGGTTAAAGACCATGACTGCAAATGCTGAAAAATGGTAATGTACTATAGTGATCATCTGAAACAAAAATTTGTGGCATAGAGAAGTGCAACCTGATTATGAAAGCATTCTGCATAATTTGTGTGGGTATGGGAAGGAGGAGAGAAATTGTGAAATGAATTGGAACTTTAAATTTGTTTCCTTTAGTTGGAAAAGTCTGTTTTCTTATGGATTTGGGTCCTTATGCTCACTAATCTGACAGGTTTTTTTCCCTTCATACCAGAATGCACACGGCTGTTTTTCTCCTAGGGATGGAGGGCAGAAGGCAGAAAAAGGGGTTTTGTTCCTCCTAAGATATTATGTGTGCCTTGTATTCTCATTTGTAGTAAGGTTCCTTTCATATTCTTCCAGCACTCAAAAAGGACCTTAACTTGCTATCCTATTAAAAACCTCTTCTGCTGCCAAAAAAATGTAAAAAGGTAGAAGTTAGAGACTCAACTGTCATCTACAGTACAATGGAAAAAATGAAATGGTACATTCTTGGCACTCCAGAATTTAGCAGAGCCAAGAGGTTATCATCTGACAGAGCAGATGAATGGTAATTAAGATAACTAATGTTACTGGAAGTCTTTAAAAAGCAATTAAATTAATTATGTTTGATCTTGGTGAGAATCTGTGGCTGTGAATTGGATCTTGATCTGGATCTGTTACCTGGGATGTGGTGTGGTGTAAGTGGGGGAAAAGTAACGTGTGTCAATTGTGTGAGACTCTTTTTTAAACTGCTTTGTATCTGTATTGTGGTATACTTAATAGGGGCTGTATTTTTTTCCCCTTTCTTTTTATCCCTCTCCCTTTTGGATGAATAAATTGAACTCAGCTACAGTTTGGGATCTGCAAGGTATCAAAAAAGCCTTTTTGGAAAGTCTGACAAATTGTAAAATCTAATTTCAGTGAGAGTTGGTATATGATATAGATCTTGTACCTTCTGTGTAAGGTGGATGTAGTTAAGAGTTATAAATCCTATTTTGCAGACAATTATTTTTAGACCTAAGTATTGAATTAATGCAAAAAATAGTAACAAAAGAGGATTTCTGGTTAAATTACTGTTCTTTAACTGAGACATTCTTGAAGTATCTTAATTGAGGAGAACAAGATACAGGTTATGCTACATAAAGAATCCCTTCCAGTCTTTAGACATTTCCCCCACCCTCCTCCAGTCCTGCAGGGCTTGGAATGGTGAGAGTACAGCTGAGGAGTGGGTGAGTCAGTTAGATCGTGTCTTCCAGAATCATCCAGCTTGTTATAAACAATAATCTGCTCTTTATTTAAATATCCATAGTGTAAATAGGTAACCTGTTGCTCTAATATTCAAGTACAAAAATAGTGCCCTGCACTTTTTTGCAAACTGGTCTAATTATATCTCAGTAATGAAGGGCAGTGTATTAATACAAGGTGAGAGAATATCTTTGCTAGAACCTTACCAAGAGCTGATTCAATAATTGTAATTTCCTTTTATAATAAGTAGAATTAGTTAAATAAGTTCTCTCACCTTCAAATAATTTGTAAAGTCCTATTTAAAATTTCCTTCTGTAGAATAAACATCTAAATTAAATATAAATAACCACATACTTAATTTTGAAGATTATTTTAAATTCCTGTTCAAGTAAGAATATATATGCAAAAGAGACTACTTTTAAAATGACATCCTTAAGGAAATACTTATTTAATGTAAAGCTAGGTTAAATAAGGGTCCAAAATATCACCTTGGCTTTGAGTTCTTTGGTCTCTAAAATGACAAAATTAGTCTCTTGAAACAGATGAAAAATGTGACCAAAACAGAATATAATTTTACTTGTTTTTTCCCTTCATGCCTACTTCTGCCTTGCAGTCTGTCTCTATTTAGTGTAAAAGAAGCCTGTAGGTTCCCAAACTTACTTTAACTTTGAGCTGATGTGTCCATCTGGTCATCAGCTGCAGAAGATGTGGTTGGATGTCCTTAGGCTTGTTTAGCTTCCCTTCTTAGCTGAGATGTGACATGGTGAGCTCTTGTGGTAGTTTTTCAGTGGTTTTGACAGTATTTGAGGGATCTGTGAAGTAGAATGTGGTCACCTTTCTCTCTGTCCCCTTGCAGCTATTGATGTAGAAACTCATCCTGACATGAATTTCTGGGGTCTGTCTTGGATTGTTGGGTAAAAAATGCGGAAGCAGTAGCAAAAGGAAACTTTATGAACTGGAAAATTTTGGGGCTCCTTCTTTGCTCTAGGCAGCTAAATATCAAAAGATAAAGGTGTCCTGGAGTGACCAAGATGGCTTGCTTCTTTCTTGGGATTTTATTTTTTTTCCTGTCTTAGTAGAACTTTGTTAGCTGGCCTTGCATTTCCACCCTGGGGCAGGACATTACTATAGTGAGCTAAGTAAGCATGGATGTGTCTGTGTAGCTACAGAAGAGTGTGTTCCTTCCTGGCAGGTATTCAAGAATATCTTTGAATATTTATATGGTGAATTAACACTGTAGTGTAGAGGAGGTTTGGCAAAAAATCTTTGAGGATCTTGCAAGTTGCTGCATGCAAAGTTAGTGGTTTCTTTGCAAAGCACATATTGAAAAAAACCCAAAAGGCACATCTAAAATGTGCTGAGTAAGGGTGTTGAGAGTTGAATCTGGCAATATGTGATTTTTGCAAAGGCATCTTGTTTTGGATTTTCATTTATTCAGTGAAACCTTGAGTTTAAGAATTGCTTATACAGGGGAAAAGCTTTGTGCCTCCTCTAATGGATATCTAAATTTTACTGAAATTCATGTAATTGAATTTTGTAGACCTTATTAAAGGTTTTTCATAAATTGCAAGTTGACCTCAGCTTTGATAAATCTGCTGGTCTGTTCTCAGTTGTTATTGGCATTAATGTGCTGTAGAAGGAAATGTTCTCATTGTTCACTTGAAGTGAAATTCTTCGTTTCATGGAAGAGTGCTTGCTTCCTTTCCTCAATTTTTCCAAGCTGACTTTTCTCTTAAAATGGCCTTTTTCTTCTGTTGCAACCTGAATAACCTGTGTTGGGGATGAGTAATAATTCTCTTTGAAGAAATTTGACAAATTTAGAAGAGCAGTGGAGATCATAAAAGTCAGAACAACTGGGCTGATTTAGAAATTACTCTATTTATAGCAGCCATGGCATTAGCAGGGAGAATTTTTTAACTGGGTTTGGGCAGAGTAATTCCAGTTTAGCACCCACCTCAGCTCTTCCATGCAGGGGTCACACCTGACCCACTGCTCCACTTCACCCACCACAGGATGTGTTGCAGGTAACTCATGGGCACAGCAATGAGTTCAATGAGGTGCCAGCGTGCTACATAAGGTGAGGGAGAAATTATCCATGTGAATCTCTTCATGTGAGAAGATAAGGCTAAACTTAACCATCTGTAGGCAATTAAAATTCAAGACAGAAGGTCAGGATATTGTGCTCTCTGCTAGTCACTTCTTCATTAACTAGACCTATGCAAATATAACATGATCTGTTAAAATTTAACCCCAAGAGATGACTTCTTGCAAGAGAGCAGTGTTGATGCATAAAAGTGGGGAGTAGGTGGGAATGCTGAAATGCTTTAGACACCTCTTTCAGCTTAGAATAAAAACACAGTGGCTGAAAAAAAAGGCAGTTTCTACACGTAACACACAGTAATTTAGTAAGCAGTTGTGTCTAGTAGATACTGGGTGGTGGAACTGCCTCCTTGTAGTGTGTTTTTTAAATACTTACTAATGAATTTAGATCCCCTTTACTACTTAAGAATACCCTTGATTTCTCTTTAGCTGAATCTAATCTAAGTACTGTATTTCAGCATGGGTAGGTGTTTTTTGTTTGTGTTTGGTTTTTTTTTTTTTTTTTTTTTTTTACTTAAGTGGGGTGTTCTACCATCCCTCTACTACTTTGTCTTTCATTCCCCCTAGTTATTTCTTACTGTCACTTCTGTTGAGAGATGGTAAGAGTAAAGAAGCAGCTCTAAATTCCCATGTGCTTAGTTTTCTTGAACTTGGTTCCCATTTGGTGGTGTTCCTTGGACCAGTGGAGCACTTTAAAAATCTTTGTTTCACTTGGGTGCAATCTGTCCATAGAGCCAACTGCATGTAAATAGTTCGTCTTCGCTGTTACCAGGTTTAGTGATGTGTTTTGGGTTTTTTCAGTGAATGACTGTATATTTCAAAGGCTTAACATTTTTCTTGCTTTTCGACCTGTATTCAGCCTACCATCAGAGCTACCTTATCAAACAGATCTTTTATCCTGTTAAGGCAGGGTGTTCCCTAAGGATGGATATCCAGATTACATTTGAAGTGGTAAAGACCTCTTTATACTATCGTTTTGGGTCACCGTGTTACAATAGTAGCTATCAATTATTAAGGTATCTGCAGATGAAACCTGTTTATACTGCAGAACAGTGGGAGTTTTTTTCCTTTGCTCATAATCAGAAGGAAAAACTGTAAAATTGGCCTCATCTTTGTTACTTTCCAGCACTATTGATCGTCACAGACCTTGGGCTTGACAGGCGAATGTAACATTCGGGGTATCCATAACTCAGAGCTGTGCTTTTTTCAGGGTAAATATCAGAAATATCCAGGAAGGTCAGCCTTGATCTTTAGCACTGTAGCCTAGTCTTCTTTGAGAAAACAAACAAATTGTAAGAGTAAACAAACAAAAAACTTGCCCTGACTTCCTTTTCCTTTGTCTGTTTTCTTACTGCAGATGTGGACTAATGCCTTCAAAACTGAAAGAAGGTAGAGCTTTCAAAGAAAGATTAGTATGTTCCTATACCTTGCTTTTTTGTTATAACTAGTCACTGGATAGGTAGGTGTCACTTGTGACTAATGTTGAGAGAAAGGCTACAAGATTTCTCCTGAGTGGCAGAAATGGCTCAAACAAAATACTGAATATTAAATACATTATTTAGGGCTTAGCAAGGTGATGAGATGTATCCACTGAAATTATTGTAAGGGTCAGGGAATGGAGATGATAGAGTTCCAAGGGGACAAAACCCCACTGTTTCTCAAAAAAATACGTTTCATGAGTTTCAGCCCTCAGGGAAGGACATATTTTCAACTGCTCCTGTTCCTACCCCTCCCTCTCATAAAAGTGAATGGTAAAGTAAATAGAAATGTAATTATGCACTTTCTGGCATGGATGTTTCTTCCTGATGTAGAAAAGCACAGCCACAAGGTAAGGCAGTGGTTTTTAAGTGATGGAACAAGATGCAGTGGGGATGGGTTTTTGTCATCTTTGTTGTGTACACTTAAAGATGAGAGAAGAAGGTATATGTAGATATATATGCAGATATATATGCCTGTGCACACATATGTATGCATAGACCTCTACCTACTTTCCCCTTCTAGGACTTGCATTTAGAAATGGTGATGTTCCTGAGAAATGCAGCCCTTTCAAGTTGAGAGTAATTATACAGAAGTGTGTGGATCTGAGATTGTTAGAAGTCTGTCTTTAATGAGGTGTTTCCAGTTGGTTGCTTGGGAGTATGGTAAATCCTCAGTTCATACTAAAGCATATGTCTGTACTACTCCTATCACATGCTGGGGTGGGAATTTTTGCAACCCATGCTGAACACCCCTGAGTTGTCTCCAGCTAACAAGGGTGGCTTGGAGGCAGCCAGCAACAAGCGTGTGTGTATGCTGGCACATGTGGGAGGACATCACTGATGTGACTGGGCTTAAGGGATGGGCTTATTTCTTTGTCACAGCCAGACTGTGTGGGGAGCTCCTGGGTATTGGGGATATAGAAGATAACTGTTGAAAACCTTGAGTGATTACAATTACTAGAAACATGGTGACTTTTATTTTTTTTAAAACTATCTGAAATTTTTTATAAGAATTGGTGTTTGTAGTCCTAAAGTCTTTGGACGTTTTTTGAATGGTAGTTCTCTAGGATGACTGGAATAATTTTCTCCAGAATGAGCAAATGCCATGTGGACAATGTTTTCTTGCATATTCACATTTTTTAAAAAAACCAATGCCATAACTGAGCTAAAGGTAAATCATCTGACTCAACCTGTAAAAGGTTTTTAAGGGTCAGAGACATTCAGAACAGAAGTGGCAGACAGAGGACATGCTTACTGCTTCATGAAATCAGAGACTTCATGTAGTAGATACAGAAAAAGTGCATCTCAGGCAAACAACTGAGGGAATTCAGTATATGTGTGATAAAATTTGTTTCTACTTCTTTTTTGTTTCCCTTCCATCCCCAACCCACCCCCCTTTCCTAGTCTGCTTCTCATTTGAGATATCAGAGCTATCTCAAACACTTCTCAAGACTGTTTATGGACGTTGACCTCAGCTACTCTGCATATTTGGTAAAGTTGACTCCCAGGGGTTCTCATGGGTATCCTTATTTTCTGACATCCATCAGTTTCTCCTATGCATGTAGTGTCTGGATATTGGCATTTGGACTGAAAACGCAGGGAGATTCACTGCTTCCTTACAACTCTGCTGGAGAAAAGCTGGTTGTTGTGGGTTTTTTTTTCCCGCTTGGTCCAAGATATGCTAAGGCTCTCCTGCTGGTCAATGTCTGAATTTGGAAGTTTATAGCTATATTTTTTCGTTCTCTCTATATGCTTGTCTCCTTCTTTGTCGTGTACTTACTTGTGTATGGGACTGTGAAAGTTGTGCTTTAATAGCTCCACTGAATGAAGAGGGATAGTGATGGTTTCAGGAACTTGCTGGAAACTTTTAGTTTCACTCTCAGTAAGAGGTCCCCACCCAGCTGGGAGAGGCTTTTGCGGTTCTGTGCTGGTGACTGCACTGGGCTTGTTCCTGTGACCTTGGCTTTGTGGAAGTAAAAACTTAACTCAGCCTTTAAGTGTCATGTATATAGTTTCCTTGTGGTTTTATACTGTGTTGGGATTTCACCACCATGTGCCCAGCTTTTTAGACAAGAGATAATTGCTTGATGATTTTTTTATTCCATTTCCTGTATGCATTGTTCATAAATCACAGTCAAAGATCTGGCAATAACTTGTTAATGCAAACATGAGACACATTGTTCTAGTCTGCATAGCTTCCACTTTCATAGTGGATTTTGTATCCAGACACAAGGGGTGTATATCGTATGGTTTGATTCTTGGGGTGTCCTGGGCAGGGCCAGGAGTTGGACTCAATGGTCCTGATGTGTCTCTTCTACATTAGCAGATTCTATGATATGTGTGGTGATCTATCCTTCCCACACCGGGTATCATTTGCTACTTTTTGCACTGTTACAGTGCCAGAAAAGGAGGAGGGACTGACTGTAGAGGGCTGAGCTCTCTGCAGCACTGAACTGGAACATACTTGGGTGCTACAGTGGTGCCTCTAAAAGACTATTTGAGTGAGTGGATCTTGGCAGTGCCTATTTTTGAACCTGGATTATGTTAAAAGGCACGTGGCTTATTCCAAAATAATTTTGGAGAACTTGTGTTCAGGTTGGCAGTGCTGAACCACTTCTGCATTTCTGTGAAGTTGTTGTGGATGAGAGTGCTGTTTTGTACTTCCAATGTTTACTAAGCCTTTCTAACATTATCCTGATGTGTGGTGGCTTTTTCCTTTTTCTATGCTGATACAGCACTCTTGAGAGTGGAATGTAATATATGTTAAAGTTTTTTACAGATAATGAGGGAAATTTGCATTTCACAGGGGTATTAGCCATGAAACTTAATTATAAAATTTGACCATTTTATCTTCAGAGAAAAGTCTGGCTGAAGCTGTGAAATTTCTGATGTCTTCAGAAGCCCTGTATAATTTCTGTAAGCAGTGGACTGGATTGGAATTGCTCACCCTCTCTATTTCTACTTCCCAAGCTGTGCACTGTTTTGGGATTGCTGCTGCTGTTTGACCCTTCTTGCTCCCCAGCAACTGCAGAACCTAAACATGCCTTGCAGCTCCCAGATCATAACAAATCTCTTGGCTCTTCTGTTTTGTTATAGACGATAGGGTTTAGGGGGGGAGGAAAAACCTACCAAAAGAACTCCTTGATCTGCTTACTTTGTCTGTAATCTGTTCTTGGGTTTTGAGGGACAGGTGGGGTGTAGAATTGGTTGTGGCCAGATGCAGTGGCTAATAAATGAGACATGAGGAATTCCCTCCTGTCACCACTGCTGCCCTGGCATGGCTTCCCAGCAGACTTCCTGGTTTTAGTTGGAAAGTAGGCTGTTGGTGAGACTGGTTTTCTGAAGCAGTGAAATAAATGGCAAACCAGTTACATCACTGGGGTCCTCTTTGTGCTTTTGGCCAGAATGGGCTGTACAGTGTGTAGGGAATGGAATGAATTGTTATGATGGTAACTGAGAGTTGCTCCAGCTGTTCCTGTAGTAGTCACAAAGTTCTTGCTGTCTACTGTTGGATGGGTATCCTTGTACTGTCCTACTTCTTTACAAATTGCTGAAATACAGAGGTTGAAATGTGTTGAAGCAATTCCTCCTAATTCTTGGGGGAGGCAACAAGGGCTGGGGTAGGCCCTGGGAGCTTCTCCAGTCTTGTTTGTCAGATGGAAGCTGGGCTTAGTCAGAAGCCTGGTACTGGGGATCCATGAGTCATGGTCCAGCTGGTAGCTAAAATGCCATCATAGAGACATCTGATGCAAGTTAGATTTCTTGTGAAAATGCTTCTCCCTTCCCCCCCCTCCCTCTTCCCTGATGAACAGCTGTGTAGATCAGGGTAGAACAAGGTAAGGAAGATGAAGTTATTAAGAATTATGGTGGGATGGTAGGTACAAAATTGTTAGTGTGACTGCACCTGATGATTATGTGGGAGTGAGAAGACTGAATGAACTGTCCTGTGATTTGCTTTGAGAGTTTTTTTTCTAAACAGTAGTGGAGTTTTTATCATTTACAGGAAACACAAATGAGTATTTGGAGGCAAGTCAGATAGCTGGTGGAAAACTGCAGGGCTGGGGGAAGTTATCCTGTGTGTAAAGGTAGATTTCTGAAAACCCCTGGGTAATGCAGCTTCTTGCCTCTTTGTGGTCATTTAGCTGCATGTACACTAGAGCTGCTTTTCAGTGACCCAGAGTCTCACATGCACAATCTTAATAGCACAGGTTTCTGCAAAGGTAGGTTGTAGTAGGTTGTTTTTAAATAGTGTTGCAAACATCTTAATTGCATCGGTATGGAGTTCTGTTTCTGAAACTTGTCACCTATATCCTAAACTGCCTTGCTTATCTCTCAGTGTAAGCTGTAAAGATCTTTCTTGTGTGAATACCTTCTTCAAAATCATATTTATGAAGATAGTATGTAATAGGGTTATATATTTTTTCTGTTGCTGACCTGAAATACTTTTGTGATTCAAAAGTGGTTTTTTTGGCGAACTTTGTTATAGAGAGTAGAATGTGTCAGAATGCTGTGATTTAAAATTAAACAAACAAAATCACCTACAGGCAGATTAAAGAAAACAGACGGTATCGATGCTGTGGTTATGCTACAAAGTAAAAAAAAAATCCAAAACAAAACCCAACCAAAACCAAGCAGTGGAGGTTTATAATGCTTTATTCATGCAGCTGTCTTAAACCAGTCCAGTTAAAGTGAGGAAACTGCCCATAAATAGAAGAGTTTTTATGACAGTGTTAACTGTGAGAATACTACAGTTAGATATTAAATGATTGGTAATGAAGGTAGTATAATGTTTGGTTGAGTATAGGTATTATAGAGAAGTGCTCAACTCTAGGGCAAGTTGAAGGCAGAGTAACAAAGACAGTCACACTCATATTTGAGTGAATTACAATTGCCATACAGCTTGTTTGTGTTTGATTGTCCATCTCCTCCTTTATTTATATTGGAGTTTTACCAACCTATAAAGAATTCTTTTTTTAAGTACACCTGTGAACAAATTTAATGCAACTTACTTCAATATTAACTTTGTGAAGTTGAAGTGGCTTTTGCCTGGATATGTTGGCAGGCCTGCCGAAAGAAACAAGGCTTACTTTTCAGTAGCAGCTTGTTGCTGCTCAAGCGGGAGAAGTTAAACTACCAAGTAAATAACCCTATGATAAAACCCACTCAGTGTTTGGTAGCAGCAACAAAAACAAGTGGGGTAGGAGGAAAGACAAGACAAAGTAAGGAACAAAGTGATAAACGTGTGCCATTTGGAGCACTTTGCTTCCTGTGCTAGGGAGACTGGGGAGTTATAAAAGCTCATCTGCTAAATGGAGTGAGGGTCTTGAACACACAGGATGGTGTGTGGTGTCTCAGAATCTCAATCTATCCACTTTGGTGTAAAAACTTTTGTTCAAAGATATTTATATTACATACTCATTGCGAATGTAGTCATGATATATGTATTTCTGAAATACATGAAAACAGTGATTGTTACTTAAACCCATAAATTTAAAGGGGGGAAAAAAAAGCAAATTATTAAAGGCTTCAGCCTTAAAATATTTTTGTAAAAGTAGTGTGAAATTTTATTGAGCCTGTTGTAAGGTTATTGCAGGAAATATCAGATGGCTTCATAACCAGTAATACAAAATGGGGGTGTGAAATGAATAGCTAAAAAGCTGCTGTTCAGACCATGGATGAGACTGTGCCTGCTCACACTTCAAGTTCAAGTGATGCTTCTGTAAGGTGACCAATAATGTTATTACTATAGTGTGTGCATCTGTTTTTAACCCTTAAATTGTTTTAAAATTGGCCAGTAAACATGTATATTGTTGACATTAAATATTTATGTGGGAATGCTGTGCTGCATCTGTTGCATCACAGTAATTGTGAAGGAGCAGTTGTGTTTTGGGACTTCATTTGTATGGCTTAGGAATGTGTATGATTTTCCAGTCAGTTTTGCACAGAAAGACTTTTTATAATATACTGTCTCTGTGGCCTCAATCTCAACCTTCACATGATTTAGGCTTTAAATCCAACTAGCACCTGGTTATGGACAAAAACAATGATGGTGGTGGCAGCAAGTAGCAGAATTGGTCATTGTGCCACAGTACTTTGAGACACGCAGATGGAGTTTTTGAGATGGGTACCATGTGATTGTGGGCTAACTTCTGCACAGTGTTTGCTGGATTTGCTTACAAGGCTTCTGAGAGTTTTATTATCATATCTTAGTGGGTGGTGGCATTTGAAGAATAAAAGAATGCAATCCTTCTGTCCAGTGGAGCTTTGGTAATTACTCCTCTGCACACTTGAGCTTAAATAACTGAGCCCAGTGTTTTCCATTTGACCTGGCAGAAGCCTGCAAAGTATACACACAGAAAGCTTGCTGAAAATTTCTTGAAAACGAGTGAGAGTGTAAACATGCAATCTTTTGCTGGCTTGCAAAATTGAATCAGTTACTGCCCCTGAGCTGCTTAGCACTGCCTAGTCCTCTTTTTAGCACATCTCTGCTGATTGTGGCTTGTGTGAGCTTTCCTTAGCCAGTGTGGAGCTGAGTGAGGTGCCTGCTAACCCAGCTATTACTTAGCCTCTTTAGCTGATGTGTGAGCTGGGCTGCTCCCCAGTCTCTGCCTGGGAACCTGGGCAGGTGGCTATCTTGAGATAGATAGGTGCACATTCTGTCCCAAAATAAAATGCACTATCATTTTCACTGCTGTTGGATCTCTGCTTATGAGTGTGGGTACCATTACTGTTAGAGAGACTGAAGGCTTTTTGATGTTTAGTTGTGTGTGTCTAATCTTCCTTTAGGTAATGATTCAGTTGTGCCATGTGCTTTGTCTCTTTTCCACACTCATTCCCAAGTCCCTTGCTACACAGAAATGCTGTGCTAAACTGAAGAGCACTCCCTCTGAGAGCTTTAATTGTCACTTCTGCGGCCCTAGGAAAGCAGGTTGATGCTGTTTGTTGCTCCACTCTTTGTTCTTATGTTTCCCTTTGCTAGCTGGCAGTGCAGTGTGGTGGTTCTGTGTTGCCATAGCTGCTGCATGATGGTTCCTCTGTAAACCGACCTCAGCCTCAGAGTAGTTTAGTAATCAGTTATTTTGCAGGTTCCAGTAGTTTCAATATTTAACAAAGCACAGGGTTTTACCTCATTCTTTTTCTTCTGTGCTAATTGGTGAGGAAGGAGAGAAAGAAGGCCATTAATTTTAACAACAGTTTTAATGACGCACTTCTAGTACCTGACAACTGGTGCAACGATTTTTTTTTAATACAGCCTTTGTAGAATGTTATATCTACCAAAACATCTGAATGTTGGATTATCTGTTGAAATATACTCTCTGTCCTTGTTGAAGTCTTGATAACCTTAACCACACAATGATTTTCAATTTGTAGCTGTTAAAAGGAGATCAGTGGCTAAAGGCTGTGAATGCTCTGTAAGCTTTTAGCAGCGAGTGTAAATTGAACTATAGGGACTAATTAACAAGAGATATATTAAGCCTATATTAAGTTAACTGGAGGGTTTAAAGAGGCTTGAACAGGAGTATGTTTTGTGTGGGTTTTTTTCTTTCTTCCTCTTGGCAAAGGGGTCTTTCATGAAAGTAAAGGCTTATACAGTAGCAGAATTGATCATTGTGCCACAGTACTTTGAGACACACAGATGGAGTTTTTGAGATGGGTGCCATGTGTAGCTAATTCTAAGGTGGATTTTTGTAGTTTTGAAGATTTTGTGTTGTTGCTCCGGCATCGTGCAGAAGGAATGCTGTGATGCCTGCCCTCATCAAGCTGCCTGCTCCAGGACTCTGGGCTGGGTGCCTGCACCCGAACTGGGTGCTGTGTCACTGTGCTGAGTCCTGAACACCCAGTGCAGCCTTCCTGCACTGAGCTGAGTAGATGTGCTTTGGGTTGATTTTTTTTTCTGTTTTGACTCTGATAACAGCAATGCTGTTTCAGAAAGAGGGGTGTTTGCATTGGGTCCTTGGCAGGAGACAGGTTTGTCCTCTAAAAAGTGGGGAGTTTAACTGGAGGTGTGTTTGTGTTGGACCTGACCAAGGTCCGTAGGGAACAAGCTTTGTTTTATTTTTCTTGATTTTAGGATGTCACTAATAGTTTCTTACTGATTTTTAGCTCTCTGAACTGAGGAAAATCAGCCTGTTTAACTTAGGGAGCTCTCTACAGTATGCTTGCTGCTCAAGAAAGGAATAGGGAAACTTGGGGCTCCTAATACAGGCTTTCTGCAGATCCCTCTTTTCCAGGTGAGCAAAACTTTCCATCCCTTGCATAGAGTCTGGGAAGTCCAAAGAATTTCGTTATTAGTTCCTGCAGAAGGCAGGGCAGCTCTGCACAATGCTGTCCCTCTTTGTCCTCTGTTTTTCTGTTGTGGAAAAGCATGAATAGAATACGTTGTTGCAAGCAGGAAGGGAAGTAGACTGTCTGGGTGGAAGAAATTGAACGCTAATTTTAACAAGACTGGTAATGCGTATATGTGAGACACTCAGTGTCAGTATGCAAATAAATAGTATGTTCTAAATGGTATGGCTGAAGAGTTAATGTCTTGGAGGGTGCTGTCTGATCGCCCATGTGTTGTTCTAGGGCATTAAAAAAAGGAAAACCAAACTTCCAGATTTTTGGAGCTTCAGTGTTGGTGGCACCCTGCTGACCATGAATGCAGTCATTGGTCAGGATGTGCAACTCTTGAAATGGGCCTGTGATTATGTCCCCTCCTTCTCCTCACCATGGTAGGAGATGAGAGTTTTAGCTTTCGGGATGAAGGTTGTGGTTGCAGCCCTAGCAACTAGAGTGAAGGCCTAAAGGCTTGGGCAAGTGGAGGGACATGTGCTTGCTCCAGAGCTGCTCACCAGGCTTCCTGATATGTTTTCCTTTCCCTCTGCCCAGCTTGAGGCAGACACCCATGCACAGCCCTGTGAAGTCTGGATGGGGAAATCCAGGAGGATTTCAAAAGAATGTATCAGAAAATACTTTGGAAGACAAACACCCAGTGGTATTTACAAGGAAGCTTTGAGATGTTTGTTGTTGGAGGTGCAAACACTCATTTACAAAATGAGTGACAGGAAAGTGTACAAGTAAATTATTCATATGTTGCCTAAACCATTGCTTCCAAAGCTTTGGATTATGTCCTGGCATGTGAAGGACAGAGGAATGAGATATTTTTTGGAAGCAGTGCTGTTTTCTGCAGCAGTTCCTGGTACTGTGGGGTATGCTAAAGGCATACCTGTCCTGGGTGGAATTGCTTACCAGCAGCTCTTAGAGGTGCTTGGCCACTGGCTTGAACCCAGTCTGTCCTACTGCAGCAGGGAAAGTGAATTTGAAATCTGTGAACCACCAGCATTGCTGGTTGGAGGAGCTGGGGCAGCTCAAGTGATGGCCCCTTTCCTGTGCTTGGGCTTGCATGCCGTCACTCAGGGCCCAGTGCCTGAGCTTCTGCTGAAATACACGTTACATCCCAGAATATGAGCACATGAGTGTTGAGCAGTGCATCTGTCATGTATTCATTGGGATTTGTTTTATAAAGGTGCATGTGAATGGGTGGGAACCTTGTTTTGGAAGGTGTGCTCAGCATTTTAAAGGAGAAGCAAGATGCAGAAGGCTGCTATTTGTCCTGTGAACCTCCTGTTGCTCCTCTGAGTAGCTGTAAACAGGTGGCCCAGGATGTTTTGTGAAAAGCAGGTACTGTTTGGTTGTGGTTGGGTTTCACAGGTGTGATTATAATGTAAGCAACGCTTTTGGAAGACTCATGTGGTCCCCAGGTATTTACGTTTCTTGGTATTTACATTCAGAATATTCCCTTGTACAAAAGGAAAAGGGAAGCTGTAAGAGGAATGTCAAAAAAGACTAACTAAAATTACGGTGATTCTTGAAAGGCATCACAATTTATCTACAGCTGCTACTATTATTTCTTTTGCAGGATGAGTCAATTATTTGTGGCAGCCGCAGACATGCTGTTTTATGAGACCCATGTGTCAAGTCCCTGAGGTGCTGTGTGCTGGAAGGGTTTGTGTTGGAGCTGCCTGTGAGAGCAATGAGAATATCTGTGTGTTATCTGTACTGCAGTGCTCCACTAGCTGCCACACATGCTGTTCCTCTTCCATGGTAGTGAGGGCATTTACTGTATTGCTAATTTTCTTTCCAGTAGAAAGCTTTATGCTGACGTGAACCTGGCTGTGTGAAAGGAGGTTTCAATAGAAATTCTAAAAACTCACTGTTCTCTGTTTGAAGTTGCTGGTGCTGTGGGTTTCCTGGAAGTAGAGGTTAAACTAATAACCAGTTGCCATCAAAATGCAATATGCATTTGAAACATTACTTTCTGTTCAAGTTACTGTTGCCGTTTCACCATCCTTCTCCTTAGCGTTGCCTAGAAGCTCTCGTTTGCCTGTTCAAACAGGAATTGTGTGGCCTGCTAATTCAAATCATGTTTGGCAGGCCAGCAAAAAAAGTTGTCAGGTTGTTGTGGTGAAATAAAACAAAATTACGGGATGTTAATGTCCCACAGCACGAGAAGCTCTTAACTAGATGCTTATTATAGTAGTATTATAAAGGATACGACTAGACAAGTAGCACAGGAACCTTGAGAAAGACTGAGCTTCCCTTGTAGGAAGGAGAACACTTGGCTTGCTTGGCTCTCACCTTGGTGAAGGAAGAACTCTGTACCTTCTTGTTCTGCTCACATAAGAAGTCTCTTAGATTTGTTTCTTCCTCTGCCATAAACCCAAGCCTTTCTCTATGGACTTGTATGGAAGAGTGGAAGTTCAGAGCAGGGCTACCCAAGGCCTACTTGGAATGCAGCTGGAAGGAGGCAGGCTGTGAAAAAGAAGCCAGTTTCCTCTTCTCAGAGTCAAGGCATTCAAGGCTCTTGGAAGGCTCCCAGAAGGCAAAGAAGAAATGGAAACCAATCTCATTATAGATTGTCTTGCATACAGGGGAATTTTATAATTAAAGGATGTTGCCCTCTGTTCCCATTGTTGTTTGCTTCTGTGAACTTTAATTTTACTCTAAACCCAGTGCTGACTGTGTGTATGCTGGGGCTGTGATAGAGAAGTGATCTTAAGTTTTTATGAGCTCACCTTCAAATGAATGGGTACAGTTATCTGGGGTTCTTCCTCTTTTTTTTCCCCTTTTCCCCACACCTCTATATGCTTTTTTGCTTTCCCATTCCCTGCTGTATAGGTGGGTAGTGTTTCACATATGAAGTGTGGTATTCAGACCTGCTCTTCAACAAGGGCTGAATTGTCATCTAAGCTCCAGTCCTGAAAACTGTTAGAGCAAGCTTGTCATGTGTTGAGTGTAACCTTGTTCTTCATGCTTTGTAATACATAGGCAAGCATAAAAAGACATGATTTCTACTTACTAGGCTTCTAGTTAGGCTTCACTCTCCTTCTGTCTTCCCACAGTAGTTTCAGCTGGTCTGTTCGGCTGGTCTTTTTTATCATACATGATAAGAAGCCTAGGCAGCCAGCCAGCTGCTGTGGAACTATAATAGGGCCAGTGGCATGTACAAAATTTGATTACTGCTGTCAACACCAGAGAGAATAGATGAGAGCACGTACTCCAGTCAGAGAGCTGCTAAATAAATGGCCTGTTGAATTCAGTAGTAGTAGAAATAAGACTGTCTTCCTCTTAATGAATGAAGTGGTTTATGGGTAGAGAGTATACTAGTATTTTGAGCTCTGGAGTTTGCTTTAAAAATTTTTAAAGAAGTCTTCCTTTGCCTTTTTCAAAGATTATTTTGAGCAGAAATTTCCATCCCTTCTGCTTATCTGCTCTTGCAGTTTAATGTATGGATTTCGCACCCAATACTTCAGATAGTCACAGAGGCCATGGTTTCACTTGTAAAATTTAGCTTAAAAATATTCCTGCCACCCTAAAGTTAACTTCTTTCAGATGGGTTCTGATATGCAACTATTTCACGCTAGTAATTCTATCTCCATTTAGGCAAGAGTTGTTTATTTTTTAATTTAAATATAGTGCAACAACCCCTCCCAAGTTAAAAAATATTCTCAGTGTATATTCTTATTGAAATGTTGGATTTTTGATGTAAAACCTGCTGTTAGATAAAAGTGGTTTCTCTGATTTACATGGGGCAGCTGCTGATGGCAGGCAGACCTTGAGAGCTGAGCTTCTCTGGAAGCTCTGGTGCATGAATGATTTTACTCAGCTTCTCTAATAGCTTCACATTGAATGAAGTTCAAGGGACTGATAGTCAGACTGGTGTTTCTCTAACTGCTCTCACTGCCTGCAAACACTTTCTCATTTGAGAAGGGGTAAACCCAGAAATGTTGTCACAAACTCGCTTATTCCTGAAACTTGTGCTTGTTCTTCAGTCTTGCCAAGTGTGGGTGGGCCTTATCTTGGAGTGGCAGGGACTAAGGTGAAGTGAGCTATTGGATACACAGGAGAACATTTGTAGGGAATTCAGACCAGACTAATCAAGACTTGAAAAAAAGGAAGATGTGGTGCTGTTGGTAAGACTTTTGGCAAATGTGCAGGTCTGTCTGCTAATTCTCATTGTTTGTTTGGTGGAGTTGGCAGTGTCCTTTTGCTTTGTGCTTGTGAAGTGCTTGGCTCAGTAAGGTTTGTATTTGTATTTACAAAATACATCCTTGTTTGTTTCTAAAATAGAAATCCTAGCTTTAAAACTCTTATTGCCTTTCCACTTTGCTCTTGCTTGCATGGTTCACAGAAATGTTTGGATACAAATGTCTGATTTAGCCCCCTGAATGTATGGTTGTCTTTATTCATGGAAACAAAACTCCTTTTGTGTGAAGCCTTTCAGCCTTTAACTTCACGGAATTCTTCAATTTGGGGAAAAAACCTCCAACCCACAAAATTAAGTTAAGGCCAACTTCTGGCCCACAAAAATTTAAAGAAAAATCTGATCTTGATTTCTCCCTCTTTCCCTCCCCTGAATAGTGTCTGGGGTGTGAGACAGTAAACTGTCCCAAGTGGATATCAGTGAAGAGAGGAGAGCTGTATCTAGAACAGTTGTCTTATAGCATAGTGCAGTGAAACAGGCAGACAAATCAAACAGCCCCTTTCCACTTTTGAAACCAATTCTGTGGTTTAGAATTCTCCTCTCTGATCATGTGTTATACTTAATCTCTTCTTGCATTACTTTGTTGTGACTATTGGGATTCTGTACAGTTCAGTATCCAAAAGTGTGGAATACGGAGTGTCTTTCATAACTACAAAATTTGGAGTCCTCTTAATTTGATTATTAAGTTGGTAGCAGGCTTTTAAAGACAGAGGGATTGGATTTGCTTTCTGTTCTGGTGGTAAGCATAGCTTAAAGGCTCACTTGTAAAGTAACTCTGATCCTATCATAGTCTTGCATTATCAACCTTCTGCTTTACTGTTCCTTGCTCTGTCTTATTTGGAATTACTGCACAGTGGAAAGGGCATGCCTAATCAGAGTTTGTTATTTTGACTTGGAGGTTTATTTGTACAACTTCCTTTTTATGCTGTAATCTTGTGTTTAAAATTTCTTGTGCCCTTTTGAAAGGCCATTAAAAGATGTGGATGCTTACCTTGAAAAGTTGTGCTGGTTTTATGTTCTGTTGAATGTGTGAAAAAAGTGTTATAGTGGTACTGCAAACTTTCTACAGAATGAATGCTAAAAATATTTAGGATTTTTAAAATGAGTATGGTTTTTGACCATAGAGCTTGATTTGAACAGAAAAGGAAAATTGCTGTCAGCTTTCCTATTTTCAGTTTGTAGAATTTAACTTGCCAGTTCTCTGAAAGCTGGAGTTTCCTCTTATTTTCATAAGGAGTAGCAAAGCAGCATATTAATCTGATTTTAAAGAGAAAAGAAATCTCAATTAGCTTGAAGTATGTTACTTGCTAACATGCAGCCTTTTTAAAGGTTTGTTTCCTGACTGGTTTTGTCAGTCACTGTGTGGCTGAATGTGTCAAACCCTCTGAGGAAAACCAGCGCTTCCCTCCCCCTTGAATCCCAGCATGCAGTTCTTGCGTGGGTACAAGCGTGTACTTCCTCTGCATCTTCACTTTCCTGTTATTCAAAGAGTGAGCTTGATCATGAGCATTCAAACAGCCAAAAAAGTTGAGTGGAAAAAGTACAAGGTTGCTGTGCCTCAGCATACAGACCGGCAGCCCTGTTACCCTCCGCTGGGTGAGTGCTTCTCTGTGTTCTGAAGGCTGTGGTAGATGAAAGGATCCAGCCATGTAGATCTGTTTTTGTCTTCTACACCTAATGAAAGCTGCTTTTCTTAACTTTGCAAAAGTTAGTTTACTCTAACAGAGCAGGTTGTGGAAGGCATGGCAGGAAACAGAGCAGGCTGTTTTCTGTGGCGCTGGTCTACTGCAAGTGCTGTGTGAGCTCTGGCTGCGTCACACCTGCAGCCGCAAGATCCTCTTAGTAATGCTTGTGTTGTGGGGTTCCCTTTCGCCTATAGCAGTAACTTGTTCATGGTAGAAATTTTATTGTTCTTCTGTCTGATTGAATGTCTTAGTGTCCCCAATTTTCTTAAACCATGCATTAAATTATGGTCATTTCAGCATTTAGTTGTTTTGATTCTTTACAGTTCTGCTTACTGTGCCTTCTGATACTTCTGAATGTATAAACTTATAGCAGCTCCTTGACCTGTCACAGGTTTTTATCCTCATTTTGGTAGTATCTCAAGAGAGCAATATTTCCAGTAGTTTGGAAAGAATGTTTTGTGGAGGGATGCTTTTGAAAAGAAATTTGGGATATTATTCTTTCCTTTTCCTTTGCCATCCTTCATACCTATTCTAATTGAAATTTCACGGATTGTCTCTTCTGTTTTGTGACTAGGACCAAATAACAGATTGGCAAGGAAAAGACAATTTGAGCATTCCTAGTACCTGTGAATATGCTATGTGGATACAGTAATTGACAGATGGGAACTTCATTTTGTGGTGTCAGAGCTTCATGAAATCAGAACCTGTTGATCAATAAAGAATTTGGTCCACTTGATTTTTGATGTGGGTTTTTTGATACAAAGCTGGAGTCTGAATATGGGTTTTTGGAAAGAGAAACTAAAATCCTCTTAAGATGTATCAGTGTAATGGCTAACTTTAGAATAAAATGATGGGCTGGGACTCTGATCTCATGTATGTTTGCTTCTAGAACAATGAGGTGGATTTGGATATATGCCAGTTTAGCTGAGAGCAGAAAGTTTTCCTTTGTGGCTCAGTCCAAACTTTCTTAAGAAACTGACAAAAATGTCAAGAAAACTCAGTAATGTGAGTGGAGTTGCTTTTGACTGACTCTGGAGAGCTCAGTAAATTATAGGTTGGAGAGATCTAATGTTCTTCAAAATCTGCACGTATTCAGCCCTCAAATGTGAGACAGCTGCAGCTGATCACTCTTGGAAGGTTAGCAGTAGGAGAAAATCAATCTGCTTGGTTTTTAACCTGGGCTGCTGTTCATGGAAGTTGTTTGTTCTGGCTCTGTGTGTATTGGTGTGGGTTTTTTAGGACTATTTCTTGGATTTTTTTGTCCTTCTTTTTTTTGTTATATTTTTAGAAAAGCATAAACTTGGGACCAGAGTTACAACCAGCCATGTCGTTAACTGATGAGCACTGCAGTTGTGAAATCTCTGAAATGTTCATCTATGGTATAATAGGAGGGTCAATCTCTCTGGGGTTTTCTGTCTCAGTCCTTCAGGTGTTTTTAACATGTAAGTGCCAGTGTGTGCACACATTTAATATTTGGCGATGCTTGTGTGTCTATGGATGATTTCTCTTGTGCCTGCTCTGGGCAGCTAGGCTAAGGTGTAAATCTCCTAGTTGAGTAGCAGCTGCCTGCTTGCTCAGGTGCTTTATATGATTGAGAAGAGTGTTTAGTGATTGTTTCTTAAAGCCTGTTTAAGTCTGAGTTGGGAGCCCTCAGTTTTTAAAAGCACGTAGATCATGGCTGGTATATTGCAATTATAATTTTTCTTAATCAAGCAGCAGGATTTTTTTCAGGAAATTTGTTGAATTATACTCTAACTCTTCATAAAGTGTAGGACTGTAGATTTGCTTTCTAGTAGAGTCAGAGTCTCAAATTCACTGTCATCTGCTCACTTTTTTTAAAACTGTATGTGGAGACTGTGAGGGACTTGTGGCTTTGGTTGCTTCTTAGTGTGTTGGAAATGCACACAGGATTGAAAAAAACCTGAAAAAAGCTAGAAGGTAAGAGTCACAGAAGGGAAAATGAGGAAAAAACCTGAAGGTAAAATAAATGGTGCGGGGAGGGGGAGTGTGCTAAGGTGGAGAGGCCATTCTCCGAGAGGAGAGGATTTTTAATGATGCAGTACTAGAAATAGTCGGAAAAAATGGGTGGAGAAGTTGGAAGGGCTGTGTATGTAATTGTTTCTTCATGTCCTTTGTGTTTCACAGAAATCTAGAATATAAATAACAGGGACACTTTCAGTCAGCAGAGGTGTGGCTTTGGCTTTTTTGGTTCTCTGCTTGCTGTGAGAATTGGCAGGGACTGGAGGAAGGGAGGTTGAAGCTCATACCTGATAAAGTATCTGATTGTAAATGAATTAGTTTGGGTGAAACCAAAGTGGATAAGACTAACTTGTGTTCTCTGAAGCCTAAGCAGCACAACTAAGTTTTGTCAGAGATTGATTTATGGTCTTAAACATTCTAAGCAATTTAGATCATCT
Source organism: Aphelocoma coerulescens (assembly GCF_041296385.1). NCBI lineage: Eukaryota > Metazoa > Chordata > Aves > Passeriformes > Corvidae > Aphelocoma > Aphelocoma coerulescens. Next base: position 59,189,882 of record NC_091016.1, on the reverse strand, counting down.
GGTGGGATGCCCTTCTTTATAAGAGTCTAATCTCTCTTAATAACCTCTTAAACTCTCAAGTTGGTGGTAGGTTCTGGGAGTATGGTGGTACTGGTAGGCTAGTGGTGCCTGACTGGAACCAAAACTTACTCTTTATCTGGGAGGGGAAAAAAGAAAGGATCTTGTACTTTCTTCATCTGTTCAAAAAAATGAGCTTTCTTTGTTGCTCTTCCATGCCATGGGAGATAATTGATATTCTTCTAGTAAAATTTCTGAAACTGTTCCAAGAAAATGATTGGGCTATTTTGTGTTTAAATAAACATATTCTACTGTTGTAGCACTATTTGATGTGATTATTTTCTAAAATATTTTTTTCACCTCAATTGCCTCATTACCCAGATGGATATCACCCTGTCATTGGAGGGGGAGGCTGCTTAACCCATATTATGGAGGCAGAAAAAGATGCTGGTTCTGTGAAACCTTCTGAAAGGGGTTGCCTTGTGGCACATTTTCTGTAAAATGTCAGCTCCTGAAGCCAGTAAAGCACTCTGCAGTTATTGAATAATCTATGTTAGCATCTTAGCATTATGCAACTAGATATTGTTTTGTTATTTTATTCATACAGTTGTCAACAGAAGCAAGAGATCAATTTACATTTTGTTGCGTGAATTAATTGTGCAGGCATCACCCCAGTGATTGAAAGGAGTGTTATTTTTTAATAGCTTTAGAAGGCAATGGCAATGACATGACTGAGGCATTTTGCAAACAGATAGTTTGAAAGCATATCTTTTGAAAATCTGCATTTAGCTTGTTACCATTTGTGTCTCTGGAAATCTCAGAAGCACTAGCATATAAATGATAAGCTTTCTTCCAGGTGGGAAGGAATTTGTCTGTGTTCCCACAAGATAGATGCACTGATAGCAGCTTGAAATTGAGACCACACACAAGCTGTTACAATAGTCTAAATAGTATTTATGATATTGTTCATATTACTGTAAACTCTGGTCTAGTTAGTTGTTCAGTAGAGCTCTGTTGGACCTCAAATCTGTTTGATATCAAACAACTCTAGCTTTTAAACACTTGAAAATGGTATATTTCCTTTTTGGCAGCAGGTGATGAAGTATGTGTTCTGAAATACAGCATTGTTGTAAACAGAAACAGGTTTACGTAGTAATTACGTCATATTGTTGCCTTTTGGGTCTTCAAGTGAACCCATTTTCAAGATCTGAAGGACTTAAAAAAACTCTTCTTATGTATATTAAACTCTTAAATGCACATAGGTATGGAAAAAGTGGAAAATATTTTCTATTGTCGTGTAGTAGAGTCCCTTTTTTAAGCTGTAGGGGGGGAGTGTTATTGCTGCTGAACGCAGCCTGTGCCCCTCTGCATTGTATGGGACAGAGCGGTGCCCGTGACTCAGCTCTGCCATGTGGAGAAACCACGTTCCCCCGGCCGGTCAGTTCTCTGCCGCTGGTTCCCTTTTATGTTCTCACTGAAATGCTGCGACCCTTAACTTGAGGGCTCCATCTGCTTCCTGCCCTCGTCCCTGATGAATAGGGCAGGAATTGGCAGCAGTGTGGTCAGCTATGTGACCTCATTTGTGTGGCGTCTGGGTGGAGCGCGTCCTAATCTTCGCTAAGCGAGCAGCTGAGAAAGCGAATTGCAGTAATTCCCTGGCTGATCCTTCCAGCGGGTAAAACCCGGACTTGTGCTGCAGGGCAAGGAGATGCCTTTACTCTGACACTCGTTACGTGTGGAGATGAATTTCTGTCGAAGTGTTCAGAAAAGCAGGAAATGGTTCGAGGGTTCTCTGCAGAGATCGGGAAATGTGCTGTCCGAGTTCCGTGCGGTGCAGGGTAACAGTCATCAGCTTTCCCCTTGTGTCTGTCTGCCTGAATCAAAGCTGTCCCACAAGTGTGCACTGGCAGCCCTTGCTAATATTTGACAGTAACAGAGCATTCCGTATGTCTTGCACAGATGGAAGCAGAATGATTGTATCTGACTTGCTGAATTTCACTAGTGTGGATATTGTACTGTGGTCATGACATATCTCCTCATTATTGAGATAAACTGTCCTGGGTGTGATTAACTTGAAGTTAAGGCCTGTGATATGATATACCAACTATACCAACCAAGAGGACATAGGTCCTATCCCTGCCCATTCCTTCTTGTGCTGGTGACTGGTTCTAGCCCAGTGCTTTTGCGAGGTTGCCCCTGAGCTGTCCCCCAACATAAAGGCTTCAGGACTGTCTGCCCTGGATTGAAAGAAAGCATCCTGCTTGGCTTTATGAGCTGCTGAAGCGCAGCCTTTAATACTCTTTCTCTCAGCTATACTTTTTACCCTGATAAAATTGTCCAGCTCAATCATTTTAAGCTTCAGATTATTTTAAAAGGTTCTTAGCTGGTTTAATACCTTGTAATGCAAAATATTTTTAAAGCAATTCATAAAACATTCTATGCAGACCATTGAAATTAACTTCTGCTCCCAGCTCAGCTATAATAAAATCAATATTTACTTCACTTGTGTGACCGGAGTTGCCTTATATACAAGGAAAACATTTCCACTGCTGCTTCTAAGGTAGCAAAGAGATAGAAAGCAAAATAATAGATCCCCTCTAAAGCTACTTTTCCCCCTCCTACAGTCCTTATGCAGAGCCTTTTGCTAAATTTGTCAAGCACACCCCTTTCTAAAAGGTTAGTTGCCATTTCTCCACTTCTAAGGCAGAAAGCAAATGAATATGATCTGTTTAGTTGCTGCAAATAAATGTGAACTTGGAATTGAATATTTGAAAGCTAATCTGTATTACTAAATAGCATCCATTTTGTTTTCTGTGATTTTTGTATAATGTAGGTTTTGCATTGTATTTTTTTACCAGACAATTTGCTACTGATTCTTGTTGTAGTTTTCCTTTCAGTAAGTTGTAAACTTGCTGATGACAGTTTGAGATTGAAGGATAATAGACTGGGATTCTTAGCCTTGTACAACAAAGACATAAAACTCTGTCACCTGATGCCTTATCATCGTTTCCATATCTGTTGCCCTAAAATCTCACGCAAGCATTCCTTATCTAATCTACAACCAGTAACTGCAGTAGCTTGAAAAAAAGTTCCAAGTGTGGGTTACACAGATAACTTTCCTGTGGGAACATGCCTCAACTGTTTGCTTAGTAGTCTTGAATGCAGGTAGATTCTCCCACAATGTTCAAGCTCATTTCTCATTAATAAAAGTGAGAGAAAATGTAGTTGGTGAACGTGAGTATCAAATGATGATGTACTGATAGTGTATTTTGCTGTATTAAGCAAGCAGTAAATGTGCTGTACAGTTAAATGGAAACAAGTATTTCAGTTTATTTCAGTTTTTGATCTGTGAACAGAACTGATTATACAAAAGTTGTTAGTGGAAAGAGTTGTAAATCCGAATACCTAGACAGAATTAAACCAATCACACAGTACGTGTCTTGTGTTTTTAGCTGATTTTGATGCAGTTTCATTCCTGTCTCCAACACAGTCATGTGGTATACTCTTGAAAATAATCAAACTGTCAGATATTCCCACTTCAGGGCACAGTGCCAGCTTTCTGTTGGAGGTGCTTTTTGGTTTAAGTCATTTCTCTGCCTGTCACTAAGGGTAAAAAAGTACTTCTCTTAACCAAATGTTTTTTTAAAGTTTGCATCTGAAAGAGAAACCTAGGTATTGCTGATAATGCAAGATGTTAACCTTCCAAGAGATTTCATTTTACAAGGGACTAGTATCAGAAATTTAACTCATCATTAGGATCAAATGATTTGAACTACAGTAAGCAATACTAGAATAGACTTTATTGTGTACAGAGCATTCACCTTGCTTCTCTGTTTTTGGTTTTTTTTTTAAGGTATTTTGTGGTTTGTTTGGTTTTTTGGGGGGGTCTTCTATTGTTTTTGTTACATTAATAAAAATAACTTTAAGAGTTTGCCCTCAGGAATTGAGCTGGAACTATTTTATGGCCAGGTAAACTGGTTTGCTATCTTATTGGACATCCTTCTCTGAGCTAAGGGGAAAGATTTTTCTTTATAAATTACTGTAAGTGTGCCTTATTGCAGTCTTTGACTCTGCATAACAAGTTTGCTGTTCGGTCCTTGTGGCCGGTTGACTTTGGTAGCTGCCAAATGCCCATCCCCACTACTCCCTCCTCTCAACTAGAGAGGGGGAGAAAAATAAGACTGAAAACCTCATAGGTTGAAATAGACATAGGGATATCACTTGCCAGTTTTAACTGTGGGAAAAACAGACTTGATCAAGGGGAATTTTTTTTTTTACTTACTGACAATTAGAGTAAGATAGAGTGAAACAAGGAAGAAAAACTAAAACACTTTCTACCTACCTATCCCTATCTTCCCAGACTCAATTTCTCTCTTTAATTCCCAAATCCTTGCCACCCTTCCCCCAAAGGAATGATAAAGCCTGCTTATTTAAACTATATCTTCAACTGGAATGTTTTTTATTTGAGAGAGAAGCTGTATTTTCTTAGAATATACATGCAGTCAACTCTCAGCAAGAGTGTGAGCTTAAAAACCTGTGGTCCAAAAATTTTCAGATGGTAAAAATGCACTCTTGGTCTGAAACAAACTTAAATATGTGTGAAAATAATTCAGAGTTTGGTTTAGCAAATATGCTAATGCTTATGGGAGCACAGTTTGGCTGACAGTGTGTCCTTGTGCCTTTCTTTATTGTGTGTGACTCAAAAACCTACACAAATGAACTCCATGTTTGAGACATGCGGACTTGCATTGAATATTTGCAGCACCTTGGAAATGGTCCTGGTCAGCTGCTAAGTTAAGTGCGGTGTTCTGCTGCTCCCACTTCTGATGGCATCAACTGGAGGAGCCTGCAGGAGCAGTCAGGCTGGGTTACAGACACCATCAGCAGGGGTAGTGGATGTTTTCTAGCCCCCTTTGGTGTTCCTTATTCCTGCATACTGCCCTGTCTTCAGTCCCCTCTGCAGCATGCACAAAGCTGCATGCTTAGTAGCTGTCAGCCTCCAGAGGGATAGAGGGTGAGTCAGATCTCAGTGACAGAACATGTATATTCTAATAGTCTTGTCCTGCTGGATATCCTTGAATGTTATACACAGCAGAGTCATATCAGGTAAATAATTAGCTGCTGTTTTGACAGTGTGAATGTGCTCTTTATCTGTAAGATGGGAGACTATTGGACTAGCCAGAAAAATTTACTCTAGCTGTTGAACATAACACCCCACAAAAAACAGCCCTACCAAATCCAAACAGAACCAAACATATCTATGTATACAAATTATCAGTGGCTGAAGGAATTAGGAAAAATAAATATTCATCAATTCAGTAGTTTAACATGCAGTTCTGCCAGGGCCATTGCTCCCTGTTCGATTAAAAATTGGATGTGACACTACGAATAAATCTGTAGCCATCTTATTTTTCATAGTGAGTCTGGGGGAGCAGAGCAAAGTTGATGCTGGGGTTGGTAAAAGTTCCTGTAAAATGCCTCAAACAGCAACAGGTCTTGGGAAATGCTCTACTAGCTTAGCACTACTAGCTCTTGAAGACTTTTGAAACAAATAGATAATCTCTGATTGACTTGTTTTATTACTGACTGCTTTGCAGTGGAAAAATGCTCTCTCATGTCTAATAAATCAAGTAAGCTTTTTTTCTTGTGTGTCTCTTTGCATATTCATTCTCCTGTTGTATTCTCATGCAAGTATAAGTGAATTATTGAGCCTTCATCTTTGCCAGAAACAAACGAAATGTGCAGTTAAGAAAGTTAGAACAAAGTTCCAAAACAGTATCTTATGTTGTCAAATAAATATTTTTTGGGGCAATCTCCCTGGTATAGGTAAGTGCTGTGGTGTGTGTTTTTTAAATTTGCACAGTTACGATTTTACTGGTGCTGCGGTGGTTTTTTGTGTGACCTTCAGCTTTCCTCCTGTCATTATGCTTAAATACCTCTTTGAAGTTACTTGATAAATATCTTCCATTTCTCAGGCCTGTTTCATTTTTCCTGCTGTTCCTATAATATGACACTTCTGCGTTTGTCTTAAGATTTGTTTTAACTGATACCTGCTTTCTGTCTGCATCTTCTTCCTCTCCAAATTCTTTTCTGCTGTCCTGTGGTTTGGAGACTGACAGGATCCAGATGAAGAACTTGTGTCATAATTGATACGATAAATACAAACACTCAATGTTTCATCCTTGTGCTCTCTTAGTCTTTTCTAATTCTTCTGCCTCTCCCAAGAATGAGTATCCCCACATACTGCTTTCTTATATGGCTTCTTCTGATATGCTAAAAGTAGAGAACAAAAGGTAGCAATTCAGGCTTTTCCTGAAGACTTGAATTTTTTTTTTTCTATAATGTTCATGTTCAGGAGGTGCAGTTATTACAACTGAGTAGCTGGAATTCTGTGTCATCTTCTAATGCTCCCTTACTGAGCCCAAATTTCATTCTGCATTTGAAGGGTTAGAAGGTTGGTCATCAGTCCTAATTGCTTTTTTTTGCAGCCGTGTAGACACTTGAGGAGTAACAGTGGAGTGTTGTGACATGAATAGAAAGAGTGACAATGTGACAAGACTTAAAGTTTCTGAGATTTTATTTGTTTAGTTTTTAGCAAGTTATTTTTATTATACACTTATCTCTGCAGGGCTGGAGACAAGTATCTCTCACATGTAGAACGTTATAATGCACCAAAATTGAAACAAGTATAAAAGGTTGCTAAGTCATCTCTTGATCATGCTAATTCTTTTGAGAGCAAAAATTTTCACATATATTCCTTTTTTTCCTAGCCTGCTTTGAAGTCCACTCACATTATTCCTTTGCTCATTTTCCCTTTCAATCAATTTTCACTTGTCATTTACAAAATCCAAGGCTTCTGTTTCTGAATAAACAGAAATCTGCAAATGTCATTTTGTGAAGCCAGTCATGCCATTTCATGGGTGGACTGAAAAGATGCTGCAGGATAAAGCACATCTGTATTGCCTTTTAAGCACTCCCAGAGCTGCTCTTAGCTGGACTGTGTAACTTTGAGGGCAGTCATAGCAATATTTAGTGGAATAATTGTATGAAGAAAAAGAAGACTGTGTATCTTCTGGCCACCTGAGTTAGTCATCAGTGTGAATTTTCATTTCTGAACCTATTGGACGGTGATAATGTCTCTTGTGCTGTTTGAGCAAGTAGCAGGTCGGTAGGTGATTGACATTTAGGATGCGTTTGGTCCTGCTACACCAACTTGCAGATGTGTGCAGTTGTAGGAATTCTTTCCATTCTCCCTTTGTGGTAGACTTCATGAATACTTGGGTTTTGTGAGTGATCATTCTTCTGCCACAGGTTGCTCGCGTGTCAGCGGTGGACAGCCTGAAAAATGAACACTGTACTGCAACTTGCTCCATGATCTCCAGACAGCAGTGTGCAGGAGCTCATATGCCCTTCTGTACATCCTTACTACTGTTTCTCACTTCCTTGCTTCTTTGCAGTTTAAAAAGTTTTATTCTTTTTTTGTGCCTCTGCTTTGCTAGTGTGTTCTGGACAAGAAAATATTGTAATTTTTAGAGTAGCTTTAATGTAGCAATACTTTGGAAAATTGGAAGTGGTAGTCAACATCAAGTGAAATTAGAGATCTTCAGCTATGAAGGCCTAATCTGTGTTATGTGAATTAAGCTTCTTATGTCATTGTGTTGGGGATGAAAAAGTGTTTATGGTGTTTCTTAAAAAATAAGTGGTTTGTGGTTTAGTTTTTAGGACTGTTGTTTAAAGGAAAAAACAGCTGTAGAAAAATCTTGTAATAACTTTAATATTAAAGCTGTTAAGGTTTTAAAATGTATGTTACAGTGGTTTAAGATGTTATGTTGAAGTGGGACAACTTAAAAGTAGCAAATTTCATCAATCACATTGCTTTTAGTTTTGCCTTGTGTGATGCATGTAAGACTGTGAGAAATACTGAAGTTATTTGTCACAGTTAGCAGTGCAGAGTGTTGAAGGTAAATCTTTTTTGCTTTTTAATTTGTAGGAATGAATTTAAAAAATTGAGTTAAAAGTACTTTCTAAATGCATTCCCCCTTTTCCTCCTCCTGTAGTTTATAGTACACAAAGATAAATATTCAAAGGCAAGTCCTATGACGACAGCAGCATCCTTAGGAGATGACTTTGTGATTTATTCTGTTTATTTGACCCTGTTCATACCACTAGTTTGTTCTTTGAAGGTAATGTTATTGTTTCAGAAATAAGAATCTTTCTTTTATTACCATCATTGAGGTGTTACATTTATCTGCATAACCTGAAGAGTGTGGAATGCATTGCTGGTTTTTTATCACCACTGAGCTTTATAGTTTGTGGTAAATTAAATGCATCATTTTATTGCGACTTTGAAATTCTTGTAAATGTGTATGAAGTTAATTTGTTGCAGTAGCTTTCTCACTCAGAAGTGCAAATACATGTTAAATAGAAAACAGGCTTAACCCCTTTGGGGAACCACATGAGTTTTTCTTTTCTTTCATAGAGAGCCAGTCTCTTTGTATGCTTCTGGGAGTACATCTTTGCCTTATCCCCATCTCTTTTCTTTCCTCTTTTGACCCTTTACTCTGAGCAATTGTGCATCAATGCAGACCCTCCACAACCTGCCCGAATGTGCTGAGCAGTTGGGCTTTGCTTCACCAGAGCTGTCTGGTACTTGGGAGTGTTTGCATGGCTAGGTCTGACAAAACTAATGTGTGCCTGGCTCTTTGGAGAACTGGGGATGTGCAGAGAAGATGCTGAGAGGTAACTTCAGACTGGGATGTTGTACTGACCCCAAACTTTAAGCACAGCTCTTGTTCTAGCTGTGCTTATAGCATGCAGTTTGGGAGATTAGGAAGTACTTGTTTAGTAAAAGTGTTTGTAGATAGAGATATTATTTGACACTATTTGCAAATAGCTTTTCTTTCTGGGTTGGGGTGAGGGTGGGAGTGTCAAAGCCTTAGAAGAATTTCCCCCTTGCCTTACGTGACCCAGCAAAGGTGATCTTGTCCTGGCTTTTTCTGGGGTGGGGGTTAAATACTGATCTTATTATTTCTTAGTCTACTATGACACTGGAAAGATATAAGTATTTTTATTGATTAAAAAATACCAGACCAAGAGTTCTGAGTTTCAAGATAAACCATTGAGTTGAAGAAATGATTATTTTGCATTGCATCAAATGCTTTTGTCTGCTGCAGAGGCTGTGCTTGGTATTTTGGTTTGCTGTATATCCTGCCTTTCTTGCTGGCAAAGAGAGTTGATCTGCCATGCAGTTGTCACCATTTCCTCATCATTGCCTGTAGTGGTGTCCACAGGTAGATACCCTATGCTTATACTTCTTCCATAAGCACATCTTTAATGATGCTTCCTCTAAATTACCTTATTTTCCTATTTTGGTTTGCAGTTCAGGCATCACTTCAGCCATGAGGTATAACTGTCTTTTTGTGGACTCTTAGCTCCATAAACTTGTCTCTTCTTTTTTAGCCAGTTTTTACTAGTACCCTAATTTTTCTAGTTTCACTGGTGATTATCATAATTTTGGTCCTCAGGCTAGCAACATTCAAGCTACAAGCTCCATCCTCACTGAGGCATAGACACCACCTGTCTGCTGCAGGGACATTGACCTTTGGCAGAGGGCAAAAAAGTGAATCCTGGGCCTGCTTGTTGCCTGACTCCTTAGGTACTGGGAAGGCATGCAAAAGAACCCTCTCTGAAAATGCACCCAGGACAGGATTATACCTGTGTGACTGATCTACTGGAATAGTTGCCAGAGGCAGCAGTATTAATATGACATGTAATTATCTGTTTTCATTAGGTGATCTTTTTGTTGTTTAGCCAGTTTCTACAGAGGTAAAGGCGATGTGTCTATTCCAAGTTGTACACAGACCCACTTGATATGTTAGAGTGACAGTAAGCAAATGCTACAATTGCACAGGTTCTACCACAATTCTCTTAAAAACTTGTCATTAAGTAATACAAGCATGGGGGATGGAATGTGTACATGTAATCCTTTGCCTAAATGATTGGCAACTGAAAGCTTATAGCTCAGGTTCTGCCAAATGCTTGGTAGGCTTTGAACTTTGGTTGGTCTCCTTTTGACTGCTCTCTTGCTGTATTTTCATTGAATTATGCAACAGTGTGGGTTAGAAGGGGCCTTAAAGACCATCTAGTTCCAAACCCCATGTTGTGCGCAGAGGCATCTTCCACTAGACAAGGTTGCTCAAAGCCCCATCTTATCTGGCCTGGTACACTTTCAGGGATGGGGCATCCACAGCTGCTCTGGGCAACCTGTTCAGTGCCTCACTACCCTGATAGCAAAGAATCGCTTCCTTATATGTGATCTAAATATACTCTTTCCCTTTCACACATTTACTCCTTGTCCTATCAGTGTACTTCCTGACAGTCTCCCTCCCCAGCTTCCTTGTAGCCCCCTTTTAAGTACTGTAAGGCTGCTCTTTGCCAAACTGAACAACCCTGACTCTCTGCCTACCTTCATGGCAGAGATGTTCCAGTTCTCAGATCATCTTTGTGGCCTCCTCTGAATCTGCTCCAACAGGTCCTTGTCCTTCTTGTGCTGGGGGCCCCAGAGCTGGAAGCAGTACTCCAGGTGGAGTCTTACGAGAGTGGGCTATCTTCTCCAGTTTTTTTTCACACTCTTTCTATATTGAAGTGGAAAGTATTCAGTGAGCTCACGCTGGTGGTCAGTGGCTTAATTGATTGCATAAATACCTGGTTTAATGTGTTCCAGATATTTGTCCTGCTATTGCCAAACAGAATTTATGTGCTTTCAGAGCCCTTAATCAGGAGGGGGTTCAGCTTTGGGGACTAATTAATGACTAAGCCAGGGAAGGAAATGAGAGTTTAATTAGGATATAGGATTAGCAGTGCCTCAACTTACTGCTGTTCTGATCAAATGACAAAAGAAAATTTTATGTTTGCCAGAAGCCATAAGAAGGGACCATTCACCATACTGTACTCCAATTCTCTTTTATTTTTTCCCCATTAAGATGTCTCACTGAAAACACAAAGTGGCTAAGACACCTTTATGACTCTTTCTTCTTACCTCTAGAGGAAGAACAGTAATTTTGTCATGGACAAAATGCTCAAAGGTTTGCTTAGCATTTCAGTTTCTGCACAAAGGTGTTCCCCCTTCCCCAGTGGTGCAATATTCCTTGGCCAGCACAGGCATGTAACTGGGAAAGGAAATAATTTATCTCAAGAATTGGACTTGCCTTTCACTTAATCTTCCCCCCTAGGGTTGGGTGACAGTATAAGACACTTAACATCCTTTGGGTTGGTCATGTGAAGCTAAAAGCAGGCAGACTTATGGTGACCATTTCTGTAATGAACTTGCTGGATTATTTTAGGGATAGAAATGAGAATATTTGGTGTAATTTGCACTAAAAAATATTTTGGATTTAAATTCTTCAGTTGTCCTGTTTATTCTTTTTGCTTTCAGCTGCTTCATCTTTAGAGCACTACTATACCATGTGAATTTTAGGGGCTTCCTTTAAACCTTCTATGTTTCAGGTTTCATCTTAGTAATTACAAAGGTTAATAGGCTAAGGTAAATAATTTACTGGCATCAGTGACTGATCCTTGACAAAATAATGGAATAGACAATGAAGCTCAGACTTGGCCTGTCTGGAAACAAAATAAACAATTTATGCTTTTTTGAACTTCCTTTGTCTATTTGATTTCTGTAAAGACTGAGCTTAACTTTGTTGTCAAGATCGGTATGCAACAGTTTCTTCTGCTTCTGTCTTCCAAACACTGCCTGCCCAGGAATATGTAAGGTACCATCACTTGGTATGAGTCTTAATTGTGAAGAATGAAATGTGTTAGTCAATTGTTGTAAGCTGGACAGAAGTGTGTAGAAGCTTTCTAATACATAGTCAGTTAAGTGAAATTATTTAGCTTTTCACTAAACCATATTGCTAAATGGTCACATGCCTTTTGAATGCTTCCAGGGATGGTGATTCCAGCACCTCCCTGGGCAGCCTGTCCTAATGCTTGACCACCCTTCCAGTGAAGAAGTTCTTCCTAATATCTAGTCTAAACCTCCCCTGGTGCAACTGGAGGCCATTTCCTCTTGCTGTGTCACTTGTTACCTGGGAGAAGAGACTGAACCCTATATGGCTACATCCTCCTTTCTGGCAGTTGTAGAGAGTGACAAGGTCTTCCCTGACCCTCCTTTTCTCCAGGGTAAAGAACCCCAGCTCCCTCAGCTGCTCCTTATAAGACTTGAGTTCTAAAACCTTCACTGTTGCCCTTCTCTGGACTCAGTCTTGCACTTCAATGTCCGTCTTGTAGTGCAGGGCCCAAAACTGGACACAGGATTTGTGATGTCATTAGTGCCAAGTATAGGGAGATGATCACTACCCTGGACCTGCTGGCCATGCTTTCTGACACAGGCCAGGATGCCATTGGCCTTCTTGGCTACCTGGGGATACTGCTGGCAAGTTTGTGGAAAAGGAGCTTGCTTCCTTTCTCTGTCATTCCTTTAGGCATGAGCATGCTGCCTGTTCTTGGATCTGCTCCCATCTACTCAGTGCTGGTGATGCCACACCTGGTGTACTTGGTCCAGTTCTGGGGTCGCTGGTACAGGAGAGATGTGAACATACTCGAGTGAGGACCACAATGATGATGAAAGGACTGGAGCATCTCTCCTGTGGGGAAAGACAGAGCTGGGCCTGTTCAGCCAGAAGAAAAGGATCAAAATCCAAGGGATGCTACCGAAGTTTATAAATATCTGACAAGATGGTGCAAAGAAGTAAATGAGGCCATTGAAAGGACAAGAGGCAATGGGAGCAAACGGAAACACAGGAAACTCCATTTTTGTTAAAACCTTGTCTTGGGTTGCTCAGAGAGGTTGTGAAGTCTTTGTCACTGCAGATGTTAGAAATCTGACTGGACATGGCCTTGGGCAACATGCTCTGACTGGGGGCTTGGATTAGACAAATGATCTCCATAGATGCCTTCTGACCTCTACCACACTGTATTTTCTATAAAAACACTTCAATCCAAAATTTTACTAAACTTTCTGGGAACAGTGCAAAGAGAAGTGGATTCATAGAGGTGGAAGCTTGCTTAGTCCTTGAGACATCCACATAAAATTGCCAGAAAACTTTTTTGATATTACAGTGATTATAAGAGTTACGAAAGTGCAATGGGTGTATAAACTATACATGTTCATTGTATTTGGGGTTTTTGATCTAGGAATCTTGTTCCAAGTGATAGTGTGTTAAGGCTTTGTAAAGACACTTCTTTACTTTTTTTCTTAATTTCTGAGTTAATTATCATTGCAACGTTTATTTTTTATTACCTTCCGTAGATGAAATACAACTGTGAAAATGTGTGATTTTTAATTTTTTTTTAGCACACATATGCTATTTTTTTGGTCTTCAGGCAAGATTTCTAAATGCCATTAGGGGTTTGAAGCAATCAAACCCAGAAAGCTAACACCTTGACTTTGCATAACTCAGCTGCTCGAGGTGTTATGTTATTATTGCAGGAAAGACTTAAATTCCATGGGGTTATAAATTCCGTTTGTTTTTAAGTAACTCTACTCTGCACACCGCTGTCACTGAAATGGGTCCTATATGGTCTGTATCCAGAGATGCTTGGTTAACTTCCTTTCAGAAACATCTAAATAGCACTTGTGTTTTTGAAAATGTTAACAGCCTACAATTTTTTGAAATCTGTTAATTTAATCCATTTTCACAAGGAAAGTAGGATACTCTGATTAAACTTGTCTTTCCATATTTTTTTTTCCCTGCACAACTAGTTCAACTTGTAGTAACTAGTGGAAGTTTAATAAACCTAATTGTGTGTTATAAAGCTAATTAAGCACCTAGAGGATATGTGAACATACCAGTCAAATATGCCAGTCAGCATGTGAAGGAACAACCTGGTGCATACCCAATTACCTATACCCTGTACCTGTGTGCTGGGATGGGGTGGGAGTTGCAGTGAGAAGCCAGAGAAGAGGTGGGAGGAGCTGACACTAATGGGACATCCACTGATGTATAGGAGGCCAAGCATTCTTGGTGTTCTACTTAGGAAATTGGAGCGTGTAGTAGTATGTAGGAGCCAGGTATTACTCTTTGAATCTCAGGAGTCTGGGTTCTGTCTGTGATAAGCTGTTGACCTAGAGAGTTTGAGAGGAATGATGGTAGACTCTAGGAGCTTGTGTAAAAGAGAGGCAGCTCTGAGGGGATGGATCAGGAAAGGTTTTAATATTTGGAGTGAAAAGATGGGGAATGAGGGGGGTTTAGGATTGCAGCCTTTGGGTTGTTGGAAAAGAAAAATAGGAAAACCTCTTACTAATAGAGTTGGGATAGAAGAGACTCTGGAATGAGTGGGCAGAAAAATTTAGTGTTGTGAATAACTACTGTCTTTACCTGCCTGTCACAGAGAACAAAATAACGTTGTCTCTTGTACTGTGAAGATGTTCAAAGAAGGTTGTTTGTGATGTCTGCCTGATTTGAAACTGCCATAACTAGGAGAGCTACTTGCATAGATACAGTTTATGGCTTGGCTTCCTTCTCTGTCCTAAAAATCTTGTTTACTTGTGCCTGTGCAGGGTCTCTGACATCTGTTGTCTCTGCTTCCTTCTGGTATGCAGATGGGCTTTTTGTGGGGATGGCTCTTCTGTTATGCAGAAGATTATGCTAGTTGATCACAGTGATCCCTCTGACCTTATATCCTGTGAATCACATCCACAAGTGCAAGTGAGCCTAATAATAGTTCTAACTTGGGCAGAGAAAAAGGAGCAGATGGCTAACACCAACTTGTGGAAAGTGATTCTGTTTTCTTTATAACCACTTAGAAATTCAAAGACCTGATCTGTGCTCATAACAAAACCAGCTGTAGTAAATCTAGTTTGTGATTTTGTCTTCATAAATTTACTTTGTCTTTTTTTCTTAAAGTGCTTTCCTGTTTTTGTGCTTAGAAACATCTTCTTTGCCAGATTTTGGGCAGGAGTTATCTGCCTTTTTCTTCTCTTTCCATGTGCTGGGCAGTTTGTGAAATATGTGCTCAAGTGTACTTGTATTGTGTGTGAATGCTTCACAGGGCTGTCTTGCACTGGGAGCTGACACTGCTTACTTTGACCTGGTGTTAGTGGGTCATTGCAGGCTGTTGGAGTGACATATGGGGTTGCTGGAGCAGCCTTGTGTACTGCCTGCAACTCTGGAGCAGCCTCGGGACACTGCCTGCAACTCTTGGGTTTGCACTGTCATCCCGTGAAATCAGCAGGGTCACTGGCTGACCAGCGTGGGCTGTCAGGCTCCGTGTTGGGCATTATTTCTGTCTCCTGAGAGCTTGGTTATCTATACCTCCCTTTTAATCATCATTCCAATGTGCTGAGACCACAGCATGGCATGTTAGGTTGCTTTGTTGGGAGGTATGGAAACAGCTATTTTAATATTCCTTCAGCTGTGAGGATGCCTTCCTCTAGATTATCAGTTGCTGGGGGATTTTTTTGTTGTGAAGTAAACACAATTTAGCTTAAACAGTACATTTCGGTAGAACCGGAGGGTGGTCCTCATTACTTGTCTATGGTGTCTTGTTTTTGGTGGTGTCTGCTGTTGGCAAACACCAGGTGGTGAGGCGCATGACTTTTCTTTTTGCTTTAGTCTTTTTTGGTAATGTTTATATTCCATAGTTTGGTCTCTACAGAAAACTTACAATTTGGGCAACTGCATTTTGTGTGCCAGTTGCTGTAGGCAGATTTTTTTTTTTTTTTGGTAGATGCACTATTAATATAACTCTGGTTTTGCCCAGCTGCAGAAGTCTGGAGAGAGAAGGAAAAGGAATGAGGGAAAGCTTTGTGCATACCACTGATTGCAGAAATTAAAATTGCAGCACAAAGGTGAAAGTTTACAAGTGAATTACGTGTTTTTGGAGCTATTTTTTTCTACCATGGTGTTGCAAGAGAAGAGAGAATCTGCAGAACAATCTCAACTTTTGCTTTTTGTTCCTTTAAAAAGACTAAACTATGATCTTAAAAAGATAAAAACTAAAAAACTTAAAAAGATGAAAAACTATGCTGGTTTCCATGCTGAAATTTTAGATGCTTATTTTGTGTCTTTTGCTATATGAATTAGTGTGAGCTTGACTAAAAGATAGTTGCTTTCAAAATGCTTTTTCTGTCCAGAAATACAAACCTTTATCCCTCTTTTTTGTTACTGTTGTCAGGGTTTCATAGGTGTTCGAGTCTTGGGTGGGGTGGTATCTACAAGAGCTACTCCCGACTGCCTAAAGGCTTAGGCAAAGGGATGTTTCTAACTTCGTTACATTCCAAGTGTCTTAATTGAAACCCACAGGCTAATTCCTTCTTTTATTTCTAAATTCCTTTGCTGAGAATCTAAATAACGAGGTGGTGAAGGCAAATTTAAGTCTTAAAATGTGAGATGACCCTTGGTAATGTGCACTGGAGTGGTTGGGCAATTTCTGTACTTTATTTGCCAATCAAGCCTATGCTTCTCCAGGGCACTTTCATTATAGTGCTGTTCTGCCAGCTGTTTTGGGTGCAATAACTTCTGTCTTTCAAAAGCTAAATAACACAGTTCTGTCATACAAGCATTTAACGTGTTTTGGGGAAATAAGAAGCTTCTCTTTCAGTACAAAACAGAGGTTGAGTAGAGGATGAACCGCAGTCCAGTGAGGCTTTTGTTTTTACCTCTATTTTTAGATAATTTAGATTCCTTTTTGCTCTCCAACATGATATTCACCAGGTAATAAATAGATTGGACTTGAACTGTGTTTTCAAGGTGCCCTAAACGAAGTTAAGGGACAGTGTTGTGGGTGGAGGAGGTATGTATGTAAGGCTACAAAAGTGGCTGTTGGGGGCGACTGAGTGCCAGGACACAGCCTGGGCATCTGATCACAGGAGCCGGTTGTTTAGAGCGTGCTCCAGTTGGGTGGACATACATCATCTTGTGTAACAGAAGCAGGCTTCGGCAAACAGGGATCCGGGATAGGAAGCTTTTCTTCTCTCTTTTGTCATCACAAGAGTTTAATTTTTTGTGTGTGTGTGTTTAGGTTTGTTTTTATTTCCTCTTAAAGGAACAAACTGTTCTGACATTGTCTGTTACTAGTCCATTAAGTGACTGGAGGACAGGCACAGCCACGTTGGCCAGAGGAAATGGTAGGTAATGAAGCAGAATTTGGCCCTGAGTCAGTTCTTGGCTTTCACTGTCAGGCTGCAGCAGTGTGAAAGGAAACAAATGTTTTAGCCACTTGGTGAATTTGTTTCTCACTGGGCTGTAACTTGTTGACATTTTTAATGTCTTGTGTGAGAAGTTGACTGGCTGGATTACTGTGTGCTTTGTTGAATGGTGATATTTTTTTTTTGACTGAATGTGGCTAATTTGTTATCCAAATCATAATGTCAGCCTCTAGGGGTTAGCCTTACAGACTTGTAGGAATCTAAAGAAAATTACTTTGAGGGATAAAATAACTTGTCACTGTTGCTATCAAAGCACCAACATTTCAGGGTTTTGTTTGTTTGTTTGTTTGTTTGTTTTTTTTGCAGGGGTTTGTAGCAGAAAGCTTGACACAACCGTGTCTGTAATGGTCAATTACAAAAATCTCAGTTTCAGAGGCTTTTATAAAGCAAACATAAAAGCAGAGCCTGACTGGCAAGGGTTGTCTATGAATTTTATAACTGACTAGGATGTTCCTTAGGAGATAGTAGGGGTATGTACATTTGTATTCTTTTGTTCACCAAACCTTTTACCAAGACTAAGTAGTTTCTATTGATCAAAGATGTGGGGTTTGGTGGATTTTTTTCCTTCCTCTCCCTAGAAAACCCTCTTTTTGAAAAGAGAGAGAAAAGGCGCTGGATTTTAGTGAGTGCCATGTATGCTACTGCAGCACACCTAGCAAGCAGGTGTAGGAGCAAGGCTGGGGGAGTCCTGGCAGGCTGAAGCTGGTGAATGCTGAGGAGAGCTGTCACCTCCTGCCATTCGTGTGCTTGGGGAAGGGGCTGAACTCTCCAAGAGTGGGGTGTCTAGAGCTTCTACTGCACAGGATTTATAAATCCAAGATCCTTTTCATAATGGTTGCTCTCCTTTTACACAATCATACAACTGTTTTTGGCCTCTCTGTTCTTTGCCTTTGTCATGCTAAGGAGTAATAATGTTAGAAGAATGTGATACCTCAAACTATGGTGTTGCTCTTTATTTTCACAGATGCTTAAGGAAGGAAAAAGGCAGATGCAGCCTTAGGAAAAACATCATCATTCACAGCTATGTACTTGCGGGTGTTGGCACAAAAGGGGCTGACAGGTTAATAGATGATATTTAAAAAGAGAATCATGTTTAAATCTCACTATGTTCAATACAAATATTGTTTTCAATTAATGTTAATCGAAAACATTGGTCCAACAGTGGCAGTTGGACCAGTCTAGTCCATTCCTGTGTCTTAAAAAGGAAAAAAAGAAAACAGACTTGTAGGGAAAAAATGGTTTAAATATATATATATATTTTTTTTTGAGTTTCATCTTGTCTGCCAGGCTCCTGTGAGATGGATACTTAGGAACTACCAGAGAGTTACTTGGTTCTATATGTCTTTGATGGCAAGGAGCTCTGTGCCACTGAGGGGAAAAGACAGGGTTAACAAGATTTCTTAGGTAATTATACTCCCCTGAAACAGCACCTTGAGTTTCAATGTTCTGAGCATGGCATGCTGTGCAGCTGCCACAGCTTTCTTGAATCTTCCTCAGAAAAATCTTTTCATGCATTGGTCTGTCTTTGATGTCTGGTTGAGCTCAAGGTGTGACTCAAGAGTAGAGTCTGTTGGATCAGCTTTAGCTGCCAAAGAGGAGAGGCATAGAAGGGTGAAGCAATGGCTCCTGGGTGACATGCACCCTTTGTGTCCCAAGCAGGTTTTTCAGCTGTAGCCTAGAAGAAGCCCAGAACTGAGGGTTTATTTTAAATGGATATGAACAATTTCATACAGTTTAAGTTTCTCAACTGTCCTGACACTTCATTTCTTACCGATGTAACTTGTGTCTGGGCTGAGCTGTAGCCACTGTTCCTTGCTGTTAGGTAAAGCATACCTGGTCGTTGGTTTGTGTGTAACAGCTTTCTGGCTAGATATATTAGATGTGAATACATGGATGGTATCAGCTTCAGGTGCATGTCAGGCCAGAAATGAGAAATGTCGAGGTCATCTATATAAGAAATCTTCTGGTTGTATTCTGTGATTTTTAATTTTTTTTTTTAAATAAACATCTGAATTTTTTAGATAAAACTTTATTGTGCAACAGTCCCAGTTGCTGCTGAGGTATATGATCTTGTAAGTGGTGCTTTTTAATCATAATCTGATATTGCTTCAGACTGCACGAATTTTCACGATTGTGTGACGTAGAAAATTTGCGTTGCAATTCGGCTTTTTTTTCTATGGCCTCATTCCAAGTGCAGGGACTGTTAGTCTGAACACTGTCGTGTTGTGCTGCTTTGTGGTATGGAGTCTGGAAAGATTGATGCCAGCTGCCACCAAGAGGTTCTGCAAGAGAGCGTTCCTGACAGCAGCGTGTTGTGGTCGCCTGGAGGGTATCTCTAGACTGATCTGCCAAGAAGCTGGTGGAGTCTTGAAGGGCTCTCAGAGACTCCTGATCTGGGCTGCAGCTGACAAACAGTTTGCCTGGTGTAAGGCACTGGCTGCCCTGGCTGTGGTCTATGCAGGGATTTGGAGGTTAAAGCCTTTGACAGGCTCCATGTATGTATGTATGTATGTATGTATGTATTTTGTCTGCAGCAAGCAGACCTGGAAATCCATGCTGGGTGAACGTCCTTCCGCCTAGTCTGGTTGTCAGCAGTTATTTCACTGTCATTTAAGTACAGGTGATGAAGCATAGGCTCACCTTTAGCAGTGCTCAGTGCAATTTACCCAAGATGTGTCCTGTGATACAGGCAGGAGTGTCCTGTGCTGGCGGTGACTCACCCTGGTTTAGTGGGACAGGCTCTGTAAAATTGCAGGTGACTCCTAAATGGCTTCCTTAAGCATCCTGGGAAGCTGTCTCTCTGCACAGCTGGAGGCCACTGCTCCTCCCTCTTCACCTACAGGCACTTGCCTGCCTTCCTCCTTGTCCTGCTAGGTCCTCCTGGCTGTCTCCCAGACCCGACGTGGTGGAACTTTGGTGTCACACCAGCAGGGCACTTGAAGGGAAGGGCTCAGCAGCCCTTCCCACGCTTTAGCTGAACTTGTCTGTGACTGATCACTAACATGGTTCTGAACCCAGGTGCAAAACCAGGCTGAGGGTGGGTAAGGCTGTAAGTGCTTCAAGGGTTGTTCCAGCAGCTTTGCTACCACAGTAGCTGTGCTGTGTACCGAAGGAGGCTATTATCTGCATCAGAAGCTTGAATAAGGGCCTCGGCACCCTTTGGAGTAATGCATTCAGGCAAAAAGGTGTTGACAAAGTCTGTTAATTAAAAGCCCATGGTTTCATAGGTTGTTTTCACCAGATGGGGAGCTTGTGAATTTTATGCATCAGAAACCCGCTTGGGAGGTGCTGTGAGGCTGATTCTACTGCAAAAGAGCTGCTGTAGTTACTAGCAAAGGCAAAACATTTGTGTGACTCTGCAAGTACCAAAGTGTTGAGCAGCTTTATTGACAGATTAGGCAAAAAATTCTCCCACTTTTCAGGACAGTGTTTAATGTGACCTGTATTGAACAATCTAGGAGTAAGAAGAATGCATTTTTACTCATTGTTTTCTTGTTCTCTCTCTCCAGATGAACACAATGATGTACAGAAAAAAACCTTTACAAAATGGATAAATGCTCGATTTTCCAAGGTAATGTTGGTTTGGATATACTACTTTTATTTTGTTTGATTCACTGTTTAGAATAATTTTGGTTAAACATGCTTTGCTCTTACTCTAGTTGAATACTCCTAGTAAAATGCCAGTATGGAGTGAAAACAGATAAAATACTGTAGTGTTTGCTCCCTCAATTTCCTCATGCACATACTGTATTTTAAGAAAAAATGAAAGAGTCTATTTGTTAATATATTAGAATAGTTTTTTGCATGAGCGTGTCTGTTTGGTTTTGTTTAGCTTTGGTTTGGTTTAGTTGATTTCTACATGCAGTTTTCAGAGTGCATTGCAACAGATTTTGAACCTTCATTACTGTGTTTATTCTGTTACTGAGTCGGCTTTGCCCACTCTGCAAACCTCTAGTTGAAGCCACCTGGTGTTACTACTCGAGTCTTGACTGAAATCTTATATAATTACTTGTTCATTTTGAATTTTCCTTGGCTCTCATGCTGTACATTTCTCATTTTAATTCTCTTTACTGGCTTGAAACTTACTGAGGATCTTTAATGGTTTGGGATGAGAAAGGAAGTAAAGTTTGCTTTGGAATGCTATTTAAAGCCTGCTTTTTACACTGTTCTTCTGATAGGGAAAAATGACACTTTGCCCAGAAGCATAGTGTCTATGGAAAGTTTTCCTACTTCATGGTTTGAATTTGTGAAAGAACCTGGGATATTATCTGGGAAATCTCATGTTTTTTCTAGCTAGTGTGGTGCTACAAATGGGGTAACTACTATTTTGTGTGCCCTTATTGAAAAGGGGCATGCATGTGAAATCTTAAAAGCAGATATAAATATAGAAGGAAGGGGTGTGTGGTTTGGTGTGGTTTGGTTTGGGTTTTTTGTTTTGTTTTGGTTGGTTTTTTTTTTTTTCTTCAAATAAAGCTGCTAAAATGCTTTAGCAGTGAATGGCTGCTTCTGGAGCTCTGCCCTTCTGGAGTTCTTGATCAGCAATGTAAGGAATTTTTACCTTCCTTTCCTTCCCATGCAACAGGACACTGGGCAATGCAAGGCTTGTGGCCTTGGTTGAATCATTTTGGCTTAGGTTTGTTTTGGTTGAAAGCTGATATCCTGCACTCTTCATCCAATACATTTTTGGCCAGTTTGCTCTTTAGAGGAAGAGTGTGTGTGGGTAACTGGTTGCTCTATGCTCAGCTTTTGACTGCTGCCCAGAGGAGTGGTGGTCCTGCAGGAGGAGCATTAGGCAGGGCAAGATCATGTAAGGAAAGAAAATGTGGTGAGAAGGAAAGGACTGTTTGTAGTCCTGTAGCTGGCATAAAGATGACATGAACATGGAAATGACAGTGATACTGAGAACGAATGACAGTCATACTGAGAATGTGCCAGGTGGCTTGTTTGTGAGTGCTGTGGACATTGTATTGAAGAAGGTAAAATTGTTTTCAGTCATTCTGCTAGGACACCCATGGGTATATCTTACAAAGTGTCTTTCCTTCTATACTGTGTAATCAGACAGATCCTGCTAAGCTCCTGGATTTCCCTGGCACAGGATATGGTCAGATACTCATAGGATTTGAAGTAACTGCAGCTTCATAACTCTGTAACTTCATGGCCCATTAAACACCTGAAGCTATGAAAACCTTGTTAATGATTAAAGAGACTCCTATGAAAGGACATACTCCCGACTGCTGCATGTCCAATTCAAATTTGAGCATGACTATTTTGGCATGACAAGACACGGATTTATGCAGACTGGCATGTTCAAATTGCAAGGAAATTGATGGTGTTAAGTAGAAATCACCTCGCGTAAGAAAGTCTAGTTTTAACTGTACCTTTATATTTTTAAGGGACTCTTTTCAGTCCTTCTGTGTCAAAGTTTTTGCATGTACAAAGTCATTTGGGTTGTTTAAAATTCCTTTTATGTGAACTAGATTGATTTAGCTGCTTAATAGGATAGAGAGCTTTTAGAGGTTAGTTAAAGGTAATCTGACTTACACTGCAGAAAACAAAATGGTAACTTAGGTATTTTGTGTGGAATTGCAAATTTCACTCAAAAAATTTAGTTGTTCCTCCATGTTAATTATATTGTACTCGCCCTTCATTTAAACAAATAATAAGTAATCCGTTGAGCCTTTATAAACTAGCTTAGCGTACAAAAATCCTAAAATTGCAATTGCATAATGCCAAGTTTGATTTAAGACAATTCAATAGGGTTTTACAAAGGATCTAGAAAGAGAGCAGTGTCTTTCCCTTCTCTCATCAGAGAATAGGTAGGTAAGTAAAACACTTCAAGTATATCAATTATGCTGTGAGGTGCCTGCTTTGGGACCCTGATCAGTGAGATAAGAGCTCTTGGTGTAGTTTCTAGTACTGTAATTTGGTTTTGTGCTCTTAGTTTAAACTGTGATAGAACAATGCATTCTATTTGTGTGTGGTGTTTGAAATCAAGGCACAAACATTCTAAGTGGATTGAGTCTTAAGGTCAGTAAATGTACTCAGCCAAGACTCAATGCTCACTGTAGAAATACCTTAGGAGAGCTATACACACTACAACTCACAAGCCTGTGATGGCTGTGTAGGAAGGATATTTTGTTAAAATTAAAGGGAATAAAAATTGTTAGATAAATAGTCTGTTACCAAGCTTTAACCAATAGGGAAGTTTGCACTCAAATAAATATTGAGGCAGAGCATTTCAGCATATGTTTATAAAGCCATGTAATGTTTTTACTTTCTGTATTTTTTCCATTGCTCTGTCCAGTCTAATTTCAGGAGTCAGATTTAGCTGTTTCCCTGTGGTATAGCCTTACCAATTAAAGCATCTAGTTGTATGGATAACTAATAGATGTTCTTCACACCATGTAGCATTGTTTTCTATCCCTTTATCCCTTTCTATATTAATCTTCATTAATAATTACCAGTTCATATCTATATATTATTTTCAGAACTCCTTTCTGCAGTGCAAAAGTGCTATCTTGTCACAGTTGCTTTTAGCAACTGCAAATAAAGAAAAGTAAACATCAGAACTGGCTACTAATTTTGAGTGCCCAATCTGAGACTTTAGCTAAATTATCCCAGAGGATTTGACATTTCTTTGACATTTCTTGATATAAAACAGAACTCTTGAGTCTTATGACAGAATTCAGAGGGTTCATTCTTCTGCAAACTGTCAAACCATCCAAAATATCTAGTTGGTTTTCAGATGCATCTTGATCAGCATAGAAAAGGGTCTTGAAGATGATTATGCCTATGTCAGCAAGGACTGGGTTTAATGATCTAAGGAAGTCTCTTAATCTGGCACACAGTTAGTAATTGCATGTAAAATTGTGTTTTAAATGATTCTGATGAGTCACAGGGGAACTTCTGGCTAACAGTGGAGTTTGAATTCAAGTCTGCAGGATAATGTAGTTCTCCGGTACCCATATGTTGTTTCACATAGGTAAAGAGAGAGTGAACAAAGATTTTGAAATCAACACTAGTTTATCCAAATATCAGAATAGTTTTATTCTTTATCTACTTACATGTTGTATCAGCAGGCCTGGGATTTTTTTGTTCTATCTTGCAGCATCTCTGCATCTCTGATGCTTCTGCTTATAATTACAGAACAAAGTAGTTGGATACTCACACTTGTAACTCTAGAAGGTTTCTAGAAACTTGATAGGCATGTTAAGGAATTCAGGAGTCTTGTGTCCCACTTTAGAACCCTGCAAGTACAATTTTTTTCTGCCCTATTTTCTTTCTTTACTCCTACTCTCTGACCCTGTTTATGGTTTGTTTTTTGTTTTGTTTTGTTTTTTTTTTTCCTCACTTCAGCACCCTCTCATGTCAGAAGCCTTGCCTGCCTGGCAAATCCGGAGTTTTGATTGCCCTGCCTATTTCATATTCACTTTTGCCTTTGTCACTATACTATATATTCCCATCAAGACTCAGTTTTTCTTTTCAAAGCTCCAGACCTGCTCTGTCTGCCCTTCATTTCCCCTCTACAGCCTTTATGGGATTTGATGCTTGTGTGGTCAGTCCTATTTTTGCATCTCCCTTTGTCTCAGTGGTAGTAACCTTGCCCTCCCTTTACCTTCTTGCAGGATTCAGTCTTTGCTGGCTTTAGTTTTCTAATTTTCCAAGGTGGTACTTTTCCAAGTTTACTTTCAGATGGGTTCCTCTCCTCTTCTGCTATTCCTGGTCTTGGCAGGTGGAATACAGAGTCAGCACAAGAAACACGATGCCCTAACTTAATTTAGACCCATGGAGTCAGGTCTGTCACAGCCTGTTAGAACTTAGTGCTGTCACTCACTAGAGGAAGTTCACAGATCCAGCATGGACAAACTGAGGCTCTGTCTTTTTACCAAAGACTTGTTTCTTCATTATATTTGGGAAGTTTTCCCACAGGGATGGCAAAAAAAGCATTACTGCTAGGAAGGTTGTGCTCTGCAAAAAGAGCATAAAAGCCCAGAGATTTGCTGCACGCTGTGAAAATGACATTAGGTTTCCCTGCCCCTCGGTTATAAGTCTTGCATATGGAAGGCTGTTGAATGGAGCCAGCTGGGGCATTGTTCCAAGGTGTCAGGAACTGCATTCAAAGCCCTTGCATGCCTGAGTGCTGGGCCTCCGTTTCCTTTCCATCATGTGTTCCCATCGCTTTCCAATCCAAGCCCTCAATTTCTTTTTTTTTAATGTACAGAAGCCTTGTACAGTCTTGTGCATTTGTAGTGTTCTTGCTGCATGTGTTTGTGATTCTGATTCTCCAGGTCCTGTGCTAGTGCCCTGACATCTGCATTGGCCAATATTGACAGGGCTTGGAGCCAGGCCAGGACCTGCCAGTGTAGATAAAGCCAGACATCCCACACTTATGCAGCATCTTAAGCTCTTTTTTCCTACTCTGTGGTTTTCCAAAAATATGTTTCACTTTAGGGTTAGAGTAAAGAAGAAGTGGAGGTGCAGCTTGGGAGCAGAATGCATCCTCCAGGGCTGAGCTCCAAGTTAGCCTTTGAGAAGGCAAGTGCTCAGTGTGGGGCTCCTGTGCATTTCTTCTCCTGGGCTCTGATGTGTCCCCTCCCCTGGAAGGACACCAAAGAAAGATGAGAGAAGACAGGCCAGTAGGAGAACTGATGAGTTGTACTTGGGGTGCTTTGGAATGTTACGGTTTTATATGCATCTTGAAATTGAAACACAGTTGATCCTTCATTATACCAGCCATTAATTCGTTACCTACAAAGTCTTCTTTTAGCTTTTTGTGTGGTGTGCTGAATAGATATTTTCTTCCAATTTTGCTCCTTAATTTTCTGCTTTCCTCTAAGGGTTGTTTTGTCATAATAGTAAATGTCAGGTCCTGTACTTCTGAAGACATTTTGCAGCTCTACTGCTGACCCTTAGGAACTACAGTAAGTCTTTTTAAAGACAAAATCATACCTATTCATGATAATTAATTTCTCATGACCCAAGATACCTGAGGTCAAAGACATTTCAGAAGTGTTTTTTTGGGGGAAAAGAATTATGGAGTTCAGTGTATTAATCATGAAAGAAAAGAGACCAAAAAGATTGATTAGGCAATTTTGTCTGTCCAAGGTGACATCAGCTAAGATAGTATCTAGTCCTTTTTCTAGTCTAAGGAAATACTTGATGGCTGGTAAAATACAGTCTAATTGCTTCTGATATTTTTCAATGCTGAATTAAACTGTAAAATGTGACATCACTCAAAGATGGCCAAAGCTTAAAAAGCCACAGCCTTGGTGGAAAAAGAGTAATAATCTGGGTGGAAAAGAAATAGTGTTTGCATGAGCCAGCCTTAAAAAAAGTCAATTTTTAGTCTACTTAGTCTCTTTTTATGAGGAGACCAAATAGGCCTTTTCTAGGCCTAGGATATATTAGCCAAGAAGCACAAAAATAATTTTTTCTTCACTAATGAGTTATGGTAAGGATGACTACTTTTTAGCATAAAAGCAATAATACATAGCACTCCATTTTTGCCATTTTTCTGCCCTCCTCTCAACTGCTGCTGTCTTCTACCCTAAGAGCAAGGTGTGGGCAGGATCTCCCTTTCTGGACTTGAAAGCTTGGTATAGTAATATGGACTTAATTATTGCTGACTTTGGTTAATGATCTGGGTTTGGAATAGAGTATGACTGATCCATGAGCTAGGTTACCATATCAGTTGTTCAAGTGTTTGTCTGACCTCCTCAGGCACTAGAGCTGGACCTAGTAGAGGCACCAAAGCTGATCTGTTCCTTTATCTCTTAGCTAATGAGAATAGTCAGCCTGGTTAGCAGCAATTTTTTTTAAGGATCCAAGTTACAATTTGAAGTTATCTGGCTTGAAAAACTATAAATAAAAGGATAACCTTTCAGTCTTACAAGAGAAATAACTGACAGTGGTAAGCATGGTCTCAGCTGCTCCTGCTGGTAATATAACATAATGAGGCTTAATTGCATGCTGAGGTTAGTATTGTTACATTAAATCTGTTATTATAACGCAAGCTTATGTAGATGCATTAATAAATACACTGGAGAGAGAAAGATCTGCAGAGTTACTGATGCCTTGCTATGCTATTTGCACTGTTAGATTTTCCTTCCTTTGGTCATGGTGTCAGTCAAGTATTTTAGGTGTTCTGTGAATTGAACTATCTTTAGCTTTTAGCTTTTAAGGAGCTTTGCTGCTCCTTAAACTCATGTCTGTCATCTAGTAGAATCAAAATTTCTGGCATATCCCAGTGATGAGTCTTACTTCCCCCTACCACCCCCTGTTAGTCTGGGGTTTTAAATAGCTATTTAGTTGCTTGTAACTGTTTTATTTTTGAGCACCAGTAGTTATATATATTTTTTTCTATAAGGTGTCTTCCCCTTATGATTGTAACTTTTTATTTATTTGTTTTACTTGGTATTTGAATTCATAGTTTTGGTACTAGTGTCGTGTTGAGATGCCACAACTCCTTGGAAATATTCAGCATGGAGTAGAGCATACTCAAGGAAAATATATCTGTCACA
This sequence comes from Aphelocoma coerulescens, assembly GCF_041296385.1. Taxonomy (NCBI): domain Eukaryota; kingdom Metazoa; phylum Chordata; class Aves; order Passeriformes; family Corvidae; genus Aphelocoma; species Aphelocoma coerulescens. The sequence continues at coordinate 59,162,156 of NC_091016.1, read as the reverse complement.
GTACAGCTAGTATTTATGTATGATAAATACATAAATGGTAAATCCCATAACTCCTGAATGTGAGTGGAAGTAGAATGGAAAAAAGTATCACATTTTAACAAAAATACTGCTGTAAACCATGTCTGTGGTCTTAAATTAGAAACTGGCAAGATTATTTGTTGACATGGTTGTTTACTTTGTGCAATGACCTTTTGCTTTCTGATTTGTTTCCCACATTGAGTTCCCATGTACTGGCCTTATGATGTAGCAGCACTTGACATGCTTCTTACTTGGTATTGGTCATAATAAAATGTAGTTCTTGCTCCTGTGTTGAGTTTAAACTAGTTACCATGAGTTTCCTGGGAATGTACTTGAACATTATGGATGGTTCAAGCTCTCATTTAAGAGCCCAGCCTGTCCAATATTTACCCATTCTCAAAGGAAAGGGGTCTTTGCAGTTCTACTACTACTTTGACTTATTTACTGAGCATCTTATTAGATGTTTAAAATTGTCATATGTTGGTTAAAAATAATTAACTAAACAACTCTTAACTTCATAAAAGTGACATTTGAAGATCAGAAGAATCTGATGGAAAATCAGTATGTACTGCTTCCTATGTCTTTTGAGGTTGCTTTGGTGTTCCTGAAGTGGCAGTTGATGTAAATGGCAACCAGGGCTTTTCACAGCACTGCTCTCAGCAGCTGGAACTTGTCTGCTGCATTCCCTTAGTGGCTGGTGAAGGTCATTTGTATGGTTTCATGAAATGTGCTACTTTCCTGGTGACAGCCAGTGTGCATTACCTGTGAAACTGAGAGGACCTTTCATCCTGGTTTTAATGTTGTGACCACGAGGTCTGAATCAGTATCTCCGAGAAGGATGTGAAATAGAGGTGGCTTATCTCTTATTTTCCAATCTCTTTGGCATTCATTAATTGCAAAAGTTAGGTTTAATAATGTACCTTCAATACTTACTGATTTAAAGCACAGGTGAATTGTCTGCTATAGGTAATTAATATGAGAAAATTTCATGTTTCTAGTTAAACAACTAGATAAACATTTCAACTTCTTTAATGATTGCCTTTGCATATAATTTCATGTTCAAGAATAAAGAACATAAATAGTCATGATAATATGATACATAATAGCTGGTGTTTAGAAAAAGGAGGTTTTGTCCTACTGAGAATTTGTGACTCCCTTTTTCTCTCTAACTTGGCTCATTTTGATTCAGTTCCCCATTGGTAATAAAGGGACAATTAAGAATGTTCTACTGTAGAATATACTCAAGAGTCATCACTGTTTTGTAGCTGTGGTGGCTTTAGTAGGACAAACTGTAAGTGTTGATGGCTGGGCTTTCTACTGTCGGCAGCACTGGATGACTTATAAACAAAATCCAGATCAGATTTTTTTAAGTCATCCACTTCCTGGGAACGCTTTCTGGCAAAGAGAAGGAATGATTTCTGCACAGTCATGTTGGCTGGCCTGAATGACCTGTCTTTGTGAGCAATTCTAGATGCACACAAGGAAGTGTGAGTCACCCTCTTAAACCTGATCCAGGTAGAGGGACTTGAAAGAAGGCCAAAGGGGCATATGAAGGCTGCTGCTGTGAGGAAATCACTGCATGTGGTATCTCAGTCCCAAATAGTGCCAGTGTCTTGCTGGAACGTGCAAAACTGATGCCTGAGGTGCCTGGTCTTGTGTACATATGGTAGCATCTGGTCTCCAGCTCAGAGATCATTAATAAACTGCTGCTTCTTTATGAGGTAAATCAACAGAAAAAGTGGCTTCTGCTGTGGATAACTAGCAAAAGTTCTTTGTCTCTTCCCTCCCTTATTTGTGTTCACACAAAGGCTGGCACCAAAATGTTTGTTGGAATAAATGTAACATGATGGATTGGATCTGGTTCTGATCCTTGTGTGTGTGTGCCTAGTGGTGCATAACAAATGTCACCATGCAAAGTTCATGAGGACACAAGCAAGCCTAGCCCACATCTTATGTACAATCTCTAGCTCTTATTTTTTTTACTTTCCTTTCTCTTGCTCTGCCTCCCTTTCCTTTTTCTTCTTCCTCTTTCCCTTACAGCAGCCCTGTTAAGTGAATCAACCCCTTTCCTGCTATCAGTGCTAATTTAAAGCACTGGGGAACCAACACTGCCTCTTTCTAAGTTAAGTCTATTAATTATGTTCTTTTGTCTGTTCTGTCAAACCCCCCTTGTGTCTATTACAGTAACTGTGTACAGCTCTGCTGGCAAAGCCCTTTTGAACAGGCGGAGGGAAAGAGATTTCTGCCAGTTTTTTTTTGTTTTGTTTTTGTTTTGTTTCTTTTATTGCTCTTGTGGCAAACATAAGCAAAGCTGAGAAAAACTACCTTCTGTTAACCGATGAAAGTGTTCGGTGAGGGGGATGTGAATGCTTTACACCCTGAACCGGCACAGCTTTTTTGGTACCAAGTGTGTCCCTGCCTGTCGTTTATACTATCTTTGTTGTGTAAACTGGACTCTCTTTTGTCTTTGAGAAAGGACCCATTATCTGCCTCGTATTTGTACAGTGCTTAGCACAATGTAAGCTGCTCTTTAAGTGCTTACCAACACAACCATGACTAGCCACTTGCCCTTGTTGAAAGGCTTGGTGTGGTTTGTCACTCTCACTCTTTCTTATTAGACAAATACTTAAATTTCTTGATCCATTTTGCTCAGTGATGGACTGCTTCTCCTTACAAGATACTGGCAGAGACTGAACTACTTTGTAGTTGTGTAGTCTTTAAGTATTTAGAATGTGAGTAAAATGCCAGTTCTGAGAAGAGAAATTTAGATTGCCTTAGCATACTGTATGCCAGACAAGACTCTAGAGAGATAAATGTATGTGCTTTTTGCATACTGCAGATTGTGTCTATCTGTGGGTACAGGCTTTATTTTTCACAAGGCCAGAATATTTTTGGGGTATTAGGAGTGAGCAGTATGGATGTGGGTAGCGATGGCAAGGGAAGCAATCTGCAGAGCCCTATGCCTTAGTTTCTGTCTTCCCCCAGAGCCCAGGTTCTTGCAGCAGCACACCAGACTGCCCCAGCACACAGCTGGTCTCAGGGCTGCCTGCTTCACCCCAATGCAGTCTGCATGGAACAGGTGCCCTCATGGGAGTCGGGCTGCTGGGTCAGAGCCAGGGTTCAAGTCTGCTCCTGGCCCCTGGACTAGAAGCACAGGTCCAGCCTTAGAGTCCATATATTGCAGTTCCCAGATTGCCCTTGCACTGCCCCAGCAGCCTGCCCCAGAAGGCTGGGTGGTGGGCCCTACCTGTAAGGTGATGAGGCTCTACATGGGTTTTATCACAAAGAGAGGGTGATGGCAGCAGCCTGGCCTGGCTCTGGGCTGTCTCATGCCTGGCACAGGAGGGCATGCATAACTGCTTTGTCAGTATTGCCTCAGAGCTTTTCCTTGTCTTCTTTGGGGAGGTAAATGTATGGGACTATCACTTGGGGCTGCCATTTAAATAAATTATTTTCCTGCACCCTTATATGCTTAATAAACTTCATTAGTCATGTGACTGTCAGAAGCTGTGATCTGTAGCTGTTTTCTCTGGATAAAGAAAGTAGAAGACTTCCTGAAGCACAGTTGCTATTGAACTGCATCCCAAGAAAGCAGTCCAGTATCCAGCTGCACTGGAGGACAGAGCAGTGGTGTTTCTGACTGCAGACCGTATGGTTCACATAGCAGATCCTGCATGGAAATGTGTGTTCAGGTGTGAGGAAAATGCATGACTGTGAGGAGGCAGTGTGAGCAGAGCAGGATGCAGTGCCTGTGCCGTCTCTGCTCCATTGGGACATCAGCTGACTGTCAGGGCTGGCTTTGTGCCCTGGTGGGATAGCTGAGGCTGTCTGGGTGGCAGCTGCCACCAGGTGTCTGCATGTGATTCAGGTGGGCATGGGAAGCTGGAGAAGCAGGTTTCCGGCTTTCCTGGTGGGTGTGCTTCTGTGGGGATGGGCTTGGTGGGGTGGGTGCTGCAACCTTTTCTTAGCAAACTTGAGTCACCTTGCAATGTGGGGAAATACAGCCTGTGAGCTGACTTCTTTCCCTCAGAGAGCATATACTAGACTTCACTAAGTACAGAGGCTTTGTATATTGCTTTGTATATACTTTATATATACTTTTACAAACAGGAATGAGTAGTTTAGTTGCAGAAATGATTTAATACTCTTCTGCTGACTTTTTAAACAGACAGCAAAACATGGTGCTCTGATGGCCAGTGAAATGGAAAAGTCATTCTCCTGAGAAAGCAGATCTGAATTATTTCCACCATCACAACAGGGTGCATTGCATGGGGCTGGAACATACCATGACATGTTGAAATGAACAACTGAAAGCAGGAAGTCATTCAGCTTATTTTCATGCGTGTGAAGTGAGGGGATGGAAGCAAAGAAAGAAGGCTGTATGCTCTCAATATCCTTGTTGCACTGTATGAAATGATGTATCTTTCTGCTTTTTCAGTAGATCCAAATCCTTTTTAACTTCTGGACATAAGGCAACAAATTCATTGAGGATATATGGCTATAACATTCTCAGTTTTGGTGTTATATGTGTGTGTTGTTCTGATTATAATTATACAATTAATTATAATTATATAAAAAGGCCTTCTTTCTGTAGGGCCTTTGACAGTGTCTCCCACAGCATCATTTGTCACTAAACTGGAGAGATGATAGGGGTTTGATGAATGGACTGTTAGATGAATGAGGAATTACCTAGACAGCTGCATCCAAAAATTTGCAGTCAACTGCTCAATGTCCAAATGGAGATCAGAAACAAGTGCTGTCCCTCAGGGGTCCTTAATGTCGTCTGTAGGGTTCAATATCACCAGTGACATGCAGTGGGTTTGAGTATGCCCTCAGCAAGTTTGCGGATAACACCATGCTGAGCAAGTGCTGTTGATTTCCAAGTGGGAATGGACGTCATCCAGAAAGATATCAGGCTAGAGTGGTGGGCCTATGTGAATCTTGGGAAGTTCAGCGAGGCCAAGTACATGGTCCTGGCCTTCACCTGCATCATGGCATTCCCCAATCTGTACAGACTGGGAGATTAGTAGATTAAGAGCAGCCTTCTCCACAGGGAGAAGGACTTGGGGATTCTGGTGGATGAAAAACTGGAGATGAGACAGCAATGTGTGCTTCAATCCAGACAGGCAACCATATCCTGGGCTTCATAAAAAAAAGTGTGGCTAGCAGGTCAGCGGAGGTGATTCTCCCCCTCTCTTCAATGACTAACAAGTTGAGTTGGTTGTTTGGTTGTTTTTTTGTTTTTTGCTTCCAAAATGAGTATTTGAATATTACTGCATCCAGAGACCTCTGTTAGCTCCTACTGCCTGCTTTTCTGGTCATATGAACAGTTTCCTTGTGCCCTTAGCAACCTGCTTTTACTGTCTTCAATGTGGTGATGCAAACCAAATGTGAACTAAATTTTACTGGCATCTGGGTTAATTGCACTGTGACTTATCTTCTCCTGTATTACACCATAAACTGTAGAAAGGCTTCTCTGCATCTACATTTCTGTTGCCCTCTTCTCTGACTCATAGAATCACAGAATGGTTAAGGTTGGAAAGGACCACTGGAGATCATCTAGTCCAGCCTCCTAGCTCAAGCAGGGAGCCCTAGAGCATGTTACTCAGGATTGCACCCAGATGTTTTTTTTAATATCTCTAGTGAGGGAAACTCCACAACCTCTCTGGATAATCTGTTTTGTTGTGCAGTCATCTGCACAGGAAAGGTGTTCCTTATGTTCACGTGAAACTTCTGTCAGTTTCTGCCTGTTGCCTCTTGTCCTTTTGCTCCACTGAGAAGAGCTTGGCTCCATCCCCTTGGGATCTTCCCTTCAGATACCTATAGACACTGATTGTGTTTCAGTTGTCTCTTCTAGAGGCTGAACAGGCCCTGCTCCCTGAGGCTTTCCTTGTAGGAGATGCGCCAGTTCCTTGATCAACTTTGTCACCCTTTGCTGGAGCTACTCCAGGAGCTCCACATCTCTCTGGTACTGGGGTGCCCAGAACTGGACGCAGCACTCGTGAGTCTCACACACACACACCTAATGAGATGTGGCCTCACTAGGGATGAGTAGAGGGACAGGATCACCCCCCTTGATATCCTGGCAGTGCTCTTCCAGGATACCATTGGCCTCCTTAGCCACAAGGGCACTGCTGGCTTATGGACAGCTTCCCAGACAGACTCCCAGGTCCTTCTCCACAGAGCTGCTTCCCAGCAGATCAGCCCAAGGCATGTACCTGTCCCCAGGTTCAGGACCCTGCACTTATATTTGTTGAATTTCATGTAGTTCCCCTCTGCCCATCTCTCCAGGCTGAGGTTCCTCTGAAGGGCTGCCCTCTGGGGTATTGTCCACTCCTCCCAGATTTGTGTTGTCAGTGAGCTTGCTGAGGAAGCATTTGTCCCTTCAACCAAGTCATTGACGAAGAAGTTAAACAATACTGGGTCCAATATTGAACCTTCAGGGACTCCACAACTGACAGGCCTCCAACTAGACCCTGTGTGAATGATAATGACCCTCTGGGATTTGCCATTCAGCCAGTTCTCAATCCACCTCACCTTTCACTTGTCTGGTTCACATGCCTAAGTTTGCCTATGTGGATATGATGGGAGATAGTGTCAAAAGATTTGCTGAAGTCCAGGCAGACAACAGCCTCTGCTCTCCCCTCATCTCTCCAACCAGTTGTCCCCTTGTATGCCCCAGCATAAGTTGCTATGCAGCTGTGAAGCATCTGAATCATCTGTGAAAAGTGCATGCTCTGAGAGGAAGATCATACTTACCACTGTTTAGCTGATTGAAATGGAGTTACATTTAGTTACATTTTTGTACAGGAAAATAAAATATGGCTTGGCAGCTGTTCAACTCTGACTTTTTTGTGTTGTTGGTAGTTTTAGTAGTATCAAATCTAACTAAATTGGACACTTAAGAAAAACCTGTATGGATTTTGTGGAAAACCACACATTTGCCAGAAAACAGGGTTCATTGAGCTGTTCAGTTCTCTTTTTCTGATTTGTTAGCCAGTATTTGGCAATTACCAGCAGCTGTAGGGCAGGAAGAGATAAGTGAAGGCAGAAGAGATCTGTGTCAGCTAGTTCATGTTATGTAAGGCAGGTCTTTGACAGCCTTCTTTCTGAAGAGCAATGTTAAAAAGTCAAGGTGATAGAAAAAAGCAATATTGGAGCTTTCTGTGATACTTAGAAAATATTTTTCTTCTCAAATTAGCACTTGAAAGGGACACTGAAAGCAGTAGTTTAATTGATTTCTTGGCAGACATCAGGTGAGTAGTACAAAGAAAATGCACTTACTGGCTGTGTCTTCTCCCCCTGCCCTGTAGAGCTGTCCCACAATAACTTTCTTATGGTCCAAGAAGAGATCAGATAAAAAGGAAACATGGAAAAGGTTAACATGTTTCTGCTCTTGTCTATCACAATTCTTGTACAGAGTCCCTCCACTCCCAAAGAAAGCAAAAATTAGAAATTTATTATTTAGAGTAGCTCTGAGTTTCACATTATGCTTCTTTTCCATGGTAGAGAAAATGATTAATTTGTTTCAATAAATATGATACCTTTTGATCTGCTGGTCTGTGTAGAACAGTGGCATCTCCTTACACAGGGCTCAATTCCAAGTAATTTTTTGTCTTTGTCTTTTAAATGTCAGAGAACTTGTCCCAGTAGCTTATTTCTGAAAAACCTCAGTTTCGTCTTCCTTTAGACACAGCTAAACCAAAGCATTCCTTCTCAAATGATTCCTCAATGATGCCAAGTTTTCTTTCTTTGCTGTCTTTGCGTGTTAATGCATCCACCCTAATCTGAGCCAGGATGTGCTGATTTGGTTCCTTAGTACAAAGCTGCTGATGCACAGAACCACAGCGATGGGGAGGAAAGAAAAAACCACTTAAAAAGGGAAGGGTTCCTTCTTGATCACTGTAGCAGTCCCCTAGCTTTCATTTACTACTTTTAGTGCCAAATAAGAATAAATTAAAAGATACAGAGGAAAAAGTATCTATTTTCAGGGAAGTTCTGCTTAAACACAGTTTTTATTACTGCTTTTGTTTCTTCTGCAGAGTGGGAAGGCCCCAGTTAAGGACATGTTCACAGATCTGAAAGATGGAAGGAAGCTTTTGGACCTTTTGGAGGGTCTGACGGGGAAACCTCTGGTAAGGGAAACACCTAAGCCATATTTCCATTTATTAGAAAAACCCAAATGAATGAATAAACAAAACACAAACTGAGGCATGTGATTTTTAAAAAAATTTAATTTATTTAATACTCTATTTTGCTTGTAATGTGTACTTGCTCTCTGCAGTTCCAGTGAAATTCCCATGAACTCCACTCATGAGATGCAGGGTCAGGCTGAAGGTTAACTGTGTAGCCCTCTCTTGAGAGTTTACACACTGTCTAGCAAAGCATGTAAAACCAGTGGTGTTATTCATATAGTGTAATACAGATCTTTTAAAGGTCTGTTTCTGGATTATCAAGTATACCTGTGTTCAGCTGGATCCCTGTGGGCTTCTAGTAAGCCTGTGAAAGATCCCTTAAAGAAAAAAAAAAGAAAATAAAAAGACAGCAGCTAATAGGTAAAAATCTGCATCTCCATTGAAAAATTTTGTCACCTACAGACAGGAAAATGTTGAAAACTGCTCAAATTGTGTATGGGAAAGTGTGTGTGGCTGAAAAGTCTTCCCCTGCTAACAATGATGGCTCTTCAGAAAGATGAATGAGATATGGTGAAACCTGTGCCATTACTTGGGATTAATTTCTTGATTTCACTTTTTATAATAAGTCTCAAATTTCTTTATGGACCTTATGAGGAATCTTCAGTCATAAAATTTCATGTTAGAAGCTTACCTTGTTTTTTAAACAGATGTATTTTACTTGTATATTTAATAATTTGTGGTGTGTTTTGAAGTGTGCTGAAGACAACAGGAGTTTTTTTTGTTTCTAAGTTGCTTACTGTGTTCCAAGTTCAGCTCCGTGCTCTTGCAGTATGATCACTTTCTGCCACAGGAATTAAATTATGGTGATTAAAAGCAAATGGAGTGGCAGGTATTGTCAAGAGTTGGAGGTTTGTTTTTTTTGGTGGGGTTTTTTTTATTATTCCCCCTGATATTAAAAGGAAGGGAAAGTCAGGAAGCGTAACTTCTTCCCAATATGCAAAGATTTAGCAGGCTTTTGGTGCCAGAAAAACAAATTGCTGCTTGTTCTCTCTTAGGAGCCAAAAAATTTCAACTACTCTGGCAAATGTTCAAAAGCCTCAGCTTTTCCCCAGGAGCTCTTTCTTTGCTTTTGCATTGCCAGTTTATAATTCTGTAGATGCTGGGAATAAAAGTTTTGAACTTGCTGAAGATGAGCTGAAACACATTTTGAGTCCAAGGCCTGTCCTGTGCCTTGAATTGGGGAATATTGTTCTGACCAGTTTTCGTTTCGAAATTGTTGTGGATGATCTTGTTTGGTTTTTCTTACTACTACTAAAAGAAAAAAAAAGTTAAGATCTGCAGAACTTTTCTCTAGTTTTGCTTGGTATGTCCATTAATTCTGTTGTTGAACAGATTGTAATTTTTTATTTTCAGCCTAAAGAACGAGGTTCCACGCGAGTACATGCCTTAAATAATGTCAACCGAGTACTACAAGTCTTGCATCAGAACAACGTGAGCATGTTTTTCCACAACTTTTTGAGAGATTTTTTAGTTTACTGTTGTGTGTAAATGAGTTCAGAATGCAGAGAATAAAGATTTTTCGAACCTAAAATGAGACTTCATTGAGGCAGGTAAACTGATCACAGTTTCCTACCTGATATAGAATTTCAGTGTCCAGCAATTTTGTGAGATCTTAAAATGCAAACTTAATAATGGTATTAACTCAGTAACTGCAGAACTGTGGTTTGTTGAGATGTGTGCTGCTCCCAAGAAAAAGGTGCCTTGAAACTTTGCAATTACATAGCTGATGAACACAGCAGGATAAAAAAATAATTTCCAGTAATGCTGCATAAGTTGTGCAGAAATCTGCAAGGGGATGGCAGGTTTCATGGATCTGTTTTTTGTCTCCTGCTCTCAGTTTCGAGGAGGGTCTTTTCGCTGACCTGTCAGCTCTGTGTCAAACATGTAGTGTCTCTGATTTGCAGCTTTGGTAACTGATCGAAGGAACAAACAAGCAAACAAAATCAAATCCTCCTTTAAGAAAAATAAAAATAATAATAATTTGGTTTCATATTTCTTTTACTGCCTGGAAGACAACTATAGTGACTATAGTGCTATAGTAAAGTGATTTTAGTTTTTCTTCCTTTTTTGAAGAACAATTCCTGATAAGTGTGCTCTCTATACTTAGAATTTCTATTTGTGAATGTCAGGTCACTAAAATAACTTCGTAAGAACATTTTGGCAATAAAATACATCAAATACAAGAAGGCATGGGCATATTTATATAAACTGCTGATTGAGAGTGATACCAACATGCTATATTATACTGCAATTTCCCCTCTGTGTTGGTGGACTAGTGTCATATTTCTTGGAAGTAGACAAAGCTAGCAGTGGGTTGTTTGTTTTTGTTCTTTGAGGTACTGTAAATATTGATTAACTTTTTAAAGGATAAATAATGAGTTTTTTCAGCTTGAAATTGATTTATTGTACTATAACAATAAATGAAACAATACTGAATTGCAATAAATAATTATTTCTTCCTTAAGCTGACAGGATCTGGGTTTCTGGAAGTAAACAGATGGTCTTAGTTAGCTGAGGGTTGTTAAGGTCACGTACTTGATTTACGCCTACTGCTTAGCTTCATTAGAAAGTGTGTTGGGTGTTACGATGGAGGGAGAAGGCATCCACTGAGAATCAGTTGCATTCTGTTGCTTGAGAGTTTGTGGGCTGTGCAATATTTGTAACTTGTGAAATAATTTATAGAAGTGTTTAAATATATATTGCAAGGATCAGACCAACCTAGGGTGTAGGTGATCAAGTGATCCTGTGAACTTTGTCCTTTAAGTGGAATGGTTCCCAGTAAGGAATTTCTACTTTTTTGATTTGTCAATCAAATTAAAAAAAAAAAATTGTGGAGCAGACTTGCTTAACTTTTATTGTCCTATCAGATCCTTCCTGCTTGCATTTCTGTTGCTCAGTTTTGACTGCTGGTATGCACCTGTGTATTAGAGGAGAGAATAAAACTCTTCCAGTGGAATATCTTCTTTGGTGCCATCTTTTGTCATGATGTTTAAGCAGTTGTCATGACAAATTCAGATGAACAGTTCTCTGTCAACTCTGCTTTTCTCTGTAACTATTTACTTCAGAGCACTTGGTAATACTTGGCTGAACAGCCAGGGATGTGGGGTGGAGTTGTGACTTGAAGCTGTGATAACTGTTTAATAGAGAGTTGATCCAACCTTTCCAGGTGGAGTTGGTGAATATTGGAGGAACTGACATTGTTGATGGAAATCACAAGCTGACGCTGGGGCTGCTGTGGAGCATTATCTTGCACTGGCAGGTGAGAGGCTGCTGTGAGATCTCTTCCTTTCCAGGAATCATGTACATTGTTCTGCTGGGATTTTTGCAAACCTTTCCAGGCTTTTGGTGGCAGAAAACACTGCTTCTATTTTGGGCTGGTAAATAAAGGCAGGCCAGTGTTTGGTTTCTGCTCTCAGTCTATTGGCTGCCTCCCATGATCTGTATTCTTGTATGTGCCCAGTTGTGCTCAGCCGCTCAGTTTAGTTCCTGCTGGTGTGAATTGCAGAGAGGCTTTTCGGGCTGAAGCATTGTATTTATATTCCTTCCTCAAGGACTTGAGGCAGGTAGTGTTTTACTGTTTAGGTAACTGTGTTTGGCTTGCATCTTTCATGCGGCTCTGTAGGTTTGTTAGTCTCACAGATTGAATTACTCCTGGTTTATCCAAGTATCTGGGAAGATCATTGAATTCACTTGGAGGGACTTTGGTAGATGTGTATGACTAGTACCCAAACAACAAACTACTTTTGTTGGAGGAGCAGGTATACTCTTCTTGCAGAAAACCTATACAAGCTGTATTTTTAGAGTTTGTTTACTGGTGGAAACACAGAACAAGGCAGTGAGGAGTATTGTTTCCTATGCTTAGCAGAGACAGCACCAAGGAGCGTGGGAGGATCATAATGTAAGAGTAATGTGTCATTATTACATGAAGCATCACTGGTTCTTGTAATCGGTAGAGGGCAAAGATGGCCTGAAGACTGCTGCTCCCAAATTTCATGTGAGGAATTGGAGTTTGATTCATAGCTTTTCATGGGGAAGACCCCTTCATGACTTGTGAAGTAATTTGGTTTTGTAAGGAGGAAATGGGCATATGTCTGTAAGGTGTACTTGTTGCTGTCTTGCAGGTAAAGGATGTCATGAAGAACATCATGTCAGATTTGCAGCAGACCAACAGTGAGAAGATACTGCTAAGCTGGGTTCGGCAGTCCACGAGACCTTACAGTCAGGTCAATGTTTTGAACTTCACCACGAGCTGGGCTGATGGACTGGCCTTTAATGCTGTGATTCACAGACACAAGTAAGTAGCAAACAGCTTATCTTCGACCTAGTGAAGTAAACAGCTTTTTTCCTGTGTCTTTATGCTTGAGCATTTGACAGCTTCTAGCTTATTTTGATGATTCATTGTCCAGGTTTTTTGTTTGTCTTTTGTTGTGGTAACAATAGCAGTGGTGGGACATTGCCAGAGCCTCGATAAGGCTGGAGTGTAACATTGAGTTCCTGCACATGCACAAACACTTGCTAATTGGAGTGGATTTACATCCCACTTGCTATGCATTTTACATCGACAATATTGAAAGGGTCTCTGTGGGGGAAGGGGGAGTTGACAGTCTCCTTCACCTGTGCTTCCTTCCTTCTGCCTGCCATCCTCTACAAATAGAAACATTTCTTCCATTGGATATTGCCATATGATTTCAATAAGAGGATACAGAAGCTTCAAAATGAAGGAATGAGAGACTCTGTAGCTTTTCTAGTGTTTTTTAATATATCTTGCTTGGAAGACAATGTATGCAGCTCTTTCAGGAGAACTGTGGGGTAGAATATCAAAGGATAATAGAACACTTCAGGTACCTGTAGAGTTTGTTCATTATACTTTATAAGAAATAGTGTTAAAGCTTCTTTGCACAGGTCTTTTCTGTTCTTTCTGATTTTTGAAGAATTCTTCAGTAGTTTAGATAATCATTACAGATTCTATTAAAGATGCATACCTTTTTTTACTTCGTTTTAAAAAAATCTCCTCTTTGAGACCTAGTGGGCAATCCATTCTAATCCAGTGTCTCTTAAATGAAGTCAGCTCATTGCTTTGCAAGGTCTGACTGTTCTTACCCATAAATAACCATTTAAATGTGGAAAGAGTATAGTAATTTCTAGAATTTACCCAGATCTCCTGGCCACTAGGTATTTGATACAGCAAATGCTTTACAAACACTCATGTTTACACCCAGCAGATGCAAAGTGTTTGCAGAACATACCTTGACTTTGAGCCCGCTCTTAAGTGCGTGCCCATTTGGCCTGTGGTAAATGCAGTAGGCTCAGTCACAGGCTTGCTGGCTTCAGGACAGGTCTGCCCTGACACCTCTGTGTCTTGTGGACCAGAGCTGGCTTGTGTTCAGCCTACACAGGTGTCTAAGGAGGGCCTGCACCACACTGAGGGCTTCTGCAAGTTTGGAAAGAATGTTATGCAAAGACAGAGCAATACTAGCAAAGGTCTCGCTGTAATTTATTGTAAGTATTACTAAGTCCCTTCCCTGGATGGTGTGAGCAGTAGTGCTGATTTTCCTACCAGCACCACTGCCTGTAGTGGCCTTGCTCTGCTGCTGAATGTGTGAAGTTTTTGATGGAGAGTGTGCCAGCTTGAGACATAAATGAAACCTAGGTGACCTGAGAGAAGCAGCAAAATTAGTTTTAGGCTGTTTGTTGTCCTTATTTTGATATGATTATGTGCTTAGGCTTTGCAGGACCTGAAGTCTGTGAGCTCTGCCCTTTCCAGAGCACTGTTAAGTAGCAAAAGCCTCAGCTGAAAGCTTTGACTGAATAACTGTGCTTTCCTGTGGCTACCTAAAATCTGGGTCTGAGCCTTTTATTCCCTATTCCTTGGAGCCTGACAGCTGCTGGCATGTCAGAATTCAGCTTTGTTGTCCCTGGGCACAAGTTCTTTAGTCAGAGAAGCACCATTTTCCCCACACTTTTGAGAAATCTTGAGCTGGGCTTCTCTTTTCAGCTTTGAAGTAGAGACTTTAAAAGCACTTGCAAGGAGCAAGGAGATTGGGGCAGGTTGCAGGAGTGATAGGACAACAAAGCTATTTAGCTTACCCAGACAGTAGTGCTTTCCTACCTAAGGGGCATTTTTCAGTACTGCTTTTTTATTTTAGTTTAATATGGCACTTAAAAGAGGAGAATCTTCATGGATTCCATTAAGAGATTTAATATCTTGCTTTTCTCTTTATGTGTCAATCAACAATTGTTGTACTACCTCTTGGCTATGATACCTCATAACTCTGTAACACCTGCCCCATGTAAGTAACCTATTACCTCATGTAATTTTATTAGCATTTTACTGTACTGGTCTCTCTCATTTTCTAATATTAGCTTAGTTCCTCTTTGAATTAATTCTGCTTTTTGGTTTGGTTTTCTCACTCTTAGGTGAGTACCTAGTTGCGATTTATTGAAACTTTTGTTTTCAAACTCAGAGTATCTACTAAAGATTTACAGGAATCTGTCGTTACTCTTGTTGCTTTTGCATGGATGTACAATATTCCACGAGTTTCTATGTATATCTTTGTTCCTGCTCTTCCTGCTTTCTTCTGGCTTTTTGCTTCTCAGACTGTTGGCTTATGGCCTTCCTGTTTCACAAATGTAACGACTCGACAGATGATAAAGGATACTCTTAGGTCAATTTACAACTGAATCAAATATTAAAAGAATTAAAGGCAAGCCCATCTCTTCCTCCCCAAGTTCTATAAAGTACAGAATCAATAGCAGTGTTTTGATGAGAAGCCACTATTGCAGGAGGATGGAAGGTGTTTTAATGGCTCTGCAGCTGTGCTGCTGCAGCATTTGGCTGGTTATGCCCCATGGGTGTAGGTACCGCTAGGAATGGGCCCTGTTTGCTCCCTCTGCTTCCTGTTGTGTGCTCTGCTCTTTCCCCTTGAGACCCACCAGTGTGTTTTGGGTGCATAGCTGGACTGGAGGTGTTCTTGGGTTAACACTGATTTTAGATGAAAGCTACTGACACTGCAAATTGATCAGCTTCTTGGCCTGATTTGCATTGTGACTCATGAGCGCTTGTGATGGGGTGTTTTCTTCTAGGCTGGTTTTTGTTATTGGGGGAAAAGACCACGGGGAAGGGTAAGTGAGTGGGGTGGAGACCGCTGTTCCTCCTGGCTGTGGTGGTCTGGGGTGGTCACTGAGCCACATCACAAGTTTGGAATGATGTTTTCCAGTAACAGTGACTCTTGCGTGCCTGATACAGAAAATGTGTAGTAACAGTAATGCTGTGAAAGAAACCATTGAGGAGGACTGGTTCAGGGATAAATCTTAAACAAAGCTTATATGTTCTTGCTAGTGGTATTTGATCTCCTGTTGCAGTCAATGACTTTGTTTAGGACACAGAATGGAAGGTGGATGTTGCTGTGGGCATGCAGTCAATTAATTTGATTGTCAGATTCTCACTAATAACTACAAATACATGCTTTTTTTTTTTTTACATTTGTATATATGCACTTACGTTGGTATTTGGTATATATGTGTATGATTATATTACTTGGGTAGCTACCATCATATGCATAACCTGATGTTCTGCAAGGCATGGAATTTTCTTTTGGATAAAATTTGCTTTCTTCCTTGTTTTGCTTTTACTTTTAGACCTGAGCTGTTCAGCTGGGATAAAGTTACAAAGATGTCCCCGGTTGAGAGACTGGAAAATGCTTTCAACATAGCCAGGAACCACTTAGGAATTGAGAAACTGTTGGATCCTGAAGGTGGGATATAGTTATTTTACTTGACAAGAAGTTTGTTTTGAGCTCTCTTGAAAGAAATTTCTTCTAGTGATACTAAGTATGGATAAAAATTCCATCAGCTTTGTGCAGTGCTATTTTATTTCAAACCTTTAAATTTGTATTTAAAATAATGCACATGTATAGGCTTTGGCATTTTGAATATTAAGGTTCGGGTTGACTTTCCATCCAGAAACTAAGAGAGGTGAAGTTGGTATGCTGGCTTTATTTCCTTTTAGGCAGGAGTTATGCTGCAAGCGTGTGTGCTTTTCAAGTATACTAGAGCATTCTGTAGAATGGGATGGTTTAAGAGCTCATAATTGATTATTTTTTACATGCACACTGAGTAGCAGTAGCTGCCAGTGCTGTGAGTACATACTGCCTCGGAAAGCCTACCAGGAAACCTTTATGGCTCCTTTTTAAACTACTGAGCTATTATAGCTCTGCTTTGAAGTGAGCCTCCAAAGATTCATTCTGTAAGACAAGATCTCAAACTTCAAGCACCATTTTCTTGTGGGGGAAAAAAAAAAGTATTTACTGAATGGGTACTGCTCATAACCCAAGAGAAGTGAACCTGGCTCAGTGAAACTCTTTCCAATGCGGAAAATAAGAAAACTACCTGGCTAATAATGGGAACTGGGATAGACCCTAAGTGGAAATGTTTATGTAGGATGTTGTCCTTGAACTACATTTCTGCTTGGGAGATGCTTCCGAACGATTTTCCCAAACAGATTTTATTCCTTAGTAACTTCCTGTCTGAGTTCTAACTTCAAAAAGATCAAGACTTTTAATGTGAATTCACTTCCAAATGTAGAAAAGTTTTTTTTTGTATTTTTTTCCTCCGTCATGCTACTTTTAAAGTATGTCAAACCTGGTGTCTAAGTTAAAAACTTATGAAAGGCTACTTAACAGGAGAATCTGTGATTTGTACAATATGTGAATTGTTACCTGTGTTCTATGTAATGATTTAAAAAATTGTCTTCATTTATTTTTCCCCATGTTTTATCTTTTTGATGCAGATGTTGCTGTACAGCTTCCAGACAAAAAGTCCATTATTATGTATTTAACCTCTTTGTTTGAGGTCCTTCCTAAGCAAGTCACAATGGAAGACATTCGGGAGGTGGAAACCCTTCCAAGGAGATACAAGCAGGAATGTGAGGTTGAAAAATTCAGCATGCAGCAGGTGTGTCTGTCATCAAAGTCAGCCTTTCTTTTTCTGACATGTAATTTTAGCTAATCTTCATGTTTGTCAGTTATCTCTGGAACATGCCTTCTGTCTTGAGCAACACAGCTGGGAAAATATGAAAAATCATAGCATCTTCTTTGTCATTAACTTCAGTCTTTCTGTCTTCCTTTTTTCTGATACATGTACAAAATCCTGTGTAATGAGGTATAAGTTTCATTTGTGTTATGCTGCTTTATTATTATTCTTTGTTTCATATGTCTTGATCAGCTGAAGAGGGTGGTCCAGAATCTTTAACTGAATTTGCCATGGAACTTGCGGTGGTCAGTGTTAGTCATGAGGTTTTGGTTGGTTTTGAGATTCACTGTTGAAAGAGCAAGATTAAAGTTGTATTTTCTATCCAGTTTCTTTACTAATGAACTTCCATTTTGACTTTGACCTTTCTCATTAAAATGTATCCAATGATTACTTTTAACATTTTATGAAAGATTAAAAGAGATCTTAGTTATTCTATTTTTAATACCATTTGGGAGGGCATCTTCTGTACACTTCTAAGACATCTCTTTCCTCTTGGCTGCCTAGACTGTAGCACTTGAAGAAGACCAAGACAGTTCTAGAGCAGAGACTCCCAGCACAGTGACAGAGGTGGATATGGACTTGGATAGCTACCAAGTTGCTCTGGAAGAAGTCCTTACATGGTTGCTGTCAGCTGAGGATGCATTTCGGGAACAGGAGGAAATATCTGGTGATGTTGAGGAAGTCAAAGAACAATTTTCCACCCATGAAGTAAGCTTCTCTTGAAAATTCTTTTGTTATGGTTTGGCTTCTTTCGTGTGTGCGTTTGTGTAAATAAGCTGCCCAACTTCTATGTCCTAGTCTTTGTTCAAGGCAAAATTGACCTTTTTAGAAGAACCTAGAGTGGAGCATGCTTTGAAATCTTAATGTATTTTTTTTAAATCTGCCTTTGGTGGCTGGCTTACTGGTGTGCATAATACAAAGGCAGTCTGATCCAGGCTGTCGTACCTCCCTGCTGCCGATTACTAAAAAGCCTTGTCAGCCTTATGCCACTTGCTGCTAAATGAGGGTAATGCTGAAATTGATAATCATGTCAATTTATTCTGTGATGATTAGGATAGTTCGTTTCAGAAATATGTTGATGTTTCCAAATTCTTCTTGTTTCCAAATTTTGGTTTGACTTCTTTCTAAATCTGAACAAATGTCCTAATGCTGCAAGAAGTTTATTGTCATGTTAGATGTTTTTGTTTTCTTCTGTCAGCTTAGTGTATAAAATAGAATATAGAATTTGAATGGTAGTCAATATGAGGAATTTTTTCCTTGTGCTACAGTTTTAAAGCCATGAAGCAAAGGAAGAAGTGTTTTGGATTTACAGTAAATGTTTCTAACTCACAGGGTTCTAATTGCTTTCCTACAATACATTTCAGATCTTGTTTTATGTTCTGTTGGCCATAGGTAAGTTTCTGTTTCATTTTCTTGGTTGAGGGAAGAAGGCTGTCTTCTCCCAAACAGATCTTTCATTGAGGTGGTCAGCTTTTTTTTCTGATTTATTGAATCCAGAATTTTTGTAGTGCATGGAAAATCTAGTCTCAAGGAAAGGAACAGGTCTGCCATCTTCATGCATTTGATGGTGCCAGCTCATTCTTACAGCACTGTTTCAAACATAATAATTTTTTAGGATATTTACCAAGTTATAAGCTCTGATAGGACCTCACAGTGATGTCTGCTTGTACTATTTCCAGGGTTTTATGATGGAACTGACTGCACACCAGAGCAGTGTAGGCAATGTTCTGCAGGCTGGAAACCAACTGGTGGCCCAGGGAAATCTGTCACCTGAAGAAGAGTTTGAGATCCAGGAGCAAATGCTGCTGCTGAACTCCCGCTGGGAGGAACTCCGGGTGGAGAGCATGGACAGGCAGTCCCGGTGAGTTGATGGTACATAACCTCTTCTAGAGGTTCAGGACTGACCTCTGGTGCTTGCTGTGTTTTGGAGAATTTAGTTTGCATCCACCAGTAAGGCTTTTTTTTAGAATTAACATTGCAGTTTGTGACACAAAATCCACCTTCATACTTTCTAAGGTGAAACAAAAGGAATGAGTATAACTGATGGGGGGGCGGGGGGTTTGGTCATTATGTGAAGTAGTTTGTGAATTGTTATGTAGCTATGCCAGACTAAATACATGGTATTTAAATGCAGTAGTTACATAAACTACTGAAACAATGTTAGAAACACATTTAAGTTTCTCAATACAGTGGATGTCGATATCTATGGGTATTTACACAACTAAAAATATTTTAGAATAATTTTTTCCTATATGTGGGTTACCAGGGTAAGAGCTGCACATCAAGGGAGAAACTGCATTTTGTTGCAACTCTCAGCCTAGACTTTAGTACCAGCAAACCCATATTGGAAGAAACAATCCCTGATGTAAATTGCATAATTCATGAACATTTTTTACTGAGAAAGAGACAAGGATACTTATCTGTGTTCCTTAGCTTAATGGTGAAAATTTTATTTGATGATAGATAACTATGTATGTATGGCCTTGCTTCTTTCCTATATGAGCTAGAATTTAGTTCCTTTCCTCGGGAAAGCTGTATCTGAAGTAACTCTGTGCTTCTCCCTGCAGCCTGCATGACATGCTGATGGAGCTCCAGAAGCAGCAGTTGCAGCAGCTGTCTGACTGGCTGACAGTCACGGAAGAGCGCATTCAGAAGATGGAGTCTCAGCTCTTAGCGGAAGATTTGGAGTCACTTCAAAAACAGCTAGAAGAACATAAGGTAAACCTTTTGCCTGTTATGTGATATGTATAGGAGAAGTATTTGGAAGATGTGTCCATTGGTGGATTCCTTAACTGAGAAACTTGATTGTGTCAGAAGTCATATATGGCTGCATTTGGTGTTTGGAAAAGGATGGTGATGGTGTAGAAAGGAATTAGAAGCCTTAACTTCATACTTAGCACTGCTGACTAGCAGGAACTATTATATTTGCTTTGTGCAGTAAATGAAACCTTTAGGGAAAATTGTTACCCTTTGTGCAGAGAATAAGGCCTCTCCTGGTAAACTGTTGGTGTGAGGAACAGTATGAAAGGTACTTTGGACAAACTTGCCCTTATGACTGGCAGGCATTGCTAAAGTCTGCTTGAGACTTGCACATTAAAATAATGTGGGAGTTAAAATGATCAGGGCCTTCCAAGTCACTGATTCCAGTCCCTGCTTTTACAGGAATTGCATTCTGAGGGGGTGCTTAGACACTGCTTTTTGATGTGTGCAATATTTTGGAAGTGGTTTTTCTCTCAGTTGACTTTTTGGGTTCAAGTCCAGCCTTTCTATCCTGCAGTGTTTTTGTGAAGGAGAAAGATGTCCTTTTGATATTTGTCATGGTTGCAGCTTTCCTTTTCATGCTCAGTGCTGAGGTTTGACCTTCTCCCCAGCATGGGACATACCTCACAGAACAAGAACACGGGAGTATTTTTTGTCTCTGTAGTTTCCTGTCCCACATTTGCATTCTTTCTTTTGTTTTCAAAGTCTGGGGAGTTTGAGGCATGTGTTTCATAGAGTAGCTTAGGATATGCTGGGATAAAAAGTGACATTTACAATACCATAAAGGTGTGTTGATCTTGCAGAGATATTTTATAGTTGGCTTTAGCCATGGAATCTGTTCTTCTAGAAGTTGTATGAATATTTAAATCTACAGATTGTTTTAAACTAGTCAGGACTGCATGTTTTCTGCATTTTTTTACTTATCTTAGGAGCATCATGGTCAGTTTTTGCACTGTTGATACTTATGAAATTATATTGTCAGCTCTTAAGAGATGAATGTTTTCAATGACTTCTGTTTGGCATGCCCTATGTTCCTTTCTTATTAACAATAGCAGCTTTGTGTAGCAACACTTAAGTTCTCTTACCTATAATATCAGACACATGGAAAGTCAATGAAGTTGTCATCTCATTCTCCTAGGCAAGTATGGGGCATACAACTTAAAGCGCTCCATCTTTTACAGCATTTCATCAGAATGGTTTGGGGTTCATTTCTAGCAGCCTTTTGCTTACATTTATTTGAACTGTGCAGGGATTCCCAGTGGTAAAATCTGTGCTTAACTGTTGAAACTGAAGAACCAAAGGTCCTTTACCACAGCAGCTGTAATAGTCACTGTGGCCAAAATAGCAGATTAGCAAATGCATTCAAAGTTGGTAACCTCTGATTTGTTCTTGTAGAGCCTGCAGAGTGACCTAGAGGCAGAACAGGTGAAGGTCAACTCCCTAACACACATGGTGGTCATTGTTGATGAAAGCAGTGGGGAAAGTGCAACAGCTATTCTGGAGGAACAATTGCAGGTAAAATCTTAGAGCCCTCTTTTTTTAAATTGTAGTATTAGGCAATTTGCATGTAATTGTTAATCAACATTTTTGTGTTTGAAGACAATTTATCTTTGAAAGTAATTTAAAATAACACTTTAGGATTAATAATAACTTAAAGAATTGTTAAATCAGCTCAAGCTAAAACCTGCAACGTTACTTTGCAATTCATGTAAGTTATTTTCCTTAGGAAGTTAAAATCTGATAGGAAAAATATTTGACGACATGAACACAATTTATCTAGGGAATACCATATGAAGTCTTTTCCTGTCATGAGACAGGATTTTTCCAAGCAGAATTCATGCTACTTTGTTCACTCCTTTTTAAGTCAATCAAATAGCTCAAAGACTTGAGCAAAAGCAGAGTTAAGGCCATTGGTAAATGTTTTTGAAAGTGTTAATCTCCAGCTCTGGCAATACAGCAATAGCAGTAATGGATGGGGAAGTAGATACACTGTAGAAAGATGTTAATGTGAAGTAGAAGTGATGCTTTTGAATATCTGGTTTTGGAGTTACTTTGTGAGGTTTGTGATCGTTCCTGAGTGTTTTGTGCTTTTGTAGAGGCTTGGTGAGCGGTGGACAGCAGTTTGTCGTTGGACTGAGGATCGGCGGGTCAAGCTGCAAGAAATTCAGCTTTTATGGCAGGAGCTGCTGGAGGAACAGGTGAATAGCTGTTCTGTTTCTCAGAGTGACTGGTCGATTTGTGGAGGGCAAAAAACAACAAACCAAAAAAGCCCAAACAGTCAAACCCCTAACTGGGGTTGAGCAACTCATGGAAAAAAAACCTTGAAGACCTAGATTTTGTTATTGTTTGGGTTCCCAGTGCTTTTTGAGGATTAGAGTAGCTCTGAAGTGGAAGAGAAGTATTTTTTCAAAGTTTAAGAATAAAAGTTTATAACTCCTTATAAAATAATTTCCAAGGCATCTTGTAAAATGGCCGAGAAGTGGGAATATCTGTGATACTTAGGAAAATGACAATGAATTTTTTATCTGGAAGTTTTGTAACTACAGAAATCTTCCTAATTAAGGTATATATGCTTCCAGCATGAACACATGTACACAGTTGTGCAATACTAATCAATAGATAACTATTTTAAAAATCATCGAGCATTTGGTCACTATAGCAAAGCATGCAGCTTGTTTAATTTTGCTGTGTTCAGGTGAACAGTTGAATTATGAAGAAGATGGCCCTGTGATTGTTTTTTAGCTCTGGTATTGTGTATTTTACAAATAAAATACTGCTCAAACACAAATTAACTGATGGCATAAAAAATATGGTAACACAGCTACATGTGCTGTTTTCCTGCCTAGTACTTGAGGTTTTTTCATTTCTTAGTGTAAAATATGTGATGTTTTTGTCTTTAAAGGTTTTACTGAAATTGGTTTTTTTTCTTAATTGATGATATTTATCACTGTAAGCTGTTGTTCAAACAAGGCAGTACTCACAGGTTGTTTAGACATTTGAAAGAAGTAGAACAGTGCTGGTATAGCTACTGGTATCAGTTGTAGCCTGGTTTCTTTCACAAAGATATTTTATCTGCGTTCTTTGGGACTGCATGTGTGTTTCTCCCTATATCTGTTTGTAGTATATTCATAAGCTGAATTTGTAGCTCATGTGACCTTGTTGTTAATATGGACCCAAGGTTAAGATTCTAGTTTATCCCATGCCAAGTATTTGTTTATATATGTTTCTTTAAAATAATGCTTTGTCAACTGTGTATGTATATCCAGAAAATTGTGTGCTAATGTTTTCTGGCAACTCTTGGGCATGGTAACTTGGAGTTGAGAAATAAGGATTCCCCCAAAATCCTTGCTGTGTATATTCGGGGTATGGACTTCAAGTGCTCTTAGTTTTGATGACTCTATGTCATCATGTCAACATGTTTGTCTCCTTCTACCCTTATATTTGTTTGGGGACCACTCATTGACCATTGCAATATTTTTAAAAGTGCCATAATTGGTTGGAGCTGAACTTTTGTACTCAGCTTTTTAAAATTTGTGTGTAGCTATGTTGCTCTGTAAAAGTGAAGCAATTGGTGTGTTTAATATGTAGAATGTCAGATAGCAAATAATGAGGAAATAGAAGTTTGTTTTAGGTGGTTTAGATGAGCCTTTTTGTACTCGTTCACCTGAACAATGCATTTATTACTAACAGGTTTAAATTACAAATCCTCAAGAATGATCAAGTGCTTTATAAAAGTTACTGTCTGAAACTACTTAAAAACTGAATGCAAACGCTTTGGTAACACAAAAGTAACCAAAACACTTAGTTACAAGCATTTTTTATTTTGCCCAACCACATGGAGAGATGAGCAACAGTGATGCATCAGCCTTTTTGTGGCTGCCTAGAAATCTTTTGTACACCACATTGTCAAGTCAACGCAATCCTTACCACTCAGGAAACAAATTCCTCAATCAGTGCCAGAGACTTCTTAGCACTGTGGTAATTATGTTTCAGTTTTCTAGGGAGAGTTATCTTTGACTGCTGATTTAGCAGAAATTAACTGAATGCATGAAGGGTTTTTGAGCTCCTCTTATGCATAAAATATGTTGGCTGGTATGCCAGCATGATTTTTCCAGAGAGTATGTGGTGTTATAATTCTTTTTTTTCACAGCCTCATGGCATTTCCACCACCATCATATTTTCTGTCTGTAGATTTTGCATATTGGTTTACACTGGAAATGTAGACTGCCTTAGCCCTGTGGCCCAAAGTTGCTGTAGTAAGTTCTGGGACAATGCCAGAAATATACAGCTAGAATGGGGAGCCTAGTAGCTGTTGTCAAGTGTGTTGCTCAAAGAACAAAAAGGTCTGTCTTGCTGTATGGTTTGTTTTTAAACAGAGAGGAGCAGCAGTACACCAATGGCTGGGCAACTGAGCTTGATAGAGAGGTGGGCATCCTAGTCGATGGAGCTTGCTGTCCAGCTGCAGCATTACGTGGGAACGTAATATAGAATACATAAAATCCTTCCTGGTACTTGATGCCACTTATTGCTGGTACTACTACAGGAGTGCTGTGTGGCTGAAGAGAAGTGAGACCCAGGGCAGGTTTCCTAGGAAAAAAAATGGAAAAAAATAAAGATCCCTGAGTTAGAACTATTCAGAGCAGGCCACTCCAGCTTCCAGTAGTTAACGAAATAGGATTTGCTGCAGTTGTTTTGCAGTTGAAAGTAGGTGCCATAAACAGGCAGGTGACTAATTAGTATCTGAGTCTTTGATCAACTGCCTGGACTAAAAGAAATAGGAATTACCAGTGATATAACTTCTGTGGGAAAATGTTTGTGACAGCTGTGTTTGAATCACAGAGGAAGAAGGGTGGAAAACAAAAGAAAGCATACATGCTATTTTGACATATTCTAATATGATTTATGAATCCTATGTTAGCTTTATGGTGGATATCTGTTTGCTGTATAAATAATTTTGGGGGAGGTGTGCTCTGGTATATTGACAAATGGTTATGTTGAAACTGTTTTGCTGTAAGTATTACTTACTTCCCATATCTGATATTTTCGTCCTCTTTTATGTGCTATTTTTGTTAAAGTCAACTGAAATTCCAGCATATAAAGACTGCAGAACTGTGCTTTGAATGCAAAGATCTTAAAGAAGCAATTCTCAATAGCTGTTTGACAGTCTTAGTATTTTCTTGTGCTCTTTTTCTTATGATCTGCAGTGCTTATTGAAAGCTTGGTTAACTGAGAAAGAAGAGGCTTTGAGTAAGGTCCAGACAAGCAACTTTAAAGATCAAACAGACCTGAGTGTGAATGTTCGAAAACTAGCAGTGAGTATTGATATCCTGCTCTGTCCCATCAAATCTCATAGACTAGATGAGTGGCAAATTACTAGTTTGACCCTAGTGAATGTGAATGTCTGATACATTAGAAGCCAGGCCAACATTCTTTCCTTGCCAGATTCTTGCACTTGAATTTAAAAAATATGTATTGCTTACTCCATGGCCATTCCATGTTGGTGTGCCAAAATCTGGAACAGCTACCCTAGATTTTTGACAGGGTTTGGATGTTATTACAGGCTACCAGTCAGCTGTGCTTTCCAAAGTATAGGTTTGTGGTGTGGGCTTTTTTTAATTTCATTGGAGTAGCTTGTACCTGAACTAATAATTTGTAACTGTTACTAAAGAGATGCTGCTGGTTGCTCTTAGCCGTGGAATTAAAGCTTAGGGGAAGTAGAATACTTGACATCATATTTTAATCTTTTCTTTTAACTACAGATTTTAAAAGAGGATATGGGTATGAAACGACAAACACTAGACCAGCTGAATGAGCTAGGTCAGGATGTGGCCCAAATCCTTGGAAATGGCAGAGCATCCAGTAAAATTGATCAGGATCAAGAAGAACTAACGCAGAGGTGGGACAGTTTGGTTCAGAAGCTAGAGGATTACTCTAACCAGGTATTTACTTTAGGCTTTATTACATTTTAGCTTTTTATATGACTGTATGTATGCAAACTTCACTGTGTCAGCAAAATTGTCTTGGCATCAGGCTGGAGAGGTAGTTGAGTGCTTTTTCACATGGGGCTGACAAAACTGCCTATGTTTTTGGTCTCCAAAAGCCCAAGTTGTTAACCTGACTAGTACTATTACTCCTTTCTCACACAGATTAAGCTTCATTTTTCTGATGAGTGAAGCAGGCTGGGCATGTATTATCAGTCAATGCAAATGCCTTTAAATATTATAAGAGTGCTGGGACTGGATTAAATCTGATACTAAAAGAAAACAAAGGCAAAACCCAAACCCCAGAATAGATAAATAAATGAGAGTTATGCAAGTATTTATGCTCTGTGAGTATGATTTCTCATCTGTTGAACATAGAGTAGTTGTTTGTTTGACATGTAACGATGATAGCCAAGCTGGATTGTTCAATGTTTATTTTAGTATTTTGAGTGCTTGGTAATGTTTTTATTTAGAAAGAACTCCTACTAGATTCTGTGAGAGTTTTATTTGACAGCTTTATAACTCATATGTGCTTTTTTTTGTGATATTAATGTGTTGTTATGGTGAAAACCATGGCACTAATTCATGATCCATTTAGGGTATAGTGAATGAGTTGTGCAGTCTGAGTAGGGGTTCTTTTCAGCCATGTGGCTTTAATTTGTTCTTGTGTTTGAGTCAAAGCACTAGAGAATGCCAATTCCTGTCTCCAGCCCTTCACTCCCTTTAAATATCAAGCACATACTTAGAACTCACAGGTTGAGTCTCCTGGGACTTAGCTTATAACCTGATAAAGAGCATGGGAGGCTTCTGTTGACTTGAGTGAGTTTTAGGGTCAAAATCACTGTGTATCAGCTGTTTGAGATCTAGGCTTGGTTTTATGGAGTGAAAATGCAAAATGTAGAATTGCTATCAATAAACTCCAAGTACCTTGGTTCTTTTTGTGACCAAATTATGAAAGAAAATACATACACTCATTTTGTTATAGTTCACTTGGACTTGCATGATTCTAGTTGAACTGAGAATTTTGATGCTTGGTTTCTATCTGTAAAATGAGAATAATGATCTTTTTCTCAGAGTGCATCTGTGATAAAGGTGCTTCATGACAGCTCAGTGTGGTCATTTGGGGGAGTGAATGAACAGGCTTTTATGACTGAATAAAAGAAAATATGGAAAAGCAGTTCAGCTTGAGTAAAAATGTTACATAATCCTTGCCCTAAATTATTTTGTGTAGGTAACTCAAGCTGTAGGAAGCGTAGGAATGTCACAGGTTTCACAGAAGACTGCTGCAGAAACACCATTGAAGGAACAGGTAGTGGTTAAACAGTCCAGACAGGAGTTGCCCCCACCACCACTCCCAAAGAAAAGGCAAATTCCAGGGGACAGCGAAGCAAAGAAAAAGTAAGTATGTGTCACTGCCACTTTCCCTTGCTCATTAGATGCTACAGAGACTGTCTTGGCTTTTGATTCTTCTTCTATGCAAGTGAGCAATACTTAAGTTGCAGTTGTGAGGTTGGGCCTGGGGGCTTGACTAGATTACCTTCAGTCATCCCTTCCAACCCTGACAATTCTGTGATTCTCTGAATGGGAATGTAATGTTATATACAGCCTTGCTTTCAGAGCAACAGAAAACCTGTGGCTCTTTTTTTTTTTAAAGGAAAACAGGGATGTTTTGTTTCTCATAGAAGTAGGTCTTCAGTCCTTTGTACCTCAGCTCCTTTGCTGAAAATATAGAATTATATTTACTTTCTTTAGGAAAAATGTCTTTTCATCTTTGCTTAAAAGGTGGCATTTTGATTGATCTATTATTTATTTCTAATCTCCATAAAATATATGAGAAAAATGAAAGAAACTGCACAAAAAAAGAGGCTCAGAAACATTTTCCATCTCCCTTGTATTTAGTAGTAAGAATAATATTACACTGGTGTCTCCTTTGACAAGTGTTTCTGGAGTGGCTGGCTGGTTTGCCTATATAGACTCATAGAATGATTTGGGCTGGAAGGGACCTTAAAGCTCATCTCATTCCAACCTCCCTGCTGTCGACAGGGACACCTTGCACTAGACTAGGTTGTTTGGAGTCCCATTCAGCTGGGTCTGGAACACTTCCAGGGATGGGGCATCCATAGCTTCTCTGGGCAGTATCTTGTCACTCTCCTACTGAAAAATTTCTTCCTTATATGTGATCTGAATATACTCTCTTTCACTTTAAAATTTACTCCTTGTCCTATCAATACACTTCCCGATCAAGTCCCCCTCCACTTTTCTTGTAGCCCTCCTTTAGGTACTGGAAGGCTGCTATCAAGTTTTCCTGGAGCCTTCTCTCCTCTTAGGCTAAGCAATGTTTAATAATTTGCATTGAATTCTCTTTATTAACTAGCATACCTAAAATTAAAGGAATTGTTTCAAGGTAAATTAAATGCTGTATGCTCAACATTTTTCTTTTTGTGCTTGGCTAAGGAAATTAGCATTTCCTTGAAGTGTTACTGGTTTAAATCATTGTCAAGTCATTTAGAGATATGCTGGAGGCTGCATCAAGACTAGGGAGTCGCTGTGCTAGGTGATGTGTATTTGCACAATGAAGAAGAGATGTCTATTCATTTTTTCTGGAGGATGAATGGAGGTTTGAAGGGGTGAAGATCCTGCCCAAACCCTCTTGAGGACACTGGTCAAACCATCCAAGCTCTGGTGGGGGTGGTGTCTGCATGTGGGTGTCCCAGGGCAGTAAAGCAGTCAGCAACCCATTTAGATTTTGAGAGCAAAAAAAAGTTTTATCTGTCATCTGTTTTCCTAGAGTTCAAAACTGTATGAAAAACAGTTTTTCTGTGTTTCCATTTACTTATGTTGAAACCAACAGATGACCAGTAAGTGGAATTTTGCCAGTTTTCCCATGGAAGGTTTGAGAGATTGACAGTTGCATTTATTGGGGTGCTGTTATTCCATGTTAGAATTGACACTGTTAAATAGTGTAGTTGTAATATGACCTGACTTGTGGTCTGTGCAGTGTATCTGTTCATCTCTCAAGTTCTGTACAGTACTGGTTAATTTGAGAGTTGATTGGGGCTTTTTCATGGTGTCAGGTTGTAGCTTAGGGGTTGGAAGAGTAAGAAAAATTTTAGCATAGGTATGTCCACTGTAGACAAAACCAGTAAGTTATAAGCTAATCTTTAGTCAGGGAAGAGTACAGAAATGTTTGTCAGGTGTCACTGCCTCTGTTAGCTTTTCCTTCAGAGAAAATAGTGTTGCAGACTTAGGAAACTTAGAACTGCAATTCTTATTTGTCTTGTTCCTGAGGTTTAGTTCATTGCTTTCAAAATACTCAGCATTGAGAGATCTGTTCTGTAACATATTAAAAGAAACCGTTATAGTTTGTGTGAAGCTATGTGTAAAAGAAGAAAGGAAAGATAAATTGCCTCATGTATTCTCAATTTGGTCCTGAAGGCTAATACTGTGGGTATAATTTTTATTATGGTAGGCTTTTGGAAGTCTGTCTCTACTTCCTGTGAATGGTAGTATGAGAAGCATGAATTCTGTGTACATTGTTGCTGGTTTGGGATCAAATAATGTGCTGAACTTTAAGACTTTTGAGTTTTAAGACAGAGTGACTGAATGGGGAAAAAATGAAACAAAAACCAAAAAACAAACCACTGTCTGACCTTTTAAACTAGGTTTGATGCTGAAAGTGCTGAGCTCTTGAACTGGATTTCGAAATCAAAATCTGCCATTCAGGCCGCAGACATCAAAGAATATAAGATGATGAGAGAGACTTCAAGCATGAAAGAAAAGTTGAAGGTAAAATGCGGAGATAGAGCATGTTTCAGTGAATAGTATACTTTGTATCTAAGCTGGCTGTCAGCTGGAGGTGTGAGCTGATCCACATGCTTTGAGGGGATTAAGTCTTTTAGTTAAATAGTTTCAGAACTGGGCATACATGGAAATCTCTGACCAGTTTTTTGCTGGTGGTATTGCATAATCCAGAGGAAATTTTAAAAATGTGTATTACTGGTGTCTCCTTTGGAGTTCTGAAAAAATGTCTGTCTTCAGGATTATTATCTTTTACACTAAGTAGCATATTTTGGTTTCATGTTTCACAGTTGGAAATGGCCTTGATTGACATCACTTATATAATTTTGGTAGAGATAGGCCAGTGGGGTGCTCAGAAACTCCTTGAATCATGCTGTGACACTCCTCAAGCGTTGTACCGCCCAGGGTCTAAAGTGGTTTGTTGTTTATAATGCTTGGACACGTTGTTTGCTCTATTAATTTTGGAGAAAACCTGATTGTTACAACTTGTGTGCAATATTGCTGACCTGCAAGACACACTACATAATTTTACAGAAGCTTGTGGGAGCTGTGAAATAGCCATTTTATTTTCTATTCCTTCTGTGTCAGGAATGTATTCTTGCCTTTTTCTGGTTCTTGAGCATGCTTAGTTAATGAAGGCTTACTGGAGCTTTAGCAGGACCTGAATCTGCTTTTGAAATCAAAAACAATACTTAAAAATATGCATAAAGAGGCTCCTTCTTAGTGCTGTAGTGCAAAATAGTGCCAGTAGGAATGTTTGGAATGAAAGTACTGTTGGAAATAAAAACCAAAACAACCATCCCAATATTTTATTTATAGATCTTTGACTGTTTATAGCTCCTTAAAAAAGAGGCACTGAAATGAACACCAGGTTCCCATGAACAGTACTGTTTTTAAATGATTGGACTGTAAGTGGATAGGATAGAGTTTGTTCTTCCCAGCTGTGCAAATAAGTGCATGTTTCTGAATTTACTGTAGCAAGTCTAAATCAGAGTAATGACCTTTGACATGAAGTTCAAAAGATTTTAGTTTGGAGATACTTCGTTGTAATCACAGAGGATATTGAAGTGGTTTTGTGGCCAAGGAGCTCATGTTTCCTCTGTGGATGTATTGTACCTATTGACTCACAAAGGAATATTCACCAATATGTATAACTTGTGGGAGGACCTTATCCTTTAAAAATCTTGGTAGTCAGAGAATGTCCCTCTCCAAATCTTTGAAGGAGAGTAAAGCACTATAGCTTATGAGAGTGGATTACTAATGTGCTATAGTTCTTGCTGTTTGGACTTCATGGTGCTGTTGCACTGATCTCTTGCATGCCTGGTACTTGTGAGAGCTAACTCCTTTTGTATTTGTTTTCTGAAAAGCAGATCTAACATGCACCTCAGAACATGTTGTATCTAAGAAAACTGGTTGTGTTTTGGGTAGTAGTAGGAAAAAGATATTACTTGGGGGAAAGAGGGAAGTCAAGGAAAATAACCCTTGCTGCCACTGTATTCTTTTGGGATTCACTTTGAAGGTGATTGAAAAGGAAAGAGCTGAAAAAAGCCAGAAGTTAGATGAACTGAAACGAAGTGGACACATTCTTTTGGATCAAATGGGAAAGGGTAAGGAACTTGAAGGTCTTTCTCTTTTGTGATTTAATCAGTTGAGTTGCTGGGAAAGAATACTGAAATATATTATCTCCAGTTAAGCACTGCAGTTTATTCCTTCCCTCTACCTTAATTTTCATTCCTGCATTGGTCATTGTTACTGTTACTAGTTAGTTATGTGTTTTGTTTTTATTAAAGCTTTTAGAAAAGCAAGATTATTATTGATTAATGTGCCTGTGTTCATTTGCAGTCTTTTAAGGGGTATTTTAAGAAATTATTTCTATTTCAGTAGCAATGTC
Source organism: Aphelocoma coerulescens (assembly GCF_041296385.1). NCBI lineage: Eukaryota > Metazoa > Chordata > Aves > Passeriformes > Corvidae > Aphelocoma > Aphelocoma coerulescens. The sequence goes on along the minus strand of NC_091016.1, from coordinate 59,130,483 downwards.
AGTTACATGCTTTCGAGGAAGTAGTTTGATTTTAATAGTCTTAAAACTAATTGCTATAGAGAAGTGAAAATTTTGACGCCAAGTTTAAACTTGATACTTATATGTGTATCTCTTTTTTTTCATAGTTTTACCTATTGTTGTAAAAACTGTCAGTGTGTTTTTAATGATAGAATCACAATTTATGGCTCAAAGGCAAGAGAACTCTATATGATTGGGAAAATGATTGTCAGTTAAAACTCTTATCCAGGGAAACTTGTAATTGACATCCATGAAAGTTGAATCTTTAGGCCTTGCCAAAATCTTGTTTCATATTGAAAAAAACTCCATCAGTGAAATGATACCACTATAAAAGGTGTTCATATCATCTAGAGGCAGTCTTTTAGGTCTTCTATGCACTTGACTTGTGGTGAAGTTATTGCTGGTAGCATTCAGACAGGAGAGAGGATGGTATCACTGTCCTGCATAATGACCTGCATCCCTTTTGGAAACTGCTGATTTCCGTTGGATTTCTCAGCAATTCTAATTTTTTGCAGTCCGATGCTTTGCTCATATGCCCCAATTTACTAAGCATGTCCAGTCTTCCCCTCCTTGCCTGCTGAAGCTTTTTACAGTGGGTGCCATTGCCCTGAAGCTGATGGCTGAAAGCCGTTGATTCAACCTGGAGGTGGATTTATAAAAATTTTTAGATGTTCTTTTTTTCAAACCTGAACAGAAATCCTCCCTTCTTTCTTCTACAAACCCCTTTAGCTGTGATAGGTCATGGCTATGAAACCAGCATCTGTTGACCGTAACAAGAAATGCATAGTTGAAAAGCTGCTTTGTATCAGCAAAAACTAAGGTCAATAATTTGCTTTCTAATTGATTATCATCTTAAAGTCTGGGATCTATAGAAAATAACCAGTCTACAACCCCTAATTTTGTTAGGGTCTGATAATATGTTCTGTCCAGCTCAGGCCCAAGCCTTTTTCCAGACCTAGGCCCAGTGACACCTGCGTGGAATACTGCACAGCATTGGAACGTGTGTGCCTACATCCATTTCCATCCTGGGACGTGTACCGGCTGTGCCATAATGGCAGTGACTGATCCTTGTGTTCTTGCTCCTTCCATGGGGCTGCGGCTGCTGTGGTGTTGGTGTGCCAAGCCTGTGGCCAGTGTGTGGGCACAGGGATCTATGGAGCAGGGTCATCAAGTGCTCTTGTAGAAACTGCCTGGCTGCCCTGACCAGTGCTTTGGGCTCTACTTCTGCTAGAGTGGTTCAGCAAAAAAACCCCTCCATATGTCTTTTCCTCAAAATTGGAGTATCTCACTCTACGTTTCCCTGGAAATATAAAACTGAAATGGTGCTAGTAATAAGTATAGATTTATAGATATTGGACTTGGAATCAAAGCATTTTGTATGTTAATGTGAAAGTGCACCTGCATTTGAAGAGAGGAAAGGTTAAATGCCTGTTAATGAAAATGTGTTGCAGTTAACATAACAATAATTTGTATAATCTTTGTAGAAGGACTTCCTACATTGGATATAAAAACTGTGTTGGAGAAAATTTTGTTGGGGTGGAAAGATGTGGTTCAAAGTCTAGAAGAAGTGGCCAGAAAGATAAAATACCAGGAAGATATAAATGCTTATTTAAAGGAAATGAATGAGCTTGAAAAGACTCTAATTGAGAAGGATGACTGGCTTAAAAATGACGCTTCTTCAGCATCCCAGTCCTCAGCAGTCCTGAAAGACTTATGTCAGGTAAGTCTGGCAAAACTTGTTGATTTTGATTGGAAGCTTGAAGTCAGAAGCATAGGATGCCCTAGAGGAGCTTAGCCTAGTCAGTAAGATAACTCAGTTTCTAAGGCATGCAGGGCACCTGATCTGGCTGGAAGATTTTGGTATCTGTCACAGACATTCTTTAATGTTGTCACCCTAGTAATGTGGATGAGCTGCAGTAGCCTAATAAAATATTTGTGTTTACAGGGAAAGTGTGAATTTTGGTTTTGGTATTTATCTTTTACAGCAGGAGTTAACTCATCTTGTAAGCCTGAGTCCACAGTTGGAACATCTGAAAGCCACCTGCAAGACACTCACCTCTCAGCCCATGCCTCCAAATTTCATTCAGGAGAACTTGAGTGGTTTTCTTGATCACTTCAAGTTGACTCATCAGAAACTAGAGGAACGTCACCAACAGCTGAAAAAAGGTAAATAAATAAACATAAATACATATGTTAACATAAAGCCCCCTGCTTACTTGTGTTTTGGTATTTTTTTTTGTTTGTTTGTTTTGAGCTGACTGAAAACTCATTAAATTCTGGTAGAGTGTTTGTATTGATTATGCTAGGCTTTGCGTCAAACTGACAAAATTATTTTATTCACCTGGGAGAATATGGCTTTCTCTGTGCACAGTTCAAAAAAATATCATTCCATGGTGTTAAAAACAATTGTGCAAGGATGCAACGTTCCTGAAACCTCATTTAACTACATAACAAGACATATTTAAGGCAGATGATGTAGCTCAAAGATCTGTCTCTCACTGGCACTTACAGAAATAAATAATTCTAGAAATCAAAAACAGACGATTAGGAGAACGTTGTAAAATGGAAGTCCGTGTGTGAAATTTATTCTTTCCAATAGCTTTGAGCACATCAGTCATACATAATTCCTTTTGGAAATTTCATCTTTGAAGTGATTTGGAATCTGGTTTGCTTTTCAGGCAGTTTCTACTTCGATTGTTATTGCATTAAAAATTTCATTATGAACATTCAAACCAGTCATGCTGGTTTCTAAAGGATTTTAAATGTAGTGCATGAAATATGTAGTTCTGGTAATACTTTCCAGCTGAAGAGCAGCAGCACAGACCTGTAAGAGATTTTTTGTTTTCAGTTTTTGTTTCAGAGGAATTTGAGGAAGTGTTTTATTAACAGCTCCAAATGGAAGAGCATTAACACTGTATTCTGTGTGTAATAAAAATAGGCTCAATTACTAAATTGTTAGGCCATTATATAATGTGTTGCACCAGGCCTGCATACTTCAATTATATCCATGCAGAAAACGGTATGAATAAAGTATCTGTCAGCCATGTTCATATTGCAAGGGTATGTTTTCATTCTTACTGTGAAGAATTATTTTATAGCTGTTTTGAGTTCATGTACTTGTAAGTAATTTTATTGGTATTTTGTATTTTGGTAATTATACCTCATGTGACAAAAATACTTTTTGTTTTGTGCCACGCGTCACTTGAGGTGTTATTGGTATACTTGAACCAGTTACTGCTTGGCAGAAACACCATATATATTCTAATACATTGAATTTGTGTATTTTTTAAATGAGACAACCTGCAGAGAAATTATATTGCTGAAGAATAGAGGGAAATGTCAGTTCAGGGTTTTAGCTCTTTATTTACAGCATAGTTTGAATTGCTGCCAGGTAAAAACTTCCAGAGCCATGTAACTGGTGGAAACAACTGGTGGTGTGACCTAGGTATTTGTGAACTTGGCAGGCTTTGACTGACAGAAGGCCAGCTCCTCTCATGGCTTTTCTTTGAGCCTCTGAAAATTCCCCCATGGAGTGCTATTCAGTCTCATCTCTATGGGCATTTTTTAAATGGGAATTGACTCAATTTTTTTTGTCATTTGGAGGCTATTTTAACTATTTTCTTCTCCTTCAGGATTTGCTGTAGTTTAGTGACAATGCACCTATATGCTTTTTATTAAACTTTTTTCCTCTCTTTAAATTGATCCTGGCTTTTTGAGAAACGAAGCTGGATAACTCTGTTTTGCTCTAAAAATGTTGACTCATTTTTATAAATGAACCAACAGTTCTGTTGGTAAGCTGTTGAAAAGCTACCTGGTGAGTCAGAACAAGGCTTAGATTAATTTTCACTTGTGGCAGTAACAAAAGTGGTAGTGAATCCAAGGCCAGAATGTGCATACCACAGTACAGGACTTACAGGCAAAATCCTGTTTGGTGCAGTTATTCAAACTGGCTGTTGTCATTCTGAAATGCCATTGAGGTGCTGCCTCCTGCCTGGGATTCCACACAGGGCTGGATCGAACAAATTTTGAGATGTGTTGAAGATGGCAAGCAGATACTCCATCCAAATTTTAATTCCCTTTTCACTATTCCTAGATAGTCTCTGTTCTGGCAACAGGCTGAAAACTGCTATTTTTATATATTTGTGTGGGTAAATAGATTAAAAAAATGCAAAAAAGCAACCAAAACACAAGCCCACACTAATGTGTTTTATGTGTTTATATATATATGCACACAAATATATTTAGAAATACTAGCTTACATAGTTCCAATATATAGTGTGTATATTTAATTTAGTATGTAATATATGGCTATTATATATGCTATACTATGTTTCCTATGTATAGCAAATATCTGTGTGTGTGTGTTTGGAGATAAATAGTAGATATGTCTAAAACTTGAAACTGCAAAATACTAAATTTGGGTGGTTTATATTTTTTAAATACTATGGATTGTTATTGATATAATAATATATAATTTAAATACTGTCAATTCTACCACCTCACCCACCCAAACAGATTTAGGTGCTTAAGTGCATAAAAAAATTTCTGAAAATAGGATTGAGTTTGTAAATCTTTTGAGAGGTTGCATATTTATTATTATATTCTATGTAATATATTTGTATATTATATATTTAATATTTTTAAAGGAACAACAATGCTATCAGCAGAAGAGTTTCTTAGGTCTTGGAAGTTGATTATGTTCACATCTTCTACGATTTGGGTTCAAGTCCTTACCTTGAGTTTTGTTTCCTTACTCTTTTACATGGTACCAGAGACAGAAAGCCAGCCGAGCCAGGAGTACGTGGAGTCCCTGCAGCAGCTGAAGGACGCGCTGAGCAAGCTGGAGGGCGAGCAGCACTCCATTGCCAGCGGGCTCAGCGAGCCCGGCAGGGTTGAGACCGCCCTGCAGCAGGCAAAGGTAACCCTCACCTTTGTGCTGAAGTGAGGAAGTTGCTCCGCTGCTGCCGCCCTCTGTTCTCCTGCCGTGTTTTCAGTGGGGGGGCTAACACCGCTCAGAGCGATGTCAGGGGTGTGGAACCCGCTTTTGGAGGTGGCTTGCTGGGTTATCAGGCTGCTGAGGGACGTGTCCAGGCAAGGGCTGGGTATCTCCTACCGAGCCTGCAAGACTTCACAGCTTCTCTTGCTGCCTGTGCTAGGAGATGAGACTGAGAGCTGGGACTGTTCAGCCAGGGGAAAAGGACCTCAGATGGCCTTGGTGGCTTCCCCAGGCACTCTCTGGTGTATCTCCTGGGCTCAGGAGTTCCAAAATGGGTGTTAGGGCCCCAAGAGCATCCCTCTTCTAGAGGCTTGGTTGGATCACCTCATCCAAGGTCTGCTCCTCTGTTGCTGAGAGCAGTTGTGAGGAAAACCAGGAGCTGGGAGCTTCCCCTTTCTGAGTTGCACCACAGTCATGCCTGTGCCTGGCCTGATTGGGCTTTCTGTCCTTGGGAGGCTGTGTCCCTCCCTAGGGCAGGGTGGACTCTCTGACCCTGCCTCTGTTCTCCTTAAGGGACTGTGGTGTGCAGGCTTGCAACCCTCCCCTCCAAGCACTGGGTAAAGCCCACCCAGGTGTGAGGGGTCTGCCTGCTTAAACTGTCTAAGGGTCGGCTGGTTGACAAACCCATCCTGCTTCATCCTGCTTGGGTGTTTGGAGAGAGTAACTGTACTTCTCTGGCCTCCAGATTGCCTTTCAAAGGAATACAGTGCTTGTGAGCCATAAAGGTAATTGATACAAAAATTCTCTCCATTAGAAACAATTTTTTTTCCTGTTGTGAGCTTATAAAGTAGACAAAAATTTATGGATGACAGTTGCTTTGCAAATACCAGATGCTGAGGCAGGGATGGACCTCTCTCCAGGGGGTGAATTGTGCATCTACAGTACTTTTTCCCTTTTTTGTTTGTTTGTTTGAAAAAACTCTGTAAACAAATACTTTCCTGCCCTCTCCACCATCCCCCACCTTCAGAAGCACATATTTTTCCCTGTGAGTTGGTCCAAAAAAGCTGCAGGTGATTCTGGAGGAGCTCTTAAGCTCTGGTTGCTGGGTGTTGTTATAGCCTTCTCTATTTAGCAGAGTGATGATTTTTAAAAGTCCAGTAAACAGAGGTGTGCTTTGGGTTTTTTTTGAACCGGAAGATTAAAACAAACTTCGATTCTTTGGTTTTCTCTTTAGTGTTGCTTCTGTATTGTTAAATTTGGCAGAGATTTTCTGATCCATATGCTACATGAATTGCAATGGCATTTGGCCTTTGGAGGCTTGTCTTTTCCTGCCTCTGCCCAATTTTCTTCAGAGACTAATTACCCTGGATATACTGTGCTATTGTAGGTGCTTTAATGAGAGTGCCAGAGAGGGGAACAAACTGTAGATGAGGAGCTGCTTGTGGACCTTGGGATTGTCCAGCTCTCTCTGCACACTGTAGCAGGCACTGATAAGTGCTTCATCTGTGGTCCCCTGCACAGAAAGCCCTTGTTTTCTAAAGCATGCTATTCCTCTTTCCAGCCTCATTGCTACCTCTTTGCCTCTCTTAGAGAAAATGATATGCTTTCCAGGAAAAGAAACATGATAAATGTAAAGTAGGTTTGAGAATGTGAACATTTTAAAAAAGAATCTTCTTCAGTAAAAATACAGCAAAGTATGTATGCACACATCCTGTTTGTACACATTAAATGTACATACTAGAAAATTAAATCCATTAGATTAATAATAATTTCATGTATTTATTGCAAGTTTCTCTTAAGCAAATTTTGAAGCAGGATAATCAAAATGATGAGTTCAATGAAATGGCATTTTTCTTATTTTCACTTATACATTCAGCTGTTATTTTTCATATTAGTCAATTAGCTCTTTCAAATCAAGTGACTCTTTATATCAGCAATGTCATAGTGAATATATTCAGATTGTATCCTCCCTGTATCCCATCTGGAAAAGTAGTTTTCAAAACTTGAGTATCCAGAGGTTTTTTGCAACGAAGACATTATATTTTACTTTACAAAACTTGGAAGAACACACTCAGCTGGTTTTCATGTGCTTTTAAAACAAACAAACTTGTGGGGGAATGAAAATAATGAGGTCCTGGTCTGTCTACACTGCCGTTTCCTCTGTGAGTGCAGTGTAGCACAGCCCTTGCTTTGTTGACTTGAGTGCCAGTACTGCCCGACACACAAGAGGTGTGGGTGCCAGCACTTGTTTAGCTACGAGGCCAAGCTTTGCTTCCCCTTCTGTAGTCTCTGCTGCTGCACCAGTGGAACAGCTGAATGTTTTGCTGCTTAAAAGGTTGTTTGGACATCTCTGCTGCGATAACTACTGTAGCTGGAGTATCGCTCTTCACTGAGTATACTTTCTGCACAATGAAACTTATGATGTGCTTGCACTTGTATGTAAGTGTGTACATGTTGTATGGCTAATACTGGAAGGAGACTTTTTTCTTTGCTATAGACAGTTTGTGAGACACTGGAAGCCCAGAAGCCCAGGGTAGATAAACTTGCTGAAGAAACGAAGGCTTTGGAGAAGCATGCATCTTCGGATATAAAAAACACCTACGTGCAGGAGTTCAAGGAAGTGCAGGGACGCTGGGACAAGTTAAAGCTCAAGATTTCCAAAGATGTTAAACTACTGGAGGAAATTATGCGCAAGTTGAGAATATTTGAGGTAAAATAAAAGGATTTTTTTATTTTGGTTGCGTAACTCAGTTGCTTTAGAGACCTTTCTTTCTGTGTGTTCCTGCAGGAGCCCAGATGACACTGATTGAAAAGTGGAATGTTGATGATCCACTAGTCTGGCAGAGGCTGAAAGCATATATAGTATCTTTGTAGCAGCGTAGAAGTGGACTTCTGATGTGCCCAGGATATTATTTTGTCTTCTAACAGAAATACTTTTTCACTTAAAATTAGTGTCCCTCTCTTTCTGTACTAGAAGCAAAGGTTATGCTAAGGTCAAGGGTGCATCAGCTGTGCTGTTGATCCCAGTTGGGGCTGATGATCATCTTCTATGTGATTGGTGTCAGATGCCCACTGCCTCGAAAAGTGTAATTACATGCCTGCTACAGAAAACCTGCTCTTTTCAAGTGGGATTTTGGTCAAAAGTAATGAAGAACTAGTACAAGGAAGTTAGAAAAGGAAGTAAAGAAAATGGTTGGATATAGTGACTTTTCCAGTGTCAACCATGGCCTCTGAAGTGACAGGAAGGACAGTTAAAAAATTAAGGTTACTTAGCCATCTTCCCTATTTTATAAATATTTACACATGCATATGAAATCCTGCAAGACAGAAAATCCCACCCTTTTAAAAATGAAGGGATTAAAAGTAAGCATGTGTAGATGTTTAACCTACTGATAGAGGGGAGAGATGAGTGCTTAAGTAACTTAACTGAAGTGGACTCAATATTTATTGGTTAGATTGATTTATTTGTGCTTGTTTTAAGTCCCTTTTTTAGACTATTTGTATTCTTCTGAGGGTAGGAAAAAATTATGAAGATATATATGAAAATATATTGTCATTTAGCTCATGGCAGTATTATTGTGACCTAAAGGTTAAATAGACACTGCCTGTTCTTTAGTATCAGCTTGGATGTATAAGCTGATCACAGCAGTATAAAAGACCAATTACAGTGACATTGTTTTCCCCCAGAGTATTGTTTAACTAAACTCTCAATAAGTTTCATATTGTTTTTATTTTCATATTGCATTTTAAAATTTAAAAACCAAGAAGGGACTTTAGAAATTCTCTCATGAGGAAGATACATGTGCATTAGCTAAAAAATACATATTTTCACATGCAATAAACATATTTTAATGTGTGGATTTATTTATATTCTTTTCTATTTAACGGAGGATGTGTCATACCACGCAATTTATAAACATAAACAGCTGTCTGTGTGCTCTGTCTTCAGAACACTGGCATGTACACCATCACTTTTCCAAAGAAGTTTCTTTACATTCTTGCTCTCCCATCCCTCTTAAGCAGAAAATGGATCCTTTATTTGGTAGTGCATTCAGATTTCAATTTGACTGTGGGTTTTATTATTTTCTCTTTTTTTTTTTTTTTTTCATTTTAAGCCAGACAGGATCATTAAGAACTACTCAGAATAGACACATATGTTTAAGTATGTTACCAAGTCCAGGTAATTGACTTGCATGATGGTGCAGAGAAAGTTGGACAAGCCACTAGGGTTTGGTTTTTTTTGTTTGTTTGTTTTTTGTTTTTGTTTTTGTTTTTTTGTTTGTTTGTTTTGTTTTGTTTTTTTTCTTTCTTTTTTTTCTTTTTAAACTGCGAACTTGGAAAAAGTGATGGTAGGGGAAACAGATTGTAACTAAAGGAAAACTATCAGCAGGCTACCACTTAGGAGCGGAGTACGCATCCATGTTCTGGTGAAAGGTTTTACCTGGTGGAAAAATGCCTAAAGGGAAAAACTTGATCCTGCTCATGAAGTGTTATTCACCTATTTTTAATTTTAGGACTTGAGCTGCTCCCAGCAGCATGTGTGTGGGATCTGTGCATATGAATACCATAGGTATGGTAATCCAGTCTAGGCTAGTGAACTTGTAAATAAAAGCCACAGAGCAACCTATGAGTAGGAAAAAGAATTGCAGGCTTTCAGAGGAAACATGTCATTAATTTTTTTTAAGCTGTACTACCTGAATCATAAAGATAAAAGCTGTCCCCAGCCCCCTCTGCCTTAAATGTATTCAGGAGCATGTGTACTTGTGCTTCTGCTTTTAGTCTGGTTCCTTCAAACCCATCCTACAGTAGCTACTTGCAGCAGCCTGTGGGATGATGTGGAGCTGTGGAGCAGCTGGTGGGGTTGGTCAGCAGGAGCTGACTGCCCAAAGTGAGGTGGTTTGTACTGGAGCCCTGAAGACATTAACTTCTAAGGCTTAGCCAAAGCCTTGGTGATTACTTTCCAGCAACCACCTCCTCATTAATTTTTCTCCTGACTTTGACCTAATATGCAGTATCCCACCATGTCTCATTTGCTTCCTGGCACTCTCTGGTCACACTTATTAATTAAGCATGACAGAATAAATATTCTGCATGTAAGCCTGCCTCAATGTCCTTTGTACAACAACTTTCTGTCAGTCTTGTTCTTCAAATGATTGCAACTTTGTAGTTTCCTTGATTTTCTGTAGATACAGTGAGCAAAATCTTTTATCACTCATCAGTTTTAGTGCACTTTTTCTCCTCTCTTAATTTCTTGAATATGCAAAATTCTTCTTTCTGCACTTGAGTCATGTTCAGTTGAGTGGCCTGTACATGCACCTATTTTACTGAATCACAGCTTTAACTGTGTTCAGAATGGCTCTTGAAAACTGAAATTCTCTCTCATGTTTAGCTGAGAGTAGGATATTGAGAGTAGGGTAGATGTGTGCAGTATTAGCATAGCAGGGTTTTAGTTAGTAACCAGTTATTTAGTTTTTTCAGTCAAAGGTGAAGTGCCCTCTTCTCCATAGCTGTCCAAAGGGATGTTGGTATCACCAAGTATATGAAGCACTCACTGGTGAAAGATGGATTTTTATGCCCACTTGACTTTTGAGTTGCTATGGAGGGCAGAGCAGTGAAGCAGTGCACTGTTTTGTGTAGATTTGAGAACAGAATTTGGTCTTGAGCAAGATGATAAACACTTTCCTGTTACCTTAAAAGGAAGTACAGAAGCCAAAAAGGAAATTATAGCTGAAGAAACAAGGGAAGCAATTATTAAATAGTTGCTTTGTTAAAATTAAACTATTATTATTATTAAATAATTGAAAATTAAAGAAATACCTACTGATGCTATCTGTCAAAATATGGGGCTTACATTGTGTTTTCTTATGAACTGTATTTTTAAGTACACAATTCCTGTGTTTTCTGAATGTTTTGTAAAGCTGTCAGTGGAGGGACAGTCATATTATATTTTCTGACTTTTCCTTTGGTAATTATCTATACAGAGATCTTTGTAGTTTAATACTGTATAAATAAAAATGACAATCTGGAACAAGTTGAATAAAAATGCTGGGGACAGCACTGGACACACCAGGATCTAACTTGTCCTGGTGCAGACACCAAACCAGAGATACAAGATGAGTCTGGAGAATGGCTGGGCAGGATCTCCTTGGCTAAGAGAGGGATTGAAGCACCTGGCTATTAGAAGGAAAAAAACATTGAAGTGGGGGAGAAAATAAAAAAAAAAGTGAATGTCAGTGCTTGGAGGACATGTGCAACTACATGCAAGTATTAGTTTATTTTTAATTATCTTTTTTTTCCTAAATCACCTTTAAAAACAGACATTTCCCAAAACAACACTCCTCACATTTAGGTTTTTGAAAAGAAACAATGTAAATATTTTCATTTTGACAGTGAGCAGACAGGTGAACAATGACTGATGCCCTTGTTAGTCTGATGAGCATGTCAGTGGCAGATCTGCCTGTGTGTCCTGCTGCTTAGGTGGCTCTTCTGTTATTTGTGATGTGACGGAGGCTCCCCCAAGCTGACAACACATGCATTAGTGACATGAACTGGGAGTAATGTTTTACTGGAAAGACTGTAATACTCGTGATGGGAAAAGTAGAGAAGGCTCACTTTATCAGTTTTGCATCTTATATTTTCTAGAAGAAAATTTCTTTATCTTGTATTCTCTGTTATCATACCTCTAGTAATGTATGGCTTGCTGCATCTTTGATTATGTATCATTTTCAGATCTTTTAAATCTGCTGCATGGCTGTACATCATGTGGTTTTTCTAGGAGTAAACAAGATTCAACACATTTGATCTTTGTTCTGGCTTGGAATAAATTTTAAAAACTGATCCCGGAGAAGTGAAGCTCTGTAAGGAAAACCTTATAGCAGAATTCCAGTACCTAAAGCGATACTGCAAGAGAGCTGAAGGAGAACTTTTCACGTGGGCATGTAGGGATAGGACAAGGGATAACGGGCTCTAAACTGAAAGAGGGTAGGTTTAGATTGGATATTAGGAAGAAATTCCTTGCTGTGAGAGCGGTCAGGCAGTGGAAAATGTTGTCCAGAGAAGCTGTGGATGCTTCATCCATGGAAGTGTTCAAGGCCCATTTGGATGGGGTCTAGTGGAAGATGATGCTGCCCATGGCTGGTGGGTTGGACTGGATGATCTTTAGGGTGCCTTCCAACTCAAACCATTCTATGATGAGGATGTTTGTTTTAAAAATTGTGAGCTCTTGTACATCAACAGCCTACACTGGTTATTTGACCATTGATAATTATTTACCTGTGCAATGCAGGAGCATTTATGTAATTAAACTTTTGTAGGCTTGGTTTGTGATTCAGCAAGTTATTTAAATGTGTGTCTAACTTTGAGTAATCCCACTTAATTCCTTTCAGCTACTGATGTAAATAGCTTATTGTAAGGAAGCTAAATTAGTTACGTGCTGAAGTGCCTTGTCAAATGACACCCTTTATAGATACGTATTTTTTTACATTAAGCCATAGTTCACTGTTAAGCATCCTGGGGTCTGTCTTTTGGAAAATGATTTTCAGGCTAATCATCTGCAGGAAATTAATCCAAAATGGAAAAGGAATGAGGAAAATGTCATGACTTTGACCTCAAATGGTAGCATTGATCTAAAAATAAACATGAACTTAGTCATGTTTTTCATTAGTGCACACGTTTTTTGAGAAACAGTGTGTAACAAACATACTGATTTTGCAAAAACTGTTAGTGTGAGGTTTTTAAGGAAATGAAGTGTATGCTTTCCTTCTCTGTGACATGCAGAGTAGAAGGTAAAGCTGATGAGCTGTTCTGTGATGATTGTGTCAGGATAAATAGATGCCATCTATTAAAAATTCCAACCAAATAGTCCAAAAATGTTGATTAAAAGAAGTCCAGCTATATTAATAAAAAATGTCAACCACATAAGTTGATTGAGCCAGAAGAAGGAAAATCTTGTCTCTGTGCAAATCTCTCTCTAAGTTTGTGTTGGTTTTGTTTGTAAGGATGATTTGGAACATCCATGATTGCATGGCAAGGAGATGACCATGCTTCTGTCTCCTTCCCTTCCTACCTCATTGCAGGGTATAAGGCAACTGCCAGTTGTTAGATCAGATTATTCTGAAATTGGGTGTGTGTTTACTTTTTCCCCCAGGAGTTGCTCTAGTGAGTACAATAGCTGCTATTGGTCTCAAACAGCTAGACTGATTTTTTTAAAATTTTAGTAGTTAGTCTGATCCTATCTGTTTTTTTCCTTTTATGTGTGTCTCACTTATGCAAATGGCTTTTCCAGCACAGTTTCTACCTGTCAAGGATGTTTAGCATTATTCACTCCTCTTCTCCACATATATGTTGTTATAGGGCCCTCTCTTTTCCTTGGGAATGCATTTGTCTTTCAAAAAAGTGCAGTGGAAACAGTCACACATTTTTTTTATCATAAGTTTTAGGCATATTTCCAGCCTTCAGCCAGATCCTTCATGTGAAGAATAACCACATCATTCTTGAAGCCATGCTCTCCTCCTTACCTGATCCTGTGCTTTGGTGGGATAGATAGCCTGGAACAGTGCAGTGTCACTTAAACCATGCTCTGGTGGATGGAAGATTATCACTATTGCGAATTTAACATTCATATAAATTTGAGAAGAGAGACATTTGGGATACCCCTTTTCCTCCCAAAAACCCCAACAAAACATACCCAAAAATTAAACCAAAATTGGTCTGATTCAAAACCAAGACTATGCCAGCAGCTTGTAAAATATCCTTTGCCAGCTGCTAGAAATTGAAATGCAACAGCCATACATTCTTCATCACAGCAATGTATCAACTGTTCCTTGTTCTATTTGATTCAGACTGACTCAAAAGTTGTTCAGAAGTGGATGGATGGTGTGAAAGACTTCTTAATGACAGAAAAGGCTGTTCAAGGAGATACTGAAGGACTTCAAAGGCAACTTGATCAGTGCACAGTAAGTTTTGCTCTTACAAGAAATCTTTTGAAATAACAAGTAGCATCTCTTCTTTATTATTTTGCTTGTACTATTAAGTACTCTCCATAGCATATTTCATAAAGCCCACCAGAAAATTTTTTATCTTTCTTCAGGCCATGTTTGAGTCGGTTTCTTTTGTGTAGCTATAATATTTTGTGCTTTTCAAAGGTCTTCACTGTATTTACAAATAATTATCTACAAGTTGGCGTTATTTCCTCTATAAAAAGTTTATATATATTCCCCAATTTTTTGTGATTATGGAATTGAACCTGTGGGTGAAAAGTGCTTTCTGCATTAAACTTACAAGGGCAGTAAAAGTAACAAGTAAATAACTCTGATTAAAGTCCTAAAGTTTAGAGTTGCATCTGTCTTACAAGGAAGATTCCTGGCTAGTCAGTGGCCCATAATGATCACAGTTATGTAGAATTCCATCTTATAGTAAGTAATTACAGTGTACCTTCAAATGTTTGTTTCCAGGAGAAGAACATAAATTGAGGTATACCAGAAACAGCAGAATATTTAGTGCATGTAATCTTCAAACTTGTGTTGTTTTGGTGTTGGCATTTGGCATATGAAAATGTTCATGCTGTGTATGGCAAGCTGTACTTTGTTCTTTAGTTGCATAGTTCTGATGTTTTAAACCAGACTATTTTAAGCAGTCTGGTATTGAACACAGTATCAATCTGCTCCAAAAAGTCTTTCTGGAATAACTAAAAGTTGCAAAATTTTGGATACTGTTATAAATTAATGTAATATCTTGCTAAAGAACAGCATTAATTTTCCCTGATGTATGTTCAGATGTTCATCAATGAAATGGAGACAATTGAACCATCACTGAAAGAGATGAAAGAAGTAGAGGCTGCTCTAAGAGCTCAGCCCATTGCCAGCATAAATACTTGGACTAAGTCTAGGCTAGTAGACTGCCAGACTCAATGGGAGAAACTGAGCAAACAGGTGAGTTCTCCACATGTTGCTAGTGCTTGCCTGTTACTGCAGCTGTCAGCTTGTGTGGCATTGGGAGGATGGTGAAGAGGGGAAGTGGTGAAACAGTGGGATGAGAATGTTTTATTTGTTCCACTGTCAGAGTGGCTGAAGTCCAATTTGAATACACATATTTCTTGGTACCTAACTGTAAGGAGCAAAATAAACTCTTTAATTGTTTGTAATTAAAAATTAATTTGTTCACTTTTCTTTATGCTGCTCTTTCTGGGGAGTGTGGGAGGAAAGTCTGACTTTTTTTTGTTGTTTCTGAAGTCTGGAATATTATTCTGTCCCTGCATAATTTTTGTCTGCTTCCAAGCAGCTTTGAAAAATAAAAGGCTATAAATAGACTACCACTGCAGTGTATTTAGTAGTTTCTTTTGGGTGGAAGCTTTCTGCTGTCTGTAGAAACATACTTCTTTTGTTGCAATTCCTGATGAAAATCTGTGTTGGAGAGCTTTGCTGTTGATATAGATCCAGATTGTCTGGGTTGTGGAAAGAAGTGAGGCCTGAAGAGTGTTCTATTGCTCGGTATAAAGATATATCTAGCTATGTGATACTTGTAATCAGAAGGGGATTTTACTCTGTCTGACTTTTTCCAGGGATTGTTACCAGTTTACATTCAATGAAGGGGGAAAAAAAAGCCGTATTTTTCCTTCCCTCACCTCTAGATTTTGTTGATCTGCTAAAAAGGGTTCATAAGTCTGTGTATGCATGTAAAAGTTTCGTTAATTCAAAAAGCCTGAAAAGGTTTTGGTAGTGAAATGTTTTAAAAAAGACTTGTGTTTTTTCACATATGCAAGGACATTTAAGTAACAAAGCTGCTATTTCTTTCTCCACCTTGGATTCTAGATCATTAGTCAGAAAAATCGCCTGTCTGAAAGTCAGGAAAAAGCTGTAAATCTGAAGAAGGATTTGGCAGAGATGCAAGAGTGGATGACCCAAGCTGAAGAAGAATACTTGGAGAAAGATTTTGAATACAAGTCCCCTGAAGAGCTAGAGAATGCAGTAGAGGAAATGAAGGTCAGTAGTGCCAGCTCATTGTAGAGGCTTGATGAAAGAGAAACAAAACTTTACAGCTTTGGGGGTTGACCTTTTATGGAATTATGTTTGTGGAAAGAAACTTGGGTCATGACAAGATTAGTGGTATTTTTCATCTTTGCTTTGTGGAATTTTTGATTTTTAAAGCATAAACTATAAAAGCAGATGTTCTTTTTGGCTACGAGGGCTAGGGATTTAATAATAAATAACAGCATCCCCAGCTGTTGAGTCAGGCTTATTATGTATAGCATATTAGACAGTAAAAATATAGGAAGTTTTTGCAGAAGACAAAACTTGAGAGAGGTATAGTATCATCTTTTACTTCTATCTAAATTAGTGGTTGTAAAAACATTCTTCTGCTTTTAGCTCTTGGACCTCAGTTTCTTGTCCCCTTAATATTGTAACTCCACATTTAGATATTAACTTTAAAACAGGTGTGTTGTAAGGTTATCATGTGTTCATCTGTTGCAAACAGTGTTTTTTTTTAATATCATGAGTTAGAAGCCATCTACAAGGATCGGTGAGTGATGTTGGTCCCTGCTTCTCTAGTTTTGAGTCTGGTGGCCAAAGAAATGGAAAGGAAGGAGATATTTTTGTCTCATTAAAATATTGTCAGTTGAAGAGATAATTTTCTTGGATATATGTACAGAGTAAATAATTCTCTGCTTTTTAATCTGAGAGCTTAGTCATATCTTCATATATGTTTTGACTTATGTGTACACTTTTTAAATGAGTATCCACTATACTGTTACTTGATGGGCCATAAAAAAAAATTTCTCCCTTACAAGTGCTTTGACAAAACTATTTGAAATTTTGAATTGTTCTTTTTGAAGGGGTTTTTTGAAGCAGTCCTTAACAAGAGTTTTAATGTGTTCATGTCCTTTGAAGCCATTTGAGATCACACAGTCTGACAGCTGGCTGAACACAAGCCAAGGAAAGAATGAACCTTCCTTTCATTGGCAAATCTGTGAGACTTTGAGCACATTTACCTTTGTCAAATCCAGATTATATTGTGTATGCTATGACAGTTATGTCAGTGAGCTAGTAAGCTTATTGTAACACTTACAATTCCTCTTTCATTTGCAGTAACAATATTATCCTAGGACTACTTCTAGGACTGGGAAAGAGCACTCTCTGGATTTGGCACATTTTTGCACATGGTTTTAAGTTTGCCAGTTCTGCTCTCATTTGAACAGAGTGTGGAACTCCTGCTGACATTTGGAGGAATAGGTTTAAGATAAGGCTAGGTGGTTTTTGATAATTGTGCCGTAAAATGTTTCCAAAACTTTCTATTCTTTGTGCTTCTATTAACTGACTTTTTTTTTATTGCCTTACATTTAGAAGGCATCTTGAAATATATGTACAAAAATTATACTAAATTCTACTATAAAGTGCAATGCCTTATTTATCAGAGGTATTTCAACTGCATAAAACTATTCTTGAAATCTGAAAAGAAAGTCTCTGTTTCTGAAGGGTTTTATTTGTCTCAGCAGGGAGACTCAGACTGGTCTGCCTGATCTGTCTTCTATCTTCCAGCTTCCTTCTTCCTCATTTCTGGCTAAGGCAAAATTTGACAAGTGATAATACAGTTTCTCTAGATCTGTGTGCTGGGAGTTGTACTGTACTTATCCTGAATATGTGTTGCCAGGCTCCTCTGAGTGTAGTTAGATTGAAGGAATTCTTCTAGCCATCCTTTTTGTGTTTTCCTGAAGCACACCCAACAGCTGTGGGGGAGGTTCCAGCTTTGTAGTTGCACGTGTTCTGAGTAATTACATCATCTTCCCTGGATAACTTTGGGAGATAGTTACTGAGCTCTGAGACTCATAATTTCTGTAAGCTCACCCTACCTTTTTATTCCTGATATGCTTGTTTTTAGCAAACGTCTATTTTCTTTTTTTTCTGGTTAATTTGTTTTTCCTGTTTGCATGGTGGCATAGAAATAGCACTGAAGTTAATTTTTTTTTTTGCTTTGAGTCATGATTTTTTTTAATGAACAAACCATAAATGGTAAATATATCTGTATGCTTAATAAAACAGGATCTTTCAACACTTGCTACCATGATCTGAATTCCATGCAAGTTAGTGATGTATGTTGTTATGTGCAGGCCCAAGAAATAGATTGGCAACAAGACCTCCAGTGGAAAACTGCTGATCTTTGATTTGAGTGGTGAGTAGCTGAGTGTAGGGCAATTGAAGGCTGATCGTGTAACATGTTTTTTTGACAGAGAGCGAAGGAGGATGTGTTGCAGAAGGAGGTGAGGGTGAAGATTCTCAAAGACAACATCAAGATGTTGGTCACCAAAGTGCCATCCAGTGGTCAGGACCTGGCAACTGAGTTGAACGTTGTGCTGGAGAACTACCAGCTACTGTGCAATCGGATCCGGGGGAAATGCCACACTTTGGAGGTAAGAAGATAGCTCTCTGCTTAGTCATATCTGTTCAATACTTTTACTGATGATCTGGATGAGGGTATCAAGTCTACCCTTAGTAAATTTGTGGGTGACACCAAATTGGGTGGGAGTATTGTTCTGCTGGAGGGTAGGAAGGCTCTGCAGAGGAATCTGGACAGGCTGATTTGGTGGGCTGAAGCCAAAGGTATGAGGTTCAACAAGACCAAGTGCCAGGTGCTACACTTGGGTCACAACAGCCCCATGTAGTGCTACCGGCTGGGGGAAAAGTGCCTGGAAGATGTCCAGTGGAAAAAGGACCTGGGGGTTCTGATACACACCCATGGAATGTGAGCCAGCAGTGTGCCCTGGTGGCTCAGAATGGCATCTTGACATGTATTAGAAATAGTGTGGCCAACACTAGGGAAGTGACTAGGGAAGTGGTTGTCCCTCTGTATGTACTTGGCACTGGTGAGGCCACACCTTGAGTGCTTTGTCCACTTCTGGGCCTCTCACTAAAAGGAGGACATTAGGGTGCTGAGAAGGTCAGCAAAGCTGGTGGAAGGCCTGGAGCACAAGTACTATGAGGAGCTGCTGAGGGAGCTGGGAGTGTTTAGCCTGGAGAAAAGGAGGCTCAGGGGTGACCTTATTGCTCTCTACAACTGCCTGACAGGAGGCTGTAGCCAGGTAGGGGTCAGCCTCTTCTCTGAGGCCAGTGACAGGATGAGAGGAAATGGCTTCAAGCGGCTCCAGAGGAGGTTTAGGTTGGACATTGGGAAGAATTTCTTCTCAGAAAGAATGATTAGACATTGGAATGGGCTGCCCAGGGAGGTGGTGGAGTCACTATCCCTGGAGGTGTTTAAGGCAAGACTGGATGTGGCACTTAGTGCCATGATGTTGTTGTCAGGGTGGTGTTTGGTTACAGGTTGGACTCGATCTCTGAGATCTTTTCCAACCTGATTGATTCTGTGATTCTGTAAAATAAAACAGGTGGCAAAAAAGGGGAATGGAGAAGGACACTGCAAATGTCTGAATACAGTAGCTTCAGCATAAATGCATTTTACTCCTTTCCAAGATTACTTTCCCTTGGGATGATGTCTTTGGAATTCATAACACACCATCTAACTTTGTTTTTATAATTGTATTGTATTCAATGCTTTGGCAAATAAGTAAACTTGTCTCACAGACCTGTTATTCATCTGTGTGTTTTCCAAAATGGCAAAAAAGGAACTTACCAGAAATTAAAGGTTAAAATCCAATAATAATCAGAATATGTGATTATGGCCTGGGTTAGGGTGTGTGTGTCCTGTCTTTCAAAGAGGATTTTGTTACATTTGCATTTTGTAACATTCTTACATAGTTATATGAGCCTTTATGTCAGTGAAAGTTTTAGCACGAATTTAGAGACTACTATGCTCATTTCTCTGTATCTTCCAGATTTACCTGCAGGTTTTTCTATCTAGAACATACTGTACCATGGAATATTTTTTATTATTTTCTACTTGTCTCTTTTAGATGAATTTCTCCAACACATATCTTTAAGTTGGTCATAAAGTATATGACCTATGCCTGGCATTCTAGGCTAATTTTTTTTTTTTTCCTGTTGCTCCTAGGAAGTGTGGTCCTGTTGGATTGAGCTGCTTCACTATCTTGATTTAGAAACAGCTTGGCTAAACAATCTGGAAGAAAGGGTGCAAATGACAGGAAACCTGCCTGATAAATTGGATGCTGTCAATGATGCTCTTGAGGTATTGTAATATGTATTGTGATTCTATCAGATGAGTAACTTTTCAGATAGCTATGTTTAAAAAAAATAAAATTCTGCACTTCAGTAGCATACTGAAATGTGCTGAGTATTCTGATTCTTCACATTAAATGAACATATTACTCTGAATTGGAAATGGATATTTGTAAGATCCTCCACCAAAAGTGGACTTTTGCTGTATGTGATAGTGCCATACTTGGTACTGTGATAAAATGCTCTCTCCTAGCCTGTGTAAATTGATTAATTCCTTCCAGGGCTATAGCTGTATGAAATGATATGAGTAGGGAAGAAGGGCTGTGAAGTTTAATTATCTAAAGTAAAATCACCTCTGTGCCATAATGCCATGTGCCATTATGAATTAAGCCGTAAGTAATTTATGCTTTTAGAGCACTCTCAAGACGTTTGATGTGTTAGGCTTGTGTATGCATCCAGATTTCCAGCTCTGGAAATACAATAGTATTCAGTGTCTTGACCTTTAAAACTTTTTCTGATTAGTCCCTGGAATCAGTCTTGCGTCACCCAGCTGATAACCGAACCCAGATTCGGGAACTTGGGCAGACATTGATTGATGGAGGGATTCTCGATGACATCATCAGTGAAAAATTGGAAGCTTTCAATGCCCGCTATGAGGAATTGAGTCACTTGGTAAGAACTTGGGGTTAGGGCTGAAGTAGACTTCACCTTAAGTCTGAGATAATTCTTGTTAGCTGAATTCAAAGATGCCAGACTGCAATACAGGAAAAGAATAAAAAGCGTCAGTGTTGTCAGCTGTTTTCAATTTGTAAAAATATGCAAAGAGTAAGATGCTTCTGTTTTTCTTGCCATGAGTCAAGTTTTGTTTTGCAACCTTGCACTGCAGGGATGCCCTGGTATTTTTCAGATAATTTTGACAAAAAGGCAGTTCCAAACTCAAGGAACAGCTTAATATTAACAACTTAATATTGCCTTGCTACTGCCATAAATACTGGTCATTTTCTCCCCAGCTGTAAAAATGAGGAGCATAAGTAACATTTTCACTCTTAGAAATAGCTAGGAAGAAGTCATACTGAAATAAAGAACAGAAGGAAAACATTCTTCCCATTACTCATCTATTAGGTTGTCCTCTTGCTCTTCTCCTACTTCAGTCTAGTCTTTTATAGATTTAATAAGCAGAGGAAGACTAGCTGTATTTCAGGTACGACAGGTCTGTGACTTGTGTTCTGTATCCTGATAATGCAAGTCCCTGCTGAACTGTAGAATGGGAGATTTTTCTGTCACTGATGAAATGTAAGAGGGAATTTTGGTTCATCTTCATTACAATGAGCAACATGAATGCAGTGCCCTCCGCTGGGGGCTGTGTGCTGGCATTTAAGTTAGCATTGACTACTGTTTTTACTGTTCAAACTACTTCATTGCCATATAAAAACCTGTTTTCTATGCCAGCTGCAGCACTGGCACACTGGGCTGTTGACAACTCTCTACATCTCTGTGTGTGTGTGTGTGTGTGTGTGTGTGTCAACATGCACTGGTCTGTGCATGTGCTGATAGTGGGAATTTGTGTTCCTGTGCAGGTAGTGACACTTCAGATGCTATTGAAGGAAGAGGCAATAAAGAGAAAAACTGTGCATTTCTGTTTTGACAGTATAACTGAATGAGTTTATTGTTTTGAAGGGAGTGTGAACATTGACATATCAAACAACATTCATCTGTGGTCTATTGCAAAGTTCCTGTTTCTCATTGAATAACTAGTTTTTGAAACTGGTGTGGTTTTAAAACAATACTTTCTTCAAAGGTGATAGGAGAGGTGTGTTTTCATTATCTTGTATGTATCTAGCAGCAGAACTCTCCTTCTATTCCACTGTTCGTCAGTTTTTGGTTCAGAAGCCATAGCAAGCTTCAAAAATTGCTGCTTTCTAGGATTCTTTTTAGCCAGTCCTCCAGGCATAGGATTTCTTTGGGTCCCTCCCACCTTGTTTTGAGGAAGTCTACTGTAATTTGTATTGAATTACTGCTCCATCTTGTCTTACCTTTCTGTCCTTCTCAGGCGGTGAGCCGACAGATCACCTTGGAGCAGCAGCTTCAGACCATGCGAGAAACCGACCACATGTTGCAGGTCTTGCAGGAAAGTTTAGGAGATCTGGATAGACAGCTGACATCTTACCTGACTGATAGGATAGATGCCTTTCAGATGCCCCAGGAGGCCCAGGTATTTCTATATAGCTCTTCACTACAAAACTTTTGGAAATATTTCATGATAGTGCTCAGCCTAGACTTAGTAATTAATTTCAGTCCTGTGCTGGTGCACCAGGTGTTATCTTTTGTAATCTGGAGTGTTTTCTTTTTTTTAGGAAGGTTGTATTGAATAACAGCAGCTTTCAATTTAGCAAGCTGTTAGCGAAGACAGAATATTTAAAATAAACCTGGTGGTGTTTAAGTTTTAAAGTAGATTTACTTCTGTTGGGTAGTAAGAAATCTCTTCTCTCTGCAAGCAATTTTGTAATGTATTTTTTTTCCTGTTTCTATGATATGGCAGAAAATTCAAGCTGAGATTGCAGCTCATGAATCCACCTTAGAGGAGCTGAAGAAAAGTGCTCGCTCTTTCCCTCCTGCTTCTCCTGAATGCAGGTCTGCCCGTGGTGGAACTCAGCTGGATGCTTTGCAGGTAAAGACACGAGAGTTGCATTTGCACGCTCCTGTGTCAGCCTGTAAATTGTTTGGTGCAGTCAGCTGAACCTCAGAAGAAAATAGTATGTGCTTTTATGTGCTTTCATAAGGAAACAAGCAGCCCTAGATGAATTGAACAAGGAAGCTTAAATTTTACAAGTGTCATGGGATAAATGCTGCAAGTCAGGAAGTCTCTGTATTTGAGCAGAATGGGTATTTTCAAAGCGTATGATACAGAATTACATCTCTATTGCACCTCAGGTAGAGGTTAGGAATAGGTGATGGCAATGTTATTTGCCAAGCCAAAATTCCATATATATTGATTTGTGGTAGTGTGATGGGTTATAATCTGTGGTGGGAGATGCTTTAAATGTTATTTTTTTGAAGTGCATGTACTAATTTAAAACAATCTTTCAACATAATATTCATTAAAACAGAGGAAGCTCCGTGAGGTATGTACAAAGTATCAGCTTTTCCAGAAACCAGCCAATTTTGAGCAGCGCATGTTAGATTGCAAGCGGGTGTTAGATGGTGTAAAAGCAGAACTTCATGTCTTGGATGTGAAAGATACCGACCCAGATGTAATCCAAGCTCACTTGGAGAAGTGCATGGTATGTATGCAATGTTCATGACTCTTGCTTGGGGGTGCTTTTTTTTTTGTGTGGTTCTTGTTGCTTAAACTCTCTCCTGAAGGAAATTTTGCTTAGAGTCATCATGGAGCTATTGCAACTCATTGAAAAGTGCTAACAGAGCATTTGATAACTAAAAACCTTGTATTCTTATAGGACATAAAAGTAGTGGACTGTTGATCATAGATATGGTGGAACAGCTGAGTTTTTATAAACTCCCTTCCCTGGTTCATCCCTATGCTCTGGAGAAGCATCACAGTATTTGAACAAAACAAATACTATACATAAGATGAAGTACAGATCATGTTAGCCTTGGAGTAAACACTGTTAAATTATTGATCTTATTCATTTTTAGAAAATAAAAGCTAGAATAAAATATAGGACATCAGGAGTTTGGAATCTTCTTGTCAGATATTGCTATTAATTCATAGCTCAGAGTTGAAGTGCAATTAACTTCAACTTTGAGGACCTTAACTTCACTTAAGGTCCTCAAAGGAAGCAGAGTCAGAAAATTTTCACTACAAATTGATCACCAATATACATATTTGTGCTTCTAGAAACTCTATAAGACCCTCAGTGAGGTGAAATTGGAAGTTGAAACTGTCATCAAGACAGGAAGGCAAATTGTACAGAAACAACAGACAGATAATCCCAAAGGGATGGATGAACAATTGACAGCACTGAAATTTCTTTACAATGACTTGGGCGCACAGGTAAGAAAAATAAATATATGTATGAATATTTGTCTGCATGTAATTTCCCTTCTTTGTAGTTAGATAGTGTTTTAAGTTTGATTCTAAAGCTGATAGTATGTAGTGTAGTTGCTGCATCCAGAAGCAATCAGTTGAGAGATTAAAGATTACACTTGCCTCCCTGGAGGAGAGGTAGCCTTGAAGGAAGGAAGGTTCACAGAGTTTTCATTGCCCTGGCAAAGCTGACCTGCCATTCATTAAAGTCCTTCAAGATAATTTATGGTCAGATTGTCATGTGACAAGTGTGAGTCAATCTGAGTTTTTTTAGGAGGTGTCATGGTTTTGAATTGTAGTCCATCTAAATGGTTGCTCTCAGTGTGAAAGAGAAAATGCAGGCAAACCTGTATTTCCCATGAACTGCATTAAATTTGCATAATTTTCTTATTAGGTGAATAGTTACTTATCCAAGAGAAATGTTTAAAAATGGCTAAACCCTTACAGGGCAGCTAGGACTCTCTATCTAAATTAAGATGGAATCCCAAGTGGATATGTTTGGTCAATGCTCTGTGAATGAACTGTGGGTAAAGGGTCAGATTACAGTGTTGGAGTATCTTGGAATGGGTCCTGGGAAATATTTTGCACTTGTAAAGTTGAGAACATTCAGGAAGGTTGGGATTCTAGAAAGCATGTGGACAAGAGATTAGGAAAGGATAGAAAGGCAGAGTTATTTGCAGTATAATGTTATGATTTTTCTTTTTGAGCTGAGAACAGAGCACTATTTTTCGAAATGTCAATTGATTCTGACTACTATGCTTGGAGTTATTCTCAAGTCTGTGTTAAAATTTGACCAGGCTAATTGTGGAACCAGTGTGAAATACAAATGATTATACTGCAGCAAACATCAAATTTCATATTAATTTTACTGATATATTTTCAAGGGCAGACTAGATGTTGAGTGAAATTTTTCTTTATAGCTTTCTGCTAGCAGGCCTTTCAAATTACTAGGAGGAATTGAATTTTACCTGTGTGAGTGACTGACTGGATTCTATGTTCCCTTGAGTTTCAGCTAAAGGATCATAATAAAGTGATAAACATCAATTTGGTGATTGCTAGCTATAAGTAAACTGGTATGCAGGTTTCTTTACCTTCTTTAAGTATATCTCAGTTTAAAATTATTTGTATATATTCTGTGTTGCATAGTAAGATACAGATGTTTATGAACTTTCCTTTTAGGGTCCTTCCTTAAAGCAAGACAGTTTTAAGATGCAAGGATTTTATATATTTAGGTGGATATTTTAGCTGGCTAGCACTTCTGCGTTTGCTGTCTTTTAAAATCTAATTTTGTTTTCTTTATTTCCTCTTAATTTTTTTTTTTTTTGTAGGTGACAGAAGGAAAACAAGACCTCGAAAGGGCAACCCAGCTGGCTCGCAAAATGAGGAAGGAGTCTGCCTCTCTGTCAGAGTGGCTGGCTACCACTGAAGCTGACCTCGTGCAGAAGTCCACTTCAGAGAGCTTGCTTTCTGATCTAGATTCAGAAATTGCCTGGGCCAAAGTAAGCATGCTTACTAAATATTTGTAGAATAAATTTCTGACATTATGGCAATACTATGTAGAAGTGGCTGTGAGTTTAAATCCCTGTAACTTGTTGCTAAATCTCCCACATCCTGAAATTTCAGTAGATTCAGTAGTTCATATTCAGTACCTTACTGAATCTGATCTGTTTTCATCTTGGGCATCTTGTCTCAACCTTAAATGGCCAGTGAAATATTTAAGATATTACTACATATTTGGTCCTAATAGGTATTTAAGACTTCCTGTATCTCTTATACATTTCACAAGTATAATATTCCTAAAATTATCAGGAAATATAATTGTGGACTGGGTCAAATATTTTATTAGTAGAGCAAACTGAAAGTGCATTGAATGCAAAATGCATTTAATGAGAAATTTAGTTTGTAACTTTTCATTGAAACAGCTTTCTCTTCAAAACCGTGACTTTGCAAACCAAGAGGCTACTGTAATTCCCTATTTTCTTTCACCTACAAGTCGAAGCTTTTAATTGAAATAGGCAAATGTCTTAGCTACTTTGCTTCAGATTTTCTTTGTATTTTCTCGCGCTGTAGAAATTTGGATATTATTTAGAGTTAGCAACATGTCAGTTGATACGGTTCAGTAATACTGATCTTCCCAGTTTTTGTTTTCTGTCACTTTTTACTTCTGGAATGGGTCTGTCTGCCATGTTAAAACTTGAAAGCTCACCAAATTGCAAACACATCTAATATAACTTGTTCTCATGCATTTCAATCAGGATTAGCAATTATTAGCAGTAGAGTTTTGCTGTGGCAGTATCCCCAAGATTCCTCTCCAAACAAACTTTTAAATCCTTATTGCAAGTATACTTAGCATACGTTTGTAAGCCATGCAAATAATGACTCTTATGCCACACCATCAGGAGGACAAGTCCTTTATGTTGCATGCAAAGTTGTCCTTTCTGTTTTAAGGTTTTCTAGAGGCAGTTTTAAAATGTAGTGACTTGAGTATTTGTTTCTGTTCCTAAGACAATAAGTTATGGTAAAATAATAAATTATTTACTTCATAGATAATAAGATGTTGAAGGAGCTCCAGGCACTGGTTGTGATTAAGTGCATTCTTTACCACACTGTACACTGACATCAAAGAGCTTTCTAAGTAGGCAGATATCATCAATAATAATGGGTGATCTTGTATGGCAAGAGGTCTATTTTCCACATGGAAACAATGTACTGATATTCAAGAGATGACATATTACTTAATTTGCATGTCAGTATACATACTTTCAAAGAAGGTGGGGTTTTTTAGATTAAAAAACCTATTTAAAAGCAGAGATGACTTAGAAAAAAGGGCGGAGCTAAAGATACATACATTTACATATCTCTATATAGATAATATAACAATAGGGATTCTGTAATATGTAACCAGTGAATGAACATCTGCAGTAAAGAGTTGTGATGGTTCTCAAAAAAAAATTCAGTCTTGGCCTACCACATTTCTCATTGTTCCCAACTGTAAAAGTACTTTAATAGGAAGAGATACAGAGAAATCCAGAGTGTCTCTTGAAATTTGTGTTCTGTGCTTTACAGTGCAGAAAAGAGCCTTTTAAAATTGGACTTAGAGAGTAGTGTGATTATTGTGGATTGACACTGGCCTAGCACCAGGCACCCACGAAAGTTGCTTGCTCACCCTCCCCTGCCACAGCTGGGCAGAGGAGAGAAAGGAAAAAAGTTAACAAAGGCTCCATGAGTTGAGATAAGGACTGGAAGGGGGAAAAAAAAGCACTTCAAGGGCAAAACAGGCTTAACTTAAAGTTACGAAGTGAATTTATTGCTAACAGAATCAGGAGGATAATGAGAAGTAAAATAAGCCCTTAAAATACCTTTTCCCCCAACCCTTCCCTCCTTCCCACTGACAGTGCAGGGAGACAGGGCATGGGGGAGAGGAGTCTTCCCCTGTGAGGCCGTGGGTCCCTCCCACGGGAGACAGTTCTCTGTCAACCTCTCTAACGTGGGTCCACTCTCAGAGCAGCAGCCCCACCGCACCTGCTGCAGCGTGAGCCCCTCCCACGGGCACACAGTCAATATATTTGTTTCCTGTGGAGGTAAAAATCTGCCTCCCTCATCTCTTGTGTTTGGGAGCAGTGCAGTGTTAATGGCTGAACTTGTTTTCAGAATGTGCTGAGAGAGCTGGAGAGGAGGAAAGCTGATCTGAAGAGCATCACAGAAAGTTGCACTGCGCTCCAGTCTCTGGTGGAAGGGAGTGAGACTGTCCTGGAGGAGAAGCTGTGTGTGCTTAATGCTGGCTGGAGTAGAGTTCGAACCTGGACCGAGGACTGGTGTGATACCTTGTTGGTAAGTTGCATGGGTGAGAAATATTCAGTTCTCCCTCTACACCTTTGGAGCAGTTGGAGTTTTCACTTGTCTCACTTTACCGTAAAGTGAAGCTTCCGTGATGCCTTATGGACTTAAAAGAATGTGGAATGGATTTCTGTTTACACTGTAGATGGAGAGGTAAGTCTTGAGGTGGTATACAATGAGGAAGATGGAAAGCTAGGCTGCTGCATGTTCTGCTTTTTATTCAGCTTGAATATTCAGCCTCTGTGCCAGCTCCAACATGAACAGAATGGGTTTGTGTTGATAGATTTTTTTTTTTTGAGACCCAGATGATGGCTATTTAATGGACAAAGGATAACTTTGTAATGGTGTTCAGCAAAGCACTTATGACTCTGTCAGCATATTGCTCTTTTGGACAGACCATAACTGCAAGTGTTTGAGTATGGCAACAGCATCTGTTTGGCTCAGTAAATGAAAGACCAAGCATATTATACACCTAAAGCTGATGATTATGCTAAATGGACATGAAGCAGTCTACAACTGTCGCTAGTATCAGACTGATGCTTTTATATAAATAAGATATTTTGGTGTTGTTTAGCTAGTTATGACAGTCAAGCCCTATCAGGGACTTCTGAAGGTGGAAGTTGTGGAAATTTTAGTGTATACATGGATGGTGAGCCCTGTGCCTCCTGCCCAGTGCCTGTTACAGGTGATAGTGTTTGTTTTGTAATCCAGTGGTTCCATGTTAGGAGTAATCAGGTAGTTTACCTTTATGTGTAAATGCTGTAAGGATGATTCGTAATTAGATTGTGTTCCAGATTATGTTCATATCTGGTGACAAGTATTGTCTATGCTCCTATATCAACATCAAGAAGCTTATAGCTCCATGTAGCAGACCTAATTTAACCTAAAAAAGCACAATCATAGGTGCCCTCCCTGCCCTCCCTGCCCTCCCTGCCCTCCCTGCCCTCCCTGCCCTCCCTGCCCTCCCTGCCCTCCCTGCCCTCCCTGCCCTCCTTGCCCTCCTTGCCCTCCTTGCCCTCCTTGCCCTCCTTGCCCTCCTTGCCCTCCTTGCCCTCCTTGCCCTCTCTCCCCTCTCTCCCCTCTCTCCCCTCTCTCCCCTCTCTCCCCTCTCTCCCCTCTCTCCCCTCTCTCCCCTCTCTCCCCTCTCTCCCCTCTCTCCCCTCTCTCTCCTTGTTTTGTTATTCTAAAAGAGCAGATCTTGTCTACCTTTTTATTTTGGTGAAAGGCTTAAATGGACTGTTACTTCTGTGAATCTGATAGCTTTGTTTTGTCACACAGAATAATGTTATATGTTTGTGGCACCTAATATTACAATTTCTGACTGCATGTGAAAGCAGGCCTAATTAACATGCCTACAATTTTGTGACTTCTCTTAATAGGAAGAAATATTTTAATGTAATCAGTAAAATATCAGAACTTGACTGCTATAATTTGTAAATTTGGCATAACCCGTTTCCAATTAAAAAACCCTAACAACCACACACAGTGCGTACTGTTGTACCTGCTAGTGCTGACTGAAAAAATTGTGGGTTTTTTTGTTGACTGAGATATTGTAGTCTGGCTGTAATGTTGTAATACATTGTCTATATTTAGTTGTACAAACTATTTTAGCTACTTTTATTTCTTTTGCTGTGAATTAGGAACTATATTATCAAAGGGTCTAGAACGATAATTGAATTTTTGTAAATACTATTGACGATGAAAGGTGCAATCTAATTTTCAGTGTTTCAGTCCAAACTGTGTCCATAACACTATTTTATCGATCTCCTTTCTATTCATAAGATTTTGGCAGGGTTGATTTATTTGATGTGTTTTTAGGTCTATGGGGGGTTTTTGGTGTGAGGGCTTTTCATTTGTTTTGGTTTGTTTGATTTTTTTTTTTCTGTTTGGTTGGGGTTTGTTTGTTTGTTTTTGTTTGGTGGGGTTATTTTTTGTTTGTTTGTGTTTTTTTTGTTGGGATTTTTTTTGTGGATTTTTAGAAGTTTCTCATATTCATACATTATTTTCATCTTTTTCCAGAATCATCAGGGCCAGCTGGAAATTTTTGATGAAAATGTTGCCCACATAAGTACTTGGTTGTATCAGGCTGAAGCCTTACTGGATGAAATCGAGAAAAAGTCAGCTAGCCAAAAGGAGGAAACTGTAAAGGTAGGAAACATTGTGTCATCTGGCAAAATATTACCAGTCAGTTCATGGATTCTCAGTGATGTCAGATTTGCTTCCTGTTTATTTTTCAATGTCTGTCTTCTTGCCTAGGAGATAACCATTTTCATTTTCCTTCACTTCTTAGCGTTTAACATCTGAATTAGATGATGTCAGTCTCCGAGTGGACAATGTACGTGACCAGGCTGTCATCTTAATGAATGGCCGGGGTGTGTCGTGCCGTGAGCTTGTTGAGCCCAAACTGGCAGAACTGAACCGTAACTTTGAGAAGGTGTCTCAGCACATCAAAAGTGCCAAGGTGAGGATGAGCAAGCCCCAGAACTTGCTGGGGAGGTCTGTGCCAAGAAGATGGCAACTGAAGGTAGTGGATATATCATTATCCATTAGAACAGCACTTTGCTGCTTTTGAGTTCTCTTTTAAGTGTAGGTATTTATATGTGAAAGAAAGACAGACTGATTTTTAGGCCAACTGCTTTTTTTACCTGAGTAGCATGTGATGACTTGTGTTTCCTTGGAAAATTTACAAACAACTGTTCAGAAAATTGTATATATTGCAATACATATTTGTGAGCTACAAAACAACACCGTAAGCTAATGTGACTGGAGATTTTTCATTTATTTTGAGAACAAAATACCCAGATTGAAGTTTGAAGGTAGAAACTTGGTAATAACTACCACCAAGTGTGTTTGAGATATCTCTCAGATCAAACAACTCTTAGAATTTTGATTTATGCTGACATCTAATGGTGCTGCAAACTGATATACCTGTTCATGGGGGATTGTGTGTGCCAGCTGAGACTAGATTTTCAGCTTGAGCAAGGTTTTATTTTGCTTTGCAGATGCTTGTTGGACAAGAACGACTTCCTGTCATGTCAGAGCCCCGTGAATCTAGAGTGGCTTTTCTAGACCTGGAAAAATTTGAGAATGACATACAGAATATGTTAAAAGTTGTGGAAAAGCATCTGGAGTTGAGTGGGGAAGATGAAAAGGTTTGTGAGCAATGGAACAATTAAATAATTGACTAACTCCTTTCTGTCTTGTCCTCCTGTTACATTGCTCTAGACTTTGTGGGGTAATTCTGAGAAACTATCTTCAAGGTAGGGGTAGAAGGTGAAGGGAATTACTAGGTTGTTGGAAACCCTGCACAGTTTTCCAATACTTTCCCCATAGCTGTTGCCTCTTGGCTGGTATGCTGAGAGTAACTAATCATACTTGAGTCTGTATTTTCATCATGGTTTTATATAATACAGGTAGTGAACTCTGACTTTTGTTTATCTATCTTCTGTCTCCTACTCAAAGTAGCTCTTTGTTAAGGAATCCTTCCGGTAAAAGTAATGGGGTTAAAATTCAAACTGGTATGATAAAATGAATCGCAGTGCATAGGTCAGGTCAGAGGAGGCTTGTGAGGTAAGGTGCAAGTAAGAGTCTTGTAATGTGGTTCTGTGTTGGAAGTCCAAGTAACTTTGAACAAAATTTATCTTCTAGATTCTTATCTAGGCTCTGCTATTCACCCATATAAAACTGTCATAGTTTTGTTAGCATCTTGTGCACTATAGCCTTGTTGCCTACAAAATCGGGTAAATTCCTGTCAGGTCACTCTATCTGCCTTCCTTTTAAGCAGCTCAAATACTATAAACTGAGCTGGTAAGCTGAATATAAATCTATGGAAAATGCCATAGCACAGAAAGCAAATTTAAAAAGATTTCTATAGAAAGGCCTACTATTATAGAACATAGCCTTCCTTTTATATTGTTTTTATATTTATTGAATTTTTGTTTTTATGCTGTTCTGCTCTGACCTTGCTTATTATTCTCAAGGAATGTCTAGAAAAGAAATGGATCTTAAGTCATAACACCCTATTGATGTGACTGCATACTGCTGGCTCATTAAACTTCCTTCAGAAAATCTCTTTATAAGGTTTATGAAATGAGCAAGTTGGATTTTATATTTTGGTAGTTGTGGACGAGAATCTCTGCTTGAATTTGTTTGGCTCCCATTTGGATAATAAAATAAAACTTTGGTACAATTGCTGTTAATATCTGAGCTGTTGGTAATAGAGATCTGTGTAATTTTAGCTGGATCAAGAAAGAGCTCAGATTGAAGAAGTTTTACAGAGAGGAGGGCAGTTGCTCCAGCAGCCTATGGAGGACCACAAGAGAGAGAAGATCCGCATACAGTTGTTGCTTCTCCAGAAAAAGTACAAGAGTGTGCAGGTACAGTTATGGCAGTTACTACAGCTCATTTATTCAGTTTTCCCTTTGGTATCCCACTTACAACCTGTAATCCGTATTTTATAACTTATGACTCTTTCAGCATGCGTCATTCTCTAGGGGAGAGTTAAATGTGTGTGCACAAAATCTGAGTCTCTGAATCTTTGCAATTCCAAAATATGAATTTTCCCATTTCTAGATTTTGGGGGAGTGCTGTTGATTTTTAAAGTCCTTTTCACAGTTTCACAGAGAGCCACACTAAGTATTTGCACAGGTACATTGAGTTGGGCATTTGCTTCATCTGTCTTGCTGGCCCTTGAACTGAGGTTTATCTCCACCACCAGGCTGTGTGAAGAGTGACTACATATACACATGTACACAAACATACTGACCTCTCAGCTGAAGCCCTTTCTGTGATCGAGCCTGCTCCCAAATTTCTCTTCCTTCCTATAGAGGGTATTAGCAGTAACTGCAGACTGCAGTATGTTGTGGTGCTTGCATACACATACTGTGTTAAAAATGGTCTTGTCTTGAACAAAGATGGTCCATTTAGCTCACCTGTTTGGATCCTGCTAGCGTTGGCAAGCTGAGGTGTAGTTCAAATGTGCAGGGCAAGACCCTCAGGCTGGCTTTGATTACATGTCTATGCAGATAAAGAGAATATAGCTATTACAAAAATAAATTAGTACTATTGCATATTTTGGAATTTGCTCCTTCAAAGGAATCCCTCAAATATTTTTGTTTTTCAAATAAATAAGACATATTCTGTTCACTACTTCCCTCTTTTTACACCGTATTTTCCTAATACGCTGGATTGTAGGAGTGCAGGTCATTTCAAAGGAGGCAGGCGGTGGAACTCTCTCCAGTGTTTTCCCAGTATAAGAAGGAACATGATAATCTAATGAAGTGGCTGAATGAGGCTGAGGACCGTCTGTCAGGGCTGCAAGGTGTGGAGGATGAACAAAAACTACAGGTAAATGGGGCTTCTATTTCTTAGAGCAAACAGTGAATGCTGTGTATGAACTTTGGAGATTCATACACTGAGGTTTAATGGATCTTCTTTGGACACCTCTGTGGAAAGAAGTGTTTCAAAATGACAGCATTCATTTTTTGTTAGGAAATTATCAGTATGTATTAGTTTGGGATTTCTACATAGCCACCATAGGTCCCAAAGATCTCATCCTTCAGGCCCAAATTTTAGAGTGTGATCTGGGCAGTGGGCCTGATTCAGGACAATTTCTGCCAGTCTTGATCCATGAGGATTGTACTAATCCCTTTTTAAAACTCTTACTCAAACAGCCTGATTCAGTATCAGTTTGGTGCAGGTATGATAAAAGCCTTGTTTGAGGCTTAAATTCAGTGCCTCTGCATCTTGTGGTCAGGATATTGTAACTACTCCACTGCCTTTTCCTGCCAAAAGTGGTTGGAGAGGGATAACAGCCCTCATGTAATGGATATTACTATACATGGTGAATATTAATCAAACAGATAAAGGGTGAAGTATTTCTGACGTGTGTGGGTCTTGACAAACAATTTTGCAACTGATGTGATGTCAGGGTCTGATAAAGCTTACTGCCCAGAAAGTTTTATGTCTTAATTGTTGAGGATACAGAGACTGTTTCAATTGCTTTTGTTAAGGGCTTTGTGGATATTTTTTGTTGGTGTTTTTTAAATCTCTTTTATTTCTCCTTTCCTCAAAAACACTTTGATTGTGTGGTAATTACATTAATATTTTAGGCAATGACAGTGAAGAATCTTGTGAAGCAGTAAATAATTTCTTGAAC
Organism: Aphelocoma coerulescens; assembly: GCF_041296385.1. NCBI lineage: Eukaryota > Metazoa > Chordata > Aves > Passeriformes > Corvidae > Aphelocoma > Aphelocoma coerulescens. Next base: position 59,096,368 of record NC_091016.1, on the reverse strand, counting down.
AAGCTTGAGGGCTAGGTAATCTGTCAAGTACTTCTCAATTTCTGCATATAAAGCTTCGTAATCAACATCTATCAATATTTTTGACTGCTCTGTAACTTTTTAACCCAGAACCAATTAACTTGGTTAATTGGGGCCAGGGGTAAAATGCTCTGGCTCCTTGTGAGACTCGCACCACAAAATTGTCATGTGGTGCTCTTCATTCACAGCTATTGCTGTGTGGCTTCAGCTGCCAGTGATAGATGGTCTGCTGTCCTTGGTCACATGGGCCATTCAGTATCACCTGCAAAAGGAAACCTTTTAGATCTGCTCTTTAGATTGTTTGACATTATAAGCCTCCCATGAAGAGCTGGGCAGCAAAGAGGGCCCAGGGTCTGTTGAACAGTCTGACATCTGACTGCTCTGTTGGGTGTCCAGCAGTCTCTTCTGGTGACACAAGCTCCTTTGGACTTGACTGATGCCATGGAATGTTTTTGAGGGAAATGGGGATCCATATGTATTTAAAGTAAAACAACACTATTCAGTTTTTCTGTTTGACCATCAGATCCTTTGAATGAATTAATTACTGGACAGAAATGGAAAAATGGTGCACCTGCATGGCTCTATGCTAATGGGGGCAGCCCAGTTGTGCCACAGACTGGTCTTCCTTGTCAGTGTTGGTCTCACTGCAGCTTGACTGATCTTTTCTAAGGAAGATACTTTGTTTCCTGTAAAGCCCTTTTCTTTGGGGATATACTGCAGCTAATGCCTGGTACTGCTCGATCCATTCCTGGATAAGTGAATCTGGTTGCTGAATGCAGAATGTCATGTAGATATGGATTACTGTACCAATTACAATAGACTGTTGATGGAGAAACAGTATCCTTGGTCAGAATCAGCTAAGTTGTGTAAAAATATCCTTGTTCTCTCAGATGTAGTTTCTGGTCTGTCTGGGTCAGCTACACTGTCAGAAAGGGACCACAGCAGTATTCATTACTGGTGTGAAACTTGGAAACTCAAACTGCTGCTTTTGCTTCCTGTGCCTGTGTCTCTAGATTTCTGATATTTGAGTGCTAAGCCAGCTTGTCTCAAGTGGCCTTATTTTACTTTCATGGCTTGCTCTATTGGCTCTACTAATCAATCTTGAACACTGAAAATGGTGTGGTATTGTAACGTTGCTAAAGGGAGAAATAGTCTTCCCAAATATCATCATCATTTTAGATAATCACTGTTGATCCAGAATTTTCTTGGAGCCACCGGACTTGAAAATTGCAGTGCTTGTAGCTCATCTCAGCTTAGGACTGAGAAGCACTAAATGAGTTCTTGAACCACTAGTGTGCAGGTGGCTTAAGCCCTCACCTTGATGTAAGGAAGCTGTAGCGAGCAGAGGAAGAGAAACTGGTGTTTGAAGTGAACAAAACAGGGAGGGAAAGGAAGATTTCAGCTGCCAAGCTGGGGAGTAGACTTCAATTAAGCTTTTATGTAATACATTATTTATGCTTTTGTAAGCAAGTGTGGCGGAGAGGACTTATTTATGGTGCTTGATGGTCATATCTATATATTGATTTGCTGGAAGTAGCTGGATCATAAATATTCCTCATCATTTATGCTTCTAGAAATTACGGAGTTAAAATATCTCTGAAATATTGGTAATCCTTCTGCATAGTAGGTACTTTTGAGTAAGCCTTGTTTTGCCACAAATCCATTAGCAAGAAGAGTCTGCATTGGAAGTTTGCAGAACCTTGAGGTCCTTCTTTTCTAATGTTGATTTAGTATTTATTAAAATTTGACTATTCTGGCTTGGTTCAGAATGAGGGAAAGAGAAAAATTAAACCTTAAATTGCAGGGGTAATTAGTTGCCTAAATTCTTGAGAGATTTTTTTCCAGGTTTTAGGACGTTATTTTGAAGTGAAAATGATAATTTTGCAGATGGTAAGGAAATATGCAATTGCAGGCACAGTGCATTTTTTCCTATAAAACTGAAGCAGACATCATCTTGAAGGCTCTTGAAGTATTATTTCTGTAATAAAGAAAACACTTGTTTTTGCTAGTATAAATTTTATAGGAAAGGTTCTGGATTACTTAAATAAGAACAATTGTTTGCTGATTGCATTAATTAACAGAAAAACAAATGAAATGGACATGAGGTTTGGGCTTTGGGAAACCTTTTTCTAGAAAACTGGCTCTGAAATATTTTGAGTGTGAGAGAAGGGGCAAGGAACGGTAAAAAAGTTTGTCTATTCAAAAGATTATTTTTTTTTACAAAGACAGTCTGCTATTTGTCTGGGTAAATACTTTTGGTTAAAATGCATATATAGTTAAACATCCAAGGAGGTAATAGATTTAATTTTATGTTAATGTCTGGGGCAGTATCTTCCAAAGTTCACTTGGAAGCAAGTCAGAAAATCTCCTTGATTTGAATCATTGGTAGATTTTGTTTCAAAATATATTTAACTGTAAAAGGGGAGAGGGGAGAAATATCTGAAACTGAATTCTGAATTGCATGTTAAACTGTATGCTGAGTATAGGAGGAAAAAAAAAATTATTTGACCCCTGAATTAAAAGTATTTTTAGCAGTTCTCATTGAGTGGCCTTATATATAGAATGTTCACTACTAACCAAGTATTCTCTTTATTCCCCCAATCTTTTGTTTTTGCTAGAATTTTAAGAGGGAGCAAATTTATTAAGCATGCTCTATCAACACTGAAATTAAAGTAGAAAACGGCTATTAAGTCATCCAGTCAGATTTCCTCTTAAATAACCTTTGATTGACTTTTTTGTGTATACTTAAGAAAAATTGGGGGAACACTGAAGCACTACACCTATAAAGACAGACTGAGAGGGATCTTTTAGCCTGGAGAAGAGAAGGCTCTGGGGAGATTCTTATAGCAGCCTCCCAGTACCTACAGGAAAGCTGGAGGGGACTTCTTACAAAGGCATGGAGGGATAATACAAGGGACAATGGCTTTAATCTGTAAGAGCATAGGTTTAGATTAGGTATTAGGAAGGAATTCTTCACTGTGAGGGTGGTGAGACACTGGAACAGCCTGGCCAGAGAAGCTGTGGATGCCCCATCGCTGGACGTGTTCCTAGTCCAGGTTTGATGAGGCTTTGTGCAACCTGATGTAGTGGAAGGTGTCCCTGCTCATGACAGGGGGATTGGAACAAGATGGTCCTTAAGGTCCCTTTCCAACTTAAATCATTCTGATTCTGTGAAAACAGTTTGCTTACCTGAGGTTTTTTTTAGTTAATTAAAAAAAAAAAAACAAAACCAAAAACCCAACAGAGCCAAGCAAGCAAAACCAGCTTCTGTGATATTTAGGTATTTGTCAGGTAACTGTGAGAGAGCTACATACAACTCCTTTTCTATTTTTTAGCATAGTATGCTGCATTTTAGAAGCTTCCAGTCTGCAATGCAAGGCAGAGAACAGCTGAACAATTAAAACTCTGCTGTAGTAAAGCACTAATGCATTTATAACACATATGTTCACCTTCAAGAATGAAGCTTGTGAGAGGAGGAAGCATCATCTCAGAGATGGGAGGCAGCTGGAGGAGATTAGCAATGAGGTGTGCTCTGGAGGAGCAGCACCAGGAGGAATTCACTGCTTAGCAGAACAGAGTAATCTGGCCCAAGATGGTGTTACTGGGAAAGCAGAGAGTTTCAGAACATGCCAATGCACAAAGTACAAAACAAGTTTGCTGCATGCCAAAAATGCTGTTTTAAATCTTGTGCAAGTTTTTTCTGAGAGACAAAGCAGTGTGTGGGAAGTAGAAATGTAGTAAAGTCCAGTGACCTATTCATCTGGGTGAAGTCGATTCTGGACTGTTGCCTGCGTGAGAATGGGATTTGTGGAATGATTGGGAGTTAGAGAAAACACCTTGTGAAGATGTTGCAGATGGCTGTGCTGTAGAAGGCATCCTGGTGTTTTTTTCTTACCTTGACCTGTTTCATATTGTTAGGGAAAAGATGCTTTGAGTTGCACAGACTGATTTCTTGGGAACGGGGCCCTCTCCTTCCACAGGAAACCATACCACTGTCTAAGCCTTGGGCTTTTGCTCCAAATTTCGTTGATGGAAGCTGATAAAATATATTCAGAGCCTCAAGGAAATATATTTGGGGAGCATCAGGGACCAAGATGCTGGGTTTGTAGCCAAATTGTATGGAGTAAGCCTTGTTTTTAACTGTGGCACTTGCTTGGTGTACTGAATTGAAAGCAATACTGAGTAGTTTGTGATGTTTTTCTGTAATTCATGTTTTTAGTAGACTTATGCTGGGGTGCCCTCACATCCAGTTTCTTTGGTATGCAATGAATGACTGAAAGCAAATTGTATTTGGTGGTACAGGTCTTGTGGAAGCAAAGCTGTGTCCTCAGTTTCAGTAGAGAGACGATTGTCCACAAAACAAAAAAAAAAACACAAAACGAAGAAAATCCTTAGGAACATTTAGTGCGTGCAAAGTCGTGAATGGTGAATATGTGAACATACCTTTTCTGCTGCAGTCCTTGCTTAATTTGCACTACGTGTGCTGGTAATATTAGGTTCCAGTTAATCTGAGTGACATATTTGAAATTCTCAGAAACATGTGAGGGAGGAAGGTACAGACAGGTGTTTGCAAGCCACTTGGTTAGTGGGGCTTTAATATTTTATTGATTGTCAGCTGTGCTAGAGATTTTCATGTGTGCACCCAGCCCAGACAAACTGAAAAGTAAAATTCACTGGCTGAAATTGCTATGAACATACATTTATTCTTTACTCTCTTAAATGTGTTCTCAACTGGTATAAATCACACAGTCCTGTGCCTCTCTCTTGCTTGATTCAAATTCACCAAATACAACCTGGTGATTTAACGTTGCTTGAATTCTTTATTTGAAGGTGGGCTTTCTTTTTATTCCATTATTTTATTAAAGAACTGGGCTGTTTTCAGAGATGGTAACAGAATCCTGTTTGACAAGAAAGGTTTTCTGCTAAAAACTGCTGTCAGCCTGCTTCACCTGCCTCTGCTAATTTTTTGCCAGGTGTGGCTGAGGGATAACTTCCTGTTGCAAGCTTCGTAATGTTTCAGATCCAGCCCACAATTTGTGAGCCTAGAAAAAGCTGCATTAAATTACTGTTCTTACTCTCTTATCTGCCAACATTGTACCTGGCTAGATAGCCTAGTGTTGCAGCCAGTGCAGAAAACAATTACCAAGTTCTGGAGGAGTTACTGTCTTTTATTACTGCAAAATATTGGAGTACTGGTGGAGCACTAATTTATTTTAAAGAAATGGTTAGAAAATGTGGGTGGGGATGCCTACTGAAAAGAATATGGATAGGAAATAAAGTGTGTTTCAGTAAACTGGTGTCTTTGTGATGAAGGAAGCAGAGTTGGTTGTAACACTAGATTCAGGCTCAATCAAGAAGTGTTATTTCTGGAAATGGGAAGGATCAAGGTAAGAGAAACAGCAGTACCCTTCCCATTTCTTGGAGTTTTAATCAAGAATAATACAGAGTCATTGTGAGGCATGATATCTACTGTTTTCTAACTTTTAAAATAGAGAAGCTGTCCTGTGAAGGACTTGCAGCTTTCTGAATTTATGTAACTTTGCTAGAAAGGCCTTTGTTTTGTCTTTTAATGTAGAAAAGTGTTTATTCTGAATATAGCTTATTGATTTAGGATTTTTTTCATAAAATGGATTGTTGTTTGAAATATAAAATTAATTTTCATGTTTTTAGGCAATCCCTGTCCAGCAGAGGTTAAAAGGCCAATTTGCTACAGGAGTTAGGACCTTGCCTTTCTCAGCTGAGTACTTGGTTGAAATCAACAAAGTTTTGCTGGCCATGGCTGATGTTGAGCTGCTGCTGAATGCACCGGAGCTAAATACTGGAATCTACGAAGATTTTTCAGCTCAGGAAGATGCACTGAAGGTACTGCATGCCTAAGTGTTATATTCAGAGCAGAGAAGGGAAACAGCAGAATAAAGGCCACCAGCTTTGCAACTGTATTGCTGTATTTATGGTTTTGCTTGGTATATACAGGATCAATATGCACTGAAAACTAAAAAATGACAGTTCTGTTGGCTATTTTTTTTTCTATGCATAATCTGGATACAAAGTATGGCAGCATGAAATCTGGATGGGAGGTTGAGGGAGCAATGTTTAATTTGTTGTAGACACTTGTATTTTTCATTGTAGTTTAAATAACTCTTAGAGAAATGCTAAAGCCAATGTCTTTACATTCCTGCTTGATAGCCTTAATACAGCTGCTGTTCTTAGGTCATGTGAAAACAATTGCTTACATAGGAAGAGGAGAGGGTGACTCTTGACTTTTTATAAAGCTGTATGTGATGCCTCAAGATGATGGTACCTGTTCTGATTAGCAAAATAGCAATATTCTTTCAGTTTTAAACTCCCCCTTATTGTCAGCCAGTGGATTTACCTGTGTGATTAATAATGAGGAAATAGTTAAGGACCTGGCCTTTTTCAAAAGGGGATGAAGAAATTGTGTTTGAAAATACTGAATCCTCCTGGGAAATAGGAGTTGAGTATGTAGAAGTCTGAGTGTCTGAGTCCTGGTTAATTCTTAGCATACAAAAGAGTGTGAAACAGATTCTCCCAGAAAACATCCACTGGAGTTGGGAATTACTCATGGCATGGTGCAGTGTATGTGTACCTCTCTGGATTGGAATCATAGCGGGATCCATGTGTCATGTCTGAGGTGTAGTCAGGCTTTGCCTCTCACCAAGAGCTGGATTAGCTGTTCCTGCAGCTGCTATACAGGTCCTTTAAAAGCTTTTCAGAATTCCAGTCCACTTTTCTGGCATGCTTTTCTTTCTGCTGTGTTCATGACTCCATTTTTCATGTCTTGGTTTTTTATACATTTTACAAAAGCAAATATGGGAATGGTGCCAGCCTTTGACAAAGCGAGCAGCCTTTCATTGATGAAATTCTCTTGTCCCTGCTTACGCTGCTTCTGTGCTGCCTTGAGTGCTGTTAGGAGTGTTTGTTAAGATGGGTTTACAATACTTCATTTTGGAGCAAGTGTCTCATCTGATTTTGAAGTTTTGGTATATTCTAAGGGTGTTTTCACAAAAAGCAAATAGCAGAGCATAGAATTTTTAGAAGCATTACTGTTTTAAATTCAAAAAGATAAGTAAATTCCACTGTCTGCATGGACTGTTTGTCCTCTGAATACCAAGGCAGTCTTACAACAGTATCTGGTTTAAAGGAATTTTCACATCATAGTTCAATGGTATTTGAAATTGATTACTTTAACTTTGTCATTTAAATCTAAAACCTTTATGGAGCTTTATGCTTTTGCAGTTCTGTGCATATGGGAGGTCACATGAAGCATGATAAAAGTCACATTTTGTGGTCCATTTTTTTACATGGGGAAAGAGTATGAACAGTGTCTTCATGACATGGGTAGATTTGTTTAATAATGAAGATACTGTTGTTTTGAGAAGTATGGCGTGTCCCTTTACCTTAGGGACAAATTGGATATATATGAAATATTTCATCATTTTAATAAAAACTTGAAAAGGACACATGCTTAAAAGGTGTGATGAACTATTCATTTCAGTTGCTAAAACCTATTTAAACTGTAAACTGCTGGTACTGGTGCTCATGGTCTTATTGTAGATGCTGATTTTTGGAAGAGAATTTTGAAAAGATTATTTTTTGGTATTTTTCTTTTATTTCCTGCTGGTGTTGACTAATAGCTTGTGTCATTACTGTGCTTGCAGAACATAAAAGATATTTTGGATAAACTTGGGGATCAAATTGCAGTCATACATGAAAAGCAGCCTGATGTTATATTGGAAGCATCTGGACCAGAGGCAATACAAATAGGAGATGCACTAACACAGCTGAATGCAGAATGGGACAGAGTTAATAGAATGTACAATGATCGTAAGTGGTAAGTCAAGCATGACTGGTCTCTCTGGCCATGTGGTAAATACTTTATGTACATGTTTATGTAAGTGTTTTTCAAATGTACCTTAATGATGAAGATGAGTTTGGGAGTTACCAGCTTTAATATGTTGGTATTACAAAATTATTTCCAGAATTATTGAATGTTGATACCATTAATATGGAAATTGCAGTTTGGCTGCTTTTATGAAGCTGATTGTTTCTACTTTATGAAATAGAAGGTTTTATAAACAAAATATGAAATTTTGGTTTTGTAAAGGTATCTCAAAGCAAAGTTCTAGAAGAATAATGTTGAATAGGACATCTTTTAACATTCAAGGTTGATTTTTGAGGGAAGGATGCTCTTTAAAAGAATGGGATCTTTAAAATACAGTACCTATGATAGCTGTCAATAATATTTGTGGTGAGTAATTGAAGATGAGAGACGACCTGATTAGAAAATGTTGTGCTTAGGAAAACAAGAGACTGTTAAAATAAGTGCTTAAGAAATATGTATTTCCAATTTCCTTTCTACAAACAGGTGTAATTTCACTTGGGCAAAAAGTTTGATTTCTCCCCAACCCTTACAGAAGATACTCTAAACTTTTTACCTTATCTGAATCAGTTTAAAATGTTTATAAACAAACCCAGTACGACTTAGTCAAACTTGGAAAAGTGTATTAGATGAATATTTTGAGTTGGAATTTGTAGAAATGTGAAAGTATGTGTTCAGGAAGTTACCACAAAGCTGAAGGTGCTCACACTGCAAGCAGCAGTGGACGCTGAAATTGCTGCTATGCAAAGAACCCCTTAATGACTGAAAATTATTCTATGAAATTTAAAATTAAATGCAAAGGCTTATACTGTAGTTAATTTGATTTTACAGTATTTCCTTTTTAATGATGATGTAAGGTAATGAATGATGTAGAAGTTTTGCAGAGCATAAAGTAATGTCTAACCATGTTTACTTGCTTTGTAGCACCAGAAAACTGATATCAAACACATGTGGCAGTGTATTTTGAAGAGATGTTTTTAGGAAGAGTGTGTATTACCTAAGCAGATGTTTGTAACTATTTCTCAGAGCACTGATGTATGTGTAGGGATATAAAAATCAGTTGATGGTATCATCTAAATAGAGACTTCCAGAAATTCTGGATCCCTGGATCAGTGGAGGATGAAGATTCCTAATAACTCAGCAGGCACTGTTGTTTCACTGTGGGTTCTTTAATTAGAAATCAGTGATGCCAGCTAAGTACAACTTTCTGTGCTCTTTCTGGTTGCTCGTGGTCACCTGCTGTATTTGGAAACAACTGCTCCAGAACCTGGTGTCCATCCATATTTATATGCCTGCAGCTATTTTATTGGCCTCATAGGTACTGTATGCACTGAGCTTTAGTTATGCCTTTTTCTTCCTACTTGTAACTTACTTGAAAAGCTTTTAACTAATGTGAAGATTTTGTAAGTATGAGTACAGTTTCATTTACTACTCAAATTTGTTTAAGTAGCCAGGGCTGACCAGAAAAGTAGTCTTCTTATTAAAAAAGGTAAGTGTATCAAAGAGTAGGTTCAGTGTTAATGAATAACTGGCAAAATGGAACAGATCACCTCTTCAGGCACTTTGCTGATACACATTAATTTTGAACTTCATAAAGCTTGTAAACTCTGCATATTAGTGAGAATAATATTGGGCTTCGTTTTTCATACAAAAATGGACTACTGGACTAGCAGTTTAGTAAATGGTATGTAGCCTTCTGAATATATAAAATGCTGAATTTTAATAGAAGCATGCACTTTGGTCAATGAAGACATTATTAATTGCAATATTAAAATGGCATTAGTATTTTTATACTGTTTCTGTTACAAAGAAGAATTCTTAGCCAAGTTTAATCTTGCTTTTCCTAGTTTTGCACTAAGTACAAGCTAGATGACTATCTCCTTAATCATCTGAGGCTTTTTTCTATTTCTGGAGTGGGTGGGGATTTGACAAAATTAGGAGAAGCAGCATTTGAAGCCTCCAGCAAAAGACTGACTTAGTTTTCAGAGGTAGTAAAGATTTTGTGATTGAATGCCAGCTAAGTAGTTAAACCTTTGATAAAAGCTCTGATAAAGCCAAGCACAAGTTGAATTAAACTTTACTTAGCAAAGTTTCTAAGTAGTCAACTAAATCCAGCTGACTACAGTTGGAGTTAAACATGTGTAGAGTAAAATGTGTGTATATATGGACTTAAAGCTTTGAGCTGTTTGTAACACTGCTGGTTTGCTAGTTCTGCTCCTTTTGCTATGGGTTTTCCCCCAGTGCTAAAAGTGTGGATGACTTGGGAATGAGAAGTGGTTTGGAAACAGTGGATTCCTACACAGGAGGCAAAGGATAGCCAAGTTTTGGTGCAATAGTCACAGGTACTTTTAAAAGTACTTTGGTACTGGAAGCAGTCTGTAGGGAAACAGCAGCACATGCATCTGACTCAAAACTGGAGTGGAACTTTGCTCATTGCTCAAAATACTGATGGAATTTGTAGTCTCACAACAGAAATGGCACAAGTTAAAACTGTATCTCGGTGTTCTCTGAAGTTTTAAAATTTTGTATTCTGAAAAACTCGTGGTCAAAACTCCCTCAAAAACTTTTAATTTTTAAGGAATCCAATTTAATCTATTTTAAGTGCTTAGAATGTATCTTCTCATTAAATGTGGAATGAGTTACTATCATGGGACAGAAACATACATGAGAAATAAAGGGAGATTGAGGTTTGGGGTCAGTCTACAGGTTGGTCTAGGGTATTGAATCAAGGTATGTGCCAGAAACTGAAATGGTAGAAGTAGGAGATAAGGTTAGAAAAACTTAAGTAGAGATCTTTAAGACTTCTTTACTGGAATTGGCCAATTATAACAATAACAAAAAAGCCCTGTATGTATCAAGAAATATGTATGTTTTGTAAAATGAGATTTAATTTTAATGAAAACAATCTTGCTAAGAACTCTGGGATTGTTGATTTCTGTGAAAAAAATAGTTGCAAAAAAAGTAGCTCTTTAAAGTTCTTTCTTATGCTGCTAATTTCAGATTGCATCTAAATGTATGCATATACCCCAGAGTCTTTACTGGTGCAGTTATTTGCAAATGTTGCAATAATGAGCTGCAAATGAGATCATTCCTCAGTCAAAATAGGTGTCCTCTGATTAGCAGTAGTCTTGGCCTCATATGTCTTTAAAGATGACTGTTTTTATTAGTTTGGAATAGTTAACAGTCAACAAATAGAAAACAAACCTCTCTGTTCCTTTCTGGTGTGTTTTTGTCATGCTCTCTCTTTGTTAGCTTGTTAACATAAGAGAGCTCTCATTTTATTAAATACCAACCGTCTGACTGTGGTAATTTTGCCTGTTCCATGCTAGAGCACGTTGCCCTTCAAGTTAAGCAACACATTAATTTGAGGCTGCAAAGATGATGACAATGAAATATCTGGTAAATTATTGTGTGATTAAATTGTATAAGACCTACTTATGCATGTTCACTGATAATACTATTTAATCAAATATATAATCTATATAATCAAAATCACCCTCACTTAATAAATTCTGGGCATCAGCACCCCATAGCTTACGAAGGAGAAAAAAAATGGAGCAAGAGCAATTAATCATATTTCACGTTTCACATTGTCTGACAGCTGAGTTGTTTCACGATAAAGGAGGGAAGGGTTCTGCAGACCAGTTTGATGTAGCTAATTAATCTTTATTTTTTTAAGTGGTAGAAACAAAAGTTTGCTTAGGACTGCCCTTTCTTCCTTCAGCTGGAAGTTAATGACAGTCTGTGCTGCTGGCTTTCACCACAGCTGCTACTGTGCCAGGAAGCCTTCAGTTACTAGGACTTGGTTAATCAGGCTGTGTGTTAGTCTTTCTGTTCTGCAAGGCAAATCTACTCAGTGGAGTGGGATTCCTAGCCTTCTAACTGCAATGGTTTGGTTAATTTTTCAATCCTTTGGTTTCCCACAGTTGCTTTGACAGAGCGATTGAGGTGTGGAGGCAATTCCACTGTGACCTCAATGATCTCTCCCACTGGATAACAGAGGCTGAAGTGTTACTGGCTGATGCCCATGGACCAGATGGCAGCCTGGAGCTGCAGACAGCTGGGCTGCATCAGCAGGTATGTGTGAATCGGGCAGAAAATGAGCAAGATGGAAAAAGCCTAGATTTTTGTCTAAAACTGTAGTTTTATAGATAGACATATGGATTTGCAGTGGGGCTGTCCAATTACATTTCAAAAATCCGTAACTCTTAACATTTCTATTTTGGCTGCAGTTTAAAATTATTCTTGGGGAGGAGCTCAACTCCTGCTTATAGTTTGGGGTTTTATAATTGCTCTTAGTATGGATGGGTTTGAGATAATTTGATAAATCAAATGTTGGCATAATTTGTCAGTTTATAAGTTTTGTTACAGCTTCAGAAATATGTTAATCAGATAAAAAATCCAGGATATTATTTCACTTGCTTTCAACTCATAATTTTAAAAAGTGGACCTCAGTGAAGGTCATTTGTTACTTAGCAAATTATTTATTTAAACAAATTACTTTTGAAGATACTACCTTGTATAAACAATCTAGAAAAAGAGAAGATTCCAAATACAGGGGTTTTATGTTTTATTTTTTTTTCTGATTTTGGTTCTGGAATTTAGTTCCCTGATGTCTTTTTAGTTATTTTACTTCCTTTTGAATAAGGAGAAGAAAACATAACTTTAAGGATCAAGGCTTTTTTTTCTTTTGAGAATATTAGTTATCCAAGTGTCAGATGTGTGTTGTGAAAGAAATGTAAGTTCTATCTAAGACACAGCTTGTGTTTTATCCTTGTTGCTGCTTGAAGTTTTCTTCAAGAATTTCACGTCTCTTTTTTGAAACATCTTATTCCTAATCTAGTTGCAAAGATATTTTTGCTAACAGTGTAAGATTTTTGCAGTGGTTAGGGATGTTCGAAAATTTAATCCTGACGTCTTCTGACTTTCTTTAGCTTCATGAATTTTCTGTGGCATCTAGGATGATGGCAGCAAAGCCATAGTTATCCCAGCTAAAATACTCTGAAGTTAAAGAAGTATCTGGGGTATAGATTATGAAAAGAACAGGTTAAAAGTCCTACCATCTGTTAGAACCACTAGGAAGTGCTGTACATTAATAGAAAAGGAATCAAATATGAGTGTAGATTTTAGCATAGGTGGCTTAAATGAATTCTTGTGATTCTTTGTAGTATTTGCAGCCTATTCTGTGTCACTGTCTTTCTATGACACTTAGAAAATTGAATTAGATTCAATAACAGAACATTAATAATTTGATCAACAGCATCCATTTCTAAGTAAGATCGTTTTAAGTGCCTGTTTTAGTAAAATAATATGCACCCAGGATTCATCCTGTGTCTCATGAGCCAGATCAAAGTCACTTTAGGTCAGTAATAAAATTCTGTGTGGCTTTTACATTTCTGACAGGAACTCGAAGAGGGAGTCAGCAGCCATCAGACCAGTGTTTCAGCATTGAACAGAACTGGGGAAGGGATCATACAGAAACTGTCTGCTACAGATGGGAGCTTCCTACAGGAGAAACTGGCAGGATTGAATAGACGCTGGAAAGCAATCACAACAGAGGTCATGGACAGACAACAGAGGTAATAAGTTAATCAAAAATTTGGATGTCTGACCAGATGCAATAAGAAGAATTTCATTTAGTAGACTCCGGAGAGAGAGTGCATTCTATTGCACACTGTCATTAATCTGAATTTCTCTAATGTTCAGAGCTCTGTTTGGAACTGTCATCTAGACAAATTTCTCATAAATCCACCTGCAATTGACTGCTTAGTAAGTCTTTGTTTAGTAAAACTCACAAAATGACTACCACAAAACTACTTTTCTTACAGTTTTTACTTTGTTTTTAAAATAATTTCTTTATAAAGCCAGACTTTTTAGGAAGAATTGCTCAGCTACTTTCTCTGGCTGAAGCTGAACTGTAAGTACATTGCATTAATTTTTATTTTATCATTGACATAGATACACTAATTGAAACAACTTGTATTGTTCTTGAATTTCCACAATATTGTAAAGTAAGATATTTATGTAATTATGTGTTTTTAACATCCCCTGATACATTTAGAAATGTAATAGGAACTTGCTTAATTATTTCATTTGAGAAATGTCATTAAAGTTTTATGTGATTTAGGGAAAGTATTATATGTGTCCCTAAAACTTCCAGGAGAAAAATTCAGTGGCCTTATAATGACTTGCAATGATGAGGTGTGTAGGTGTTGTCATTACTATCGCTTACCTTTAATGGGTTCCTCAGTCTTTTGGAAATCTGTTTTGTGACTTTGGAACTAAAATATGTCTGTTTTGAAGGCAGTAGTATTTATTTGCAAATATCTTGCATTTTAATGATGATGGTAGAATCTTTTCATGATAAAAATGAATCCTTTAAAATGCTCCCAGCACTGAAAAGCACTTGACTGTGGCATCAGAATTAATGTAGGACTGATGTGCTGGACTTTTTGTTTCACTTTTTAAGGCTAAAAGGAGAGAACCAGCAGCTGATAGAGTACAGAAAGAAGCTTGATGAGCTGCGTTGTTGGTTAGAAAATGTAGAAAATGCTCTGGACACAAGATTTACATTCAACCATGAAGAAAACTTGCAAGAATTACAGGCAAGATTGATTAGTGTGTTTATGTGTATACATCTGTCAGTCTTGTGTAAAGCATCAGGACATGGCTTTTGGGGAGAGGAATTTTCACACTGCAAATTAGGCAAAGAAATATTATGGTTGTGTGAGACAATTTTGTGAGATTACTTACACAGGCAGGATGCACCTTGAAATGAAGTTGGGTTGAGTTGGTAACTGGTATGTAGCCAGAAGATGTCTGTGTATGAAAGAGTGAGAAATAGATATACTACTGATAAAATTTAGTAAGCAGAATTTCACAGGAGATGATGTGTGTGTGTGTGTCAGCTTCGTAATTGCTAAAACCTATAGAAGAAAGCTGATAACCTTAAATGGTAAGTAACACCATTGTCCCATTTACTGGGCAATTGTAATACTTTGTGTGAGATTTTATTTAATCTGCTTTTTAAACTGTAAGGGTTTTGGCCATGTCAGGTAAGCTGTGTGCATATGTATGTATTTTTCCTGTTTATTTTGTGTCTGGCTTTGACAACAAAACGTCTTTGGTTTGTAGGATGTGTGAAAGAGAATGTTTCTGAAATACTAAAAGAACGAGAGGAATAGTCAGTCCAACTAACCTGCTTGCTCATTTTTTAAAAATCAGTAATTTTAAAAAAGGCAACAAAAAACCCAACAAAATCTCAACCAACCTCTTTTAGACCAAATCTAGGTGGGAAGTCTTGAACAAGTGTTTATAAATGATGTAAAGTGGCTGCAGTTGTGTTTGCCTAAACAAATTGATTCTCGTCAGCTGAGTATTTGCTGCCTGACTGTCATCAAAGTGTAATTTTTCTTGTCATCTGCCTTAATATAAATGCCAGAAGTGAAACATAATAAATGTTTCAATAATTTCTAGATCAAGCATAGAAACCAAAATAGAAGCTATTCTGTTTATGTTCAGGGAAATGCCTAATATTGGAGTTTAAAGAAAGCTTTCCTCCTCCTTTGCTTAAGCATGTATGCATTTTATTTCGTCTAAAGCTCTTCTGTCCATTTTAGGTCTTAAGTGAAGAGATGGAAGTACTGGGTGGCAAACTGGAATGGCTGAACAGAACTGAACCTGAAGTGATGTTGGATAAAAATGTTGGTCTTCAGGAAAAAGACAAACTTTCTGATTGCCTGCAATCCCTCAATGTGAGGTGGAATAAGGTGTGCATTTCTTCAGTATTGTGTACCTGAGGTTGAATATAGTGATATGCTTGGAATGGTTGTTCTCCTTTTGATGTATCTGTGACATGTGGTGTGTACATAAAATGACTTGGAAGCCATGCAGGAATGATCAGGAAATGTACCCCAAACAATTTTCACACGAAAATACTGATGGACATTTTTCCGTCAGATTGAGTTAATTTAATTAGCTTAGGTTTTTCTGTTTGGTTTAGGTTTTTTTTCTTTTGTGTGGGCTTATTTTTTTGAAAGATGGATCAAAAGTATCAGCTAGATCAAAAATATTTTGCTTGAGTCAAACAGTAATGTATTAACTTGAAATAGAGAGAATAAATCTTTGCTATGTAGGAAAGTTGAATGCTTGTAGCAGTTAAGAGGAAAAGAAATGAAGCTATGGTAAAGCTTAGTAAGAAAATCTTACCAAGTGTGTCTGGGTTTCTTCTTACGCATAACTACTATAAATTAGAAACTCCTGTGTCCAATCTCATTGGAAAGGCTGGTTGGAGTAAAACAAGAATTTTTTTCAAGCAAAGCCTAGAGATACAAATGAAAAAAAAATTAAATGATTTGAGATTATTTTATGGATGACAGAGGTAAGAATGTATTGGGGAAAGGGGAAGGAAAGAAGGAAAGAAGGAAAAAAGATGTGTTTTTACCAGTTCAGCCATGAAAATGGGGATTCCCGCACTGCTTTGTATACTACATTTCCCTCACTGCATTTAAAAACTTTTAAAAAGCAAATAGGCAAATTTGTTTTCACTACAATGGAGTTGTAACATTTTTTCCTTTTTCAATTAGTTCCCTATTTCTCTACTTTTGTGTGACTGACAAATTATGCTTTGCATCATCTTTTCGTCAAAGTATATTCAAATGAGTTATAGTTTTGGTGCTTAGACAGTAAAAAACGTGTAAATGACCAGTCTACAACAATTTATTTATTTTTTCTCAATATTTAGGTATGACACTGGGATCTTTTGAGAAAAACACTTGAGTTCCTCTTGAAGTTTTTATTGTTTTTTAAAGGATACCTTCCAAAAATATTTGAAATGTATCTGAGGTGTGGTGTAGAATATTTTGTCTTTCAATAAGAGATTACTTTTCTGCCATTAATATAGGTTGTGTTACTGTTTTTATTTCTCTCTTCTGGTCTGTAGGTGTCCAGAGAAGTGCCTGACAAAGTGAGAGAATTGGAGGCATTTGTTGGGCAGTCCCATCTTGTTACAAAGACAAAGCCTTCTGGTGAGTGATCAGTCCTTCTGTTCTGCTTAATTGTCTTGAGTGTAATCCTGTTTGCAGTCAAAAGTAATTAAAAAAGGAAAAAACTCTATGAACTTAGACAAATATAAATAAGAAATGTTGAACCACAGTGCTGTACTTAAGGCTGCCTTCATATTACTATGGAAGAGACAGAATGTTTGGGTAGGGAAGAAGTCACTCTACTGTTCAGGGCTGGGGGAGTCTTTCGGAGTTCCTCTAAGAGTTTTAAAATGGAGAAAGGTTTTAGTAAGGCTTAGGCTTCTTCATCAGGTCTAGGTACAAAGTAGAAACCAGAATTGCTGCGTTTATGACAGGCTGGTTTCCTGTGGATTTGGGGTCATACCTTTGACTAATTAAGATCCACTAGAAGCTTTCCATACAGCTAATTATTTGTAAAGTATCTCTTGCATGCAGATTTTTTGCAGTCCTACAAATAAAGGCCATTCTGCTTATTTTGGCTCAGTTAGGGACACAGATGGATCTCCCTTATCTGCTAGATACCTTCCTGAATGCCTTAGGAAGGCTGTCCAAATATATGTTCTTGTATGAGGCAGTGACACTGGTCATATTTTCAAGTTGTTGGAGGCAGTTCAGATTGTAAACAAAATGTCCAGATCTCCCTTTTGGAAATTTAGGTAAAGACAACAGCCTTTGCCTGAAAGAATTTGCAACTCAAACTTCAGTAAATTAACTCATTAATTTTTTTTTTTTTAATTCAGCATCAGTAAACAAAATTTGAGGCAAACCAACTTCTGTTTAATCCTGTTAAAAACCTTGAATTCAGCTTGTTCTCCTTTCATACAAGGTGTTTGTTAAACAAAGCTCCTGTGTTTCATTGTTTGAGGGAAGTGTGAAATATTCATGCTCCAGTTTGATGTGACTTAATGTTTCTTGGAACTAGAACACAACTTCTGGAGTGAATCTTGCTATTCATTCACCTCCTTTCTCACTTCTTTGTTGTGTCAGGTTAAAAAGATAGAAAGGATGTGACTGAACTAGTGGGCATCTGTCCCTTCCTCAGACAGCTGTCGAATGCCAAGTCCATGAAGCATCTATTGCAGAAGCTTGACTTGTGCTTATTCTGAGCCAAGAGTGGAGAATACCTTTTTGCTGCGTAATAGAAAACTGAGGAAGACAATTTTAGATGTTTATCTTAAACAAAAGTATTGGGTTTTATGCTTCATAAGGGTCAATTCCCTTTTGTATTAGAGAATGTTTAGCTTCATTTTATTAGATTTAATGTAATGTGGTTTTTGCAAGTTTTCATCTTGCTTATTTTGAATTTAGGCTGAATCATTAGGGTGAGTCTTTTTGGCATGCAGTAAAAAAATTGCTGCCTTAAAGGTGCACAAGAAATTTCTGGTTACTTGGGTTCTGGTTGTTAAAATACAGTTTTTGCTGTGCTTTCTCTGTAGATGCTGTTCCATATTTATAGGAATTACAAAACATCCCTGTTATTCCAAGAACTGCTCATATGGACATGATTACTTTTTCTTTAACATAACCCCCACACTCTGTTTCAGATATCCAAAAGGTGGTGCTAGCATCTTCTTCATTGGAAATTCCTGTTCAGACTCAGCAGGTTTTGGAACTTCCTGCACCTGCTGATCTGGACAAAACTAGAACTGAGCTGGCTGACTGGTTGGTACTGATTGACCAGATGCTCAAGTCAAACATAGTCACTGTGGGAAATACTGAAGAAATCAATCGGACTATTGCACGAATGAAAGTATGTGTTTTTGTGAAGGCTAGTAGAAAATTGTCTCACATTTTAATAGTTTTTGCATTCAGTAAACAAATGAAAAGTAATTAAGGTGTTTAAAAACAAGGGGAAAAAACCCCTGACTGCAACTTAATGCATAACATGAAATTTATACTTTAAATGATGTTCTTATTATACTCCTTTCTCCTTCAGAGCCATTTCCTGTTAGTTCTTGTATCCCTGTGTGAGCTAAGCACTGTTATATTTTTGTTTAAAACAAAGAAAATGGAGAATATCTCCTGACACCTTTTGGGGTTTGTATAGTTAACTTTCCCTGAAGACTTTGGAGAAGTTTCATGTTTGCTTAGTGGGTGACCTTTGATTCACTCTTTACTGATTTCTAATGGGTTTTGTTTGCTGTAGTTACACTAAATTGATTTCCAGAGGCATGCTAAGAAGATTGAAAGTTGTAACAGAAATGCTTATGATGTAAATGTTTATTTCTGTTGATAGCTCATGCTATGTTGAACTGTGATTAAGGGCAGTATTAGTGAGATGCATGCAGCTGTTAAGGTTCATTTTATATGACTTAATATCAATTAACTAAGTGTAGAGTAAAAACTGTAGGGCTAAACAAGTGCTAAACTGTTTCTGTGAGTATCTCACACAGTCTGGAATTTGAAAGAATAACATGATGTACAGTAGCTTTGGAAATGCTTTGCTTTAACTGTATAATATTTGTAATATGTGCTTCTGGTACATTGCCATAGTAAGAGAACAACAGTTTATAGAACAACATTATATGGTCTGATTGTTCCTTACACTTGTTTTCCTTCTTCACTTTCCTCCTGTACCCACTGCTGCTTCTGAGATATATAAACGATCACAGCTTGGTTAGGAGAAAAATAAGTTATGGAGGAGTGAAAAATAGATATTGGAAAACACTGGGCAACAACTGTGGTAACTGTGGCTTGTACAGGTTAACTTTCACCTCTGGATTTTCAGTAACTGTAATTTACAATATTTTAGCTTTTTAAAGCAGTGCTATAATAATGTAGCAATTCAAGGGTTAAAGTATTGATGGGACCAGCAGTATACTTGTGGAGACACGTGTGGCTTTTTATCTACAAATAATACAGATGAATTTAACTAATTTCTACTTTTTGGACTTAAAAATCATATCCTAATTCTCAACAGATAACCAATGCAGATATGGACCATCGGCACCCACAGCTTGATTCTGTTTTTACATTGGCTCAGAATTTGAAAAATAAAACTTCCAGTTCAGACATTAGGACAGAGATCACAGAAAAAAGTAAGTTTCTCCATCCTGTGTTTGTGAATACATTGTTTCCATGGCAGTAAAAAAATCTTCGTATCTTTCTCTTAAATTCTCAAGTGAGCGTAGCTGAAGTTGCCTTCCTTGAAAAGGAAAAGAACACTTGGCAATTAAGTGGCTTTCACTTAAAAAGTCTAATGAAACTTCCTGGAACGAGAATTGCTGCTTGTTTTTTTGACTGGCCATTTTTTCAGGTACAAAGGTCAATAGTATTGCTGGAATTTCAAAACATTTTGTGAAGAATTTGGGTTGCTTCACAGCCACAGGGATGAGGATTTTATTTATTGAGAAAAGGAGCTAATCGTGTGTCTTTGTTTTTGTTGAACTTTGAGGCACTGGACAGTTAAAAACATGAATGTATTGACTTTAGGACAATGAGTTTGCATGTGTACTTTGAAAATTGTTGACTGACAGTAGAGAATTTAAGTCACTGACATGTACTTGAAAATTTAATTTCCAGTTTAAAGGCCCCCACTCCCTCTGAAAATTTATTTTACTGGTACTTAAGAAATGTCCAATTGTCACAATTTGAGACTAATGGACAATCTGGTTTTGGAAATCTTAAGATTTGCTGGTTGCTAAGATTAGAAAATTCATGCAGCAGGGAATACCATAGTTAGAAGTAAAGATGGAAAGATATATTTTCTTATGTTCTCCTCTGTAATGTAGTTTTCCTTTACTACACCTACATGAATTTCTTTGGTGTCCATAAGACTCGATGTAGATGGTGGGCTCAGATAGAAAGCCCACAGATGGGTGGCTTTTCTGGGTATCTGATGAGATGGCATCTGCTGTCTGAGGTTCACAGACTGTGGACTGGTAGGGGGGAGTAAGACTCAAAGAAGCAACTTAGTTTTGCAGTTACTCAGAACTAGGGGTCAGGTGGAAACTCTGGGGAGGATAATAACCATGTACTCCATGGGAGTCCGTCAATGAGGGGACATTGGGTCAAACATTCTTGATTCTTCAGAAAAGCTGAACAAGAAGTAAAGGACTGTATGTTGAAAGTTTGAGTTCCCCTATAGTCATGCCCATCCAGGGTGGGAAAAGAGAAGTTGTATATTGTTCCATGGATTAAGCTTCCAGTAGATACTTTCGATATGTGTGAAGATTTTCTGCCTGTCATAAAACATGAAAAAAAAAATGAAGATTTTGTTACTACTGACATTTGTTAAGGACAGTGTGCTCTTTGAAGAAAAGTGAAGCTCAGGTCTGCTTTATGCACCTCGTTGTTTAAACACTGAGTATATATAGATACTAAATATTTATCAGAATATACTGATGTCCTACAACCTTCTGTGAGTCTGCTCTGTGTCATTAGACAAAGCGTAACTATGCAAATGCATAGGAGTGAAGAAAAGCTCCCAATTGCTTCATAGACACTGGGAATTTAAAAAACAGTCTAATCAGGAATCCTTTCCAATCCTTCTGCCTGTGATAGCAGACTGGTGCCCATGACAACTCTTTCTTGGAACTTACCTCTCGAACCCACTGAATCCTGAGGCTACCAGGAATGTCCCTATTTTTCTGTCCTGTTTTGCTGGAGATAGAAAAAAGAGTAAATATGTCAGCAGTGCAGAGAGTAAGGTTCATTAATAAGAAAAAGTATATAAATAAGTATTTGTTCTATAATAGTAATGCTACTATGTAAATGTCAAATATATATGCTTAAAAATTGATCCACAAGCTGCCTGTAGGTTGAAATGGATGAATCTATATTGCACAAATTATTAGGTTTGTCTACCACCATGGTGGAGAGATATTTACTCTGACAGGTGGGCTTTGCTGCCACAGTCTTTGAGAGCTTTGTGGAACTAAACAGAATATTGTTGAATGTATTAATGTTAAGAGATTTTTCTCAAGCAGATGAAGCACAGTGGCTTTGTATAATTGCAAAAGGTTAAAAAAAAAGTAAAGTTCACTTAAATGGTTTCAGTTTAAGCACAACCTTTGACATTTTTGCTTCATGGAAAATTGAAGTGACTTGAGTGTCAAGCATGTTAATTTTCTAATAAAATTGCGTACTTACTGTTAAAATAAATACATTCGATGTCTTACATACCGCCTACCTCTTACTGCTCAGAGTGGAGAGATGTGCAAGAAATCCAGCTTAGTTTTTCTGGGGTTGATTTTTTTGCATTTACTTTGCCACACTTTTTTATTGCATTCTTTAGTGATATAATTTGTTCCCTATAACTGTCACATCAGGTAGTAGACAAACCTGTTTCCACCTCTATAACCTTTCAAGTAATACACTTGCTTTAATGGTCTGTAAGTATCCAGGAAAATGTATGATGCCATGCATTTCTCTCCAAAGACAGATTCACTGCTTTTTGTAATGCACAATTTTTGTTCTAGGCTCTTATGTTGTCTTTTTCACTCCTTGTTTATTAAAGGTTAAGTGTGTTTATCCATCACCTAATTTAACTATTTATTGAGAGAGGAATGGAATACTTGAAGGAGTGGGGTGTACTCAATAACTTCTCTGTTCTGCCATCTACTTAAGTCTTAGAAACCTGTGGTGGAATTAAATTGCCAAAGTAGGTTGTTACTGGAGTGTTTCTACCTTGGCCAAAATTGTAGTACAGGTGCCATGAGACTGTCTTTAACACACAATGGTCTGGAATGCTTAGTTTGCTTTGTACAAGCTATCTAAACAGTATTTGTTTACTTATTTATTTGTACTGGTTTAAGTTACAGATGCACAAAGATGACTTGCTGGTCCTATCACGCTAAAATTGTGCTCCTCGGAGCTCTGCTGCTTGTGTGTCTCTGCAGTGCATTTTCCCACATATGTGAACTTAAAAATAAATAATGCCTTTGAAATATTCTAGAAATAATAGTTGTTACTTGTATGCTGACCTGCTTAAACAAGAGGAAGCCAAACACCCGAATTTTTCATTTGCTTCTGTGAATGTCAACTACATGGGGAGCTGAAGTACTGAATATGGAGACTATTGTGTTTGAGAATGAGTTGTATTATTGGCTTTTGTCCTGAAAATTAAGAGGTAGTTATGGCTACTTGTTCACTTGCCTCATATTTTGCATGTTTTGTGTTGTCCTCCCCAGTGGAGAAGCTGAAGAACCAGTGGGACAGCACCCAGCACAGCGTGGAGGTGCGGCAGCAGCAGCTGAAGTACATGCTGACAGACAGCCTGCAGTGGCATGAGCAGAGGCAGGAGATGGAGCACCTCATGGAGCAGTGCGAGCTCCGTCTGCGAATGCTCCTGCAGGCCCCAAAAGAGATGCTTGCCAAACAGATTGCAGAGAGCAAAGTAAGACCACTTAGGCCTATTTTTTTTCCATACCAGATTCCTCAGTCCTGATTCCTGTGTAATGCTACTGGATTCAATTGATGAGTGAATATGCAATTTAGTTGTTGTACTATTTTCTTTCTCTTTTTGGGCATGATGTTTTCTTAGTTGTCTATGTTTTTCAATATATCAGATTTCCCAAGAATCACATTCTGGGAGGTAAACAGGTGGCATGTGTGCATGTGTGTCTTTAAAAACTTACCTGAAATGAGTATAATATAGCATCAAAGAAATGATATTATGCAAAGAGCTTGAACCCCAGCCCAATTAAAGTTTAATGCTACTGCCACAGAATTGACTTCACAGAAGTATTTAACAGTAGCTTAGGAATGGACTAAGGTATTTAAAATTGTCCTGAATTTCACTTCTGATGGGTAGCCAGGCATATCCAATGCTCTTTTTTTTTTTTGGATTCCGTGCAATCTTTGATGCTTTTTATATCATGTCAAGCGTGCTGCAATAAATCTGTAAGTCTAGTGCTCTTTGTCCTGGTGGCTGTCAGAAAAAGGGCAGGCTGTAGGTGGCACAGTATGAGAACTAAAGACACAAAGCAGTGAGGAGAGGCTCTTATCAGTGCAGTATTTAGAACAGGCATATCATAGAGTTTTAAAAAGTATGTGCATATATGTATAGACACATATATATTCATGAAGGGGCAATGTAGGGGTACAGCTGGGTGGGGAAAGAGGCAGGGAGTATGATTGTGAGAGTTTCTTACTAATCCATAGCTATTTAAGTACACAGTAAAGTTGTGTGCTTTTCACAACTATCTGACTTGTGTCTATCTCTACATGAGCAGGGAAATAGAAGTGGACTGTTAGGCCTACTTTGTTTTCTTAAGTGAAAGCAGGCCCATGCCCAAAGAGAAAGCTCCAGACGCCATAATATGCAACTGCATATATAGATGGAAATATTATTTTTCATTTAGAAATAATCTTGAGTTTAGATTCTCTAAAGTCAAGGTACATTACAAATATCCTGCCACAATAAACAAACGCTTCTAATATATTTTCTTAATTTTAAACAAAACAAAAAAAAAAACCCAAACCAAAAACCCCCAAAGAATGAAATCAAATTCTCAGAGTGCTCATTTCATTTATGCTACTTTTAGATGCCGCTTATATTGCTATTTTAATAATTCAAACTTATTCATGCTACTCAAAATACAGAACTATTTTTATTTCTGTTGCCAGTAGAATATAAAAGAGGATTTCTCTAACCTCTGGTGGTTCAGGCAAATACAACTTTTTCGCACCTATTTCTGTTTTGATTAGTTTGTTATCAGGACACTTAATATCTGTAGATTTTCTCTTTAAGATTTTACTTCTGGCTGAAAAAACATGCACATTTTGCTTTTTAGAAAAGAGGAAAAAATGAGTTGTTTATAATATGTGATAAAATGCATAATATGAGAAAGTCTGATTTTAATCTGTCTCATTTGGAATTGTTTTTTAGCTGTTAGTACAGGATTTGCATAGAGGTGACATCACAGTAGCAGCATTCAATGATCTTTCTAATAAACTACTTCGAGAGTATCGTGATGATGACTCAAGGAAGGTGAAGGAAACCACTGACCAAATGAACACTTGCTGGGTTAATCTGAACCAAAGGTAATTACAGCATTTCACTCTATCTGTAGCAGCTGGTGTGTTAAACTTGCATTCTGTATTGTAGTCTCTTCTCTGTGTGCTTTAGTGCAGCATTTAGGGCTGCTGTGGATAATTAGTTAATTGCAGTCAAGCTCTTTTGGTGATTGAAATTCCCACAGTTCACAATGGAAAGCTTCTGTATGACTTCCCATTCATGTGGTATATTTTTAAGCAGAAAAAGAAGGGACTCATCATGTTTTGTTTCAGGTTTTCTTGTGGCTGTTACTCTCTTAAGTGTCTTTGAAAGTTCCTCTCTTGTTCTTTATTCCTGGTATGATTTATGTATTAGTAGTTTGTTATTGTAATTTCTTTTCATACGGCTGTAAGTGTTCAGCTTCATCTTCCCATGCATTAATTCATTATGGCCTTCCATCTAATGGAAACTTCTCCTGAATGGGGCTGTGCTTTGGGTTCTCAAGTGCAATCCTTCTAGTACTCCCACCTGGAAAATACTTGACCTGTAGGAACTGAGACTTAATTGAAACATCTTTCTATTCATCCTCTATTTAAGATGTATCTGCAGATATGTCTCAATAAAAGGATTGTATTTTCCTATGCATAATTTTTTTCCTTCAGGATAATCTAATTTCTGCAGAAATGTTTTTTAGTATATGGTATTGATAGACAATTAACATTTAGAATAGTGTCTGACTCTGAAATCTAAAACGCTATATGCATTGTGGTTAGAAGGAGAGAACACAAAATTGATCCTCTGTATGTGGGAGTGGGGAAGATGACAACTAAATTCTATATGTATATATGTGCCTGTGAAAGAAGCAGCTGCTTTTGGAATGGGATGTCAGTTACAGGAATGAAAAGCCTATTTAGTAAGGCTTATGGAGCTGATGTTATCTCTTGAAGAGTGAGAGAAGGAGAACATTATAGAAATTGTGGAATTATAGAATGGTTTGAATTGGAAGGGGCCTTAAAGATCATCCAGTTCCAAGCCCCCTGTCATGAGCAGACCACAGTCCACTAGACCAGGCTGCTCAAAGCCCCATTCAGTCTGACCTTGGACACTTCCAGGGATGGGGTATTCATAGCTTCTCCTGTTCCAGTACTTCACCACCCTCAGAGCGAAGGATTTTTTTCCTGATTATCTAATCGAAATATGCCCTCTTTCAGTTTAGAGCCATTACTCTTGTCTTATCCTTACATGCCCTTGCAAAAAGTCCTTCTCCATCTTTCACATAGGCCCCCTTCAGGCTCTGCAAGGCTGCTTAAGGTCCCCTGGGAGCCTTTGCTTCTCCAGGCTGAACAACTCCAATTCTTTCAGCCTTTCCTGATAGGAGAGGTGCTCCAGCCCTGAGCGTATCTTAGTGGTTCTCCTCTGGACCTGCTTCAACAGATCCACATCCTTCTTATGTTGGGGCCTCAGTGCTGGCTGCAGCACTGCAGGGTCTCACCAGAGCAGAGCAGAGGGGCAGGATCCCCTCCCTCACCCTGCTGGCCATGCTGCTTTGGATGCAGCCCAGGACACAACTGGCTCTCTGGGCTGCAAGCACACGTTACTGGGTGATGTCCAGCCTCTCACTCACCAGCACCCCTAAGTCTTTCTCAGCAGGACTATTCTCAGTAAGCAGGTAATGAAGGAAGCAGAGTAGAACATCATCTTATCCTTCCTTGGAGGAAAATGGCTCTTCTGTCATTTTGTGCTTTGCATGTGGTAGCTTGTTTCCTAGTTAATTAGAGGATGAAGGGAAACAGCTCCTTGTTGGATTAGTACTGACAGTAGACTAAAACTCTGTAATAGTCTCATTCACATTCAGTCTTCGCAGTGTTTAAGGCTAGAACTGGCATAAGACTGCCCACTACTCAGAGAAGGTGACCAGAAAGAAGAGCTCCTGCCTGGAAGCCTCTAATTATTTTTGAATCTGCTTAAAGTCTAAAATAATAAGCTACTGCATTTTGTTGTGTATAACTGAAGCTCCTCAATTATCACTGGGGCTACTCTTTGAAGTCTGCAGCCTAAGGAAAGGTGAATATCTGCTTTGTTTATTAACTAGTGGCAGAATGTAAAGGACAACTCTGAGAGCCAGTTGGTAGCCAGTGTAACCCTATCTGAGCAACATGGTAGAATTAAAAGGGGAGAATGTGCAAAGAAAGCACCTTTTTAACAGGATGAAGGTTTTTATTTGCTTTAAATGCAAGAAATAGAAATACCAGTGACAAGGCTTCCTTTTTGTGGCAGATCTTTGGACACGCGGGGCTTGTACATAGAGTGGACATGTAGTCCTATGGCTTTTGTAAGGACAAACCGGTACTTAAAGCATAATGCTTTAAAATACCAGTTTGTTCCCCTACTTGGAGGTTGTGGAAAGGGTCCTTAGTAACATCACCTGGAAGGATTGTGGTCCTGAACAGCACAAGAACACTATCAGGAAGATTGTAGCCATGGCATGTAAAGTCAAGGAGCTTATTTTAAAACTGTTGGCATTAAGAGATTGAAGCTCCCCAGCTTGACATTGTGTAAATCGGATACTTTGCCCAGTGGCTATCTGTGTTCCATTTTTATACTTTGGGGTGAAACTATAGTCATTCTGAGTGTCTGTGCTGCCTTGGTAATGGATTATAGTTGCTTTCTGTACTGTCTCAGATGTTAGTTTCTGAATTTCTTTTGGCCACACACTTACATGCATTGCAAATTTTTAGTTTAAATCTGAAAAAATAATTGTGTAGAACGGAAACCTGAAACAGAGCCATGAAAACTTAAATAATAGAATAACTTTTTTTTTCTTGGGTGTGTCTTTGCCAATAGAATCTGCATGGACTTTCTCCACTGTATTAAGTTAGCTGCATTTGAAAATAATTCTCTAGCTTCTCCTCAAATTTAATTCTTGCATCCTGGAAGATGTACAGATCCTATGCCTGTTGAGGCTGCTCTAATGGTATCAGAATTATTTGAAAGTCTGAGTTACATTTTTATAGCATGGGATAGTTGTTAATCTGCAGTACAGAATTCTCCATTTTCTATTTTATGTTTGAGGCCTTTACTAGAAGGGGATGAAAGTATTTCCATCTGCTCCGTAAAAGTGTTGCTCGCTACTGCTATGGATGTCCTCTTTAAAAACACTCTTAGAACATTAGTTCTAACTTTGTACGTATTTAGTGAAAGGATTGTTTTTCAGCTTTAATTCAAATGTATGGCAGCAGTGGGATGGTAATAGGATTTAATACTTTCCTTAAAGTTCAACCAAGCAGAAAGCTTGAGAAATTAAAACTAGGATGAACACAATATTCTTCAGTGAAGGTTGTTAACTACAAAGTTTGGGTTGTCTCGATTCCCATCTTGTACATCAGTACATAGACTTAGAGATCTGGGTCACTTAGTGTTTCATCCTTTGGAGCTGTTCTTTTTCTTTGAAGGTCACCTTTATTACCAGTCTGTTCTTCTTGTTGTCACTCCTGTTCTTCCACCTTTGGCCTTAACTCCCTGCTAGGGAAGAAAATCCCTGCAGAGGGAGAGGGTTTTGAAGTTAGAGCTCATAACTGCTTTTACTTTACGTTTTTCTCACAGTTCCTTGGTGTGCTGTAATTTTTTAGCTGGTGCTTATTATCTTTTCTGGACAATATCTATCCAACTATTTGTTATCCCTAGCATGCTACTTATTATTTTTTCTCAAGACTGGGCGAAGCATACCAGCTGCAAGCGAGAAGCAAGAATGAAGGCTTCTTGCTCTTCTAGTCATTTGCTAATAGCCAAAACTTGGGCAAGATTAAAGTCAGGAATGATTCTTAGATTCTTATTTTGGATAAAGCAATTATTAACAAGTGACATAAGTCCTAAGCTCCTAAAGTAGGGGTTGCAACACTATCCTTGTGCAAATTGTCTTAAAAATTAGTTATGCTAAAACTTAGGAATGTGAGCCTGGCAGAATTGGGGTTGCATGAGGTTTCCTCACAGTCCTTGAAAGAAAACAGTTTTTACTTCTGTCTGCCTCATCTGATGTGCTAGTTAACCAGGCTACTTGCTTTGAAATGTCAGTCTGAATGGTACTGAACACCCACTGCTTCTTTTCTAAAAGGAATATTTTAACTAGTACTGAAATTCGCAGTTCCTTCATACTGCTGAGCAGTGCTTTTGCCACAGCATGAGGAGGAAAGAAAGCTGAAGTAGATGGGAGGATGCAGAAGACACAAGTTTGGGCCTTTCTGGAGAAATGTGGAAATACCAAATATTGAGTGTTTTGGCCTTATCTGTTTTGAAATTAAATATCCCTTTGCCCCTAAAATCTTACTATACAGTTAGTGCTTGATGTGAAAATAAAATTGAACTTTCTATTTACGCAGCAGCAGCAGCACTCTAGCTGTTAGCTCTGCTAGAAGTTTCTCTACAGTGTGCTGGCGTGGGACAGCTTGTTTCTTTTGTCCTGATTTTGGGAGAAGGAATGCTGCATAATAACAGCCTTAAATAGATGAAATTTAGTTTTTCATGCTTTATTAATGTTGCTAATCAGAGCTTTTAAATTTACTGACCTATAATAGCTTCTCATCTGGGTTTCATTTCAATCACAAGGAGACAGTACTGTTACGCAAAAGTGGAAGGTGATTTTTTTCCTAGGAAATTGTTTGAAGTTGCTGATAAGTTAAAATGTTTGGATTATGTTGTTATTGCATGAAAAAATCCCTTTATGGACACAAACTTTAGTATTTTTATCAGTCAGAAATATTTTATATGATTGAAAATTTGGATTATATTCTGACAGTCTTTTTTTAGATTTAAGTTTGTTGAGCATGGCTTGACTATTATGATGGCAGTGTATTATTGTTTGTTTGAGTGATAGTGTCAAAAGTCTTGTCTTCTAGCAGAGAAGAACCAGGTATTTGACTTTTCATCCCTTAGCACTTTAACTCTTAAGAATTTATGGCAGTGTTTCTGCTCACTGTAAAAGAGGAACCAAAAATACCCCAAGCACTCAGTGCTTCTACTCTGTGTGGGTTTTGTTGATAGGGAAAAGCCCATTTTTCACACATGGAAATAACATTTCTACCATTTGAGGTAGCATAAGTTGATGATGGTAATACTCTAGAAGGAAAATCTAGGTTTTTAATTAATAACTTAAGTTTCTTCTGCATGCCTTTTTAAAAAGGTCAATGAAATGTAGAACCAGTTCAGGACCTCTGTGGGTAGCTATAGATATACTAACCAGAGAAACAGTGATATAAATAATGATAAAACAAGCTGTACAGATGTATAGTTTCTTAGTAGAGATACCTTTCAGATTTCCTTTTGGTAGTTTCATTATGATGTATATAATGCTGTATGTTGTGGGGGAATATTCTGACACTTGTCTTGTTTTCAGAGCTGTTGATAGGCAGAATTTCTTGGAGACAGAGATGAAGACAGTTCAGGCCTCACACAAGGATCTGGAGAGCTTCCTCAAGTGGCTTCAAGAGGCAGAGACAACAGTTAATGTTCTGGCAGATGCATCCGAGCGTGAGAACACTGCTCAGGACAGCGTCTGCGTAAGGGAACTCAGAAAGCAAATGCAGGTGAGAAACTAAATAATACTGCTGTTATTCAGGCTTTCTTTCAATGGCAAATGTTAGAAAGAAGAGTTATCTACTTGCTTGGGGAAAGCTGCAGCCTATTGAGAGGTGTTTCCTGAAACAGTGTTTTAGAAGTCAGGTGTATGGAGGAAGCAGATTTGTCTTCCTAAAATTTGAAGTACATACTTTTGTGTATGTCTGTGGCACTGAGGGCTCTTAAATGTCCTTGGAGGGTGCATTCAGGAAGTGTACACTTGATTAAACCAAGTCACGTTGTGTGATTGTCCAACCGAACAATTTAATCTACTTCCCTCCAAGTAAAGCCCTCCCGGGCTGCATTGTCTCCTATTTCTGCTTGCCACCTTCCTCCTGTTTTCCCAGTAATCCAAGATGTTGTTGTGCTTGGATTACCTCTTCTCCCTCTCCTACTGCCCAGCAGCTCCCCAGCTGCCCTTCCTTTCTTGTACAGGCCACAGACTGGAAATCTGAGAAATGACTGAGGAGTTTAACTGACACCACTTACTAAATCCTGCACTTTGGGTTTGGATTAATGTCATCTGTGATCTAAGTGGGTTTGAGCAGCTTATAATGGAAAAAAAGATGCTGCTTTTAGTAGTGCATGTAATAGCAATCTGAACATCTCTAAGCTGAATTGAAATGAAACAAGACTGTTAGAAGTATCTGATAGCAAGCTATTCTCGTTAATCATAGTAAAGAGCACAGTATTTTGTGGCAGTTTGTATCTGTTGAAGATGACATGTCACCAATGTTCAAATGATTCTAGTCAGTCAGGTAACTTATCTGTAGATATGTGGCTTTTTGTGATGTGCTGAGACTAGTCTGTAGTGGTGACACCTAGAACTTAATATTACGCTTTCTATTGGCAGCGCTCCCAACTACTGTAATGTAGTGGAGGTGGAAGAGCTAAAACAGGGCACAGGCAGCTAACAACAGAAGGCAGTGCTATGTGTAAATAAGACTTATTTCTGCATTACCTTGCACTCTGTGTAGTCAATCACACCAAGATACAACTGTTATTTCACAATTTGTTTGTTGGCTCTTTGTGGCTGTGAAGCACCATGAGTGTGGAAGGTTGTTTGCCATTCTTTGTTGTGCTGCAATCTGATTAAAATTGCCTGAGTTGGGCTCTGTGAGGGGACAACTGTTGGGCAAGACTGCCTGCTGTGTGGAGAAGGAGAAGGTCTATAACCAACTCATGACCATGCACATTGTTCTGGCTTGTAACAACTGAAAAGGCAGATGGAGGTGCTGGGACATGACCGCCCCTGGTTCAGCATCCTGTAACTGGGTATCGTCCATCTTTTTCTGAGACTGTTTCTACACACTGTGCACATGAAGTATCATCACTTAACTCACCCATGACTTTATATAATATTGTAAGCCTTTTCTGGGTACCCTAGGAAGTGAAGTAGAGCATGTTAAAGACTGTCATCATGACTTCCAGAATGAACTTTGTCCCTTACCACCATACAGTCTTACTTTAAATGTAAACGAAGACATTCATATAATTACACTGACAAACCCTCCCAAATCACTGTTTATGTTTTCAAATATTTGTTGAACTTCTGAAAACAAAATGAAGCGCTAACATCTTGCTGCACCTCAAAATATCAAGCCCATTCCCTTGCAAGTTCTTGTTGTACTGCTAGGTTTAGTTTAACAAGCTGCAGCTTTCCCTGAGAGCTCAGCGGAGCTGCTTAGGGCAGTGTGACCATTTCGCCCTCCCGTAGTCCATTTCGGACTGCTCTGCAGTTTTGCTCTGGCAGCTATCAGCGTTACAACCAGTGATGGCGAAGGAGGCGAGAAGGGTCTCTCCCTAAGGGATTAAGAGGACCTTTTAATAGTTACATCTTGTCCCTGCGATCCCCAGAGGCAGAGAGACCTCGTGATCCAGGCGCAGGCGGGTTTGGTCAGGGGCGGTACATGGGCGGACTTGGGGTACTGGAACCAATAGGGAGAGCCCAAGGGGGTGGCCAGGGCCAGGGGCAAGGAACGGGGCGGGGAGGAACAATGTGGGATAGGAAAAGGAATGGATAAACAGATTGCCACAAATTCTTAAGCCTAATATCTGATTAAACAAAGATAATTTCCTGTTCTTCCCCTGTTATGTGATGTAAAATAACAGTGTTGTTTTCTTGGTGCTTTGTTGAATACATGAATAAATATTGGTTTTAAGGGTAGTGGTTAAATGGTTTTAAGAAGAATGCAGGGATTATAACCTTCTCCGCTCTGTGTGAAGATGTCTGTGCCCCTCAAGGCCTGTGCATTAAATAAAATTTTACTGTAAGTTTAAGGTGTGATAAATTCTAGATGAAATGAGCTGAACCTAGACAAAACATGATGGATTTGTTGTTGTTGCCATTGTTACATGTCATGCATTTTCAAAATAGGATCATCTGTTAAACTGGCATCTGGTAATCTGGGAGGACTATCCTCCATTACATTTTGGGCCTAACTTGTTTGGCTGCAGCTCAAGTAACTACTGTGGAATCAGTGATCTGAGCACTTGAAGCCTTGTTTTGCCTTTCATTGTGATACCTGAGGCCAGCAACAGAACTGTGCAAATAATGCAGACTTTGAGTGTGGTAGCAATGTCTTTTTGAAAAGGAAAAATCCACGCTTGTATCATCAGTCAATTAAATTCATTCTCTCAGTATCTAAATGTTGTAGAAGTCTTTCCTTTCAGGTTAGTGCCAAAACACTACAGTCTGTGTTGGAAAATGTTTAGCAGTGACTTGAAAGAGATTAAAACCTAATTTAAAACAGAGATGCAGAAAATAAGGTAGGAAATAGTAAGAAGTAGTGCAATATATGTAAAGTCCTGTGCCTACAGATATGAAGGTGTTCAAAATAATTCAAAGATTTTTTGTATTGTAAAAAAAAAGTCACCATAAGTAGTGGCAGGCAGTTTGTCTCACTGCTTGATTCAAACTTGTAGATTGAAACATCTGAGAAGAAAAAAAGCAGAACTGAAGGAAGGAAGGTGTGGACTGTGGGCTCTGTCTTACACAGAAGAGGTTTGAGCTTTTGCATGGTCATTTCTGAATGCTTCCATGGTTTCAGAGTTGTGCTGCATCATAGGTTTCCTTAAAAGATATTTGGTAAGAGCATGTCAGCTAATCATGGTTGGCTCAATCTGGAAGGTTATAGAAGCACACTTCTGGTGGGAATGGATGTAAGCCAGGAGCAATGGCATCCAGAGGAACAGTTCAAATAAGTGGTGGAGATGAGAAAAGACATGCCTGGCAAGGTGAATATGGATGGTAAGATTTCTATATACAGAGTAGAATGTGTATATCTGTTTACTCAAAATGATGTTGTTAGTGTTGCAGACAGATCAAGAAGAAAGCAGAATACAGGTAAACAGGGTTTATCTAAGGAGTGGTAGAAACATTGATTCAGTCCTAAAAATAAAGGTGAAAAGGTTGTCTTCAGAACTGGTTGGGAAGAGATTTTAAACGTCCTGTATGAAGAACCTGAACCTTGCATTCATCTCCTTAGTAGGAAAGTGCCTTAGAAGAGGCAAAGCACTGTATAATGTGCTGACATCCAAGCTGTGCATTATTCTGGATCATATGAACTTGTCAGGATAGCTGTTGCCTGCATATTGTGCTGATTGATGTGCTTGAAATGTGTAGGTACCTTTTCATGTGGAAATACGCACATTAAATCATATGATTACTTGTAGTGGTGTGCTCCACCCTACTGTGTTCAGGCCTCCCTGAACCTTTGCTACAGCAGCCCCTCTGATACGGGTTTAAGTAGATGCTTCCAAAGGCACTGTGATGAAATGAGTAGCTTATGCTGCAGTTTTGCCACACCTAGGGGTATGTTGGCTGTATTGCATTGGAAGTGCTTGCTGGTACCAAAACACTTCCATGCTCTTCAATGTCCTGCTGTCATCCTTAGCTGGCTTAAATAATTCTGCTTTGTCATAGGAAATACATCAAAATTATGTTAGCTCTTTGGATTCAAGGATGACTTAGAGAAGGGGCTGATGATGCAACTGTATGCTTTTACTTTATCAAAACCCTATTTTTTTCTTGTCCAAAGTCATTCTGGAAAATATGTAATTGGAAGTGACTTGTGAAAAACATTCCTACTTTCTGATGCAAGTGAGAATCCTTTGAGATCCCTTTGACTAAATTAGCTTTAAGAGAGTTTTTATAGGAAGAGGTTTGCCCCCTGCAGTTTTCCCTCTTGTGTTGGGTAATCTAGTTTTGAGAAACGCCTATGTGATTTATTAGCCTTTATCGTATGGCTGATATAATTAGGGCAGGTATCCCTGTGCTCCTCTCTCAAGATTTATAACACAATCTGTTATTCACTCACTCTACAGCTCTGCCAGAGCTGCGTTCAGTCTGAGAACGAGAGCATCCTTTCCCAGAGTGAGGGAGCAAACACTCAGTCTGCTGATAGAAAGCAGCTACTAGGGAAGAACAACTGTTGTGATACACCGGAGCCGTCTTCCTGAAGGAATTCTTTTTTTGTTCCTGCAGCTTTCAGGCTTAAATTAATAACCTTTTTCTGGCTATTTAGTGCACTCCTGAACGGTGGCAGACGACCGGCTGCTCAACTTCATTTGCCCTCTGCAAAAACAGAGCTGAGCAGTACCGGTTAGAAGAATCTGTGAAGGCTGTTATTTTTTTGCATTTGTTTTGTGGGGTTATTTTAGGAGAAAAACTTATGCTATATCAATCTTCTTTGCCTTTGAAACGTATAAAGCCTGTAGCTTGCAAAAGCAGTCCTGGAAGAGAGCATGCTCAGAAAGCTGGCAAATCATTGTCCAGTGACCGGGAGGAAATGATAGTTGCTCTTCATTTATAATGCAAATTCTGAGGTATCTTCAGAAGTGTGGCAAACTTAAAATGATGGCTGTGGTGAGATCCTCTCTTCAGAAAGTTGTGGTGTTGTTGCATCGTTTACAGAGGATGGCAGTTTCTTCTCCCCGTTACCAGAAGCTTTGTAAGGTAAGAAACGTAAGCCTTAAATGTCGTGTGTGTTTTGCTAACTCTGTTGTCTTTCTGAGATAAAAAGAAAAGATAGGGAGCATGGGGTGAGTGTCAAAATCATCTAGGCTGTCTAGTGTTTTTAAAGCTGTAATGCTCTCCATGTGTGTTTTGTTGCAGAATGCAATACAAAAAAAACCAAAACAAAACAACCCTGTGCTTGTCTGACTGATACATTTTTTTTAGAAAAGTGCTCTCTTGCCCACCATTCAAGTCTCTGGAAGGAAACTGTTATGTTCAATGATTTCACTTGTTTTTTATAAAGTAGTACCACTTCTTTTCCATGGGAGTTAATTAGCTCTTGGTAAATGCGATTCTTTAACTCCTGTGTACCCATTATGTAGAATAACTGTGTTTTTCCATGCCCAATGTTATTTTTCTTTTGAGTTTTTTGAAACTTTTAATTAGCAATGAGTTCAGCACACTAATACACAGCCATTAATTTCTGACTTCACTGATTGAGTTCTTTCATGGTTAAAAAATCAGGAAAGTTGGAGGCAAAGCAGTTGACATAGGCTACCACTTACTGGTATTTTTGATGGTACCTATTTTAGTGGCTGATTGTTTCTACTCCCAAAGACAGTGTTTACCTTTTGTTTTTTTCATAGGCTTTGTAGTTCTGAACCTTAAGACTAGGGTAAAATTCACTTTTAAAAGTAGTTTGATCACTCACCAGATTAAAATAAGTGAATAAAATTAATAAATTTAAAACTGATCTGTAAAGTCCGTGAGTTAATACTGCTGCAGTGTGATGCCCTGGTGAGGTGGTGAGGTAGTATTAAACTTTTAATATAATGATTCTGTCTTGAAATGTTGCAAAATTATAAAATTTGATAGGTCTTCAGCTGTATATATACTGACATAACCTTACATAAATTCTATTTGGCTGCCTTTGAAATTGTTTTTCTCTTCTTGCTGCTTATGATATTTTAAAACTGTTTTTTGATGAAAATATGTCTGTGTTTTTCATACAAGGTATGTGAGAACCAAAGTCTTGTTCTGATGATAAAGCAAAGCCACCTTAACTTGTCCTACTTGCTTCAATCTGAAATGTGCTTTCTGTTATGAGGAATATAAAAAATCACATCAAGTGAGAGAGATCCCATCCTTAGAGTAGGGTTTGAAAGTAAGGGAAAAGTATCATTCAAGATGTGAAGCTTGTAGATGAAGTTCTGGCATATGGGGAAAAACATTGCCGTCAAATGGCTGTTCAGCGTGCTTCAGTTTACTAATAGATGCATCTTCATTATGAAGAATGAGAGACAGTAGTTTGTGTACATACTAGCTATTTTAACAATCATTCCTCAGTTGTTCTTGTCTATCAGTTGTCATTAAAAAGCCTGTTTGCTTTTGTGAATAAAGCAGATTTTTTTTTTCATTAATCTAAAGACATGGGCTATAATTGCCTTGTTTAGTCACTTTTTTTGAATAAACTTGTTTGTAAAATGTTTGTCAAGCTGCTATTTAGTGACTCTTACAGTAATAATTATTTGCTAATTAGCCTGAGAGCCCAGTAAATGGTTGCGTACTTAATTTGCTGAGTTTAAATCTACCCAAGGGGTAGTGAAAAAATCTTCTAAAAAGCTGTTCTTAAAATACATTTTCTGATTGAGAACCCATGCACTGGTAGCCTTGGGAATTACACATTGCTTAAAATTACACAGTGTATATTTTTTGCTTGTTAAAAAGTCATGTGGCTTGTTTTTTCAGATGTCTGCGCTTAGTTTACTGAAAGTAGGATTGTTGGTCTTCTTGTACAGTTAAATCAGACACTAATTGAGGGGGAAAAAAAAGAAATGGTTTACGATCCCAGTCACTTCCAGCAGGTGTCAATGTAAGGCAATGATAGATGGAAGTCTGGTGATGGAAATGTTAATGCTTAGATGAGAAAATGTATGGAAATTACTAAAAGCAACCATGACAGCATGTCAGGAAAGATTTCTTGTAGTGCCCTGTATACTCCTGTCTTTGGAATGTCAGATGTTTGTATGTCTTGTGCACTCTGTGGATACACTGATATAGTTCAGATCTGTAGAAGAGAAGCTATTTACTATGAAGTGTATGAATTATTGCATTGTATCCAGGGTAGATACTTCATGAACTAGATCTAAATGTTTCATGTGAAGTGTCCTCTGAAGCGTAACAGAGGGCCAGTGAAATATGTAAGACAAATTCTTGAAGTTTAGTGTTTGTTTTAAACTGCACTGTTCATGAAAGAAGTAGTAAGGCTTTATTACTGAACTGTACTGGGAAAAGTCATAATTGTTCCTTCTAACAGCCTCATATAATAGTAGCACTCAGAATTAATAGTCCACATTTTGCAAATTTCTTTAAAGAAGAAACAAAAATAAACACTTAGCTGACATACTGCAGCGTGGCTGAAAAACATGAAATCCAAAGTTTAGGATATTTCTTCTGTTGCTGCTTTTTCTTTCACTAATTCCTTCATACCAAGGTGAGTTTTGTCAGATAGACCTTTCCACTTGTTGCTATTTGATTCTTTTACCCTGAAATTAGTGGCATACCAGGACAAAATGTCTGCACTTGGCATTGTGTTGTCAGTATGTAATAAGTTTTGCTTTATTGTTGTTAGCAGCTTTGTTTCAAAACTCTTGTATAAGACTTTGATGCTGATAATGAACAATCAGAAAACTGTTGTAGGGGCTGTCATCTGCTCTGTGTTCTTGATAATATGATTGTTCCTTCAAGAAAGACTTTTATTAGTTATATTCAACTAGCTCAGACTAGAATGAATTTATAACAGAAAAAATAATTTTAAGGTACAAATTGATCGATCTTTCTGAGAGACCAGAGCTACAACATTACTTACAAAAATAAAGTACAAAATTGTGAAACTTTGAGTTCCCTGACAGAAAGTAAAGAATAGTGCATCTCTGGCAGACAGATAAATGATTAACGTGAAAGATGTATCCTGCATGTGGAATTTGACTGTGGTATTTTTGAAACGCATTGCTAGCGTTCAGGGACTGGAGAATTCATCCACTGGAAAACAGGCTGAGAAACATACCTAGCTGCTGAGAGAGTATTTTCTCATTTTTGCCTCTCACTTTTTTGAGAAATTCTTGAGAAGAACCTGCTTTAAGAATAAATAAATATTCAACTCTTCATATAAAATACTCAAGTCTCAAACCTGATGCAACATGAGTCTTTGTGTGGTAACTTAGGTGAGTTCCTGACTTCCTCAGCTACCAAACATCAGAAACACATTTCACGGTTCTTTTTTTTCTTAAGAATACATAACTTAAAATGTAATCCTCTCATTTTATGCTGCTTTTTTTTAATAGCTAATGTTAAATTTATAAAACTGCAGGAATTTAAAAGCACAGCAAATGCTGGGGTCAGCCAAAATCCTTTTTTTGCTGTGATACTGTTGATGCATTCCAAAAGACATTTACATTATGTTGAATTTTGAGAGTAGCAGCAAAGGCTCCATTCCTATGAAATTTTGAAAAAAAATTTGAAGGTCATGGGGACAGGGCAAAAACAAGCCTGGAAGGCTGTGTTGAGAAATGTGTAGGTTAATCCTGGTTCAAATGAATTCAACAAAGATAAACTTTTTAATGCTTACATGACTTGGAGTTGATTTAGAAAATAAATCATTGGCACTTGACATAGTCAGGTATAAAATGCAGATAACCAAGTATGGATGAGAAGGAGCAGCAATGTAGTACATTCATTGGACAGCAGAAGTGAGAACAAAAGTTAATTTTGGAAACATGTTCTGTAGTAGGATATTGTATTAAGAAGGTTGTTGATTGAAAAATGAAGCAGTGTTGTCAAAAGCATTGCTAAATTATGCAGACAGTTTCTTTTTTTAGATGAGAAAGTTAAGTCCAGGCTGCTTGATATGGTTCTAGTTGTGTAAAGGACATTCTAATTAGATTTAGTTTTACAAAAAAAGCCTTCTAGAAGGGAGGAGGCCAGAATTAAGGGAGCCTTGGATAATAATGACTATTATCTACTAAAGTACAGTGAGGCTAGAAGTGAACTAGTGAAAACAAAATTGCTATTTTGAAAAAGGAGATTTAGTAAATAATATCTGGTGATCAGCCTCTCAGGAGTTTAGGATTTACCATTGTAGAAAACAACTGAGCAGTATGACTGGTAACCACCCCACCTCCAAATACCCCACAGCTTGGCTGTGTTGGGAATGATTGTAGAAGAAGTGGTTTTTGGTGTGATTTCTTGAAGAGTGTATGCACAGGGCTGGGATGAAGTGTGACTTGGGTGCTTTGTAAACAGAACAGGGCTAACATACAGCTAGTCAAGGGCAATGTGGTACCTTGATGGTGTTCAGTGACAGAGAAGATAAGCCTTACTTGAAGGAGCCTGAATAGGCTGGGAGGGCATGTCAGTCAATGGTCATTTAAAATGAGTGAGATGGACATAATTTCTTTGTGGGTTTGGATTAAAAATTGTAAAGCCGAAAACTTGTGGAGAATACTTAAAATGATAGGGATCTGGTAGTCTTGGGAGGTGACAGTTGATTTGCTTCTGGCATTTAGTATAGAATGATCTCAGCAGCTAGAGAAGCAATGGAAGGCTGAAGGGAGAAAATTTTTAATAGCTTTAAAAAAATGAGGTAGTTGAAGGCTGGAAATGACTATCCAGTGATATCAAAAGATATGAAAAGATATGAAGACTAGAAATATGGACAAGAAATTAAATTCCATTTAGAAATGTAATAACTAATGGAATTCAGTTCTCCGTTGGTATCAAACTGCACCTTTATATACACTCTATCAATGATGGACAAGCACAATTAGGGGCTTTGGGGTGTAGGCAAGATGTTAACTGTTAGCATGTTATTTACTGATTGATTTCCTTTGGTCTTTTGGAGGGATGTAATAAAAAATATCAGTGGGATATTGGAGGGATATTTTTATGTTTTGTTAGGTCAGTGAGATATAAGATCCTGAGAATTCCTGTGGTTTTCCTATGATAGTGTAAGTTGGTTCATGAAGACAGGTGTGGATTCTGGTTGTCATTGGAGTGTTAAAGAATGAGCAGAATTTCAAAGAGAAGCTTGTAGGTAAAGTTACTGGGAAGACCTTTCGATAGTGAGATTTAGGAGCTTGCTAAGTGTCTTTTCCCAAGGACTCCTGTGTCCTCAGTCCTTAAAGAAAACACTTTAATAGGGCCCCCAAGCATAAAAGACAAGATGGCAATTGTGAAGAGCCATCATGGATTTTGAGAAGGGTGCCCAAGCTGTTTGCTTTCTGTGAGAAAGTTGTTGCTGTGTCGCTGGATCAAGGCAAAGCAGTACTGTTCCCTGATCATGGTTTTAGAAAGACTTTGGATGCAGTCTGTCACAGCCCAAATCAGGGATACGTGGACAAGATAGATGAGCCAAAAGGTGGGAAGACAAAGTGTCTGGATCATTTATGTTCCTCAAGGGATGGAACAGAGACTGGTACTGTTTAGCATTGTTATGAATGCAGAATGGGATGGAGTGCACCCTCAGCAGGTTTGTAAATGATACTAGACTGTGTAAAACAGTTCTGTTCCCATTCCTTGGGGCCCCAAGTGGGAAGAATGGGCTGACAGGAACCCCATGAATTTTTAAAAAAAGCCCCACAAAAACCCAATGCCAATTCTCGCACCTGAAGGAGTAATCCAATGCATTGGTACAAGTGTGAGAAGGAGCATAGCCAGACAGGATGAAGTGTTTATGTTTTTCTACTTAACACTCGTGAGGTCACGTCTGGAATACCACACTTGGTTTCAGGCGCCCAGTTTGACAAATAGTGAGAGACTGGGGAGAGTGCAGTGCTTGGAGCACGTGATGTAGGAGTAGAGCAGCAGGGGAGCTGACTTCACTTAATTTGGAGAGAAGGCTCCAGGGATTCCCATCTGCTGTCACTGCATACCCGGTGAGTTGTCACTATAAAAGATGGAGCCAGGCTCTTCTTGGAGGGGCCTTGTGGAAGGAAAAGAGGCAGTGGGAATAAGCTGCAGCAAGGGAGTTGGTTGTAAGGACAACAGTTCTGCACAGGTGGTATACCTGAGCACTGGAGTGGGTTGCCCAAGGAAAGAGGCTGTTATATTTCCATCTCTGGCAGTAGTAACAGTGGTAGTGGATAAGGATCTTAGCAGCAGACCCAGCTTTGAAATTGGTTCCTGGAATTGGCAGGAGGTTTGACCTCCAGAGGTCTTCCAGCTTGTGATTTTTCTATGATTCTCTGTGCTAGTGCCCTATTAGCTTATAAGTGAAGACTAAAATAGTCAAAATGATAGTGCAGCAGTTTTCAGCCATGGGTTGCTCACTTCCTATGAAAAGGAGCTTCACAGTTTTACCCCATGTGAAAAATTCTTACTACTCTGCTGAATTTTGATCTAAGTCTGGGCCTGCTATGAGTGTGCTATACGGCCACAGCATGTATTCATTTGCAAACCCTTTAGCTCTAGTCTAACCTCGATGGTGGTAATGCACTACAGTCAGGCATTTGGTGCATATCTGAATTACGTGCCTATGAGCAGAAGGCATTTTAATATAGCACAAAACTTTGTCATCTAACCTGCCCCCCACTTTTGTATTTTCAGATAATGTTTTTAGAACTATAGCAGAAGACAGACAGGTTTTGCACATCTTGAGTGATGGGACTGACCTAAATGTGGCCACTTTGTTTTGCCATTTGTCTAATTAGGATCAGTGCCAAATAAAACTGTATAATAAATGGGTACATTATTGTAAACCCTTGTGGTCTCTAGTCCTCTGTGTATCAGGCGGCTTCTCTAGAAATAGAATTCTTTCTTTAAGGTGGAAGAACAAGGAAAAACAAAATGGGAGAGGACAAAAAGCTTCAGAATTTCAGTATTCTTAAGTGCTGCATAAGTCATTCCTATTTGCAAGCAAAATGCAGCTTAACAGAAGTTAAGATAGGTTCTAGGATATAGCTTTTTTTTTCTTTTAAATAGCAGTTCAGTAGTAATGTGGAAGGGAGAAAAGGAGAGAGGAGATGAGAGAAATGTTTCAGGACATGCTTTTAGAATCCTCTTACATTTATTTAAAGGCAAGTCTGATTTTTAAGCTGGAACTATTTTGCTATTGCAGCAAAAATGAATCTAAAATATGAGGTAGTTCTATTAAAGCATGAATGTAGCATTAATGGGAAACTTGACTTCCATGAACTTCACATGTTCACAGGAGCTGGATCAGTATTTGATATGGGAGCCTCTTGCCACAGTGTTTTGCCACAGTGCTTTTTGATTGCTGCTATTTTTCAGGAAGCAATTTTCCCCCCATCTTTCCCTTAGGGCTTAATTACCCTGCCCAAATTCATGAAGTCATGAAACAGTAGTTGGCTAGAACAGCATCGTGCTTCACCAGTTTGTGTCTAGAGAACTGGCAGTTTCTTCTTGTCTTCTTCAGACAGATCATTTGAGCTTATTTTTAAAAAATCCTGCACTCACTAGGTAGCTGGGAAAATAATGCTGTTTGAAGATGTCCTGTCACTGTTAGTCATCAGGAACTCTGGAACAGTTCTGTCCTCCTTTTTCCCTTCCCCTCTGTTTTTAGTCAGGACAAACTGTAAGAGATATGTTCCAAAGTTGCCCTGAGAGTTTTCTATTTCATGTCCACTGCTTGCAGACTTGTGTTGCATTCTGGCTGCCCTGTGATATTTTCATGCTGTGGCCACTCTTGATACACTTTGGTGCAAAGGATTTTACTACAAAGTAAAAGTAACTTGCTCAGCCGTGCATAGTTGCATAATTGAATGGGGGTATAAGATGTCAGGGGTGTTTTTTGATACTTGAAATCCTGTGTTGCGCTGCAGAAAGAAATTCTTCATAGACATAGAGTAATTATATTTACTGATGGTTTATGGTATATGGTAAACATGGTAGGTGCTGCAAGTGAAGTAACAAATTGAAATGCTGCTCAAGTTGTGCTAGGGGAGGTTTAGATTGGATATTAGGAAAAAATTCTTTACTGAAAGAAAAGCTGCCCGGAAAAGTGGTGGAATTAGAATTCCTGGAAGTGTTGAAAAAAATGTGTAGATTGGTTGTGTAGGGGCATGGTTTAGTGCTGGATTTGGCAGTGCTGGGTGAATGATTGGAATTGAAGATCTTAGAGGTCTTTTCCAATGTTAATGATTCTGTGAATCTGTAGATGCTCCTCAGTTGCTGATGAGCCCTGTATTTATGGGCACAGTGTTGTGCTAATAGGAAAAGTGCTGGTTTTTCTGCACTGGTGTTCCAGATTTCTGACCTGGAGAAAGCATCCTTTCTGGGGAGAGGTGGAGACTTTGGTTTTCAATGCTTGCTCAGTTCTTGGCATTTCTGCTGAGACTGCTGATCAATTAGTGCTAATTGTGTTGGGTTTTGGGATATGGTCCTAGAACAGTCATCTGAGGTCGCTGCTTTCTGTCACCTGCCATATTTGGACTCAGTTTGTGAACTATGCTTTTTGCTTTCCTATTTTCTCTTTCTTTTAAGAGGGGATGCAGTATTAACCCTGAAATAATCACTCACCCTTCATGTTCAATTTTGGATGTTCCATATCACATACTGGAAGTCTCTTGGTTATTATTCTCTCATTTTCTTTGCTACAAAGAGGAGTATTCT
Organism: Aphelocoma coerulescens; assembly: GCF_041296385.1. Lineage (NCBI taxonomy): Eukaryota > Metazoa > Chordata > Aves > Passeriformes > Corvidae > Aphelocoma > Aphelocoma coerulescens. The sequence continues at coordinate 59,052,293 of NC_091016.1, read as the reverse complement.
TTTGCTACAAGTTCCAACACAGCAAGCTAGTTGAAACAAATGTCTTTCTCCTCTTTCTGTTACTGAAATTAAATTTCAGAGTTTAAATGAAAGTTACTCAATATTGGGGATTCTTGGGCACCTCTGAGAAGGATGGAAGCATAATAAAAGTTACAGATTGCACAAAATCTCCTTTTCCCACTTTTTTCTTTACTAGTAAGCATGACAATTTCCTCTTTTGGAAGAGGGGGGAAATGGATCCAGAAAGAAAAGAGAGAAGCCTGTAAATGAAATTTCACTTCTTTGCCATGTGTTTGCATCAGGAGCAAAAAGCAGTCCCTCAGATATTTCAGTGAAATAGCTGTGTATCAGTTTATAGGCCGTTATCTTTCACTTCATGTAGCCCAGCAGTGTAATGATAAATTAACTCAATTTCTTCCCATAGCTCTCAGTAAGAAGAATAGTCTTAAACGATTCAGCTGTTATCTGTAAGCAGATAATTTAGCCCAATCGTGGAAGACTTTCATCCCTTATAACATTGTTTCCTCTATATTAAGGGTACTTCTAAATGAAAATAAGGGAGATAATTAAGGACGTTTAGTTGAAGAATTTGGATCTGGACATGACCTTCCATGGGCATTGTCTCTTTGTGAGCTGATGTGATAAGGCACTTACATAGGCTTAATTACAATTACTTAGATTTAGAAAACATTTGGAGTCTAGAATTTTTTTATTAGGCTAGAGTTTTGTTTAATATTTATTTTGTCTAAACTTTCTTTTTACCAGATGTCTGAGTTTGTCTTACTATTACCTGAAATCTTGAAATTTATCATTGCATCTCAGACTCCATGGGATGAGGAGAGCACAGCAGTTTAATTTCAGATGAAAGCAAGTGTATTTCCTCTCCTTTTTTTCAGTTGCAGAGGTGTGGTAATGATCTGCTTCATAGGGAGAAACTATCACTCTGCCAGCAGAACCTGAATACACATTTTGCCAGTGTTTGGTTGTGACTGAAATGGGGGATTGAAGGTGAGGGATGTTCTTTCAAAAAGCATTGGAAATACAGGTTGCCTTTTAATTATGGTGTCAACAATTGTTTTAATTGGAAAAGAGTGCAGAACAACCCCAAAGTAGCCCATGGATTTTGTGATTGTGGAGAAATTTTTTAAAGTTGTGATTAGGTTCTAAGGACTATGGCAGGCTTTATCCATTGGAAAAACCTCCTATTTAGACTAGCACTCAATGGCAGTCTAAAATACAGCCTAGCTTTCTGTACTTCAGGAGTGCTTTTCTTTGTCTAAATCAGCCTCATAAATTGACGGTACTGTTACAGCGGGGATACTGCAACACGCCTATACCAAACCAGGAGTCCCGTGGAAAAGAAACAAATATATGGACAGATTCTTGCTAGATGTTTCAGAGATGTTTATTTCCCCAGCCGCATGGCCGGGCTCTGCCGAGGAACTGCTACAGTCGGGACCCGAGCTCCTTTTGCCCGCACAGGAAACACAAACCAACCAATGGGGAACGAGGCTGAGCAGGGGCAGGGAAACCCCGTGCCTCCCTCAGGGCTACAGGGCGGGGAAGGGACCCCGACATTTCACCCGTTTTATTTTATTAAAAGGAGAATGAAGACAACTGGATAACCATAACAAGAACAGTTTCAAAACAAAACAAGCCACCCTCCTGAGTCTTTAAATGTCCAAACAGATTCTCTGGAACACCTTAGGGCTGACAGAAGGGAGACAGAATTCTCTGAGCATGCTTTGTGGGGAAACTGAGGCAGGAGAGGGTTTAATTTCTTTCCTCCCCCTTTTCATCCCCCCATCGGCATTGGAAAGGGATTTTTGGGGAAACAATTGGCAAAGGCATGGTTTTGTGAGGGAAACCATGGATGGAAAAACGGATTGGGAATACACTGGGGGTAATAGGACATAGGGTAAAAGGGAAAGGTAGGATTAGGAAAGGGAGACTGTAGCGGGGGGTTACAATGGAGATATTGTCTAACAGGACTACGATTTTTAGCATGTATACTGCCTTTCACAGGAACACCATCAGGCCCAGTGACCTGCCATGCTTGTAACCCTTTTCTACCTTGTATGATTTTGAATTCCACCACCTCTCCATCTCCCAAGCTTGGGATGCATTTTTCAGGGTTATTCCTTTTAATAGCAGTTCTATGCACGAATATGTCTTGCTGGTTATCACATCTTGTTATAAAACCATAATTTTGTTTAACATTATACCATTTCACTATCCCTAAGATCTTAGCTACTATGGTCTTTTCCTTTTTCTGAGTGGCTGCTGTTTTCTGTCTCGCTGAGTCTTTGCTCTGTCTTTCGGTTGCTCCCGTGTTGGAACTGTCGGGGCTGCTGGTGCCTGTGTGCTCTTCCCAGGGCCACGTTCGGGGCCGCGCGGGCCGGGCCACGCCGCTCCGTGCGTCGCCTCCTCTGCTCTCAGCTGTGTTGCCACTGCCAGGCGCTGCATCTCGGCCAGGCCCCCAAGCGATGGCCCCCCTGTGCCCCGCTCCAGCGCGCGTTTCAGCTGGGCACGGCTCCGCTCTGCCGCCGCCAGCCGCCGCCTGCGCGCCGCCCCTCTCGTTCGGGCGCTCACGGGGCTCGCTCCACCACGCGCTGCGCGGGGCCGGGCGGGCACTGCCGGGCCGCGCCGCTCCCGCCGCGCCTCGCTCCGCCACCGACACTGCGGCCCCGCGTGGCTCCGCCCGCGCACGGGAACCGTCTCGCTGCTGCTCGGAGAGCGCTCGGTGCACGTGGCCTGGGTCGCACGGTCCCTGAGCCAGGCTTCCCTTCACCAGGACACAGCTGACATTGCTCAACAGTCTCGGTTATTAAATAATATTCACGAAAATATTCTTCCATCGGCATATATTTTGACTCAAAATTTAACTGGGTCCAAACGGTCTTCCAAAAGCCCTTGGTAAGAATTAAATCCCAAGAAACATAGAAAAAGTTCTTGAACAACCATGCCAGGAAGTGTTTCAGTTCTTTCTGAGCTTGAATCAAGCTAAAATTTACAAATCGTTGTTCAAGAATCATTTTAAGTTTAAGATAAATGTCCATATGCGGCTCTGAAAGCCAAGAGTCATCCCACGGTTCCTCCATAGTTTAGATATGGAATAGCAAAACAAAACGAAGAGGAGGAATCCAAAGTTTCCAGGGTTTACTCACACAAATCAGTCGCTTATGGATCGGGGATCGTTCTGCCCTCAATTCGCCACCATTATGTTACAGCGGGGATACTGCAACACGCCTATACCAAACCAGGAGTTCCATGGAAAAGAAACAAATATATACGGACAGATTCTTGCTAGATGTTTCAGAGATGTTTATTTCCCCAGCCGCACGGCCGGGCTCTGCCGAGGAACTGTTACAGTCACAGGACCCGAGCTGCTTTGCCCGCGCAGGGGAACACAAACCAACCAATGGGGAACGAGGCTGAGCAGGGGCAGGGAAACCCCGTGCCTCCCTCAGGGCTCCCGGGGCTACATGGCGGGGGAGGGACCCCGACACGGTACCAGATAAAAGTTTTCAGCTATGGCTGAGGTCAATTCAGTGAAGGAAAAGTGTCAGTGGGAGTAGCATTGCTAGATCTTGCAACATGTTTTTATTTTGACATTGCTGGTAAGTGACTGCAATAGGAGAGTAGCTCCTATTGCCTGCTTGTGTAAAATGACAACCAGTTGAGGTTGTCTAAAGCTACTCACTTGTTCCTGTGGCATAGGAGATGATACTCATTTGGGAACACAAATAGTCATTGGTACACTGATCTGCAGACAGTAATGGTGAGTTTCAGTGGAATGATCCTGTGTGGCTGAAGAGCAATGCATTTTTTCCACGCATTTATAACGAATCTTTGAATTTAGGTTAATAGGTAATCTTCGTAAGAAGAAACATGAAAGAACAATTGTCTGGAGTAACAAGTAAAGAAGAGAAAATATGAAAACCAAAGGAAAGATAGCTAATATGTGGAAGATATCACAGAATCATAGAATGGCCTGGATTGGAAGGGACCTTAAAGATCATCTAGTTCCACCCCCACTTGGCAGGGACATCTTCCACTAGACCAGGCTGCTCAAAGCACCATCCAGCCTGGCCATCACGATTTTCAGGGATGGGGCATCTGCAACTTCTCTCGGTAGCCTGTTCCAGTGCCTCACCACCCTCATAATGAAGAATTTTTTTCTTAAAAACCAATCTGTCTCCTCTTTCACTTTAAAACCATTTTCTCTTGTTCTATCACTATCTGCCCATGTAAAATGTCACTTTTCCTCTTTTTTGTAAGCCTCCTTTAATTATTGGAAGGCTGCAATGAGCTTTCCCTGGAGTATTCTCCAGGCTGAACAACCCCAGTTTCTTAGTCTGTCTTCAAAGGAGAGGTGCTCCAGCCCCCTGATTGTCTTTGTGTTCCTCCTCTGGACCTGCTCTAACAGGTTTGTGTGCTGAGGACTCCAGACTGGAATTCAGAACTCCAGGTGGAGTTTCATGAGGGCAGAGAAGAGAGGGAGGATCCTCCCTTGACCCACTGGCCACACCTCTTTTGATGCGGCCCAGGATGTCATTGGCCTTTGGGGGGGGGTGTAAGCTCACACTGCCAGGTCATGTCCTGCATGTCATTTCACCTGCCAGGGCCCCCAGGCTCTCCACAGGGCTGTTCTCAGTCAGTTCTTCTCTCAGTCTGTATTCATGTCTTGGATTGCCCAGTCCCAGGTGCAGCACCTTACACTTGGACTTTTGATCTTTATAAGGTTCTTTGTGGTCCCACATTTCCAGTTTGTCCAAATCCTGCTGGATATTGAACTTAAAAATAAGCCAAGGTTATGCTTTTGTCCAAGACTGTATGATACACTGGGCTAAGTATGTTAATCTTTAAAACTCAATGTTCCAAATCAAAATTTGAGGAGACAATGAAGATTTTGTTAATGAGCAAATAGAGGCTTTAATATTGCTGAGGTCCTGTATATTGTTGAGAAGGTGTATGGTCCCTGGAGGTTCAGGTTGGTTGTGTTGAAATGTAATGAACATGATTTTAGAAAAAGAGAGGCATTATAGGCTGAGCAAAATATTAACAGCTGCAAGGGAGAAGAAATTAAGCCATCTAGTGGTGTTGCTTTTGCATATTTTATTAACTTGGCTGTCAGCATGCTCACTGGAAGTTTCTTGTGCCAGGTGAGTGCTGCTAGAAGTTATGTCAGTCTATGTATAAACAACCTATACCATTTTTGAATCAAGGACAAAGAAACCATATATGCATAGGATATATCTATTTTTTTCTTGCAGGAAATCAAGGGAAATGAAACTTAACTGGTGGTTGTTTTGATACTCTCTGAATGGCAGATCTAGAACAGCATGCAATAAATTTTAAAATAGAAATGAGAAGGTGTAGGAAGGCTCTACACTATTTCTTTTTTAGGCTTTAGTCCAATTGCATAGGACATGTTGAAAGGGAACTGTGATTTAGATCATCTTAGAAAGCCAGGGCATAAAGCTAAGTATAATAATTTGTCTTGTTTAGCATTGTTTAATTTGATTATAAAATATGTTTAGATTTTATGACTGTTTTGGTATTGTCCCAGAATCTTTGCAAGAAATAAGTCTTTAGCAGGGGCATTTATGTAGTGACTTAGGGAAAAATAAAATGAGATTAAAGACACTTTAGAAAGAGAAACAGCTGGCTTATAGTTTATAATGATGGTATGAATTTTGTGGTCTTGTTGTTTCACCTAATCGTGATTTACTGGGGTGGTTTTTGAAGTCAGAGTCAACACACTGAAACGGAGAGCTGGCAGTCAGTCATTACTTGGAGTATTGTGGCAGTCAGTCTGTAAGGGAGCCTGGAACTTTTACAGGCAAGGTGGCCAGAGTAAATGAACCTGTTGGAAAGAGAAAAAGACAAAATAGCACAACTGGGCACTGAGCTACAGAAAACACCCATCGCCCCAGTTGTTGGAGCACTGTCTGGTTTGTTCTTTTGATGCAACGTCTTAGTAGATGCTCTGAAGTGAAAATAGAATAAATTCCTGTTGCTGCAGGGGAGGAGTGAGAGACTTGGTGACATGAAGTAACTGCTCTGGAGAATTTCTCAGTACAGGAAGCAAATGAGCTATGGTCCCTAGTCAAATGCTGACACTTGCATTGATTTTTTTTAACCTTCCTCCCCTTCCCAGACCCCTAAAAGTTTCACCAATAGAAAATGAATGCTTCTTGCTTCTGATACAGCCCCTTCTCAGACTTTGCAATATTTCTGTGATTTGACTCCTTCAAGCAGCAAGACTGTCAGGGTTTGCACAAAGTACTAAGAGATAAAAGAAAGTACACCTTCTTTTTGTTCGCTCTTGTGCTGTAAATCTATGCAGATGCAAAGGCCATCAGTGCCTGTGGCTTTGTTTTTGTAAAATTTTTCTCAGTGGAAGAAAGCAGAACAAAGGAAAGTAAATTTTATTCTTTATAATTTGATCACAGCCATAGGAATTCTGTATGCTGATTTCCCCTGCTACTGTAGCTGGTTGTGGCAACTTCCTTTGCATGATCATTTGACATTAGTTTTCAGACATGCTCCAGAGGAAAATGATTACTCCCTCTTCCCCACCTTTTCATTTTTGTGAAGGTCTGCAAAATGGTCACCTGTCAGTTAAGTCAGTGCATCGGAACGCCACCTACTGATTACTCTGTGGGAGGCAGCACAAATGCTTGGTGTTCACTTCTTGAGGGAGAAGGAAGACCTCTTTCCTCTTCTCTATGAGCCCTTTCCCAGCTGATGCAATGTAGGTGGAGATGTAATTGTAAACATAAAGTAGAATGAAACATTTTGTTGCTGTGTATTTTGGAGAAACCTATTTCTGATTTTTTAATGAAGAAAGGCTATGGCTTCAAAGTACTGTTTGTTATCCTACATTTTGTCCACTTGTTCTATCTGCTACTGCCATCTGGTTTCACTTATAATTGTTCTGAGATTTGGAAAAGTAAATACTGCAAAAGGTTTTCCTGTGGCACCAATGATATGTGAGTTCTTTTAGGGTGAGACTGTAGAGAAAGTATTAAATTGCACTGTGCCAGTGTGATCGCAGTGAAGCTGTGCACAGAAGGGAAAGCTGCTCCCTTATCCTGTCTTGTCTGTCATGGTATTTTTATAGATTCATTCAGCCTGAGTGATAAAATGGATTTGATTTAAAATGAGAGACACAGTACTGTGGAGGTATATGATATGACTACACCTGAAAGGGCCTTTGAAATTGCAAATAGAGTTTAGCAAGGGACCTTCCTAAGAACATCTGTTCCTGATGATAGGCAAATATGTGCTGAATTTGCTACTGGAGATTAGAGAGAGGTATAAATTGGATGCTTGTGGTTCTGCCCCAGCATTTCCTTTTGAATTGTTAATGTGTCAAAAATATTTTTTGTTGAGGTAGAGCCCCCAAATTTTCCGGCTTTCACGTGGAAAGACGAGCTATGTTTGTATACAAGGGTTGTGTGATGCTGTAGATAGCACGGGAGATGGACAGATTGTAGGTTTCAAATAAGTGAATGATTCTGGGAGATACTTCTTGTGTATTTGAAGATACTTCCCTTGTATTTGGGGAATTCAGAGATGTACATATGAATTCAGTACAGAAGGATCAAGTAGGCATTTGAGGTGACATTATATTCATGTTTCTAGTACATAAAGAAATAATGTGAGTGGTAAGAAATAGTGCAGATAAAGGCACAGAGACTTGCTTGTCACCTAGTCTTAGCTCAATGCTGAGATCATCTCTTCCTATGTTACTCAAGAATATTTGTCTAGTCTGTTTAAGAAAGTTTTTTACTGCTCTTTTTAAGACAAATTGAGTCACCTTTTCCAAGCTATTAAAGCATTTTGTTGGTATTTTATTCTGCTATGTAAATGAAATTTTATTCCTTATAATTGAAAGAAGTATATTATAAGGTCCTTCAACTCACAACAAAACTGAATTTACAGTTCAAGAATGTATTCCCATGGTAGTTTGCACATATTTCAATATATATCAAAAGACTATTGTGCTTTCTTCTTTCTCATTTTTTCTTAGATAAGCTATAATTTACTCTTTGGATAATTTGCAGTTCCTTTAACTTTTTCATGAAGCTCCATGCCCAAAACTTGGTGCAATTTGTCTGCTCAGACCTTGCTAGAGCTGAGCAGAATGGAAGGTGGTATTGGTCTCCCACACCTTTCTGATTTGCCTTGTTGGAGGACTCCAGGGGTTGAGTACCCAGACCTGTCTTTGCAATGCAATCCTCTCAGTCATCCCTTTTCACATGGTATTTGCAATTTGATTTGTGTTACTCAGTTACCCCACAGGATGTTTGTCTTTGAGGTATGCCACCTGTCTTTTTTTTTTTTTTTTTTTCCACTGGAACAGTTCTCAAAATTGCCAAGCTCTGTTTCTAATTCTTACCTTTTTTCCCACTCCAGCATCTTTGTAGCTGCTCCTGTCTTAGGTGTCTTTGTGAAAATCAGAAAGATTACTTTTTTCTGCTATCCTGTTGTTAATGAAAATATTGCAAAGTACTGGCCTCAGGACAAGTCCTTGTGCAATTTCTCTTCCTAAGTACTTGATAGTGATATGTTGACTACTAAATACCGTTTTTCAGCTAGGTATGCTTGCACCTGGGACTGTCCTGTCAGGTTTTTGACAACTAGTGAAGTCAAGGTAAATGACACTTACTACCCACTCCCATATTACCAAGGTTTGTTACCCTGTCACTGAAGGATATTAAGTTAGCCTGCCATGATGTATGATGCACATGCTGTTTTTCTTCATGGGAATTGAAGTAAAGCTTATGTCCAGTAAATTCCTTAGCTCCTTCTTTAATCCCTAATTTAAAGAGAAGAGTTATATCTGCATTTTTCTGCCATCTTCTGTTGCTGCTCAGAGATACATGCTAATAGCTCTTAGACACTAACAGCCTATTATTTAAGTATTATTTGGCAGATTTACTAAGTTGTGCATAATTTGAGAAAGCCACACTTACTACTTTTTGGCCTTTTCTCGCCAGCTGAAGCTCAGATTTTTGCTGCTTCATCTGTGTGCATTGTGTATCTGAAACACGATATTCCTCATTAGTGAGATTGGAAGCAGAGGAAAGTATTGAACATTCCTTCCTTCTCAGCATAATTACTTAATAGCTTCCCTTTGTGGTCTTGTTACTGGGTTGAATAAAAATCTGCTCTTTTCAAAAAGTAACTTCATAGATAAATACAGAAATTAAGATATCATTTATTGAATTTGTCTCTCTATAAAGCAAATTAACTATTTCCTTAGTAGGATGTTTAATTTAAAAATAATATAGTAATTTAGTTGTTGTTGATAAACATAACAGCTTTGTCTTTGCATTGTTAAGAAGGTGGATCTGCAGGCAGTGAAGCAAACTTTTACAGGACAGTGTAGAAGTGAGTCTAGAAATAACTATGCAAACAGTCTGATCTGAACCTTAAACCTCAGCATGTGTGTTATTACATGAATGCTTGAATTAGTGTGTATATTAGACACCTTTGCCAGTTTTTGAAGTATCCTGTTAAAAAATAACTGATTTTATCATACTGGAAAGCAGAGACATATTTTTAGCAAAGACCACGTATATCTTAGGTCAAGGATTTGACAATGTCTTCATACCTAAAGGTAAATGTGGAAATGAATGATATCTAGTAGTAATGAGATCTACGTAACACTCTTGAAAGAAAGGTTGGTTACCTAAGGGTGTCTGTGTAGATCTTGCTGAAATGATAATGTGTCCAGTTGGCACTGAAAAGTAGGCAGGGATTTTGCCTCAATTACATTCACAATGGGAAAGATGGCATTTTTGGAGCACTTTTTTGCTAGTTGGAAACTAAGCATGTCATGGAACATGTGTTGACTCTGAATGGTATATGGAAAACAGGCATAAAGAAGCATAAAATCACAACAAAACCTCTCTTCTGATCACTTTAAGCATGGAAAGTTTAAGTGGAGGGAATTACAAAGGATTATGAAATTGTGCATTTTTACCTTTAAAGACTCTGAAAGGCTTAGTAGTAAGTAGCAAATTGTTTAAGCAGATGATAAATGTTTGAGGGCACTGTATCATTGTTTAGGTCTGCTTGGAGAAATTCTGAAAAGCTCCATGGTTGCTCACAACCTGGGTTTTTCTGGAATACACAATACAAATTTGATATGCACAGCTATTTAAGAAATTATTATATGAAAAAACCAAGGCAAATGACACTTTAATAAAGAAACCTAGTAATAATGAAGAAAATTGAAGACTAGTTTAAAGATCTTTTAGATCAGAAAATACTTGTATATGCACAGAAGAATACTTGCTTCTTCGGGGGTTGGCAATATATCTTTGGTTTGTAACTTGTTAACTGTAATGGAAACTGGCTCTGTCTCAGTTTTGGAGACAAAACTTCAGGAGGAAAGGGCCTCCCCTTTTCCTCCACCAATAAGACAAGTGGGTCACAGCAAGTGAGAGTGGAAAAAAACAAACTGTTTATTAAAACACAAAACAGGGTAGAATGGGGGGGGGGGGCGGAACACCACCTCAAACTACAACAAATTCCTGGAGAGGGAACAGACATGTGGGCTTGGACCAGCCCACCAGGGGCCACCCTGCAGACTCCCTGGACCGGCGAGGAGGGTGGAAGGGAGGCAGTGAGGCAAGGGGAAGGAAAGGGAAAAAAGAACAAGAAAAAAGCCAAGAGAACCTTTTCCCAGCTAGCTGGAACACAAAGGAAACCCAAAAGCAGCACAGCGCTCCCGGCGCTCCCTCCCGAGCCCTGCCCAGAGCCTGAAGCCCTTGGGCTGAACCGTTCAGCCGCCCCCTCGGGCCCTGGCTCCGGCCCCGCCCCCGGGTCCATCCTAAAGGCACAGCGGCCTTGGGCATTGAGCGGGCGGGTGAGGAATAAAGCGGCTTCATAACCTCAGCCCAGAACAGGCTCTAAATTAGGTCCAGCAGTGAAAACAAGGGAAAATAAATAGATAATATATTTATCAACAATGAACAGCAAAAAGATCAAAAAGATTTAAGTAGTTAACCTGATGACTGCACAAATACACTGTACAAATGCGTTGCTGTTCTTATACCTTTCTGTTAGGTGTTTTCTGTTGTCATACGTTTTCTGCTTCACAAGCTGGAAGACAATTTTTGGTGCATCTCAGAGGAGGGTGGTCTTTGTTTTCAACATGTATTAACTTTATAAAAGATTAAAATGCCTCAAAAAAGCTTATTCTGCTAAAATAAGTTTGCTGCTAATTACTGCTGTCTCTCGTGCTGACATGTATTGACGGTCTCTCTTTAGTCTCCCAGTTGCCTGTGGTTCACTTTTGGCTTTGGCTACAGACTGCCTTCAATCTCTGTGCTCACTGCAGCCTGTGCTTGTGCAGTGTTCTGCTTGTTGATATTCTTGGCTCAGAGTTCCTGGGTGTCAGAATAACACAAGTGATTAATCATAGAGCGCTGATCATGCTTTGCTAAAGTCTTAGGCTTAAACCATGAGGTGGTACCAATGGGAAAAACTGTCAAAGCCTTTCAGTCAGAATTCCTGACTCATATCTCTCTGTGGATGTATGCTTAGTGTCTGAGCAGGTTTAAGGCAGTGGTGTTGTGTTTTTGTTTTCTGTGCATTTCCTCCCATATATTCATGTATCCTTTTATAGAATGCTCATTTGTGTTTTCTGTATTCTCAGCAGATGATGACATTTTGCAGACTTGAAACAAATGCTGTCTTTTTCCAACTTAGGGTGGTCATCATTTTCTGCCTATCTTATTAATTAGCCTTGCTGAATTTTTGGTCTCTCTTGACATTGTTTTAAAACTTTGGTCTGTGAATGCATGATTAAAAAGCTCTGCATGCAGCAGTAACATTGTACTGTGGAAAGCTAAAGAACTATTTAGCCCTCCTCTCACTTCAAGCTCCTCAGTTTATGTACTAAGAATTAATTATTAATTACTGTTTTTCTGTTTTGAAATAACAGTATTTATAGTTGGTAATTATGTCTGAATTTATTGAAAATAAAAATAATTAAAACAAGGTTTAAGCATGTCTATCTTAAAGAAGCTCTACAATGAATGCATGGGGTGTTTGCCATCTAAAAAGATGTAGGTTACTTCTGTTTGAGGTGTCACTGGAGGTCACTGTTTAGCATCTGATATATAAAATTTACCTTTTTTTATAATCATTCTGGCTCCCTTGGGGATAGGGATTTATATTTTTACAGCTTCTGTAAAGAATAATAAATTACTTAAGTGTTTCAGAATTTAGGGTGGAGGTGTTCCATAAATGAAAAGCTTTTCCAAACAAATAAGCAAGCCACTTAACAGCATTAATCTAAACTAACTTTTGTCTCCATTTTGCCACTTCTATAAATTTTAACTGTAATAAAGCAAAGCTTTTTATGAAGATGGACTGGCCTAGTGGTTGCCAAATGTCTGTGATGGTTAGGGCTCTCCTCCTTACTGTGCCATGAAAGATGGTGATTAAATGGACAGAGCTGTGATACTGCTGTGGAATAAATTGTTTGTCCAAAAAAAAAAAAAAATCACAAAAGCAAAACCACCCCCCGAAAAAGGTATTGATAATGTTTAAATATTGGAAGCTTTTCATATTTTAAGTATAAAAATGACTGTTTTCTCATTTAGAACTATAGCTGTGCAATTCCTGTCAATGTGTGACATAAATACTCACACATGGTCTTCAAGGATATGAATTGCTGATACATGCACTTCCAGATTCTCAATTTTCCATGCTTTTTAAAATGACTCCTGGTTTATGTAAGCAGATTTCTTCTTTTTAAAGATCATTCTTGTAGACATTCAGCATCTTCAGACTTATCAAATGGGGGGAGCTCACCCCTTGGTCTATTGTATGGGTTTGATGTGTGATAGGTCATCTGCAAAAAAGCAGGAGTTAGGTAGCAGTCAGTCCATAGTGGGTGACCTACCAGCCCACTTGGAACTGATGATCAGTCAGACTTGAAGTCCTAGATTTTCTGGTAATTTGTTCCCAGTCATAAAATAGTAATAGTGACACTTATCTTGGATGAAAGGAGATGCTGAGGTGAAGGACTACTGACAGATGTTTTTCCCTAAAATTTCCATAAATGTCCATAATTAAAGTTTAAGCCAATTTAATATTTTTTAAAAATAAATATCTAGGCATGCAGCATGTGTCTTAATATAGAAAACTCAGTTTAGTGAGGTAAAACAGTAAGGAACCAAAGAAAGATGATGTAATGTCTGACTCTTTCTTACAGGCCTTCTATTCTGTATTGTTCAAGGTATAACTTTACACAATGATTAAACAGTTCTGGAGATTCACTGAACTCTGGTATTTAAGTACTCTCAATTTTTCCTGCACTTCCAAGGTTTGAAAGCAACAGGCTCTGCAATATTAAATAAAAAATAAGATAAAATAAAAAATTATATAAATAACAGTTTGTCTTGATTAATGTTGCCTTCCATCTTGTGGTCTGCTTGATTCTTCACGACATTTGAATTCAGGAAAATCTGTGGGTGGGAGACTGAAATGAGAAATATCAGATGTGAAAGTGTATTGCTCAGGAAGGCTGGGTGTGGGTAGAAGCAAGTTAGCAGAAAACAAGATTGACACTTACTAATGATGACCAGGTTAATGCCTGGAAGCTGACCTGATTCAGGATGTCCTTAGATCATCTGAGGATCAGAACAGTCCAAGGGCTCCTGAAGCAAGTATTCCCTTGCTTGTCATGGGCATTAATATGCAATGATTTTATCCTATAGTTTAATTTAGATTCAGATTGTGTTATACATTGAAAAGAGGGAATTTTTGTTCTTCTCTCTGCTTGTTCTTTATATTCTAATAGCAAATACTTTTTAATATATTGCTGTAGACCCGAGGTTGTGTTTATTCCACTACATGATGCTGAGTTGTAGTTTAACCTCAGCTGGCAACTAAGCATCATGCAGCCACTCGCTCCCTCCCACCCTTGGTGGGAAGGGGAGGAGAATCAGGAAAAAACCACAAATACTTCAGTAAAGATAAGAACAGTTTAATAATTGAAACAAACTCAAATATAATAATGGTAATGATAATAAAATATACTAATACTACTATTACTACTAACTATAAAAATAATAGCAATGGGGAAAAAAGCTCACAAGTAAAAAAGAAGCACAAGTGATGGACAATAATTGTTAACCACCTGTTGACCAATGCCCAGTCCATCTCTGAGCACTGATTGGAGGCTCCCAGCCAACTCCCCCAGTTTCTATACTGAGCCTGATGCTCTGTGGCATGGAATATCCATTTGGCCAGTTTAGGTGAGCTGTCCTGGCCATTCTCCCTCCCAGCTTCTTCTCTACGTCCTCACTGGCAGAGCATGGGAAAAAGAAAAGTCCTTGATTTAAGCCCTGCTTAGCAGAACTAAGACATCAGTGTGTTATCAACATTATTCTCATACTAAATCTAAACACACAGCACTGTACCAGTTACTAGGAAGAAAATTAACTCTGTCCCAGCCAAAACCAGGACAAGAAGGATGGGAGGAAATGGTTTCATTTGCTAAGTAATAGAGAGAGTAGCTCTTTCAAACCTCTCCATTCTTGTACTTAGTTTGTAAAAGCATAAAGTGAAATCTGCTGCTCTCATCTCAGTCTGGCTAGACTGGGAAGTAATTTTGGTTCTTGCATGTTACTGAATGATTTTAATCTTCTGAGCTATCCACAATAGTATCGTATCATGTCTATGTCCTGGGCTGAGGTTATGAAGCCGCTTTATTCCTCACCCGCCCGCTCAATGCCCAAGGCCGCTGTGCCTTTAGGATGGACCCGGGGGCGGGGCCGGAGCCAGGGCCCGAGGGGGCGGCTGAACGGTTCAGCCCAAGGGCTTCAGGCTCTGGGCAGGGCTCGGGAGGGAGCGCCGGGAGCGCTGTGCTGCTTTTGGGTTTCCTTTGTGTTCCAGCTAGCTGGGAAAAGGTTCTCTTGGCTTTTTTCTTGTTCTTTTTTCCCTTTCATTCCCCTTGCCTCACTGCCTCCCTTCCACCCTCCTCGCTGGTCCAGGGAGCCTGTGGGGTGGCCCCAGCTGGTCCAAGCCCACGTGTCTGTTCCCTCTCCGGGAATTTGTTGTATTTTGAGGGGGTGGGTTTTTTTCCCCCCATTCTACCCTGTTTTGTTTGTGTTTTAATAAACAGTTTGTTTTTTTCCACTCTCGCTTGTTGTGACCCACTTGTCTTATTGGTGGAGGAAAAGGGGAGGCCCTTTTCCCTTCGGAGGAAACGCTCACTCCCGAGTGTTTCCTACCGAAGTTTTGTCTCCAAAACCAAGACAGTCTATGATGAGTAGTACTTATTTTTTTCATAAGAATATGAAACCTTAAATATGAAACCATAAGATATGAACCTTATCAATAGAATTAAAAATAGGCTGTTAAAAGACTCGGGGTGGTGGGGAAGTGGGGTGGGAGGAGTGTGTGGAAATCAACTGTTGTAGGTGTTCTGACTATGCCCACCAAGCAAGTCAAGTAATGTCAGGAAATCCTAGATCCCTAGAGCTGCTTGGTGTCACTCCTGTGGTGAGAGTTAGAGTTGGGCACTGGGATTTTTGATGCACTCAGGGCTTGGGAAGAGAGACATGATAGCCTTTTTCTTTAATTGTATTCAATTTTTTTTTCTTATCATAGAAGCTGAATTTGTTAATAGAGAAACTTTTAAAAACATGCTAATTCTGTTGGAGGAAAGAGTTAATTTGTGAAACACAGACTCCTCTAAAGTAGATGAAGATGCTTGTAAGATTTTAAAAACATGCTTTATAGTTCACATATGTATTTGTTTAGTAAATTCTTGGCGTTTTGCAAAAGGGTGCAGGCAGCTTAGTGTAAGATACCAGTTTCTGCCTAGTGGTCTTTATTAAGTGAATTATACCTTTGGAAATAAAAATAATAGATTTTCTTTTTTTCTTCCCTGACCCTGTGTTGAAAATGAAATTAATAAACCAGTCCAATAATCATTTGAATCACAACACTTACATTTAGGAAGAGAATGGGGGCAATGTGCTCCATCTCAGTATGGATTAATAAAATGTTGATGAGAATCTGCCACCTTCCAATGGAAACTTTATTGCTTTTATCATAAGTTTAATTACGAATTAAATAGTAAACTAAAGATTTGATTTCTTTGCCTGTTACTTAGGTTCAGCAGCATATGTGTTAAATATTGACTTGAAGTTTAAAATCTTGAAGTTAGAATCTTCTAGAACTGCGTCAGGAAACAATACTTACATTTTTAATGCAGAGATGTTGTTCAGGAAATATTTTTGTCACTGTGACTCAAGTCAAACAGTAGTTCATCCAATTGGTGATCACTGTGTCTTCCTTGACAGAAATGCCAGGTCTTGATGATTACACTTACTTGGGATTGAAAGTTTGTAGCCTGCTGTCATATAAGCAAGTTTGATCTTTGACCCTTTTTTGCATAGTGTTGTTGGAAGTTGAAAACGCCATGCAAAATTAAATGTTGTCCATTCTAAGATCGGAAAGCACAGAGAGAGTCATTAAGGTCAAGAGCTGCATCTAACGTTTATTGTGATAGTACCCAAAATGTGCAGCATTAGATTCAGTGCTTTCCCTCTGTGAGGCAGAGTAGATTGTGGTGTTGGCAAGGAGGTTACATCAGTTTAGATGTCCTGGTCTGTTCCAAGGAAGTAAGAATAACTTGTCATCTTTTCATGTTTATACTTTGTCTATTACATGTCAGTGTTAAAAAAAAAAAGCCCCTCTCAGTTAATGAGTTTGTTTTTGTTTAAAGTTTCTATAAAGCTTTAGTGTATTTCCTCTTCCTAGAAATTTTGAGTACCAGAGATGTCTTCAAAATGATGATCACTTTCAATGTGGTGGTATTACATTTTTGAAAGGGAAGAGTTGCTAAATTTGTTTTTCCTGTTCCCTACTGTGCAGATTTTAAATTGCAACCGTGGATTCTGGATTTGGATAGTAACTGTATTTTAACTGTAAAATTGCTACTCCTAAGAGTTGCTGGATGTAAGGAGTTGTTAGCATTCAGGTGGATTTTTTACCTCTTTTATTAGTGTGTTAGAAAAGGCTACTCCTGAATTGAGTCTTCTTCCTACCTCGTGTTAGCACCTCAATTTACTGAGTCCTTTTGTCATTGTTTTTCTTGATTCTTTACTGTCACTTCAGCTTGCTTTGGAGGATGAGACTGGTGTAAGAATCCTGTCTCTTTCACAGCATCCCAGTGACCTAGATTGTGAAGTGGTTGTAGATGACCTCTTTCTTGCGATTTTCCCTTTCAGTACAGGCTGAGTGAGTTTCTTGCTGTGTCATTACAGACCAGCTGACAAAAAGGTCACTGACAAACCACAATATTAGAGTTCCTGCAGTAAATTCAAGTTCAACAGACATGCATAGGATGTTCTCCAGAGAGTCCTGGTCTCTCTGGGCAGCAGATATATGGAAGAAATCATGGCACCCTTCAAGAAAATGTGATTTGGCTTACAAAAATAAAATGGCTGTTTTAAATTACTGTGTTTACCTAAAGGCAAAGCAGCTTTTGATTAGATCTGTTTGTGGATATATATTTATCTTAAGTGTGGGGGAAATTGACTTTGCATGCCAGGCCCTCACTCTAACCTGCTTTAGCCCGGTGCTTTGATACAATCTCTCTCACTTTTATGTAGTACCTTCTCAAGTGTTTGCTGTGCCATAGGCTCAGGCAGATGTTTGTCCTGATGTGTGTTCCTGGCCAGGAGGCAGGAAGGCTCAAGCAGTCTCCAGTGAGCAGTGAGCTGCCTGGCAGTGAGTGAGTGCTATGGATTCTTGCATTAAGTTTTGCTGTTCCTGGGGGGAGGGGGATTCATTTTGTGCCTCCCCAGCCAGGTGTCTGTGCTTTGACCTTATTCAGGAGGTCGGCTGTGCTGAGATGTTGGGAGATGTGATAAAGGTGAGCTCTTGAATGGCTATCAGCAGTATAATTTTTTCATCACTGTTAAACATTACTGCAGAGTGCAATGAGCTTATTTTACTGGCAAATATCTTCTTTCAGGCCTTGGTGACAAGTTTGAGTAAATACAAAATTTTTTTACAGTTCTGTATGTGCCTGTCTCTGTAAGACAAGGTTGTAAACCTAGGGTTTGTGTTGGAAAAAAAGACAAACAACATCAAGGTGTCTCAAGCACACCTGAGAACTACAAAATTGAGTACTCAAGCTGTGCAGCTGGTTATTAAAATCCTTTTCTGCCTAATTAGTCTTTGATAGTTTGTCACTTAATAGCCTGGAAGTGTTATTTACAAAAAGTGATCGAGTTTAAAAGAAAACTGGAGAGGACTGGAGACTGCCTTGAAGTTGGATGTAAGAGGTGTAATAAGCTGGCGGCAGCAATGTCTTCTTGTGGATTCTACTGCTGATTTACTTTTTCTTGAGATTTAGCAGAGGCACATTGGTGTGCTTTGGTGCCTTCCATGCTGACACCAGTGTGGGCTGAGACTTGGTCATTTTTTTGAGCTTGAACATGACCTGATTCAAAATCAGCTTAGAGGTTTGGTGGTTTGTTGTTTCATCAGTTGTTGTAATGATGCTTTTGAAAGAGGCACTTGCAAAAATATTCCTCTGCTCGAGAATGTTAATGACATTGTAGATGCAGACACTTGTGAATAATATGCACATGGGGATGTAAAAATGCTGAGTAGCTGTACCAAAAGGTCCTTGTATATTTTGGTTTATTCCACCATATGTCTGTGGAAAGTGACACAGTTCAGTATTGCTGGAGATGTAGTGCTTAATTTACTGAAAAAGCTAATTTATCATAAAATTGTGTTCTTGTAAATGTTGATTCTTTACAGGAAAAAACAAAGTATTACTATAGGAGCTAATCTGTGGGATAAGGAGAAAACAAAACAAACCGACCTAGAAAGACAGCAGCCACCCTGGATATTATGTTCCGCCAAATCAGACTGATGTTTAGAACAAATTAATCTACTTTAATCCAGTTGAATTTTTCTGTTGGCAGAAGATTAATGGTTTGAATCATTATGTAGCATTTATAGTGCATGATAAGAGCAGCACTTTAGAGAAATAGAAATTAAAACCTGAAAAACTTGCAGTCTTAATCGAAGCAAGTGATAAATATTGTAAAACATGATCAGAGAGCAGGTGTTCTAAACAAGCAGTGTCTGTTTCTTCACTTGGTTACAAGTGCATTGTTGGCAGACTCCTTTAATTATTTTCTTAGCAAGAGAACCAAAATAGGTGATGCTAAAGTAGAAAGTAACAAGTTGTAGGTAGGAAAGCTTAGGAAGGGGAATCTTTCCCAGGTAGCCATGTAGGAAGTAGGTGTAATACATAGATTGGGGATTGAAGGGAGTCTCCAAACAGCATGTGAAATTGCTTTGGAAAGAAAATTGAGACATTCAATGGCTGTGTTAGTTGGAGCACTGGAAGAAACTGTTTTGTGCCAGATATATTGATTAGATTGAATTTAAATGGGATGGTCAGAAAGGAAGAGGTGCTGCAGCTGACAGGAAAGAAGGATAGTGTAGGATTTTATCCTAGCAGCTGATGAGAAATATATATACTTCATAAATATCCTAGAGGGATGGAACAATATTGATCTAAAACAAGTCATGGTATAGTCACAGATAACTGAGAGGATAATGAGATTGTTGTTTATGGAGCTGCTGGATGGAAATAAGGTAGTTTGTCTGTGCAGTGTTACTGAAACAGCCTTTAGCCACAACCGCTGGTAACTCAAAAATTCGAAAGTAGTAACTGCTTGAACTATAGCACTTATTAAGAGTATCAACACAAATCTTGGCAAATACTGTTTGTTATGGAGTATGGTTGTCAGGCCATTTGTGCTTGAGAAAAATAATTCAACCGAGTGGTACCCTGCTTCCTTAGTCCTATTGCAGGTATTTTACATCTTGCAGCCTCATGTGGTACTGCTACTTTTCACTCATTTTATGTGAAGAGTAAATTATAGGCTATTATCTGTTACCCAAATAATTCCAAATGCTGTATGTCCAAAGGAACTGTGCTGTGCTATGAATGAATGCATTTTATTTATCTCCCTCAAAGTGTGTAGAAGTAAAATCTTTGCCTTTAAAATATGTCCAAAAAGTTAATGTCTGCATTTTGTTGCACTGAAATAGGGTGAGATTTTTGTTTTAGCTACTGCCAGTTTCTGCAAGTAAACCCAGAGCTCTTTCAACATTCTCTGTTTTTGTTTCCGTTTTTTTGTAGTAAAGTGTCATCTGTTCAGCTGGCAAAAAAACCTAGAGGATTGCATGTTAACATCCATGAACAAATTTGGGATGTAGGCAGATATAAAGATAGCAAGAACTATTATTACTGCAGTTTTATTCATTATTAACTTAATACATTTTTCCCTATATAAAAATGACTCTGGCATTCAAATGGCTAATTTTACAAGTACTGCAGATTCCACATGGAAATTAATCAGTTGTATACAAGTGCTGCATTTGCAAAGAATGAGTGTTCAGCTGCATGTGGAGTTTTTTCTTCTGATTGTACAACATTTAAATTTAGCAACAGAAGTTTAATGAGTTTCATATTCTGTGCAAAAGACTTCATACTTTACCTGCTTTATCAGCAGAGCAGCAGAATCTGAAAAATTTCTAAAGGGAAACTTTAGAAAGAAGGGAATGATTTTGAAAACTCTAGGAAGTTGGAGTGAGACAGAGTGCTGGAGCTGGTAGCTGCTGTTCAGTGCCAGTGGGATGTGGCTGTCTCTATCAGCAGTTCCATTCAAATCAGAAACGCTTGAGGGAAATGTCTTCTGGCAGGCTTGTCCCTCCTATTTGGTTCATATCATCAAGTGAATGGAATGCAGAAACTCTTCTGGATGAAACTGCACTAGAAGATAAGTCCCAAGGTGCACCAAAACATGGTCCAAAGGCATTGGTAGGCATGCAGTCTGTAGGGGCAGTTGAGAATTACCCTGAAGCCCTGAGCACTGAAAGAGGGCATAGCAAATGTTTGCATTCCCCAGGTCTGATCCTGTTGCATTTCTGTGCTTCCTGATATAGATGTGGTCTGTATCACAGTCTGTCTGCTGCATTAATGTGCATGAGCAATTTTGTAGTTGGACAGGAGAAGCATTGTCATTACAGTGCTCTTAATCAGGACAGCCTTCCAGAATCCTCCTTCAGTCTTAACTGAAGCAGGTGCTGTGCAAACAGATTAAAAATATTTTCCCTGCTTTGATTAATCCAAAGTGCAAAGTAGGAGATGTGTGGATAGACCTAGGTATGTATTCAGATTGGTGGAGGTCAGGGCAACCACCCTCCTTGTCTAAGTAGTTGAGTATGATAAATATAATTTAATATGTTGTACAAGAGGATGCCACTTTTCTTAGTACTGCAGTGATACAGATCTGTTCCTCAGATTTGAGTATGAAATGTGCTTCTTGATCACTTGGGGGAACTCAGGAATCAGCTGAGAACATGTCTGTGTATTCTCTGTAGAAATACTGGTGCTCCCTGACCTGCCATCTCTCCATGTCGTGTGCCCCTTTGTTCAAGCTTTGTGTTAATGAAGCAGAATAAGTCTAATAGGTTTAAGTCTGAGCATCAGCTTCACTTCTTTTGGCTTTGTGTTTGAAAGGTGAGCCAGAGGACTGTAGAGGCCAGAGGGTAGACTCAATTTTTTCTTTCTGAATTTCTATTGCACACAAAATATTAGGAAAACTTTATTATTGTCATGTTAAATAATAAAGTTAGGAGATGTTACAGTTAAGGTCAATTATGTAAACTTAATTTACCTCTGTTTTATGCATGGATTGTGATTCTGTCCTTAATTACATGTTTTTGCTATCTTTCCACTCTCCTCTTGCTTTGTTTAGTGTGCAAAAGCCAGTACTTGCTTACTGAACACCTGCACAGTTTTTTTTTTCCTCTTCCTTGTCGTTTAATATGGGGCCCAATTCCTTTTTAGATCATGCTGTTTGGATTCTTTTGTAGGTATAGGTAAGGAATCTTATTATTTAGTGTCTAGTCCAGTTGTTTTAGAGTAACCTTCCTTTCTTTTGCTGACAAGAAGGTGACTGAAGGATAGGTTCCCATACTGGTCTTTTGCTGCAGGCTTTGCACAGTATTTCTTGTTTGTTCGCTTCTGCAAATCTTGATCCTTCCAGTTGTAACCCTCCCTGTCCCATTTTCTTCCTACTCTGTCTTCTCTCCGTGCTGACTCGTTCCCATCCTGGTTGTCTTCCTCAGCAGGTCCAAGTGTTAGTGCTGTGGACGTCTGACTTATTCTGCTTGTCTTCCACTCCTGCTTTCCTCCTCTCTCTGTTTCTCTTTATCCTGTGGTTTTTGGTCCCAGGTTCTCTCCCCATTCCTTATCCAGTTTCCACTCTCCCCACCTGCTCTTTCTGGTTTTTCTATTGCAGATGTTTCCACAGTGGGGTCCAGCCTTTCTTCTGTATGTTGCACCACCCCATCAGTTTGTTATTCCCTTCTTTGCCAGCTGTGTTTTTTTTGGCATTCTCCACTCCACATGGAAAGCTTGTACCCAGATTTGAAAGACATACAGAGTGGGCATAAATGTGGAGCATTTCGGCTCCTAAAGCTTTATTTTCTCCTGTCTGTGGACATGCTGGCTTTTACTCATTCATTTATATATACAGGTATTATTTCTTTAAATTTATTATTGTTCATTTAAATCCTCAGAGAAATAGCCAAGTTTTGGTGTATTTTGATGTTGATTTATATTTTGATATAGCAAATGATGATAGAGGAGATAACACCCTCTTCCGAAGTATGCTGCTATAGCTATTTGAAATACCGTTTTTTCTTTCTTTATTAGGACAAAGGGAAAAATAACCATAAAAATGGATAATTCTATATTGAATATTGAAATTTTGCTGAAATGATGAGCAAAAGTAAAGGGTTTAAAGTTAATGCAAGTAACATTAAGGACTGTGCTGGCTTTATGGCCACCTCTGTTACATTAAAATATTGTTACGTAACTGGATATAAATCTGCAATCAGCTATTCTGTACCAGGCTTCTAGAGCTGAAGGCTTTATTCCAAAATCTATATGAGATAAAAATATTCTATCTTAAGGGGAGAGATAGTATGATTATTTTACTAACATTTTTTATTGTACAATATTTATTTTTATTATTGATATCTAGTTTATTATTTAGTCCTTATGGTTTGTAAAAGAGGCAGATATAGACTGAGACCCTGGGGTAAAAATGTTTGAAGGAAATTTGATTCTGTCCTTTTGCATTTTTGCTCTAATAGCAGATTTGGGAAATTTTTTTTTTTTAATAAGTATTCCAGAAGTTAATTAGGCAAAAGTTAGACCTTCAAAGAAAAACAAAACAAACCCAAAAAGCCAATCTATTTTAGGGTTTGAATTTTATTTTGGAGCAAGTAAATTGCATGTGTAGAGAATGAGAGGTGTGCATGACTGGGTGTAGGTTATGTCTTTCATTCTGAGCAAGCCTGAGGATCTCTCTCAAACAGAACTCCAGTAGAAGCCGTTCTAGTAAGCTGGTTCTATGCATTAAAATGAGTAATAAACAGACTACTATACTGAGATATTTTCATGCAAATCTTGTAGGGCATTACTGAACTGATGTTTCTGGTGCACAACATTTGTCCTTCACTGGTCTGCATATACATTTGTGTAAGGGTGGCAAATGTTATGGTAGCTTTAAAAAAAAAAAGAAAAAAAATACTCCAGTCCTGGAAATCACAGACCAGCAAATCTGTTTTTTGTACCAATAGTACAGCTAAAATTCGTAGAAATAGAATTGGTAGCTATTAAATAACTGTTACATATTGAGAAACAGGTACTAGCTTTTGAGATGCCACACTACAAAAAATATTTCAGAATTCATTAAATTTAGAGTTAAAAGGCCACTGTAGAGTCATTCAGTCAGCATAGTATATTTATATTTCCAAAACTTATTTATGGATCCCTATATATATATATAGGGGAGGGGAAGCTACTGTGGTTGATGTTTTCGTAGTTAAAAAAACCAAATCCCTTCATGCTGTCATGATGTAAGAAGGAGTCTTCTTTCGGATTAGGTTTCTTGGTGAACTTTTATGGTTCAATATATTAGTGAATGATTTGTGAAAAAAGGATGAATAATTGGATGCTGAAGTGTACTGCCCACACATATGTATTAAAGGCAGCAAAACGAAAATGTACTGTGAAGAGTTGCAGTGTTTTCTAAGGTGATTAAAATGGCATATGAAGGACTGTGCCAGAAGAAACAGTCCTAATTACACATTAACAGTAATCGGTTCTTAATTGGCTACACTTCAAAAAAGTATCTTCAGGGTAATTCTGAGTTTGAGTTTAGTGTTGTTTTAGACACAGAATTTTCTGAACAAAAGCAAAGACAGTTTCGGGAATTGAAAGTAATTAATAGTTTCTAATAAAAGAAGAGAGAATAAAATGAAGGCATTATTTATACTACTGCATGCCCTTGGTAAATGATGTTACTGAATACTATGATGTTTGGATTTGCCTTATCCTCTGAAGTTCAGTGTAGTGTAGTTCAACTACAAAAGATACTGAAAAAGATAAGCAGAGCAATCTGATGTCTTGGAAGGCTTAGAATGGGATTAAATATATATATTAATAATTATATATAAATTATGATTCTTGATATGGAAAGCCATGGGCCCATACTCATCTCATTGAAGTCTATAAACTCTTTGAATAGCAGGGAGAAGATGAAGAGGGAATGATTTGTTCCTTATGTCTCCTAACATGAGAATAAGGAGGTATCTAATGAGGCAGTAAGTTATTAAATAAAAGGAAATACCTTGTCATATGATGGATAATTAAATTGTAGGACTCATTTCTGAGAGATATGCAGTGGCCAGATGTAAAAATGAACTTAGAGTGTTTGGACAAAATTGTGGCAATAAAGGTAGTGCATCAAGGTTATTAAACATGATGTTTAGATTGTGTCTGATTCATTGAGTCCCCTGGTTTAGTAATAGTTGAAGATGAGAGTGTGTCAAAGGAGGGATTCCTGCTATACTCTGTTGTGCTCTTTAGTATGACCTCTTACAGCTGCTTTCACATTACATTCATGGCTGTGTATCCTGTTCTTTGTTTAAACCAGAAGGCAATCCATTCACCTGTTCTGCCTTTATTTAGAAGCAGAAGTAAAGTGTAGATTCCTTCTTAGCAAAGAGGCTGAAGACCCTTTCAGGTTTCACATTTTTGTATGAAGTATTTTATTTGACAGTATAGCACTATTGTTGGAAGGTTCTCTTTTGATCCTCTCAAATGCAAGCTATGGTTTTGGTTCAAAACTACATTCTGTCTTGAAATAGTAATTGGACAAGTTGAAGTCTTTTAATGTTTGGGATTTTTTTTGCTGTGCTTTAGGCTAGGGAGTGATTTTTGTCCTCTGCAGATAAAAGGTGTGTTGATTGACATCAGTGAGCCAACCACTGAGAAACAGTTTGTGACAGAAGGAGAGGAGAAAAAGGATTTGCAAAGATCTAGACATGCATTTGAAGGATAGATGTATAAAATGCTTGCACAGTCTCATGTATATGAGTGAATTGTTCGCTTGCTAGAGCTGGCCCATTTTTTGTTCCTTACACAGTGACTCACACTCTTAAACAGAAGAGCTAACAAAAATCGTTCAGACTTCCTCAGTTGTTTGCTTTAGTTTGGGTGGTTTTTATTTCTATCTCTTTCTATCTCCTCTGCACCATATCAAACAAATAAATTTCTAAGCCCTCAATTGCTGGGTGAAGTCAGCCTGGTGTCTGTACATCTCAGAGGACTACTTGGCACAGAAAGGAGGGAGAAAGTATAGATGCATGCATGTACAGATATTTTCGTTAATCCCTTCCTAATCGGGTTACAGCTGAGTTCAGCACTGCCAGCACCATTGCAAGTTTTGGAACATTTCCCCTTTTCCCCTGGGAGCTTGTTATTAGGTGGTGATCTCACTTATTTCTTGTATTTAAAAAGTGTTACAAAAAAACCCCCCAAAACTATAAAGGGAACAAAGTGCATCCTAAAAGCCCTTGAAACAGAAGACTGTTAAGCTTTTATGTTTGACTCATGGGTTTTGAATCGTTAGCAGTACTTGACATTTGCAATCTCATAGAATGACCTCTTCCATTGAATTCCTGGAAATCAAAACTGAAATTATGGCTAGTAGAAAGGATGTTTAAGGCTCAGTTCTGGAAATGCCAGTGCTCTCTTAGGTATTGCTCAGCCTTACAAAGATTGCGTTCCCTATCTTCCATGTTTTCAGTAAGATATCTTCTGACTTCTTTGAGAAAGGCAAGACAATGATTACCAGTGTGGGAATTTCCTAGCTATTGTTCCTGGGTCAGACTCAGGACTCACTTTTAATGAAAAAAATTTTTCTGATAATCCTCCCATTACAATTCAATGAATGGAGAATGTAGATTTTCAAACGCCTCATTTTTCTAAATGACAGCAGTTTAGTATTTGGCTAAGATACTGCTTAGGAAAGGAATAATGCAAATTAAGTAGATAATCTAAACAGAAATTTTCCCCTTGCAAGTGTTTGCATGTAAATGAAAACAAAGTCAGTTTTGTTTTGGCTTTATGATGAAACACAGTGACAGTTTTAATGTGTCCTCAGCTGTAGACTGAAGTCAGAGTTTGCATCACAAAAGTTCGCCAAATTCTGAAACTTGCTTTAAATATTAATATTTAATGAGTTTTGTTCCTATTTTGTTGAGATTTGAGCTTCTAAGAAAATAAGAAGTATACTGACATATCCTGTATAGTAGAGTATTTCTTTTTGTTTGCTTGAATAGCTTCTTGGTGAAATAGTACCACTTTTTTTTTAACAGTTTTCTTGGTTGTTTGTTCCTACCACTCCCATCAGAAAATTGTGCTAGAATCTCATTATTCTGATGTGTAGAATCCCTCTTCTCTCCTATATAGTTAATGGAAAGGAGCAAGCTCCAGGAGAGGATAATTTATATTCAGTCTTTAGGAAGAGAACTTAATTGTTCTGGGTTGCCTTTGGAAAGATTCATTTTTGTGTTTCCATTGGCAAAATAAATGGTGACTGGTTCCGGTTTTCAATGTAAATCCTCTTGTTCTAGCCCAAGCATATTTACAGCCATTCTGTAGAACTATGGAAAGCAGAGTATGCTTTCATCAGATAAGATTTTTTTTTTTTTTTTAAGAAGGTAGTGGTAGTTTTTCATCCACATAGACTTAAATACAGCTATGAAAATATAAAAATACTGGTATGACTTTGTTATATAGATAATTTTCATCTTTTGTGTTAAAGAAAAATAATCATAGAGAAGTGTTACTGAAAGAATGAAAAGACAAATTGCCTTATAACCCCCTGTTTGTATGGAATGTTGTAAACAGGAACAAGTTGACATAAAAATATTAGGGATATTAGTGAGGGCAAGTTATTGAGGGGCCTTGGGTTTGTTTTTTTTTTGTTTATCTTTCAAGCAATCAAACAAAAAACCCAAGCAAAAATTGAATATAATTAATGGAGAGGATCAATCTGCCTCAAGAGATTGACATCCAAGCCTCTAACTGAAGGAATGCATGTGAAGTTCTAATGGATGTTTCAGGTGAAGAGTGTGCTCTTACTTCACCTGTTGAAGATCAAGTTCTGACTTTGAATGTGAGCACAGACTCCTAGTTAGACTCATGCTTATGTTTACTTAGTTACTTATAGCAGAATCACATCCTTTCATTTCTACCAGCTTTCTCAGGAGCAGTGGTGGGAGAAATGTTGTGAAAAAGGGCATCAAAGTGTCGAACTACAAACAGAAAAGAGATTGCATACCAATGAGATTTGTATTAATTTGCAAATATTCTGAAAATTATTTTTAGACTAAATAAGTGATTTAACATGGTTGAAATGTTACTTTAGACAACCTCCTCTAAGATGGTAGTTCTGTGTTGATATGAAACCAATTATGAAACCACAAAATTCTGTTGCATTAACCTCAGAGAAACCGAAGTACATCTCATCTTCTGCTGCAGTATGAATGTGTGAAATGCATCAAATGATAATATGAAATACTCTAATGTTAGTGTAGTGGCCACATTTTGTCAATAAATATATAATCAACCTAAAGGTTGTGAAGTTGACTTAAACATGGGAATTTAATAAAAGCTTGATTTCATATTTACTTTGAAACATAAGTATGCAGATCTTAATTATACACATTATACACATTATTCTCTTTTCATCCCTAAAGAGGCATGGATTTTATAAACTAAATATAGCTCTATTAAAAATTTGCCAGAAATGTTGTAAGTAGTGTTTTACTGGAGTACTTGCTACCCTAGTCTAAATTTATTAGCTTTTTTTTTTTCTCTAATTTCATTGCTGACTGTACACAGGACCAATGAGGAAAGTGCTGCCTTAGTTTTGCACATTGGCTTGAATACTTTGCAAATATTGTACATCTGGATGGGATGTGTATAACTTTCTTTCAATTGTTATTTTGAAAGGTATTTTTAAAATGTTGCTTTCAAATCCTGACATATGGAAACTGAGTGTTCACAAAAAATTGTTTTGCAACATGTCTTTTCATGTTGTAATGGTTTCATGTGATTCCAGTAAAATCATCCTGTGTTGGGATTGTATTATGTATCTTTAAAATGACGACTTTTACAGAAAGCTTCTCCTAATGTAAGGCTATTTGAACCCATCAAGGGTTGGTGTGTATACATACAAGTGTGCTCTGGTTGACTAACTGGATTTAAAAATAAAGCCTTACAAGATCATGAATTTCTCTTCCTGTTTCCTTCTCTGCTGCCTTGTATGTAATGGAGTCCACTCTTGTTGCCCTATTTATGGGAGAAGTATTCAATGGTAATACTTTGACTATTGTCTTCTGCTTTACTTCCTTAGTATTGAACAAGTTCGTCCATGTTAAATAGATTTTTGAAGTAGTTGGTAAATGGAATTTAATTTCACTTATTTCTAATGATTTTGAAGACTCTTGGCTGGAGTAATTGATCATCTTTTTTCTAATGTGAAACTATGGACTGTAGAAAATCAGTTATTGACTGCAAAGGAGAAAGAGATGCATACCTTTGTGCTAACTTACTGACACAGCAACATGGTAGTAAAAACTAATGTGCAGTTGCTCTTTGAACAAGAAGTATAATTTCTACCAGCAAGGTTTTTGTTATAACTATAGTTTATCTCTGGCAAAACTATGGTTGAGCTTCCCAAGATCGTGAAAAGTTGACTTTGAATCAAAGGCTATGTAAGAAGTGACTAAATACAGTTGCAGGTAATGCAGGTGAAGTTCTGTTAACTCCAGTTATTTGCTGCAGTAGTTCCTGTCTCATCTCTCTTCTGAGGAGAACAGTGTTTGCATTTGTTTAAAGCCACAACAGTTTTTCTGGGTGTATTTTCAGCAAGGAATTTCATTGACAATGAGCCCTCTCATCAAGGAGTAATTGGTCTCACTAGAAATGACTGCCAGGGCATAGAGTCCCTTTATGCCCCTCACAGGCCACATTATTCTCTTGTCACATGTGTGAGCTTTGCTGCGGGGTTGGGGACTGTGCGAGCCCTCTGTCGGTCACTGCCAGTCCGCATCCAGCAGGACGGAGAGGAAAGCAGCAGGCATGGCACGTTTGCTTGTGCAAACACACGGTGCTGTTCCTTCTGTGCTGAGGTTTTTCTTCTGACACCTGTGCCATTTTCTCAGGGTCCCATTCTATGCTGGAGTGAGAGGATTAGGAGCACAAGCATATGGCAGCTGGTGCTAACCTGATCAACAAGTCTTGATGGCCCAGAAGTACTCGAGTGGTCTCTTGATTGAATAAGACCTTTTAACTACCTTGTAATACCCCAATTATTTTAATTTTTTTTTTAATAAAAGTTTTTTTATTTAATTTCCCAATGAAAGCAAAGAAAGCATTATCTGCCTGTGAGTAGGTGCTGGTAAAAGCAGAATTTTAAAGAAGAACCCAATCCTGTGTTACTTTCAATGCGTCTAAACTGAAATAATACTGAGTAGAAAGTGCCAAGGATTTTAAATCAGTGGTTGTAGATTGGGATCTTTCCCAATTGAATTTACCTTTATATGATGGTAAAGGCCAAATGTATCACCTAGGGTTGCACTATGCATTGTGGTTTCAGTATAGAAACTCATGTAAATGTCTCAGTCTGTGGGCAGTTATTAATGCTGCTCTAATCTAGAGGTCTGCAGCATGTAATGAAACAGATGCTAATGGATGGTGTATTAATCAAAACTCTCCAAGGGCTAGTTTGGATCTTGGTCTTGTTTGTTTTAATTTTCATTAGGAAGACGGTTGTATGCATGTGTGTCAGCATTGTGAAACAGTGTTGTAAATCTCATGTGGGGAAAGCAGCAAGTGCATGTTTCTAGAAAAGTAACATGCAAGGACAGGAATTTTCCATGTCATAAGAATATTTTACATCTTCCATTGCCTGATTTTTGGGGGCAATGTTAATCAGTGTAATTAAAGGAAATAAAACTCCTTACGTGACAGGAATGCATTCATGTCTGTAAACCTTCTTTTTAACTAACTAATTCTGGTATTTGATTTAGATTTTTTTTCTTTAATGTCTGAAGGAAATGAGAGGGATATTAAGATGTCTTCTGGTATACCAAACAATATATCTGTTAATTCATTAAAGCAGACTTATGTGACTTATTTTATTGGAAATACTCACTGCCCGTATATTTTTTTTAATAAAAATGTCTTCACTTCTTTATCTGAAATACAAAATTAATAATTGGCAAAGACCTTGAAGTTAATTAATTTTTCCCTCTGAAGTGTAGAACCCTTCTATAGAACATAAAGAAAATAAGCAATTGAATGGAATCTCTTCTACTCATTTAAGTTGCTATTTTAATTAATATTTGTAATATTGTAATTTTTGTAATACTCTTGTAATTACTGTAGTTTGCAATGAATGTAAACTACTGTTGGTCTGCATAAGGTTCAGGTAGAAAGGTGGTGAGTAGATGAAGGGAGCTGCCTTCGCTTTTTCTTCTTTCCTATCAGTGAACAGGCTCTGGCCTTAACTTGAATAATGATGGTCTCCTTCATTACTGTTTCAAAAGGGTGGAATAGATTTTTATTTTTAAGAAGAAACTTTAAGCAGAGGTCTTGTCTTTTACATAGCAGTGTTTCTTTGAGAGAATCGAGAACTTTCATAGCAGTGAAATACACCAGAAGTCTCCTGTTGAGGGAAGGGAACTTGTAAGAAGCATAGCATGTTGCTTGCCTCCTTCATGTTGTCCTCAGTTGACTCCTTCTAGTCTTGTGTGTATTTTTTATCTTACAATTAATTCAGGAGCTCCTTTCTGGTACTATGTTTATGATATGCATGTAAATATATATACATTTATTTGTATATATTTTATAAATCTGTTTCTACCTCAGAAAGCTTCAGTATGCTGAAGGCTCTCATTCTAAAGCTTTCTGTTCTTAGCGTGATATAGAGCCAGATCACAGTTGTCTTTTTTTGCAGAGTAGATTAGATAATTTCATAAGAATAAACTTCTATTAAAATTTTGTATTTCTTTAGGCACATTTCCTGGGGAAAGAAAGTTAAGCTTTTTTACATGAGTATTCGGCTGTTTTCCCTTGATTCTGTTTCCAAAGAGCCAATAAAGCTTTAATTTATAATGTTTTTAATCAGTGTAAGTCTTTCAGCTATATTCACAATATAGATGTGTTACTTGCAGCTATCTTTGGTTTCTACCTTCATTGTCTTATCAGCTAGTTCGTAAAGGAACATCATGTAAAATAGTTCCTCTTCAGGTTTATTCAAAGTGGTTTTTTAGTGCTCAAATTCTATGTGTACATATGGCTTTGTTCTCTTCTGCAGAAGTGAGATTTTCCATTTAATTTAGGGTTAGTGCATTATTTTCTCCAAAATTAAAGTCTCATTACATTTTTGCATAGCAAACTGGTTCTTAATTCATTGGTAATGCTAGATTGTTGCAAATACAAGTTGTTTTCAAAATGAATGGCAGACGTGGCAAGGCAACTAATTTACAGTTAAATAAGCTGTTACACTGTATTTTTGCAAAGATAATTTTATATAGCTTGAAATATTGCACATTGATATGCAACATACTCATTTCACAAAATGAACAATTTCTTGTCTATGTCATCAAAAGAATGGCATTCTCAGTGCAGATTTGCCAAGATTTTGGCAATGTTCCTTTTAATTACCTTATAGGATACTGCTCTGCAAAAGATCGTATCTTTCAAGTGGCATTTTCCATAGCATTTCATTTGTTACTGCTTCCAAGTGCATACTCATAAACTTTAAAGTAGTAAGTATTTCTACAGTAGTTCATGTGAATGTATTGCAAGGAGGAGAAAGATGACAAGAAATGAAAACTGCTGCCTTAGTTTTTTCACCTAGGGTTTTTTTCAATGTGTGGTATATTAAATGGGCATTGATAAAAGTGCATAACATGCAGAATATAAAATGATGTGGAAAAACACCTCATGTTTTGAATCATTATAAATTGTAAATGAGAAGCAGGGCATAGACAGGAGACACTGGACTGCACAATGGTTTCAGCAGTGCAACCCTGGCTTTGCAATCAGCCTCGTGTTGAGCTGCTGGGCTGCAGATCTCCTTGGCCCTAAGTGGTTGTGCCATCCTATGAAAGTGGAATTTTTGTTTCTCCCAAACACTGCAAGTGCTGTCCCTATTGTAATTCTACAAATGAAACTGCTTGATAAAACTCTATCAAACTGATTAGTAATTGAATGGTCATGGTTGCTCATTAACTTAATCATTCAGGGAAGTCTTACGAGTTTTGCATATGGGTTTTGCTTTAGGTAGTGTGCTGTCTTGGCAAAGAAGAGACCTGGTTTTTTAGTGTAACTTCCGTGCAATTTGAAGTTATACTTCCTAGCATTCAAATGATGTAAACTGAACACAACAGGTGGAATGGGGTACATTAATACAAAAAGCAACTTGTTTGGGGGAGTTTTTCCTGAAAATAAAGATACAGCAGAAAATGACTTGCACAATAATTTTTAATCTGTGCTCACTACTGCTATTTTTACCATTAACATTCTTCTTGTAGAAAGTGAGTGTTATTTCCAAATGTTTGTCCACATATTTTCAAGAATACTTTCAGAGATATTTCTAAAAATTGAAGGGAGGGCAATTAAAAATCACTGTGATGGTTCACCACCAGTGATATTAAATACTGCAGTTATAAAATTGCCATGATGGATTTTTCTTTTCCCAACTGCTTTCCCTCTCTCTCCCTCAGTGTACATGATACTGTCACCGTCTCTTTGGATGTATGTCGGCAACCCTAGCAAAAAAAGTTTTTAAACTTTGTTGTAGAGAGAAGGGTGAGCTTCAGAATGGAGAGAACTGTGGATACTGCTATTACTTTTAAAATAATGACTTGGACTAGATGACATTTTAACCTTTTATTTCTAGTCAAGAAGCTACATGAAATATGAGAATAGCTGTCTCTTGCTGCCCATTAATAGGAAAATTCACAAGGCTGGATTTTTCTGAAATGTTTTTGATAACTGGAGGGAAAGTATAGCTATTTATGATGAGAAGGTGATTTTTCACTCATAATCCTCTCTTGCTTATCATGTGAGTGCCCATCTGAACTTAGGTTTTATGCATAGTTGCAATAAAAATAAAACTGGTCTTGCTTAATTTCTGGGGTATGTCTCATACCCAGTAGTTAACTGCTTGCCACAAAGTAGACTTCAGTGGTGCACTAGTTTGACTTTACTCCCAACTCCTGAGAACTTGTTTCCATGGTTTCCTGCTAGGAGATTGATTTGTGTTTGTATTTGATGTTGCTCGTTCGCAAACAGTGCATGCAGTCTAATTAGATATATTTTAAATAAATAAATAATCCTTCAGACAACTGTTGAAGTCTATTAGTCATCATCAGTTTATAGTCTTCTGATCAAATGTCAGCCTAGAGGTGTTTAAGATAGCAGTGGAAGAAAGCATCAGCAAGAATAATAGGAGAGAACAAATAGATGTTTGCTGATAAATATATACATTTATTTATTTATTTATTTATTTATATTTTTTTTATATATGACCAGACTTGAGGCTCTGGCTTTACTGTCCACGGATGTAAATTTTAAACTGTCTATCCCCAGAAGTGGTCTTCCCAGATTTATGAAAATTTTGTGGTTTTTTCCCCACAAAGTTAAAAGATGTTTTTTGTTTCCTTCTAAGTCTGAAAAGGTAAGAAATAGCCATAGATCTATTCAAGTACTCTTGCAGTTACAGCTTAAAGATCAGTCAAAAACTGAAATCTGATTGTGCTGAGGAAGCATGTAGTTACACATTATCTTGTTGATGAAAGAAATTTAAGAATGCTGAAGTAAATAACTTTCTGTACCTCCACTATGCGCATTCTTTGAGTGTACACAGTGTGATATATATATATATATATACACACACACACACGTGAAAACAAATGTGTGACCCCCCAAACACAATCCCATGCTGTTGTAGCTGCTAGGCTTGGTATCAGTCAGATTCCAAATACTTTATTGTACTTCAAAGTCAGAACTCATGAAGGCTGTGCCGAGATAGTTGTGGATCTTGGCTAAGAGCAATCAACTGCACAAAATAACATAAGAGCACTGAACAATGTTAACTTTTATGAAGACAACTTACATGAAAATATGTTTTATGTATGCTTTCATACCTGAGCCTGACTTGGAAGGCTTTTTATGTGTTGTTTTTGGTTTGTTTTTTTTTTTAATTCTTTGATATCGAATCCGTTCTGTGACATCTCAGGGTATTAAATTTTGTGGTTTATAATTTAAATGAAATTTTAAGTGGAATGACCAACTCTATTATCTTTTTAAAGAACCTCATTTAAATTGCCACAGAAATGGTGAGGTATACTAGCTGCAGATGTGTCTTTCATCTCTTAAACAGGGCTGGATTTGTTTTTACAACAGGAGAGAATCCTCTCTCTCTCAAAGGGTCAGGCTGATGTGCTGAGCCCAGTCCCCCTCCTGTCACAACGCTGTGGTTGTTGTAGTGTGGGGGAAGGTGAGCCCACAAAGTGCTCTGAAAGCTGGAGCTTGCCCTCCTCCTGAGGGAGTGCTGCCAATAGCAAAAGCCCTGCTGTAAAGTGCAAAGCTGGCTGGCTTGCTTGATGTAACCATGGACTTGGGGTTGTTTCCCAGCCAAGGTGAAGGATAAATTGCGTTTATTCATACAGGAATGGTCAGCTTTGGAGCTTTTGCAGTTCCACCCACCATGCCTCACTACCTCATCTTTGGGTACTCATTGTGTGGGGGTGTCTGTGTTTGACATTTCAGAAACACTGATTGTTAGATGCTAGTTCAGAGAGAGAATGAGGACTGGAAGCCCAAGCTTATGATACTATTTTGACCTATTAGCTCTGTAGCACAGACTGCTCTAGATGTCTGCCTTGTCTCCTCTCTCCTTTAAAATATGATTTACTGAAGTACTTGTTGAAAAGATGTTTGTAGACAGATGCTAAGAGCAGTGAAAGGTTGGATCTGTTAATGAAAGTTATTTTGAAATCCAGTCTCCCCTGTAGAATTTTTCTGTCCAGCAGAGCAGCAGTTTTCTAGTGGGATGATCAATGCTGCCACACAAGGCACAACAGTAGCAGTGTGAATTTTATGTCCTTCTGAAGGAGACAAAGGTATGTGGCTGAAATACTAATTGACTCCTCTTTAAGACTGCTGCTTGTGGGTGAGCCAATAACCCATCATACTTGGAAAAAAATGTATTATCTATAGAGTTGTGCTTTTTTTTGTTGTTTCTGTGTAATATATAATACAGCAAATCTCACTTCAGATGGGTGGAATAAGTCTCTGTAGTAATGGAATCAGATTCAGGACCATCCCATGGGTGAAAAGAACCTTTTCTTTAGGTGACAACCAACTATTAGAAGATACTGAATGCTCACAGAGAAAGCTTGAACAAAAATAAGAGCAAATATATAGCTTATCCTGAAGTTTCTGCACCTTCCTTTTCTATATTCACTATAGTGAAATTATTTTCTGGAGAAAAGAATAAGACAGAGCTTATTAGACAGGTGTGTTTAATAGTTCAGAAAAAAGTGTCTTGACCTGTTCAGATGCATGTAAGGTGTTCTTTCATTTGTAGGAGATGCATAAATTC
The DNA here is from genome assembly GCF_041296385.1 of Aphelocoma coerulescens. NCBI lineage: Eukaryota > Metazoa > Chordata > Aves > Passeriformes > Corvidae > Aphelocoma > Aphelocoma coerulescens. Next base: position 59,016,162 of record NC_091016.1, on the reverse strand, counting down.
TTTTAAAATTTTACGAAGCATAGAGAAGATTAAAGTACTTTAGTTTTTGAAACTGTAGCTTCTGGTTGAGGTCATGACACATCTCTGATGTAATGGATGCATTTTTTCAGTCTCTTCCCTGCTTATGGGGGGTGTGTTAAACTAACTTTTTTAAAGCATACAAAATGCCACAGACAGCTGTCTGGCGCTGAGGGCACTAATGGAAAAGGCAGAATGCCTGAGCCTGTAGTGTTGATCAAACAGGCCTAGAAAATGGAAAGAATTTTCATCTAAGCTGGGGCTTCAGGACTCTGCTGGATTGCTGAATTTGACAGTAGGGTGAATGTACTAATGTGTTTATTGTGGGAAACAAACTGACAGAGAGCGAATCAGAACTAAATATTGAGAAGAAGTAAGAAACCAAGTGTACAGAGAATGATACGGTGCTAAATAGCATTAAATACTCTTCCATGAAGTCAATAACTACTGAATAAATAGTGCATTGATCAGGAAACATCAGATATACGATGATGGATACACTGAGGACAGCATTTCAAATTTGCAAGCCTCATATTGGCATTTTGGGAATTCCATGGATTCAGAGGATTTCATAATCAAAATGCTAATAATATGCTAATGTCAACCCCTCATTGGTATATATGTAATGATCTAAAATAAGAGAATTTTTTTTAATAGAAAGTAAGTTGTAGAAGCAGCAAAAATATGAAACTTTATATTTAATACATAGAGCATGTATTCCATAAATGGACAAAAAAATGAACAGCTTAAATATTCTGTTAATTTAGCTGCATGCTCACATCTGGAAGGTGAGTTTTGGGGATGGTACATGGTAAGTAGCTTATTAGCTTCAGAAGATATGATCATGTTTCAAACAATGCTTATTTTGTGGAATAATCTAAAGCAGAGAAATTTTTTTTGTATTACTGATGGTGAAGACTATTTTATGTTCTAAAATAGGTCTTTTCTTTTTAATAATATTCATAAGCTCATGCATGGCATTTCCTCAGTGACAAGGAACAATTGTTTCTATTCACTTCTTGCAGATTTATTTTAAATGTATTAGGAGCATTCAAAAGATTCTTTTTTAATTTATCGTTTGCAATGCCAACTTTATTTTACAAGTGCTGTCTTTTGCTCTGGCTCTTGACTTTGCTTGATCCCTGGTATGACTGGGCTGCCTTTGTAGATGCCTGTTTCTCCCCTCTACATCTCTTGTTAGCAGTAATGTTTTTCTCTCCTGGTTGACAAACTACTTGTAACTCCAAATGGCATTCCCCCGGTGATATATGGGAATGCAAAATATTAGGTTTTAACAATTCAATTACGCTTTGATTGTTGGCAGCCTTTTCACTATAGAAATCACTCAATAGGGTCATTCAGCTCCTTGCAAAAATTAGCTTTCCTACTCTCTTCCAGCCTTTACTGAGGCAGCAGAAGGGAAGAAAAGGTTGTCTGGAGTGGGGTGGCTGTGTTCCTGGGCTGGCAGTGCCCCTGTCATGAAAGTATCCAAGTGTTGGTGCAAAGGAAGGGGCCAAAACAGAGTTCAGCTCTGGGCACATTAGGTTTGATCATGTTCAAAATAAAGAGGGAGGCTATTTTTTTTTAAGCTGCTGTAATTGCCATTGCTCCTCCCAACACAAAACCCACAGCTGTTTTTGTGTGATGGTGCTTTGTGCAGTTTTGACTTTTGTTGAAAGTGCTTATTTCAGCAAGCAGCTAATGTGTGCAGAGTATAGAAGTTACTTGATACATGAGCTTGTCTTTCTGCAGTGAATCACCTTTGTAGATATGTTGGAAATTCATCCATTTCTTAAAAATGCTGATATATGATCAGTTGATTTGACAGGAGGCTTATGGCATAGGTAAATTCACTGCTTCTTGCCATGCTATGTAGCAAAATTTTTCAGTAATAAGTGCGGTAAAAAACCATACTGGAGCAGGAATATATTTTTTTCTTTGTGTCTTCAATCATTTCTATAATTCATTTTTATAACCTCCTTCAGCAGAATGACTTGGTTCATAATGCTGTGCAGTGCAGCATTTTGTAAAGGCTTGCATTTTTTTAAATTTTAACCAAGTAGAAAAGAATAAAAAAACCCCTCCTCCACTACTTCTTGCCTTTTCTTTCTGTCTTCCTTCTTTGCCCTTTGCCTTTAATCCACAAATAAGTATGCTAGCTGTTTCTACTGCTTCATTGTTTTTAGCATCTTTCTTTTGTGTTATTTCAGTTTTGCTCCTTTCTGTCTCTTAATTGTTACAGTGTGCTACTGGTACTTCAGGAAATAGCTTGTTGATGTGTGAAAAGGATGGTTTCCTCTCTACCTGTGACACACAGGTCCTTGAGTTGTCAGTGCCCCATGTAGCTCAGTTTTCATGCCAGTAGTGTTCTTGTAGCACTTAGCAGTGAGAAAGAGATTCCTATGCCTAAGTCTGCTGTGTTATCTCAAATCTGCAGCAATCAAAAGAGCAGCCAAGTATCTTTGTCATTTTGTGATTGGAGGAGTAACCTGCCTGTCTGAAACTCCTTTGAAAAATTGGTTACTTTGTTACATGAGTAATTCCTTCTCCTTGTTTCAGTCCTGCAGGATTTCTTTCTGTAGTTTCGAACTGGAGCTGTTGGCTAAGGCCTTGGGCTCCTGCCATCTGGTAATTTTCCTTTCCCATTGTAGCTACTCCTTAAATACCAGATCACACTGCTTTTTCTGGATATAAGTGGAACAAGATTCTCCAGAAATAGTTTTTCTTTTAGTGATCCCAGGCCCTTGGCATGAACTCAGCTGCATCTTCTTTTTAATTGATTTCTCTTCATCTCCCTTGCCTTGCTCCTAGCAGCTCTGAAATGGTGAAGCTTTCAGCTGCTTTCTTAGCCCACACTTCCCAGATGGCATTGCAAGGGATCATCGTAGGTGTGTCTAGTGCAGTCTTCCCAGTTTCAATCCAATCATACCTTACATCATTAGTTTTTAAAGAGCCATTTGTATTCCATTCTGAGGTCAATAACATTCCCCAAATTCTGCAGGGTCTGTCTTACAGGGTCATCCATCACTGTGACTAAGCAAGGACAAGGACAGCCAAGAAAACTCTGCTTGGTGAACATTGCACATAACAGTTATGTGGGGCAATTGAGACTTTGAAAAAGCTTAAGCAGAAGCTGGTAAAAGAGACAGATGTTTCTCATTTCATTAGTTATTCAGAGATTAAGTGCACTAATTTGTATATGCCATTCAGTCATCTCTGTGTCCTTCTGTCAATATCAATTCTGTTGTCAGAAGAGCACACTTCCTGAACTTTCTCTCACTTGCTTCATTCTCAAATTAAGCTCAGATTTGATGTGCTGCACGGCCTACAGTATCCTCACTATGCTAAAAAGACCAAAAATTTGCCCATTGCTGGAAGAGTTTAGAAAAGATTTTGCAGTCTGTATAAATATTTTCTTAATTTTTCAATTGTAATATGCTTTAGAGATGAATATTTTCCAATATTCACTTCCAAAAAGTAAGACTGATGAATGAAAGACTGCAGGAAAGACTACAGTACCTTAAAAAAATCCCATAAAACGAAACCACTTCCAGTAAGTACATTTGCAATAACAATACTCTTTGAATGCTAGAGTGGATCTCAAATAGAACTTTTTCCTTAAAATAGGTATAAAATTTCTTCTCCCTAAAATAAACATGTTTGTGTTGTTTCAGAGCTTTGAAAGCCCGTGTGTTCTGTTAGTACTTCAAGTTGGGAAATAAATATTTGAAAAGCAAGTCAAATACAGCATCTGGCATGGCTTTTTAAAAATTTTATTCCAAATAATTTTGATAGACTAATACAGTTACTTAACTATTGTCATGTTTACTGTATTTAAAATAATTTTTTAAAATTAGGTTTAATGTTTTGTGTACTATTACAGTCCTTTTTCACTCTAGAGAATTTCTACAGAGATTTCCAGTAAAAACTTCCTTCTTCCAGTGTGTCTGGCAGCTTCTGTTTTCTTGGAGGGGAATGTTTACTGCTCTAAGTGATCACTGTAAAACGAGCATTTTTTCCATCTCTACTGGGATTCACCCATCATCTGTGCTTTCTGATAGCACAAGTCAGCCTTTGTCCTTCCTTCTCTGTTAGAAATGATGGGAATTGGTGGATACTTCAGACAAGACATTTCTATAATTGAAGTGCATGGAATTGGATTGGGTATGTTTTGGCAATTAAAGTGTTGAAAAGAAAATTTTGCATATCTCAGAAAGAGAAAATTTAAACTGCGTTATAAGGTATAGTTAAAACTTGATCCAAAACAGGTTGATTTGATCCAAATGCACAGATAAGGGCACCTGAAATAAGTGTGGTGACACTGTTGGGGGAAAAAAGGAGATTAATAAAAATAATATACTTTAATTTGGGTTGGCTTTAGCATCCCTAATGTATACTTTAAATTATATGGATTTTCAAGTAGATTTTTTTCTAAATAAGATCAAATGGGGAGCTTCTGTTAAAAAGTTGCAGTCTTCTAGTATTCAGCATGTTACTGGCATGAGCCAAATAGCTGGAGGTACCCCATGTGATTTATTAAGTCTGTGAGTTACTGAAAATAGTCTCCTTAACTGGTGCTATGGGGAGAGAGAACATTGTGAAGCCTGCTGCAAGTCATTTAGAAGGCACAATTTGTATTCTTTCATTTCTTTCTTTCATTTATCATGAAACCTTAGTATGTGCAGATGCAAGTGCTACATTTGCCAAAAATCGAAAGCAGTCTTTAAAAAAAGAGGCTGTGGAGAAGGGAAGACTCCTTTTCCAATTAAAATATATGAAAAAAAAATCAACCAACAACCCTTACTCATTTGAAGTGTGAGTTCAACAGCAGTTCTGGAGGTTCCTGCTTCTGTACTGGTATAGGCCCATAACACAAATCAGTAAGAATTGTAAACAAGTACGAAATGATGAAAATGGTATCAAGGTTAAAAAAAAAAACCCCACCTGTTTGACGTGTTTAACTCCAACACAGTTTTAAAGTTTTGGATTTCACAGTTGTGTAACCTTTTTAGATTAGGAGTGTCCTCTAAATTTGAGGTTAATGAAGTAAAGTATTAAGCAACTTACAGCAATGAAGAATTGTGTATTCAAAATGCATCTTTGCTGCAAGTATAATTAGTTACATTTCAATAAAACTAATAAAGATCTATTGTAACTATGCTAAAATGCATCCAAATATAGTAATAATTAATTGTGTTTTTAAATAAAAGCTAATAATCTGGAGATTTTCAGAGAGAGATTCATACATTGTCAAGTATGCATTTCAGTGACCACTTGTATCAGTCATTAATGCTGCTCCATGTCAGTACATGCCACTTTTCTTTGATTGCTGGTGTGCCTTAAAGGATATCTTACTTCTCTTTAGAGTAGTAGAATGGAGTTATGGTACAGCTGATCACAGACAGTTCCTGCATCATATATTTGATTATTTTTTTCCAAAATGAGCATAAGTACTTCTTAGGGACACAGTCATTTTAAAAGTTAAAAGTTCAATTCTTACCTTCTGCAGCAAAACAATATTACAATTTTTTTCATTATCTGTCTTGAAAACTGCACTGTTTTCATTTGTAATTTTTAAGTAAGTTTAATTGAACAATGTATAATAATTTAAAATACTTTAAAACAGTTAAGCTAAGCTTAATTTGGTTAGGCTGTTAATTATCAGAGGAATTAGCTTCAGCTAAGGTGAGGTACCTTTAAGCAGAGACATGAATAATGAAAACAGTACTGAGTGTCTCAGGGGTGATTGAAAGGATTTTGCAAAAACAGGATGGTAATTTAACCTCAAATAAGTTTTTGAGATGTAGTGTTTAAAATACATGAAGGACTTTGTAAGAGCTATCCCCTTAATCCTCTTCAGAATTTGTATGCTGTTACAATAGATTGAAAGTATTTTTCTTATTTAAAAATAGCAATAATTACTTGATATTTTGCATATTCAAGTATATTGCATATAAATGAATCCTAAGAACTTGTGCTAGTCACAAGTCAAATAGTATTGTCATTGGTTTCTGCCTTCGATTCACTGCAGATATTTGCTAGGTTGATCTTGTCAACAAGAATTAGCTTTTCAATTTGAATTACTGAAAGTCAGTCAAGTTAGCCTGCAGACGATGCCCAGCAGAGGTTGTTTGGTCACTCATGTTGTAGAGATAGGTGCTCTCAGCACAATGATTTTGTTCATAGGCTGAAGGTCTGCCAGCTGAGTTTTGGTGCTTTATTTTCTAACTGATGGTGGATCTGATCTGCATTTCCAGTCCTTGTGTTCTGTACTCATCTTTGATACCTTAAAACCACAAATCTGCATTTTTTGGGGGGTTCAATGTACCTTTCTTTTAGTCATCAATTTACAGCATCTCAGTTCCTGTAATGCAGTGGTAAATGAGAATTTTCTTCTTGCATTTGTTTCAACAGCTTTTTCCACACAGAACCACCATTTTTATTAAAGCTGCCATACTGCAGACTTTATTTTAGGTAAATCTGTTAAAAATGAAGAATAGTGTAGGCTAATTTTTGGTGTTTCTAAGCATTTTTTGGTGTTTCTAAGCATGTTCATACCTTGGTCTGCATGGGCTTTCATTTAGAAAGCAGTACCGATTTTGCAAATTTTTTTGTGCATTTTTGAAGGATTTTCTTTTGGTGTTGCTGTTATTGTTCCCATGGAGTTTTCTGAAAGTGGATATTTTGAGAGCCATTAAAAATAAAAATTAGAAGCATAAATCTTAATGGTGTTTTAAACAAGGCCAGGTGCTTATCTAGGCATTCAGAACATCAGCAGATGGTAACATGAGAAACACTGACTGAGGTTTATGCAGCATGGGTGTGATGTTTGGATGCTTTATTTTCATTGTTGCAGAACAGCTGCATATCAGCATAACTATCTTTTCTGTCCTGGAAAAAGAAAGCAACAGTCAAAAGGGACATGTGCCTTCAGTGGGTATTGACTTTTAGCAAATTAACAGTCAGTGCAATGTCATGCAGTACTTGCAAAAGTATCAAACTAAAAACTCTTTAAATTTTCTATTTTCTAGGTGTCAGGGTACTAAGTTTTTGTTTCATGGTTTTTTTTCAGAATGTCATTGTTGAAATATATACAATTTAATTATGTTGGCTTTTGTTAGGTTTTACTGGTCTCTTCCTTTGTTCTTGATATTACTAAAATCTTTTGGACTAATTTTGCTTTCTTTTGTAAGTGTTCTACTATATCATCAGCCTCTTCACACATTCCAAAAACATTGCAAATAAACCTAAATTGGGTACCTGAGCCTTCATGAACATCTTAGTCCCTGATCTCCTAACTTAATAAAAGTAGCAATTAATAGTAATTCTTTCATCCACAGATGCCATTGTACATGTTTTTCAGGCATTATTGCTTTCTAACATAAAGGCTGGTATAAACACTGTTTTTCTTTTCCTGACAACTTGAGGTACTTTTTTTTTATCGTTACTACTTGAGCTCTTCTGAGATCAGTACAGCTTTTCTCCATTTTTTTTGTTCTTTTGAGAGATATTGAGGCAACAACTAAAATGGACATAAAATTCTCTGAAGTCACCTAGCATTCCTAAATGTGCTTAATGTGCTTCATGAAATAATGATGGTCCTTTTTTTTTCTGGTTCTCCCTTCATTCCCTTCAGAAGTTTCACTAATACTGTTATATTAATTAAGAACAAATCCAAGCTGATTTGAGATGTATGTGTCTTGCCATTTTCTTCACTAGCAAAATGATGTACTTAAAGAGGAAAGAAAAAGTTTTAAACTTTCATTGACATTCATCACCAAAGAAGTTACTTGAAAAAAAAGAAATAAAGTGAGGGGTATAATGATTTTTATTTAGTGAAAGTAGCCCCTTTGTGATGCAATGACCTGTGCAGGTTTGCTAAGAATCCCCATGCTTAGACTCATAGGAAATGCAAGTGTCAATTTCCAACTATTTCTGCAGCAACTGTTTTAAGCAAGTTTAAATACTAGTTTATCATTGTACAAAACTTGAGGTACCAGATTTTGTTGTAAAGGTGATTCCAAGTGTGTAGGTGCCTGAAATAACAAAAGTAATCATTATACCCCCTTCATTTGGGGTATGCCTTCCTGATTCTTGTTTGCATGAAATAGGAAGGTAACGCCCGCACTTCGTGCAAGGTCACTCTGTCAACTTTTCCAAAGCTGGAAGAATTTCATAGCAGCTTCTGAAGCCAAAATCATTTCCCTGTGGTGATAGTGAGAGTCTCTGTCCAGAGGAGATGTATTTACTTTCTACACCACCCAGGCATGGATGTTAGCCCAAACTGACTAGTGAGTACTTTTGGTCTAGAGGAATGCCTGTGTCATATCACTTGGGAGAAAGGTGTTTGCTGCCTTAGCACGTAACAGCTGTCTCGATAAAGAAGGGTCCTGTTGGGACACTGTAATCTAACTAGAGTACTGGCTGAAATGGAGATGACTGCTGGAAAAAGTCCTGTGCGTACAGGTCAAGAGGTGAAAGAAAATCAGTGTCGAAAATCAGGTGAAAGAAATGTTGTGTCGAGGCTGCAAGAACATGAGCTGAGCTTCCATTAAGACTAAGGGAAGCCATGTGGAAGTTTAACTGGAGAAAAATTTATTGGGAGCCATGCATCACTGCATCCACTGCTCACAGATCACCTTCAAATGAGTTTGTCTGCAGGTTAAATGAAACTTCATAGATTCCTTTTTTTAGCAGAATTAAGAGCCCACTGACCCTGTCAGAGCATGGAATTTCCAACCTACTGTTTAGACCACTTTCTACACTTCCACTGAAAGATGATTGTGTTGTTGCAGGTGACATTGTAGAATAGAGCTTAATGAAGGAGAAGAACTGTCCAAGCTCAGCTTTCCTTTCTCCTTTTCCTTCTGCTCAAGGTGGTTTTAAATGCCTTTTTGAGTACTCTGTGTAATGGATAAAGCAGCAATTATTCCTTGCCAAATTTATGGTTACTTGATTATTTACATCAGCTGAAAGAGGCCAAAATCAATGGGAGCTCTTTTGTGCTTACAGTGGAACTTCATTTTATCCCTGTCAAAGACCTAATTTGCCTCAGCAACTGCTATTGTTGAAGTAGGGCAGAGACTCTTTCCCTGAAGACCTTAAGCCAAATTGCTAATGCTGCTTTCTTCTCTGCTGTTCTAGACAGGCAGTAAACCATCAGAAAGAAAACTAACTTTAAAAATTCACTACTTGTGAATGTCTTTTGTTATTTCCAGGTCCTCTGTAAGGTAGCTCCATCTCTGCACGAGTGTTAAGCATTTTAAATTTATTGTCCCTCCTGAGTTCCCCTTCTGAGAAATGCCTGGCTTTTTATTTCCACCACTGATCTTTTCTGCTACTCTGTAGAAGTCTGATGTACATTTTAAACATTATAGGCAAAAGGGCTGTCTTAAAAGTGTTTTGCTGTTACTGAGGAAGCTGTTATATATTTAGTTTCATGAATGTTGTACACAAAAACTGCAGTTCACCAACTGTCAGCATATAATGTAGCTCTGAAAGAAAGAGTATTTGTGATCCTGTCTGACAGCATGGCCCAGGTACTACTTCAAGTTACGTTTGAAGTTGGCTGACCGTGGTGCTAGTTACTTTTTCTGTGTAGCAGGGTTTGAACTACCCCATGTTGTCATGTTTTCAGTAGGACCCCAATATGAGCTCAGAACTACTTCATTCAGTTTCAAATTCATGCGTTCCTTAATGTGGTGTAACCAAAGACACCACAATGCTCACTTCTCAAGGGACATGTGAGATCAGAAAATATGGCTTTTATCAAGTACTGGAGGAAAATGCACAAGGCTGTTACAGGTGAGAGATTCCTTTAGCAGGTGTTAAGTTTCAGTAATAACAGTTGAGGATTCTTTGTTTTTGGAAGTGTCTGACACAATAAAAAGAAGCTTTTGTCATTTACAGTGACTATTTGGAGCTATAGAATATTATTCTTTGATGGGCTTCATTTCCTTGTAGGCAAGCTTTCACTCATGTTTGCTTTAGCTTTAGGTGCATAAACACTGGCTTTGATGAGAAGCATATTGCTTTTAAGGTTCCACAGTCTCAAGGGTTGCTGCAAGTAGTTGGCATCCTTGACAGATGATCCAATGTTGTTTTTTAACAAATCTGCTCTGTTACAAATCTGTTTACTCCTTGTATCCCCTCTTATAATATATGGATGAAAAGCAGAGAGGTAAGAGAAACCATGTATGCACAAACATGTGGATATTTTTTATTCCTTGGTAGTTATTAAGAAGTCTCAGGGTAGTTTAGAGTTGGTCTGCGATGACAGTCCTGATGGGAAATGCCAGTGACCTGAAGAATCCATTACAGGCTGGTATCTCAGAATATCCCTTGTTTGCTCTTCAAGGAAACAGTGGCTAAAAGTGAAAGGGCATAAGTTTCATCTTGCAGTAGTATACAGTCAATTTGAAGGTTTTTTTGCTGCTGTTCTTCTTAAAGTGCCTCTAGAATAGCCATATAGTTCAATATGTTGAACAAGTCACATTTAACAGAGTGGTTTTGCAAGACAAGCAACATGCAAGGAAGAAGAGTTTTAGAGAGAGGTGCAGCTTGCACATTTGATTGTGCCTTTCTGCCCTGAAATTTTTATAGCTTCATTTTACTAAATATACCAAAGACATGAGACTTTTCAGCTGGATAGGCTTTGGGTATGCTTTAAAATTTTATTTTACTTTAACTTTTAACTTTATTTTTTATTCTTTTCTCCTCTCTGTCTTTCTTCATTTTGCATATTTCACAGTGAGTTACCTTTTGCCATGTTTAACCTTTTTCACATTATCACTAAATGGCTGACTGGGCACAAACTTCTAAAATGGAAAATGTAGCAGCAGAAGGGACCTGTTCTGGGAATACATATTGCTCTGGACTGTTCAGTTCTTAGCCTTCATCCAGCTGTGTTCCACAGGTGGGGGGAAATGCAAGGGGCAAGTGCCTCTGCTCTTCACAGCTGTTTGAATCATTGTGTTTAAAATGGGTGTGCTCACCTGCCATGCCTTACTAGGCATGCCTACTGCCTTACTCTTCTGCTGGTCCTCTGTAGAAACTACATTTTAGTAATTATTTATTCCACACAGACATGAATATGCCTTGGGTTCTCCCACTCTCACAACTAATGTGGTATTCTTGTTCTGTTATATTATATGTGCTCCCTCTCCTCCTTCTCCCCGTGTTGGGACTTTAAGCATGCAGAAAGGCCAACAGAATTTGATCCTACGTGGACCCAACATGGATGAAGTGCTAGCACACATATAAGAACTGTTATATTTCTTCAGCAGTATGACTGCCAGGTGTACTTTTTCTCTCTCATGCCTAGAGTTAAACAGTTTTTATCTGAATCCTCAGAATTACTAATCTTTCTCTAAATTTTCAGTGTTAAATTTTTTAAAAATGCTCAATATGAATGAATGTACAGCAGTGGATATTTTTAAAATTAATTTCCTCCAATTTTCCTGTATGCTGACCAGACTTTTTCAGTGCTAGCCATTTTTTTGTGAAGCAAAAAAAAACCCCAAACAAACCCAAAACCTCCTTTCAAGAAGTTACTACCTAATGAAAAGCCAAGAATGATTTAGTTGCAAATGCTGTAAGGTGATCCCATGCTTTTGTGTCCTTGTGAAGTTGACTCTAACCTTCATTCTAGGTTTCGTGTGCAAATTTTCAACTTCCTTCCTCCAGCACAAACTTGGGTGCTTCTCAAAAGTAGGTGGAGTTCTTGACTTTAAATGAGAGTTGAATGAGAATAAAACCATTAAATAATTCAGTGGAAGTGGCGCTTCTGACTAACATTAAACAATGAAAGTTCTGTCTGAATAAATTTTGAAAACCTATTTGTTTCCTGTATAGTAGCCTGTAATAAAGTGGGGCTAGAGAAGCTTTAGGCACGTTGTATTTAAATAAGCTTCTTGTTCAAACCAGAGCAAAAGCTGCAGTTATGGATAATGCAGCCTACATTTTATTTCAAGAATAAATATTATCATAATTTCAATTGTAAATGCTATTTATTTTTGTCAACAGGCCAATGATAAGATCTCTGTGAGAGCCTTCAGTTAGCAAAATGACGCAGAGTGCAAAGAGATAATAAATCTGTGTGGAGATTCAGTTTAGTGCTTCATAACTTAATTCAGGTGGGGTATTTCAAAAGAAAAGTATGCTGACAGCAGTAGCACTGGGAAATCCAGCAGCAAGCTGCGAGTCCCTCTGCATGAGTGTGGGGACAGCCTCCTGTCTGTCTGCACAGTGTCTGTTCCCCTAAGCACCCTGTTTTCTGAGCTTTGCTTACCTCGTGCTAAGGGGTGACAGTACATCAGTAAACAAGAAGGGATATTTTTTTTTCTGCTAGTTTGACACTTGAATAAGCAAACACAAATTTGCTACTAGCAATCATGTATAACTACTTTAAATGAAACAAGACAGGAGCTGTATGGTGTGGCTTTGGAAGGTACATCTAAGTGTGTACTTCTTACTGAGACTTTACATTAATTTCTTACTCTGGTAAATGCTAGGAATAACTTCACAGACTGAATTTAGGAGAAAAAAAAAAGGTGAGAGGTAAGAGACCAAACCAATCTGTGTGAAGCAAAGACTGTAGGCCAATTATTCAGGCACTGCAGTGGATAACACTTCTTGCTGTGGGAGATGCCAGAAAGATCAGCTGCATTACATGAAAAACTGCTCTCAAACATCCTGTTACTTAAGAGCACATGGTATTCCCTTGGAAGCCCTTAGATAATGGTTGTTGGAAGCTTTATGTTAATGAATTTAATGTTAATTAAATTAATAAAATTCAGCTAGAAAACATACAGTGATTGGCTTCCTTGATGCCTCCTGATAAGTCTTTTATTTACTGTTCTTAAATTCTAAAGGCCTTCAGAGGAGGCTTGTCCCCTCTTTCTGTAGTGCTTTCTAACTGCCTTGGAAACTTTTTTTCAGACAGAAATGAAGGTGTTTTTAAAAGAATCTCTTCCATTTGTACTCTACCTTCATTCTTTAACTTGCAGTGCTGCATCACAATTTTTCCATTTTGCCTCACTGATAAAAGTAATTAATATTAATTCATGATTACATGTGCATATAAAAATATCTGAATAGCAGAACTGTCACTCCAGCACAGATACCTCTCATGTGTTCCTTCAGTGTGCTTGAGTTCTAGACAATGAATGTAAGCATGATTCTTCCCAATTGTGTTGGCTACAAAATAGAATAACTTCATCTCTTAACAACACTGAGTATTTGTCATCCTTGATCAGAACTTAGACTTCTAGGGCTTTTTATTTTACCTGTAACACTTAACGATTTAATAAGTACTAACTTGTTCAGTTAAAAAAAATTAAAACCCTGTTCTCTTCATATGTTCAGTGAAGGTACAGGAATATAATTTATTCATCTAATTTATCTAACTGCAGAGTTGGAGGATCATTACACAGTTAATGAGAAGAATGAATACTCCTTCTGCATTACAACACTTAGACCCTAATCTTAAAACCAGTTTTTAAGGTTTAATTCTGTGGTTTGAAAATTAATTTAGATGAACATGAGGTTGTCCTCTGGTATCAGTCATAAGGCCTTTAAAATAAGCCTCCCATCAGATACTCTTCTTTCTCCACTCACAGCAAAAGCTCAGTTTGGTGAAGCATTGTGGGTTGCTCCTTTGATGCAGTTTCCACAGCATGAAAAGATTTATTTTAAATGTTAGTGGAAGATCCCTGTAGTCCAGTGTCATTGATCTTTTTTAGTGAACTTTGAAAACAAACAAAACCTTCACCTTTCTGGTAGATTGCAGTGGTACACTTCAGTATTTCTTGCTTGATTAGGAAATAGACCACCTGTGGTTTGATAGAACCTCTTAGTAGATGGCCATTTGCTATACTACCAAGAGTAATTTTCTTACTGCTCTTCTCTTGTGCAATGTTAAAGTTGATATAGAGGCTCATTCCTTGGTAAATGTTTTAAGAATACTCACTTCATAGACAAAAAGTTACTTGAAATTGTACCAATTACATTGCTTTTAACTCTTTTAAAATGCCTAGCCAATATTCAAATAACAGAAAAGTTGGCTTTTGGAAAGCTTACAGCTGAAGCGTTTTTTTATGGCTGAGAATAGAGTTTTCATTGGATAGGGAGAGTCCCATTCTCAGGGGCTTTCAAAAAGACCATAAAACCCAAAAATCAACTAGATCCAGGTAATACTTCTCCTTCCTGCAAGATAAGGCCACTTAGTTAGCTGAGAATATAAGACAAGCTAGGGCATAATATATGGACAGACTGAGTCAGAAGGTACTTAACCTTGGAGTGTGGCAAAATGATAAATTACATAGGATAACTGAAATGGCACTGAATCCATGTTAGGCACTTGAGTCTAATGCTATTGGTAAGAAGTGAAATAAGAGGAAACTGCAATACATTATTTGAATGAGATTTTAATCCACAGATACTGAATTAGTGCTGTAGAATTTAAGATGTCTATCAATTATTTAATACAAACTCTGAAATTAAAATGTATTTTTGTGGTCTTTTCACTACTTGGATTGAGTACTTGTCTACAAAATACTAAATTAATCATCTTTTCATTGATCAGTTTTAGTATCTCGAGAGATGGGTATCCTTTACTAAGTAATAAATATATGAATAAGCCTCTTTTCAAGATGTATAATATGCATGGACTTAATGAGGCTTTTATTGCACTAAGCTGTCAGAAAGCTATAAAACTTTTTGTTACAGTCAAGAAAATTTTTAAGGAAAACATTTTTCAGGCTGGGCCAAAATACTGGAAGTCCAATTTCTCAAACTTGGGAAACTGGATATTTACTCTGGGTGTGGGTTAATGCTGCTTGTAGAATCTTTTTTTGGATGTCTTGCTTTGGCAGTCTGTCATGTTATATCACCACTAGATAGTCACCTTCTTTTCAGTTTTACCCTTTTAAATAAAAATGTTAATATCTAAGATAATGTGTTTATTTCATTTCCGTGCAAAGAGAACAGTGTTAAAAATGCTATTTAAGACAGACCACGAGGTGCCCCGACACTTTCTGATTTCCAGTGTGATTATTGCAAGCAAACACCAAATACCTTAAGAAGGGAAATGAGGAGGAAAGGCAACTAACAGTTTTACAGGAGGCTTCCCCAGTGAAGTCTTTATGGACTGCTGATAAGACTGCTGACATTTTATTTAGTCACCAGTACTGACCAGAAAGTAGTACCTGATGAGGGAATTCCTGCCTGGCATAAAAACCAGATTTCCTCCATACTCTCTGCTGCCTCCTTCATTCTGTCATTTAGGGTTATGATTCAAATCTTCATGTTCTGGTCAGTCCCATAAGTGGAATTTAAATCTTGGTCTGTTGTTCAGTAAATTTTGTAATGTCCTATGCAAGAAATATATGCCATGGTGGTACTTTTCCTACATACTTCCCTTTGACATCTAATTTCTCTTAGTTGAGATATTTCCTTCTTTTGTTGTGTTTTGAGTATATTTGAAACATTCTGCTTTTAGGGCCAGGTTCTTCTGGGAAGCGCAAAGAACACAAGGGTTTATATTTAAGACTAAATCATTATAAAATCATGGTTGATTCATAAAGCTGAAAGCCATGTGCTGTCCAAACAAGTTAAAAATAAGAGGGCAAAAAAGCCCACCACCAAACCACCCAGTCCTCTACTGATCTTTCATGGCAGTACAGCACTGCCTGTCATCAACACTACATCTAGAATTCTACCGAATTTTGTTCTTGAGATTTAAAGTCTTGTCTCATTTGTTTGAGAAAGGCCACAATCTGTCGTGCTTACCTAATGCACAACTCTGTCATTGAATGTGGCAGATACTGCACAGGGCAAACCACTGAATGTGACTGGTTAATCCCTGTAAAAATACCTTCCAAGGCAAACCAATACCTTTAGTCATAGAGGGGAAAGAAAAAAAAAAAAAAAAAAGGACAAATCCAGTGGTTGCAGTGCCTTGCTCTAAGTTCTAGGAATGTTCATGTAATTCATGATCTGCGTTGCAATTGCCACTATAATAGATACCGAACTGGTAATTTTGGTAATCATATTTATGTCACTTTTGTCTTATCCTGCCACTTGTAGGTCTTTATTGTAAGAATTTTATTTGTCCATTTGTGCTGATGAATTGCTAGTCCTTGAGGTACTGTGATGCTTAAGTGATTTGACTTCTGGCAGAGGTTATCAGTGAGCCTCTGCTTAATTGAAACCTTTATGTTGGGTTCAATTGATAATAAGCCTCAGTGTAGGACTGACCTTGCTGGAGCAGTGTGTTAACTCTGCATTGTAAATGCTGACCTGCTGTAGAAAGGGAGAGGGCATTTCCCCCTCCTGGTCTGATCAGATTGACACCAGATATTTTTCAAGGCAGGTGAAAATAGCACAGTGCTTTTGAACTGCTGGATTTTTTGTGTTTCTGCCTGAAGCTGCATGTCTTGAGAGAAAACAGGATGTATTGACTTGCTGTAACAGCCAGTTGACCTCTGTGCCCTTTACATCTGAGTCACACAAGGCAACACTCTTCTTTTTATCTTTTTGTTGTCATTACTTGCTGTTGTGAGTCACATAAGATGTGTGTATGTTCCTAGTATAAACAACCTCATTAATTTAAGGTTCTTGCTGTTCTTTATTTTTATATTTTTCTTCTAGAAAAAGAAAAAAAACCTTCCCCTTTCTTTAGTTTGCATTCCAAAATCAAGTTGTGTTTAGCATGACAGTTTTCTTGCATATTTTGCACATCATCTCAAGTGTGAAGCAAATTCTTTATGGTATACATATCTAATGTTGTTTCACACAGTAAAGTCTCAAAGACTTTTATCTTTTCTGAAATTGAACTTTAGAGGTGTGTGTAAGATCACCTCCAAGTTGATCAGGTATTTTTATTTCAAGTAGAAATGGAATAACTTTTTTCCTCCTTACCTAGGCTTGGTTTCATTGATTTTGCTGGTTCATTTGCAGTATCTTAACATTCAGTTGCTTCCGAATTTATACTTGATAAAAGTAGGAGGGTTTTAGTTAATTCTTTGCAGTAATAAGGTTTTAGATGTAAAATTCTGCTATTAGTTCTATAATCTCTGCATTATGCCTTGCTAAATGATGAGGCTCTTAAGCCTGGATTTGTGGGGTGTGCACTTCAGAACTCACACCTAAAAACAATTTCCAGCAGATGTGATTGTAGTTGTGTGTTACAGGCTGCTGTGCTGACCATCCTTTTCCTACCATTGATAGAAGTGCTTTTCTTTTGACAGCCCTTGCATTTTGCAGGCTGCCATTAGTAACATTACCAATGGCTATAAAATGCTGTTAGCTGGTTGTTTTATTTTTATCCAGTTTTATGTTCTTATTTAAGACACATGAGAAAATGCACCAAACCACTCTAATACCAAAAGTAACAAAAAGCTTCACTGCACACAATCTTCTGCAGCAGTATGTTGTTTCCAGTGTCTTAAATTCCCAGTTGTGGGTCTTAGCATCTACAAGAGCACTTTGGAAGGATGCTTTGTTACAGCTGGTGTTGTGCTTGTTTTCAGCTGTAGATCAGGAGAGCTTACACTCTAAAATGTGAATTTGTTTGGTCTCTACAATTCAAATATTTCATCTGTGTAATAACAGTAGTTTTCAGTATAAAATTTGCATTTTTGTTGCCAACAGTGTATGCAGAGCTATTTTTAAGGGAAGATTGTGATGAAGCTGATCAAGAAAACTTTAAAAACTTTAGTAGCAATAAGTAATGTAAAGTGGTCTTAAAATGTATGTTGTATTTTTGGAGCTTACAATCTGACATTGTCATATCTACAGAACTGCTGGCGGTGCAGAGGCTATATTAAACCCATGTCAGCATAGAACTTATTTCAGTTACTTTATTGTCTTCTACAAATTCAGAATTTCTCAAATACTGCAGTGTGCTTTCATGTGAGAGAGCAACTGAAAAAGTCATTATTCAGTACAATTTTCAAAGCTTTTTTGCTGGCAGCATTGGTCCAACATCATGTGTATATATAAATATTTGATAACCTTTTATAGAATTATGCAGAATGGTACCGTGTGCACCTTAGAGGGCATTTCATTTGCATGTAATAGTGCTGAGAGATCTAGAATGTATGATTTTTTTGATTAAAAATGAAAATTGGAAAACAAGTTACTTAAGTAGGAAACCTGAGACCAAACGTAAAATTAATGTTGTATATTTGGATTCAGTCCTGGAGTTATGAAGCTTCATTATAATCCAGCCTGACACCCATTTTTATTTATATGCACTAACAGCTCTGAAGTGGATCTAAAGGCTGTTCATTTCTGGTTTGCACGGGGTTTTTTTTTTCCAAGAGCAGCAGAAGGCCTTAGTGTGCAGGGGAATAGGATCCAAACTTTGTCTTGCAGGAGAAGAAAGGAGATTCTCAAATAGTGATTCTAGTTATATCTCTTGCAGAATGGTTTTACTTTTTCACTCTAATTTGTTGTTTTTCCTCCTGTAAATAGTTAATTTGGAAAAGAATAGTATATGAACATGATAAATAGGCTTTTTGCTTGCAGAAGCAGTGGAATAAATTCAGACTGTTTGAGCTGATCCGTTATATGGGCTGTAAAGCTGTTTTAGTTCTGTCACCTTTGGAAAATTTTCCTGAGTTTATTTTGCAAGCACTTCTGCAGTTTGTGTAATATGCCCACATAAAACATACAGACAGGAGGCAAAGTACAAATAAACCAAGTAAAAATCCTACTAATGCCAATATTTTCCCCCCCCTTCAGAGTTATTTGTAAAATCCCGACTCATACTAGATATATTAGTATAATCCACTAGCTCAGAATAATTTTAGAGATAGTTTTGCTACTGGTCAGTTCATTGGTACTTCATATGATGGTTGGGTGAAATAAAATAAAAGTAAAAGCAACATGTGCTACCCAATGTGTTCATAGGAGAATTAGTTGTAACGGGTTTCGCAAGTGATGGGTTGCTGGTTTGGTTTTAATTATACATTTGCTGACTTGCTGGCAGCTATTACTGAATCTGGTTTTGGTGGTTGAGTAATGTGTGTTTGTGCGGAAGGCATTAATAGCAGCTTAAATAGGCCTTCACATGCACACAGGGTTTCCAGTGGGAATGGTTTGAAATGGAGTGATTTCCTCACAGCCACCCATGGGGTGTCAGGTTTCCCGCGGGCGAGCAAAGGCTCTTATGGAAAACAATCTGGCTGCGCCGAGCCTGCCCTCCTGAGCAGCCCCAGCTCGCGGTGGCTTTGTGCGGCACTGGTTGCTTTTACAGCTCCAAAGCTTGCTCAGTGACTGAACAGCCACCTTTCCATTTGAGGGGAAGGAAAAGGGGGCGAGCAAGGGGTTTTGGTCTGGGCTTTCTGCAGCCTCAGGGGTGGTGGTGGTTTTCCAACGGGGAGGCCTCCAGGAAGGGGGAGTGTGCTTGGCTTCGGAGCAGCACCAGGGCTGCTGGAAGGGAGGATGCTGATTACAATAATAAACAAATGCCGGGGATAGATTACCACACGGCCGTCAGAGCAGACGGCACCAAAGGAGGAGATCCCCAGTGAAGGCTTTGGAGGTTGCAAGCAGGATCCTTTGGACATTTTTCTTTTTTGCATAGACAAAGAAAGTTACTTTTTAGACGACTTCTAATGGGCCTTGGCTTTTCTGTGGCTCAGCATCTCCTGGGTGAAGAGAAGAGGGCTGGAGGTGCCTGGTTACTGCTGTAGCAGCACCAGCCCATGGTGCTGGCTCTGAGGAAGGCAGAGGAGAGATGGCCTTCTGTCTGGTCATACCGTGTTTCCTAGGATGAAGTGTGCTTCATCCCACTTTAACTTATCTGAGAAGCTGGTTTTTGATGCTTTCCATAGACAGAAATTTCTCTTGGTTTTTTGGTTGGTTGGTTGTTTTTTCTTCCCCTTGAATGGAGCAACATGGAAGGACTTGTTCCTCCTCTCCACCCATCATATGCCAGCAGGTTATAGTTTCTCTCACTTGGGGTCACTGAGACCAAACACTGACCTTGAGGCCTGCAAGAAGCACTTGGATCCTGCAGGCCATTGCTGAGGTGAGCTGGAGGCAGTCCTGGAGAGGTGTGGACACAAGGACATCCCTACAGTGCCATGAGGTCAGGACTACCCTGCAAGGAGCAGCACCCAGTGTCAGTGGCTCACCCCTGGGTGCCCAGCCCATGGGAAGGAGCCGGGACAGGGAGACTGTGACAATGGCGCTGTGTGGACTGTTCCCAGGGAAACACAGCCCAGGAGAGGGACACGCACTGGAGCGCTTGGAGTATTTTGGAACTGCATAGGTGGAAAAAGAGAGAAACTTTCTGAAGGCTATAGACTTGGCTTGGAGGACATCCCAGGAAAATGTAGGCTTCGGGAGATGCTTAATGATGATTGGGCTGAACTTCAGCTTACGTGAGTTGCTGACAAAATTTGAAAAGGTATGATAGGCACTTGCACACATGGCTTTGAAAAAGGCTATGTATGCTTTTGAAAACTACACTGTAAATCAGAAGGGCAGGTTGATGTTTAACCTAGGTTTTCTGTGTTGCTGTTTATGTCCTCATGTGTACCGTGTTTATGGAAATCTAATGTTGCTTATTTTCCCCATTTCAGGTCCTACAAGATTACTTGTAGAGCATGACCTCTGATTGTGGGCATTTTTATTTACTTATTTATTTATTTTAAATTCCAAAGGACACGAAGAACAGTTTGGGCTTTGCTAAGTCAAGGGCGTAAGGGGACATTACAGGCTGCCTGTGACCTTGTTCCACTATTGACATAAAGCTAGTGCTCTGGAGTTTGCTGTTAAATTTAGATGAGTGATAATTCAGTCACATTGGAAAGATCTCATGATGGCTTTTATAAGTAGAATTATTTCTAGTAAATATGCAACTTTCCCACTGTTTCATCTGTTCTTTTATTCCAGCTAGTTACTCTTTCTCTTACCAGATTGTTTGGTAACAGTAATGCTGAGAGGCAGGAGGTTTGGCTTTACAGTGATTGTGCTGATGAGCGAGAGACATGAGAATGTTAGAGAACAGATTGTTTTCATCTATTTGTCAGCACTTCCAGTGAAACCTCATTTGCATGCTTGTAACCACTGTTAGATTTGCTTTGTCTTTTTTTTTGGCTGTATGAACTTCCTGTGTTCTGCAAGACTGCAGTCCGTAACAAAATACAAAGTAGTTTATTTACGGATTAAGATAAAACACCTTAAAAATGTGGTCACACGGTAGGAGAGCAGTTTGTAATGCCTTATTCTGTGTTTTTCTAAACTTCAGTATGTTCTTTTTTTTAAATATACACCAGCATTCTCCTCCTCAGTAGTTAGCAGTTTACCAGTTTTGTTTATCAGGGAGAGGTATACTTGAGACAGGCACTATTCAGGGTCCCACCAGCATGACTCTTCCAAAAGTAGCTAAGAGTAACAGCAATAGCATTTGTGATACGATTTCTTAATTGTGTAGGTCACTGGCTCCTCTCTTGCTCCCAGTCTGTCATCTGGGCTTCACTCTTCTCTTGTAGCGGCTGCTGTGGTAGCCTGTAAAGTTTAGGACATGTGCCGGACTCTGAGATGCTTCATGACTTCATTAAGAGAGAAGTTTTTAACCAGTTTCTAGTATTTTGTGAATCCTACAAGCCCGGTATGTATGCCCTATGTGTAAACTCCAGGCTCTCCCCTGTGACTTCGAATATTGCAGTGTTTATTTTATCTCAAAGAAATTGATCATAACAATTCTCAACGAAACCAAAACTTAGAGGTCTCACAGCTCTGGTGTATTTTTTAGCTTGAAGCTTGCTGTGAAATTTTGTTATCTACTGTGCTGAAATTTGTCATGCAACATAGAAGGATATTTTGGTGCTGGAGAAGAAGGTTAGCATTTTATTTGATGGACTTTGATCACAAATTCTAAAATTTTTATTTTTATTTTTTTTTAATTTTTTAACAAGCTCCCTTCCTCCCCTGCTTCATCTCTCCCTCTTATGATTCCCCCACACGCCCATCCTGTCCTTCCTGAGGTGTTTGCTGCCAGGAGAAACAGCGTTATGACAGTGATCCTGGCTTGTAAGCTCCATCAGCTCTCTGGATTCATTAATATATGTTCTACAGAGAGAATTATGAGTGCTGTTACTGTGGCTGTAATGCAGAAGCCAGATGGCATTTGCAGAAGCTTGCACGGCACTCCCTTCCTATGCAAAAGCAGAGTCGCATTACACTGCAGTAGGCAGGGCTGCTTTGGTTTTGTTCAGTCATAATTAGGTGACTGCTGGAATCAGTATTAACACATTTATGGTGCCTCTCAGATGTTGAGTCTATGCCATGCAATGGAGCCACAGAGGTTGTTGAAGGCAGTCTGGCATTCTCAGCCTTCCTGTAAGTGCATAATCATTCTTGTGATAAAATGAATCTTTAACTACACCATATGTCACCTCTTATGGTACCATCCAAGAGGCTTAAGTGCAAGTCAAGACAACTTTTTAGAAACTTGATGTGTTGGTGCAAGGCATTTGGTAGTACAAGCCTTTAAAAAATAGAAGTGAAAAATGTCCAAAAGTAGTTTTTCCCCACCAAAAAAGTTCTTTTTTCTTCATGAAATATCTGAGAGTTTAAGTAATAATTACATTTCTGTCATATCTACAGCCAATTGATTTGTAAATTGCTTTGATCTTACACTATAGTTGCAGTGGCTGTAGTGATATCCAGTATGGTCTGTGTATGACACTTGAGAGAGGTTTAATGTCCATCTTATACACACTTCTGGCGCTGGTGGATTTAAGATAATGGCAATTCTGCTTTAAGGTGTTCAATGCGTACTGCTCTTCTGAATGTGAGTTCATTATAAACTGATTGCTTAACAGAAGCTGCTGCTGCAGGCAGGCCTCTGAAACAGCAGATGGGATGAGCCTTTCTAAAGGCATGACTGTCCTCTGACATCAGAGACTTCCTGGATGAGATGAGATTTTTTAGCCATCTTTTTACAAGAGCATTTTTTTTTTCCTAGTTACCCCCAGCATTTTTAAGGCTGAAACAAATAAAAGTCCAATTTCCCTTTCACAATGGCCACTTTCATACACCTCTATCATGCTCTAATTCTTACTCCTTTCTTAAGAGTCATCAGAAAGTGAAAAGCTCCAAGTAAAGCAGAGGCTAAAAGGAGTAATATCTGACACAGCAGTGTTCCAGAGGCAGTTGGCAGGAGCAGGTAAAATGTATCTGGTTCAAGATAAACTAAACAATCTGTTATTTAAAAAAAAAAAAAAATCCATTCCTTTGCTACCTGCTGTGAGACCTCAAAGAACGATGTTCTGGCTGTTGTCTGTGGCATGCAGTTATGTCCTTTGGTTGGCATTGACATTTTTCTTCCAGCTGTTCGAGTTGGAAGATTTTTCTGCAGATACTTTGATGAGCAGTCATCACATTTATTCCTGACCTTTGAAAGAGGCAAGTGCAGCATTTCTGTAACTGTGTCTTTGCTGACCTGAATGTTGCCAGTGAAGGCAATGGGCAGTCATTTTCATGGGACTTGCAGTTCTGTGCACCTGGCACAGAACTCTCTGGCATGATTTGCATTGGGTGGAAGACATACAAAACTGTTCTGGCAAAATAGCCTGGGAGCAACTTTTGCTAGGGAAAATGCAGTTTTTCAAGCTGATTCTGGTTTGTGAAGAGTCAACTTCAACCCCACTAATTCCTTTTAAGATAAACATGTGGTTTGAAAGCCACAACCAGCCTGTCTCTGGCTTGTACCTGGGGATTAAAAGGATGTAGCACTCAGTGTGCCAACACAAAATGCTGCCCGGCTTGTTGCACAGCATCAGCATTGTACCTGAATGTCCATTTCTTGCAAGCCATGTGTGGTTTGTGTGGCATAACTTGCTATCCCTGATCTGTGGTCAGATGTTTATGAAAATTAAGTGGAATTCTGTTTCCTAATAAACATAATTGGAGTGAAATGCAGAATTTTGCTGTATATAGTGGGTTTAAAAAACATTGTAGTAAAACATTGATGAGTCCTAGCTTAAAACCCTCTGTGAAGTTATAGTTTGGTACAGAATGCTATTGATTTTTTTCTTGAGAGACTAAGTTGAGTTTTGTGGCCTACATGTAAGAAAAATTTAATTAAGGGTTCTTGATAATAATCTCTTTAATGCTATGGGAACATGTTTATTTCCCTTACAGAATAAAATAACTTGCTTGTTTTAGATCCTTGTATAATTACCCCAGCATTTTTAATAGTGCAAATTCAATAGAGTAACATTTTGTGTATTTTAAAATGCATCATTTCTTCCACTCTAATTTGGCCATGGAGTTTTCTTCCACTAGTTGTGTTTTTATCTTCAACAAAAGTGTTTGGGCCCCATAAAAAGGGAAATAACTTTGCCTGTGTTACCGCCTTTACTGGTATATTGCCAATACAGACAAACAAAATCTGAAAAAAACACGAGTAGAAGTGAATCTGTTAATAGCTTAGAGGGTTGCAGAGTGAGTTAGAGGCCCTCTGGACTCATCATTTAGAAAAAGACACTAGAATGCCCATCATCATGGGAAAGCTGTTGGTTTGGCTTGGAGGTTTTTTTGCCTTTATTAAGTATTGATAGTTTCCAAAGGACAATTATGCCTAATGTTGTTACTGCTTTTAACATATCCTTGCAGTCTGTAAGAAGGAAAGACAAAAGTTGAATAGCTGGTTGATCTTGGAGCTGGGCCCATAAGTTTGGTTCTGTTCCAGTTATTGTCATATACCTTCTTTTACTCTGGGCATGACACTCCAGTCTGCCTTTGGGCTGTTCTAGTAGCAACTTCAAAGGGAGTCAGCTGTGTCTTTGGGTCCTTTTCAGTATTGCCATCTGTAGCCTTATTGAGTGGCACATATTTATGAATTCTTCAAAGACATGCTCTTTGGTTGTCATCACATGACAATTTAGTATTTTTTTGGTAGAAGTTAAAGCAAGAAGTAGGTTTCTTATTATGGAAACAAGGTTTAAAATCAAATCCAAACATAAAATGAAAGCTTGAGTCCTGCAGGAAGAAAGGTAAAGAGGGAGAGAAGCAAAGAAGTCAGAGAAGCTTCAGAATGGAAACAGAATTTTGAAATCACCAGACCAAAGTAGAAAAAGGCAGCAGCTTGATCTTAATACTTCAAAGAATTTAAGGGAAGTGGCAATCTTCTAATAATCTGGCTACGGTTAAGTACATATCTAAATGCCAATCTAGTTATTTCTTCTCCTTTCAATCTTTCAAACTTTGGAGCCTTCACCTTGATTTATATATGAATTCTTTCCTCAAAAAGCTTTCTTCTAATTCAGGGCATTAATCCTGCAAGCAGTTGGCATGTGAACAAATACGTTGACCTCATACAATAAATTATCAATCCAGTTTAACAGATAGGTGCACATAAATGGTTGCAAAATTAGCAAAATATGGCATCTCTATAGGAGTGCCTCAGAAAAAAAAAGTTGATAAAGCAAGAAGACATTTTCTGTTTATAGTGTATTTCTTTAGTTTTTGGGTTTTTTCTGTTGTGTTCTTGGTTTTTTTCTTTTTTCTGTCCTTTGATTTGTTTCACATGCACTGGGAGACCACTCTGGCCCAGATCCCTTTAGCATTGGGCTAAGAGCAGTGATGGAGTTTCACAGTTGTATCCACTCTTTATGTGGCAAAAGCAACAGAATTTTTCCCTCTTCTCCTGCATACTCCAGTGTGTTGCCCCTGTGACTCTGAATATGGGAATTTCCATGTGATGATAGGGGAGTATTCAGAGTTTCTTCTAAGTATTGCAAAACTGAAAGTGGATTAACTTTTGCTAGAATTAATCATCACTGGGGCCTGAGCAGGCATAATCAACTTTTTTCATCCCATTTTTTGCCTCATAGAGGACAAAAGAGAATCAAAGACCAAGAAAAAGGCAGGAGAAAGAGAAATAATAGATTAGGAGGAACATAAATTGTGAGGTTTACAGAATGATAGAGTTCTTTCCACTTTAAATAAAGAAATTTGAGGGGAGGGCAACCACATGTTTACAAATGAGAATTGAAGGACTTTGATAACACAGTGAATAAAGGAGAGAATTACCAATTGCTACCAATTACAGCAGTCTTAAGATAAGATGGGAGCCCATCATCCAGAGGACAATACGTGAATAAAAATCCAGATGTTTTATATCATTATTGGAGAATACCTAACTTATTGTGTCCATTTCTTGCCATTAACCATTTTTCACATCCCACCTTCCTGCTCTGCTTCTTCCACGTGCACACTGATGTGGCGTATGTTATTTGAAATTCTCTCCATCTTTTCTTTGAGTGTGAGTTGACAAACTCACAGTCATTAACTTTATCAATCCTGTTGGGTTATCCATCAGCTGGCAGTGGCTTGTATTTGTTTTTTTTTTTTTTTTTCCTGGAAAATGGAAATCAGAAATGACAGAGAAGTTAATTGTGAAACTTTATTCTTTGAACTGAGTTGTCTCAACATGATTATCCCAGATGGGACTCGAGAATGTGAACAGCAGATTTATTGTACCTTAATCAGTGTAACATGATGACTGGAAAATGCAAGAACCAAGCCCCATTTTGAAGGAAACATTTTTAGGCGTGCATGCTGAAGTGGCCTCTCAAGTAAAATCCAGGAATGCTTTATGAAGGCTCTAGAATGAATGGGTTTACAATTAATATTGTGATTGTAGAATGGAAAATTAGAGATCAGTTTGTTTTCAATGGAGTTGTCATTTGTGACTTTGAAGAGGAAAAGAAAAATACTTGACATGACGTGGCTTTTATAGCACAGATTCATTGCAATTAGAATTGTAACTGCTGTACAAGGTTGTATCTCCTGCTGTGTGGGATTGAGCTGGGTTTCAATGCACGTTGGAGTTGTAAGGACAGGAGCTGCAAATGTTTTCACATAAGCATCTAATTCAGCTGATGACTATGCATCTTATTTGGATTGGCTGATCATCAGACACTTCCACTCTGTTTTCTTCCTTTTAAATGTAATTTTTGTTTCTGTGTTTAGAATGGCGGTTTTAATCAGGTTGTTTTAAGGACTGCAAAACTGTCCTTTTACCTGCTTTGAGGGAGTTAATGTCAGGGCAAAGAATAGGTAGTTGTCCAAAGTCACATAGTAGCTCTTCTGGTGAGACAGAGCTTCACCAGTGCCTCCCACCCTCTCTTGCCTCCTTCCCCGCTGCCCCATATCTCCTCCCCCATCTTCTTCACCTGTATCCTGACTTGTTTGTTTTCTTCCCTAACTCAAGAAAGCTTTCATGCTATCTCAAATTCATGGCTACTTTTCCACTTTAATTTGTAGATGTGGAAGCAGGAATACGTCTTTAGGATGGGGAGGTACAAGAGCCCCCTCCTTTTCTGCTTCTGGGAACAGATGGTGATTACTGAGGACTTGATTGGAAGAATAAAAACCTTTAAGGAATTTCAGTTATTTGATTTCCTCCTTTGCAAAAGAAGTTTATTTACGTCTGCATCAAGTTCCTGTCATAATCTTCGTTGATTAATCCTATTGAGACAGCCAGTGCACCTCCTGGCTTTCCACACATTTACATTGCTTTATTGGAGTATACATATATGGATGGATGCTAGAAACCATTGGCAATGGTGCAGGAAGTTTTGTTTGCTCTTATAATGTCTTTTTAAAATAATACTGTGCTCATTTAGATGAAGACAACATCTGTAATGTTTTTCTTGAGGCAGATGGTAGATGAGAGAATAAAATGTGTTTAATTTCTAAGGGGAGGAGAAATGAGTCAGCTGAATGGAAATCACAGGCTTTTCTTTTTCTTTGCAGTCTTTACTATGAAATTCAGATTATAATACATCCTGCCATTTTATGTCTATCTCTCCATATATTCAGGGCATAGTGTAATGTAGTTTAGTTGTAAAAATGGACCTTTGGTTGCTGTAGCCATTTAGCTGCAGTTTAAGGGGACAGATTTTAGTTAAATGCTTTCATTATGTGTGACCTAAAATACTAGATAGAAGCTGCATTTCACTAGACTGTATAGAATTTCTGGAACGTTTTGTTTCAAAGAAGAAAAAGATGACATAGCTAAGGCTGAATCTGTGTAATTTCTAGAATGGAAATGAGTTCTAGTGCATTTGCAAATGCCACACTGTGTGAAATGCGTGGGTGAACAGTAGACAGTTAGTTACCTTCAGTGCTACAAAACACAACATCACAGAACTTGGTGTTTATAATTCTATTTCCTTTTTCACAGCTTAGGACAACTTGCAGACTCCCTTTCTCACATTTAAGAAAGCTAGACCTTTTGTAGTGATGTTAATAGGATTGCAGGTTTTCTTCTCTGCATCTTTTATCAGAGCCAACAAAGAAAGTTGGAATACATGCTCTGTCCTAGTGTTTAAGAGTACTAGAGTCAGCTCTTCCCTCCTTTGCTTACAGAACTATGTTTGAACTTTTCTTGCTGGTATTTCAGGACATCCAAGCTGAGATTGATGCCCACAATGACATCTTTAAAAGCATTGATGGAAACAGACAGAAAATGGTGAAAGCCTTGGGAAACTCTGAGGAAGCTGCTCTGCTCCAGCACCGGCTTGATGACATGAACCAGCGCTGGAATGACCTGAAGGCGAAGTCAGCTAGCATCAGGTGAGTAGTAAAAATATCAAGGTGTGAATGGGGCACAGTTCCTGTCTTCAAAGAGGCTTGACAAATATGACCACAGCATTGAAGTGAAATATCTATTCTCTTTCATGAGGGACCCCCGAGAGCAAATGTAAAAGCTTGGTGAACTTGTTCACCAGGTAGGCTTAACTACTTGTTTTCTCTCCAGAACTGCACAGTTGTAACTTGCTGACCTAGTCCCAGAATTTCCAGAAAGTACATTGAGTCCTTCCTTATTGTGAATCAATGGCAGTGTCAGTGAAATAATTCTGCGAATCTGCAGTTACTTTGAGGAGAAATCAGGAGTTTGTTGATGGTTTTGTTTTTACGAAATTTTGTTTTTGAAATTATAGGTTGATAGGACTTGCATCTTAAGTGTCTTGGCCCATTTAATTGGTATTGAATTTTAATTGCTGCTATTCAATTAAGAAATTTTTTTAAGTACCTATTAATCAAGGAATGCATTTTACATTTTTTGACCCTGTCAGTGCCAAACTCAAGTGTAGTAATTGCTTAATCTTTGTAATCATTTTTAAAATGGATACTGCCACATTCATTGATATGCATCAAATACTACATGAAAGTGAATTACATAGAAAATAATTTCTAGAGCTTTTAATTGCAACCACTTGCTTTTTGGCTTAAGAAAACTGTTCTTTTAATAGAACAGAACAATGTTAAGCATTCATATGAATTTTATAAAGGCCAGGAAAATGAGCTGAGCTTGAAATTCAGGCACAAGAGTTTGAATGAGTGAGATAGATGGGAAAATGTGATATTTACTTTTCATTTCTGCTTATCACCAGCCTGCTAAACAGTTCAATGAAACAGGTACATCAGCTCTGTGAAAGCCCCCAGGCAGAACTTGGACCCAAAGAACCAAACAGTTTGGTGTGGGGGCTTGCAGAGACTGGCTCCACCACATAGGCAGTTTAATGCAAGAGCTGTTAAACTTGGGTTGTTATGAGGTCTGTGTAAGAGAAAGACAAAAGCATGCTCTTAAAATAATAGCTTATCAACCGTGGAATCCTAGCAAGAACCACTGAGTTGCTTTGCCATTGTGGGGTTGGTCATAAGCTGGGAGAAATGGATGGCCATGAAAAAGGGCCTTCAAGCCATTTACCCTGTACAGCAGTGAGTTCCAAAGCTGTAGTACAGAAAGACCTATTGTGCAGTCAGTGCTCAGAAAAGTAGGAATATGTTTTCTGAGTACAGACACAGTTTTTCTGTTCTGCATAGATATGGTATGTGTATCCCATTGGGCATCATTAATGTTTATGTTGCTCTGTTGATACCTGGAGTGTTGCAGAGCCACATATCACTTGAGATCAAAGTGGAAGATAGGCAAGGAAGAGAATACTGGTGCAAATCTAAGACAAGTAAATTAACCGTTCAAATATCAGTCACTACTGAAAAGAGCATAGTATTTCTGAGTTTATAATTTTTTCTCCGTCCTTTGATTGCAGTTCACTTTTCTAACTTGTGCAAGAGTCCTGAAAGCCTTCATAGGGAAGTAACAAAGCACAGAACTGATATGAAGTCTGTTTGCCTTGAAGTTTTGCTTTCTTGGTGTATCTTTTTACAAGGATGAATTGGAAAGCAAAACTGTATGGATGAGTCAAGTGAGAACAGCATGTAACTGTTAGATGCTAGGACTGAAGAATGAACAAGCTGATTGTTTCGTTATGGCTTTTAGCTTGGCATATGCTTCTAAATTAAAATTTCCATAAGCTTTTTAGAATATTTTCAGGTATGTGTACATTCTGATTATACTGATTTTTAATTGCTAAAAGTACTGCTCTCCCAAATAGAGATAGTATAAGTTTTTCTCATCACTTCAGTCCTCAGAGCTGGTGTTGCTAGTCACTGTGTTGACTCTACTTCCTTGCTATTATAACTAAAGGGAGTTCCAAACTGGAAAAGCAGCACTGTTCTGACATATTTTTAAATGCATGGAAGCTGCTTAAACCTGTACTTGTAGTGTCTATGATGCCATCTGAGAGGACTGTCTCTCTCCTTGAAATTACTTGTAGACTTATGTGTCTTTGTTTTTCTCTCTTTATCTCATTCCTAGGAAGAAAACAAAGCTGCAGATTGTGGGGATCTGCTTTTAAAAGCCAAATGTTATGGGGAGATTCTTTTCTCCTGGGGCAGGAGGTGTGAGAATGTTAGTGTTTGGGGGAGGGTAGAGGTAAAAGTATGGGAGAAATGGAAAAGGAGTTTCTCTCTGTTTCTCTAGATTTGGACCACCCACCAATTTTGTTTTTTTCCATGTGTTCCCTTGTGGCTCAGTGGAAAAGTGCTACCTCCATAGCAGAATCAAAAGCTGAGGAGGTCTCCAGCTGTGAAGAGAGCCTGTCAGGGTCAACAGAAGGGGAGTTGTGTCAGAGTTGCTGTTTTCTGGATGATTTTATTCAGCATGGGGAGGGGGGGAGAGAGGGTTCCTCTTAGTCTGGTCAGTTGGATTGGAGCATCTATGTTCTTCAGGTTCATCCAGGATTCCCTTAGGAGGGCTTTTGCATACCAGGTGGTTGATGCTGGTGAATATTTGTGCTCCAACTTGTGCTCAAAAAGAATCATATGTAACTGACCTCTATTTTGATTAGAGCAGATTCTTAAGCTGCCACTTGACCTGGTAAATCTCTGAGTTTGCCAATTCATTTGAACACAAACACCTGAAGCTTTGTTTGCAGGTTGTTTATCAGTAGAAGTACCAATTCCAAAAGAAAGGCGAGAAATCCTGACTCAGAGAACAGAGAAGCCCAAGAAACATTTCAGAACTTCTGCGTAGTTTATCTTCTGTCTCTGATAATGTCTGTATGACAAATGTAAACGTGATACTAAAACTTTACACTAAAATGCAATTTGAAGCATATCTCGACTCCCTTGCTCCTGTGCAGCATTTGCTGTGAATGGGATTTGCTGAGTGTGTGTTTCTTTGCTCCCCAGGAGAACTGAATATTTGGGTATGGTCTTCAGATTCTTCATCTTGCTTTCATTTCCAGTATTGCTTTTGATAACATTAAAAGGCTAAATATTCTGGAAAAATCCAGGCTGATGTAATGAGTTTTTCCCTGCGTATTTTTTTCCTTTTAATATCTTTCTTTGGGAGGCTAGCTCACTTTGTGCTCAGTGAAAAATTTTCAAGTCCCTGCTACTATAGTCCATTTCCTCCCCACCCCTTACTGCTCTACCCCTGCAGGATTAACTTGTGCTGGACTTTGAAACCATGCGCTAGAGTTATTTTGCTATTGACATTAATATGGCATGCTTGCAAGTACTAAGTGGTAAATTACAATTCATTTAATCCAGTATCATATGCTATAACATTCACATTAATATCAGATTAATTTTTTTTCACTATTAATATTATTGCACTGTATATTAAACGGTGGATCACCCTTAAATTGTCCTTTATCTAGTTGCAGAAGTTTTCCCCCTCCTTACAAAGCTCCAATTTATTTTGCATTCAAGAATTCCACTAAATAATTAGAGCAGAATCTTGAAGCCTCAGAAAGTGCCAGTTTTCAGAGACGAGAGCTGCTTATATGTGCTAGAAACAATAAGAAGTCATGATGAATAGAGAGTGCACTATCAAATGTACAGAAAGCTATAAATCTGAACATTTTAATTGTAGTTGCTTCTAGAAATTCTCAAAGATATATATATATTTTTTTAATGATCAGAGTCTAATGGCAAAACTGTAAATTCAAATGTGGGCTGCCTTGGCTTAGATGAGAGAGCATTGTCTCTCCTCTGCCTGATTAATAAGAAGTAGAACTCTGTTTTCACTTCGAGAAAGAAGGGCCAGTTCTGAGTACCTGAAAATATATCGGGAGAGTGGAGACAATACATTCCACTCAGAAGCTGCTGGCCTGCACAAGGCCTACAGCAACAGCTTGCTTGTAATTCAGTGCAGGGTGCGATGCTGACTCTCTGCTGTGTAGGCCTGAGCTACAAGCAGTTGGTAGCAATTCCATGTAGAGATAAAGGTATCAGTGAGAGCAGTAAGTGACAATAGAAACCATAACACATAAAACTGTAGGCAGTAAAATGTTGCTTCTAGCAAGTACTTAAATTTTATATTTTTCCCAAGCAGTTACCTAAGTACTTTCCTTCATGGGATTGAAGGAGAATAGATTCCTCTTCCTAAAGGTGCTTAGCTTATCCTTTTCAGAAATGTGGAATTTTTTTTTTTTTGCGTTGTATGTCCCTCCCTATATACTCTTACTTGACTGCTTTATTGATTCACATATCCTAGCATTGCTGGGAGATCTCAGTGTGGCCAAACATAACCTTGTGTTGAAGTTGACCTTGCAGCACATCATCCCTTCAATTCAAATGTCGTTGTGTCAGCCCCAAACATTCACTCTAATGCTATTTGAAATGATAATACAAGACAAGCCAGGTGGCAGTTGCTAGGTGTGACTCACAGTGAATCAGAAACAAAAAGATAACCCTCAGTGTGCAAAATAGGAAAGGGAGTTAGAGTTTAGTTCATCCATCAGAAGCAGGGGAGGTACTTGCAAAACTGGTCTCAGACTAATCATTCAGCTCTACTCTTCTGAAGAAAGAAACTGTTTTTTGCTGACATAAATTAGGTATGTGCTGGTCTTGAATGATACCATAACATAGAATGATTGCAGTAAAAGAGAGGTAGCTGGTACCTGTTGAAGATTTCTATGCATCTTTATGCACTGCAGTGAGAACACATCAAGTCAAGGTATTTCTGAAAATTGTAGAAAAATATATTGTGGAGTTTGACTTGTTTTGTCAATTAAAGTGAGGAGAATGGATTCACTGTATTAATTCTCTAGTAGCTCAACATTGGTGGAAGAGGATGTATTAAATAACCTGTGTCACTGGTTGATACGTTCAGCAGCGCAGACAATTTGCTGTTGATCACTGCTGGTAGAACATGCTGGTTTTTGCTTCTGGAGAGTCAAGGTCCTGGCATGAAAGAGTTCAGTTTTGCAGTGCTTTAGCTCGCAAAATGTGCTTGTGCTTGTTGCACAACAGTGGTGGAGTCACACCAAAACACAGGATTTTGTTATGTTGCTTATGCCTGCGGCGTTCAAGGTTTTAGACGAGTTATAACATCAGGTACGTATTTGTGTTCCCCCGTTTCTCCTCTGCTTATTTTGATTTGCTGTGCAAAGTGTTCTGAAATAGAGAGGTTTTTTTGGGTTTTTTTTTACACAAAGTGCTTGAAACATTCACGTCTTACTGATGGAGTCATTTTGTTTATTGATTTCCCATGCTGGTTTTGCCATTCAGGGCTTTGAAGATGCTCTTTGCTGTTTCACAGGGCTCACTTGGAGGCCAGTGCAGAGAAATGGAACAGATTGCTGACATCCCTGGAAGAATTAATCAAATGGCTGAACGCAAAAGATGAAGAACTGAAAAAACAAATGCCTGTTGGAGGGGATGTTCCAACCTTACAGCAGCAGTATGACCACTGCAAAGTAAGTTGCTTAAGTTTTATGGGTATGCTACTGTGGATTATAGAATGAAGCAAATTTTTGTACAGGAGAAATGATGAATGCTTCCTAGTGACTAATTTCTAGAAAAACGCTCTAGGTCTCCACCCATTTTGCTTGCCCGCCTTGCCCAGTAAAGCACAACTAAGATATGCTATAAAATTTCATCTAAAGGATTTCTGAGACATATGTTCAGTCTAAACACTTTTTTTTTACAGTTTCCTGATATTTTTGGAATCCTGATGGGTGAAACTGCTATTTTACTCTAAAAGTTAAGGAAGGCATAAAAAAGTAAGAATTGACCAAGCAAAGTTGAGTGTAAATTCAGTAAAATCATGAACAGTTACATGTTACTAAACTCACCAGTGATAGCAGCCTCCTACCCATGCACATTTACACTGCAAAGATGTCTCAAAACTGTTTTAGAGAACTAAAATTTTTTTGTGCCTTGTACTGTTGTAACTATAGCATGCTGTTCTAGTTTTCTGGTTTTGCTTGTCCTGTTCTGGTTTGTACATGGTAGGCTATTAATTCCTAAGTACTTCTTGACAGTAAAAAAACTCAGTTGCATCTACATTTCTTCATTCATGTAGAATGTAGAGTCTATCTTGCCAACTCTGATCAGTAATCAAGTGAAGATGGTTTTGCCATTGGAAAAATTCGTTCTAATAAAGCTGGTTCCATCCCGTTTGTTGATCTGTATGGTGTAAACAGGGAAGGAGAACAAATGCAGCTTTATATATCTAATTGCATGGTAAGTATGTTCCCCTTTGCCAGCTACACTGGTGTCTTTTCTGCTGTGGTGTTTAGTGAGGGCAAAATTTGAGTTTGGAAAAACTTTCTAATACAGAAATACTTGGAATACTGTGGGGTAGTACTGAAAATGTAGTCTGACATGAGCAGCACTTTTGCAACTTCACTCCAAAATAGAAGTGCTTAAGGAAATCTGCATATGTTTTTCCTTAATTTAGTCTTTTAAAGTAAATTTATTAACACAAACTCAGGAACTTTGTTTCTTGAGAGTTCATCTCTTCCTAATCCACTTAAAGCATCGTGCTCTGTTTGTAGGCACATCTGCTGTGAATTTTTTTATAATGATCAAATGGTGGATTACTAGTGCCAAAGAGCAATAAAAGGCTGAAACACAGCTAAATACAGAAGGTGGTAGACCTCTACAGGTTATTTTCTAAAGGCATATTTGTGTCTTGTGTAGATTACAGTATGTGCATGATAGTAGCAAAATAATATTAGTAGTGCCTCTCAGCTGAAGAACTCAAATTGATTAATAAAACTGGGGTTTTATTCTGAGGTAGAAAAATTTAGTAGTAATGATGCTGGATGGCTTATTTGGACCACTAGTAAACTGCAGCAGTATGAAGGAGAGAGCACCTCTGGGTTGTTTAATCCTTGCTGTTATGTTTAAAGATATTTTGTTATGTGTCAAGGTTAAGACTCCAATGAGTTCATTTGGGAGCTTTTGGAGATTATTCTTTCATTTTTCAAAAAGGCAATGTTCTTGCAATGTCACAGTGAGTATTGGATATAGTTGCCTGAGTCAAGTATTTAATAGGAGCTGCATTAATGGTCTGCAACAGGACAAAGTTAAAGCAACCCTGAGTATCACTTTATTATTTATGTACCTATGCCCGCAAAAGCACTGTATACACTTGCAGATATTTCTTAGATGATGCTGGATGACTGTTTCCTAGCAGTTATTTTGTTAGGGAGAACCAAGAGATTCCCATATATCATGTAGTGATACTGTGCTATACCAAATACGAATTATTAGCAGGTGGCATTTCACGTTCTGTTGAAGTGTTGCTTGTTAGCTGTTGCCAGAGGAGGGGAGCTGAACCACAGCTGTCTATTGGTTTGATTGTCATAGCAATGCTTCAGTGCTGTTTCTTAGTAGCATCTGTTCATTCCTTGCTGAAGCTGCAGTTTGCTAATAAACTTGATCAAACTGAAAAGCTGTGGTTTTTTCAGATAGAAAGTGAAAACTGAAGGGAAAAAAAAAGCAACAAAAAGCCAACAAAACAAAACTCCTTCTTCCTCCTCAGCAAGGTTAAGTGATTGGTTGATGTGGTTAGGATGTTGGGTAAAGATGTCCTAAGTTGAGGACACAAAGTTTTATTCCTGTGATTTTTATTTTTATTTTCAAAACATTATGTCAAAACTGCCCTTTCAGTGGATTTTTTGTAAACAGTATGTGATTCTATGTTGTCAGGTGCTCCGTTTGCTTTGCCTTTAAGGTGCTCCATTTAGAGTACGTATCCTGCCTTAAGCTGGGAGTTGTCAGTGGGAATTTGAGGTGTAACTATATCAGATCAATATTGCAGAGATACGACTTGATTTCTCTTGCTCCAAAGGATACTCCCTTTATTCCACCCCTCATCACCAGCTGTCTTGGTACTTTTTAAAATGTTTCTTCATCCATGCTTCTTCAAGTGTTAAACCTCCTGAACATTTCATTTGTAAGATTTACTTTTGATCAAAGGCGGTTTTTGTGATCCCTTGTTGAGTTTCTGCAGCACCACATCAGATGACCTTGTACAGGTTCTCCCAGGTCTGTCTGTATGCCTCTGCTCCCCTCTTTCTTTTAGTTTCATACCTGAGTGTAGCTTTGAAGTTGCCTTCATGCACTGAGCAGTTCAGTACCTCATTTTGTCTCCACTACTCTGCGATCCATTTCCTCTTATTTCCAACTTGCTTTCCTGATCTTGTCCTTGCTGGCACTTCAAAATGAAGTTTTGAAGCTGGCACTTCAAAATAGTGGCTCAGCTCTGTAAGATGTGCCCTCATGGTAGTCTCATCTCCTTCCCTTTATTTTTCTGATTTCTCTTGTATTAGCATTATTTTTTGCCTCTAGTTACTCAATAATTCTAGTAACCTACTTTCCCCCCCCCCCCCTCAGGTACAGGAGATGACTTGTTTGCTTCAGCTTAATGGCACTAATTCTGTTGGCCTTTCCCTCTGTTAGTATCTCCCTCACTCAGTACTTGGCTTCAGTAGTGCTAGATAGATAAGTGCAGTATTATGTGACAGTTTGGGTTGGCTCACATTGTTTGGGTGCTAGTGAGGTCTGCTTGGACAGGAGGAAATAAATGGTTTGCTTTTTGATTTTTAAACTTGTTTTTGTTTTAAGTATCTCTCATTCTTCTATGCTTTAAAAGCAAACATTACCCACAGCAATGTTAATAAGTTGAATTTGGGCTACATATTTAGCCTATATTTCCCAGATTAACAGAAATCTTTCAGGATGTGCCAAATATTTATATTTTTTTGACTCTTTTTTGTGTTGTTCAGCCAAACTTCTGTCATCTGTAGTAGTTCATAGTCTTACCACATACTAAATGCTAAGTGCAGTCTAGCAATGAGCACATCCAGCCTGGGTGTTGTGTTGCTCTGTGTGTTGCAGGGGACAGATCGAGAGGAAGCTTAAACAACGGTGCATGAATTTCCTATTTTGGTTATTCTCAAAATGTTTTTGAGAGAGGGGTTGTGGAGCAACAAGTCCCAAGAATGCTGGAAAATTTGGGACACTGAGAGGAAGTTTAAAAGTACCTGAGCTGAGAAGTTGTTCATATGGAGTGTACCTATAGCTGAGTCTACATTCACACTCCAGAAGTGTGGGACACAGAATGGTTTATAGGGAAAAGAAACTGAAGGTACCTACCTTTTCAGAGTTTATTTCCAGTTTTTTTTTCCATAATTGCAATTTCTCACTGTAGCTAGTTCTTAGCAGCTCATGTTTCCCTTTCATTCTGTTCTTTACCAGTCTTCCTTATAAATACTTATTTAGGATTTTAATATGTGTGATGCAAATTTTGATCAGCTACATAGACCAGGGAAAAAAACCCCACACCAACTCACAAAAACGAAAAAACCAAAAATACCACCCCAAGCCTGTTTGCCCCAGCCTCTACTCCTGAAAAATCCACCCCTATGTGCATATTTTAATATGCTGGAAAAGCTGCAAAAGTACCATGAAAAATCAGTGGGCTGGTTTTGTGTGTATGGAAATACCTAGAGTCATGTGTGTACAAAAGAAGGCAGCACAGATGGTGACACCTTGTTCTTTGGAGTTGCACTGAGAGCTTTATATATCTCACTTTTCCACTAGAAGAGTTCCTGACTGTAGCTTTTTAAAAGTGTGCTTTTGCTAAGGTACAAAGACTACCTAAAAGCTATAAATCACTATGGTTTATATTTCAGACAGAGAACCAGGACATTTCAAATTAAGCAGAAATGGGTATCCTCTTGCATAAATCCTGTTGGCATGTGTCTGCATAAATGAACAAATGTCTAGCTAATGCTAAATAATGCATGCATCTTGGATCAAAGAGATGCTTAACATAGCTTCATTTGAGCTCAGAATGAATTGGCAAAGGACCTGTGAATGTTTGATTGATAATTTTATATTTATGGATAGGTCATTAATATTTTAGATACTCTTCAAACTTTTTGGGGTTGCTGTCTTTGTATTTCATGTTTGAGACTTGTTTTGTTAAAGTAATCAAATAATGAAAGTTGTAGTATTTCTTTCTGTTTTACTTAGCTATTTTCACTTAATCGAAAGTGTTACTATAGCCAACTGGAAACTACTTTCTATGTGTTGTTATCCCTTCAGGTTGCCTGTAATTCTGTTATTCTCTTTAACAGTGGGAGAAGTCTGTAAGGAAAACATAATTTTCCAGCCTTAAACTTTCCTTCACTCTTTCAGTTTACCTGTCTGACTTTGGGCAATGGGCTTATTCTTAAATAAATTCCTACTTAATTATTTTAGATTTGTTTTTCTGGGATGTTTTCTGTATTAAAATCTGCTTCTATGTTAGGAATTACTAAATCTAAGAGTGAAAAGAGAAGCATTGTGGTATTGGTGCTGCTTTAGGCTATGCTCCTAATTATAGTAAAGAGCTTTATTAATTTGTTACTCATCACATAAGACAAAGCACACAAAATCTGTGCTGCATGGAGGTGGTCAGCTAAACTGGTTGGTCAGTTAATTGATGGTTGCTGAAATACTAATTTTGACTAAGATGTGAGCTATGAGGGGGTAAGAAAGGAGAATTAAGTGGTCTATGGTTGGAACTGGAAAATCAATACAGCCTCTTGCTTAGAGGAAGAGCTGCAATTTGGTCTGACAGACAAGGATGTGATGGAAGCAGGAGCTTGAGCAATATGTAGCACGCTGCTGTGAAGTGGCTCTTTGAAGTGAGGATGTGGTTCCAAAAACGATGTGCTCTATCAAGAGGGGGAATAGCCTTCCCAATAGTCAATCAGCATTACTGAGCAGTGTGAGAGCTCCTTAAGTAAACTTGTAAGGGATAAGAGTTTTCTAAAAACTCTTGAAATTTTGCATATTTGAGAGTCCTGAATGTTGATTATTGGTGAAAAAATCCTCTATTGTACTATACAAAAAATTTGTACTGTTCAAGGGGAGTACAACTCATTAATCTTGAACTGAGAGTTTTCTTTGTGGTGTGTTTAGGCGGAAGAGGTGGAAATCATGGGTGGGAATATTTTGTTACAGGAGAGGAAGAGTGTAGTTAATGCCTGGTTAAATGAGGGTTCTCAAGTGGACAGACTTAAATCCATTGCCCACTAAGGGTTTACTCAAACTGATTTGTGTGTTACATGAATGATTCAGGTGTGTGTCACTGCTCTCCTGGGCTTTTTCTCCAGAAGAATGATGTGTAAACAAAAGCATGGCACAAAGAATTAAGTGTTAAATTAGGATGCCAGTGCAGTGTATTTTTAACTTTGACAGAAAAATTGTTTCTTCTGGCTGTATTTCATCTTGTTCCCAGAAGTGTGGTTGTCTTGCGATAAGTCAGGAAAGTTGCAACGGATCAGTACTTAAAATAATAAATAGCATGGATAATGAAAGAACAAATTATTCTGTTACTAATGCAGAGTAAAGCAGGTTGTCGTACTGTGGAAAAAACAATTCATAAACACTTTTCCAGTACAATAAATGAAACATAATAAATGAAACATTTCTGTGGGCTTGCCTTTTTAATGATATCATTTTGATGTATACAGCTCATGCTGCTCTTTCCTGAGGAACCACTGTCTCATTTGTTTTAATCAAAGACTCCCATATAAATTTTTAGGACCTTACTGGGTCTTTTTCAAACCACTGAATAAAGGAAGATTTGTAGATATCCTCAAATGTCTAAGAGGTCATTCTGACATTGCTGTGGAGGAGAATGTTCATGTCATAAATTAGGTTTACATTGCAGAAACAGCACAGCAGTCAGCCTTTCTCTTTGTCCTTAAAAGGCTGCAATGAGTCGAGTGCCTGTTTCTGTGGTATCGTTTTATTTCACCTCACAAAAGACCACTCTGCTTCCATCATTGTTAGTAGTAGCCCATCTAGAACTAATGAAATCTTGTAACATCTTGATGCACTGGAATGTACCAGACATCTGTTTCACTACTGTGTCTTGAGCTGCAATACCATGACTGGCTGTGGCCTGACTTTCAGGGGTGAGCCATGAACACAGCCAGGGAAGGTGATGGAACACAAGTGTATTAGTTACTGATTTTTAATCTCTACCCATAAGACAGCTACTCTGTTCCCTTAGCTATCTGTGTTGTTCATCTTGCTGAGTTCTTCTGACTCCACTATATCCTTAGGGAGCTGAAGTGACTGCTATTGCATGTGATACTTAGGATAAAGTTGCATCAATGCAATGTTTGATACTGTAGTAAAACAGTGGCTTTTTGAGTGTCCTTTCTGAGGATGCTCAATATTTTATTGGCTGTTTTTTGGTTGCAGTGGCTTACTAAGCAAATTATTTCAGGGACCTGGCAATGAAACTCCCAAGACCTTTTTTTTTGTAAGCTGTAAATGCCCAGAAAAATGCGCATGGATTTCAATTTGTGTATGGTTTTTTTTAAGATCAGTTAGTGTTTCAATTGGATTTTAAAAAGCTGGGTACCACCTGAAACCTAAGGACAATATGTCAACAGATGAGCTCCCTCACTGGATCCCAGAGATGGACTGGTATAAGGAAATGAGACAGGACGTTTCTCTGAATGCAAATATTGGTTTTTGCTGAGGTCTGTTTTTCCAAAGGCAGAGCCAGGAAAAAAACACTGGCACAGTCGCAGTGAATCTGTTTTTTCAACTGGAGAGTGCTGCTAGAGAGCCACAATACTACAGTATCCACTG
This sequence comes from Aphelocoma coerulescens, assembly GCF_041296385.1. NCBI lineage: Eukaryota > Metazoa > Chordata > Aves > Passeriformes > Corvidae > Aphelocoma > Aphelocoma coerulescens. The sequence goes on along the minus strand of NC_091016.1, from coordinate 58,974,864 downwards.
CAATATTTTTTTCAGGAGCTTTCATAGCCTGTATTAAACAGAGCTGAGAACTGTTTTTCCGCCTCACACCTTTCTCATTTAACAGTTTGAGATTCTTTCAGTATAATCACACAACCAGCTCAGGTCTCCTTGAGTTCTCTGTGATCTGTTTTGATAAACTGGACCACTACGAAGAAACATACTTTATTTAAGAAGGCTTTTCACTTGTCATTCAAGGTATGGAATGAAGCTTCTAGGGATTAATGCAAATCTTAAGAACCTTTTTATATAACTGACACTTTTCCATATGAATTTTGTGCAAACACCAGAGTCCCCTGTACATCACTGTTTTGGAGAAATTGAACGGAAGCATTAGTTTATGATGCACTTCTTAAATATGCAGCAAGAGAGGCTGTTACCACTGAAACTGACTGCATTTGCAACAGGGACTGGTGAAGAATCTGTTTTATTTTCTGTTAAGAACATCTCAATCTAGATCCTGCTTCCTGCTGCTGCATGAAGACTCTTTAGGGAAGAAAAACATTTATTCCAGTTAACTCCTGAACTATTGGATCCTCAATCCCTTGTTATTACAGTCAGTAATCCACCCTAGGAACATCAGCAATAAATTGGAAAAATTTTGTTTCCATGGCAGCCACCCACTCCTGTTTTCATGCAGATTCTAGAGATTAAAGGCTAGATTTCAAAATGTATGTACAAAATAGGGGAGAGGATGGGATTCTGCTTTTTCTTATACTTTTTTGTTAGCTTTCCCATTTTTGTTTTGTTGCATTTTTAGAATGCAAATGTAGGTACTGGTTTAATGGGCAAGGTAATCTCACAGGAGGTATTTTGTTCTGTTTTCTTTCCAAGAGCTCTTAACCGTGGCTAATAGTTGTTCCTAGACAATTACCCCACATCTGTATCTTCTGACCTGGGTTTCAGTGAATTTCTCTCCCGCAGAGTGGTTAGTCTGGGGTTGGGAAATTGCTAGGAATGTTGCTAGAAGCAGTTTTCTTCTCTGAAGTTTTGGTCTTTCAACTTTGGATGCCAAAGGATGCTAAATGTAAAATGGTGCTTAAAGATTTGAATCTTTCTTTTTAGGGAAGGTGCTGGACGTTATGCTTTTGCTAACATGTGATTCCTGCAAAGTGAATTCAGTGTTGGCTTCAGAAAGGCATTATATTGGATCAAGGGTTTCCATTCCTACACTGAGCTGCTAGAGGTCCTTACCACTTACAGATTCATCCAGGGTTAGTTGTTTTGGGGAAGAGGGGTTTTTTTTGTTGTTTTTTTTTTTCTTTTAATCAGACCTGGAACCTGAATGCTCGTCTAGTGAGGCCAGTAACATGATTCCTCATGTCATTTAAAGTTTCATCAGTAGTCATCCACATTGGAAGACTCAGGGTACCCTGAGCTTCAGTATTAAGGTACAAGTACAGTTCCTCTATATAGTGCTGTGCCTGATAGGTCTGCAGTGTCTGCAGTCATTACTCCGAGTTACTGAGATTACTTTTTTTTAATCAGTAGGTTGCTGAATTCTAGGAGCATGATGTAATTAAGATAGAAAATATTTGCTCGACAAAGTGGCTGTTGGTTGTGGGGGCTGGGTTTCTTTTGGTTTGTGTCTTGGTTTTGGAGTGGTTCTTTAGGCACCTCTTTCTGGAAAGAGTGTAATGTTGTCCTCACACGTTTACTGCTAATGAGTTATTTTACATGCCTGGTTGGTCATCTTACAATTTGTTCCCCTGTAATGTGTGAAGACACTTTAAAAGCATCCTGTACAAAACCTAAGTTTTCTTGAGGGTCCTTTCTATCTTGTTGCTTAATGATAATGTAGCATTATGTCAGGGCTAGTAGTGAAGCTACTGTGTCCTAAAGAGGTTTCAAGCACTATATATTAATGAGAAGTGAAACTTGGTAGCCCACTCTGCCAAACAGACAATACAAATGCAGTAACTTCTGTGACATGAGCAGCCTCTTCTGGTTCTGCAGTGAACAAAGATCAGCCTTAACTCTTGTTTTTGATAGTTGGACTACTGACACGACTGTTTTAATGTTAGGTGGCTGCTGTTGGTTATCCCTGTATTCTGTTTCTCTGTAGGACAGATTTTGAGGGGATGTGGAAAGCTGCATAGTTTTTCTGAACTTCTAGCCCCTGGGGGCTGTTCTTTAAATGAGCAGGTGTAGCTTGTGGTGAGAGAGAACATTCCAAAGTTGTTCTCAAAGAACTTAATAGCTGCTACTAATGGTAAGTCATGTATTTTATGATAGCATTTTAATCTTTTAGACCTGTCTTGTTAGGAGAATGTGTAAATGGAGAGAAAAAAAAATCTATGCCAGTGTTTGATGGCATAACACAATATGCCAATGATATTTCCTAGTCAGTTTTATAATATTGTTGTAAGCAATTTTGTGTTTGCAAACAATATTTATAAGTTTAAGAGAGAGTAAACCAAAGCCATAAACCATTAAAATGTTCTAATACATTTATTTTCCCTTTTGTTTGAAGCTGGACTGAATTTTATGCATTCTATCTATGTTAGTAAGGAATTTTTAGTCTAAAAATCCTAATATAGGTAATAGAATAGATTTTTGAAAAACCCCACAGACTTCCTCTCCCTTGAAATAGCTTGTTTGCAACTTACATGCTTGACGAATTTTTAAAATATAAAGTAAAATATCATGATTAATGGAAGGACTATGCTTATCATTAAAAATGCATACTTTATAATGGTGTGATTTACTTGGATCTAAATTAAAATTTTCAGTATCAACAGAGACTTGAATGATTGAATTCAATCATTACTTTTATTAGTATATTTTTCATTAAGTCGGTGTAACAGGTCAGCAAGAATTTAATATTAGCAGTAATAGAAGACAGAATAGTAAAAGAGATAGTTTTAAAGAAATTACTGGAACAAATACCTCATTTTACGGTTATATATTACTGCAGGTCATACAAAATTTCTCTTCCCCTTGTTTTAGACTTTATACAGTCTATATTTATTTACCTTGGAATCAACCTGATATGAAATCTTTCTTGTTTCTTTCTATTTTTTAAATAACAGCGATTAGTACATTTTCTCTTTTGTAGTTCCATCTCCTTTTTGAGTGATGGATCTGCCTCAGAAGAGAGGTGCTAGAAGTTTATGTAAGCATTCACTCCCTTGGAGGGATAAGGTTCAAGCCAGGGAAGAAACCCTCCAAGAGAATAAAGTGCTAAAACAATAACATTTTGATGCCCTGAAAGGAGAGGGAAGACTAATTGTGAAAATATTTTCATCATCAAATAAATGCAAAGGAGGGGGAGGCTGTAATTTTTAGATAATTTTCAGTCGTATCTGATAATTTTATCCTGTGCATATGATTTTTCTATCTCAGGTTTTGAAGCAGAGAGGTACTGAGCAATACTTGATGCTGATATCAGCGCTGTGGTGAGCGCCTCCCATCATGCTGGGTAGGGGCACTTTCAGGAGCCTCAGTCCTTGATATAGAAACAAGTCCCCAGGCTTTGACTAAAACACAGACCACTGCAAAGCAGTCATGCTTGGTTGAAATTACTCATTTTCAATAGGTCACCCTCATTTGGGAGGATTTTCTGATGATCTTGTATTCTTTTGTAAGTTCATGCAGATAATACCTTCTGACATTTCTGGCTGCTACAAGATTCTTAGTCCAGTGAGCATGGTTGCTTGGCTGGAGTTTCTCAAACCCTTTTTTCACCTGTATCTTCCTACTTATGCTTTTCGTGGTGCTTCTGCAGCAACACTGGAAGAGAGGAAGAAGTTATCTCAATGCTAGATCCATGAAGGAGTGGCCAGTGGTAAACACAGCACAGTATGTAAAACAAACAAAACAAACAAAAAACCCTGTGGTGTTGTAAAAACAAAGGTACTTTTCTTGCTGGAGAGAAAGCTGAAGAACAGACACAGGTCAGATGTGAATCACATTGTTAATGCAGTTCTGGAAAAACAGCTTGGATACTAGATGATGTGTGTGGCCTAAAAATCTCTACATATTGCAAGTAAGCATGCTTACTGCATTCTGGTTATGCTTGTAAGATTTCTAAGAAAGCAATGACTTCAGAGTTAAAAGCCCTGAAGCTAGGGTACCCTATTGCTAAATACAGTATAAATGAACTAAATACAAGAAATAAGTGAAATTTCTTTACTTTTTAAAAAATCTGTATTTAGGGTGTACAGTTTTCACTAGCGTTTCTCGGGAAAGAGAGCAGTATATAGGTGTCTTGCTGCATTTGCGTGTTTTCACCTTTCTGTTAAATGGCTTTAAGTTGACAGTTTACATTTCTGGGAAATTGGTGCAGATGTGTTGAAATACTCATTGGTATCCAGTCACTAAAACCAATTCTGGTTTTTGGTTTTGAGACATTCCCTGTGTTCTCAGTGTTATTGTTTATACCTTCAGAATTTTACTTCTTTTACTTTATTTCATACATTTATTAGGTAGCTTTACCATGGCATAGAACTTGTTTCTAAGTATTGAGGACATAGAATCAGTGCTTTTTCTGTTTTTTGGGTTTTTTTCTTAATGAGAAATTGTTTGAGGTTTCAAATTCTATTTCTAAAGAAAAAGAAATCCTGTTTAACACATGCTGATTCTACTATATGTAAAATATTACAATTCTTTGCCTGAAGAGCTACAAATGAAAAAGCTTGTCATACAGAGAAACAAAGCAGAGACAGGAAATGGAGTGAGTGAAGATGAGTAATAAGTCTGTCCTATGATCTCTCTAATGTGTCCACCCTATATTGGAAAGTATTTGTTCAGCTGAGTTAAATAGCCCTGCTTCACAGAAATATTCTATTAAGTGCTAGTATCTTTCTCTAACTGACCCCTAATCGCTGTCAGTTATATTAAATTACTTTTTTCTCATAATCAGAAAGCTGCTTTGTAGTCATCCCAAAAAAATGGTCTATGACAACTTTTGCGATAAGTGTCAGTAGGACCTTTTTTCTTTTTTCCAGGTTAACAATCATTCTTATAGAATTATTTTTAATCAAGGAATATGGTTTAGGTGAATGGCTATTAAAAGAATTTACAATGGGTAAAAATAAGACAAAGTTTTGTCTTTATTATCCATGGATATTTTGCAGAACTTTGCCTGGATTATTTGAATTTCAGTCTTCTTCTACTGAATAAAACCATAAACAGATTGTTAAAATAAAATAGTGGATTCAATTGGAAAGGAGGAGGGCACAATCCTGTGGCCGGATGATGGAACACTATTTGGAAAACATTGACAATTTTCAAGTAGGTTTACTCAGTGTTTTGTACTAGTATATGTATACTGAATACCCAGCAGTATTTTAATTCTAGTTTCTTATTGGTAGGATTGTCTGAAAGCAGCCATATTCTTTTTTTTTTTTTTTTTTTTTTTCTTATCTCATTAATTGAATTTACAGGTCCAGCTGGATTTTCTGTTGTTTTTATGAGACATTGTTAGATCATCTATTCGAAAATGCAAAGACTTAACAAGGCTGTTGTGTTGGGCAGGTTTAGTTTGCAGAGGCATAAATGGAACTAATAAAGCAACACAGTCTATTGCATGTTGTGACAAGTTTGGGTGTCCCGTGTTTGATGAGGCGCTTAAACTCCCAGCAGAAATCTATTTTTTATTTATGTTCTGTGTGGTTCACAATGAGGGAAAATTCTCTTCTACTTAAAACAAGCTCACATTCCCCTTTCCCCCCAAAAAATCCAACCCCACCATAACTATGTTGTGATACGTGCTGCATTGCTGCTGTGCTGGAGAATATGTGAAATATTGCACTTGGGGCTTGCCTTTTTATTTTTTTTCTTCTTCTTAAGTCTGTTTGGCTTTCACAGATATGGCATAGGTGCCAAGGTCTGTGTTTTCATGTTCCTCTAACTTCTGATGGCAACTAGAATGAGCTGAAGGAAGTGACTTAGGCAGAAGGGAAAGTCATGTTGCCCTTAGGGTATTCCTTCCTCACATCTCTCTTATAAATGCCTAGAAAATTGTCTGAAGTAGAGTATTTCCTCTTTCAACCACTACTTATTTTTTTAAGTAATGGTTTTACAGTAATCTTTCCCTACTGAGCAGGTGTTAGATATAGTAGCACACAATCCAGAGACAGGAAATTTTGGAGAAGTGACCCAAAGCAGAGATCCAGTATAATCTGTCACGTGACAGTAACAAACTGTGTGGTATCAGCTTTAAAAAGACGCTGTCATTTTAGATAGTTTTGAAAGTGGGAGGCCATAGTGGAAGAGTTGAGAGCAAAAAAGCTATGAGGGAGATTGAAGTACACTGTGGTGAGGAAGACAGTTTGTTGACTGGTGATTATTCAGTTGTCTGTCTGGACCATTTGCTTCCAAAGAGAAACCAAAGTGACTGTTTCTAAGAAAGAGGAGTAATTAATGTTGACAGGGTTTCTGCTTCTGAAATGATTTCCAGTAGCAGTCCTCTCTCATGTACGCATGCATGCATACAGAACAGGGACACTAGAGCTAGCCTCAAACTGCAACTGGTCCCTAGCATTTTTTCTGCTTCAATATTCAGCTGGGCTCTGTTGCCTGTGCTTTCTCCTGCAGAGGGGAATATTCCTCCCCTTACACAATTGTCATACAGGAGATGCTCCCCTGAGACTTTTTGCAGTGAGCTGATTATTTATAATTTATAGGTGATGTCATATAGTAAATTCACTATTTTTTTTGGTGATCATAATTCATTGGCAAGGACGCTGATGTACCCTTGCACTAAGGAGGCTGACATAGAGGAAACCTCCCATCAGATGTAGGCATGCTCACAAATGCATCCTATCTTTATATATTGAATGAATATTCATAGTGCTGCATATCTCAAAGTTGCTCTTGAGCATATTGAGTTTGAACTGTAATTACTAAAAGTCTTTCTCAAGACCTCTGTATTAATACAGTAGGTACCATTTAACAGTAAAGTAGCTTATGATACCAAACATATTTGACTTGCCCCACTCATGGTATTTTGAAGAAATGCAGAGGAGATTTTAATCGCACAAAATGAGCAAAAGGTGACCTGAATTTAACTGCTCTTAACAACAAGGCAGCACCCAACTTGTGAATAGTGGCATCATCTCTGTTTGAAGCAAGAAACTAATGGCATTTCATCAGTGCTCAGCAGTCGCACAGCCTAAGCAAACCCAAGCCAGTCTGTTGCCAGCAAGCAAAGAAAGAGCAATGTCTCTCTTCTGTTGAAGAGATAGATGCTTTCTGTTGAGGGTGCAGGGAAATAGGCAGTGCTAACAGGATATTTGAAGGCTCTTGCTCAATTAAGTTATAAGCCATTCAATATGCAGCAGATGTTTTGTGTGTCTTGTGTCAGGCTGGAGGCAGTACATGCTTTGGATGCATAAACAGAATAATGCTTTTTTTATGTCTTCTTTATCCCTCCCCCTTTTTCTGTGAGTATTTCCTGACATAAAAAGCAGAAGTTATACCAGTTGCTACCCATAAAGATGGAGTTTGATGCTCTGACAGTGTTTCCATCATAAACTCATTTGTTGGGTTTTATGTAACTGAGTAGTAACTCTTACCCAAAGCTACCCAGCTGTACACTGTTCAGTGCACAGTTACACAGTTTGAACCTAATTAGAGTTAGCATGGAGGACACAAATTTCCTTTGCTTCTTCAAAGGACGTACAACATTGAAGAGTGTATAAGAAATGTAACTTCTGTTCTGCAGACAGCTCTACAAAACAGTTTCATCTGAAATGGAAGGATCCTTATTTTGATGATATATTGCCTTGTCTTGAAGGTTGCTTTTTAGATGATATAATCTTTTTAAATGCCTTTGAAATAGACTCAGTGCAGTGCTTTGTTTGGCATTGTACAGTGATCTTTTCCTATGGGGTTTTCAGGGTTCTTTTGGCAGACAATTTAAAATGTTATTTTATCTTTGCTGATTTCTTGTTGTCAGTCCCCTGTGTCCGGACACTGGCTCTCATATACTTTAGAATAAAGGTTCTGGTTTGTCTCTAATTTTCATATAAGTAGTTGTCCTGTTTCTGACAGGAGCCCGGAGCAGAGTTTGGGGAGACAGGCAAAAGAAAAATGGAGCAAGTAGAGAGGGTTAGTTTTCTTCCTGCCTTCTGTTGATCAGAGATGTATGAAAATGCCTGTGATGACACTGTTGGTTTACAGAATCCTCAGAAACTGTCTTCAAGAGTCTTCAGGAAAATCTGTGTTGTGTTTTTCCCAGTGTTGCACAGATGGTGGAGTTTGTTGTAATCGTGTTTACTTTAGAAAATTGAGAATTGCCCTAATAATTACTGACAATTCATTTTGTCAGAAGTGGGTAGAAGTTTGACCAGTGAGTCAAAGCAGGTGAACCTTCCCCTCTTCAGATTTCTTGTAGGCCCTCTTTAGGTACTGGAAGGCTGGCTGCCAATACTGTACAATATGGTCTCCCTGGAGCCTTCTTTTCTCCAGGCTGAACAACCCCAAATCTCTCAACCTTCATAAGAATAGTCCTGTCCAGGAAAAATACAATACAGAAGTTGTACGCTCGTTTTGCTTTCAGCCCTGGAAACCTAGTCATGACTTTCCTCAGAGTCATGAGGAAATACTATAAAATAAATTTTAAAAGAAATAAAAAGAGGTCAAGTCTTCCAAGGTTGTTGATATCGGATAGCTGTCATGTTTCCATAGTAGAGTTTGTGGGATTAGTTTTCCTTCACCAAAAGCACACTGTAGTCCTTTTGATGTAAAACTGAATGTGTTTTTACTGGCAGTTTGGCATTTGAAAATTGGTTCTACTGCTAGTAGGGTGATTACTGCTGTTGTGTAAAAGTAAATACTTTTTTTCTACCACAGAAAGAGTGGAAAGCTGCAACAGCTTCCCTCTCTCTTCCTCTTTTAGACTCCACACTGATTCAGGCATTTTTGCTGTCTCTGGGGTACAATCTGTATGAATTCTTATATTAAATCCTGATCAGGTATGTTAAACAGATTTTTTTCTAAAAGCTCCATTACAAACGTTTTTTCATGTAGCAGTGTAAACCAAGCCTATTTTAATCTACTGCTTTTGTGTCATTTATGCCAACCATCAAATTTAATGATTCTTATGCCCTTTTTTGGCTGTCTTATTACAATGGTTTTAAACCAAAATAAGCTCACTTACATCAGAAACTTGCTGGATGAGCAAAATAAACATATTCTAGCAGATTTTGTTCTGTTGTTTATATGATACTTTTGTAGTACTCATGGTACAGTGAAATGCAAAGTAAGGGTTCAATATAAAAAATTACTTTCTTGAAGAAGGGAAAAATATCCAAAGAAGCAAGTTCAGTGGATATGGACTGTGTAGCAAACCCATCACAAAAGGATTCCACTGGCCAGAATGGTTACATTTCTGAGGATTTCTGTAGTTAGTTCAGTAGAAAATTCGCATTAGCACACTGAAGCCTGTCTTTTCACTTTTTTGTTAAGAAAATAATATGAAAATAATGATGTATTTTTAAAAAAACTTTTTGACAGTAATGTCTTTGGCATTAGCTCAAGGATGCATGGTGTGGGGCTTTTTCCCCCCAGCATAGTTCCAGATCACATTTAAACCACACCCCACCCCCAGTATAAATAAATAAATTTTAAGAAGAAGAAAAGAAAAGCCTTCAGGCATTCCATGTTTTCCAGTTCCTAAAGGCTATGCTCTGTTGAGCTTCCAAACTTCTCTGGGCAACCAAGTCTTGGTTATCATTGACCTAGAAACACAAAGTCTCATTTCAGTGGACTAGGAAATATGAAATCAAGTTACATAAGATTATTGGTGCTGGAAGACATATTAATGGACATCATTATGCCTCCTTTTTTGTAACCTTTGCTCAATTAAGCAGTGTCTCCCTTCATCTCTACTTGGATTTAGATCCTGTAGCATCTCTAGGGAATGCAGGACTTGTAGTTCTTGCTTCAGAAAAGACTAAAGAAGCTCTTCCTTGGAAAATCACTGTGTAAAAAAAGAATTAGTTCAATTTTTAAGAAAAAGCATAGCCATGTGCTCTTTAATTTAAGAATAGCTTTTTAATGTCTTTTTTTGATGCAATATGTGTGACAATTAAGCTTCTGCTTTTGTGCTGTAGTACTGGATTATTTTCTAGTGCACAAAGGAGGCCTTTCAAAGTCTCTGTGAGGTTATTTTAAGTGTGGCTTTTCCAAACAGGCTTCCAAACATCTTTGTCTGATTTCAAAATGCTGTTAGATGAAAATGGAGGAAGGAGCCTTACTGGTTTTGTATAGCCTTACTGGTTTTGAACTGTAACAAATTCAGAAGAAAGTCAGTTACCCTTCCTTGTATTAAAGTATCTCGCAGGAATATGCAGATACAGTTTGAGATTGTCAGTTTATTGGTTATTGGTTTTTAGAATGTCAGTAACAGCTTTGTGTTTCTTGTATGTCTGATACAGCATACTTCCCTTCCTCTATCTCTTTGGCTGTACTACTGCAATGCACTTCATTGAGAGATGGTTTAGATGCTTATTTTATGTAATGCATGTCTATTAATGTGTATTTGGAGGTGGGGGATATTTTCAGTGAGTAGCCGTGAGCACATGCACTGCTCCACAGACCAGAGTGGAAAAGAAAATTATCGAGGGACAAGAAAGTCTTGGTGAAAAAGTACCCCTCTTTCTGGCCTGAAGCATCTATTTTGATAAATCAAAGGGAAAGTCTTAAGTAAGCTAACATTTATTTGCCTCTGGTAAAAGATCACCAGCATGCATAGTCTAATTCTTTTTTGCCCACATCTATGCTTTTATATTTCTGTCAGTTTAGTTTCCTTGTGCCTGCAGGCAAAAAAGAGGAATTTGCCATAGATGTGACTTCCAGGTCTACACTCACATTAAACCCTTGTAGTTGACACCCTATTTGCACACTTTGTATCGACACTACAGCAAAAGAGACAGCAAGTGTCAAGTGGTAAACTGAGAGACAATATAGAAAAATGCATCCTTTGACACTTTTCTTTGGTCCTTTTTGAGATGTCTATTTAGATTCTATTAAAAAAATAAATCTAAAATACTCAATATATATTTATTATGGAGGTAAACAGCTTCCTCTTTTTTTTTTCTTTCCCCTCCCCCACTCTGGTATTTACTTTTCTTTCCCTGTTCTGGTGTTGGTCACTGTTTGTCACTGATTTATCAGGATTCAGTCTCATCTTTAAAGTCCCATGCACTGCATTTGTCTTTGTCCCCCCAGGTACTAATGGTTGTGTATTAGGAACCATTTTTCTCCTGTTATTTCTCTTGCCACATAGATTTAGTATGAAATAGTAAAAGGTAAATACACCATCTCAAATTAAATATTGTTCTTTATTTGAATATTTTCTATATCAACTGGGTTAGATATATTATAAAACTGACTTTTACAGAGAGATGTGTACAGAGACCAAAACACTTTTGAAATTTTATGTGTACATTAAATAGTATCTGACGGGAAGGAACAGCTTTTTTAAACATGCTATGCTATTTTCTTTCTAGCTCACTCTTTAGTGATGGAGACAGCTGGCAGAGACTCAGTTTACCTTGATCTCTGTGTGGTCTTTATAAACAATTCCTCATCTCACTCTTGAGTTTGCTCAATCAACTTGATTATTCTTCCCATCCTATTATATGCCACAGATTTTTTTTTTCCATTTCATTTTAGTGTATAAAAGTAACAGGAGTTTTTCAAGCACTGGGTGCAGAATAAAGATGAATATGTAATTAAACGCTACAGGAGCTGCTGATTGGCACACAAGGCTACAGTGTGCTAAACTGATATGAGCTACAATAACATGCATCTTTACTTCCTTGAAAGAGTGCATAATGAGACCTGATTTAAATATGTTCTGTTTTTAAGAAACATCCCATGTGTTTTCTTTGAAATTAACTTTGCCTTCATCTGTTGGAGCTATTAAGCATATCTGCTCCTTGAATTATTCTGTACAAGTCTGTACAATTCAAAAGAGAAAAAGAGACGGTAAATTAACAGTGAGTAATTTTGGAAATCTACTTACTGTGCTCAAAAAATAATTTTAAGGTGCAGCTGAAGGAAATAGGTGCTTTCAGGATGCACTAAACAGTGTCAAAATTCACAATAGCAAAAGTTTTGTAGCTTTTCAATTTTTCAAGAGTGAAAATACTTCAGCTGCAAAGCATTCTCAACAGGAATTTTGTAGTGCCCTGCTTTAGGCAAATTCCTTTAAAAATCTTAGATTACAAGAGGAGTTGGGGTTTATATTAGAAATCAGATGCATCTCTAATGAGGAGAGGGCAAATGGGTTCAATTATCTTGGTGTAGCAGAGCAAATGGTCTGTAATTTCCAGAGTTATAAAGGGAGTAACATATGTTTCACAGTCACTGAAAAAGGAACAAATCAAAATGGAGAGTAAATCACTGGGTCGTCGTTGAAAATCATGGAGGTAACACTTTTTGTCCTCTTCCCTGAGAGGAGGATTGTGTTACTTGGGTCCTGGGTAACTGCTGTAGTTGGCTAACTTGGGACCTTATACCTGCAAAATGAATGCTTCAGTGCTGATTGTACTTATTACTTTGTTTCATGCTGCATAAAATATTTCTAGAGTGTAGTTTTGTAGGCCCATATCCATCTACCAGTGGAAGACTCTTTTTAAAGGAGGTTTTTTAAAATTATTTTTCTCTAGTATTGTTTAAGGTCAGCTACGAAAACAAATTGTGTTGACACTGCATACACCAGATTTTAGGTTTCCAGGACTTTTCCCCCTTCTTTCATAACAATCAAGAATGCCTAAAATTAGTGTTGGTTTTTGCAGGACTCTTGCATGTCCTGGTTTATGTAGGAAGTAAGAATGGATTTGCGAATGCAACAGAAGCATGTGAACCACAGACCAATGGACTAAATCCATTTAATAGTCTGTAACCTGTCAGATTACTGAGGGAAGCGAAGCTTTCATTTTAAACCATTACCTGAAGTATACAGTAATTTTGCAATTTATAATTGTTGTATGAAATACAGTGGTATGAATTCCTGCCCAAGTTGTGTACCGCCCCTTTTTGTATGGCAAATATAGCTTTAAAATATTATTGTACTTTTATAAACGTGAAAGAGCATAGTGGGCAAAATAAATGTGTTATCTCTGTGCTCAGCTTTTGCTTTTCCATTTTGTGTTCACATCTGCATGCTCAATAGGACTCAAAAATCACTTGCATCTATGTGTTTGGCTTATTAGTGGACAGTTTTCTGTGACACATTTTGAGATGCTTCTCCAGTTTTTTTACCATACCTTCACTTATTTAATCTGTATCAATTTCTCCTAATTTTCTTCCTGAAAGGCATAGCCAGCAACAGGAGGGGAATTCTCCCTCTGCTAAAACCTGTGCTCCACTGAAAGCTTACAAATGCTTTAACTATTTTAGTTCTTAATGACAAAGGGAGAATGAAGTAATATCCTTGGCAACTGAAGGAGACATCTCCATTCTGAGTAGCCATTGAAGAGATATCTTTTGCAAAACTAAATAAACCACCAAAATATATGATTGTACTTCTCACTATATAAAAATCTTTACAATAATCAGATTCGATATTGCAGGTTTTATGTTCCTTGCTGGGCTTTTTATGACTTACTTTTACTCTGTAGTGTTCCTCTAGATGTGATTTTTCCAATGAAATCTTTATTTTGTCCATTCAAGAGAGATGGTATCTGAGCTCAAGATCAGATTTATAAGTGGGTTACTTTTTTTTGTTCTGTTGCAGAGAGGTTTGCTGGGACAAGAGTACTGGCATGCTCAGTTTGCATTGTGTATTCTCATTGCTCTTCTTGTTTACTGGCAAAGAGGGACAGAGAAATATATTGAGTATCACTAAGAAAAAGTTAAGCAAGTCTGAGTGACTGTTCCAAAAATTATTCTTGCACCTGTGGCATAAAAAACAAACAAACAAAAAGAACCCCAAACATAATCTAGGTAGGAAGTCTGTGGTGGGCTCAAGGTACTCGACTGCCAAATGACTTTAGTAGTATTATTTCAGTGTATGGTTTATTTCAGGCTAAGAATATTGATGTCAAAAATCATTTTCATGTCAAAAATATTGATAAGGATTGCCATGGATGATTTATAGTTGATGAGCTGTATGGGCCAAATTCTTAAAATCTTTCTGTTGTCAACCTCAATTTGAACAACTTCAGTGGCAGGGATGGTGGAGAATTAAATCCAAGGTCTATTAGGTCAAACTTGATTGAAGTTTTATTTAGGGTCGTCAGGAGAAATTGCTGAAACACAGTATGTGAGGGTAAACAGGAGAGACAGAGTAAAAGAGATCCATCTCTAGATTGTTTCTAACTGCTGAAATTTCATACTGTACTCAAAATGTGACATAGCCTCCCTTTTCTTGCATGCTTTGGAAATATTTTGGAAGTTATTTGGAGGAGAAAAAAGTAATTCTAGAAATATCTCCTACTTCAAAGTGTAGTAATCACCCCTCTGTTTCTGACAAAGTCTTTAAAATTAAAATAAATTATATTTTGCTGATGCATCCACACAGGTTCTATTAACCAAAAGTTTTTTTTAAATGGGGAGTTTTTTGAGCCATAATACTGCCTGCCTTCTTTCTTGAAACAAATTCCTGTGTAGAGAATGCTTTAATGATTTTTAAACTATGGATGGCACTTCAAAGTGTCTTATTCTAGTGTGGGTAACGTGAAATTAAAATATTGATACATACTGTGGTGAACTGAAGAGATTCTTCAGGAATGTTGCTTTTACAATGTAAAATGTTCCCATTTCTGTTTGGTTTTTTGTTTGTTTTGAATAAGTAGGGCTTGGTTTTTAAATGGCAATTTTCATTAGTTATTACATGCAATATGTACTGAATCCTACAAAGAATATTATTGCTGTTCAGAAGCATACAGAGATAGTACTGTTCTGAGGAGTATTGTATAAATACAATAGTTAATAGTTACTGAAAGTTGGACTGTATAATGCAGGTTCCTAAATGTGATGGAGCTTAGTGTGTTTTCAGTGATTAGGTTTTGTTGGGTTTTTTTGTTCTTGTTGTCGTTGTGTATTTTTGTTTGTTTTGTTTTTTATTTTAGTTGAAGCAGAAGAATGGAAATATTTGAAAAGATGAAGTGGGGGAGGAGGGAGGAAAAATATCTTGCCTCCTGCTAAGCTGAAGTCGAGATGAGGGTGTTTTTTGTGATTGTGGCATCAAAAGACTTAATGACAAGGCTAAGATGGCATTTGTGATGCTTTTATGGTATCTGTTTTTCACACTTTTCAGTAGAACACCCATTTTATTATATAATGTTGTTGACACTAGTAACTGCTTTTTCCGATCTGGAATGGGATCTTAGTGAATTGTGACAGTAAAATAAGCCTTGATTTTTTAATTAGAACTAAAAATACATTATAAAAAATAAACATAGCATTCTAATAATGTTTAAAGTATCTTCTTTTGTGTTTCTGTGTGTAGAAGAACAGGAAACACATTTTCCTTCTAGGTGGGACTGATTTATGCTTTATGCTGGAAGAAAATGCTTCATAAGAAACATAACAGTTGGCTACTTATAACCTTTTTTTTAAAAAAGCTTGGTTACACTTAACCCTTTAATAATGTCATAAATGCTGGAGATCAAAATACCATGAAATTGATTTCCATCACCACAAAAAAATTTTATATAAAAATTGATTTTTTTCTTTCTGTATGTAAGTTTCAATTGGTTTTTTGCATAATAAAGAAAATATTTTTGAGTAATTTAAAACATGGCCTTTTCAGAATGTGTTATCACAATAGTAAATAGTGGACAGAAACAAGATGTTTCATTTTCTAAGGAATGTTAACAATTTTTGCAGTTCCTTTTATCATTTATTAAATGATTTTCTGAAGTCTCAGTAGATGCAGTTTGCTGTTATTCCAGCTATCAAAAAAGTAAACAGTTTATTGTAGCAATGTACTATATATTAGCAATCCTGTTAAAAGCAATAAACCCATTAAACATACTTTTTATTAGAATTTTAATGTAGTAGTTTCAGTTTATTAGGCTGTTTTTAAACTTACTATCATCACCTTTCTTGTATTCCTTTCTTCAAGTCAATTTCCTAAATATTACCCTTCCAGCCTTTATTTCTAGTGGCTTCTGTTTTGTAAAATTTGCATTTTATCTTGCAGTCTGAATAATGTTGGCTATTACTCACTAGGCAAGTCTGGTTGGAGAGATGAAAACAGAGAACATGGTATAGTTCACAAGGTCAAGTGACAAATGCATTCTTCTTTCCCTTCCCAAAAGGCACTCAGGCGTGAACTGAAGGATAAAGAGCAAACCATTCTCAATGCTGTGGACCAGGCACGAGTTTTCCTTGCTGACCAACCAATTGAGGGGCCTGAGGAACCAAGAAGGAGCTTGCATTCAAAAACAGGTCAGAAAACACTCCCTTCTGGGAAAGGTCAAAAAAAAAGAGAGAAAGGACTTGCATGTCTCTAGTATGTGTTTTATATCCCAGTTACTTGCTCAGACCTCAGAATTTTCCGAATTGTATCCTGATGGCTTTTATTTCGGTGTTTTTGATTCAAGTGTTACTTCTCTGATTTGTAAGTACTTACATTTTAATGGAAGAAGTAGAAACATCTCTACTGCCTTTTCCAGTTTTTGATTTAAAACACTAATGGTAGCTCTGTTCTTTCTTCTTAATGCTATAACGTACATACCTTAAATGTAGTCATAATAATAAAGGAATCACATTTGAACATCCATATGTCTATTGCAAAGTTTTACTCCACAAATAGAAATAAGCATATTTGGTGGTGTATCTCATTAGAAGTAAAATAAAACAGCTTTAGGAAGGCTGTCATTACAGAATCTTAAAGATTTGAATATTAAATGAATCATTGCTAAGGAATGGAACTACAGCTATCCTAGAAACTGTTTTTGCATAGTATTTGTTGAGATATTGATCTAAATATCAGAGACCAACAAGAAGGTAATAAATTTTCTCCACTCCCCCACAACCACAAAATAGAAAGTTTTCTCTGTCAGTCCTACAGTTATGTCTCTGATGCAAGCTACACCATTATGAGGTCTTGCTTTTGCTTACACAAGAGCTGTTCTTGGAAAATGTAATAATCTACTTTTGCAGAACTTCCAGTTGCTTAAGATGTGAATAATTTACTGTTCTGTATAATTTAAAAAATTAAACTGTGTCTGCTTTTATCGGGAGCTAGTTTTTTCTTTCCATACATCATCTTATATGTCTCCGTTGCGAACTTCTTATGTTTGTTCAGTGGAAATAACTAGTCTTTCCTGCATCCATACTTCATGTTATTTCTGTGCAAATTTTCAAGTGGTTTCATATTCCCTAGTTCAACTTTGTGATAAAGTTTGAATAGCTGGTGATTAAAGCCAATGAACCATTTATCTCATTGTTTAGTGCTGGTACCTTAGCTTAACTTCTTTTTTGAACTCCTGACTCCTGAAAATACTCAGTTTCTCTTTACTCTCAAACCCATTTGCTATATGGCATTTCCAATGTTTTAGTTGGTCTAAATCACAAGCAAGCTTGCAGTTGAAAATAAGGATGCTCTCTGTATATTTGTTCATTCTTTCATACAAAAATTTCATACAGAAGTCTGAAATTGCAGGTTCTCTCCTCAAAAACATAGAACCTCTCAGCACAAACGATGCCAGTACATAAAATATTACCAATGTAAAATGTTTGTTTTCTAACAGAGTTGATATCAATGATCTAGTCAGTGTTGATTGACTAGATGCAAACTTCAAGACCAAACTTCAGATGATAAACTGCATCATAAATTCTTGTTATCCAGTCTATTACGAAGATAATGATTATTATTTTGCACTATACCAGTGGCAGTGAGAACAGACTAACAGGGAATTTGATGACCACGGTAAACTGCATAGCAATAACACCCATGGTCTGCAAGTGATGTGTGCGTGTCTAGTTGTCTCGTCATCGTATTTGAAAATCAATCATATGTTTGGACTGGGAAGCTTCATAGATGTGCACAGAACTTATTTTCCTCTTTCTTCTTCACACTCAGTAGTTCCATGGACTTTTTTTTCTGAGCACGTGATGGGTTAGTCTTGAGTACCAGCCAAACTCCCACCCATTCACTTATGTCTTCCACCACAGTGGAATGGAGGCAGGAGATGGGAAGAACATGAGTGAGAAAGCTCATGGGTCAGGATGAGGATCAGATGGGTCTCAGATGCAGATCCCTTACAAACTACTGTTGTGGGCCAAACAGGTTTAGCTTGGGGAAAACAAACTATTTATTGCCATTTAAAATAAATAATTAAATACTAAGTTGGTTCATAGTGAGGAAAAAACCTCACAAACGTTAAAACCATTTCCTCCCCACTTTCACAGACTCAACTTGACTCCCTCATTCTTGTCTCCTTGTCCCCTTGTTGTGACGCTGGTCATGCTCAGAGAGGCAACAAGTGGCATGAGAGGGTGGGAAGGTGGTGACTCCATGGTTATAGCCTAGCAGTTTCTTTCTCCGTCTTTCCTCTCACACCTTTCCTCTGTGTGCTATCTCCATGTGGAATATCTGCCCTACCATAGGGTTGGTCCTCCTCCTCTGATCTTGGTGTTCGCACTGTTGTTTCTACTGTTGCTTCCCTCTGGTGTTTTCTGTTTCTTAAATACACTTTCCCTGAGGTGCCACCAGCATGGCCTCAGGTGTGCCCCATGGTGAGTTGTCTGCAGTCTGATGTCCCTGGCACAGGGCAGCCCCAGCCTCTTCTCCCAGAGACCCCTGTGGAGCTCCTGCTGCCAGCAGTGGGCACTCGCCCTGTGCAAAAATGGACATTCGCTTTCTGTAGATTAATAGACATTCAGGCCAAAAGTTGTCTTTGAATAATTTTTTTTGATCTCATATATATGTAATAAGCTGTTAATTTTCAGCCAGGAGTGAGTCTAGTAATTTTTTTCTGACAACTGATGCCACCAATCTCCAGAAAACTTCATCTCTGAGCTAGAAGACAGCCAGACACCCAGCATTTTTCTTCTGATTAAGCGCTCTCAGTGAAGGGTGTGGGCTTTAGTTTGCTTTTAAGATGTTAATTTTTTTTATTTTCTATCAGCCTCTTGATCACTGGTGTTCTCTGTAGTTGATTAAAGTTAACTTGTTAATTCCAATGAAGTCCACTTCATATTGATAAAGGTGAAGGAGTGTGGTTATGGATTCTAAGTTGACAGTCTGTTTTCTAAAAATATTGACAAACAGTCAACACTACAATCTTGATTTGAACACTGCTTTAGCTGGTTCTATAGGACAAATAGCAAAGCTATTTTACTAACTCAAACTTGCATTAATTGGAAAATCACAGTTTTTTGAGGTTATTTCCTACCTTCTATAAGGGAAGGGGTCTTTATGGGGGAATGGTTAGCTAATCTGAAGATGATAAAGGTTGTAAAATTGTCTTCTATTTTCTTCAACTTCTCAATCTAATTTTTTTTTAAGTCAATATTTTTTATTATTTTTTCCTTCACCATAGGTCTCTTCATGCTTGGGAGGGCGTTGTTGCAAGGGCAAGGAATGAGACAGATTTAGGAGACAACTGATAAGAATCAGTTTTGAACTTATCTGACTGAGACCTGTTTTGAGGGCCTGGGCATATATACATATGTTGTTCCATCCACAGAGAACATTTTTTATAGGATGCCTTATGATAACCCATTATTGTCTATAATGGTCTTGTTAATTTCAAATATATGACAAGAATATAGAATCAGGTTATGAGTAAGCCTTGGTTTCTTCTTTCCCATCTTTACCTTATGCTTCCTGTGTTGGCCTTCTGCTATACCAGAGAGTAACTGTCACATTCAGACGGAGTTCTTCATCTTCCAGGAAACTACTTTCCTAGTTAATTGTATCTCCCATCTATCTTTTCTTCTGTTTTTGTTTTGCCATGTTTCTGTAGAGAGGCCCCATCACAAAAAAGCAAGCTTCACAATCTTCCTGTATTTGAGCTGCCTCAGCATCTGGGTGGAACTGATTGATAAGCCAGCTGCTGCATTTCATGGATGGACAGGTTAAAGAAATGCTCATGTTTTTAGCATTTTTTGTCACTTGTCCATGGTATAGGAAAAAACTTTGATCTAAAAATGTTAATTATAATTCTCTATGGCATAGTTACAGCTGGCTTCTTAAATCCATGTACTGTTAGTAAGGTTACAGGCCATTGGAGAGACAAAGGAAAGCAAAAATCATATTTTATGTCCCCTGAGTTCTGTGAACTGATGATACAGCTTTGATGAAGTTCTGTCCTTAATTCTGCTGAAGCAGTGGAACATCCTAGCAGATTATCACAGGCCACTACACTGATTCTCATTGTAATAGCGAATGGTTCTGGGAGTCTCCAGTGTTATCCAACTACTTCAGTAACTTTTAGTTTTCTTAGGACAATTAGATTCCTATCTTTGAAAGCTGCTATTTCATAGCAAAGGTTGTTGTGATAGACACAGCATTTAAAAATAAGTATTTACCATCTGTACCTCCTATTAATTGAATAGAAAGCCCCATCAATCACATCTGTATTGTAAAAGAAATATATTAATAAGTACCAGTGAATGGTATGTAGATACTTTACACTTGTAGAGGCACAGTATCTTCACCTGTTTCAGACATAAATAAAAGCTGAACTTTTTTGCTTACCACCACTGACCACATTTAGGTAAATTTCTCTGCCATAACTTTTCCTTTTGCAAGGAAGATCTCGCTGAAAATAGTCAATTTACTCTTTACTAATGTATATAGCAGGCAGCATTTCTATTCTCAATCATTTTTGTTTGTTCTCTAGCTATCACACACCACTGGAATATTTGTTTCTCTGCTGTGTAGTTGGACTGAGTATGAAGTCTAGAGTTTGAAATTAGAAGTGCTTAGGAGAAGGAAGAGGATATGACCCACTGGCAGTCAGTGGAATCATATCCGGAAAGTACTTACACTGTTTTGAACATTGCTGCTTTTGTTTTAGTTGGAGCTCATTCACTTGGGACTTTTAAGAGTTTCTTCCTAAGGTAAGAGAAATGTGCAGTTACCCGTGAGAGAATCTCAAAGTAATTATCTTTCTCCTTTTCAAAGTAGATGTCTTAGTCACCCTACAAGTTTAGTCCAGTTGGGTAAAGCCTTGAAATATTTCCTGTAGAGTCTACATGGTTGTCTGCTTGGATACATATTAGTAAAGTTCAAGGAAATTGTTTCCCTGCTGAGTGGTGTGGAGTGCAAACTTAGAGGATTTTAAAGCCTGATTTTTTAGTGGAAGCAGATTGGCCTAAGTTCAAAGTGGTTAATTTTATTACTGGTTGGTTGTTTACGTTTTTTTTTTTTCTTCATGAGGACCTTGGCATACAAACATAGGCATATTCATTCTTGTCCTTTATGCTCTGTTGTGTCCCAGTTTTACCTGAAATATGGGATGTTTTCTGGGCGGAAGCATGTTATTAAAGTTTAACTGTTGCCTTGTTTAAAAGGCCCTAGAAACCACTGAAGCTTTGTTGCAAGAGAATTTTCAGTTGGATGCCACTAGCAATGCAGATGACTGATAGCTGTCAAAGGTTAGGACCTTTGTGTGAAAGAAAATGCCTTTCTTATTCTCTAGAGTAAACATAGCTCAAAAACATTGTAAATGAGCTTCAAGAAAGCAAATTGGAAATTGCAGAATAATAAAAAAATGTAATGTCTCTGAAGGAGAAAACAGGCTGAGAAGAGTTGCTTAGAAGCTCAGAAAAGTTCAGAACATGGATGTTTTTAAGTCCTGTGTGGTCACTATAGGGTGCTGTCAAATCAGGGAGCCGTATCTTTTGTGCTGCCTAACTTGTGTATTTTCTGGTTTTGTACTGTTTTGGAATAAAATAGGTGCCTTTGGTTTGTTTTGAAATGCTGTTAGGGGATGTATGTCTCCTGCAGTCATGCTAAGGAGCTACCTGCCATATGTGCAGTGCCAAAAAAAAAATCTTTATTGATCTTCAGAGTAAGTAAAAGGCTTGTTACAATCTGCAGTCACAGTGCTTTGAAAAGAAACAGGATTAATTTGTTGCTTGCCTTGAGTAACTGAGATACAGTGGTAATGACCCTCTCTCTGTTGATACTTTCCCTTTATCAGGAATTGGGAGAAGACACAGCTTGGTGATAGTTTAACAGGGGATTGTGGCAGGACCATAATAAAACTGAACTCGTACCTGGTTTATGTTCCTGGAGCAACATAAAGTTTGGGTTTCCACTATGCAGAAGTATTGTGAACTTGCTTTGGATCACACCATTTATTACAAAATGTTGGCATGTTTATAGTGAGAAGTATTGTGTGTGGTTTGTTTATGTTGACAAATGACACTGGTTATGCTGGATAAATGTCTGCTTCCCAGGACTGCTGTAATCTCCATTGGTTTTCTGGAGAGAGATGCTATGGGAGGACTTAATTATCTCTTTTACCTATAAGCTATTTTCCTTGTTTCATCCTTCTTTGTCTTCACCACCAGGACCCACTGGGAAATATCAACAATCACTATTAAAAGACGTGTATTTGCTGGTATTGTTCTCAGCTGTCTTTATCTGGAGTCCATACACCAGGCCTTTTCCAGAGCTATTTATCATACATGACATTAACAGTTTCATTTGCTCTACTTTTGCAATTTTGTCTTCTGTAGACCAGAGATAATTTGTCTTTTATCCTGAAGAGACTTTTCTCATTCACTCTTTATTTAATTACATTTCTCTAGTTTAAAGAACTTTCAGTTTTGGTATAAGAAAACCTAAGTGAGGGCATAAAGGAAAATGACTGTGCTCTTTGCTCTTGTTTTAGCTAAATATGCAATAGTTATTTGAATAGGAGAAGAAGGTGAAATACTGGGTTATGCTTGGATGGTTGGGTGCTCGGAGTCTGACTAATTGCTGTGTTTAACCAATTGCTGCTTATTCTTTAAACTTCCTGTTCCCATCCCATCAGAACTAAGTTTTCTGTCAAGATTTTTAGAAGCTCAGACAATGCTTTGTCTGCAGCAATGCTAAAGATTTCATGATGCAATGATAGCACTCATTTTGGATCTTCTGCGTGGGAGTTTGATAATGTGCCATTGTGCATATTCAAATGGTCTGAAAGTTTTCATAATGAATACGGTGCTGTGTCATCCATTGTTTTTTGCTGCAAAGATTGATTGAACCAAGGAAGAGACAATGTTTGACATCACGTGAGAAGGAGGGAACATGAAATCATCTCCAATTCCAGTATATTTGGTTAAGAATATAGCAAAAGCGAATGGAAATTAATGTAATTTTGGCAAGATAGAAAGAGATCACTAGTTCAAGGCCACATAATAAGGATCAATCACAGTTGCTTAGAATGAAAACTGCTACAGCCAAATACTTCAAGAGATGTAAAATAAATTCTTAAGTAAAAACTATTTTCTTCACTGGTATTATACATATATGTAAGCATGCAAGGAAACTATATGCTGTAAAATTCAGGCCTGAAGGTTTTCCTTTTGTGGCACTCAGTCTTTGCTAGAGACACAGAGAAGCTGTTGGAGCTTTCAGTCCTTTATGACAAAAATTTATATTAAAATCAAGATTGTTTCTTTTTCACTACAGAAGAGGACTTTTTTTTTCCTGACTGCAAGGTCAGTTACTATCTGTCCTCTCTGGTAAACAGATGGTCCTGTGAATATAGGCTGTTCTTGCTCTCTGAGCAGCTGCTGAAGTAAAGATAATGTAATAAATACCATTTAAAAAGAGGGGTGGGAAGACACCGATCAAAGTGATGATTGAGAATACTTTATATTAAGTAGAAACAAAAGAGCAATGACTACTGTGTAAAATTTTTTCACAGCAAAAAGAAATTCTCTGTGCTGGTTTGTTTGATGACAGGCCGGTTAAATGAATTCCAAACTAATAGAAGAAAACTCTTACTGTTAAGACACTTTCTTTGAGATTTACAATTCTATGCTGTGCAACCAGTATCTTGAAGAATGAAATCTCTGCTTGAAAAGAAGTAACGTGTTGCTCTTTAATAAGTTGGACTTTCATGATGGAAAACATTAAGTTATACAAGATGTATTTCTCTTAAATGAATGTATGCCGAATGGTTTTATAGCTCATAAAAGCACGTGTTTTGCTCTATTTCCCTAGTAAATGTCTTTTTAGTGCAAGTTTGCAAGCACTTCAAAGGCTTTTGTGAAATAAAACAGGCTGGCAATGAATGAATATTTTTCAAATACAATATGTGGTAGATATCCTTGCACAATAACACTTATTTGATAAATGGTCTTAAAAGATGTTTTGGGTTTCAGTTCTGTTGGGATATTTGTATCAGCCCAGTCATTCTGGAATCTTTTTCCCATCCCCAAATAAGTGACTAGTTCTTTTGTGAGTAAAGCTGCCTTGTTTTAGCTGGCCAGACAAATAAAGTCAGGCTGTTGTTCCCCTCTTCTAATACCAGAATCATCAAGCTTGGAAGAGACTTTCAAGATCATCTAGTCCACCTGTTAACCCAGCACCACCATAACCACCCCTGAACCTATCCCCAAGTGCTACATCCAATCCATTTATTGCTACAGCCCCTTTTCTTCTTAGTGCCTCTATTAGAGCAAGAAGCACTCATTGGATCTGCTGGGTGGGTACCTTTAAGCCAAAGAGTTTTGCAAGATTTTCAGCTCTTACTAAAAAGCTTTCTGTGTGTTCTTTGTCAAGCGGTTGATCTTTTTAACTGGCTAATAATCTAGCTTAGAACTGCCCAGGCCTTGCAGCATTCTGCTCTTCTATGCAGAGTTGGTAGTTTTGGCTCTGACAACAGATAAAGGATGATGCAACTGCATTATGTTGGATCAAAATGGTAGACTGCAGCTTTGCATATCTGTAACTTCTACTTAGTCCAGTTTCTGGGTATAGTGTCCCCTGTATTCACATGTTCAAGATACCAGAGAGGAGGCTTCCTCCAATAGGTCTGCAATTTTCTGTCCCCTTTCAATGAAGCTCAGTATTGCCTTATGTAAAGTATTCCACGTCTAGGTGCTCCCTTTGGTCCTCATTTATAGTCTTGCAACTTTTACTCCTGAGGTCTGGTTGTCCACAACTTATAGCTGTATCATAGGATACCTCAACCTGTGAGAGAACCTGTGATGCTAAACTTTGCTCCTTAGGTGCAGCTTGACTTCTAGATTGTTCACAGCCCCTTTGTCACTGGACTGTAGTGAATTCCCATTCATTACTTAATAATATTATTCTCAAAGGTGAATAATTCCAAAATTACTTATGGTAACAACTTCTTTGATGTCTATACATAAGTAATTTGTAGCTCTTCTTTTCTGTGTAAAAGAATTTTCTCTTCTGAAAGAGTTTTGCTGAGAGCTTAAGCTTTATTTCTGTTCAAAAGAAATAAAGAAATATTTTCTTTGCGAAACTTGGGGTAAAGATCATTCCAAAATTGTGTTTTACTATGATGCAGTTTATTCTACTGTGAAATGCTGTAAATCGAGAGACAAGGTGCAATTTATCACAGCATAGCTTTGATCTTCATCTTTATTCTGGTGTGTCAGTATTGCAAATTGTAGGTTACTGCCACATCTCTCTATCTCAGAGCTACATATATAGTTCATATCTCTTTGCATCTGATTAAGCATTGCAGGTTTTTTCCACGGCCGTTTCATTCCAAGTTTCTCTTCTGCACTACCTTCTTGCCACTGTGGTGTCCCTAAGCCTGGGTATAACCTCTGCTTTTGCAGGCAGAGTACACACAGGCAGTGCTCTCACACGATAGCTTTTGACACCCAGCAAGTCACTGGAATATTTTGGTAAGCTCACAATGTCTTTTGTACCATTCAGCTGCACTCTTTCTTCAAATGGCTCTCTGTTTTGAGGTCAAAGCATGCACCACAACCCACAGGCTGGATGTGTGCCTCCCTTCCCTTGATGCTGTTGGCTCTTATTGATTGCTTGCCTTACTCTGGTTACTGTTCCTCATTCCTCGTTTTCTGTCTCTCCTACATAACCACTTCCCAGCAAGGTTCTTGTGCTTTTGGGCAGCACTCTCTCCTCCCTACATCTACAATTATAATGCAAATTATAATTTCATTGTGGGTTGATTTTTGGTTGGTTGGTTTTGGTTTTGGTTTTTCCCAGATGGCATCTGGATTGTGCTGTTGAATACTCTTTGGATATACGTAGTCAAGCATATACCAAGAGTAATATGGGCTAACAAGATTTGAAAAAAACTTTAAAAGAAAAATCAGGATAAATATGTGGAATTGGTGGGCAGAAAATCTGGTTGTGATCCAAGCAACTCCATCTTACTTTTTTATCTGGAAAAAAGTGGATTCTCAACAACAAACTGGAATACATTCTAATGTTTTATTTTGTATTAATTACTTGCAATATGCTTTTCCTTGTTGTGTGCTGTGGGACAACAGTTGCATACAAGAGGCATAGTAGGGTAACTTTTGCAACCATAACTGTGCATTTACTTTGTCATTCATCTGGCCTTTGTAAAGAAAAAGCTTTCCTCCCACACCATTTTTGGTGTGTTGCCCTCTCACCCTCCTTCACCACATTAGCTACTCCAAGCTTAGACAGTTACAATGATTTTAAAGACAGTTTATCAGTAAGTGGAAGATTGTATGTCTCCTCTGACTTCTGAAAAAAATGGTACTTTCATCTTTTCATGATTGTGTATGATTTATTCATAGGCAACACTTGAATTTTAATCACAAGAGTACTGTTATAAAGCTTTTCCAGGGCTTTTATATAGAACTGAATAGAAGGCCAGTTGACTTAGTTTCAGTGCGTGTCACGTCTCTGCTCCTTCTTTTGTTCTCTGGTCTTTGCATTATATAGTTTCCTCTGCTTGCTTTTATGTAGAAGGGGAATACTCTGAGACTGGCTGTGTTTGTTTATCATTACTGAAGCAACTCTTCCCTGATGAAGGAAGCGCCTCATGAGTTTTTTTTCAGCAAGGACTCTCTGGGCAGTAGACAGCAAGACCTGCTGGAGATGTTTTAGGGTTTTCTTTTTAGCTTTCTGGCTGTCTGGGTCTTTCTCAGTCTCAAACTGAAGGTGCAGAGGAAGCATCATGTTTTCTTATGGATAAAACTACATGACTGGTATGCAGGAATCATGTATTGTGGAGGTGAGAGAAGCCACCGACTGGTTGTCAGTTCTTGTTGTCAAAGAGGGCTGGTGTTGAATTCTGCCTGATGTCGTGCAGACTCAGCAGGGACTAGGGATTTCAATATAAGCAATTTACTGAAATAATCAGTATCATCTCCTGTGTGACCACATTCTGAGGTTGTGTGTGTCCCTACCTTAGCTTTTCTTATTGCAAAGACCAGTGGCAGCTTGTCTTTGCTGACTTGAATGGGATTTCCGTGGTTGCTGGGTTGTGACACATAAGCCTGAAATTTGTGAGAAATAGTGCACCGTAAGCTTGATTCTTTTTCAGTCAATAGCTTCACAGAACATTTGTAGGTTTGGAAAAGCTATTTAAACCAGCCTTTTAGGACTTTGGTGTTAACACAGAAAAACCAATGTAGTGCTACAGAACCACACCCTGTGTGGAACTCAGTATGACTTGGGTTTTGCTACTGAATATGAAGAGACGTCCTGGTGCCAGAGTGAAAGGTGGTGGTAAGAGATCCAGGAACAAAGCAATGTCCTTGCTCTTTTTATGTGAAATGGTCCAAAGATTACCTATTGAAGTTTCCAGGAAGGAAGAAAGATCGTATGTATCCTTTCCCTGTGCCTCCAAAAGTAAAAAATCGGCAGTAAGCTGCTTTTACTTTGTGAGTGTCATAATATATGGAAGTCAGGAATAGTTTCCTGTCTTCTGATCAAGCTTTATGTTGTCAGCAGGAGTGCTTGAGGTTTATTTCAGTTATGGCAAGGTGGACTTTCTTCTACCTTGTACCTGCTGAAATAAGTTACCAGTTGACGCTGGACTTACTGACTGGCTTGAGTGTGTATTTCAGGAGCACTGTCTGTTTAACTAGGCAAAAATAAGAAATAAACAGCATAACTTTCTTTCCCTCTGCAGAATTGACCGCTGAGGAGAAAGCCATGAAGATTGCCAAAGCTATGCGTAAGCAGTCATCAGAGGTAAAAGAGAAATGGGAGAACCTAAATGCCAGTGCCAGTATCTGGCAGAAGCAAGTGGACAAAGCATTAGAAAAACTGAAAGACCTTCAGTGTGCCATGGATGACCTTGATGCTGATTTGAAGGAGGCTGAAAATGTGAGGAATGGCTGGAAACCTGTAGGAGACTTGCTCATAGATTCATTACCAGATCACATTGAGAAAACTACAGTAAGTGTGGAACTCCTGGAAAATGTTTAGCCTGTGTGTGTGTGTCAGACCTCTCTATTCTAGTCCCTCTAGTCATATTAGATATTTATATACTCTTATGCTGAAATTCTCATGTGCGGTGTAAAGTCTTTAAAGATGGTATCTGAGGTCTCAAATTAAGTCCAGTGCTGGGACATATTCACAGTGTTGGCTGGGATTGCATACGCACATAGATCTGTTTGGCCATCATGTATATAACCTTCTTGTCAGGAAAACATTTATAGCATTTTCAATCATACAGAAATATATACATAGTTTTAATTTCTCTTCCTTAACTTCCACAAACTGAACACGTCTACTGTCTATTTTTGTTTGTATGAGTGAATATTTGTATTTGCTTTTACTTTAGCCTGGCTTCTCATCAGGATTATTTCAAACTGAAGAACACATTCTACTCTATAATGTTCTTGTGGGGAAACTAGTTCTTGCTGCCTGGGTTCCAGGCCACCCATGCAGGGCTCAGCATCCCAAGGCATGGCTGCTCATGATGAGTAATAGTTGTCCCCTGCTTAACTTCATGGATTGGGTAGAGACCTAGTAATGCAGAGCTCCACAAGAAGGAATATCCTCTGATAATTAGCATTGGCCAGAAAAGCTGACTGGAAACAGTACAGTGCAGTGAATATCATGGATTCCAGGAGAATGTGTGGGTATGCACATGTGGGTAGAGGAGATTGCCATATTCATTCTTAAGTTTAAAAACTGAAAAGCTGTGTTTGTGAAGCAGAAGCTTAGTAGTAAGTGCTGAATTTACCCAAAACAGCAAAGCATTAGAAGGGGGGTCGTGTACCTAACCATCCATGTCTTCAGCATAGGATGCTGGTGTTAGAAGAATGAAAGTCCGTGGGCTGCAACCAGGTTTCTGTAGATATTCTCTCTATGTATGCAGGGTCTGTGAATTCAAAGGGCTACCTTATTTGGTATATAACAGTGTAAGCATTCTCATTCTCCAAATTATGTTGTTACTTTCAAGGTTAATGGAACTGAAATCTTTAAAACAAAGGCAGTCAAAGCCGAGTTAATATCCAGACTGCTGTTGATTTGAGAAGAGTAATGAATCTCGTCCTGCCTCTCTTGTATTTTAATATAGATACTAAAGCAAGAAATAAGATGCTAATGTTGAATAGCTCCTTGTTCTCATGCTAAGTGATTTGTCATATCTTAATGGCTTTTTCTGTAGACTAAAGCAAAGTCTTTCAGATTTTCATTGCTGTGGAAAAACTGTAACATCTGCTGAAGTAATAGGGGCCTACTGGCTGTCCAGAAGCTCAGTGTTTCTTTCTTGACAGTATGTTCCTTCTTTTCCTTGGCCTGATGAGAGTGATTTTTGAAGGGAGGTAAATAATTGAATTGTCCAAAGAAGATACTTTCTTTACAGTTGTTTTGGGCTTTTTTCACCATGTTTAATCAAGCTGTTTATAGGATTGAACACTTAACTGCTCACAGCAAGAACGACATTTGATGCATCTTTTTAACTGTAACTAAAACTTGCATCGTTTTTGTCTTAATACTGTATTTAGTTTGATTTGATTCAATAAACCTTTACTTCTTTTTAGTCATTGTAATAGCTTTACTCTCTGGTTCTAATCAGGTAAAACATTGTACTCCTTTTCCTTAGAAGATACATTCCTTCATGCTTTGCTAGTTCAATAATAGTTTTTAAATTGAATTTTTGTCAGCTGCTTAATACTTGGAAACTATAGCTGCTGAACACATTTTTTCTTTAGAACACTTGGCAGGCTGTATGCTGCTAAAGCTCCTAATACAGCATTGTGTATTTCTTTTTGCAAAGAAAAGCTTTAAAGCCATACGGCACCACAAAAAATAATACATTTAATTGGTTTAGGGGTGCACTTTGCTTATGGGCATTTCAGTAAGTTTCATACTGTTTTTCCCTGAAGGTGGATATAAGTGATACAATAGAATATTGAAGTGAGTGAACTTTTCTTTGCCTGGGACTGACTTGTGTGCAGTTATTCAGCACAAGCTGCCACACTGGGCAGGTCAGCACCATGTGGAGCTTACAGTGGCTTCTGTGCTGCTCAGATGCAGATTGAACATCAGTGTATGTTTCTTACCCTTTTAGGCTTTTAGAGAAGAAATTGCTCCCATCAACTTAAAAGTTAAAACAGTGAATGATTTGTCCAGCCAGCTGTCTCCGCTTGACCTTTATCCATCTTTAAAGATGTCTCGTCAGCTGGATGATCTTAACATGCGGTGGAAACTTTTACAGGTATTCTTCTGCATATGTGCAGTAGGTGTGTGGGGAGGGATATTTCTCACTCTCTTCTGTTTTCTTAAAAGATGCCTTGTTACCATTTGTTCATTACTTCTGTCACTAAGGTGTTATTCTGTTAGTACCAATGCAACAAAAGGAGCTGTCTTTTCTTCTGTAGCTTGGCCAAAAGCTTTTCCTTTCAATCTCTTTCAGCAGTGTATTCACACAGGAAACTGCATTAAACACTGGGGAATAGTGGGCACTATTGCTGCATGGTTTTTTGTATGTCTTGTATCAGTAGATTTTACTGCATAAATCTGTGTCACCAAAAACTGTTGTAAATATTTCTGTTGAGTTTCCAGATTGTGTGAAAGCTGTTTTATTTTGGCTTTCAATGTTCAGTTTCTGTAGGAAATGTCACTTAAAGTGACTTAAGTATTAGTAGAGCTATAACTAGATAAAAGCCATAGCAATGTAGCATAAAAAGCAGAAGAGGATATGCTGAGAGAGATTCATATTGCTTAGTTACGATTATTGTGCTTAAATAGTCTAAGAAAGGTAAATCAGTGTGCCTGATTACAGCTGAAACTCATACATAGTTTCACAGTGAATGATTTAGTGAAGTTTCTTACATCAGTTAAAAGTTCATTTATCAAATTCTGAATTTTCTCTCTTTTTTGTGTTTGTTTTTGTAGGAAATACTTATCTCCAGTGAGGGTGGTGGGAATGAATTTTCAAAACCTGGGCACCAGTTTCTGGGCCAGTAGTCTTTAATGAGTCACTCCTGAGAGGCAAAGCTGTTATTGTGTCAGACATTTTCTTTCCTAATATTGTTTGGTAGTGGGATTTTTCCTCTTGTTTTGTTTGTGGATTTTTTTGAGGGGTGAGGTGTCGTATTCGTCCTCTCAAATTCGGTTACCCAAGCAACCAAAGTACTGCTGGGTGTGCTACAGCAGTTTAAATTAAACTGAGGGGCATCATGTCAGCCAGTGAAGCAGTATCTTCCAAAATGGTTCTGTGCTGAAAAGACAGCTGTGAGATCAATGCAATCAGGCTGAGACCTGCTGACTATGGGAATTTGGACAACAGAAGGGTTGGGAGAAGGTCAGGAACTTCAGCAGTTGGCTATAGTCACCATGAAACTACTGTTGTTCATTATTGATCTACAGTTCTCACACAAGAAGACTGCAAGATACGAACATGATTCTCATTAAGCAGATACAAGAAAAAAATGTAGCCTTAAATAGGTGGATGCCAAATAATTGCTGTGACACACAAACAAATTGATTTCACTAAAAGGACTGTAAACAAGAGATTTTCTTCTCATGACCCTAGTGTTGCAAAGTACACGCAATGTAGATTTTGAGTATGTGTGTGTTTATGTGTAGGTGTCTGTAGAGGATCGCCTTAAACAGTTACAGGAGGCACACCGAGATTTTGGACCTGCATCACAGCATTTTCTTTCCAGTAAGTTCTTTGAATTAATAGATACATGTAATATATGATAGCTTTCTCAAACACTGACTGATCTTTACTCCAGGTTTCCCAATGGTTGGGGAAGTTCCTCTTCCATGATATTATCTACCTCCTTGTTTTTGTAGGGGTGTTTCATCATAACTTCACTGACTTTGTGACTACTGTGCTTCCCACTCTATCTTTCTGAGATGGTTGTGCCCTCATTGCTTTATTCTTTGTCCTCTGCTGCAATGCCTGACTAGTGACTGTTCCAGAATCTTTGGATGTTCATGACCACATCTTTTCATCTGTTGCCAGCTCTTTCTTCCATTTCCTTTGCTTCCACACTTGCTAGGGTGGCACAAAGGAAGAGCTGCCTGGATTTTTTTTTTTAATAAAAGAC
Organism: Aphelocoma coerulescens; assembly: GCF_041296385.1. NCBI lineage: Eukaryota > Metazoa > Chordata > Aves > Passeriformes > Corvidae > Aphelocoma > Aphelocoma coerulescens. Next base: position 58,942,485 of record NC_091016.1, on the reverse strand, counting down.
TTCATGTCATACATTGCTGGCACTTCAAGTAAAGGTCTGGGAAAAGCAAGCATACATCACTTCCTCAGGACCTATCCTTGCATGTTTTAAATAAACATTTAAAAGTATAAGCCTCTAATCTCACATATACTAAGAGGGCAGCTTTGATATAGTTGTTATACATAGATAGGTTGTGGTATCAAGGTCCATGTTGGTTTCCTGATGTTACAACCTACCTACCATCATCAGAGCTAATGAGACAGAATTTTAACTCAGTCACCTCTCCAGTTTTTGACTAAGAGCTTCTATAATAAAGATAACATTATTGCAGAAGTTGAGAAGTCAACATAAAAATGAGCAGCTCTTTCCCAGAGATTCTGGAGTAGTGTATGTCACTGTATAGCTAAACTGCTAATATAATTTAAACCACTAAATAAATATGTGGTAAAAAAAAATTACCTATGTAATAATTTATTAAAAAGACTATAGATAGAGTGCTACCTTTGGCACTGCTGAAGAATGCCAGATGAACTGTTCAAGAGACTAGTCAGTCTAGTCTGTAAATAAAACAGGTTAGGAAACAATGTAGAAGAAGTTTCTCAGACTCTAGCTCTCTTATTCTAGTTGAGAATAAGAGAATCAGTGGAAGAGTCCACATGTAAAGCTTGCCAGGAAAGGTTGGCTGGTTTTGTTTGTCTTGGCCTGGATCATTTCCTTGAGTTGGTTTACGGCATGCCACAATAAAACACCACAAGCATAAGTCTGAGTGGTGAACTGGTTTTGTTGCTGGTTAAAACATTTATAGAATTATGTCCACAGAGACTATTGCAGTGCCTTATCAGCATTCCTCAGCCGTGTTTAGGGAATATCCTTCAGGCTTAAAGAGACATTCAGTTTATGTTACATACCAAAGTAAAAGAGGGAAATTTTCCAGGATGCATGTTGGTAGATACCACAAAGAATTACAGCTAAGTAACACAGTTTTGGAAAAACAAATAATGTGTAGTCATCCATTTAAACCCTTTGTTAAAAAAAACCTATTTCCCCACACCAAGTACAACTAAAGCTTCTTTAAAAAAAAGCCCAACAAAATAAAACAAACCAAAAAAAAAAAAAACCAACCCAAACCTTTTTTAGAGCTTTAGACAGAGTTAAAGAACTTATACCTACAGCTTTATGTAATGTCTGTAAAATGTAAGTCAGGAACAGTAACTTCAAAAGTAAAATAATAATAAAAAAAATATTAAATCTGGAAAGTTGAGGACTTTATCCTGAAAGGTTGAAAGACTGTGTATTCTAAATCAAAATTTTCAAACCTTTTTAGCAGCAATAAGTGACTTCTAACTGTGAGGAACAAGTAGAGTAGTAGTCTGAATAAAACAATCTCAAACTCCTAAAACTGAGATTGATTTATATATGCATGTCTTGTGCAAATCTCCATTTCCAAAGATGCACTTCTGTCTTAGAGGACAGGTTTTTTTCTGTGCTTATCTGAGAGCAGCTATTTTCAATTTACCTCACCTACATGTTACTCTTCCTTCAAATACTAACAAGGAACCATAACTTGCCATCACACCATTTTCAACTGACTAGATCCCAGTTGTCATTTAATCAGGAATTTTTGCTAGCAAGACACCTTATTTCTGCCTGTTCATCAGATTCATAGAATGATAGAATAGCCCTCTTTGAAAGGGACTGACCTCAAAAGATCATGTAGTCTAACCTTTCATGGGAAAGGGAGCATAGATGAGATTATTGAGCACCCTGGTTCCAGCCCTGTTAGTCCAGCGATTTCATCTCTGCAGTGGCTAGAAGTGTTTCATTACTAAAAAGACACAGTGCAGCATTTGATACTACTGCTTGACTTCTTGGAGCACCAACTGCATGGATTCATGCAGACCATCACAATTAAAGAGCTTCAAAATATTTTTGAAGACCACCAAACAATGTATTAGCCCTTCATACAATGTTCTGCATTATGAGTCTGAGGTAAAGCTGTATTAGTAGGCCACTGCAATCTCTGATTGCTCTTTTTGCTGAGCTATTTTCCCCCTCCCTTCTTTGGGAGGCAGAATTTGGTTGATTTGCTTTTCAGTGCTTTTGAGATGGAAGGTAAGCACTTTTCCAGTACACATCCCTAAAACAGATAAAGGTGAACAATCCTTACAATCCATTATTTTTGCAAAAGGGTTGCTTTTGCTGTCTCCTGCCTTTAGAAATAGTAACTTCTTTTTTCTATAATTAAGTTCTTTTCCAAGGCTGATGATCCACTGATGATCTCTGTTATGTTTCTTGTATGCTTTCTAAGATGAATCCATGAACATCCACAGAGCACCGACTCCACATGTTCCCTAACAAACAGCTTATGTCTCCAGTGGCCTGCTCAAAGCCATACCAATATCTGCAGGCCTGCTAGTGAATGCCAAATTGATAACTACTATGTTCAGTTTTTATCAGTGATTTTTTAAAAAAAAAGGTAATCTCATTTTCCAGACTTCCATACAGCAGAGAGCTGGCAATGTTTTACAAAAGTTGTTCCCAAATAAATAGAACATTACTTGTTCCATAATCATTAGTAATTTAATTGATTACATAGTTTAGTTCATTTTTATGTCAGTGCAGAATATCTATATCTGTCATAGCAAATAAATTGTATTTAAGCAAATTCTTACTTAGCTGATATAATTAATGTACTAGAACAGGAGCCACCATAGGTATCAAATTCCAGCACTAGAGAATGAAACTTCAAAGCTGATGGCCACCTTCACCTATTTGGTTGATTTTACCTTTTCTTTTTCAGATTTATGAAGGCTTAAGGATTATTTTTTAGGTGTCTATTTGAGCATTTAGCCTTTACTATGTTTTTTCTTTACCTACCTCTTTATTGCAATTGCTATTTTCTTCTTCAAATAAAGATGGAATTTTCTCTATTTTTTTCCAGTAAAGAATGTGGTTTACTTTATTCCTGTATTTTCCAAAATATTCTTCCCAGTTAATCTGTCTTTCAGTACATGAATATTTCTTTAATTATAAACCACAAAATTTTGTGTGCTTTAGGAAGTGATCATAGCCATGAAACCCCTAGGGGAACAGCCAGCTGGTAGCAGAGCAAGACCCACCTTTGTCTGTAGCTGCAGCAGCCTATGGGGCTTACACAGCCTGTAAGCCTTCACTGCAGTTTTGAGAGGTCTTAAGGGGAGAGAGTTACTTTTGAGTGGATTTTTTTGTTTTCCAGAGGGATGGATCCTAAAGTGGGCCATGCTTGCAGAAAATTACATTAATCAAGAGTTTAATTACTTGAGATCCAGTGTGGATCAAAGCAGTGCCTCATTTTTCCAAGGTTCCAAACAGGGGCATCAGGACCCAAGAGCAGGCACTCTGTGTTGGAAGCACTGACAAATGTGTGCAATGTGAATTCAGCTCATTGTGATGATTGCTTAGTCCTACCTGTTCTTTCAATCTTGCTTCTGCAGAGAATCTAGTGCAAAGAGTTTTTTCAATGCTAAAACTCTAATTACCCAGGCACTAGTCTGGTAATTTCTGATATGTGTACCTATGGTTTTTCAGTTAATAGCTATTTTTAAATTGAGCACCAGCAGTCCTGTTGGTCTGAACACTTTTTACCTTTTATCCCCTGGGATGTTTAGATCAGCAGAGTTGTAGTGTCATGCATGACTTCATGCCTTTTTTGACTCAGTGTACAGAAGGCTTCCTGATATTGTGGATGATACCTGATTTGCATAAATTCTGCAAAGATTACAGATTAATTCATTTTTTCTTGGCCATACAGTGCTAATATTGATTTGAGTTGCAAATAGGAAGTAAGGGTTGTAACTAATAAAAATAAGGTTGATATTTCTTCTTCTTGTTCTGTTGTAGAACATTATTTATAGTGGTGGAATCATTTATTTTAAAAGCATAAACTGATAATAATCCTACAGAGGTAGGAAAACAAGTGTCTGCAGTTTCCGTAAATGGGTAGCTTGCTTGCTCAGAATTTATCATCCTTCTTTGAAGTAGAGTAATCACATTTGTTTTATTTCCAGCATTGCATCAAATAGATGTCTGTAATCATCTTGACAGATTGCCATAATTTTCTTCTGCTGCTTTTCTAATTACTGAAAATAGCCTGGGAAATTTTAATTGTTTCCATTTAATTTATTATAACCATATTAATTGTAAAATAAATAAAAGATAGTTAGATTTCTTAATATGACAGGTGCTTTCTAATAACAACCTTCTCTTTATTTCCTCAGCCTCAGTACAGTTTCCATGGCAGAGATCTGTTTCACATAACAAAGTGCCCTATTATATCAAGTAAGTTTGCCTTGATTCTTTTTTCTTAAGCATAACAGAGGGTCCTATCACCATAACTTAGCAGAAAAACATAGATACTAAGTAGTTGCTAGAAATGATATCAAGAGTTTCTCTATGTAGAGTTACACTGCCTATACTATAAAATCATGTTTATTGCTTTGCATGCTGTATAACTTAGACATATGTAAAAAGAAGTAAATGACAAACCCTGATTAAAAACCTCGCTCAGATAAGAAACAGCAGAGCCACTCCAGTGTAATACATTGTCAGTGTTCAAACTGAACTTGTTCTTATGTGTGTGGCTCAGAGTATAAACTATAGAGGGAATAAAACCTGAATAAATAATGTATTTAAAATTACAAAGTTTTTAACCTAGAGCAGAACAGTGGTGACTAATATCTATTGAGCCCATTCATTATTTTGTGCAAAATTCTTTTGGCAATAGACATGCCTTGTCTGTCCTTTTGTCATCTTCTTTACTTGATGGAAGTTTTTATAGTGCTTGATATTAAGGTAAATTTTACAAATACCTTGATTACCAAAAGGAATGATTAAGATACTTATTTCTAAAATAATAGGGAATACCTAAGTTACAGAGCTGTAAAGATCTCAAGATGTTCTACTCAGAGCAATCCCTAACTTTGCTTTTCATACTCTACCAAAGTTTATTTTGTTTACCAGTACTTTTAAGGTCAAAGATTGCAGCTTTGAGAGGAAGATAGGTCTTTGCCAGAGAGGTAAATGGAATTTTAAGAAGGTACCGTGTATAAGTGAGACCCAGAGTAGTTCATTTTAGGCTGAAGGAAATCTGTGTTAAAATGTTACCAGTTTGGTTTAAGGAAAGAGGGGGGGTTTTAAGTCTGTAGATGACTATGAATTGGACCTGAAGATAGTTCATTTTAAAAGAATGTGAGGATTTTTTAACTATTGCGTGTTGCTCGTAACTCTGTGAGCCACATTTTGTGCTTCAAACAATTTACAAGTACTTGAGAGCTTTGAAAAGCAGGTAGCAATAAATCTATGTCTATCAAAGCTGTTAGCATTCTTGAGATGTGACAGTTGTTTTTAAACTGTCATATGAAGATTAATTTCTTTAAAGGGTCTGAGTAGGTAAGCAGAAAAAGCAAAAACCTACTTTGAACATCCTTGAATTCTCTATAAAAGCATTTGTGCTTCTGCTCAGAAGTTTTGCAAGGGGCAGTGAGAACTGTGACGCGCTGGAGAAGAGGTTCCTGCCTCCCTCCCAGGTGGAAGAGGAGAGGGCGGAAGTTGGATGTGGAGGTGCGCTCACTGCTCAGACTCAGGCAGAAGTGCTGTTAAAATGATCATACTTGCAGCAGTAATTCAAGGAAAATGCCTAAGTGGCAAACTTCAGAAAGCAAGAGGAAAGCTACCCTAAACCTGTCATTTTTTCTTGTGGTTATGTCCTTAGTGGATGTTGAAAGATTCATGTTCCTGTTCTACCTTATCAGAGTCGATAGCTGGATCTGGGGGCTTGAGTGGGCCTCAGAGTGTTCTGTGGAGCTCACCAGTACATTCAGGGTTAGGAACAGGTGGAGAAAGCTAAGATACACCTTCTGATCTGTGCTGAGCAAGGCAAAGATTTTAAACTTGAATATTTTATATGCATATCTTTGTTTTTCTTATCTAATGCATTCTTCTAAGTTTCTGAGGATCTCTCTTACCCTACCTCAGCCAAAGTTCAGTTTTTGAGAAATCTTTTTTTTTTTTTTTTTTTTTTTTTTTCATTTTTTTCATTGCTGGTTCAGAAGAAAGTCTTTCCAGTGTGTGCAGTAGGTGCAGTCTTTCAACAGTTGGTGGTAAAGCATCCCCTGGTACAGTGGCTTTGCTCTCATAGTAGTGTGTTGGCAGCCCTAGAGCTAGACTGTGGAATGAAGCCAGTTGGGGCTCAGAAACAAACCCCAGCATCTCTTAGAAATTGTTTTTAGTGGTCTTGCACAGAAAGTTTAATAAGGGGGCAGAAGTGTAGGGCAAGTTCTTTGAGGGTTGAGGTCTTTATAGTATCAGAGACCACTGTTTTACTTTCAGGATGGCTTTAATGAAGTCAACAGAATTAACTACTGCATCTCAAATAAGACTTTTCCAGTAATCTTACCCTACTTTCAACATGATATATGCTGCTGAAGCAATGTCTTGATTCTTGTGTCTTGAAAAAGAATGATGGTACATGTAACTGGTAGGATTTATTTATTTTAAAAAGCTTGAGGATTTCAGAAGCTTCACAGTCTGGAAAGCAGACTGACCTTGGCAGTTTCCTAGATTTTTTATTTCTTACTGATCTAAACTTCATTGTTTTCAGCAGCATCTAGATAAATCAGAGAATTGTGGAAGATAAAGCAGGAAATAGCTGGTTCTGAACTTCATTTGCTTTGTTATGATCAGGCTGGAGAGTACCCTTGGCTTTAAATACCCTTTTAAATCTTTGTCTGTTACTTAATTTCAAACACAGTATAAAGAAGAGAGAAAAACAATACTGACAAGAAAAACTTGCTTGTTTGGAATGATTACATGAGTAAGACAATTCAAGAGAACAGTCAATAAGATTTAATGGTGGTTTTTATATAGAAAGAAAAGCTAGGAAAGAGGGAGAAACTGACTTAATTTTCTTTTTTTTTTAAATTATACTAACGTCTTTCAATGAGTTGCCTTTGATATAAAAACAGCATGATTAGAAGGAACAGTTGCAATAAGTCTCAAAACCTTTATCATTTGAGAGCAACTGACTGTATTTGCAGGAAGATTTCTATGTTCAGAGGGAAGATTTAAGATACCAGTTGTTCATTTTATGGTATAGCAGAACACGAATAATAAAAGTATAATCCAATGATTGGTGACTGAAAAATGAGAAGTTTTTAAATTAATTCTGAAACATAAATGCTAATTGAAATCAGGTTACTTAAATTCTGAATAAGAACACCTTTTTTTAGATAACCATGAATTCATACCTTTACTTCATTTTGATAGCTTTTTGTAAGTGTCCTTGAATGTAAAATATTCAGAAAGTGACATAGCTGCAGATGATGATGTTGTACCTCTGTTAAGATGAGTATTTGGGAAAAATAAGAGAAAGAACCAACTGCACACTGTAACTTTATTGCACACAGAAGGTAGTTTAAAAAAAATTGGGGAACTGCACCTAAGAAGGCAGGAGAAAGTACTTAAGGTAGCACTTAATCTGTAAGGAGAATGTCAAAATGATGCAAGATGTCTGTATTTTCAGATAAAAAGCACTTTGTTTGGTTCCTGACACCAGAGGTAGCTTGTGTTTACATGAGTAGAGAGAAGTGGCTCAGTGCAAGGTCTTAGTGTGGTGACTTTGGAGTCCAGTTGGTTCTCTCCACCCACCCCATTTGCTAACATTTGGCACATCTGCCCTTTCTGGGATTGTATTTAATCAGGTAATGAAGCACAGGAAAGATCAAAAAGCCAGGGTACAGCCTCCTCTGCCCTATAAGTTCAGACAGAGGCAGTCTGGCTTGGAGCATTTTGGAAAGGATCAACTACCCTGCTTAGCTGGAAGAAGGATTTCGGCCCAGGTTTATCAAGGTGTGTGTCTCCTGGGCTGTGGTGGATATTTGATAGAACTGAACTTATACACATGATTTACCCTGTCACTTTTCTTCTCTTGAATTATCTTACTGTTACTGTCTAAGTCAGATTTGTGAAATGTTGCTGCCTCTGTTGATGTGATTTTATTTAATCCTTTTTGCGTCCTGTTGATATTTTTTATTAATGCCAATTATAGAATATTTTATATTTTTGTAGTCTGTGTCTTCCTGTCACAGTAAAATTCAATGAAAACCATAATCTGTAAAATCCTGGGACTGCGACAAAAAAACCCCATAGTCTTTCATACTTTTTAAATTGAACTAATGAGCATATGGAGGGGAATACAACACAGAAGGTACAGTATTTATCAGTGCACTTTAGGTAATAAGAGTGTGAGGTTTGGACAAAAGGTTTGGCAAACTTGCTATTGAATACGTTTTTCATAGGTTGGTTTGTAAAGGTTTGTGATTCAATAGGGAAAAATCTCTGTTGTTGTTTGTTTATAACCATATAAGACATCCTTGGCCTCCATAACAGTAAATGAAAGAAATAAAGCCTTTATTACATAGCATTTAAATAAAAATATTCTAAAGAGAAACAGAATAATAAATGACACACTATGATCATTAAGTATCCATGAGGGAAACATGATGAATGTGCAGAAAGCATATTTTCCCTAGCATTTCTCACTGTTTTTCTTTTAAGTATAATTTAAGTGTTCTTCAGCCATGTACCTTTCAATGCCATAAATTATTAAATATTTGTGTTGTGCAGAAGAAACAAAAGGGTAATACAGAAGAGGTCACAGTGAGTTTAATCTCATGCAGGACATTACATAGGGAGAGCAATTTCTTGTTGCAACCATTAAACTGATCGATATCAAATGCCATAGTTGCCCTGGTTACTTTTCTGTAATCCTGCAAAGTGGCTGGCATCACCAGCGTCTTAGAAATCCTATTTTATCACCTCCTATATCGTGTTCAGCTTTGTGGGAGACTGGAATAAAATGTTTTCTGCATCTCCATTTTTTTAAGACTCCTCAGAAAGTCTTTCCTGATGTTTGGTTTATGCCTGTGTGAGGGAGAGAACTAATGGAACAGAGGAAAAAAAATTTTTTTCTTATTCTAATTATATCCATAATCTCATTCTTGTAAGTATTAGGTGTTTCCCTTAGAAGGGAAAACAAAATCTAATTTGCAGAGGAGGTAATACAGGTTTGAGGGTTTGAGAGTTTCTTCAATTACCAGTTCCTGTGCTAGTCTTTGTTTTCAATTAAAGAAATGCAGTAGCACATTTCTCTGAAGTGATTTCAAAATATCTGCATATAAATTGTTCCAGCAATCTCTAAGGTTCAATTCCCTTGTGATGCGTTATGCCAGCTCTTTTCACCACAAAACAGTATTTTCTAATGGGCTAAAAAAAAAAAAAAAAGAAGAAGAAAATAGGCAGTATCTAGATAAAACACCATGACATAAAGTGGGGATGTTATGCCATTCAAAATTTGGCTAGGGTAGCAAAGTCAGAGTTCTGAGTGCTGTCAATTCATTAGTGATCAGTAAAGATTCTGATTTTGGGTAATATTTTGTGCAGATGACTACAGGAACAGAAAGGTACTTAATATCATGCCAGAGTGCTGTTTCTTGTGTTGTTCGCCTGTGATTATCAACAGAGGCCTTGTCCATGATAAGAAATGATAAAAAAGACCCACAAATCTGTCTCTAGTTTTCTTTCTTGTACAAAAAAGCTGAAATAGAACAAATGGATTTTTTTTTCACAACTCCATGGGCATCTTGAAACACCTGGAGATGTAGAACTCAATTCCTTCATTTCAACAGGACTGTTCTTTCATTTCTAAAGAGCATAAACTAAATTACATGGTAACTCTTTCTTAGCTTTTTATTTACAATTGGGAAGTGTTTTTAAAATGGATTATTTTTGCCAATTATAATTAGAAAGATGCCAGCAAACATAATGGCTAAGAAACAGATTGTAAGGGCAAATGTTTGTCTATGCTTTAGAGCACTTCATTAACATGTTGGGGGTTTGTAGTTTGGAGTATTTGATGGTTATCATGTATTTTAGTTAGTGGAATTTACACAAATGCATTTAGACTTTTTGAATTACACTGCTTTGTCAGGTAATATATTCATGGATGCATGTTTTGCTGTGTGGCTCATATTGGGTCCATAAGTTTGGCAGAAGAGATTTAGGAGACTCTTGCTCTGAATAACTCATTCTTTTGACGGTAACAAAAAAAGCCCTGCTTCTCAGTGAAATGCTTTTAATCCTTCCCTGACTAAATCACGAGGAAAGATGTAATATGTTCTTGCCACTTGGGTTACTGCCCTGTAGAGGAGCTCACTTCTGTAATAGCAGGAATCCCTCCTTATGCCACCCACTGAACAGAATGAAATCTAGTAACCGGGGCTCCAGTACACCTTGAAATTTTTTTTTTTTGTGCCATCTACAAGCGAAATGAATAATGAGTCCAATTGTTCACCTTCAATCAAAGTTAATAATCACCTCACTCTATGAGTAGTTCTTGACATTAGCAGGGTACTTGCAAGAGAAGGTGCTCCTTGTCACAATCATCACTGTGACCTGGGACAGAAGTGCCATGGTAGTTGTAACAGAGAGGGAAGACTCTGCAGGTTTCTCTGCTCTTGGTTAAGTGCTTGTTTTGAATTTTTTCGGTTCAGTGAGATGATTTTTTTACAGTTCTTATTAAAATTACATTCATGGAGTTTTTTTCCATGGCTCTGTCCAGAGTAGTCTGGCTTTGGTGCCTAAATGAAACCTACCCATGGAATATATTTAGTGGTGGTAGCAGCACTGCCCGTGACAGTGAAGCTGCTGCCTCACGTGACCTGAACAGACTCTTGAGCTGGTGATTCATTCACTGAGCCCATTCCTCTTCTCTGTGGGATCCTCATACAGAATTGCTTGGCTGTTACCAATGGTTTCTTGCTAGGTGTTTTGGGATTAGGCTGGCACAGTCATGTTCACCCTCTGTAGTCACTTAGCAGCTGTCAGGTAGTACTGACTTCAAGGTAATTATGGAAGGGATTCTCTCTCACCTTTTTTCAGTTTCACCAGATGATGTTCACTTGGCCTCCTTTGTCATGTTCTCAAATTCTGTGTGCAATAGAAAGAAACTGAGTGATAAGTTTTAAAAACTCATTGGGCTTTATGCAATCTGGCACAAATTTATTAATTTTGCAAATAAAATAGAAACATAAAAACATTTTATGGTCATTATTTTATTAGGCATAAATTTCATGTTTTGTGTTTTTCTGTAAAGAGAAAACTGCACTAAATGGAGAAACAGGATTACAGTGCAGGATACAGAGCTTTTTGATATCTCATTCACTTTTTCTGCTTCCTGTAAAGTAAACACAAAATCTTTAAAAAGTGGGGTTTTTTTGGTATGGCATGTTGTCACTATTAAAGTGATTTTAGCTACAACTGTAGTGAAACTCTGTATTTAAAGTATGCAATTTCAGTAATGAAACCGTTGTTTGTTCTTAATTCTTGGAAACTTGATTAAAGGGATAAAGTTTGATTAGTAAAATCAGCTCTTCTGCATTGCATATGGGTTTATAAATTACTTAGAAGCTGGAATCTAAATTGCAGTTAACTATACCCACATCCTAATCAAGGACTTAACTATTTTTTCTTCTATTTTTTTTAAATAATTAAAAAAAAAAAAAAAAAAGGAAAGGTCTCTGGACCTAGCTAAATAACCTTTGCACTCCTGCTGCACCTCTCAGGAATATCCTTACAGCCCTCCACTAGTCAGAAATATATTGGTTCATGAAACCATATTTCTAATGCCAGAAAATAGGGAAATAAAAGCTGCGATTCAACAAAGTCCCTATAATCACAGCTAGTTTTGACATCATAGTTTGTAAGGCAGTTAACAGGACTTAGCTAAATTGCATGTAGTTTACATGCAGTGTTTGCATTAATATTTCAGCATTTAAAGTAGAAGGAAGTGTATTTCTATGTATACATGTATGTACAGCTTCTCTCACAGTACTGCCACCTACCTTTATTTTTAACATAGAAGTTTGACGGTGTTTTAATTAAGGCTTTGTTTTTCTCAGAATATCCTAAGAAATCCTTTTTGCCTATGATCCTGACGGTAAAATCACTTGTTTTGGGGTTTATTTTGTTTTGGGGCATGACTTTTGGAGGTGGCTTCTTAGGGAAGTTGAGTTAAAGCAGCGTCCTTAAAACAAGCTTTATTAAACTGATCACATGTTGTATCCATTTCTGTGGGCAGTTGTGATAGGTTTAGTCAACAATTCTAAATGAGCAGCATGATATTTGTGGCATCCTCTTAACATGATAGTGCAGACATTTGGCAACTTCAGGAGTAGCTTTGAGATTATTAAATAAGCTGAGCAGTATGAACCACTATATTGTATTTTCTCTTCCTATTTACTGAGGCTGTACATATTCTTTTTCCAATATACTGTAGTCTTTTGACACCAGGGTGAAAATGCTGGACAGTCACCTGCCTTTACCATGGGAAAGCATAAAATCTAGATATAGTCTATCTTGTTGATGGCTCCATGATGATTTGTTGGTGTGCCTTTTCCAGGAAAATTATTGTTAAGCTACTTGGTTTTGAAATCACTTTTCTGGATAAGGATAAGAATAGTGATGTTTTAGAATTCTTTCTAAAAAGTGCAAACCCACTGATTTACTGGTGTGCATTAGCTTTGGTGTTCAGCATTACCAGAGCCTCGACCACCTTATTGGAAATTTGAAATGTGAATGCAATTCATGCGACAATGATATCAAAATGAAACCAAATAAAAGCTTCTATTCAGCAAAATGTGTTTTGATATAAACATGTATTTTAGTGTTTTCTTCTGAATTGAGGAGAGTTTACTGTGGTATTTTGGATTCAACCAAGGTCTGATGGAAGTTGTTTTGATTATTGTATATAGCTCTCTTATTTAAATATAGTCATGTGCAGCGCTGCTTCTTCCTTTCAGTCAGCTACTAGGGAGTAATCACAAAGAGGGAAAAGAAGATTTGTACCTACTCTATTAATAGGAAGTACATATTTTGCCTATGAACTTCCATGAAAAACACCCTACAAAGTTGTGATGGTGCCAGATAGACAAATGAGATCCATGGCGGAGTATGAAGCATGATGATGGGGAGAGGCTGTCTCTGTGTACCTAGACTAGACTCAAAGCTTGAAGGGTTATCCTGGTGTATGGACTGTAAAATGAGGATCATGTCCCATGTACAGAGATCATGCACTTTCCAGTGGTGTATGTTTGAGGCTGATGCATACACCAAAGGGTCCTCAGCACTTACTTTGTTAGGAGCTTGCCTTCCCTTATGGTGCGTGTCCTCTCTCTGCAGTTTGTCAGAGCAAGGACTTTCTATCCAATTTTTTGTACTACCTAGCATAAAAGGGTTTATTCTCGGTTGGTTTCTCAATTAAAAAATAAACAATGATGATAAATTACTGTGCACCTACTGAGGTACAGCCATTTATATATAGCAAATGATGATACAGTTCACTACATTTAATGCCAAAGTGGCATTTACAGTCATTATTTATAACCAAGTATCCATCTATGTTGGAAAAAAAAAATAGGTACTTTTACAGTTTTTAAGTTGAAACAAAGGTGAAATACTTAGTGTTCTCTGGTCGTTACTGTTAAATGTGCTAGCATAGCATAATTTCATTTTCATTAACTTTTAAGGGGAATCCTATGATCCTTTTAACAAGACTTCTCTGATTAATTACCTTGCAAATCTAATTCAAATGTAAATACTTTGTGAGATAATGTGCAATCATTACAGCAGTTAATATTGATAAATACAAATAAAGGGTGGCTTGTAGAAGGGAATTGGAGATTTCAGTGGACCTGACATAGCACATGTTTTGACCTCTATGGCTGCCTGGTTGAAACCTTGATAAACTGAAACAGCAACACTAAATGGTAGGTTAAGGGATGCAGCCTATTGAATCTCTGTTCTGTGAACAGCAGTGTAGAGCACACCCCCTAAATCAACATATTTATGGATTGGTTGTGTGAACAGTGGTCAGGGTTCCCACTGGACTCCATGTTCTTGAAGGTCCTTTCCAACCTAAAAGATCATGTTACATGTTAAATAAATGTTACAGGTAAAGCTTAAAGTCATTCTCTGTGTTCTGATACGTGTGCTCAGATATGCAAGGAAGATTGAAATAAAATCTCAATACTTTTAAAATTGTTTTTACAACTGTATTTATTGTTTTACAGCACAGGAAATTTTTTATTTTACCTTATTAGTGTACCTCTTAGCTGCAGGGTCAGAGTCCAGCTGTTACCATAACACTTAGAATCAAAAGTAAATGTTGTTACATAGGGATCAGCTATTGTCTGACTAACTTTGTGATTATAAAATCAAGGATCTGGGTGGTACAGATCATGTATTTTAATTAGAGCTGAGGGATTTCTTGCACTTAAATGCAGAAAATCAGAATATCTTTAAGATTTTATTCGTTGGAAGTGCATATGTGTATTTCCTGAAACTTTGATTACTTTGTTCCTTTGTAGTCATGAGACACAGACAACTTGTTGGGATCATCCAAAAATGACTGATCTCTTCCAGTCCTTAGGTGAGTACATTCATGAAAACATTGTGATTTTTATTCCATGAGTAAAAGCTTCATTTGAGTTCCCATGAAAGCTGCTTGAGTTCCCATGAACTGAGTATAACAGCATTTCCCACTTTGTGACGAGACACACCTTGCCCAAAACCTACTGCCTTGGTCATGCCGTGTATTGTCTTTTGGTAATATTAATTCTGAACCATATGCTCTGACTGTATGCTTTAATGCAGTACCTTTTTTTTTCTTTTAACTTCACAAGGAATTGTCCAGTCATACAGGCTCTCGGCATGTTTAAACCAGGGTGCTGGTCTGCAAGGAACTAATTTTGATAATAATTAGAGCAGCTACCTTCTCAGTAAAAGATAAACTGTATTATGAACTGTTCAACTAGTTCAACATGCCCTGATAGCATCAACATTTACTGTGAAATCTCCCATTCTAAGGAGAGGAAGGGTAAAAATGCTGTTAAGTGAGGAAAAAATGTTACTGTACCAATCCATTTCTAAACCAGAGTTTACAGCTATGTGACTGTAAAGCCCGGTTTACAAAGTCATGGCATATAAATTATAGCTTAAACCACTTTTTTCTGTTAATGTGACATTTGCTGCCCTGTGTTTCCTGTTACCTGATGGAGTTATAAATTATTTGCGAAACTTACTGTATTTGAGTAATTGTCTGGAAACTACATACCAGTCCATTATATGTATGTGAAACTCTCCTGTATGTATGTGTATTCCATGTGTCAAGATAGTGTCAGCATTTCTGCAGGGCCACTCTCTTTAAGGTCCTGGACTGTCAGAATCAGGAGGCTTTCCCTAAAGGTGGATTGGACTGAGGTCCCAACTTGTCAGGTGTTTTAATTTGTTCTGATACATTCTATTAATTCATTGCAGAGAAGGGATATCGGACTTTTTCCAAAATATGAAGATTTATACATAAAAGAAGGTTATGGGGTTTATTTTTAGGGCTGCTCATGTTTCTGTTCTGCTGTTTCAGCCGACTTGAACAACGTGCGCTTCTCTGCCTACCGCACAGCCATCAAAATCCGGAGACTGCAGAAAGCACTGTGCTGTGAGTTGGGCCTTTGAGGCAAATTGTTTCTCTACAGTATTTGGGGAAGGGAGGGTCAGCTTCAGTCTAACATTAACAGTGGACCAGAGTCATCCTTGACACACTGTCAACCAACAAAATGGCAAGAAGAATTGCTAACAGTAGGTGTCATTATTGCAAATAAATAAAATAAATTAATAAAAAAGAGAGGTGCAGCAGGTAAGTTGAAATGGTATGCCCACCAAGAATTGTTTGTATCTCCAATTTTCTGTTCTGCAGGTATTATTTATATTGGTAGGTATTTAAAAAGCACTTCCTATTATATTACAATTATGACTTAGTTCAGCAGCAAGTTGCATGATTACCATGTTCATTCAAAATTTAGCAGCCTCAGAAGTGATAGATCACAAGATCTTGTCCTGGCCTCTGGACTTGGGACTTCAAGTCACACAGCAAGTACCACACTGCAGTTCTGTCCTGTGCAAAGCAAGCTGAATTTTAAAAACTATTAGGACTATGAATGGAAAATGAAATACGTAAGAACATACATCTAACAGAAAGAAAATAGAGTGAAGTAGAAAAAGCAGAAGGAAACTGGGCAATTTTGGAAGGAGATGTGGGATGTGAATGAGTGTGAAGGTCACAGATTTTAGACCTTTTGAAAGGTCTTGGCAACAGAGGGTATAAAGATGTATGATATTACCAAATTTTCTTGTTACAAATTAGGAGTCCTCGACATGGAAGGACTTTTCAGCCCTGAGGAGTGCACAGTACTGCAGGCTGAGTAGGAACACAAGAAGTGCAAAGCCCTCCTAGGGGTGCAAGCATGAAAGGAGCTGCACAAAGAGGGATCCCTTCCCACCCTCCAGGTGGTTAGTTTTCTTTCCAGCCTAGAAGACAGCAGTCTGAACTTAGCTGGACTTCAGATATGCATCAAACTAAATGAAGCTTTGCCTGAGATGGTAGCTAGCTACTCCAGAAGCTGGACTGTATCTGTGCAGTACAGGCACAGTACCTCTTGCCACTTCTTCTTATGATGTGGTCCCACCAAGGGCTACACCCTCATCTCCCAGCAGATGAAGACTAAAGACTATTACGAGCTTTTCCCTTGTCAGTGTGCTGCGTATAAAGTATTCATCAACATGTACCTAAAAACAAAAAGCAAAGCAAGAGATCAGAAAGCAAAGTAAAATTCTCCTTGTGTGAGCTGCTCCTCAGGGAAGAGTGGGAAAAAACAGACTGCATGTGGCAGATGCTAGTCATGCTGCCTATTTCTGACAGACATACAGCTTTTCTAGTGACCTGTGTACATCAAGCTTCACTTTTGTTACTTCTAATAAGCTTTGAAGAGGTACATACTTTCAGCTTTTGCTTTTACTGCAAAATATATCAATTTCTCTAATAACTGCTATGGTTAGCTCTCCTCATTCACAGATTTCAGAAATGCCATCCTACTGTCTCCAGTTTCAGGGGAGGGAGGTGGAAGTGAGGACAGAAGGAAATAGTAAGAAGTAAAGAGAATACTTCAGTTTGAAAGAGCTAGGAGTAAAACATCTCTACAAGTCCAATCTGCCTCGTTATCAGTGAAACTGTTTGTTTATTCCATCTTTGGGCTTCGTGGGAAGGGGCAACAGCCAAAAAAATCTTTGTCTTTATTATACATGTGTGCTTGGTAAAGAATCAAGGCAGGGAAAGAGTCATCTTCTGTGCTACTGCCATTCATTCTTTGGTCTGAGTTACTTTAGTCTTCCATTGTACTTCCTGTAATTGTAACTGCAGATGCATTTTAAAGGTGTTTGGTTGCCGAATGCTTCAGAAAGGCTTATGTGCTAAGGCAAAGAAAACATCAAAACAAATCATCAAAAATGGAGGTCACTGTAAAATGTCAAATGTAAATTGCTGTCACAGCCATGGTGTGTATATAATGTCAAAGGCATGTTTGGTGGGAACTCCCAAGAGCACAGCTGGAGCTGGATGCACAGTTCCACTTGTACCTGATAGATTTTGGCTTTGCAGTGGGGACTGATAATGCAGTGTGAGTGCTTTACAAGCAGATTCAGGGCCAATTTCACTTTAGAAAGTTCATTTGAAAGCTGTACTTTAGAAGACTTTGCTGATGTCTTATCTCTTCTTGGTAAGCATCAAAAATCCTTGGCTTTGGGGAAGTTACTCACACTTTCCTCATTCTCCTTTCAAAATGAGAAGGTAGAGTTGCATTTCTTCTTGTTTTGTTTTTTGACATGTAGATTCCTGCAGAGACATACATTTTCATATACATGTATGTATTTTGCAGGAATATAAGAAAGATTGCAAGTTGGAAATAACAAATTCTTAGCCTCTCTGTCTCGGATTATGTGGGGCAGATGTAGTGAAAGCACTTTCCACTGTAGCAGAAGAATGGGGCCAGAGAGAGTGTTCTGTGTTGCAGATTGTACTGGGCAACTGTGCAGCACCAGGTCCTGACTATATTTTATTCTTGTGCAGCATACTTTAGCTCATTTTCAAGAAATTATAATGCCCCAGATACTGAAGTGTAGTACTGAAAGGCAAGAAGGGAACAGAATCACCATGTATACTCAGAATTCTGTTGCTGAGTTCCTCTAGGGGATTTAAAATTTAAGAATCTTAATAGGAATATCAACCATACAAGGGGGAAAAAATGGAACATTCAGACGAGGGACTAAAAGTGAGAGCTGTGAGCACTTCCCTCAGTGCAGTCTCTTTGCAGGAACTGCTATCATTTGCAAGGTCTTTTTAATACAAAAACTCTACAGAAATGCCTGACTATTTTCCATGGGGTTACAGCAGCCTCAAATTTGCCATTTGCAGCTGCATGTAGTTACTTGCTTCTGAGTCACACACTCATGATATGGATTCTATTTATAGTTTTTCTTTGGGAAAGTCTCCTTGCTGCAGAAAGGGAAGAAATGGCCCTTGTGCCCATTGGTTGGTTAAAAGCAGGATTGGTCATTCAGCATATTTAAGCAGATGCAGAATGGTACTGCAAAAATGCACTGAAAGCTGTGTAGGCATCGTACCAGGAATGGCATAACAGCATAACTGCCTGTCTTATTCAGCAGGTGAGTGCTGAAGTAAGCAGGAATGGAAGTAATTTCCTCTGGTTGTTCTCCATGGATAGTGCCATCTGAAAGTGTAAGTTTAGCTTAATTTGCATTAGTATAGCATCAGAGTTGTTGTGGTTTTTAGTACAAAAATACTGGAAGTACCTCTCCCAGGTCCTTCTGGAATGCGTAGGCAGAAATGTGAATGAGAAATCTTAATGCCATAAGATCAAGACATGAAGTTAGCATGCTTAGTGTCTGTTGAATTGCTGTTTTCAGTGCAAGGATGGTTATGTTAAGCCAAACCCAAAGACTACAACTTCCTGGCATTCCAAAGCTTTCTGAATTTTCACAGGCTTTAGAAGGGGCAGGTTTTGTGTGCTGTCAGTCTTTTTTATGAAGCTAATTACCTGCTTTTAGTCAGCCATTAAATACCTTGCAGAAACAGGTTGCAAAATAACCAGAAAATACAAAAACCCCCCGAATGAACAAACAAGCAAAAAACTCCCACAACCCAAACCTAAACCAAAAGCTAACTCCAAAACAAAACCAGAAAACTGGTTGCACTAATTTTTGTGGTGTTTTCTTTGTCATAAAGGTTGTTGAAATCAATTATGGAAAGTGTGAAAAGTGGCCATCTGAGTTCAGTATTTATGTGATCGGATAGCAGGTTAGACTCACTTGGCTTCACCCCACACCCTCCACAGCTCAAAAAAGTAGTCAGGGTTACACTGTGAACTGTTTGTGGGTTCATGTTGTTTCTAAATATGCCTGTGAGCCTTTTCCAGTGTATCACATCCTTTCCAGCTGCTGTAGAAGATTATGCTGCAGTGAGTGTATTGCCAAACATTTTTGCTACCTCAGGTCAAACTAGTGGCAAGGTGTTTTGCTGCAATTACCAGTCTGCCTCTTTGATAAATAGATGGCTGGCATTTGTTTGCAAGCCCAAGAGAAGGACTTAAAATATCCCCAAACAAACAAAAAAGAAAATGAAAAACAAACAAATGTAAACCTCTGCCAATTTGATGCTGTGAAGTCGGAGCAGAATGTACCAATTTTAGTGCAGGAGATGAAAGGCAAGGGCTGTGAAGTACTGTTTCTCACTTTACAAACATGTGAAGAAGGGTAGATGAGGGAAAAGGGATTGGGAATGTAACCTTCTTTTGGTAGATGATCATTGAGTTCTTGACAGAATTGCTCATAGTGGTTAATGTTATCTTGCTCCTGCTTCTTTTTCTGCTGTACTTGTTTTCCAGCCCAGATAGAATTACACAATTTTCACAGGCTGCAAATCTGGAGTCCTTATTTAACATTTTTATTCTCCTCCTCTGCTCTTGTGAGATCTGTGCATGCAGATCTGGGGTCCTCAGCACAGGAAAGATGTGGACCTGTTGGAGCAGGTCAACAGGCAAGCAATGAAGATGACTGGGGGCTGGAGCACCTCTCCCATAAGAAAAGGCTGAGAGAGCTGAGGTTGTTCATCCTGGAGAAGAGAAGGCTCCAGGGAGACCTTATAGCAACCTTTCAGTACCTAAAGGAGGCTTATAAAAAATAGGGAGAGGAACTTTTAAAAAAAGACAGATTGTGATAGGACAAGGGGGTACACTTCTAAACTAAAAGAGGAGACATTTAGATTAGATATTAGAAAGAAATACTGTACTGTGAGGGTGGTGAAACACTGGCACAGGTTGCCCAAAGAAGTTGTGGATGCTCTCTCCCTGTCACTGTTCAAAGCCAGGTTGGATGGGACTTCAAGCAACCCGATCTAGTGGGAGGTGTCTCTGCCCATGGCAGCAGGGTTGGAACTAGATGATCTTTAAGGTCCCTTCCAACAAAAATAATTTTCTGATTCTATGATTCATTCTGATGATTGGTGAAGAGCAGTTCACAGCATGTCAGAGATGAACATGTTAATTTTATTTTTTTGTTTGAGAGATGACATTTATAGTGCAAGTGTGTTACTCACTCTTCACAAACAGCTCACTATGAGCTTGTAATATAATTCAACTGCATGTTATGTATATTGTAGCGAGCATACTAATACTTTGCTACTATTTTTTTTTACTTAAAGTCCTTGCTTCTGTAAAAAAAAGTCACTGAGGACTATACCATGTATGTTTCCTCTTTTCTGCTTCCTTTTGCAAAAGGAATTAGAAGAGCTCATTGATGGCCTTTTATTTTCACCATGCAAACCCCAGATTTTCAGAGTCATATTTGAATGGTTTTGAGAGCAAAACCCTTTTCCTGGGTAAGATATCCATTGCATCACCAACTGCTTATATAAAGAATTCTGTAATAAAGGAGATAAAAATATTTTTAAATAAATAAATAGCATTTAGTGTTATGGAAAACTACAGTGAATAGTGTTCCTGTGTCCCTCTCCCTGCTTTCTTTTAAGCCCTAATTTAGCAACTGTTCAGTTAATCAGGCCTCAGTACCTTCTTACGACCTTTAAGAAAGAGTTCTTACCTAAGAATTTGCTCAAAAGTGGATTTTGCTTTATGGTAAATGCGAAGAATCCTGTAAGCCTAGTGAATTGTCCATGTGTGCATCCAAAGTTAGGATCCTCTAATTATACAGACTACTTCAGCAGCTATTTTAATGCTGTTCAGATCAGGGTCATTATGTTCTTATTCTAGTTTTTTTTTTAATATACAGTACCAAAATGCTGTTGACTTGTCACAGAGAATGTTTTGTCACTATAATGTTACTAAAGGAAAGCCTCTGGGCCAGTTGTTTGCAGTGTTTGCCACAATTTGCACATGAGCAATTATTGTCAGTGCTATGCTCACGCATCTACATTCACACCTTTTTTTTTTTTTTTTTAATTTATTTCTTTTTTTCTTTAACTTACTATTTTTTTTTTAAACCTATTATTAGTGGACCTGTTGGACCTGAACACAACAAGCGAAGTTTTCAAACAGCACAAGTTGAGTCAAAATGATCAGCTGATTGGTGTCCAGGATGTGATCAGCTGTCTCACTACCATCTACAGTGGACTTGAAGAGAAACACAAAGAGATGGTGAATGTTCCTCTCTGTGTAGACATGTGTCTTAACTGGCTACTCAATGTGTATGATAGGTAAGAAAAATGTTTTTTTGTCACTGTGTGTACCCCCAGGAATGATAAATTATAATGCCTTAAAAAGCTTCTTTATTAAAAGGTTATCTTTTGATGTTTTTGAGTCCATAGTGAAAGTGCAGTTGCATGCAATGAGATGTTTCTTATGCTGTCCTGCTCAGCACTGAACTAAGGTTACACTGCTTTTGCACTACTACCAAAGAAACATTGAAAGGATTTCAAGAAACATGTATGTGAGTAGAGAGCTAGAACACTGCTTTAGTTGTGTTCCTACAGTGAATGTTCCAAGTTTTCCAGACTGATTGCCATTCATATCAGATTCTATTTCTGCCATAGGTGGGGACAGTTGTTTCATGTATTTTACACTTAGTTACTTGCATGCATAATCCTGGATGAGCTCCCTGCACCGAGTCCTCTATCAGATGGAGATTGTTCTGATCTCAGCACTAAAGCCTGTCTGATTCTGGAGGGTCAGCAGTGTCCTAGTTCTGGCTCAATTCCAGCATGTACAGCTTCTGCCATGGATCGGTTCTGAGGGCTGGTGTTATGTGGTCCACCTGCCCCTGTTCTGGCAGCAAGGCTGTTTCCCAAGGGCATTGAGTTTGCCTCAAGAGTGTTTTGGAATGCTTCCAGTAAGAACTTGTGGGTTTATATAAATACACATTTGCGGTTTCCAGAGAGAACGAAGTCCCAAAAAACATGAGAATGTCCACTCCAGCACCCCCTTGTGGTTTTGGCCAGTTCTTTCTGAGCCCCTTGCCCCTTCTTTCTTCTACTGGAAATTGAACTCTGCCCTCTCTGCTCTGCCCTATGTCAGCCTGCATGACCTGCAACCAATCTGCTTTAAATAAGTTGTGCTTTATAGTCATGAGTTTGTTGCTTATTTTTCTTAGTGGCATTCACTATTCTTATCTCCATTGTGTAGTGAAAACTGGAGAAAGACTTGGTTTCTATCAGCTCCTCCGTGCCCTATAATGTGTCTCCTTACATTGCTTCAGCAAAGGCATTTCAGGACTCTTCTGGAGCTGACTAAAGTCTCAGCAGTGCAGTACAGGTTGTGGTCACTTCAGTGTCTCTGATTGAATATGTGCTATAGTTCAGAGCTATAAACAGAATTACAAATCAGAATTTCTGAGCTCCACGAGGGTGGTTACAAAATTTATTTCTTTCTCTCCATTTGAAGTTGAAAAGAGCAAAAGTATTTCTTGAATAGTGATAAAAATTCTTATACCTGGCTTTGCAAAAGGGAGCTTTTACTTGTAGATGTATGCATTATCTTCAGTATGTTCACTCAGTCCCAAATTCTAAGAGTTCATAGCTTTTTACTTTTTCCCCTCAGAGGATTACATACCAGTTCTCCTATACTTCATGGATATATTACTTTATTTTGGTTTTAGGGGAGAGGGAAGGAGGGAACAGAGTACATAGAACCATTTATCATTTATGTGCTGGCTACTGGCATTCAAACATTGCTGTTAAATATTGTGACATTCTTGTTAGTTGGACTTCTCCTCATTACTGATGAAAAATTAGAGGATCCATCAAATATTAACTAGGACTTCTTCCTGCAATTATTTTTATTTTGTAAAGTTCTGTATTGTGAGTGAATAAACACATCACTTGCAAACAGAGCAGTACATTAGGTGAGTTGCTTGACTTAAATGTTATTGGCAGTTTAGAATAAGACACGTAATAATGTCAGAGAATTTTTTGTAGTTATTGGTTGGATTTTGTTTACTTTCAGACTGAACACAAATCTGTTATATTTTCTTCGGCTTACCTTTGCTTCCTAACTTCAGTTAGAAGTCAGTTGTTTAATCTGTTCATATTTAAAATGCACTTAGTAAGCAGCAACCCTTTTTTTCAATAATGTTTCTGGTTTCTCCCATTTCCCCTTGAGTATTACGTTAAAACATAGTGTAGATAATTCTTCAAGCCCCTTAAATACTTGAGTCTTTATTCAAACTTTGAAAAATCAAGGATGAAGGTTTACTGAGAGAAAATGACCTTTTACAGTTGTTTCCTTGTTCCCCTTTCAAATTCACTCCAGGAAGAAAAAGAAATGCTAAAAAGACCAGGTGCCAATTTTAAGCTGGAATTTTTGGTTTTGTTTTCTAAATTGGGCGTTGCAAAAGAGCTGATTTGTGTCTTGGCATTTCCACTGTATATATTGCATTGGTGTTACACATATACAATGTGTCGAGTTGTTAAACTACCTACAAAACCATCTGTTAGTCACATGCTGCACCTGAGATTTAATTACAGATTCACAGATTAATGGCAAACTGAATAGCTCTCCAGACAACCTGCAGATATCTTTGGCCCTTAAAAAGAATCAATTTATTTTTTAGAAAAGGTCTTTTATGTTCTGGTATTTTCTGGCACATCAGGAATGATTCATTCTGAGCAGAGGAGAGAAACACTAAAATTACTCAGTGACTTTTACTATGTCAAGGACTCAAAGGTTCTTCCAGACAGCAACATCTGCCCTTGTAAACATTTCCAAACTTAAAGTTCTTTGTTTTGGCTAGTCCAGAGTTGGTTGTTTTTTTTTTTTTCCTTTAATGAAATTAAAGAGAAATATCTTAATACTTACTAGGAGAACTATGAAGGAATTTTTTTGCTCTGTAAAATCATTTGGCTAGGCCAGTGTTTAAAGCATCCAAAAGCAACAGCTGGTGGTTTTTCTTTTGAACTATATACTGTCAAATTTGCTGAAATCTCCAGACATCATTTATATAAAAAGGACTGATAGCTTTCAGTACTAATGGAATAGCTTAACACCCCTTGAAATGAGTTGTTTCTATATGTACTGATTCAGGGTGATGACTCATTTCAATTAGAATTACCCATAAAGAAACTTTTATGTACACTGTTTAAACATTTTGCAATGTTTGTCTGACTTCCTGTATTTCAACTTTTAAATTTTCTTAAGGTTTTTTTCCTTGTGTTATGATGCTTTTGATAATGCCTTCTTTTAAATTGAATTTCTTTGGTACATTAGTCTAAGGAGGGTATCTGTGGTATTTATGCTGACATTTTCTGTGTGGTCAAAACTGTCTTTCATGATCATTCTCTGTGGCCCAGTCTTCCCCTGAAAAATCACAACTTTGTTATTTATCACTGCACTCATACACCTGGCAGCTTCTAACACCAGGCTGAGTTAATATCCCCAGCCTCACCAGTGTGTTCGTTTCAGTAAAATCTGAACTTCTGAGGAATGAGGATGAGACACCTGCTCAGTCAGCTTTAACTTTATGCCTTGGTTTTGACAGTAGCTGATGGAATTTTTCTGCATGCACTCCAGTTGTATCCCCTGTGTTTATGATGGCTGCTTGGATTCATTGAGCACTCAGTGGGAGCAGCTTAGCAGGCTGTGATAGCCGTAAGAAGGCTGTGGCCCTGTTTAAGGCAGGAGAATGAGCTCCTTTGTCTGACTTGTCTGTGGGTGATCAAGGGGAGGTGTCTGTGCTGACCTTCATTGATCTACCAGGCTGCCTCGTGTTGCTGGGCTATGCAGGTAATTGGTAGCTGCAGTCCTGGTAGTCCTTAGCTGCAGTGTCAGTGTTCTCTAGGCTTGAGAGCTCTGTGACAAGAGGAGGCTGAACTGCACTGGGCTCATCTTCATTCTCTAGTTTTCCTTGTTGGTACCTGATGTTTTTATGCTATTGTCCCTCTTCCCCCAGGGACATAGGGTTCCTCTAGACTTCATATCATAATTTTGTTTTCTAATATTCTTTATTGTGTATTCTTGTTTGCAGTCTCCTGTATTTAATCTTGTTGCCTGTTTGACAACTTTTTTTTAATCTGGCTAACTCCTGTATGCAGCTGTGCCCGTCACTGGTTGTCTCTTTGGCATTCACATACTTAGATAAAATGATTATATTTATTAGGTCTGTCTATGCCATCATAATGCTACAGAATATTTGCATACCATTGCTGGTAACCAGTAATTTTTTACACTTACATTCAGCAATTTCATATTAATTATATCCTTAGTATGTTTATAATTTACAGGTTTCACACGCCTCTGTTTTGGCTATGGTATAGACTGGGTTTGCCTATCAAAGAAGTTATGGATCCTCATTCTGTGTTAGGAAGTTACTTAGAGAAAGGAATAGATTCAGTCTCCCCTTCATCAGGATCAGAGCAAAAAATATCTGAGCTGCTTAAAGTGGCTAAAAACCAGTATCAGTTGATTCTGTAATGACAAGGATGCTTGTGTTGCTATGAGTCTGAATAGTGGGCTGACATTTGTGGCATATATGACCCATAAATTTTTAAGAATTCGGGCATTAAAAAGTTTCTTGAACCTTGCTACTGTAAGGCCTTGATTCTTAGATGTTCATCCACATCAGGCAATTAGGTGGTTGTACTGCCATTCAGAGGCACCTTGCAAGACAGGCTTGTGGCAAAGCAGCCTTATAGTCTCCCAGCAGGTCGAGGGAGGTGGTCCTGCACTTCTGCTCAGCATTCGTGAGACACATCTGGAGTGCTGTTTCCAGTTATGGGCTCCCCAGGATAAAAGAGACATGGACAAACTGGCATGAGTCCTGTGAAGTACCATGAAGGCAGTTTAAGGACTTGGGTGTATCCGTAGAGGCTGAGCTTTTCAACCTGGAGAAGTTTCAGGGGGATCTTATCAATGTGCATAAATACCCAATGGGAACAGAAGAGAAGATGGAGCCAGGCTCTCCTCAGTGGTGTGCAGTGACAGGACAAGAAGCAGCAGGCACAACCTGAAAATTTTGACATATGAGAAAAAGATTTTTTTGATGTAAGAGTGATCAAACAGTGTCACAGGTTACTCAGAGAAGCTGTTCAGTCTCCATCCTTGATGATACTGAAGTGATGGGATGTGATCCAGGAAAACCTGCTCTACCTAACTGAGCAGGGGCATTGGTCTCTGGAAGCCCCTCCTAATCTAGGTGGTTTTGTGACTCACTAGGCTGGGAAAACTTAAACCATTGACTTGGAAATGTCAGGACTACAAAGTCTATAGGTTTGGGAGGGAGAGAGGGAGTGTGTGTGGCATTTGGTTTTGGTGTGTTGGGTTTTTTTACTATATATAGGTCATTACATATTTATCTGTCTCCAAGAAAGAGACTAGGGGTAAATATGTTGCTCTTTCAAAAAATGTAATATTGCAGGCTTTGTAATTATTTATGTAATTTATTGAGAAAATGCTTTTTGTGTGAAGGAAGTTTTTCACAGACCCTACAGAAATCCCCTGAAATCAGGAGAAGCTTGAAGCCTTGAGAGAAGTGCCCATATCTTTTAGCTGCAAAGTCTCACTTTCTGTCTTTAATAAACAAATGATGTGGTCAGTCCTGAGTTAAATCAAACCCAAATGAATGTTAACTTTTTTTTCTGATGAATGTAAATTTAAAACACAAACAGCCCTACAGGAAAGGATAGGGAAATAACTTTATCAGGGTGTAAAATGAGCTATTTAGATGGCAAGGTATGCCAGAATGATGTAGTGTCTGTGATTGAAAGAGGTAATTTGAAGCTAAGCTTGAATATATAAAAAGGTGGCACTTTTATAACATTCTGGAAAATTGTGCCCTGATTTTCCAGCTAGGCAGTAAAAGTAATAGATGTTTTTGATTAATTTGGCAATAATTTCTCTGCACCTCTATTCCATCTTATGGAATGAAGATACTGCTGTCTAGTGTCACTAGATGAGATGATGTTGTGAAGAAAAATGCATTAATATTTGTAAGTTGCTTAGCTAATTTATCAAGAACCCAGGAGTAAATTAATAATTTTGTATTCAGCACAACATTTGTGAAGTAAATCAGATAGCAGACCATATGCTGAATGGATAGGATAGAAAGAGAGATGTAATAACCACTCCAGAAGTAATTAAAGTATATATAACTTCTGTGTGACAGAAAGGACCAAAGTAAGGTTTGAGGGGGTATCAAATTTAGTGTTATCTTACTTGTTGTTGAAAGACCCAGCTAACCTTATGTGTGTAGTACATACAGTTTAACTATTCTGATGATTTTTTTTTATGCCACGTCTCATTGAAAGACAAATTGTATCATGTTTTTTCATTTTTGAAAGGAGAATTTTTCAAGATATGTTTCTGCATTGATCTTTTGAACTTTAAAGTTGTTCTTTTCCATGTAAGCTGGGTTTATTGTTTTAGTATCTTTTTGAACAGCATTTCTCTTTCAGGCTTAACGTTACTTGCTTTGGTACCACTTACCTCTTCTCAAGTTGTTTTTTAGGTTTGGAAATACTTTTTTTCATGCTAGACAAGATGAGCCTGAAGTCACATTGCTTGAAAAGAGTAACAGCTCCACATCATTGAATTAGTGCATGGGATTGCCTGTTTATGTCCCAATATTACGTGTATGTCAGAACATTTTAAACATAAAATGAAAAACTAAAAAACCAGAACAAAACAAATGAGAAAAAAGAAAGGGAAAAAAAACCATCAGAATTAATTACTGTGATATGAAAACTTGGTTTTATTTTGCAGTCCTTGTGTTTCACACTGAGTAATAGGCCTTCCTGCTGTGTGCTCATGTATTTTTTTTCTGTCTATATCACATTAAGAAATGACTTTGGGAACTTTACAGAGCTAAATGTCTGTTCTTTTGTAGTAATACAAGCTGTTTTGACATGTAAACCACTTGGAAGGGAAGCTGAGCTTTTGTAAGGGAAGAATTCACAATGTAATTTGTAGCATTAATTATTTTTTTTTGAGAGCTGAAATATATTTGAAATACAACTCTCTTTGTATTTTTTAATAGACTTGAGTTGAAATGAAATAAAATGAAACTGTACTGAATTGTCTTATCTTTATAATTTCAGTGGCCGAACTGGAAAAATTCGAGTGCAGTCCCTGAAAATTGGCTTGATGTCTCTTTCTAAGGGCCTTCTGGAAGAGAAGTACAGATGTAAGGAAGAATTTCTTTTACAAAATACTCTATATAATTAAGTCATGTACAATGACAAAGCACCTAGCAAAATTTGTAGTAAAACATTTCTCATTCCTGTTGCAAAGCAGTTTTGTTTTGAATAAGTAAAACAGAAATGCTTTCATTATCACCAGTGACAATGGTTAAAGAAGAATTTATATCTCGACTGGAAAGTATTGCTGTCAGTTCTGAATCATCAGAAGTCACAGTACTGCAGTCCCCAAAAGAAAAGGAGAATATATCTGTGTGGAAGATAGAGAAGTATTATATTTGATTCTGTTCTCTCTTGTATGTGTATATGTTTTGTTTAGGGAAAAATCAAGCAAGTTAGTGCTGGTTGCATTGATTGATATGGTTGATAAAGCAAGGAAATATATCAAAATTCTGCAATTGTATTTAGTGGTCTATGACAAAGTCTATCTAAACTCTGAAAATGGTTTTCCCGTATATGTGCTTTCTGCCAGAATTGCACAATGAAATTTTAAATTATGTTGATTTTAGTAATCTCAGAAGCTTGAGAAATACTGAGTAATATAAAGATATTTCACAAAAATAAATGCAAGAGCAGAAGAGGATTGAGTAACTTTGTGGCAAAAACCCCCTGACAAATACAGAAAAAAAGATGAAGCACTGTATTAGAGCCTTCTAGATGGTGAACATTTACATATTATGCACATAATCTTAAATTTGCTGTTCTTTACAGTAGTTCCTTAACTTATTTTGGAAACACAGGAAAAAAATATAGAGAGACTGAATTTGCTTCATGTACTTTTGGAGCTCTGCAAAAATTTCTGCTTTCCTTAGGAGCATTTTTAGGCAATCTTGTAAACTCAGTTATTAACGTTGAACAAAAGTAGAGGTGTTTTATGCATACATATTTTGACATCTGAATGACACACTGAGACTTTGGGTTTTTTAGTTTCCTTCTGTCGTTTGGTATATACGTGAAGTATTCCATAACTAAAAAAGAGCTTGACAGACATACCTTTGTTCCATAATGACAGT
The DNA here is from genome assembly GCF_041296385.1 of Aphelocoma coerulescens. NCBI lineage: Eukaryota > Metazoa > Chordata > Aves > Passeriformes > Corvidae > Aphelocoma > Aphelocoma coerulescens. Next base: position 58,912,857 of record NC_091016.1, on the reverse strand, counting down.
TCAGAAGGTAATCTGCTGTTCTGTGTGAAATAAAAAACTTTCATGAAGTGTAGCAGTTAGGCTGTGAATGATAAACTGATAACCCTAGGAAAAGATGGTTTTAAAAAAAAACTCCAAAACCTGAGAATACTCACATTAAATTGCTATTGGTAATACATTAGTATACAGTTGCCAAATACAGGCACTGAAGCAGAATAAGGAAATTACTTGGTCAACATTGTATTTATGTTGTTGCTTTGTGTTTAGTAGTAAGATTAAAATGGCAGCTGATGGTGGTGGCTACAGATTTTACATCGTTTATATCAGTAAGATGGACTTTTACTCTGAAGGATGCTGTGAGAAGTCCTAAAAAAATTAGTAGAGAATAAGTCTCAGAAAACTTTTGTACCAAGTGATCATAACTTCAACCTGAAATACATCTGAAATTAAAGTAGTTGCTTGTGTTCTCAAAGCAGAGAATTAAGTCAGTTAATGCATCCTTTTTGTTGTTGTAACTCCTGTTCTGATCAGTGTACCAGGCTTTGATATCTGTTAGCTTTATTGTCCTTATGAACCTTAAAATTGTCACAAAAATCTCTTCAAAAGAAATTTTGCTAAAGAAGGAAGTGTGTGTCAGGTACTGTTCTTGGCTCGCGGTGGCTTTGAAGTCAGCATTTTGGGGTCCTCTGGGATGAGCTGTCACAGACTCATCTTTGATATGAGCTCTTTTACTTGTTCTGATTTTTGTCATACCCTACTAATCACCTCTTGTTGAGAGAAATTTTGTCATATCTACTGAGTTTTCAGTCCTTGAGTGAAAATTGTAATTCCGAAGTATTTTCAAGAAAGTCAGTCACTTGGAAGAAAAAGCAGGATTCCCAAACATGGGTACTTAATACCAATTACCTGCCTTCTGATTTTTCCCTTTCTCGGACCAGCTCCTGGCATTTGCTTCTCCTTTTGGCTGTTTCTTCTAAGCATTTCTGAGGCGTTGGCAATCACAGGCTCCTCTAAGAGTGACAGTCATCAGATGGTTGTGGTTAGAGCCCTTAGCAGAGCACAGACTGGGCCTTAAATGCTGTAGCTTTGGAGAGGCATACTCTTCTTAGGGTAGCTGGTGGTAAAATAAGCAAGTTTCTTGTTTTAAAAACTTTTGGATGAGCCTTTCATTCTTTTGTAAAACTCTTGAATGGATCTTTTGCTGCTCAAGTGTTCAGCCTTCCTAGAGACTGTATGTTCATTTCCAGTATAGGTAGGATCTTTTCACTTGACACATTTTTAACAAATGTTTTGGAGAAATTAACAAATGTTAATTAAAAAATGTGAATTTAACAAATGTTTTAGAGAAATTTCTCTGGGTTTTGTTTTTTTTTTTTAATTTACTTAAGCTTCTTTTTAAGATTCTAGACTTCAGGGTTGACATGAAAATGGATCTTTAATTAAAAGTCCCAATGGCTTTAGAGGAAACATTGAAGCCTCAATTAAAGAATGCCTATTCTTGAAAATGTTTAAGACATGCTTAACTTTAAGCACATGCCTGGATGCTCCTGAGAATAAAAATGGATCTGCAAAAGTAATTCAGGAACTGCGAGCTGCTTACATCTATGCTTTAGGGCGAGGAGTCTCAGGCTTCTTTTCTGTTGTTGAGGCCAATATCCAAGTCTGGCTGTAACCATGTTATTCTCTGCTTTCTCTTCTGACCAGGAGGGTCACTTGTGAACTACGTAGGAATGCATTTGTGTGCCCTTCACTCTTACCTGCACTCATTTCTAACACCCAAAGCCGAATCTGGCAGTAGAAACAGAAAAAGACCCATATGGAGTTTTTTACAGTGTCTAGCTTTTGGGTCATGTCATTTAATGTATAAAATCTGTATGATTCGAGATGAGTAAGAAGGGCTACTTGATAAATCTCATCTTCAGTTCAGTTTTCAAGTGATGTACAATGTCCTTGGAATGTGGTGGGGTTTTTTTTTTTTACTGTTATGTTTATGTTGCACATTTTCAAACCATTTGGAACTAAGAAAAAAAAAAAGAAGAATTTAGAATGTGCATTCTGTTTGTGACAATGCAACATAAAATGTGTGTTGTGGACATCTTTTTACTAACTAATTATCATTTTGATAGGAATTTAATAAATGTTTCAATATTTTCAAGTATCCCTTTCTTTATCAGTCATTAAGTTCATTTTTTTCAGGTTGTCCAGCTAAGTTGCAGTTTGAGTCCCACTGGTTGTAATCCTCAAAATACTAGTGTGAAGCTGAATTTATTTGACTGATTTCTCTTTTCCTGGTTTCTGTTTTTTTCATATGACTCAAGTCTGAATAATATTTTCTGTGCTTCCTTAGTCATTCTTCTTTGGTAGAGTCCATTATACAGTTTAACTTTTATATCAACGCATTTTTTGTTGAAACTCCTTTAGTGTGTATGTACATGTTAACAGACTCCATCTGAAAGAGTTTGGGCTTTTGAGCTTGCTGGTGGGTGATGTAGAGAGTCCCCTTTCCCACTGTGGTGAATAGGGTGTCTGGGCGCTCCCTGTCAGAGCTAAACCAGGCTCTCCTCCATCTGCCGCTTGAGAGTGGCTCTTGCCGTGCCTCCCTTGCCAGGGAATAGCTCATGGGTTATTGGAAGTAGGTAGGCCAGATAGCATGAGTATTCTCAACTTTCCATGCCTTCAGTTTAGGAGCTCTCCTGCTGTGTGTCGCATTGAAGGCATTGAGGTGTTTGGAAAAGAGGATACCATCCGTGGACTCCCTTACACCTGGACAGTCTTTGGTTGTGGCACAGCTGCCAGTGTTAAGAAACAAATAAATTGGAGGAGTTTGAGCTCTTCAAGGGTGTTTGCTACTTTTCTCCTAGCTACTGGGCCTACTCCCTCTTCAGCCACATCATTTTCCTCTATTTACCAACTCCACACCCAACTGAAGTTTTAGGGTTTAGGAAGTTACTTCATCTGCCTCCCAGCTCCAGCAGTTTGTGAATTGTTCTTCTCTTATGGCCTGTTTCCGCTGCAGACTGATGCAAACAGAAAGAATAAGACTAGGTTTTCTTTTTTCCTTTTTTTTTTTTTAAACTATCTGTTTTTTCAAACTGACTCTTAGAAACTGAAAAACTGTCCCATCCTCAGCTGAAGAAGATAGCCAGGATCTGGGATTGCCAAGAGGAGCCTGAAGCTCTGCAGTATTAATTCTATCACTGCTGTTGTCTGTGCATTTTTTTTTCTCAACACTAAGTGGCCAAGATGCTGTAGCTGCTGTTTGGCTAGGCAAGAAAGGGGTGAGAAAAATACAATAAAATGTAAGAATTAGTTAAATCATCTTGATTTTTATCTTTTGAAGATCCTTTCCTCTACTTCCAGAGAGGAAAAAAAAGTGTGCCCAGACTGTCTGAAGCACACTGACAAAGCTTGACACTTGCTCCAAATACAGGGCAAAACAATTTACACCATGCAGTAAGAGTTACTCTTGAGTGTTTCTGAGCAAAGGTTGTGTTTTTCTCAATCAGAAGTGTAGTCAGACTGAATTTTCAAATTTCATTTATTTCTAATTTATTAATGGTTCTTCTGATGGGAAACATGAAAAAGTAGGGTCATAATTTAAATGAATTCTTTTTCTTTAAAGATTATTTAGAGCTTTAATCCAAGCCAGCCATTGAGTGCAAAAACAGATTTTAGAAACCAGCTGGAATGAACAGAAGAATTTGATTCCATTTCTTCTGTAACCTATCACAGAATTTTAAAATATTTCTTGGATAAACTCAGCATTTAAGATGTTTTCAGGAAAGATTAATCTTTCAATTAAATGATAATGTACACAGCTACAGAGTTCATAAATCAAAATTATTGGCAGAAACATTAAAATTTTTAGCTGAGCATTTTAACAATTAAAATTGTCCAATCAAAGAAACATGCTAAGAAAGCACTTGAGAAATAGTAACTCTACTGCTGACAGGCCTCTTAACTCAGTGCTTTACTGTGAGTGTAGGTACAAGCAGTATCTTCCTTCCCAGTGCCTGTATCTGGAAAAATTTTCTCTATCCCTTTCAGCAACAATTTTTTCTGTCGTTACAGTCATCCTGGTTCATCCATTTATACTGCAGGGCTTGACACCTACCTAAGGAAAATGGAATCAGTGAAGGAAAAGTACATGGAAGCAGACATGGTTATCCAGGAAGAAAATGTGATTATTGTTAAGGTCAAATTGTCCTTCTGGCTGCTGCTCTCGTTTTAAGCTATCTCACATGGCCAGTTGTGACTTGTGGTAACTTCCAGTCTCAGTTCAGAGTAATCGTGCTTCTGTCCCCAACCACCTGAAGCATGACATAGTTTTTTAGCATAAGATGTGGATTTCTGAAATATTATTTCATTCTTCATGCAATTGTAGAGTAGTTTGGTTCCGGGCTTTAAAAGATCATCTAGACCAACCCCCCTTGCAATGAGCAGGGTCATTATCAGCTGGATCCGGTTGCTCAGGGCCCTGTCCAATCTGGCCTTGAATGTTTCCAGGGGTAGAACATCTACCACCTCTCTGGGAAACTTGTTCTAGTGTCTTGCTACCCTAATTGTAAAAAATTTCTTTCTTAATATCTTGTCTAAACTAGCCTTCTTTTATTTTAAAACCATTACTACACGTCCTCTTTGAGTATTGAAAAGCCGCAGTAAGGTCTCTCTGTAGACTTCAGGCTGAACAACCCCAACTCTCTTAGCCTTTCTTCAGAGGAATGGAACATCTCTCCTATGTTGAGTTTTTTGGCCTTCCTCTGAGTCTGCTCTAACAGCTCCTTGTCTTTTCTGTGCTGGGGACCCCAGAGCTGGAGTCAATACTCCAGGTAGGTAGAGTCTCACAAGAGCAGAGTGTGCAGAATCACCTCCCTCAATCTGCTGGCCATGCTGCTTCTGATGCAGCCCAGGATACAGTTGACTTTCTGGGCTGCAAGTGCACCTTGTCAGCACATGTCCAGCTTTTAATCTACCAGCACCCCCAGGTCCTTCTCCACAGGGCTGCTCTCAGTCCCTTCATCCCCCAGCCTGAATTGATATGGAGGTTACCCTAACCCAGGTGCAGCACCTTGCACTTGAACTTGTTGAACCCCACAAGGTTCCCAGGGGCCCACTTCTCAAGCTTGTCCAGGTGTGGGTGGTATCCCGTTCTCCAGGTGTGTCAGCTGCAGCACTTGGCTTACTGTCACTTACAGACCTGCTGCGGGGGCACTCGATCCCTTCTTCTGTGTAATTAATGAAGATATTAAATAACACTGGTCCCAATATGGACCCTTGGGGGACATCACTTGCCACTAATGTCCATTGGGACTCTGAGCTGTTGACCACTACCCTCTGGATGTGGCCATCCAACCCATCTAACAGTCCACCCATCAAATCTATTTCTCTTGAATTTAGAGAGAAGGATGCTGTGGGGTACTGTGTCAAAAGCCGTACAGAAGTCTAGAGAGATGACGTCCATAGCCATTGCCTTGTCCACTAATGTAGTCACTCTGTCATAGAAGGGTCACTAGGTTTGTCAGGCATGACTTTTTGCTGGTGATGCTGTGCTGCCTCAAATCACCTTCCTGTCCACTATGTGCCATAAAAAGCCATAAAGTTTCATTTATTTGGCCTTATTTTTCTCATTTGTATGGTTATGAATCAAGATTAGATGAAGGTAAACCCTTGTAAATAGGACAGTGGCCATTTGTAACCATAACAATAATACAGAAAGTAAAAGCTTGAGCTGCAGCATTACTGAAGGAAAGGAGGTGTACATGGAAATGGAATGAGATGGTGTCTTTTGTTGGTGTTTCAGATCTCTTCAAGGAAGTGGCAGGCCCTACAGAAATGTGTGACCAGAGGCAGCTGGGCCTTCTGCTTCACGATGCTATCCAGATCCCACGGCAGCTTGGGGAAGTGGCAGCCTTCGGTGGCAGCAACATTGAACCCAGTGTGCGCAGCTGCTTCCAACAGGTAAGATAAAGACCTTCATGTGAAGAACAAAACAAAACCAAACCCTCTCTGAAGTCTACAGATTCACTTTTACATGATGATGTAAAAAGAAGAGAGGAATATAAAAACATCCACTGAGTTTTGAACAGAAATCAATACGCTCCTGCAACTAAGTATGGGAAATTAATGTGAAAATGCTGATGTAAAAGATGGTTTACAGTTTAGGATAGGATCAAACAAATTATGTTTAGCCAAAAGAATTTATAAATCTTCATGATTCTGACAGTGTTTGCTGCTCTAAAAGCTGTTAAAAAATTTTGTAGCAGCCAATTATCCTGCTTTGCATTGTTCAAAGCAACCTGATACTGTGAGAACAACGTGCTTTTCCATGCTGGAACAAGACATGATCTCAACAGAACAAGCAAATTATGTTGGTAGTAATTTTTGACCTTGTGCACCAGGAAATTATTTAGCATTACGTTACTGACAAAAGACCTTGCAGTTGCATGAAACTTCAAGCGTAGTCATTTTTATATTGCGAGCCTTTATGCAACAGATCAGAACATGGAATAAAACTCTTGCAGCCTGCTGTGCAGCTCCACACTACATGCAGGGGGTTAATGAGGCTGCAAGGAGTGGCTGTCTGTTTAAAGAAGATGAGAATTAAAACCAGGATGTTGTAATGGAACACAATTAGCTCTGACTTTTTCAAGGATGCCTAAGGCTCCAACTGTTAGCTAGTGATAGCTATACTGCTTCAGTGCATTATTTTTGTGAAAGCAGCTGATTTGAGCATTGTCAGAAGTTGTATTTGGATTAAAAATACACCATGGCTTATACAAAATTACTAACTTGAATATTTCTGATTTCATTGAGTTGAACTTTAAAGATTTTAGTGAACTTTGAGAGTATTTTCTTTTGCCATTCTTTCATAGAGATTTCTACATTTTCGTCCAGTGCTTTGAAACATTAGATTCATTTCTGGATTCAGGCAGTTAGAATTGGAAGAGTGTTTGTCCAGGTCATAAATAATTTGGTAGATACTTATGGAAGTTGGTTTGACTGATTAACCATGTAAAGCTTCCCCCGATGTTTTAACATTGCTGCTTCAGACAGTAAGGGATGGTGCTTGACATATCTGTCACTGGCCTTGAGTGGTTTGAGTCATACTGAAATAAATCATTCATTTAGACTTTCTGTGTGACAGAGGAATGATCTTTATGGCCCTCAAGGATCTGCCCCATCTCCCATGCTGTTCAATTATGGGTAGGGGGTACCAGCAAGTTAGTGTTTAAATACTTGATGTGTTATTACAATTATATTTATAATGAGGCTGCATCCCTCATCTCACGTGAATAGTTCAAGTTCAGTCCTTGGTCATTAGGAGAGCATAGAGAAAATGTGCAGCTGCATGTCAGTTATCTTAGTCCAGTGAAAACAAGTATTTTGTTAGTGAGGAAGAAACACTCTTCTTTTTTTTTTCATGCTTCTCCCTCTTACTGCCAGAAATGAACTTGGACCATGAGTAGGTTAAGACACCTAGCATTGCTTTCCATTATGTGTTACCATTTAAGAATAACTTTCATTTTAAGCTTTATTTTATTGCCTCTATTGAGGTCAGAAATATGACCTTTGTTGTTATTGCTGACAAAGTTGATGAATATAATACCTTTACAGCTAGGCTCCTGTGGTGGTTACAGCTTAAAGAGGATATGGAAGTGTGTTTGTTTGCTTCTTAAAACAATCATGTTAATATATTAGCTCTGCTATATTCTTGAAGTGATTGCCTATAAATGGCAGATTCCTTTCTTGTTCTTTATTTGCCTGTTTATTTGTTTGTTGTGTGTGTGTGTTATGCTTAACATGCTAACTAGAAAAAGCACTGTGGGCTTAGAACACAATAAAAAAATGACAAGTCTTGGGGCAATCAGTACACACCTGCAAGCACTACTGACTTTTAGCATTTTGTCATCAGTCTTAACTCAGAAGACAACCATGTCTTCAGTATGTCTGAACTGCAGAATGTGCTTCCCTTTCATGCTCATACTTATTTTTCAAGTCCTTTCAGTTGAAAGATGGCTTTACTATGCACTCTGTTACTTCTTTACTATGTCCTCCATCTTTGTTACTATCTGTCTACTCTATCACAGCTGTTTAGCCTTCTGAAGTGTTACTGACTTGTTTTCTTTTTTTTTCATTTTAAATGAGGTTATTCTTGTATCCTGTAAGTGGTTTTGGATTAACCTGTCAGGGAAAGAATTCAAAACCTGTCAGGGAAAGAATTCATGCAGGCTGTTGGAGTTTTTTTTTCCATAGAATTCTAAGGAAAATCTACTTGTGGGTGTCTGTTGTTTTGGTTTTTTTTAATTTTGATGTGGGTTTTTTTCTCTCCACAGAACCACAATAAGCCAGAAATAACTGTAAAGCAATTTATAGACTGGATGCGCTTAGAACCACAGTCTATGGTGTGGTTACCAGTTCTACACCGTGTGGCAGCTGCAGAAACAGCAAAACATCAGGCCAAGTGCAACATCTGTAAGGAGTGTCCAATTGTTGGATTTAGGTAAGAGGAGAGGTGTTAGGTGCAATGTTTCTCTGAAAATATCCACATTTTTAAGTCTTCTAACAAGTGAAGTTCCTGCTGTCTGTTTTTCCACTGTTTTCCTTCTTTAACATGGGATCTGTGTGGTGAGGCCACAGTGTGGCCTGAGCCAGTGCAGTTCTGGCTCATGCAGTGCTGCTGTTAGACACCCAGTGGTCTTGTGGGTGATAGAGGTACAGGGTAGGCTGTCATCAGGTGTCTCTGGATTGGTGGATCCAAGAGACAGCAGATGAAGTAGAAATGCAGCCCATGTGTTCTGTAAGCATAAAATCAAAAGGAGGTGATCAGTAAGAAGAAATGTGGACTGTCTGTCTGCTCTCCTGCATAAGGCTTGGGAAACTAACTTATGCCAGGCAGTATAAAACACCCTTCAACATCAGTCTTCCCCTGCTTAAACCAAACACTGGTATGTTGCTGTGATGAGACTTGCAAAGTCCCTATGTCCCTGAACATAATCTAACTTTTGTCTTTTCAAAGAAAGATGTGAATTCTAAAAGAAAAGATTACATGGGGAATATTCTCCATGTTAATCTCCTAAACTGTAGTTGGTACCCTTCAGTAAGTAGTTACGACTAACATGCATTTGTGCATTGATTGCTCCTGTGTATAAAGCAACCCCCACCCCCAAAATCTACAGTAGTACAGCTAGAGCTGTAAGCATAACTGGCTTTTTCCTCTACTGTGGCCATGGAGTCTAATGTATTATCTAGGAAAAATATAAAGCAGTCTATCATGTAAGGGCTTCTAAGATTTTTCTTTAGATATCTAGGCAGAGGAGTAATTTTCATTCACTGTGCTTTCTGTTCTCCATGTTTCTATTATTTTAAAGGATAATAGTATGAATCCTGAGGTCAGATTCATCTTGCCTAGTTGTAGGAATGCTGGCTTTAGTCGATCTTACAGGATTGAGCTAGCAACCCTCTTTTTATTTTTTTTTATTATAAATATAGGTATTTCAGTATTTGCAAAAGTAATAAATCTGATCAAACTTTGTTGCCTGTCTTAAGAGGAGATGAAATTCTCTTAAGTGTTCCCTTTATTATTGTTTGAGGAAGCATAGGGTAAGAAAGCTCTAGCTCAGCTGTGTTATAGTTGTCTATGTGTAGGAGGGCAGAGAGATAGAAAAAAGACAAAGACTTATTTAGAATGGGTCATTCTAAGTAACTTCTACTATGAAGTTAGAGATCTGCAACAACAAAACATCTTGCATCCCAGCAGAAGGTAAATGTGGCCATTTAATGCACAGGCTCTGAGAAAAGATTATAAACAAGTTGGATCAGCATCTTTTAAAGTGAACCTTTACATTTATAGACACATATTCTCTTGCAAAACAAAACATAAAACTCAACAGGGGAAAAGTGTAGATGGGTACTGAAAACTGTTCTTAGGAAGCAATTTAATTTAAACTTGTAACTATTCAGTAGCTATTCAATTTGGTTCAGTTAGCTCATTTTAGTTGCATACAAATGATATTACCTCATCCAGTCAGAACAGCCACAGCATAGAAACAGTGGGTGGAATCTGGAATTGAATTGTTGCTTTAGTCTAAATAAATCACACTCCTGGTGATTACATTTAGTACAAGGGATACTGTAGATGTTTGTTACCCTATTTATACATACACTCTCTTAAAAAAAGACCAAAATTAAACAAATCATTGTGTATTTTAACTGAGTTTTAGATTATTCTTACAATTCACAAATTCTCGAGAATTTAATTTTCTGAGATGTGTGTAGGATTTCTGAGCATCAAAACGATTTACAAACATTAAATATAACTGTTCAGTATAAAAACAAAAATAAACCAGTCTGGTTCATGAAAGTTTTTTTGAGATATCATCTGAATAGTAAATAGAGGAAAAGAAAAACTAAAGCAATATAGCTTAAAGTCAATAAAAACTTAAAAATTATAAATTCTTCCCAGTTCATCTATGAAGTTGATGCCTGTAGGATTTTCTGCATCAAAGCGACTTGGGCAGCAGGGGATTGACAATGGCTCTATATTGATATGTAGACAGGAACTTTTAAATACTCAGTGAGGTATGTAGTGTAGGAAGGTTCTGGGAAGTGGGCTAAGAGGGCTGCAGGTTTCCTGTGTCCCCTGCAGCTGCTGCAATGGCACTGGTGTCCCTGGGCCTGCAGCTGTGATGAGCGTTGGCTGTGCCACATCCTGGTTGTGCACACCCACACACTTCAAAATTCTCTCTGAGCTTATCCCAACAAACTCACTGTGTCCTTGTGTTGCTGCTGCTGAAAAGCAGGTGACACCATTTCAGAGAGTAATTTTCTTTGTGAGGCTTAATTAGAAGTAAACTTTGGAATCTCTGATCGCTTGGTTTAATGTCCCCACAGGTACCGGAGCTTAAAACATTTCAACTATGATGTCTGCCAGAGCTGTTTCTTTTCTGGCCGTACAGCAAAGGGGCATAAATTGCATTATCCAATGGTGGAATATTGTATACCTGTGAGTACCAATTTACTCAGTGTTTCTAATGGATAACAACCCATATTTTAGGTCTAAATTTTTTTTCATAGTCTTTGTTACCTAGCCAGGATTTCTTTTTCATATGTTTAATATGGCTTGTCTTCCTACCTTTCTCTTTGGAAGGCATCAGGAACTTTGCAGGGTTTGCTGATTTTTTGTGGGTACCATTTGGATTCTATAGAAATGGGTAGCAGTACCCACCTCTGAGAGAACTTAAACTTCTCTTCTGATTGGTAAAACAAAGCTTGAATATTAAATGTATCCACTGTTCTTGTATACTTAGATATATACACACACTGTAAGGGTAAGAACATATCAGAGAAAAAGGACTCACTTTACTATTGCTATACCATGGTAAAGAATATTTAATATTCTAGTAATGCACGTTAATATTTTTAGGGGGGTGCGATCTTTGGTTTTGGGTCCAGCATTTTGGTTGCTTCTTTAAAGTGTGACTAGAAATAGGTTGTGTTTCATTCTGCTGCATAATTACTGTTTACTGGGATATATAAAAGTTGGTGTGCTGCTGGAAAAAAATAAATAGAATTGATAGTTTCTAACCAGAAATGGTGTGAGATGTTTACCGGCAGTAGCTAACAAAAAATAATTTTTTAACACAGTATTTTCCTAATGATATTTCAAACACAATTTTCTAAGGGGATTCCTAGGAGTCTGTCTTAAGTGAAGGAGTGGCTGTGTTGCAACATGCAAATACCACTCTCACTTCTTTTATCAGGTAGTTGTTTACATTCAAGAATTTTAACTCAGGAATAAATTAATAGGATTATTGGTATGTACTCTATACAACACTTGTGAGAGGTTTGTATGCTCAGAAAAATTCAGACCAGAGTGTAACTAGAGCTGATTGAATAGAGTTATTTCAATTTTCAATAGTGTTACAAGATTCTGTGGGTTCTTATGGTAGCAAAAATTCATTGAGTTATTTGACTCCTTTGCTGTAGTTGTTGGACTCACTGCCTGTTTTTTTCCTCTCTCTTTCGTCTGGTGTTTCTCCTGTAATGGGATTCAAATTCTATTAAGTAGTGTTTTTACTTCATTGTTGTCAGAAAAAAACATGAATTATGGTAATGTATTTTCATTAGTTCTATAACCAAATGTTAGGATTTTATTGATAATTTGGCATGTCAGGGTATACTCTGAAGAATATTTTTTAAATAGACTTGTTTTTTTTAGCTGGTTTTAATGTTTATTATATTTTTTCACATGAGTGTTCCTAACCTCAGGATCTGGAGGTCTATGATTAGACATCATTAAAAATTCACACTTTTTTCTCCTTATAAACCTCATCTTTAGTGGAACAGAAATGTTCTTTGGTACTGCCTGTAATATGCAGAAAATTCAGAAACTGAGGTGTAAGGAGTGTTGAAATACATAATGCTGCTGGTCTGCAGGATAAGATATCCTTCCTGTTGAGTTAGTCAAATACAGATTGCATCTGGTATGGGGTATTGTACTTTCCCTAGAACAGGATGGTATATTTCTGATGAATTCCAGGTTTTGTCTGAAGCAGCAGATTTGATATCTAAGAGGAATTTTCTCTTCTTGTTAAACAAGTCCACATTATGTAACTGTGAGCCATCTCATTTCCCAGTGAAGGCTGACAAACTGAAAAATATATTCTGGAAATGGCTGGAATCCTCTCTGTCCCTGGGAATAGGGATGGTTTGTATTATAATGAAGATTTCTGTTACTGCTGCAGAAAGGATGTAGTTTTAAAGCAAGATTAGGTGTAAAATAAGGTAACATAAGGCAAAAGTCCCTTCTTTCCGTGAAATATGGGAGGAATGAGATGAATCCACTCTGGCATAGTAAGGGGAGTAAATTACATTCTTGATTAGAGTGAATGAAGGAAGGCCAGCGTGTAAGGGGGAAAAGAAGGAACTCGGGGCAGTTTTAAGGAAAGCAGAATAAAAGAAATGGCATATAATTTAGGTGATGCATAAAATTAGAGGTCCAGCATTGACCCCTGTTAATTTGGAAGCTGAATATGAGAGCTGAAATTTTACTTGGGCCCTGATGTGAGTCCACTCTGCTACCTCCTTTTCTGTAAAAAGAAATGACCCATTATATGAACAGACTTACATGCCTGTTAGACTTCCATAATCACTACCCACATGCAATCTATTTTAACAAGTCTTACCTGGTCTAGGTCTGGAATAAAGAATTGATTTCACAAAAAGAATCCTGTATTATTTATTCTTTCTATTTGTAATAATACACTATGGTTGGTATACTAATTTGTTGCTAAACCTCTCTGCATATTGAACTCATTAAATGCAATACAGTAGTCAAGAATTGCAAAATTTTTTTGCAGTTAGTAGAATAACTTATATATTTAAATGGAATAATGCCTGGAAAATAGCATGGACCTGAGTCTGTGAAATAAAATAAAAGTACCAAAGGCCACTGAATTGTTCCTTAGAATCCATTATATTACAGTACAAATAGCCTGAGCAGGAAGAGTGCATTTATTCTACCTTTTCAACTAAATTCAAAGGCTGTTGATGTTAAAATGTTGCTTTTTTGGCCAGTGTTGAAAAGCAGAGTACAAATGCATGTACTCATCAAACTGCATGAATAAAATCCAGCTTCACTTTGTTACTGCTAATGCATATTAATACATTTTTATCAAGAATACTAGCAATAAATAGGTAAAAAAATGCTTCCATTACTTAAGCTGACATTTAGAACTGGAGCTTAGTCACAGATGGAGGAAGACCATTTAATTGTCTTCAGGTGAGCAGTTCAGTGTAGGGTATAAAGGGATTTCTCAGAAGCATAGTAAGTTCTTAAATTTAAAATAATTTGGAGAATGGGTTAAGGAATATGTTCTCCATTTTAATGAGTTTTGTGATATTTGCATTAGGTAAGAATTGCTTCATAATTTCAGATTAGGACCGTTTGCTCCACATAGCTCTATGTATTTACTGCATTCTAATCTGTAATGCCATTTTGCATTTGTCCTAGCTCTTGCAATTTAGTTTTCTTGATGCTGAAAATGAAAAAGAAAAAAAAAAACAAAAAAAAACCAAAAAAACCAAACAAACAAGATTATAATGACTTCAGTTATGTCTTTTCTTTCATCCAGAGTTTAAAGATGTGTTTGAGAAGCATCTGAAAACATAATTCTCTCTTAAGTAGTAGAAATGCAATTATTCTGATTTATTTTTCACCTTTACACAGTCTTTCTCTGAAAAGATGGAGAAGTAAGATTTTTAATGTAGAATTTTACACAGATGTGTAAAAATATTGTTAGATTTTCCTAGTATCTAATTTGGGAATAGTCCTACGTAACTACCTACATGGTTTATTTTTAGATTTTTTTTGAATGGAAATCCTCTCAATTGTGTTACATTAATGTGGGTTTCTGTACCAATGGATCCTTTGAATTTCACATGGAAATATTTACTGCATCTATTTTCTTCCTCCGAACTGTTTCCACTTTGCAAATCCTATATTCCACATCAAGGAATATAAAAAGAAGCTTTTCTGGAGTAATGCAAAAATATCAAATCACATTTCTGAAAATTTTCCCATTGCAAGTAGTCTTATTTTCTTGCCTTAATGAAAATTTTTGTAGTTCTGTGCAACTCACCTGGCACAGCTCCTTATTTTAGGGAAGTAATTTTTGGTAGCCTTTCTATACAAAACAATGCTAACTAAGGATAGCCCCTTCATCTTCCAGATGACCAGAATTTTATTTCCCTACAGGAGCTCAGAACATGATAGTCAAGACATTAGAAATTACTGGCTGAATGATAGTTCATCCTAGAGTGAATTTTTTTTCCAGGCACAGTAAAGCTTATCTGAAATAGTGCCTGTTAAGACTTCTCCTGTGAGTAAGTCATCTGAAAACTTAATTCCTACTGACATTCAGAGAAGACAGATCCATTCCTGAACATTAAGCAGCCTCGGTGTTTTATAAGCAACAAACTGACACAACTAAGTCAGCGCTTCATCCTGACATGCTTAGCAGTGCACCAGGCATGATGTTTCACTGTTAACAAAATTGGATTGTTCTGTGGGGAAGATGAAAGAAAGCAGCAAGAATGGTTGAATCTGGCTATTTCACATGCAGAACATCACTTGCAGCTGTGGAGTTCAGAGATTACCATTCACCTTGAGAAGAATAGCTAATTTGTTAGTTACTCTTGAAATTGCAGCTTGATTTCATTGGAGTAAACTGAAAATCACAAAATTTATAATTGATCTCTCCTCTTGGTGAGAAATTGCTAAGAAATTGCCTGTTTTAGAAAGTGGTCACAGAAGGGTAATCTTCTCAAAGCTACCCAGTGCAGACATCACTGATGTGAGAGTGACAGCCTGAATACAGTTAGTATACCTTTAATAACCTAATTAAAGAATAAACTGAAATTCTTTTAAACAACGTAGATGTTATTTTATACTATAAATTTTGCATCTCTGAGCAGAGATTATTATTCAAATAATGTGTCATTTTATACAAAACATATTTTCTTGGAATTTCCTTGATAATATTGAGTGTCTGTGTACATTTGTTACCAGCTTCCTCATAACCCATGCATGTCTGGCTGGGCTTAATGAAAGCATACATTAGTGAGGTTCACATCTCTTCTGGGAATCAGTTTCTCTGTGTATATTAAAACAGCTAATTGGTGTTGTGTTAGATATAATAAATGTAATTAAGAGAATGATGACTTAGGTGCAGACTGGTCCTTTTACATAGGTAGGTGCAGTGAAAGGAGTAAGAATGTGGGCTTCTAGTATTACTCTTTCTTTGAAAAAAAGAATTGTGAGAAATAAATAAAATAAAAAAATATATATGTATTATAAGTATTCTATATGATTTATTCATGTTTCATATATTTATTGTAATTTTTATATAACATGTTATTTAATGTAGAGCTCTACAGTTAGTTTATTTCAATCTTGGTATTACTTTTTACCAATGAAGACTTTTTCTGTTTCCAGTATACTGAAAGCATACACCAACTGTTTAAGATATGTGTGAAAAACATATTTCACCATACTCGGGGGTTTTTTTCACTGTTTTCCAGGAAATCCTGATTTCTTAAATTTTTATTGGATTACAAGTAATTGTATGTTAGTTTGTTGCTTATAACTCTGTATGCCTGTCTGGTGTATTGAAGAGTGCTGATGCCAGTTTGTCAATTGTTACAGATTGTAGCTACTGACACCTGGAGACTTCGTGCTACCAATGTTTTTTTAGTTATTTGTGTGTGCAGCCATGGATATTAAATGTTTCTTCCTGAACTTTGTCTTGCTCTAAGAACTGAGATTTTAAATGAAAGTATGGTCTTTAGACTGAATTTTCAGTGAAGGAAAGTATTTTTTCTTTGCTTTTGAAGTAGTTCTGTAACAGTGGTGCTATTTGTACTATTGATTTGTGTGGAACTAGTCAAGATGTCATGACGTAGGGAAGTGTACAAGGTACCTGCTAGTTTTAATTTAGAAGATAGATTCTACACAACAGTTCCTGGCTATTTTTTTTTTTTTAAAGGAAAACATTGTAGTACATCTCCCTTGGCATGATTTTGGATTGTATTTTGTGGTTATATGCCCAAAAGAAAAAAAAAAATAGAAGACATTTTTCGGAGTTGCATCTTAATTGCATGTAAATTAAAATTGTTTTTTCAAATCTGCTCAAATTTCACTGGTTAGTATTTGCAGTGCTCAGTCAGTACAGTCATATTAGTCTTCTTTCTGAGAATCAGGCTGTTATACCAAATAAAGAACACACCAGAGGAAAAGTTTGGCAGCTCAGTAGACATTTATTTCTACAATGTATGGGTATTAAAATTTTCATTTCTTGGCCTTGAGGCAGAGTTCCATTTGCTGGAGTTACTCTTCATGAGAGTAAGCAGCCCTTTGCATTGCCTCATGTTCCTTTGGATGGTGCAGTGGGTGAAGAGATGCTTTTTGAGAATGATTTTGTGAAGCCTTCCTGGATTCACTTATATTAAAATTCAGGGGTTCAAATACCTCTTGGTCACAAACTTGCTCTGTTTGTTGTCTACTTTTTAAAGCCACATATGAGAAACTCCTACCAACACCAGTTTGATTACTTACTATTTTTATTGCTTGCCTGATGTGCATTACAAAGTTTGTAACTGCATATATTATATATACATTAAAATATGGAGATGGATATGGAAGTATTTTTATGTTTTGACAGCAGAGAATAGTTTGCCTGACCTGCTTCTAGACCTCTTTGTAGTACATCAGGAAAAAGATTACAAAACTGAAGTCTTCCTCTCTGTTTCCACATGGTTGTCCATCTGCTTTGGCATCCTTTGATGCCAACAGGCTTCTCCTGAAGCAGAGGGTACAGGAATGCAATTTCTAGTTTGTTACAGAGGCTGGACTGGAAGTCTGTAAAAGCTGTTGCAAATCTTCAGGTAATTCTGGAGGTGAATGGCCACATTTTCTTCACTGCAGTTGAAAGAAAAAAAGCTCAATAGTACTGTCTGGAAGGAGATGCTCTGTTGAAGTACTCAGCACAGTCTGAGCACATACACTTTAAAGGCAGACTGTATATTATTGTTTCTTCCTGAAGATCTCTTTATTGCCATTTTTGTCTTGTATTTTATGCCTGTGTTTATCCCTGCTTTTGTAGCCGAAGTTAGCTGAATAGTATTACCAAAGCAGTGCTGCCATTGTTGCTGTGATTATCACCAGTTGAAGTGATTTTTAAAAGCAGTTGAGTAAATTTTAATTTTGTTCTCAGGATAGGGTCGTGGGCAGGGAGGGAGCAGAAAGCAGTTTTGGAAGAGGCTGCATCAGTCAGGACCAGTAAAAATGCTGCTGGGAGGGTTGGAAGATGTTGTTTGTAACTTGTAAATTTAGATTTGTAAAATCTTGTGGCTTATCTATGTCCTAATCTTACTCTTTGGTAGTAAGGAGACCACTGAATCAGTCTCAGTTTGTTAGTTCTGGCACTAATTGTTCTTATCAGGTCTGCCTGTGCTTTTGAACAGTGGCTGTACACTGGCCACCATCATCTGTGTGTTTGACTCTGGAGTATTACAGGTAGTGGCAGAATCCCATAGGGAAATATTTGGTAACTAGAGAAAATGCCTATGAAAATCTCAGCCATTGCAGCAGAGAATGGTTTAGCACATACCACTTCCATCTTGTGATTTCTGTTGTAGGTCTAAAATGGGAGGCAGTGAGTATTTTGTCAAACTTTGTGAATATAGAAGGCTGTATCTTACCAACTGATTTGCCCTTTTTAGTTTTTCTGAAAAATTAATTTTTTGTGATTTTTTAAGGCTGGTTATAAATGTTTCGCTTAAGACTTGAACCTGTGTCAATTTTTCTCTAATTTATAAGGTAATTGATAAATGCATTTATTGCTGGGAATTTGAAGCCTTGTTATTATTTTTCAGTAGAAGAGAATTTTTAGGTCCATTAGCATTATTATTGTACTGTATCTCAGAAGACTAAAAAGGCAGTTTTAGCATCATTGAAGTTTTAAAGTTCTTCCTCGTATTCTTTTTCAGGATGGTACCAGCAGTATAAGTCAATAATATTGATATTAAATCAATATTATTTAGTAATGTTGAATTTTATTTCTTTTTTCTATTTAAGACAACATCTGGGGAAGATGTACGGGACTTCACAAAAGTGCTGAAGAATAAATTCCGGTCAAAGAAGTATTTTGCAAAGCATCCCCGACTTGGCTACTTACCTGTGCAAACAGTATTGGAGGGTGACAACCTGGAGACGTAAGCTTGATTTATAGAGCAATTGCTCCTGGAGTCACTGGCCTATTCTATCAGAAACAAAAAGCTGAAACTCAAAAGATAGCTGCAACAGCAGTTGCAGAGACTTATTATTTTGTATTTTTTCACATTATTTGCAGATCTTCTCTATTATTTTTAAAGTAACATATTTTATGCTTAGATTTTCATCAGCATTTCATTATAAAGCCATGGGCTTTACAACGTCCATGGTAATGGACAAAGCAGGTAATGTTGGCAGGGGCTGAATAGCTGTTTTAGAGAGAATGCTTTTGAGGAGCCTGGGTTTTTGGAACTGCACTGCATATTTGATTGTGTCAAAATTCCTGGAATTAGAAATCTCTGAGTTAATTAGGGTCCTACAGGCTTCAGAAATAATCATGGCCTAACCAGAGAGAGCACTCTCAGTGCCTCCATGGTATTACTTATGGCACTGACAGAAATGCTCCACTTTATTTACTCACTTGGCAGTTGTCAGCAAAAGACGCTCTGACAAGAGCAAAATAAAGACATGTTGACAGGGTGCTTGAATTAGTTTCATGGACTGACTGTCCCTCACATCCTGGAGTCTGTGGCACTACTGCACTGTCTGAACACAGCACCACTTAGCAACAGCCTGTGCGAGGCTTCAGCAAAGATGCTCTGCATTCACACAGCAGCTCAGTGCCAGTGCCCACGGTCTGAGGGCTTTCATGACTGGAGGGCTGTGACTTTCATTTGCAATAAGTAAACAAAACATCCTCATTAGCAGTTTAAGATATAGGAGGAAGTAATCTGAAAACTGCCTGATTGATAGCCTGGCTTCTAAGGAAGCAATGCACATTCAAATGTTAAAATGTTGCCCACCAGGGCAGTCTTCAGCTGCCACCAACACAGGAAAGCAAAGCTGCTTTAATGGGACGAAAGTTTGCTGATGCTGCCAGAAATTGGAATGTCAAAACTGTAATCACAGGTCAGGATAAAATTCTGTCGGTCCAGTCATGTGAGAAATATGCAGATAAATTGTCAGCACCATGCTGAGAAAACTCTTGGTATTGGCTCTCTGCCCTGCAGGTGGCAAACTCAGTAATACATTCCTTTAATAAAAAAAATGAAAGAGAATAAAAAATCCTGTATAGTTATTCAAGTGTGAGAATGTAATACAATATGTATTTATTGTATATTATACAATATTTACTTTTATGTGTAAGGAAAATAAGCATTGATAACTGTGACTTTTGGTGGGGTTTTTTTATTGGTGGGGTTTTTGCACCCCACTTTTTTTCTAATACATTTTATTAGTTACTTTAAAATGAAAGTTCCAGTGCTTGAGCAGAATTTTAATGGAATTGATTATGGTTTATAAACTGCAGTTCAATCAATAACACTGATTTGGGTTTTTCTTTAAATTGATTTTTATTTAACAAAATTAAGTATGTAAGCCAATCTTCTGTCTCTCCATGACACGTGGCAGTGTTGCTGTCTCTTTTCTACATCAGTTGTTACTGGTTCAGGGTGAATTGCTGTTTAAAACATTTTGTGTTTCTCCAGCTTTCTCTTGCTTTAATGGTACTAAATTTTTTGTTTCATAGTTTCATTCTTTCTCTCTTTTTTCTTTTTTTTTGTCTTCCTTACAGTCCTATCACTCTCATCAGTATGTGGCCAGAGCAATATGAGTGAGTATGCAGAACCCCTTTATCTGGAAAGCCTCATTTGCCAGTTGTTTTCTTTTAGCGCAGTTGCAGCTAATCTGATGTCCCTGAACTATAGGGCATGGCTGACCCGAAGCAATAATGCCCTCAGGAATATTGTGCATGTATTTATTTGTCATCAGTCTAACTTGATTTAAAAATAATGTTGTCTGTATCATGAATTGCTTTGGACACCACTAATTTTTTTATTATTATTTTTAAACTAGTCCTTCCCAGTCTCCGCAGCTGTTTCATGATGACACACACTCCAGGATAGAACAGTATGCTACTAGGTAAGAGAAACACAGTTTCTCACTAGTCCATTGCATTTTGTGGTTGATTCCTGCAGGTTTTAATACACACTGCTGATTGGATATTATTTATTAAAAAACATATAATTCTCTGTACTTAAAAGTAAGTTGAATATTTTTAAATCATTAACTTCTGATTGCGGTCATATTAAATGTAAAATACATGTGTTAAATCTATTATCTCTCATACAGAATGGAAACTGTTGCAAAACTGCATTATTTCTAAAATGTGCCATTATTGTTTTATTTCTTCATTTTTAACCTTTGAAATAAGCTGAACTTGTTGCATATCCAGGTTTTCCCAGTAGGATGTTAGATCCACGGTTTTGTTTTCTTCTGTGATAGGCTGACGCTCTGCATTACTATTGGCTTTTAGCAGAGCAGATTGTAATGATGGATGTTTTGTGTTCTGGATTCTGTGGGATCACCCTAGTCCTGTCATGATAACATGTCTGTTATGTCAAGTCGATCTCAATGTTCCTGTGTTTTGTTGAACTCTCTTCTGTACATTCAGAGCTGGTAATCACAGCATCATTAAAGTTGGAAAAGACCTCTAAAATCATGGAGCCCAACAGTTAACTCAGCATGTCTGTGTTCACCACTAAACTATGTCCATATGCCACTCCCACATGCCTTTTGAACACTTCCAGGTGGTTCCAGCTCTTCCTTGGACAGTCTATTCCAATACCAGACCACCTTTTCACAGAAGAAACTTTTTGTAATATCTAACCTAAACCTCCCCTGGCGCAACTTCAGGCCATTTCCTCTAATTCTGAGTTAAGGGCATGATGATGGTGAAACGTTAACGAGAGATACCCTCTCAAAAATAAGTACCATGGGAACTGACTAGGTTTTCCTTCAGGTGTTTTTATTGTTGTATCTGATCTCCACAACTAAAATCAATGTTAACTTTTTCAGTCTTTTGAATAAAAATTCAGACTGGATGTTTAAGTTAACTGCAGTCTTATTTATAGGCACTTTAAAAATCTTCAGAGCAGTTTTTTAAATGCCTAGGATATGCTGCACGTGCTCTTTGCAGCAAGAGAAAATAGGGCAGGAAATAATGCTGAAGGGCTAGCTGCAGTCAGCCTATTTTTTTTTTTTGTCCCCAACAGCAAATATTTTCATCCTTCATTAGTAGTATAGCACAATGACATACAAAGTCATTATAGAGCTTTTCAGTTATTTGAAACATGTCATTCGCATAAATCAACCAACATTTCTTGGAATCTATAACCTAGGCCACACTGTAATCAATTAAAACCCCTGAACCAGATAAATGAAATTTCTCTAGGTGATGGAAAATTTTTCTGTCTACCTATGTCCTTTTTTCAGCCTGTGTTGCCACAATACTGTGGCTTTTTGTGTCCAGATGAAGCTCAAACTCTGGACTCTCATTAAGGATCAGTGGATGTCCTAGGTGTAATAGCTGTTTTTCCTCTCCTCCCCCTCAGCTCTTATCAGTTCTGTTTGGGATTGGATTAGCTGAAGGTGGACTGTGTACCACTCGGTGATCATTCAGGATACAAACCTAAATCTGTACCTGCTATGCGCAGACATTGCTTAGCAAAATTGAAAACTTAATACCAATTGCTTCATAGGTAATTTGTCTAAAACTACTCAGGATTGTTTTTCTTCTAGGAATAAAATCTGAGAACAGAAGACATAATTCTGTGTCTTTCATATAATAAATCTTTTTTATTGTTCTGATCTTTTCAGCTAAGCATCTTTAAAGAAATATTATCAGGGCTTCCTTAATAAGACAGTGCCCAGCAGAAACAGTATATTAGGGCTTAAAGCCTTCAGTGTCACTGATTGAAGAACATTCAACTCTCACTTTTCTGTTAACAAAATCCCCTGCCTGGAATTAGGTACCATCTCCCTGTTCTGTTGTGCTGTGTCACCTCTGAGATGCTTCTAATTTCCTTCCTCAGTTTTCAGTTTTTATCCTACTTTGAAGACTCTTTGCAACTCTAGGGTCCCTTCCCTCTCACTTTGTGCTCTCTGATTAGGGCCATCTGCTGGTTCCACATATTATCCCAAGCAAATCATCATTAATGATGGAGATCCTAAATGTGATGATAGTGGTGGAATCTGCATTTGTGAGTTGGAATATCTGTTACTCACTAAGGGATTCAGGGCAGACCCTTCTCTCTGAAAAGTAATGGTGGTTGTACTACTTCCCTGTGTGACAAAGGGACCGTGAAGATTAATTTCTAAAACTATGTTTCATCAAAAGATTTAAAGATGCTCAGCTAAATAGCTTTATAAAGGTGACTTGTAAGCATGTTCCTCACTGTGAACTAGATTTGTTTGAGATGCCCCAGAGCAGAGATGATCTGAGTGTCTCTAGTCACTTTGGAGATTCTCTTCCCTTCAGGGAAGGTGTTGGAGCACAATGTCCCACCCCAGCCATGGTGGGATAAGACAATCAAGAAGACACCCAGTGTGGGCCTTCATTTATTCTTCTTCTACAACCCTCAGGAATAGTAACCAATATACAGAAGGGCAAACTTGCTCCATTCTAAAAGAAGTCACCAGGGTTCCCAGATCTTTAGGGCCTTACACACTCCCTTCAAAAGGAAGTTTGAAGATGTCTATAGTAATGCATAATGCACTTGCAAAAATATATGTGAAATTAAGGTATCTTTATAGTAAAGGAAATAGCCATATTTGGTGCAGTTGAATACATGTGTAGAGCATTGAGTGTTCCTAATTTTTTATGTATGTCTCTCATGTACATAATGTATATCTTTCCTGGAAACTTGAACAGATAGAAAATTTCTGCTTTGATTTTAAAGAACTGCATGACCTTGTATATACAGTCTAATAATCTAGACTTTTTAAATTAATTCCTTCTAAAATGAGGAACTGTAGGCAATGACTCCCTGTAATTATACTGCTTTTTGTGCTGTTTTCCAGGACTTGTCTGTCCACAGTGTGGTATCATTTGCCAAGCATAATTTCAGATGTTGCATGTGCTATATTTAAAAAGGATTCATCCTCTTTTGTTAGTCCAGCTTTAGAAAATTCAAAAAGAAAACCATCTGTGAAAACATCTCTTTAACTAATTTTGCCATGAGAGTTGTGGTGATGCTAATGATAATTATACTAGAGTTAGAAAATACACTTTTTTGTTGTTGTTTGGCAAGTAGAATTAATTAATCATAGCACAAGTTTCTCATAAAAGTCCTCTGGATTACAGGGTTTTGTCACAAAATCTAGGAGTTTATTCCTAATCATGTATACAAAGATTGCCATATCTGAGCTGTTTCTAAGTAGAATAAATTTTCACACTGCCTGTGTTTGAATTGTGCAGCATGTTGTTTGAAAGTCGTGGTCTTTCCCTGCCTTTCAGGCTTGCGCAGATGGAAAGGACCAATGGCTCCTTCCTCATGGACAGCAGCTCCACCACAGGAAGCGTGTAAGTAACTCAGACTCATTAAGGCTGTCAGGAACTTTGGTTATGGATTCATGGTATGATCTTTATCAGTTCCAACACAGGACTTAGTCCCAGTGAAAGCAGCTAATAAGTGTGAGCCCAAGGATGCCTGCATAAGTGTAATTATTCTGAGCACCAGTTGTAGAAACTGGTGATGTTCACTTGACAATGTGTGGGAGCTCTACATTTGTCAGCCATTCTGCTTCAAAAGTCAGGATATTTCATGTGCCTGGTAAAAGGCCACAGATCTGTAGGTTCTACTTCTTATTTCTTTCCTGCTTTTATTGTAGTATAAAAGAAAATAAATCCTTTTCTAGGCTTTTGCTAGACCCTAGACAACTTTCTTATTAAAATAAAATATCATCGGTACTTTGAAGATTCTTCAGAGCCAGAACAATGTTGCTACTTCTTGTTTATATTTCAGTTTTCTGGCTGCTGATCCATCTGTTTGTACCTGGAATTGTACTATGTAATAAACATAGTCCTACATTAATTCTACCAGTGCCAGGTTTTTTTTTTTGGTTTGTTTTTTTTTTTTTTTTTTTTTTTTAATTATGTGTCACTTTTATTGTAAAAACCTTAATTAAAATGCATTGGTAAACTTGGAAAGCATAGAACCCCTTGAATTGCTGATGAATAAAATACAATTTTTTTGAATTTAAAAACAAATGTTTTAACCTCACTTTATCATCCCTTCAGTTAATTAAATCAGTGATGTAGGACTCTGCCTCTTGCAAGTTATTAACAAATACCATCAGCATTTTTAAAGAGGAAAACCAAAATTGTTCCTGTTCAGCTTTAGTTAGAAAATGCTGTTGGTATCAGTAATACTTTCATTTACTGTTTTAAAATCTAATAATACAATTATTCTATCCAGGAGTGTACTTAGCATTTTGAGATTTAAAATACTTTGCTTGAAAAAAGCACGTGACCCCCTTTAAATGTTGCCTCTTTCCTGATTAATTAACTGTATTTACATACCAAATAAAACTTTTATTCATGTGAACTGTTTTAATGTGTTTCTGTCATTGGCACACTCACCAGTGAGAAAAATGCAGCCAAAATATTCCCTTTTGATTTCCCTTCCACAAAAAAAAAAAAAAAAAAAAAAAAAAAAAAAAAAAAAAAAAAAGAGCAAACACACTGTCATTTGGCAGTAAAGCTGGAAACTTGAAGGCAACTAAATGCTCATACACTTGAGTTGTGTTTTGAAATTAATGAGCCTACTCATATACAAACACCAAACAACCACCCATCCCAATGATAAAAGGTGGATGTATGCTTAACTTTTACTGGCAAATCACCTGTTGATTTTAAAGCAATTTCCCTGCATTCCTTTTCCTTAGAAAAAGAATTAACACGGAAAGCTTGTGTACCAACATGTGATAGGTACCTCTGAATTTGGGTCTCAGTCAGGGGACTGTTAGACAAATGAAATATGGACAAGAAAGTAACCTTGTACACAATGGCACCTTCTGTTTTATTTGCAGATTACAATGCATGCTTTCATTAAGGCATAAGTACTGAAGTACTGAAAATTCTGAAGGCCTGTGGTTTGAAGTTTAAACTATTGTCATAGAATCATTTAGGTTGGAAAAGACCTTTACAATCATGAATCCAAACATAAAGCACACATTTGCCAGGTCGACCACTAAACCATGTTCCCAAGTGCCACATCTACCTCCCTTAAATATGTCCAGTGATGTTGACTCAACCACTGCCCTGGGCTACCTGTTCCAATGCTTGACAGCCCTTTTTGATGAAGAGGTTTTTCCAGAGAACTATCCAGTTTGTATCCCAGTTTGGATCAGAAGTTGCTGAAACATTGGGAATTTAGGATTATAGTTCAAATCTATTTTTATTTTTTAAATGCCGTTTAACATAGAAATGGGGATGGTGTAATCATTCTTATATGGATGGAATTCAAAGGAGCAATTTGAAATGTGAATGCATGTTTTTTCAGTTCAGATATAAACCTCTGAGCCAAACTTCTTTTTTTTTTTTAATAGTGTTTATGGAAACATTCAGGAAACAATTACTAGTTTGGAAATCAAATTCTTTGCTTCTCATAATTGGATTTGTCTTTCATGATCTTATCTTTATTGGTCCTGAAGAGTCCTTCAGTTTATTGTGAATATAGAACAGAGGCAGTATTGCACTTGATTTTGAAAGTTACTGCTTTGGTCTTGTCAGGTTCACCAGCTCAGCAACAATACTTTTAACATGCTTCATGTTTTAGAGATTATATGTAAGAAGTCATCTACATTTGAAGAACAGAACTTCTGCTCTTAGTTAAAAATAATTAGTTTATTTTCAGGAATGCTTTGCAATATGCCATTTGATTAAGAAAGCACTCATCAAAGATAATTCTTGGGTTTTAACTAACCTGTTTTCTTGAATGTCATTGTGAATTCTGTCTCTCTTGACTAAGCTTTTCTAACCCTCCCCTTTCCTAAAGATATGTGAATTCCATTAAAAAATACATTTTCCTTAATCAGAAAAATAGTTGTAGATAGCAAAAATAGGCACAGTCTCTACTTTAGTATGTCCAACTTCTTTAAAAACATTCTAATGCTCTCATGCATGAATTTTCTGGTACAAATACATTGAATAGAAATGGTTTCCCTTCATGTCATCTTCTCTTTACATTAGAAAGTTCTAAATGTGTAGGCTAGAATGTTGTGATGGATTTTATTTGGCTTTAATTCATGCAAAAACATCTCTATCTTTAAAGCAGACTTACCTAATCACAAATGAAGATGAGCATAAGGAAAAAATTAGGTCTTTACAGCAAAGAATGATAAATAGTGCTCCTAACAGAAAGCTATACCTCACAATTTGATAGATCATGGTGTAGTAGAATGAAAATAAAAATTGTTAGGGAAATAGGACAAGAGCGTAACTGTCCTGTTCCTGTAGTGTAGGAACTGTCCTATCCAGCCCATACTGAAGTTAATTGCACTGGGCATAACAGACATACTTTCAGAATAAATGCAGGTGCTTAGTAGCTGTTTTCTGGTTAGTGCCTTTACTACCAGTTATCTTCATGTCTGCAGCATTTTTGATGCTATTTCACACTCATCTTAAGGCAGAGTTGGAAGATATCTGAAATTTTATTTGTTAGGGAACTCTGCACACAGGTTCAGAAGTAGGAACAGGTTCAGAAGTGAAGGCCATTGATACTCTTACCTGGCACTGCTACTTAATGGGATGTAAGTAAAACTGGAGCTCCAGTGTGTAGTAACTGAATACTGCAACGTGATGTAAGTGGTGAAAAGGTATCTTGTCACAGTGAGAAATTTGTTTCATTTGATGGTAAGATTAGGAGAAGAACAAGTAAATTAGACAAAGTATTTTTGAGTACCTTTTTCATCCTTGTTCTAGTATGTCTCATAGCATCAGTAGGTCAAGGTACACTTAATTTGTATTAGAACTCATGATGCTTAATATGAGAGCTACAACAAAACATGAAATTTGTCAATGAAATAAGTTCACAAGTAGCCACATCTTCCTATCATACATCCAATTTAGCAATCAGTTTTCTTAATCAGATAAAATAAGGCACTGGTGAAAAGTGATGGTCAGGAAATCTGAATTTTGCTTTCTACAGCATAGTCCAATAAAAGGGAGGTTATATGCAGCTATATTTGCCTCTTGCTTCCTCGATGCACAATGCATGTTTTGGAATAGACATGTTGAAAATTATGTCCAGAAAGTGAATAGGATACTTCAAAGGCTGTTTTCCCTGGGCTTCTTTGTTGGGGTGTTCTTTTCCTCTGAGATGTACTTCTTTCAAGTCTGACCTTCTGGGGTATCTTGTTTGCTGCTTTTTACTATGGTGAAATGCAGAATAGGAGCTGCAGCCTCTGCTGTTGAAGGACTTTGTGTACTTCTAGTTGTTTTTTCAAAGCACACAGGGTGTTCAATAAAATAACCACCAAGAAAGAGTGAGCAATTAATTTTTACGTGATGCTTTTATTTTGATTGCTGATTCCTATCTCCCACCACTTCTACAGAACAATGTCCCAGGTTCTCAAAATGAAAGTATTTGCCCGGCATAGAACAATGACCTTATGTTATAGGTCATTTGAAGATCTGTCCTGAGACTCCTGTGCTACTAATGAATCTGTCCTAATTACAGTCATGAGGTTTGTTGGTGCAGGTTCAAGGCTGTGTTTTTTCCAACTAGTAATTTTGCAAGACAGACCAAAGGTAGAACACATGGTAAAAATACACTTTTGCTTCAGAAGACTTCCTTTATCAAGTGCCTGTGAAAAAGCGTGCTGTCAGTTGCAACGTGTGATGCCTGAAAAAAGAGCAATCAATATTCACAGCCTCTCCAGTAGGCTTTCTGAGACTCTGAACCAGTGGGAGAGGAGGGAAATGAAGTTATTTCTAGACTGAATAACCGTGAGACCAAAATATAAAATTACCTGTATTGTAACTGTGTTGATCTCACCTACTGGATCACAATACAGTCAAAAGTATATAAGCATTTACCATGTAAACTCTTTTTTTAAAAAAAGTATTTATAAGTTTCATTAAAAATTAGGTCACACCCAATGCAAAATCTTGACAGGATCTCAGATTTAACGAAGTCAAATAAATATAATATATCTATCTTTACAGAGCCCTGTTTTTACAAAGATCCATTTTAGATGACCTAAATTTTGTTTATAAACTAATTCACAATTTTAAATCGTAGACAGCAGCTTTTTGATGCCTAATTAAAATAACCAGACTAAACTAGATCAAGTAAATGTTTCCTGACATCATCATCACCCTTGCACAAAAGAAGGCTGTATGTGTAGTCACACACTATCACTTAAATTCACACATAAATGGTGTTTTGAAGCCCGGATGATAAAGCTGTGTTCTCTCACCTGCCTGCTTTAACACTGTTTTTGTGTTGGCCTAAGAGTGACATTGAATTGCCAGCACTCTTGGCTTGCTGTGGCCATTTCAGTCACAGGGTACTCGGCACGTTTTGCAGGGCTGTGCCCCGCAGTTTGAAGCCCCCAGAGGGGTTACCTCACTTTGGCAAAACTTTTGCTATAAGGGGTGGGGTGTTTTTGTCAGGATGACTAAAGGGTAGAGAAGTACAATAAGGTTTTAATTATCGCACTGGGGCCTGATCCAAACTCCATTAACTGCACCAGCCTTTGTTTTAGTTTTAAGTAGACATGAAGTATTAATGAAAAATAATAGTGATTATGAGTTTCCCTGAGATCACTCAAGTAGTGAAGAAGATAAAGCAGTTAAAGGCTTTTTCTTGTTCTGTTGATAAGAGTGGTGGGGGAAGGGAACACTGTTCTGTTTCTTTCTATTTCTTTTTCAGCTAACACTCTTGGATATCACTATCTTTTTAAGGACTTAAATGCACATGCAACCCCAATTATATTTAAACTCTATGTATATGTATTTAATGAAAAATTCATTAAATTTATTCATTTGCAGGGAAGACCTATGTTGTCATTTCTTCTCGTGAATGTAGTACTGACTACAGCCAAGATGGATAAGAAATAAGTGAATGTACATTATTTTCTTTAAAATTTCTACTCAGTTTTAAGAGCAAAACTCAATAAATTAGGTTTTTAATCCAGTGGACAGAACTGTCACAGGCTATTTTTTTTGTTGTTGTTTGGATTTTTTTGGCAAGCATAGTGTTACTTGATGTACATTTCTTTGATTGTAAGAGTGTAAATTTTCAAGTCTCGATGACAGGTTGGAAAATTGAGGGCCACATGATAGCTTTGGGTAGATAGTGAATAGTTATCCTTGGGAAGAAATAATTTGGTGTTGTTCTAGCATAAGATTAGTCTTCAGTACAAATTTTGTCTTAAGCAGTACTACAAAGAACAAAAGCATTTTGCTAAATGATAGAAGTACTTTTCCAAGAGACCGACACCAGGAATCAGGATTTATTAAATCTTTGGCTGTTTTGTCTTGCTTCTAATATTGATGATGCTTTTAAATTGATATTGATATAGTGAGCTAACAAAAAAATCTTGGTTCAACAGGATAAAATAAGGTTTTTCATTACACAAACAGTATTTATGCAAGTCTCATCTATTCCTATCACATTCATTTTCTCCTTTTGTCCCAAGAGTTTGAACTTATTTCTGAGGATCCCCCTGATCCATATGCATGGCCTGTAAGACACCTAAGATGTTTTATTTGTACATGCATTTATTTATAGACTATTTCTCAGCACAGAAATAACTGCTGTTTCTTCCAGGGTATACTTTTCTAAATAACTAGTTTTACTATTCATTCAAATGAGACTGTATTTGGAAATTCTGTGGTGAAAGATGTTAAATTGACTGACAGGAAATTTTTAAAAGCCTCTTGAAAAGCTCCGTTACACTTTTATTTGGAAAATAAATACTTTGCATAAAATGAACTTCTGATTCTTTGCATGTGCTTTCAAAGGCAGTCCGTAAGGATACTTCTCTTTCCATAACTGGTTGATAGCAGCATTCACAGCTGCTACTTTCCAACAATAGGAGGAAAAAAATTAGCACATGAAATAGTTTTAATGTGGAAAAGTCTCTTTTCTAAATGGTACTTGAGTATGTGCATGCATACTGCCTATGTGTTTGTCACTCTGCTCTGGCCATGTTTTAACTGTAGGAGATCTTTAGGGTAAAGTCTGTAGGGGCAAAACTTCATGGTATCATAAGGTATGCAGTCTCTGGTTTGTAGTGAAGTAAAGGAGATAATTTAAAGAGGATTTTCTTCAACATTTATACTGCTGCAGCAATTTCTCTCTTAAAAAAATGAATAGTATATGTTTTTCTGTTGATTCATCTTTCTTGAGTAAGCAAGCAAGCAAACTGGCTTTAGGATGTGGTATCTTTCACTTTTTATCCATCTGACTTTATTTATGGAGAAAAGCCAGCAACTTGGAAAGTAAGGCACATCTATACAAAACCAAATTCACTTTGGTATTGAAACATAATTGAAAGTGTCAGGACTTCTCTATCTCCTTACCAGAAGGCAATTTCATGTGAGTCAGGAGGAGGACAGTGTTATAGTTTATTTCTATCCCTGAACCTCTAAGAAGGAAATCTGCTACCAATGCAGAATTTCAAGGTATTGTTTGTTTGTTTCAAAATAGGGGGCAAAAAATGGAATGTTTTTCTCTAATTTTAATGAGTAAATTGAGCAAACCAAAATTACCTCCTAAAAATTTTAAAAATGTCACATATTGTTAAAAAAGTGGATCTAGCAGATGCTTGTTTGTTTATTTCTTTTTAAGGCATTTCAAATCAGTCATCTTTGGTTTATATTATCTCTGATTCTTGTTTTCACTGTTTCTTTTCAAGCCACTAGCAGCTTAGGTTCTTTCTGCATAGATTAAACTGATCCCTTACTACAGATAAATCTTTCTTTTCCTATGTGTTGTATGTTCATATGGTTTCCTTCCAGTATGTTTTTTAGGCTTAATTCCTTCTCGCTTAGTCCTTTTCCATAAACAAACAAAATCCCCCAGCTTGATAGAGATGTTTGCTCACATAATAAATGTTTTACTGCTCTGTCTTTATCTGTGTTATTTTATTGTTTCAGAGAGGATGAGCATGCCCTTATCCAGCAGTATTGTCAGACGCTGGGAGGAGAGTCACCTGTGAGTCAGCCACAGAGTCCTGCTCAGATACTCAAGTCGGTGGAGAAGGAAGAGCGGGGAGAGTTGGAGCGTATCATTGCTGACCTTGAGGAAGAGCAAAGGTCTCATAATCATCCTACTGGTGTCTGAATTGTCATTTTATTGTTGTTGTTTGAGCCATGCATGTGCAATGTTGAAGATGAGAAAGACCTAGAAATCGTGATTTTAGCAAAAGGAAAACCCCAACAATCCACAATCAAGGCATATGTTGTGCATAGCCTGGCTCTGTTAGATAGAAGAGGGAGTGTCTGTGAAGAAATAAGTTAGTTTCACTTCTACTTCACTGCCTGTTTGTTAATCCCCCATAAAACAAGTCAAGGCCTTGTCTTTGTATGAGCTTTGTATGTCTTGTTAGTTGGAGGTGCTAACACCTTTTGACCTAAGAAGTCTTTTATTTTCATTTACTTGATTAAGTCATCATTCTCCTCCACTTTTCAATATCCCAGGAGTCTGCAGATAGAATACGAGCAACTAAAGGAGCAACATCTTCGGAGAGGAATAAACCCTCTTGCATCACCTCCTGACTCTGTTGTGTCACCTCAGCATGCTTCTGAAGATGCCGAGCTCATTGCTGAAGCTAAACTCCTAAGGCAACATAAAGGTCGTCTGGAAGCAAGGATGCAAATATTGGAAGATCACAATAAACAACTGGAGTCTCAGCTTCACCGGCTACGGCAGCTACTCGAACAGGTACCTGTACACTTGTTTCTGCATGATGGATTTCTTGGTGGAGCAAAGGCATTGACATTTTACTGCAGATATTTTCACCATACTCTCTTGGTCTCTTGAAATCAATCATTTCTAATGAGATATTATTTCTTACCCTCCAGTATAAGCCATGGTTAAAGTCAAATGAGCAAAAAATGATTACAAGGGCTGGAGTGATCATGGGAACTTATGAAGCATTGGGAACAACACAAACAAGAGCGATAGGTTTTCATTAATTAAAAAACACCAGAAGAAAATATATACCCTACTCCAAGTAATGATGCCAGCCACATCCCATGCTTGACTTCAGTTTCCCCAGACACTTCCCTTAAATAATGTTTATTTGTTGTCACAGTTAGTCACTCAAACTTCTCTTAGCATGCCAGAGACAGATGGCCAAATGTCTGAAATACAAAGGAGCAATTAATTACATTAAAAATCCAGTTCCTCTTGAGTAGCATATTTAGACCAATAAGCTACAGCAGTGGTCTTGCACACAAGGAATGCTGGAGGTGAGAGCTTTTAATCAAATGCCGGTAGCTGGAGATTGTAGGGTTTCCTTGTTGGTGGAAGGAACACTGATTGCTTTGGAAGTCAGCATGTGCACACCTGGGTTATAGAAATAACAGCAGCAACATATACCAGGTGTTGTTGGAGATGGTAGTTTGTACTATATCATGTGTGGAAGCTTGAGTAATGAAGATAAATTTGTGTGAATGTTTTCTTCTAACTAATCATTACATTTGGGACAGAGTATAATAAGGCAAGTATTTCCTGCCTTCCATCAGTCAGATAACTGGCTGTATGTAGTAGAGGATTTAACTAAGCCAAGAAACAGACTACATAAACCAGGTATCAAAATGGCCTAAGTTCCTGCTGTAGATGACACACTCATTGCAGGGATTAAGGTGTTTGCTGTTTGTTTCACTGGCTGACTTTGTCATTTTTACTAGGTAGTTTTGGCTCAATAGGATTAAGATGAATCTGTTCCAATGATTTCCCTACCCCTCTAGCAGAGTAAATTTTTTTGTTGCTACTGTTATTCTAGCATCTTTAATCAGTATTTGAGTAGATGAAATATTTCACAGGGAAGACAGCAACTGGTACACTGTTAAAAATAATTTATAAAGTAAGGATCTTGGGATATGTGGCCAATACTTGGTCTTTCAGAAAAGGGTTTAAAATCTGCAAAGAAACATGTTGAATAGAAACACAGAAGTTCTGCCAAATCCATGGTCACTTCCAGCTTAGTGCTTGC
This sequence comes from Aphelocoma coerulescens, assembly GCF_041296385.1. Lineage (NCBI taxonomy): Eukaryota > Metazoa > Chordata > Aves > Passeriformes > Corvidae > Aphelocoma > Aphelocoma coerulescens. Next base: position 58,879,037 of record NC_091016.1, on the reverse strand, counting down.
AGCAGAAACATGTTCACCCCTTAAAACTCTTTTTTTTCCCCCTAATGTACCTGAGGATGATCTTACAATTTTGCAATCTTTTTGGAATCCTTATACCATTCTTAGTAACACCTTTAGGGTATACATTTTTGTTGTGATAAAGTGGGTAGGAGAAGGGACAGTAATTCTTCCATATCATTTCTGCCTTTGGAATTTTCTAGGCATTCTGCAGCTTTTGGGTTCAGTTAGGGTAAAGTAGAATAGAGGTGACCTTTTTCAATATTTCTGACTGTTTACCTCATTTACTGTGTACTATTGCCCTTTTGCTTTCTGTCTGAATTGTCCTGTCTCTGTGGGAGTCATGCCATGCTTCTGATTGTTCCAAGTATTATTTCCTAAGGTCTTTGTTTCTCCTCTGTCATTTAATAAAGTGGCTGGTACAAAGTCAAGTATATGAGAAGGTCTGCATTATTTCTTTTATAACATACCTGTGGCTTTTCACTATTGCTTTCTATACATATCATTACTTAATTTACCAGATGTTTGGCAAGCTATTTCCAGAATGTTGAAGCTACTCCCCTCATGGGGATTCAGAAATTATAAATAATTTAAATTTTTAGTAATGTTCTTTGAAATTTATTTTGACATTAATAGAATCATGAAGCAGCACTGATTTCCATTACTGTCCCCTTTCTGAAAAAATGACCACTCTTCAGCATGACTGTTGTTCTGTCAGCTTGGCCACTACCTTTTATGAAAGCCTTTATCTCTCTCACTGCTTGAGGAAGGACTTTACTGGAAGCCTATTTATATTTATTCGTTTCTTTTGCTTTTACTGGCTGTCCCAGTTATTTTTAGTGGATAAAAGGAATACCTTTTCTTATTAATGAGACAGATGATTTGCATGAAAGATGCTCGTAAGTCCCAATCTCAAAATATATAACAACAGTGTAATTACTAGCATTAAAGGATACAACTGTCTTATAGCAGTATCTTAGCCATAGATGGCATTTCATGCCATCTCTGTCTCTTCTGTCAACAGCAAGTCTCCCCATTCCTCTTCTCCACTAGCCTCCTGAGTGTTGTTTTATACTACTGAGTATAAAATACTGGATTTTTTTTTCTCCAAAAGATTGGAGTGAGTCTGTCTACACACAGATGTTGGGGAAGAGAGTTAATGAAAGTTAGAGAGTTTCATGTAGTAACTGTTTAATCTAGATGAGAGCATTTTAGGACATTATTCAGAGAGAACCTTTAGCAGAAATATGCATGCATCCTCACTGCACATTTGTCTACTTCAGGTCACAGCTCTGAGGTTACCATACTATTTTATTTAGCAAGCCCAAAGGATTGGTAGCTGTCACAGTACGTTGTCATTTTTGTCTGCCTGATTGAGTAGGGTGCCAAAGAGGAAGGTGAAATAGAACTGGCATGTGACAGCTTTGATACTAATACATTAATCAGACAGAGAAAAAACAAAGAATTCATTTTCTTTTTTCAGCCTTTATAGACACTGAATTTGCAAAGTTGAAGTGAGGTCTATTATGAAGGGCATTTAAAGTCTGTTTGTATTTTTCTGCTTTTTTCTGAGTTACTCAATAGAGGTTTCATATAAAATTTGATATTGAAGTACGTGGGAGCTAAATCATCTGTCAACAGTTGTATGATCAGAGAGAGTAAACAGGGGCTGCAACTCCCTCTCCAGCTGAAAGCAGAGGAGCTTTATCAGAAGAGCAAGGAGAGTTTGTTTCTTTTGTAGCTCGGAGGAAAAGTCTGGAGCAAGAAGAAACTTCTGTAATGAATGTGGTAATAAAATTGGCGTTGTTGAGGTTTCCTGTGATTTTAGATTGGGGACACTGAGGTATAGTTCAGTTTTTACAAAAAGTAGAAGAAGTCAAGGAAAGAGCAGGTATGTCTTAGCTATCCATTAAGCCACAGAGCACTTCAGGCTCTTCTTTGAGAAAGACATCACCAGGAGGCACAGCGAAATAAGTCACTGTAGATTAAAACTGGTTGAAATAAATATCTCCTTTGAAATGCTTTAAAAACTGCTGTAATACAGAAAAAACCCTCCAGTTTCAGAGTTTTCTGGAGAAGAACCTATCTGTCCCTTCATATCTTTGTTTGGTTTTGCCTAAAAAGAAGTTTGAAAACTCTCTGAGGCTGGAGTTGGAAACCTCTCCCTCATCCCTATAGAGGCATGCTCAGTATCCCTGCTTTTATTTCTTTCAAGAAGAAGCAGCAGGTATATAATAACATGTAGAGATGATTTCTTTTGGTTTCTGGCTTAAGGGTTGTCTGCTGTATTGTTTTGAATAAGAATACATGAACTTCGTGATGGCTGAAGTGGGTTATGATGGAAGTGCTCATATTTTGTAGGTGTTATGCAATTGGAGTCAAATAGAATATGATTTTCTAATGTTATTTTTCTCAAGTTCTCTAACAGTAAAATATTAAATCATATAAATACATGCAGATATATCTATATCCTCAACTGGTTTGCATTTAACATTTTCCAGTATGTGATTATTATATTAAGGCAATTATACCACTACCACAAACCTTCACTTTCTGCTCCAAACACCACTCTTCAGCTGCTTAACAATATTGTCCTTCATTTGGAAGAAGAATTCGGTTTGTTTTGGCTTTTCTTTTTATTGCAGTCACTGGTACTATGTAGTGTAATGTTTATCAGTATACTTAAAATAAATTAAGTAATCAGACATCGCCCTCTGATTAGAAGATGGTGGTTTTGTGGTTTTTGACTTGTTTTTAAATCCAGCTGCAATATTTCATTCTGACTGCTGCAGCAGTATATGGTACACCAATGTAAGGTATTCCAAGTATGTTTTGTTTTCTCTCAGTTTATCCACTGGTAGTCCTTGTGCTCTGCAGTGCTCTTTTATCACTTACAATAGAACTATTAAGTGGTACCTTGACTAACTCATCACCTGGCTTTGCAGGCATTTAGTTTCTATCTATCAACATGAACTGTTGACTTTGCAATGTCTCACTACCCTTGACTGAGCCTGTGCTGTACTGTAGTTTTGTATGTCCAGCATAGATCTTCTCATTCACCCTCAGTCATCTCTGCACAATTCATTCATAGTTCCTACTTGAACAGGGACAGAGGTTTAGTCCAGGTGCAAGTTTGCATTTTGGATTATTCACATTCTCTCTGTTCATCTGTTTGTGGGGTGGGCAAGCAGTCACTCTGCTGCTGGAGTTAATTTTGTTGTTCTGTATTGAAGGCACTCTTAGCTGTTGGAGAATTTGCTTCCTCTCTTTACCATTACAGCTCTAACATCTCGAACGGTGGTTCCTGGCATTACAGAATTGCCTGGGTTACGTTATCCCGGTCTTTGCTGATTTAAAATCATCACACTCATTCTGCTTAGACTCTGTAGCTGGATTGAAGCCTGGTACTGAGTGGCAAATTGCTTAACTACTTGATAGTAATTCACTGTTCATAGAAGTGTCTTGACAGTAAAATCCTTCTCTGGCTTGAAAACATTTCCATTTTTCTTTGTCTTCTATGCAGACTAATATTTCTTGGTTTATTCTTTTAGTCAAAGCTGGCCCTTAGTATTGTTATGCTGAAAGAGATGAGATTTAGAGGAGAAAAAAAGATTTGTTGAGTGCTCAACATGTTCTGAGTGCAGAACGTTTTCTTCTGTTTCTCACTACTGTATATGGAAGAAAAAGTATCTTTCATTGTTCAACAGTCTTCAGTTTTACTGAGCATTGTTTTTGGTTAATTGCAAACCATCTCAAGAAATTAAATATTGCTATTGAGGCTGTGAGGAACAAACTTGTGCACAAATTAACAGCCATTCTGTATTCTAACTCTGCATCAAGTCTCATAGCTGTTCTAGGTACTTGCTCAGTTTCAAAGACCTTAAAAGCAATGATCTTTTGTATTACTTCAATATCTGCTTTTAATAGATTTACTTGAATAACCAGCTCCTTAAGCTGTTCAGAAGTAATTTGATGATTTGCAATCAAAAAGTTAAGTGATAGCAGCAACAATTTCAGCTACATCTACCTCAGATGTAAATATTATTTCACTTATTTCTGGTTTTTTTCAGAACAATCGCTTCTGGAGCTCAAATACTGTATTACTAGTCTCTTCCTCAAAAGAATTTTTAAAAGAAGGAAGGAAAAGAAGGGAAAAATTCCTGAACAAGATCCCTTCCAATATTTCTGAGCTGCTATATTTTCTGTCCCTATATGTATATTTAAGTGTCATCTCAAACACATACATGGTTACAGCTAAATGTAATATCAATGTCAGTGATTCTTCAAGTGAATTTAAGAGTCCAGAAAAGCTTCTTTCTCAAAGTTATTTCTCATAATTTTCAGGAGTTTATGTAGTACAAATTTTCACGTAGTTCAGATTCCTGCAAATTTGGTGTCTTCCACATGGTTGAGAAGCAGCATCAGCAGAAGTGCTGGCTGGCTACCACTTTTTAGATTTAATGAAGTTGTTTTGAATCTGTCTTGAGTCTTCACTTGATTCTGGAGTTCTGTAAAACTGTTTGTGATTGAACAGTTGTTTCTAAGCATGATTAGTCATCCTTGTAAAGGTTTTTAGGGGCCCCTAGCTGAATGTCCTCTCTCTATGTGTGTATGTATGTATATGTCCCTGCAGATAAACACAACCCCAACAATCCCATTGTGTAGTCTTTCTGCAGAGCTGGACTAGGAACCTTGACATACTGTGTTGTGTTGTACATGACGTTGTGTTTTTGTGATGCAACAGGAACAATATTTTTAACGAGACCGTCAACTGGAGTCTTGTAAAGAACTGTTTTTAAGTGTAAATTTCCTTCTAAAAATTTCTTCGTTTGGGTATTTTTGTTGGTTTTTTTTTTACCTCTCAGCAGCTGTATAGACCTAAGCCAACTTTCAGTAGTTTGAAGGACAAACAAGAAAGAGCACATAAAAAAGGAAAGGAGCAAGATGGCTGCATACAAGTCCACATTTAAATTATGTGGATACAAATAACATCGATTTGTGTCTTATTGTCTCTACTGTAGCCCGAATCAGACTCCCGGCTCAATGGCACCTCTCCCTGTGCTTCGCCCCAGCACTCTGCCCTTGGCTTCCCACTCGAGCAGGACACAAGCTCACAGTTCCATCAGACAGGTGAGTGTTCTGATCAGATAATGTGTTCATGAGGCCATAGGTGACTACTGGATAGGTTTGTTGGCATCTTCTGGAAAGATTTTTAAATCAAAAGGAACGGATCTTTGTGATGCTTCTGCTCAGTGCAGCTGGAGGTGTTGCTTCCTCACACTTGCAAAGAGCTGCGGTATCCTAAGAATCCATGTGACTCTGAATTACAGACTTCTGTTGATAGACTCCTTGGTTCCATCTATTCTGACCAAGTGAATTTACTGGGCAAATCCATCCTCACTGAAAGGGTAAACAGACTTCATTGGACTGAAGTGGCCAAGAGCTGTTTGTCCTACATACACACATGGACCCAAGTAACCTGTTAGATACAGGCCCAAATGTCCAAACCATGTAATCTACACTTCCTGTCTGCTTTAAAAATTCTTGTGTAACCTCTGCTTATCCTGGTATTTTGATGTTCCCACTCCCAAAAGGTTCACAGCTTTAGGAACAATTCAGTGTTTATAGGTACAGGCTCTGCACATAAAGGGATTTCTCTCTTGAAAGATTATTTTAAATTCTCTAGTATCAAAACTCATTAATTTCACTGGAGTTAGCAGAAATAACTACAGATCATTGCATGGTCAAAAGTAGGGGGCAAGGGAAAATATTTTTCTCAAACTATCTTAGGTGCAAGTTCCTCCTGTTTTTGTTTTTAAGCCTTGTGTTATAGATTAAATATTATTTTGTTTCTGTGGAAAACAGAAAAATATTCTCTTGCATACTGAACATTTTTCGTTCAGCATTGACATATGTTTTTACTCTATCTGGAAAAACATGGAACTTCTTTGAGTCTGATTTCATGCAGTGGTAGATTTGTGAAAGATACTGTCTAATAGGACTGCCAACAACAGATCCAGTTATGTTCCCTAACCATTCTCTTGGCTAATTTTAAGCATCATTTTTCAAAGAAATGGCAAGGAGGATTTTAGCACTACTGAAATGGCTGGTACATATTGAATAAAGACCATCTAAAAGATAAATGTTGGGATTTTTTCAGAAAAAAGAAAGGTGTATTCGCTCTGAAAGTTACATGACAAATCATATGCAGTTGGAACAGAATTTTAGTTGAGTAGCTACGCAGTTTAATTCCCTTATCTTGTCAACATTTTATTTATTTTAACTGTAAATTTTTATATACTGTTCCTTGCTGGCAACTTGTTCTAGATAAATCCTGGATGCAATGGTTAAGCTTTAATAAAAGAGAAATGAGTTTGACTGCAAATCTATAATGTAACTTTCACTTCCTCTCCCAAGGCTGGCAATTATCAGTGATTGTTCTTGTACATTACAGAGGCTTGAGGTAGTGCTTTCCCTTGAAATAAAAAGGAGTATTTAACTGGAAGGTTGGATAAGAATGCCTTTTAGAATAATGTTGTCTTTTTTTTTCTCTTCTTCTTACAAAATTCTTTTTTTGTTGTCATATCTTCAGATGACTTGTTAGTTCCACCTCATGATACCAACACAGATCTAACAGATGTTATGGAGCAAATCAACAACACATTTCCAGCTTGCTGCTGTAAGTTTAACAAAATATGTCTCTGAGAATAGTATTGAATTTGAGGTGGTCTTTTGAAGAAAAAAAGCTCAATCTTGTGGTATTGACTAGGAAAAGAAGTATCTCTGTGGAGATTTCTTGTCAAGGTATGCAAGCTATATAATTCTGTTCTTTAAAATTCCTCCACAGACACTACTTGTGAAGGTAAATAAATGTTCTTAAGTGGAAGTGATTCACTGTAAGAAAAGCCTGTATCTCAATGTCGAATTTTCAGCAGTGCCCACATAAGGGTAGAGACATCTAGAATCTCACTAGCTGCTAATAAAAACCTTTTGTAGAACTTAAGTGAATGTAGATTCAGAATTTCTGAATGCCGTTTGTGTAATAAAGCTTGAAAAAAAAGGTTTTAGACCATTAGTCCTAGACTAATTACTGGACTAGTTATTAAATAGACCAGAGGAAATCTGTGAATGCAGCACATAACACCTTTTCCTGCTTAAATGCAGTGGAAGTTGATATTTTTTTCAGTGTCTGTTAAAGAAAGATCAAAAGGAAAACCAGCTCGTTCCTTATGCTTGTCTTGTATCAGCTGACATACTTATCCTCCTTCTTCCAGTGTCACTGCACTTGCAAAAGTGAGGAGCTATCTCATGTATTTTGGTGGGTCTTGTAAAATAGGTTTATATATATACATGTCTCTCTATATAGATATTTCAGCTGTTTTGCCTTAGAAAAACAGTAGTGAAAGCTTTGATATATTCTCAAAACTGTTGAAAGTTTCAAATGAAATGTAATAATAATGGTCAGTTTTAAAAGGCAGGAGTGAGAGAGTGTCTGTTTATGCGCAGTTCTTTTGGAAGCATCAAGACTGAACTCTATGCTATTTCATAAACTCTGTGAACCCTGTTGAAATACCCCTTTTATCTCTTGTACCTGCATTGCTTGGCTGTGAGTAACTGCATCACAGAAGATGCACTTTGCATGTTTTGGAAAAGCAGATTAGGTTCTAGCAAAAAAGGTCTTGTTTCAGCTGTCCTTTTTGGTTGTTGATGAGTTCAATAGTTCAGAGCCCATCATTCTGCAAATTAAGGATTTGATTCTAAGGAGCATCTTGTCTTAAAGTCAACAGCTGGTGGAGCTCCTCAGCACACCTCCAGGATGTATGTGTGCACAGATCTGTATAAATGCAACTCAAGCATTTGTTCTTGGTTTTGCAAATTACTCTCTTGCTATGTGACTATACAACTACAGGGTCATTTGGCCCAAATGAATTTAAAGCTAATTTAAAGCTTGGTAATGACAGCTGTTCTCCAGGACTGGGAAACAGAAAATATTCTGATTCTATGAACAAACACCTTGAATGAGGCAGGAGGATACTGCAAATGAAAACCGTGGCCGCTTCATATTGTGAAATGTATCTGAGCATTTAAGATTAAAAGAAGGCACAGTTCCAAATTTCATGTGGCTTTTTCCCCGTTGTCAGGCTAAACCACACTGCCCCAATTAGGTACTACTTATGTTTGTTCTCATTCAGTCATTCTATAACATCTTTTACTTGGGAGTAAATTTTTTTGACTGTGTCAGATTCATATCTGAAATGTTTTAGAAGCCTGGAATGAGGATTATTAGTCTGGCCTTCCCAAAAAAGTGTATTAGACTCTGAGTTTTGCTAAGGAAGACCATGACAGACCATCTAAGTCCATCATCTTTTCCTGTGGCCATTCGAGAGGGTTCTGTCTTCTAGACAATTGTCTAACCTGTTCTGTAAGACTTTAAATTATGTAGATTCCATGGATTTCTCCTAATATTAAAGAGCAACATCCTTACCCTTTTTAATTATAACCAAGCTAAATTTTATCTAAACACATGCAACTTCTCATGTCCGATTATTAAAAAAAAAAAAAAGTAAAATACTTTTTTTTGCAACCTCATCTTTACTTGTCTCTTCTGCCATGGCCTTAACCTCCATTAGGAGTTACTGGAGTTACTAGCATCTGTGTCTTATGCAAATAATTTTTATCCCATTTTCATCGTTTAACAGAGACAGTTGTCTTACTTGCTTTGTTTGTTTTCATGGGTTTCAGGTTATAATTCATCTTGAAATCAGTCTTACTATTTATGCTAAATATCCTTCCTGAAGCAATTATTCGTATAGTAAGGCCAGCAAGGCTTTTAATGGTGGATTTTGCTGTTTTGTGGTTTGTTGGTTTTATTTTTTTCTGTCCTTTAGATCCACTGATCATAGATATAATGCCTCCTTTTCCTTCCTTATTTATGTCACTTGTCCTCAGAAGCAGGCAGGTGTACAACACTGTGCAGAAGTCTTGTCTGTGCATCTGAGTGACATCCAGAACAGAGCATTTTTAACAGATGATACTGTAATACATCACTCAGGGGTTTATATGGTTACAAGTGGTGAAAATGAAATAATTCATAATACCTACATATTTGTAATGCTATAAATTTGATAAAAGTAAGTTTGTGAAGAGTTACACCATTGCAACACATTTCTAGTTAAATGTTTAGTCTTTTAAAGATAAGTCTTTTTGTTCTTCTATAGTATGGGATTTTCCCAATAAGAGCTTTGTTTTTAAACTGTCAAGATGCAGAATCATGTAAATTTCTAACCTTTTTTTTCTATTTGCAGCAAGTTTCACTGGCAGACCACAGGTATGAGACATATTTATATACTTGCATAGGCATTGGAAACAAAGTAAAGCAAGTGGAGAAGTTCCATTAGACCAAAAAGGCTGGGGTGGTTTTTGTCTCCATTTTTCCCTAGAGGTCTATTTGGAAGTTAGGCTGATACAACAGAAAGGCCAGATTCCAGAATATCACAGGTAGTAGAAAATTTCTACTAGTTCAAACACTGCCAAAGGTGTTATGGTTCTGCAGTTAGGCATTGCTGACCAGATGGAATTTGGTTTGCATTTATTGCATTCAGTTTGCATTTATTTATTGCCAATTACTTTCAAGCCAGCATCAGCTTGCAAGATCAAAGCTGGTTCTTGCAAAGACATTCCATATATCCTTGTGCCCTGGTTCCTGCAGCTCCACTTTCAGGACCTGTGAGTACCAGTGCACAAGGATCAGGAGCCACACAGCACCTTAGGCATTAGATTAAGCTGCCTGCTCTAAATAGGCAAGCACTTCAACAAGAGCTTTAAACACTGCAATATTGTAAACTTAGATTTCTTTTAACCTGAGTCTCAGGCCAATGCATGTACATTTTAAAAATACAGGGATTTTGTAAGATGACATCCCAGTCCTGAGCTGAATGAGCCCAGAGCAGTTAGAAGTTTCTGTGTGTGTTAACACATGGTACTGATGTTGTTTCTCATCACGACAGGCCATGTGAAGTGTTCATTGGGATGTGAGCCAGTGCTCCCTGGCAGTACAGCCCTGTTCTACAACCTGCCGGCCGTGTGTTCCACCTCATCAGAAGCCTGCACGGGACCCCGGGACACGCGGTGCGCTCTGACCGCGGGTTCTGCTTGAAACAGTACAACACTGAATACCCAAAGACAAGGATGTTGTTTTTATAGTATCTTTTTTTTTTCCTTCTTCCATTTCTATGCAACTGTAAATTAACGAGCAGTGGAATATTTGTCACTGATTTGTATAAATATACAGCCAGGGGAAAAGGGGCAGGGGCTTTATATACATTCTTTTTGATAATCGTAAAGAGAACTGCTTAGGAGTTTGGAGCAAAACGTTACAGTTATACATTCCTTTCAGCTCTTTGCTTTTGCATTGTAAAGTATTCTTAGTTTTATTTTCTCACACCTGTAATATTCTGTACTGATTATTTATATGCTAACCATCTGACCACACAGATTTCAGAATATCCTTGCATTATTTTCAGCATTGGCATATGAAGTTCCCATAATCTGCATTATTGTTACTGGTTAACAATAACTGTCATTGGGTGCAAGATACAGTATTTTAATTCAGTTAAACAAGGTAAAGTCTCATTTCAAGTCATAATCAGCATCCTCATGTACCTAAGTGGTATTTTTAACTTTCTTTTCGTTATTTCCAGCCAACACACTCCATTTGGAGGATTATTTTTTTAAGCATTATGTTACTTTGAATCAGGAGATAGCTAAAAAGAGGACTTAGATGATGGCTTAAGTTGGTTTTAGTAAGAACTAGTTATTGTAATCTTTCCCAACTTTGTTCAAAGACAAAGCTTTGCTGTTCCCTGCTGTGCCAAACTTGCTTCAAGTTTTGGAATTTACAGTCTATGAAGTAAAGCTCATTTCTGTGAGATCCCGTTCTTTTGTCTTCCTCTTGGAAATGAAGAGACAATTAGAAAGCCCTTTCCAATACTATTAGCCACAGAACTTTCTCCAGAACTGCAATGCACTTAGATGTTATCATTTGGCATTGTAATCTTGCAGATCATCCTTATCTTTGAAATGATTTATTTATGTACTTTTGATAAGGATTATTATGGGAAACTTGTGTCACTGACCAGATGACCTCTAGTTTAAAGATTATCATAAGAGATTTTAATGCCTTCACAGAGTTTACAATGCTGCATGGACATTTGCTTTAATTCTAGGACATACCTTTAATTGGTAAAACTGCATGCAATATCTTTCATGTATAGTAGAGAAACAAAACTGTGTTGTTCTTAATTATTGCTGAAGGAAAAAAAATCTTTATCTCAAAATGCTATTGAAAGAGGTGTAAAATTCTCTACTGCTACTAAAAAGATGCTAGGGGACATTAAAAGAGCAGGTAAGGAATTTCTAGTGGTTTTGTGAAGTTTTGCCAACTAGATTGTCCTGCACCCACAATATTTACTCCTGAACTGCTGTTGCTCAAGGAGTGATTCAGGCACAGTGTTGACCACCTTCTACTGTTGGCACCAGTGCCAGTTCTTTCTGAACCCTTTGGCAAATTATTTAACCACTCTGCCTCTGCTTTCCCATCTGTAAAATGGGGATGATAGTACTTACCTCTCAAAGGTGATGTAGGACTTAGTTAGCATCTGAAAAGCTCTGTAGAATTGCTAAGTGTTAGTCTTGAGCAAGTGGAGCAAAGTTGTCAAGGTGAAAAGAGAAGATGCCAGCTCCTATAAATGCTTCATCTATTAAAATGTTATGTAGTTATTCTGAGAAGAAACCCCACATTTTACAGAAGAGGAAAGCCATGACCACCTTTCTACCTCAGACCTATCTTCATAAGTAGTATTGGAAATAGCTTTATATTCTGTTCTCTGCAAAGTACTTGGCTTTTATCAAGCTACATAATTTTCTAGGCAAAAAATCCTTAAAAATACTCCCAACATAAGTATAAAAAGAACTCAGTAGTGAATTTGGTGGGTTTTATTTTTGTTCTGAATATGAGGCTATGTGTAAAGTTGTTTTTCTGCCTGTGTTTGTATGCATCCTTTGTCCTCTGCTGCCAAGTAAATGCTGCTTCAAACACTACATTGTAACATTCTTCCTCTGAGACAATAATAAATAAAAGGAATATATTGCAGTAACATGAGAAAAAATATGGAGTTCTTCCAAGTTTTGTGGGGTTTAAGGATGCCACACCTCATTGCTAAATGCTGAAAATTTCATTCTGAAGATTAACATGAGCATGCTGTAATAGTCAATTTGTATAGCCTAGCTTTTTCTCTGTGTGGTTTGAATTTATATAAATAAGATAAGCAGTGGTTTTTTTTCCTCATAAGTCTTGCATATATTCTCCAGTTTTCCATCTTTAGCAATTTTAGTCTGGAATCCTTCTCAGTTTCATGACAGATAGTAAATCTGATCACTGAGAAGCAGACTGCTTTTTTTTTTTTAATGTTCTATGCATGTATTACAGAGCAGCAATAATGCATGAAGCTCTGTCAAATAGGAGAACTGTAAATTAGTCTTCAGGTTTTTGGTGGCCTTCAGTCAACATGCTCAGCTGAACCACAGCATTAGGTATTCAGTCAGAAAGTATATTTCCTACCCTGTGCTGGTTTGAGGTATTTGCATTAATGCAAATTGTGTTAATGACTGTGTAAGAATTGCTACACTTAAAGGAGAAAAAAAGTCCAAAGCCCTAACACTTCTGTTTCCTTACCATAACAGTTGGTACTGGTTTCATGTTTAATTGTTGGGGTTTGTTTTTTTTTTTTTTTAACTCTAACAAATGTCAAACATAAGTGTCAAAGTAGTGACCTTTTCCCTCACTTTGTAAAAGGATGGTTAACAAATAAGTTGTAGGGAAAGATAAGGTTTTTCACATTATTCAAGTGATTCAGCAGTTAGCAAGGAATTTAACTACAGAATTAGCAAATATTAAATTCAAAAAGTAAAATTAAGTTCTGTATTTAGAACAGTAAGTGTGTCTAAGAGGAAGAGAGTGCTGGATTAAAGCATGTATTGAACCACACAATCTGTCATTTTAAAAAAAAAGTGAACATTTAAATTATATGTTTGTAGAGTTGAAGGCAGCAGAAAAGAGAGGTATGGATCAGTACCAGGGCCTGACTTTGGGAATACTTTATGGAAGTGCTCCTATCTACAAGTTGCACCCTCTGTGCCCTGACTGCCAAGGTAGCAGGTGCCAGAGCTCTGTAATGCTGCCACTTAAAAATAGTGCTTTAGTTCTGTGCTACAAAGGTCCTGGCCCTTGGCAGGGGGAACAGAATGGCATCCACTTCTCACCAGCCACAGAGCTTTTCTCAAGGGTGTTGGGGACAGGGCTTGGCCACTTCTGGTCCTCCATGCACAGTGCAATGGTGAGCATTCCCTCACTTTGCCACCCAACCTTTACCTTTAAGCACTCACCAGCCTCTTACGCTGTTACTTTGTCAGGCCCAATAAAGCCAACCTGATACTTTTCATGGGAAAGATTATTTCTGTGTCCAAAACACATCTATGCAAAACATCAGGAGGGACACCCTCCTGCACAGCCCAGAATGGATGGCATTGGTTGATAGCATATCTGTTTAAATTCTCATTAGAAAGCACCCTTAAGCTGTAGTATTAACATGTCAGTTCATTTTTTCAGAGAAGATGCTAGGTTGATGCATCTAATTACAATCAGAGGGTAGAAGTCCTTCTGCTATTGGGGCTTCATCTTCAGGGGAACTTCCACAGTGGAACAATCATCTTTGTGTGGGTGGTATTATTTATTCTTGGACCAAGAGAAGGCTCTTCAGATGTTCAAAACCAAGACAGATTATGAGACACTAGCCCTGCTAGGTCAGAGATACTGGACAAAGACCATCAGTATGCACATGACAATTTGTGACCCCTCACTGTCCTGGGTCAGGGGTTCTGTCCTCTCTTCTGTTATTTCTACAGCTGAAAAAAACCCAACAACAACAACAAAAAACAAAACCCAAAACCTCACCAAATGACATAATTAAAAACACAAACAAACCTAAGTTCAGCCAAATTAAAAATGTATTACTGTAATGGGCAAGTTTTGGATTTATGCAAAAGACCAAAATATTTTTCTAAGCATTTACAGTACAAATTACCCCTTGGGAAAGAATTTGTTCATTATATGTATTTTTTGTTCTCTACTTTAATATGGAGTTTCTTCAAGACAAACCTTCATGAAAGTACCTTTTTGCAGCACTGCAAAACTGAGTAATGGATCCTGTCTCCTGTCCTGCAGAAATGAAGATGTCATGCCATATGGCTGAGAATTCTGTTCCCACAACAACAGCAATAAAATCAGTCTTACAAATCCTGGCAAGGTGTAAATTAATAACGGTGGGGTATGAAAAAAAAACCCAAACAACTTTGGGGGGGGGGAATTTTTTGAGCAGGAAGAGATCTCTTGCATCTTAAAAGCAAAAAAGCTCTCAGTAGTCATCAGCTGTTGTGTTCCTCAAACAATGTTTTTGAGGCTGGAAAAGGTGAAATCATTCTTGGCTCACATAGCTTTGGGAACGTATCTTCTGTCTTTAGTGCCACTTCCATGATGTGCCAGCAAGAATTACAGTCCTAACAATTTAAATTTATAAATAAGAAAGAAAAGCTGCATGCAAGTGCAGCAGCCACCTTCAGAAGGGATAAGGTAGTATTGTCATCAGCTGCTTTTCTAAACACCTCTGAGACACCAGGAGTGGGCTGGTTCAGACATCTCAGCACTGCAGCAAACTGGTGCAGCCAACACAAAGGTATCATTGAAATTGAAACCTGTTCTATGTTAGTATGCTTATTAAAAATGAGAATCCAGGAGACCTGCATAGAATCCAGAAAGCTGCTGTGCTAGTCTTGAGTACACTGGAAAGGAAAAAAAAAATCAAAAAACCTCATACACCACCTTAGTGTCTATGCTTTGCTGTCTGTCCTCTCACTGTCATCTCTGAATCTATATTTACAGGTTAACTATATTTACAGGATAGCTCTTGTTAGTCACTATCTTTTTGCAGTCAGATAAACATTGAAAATGTTTGGTTTTCTGACTGAGGTGGGTTAACCCTGACTGGATGCCAGGTGCCCACCAAAGCCTCTCTATCACTCGCTTCCTCAACTGGACAGGGGAGAGAAAATATAATGAAAGCTCATGAGTTGAGATAAGGACAGGAGAGATCACTCGCCTAACCCACAAATGACATATACATGAATAAAAAATAGAACAGACAGAAGATAAATAGTGACTGCCACTGACAATCCACATGATTTAAATGTAAATGGAAGTAAGGAATGGAAGTACCTAGATCCTCATTCTTGAAGATCAAAGTGACCTTTACCTTCTTCCAGTCCTCAGGATCTTCCTCTGTTTCCCATGACCTTCCAAAAGTAATTAAGAGTGGTCTTGCAATGATATCAACCACTTCTCCCAGCATTCATGGGTATGTTCCAACACATCCCATGGCCAGTTTGTTCAGTACATCCAGTTTGCCTAAGTGCTCCCTAACCTGATTTGTCTCCACCAATGAGGAAGACATCTCCCTTGCTCCAGACTTCCGGCCAGTCTTACTAATAAAGACCGAGATAAAGATGGGATTCAGTACTTCAGACATTCCTGTGTCCCTTGCCACCAGGTGCTCTTCATGTTTTCCCCAGCCTGCTTTTTTCTGCTGATGTCCTCATCAAAGTCATTCTTACCACCTTTTGTATCCCGTACCAGGCCTTGGCTTTCCTAACCCTGCAGGACTGGGGAGTATATCTGTATTCTTCTTGGTCCCCAAACAGGCTGAAGTCTGCTCTCCAGGGGCCCAGGGATGTGATTCTGCTTTTTGCCTTAATCCATTTGGAATCCTGAGCACTACCATCTCATGGTCACTGTAGCTACAGCAGCCCTTAACCTTCACATCCCTTACCCGTTCTTCCTCTGTGAGTGGGAGGTCCAGCAAGGTGTCTCCTCTCCCCAGATTCTCAGTCATTTCTGTGAAGAAATTGTCACCAGTACACTCTAAGAAATTTTCCCTCAACAGTTACTATAATTCTTGCACGGTCCTGAAAAAATCTTTTGCCAGAGAATTTTAACACATGACTAGAGGATCTTTTAAACACAGATGATTTGGTTGATTTTGTTCAGTATCTCTGAAAGTATTTTGGTGAGCAGTTGTGAGAAGTTAAATGAATGGCAGCAACACACAGACAAGTAAAAACATCCAGCTGTATCTCTGTCTCTCCAGTGCCAGCAGCCCCTCTGGAATGGAAAGTTTTGCTCTGACCTACTTGCTTTCAGCAGACTGTAATTACAGCACTAATCAATTTTCTATAAAAATACAGATGTGAACAAATAGAAAACCCAAGTGGCTGAAACATGAGCAGACTAAAAATGTTATTTCATCCCCTAAATCCCAGTTTCTGCAAAGTAAAACCAGTGAAATGGCAGTAAACTATCAAAATAACAGTTGAGTTTATTATGAAATACGAGCCAAGCTTGATACAAAAACAAGATATACCATAGGATTTGTCAGTCTGCTGCCTACACTTGGAATTACTTCCTCCCCAAAATGTCTGCTTGCTTGCTGTGAAAGGAAAATTAGTGATGGCTTTAGTAGAAGAGAATTATTTTGGCTTTCAAACTCATCTGATTTCTCAAAATGCAGATTGTGCTACCCATTTGGTGCCAGGGAGCTGAACTGGGTGTCCAAAGCTGGACCCAGCAACGCATCCCCAGTGTCCCTGGATAAAAGGGAATAGTCACTCCCTTTGATCTGCAGATTAGAGTTTTGTTAGGACACCCTCGCTTTGCTGCCAGAGTACTCTGCCTCGGGACAACGCATGACCATCCATGGAAAAGGCAGTAGGTGATAGATGAGGCTGCTGACTTCCAGGTTAACCCACTTACCTCAGAGCTTGGTAGCATCTGGCAAAGAAATTCTTCTGATAACTATTCACATTCTTGTTACTGCAGGCAGTTTGGTTCTCTTTCCCTGCAAGTCACAGTATTTATAATATTATTTAGAAAAATGGGATTAGGAGACAAATATTTCCTAATATGTCACTTTCATTTAGCTGCTCTTCTTGTAGAAGAATGTCTTGTTTTCCCAGGCATTGACTCATATGTGGGTTTGAATGACTTCTTTCATTCACATGTCCAGAGATAGTCAACCTTTGAACGTAAAAAAGCTGAAAAACCAAACCACACCTGGTGTTTTAATTAAAAATTATGTAAGCTTGTCCATGTTGTTGCTCACTTTATTATTTATGGCATCTCCTGTAGTTTAGAAATTACTACCAAGTGGACAAAACTGGTACACTTTCCATTTCTCTGCCCAAAGCAGGGCTCCCACTGAAAGCTTCTTGGAAAGTTTGACTAAAATAACAGCTTGATGAATAGGACAAGGTCTTTACACGCCACTCAGTTACACTCCTTAAAGAGTGACCACAGGCACCCTCAAACATGATCTCTTCTTGACACTGCTGATTTTAGGGCTCTTTAAGGTTAATAGAAGCCAATCCAGAAAAAAAAAATCTATCATACCAAGGATCTTTGAAAAAAACATCACTGTACATTCAGAAGCTTAAGCCTGTCAGCCTTGTCTCCAGTCACTGCATTTATTTATTAGCTTTTAACCCAGCTGCAAAGGAAAGAGAAGTTTTTAGCACATCTGTTTCCACAGAGATTGGATAAAATATGGCAGTTTAGTTAATGAGAGTACTTTTTCTTAATCTATTTTTGCTTGGATAGCTGCTATGAATAGATGCTTAAGAGGTGTTTTTTTTCCTAGTTTCTAATAGTAGTATTATGCCCCTCTCAGACAAAATGTACATAGCAAAAAGTTGGATTACATGATGTGATTAAAACCAAGATATTCTACACCCATCTACCCTCCTTCTTAGACTGGCAGAAGTGACAAGGCAAAAATCAAAAATATTAATGCTGTAATGAAGCAGATGTAAAAAATCAGTCCTGAGGACTACCCTTCCAATAAGAAGTGCCCCAAGAAGCAACACAGAAGATAACATGGCATTATTTCTGTTATGTATATATATACACATATAGCATATTATACTTTTATATACATATGTACACTGGAGACAACTTTGTGTAAAAGGACAGGATTATACCAGTGAAAGTTTAATAAACATTTATGAAAAAGAAAATAAAATGGAAAAAAGAGAAATCACAGCTGGCTCCCACACCATCTGCCTTAGCAGCTCCCTGGAGCTCCCCCATCCCCATCAAGGGCAGTCTCCTCTCTGGAGAGGCACTAATGGCCCCTGGAGGCTCCCACTCCATCAGGCACTCCAAGGCCTTGTCCTCCCCACCAAGGAGCAAGGCAGGAAGGGGGATATCCCAGTTCAGTCCCATCCCCAACCTGGGACCACTTAATATTCTAGTTCAGCAACGCTGAAAAGGAAAGCTGTGTTTATCTAGTGGGTATTAGCAACATAAAGGCAGTAATTAAGTAATAATCACCTTAAAAATGTGCGCTTATCTTAGAGCTTGAGAAAGAACAGAGACTGAAGGCTGGGGCAATTACCTCCTGCTTTAGCTCCAGGGAAGCAAGCACCAAATAAGC
The DNA here is from genome assembly GCF_041296385.1 of Aphelocoma coerulescens. NCBI lineage: Eukaryota > Metazoa > Chordata > Aves > Passeriformes > Corvidae > Aphelocoma > Aphelocoma coerulescens. The sequence goes on along the minus strand of NC_091016.1, from coordinate 58,860,444 downwards.
ATTCACATCAAAGTCAGTAAATAATTTGGCCAATTACCTATTCCCACATCACCATTGAAATTTCTTGATTGAAGATTGCAAACATTTATGTTTAGCCTTCAGCTTAGTATTTAGAATGCCATATAGGAACTGACTCTGCATTAAAAATTTATCCCTGAGTTGCTGCTTAAAGTCAATACAATCAGTATTCATTTCTCTGTGAGCGGGCACATGCAAGAAGTACTATTTTTCTGTCATCACAAACCATCTTTTATACATATAAGCACAAGGTCTGTCATGGAATTAACTGCACTTTCAGTTCCCCAAATACCTTGATCTGGCAGGGTTGAGGCAATTTTGATACACATGTTAGTATAGCTGATAAACTACTCATTTTAGAATTACAGCAAAGAGTTTCAACATGCACTGAAATAGTGGGTTTTGCTAGAAGTTTCCTTACTGCTGTCCTTCTCCCACAAGAAGCACTAGAAAATGTTTTGGGAATAGATGGGCATCTCTTTCCACTTCATCTCTCCTGCAGTTCACAGAGGACAGAACACACTCACTCTGTGCCAGTCCGAGTGTGTGCCTTGGAATGACTCCCCCTCCTTCCTTCTGGTATTTCACCAGTGCTGTATTGTACTGCAAATACCTTTAGTAAGAGCCAAGGAATTGATTTGCCAACCCACTGTCTCCCTATGACATTTTCAGTAGGCTTAAGCAGATTTAAAACTAATGTAGCTGCAAAGGTGTCAGCAAAAGCCAAACTTCAAGAAATTAGGTTGCCAGTGAGTAGTTAAGTACATTCTAGGCCAGAAGTTTGCCTTTGTTGTCAGCAAACAAGAAAAAATAGGGTCTCTAAGAAAAAAAAATTAAGTTGAATTTAAGGTAAATCAATGGCATTGCTATGGCATTAGAGGGACAGACTTTTCAGAGATGCTCTTTCTGCAAGAACTCTAAAAGCAGACCTACAGTCTAGCTGTGGGTCCTGGCTACTTAGGCATTAAGAACTTGCTATCTGTGGCTGCAGGTTTCCTGTAAGGGCACTGGACTTCTCAATGGTAAATCAATGTCTTAGGTATTGACGTCTCAACTTAAAACATTTGCATGGAAATAATAATTAAAAAAAAAAAAACACAACAAACAAACAAACAAAAAAAACCCCAAAAAACAAACAACCAGCCCACACCAAGAATTATACTGACAAGAATAAGTAATCAGTAATGTAGGGCCCAGACTCTGAAACCGTGGTTCTCAAACACTCTACCTTTGCCAGAAGGCAGCCAGCATCTGAAAATTAAGATTCATATCACAGTGTACACATGTTTATATAAGGGAAAAAAAAAAAGGGTGAACCAAGAAAAGCCTCAAGAATGCAACACTAATCCTGCTTGTGGTGTGCTTTAGCCCTCAGCTTTTTACACACCTTACCCTATCTTCTGTAAAAGCCCTGAAAGGTGTCTGTGAGTGTTTATACCTGTTAATGAACCCCTTCTCATTGGTAGTGCGTGCCTACTCTTGGTGTTTGCTCCAAAACCTGTGGTGCTTAAAAGATTTTCTTAAGGAATTCATCTCAGAAGCTTTATATTTCCAGGGGTTTTTTTCTTATGCTGGAAATACAGATGGATGTTTGACAGCAATTATGACTTTTATCTTTCTGAAAGATATTCTTATTCTTATCACAATGACATACTGCTGTCCAAGGTTAGCAATCTATGTCAAGGCATTTACAGGATATTTCATGGGTAAGAACTTAATCACACTGCGAGCAACTAGGGAAAGGCTTAACCAAGTAAGTTAAAGAAATGAATGATGATCATTTAAGACGATGCTAAATTTAGCAAAAATTTCTACTAGCTATTTTCCTATAGCCCATTTTCATGAGCTCCCTTATGCCATTAAAATATATAAATATAAACTACATTTAATGACAAAACCTCACTGTAAATATCAGCAGCCATCAGGCATTCTTTCTTAATAGAAACGACTTCTGGGAAAAATTCCTTCACTTCATTCAAAAAACAAAACCTTAACAAAAAATCCATGTATCAAATGCATGGATTGAAGAGTTCAGACATTCCATAGGAAAAAATTAATCCTACTTCAGCCAAGAGTCTACTACTATCCACTAAATAATCACTTCTTGTCTGCATTTGTCTTTACTTGTCTTTTTTTAAAGTCAATTGCTCCCCAGTTTGTATGTCTCACACACAGAAACTGACTCATGCTCAGCGTGCCATCCATGGTGGCTTTTCTGACTGTGCACTACCAAGGAACAACAAGATAATTGAAGGACTGGAGCATCCCTCCATCAAGGAAACGTTGAGAGAGTGGGCATTGTTCATCCTTGAGAAGAGGGGGACCAATTATATAAATACCTGATGGGAGAGTCCAAAAAGACAGAGCCTGGTTGTTTTCACTGATGCTCAGTGACAACACAAGGATCAATGGGCACAAGCTGAAACACAGGAGATTCCCTCAGAACATCAGGAAATATTTCCTTATTATGAGAGTCTCCAAGTGCTGGCACAGGCTGCCCAAAAAGGTTGTGAATTCTCCATCCCTGGAGATATTTAAAAGCTGTACAAGTGACTGGTTCTGGGTGGCACTACTTGAGTGGGGAGGGGATGTTGAACAAGATGACCTCCAGAAGTCCAACCTCAACCACTCCATCAGTCTGTGAAAGTGTCTTAAGATTAAAAACTTTTCTATTTAGACTATTGGAAGGCTTTATGCTACAAACAACCCTTTGCACACAGTTAAAAAATAGTGAAGTATGAAATCACACTGGTCAATGAAGTGCTTCCTAGAAGCAGAGGCAGCCCTTTCTCCAGCTGTTCGAACACTGCACCAGCTTTCTAATTCATCTCCTTCACTTTACCTGACTTCATAAAGCAGGAAACAACAGCTTTTCAGCCCTTGTCTTTCTTGCTCTTTACTCATGGAAAGTCTTGGCCTTCCTTTTCACTAGAGCAGATCCTGAACATCAGTGTATGTTGGGAAGGAGGCAGTACCCAAGAATGCCAGTTGCCAAAGTTACAAAATTGCCCATATACCCATTTGTATTTGGCATGGAGAGCTTAATTCAGATTTATTTATCCCCTTCGTACTCAAGAGCTGCACAGCCACCCAGCTGGTGGCTCTCTATGTCACATACACATATTATTTCACCACTAGTGACAGTGAGGCACACTATTCCAGCTTTCTCTCTCTCAGCTGTTCCAGGTGCAGTCAGAGCTCCTGGACCCAGTCACTCCTCTGGAAGTGATTCAGGACTATATAAGAGGGATGGCAACATAAAAAAGCTAAGATGCTTTCAGATCTTGAGAAAGTCTTTATAAGCAGGAAAATGAAAGTATAAATACTGAGTAAAAGCCGCCTCAATTCCTACTCCAACATCTACATTGTCAGCTTTGTGTCTCAGTATCAAATTGATAGACATACACTGTGCTAATGTAGAATTAAACTAAGATTACTTTTCAGTCAAGCACCTGCCTCAAGCAATTTCCTTTCAGGAAGTCAGATCACTGCCATATGGATGCTCCCAGGAGGGAGGGAGGCATCTCAAGACAGTATCAGACCAAAGCCAGGAGAAGTCAGCAGCCTTGTGCAATGCCCAGCTCGGCAAAACTAAGTAGTTTGAGGGTGTCCTATTCACCTGGGCCCCACAGCATCAGACAACTCTTCAGCTGAAAGTCTTCCTCTTCAAAGGCTCAGCTGGGCCTGTCTTAGGACCCTTCCTCCAGCTTATGACCAAGATGAAGCTCACAATGCATTCTATTGAAATGGCGGGGGGAAATCACAGCACAGAATCAATGCACACAGAGCTGCTGTTTTCCAAAGGTTTTATAAATTAAATTATTCCCTTTTAAGTCACAAGCACCCCTTCAGTTCCTCCTACTCCTCCCTGGTTGCCCAAAACCAAGCCAAACCCTGGAAAGCCACTCAGTAAAAAACTGATGAGAAAAGGTTCTTCAGTTTGCACTTCTGCTGTGCTCTTGGGAAAATTAATATCAGGTTAAGCCTTGGGCATTACCAGACTTACCAGTTGTGAGCTGCAGCTGTCTTTTAAATTAAGATAACAAAACTGCAAGAGAGTCCATGGAAAAGGCTACTCCCCGTCCACTTCAGTGCAAGCTGCGAACAATCACTGAGGTATCTGCACTGCAAATATCCACATTTAAAATGGAAAGGAGCTAAAACCCCAGCACTCTTTGACTGTCATGGGAGTTTTAAGAGGGTTCAGACCTGATACCTTATATTAGGATCAGAGACCGTCTCTTGGCTTTTACACCATTAAAAGTTCACAGCTATGAGTACTCCCACATAGTTTCACCTTCAAGAATGTCAGACTCAGAGAAGGGGAATAGTTCTTACCACATCTTTATTTCAAGCCAGAGGGGTTTTGATTTGGGTTTGTTTGGATGTTTTTGAGAAAAATACAATATTCCTAAAACACTTGGTTTGTTATCAAATCCCAACTCCTGCCTATAAATCCAACATGATTTGATCTCAGTATGGGATATTTATTCTGTCTCTATTACTGGTAAAGCCTGAAAGGAATCAGTTTTTTGCCCTGCAGCAAAATCTCTGGATCAGTTTTTGCCCTGCAGCAGCAGAAAATCTCTGGATCGCCCAGCTGTTTATCATCTACTTTTGTAACTTCATCCTGTGAGACACCAGGCAGCTACCAAAAATCTACCTTTTGCACATTATTCAACCTTACAAATCATTAGTGCTGGCATCTAAAACTACTGAGTACCAACAGCCATAGTGACAAACAACGTGGATTTACTGCAGTCAGAGAAGATTGTTTTCAGCTTTGACTTGAGTGTTTTAAATAAGGGATGTACCAGCAGACAGTCCTTACCCTCTCTCTCTTGAAGATAAAGGGGAGAATCATTGCCACAGGGACACTCTTTTAGCCATTGAATCCCCCTCCTGGTCTCATTCTAGACTGGGCTGCTCCCCTGTCTTCCCCAGTCCTTCAGCCTACAAGGTGTCAGAGACTGAATTATTATATTTTATGACTTAAACATTTTCTTAAAGGACTTTTAAAACTGTATTACAAAAGCAGCAGAGAAGACTACAGCACCCTGAATGGGGCCCTGAGGCCTGACACTGCTCGCTGATGAAGATAAGATAAAGTAACAACTCAGAGCTGGGGACATTCACAAAGCACAGGCTTAACACCTCCAAGGTGGAGACCACAGCCCCAGGGCTATCAGCTGCCAGGCTCCAACAGACCCTCCACCAAAGGGCGGGGGGGGGGGGAGGGAAGAGAAGCTCTGGGTATCTTGGAAAAGCCTCTGGTCAGAGGTGCAGTGACTGCCCATCCTCCACTGTGCAGAGCCCAGCTGGGGTGGGTAGAAGCTTATCCACAGCAGAAGGGGGTGACATGGCCCATCACAGGGGCCCCCAGACCCTACACCAGAGTGCCAAAGTGTTGCAAGGGACAGTGTGTCAAGCCAGCCCCTGCAAGAGAGGCACGTAGGCGTTCCCACCTGGCCCGAAGTGTGTATTAATCCTCGGGATTCTGCACTCTTAGGTGTGTGGCGGCGTGTGGCAGCGTGGCCACGGCGGCGACGGGGGACCCTCAGCACGAGCAGACCAGATGGAGAAGAGCAACGAGACATCGTTGGGACCCTCGGATGGGTGATAAGCTTCCACCTAACCCCTGTCACCTCTCCCTGTTTCCCCACCCCCCACGCACACTTCCTTCCTTCCTTCTTTCTTCTCTTTCTTCTCTTTGCCTCTTTTACTATCAAATAAAATTCGTCCATTATTTGGCAACAACACCAAACCTCGTTTGGTTTTAATCTCGTTTCTGGGAATATTTTGAACCTTCTAAGTTCTTTCCAGTTTATGCTCAGCGACTTAGCTTGCTTTGCTTTCCTGGGTCTAAACCGGATCGTAACACAAGGATATCACTCTTCCTGTTGGGGTCTCGTCTCCGCCCCCCCGCCATGGAGCCCTGAAAGAGGGACCCTGGGGGGAGGCACGGGATTTCCCTGCCCCTGGTCAGCCTCATTCCCCATTGGTTGGTTTGTGTTCCCCGGTGTGGCCAAGGATCCTCGGGTCCCGTGACTGAGGAGTTCCTGAGCAAGAGCCCCGGCCATGCGGCTGGAGAAATAAACATCTCTGAAACATCTATCAAGAATCCATCCACATATATTTCCTTTCCACGAGACTCCTGGTTTGATATATGCTTGTTACAGTAATCCCCGCTGTAACACTTCCCATCCCACAGTAAGACAGGGGCCCATCTTACAACCATCATCATCTCCATCCCCTCAGAGGAGATGCTTATGTAGGGACCAGAACAAAGAAAGAACAAAATGAGCCAGTGAAGTCTAACTGTTGCTTCATCAGTCATCCCAGCTGCGTTCAGGTCGGCTGCCCTCACTCAGGGCTCTTGTCCTCTTGCCCTCAAGAAGTCTTGTCTCCTTGCACTACTGGTCCCACCTTTGCTCTTCCCTAACAAAATTTTTGTTTCCTGTTGTCCTGGTTTCAGCAGGACAGGGTTAAATTTTTTTGCAGTAGCCAGGAGGGAACCTGATTGTGGGGGTGTGGCTGGGACCCAGATTTTTTTGGTACCACCTCATTAATTGCCATTGCAGGAGAAAGGGACTCACTGTAGCTTCCAGGCTAAAGGGTGTCCTTCTGTTATCAATATTGTTAGTGTTCATTTTCTTATCTCATTCCTGTTCCCAGTACATTGTTCTAATCTCAACCCATGACCTTTACCTTTTGTGCTTCCAACTGGAGCAAGCAGTGGGACTGGTTTTAGTGGGAGTATTAAATTGGAAAATATCATTCCTAAACCATGACACCTGTGTGTTCCTGGCACAAATTCATTGTTTTCTGAGGGAAGGGAGAGCTGGTGGCTGAGCTGCAGAGTAAAGCTAAATCCCTGCAGTGACTAAGGATGAGGAGAGATGTATAATGCAGCCCTATTTTGATGTCTGGGAAAGCACATCTTGGTTCAAAACTCCCATTAGAGCACACCTCAGAGAGGGCAAACCTTCTGCCTTTCTCAGCAAATGTCAGGTGATTTTTTTCTACCATGCTGGCACTACAGTGCCCCTGAGCTGTGTGCCAAGGGTTCCTGATGAGCAATGATAACCATAACACTGCTTCAGCTGCTCAAAGCTGACCCTTAATTTTGAGAAGTTTGGTGCTGGCTTTGATTATCTTTTATTTGATCTCTGAACTTTATTCTGAGGGCTCCTTAAACATGCTTCTGAGAATGAGGGTAAAAGACAGCACTGAAGATAAAGACCCTCATGGATTATTATTTTAATTTAGCAAGTCTAAATTCCACTGATCTAGATTCATTGAATCAAGTGAAACTTGTTACCTTGGAGGTATGAATGGTACATTGCGCTAGTTTGAAAACAAACCAGTGAGAGGCACCAAGTCAGAATAACAATTTAATGGAAATTAAAGAAAAGGAAAAGAAAGTAAAAGAAAACACTGACAGAGTCAATATACAACCTGAGTCCCTATTAGGCAGGGTAGTGGTAGCAGTCTGGTGGAATGGTGGCTGCAATCCTCTGAAGTGGTGATCCTGTAGTAGAAGGGGTCTGCTCTTCCTCAGAAAGTCCAGCGGTGGCTGTGTAGCTCCTGTCCTCTGGAAATCCAGTGGAGCACCCCATCTCTTTGGTGCTCAGAGTCCCAGTTATATCCACGATGGGATGCTTGGTTCCTCCCTCTGGGTGGATCATCTCACAGTGGGGTAATGAGTCATGAGGCCAGGTGTTGATTAGGCTCGTTAACAGAAGATAGTCTGGAGGGAGTTATCTCTGAGTCATGCAGCAGGACAATGATGGGCCATTAACAGAAAGATAGTCTGGGGGGAGGAGGCAAGGAAACACTGCCCCACCTGATTTCAACAGCTCATGAGGATGGTAATAGAATACACCTCAACCCAGGACATACATGTATAACATAAAGATACCATTTCATTTTTCACTTGAGGTCTATAAATGTAAATCACAACTTTTCTGTTTGTGAAGAGATGAACAAAAATTACAGAGTTAATCTGAAACAAATTCCAAGAAAACGGATCACCCCTGTCATCATTAAACTGTATCTGACATACATTGCAGAAAAATATTTGCATTATATTATTTTCACATCCACGGGGATATGAAACATCCCAGTGCCTTTTTAATGTTTCTTCACTCTTCCTTGGGTGACATCATGTCAGCAAAGACTCAGATGTGTCAAAAATGCTACAGAAATGTTCTGAACAGGGAAAGGTTGATCTGATGAGCTATTCTTAAGCTGGAATAAAGTACTGGTTTAGTATTTTAAAAGCTCCAGCATGAGTTTGTTTGTTGTGATCTGTTTCATGATGTGTTTCATGCTCAGGAGCCAGAAGGAACAGATGAGGCCCAGCAGACCTCACTGGTCTGAGAACCTGAAGATGCTATTCTGGTCACTCTGGAGCTGGAAGTACATACTAGAGCTTGGGAAAAAACCAACCCAGTCTTTTCCAGGGCAGTAGATCCCCATACTAGGTATAACCAGCTGTTCCGTGCTGTTCCAGCTGGCTGGCTGCAGGATTAATGGATGGTAATGTACTTTATGTATGTTTTTTTCAAAAGCAATAAAGTTTAGAAAGGAGAACCACTCTGTGGTCCACTGTGTAATTAAAGACTTCTCATTATCTATGAATTATTTTCTCTTTAGCTTAAAAAACCTCCCCAGTTCAAAACTGAGGGCTGGGATTATTGTTCTTCATTAAAGAGATCCTCTTGTTGGACAGATATAGATAAGGTTAGGTCAGGCTCTTAATTTATAAACCCTGTTATTCAAGGATTTCTCACATAGGTATAATAGACACTTATGCTAGATATTGTATTAGATATGTGCTGAAATTTGGGTAGGATAAATTTTTCGATTAGCTGAAAGAGAACAAAGAAAAAAATGGCTGAGCTGTCAGGTTTTATTTGGTGAACATTCATTACCTTCTTCTCCCTTGGTTACTCACTGTGTATAAACAATGTGCTCTTACCTGTGTTTCATCCTAGACCCTTAAAACTGGAAGCCTGCTGATGCCTAAAATGTTCTAGCCTAGAAATACCACATTTTGCAAGAAGGTTGGTCAAAGAATTACATGTAAGTTTTGTAGTTAAAATGAGAAATTCCTGAGTGGTGACTGTGGATGAGTACTCTACACAATAGAAGCCAGCAAGGAGACCAGCTGTGTGCTTGAAAGGAGTTCACTTCTTCCTTGCTCAGAGCAAGGCAGGCTTGGTGCTTTAGCCACCAGGGCTCTGGGGACTCATGATGATGGTCATGCCACAAGGTCTGTATCCCCAGGCCTGTACCCAGCAGGGCAGAGCAGGGCTGGTCTGCAGAAAGCAGAGAGCCAGAATTCCAACATATTAGCCCGGCAGGTAATGACATCGTAGGAGTCAAACCCCAAACAGCCAAAGTCCAGTAGAGGCTGTGCCAGGGAGGATCTCAGACAGAGACTTGGTGCAGCCAGATCTGCAGTGCCAGTATTGCCAATGACAGCAGTACCCACCTTCAGCAGAGCAGCTTGTCAGTCACATTCTGGTTAGTTGATCCCAGCACTGCTGCCCCTTGCTTTCACAGTGCCTGCTCTGCACAGACAGATGTGCTACTTCTCTGCAAGCTCAGAGAGGGAAGTGGGAAGGTCACCTCTTGTATTCCCTTGACTCAGCAGTACAAAAATGCCAGAGAGTGGCAATTAGTCACACTGCCAGCAGAAGTCATCTGTGTTTCAATACATAATGCATTGCATTTTTAATTTTAATTTAGAGGGCTTTTTTTACCATTATAAGTGCAGACAAGAGTCCCATGTGATTTTTAAAAATTATTCTGAAGCCTGTAAGTCTCGTGCACCCCCTTCAGCATAGCTTTGTCCTGATAGTGAATGTCAGAAAATGTGACAAAACCAAATTAAAGTACCAGGCAAAGCAAGAGCTCCGTGTTACCTGGAGTCCTCAGGTGCCCCTGTTGTACTGTTCACAGTGCCCTCACCAGGAAGCCAGATGTGATACTCTCTGGTACAACCCAATCTTTAGCTAGGCATCCCAGGATTTTCATTTGGTTTTATCATACACATATCTAATCTTCACAGATACCAAGTGAAGAAACAGTCTGGAGCAAAGTTCTTGGTTTTACTGTCTGGTTAGTGCTGGCTTTACTTAGTAATAGAAGTCCTAGGACTACAGGTAATGTTTATGATAGGAGTCCTGCTTGATCAGTGAGCACCAGAGTTAAGCCATATCCTTCTTGGGGAAGCTGGGTTCATTTGGTCCCTGCTGACAAAATGTGTAACACATGCTGTGCTCCCCTGAGATGTTTGATGATCCCTGTCAATAATATTTTGTAAATAGGATAAGAGTATCACTCCTTCTGCATTCAAAGAACTAACACAGGAGTAGCTTTTGGAACCACTATTTGTATGCAATGACTACAGAGAGAGGACTCTAATTTCTCCTGGTTTTTAATTTAAGAGTGTTGAGGTCGGATAGGCAAGAGTTTTCAGGTCTGCTTTGGACAGCATTTTGCCATTTCCTAGGAACTCTCTGCTGTGAAACTGTACCAATACTTATGAGTTAGTAGTGACAGCTGTGCTGATGCTGACAGGATTGTTAGAGAGCTGCTGTGCATCAGTCTCTTCCCTCTCCTATGTATTTTCACAGTGATGGGAGAACAAAATGTAATACAATAATGATGTCTCTCTTTGGCTGGCCCAACTAGTGACACTGTACAGAATGAGTTGTGAGAAAATAGCTTTAAAATCGGACATAGTTGAAGGTTGTATTGATTGCCAGTTATTTAATTTAAGGATCTGCAGGAGTCACTACTGTGTGTAAGGGCAATAACCATGGGGAGGGAGGTGAATTAACAGAACATGAGCTATAAAAATTAGTAGGCTGTTCAAGGCACAGTTGTTGCTGTGTCTTGTGAACTGAAGTGTTAAAGTGTCTGATGACCCACAGGGTTAATGCAAATTACCACTTGCATGTGATAAGCTTCTACCTTCCAAGTTTCCTAAAGGCGAGACTGCAAATTAGATTTTCAGGTTAATATAACTATAAATGTTTTTTCTTTAAACAGTGTTCATGTACAGATTATTTTGACTGAAATGATAGCTACAGAAGAGTTGTATAATTATCATAAAAAGTAAAAAAAAAGGTAATCGTTCTTAAAGCAAGTCAAACTTGTGAAGAATATCCATCGTAATCTTAATTTCAGGCAATTTCGTTCCAATTACTGGTATGTATTTAGAAAATATCTCCTCGAATTAGAATTGCTTTAGCCTCTCAATTCAACTCCAAAACATTTTCCATGATAGCTTCACTTTATACTTTAATTGATTGGCAAATTAATGCAAGCTGTGACTGAGATAATATTGCAAAGTGATGAAATCAGGGGAATTGAAAATTTGGAGCAAAGATGCTAGGTTTACTGAATTTTGAAGCTTGACTTGTTTTTCTAATTCTCCTGTAATTTCTTCTATCATTGACATTCATATGGACTGGTACAGTTTTGTATTAATTCTTGCTACAATACCTCACATTGCTAAATATTTCTGCAACTTAGAGACAATTGCACTTCCTACCACAGTATGATCTTCCTTCAGCCAGTAGATACATTGGACATGAAACTTCCAACAGTTGCTTTTAATTTTTATTTCCTTTACATGTGTCAGAGGTGTCTAGGAAACAGCTCCCAACATTTGCTCCATATGGGAACATGGTTGCTGTCGTCACACAGTGGAAGAAGTCCAAGCTCAAAGACTTGTCCTGGCTTTACAAACTTAGTAAAACTAGTCCTAGTTGAAAATCCAGCTCCCCCCTTTGTAAATGGGATGTAGGCAACAGTGAGATTTAAGCTGTATTACCCCTTCACAGGCAGAGTAAGTGAGGGAGGTTCTTTTCTACAAAGGTGATCAGTCATTGATGTGGGTCTGGATGCTCTGGCTTTTGTGGCAGCATTGAGCAGATGGTGGAGAATAAACACTAAATATCAGTGCAGCAAGTTATGCTCCTTGTAATCAAATTACAGCTGTGCATCAAAACTATCTCACCTGTAAAGCTGGTCTGTACCCTACTTAACTGTGAAAGCAGCACAAGAGGTGTCCCTGTATGTCTTGGTGTCAGCAGCAGTGCTCTGATGGCTTTTGTTTACTACAAACAAGACAGCCATCAGAGTTAAGTCTGGAGAGAGATTTAAGATTGGATTATGTTCCCAGAGAAAAGTTATTAATTTTTTTACCAGCAAAAGATGCTCCAAGCCTCACACCCAAATCCTGTTTTTACTTCCTGTATTTTCTCCTGAAAGAAGGATGAACAAAGGCCTGCCTGCTTGTTGGTTTGACAGGACTTTGACAACCTTGCACATAACAGATTATGTCTGCGTCTCAAGGTATAATTCACCTACCCAATTTCAGAAAGCCAGTTATGGAGTGGGGTAAAAAATACAACCAGAAGGATCCAGAGGAGGAAAAACCCCAAAAATTTATTAACTCAGTGGAGAATTGCTTATTGCAACATGCAAAGAAGTGGCTCCTTAGTCAGCCAGCCAGCTGTCTTTGTGTCAGGGAAGAGGAGGGGATGGAGTTCTGGGTCAGTGGAAACTGGTAGTTTCTATCAAAAAGACCACTGGAGGAGGACTTCAGAGCCAGGTCTGCTGCTGGTGAACATGCTTACTAAATCCCAGGGCTGCTCCTCAGTAGATGTATGTCAAGAATGCTGAGGAATTCAGGGGCACTTGTCCAGTACACTCAGTGCCCAGTGACTTACAGGTGCTTCTCTGCGAGCAAAGGATAAATTTCTACTCTAAGGACCTTTTCAAAATAAAATCATAAAATCCTTTTGCTTTCCAATGGCACATTTGGTGCAATGGGGGAGGGAAATTCCTTGTGTGTACTCAGGGTGTTAATGCTGGCAGCCATTCGAGAGAAACAATCATCTTTAATGCCAACAGAGAGAAGTGCCAATCTTCAGTGAGATGGGAACGTACAGTTCTGTCAGTCCTGTTTTGCAACGCAGCCAGATCCTTCCCACACCACCATCTCACTGCACTGCCAGTGCACAGGACATCTGAAACATCACATACAAATCTCACAAGCCTAAAAGTATCATTAATAATGCAAAATATTCCTGCAAGAGACCTAATCCACTGCAATGATGCGAAGGAATAAGATGTGGGAATGCAGATCTAAGGCAATTAGATATCTTTGAATCGTTACAACAAGGATACTGTGATGAGGGGGGAAATGAAAACTTGTTTTAATCTAAATAGGCAGTGCAAGTATTTATGGTGAATCATTAATAATCACTTCACTGCACGGTTTTGCAACAGATTTTCAGGTAGGAATCTTCTCCCATTGCTCTGTTAATGGACCAGATTTCCAGAAGGCTGCAGTTTTGAATTGCTCAGAATTATCTGAAATGATAGGTCTTTCCTTAGCTTATGAATTAATTCTGATCACCAACTCAATTTATAACCTCTAACTTCTGAAACACCTTCTTCTGCACTTCATTCCCCACAGTGATCATCTGTAAGCCTACTTTATAAGTATATATATAAGCAATATATGTAATTTGTGTCTCTTAGCAACCATCATAAAATAGTAAGTTTTTTCTCTCTTATGTGGAGTGTGATTCTCTGTTTGTATAACAGGTCTTTAATAAGTACACTAAAAAAGTATTCCTGAATCCAGTAACATTATAACAGTTGATTTCTGTATTTACTGTAATTACCTAGAAAAACAAAGGTTTTGGTCACCACCCACTGGCCTGGCTATTGTTAGTGACCCTGCCACATGCAAAGTCTCACATCTGTCTTGATGTTTTTCAAATTGACCTAAATTTTCATATCCATAAATTACTGCAAGCATGTGCAAGCACATGTATTAACATGAAGGAGTCAGAGGGCATTTTATTCAGTTCATGTCTTTAATTTCTAGGCTTACAACAAAGACTTTTATTGAGGAGAATACATTTATGAGTTGTATAGAATATGTTCAGTTAAGAGTTGTTTGTTCAAGAAATTTAGTGCAAAATTTTCACACTGCCTTAAAAATCCCTCAAACCTTAGACCTGATTTCATTTCTCTGCTTACTGTTAAGATCTTTCTAAACACTGGCAGCACTTGCCATAGATTTAAAGCTTGCAGTTAAATTATTTTGTAGCTATCCAGTTTGCTTTATCCACTCCATCTGTTAAGCAAGAGTTTTATTTTTCTCTCAAAATGTCCTATAACTCTTGGAATTTTAAGGATTTCATTATTTTTAGTGTATTACTCTGTATAACAATCTCTTAACAATGCTGGACCATATCAAAATGGTTTCACAAATGCGTATCACAAAGCATGTACAGTGTGACACAACTTTCTTGAAGTGGCTCTTTGTGACCTGTGTTGAGCCTAGGATACACTGCTATATTTACCAGAAGATGTGATTAATCACTGAAATAAACTACAGCAGCAGATTCTCTGTTTTCTGAACTCCTCACATGGAAACTGCTGATATACATGGAACTGGATTAGGTGGTGCTTCCTAATGTTAAACTGAGTGGCAGCCCCTCTGAGGTGGCCCTGTCCTGTTAATTCATTGGATTATCCCAAAAGAAAGGTGTTGTTCAGTCTCCCAGCTGACTTTTGTTTCACTGAGGGGATTAAGCAGCCGGTAAACACTGACTTACATGCTGAGAAAACTACCAAAAAATCCAAATGCAGGCACACGAATTCTGTGTAATACCTGTCTTCAAATTAAACACACAGACATGCTTTGGAAGCATAAGATTAATTCAGGCTCACAGTACAAGTGGAGAAATTTCAGGTGAGTTTAAAAAGTCGTTTGAACTAATGCTGTTAGCAACTGATCTAAATTACCTCTAATGATTTACTGTTAATTTATTCTGGACAAAACCAATGTTTGCCACCAAAGGTTATGGAAGGAGCAAGCTTTTTTTCCCCCTGTTTCTAGACCTCTATTCTCTGTTGTTTCCAGTTCATTCCTCAACATATTGAAGAATTCTGGATTTTGCTTTTTGCTAATGGGGCCTCTAGTGAGCCTGATATGATAGCAATATGAAGCTTCTGACTGTTAATTGAGAAATCATTAACAGAGGGCTTCATGGAATCTCGACTATTTAACAGACGCCCTGTTGATTCTGGGCACATACTGCCTCTTGGTTTCCTTTTGGGAAGACTGTAGGAAAATTCCTACGCAGTTATAACTGAACTTTCATTTTGCTCTGGTGTCTGGGGTGTTAATATTCGATCATGGATGTGCTACCAATAATTGCAAAGGAAAACTGTTGATGAAAAAGCTGACAGCTGTTTACAGCAAATCCTAATGGTGTGTCCTAGATTAGCAGAAAGGCTTGACACATTGATGTTTAAGACTTTTTTTCATGAATGTTTCATCACTAGCAGTAATAAGTCTTTGTACGTCAATAATTTTCTACTTGATCCCTCTGATTTTCTTCCAAATTAAGTCATATTCTCACTTGCACTATCACCTAAATGCCAGATGCTCAAAGCCATTTAGGCATATCTGTGCCGACTGTCACACCACAGCGGTTTTTAAGGCACGTGAGCTTTGCAGCAGAACTCATGAATATGCCCTGAGAGGAATGGCTCCTGCAGACACAGGTAGGCACTCAGGGAAGGAATACATGACATGCAGAGAAGGAGTACATGGCAGCTGGTGTGGGGAGCATAAGGGATGCCCAAGATACCCTACAGAGCAGATGTAGTAGAGACACGTGGCTGAAGCCTTGCTGAGCTGCTTGGCTCACAGACAAATACCAATGTGAGCCTGGCACCAGAGCTCTGATCTCCTTCGTCCTAGAAGCCAACATCCCCTACTTGTGGTCAACCACCTCACGCTTTTTCTGGTACTGCTGAGCTGTGTGTCAGGGTGCAAGGAGGGCTGGCTGCTCCCAAAAGGCAGGTGGGATGGGAACTTAAGTTCCTGGTACTTGTAACTGGTCCAAGCCGTGCAGAGAAGAATAAAGCCCATGTCCTAACACTCACCTGGAGGTGTGAACACTCACAGTTCATAGTGGAGGATACAGCACAGATGGCAGACTGAGCCTTTGCTCCGGTGAACTCCTGGGTGTTCACCATGCTCCAGCAAGTCACTGACAAAACACATGGTGCGTTTGTTGGGAGACTGCAGCTCTACTTGCCTTAAAAGCATTTACAGGTTTTTTTGCTACCTTTAAAATAGTGCTCATTTCCCCCCTGTAGCAGGGGAGAAGAGCTTTTCTCCATGGAGTTACTGTACTGTTTCCCATGGCAGTGCATGCAGCTCAAGGCATCAGACCCAGTGGACAGAAGAACTGCAGTTAGGTCTCTAACCATAATGCCACCTAGACTGAGATTTTTTTCTGGTGATTTTACCTCAGATTTTTCCATTTAGCCCTTAAATCTTCAGATTAGGTGAGTATCACAGCTTCCATTTGCTAGGAAGGCATCTTTCCAGTCTCAAAACTCAGGATAAAAAGCCTGAGACTTCAAATACCAAAGTGCACTTCTTACTTCCTTTGTCATAAAAATACTTATTAAATTATTTTTAGACACATCTTATGACCTTGTACAGGATTGTAGGTGCAGAAAGCAGCTTCTGAATACCCACTGTACCATTAATTACTTGCATGTCACGTACTTGTGGAAGTCCAACTAATAAAACAAGAGACAAGAAATGAGGAAGTGTTTAGCCTGAAGACTAAAACTCATCATGGAACTTACTATGTGAACCAAAGCTGCAGCAAATAGGTCAGCATACTTTCAACACAGTTGGGCTTTGTTAGTCAAGTTTAAAAGAAATTTTTCAAACAAGTGGGTATCTATAGCACATAGAATTTTAATTGTAAGCTCCTGTTGCCCCAAGTGTGTTAATAATTATTTTTTTCGGTATCATATTTTCTTCATCTCACCCCCAGTTTCTCATAAGGAACCTTATTTTTCAGATAGCTTTCACTCTCAGGTGAATAAGCTGTCCTGTAGCTACAGTTCACCTTGTGGATTTATTAGAGATGAATCAATTAATTGTATCTTTAGGGAGAAAACTGGCATAGAAATGAGGTAAGAAAGTAGACAGGTGCAGTGGTTAATATCCATGAGAAAATTTTGTTTTCTCTTGTCCTTCACAGAGTTCCCATGTAAGCCAGCAAAGCACATGTCAAACTGCCCACAGATAAGTATACTTGCATCCCTTAAGCTGATATGTAAGTGAAAAATGTGATGAAAAAAGTTTCAGTAACTTCCATCTACAACAAAGACGGTGAATGTAAAGTATAAATTAGCCCCCTCCATGCAGCCCTGCTCACTTTGCCTCAAGTGGTCCCTGGCTGACCACAGCCATTTGTTTGTTCCAACTCTTTGTGTAGAACAAGCACCCTTGGCACCCCACCCTGACTTGTCAGGCTATAGCCCATCTCTGTGAAGTAAGGAACACACTTCAGCTCAGGTTTTCAACAGGTCAGCACAAGTTTTCTTGCTGTCCTCTGCCTCTTGGCTGTTACAGCTGCAGGTAAGAAAATACCCTTTAACGCCTGCAGGGCATCCAGTAGCCAGCCCAGTCCATAGGGTTGGGAGGAAGAAACTGCCGTTCAGAGTAATTTAAAAACAGAGGGAAAACCAGGAAGATCCTGGGGAGTCTGAAAGGAATGCATGGCAGGTGCTTGCCATAAGAACAGTAGGTAGTGTGGGAATGAGGACGAGGAACACAGGGAAGTGGGAAGAAGCACGGTGACCCACTTAGGGATTGCCACTGCTACTCGCACCCCACAGCCTTACATAAAAAGCAGTGTATGGTCACGTTTTCTTTGGCTGATTATACAAGGGCCACTCTACAGCTCTGTTGAGGATACTTATCAGTTCATGAGGGCCTGATCATCATAACAGAGCTGCAAGATTCCATGAAAATTGAACTCATTATTTATTGTAATATACATGAACACAGGTATGCGCTTTTTCTCACCAGTAGCCCTTGGCCCAGTAATGACTCTGTCCAGCTGTGTTACAGAGAGTTTCCTTAATGTGACATCATAATGGTACATCTGGGATGAGAGGGATCTTGTGTAATTGCAGACTCAAGTAAGAGGTGTACACTTGTGATTTCACCTTCCCTTCTGGGTCCTACTGATACATGAACTTTTCCCAGAGACCCTTTTAAGTAAAAATGATCTACATATCTGTAGACAGCTCTGCCTAAAATGACTCAGATAAAACGAGAATGGATTCCATTACTGACCTAAAACAATTTTTAGGTGAAATTTGTTGAACTCTAAAAAAAGAAAATTTTAATATGATTCTGTACTTTTGGGCTTCTTTTAGATAGTAATTCAATGTTGAAAAGATTATCTTTCAGTAGTATTCCAGATCCAAATTGAATAAAGATGCATAAGCATTTTTATCGTAAGTCTGTTCATCTAATTTTACCAGACAAAAATCATCAGGGATAAGCTTTGGAGATATTATCTCCAAAGAAATAAAAAAATTAATCTATAACCATTTTGAATCAAAAAGTGGAAATGTTTAATTTCTGCAAGATTAATTCCATGGGTTGTGCCATTCCATACTTTTTATACTTAAGTAGTGGAAAATATTTTGTTAGTACTTGTTAGCATTTTCTGGTTAATAATTTTTTGTGGGTGAAACAATAGCCTTCATTTTTAAAAAAGAAGTTAATTTTTTCTTTCCATTTCATTTTTTTGGGTGACAAATATGTGTGATACCCCAGGCTACTGTTGTTTGTATGACAGGATGCCTGTGTCACTTTGACTGAGATGCTCCTGATTTCACTTTGGTATTTCACAGAGCCCAGCAGCAATATTGTTCACAAAAAAGAGTAGCAAATGGAGAGGAGCACTTAGGATAGATTGCGTGTGCTGATCTATGGGTGGGAAAGCTTACACAACCTAGTCCTGGTGTCACTTGGACATGTTTTACACTGGAACAATTTCTTCCCTCTAGGGGTGTTTTTTAAATTTGTCTTAGCTCATGTAAAACCAGAGTGAGCCTTGCAAATGGTGAGGACCTGAAGTTACCCAGTAATTTAGATTTCTTACAGTGCAGAGGAATTGCCTCAAAATGGCTTCCCTGGGATTAGAACTGGGAAAAAATCAAATCATATTAAACTTCAAAAGAGAGTATAGAGTCAGTTGCCTTGGTGAACAAACATTGCTCCAACAGGAGCTGGATGGCTCAGGAGTGGTCTTCATTTCATCAAGTGAGACTTTGCCATTTCCTTTAAGGTCAGGGCTCTGCCAATGCATGCAGTCTGTGCTGGGTCTGTGGGAGCCAGATGGGGGTCTTTCCATTGTCTGTAGTAGGAATGGTTTAAGGCTTTAGCTCTCAAACCATTTTTGTCCAAACATGTAAAACTATTCTCACATATAAAATACTATCTATATAAAATACTCTCCCACCACAGAAGCCTTGATTCTGCATGCTGTTTTGGTTTTAAAAAACTCTGCGGTGCTGCAGAACCAACATTTACCAGTAAGTGAAAAAAGCAGTTCCACAGGTTTTTGTCTCTTCTAAGCTGAAAACTCAATGATATTTACTACTGAAGAGGTGTAACTGAAATTATGAGGAACTCACTTGTATGGTGCCACAATTCTCAGCTAGTTAATTTAAAATTTGTAATTAAATTTTCTCCAGCAATTTAATTACTGAAACCAAGGGAGCATCCATATTCCAAGAGAAAGATGAAGTAAAAGTCGTTTTGTTGCACAACTTACCCTCAGATTCTAAAAATCAATGGAAAAGCTCCTCCTCCAGTTTAGCTGATTCTGCTCAATATTCAGTATTCAGTCCTCCACTGCATGGCTGGTATGGTAACAATTCTCTGCACTCACTGAAAATTAAAACTACCTCAAGGATTCCAGAGCAAGCACTAGACTGACCTACCCAGATGATTAAAGAGTGGTCCTGTGAGCTTATTTACAAATAAAAATTCCTTTGTTACTGTTAAATAGTTTTCTTTTGCAATAAATGGAGTTTCTTTATCAGTGAAAACCTGGATGGTTTGAAATATTCTTTTTCTACTCCAGTTCCCAGCACTTAATTCTCAGTCTACCACCTGACTGTTTTTCATGGAAACCAGGAGTCCTTTGACATTAGAACTATATTCAAAATGGGGGTAATGACTCCTCCGTCTGATCCAATCAGAGGCATTAAATTACAATGGTTTATTTTGTAAAAACAATGGTAAATGTGAACACCTGCTCTATAGCTCCCAGGGCACTCTTCTTGAAATAAACGTCCCTAATAGTTGAGATGAGTTCAGAGAAGCCATTAAGATCTTTCCAAAATGACACTTTAAAGATCACAAAGACTTTTGCTCAGCTTTCTCTTCTCTCCCTCCCTTGCAAACCTGCTGGAATCTTAGCAGAGCTCTGCCAGAGAGGCAGCTGTAGATGCTGTGCCCTTCCACAGCAGCCCAGGTGCAGATACAGATCCCCCATGGCTGAGCAGCTCTGTACTGGCGGGCTTGTTGGATCATCTCACATGCTGTGCTACTGACACATTGGTCCATGTCTGGGTTCTAGCCTTGTGATAGGGAGGTGCTTCCTCATCACAGGAAACCTTGGTGAGGACCAGCACATAAGGCATGCTGGGGTCCAGAAAATGAATACAATATAGTTTCGACTTTTGCCAGGTCTGACTGTGCCCTGCTGCTCCCAGTCCTTCAAAGGTCTCCCATGTCCCACACAATGCCCTAGCATTGTGAGGTGTGTGCCTCAACCTTGGCCTCACACCACAGAAAGCTGGCCTGTTGGGCTTAGACAAGTGCTGTCTCTAGCAGGATGCTGTAAGGAGATGCAATGTGTGTAGAGAGAGTTAATGGCTCTGATGAGGCCAATGCCTTCTCCATGGACTGTAACATCATATTTTCCTCTGTTCCATCTGAACAAAGTCCAAGAAGGATCAACAGTACAAGGGCAGCCATCGGGCATGACTAAGAAATCCAATTTTAGAAAATGTCTTGAGACGGGTACCTGTGCTGATCACAGTGTAGACAGAGGGAATAAAGGACATGTAGACTGCACCAAGGGCTCCTAAGCTGGCTACTACAGCAAGCAGCCTTGAAGTAGTTAGGAAACACGGCATCCAAATGTGGAGAGAGATTACAAAACACTGCATGGCTTCCTGCCTTAATTGACTGTCAGGAACGGACAATTATGGGCCCTGCACAGACCACGGTCCCTTTTCTAGCTGCTTTGTGGAGAAGCACTGGCCAAGAGCTGTTTTTGCAGAGCCATAAATTGAAGCCCAGCTTGGTTTGCTGAGAGACTGTGGAGAGGAGCTGCTCTCCAGGTAACACGCTCTCCCCTCTCAACACCCTGAACATGCCATCAGGATATTCTTCCCCAGCTGGCTGCTGTCTTACAGACACCCAGCAGAGAAGCAGGGTCAGCCTGGAGCTGGAAGAGAAGGCTGGGGGCTTCCTCTCACCTTCCTCTGCTTTCCTGTGTTTGTTGGATCTCCAGCTCCAGCCATGCTGCTGCCAGCCCTTGGCACAAAGCCAGCAGGTTCTGTGCTACCCAACACATCCTGGAAGGGATGAGCAGAGCCTGAGCAGGGCTTCCTACGATCAGGGACAGGCAGCCACCATGCTGAAGCCTGACAAGTGGGAACACAGGAATCTGATCAGTATCTTCCTGAACTCACTGAGGCAGAATGCCTGCAAAAGGGAGCTGATGATGACCATCCCCGAGGGAACCATTTCAGAAGCAGCAACTTCCAAGTTGATCCTGTACTCCCAGTGCTATTTTCTTGGCTGCACTCACCCTATCCCTGTGTTGTGCTGATCAACATCGAGAGGTAAGGGTGTCATAGATTTTTAGCAAGGGAATCTCAACCCCTGTCCTGCTCACCAGACACAGCAAAATGTAACCTACAAATGCAGTCCATGTCTATGTCTAAGATGCTGCAAATCACCACCTCTGAGTGACAGGTAAGAGTGAACTGACACCCCTTCTGTGTCCCTTTGTCTCATAAAGCCCCTGGGAGACCCAAGATCTTCAGAGCTGCCCATTGTTCCACAGCCTGTGCTGGTAATTTTTTTAATGTCTAACTACTCCCAGTGTGAACTGCGGTTTCTGGAGATGTGTATCTTGAGTAAAGTGCTCTGATACTTATGTCAACTATTGCTCATTACAGTAATAGATCTTGCAGCTTTTTGCAAAGAGATGCAGTTACTGTACTTACTTTAAGTGTTAGAAGGGAAGTGATTTTCTCATTGTCGCCCAGAAGAGTAAGTAGTGAATAGGATACTTTTCTCTTGATCTTAAAACTAGTGTGTGTAATTTTAAAAACATGCTGCCCCTCAGTGTGGCAGAGTTTTTTATCATTTTTCCACGGACACCTGTATACCCACGGGCAGAACCTCACTGTTATATTTTAAGCATATTTGTTACTCTGTGTATGGGAAGGTTGTGTAGAGCTAGTCAGGATTTTTTATAAAGTAAATTTCAGGAAGAGCCAAATTCTTGTTGCAAAAAATCTTCTGTTGAAATCTTTTTTGACAAATCTTTCAATGGCAAGAGACTTTGGAATTTGGAATTCAATCCAGATGGGATTCTAGGGGTCTAAATCATATATTTCAAAGAGAGTTCTGCACCTAAGAGTGAAACATAAAAACTACTTGGTTTTGCTCTTGTGCTTTTTCTGGTTTAATGAAAGCACAGTAAAAAGTGCTTGTTTCATTTATATGCCAGACTTAAAAAAAATTCTGACACTGCCTTAATAGTCAGAACATAATGGCCTTAATATCTCATTCATTTGAAAAACCTTCATTTTCACAGTCTTCACTGTTACTGTGATGGAATTACATGATCTCATTAACATTTTGGGACAGATCAGAGGTGCTGTGCATTGTGCTGCTTCTGAGGAAGTGCAGTGCTGGCTTGTAGGTCCCAGGAGAGACACCACTTAGGAATATGTATTATATTGAGATATTTTTGTAGAGATTTGAGTCCTGAGTCAATACTGCAACATTTTAATATTTGTTGTTTTATGAATGTTCTGATGTGCTTGCCATTCTAGGAAGGTAATTATGAGATGCCTTGAGCTAGAGGAAAGGCTTAACCCTATGATTGAAGAGCTCCAATAATGTCATTAAAATTAAAGAAATTTAGTCATGGGTTTTGAGGCAAAAAAACCCTAATTATCATATCATACCTTGAGGAAAAAAGAAAAAAATTAAACTAGGAGGGAAGTCTAGGTGTTTCAATTTTAAAGTGTCAGGAAACTTATTGATACATTACATGCTTTGCAGCCCTCTGGGTGGGAAGCAATTCAGCTAGGGACATATTTTTGATCCTGCATGTTTTTGATCCAGTGTGCATATGTCTACAGTGATACACTCTTTCTCTAGACCTGTTTTCATTTTTCTAGGAAAGATGTGACTAGTCAGCAACAGAAATATATGATAAAATTGAAGTGTCCTTCTTGAGCTCCTGAGAAGCTCCCAAAAGCATTGTGGGAGAGGCAGCCCTTTTTAGGGGTGCAGGGATGTGGGGAAGGTGCATCCAGCTCTGTGAACATCATCTTCTTTTGGGTATATATGGAATATTAAACCCATGGTGAAATCTTAGCTCTTTGGAGCCCAATGGTAGAACTTCACTGATGAGATCTGGGCTGGGTTGTTACTCTTCTCAGCTTGCACTGGCCTGGACCTGACTTGCCCCCTGCAGGAAGCCTGACCCTGTTTGAAGACCAGGTCTGAGGAAAGACAGGTACCAGGGCATGGCGAGGGCCAGCTGCTGGTGGAGGGCAGGCCAGTTGAGGTGACCCCAGCACAGGCCACCCTCCCCTCACTCCTGGAAATAGGGGCAGAGCACGTGGAGACCCCCGAGGAAGCTGGGTTGGGCCCATGGGGGCTGGCAGCACCCTCAGGACTCTGACAAGCAGAGTGAAGTCAATTTATGGATAGGAAAAGCCAGGAAAAATAATTTAAGTCATGCATCCTGATGGCCTCTCACACAGTACTATGCAGGATTAAGCCTCCCTAATAGTATTTTAAATCCCAAATGATTTGTCTTTTGCATATGAAATGATATTTTGTCCAGCTCTGGCTCCTTCCCCTTCCTTCTTCTTCCCCTGGGAATAATTATTTTTCTGTTGTTATGTAAACTCAGAGGAGATGTTAGTCTGTGATGATGTTCTCTCCTGAATGGTTTATTTAGTTATTTAAATCTACCTTTTTTACTCTTGTGTTTTGCCTGTTGTGAAATTATTTCTTGACCTTTCCATTCTATGTAATTTTTCATCTATTTCTTAAATTATCAAGCTTAAAATTGCCTGCAGAAGTCACAATTGTGGCTTAGGATAAAGAACCTCCTACTGCTCAGGATGGTTTTGAAATTTCTCTATTATCTAGGATTTGCAAAATCAAGAAAGAAATCCTGAGAGACTTTTTACCAATGTGTTTACAGCAGTTCTCCTATTTCCCTGTGGAAGTGCTATGAGGACACCCTCGTTTGTTCTGGCTGTATCAATTTCATTACACTGCCAAATGCTTCTTTTTCCAGAATTATATATTGCTCAGGTGTTGGATTATGATTTGCTCAGATGCCTCATTGGAGTTTTGATATTACTTCCAATCTTTGAAACAAACACTAACTTTCACATAGATTGATTTATTATTATTCATTCCACAGTTTATTCCTATATTTACATTTATGCACTAGAAGTGTTGGATTCTGCAACAGTTATCAGTGCTGGAGATATGAGAGTCTAATACCGTATGACTGTCTCTCTATAAAAATAGTTCTGTTTGTAAGTGAAAATATGCTCCCCTGTGTTAATGGAGGAATGACATGAGCAGAAAAGTAAACACAGAGATCATCCCTAAACCTGGTAAAGACAAAAATGCAGTGGAAGTTACTTTTATGCAGTGTATAAAATATAGTCTGCCATTATTACAGTGTACTGGAAAACTTGAAAAAGAAAACCTTTTGAGGCTTTGATATTTTTTCCTACTTTATCAGGTTTCATAAATGCTCAGAAAATCTGTGCAGGTTACCTGGCAGGTTGGAGAGCAGGCTGCTGTTGAAGTATAGATGTTACCAACTCAAAAGATTTTTGCACAGGGCATTTGCTTGCGACTCATTCTGAAGCATGGCTTCCTTTATTTCTGAGACGAAAAAGGTCTATATAGGTGATATGAGTTTAAAAATAATTACAAGGACTTAATTTTTAAACCTACAAAGTTAATAAATATGAAGCTCTCTGTTTAAGCCAGTTTTGTATTGCAAAGCTGTATGAATTTTACAGGCCAAAGCAAATGATAGCAAATATTAATTTATATTTTTGATCTATTAAGGTGACCAGTCTGGAGGGTATATTCTAAGTAAGCAAAAAGATCAATTTTAAGATCTTTTACTAACTTTATCAAGACTTTAATATAACATTTTTAAGAGGCCTGTGTACTACCAAACAAGTATTCAGTGTGTCTTTTTACTTAAAAGAATATCTTAAGAATACCTAGCAAAAATGAACTAAATTATTTAGCTTTTTTTTTTTTGAAAGATAGGACATATTAATATACAAAAAAACTTAGAGAAAGCATCTGCCAAATATTTCATATAATTACAGGTCATAGAATTTTATTAGTTCCAACTATAATGTTGTTATTTTATTTAATAAATTAAAAAGTATCCAATAAGAAAATGTGCAGACATATAGGAATGTTAAATTATCCACTGGATAATTTAATTATAGGAAAGATCTTATATTGTTCCCTCATGCAGTAAGAATTGTGAGAACAATACCAATCTGTGAATGAGAAGGGCTTAGAACTGGGGTTATTATCTTTTTTTATCTGTTGTGACTTATTAAAAATTTTGGATGAGAATTTATATGATTCATATTCTTTGTGTGTGGTAGAAAAATAAGCCATATAACAATTGATTTAGAAGGCAGAAGATTTTTATTTCATATTAAAAATATAAATTGGAGAGGCACACAGAATTCTAAACAAGGTCAGCATTTAAAATTACAGCAGCTACCTTGTGTTTCCATTCTTAGGAATGGAAAAACTGTCTACCTTTTTCTCTGAAGCAAACTCTTCATGACTTTATACTAAAAAATAAAAGAAATAGCTATCCCATCAACTTTTCACTTCATCATCTGCATCATATGCTTTCTGTACTGCACATTTAAAAATACGAAGTAGTAGACGCAGATGAATCTTTGATTTTGAACCTGATTATGGTCATTTGGCTTTTGAATATAGTTTTGTCTGCTTTATCCACAAGTCATTATTAGTGTTCTGAGCTCCTACTCACATGGAAATCTTCCTTTTCACCAAGCATTACTTCTCTTTAGCCTTTCCTGTGAATATCATTATCAGTAGGGTCTCACTGTAAATAATTTGGATCTGAAGCTGTCAAAAAAACTGGACTGTTGTCTTTTGTATTGGATACCATGATCAATATGACTGTGCAAAGACCTCTTGGGACATCAATATCTGATGGTGGTGGTTAGTTCTTGGTACTTGCTTCTCATTCATCTTAGCCTTGGGTAGACCATGGACTTTAGTTGGCTTAAACCTGAATTCTAAGGCTCAAAGAGAAAACCAGTGTCCTTCATACTAATGTTCTCGGGCAACTTAATTGCTCTTTCTTAAAGTCACTGAGAAGGAAGTTTTACCTGTGAGACTGACAGCAATTTCTTACCAGTCAACCCATGAGAAACTCTGCTCAGCTTGCTCTGGCGGCAGACCTTAGGATAGTCCTGTAGCTCAGCAGGAACATGTCATAGGACAATTCTCTTGACAGTTGCTTTTGTACTTTACACTTGTACACACCTCCAAACAAACAGGAGGAAATGCATTTGAAACCACAAAGTATTTTATTGTCAAAATTATCTTTCTTCTATGATATTGTGACTGGGGAAAATGCATTTAAGTTGCTGCTCATTCTGCTTGAACTGACTTTCTGACTGTTGAAAGGCCCAACTTTGATTCCTCCTTCTTTTCTGTGTGACTTTCTAATCACCTACTCATTAGCAAGGCTAATACCCAGCACGGTCTTTTCCTTCAGAAAGGCATCCTTTAAAAAAACAGTTCAAGGTATGCTTGCAGCAGAGACATACTTCATATCTACTTCAAATACCCCTTCTCTACCTGACTAGTTTCTGTACCTACAGTGTGGTCCACTACTGGGTATTTCTGGTTACATTCAATTCAAGGACCTTTCTTTCTTTGATTTTTTTCCTTCCTCTAAAAAATACATCCCAAGCAGTTTAAAAGTATTGTTGTATATAAATACATACACACACATTAAATCATTATGATAATGCTTTATACATCTTCTGACTAAAGGATGCCTTAGTTCTTAAAGCAATAGGAATGTTTTCTTGTCAAATTAATTTACTGAATGTTGAAGAAATAAACAATCTGTTTTATTCACTTTATCTGCTGTATTTTTTCAAACTTTTTGCATTATAAAATACACATATTTTAAATTAGATTAGTTTACTAGATATCCAGGTTAATACATTATGTCACAACTAGAAGCAACAAATCATTGTAGGATAATGTTTACTTTGTAGACTTTCTAATTTTTTACTTTCTCAGTCAGGTACAGAATTGTCTTTTCCTCATAACCTGGGTGATTATTGCAAGAACTTTTTAATCTGATCATAATAAAGAAATTGAAAAACTTGATTTCTGATTTTCAATGAATAAAACAGAAGAGGTGATACAGAAGGATTTTCCATTTCTACAGTAATTTCAGCTCCTCACTTCTTCAAATCCAATTTTGCAAACTAATGATTAACCCACTTGTCACTGATTGTCCTGTGACCTTGATAGCATGTATGTTTTCAGACATCTTTGTCCTTCTTGGCCTAGAGATAAGGAAAATAAGATAGTGAGGTGAATGGGACCTCTGGTGAGCAGGAGTTCTGTATATTATCAGCTTAAATGATAATTGGCAAGGTATCATCTTGGAGCATACTCAGACATTTCATTGCAGTCTTCAGGGCGTGGCTGGGTTTTCTTTCCACTGTCTCACTTGGCACTACTTTTGTGTTTGTTATGCCTTTTCTTTTCCCTTTCAGACAAGCAACAATGACTCCCAAGAGCCTTTCGTTCTCCTTTGCCTGCATTTGTCTCTTCAATCCCTTTCAGCCTTCTGATTACTCCTCTACTGGACATGGCAGAAGATTCCCAGAGGCCTTCAGGAAGGCTTTGCCTTCTATACAAAGGCAGTTTTATGTGATTTTACAATAAAAGAAATTAGAGGAATGGCTTATGGGTTGTTTTTCCAGACTTTCAGGTAAAAAGAAAACTATTTTAGAAAATTCCTTAATTTTAAAATATTTTAGGATGTGTATTTAGGACTTGTTGAAAGCTAGAGTCTGGCAGCTCTGAAAAGAGAAGTAATTACTAGAGAAAGCATAACGTATGTCAAAGACTAACCAAACCCACAAACAGAACAACAGAAAAACTACCTAATGAGCCATGATTTGGGAGAACCTACTGCTCACAGCCTAGGCTAGTGAAGTCTGTGACATTTCTCTTGAGAAGAAAAATGTACCTCTCAGCTAATGTGAGAGATTTTTGTTTATGTTGAGCAAACATAAAAAATTTTATATGAATGACTACTTTCCAGAGAATACAAAGCATATGGGTAGGTACCCAATGTCAACATATATAAATATTGTAATCATAACCTTTCTCTGGGGTGGAAAAAAAGTGACTGTCTCAGCCTACTGAGACAATATCTTTTCCATTCAAGCAAAATTAGTAAGTCACATTTGAGTTTCTTCATCTACAGTCTGGGACTTAAAATACAGGAAACACAATTGAAAGAGGGGCAGGTTTAGATTAAATATTAGGAAGAAATTCTTTATTGTAAGGGTGGTGAGGCCCTGAATCAGGTTGCCCAGAGAAGTTGTGGATGCCCCATCCCTAGAAGAGTTCCAGCCCAGGCTGGATGGGGCTTTGAGAAACCTGGTTAGAGGAAGGTGTCCCTGCTCATGGCAGAGGTGTTGGAGCTAGATGGTAAGATCCCTTCCAACACAAACCATTCCGTGATTCTATGATTCTGTGGAATACTGCACTTCTAAATCAGTTGGTGATTGCTAAATTGGATGATAGTTGCAAATATGACCCTAGTTAAATCCTGTTTAGACATGAAAATTATTTCAATTAATAAAATCCATTATGAAAACAATTTATCTGTAGTCCAAGTGCAGACATTTTGCTGCTCTTGAAGTTTGATTAAGGTCCACTAACACAGGCTTCTTATCTCACTTGTAGTAATATTGAATAAGTTCCCTCAGTGAAATTCCTCTGATGTAAAATCAACTAAAAACATGTCAGACCAAGACGTGTTTTCTGTTAGTTCATTTGGAAATGGTAATTGCCAAGTGAACAGTGCAAGAAATTTCCAAAACTTGGTTTGCTAAACTGAAGTTAAAAACGTTTCCCAGCCATTTGGTTTTTTGTTCTTACTCTAGATTCCACAGTAAAGGACAGCATTGCAAAAGGCACTTAGAAAACTGGGAGAAATGCAATACTCATTAAAGTTCACAACATATTTACCTATAGTGTGATCTGTTGAAAACTGTGAACATATTGCTCTGCTCTCTTAATTTCATGCTTGTCCGCTGTCTGATAGATCATGATTAGAGCACATTTCATTTACACCTGTTATTTTTATTAGGTTCAAAACTGAGCAGATATAGTAAGGTTGTTCCAAGAAATCACATACTTATTTAAGAAGAAATGAGGAGCCACAGTTAATGGTCTTAGTTAATTCAAAGAAGAAAACAAAAAAGAAAATTTTCCCAGCAATTTTTTATCCTTTTTATGTTTGTACTTTTTTTTTTTTTTGGCATAAGATGGCCAACAGATGTAAAATGTACTGTTATTTTGGAGATAGTGCTGGAGAATTTGGCCTTAGTTACGCTTATGGAACCCAATTATCAGATGAAAACAATTATCAGGTGAACAAATTTATCCACAAATATTTCACATGACATTTGGAATACTTAACTACCAGTTAAACTCAAATTCTTTAATAACTAACTTGACTCTCATAACAACCTTAGGGCATAACAACCATGCATGTCTCCGGTCTGAAATCAATTTGTCACTGATACAAATCACTGCATTGAAGTCAAGAAATCATGATAACCTACATGGCACAGTTGCTTTGCTCTGAAAATTCCTTTTTGAAGGATTGAAACAGGGACTCTTATTGCAGATGTATTTATGAGAGGACATGCCTTCTCAGGCACATGCACACTTAGTTTAAAAATTCTTCCAATAAGCTGCTGAATCTTCTGGGATGTGTTTGATTTTGGTTGTTTTGGGGTTCTGTCCCCCCTCCCATCCCCCCCCAGGTTTTTCTTTAGTATTTTTTTCTTTTTCTCTTTCTATTCTTTTGATGTTCACTTTATTAATTATTTTAGCCATATAAAAATAAATAGATAAAAAAGCAGCATGCACGTGGCTGAGCACACCTTTTGCAGTGTATCTTGAGATACTTCTCAGTTCAAACTTCAGACCTGCTACACAAGGTAACGATTTGAACTTGTGCAGCTGATGAGAAAAAAAATTCCCTACTCTTTTGAGGACTACTGACATTGCTGTTACCACACAGTGATGGAAATATTTCTGTTCTGAATTACGAATCAGTATTTTAACACACCCCCAGCAACCAACTGATGTAAAGTCTTTCCAAGCAGTGTTTCCATAAGTTTCGTATACTTGCTGCAGTGACACCTAGCAATGAAGATGAACTTTGTATTTTAAACATCAGTCACTCCTTCAATGACAGTAGTTATGGATCTTCCAGGAAACTTACTGCTGATGCACAGAAGCGTAAATGGGTTCTTGTGAAGATCAAAGAAGGGAAAGTCTTTCAAGTTATCCCTGGGTTGATAAGCTCCAACTCTTATCTCCTCTCTCAGCGAAATACTAATTTTAAACAGTAGCAGAGGGGCTCTGATGGTTCCCTGGCCTGTTCTATTTTAGAGGTCTAGGGATTTTTTCTTCTTAATTTTGGAACTTTGCCAGTTATTTTCCAGTGAAAAAGAGGAGTTTTGAGAGCGGTGAGGGCCATGATCCAATCTAAAGGAAGGTGAGTAGTGCACGAAGGTTGCCACTGCATATCTCACTCACAGTAGTGTGCGACAACCTTGCAAGCATATATGTTTTCTGTGGTTCAACTCACTGGAGTGTCATTACCTATAAACTCTATCTCCAAAATGGGAGAAGCCAACACATTCTCCCTTGTACTTTTGCAAACAAATGACTTAAGTCTTGGGAGAAGTTAGTGTCTGATCTCCCATGTACACTTTTCTTTTCATCTTTTTCATCTTGTGTCGGTTCTCTTACCCGTAAGTCTTTCAAAACATGTGATCTAAACCCAAAGCCAAAAAGTAAGTTTTTAAATGTTCCCATATTAAGAATTTATACCTAATTAGAATGATGAACTAATGAACAGCAGATTAATTTGGGTTAACCAAGTAGAAAGACACAATCTGTAAAAACACAGAATATCCTATTCCAGCTTTTCCAAAGATTGCAGTATTCTAATTTTTAGCAACTCCACTGAGGGGTCAGTGTCAGAGTCATCCAGAAAAAAAATCCCCTTTTTATGTGATATTCAACTCTGTATCTTTTGAGACTAATTCTAATTTTGAATTACGTATAAAGTATTTCTTTGGTAAATGTTCCCTCCTATGTTAGGTGTAAATAGAAGAAAGTAAAATAAAGTTCTGGCCTCCTTTAATACTTCCTTCAGAAGAATATTCACTTCTTTGCATGAATATATGTAAGTGTTTGTTTTGGATAAAATTGATAATATTAAGAGTGCAACAAAAGGGAAACTTTAATACAATGACTGATCAGTTCAAAGACAATATTTTTTGATATCTTCATTTTTCTGTAAGAGGATGAGCTTGAGAAAGGCTTGCAAATGGGAAGTATCTATTTCAGAGAACATATTGCTGTCACCTCAGTGCCAGGAATGCAAATCCCAGTAGCTTGTTCAGAATCAGCTTCTCCTCCCTGGAAGACCACCTGAGAAGTGAAACTATAAAAACAATCTGTCATCAAACAAAAGCCAATAACGATATGTAAGAGTGACAGGAAGGGCTTTACTGAATGATTAGAAGATTAAAGCAAACTTCTGCTGGTAAGTTACTACTTAAAATCTTGAAAAGCAACTCAAGACTTTATTCAAGGCTTGGGATCTTACTAGAGCATTGGTTTTAACCCTTATGCAATCAGAGTCTTCTGGAGATTTGCATGATCTTATCCAGACCTGTAAGAAGTGAATCTCTTTGAAGTTGATTCTGGAGCCAGGTCAGGACCTTAAAGAGAGCAAAGACTGTTTTCTCTCTGGGGCTATGTTTTGGATCAATGGTTATGAGAAAACATTTTGCCCATCAGAGCCTTCCAGATGTGTAACTCCTTGAATATGTATGCCTGAGAAACAGCATCAAAGGAATATCCAATACAAAACTATTGATGCACAACCGCAACTGGCAGAACCTCTTGGACAGCCATGAAACACACTCTGGCATTTACATTTTTTTAAACCCTCTGCTTAAGTGTCCACATTGTCAGTGTAGCCTACAAAAATTTCTTAATTCTCAGTCTAGTCTACAAACAAACCAGGCTAGTCAGAGCATTCCCAGTGTCTATAAATTGTTAGGAATATAAATTTACAGATGTATATTTTTAAAACATATGAGGAATAAATGAAAATTATCTTTTGAAATGACCGCAGAATGTGGTCCAAGCTTTATAAAAAGAATAGTATGTTCCACTGCTCAGAGAATAAGCTTGACCAGAGTAAACCCTGAAGAATTTGAAAACATTACTGAAAGGTGAAAACCTGTGTTAACTTTGGCTGCTACTAATATCTGTGTTGAAATGGAAACACAGCCACTTACTGGAGCATATGCTAATGTGAACTCCCGCTCGCAGAGTTAAAACACTGATTGTGTTCCGTAGAAAAGATAATAAAAGGCAGACTAAGCAGCTTATTTAATTAATGTCTAATGTCTAATGAGCTTATATACTCTCATATAGAGTCTGTTGTTAGTTTCTGAGTTGCCTTTAACCCAAAGAATCAGTAAAGAAGAGCCAGTGGAAATGAAAGTTTCTAACATTATTCTTGCAAAAGGACTTTATGCAATGCATTGAGGGAGCTAGAACTATTGGCTAAGTAGATTAAGTATTCAGTGAAAAATACTCTGATAATGTGGACCTTTGATCTGCAGCACTGCCAACGGTGGCAGTTCCAACCAGAGCAGGCTCCAGTGGG
The DNA here is from genome assembly GCF_041296385.1 of Aphelocoma coerulescens. Lineage (NCBI taxonomy): Eukaryota > Metazoa > Chordata > Aves > Passeriformes > Corvidae > Aphelocoma > Aphelocoma coerulescens. Next base: position 58,827,154 of record NC_091016.1, on the reverse strand, counting down.
AGGTTAGGAATTCCTGTGTGAGAGCTTAGAAACTGCTATCTCAGTTATTTTTTATCAATGGATTGAAACATCTCTTTAAATATACCTCGAATTACTCTAGTGATTTAAGTCCTAAGTTCTGAAGAACGAATTAAAGCTGGAGACACACAGAATCACCAAACAAAGCCAAGCAGGCAAGGGACACCAGCATGTTTTACATAGGGAATGATGGGCAAGGTGTGCAAACAAACCTGTGCCCAAACTGTGTTGCACCGATCACATTTTTGCTTACAACTGGCATCAGGAATAGCCAAGTGCTCTGTGAGGTTACCTATAGTGAAAAAATTGAGACAATTAAATTTTGCAACTTTGGCTGAAATTAATGAACAACATGTCGTTGATTAGAGTGATTTTTTTAACTCTTAGAAGATACTCTACAAAGGTCTGTTTGAAACCCACTCAAGAACAACTTTTTAATGAATTGCAATCCAATGGTGTGTTTTCTTTATGGTGATTTTGCTCATTCCTTCTGCAACATAAATTCTGGACTTGTGTGTGATAGCAAGTGCAAATAAACTGGTGTAATTCTCAAAGCTAAGATTTACTTTCCCAGCCTTTCTTTGCTCACTCACTTCCTCACTTTTTCACTGTCTCACTCCTTCCTTCTTCATGGCTGCCTTGTTGATGTGGCCTTTTTTTACTCAGTAAACATGAAGACAAAATGAGAAATGGCATCAAAAGGAGTTCTAATGTCATGCATGTTAATAATGGTGAGCTTTTTCAGGCTCTTCAGAAACAGAAGTTTGTTAAGTCTTGGTTGTTAATGGCTTAAAGGCAAGTATATAAGCTTACGGGGAAAAACAAAACCTCAAACCTACAGAAACATTCATTTTGTAGCTAAGTATACTTGTATTTTTTGTTATTTCTCTTGCCAAAGGCAGTAAGTCTGAACATCAACAGACAGGTATGTCAAACACAGAAACTGTATTCCAGTATGAGTAATCTAGTATCTCAATATTTCCCAACAGAATATTTAATTCCTTTTATCTTATGGTTCTTGACTTATGTTCTGGTGTTCAGTGTGTTTTGCATAGTCGTCTTCATTTCTGTAAAGTGCAGGGATGGATAACAGCAGTAGCAGAATCCAAAAAATTGACAGGGCACTGCCACAGCCCCTTTCTTCCCTCTCCTCCATGAGCTACATCAGGCACAAAGGTAGGCAAATCACTGCCAAATGATATTCCTGCATTCATTCCCTCATGGCATTTTTAGTATTTTCCAGCCAGACTGCACAGACATAAATGGCTATTGAAGTGCAGAGCAGCACTGAGTTAAACAGTAGCTGTTTGGCAGAAGAGGACCACAGCAGAAACCACCCAAGGATCACTGCCCAGGGCTGCAGGTGTTGCCTATCACGACAGAATTTCCTCTCTAGTGTGAAAAATGACCATGAAAAACAGATAACAGAAACTGGAAAAACATTTCTTAATAGAATTGTGGGTTTTCTGTCTTCTCACATCCTCTTTTTTTTTTTAATTTTTTTGACAGTGCTCTGAAGGAAACACACATCTGGCCTTAATTGCAATTAGAAGTTTTAGGTGTACAACAAAGTTAATGTAGTTAGAACATTCTACAGCACAACAGATGATCCATGCCTCAAGCAGTTATTCTTTTACTGACTTTTATTTCTTGTCCTCTAACCATTTTATGCTGAGAGTCTTTGTTATTGCTTTGCAATTTCCAATAATTGTATTATGCTGCAGAGAAACAGAAAAATCAATTAGTCACTCAACAATAAGGAACATATTTTTGCTGGAAAATAATAATTCCTTTGGTATATTTCTCATATTTTTAGCATGCAGTTATTTGTGTGCAGAGGTAGATAAAACAGAGTTCCTGAATGCAAAGGTCATTTCCTCCTTTCAATCCATAGAACTTTGATTATCTGATTATGTTTATACCAAACTCATGAGTGAATCTGAGGTGTATTTTCTCATCATGCAGTACAATCAAGAACAAAGTGCTGTAAGTCAAATTTGTGTTCATGGATTCTTGATTTAACCTTTGGTCAGCTGGAGGAACTCTGGGGTTGATTTTTGTTGCAGTTGGCTCCAGAATCTTGTATCACTTACCCACTGTGAATGGCCCATACAGTGAATTCCACTTTCCTCACCGGCACAGCTGCCTCTGCATCCACTGATGGGACTGTGGAGGAGATAGTGAAGAACTGGTGCAGACTCAATCCACCAGTTACAGCACATTCTTCATCATTACTGTAAATTATTGCTGGTAGTTTCTGTTAGTGACTGGCATAACAAAGTCATTTGAAAACTGCTTCACACATCTAGTAATAGCAACTTTCTTCAGATCATACTTTCTTTTAAATGGAACTTTACTTCTGTGGGCAAGACAGAAAAATAGGAACTGGGACTAGACTCAGTAACTTACGAAGAATTTGTGAGAGCTCAAAATCTATAATTTATTTACAAATGTAACTCCAAATTGGAGTGATGGCTACTTCCCTATAGATTTACTGTTAAGGTGGCACTGTCAAGCAACATCATCCATTGCCTTGGAACGATCTCTTACTGATGCCTCATAAGGCAGCTATGATTCTCCACCTTTTTTTTCTTTTAAGTCAGTTATTCAATGTGGAAGAGTTTCAAGCCAACAGGAAAAAGTTTATATGAACTTGCTAAAAAGACACAATTCATGCTGTTTTATTGTTACCATTGACTGAAGTCCTTGGCAATCCCTAAGTGTTTGCCCTTCTCCCTTCTTTCAAGCTACCTAGTGGGAACAAGAGGAGTACCCCAGTAGAGCTGTTAAAAAAAAAAACACCCTGCGTTGTTAGATTTCTGTCATGTACTTTGAGAAGCTGTATGTTACATTTTGCCTTGGATGAAGAAGAAGTCTTGCATGGCATCACTCTTGACTGCTTGCTGCCTACTACAGATGTGAAGGGCAGTGTCTGCAATGGGATGGTTTCCAGGATCTGGACATTGTTTTGGGTTTGTTAGCTGTCAGAGAGGGCATTGGCCGTGTGCAGTCTGCACAGCGCATACTGGGCTCCATTTAAATGGGAACTTAAATGTGGGGTTTTTTGTTGCAGATTTCTCTTTTCTGCTACAAAACCTCCAAATTCTGTCACATAGTTAAAGGGGCAACACTTGTGCATGGAGCAATGAAAGACAAATCCATCAGCTTGTAGAACTGGACATGGAGTGCTATCTATGCAAGTACAAGTGATCAGAAGTGATCTCACAAGTGGAAAACCTGTCAAGTAAGTGTTTCTAAATGATAGTATCAACATTTCTAAGAATTTTTTTGCCTCCTAGCAATAAGCTATGGCAATACCATCCAAATATTTCCTCTACAAAGTCTCCTCAATGTTATGCTTGCTTTCCCCACCTGGGGTGTTTCTGAGTTGGCAGGGACCATAAATACAGTCTCCTGGGGTTTGGATTTACTCATGCTGATTTGAATAAAATCTGGGATGTCACTCAAAAATGGCTGACCAATACAGTGTTTGATTGGTTTTTTAAATTTCTTATTCAGGACTTGAAATCAGTAAAAATATTGGCATTCAGTGGGAGAGATTTCATGTATCACCTTTCATTGCTGATGGGTTTTGGGCTAATAGTGCTTATTTTAAGCTGGATTTAAAATGAATTCTTTTCATAGTAGTGTTTAGTGGCAAATTTGTCCTTTAACTGTCCATTTCTTGCTTTCTTCTCATTTTTTATGGTCACTGACAAATGTATTGTGAAAATGATATTTGTTTTGGAAAGGAGATATTCATCTAAGACCATCATCTTGAAACAGGAAATTCTAGGGGTCTTAATGGAAATTTCACTTTAAAATTTTTGTATTCATTTTTGTCAGCCTTTTTAACCTAAGTCCATGGAGCTTGACTGATCTTGCAGAAACTGAATGAAACAATCTGATGGCAAAACTATAAAGACATTGTATTGAGAAAAATTTTTTCTTGAAGTAAAGATGAAAACTTCTTTCTTAACAGTAATATATTCATTCTACATAGCCAACTGAAAGTGCCAACTGAAAATGCAAGTAAGATCTGCTGATGAAGAGAAAAACTCAAGAAATATGTCCTTCATATGAGAGATATTTCTGACAGAAAATCTGAAAGAAAAGTTTTTAAAGAGATTCCTTTTTCTGTGCTTGCTGAGATGGGATGAGAGAAGTTGCTTTATTACAATTGTATATCAGAAGGAGAATTATGAAGCTGTGGTATTTCATGGCCTTGGAGATTTGTGAGATTCTCATTCTCCACTGTCTTTCATTTTTGTAAAAACATCCACACTTGTAAATTTACCAGTTCAGGACGGCTGCATCTTACATTGCTTACGCACAGCAGCAAGCACCTTCCCAAAATTCTATAGGTGAAGATTTTACCAACTCCATGTTACTAGTATCTTATTATAGAAAATGGATGTAAGTCAAAATTAATAATTCCTTGATATCTCCTGGTCTAAAGTGAAAAGTCAAGCAGAAGAGTTTTCTGTTTCAAACAGAACAAAAATATTGTGGTGTTTTTAAACTGGATCTGACTCCCAATTTCAGATTAACCTCTTGCATACTAAATTTTAAACTATTGTATGGGTTCAAGACATTGATTGCATAATCTTGGCTAGTATTAAGTGAATAAGTGAATATTAAGAATTCCCCTTAATAAGGCTGAAGTCCTTTTTAATTCATACGATACCTCCATACTACCATGAGTGGCATGACAGCTGGAAAATACAGTGGGTGTGATACATTAACTGCATTGTGCAAGGGGAGGCTGTGACTTGGTTGTTTGTTGACACTAAAGATCAAGCATAAAGCTAAAGGATGAGCCTCATGCAAGTGCAGTGTCTTGCCTGTGAGACCTGATTCTGACTGTAGCAAATAAAAGTTTAAGTGGAGATGCACCAGTAGGCCAAGTCAATGGAAGTGGGGGTTTCCTGTGTGACTGAACCAGCTCTTCTTAAACTGTGACCAGTTACATAAAGGTGTCATAACTCTTCAGATGATGGGTCAAGAATTATTCCAAGAAAAATAAAGAGCCACATTGTACACAATCCCTTATTTCCCCTACTTGCGACTGTACTAACAAAAGGGGGAGGTATATGTAAAAATATTAAACATATATAAAAATTTCATCAAACTGTTCTTAAGGCAGCTCTTTATAGGATGGCCTTTGGTATTTTCTGGAAAGTTTTAGATGTTCCTGGATCCTTTAGAGAAATGGAAGGGAGCCAGGAATTGAAAAGGCTGAGCAGGGCAGACTTCAAAAGTGATTTATGCTTTGATAGAAAAAGTAACTCCTCTTGCAGTTCTCTGCTAGAGAGAAAAAGGTTGTAGAGTGAATTACCACCTAGTTTTTTGTTGTTTGTTCTAATTTATTCTGCTGTTGTTGTTGTCGCCCATTGACATTTCTTGATCTAGTTGTGGGGTAAAAATATTTCTGCATGTTGGAATCCAGAATCCAGTTTACTTAGTCACAGGATTTCTTGAGGTAAGCAGCACCCTTTTGTGACAGAGCCCAGGAAACAACTCTTAGTAATATGGCTTACAAAGACCTTTATTCCTTCATACGTCTTGTTTAGTCACTTAAAGGTAGTGTGATGTGGCATTTCAGTATTTATAGCTTTCCTCTTTCCCTTTGTGTCCCTGTGTATTAATTAAAGGTACATTAACTCAAAGAGATTTTTTTTTCATATTGCTGTGGCAACCCTACTTCCTTGAACCAGTAAAAAATAAGAACTTCAAAACCTTTTCTGAGGTCTAAAATTTCTGGTTTTAATTGTCTATGGTGCTAAAGCTGAGCAGAAAAACCACCAATCATCCAATCACATCAGGAGAATGACACACTATAGAAGGAGAAGCAAGTCTCTGTTAGGGCAGTTTATCTTCTTCATCTGCTTTCTGAGTGATAAAACCCTTGTTCAACTTGCCAAATTATTCTCTCAGTTTCCATAAGAGATATTTCCCACTACTTCTCCCTGCAAGCCTCACCTGTTTTATATATCCGAAGAGCACAGTTACAAGTACAAAATTCCAAGGCTGACTTGGCATCATTAGATAAAATAATAATTTACTTTTACTTGGGATATTCTGGAGGAGAAAGGACAGATATTTTGCAGCAGGTTTTCAGGTTATTACAAACACTTTTATATTATGGCTCCCTTCTGTTTTCAATTGACAAATTACCTTCTCAGAAACAGCTTCTTCCTTTCCTTTGCCTCTATTTCTTTTGAAAGACTTTTTGTGCAGTTCTTATATAATAGGTGGGCTATATTCTATGATGAAAAGCCAGCTTCAGGATTTACTGTAATCAAACCAAAGACTTTTAAGTGCTATGTCACTGAGTAAAGGAAGGAATTTGTTGGAAAAGAGATATCCTCTGGTTAAATACTAAGCATTATGAACAAATCCTTTTTAAGGTCTTGTAGTGACTCCAGAAACACAGAGGAGGTAATTGTGGACAGATTTTTTTTTTTTTTTTTTTTTTTTAATTAGAAAATAAATCTCTCCTGAGAAAAAGTACCTACAAGTATTTGGTTTTTTGTCGAAGCCCAAAAGGAAAATGACACACTGGTGAATTACAAGAATAGTATTGATGGTCAGATTGTGCCAAATTATTTAAATTCTAAAAAACAGCGCAATGATAGAGATGAGAATTTTCATGTACTCTATATTTGAAAATACATACTCTATGATCCTATGATAAGTCACTCCATTTCTATAAATAGGAGTATCCTAAATGAAGTGTGCTTCATCAATGCCAAATTAAATGGTATTATCTTCTAACATCTGGGGCTGGCAGAATTCCCTTTTTTTCTGTTTGCAAATAGTTCATGTAGCATTTTGCATTCTGCACATTTTTATTTTTAGGCATCCATTGGGTAGCATGAGTAAGTAATTCATCAACTGTTTATTTTAACAGTTAATAAACATTATATATGGTGCTTTTTCTCTTCCATAATTTGACTGAAACCATAAAATAAAAAAAAAAATAACATAAAATAAAATAAATTAAAATAAAATAAAATAAAATAAACAAATAAATTGAAAATATTACTAAGACAACATGTTAATTAATCACAACCCTTATCTGAACTGTAAAAAATGCAGTAACTGTAGTCTTTTGTTTTTAAGGACACTTAGCAGAACCTGAAGGAAAAAATAACAAATGCAATCCATTCAAAGTACATGCCATTAAATTCCTTGGGACTTGCCACTCTTCATGTGTGGAAAACAGAGAAATGTTTAGATGTATAATGTGAATTATACTAATTCCAGGCCTGTTTCTTAATGCGTTCAGTTCCACTGGTGGATTTCCAAAGTTAAGCTTTACTTTCCCATTTTTTTAAGTTGTTTGTACAAGAGGAACTTTGCTCAAATGATAACTCTGCTACTAGATATTTTTTTCCTTTCCCTGAATATGTGATACAGAAGGAGCAGAACTCAAGGTTTTTGAAATGTAGCTGATATGAAATTAATTTCATCTGGAGAGAAGTAGAAGCACAAAGAATGAAAATGGTGAAGAAGGAAAGAAGGGTTTATAGGAAGAAGCTAAACACTTGCTAGCAATCTTGTGTTTTCCTACAGTGGGGAAGAGACCAGATGACCAGCTGCCTTAGAGCACTGCTATCCCATGACTATCCTGTGTACTAGGCATGCTTGTTGTACCATCATGTTTCTAATGGTGCTCCATCTGTTAAATCCTTGTCTGTGTACTCCTGGAATGTTTAGTGTAACATTAAATAGGACTGAGCAGCTGCTTAACAGTTCCAAACCATCCAAAATTGCAATTTGAAGCGGATTGAGATGGACAGATTGGTGACTGTAAGACTAGAAGAGTCATTGATACAGCATCATCCTAAAAACTTGTTTCCCTATTATTCAAGCAAAAAAAAAATAGCCAGGAAGGGTGAGAAATCCACAAAGAAAACCCCTGCAATGTACTTGAAGCCTTGATATTTCATCTGAATAGTGTAAGAGACATGAACTATTACTGAGACTGCAGGTCAGGTGGACCTTCACCATAGAGAGCTGCAGTAGCAGGCACTGGATAAGGGTACTTAGGGTACTGAAGCCTCTGCTAACAGCCATCATGCAAAAGAGGTCCCCACAATCTGTCCCCTAGGTATTTGTGTTATCATTTATTGCTAGAGATAAGATTTTTTTTGCAGCTGTCTTGTTAATGCCACGGTTGAAGAGAGCCCTCTGAGAGCCAGAATTACAGCCTGAGGTATGTTTAGTCTCAGCTGCTCTGTGACCTTCACATTGTGAGCTTCATCCTCACTGATGCCAACCTTTTTCAGAGAGTTTACAATGTTTCTATTTGTCATCGTTTGAACATTTCCAGTCAGTTAAGAGGAAGATGTCAAAGAGCAGAATGAGTGAGGCTGTTGCTTGGACACAAATGGCTGTTTTCTGGACACTGACAAGTCTTCTAAGGACAGATTTTCTTGCTGCAGAAGAGCAAATCTAGGATTCTCACAATTTTTTATTTATTAGCAAAAAAAAAAAAAAAAAAAGGAAAAAAAAAAGCCAACACATACTTCAGTTAAAGCTATTCCAGAAATCATCCAAAGGCTAAGTTTGAGAGACACCAGGCAAATAATATTGCCATTTCTTAAATATCCAGTTTGGATAAGTCAGCAAAAAAACCAAAACCACTTTTGAGCTTAACTGAAAAATAGTGCTGAGAACACCACTTACCAACTCTCTTCTGTTCCAGATAACAAAGCAAGAGGAAAAGAGGAAACCAAATTTGAGCAAAGTGTGACCACACCACCAGTTCTGTGCTTCAGGAACCTTGGACTTATGTGAGTTAAGGATTTTTCCACTCACAGCTCCAAAGGATGGGAATCCGTTTATGACTATGACCCCTTAAAAAGGTCTTTGTTCTTTGGGGGTCTACATGCAAGGCAGCTATCTATGCTCCCACTATAGTCAGTGGGAATCTTGCATTCAAGACAGTTGCCCTGACAGAGGTGCTGTGTGGTTTTGAGTTATCCTGGAGTTTCCAAGACATTCACACAGTCAGATATAATGTGGAAACTATGAAAGACCAGAGTGCCTCTGCATAGCTGACTGAAGGCTGGGAGGTGTGACCTGGGTCTTTTGGAATGGCATTTTGTGTCTTTATTTAAACAACTACCCTCAGTCTTAGGTGTCAGCTTTAGGGAAACATGAACTGCTTGCTAAACTCCATTAACTCCATACATGCAACCCTTGAGTGGATATTTTGGATATCATAGTGTAACTCAAAGAGTATTAGAGGTCCACATTTAGGCATCTGAACTGAGCCCTAGACATTTATGAATTGTAATGGGAGCTTGAATGTGAGCATGAATTTCAATGTATTATTCTTGAAAAAAATGCCATCCAAAGTGCCCAGCCTTTTCCATTTGCTGAGCTTTAATCATTAGGAACCAGATGTTTTTCTATAAAAGAAGGAAAAAGCACAAAAGCCCTGATTCAGCAATCTCAATCTTCCATGAAAAATATCAAGCAAATAAAATGCTAAACCAAAGGACATAGCCTGGCACCAGCTGTAGACTAATTTGGTCAAATTTAAAAGTGATATTGCTGGACTGGTCAAGGCCTCTTGTTAGAAAGTTCTAGTACTAAGAAAATAACCTCCATATAGATATATATCTTGTATACACACCATAACTGTACTCTACAGACTTTACTGAGATCCCATCCCACAATTACATTAGGAAAGGGAATTTCTATAAAGTGGTTTGGCAGCAGCTGCTTTGCTTGTATGTCAAATTGTTTGGCAGTACCTCACAAAACAAATATGGAATTCTAGGTTTATGATTCACCCTTTTCCTTCAGCCACTGTCAATGCTTTTCAAGCTAGTTAATCAATCTCTCATATTTTTCTACATCTCTTCTTTGAGACTTTGTCTTTCTCCACAATTTTTCTTCATTGATAAATGGCTGAACTGTATGATGGGAAACTTGAAGTGGAAAATTTTTAAGAAATAAGCAAGACTGCTTCTCTTCTCATTGCCAGGTTGCCCTGACACTATTTTATGTTCTGGTGATTATGGGAATCCATTACTTAGACATCTGATTTTATCTCCATCTTGAACTTGAAACAGAAAAAAATAGGTGGCTCCTTTGTTCCCATCCACAGGATGTTTGTTTAATTCTAACTTCAACACAGAGCAAGTAAAATGTTTGTGGTACTTGAGTTTTCAAAGGCCCTCAAGTGATATGGTGGTACTTCTTGCTGTCTTTGCACGAAAGTTAGCAGTTTTGCCTGCTGAAGGGCCTTTTGGGGAGATATAATATTTCATAATGTGGAGGTAGCAGGCAGCCACATACACAACTGCATGTCAAAGAGATATATGAGTCTAAAAAGGAAAAGCTAAACATAAATTTTTTGGCCCTATTGATTATTTTACTCTTCAGTGTATTACTTCATTACCTCTTAATGTTTCAAAAGATCTAGCAACTTTGTCTGTGACCTTCACTGGAATTTGATTTTTCATCTTAGACATTCTTAGCCAACAGCTCATCAGTATTAGCAGCTTGAAGGATTGGGCTTGGTGGAAAGGATGCTTTCTAATTTTTTTGGAAAGCAGTAAGATCCAAGTTATCTTTTTCATTTTGCTCTAGTGCTGAAGTAATCCACTGAAAGTTATATGTACAAAATGTCCTGAGATAATGGGTGCCTTGCTAGATCAGGTGGCATTTTTATGGCAGTCTGCTCCAGTACCAACAAAGGAAGTGCTCCCATATTAACAAAAGAAGTGTGTCAGTACTGTTTTGACTGTTCCACTGCTTGTACAGAAAAGGTCAATATGCTGTTCCCCAAGGCTGTAGAACATCTGTAATATCTTGAGTTGTTTTTTATTGTTCCAGTATGCAGCTGGAAGAGAGAGAGGTGACAGGGTTCCAAGTTTGCTCCTTCTTATTCACTGCTGGCATAAATATTATGACAAAAAATTCTGCATACATGGCTGGCAGAAGTCTAAAAGACTTTTTGCTCAAGAGACTGGGTTGTACAAGTGAAATAGCTGTTTCAGGAACCTCTTAATTTTTGTATTTCATGTTTTAGGATAATGGAGTAAATAATGTAGCCATCTGCAACATAGTCTAAATAATATAGGAAGGTATAAAGCAATGCAGTTCTTGTTAGCCTAGGATGCTAGGATACTTTATGATAGGAAATAGAAACATGTAAGAGCAACTCAGGTGCCTTACACAAGGCTGTAACAGTTCACTGTCATCAAGTAGTATTGCCTGTGTTACTTTACATAAATAAACATATATTACCCTGGTTACTTCTGTAGATAGGCAACTTTAGCAACAGCCATTCTGTTAGGATTTGAATAATTTTTGAGGATTAAAAGAAAGTATTTATGAGGACACATAATTCCACACTCTCATCAGTTTGTCTTAATCTTCACTACGCAGTGACCATCTGAGAGTGCTGTATTCCAAGAAACCAACTGTATGTTTAAACAGAAGCTTTCCTTCATGTTAAAATTTAATTTTCTTCCCCTCCATCATGCCTCAGGCAAGGCACTCTCTCGTTCTTTTTTGCCACAGTAGTGTACACCATAACGAAGTATAGCTATTCATGTGACACAATATAGTAATCAGAAGTAAATTACACCCTTTAAAATTACCATCCTTAATCACAATTCCTAAAACAATGTGATAATTTCTGTCACTGGAACATGGGAAAAAATAGACTAGTCATTAAAAAATACTATAATCATTAATATCAAGTGGCATGTGAAATAACAATTTTCTACTAATCACTAACCTAGAGCTATAGTGCAAACCAAAGATTCTCTTTCATAAAGTAAACTGGATGCCTACAGCTAGAAAAGGCATAAACTTGCAAAAATATTTTGCCCATTAACAGGTTTTGTGCTGTGTTTTGTACAACTGTACATTTCCCAATATATATATGGGTTTCTATATGCAGCAGTTATACACCTGCACTTGAATTTCTCCTTCGCTCTTCCAACCTCAAGTAAGCTTAACAAACTCAAATTTTGAGGAAAAAACATACATCCAGCTGTTGGTCACTTGCATTGTCAAACCTTCCAATTTAAAAAAAGAAAACAATATCATATTGGAAAGAAAGGTGCTTTTCATATTGCTCACACATTGTTTATTCTGAGAGGGGGAGAGCATCGGACAGAGAAGAAAAGAAAAAAACAGATATAGCAGTCAATTTGGCATGAGCTTAGAAGGGCTTTCTTTGATGGATAAGACCAAGCTATAAAGAAACCTGGGAGCCTAAGTGCCTGCTTTTCCTGTGTTAGAGATGCTCAGCTGTAATGTCAGGAAGCTGAATATTTGAATTCTTGTTATCACAGATAGGGAGAGAATGAGGCAGAGTTGAGCAGCTGTGTGCATCTTCTAGCTGTCAGCAGATGTTGTTTAGAGTCTTAAATCCCACAATTGCCACAAAATGATCCTTCCTTCCATAGGTAGTGTGGAAATTTGTCCTGTCAGTCTAGCTAGCTACATTTTCTGATGTAAGGGAATCTGGTTCTTCATTCATACTAGAGCACAAGCTTACACAGCATTCATGAGGACCACTGCTGTGATTTAAATTCTATTACTTCTAATTCTACATAGACTATGAGTCTAAGAATCACATTGTGCCTCTAAAAAAAAAGAAAATAGCCTTCAGATCTTTCCTTTGTGTTTGTTTTCTCATTGAGAAACAAGGTTTACACCAGAAAAGTAGTCAGCAAAAGTCTGATTTATACATTTCCAATGTATTCTTTGAAGGAAGGTAATAAAGCCGCTGAAGTGCAATTAAAGTGGAAAATGAGTATTTTTATTTTTGGGAGACTACCATTGGTGTTTTTAAAGGCCAGAAGTTGGAGCCTTCTCACCACAAACTGTTCAAAGGCAATGAGCTCGTGTAAGACTGTGGGAAAAAGGGTTAGAGGGTCGGAAGTTTTGTCATTCAGCTCACTATTTGCAGCTTGGTTACTATCTTCAAATGTGTAAAGGAACAAAATGGACTATCTGCAATTTTATTCCCATCCAAGGGTAGGCAAGAAAGCGGGGAAGAATTTTGACCCCTTATTTGTCTCTCTACATCTCTTTGTATTTTCCTGACAAGACTTGCTTCCTTGGGAAACAATCCAGTTGCAAACCAAGCAAACATTTTCCTCCTTGCAGCTGCTCCAACATATATGGGCTGGCAAGGTGTGTCTCCTACAGCTGCCTGCCCAGTCCAAGCTGTAGAGTCAGGCTGTGGCAGGCTGAGGTATTTCTGCCCAGCAGGACTGGTGCCTCCTGCAGATTCCTGACATACTCTTACCCATGCCTTGACTGAGAGAAGGATGAAGGAGGAAGTGATGACCTTTTTTGTGTGTTTCTCAAGTTTTTTCAAGCAGGTGATGCTCACTAGTCAAAACTATCCCAAAGAGGGCTGAGTCAATTCATTTCTCCAAAATAATTTGGAGATGGATACCATCAGCTTCTTGGGAAATTACCTGGGTGGGCAGGCATGGGCAGGGAATGACCAAGGGAAGGTTTATGACTCGTGTGAATATTTCCATTATTTTCACAAGTTAGTTGTGACCCTGTGTGGAATGAAGCAGTGATGGAGGATCACTTCTGAAGTGAAAATGCTTTCCTCCCGTTCTTCCTCATCAATTGACCTCACCAGGACAAATAGATTTTTGCTCAACTACACCAAAAAGTAACTCCTGGGTTTTTCCCATTTTTCTCTATTAAAAACAAACAAAGAAAAAAACCCTCAAAGGACAAGTAAAAAAAAAAAACCATACAAAATACTTATTAATGTGTTATGCAAATGACACGTTAACTTATGTGTGTCCAACTAATCTTTCATAAACTATAAACAAGTTCTCATTTGCTTCCAGTTATTTCTATTTCTCCTTTTTAGTGGTGATTTTCCAAGTTATAACAAGCCAGATAGCTACCTCTAATCTTTATAGCAACGGCTCTTAAAATATTAAAAATGAGTAATTTATTTTTAATGATGTTTAGCTCTGAAACAGTTTAGGCAATGTGCTTTACACTCTGCAGAAAAATTCTCCTTGGTCCCCAAGGAAAACCTGCATCTTTTCAGGCTAATCCAATTTTGAAAACGAAGATGTTTATTAAAAAGAGTGAGCTACCGAGAAGCAGACTTCAGACTACAGAGCAGGGCAACTAGTGTTAAAAGCAGTGAAAAGGTCCCTGGGGACATTTTAAAACAGAATACCTTGAGGCTGATTTTTAATTGATTTGAAACGTCTCTGATAACTTTTACCTAGGAAAGCTTGGTATGAAACATTCTGAAACAAAAATTTCCTTCATAATTTACACAAATGGGAACTTAGCACACTGTGTTCATATATAGGAGAAGTACTCAAAATGAAAGCTGTTTGAGAACTAACAGAAACTATTGTCAGGTGCATCTGCCTTGCAGAAACTCCTGTTATAAAAGCAGTTGCATCCCATGATGACTTTGAGAAAGATTTCGCAAAAACAGTTTTTGAAGGCTCAATAAGATGTAAGTAACATCACACAGGGAAGGCATTTATTGATCATTGAGCCCCTAAATAGATCTTGCGTCCAAAAAATGTGTCAATCCTTCCTTCAGTTTTACAGTTTATGTTGCTTATATAACATCTATCTTATCCACTGAGACAAATCTCTGGACTTTATCCTTGTGTGCTGGTTTGGACAAATTTGGAGGAAAATATCCTCTGATAGAAGGCTGGTTACAACAATCCCTCCCCTACCAGGTTCAGGAAAAAAAAAATTTCCTTGGAGGAAAGTGAAAGAGATAAAAAAACTATTTACTTAACACAGGAAAAGGATAATAATGCTAAATAATAAAACCTCTCACTGTGGAGAGAAACCTGGGAAGATTTCAGAGCCCTTCTGTAGGTGTGGTCTCTCTCCTCCTCCTCGGAGCTGGGTCGGTGTGAGCCCACCTCCGGGGCCTCGGTGGAAAATTCTCCCAGTGTGTTCTGATGTTGAAACAGTCCAGAAGAGACGAAGGGAAAAACTGAAGTCCCAGGAAAACACAATTCAACTCTCCGTCTGCCTCCGGAGAAAAGGAGTCAAAAGCTGGCTGAAAAGCAAGAAGGGATCTTCCCCTGCTCTTGCTACCACAGCAGAAGAATGCAGAGGAGTGTGTATCTGTGTCCTTAAACTGTTTTGAAAAGTTCCCTCGTTTTTTTTTTTCTCTTTCCCCTCTCAGGCTCAGTTTAAAGGCACAGAAAGGCAGAAGATTGATTTTTGAGCATAGAGCAGCGATAGGGGATACCCATCATAAAGTCACCCCAAGACACCTTGATAGCTCTGCTTAGTTTCAGTGAAGTACACACACTGCCATATATGCTTATGCTTTGCAAGTCAGATCAATCTGTTTCTTTTCAATTTATTATTATTATTATTATTATTAATTTCAATATCTTTCACAGTGCTTGAACACCATTCTGCTCTCAGCTGCATGATTGTAGCCCTTTGGCCTCATCATGGTTTTGGGAGCAGAGGCATTCTCTGGCTGGGGTCTGGTACACAGAACTGCTCTGTTCCTGTCTTTGCAGAAGGAATGTATTTACTGATGCTAAAAATGCCTTTCTCTGCAGCCTAAGACTTTTTCAGTATTATCATCATTAATTAGATAATCAGAGTTCATTTTGAGATGAGAGGTCACATTTAATTTGATGTACTTAATCTGGTATATTACTGATTCTATACCATTTTTCCTGCTGCTACAACTTGATATTATGGCATCAAGTTTGGTACTGCTTGTCATTTATTCAAACCTCAGAAGGTGTTGCTAAATTCTCTGTCCTTCTGTAGCAGATGGATTTAATTCCATGCAGTTATTTGTGGCAAGCTTCCCTTCTTTCTTTACTCCGGAAGATACTTTCAAAACAAAGAACTTGCAATTCCTCTCCTTTTGGAACATAAGCACTGTTTCTGCAGTCAGGCTGAGAAACACCTTACTGTTTGTGGCACAGTAAAACTGGACTCAGGGAAGCTGTGTCCCCTATTTTTCTTCACAGTAGACTTCTGTGCCAGAAAAAAGGGCCAAGATCACCAAGCTTAGGCACAGGGCTGATAAAATAGGATTACAGAGGCAGCTCGCTGACCATTCCAAACAATTCAGGCTGGCAGTGCAAGAGTTCTGCAGGATGTATGCAGAATTCTTCAAAATATAAAACTCTGGGAGCCATCTCAGAATCAAGACAGATATATATATATATATATATATATATAAGCATATATCTACATAACATTTTTTCTTTCTTTGTTTTTTTTTTGCATTCTATTCCGCTCCTACATTGATTTCACTGTCTCTAGCAGTTTTGGTACATACATCCTGTACACTATGAATAGAAATGCTGTGTTGTGACATTCTATTCTCTTGAAGTTAAAAGAAGTAAATCATACTAATTTCTTATATAGAAAATAAAACAAGGCTTGGGATATTTAGATAAATTCAAAGCCAAGAAGTGACAGTATCACACCACCTGTTTGCTTTTTCAAAATCTTTTCATTTCAAGATTCACAAAGATAGCAATGGATACTATTCATCATCTGAATAAAGAATTAAACACCAGCAGTGCAAAACATATTTACATAAGCATTATAAAAAATAAGCTTTTTATTCTTATTTTCCTGTTGAGATGACAGTAATAATAGATGTGAAAAACAAGTGGGAAGTGACTCAGAAAATCTCCATGTAAATTTTATTTGTGAAGATGTTAGTATTTTCACTAAATAAATGGAAATAAATGACAGCAAGAATCCCAAACATAATTAAAACGCTCAACAATTTCAAGACAAAGTACTTTTCTTTAGGAGAAAAGAAACTTTCTGTGAAAGTCTTGAGTCAGAAGACTGGTAGTCTAAAATTTTAAATTAAAAAAAAATCTTCTTGAATTTTTTTGTTTGTTTGTTTTTATGTTGAAAAGAGGTTTTTGCTTTGAGAAGAATTTTATACATACTAAAAAATCATTTGAATTGCTTCCTGTTTTCTATAGTTTATGGCTCTTTTTTTTTCTGACTAAAACAAATGTGTGATTGCATTCCACTAACTACTACTTCTCTCCAATGTGTCTAAACTATCATTTTGAATGTCATTGTTTATAGATGCATAAATTTCCCATCCTAAAATAAAAGTTTGCATTTCGGCTGCTCTCTGAGGGCAACTGCAAAATGCTGTAGAACACCAAAAGTTCCTAAATTAGCTAGTTGGAGCATTTTAAGCCCAGAAAGAATTGGTTTTGCCTTGGCTGAAGAATGCAGAAAATTTTTGAATTATTAGAATGAAAAAGATGCAGCTGTGGTCTCTTGGGTGCAAGAGAATGTATTTATTTTCTCAACGAGGGAAAATGAATTTATCATCTGGATTTGTGTCATTTACACCTAGAGGGAATAGGGAGAACGTGAATAGCCCATCAGAACTGTCAAAATGTGAATGACATTAGTTGCAATCAAGAACCAGAAGCAGATGAATTTTACCATAGAATGTAAACATAGAATGGGATATGTAAAAATAACATAATTATACACTGAGAGAGAGCTGGCATAAATGGGCAGACATCCCTCTCCACAGTACGAGACACGCTCGTTCCTCTTTACAGCGTGTGTTCCTCTGTCCACTGCTGGCCCTCTGGGCTTTGCCTGCTGTCATTTTGCTCATCTGCATCATCAGCTTTACTGATCTGTAATTTGTGGACTTCTCCTGAGCCCCCTCTTTAAAAATTATCAAATGTGGCGCATTCCATCCTTTCAGCACCAAGGTCAGCTGAAATGATACAACATGCACAACAATTAGTTTAGCGATCATATATTTTAATTTCTTCAGTCTTTGGGTAAAAAAACCCAGATGTTAGCACAGCTGCAAGCCATTTTCCCTCTATTGCTGTCACTTTACCTTACCATTTCTAAAAACTGGTCATCTATCACCCCATCATCATTTTGGTAGACCACTGGCAATTGCCTTTAGTTTTCCTTTTTCCAGATTCAAAACATATCTGCCAGCCAAACTGTGGCTTACTTTCAGCTTTCCCTGTTCAGATGTTGCTTTTTCTTTTGTAAGTTTCACTGATTCTTCTGTTTAAGCACACTGATGTTGAGGAACAGGGGAATGGAATCCCTTCCATAGTGGTCTTTTTTAGTAGTTGTAATACATATATTGTGAAAGACAACATAAAACTAAATGTCTTGGGAGCATTTTACCCATTTAACTACTGCGTCTTAATATTCTTCTAACCACCTTCCTCAGCCTTATCTAGCTCTAGTTTCTGAAGTTAAGTGCTCCCATGGTGGATATTTTTGTAGTACCTGTTCTTTTCAGGACACTAGCTGTGGATAGCTTCAGCTCTGTGTCACTGCAAGCAGGTTTTGGAAAGGTTTGATCTCCCACATCATGTCAGTACATTTGCACAAAAATATGATGTTGCCAAGGGCAGGGGACCAACAGCAGTATGATCTGTGTGATGAAGGGACAGTCAGAGCCTAGAGCTAAGTAAATATAGTTTCAGATTGCTTTAGATGTGCAGAAAATATATACTGCATGACAGTAGCATAATGGGACACTTGCTGATCATATGTCAGTGTCCCATAGTTGTATATGAAAAAATGTGCTTTTTTGCAGAGTTATCTGTTGCAACACACAGATGCTGTATGTAAACATAACCTGCAGTTCCACTTTACATCAGGATGTTAATGTTCTACCAAACATAATAAAAGACTACATAATTTTATCATAATTAATCACTGAATAATTATACAAATTTAAAAACTTATCATACCAAAACAGGCATTGTCTGAAATGGGATATTTGCTCTAAGAAATTACAAAATTTAGCACTTATTATTTACACAGCCAAAGAGGATTTAAGTGGTACAAAACCTTTTTATCAGTGAATAAAAACACCACAGAAATTATTTTAACATGAGCGTGAGGTACTTCAGCATCTTCCATGGCAGACACCTAAGACTGTGTGGCATGAGGACATGCTACAAGCAAGCTGACCCAGCTGGCATCGAGCTGTGGTCCTGAGCAGCTGTGAGCAATTGTGTACATGAGAGTGACAGTAAGTTAATGATAAAGAAATTTCATGGGTTTAGTCTTCAACAGTGCTTACAGGTGAAAATATGTATAGTTATCTAATTCCCTCTCTGGGGCTAATTCTGATAACATTCTAATGCTACACGTGATAGCAGCTGTATATGAGTTTTTAAGTTGTGTTAGAACTAACATGAAAATTCTATTAATTTCGACATTTACATAGATGAGTTTCCTTTGACTGAGAAAAATCATAGAAAATAGTAAGTCTTCATGGTAGCTTTTATTTCATACAAGTGACTTCAGATTGCATTTTCCTAGGAGACAGAATAATCCTCACCTTAAAAACATAAGTGATCCCTTTTGGGAAAAATATAGTGAGGATACAATTCACTCTGAAAGGGAAGGCTTTGAGGACCCAGGCTAGACCTCTACAGGGGACAAAAATCCAGGCTTTTGATCATATATCTTGTCATTCATATTTTTTTATATTTCCCCAATAAGACATAAGAAAGCAAAAATAGAAGTGCAGTTCATCTATGTTATGTTGACTCTGTAGAAAGCTGTACCATATTTCTGCTTCAGTTCTCTGTCACATGTCCATCTGAGTTGAAGAACTGGGCCCCTCTGTTCAAGAGCAAAGACTTACTAAACTAAGAGTGAACTGCCTCTTGTTTACTTACCTCTGTAAGCAAGAACATGCTCGTATTGCCATCCACCTGGTCTGACTGAATACCAAGCAAGTGCTCTAAGGCTTTTGGAAAACATGATCCATTTCTGTTCTTTCTAGTTATTTTCTTCCTGCAGAATTCTCTAGATCTGCTGAGGACAAGGGACAAAAGAGAGTGAACATAAGGAGGGTAGCTATTTCCATTTTAGAAGGAAGGATAAAATTATTAGAAAAAAATCTTTTCATCTGAGTCTTCTAGGCCAGTTTTTCAGACCTAGAAGATTTAGAAAACTTGTGCCCTAAATAAAATTTTTCATTTAGACTTCCCAAGGTTTTAGAGAGAGAATATTTCAGATATTTTTTAGTTAATTAGGAGTGATATTAATGCTCATGGTGATGAAATGTGATTAAATAATTTTGAAGTCAGGTAGTCAGTTAAAATATGCAGAATACGAAGAATGATAAAAGCTATTTGCTAGGCAGGATTAAAGACATAACTAAGTTTGTGACAATGACCCCCAGGGACTTGAGATGTGTCTAACCTATTTATAACCTTTTCTTCTCCTCTTAAGAAGCAAATCTTTACTGGAAAAATAATGTAATGGAATTCATCCTGATGTGGAGAGGTTAGTTTCAGGGACTCTTGTCCCTGCTGGCAAGTGACTCAGATGATAAATTGCCAGTGCAAATCATCAGACTGATGCCTGCCAAGAACTGAAGCTAACCTTGTTCAGTACTTTTTAATTAAAAAAAAAAATATTTCTCATGAAGAGTGTTGCAGAAAAAATCAGGCAGAGGGCCTGAGGAAAGGAAGAAAATGGTCTGAAAGACTCCTTTGCATCTCAGCCAAAACTAAGTCCTAATGGTAATGATGCTGTGAATGGGAGGGAAGAGAAGAAAATGACCTGACCATTGTAACACAAGCTTCCAGGTAGCTTGTAGATAGCATTCCCCAGATTTTTGTGCAGTTGTTGTAACAATGACAAAGATCAACTCCACTGGCTCCTGTTATACCAGGGTGAGGGGCACAGTCCAATAAAACTTGAAAAATGAATATTTTTAGTTTAAAGATTAGAATTTAATTCAGACTAGTAAGTACATGAACTTCTTGGGAAGAGCCAAGGGTTTCCATCCAGCAAAATGGCATCCATATCAAAGGAAACTGGAAGCTCTCCAGAGCTACAGGGAAATCCTACAGTCTGTTGAAACAGAAATGTTTTGTAAATATCTCAGCTTTGAGTAACTCTGGTGGTGACACAGCCAAAGACCTCTGCCAGATTTTCCAGAGGTCTGCTCTGCTGAGTGACCCTGCAAGGTCTACAGCTCCAGGTCTTCCTGCACAGAAGCACAAGCTTGAAGATACTAGGGATTCCAGAAATGAGAAGTAAAAAAAAAAATTTTGTTCTCTGAAGTTATGGAAAATTTCACAGCCAGGTTGCACTTTTGGGAATATCTTTTGCTTGTAAGTGGAGTAGAATGTCTGAGTCCCCAAATCAGTATTCACATATAGAAAAAGTCTTGTCCTAGTCAATAAAAACCTAGCTGAAGAGCTATAGCTGGGCAAAATAATTGCAAAGAGGGTCCTGACTCTTGTTGCTGATAAATAATGTCCTTAACAGTTACCATAAGGACAGTGGTTTTACTGGGGTTCTGTGAAACTGAAAAAAAATTAAACGTCTGATGTAGTAAGTCATTCAGGCAGATCTCTTGAGACAGCAAAACAGCAAGTATTCAGTAAGGTTAAACTTTCAGTGAAGTTCATATTCCATTCCAGTGGTTCCCTGTTTTTGCAGGCTGTCTAACCTTCTGGAGTACATAACCTGTTACATACCAGGAAAAACCATTAATGCGTGAAGCTGCAAGAGCCTGTCTGTCTCTCTTCATAAAAAAATAAAAATAAAAATAAAAATAAAAATAAAATAAAAATAAAAATAAAAATAAAAATAAAAATAAAAATAAAAATAAAAATAAAAATAAAAATAAAAATAAAAATAAAAATAAAAATAAAAATAAAAATTCAATCCTTTGGTAGTGTTTCAGCCAGTTTCTTCAGGCACTGGGTGATTAAAAAACAGTGCTGGGTGAGACGGATGCTTATTTTTGCTGCTGTGTTTTTCTTTTTTTCTATTGCTGCTGTTGTGTGCAGAGATGAACAGAAAGAGCTATGGTGAATGTTGACTGATTAAGGGAATTAGTTGAGTATCCTTTTGCTTTCTCTAATCAGTCTGAGTCAACTCATTTTTTCATTACTTCATTATTAGAAGGTGTGATTAGATTAAAATCTAGTTAGAATAATTAATTTCATTTTTATTAACTTATTTCAATGAATTATTCTCTTTTATTGTATTATTTAGGCTTATATAGAGGGAGATAATATTCCTCTCTAACTTTGTTAAGTATGTTACTTGATTTTTTTTTTTCCTGAAAGATCTCAAAGTACCATTAATGTTAAATTTCTATATTTTTCTTTTCTTCTGTCCATTTTCCAATATGTCCTTTCACTCAATCAGTGCTTAAAAGGAGTAAGAATTTTGCCTCAAATATGTGAATTTAGAAAGCCTTTCATCTCAATATGATTTATTTAAAATATATAATTAATTCTCAAAGAGGACTTTTAACCTTTCTTTGTCACTGTTCTTTTTAAAATATTGTGAAGATCAATCTTGCATCCTTTCAAAGTCAGAACTTAAAAGCCACAGCAAAGATTTTACTATGTTTTTAAAGTAAACTATCATATCCACACCAAATTGGTATTTCATCCTATAATGAACTTAAGCTTTTGTCAAAGCCACAATGTGAGATATTTATAAATGGGAAAGATATACCTAGACTATATGCTGGCAGTGGGGGTGGAGGGTAGACTGGAAGAAGAAATATCAACTTATTCAGGACAGCTTGCTACTGCTAGCAAGGAGCCTATATCTGAAAACAGAAGCCAGCAGCCATCAGAGAGACCTCTGGGAGATGTCAGGAGCCAGAGTGCTCTCACCAGGCCTGAGAAGACTCTGACTTGACCATGAAGGTTGTAACACCATGCTTAGAGATTTACTGCATCCAAAGATCATCAAAGCTACAAAGTGTTGCCTTTTAGAGACCCTCTGTGGTAACTAATGTACAGCACTGGCTGGCAACTTCTGTCAGCTTTCACTATTTAATAATATCCAAGTGAGAATCAGCGACAGAGACCAGAGATTAAAGAACATGAAGAAATAAGTTTAAAATGATTAGATAAAAATTCCCATAGTACCAGAGATATATAAACCCCCTTTGAGTGTAATGAAGAATCAAATGATGTCTCTGTACGTATAACTATGCAAATGTGCCATTTACACTTCTTCCTTTCAAAGGTTTAAGGAGTTTCATGCAGTCTGCATTGACTGTTGGAAGAATTCTTCAGGACTGAGCCAGTACAGTCTCCTCTTCATAGTTCTTCCTACTTGTGCTTCCAGTAGCCCTGTTTTTTCATGGTAAGTCCAGTTTGGGCCACTTTAGTTCATTTCTACAACCCCACTCGGGTTTCACTAGGATAAAAGGCAGCATCTTGATGGAGCCTAACATCAGGTACCCTGACATCTCTGTGAGGAGATTGGAGTCTGTGGGTCCTCTATAACTTCCATAACCTCCTAAATAAAGGGCTAATGCTGTCCCTGCCTAGTCTGAGAGGGAGAAGGCGGGATCCTTTTGTCCCGGCAGGGGACCTGACTAGAATATACTGTGGCACAATTTTGTCTTTTCAAAGGAAGACACAGTAGAAAGTAGACAGTGGGTGCTGATACAGGGGCACCCCTCCTCCAGCTTGTGTCCAGTGACATTAATGTTCAGAAGGGCAGAAGTGTTCCCAGACCAAAAACTTCAAATTATTCTTAGAGCATCCAGGAGAGATTCCTATTGTCACTGACTGGTGTAGCGGTGGAACAAATGTCTATGTCTGAGGCACATCTTTGTAGAAAATAAAGATACTGCCTCATGACCAAAGATGCCAAATGTCACACCATAGAACTGGTCTCTTTTATGTCATTGGCCATGGATTTTGTGTGAGACATCTATGGCACTAGTGGTTTCTGGCGAGGTATCCCACAATTTTTCAAATGCCATAAAGGACATTTCTGAGAGTAGACCAAGTAGATATGCTGACAGCTGACGTCAGTGTGAGTATCTTTCACGCCAAGAAACAATGGGGGAAAAAAAAAGAAGAAATTAAGTGCTTTGGAAAACTAAGGCTGGGCTTGCAAACTTAAAGGGCACTTTCAATAATTTGGGGAGTTTAAAATCCATGTCACTGCATTTCATTTACTTGGCTATGGAATGGGGTGATTCACACTGCCTAATTTCACAAGAGAAACTCATCCATATTTATAAAGCACTTCAGACAGTTTCGTGTGGAAAGCCCTGATGATGAAGTTTGCCAGAGTCCTCTAATGTCTGTCTGTGCAGAGAAAGATAACTTGCTGCTCACATAAGATACTCTGTTAGGTGCAGAGTCACAGGTCAGTGAAGGAGATCCAACGTGTCCTACCTTGCTGATGACATACACTGGTGTCAGTATGATGCAATGTGATAACAGTTCTGGGTTTTTTCACAGTTTTTAATCTGGAAAATTGTGTACAAGAAATATATTGTTAATGGATTTTTAATATTCCAAAAAGAAATATTTGCGAGCTATGTAGAACTAGAATTAAATTTTCTGATACAAGTAGATAAAATAATTTGAAGCTGTAATTTGAATGGATTGAAATTAAATAAGCCAAGTGTTGATTTCGTTATGTCTCCTTTACCTACCTGTAAAATGGATATGATGCCTACTCTCACAAACATCATATTTATTGATGATTGTGATACATTTTAAACAGCCTGTTTAACCTGCAAAAAGCATCCCTACAGAAATTAATCATTTCTCTAGTCAGTCTGGACTTAAGTGATGTGTGGAGAATAAGACTAGAGGGTAAAACATGAATAGCAGTGATATGTACAGACTGAGTAACTCCTTGTTCATTGAATGAGACAGGTAATTAAATATGGTAATTTAATTAAAGCTACATCACAGTGCAAATGCACAAGGGATGAAGAGTCCTGCATAGCCTAGCTTAACTTCTAAAACTTTGTCCTTCTGTTTTTGCAAGATGAATACTCTTCTAACATTTATGGGGATTTTCATTGTGCTTTTTTGTTGTTGTTGTTCATGTCATTACTACTTATTGAACCTCAGTTCATGTTTTGTGCTTGTCTGATAGTCCTCTACAGCAATCCCTGTGGCTTGTAGTTCCATTTATTTCCCATCTAAAGTGGTGAATCCAGAGAAAGAAGAGGTATGACACTGGCTAGAGCATCCCAGCTCTTCCTGGGCCCAAGAAGTATGGTAAACACTCCCGTAGATAATTCAACACAGGGAAATACAAGATAGTTAATGCAGCTGTACTCAACACACTGTAGCAACAGAACTGGAGCACTCCCAATTGTGTGAATACATCTTGCCTGACAGTAGGTTTCTTTTTTAAATAAACTATCAACAAAAGCCAGTGATTGTGCTCTCCAGTGCCATTTACCCTAGACTACACTGGTGAATTGATGGGCATGATTACTCACTGTAAAAAAGCAAGCAAAGAAGAAAACCCAAAACCAAACTCCAAAAGCAAGAGCTAGATCACAACCATACTTGGTGGTAAAAAGGAATCCAGAAATAGCATCCATGTCTTTTCATCAGATCACAAATTTATCCAAACCATGGAAATGAAAACAATCAAGCTTTATTGGAATTAGTGTTTCCACTAAAGTTTATATTTATAAATACAAACTCCTTGAGGCTAGAATTAGTCTTTCTTGCCTTGAATAAATTCAGCTTGTCTATGCCTTAAACATATCCAGTGGCTTAACAGGAACATGAAATACAGCTCAGTTTATGTGCAGAAAGGTAAGTAGAACAGTGTGGAAGAACTCAAACCCTAGAAACTGGAAATAATGCAGCAAGGTAACAGTGGTCAGGGAAAAAGGGAAAGAGCAGTAAAGAGACCAAGCCATGTCCTCTCCATGTTCCTTAGAGATTGCTCTGAGGTATTGACTTCAGAAATGGCAGACAACGTAGGCGTACAAATGAGCAGACTATACAGCAGAGGTTTTCCTCCATTTTGTAAACAAGTTACCAAAAAACTCTGTCAGAGGCTCCCAGCTGTTACAGTGATCCACCGTGGTGGTAGGCTGGCAGAAACAAGCTGAGCTGTGCTCTTCACTGCTGGCACGACCACTGTGAGTCTGCGGGCATGTCATTGTGCTGATGGCAGAACAACACCCGCTGGACCTTCCTGTCAAAAAGGTACAGCCCTCCTTGACTGCCTTTTCATTACCTCTTGCTGCACTCCTGGAGCCTCCCTTGGCATTAGCTTTGGTTCACAACAATAGTACCTTCGTAGACCAGGGATCTAAGGTTGAAGATCTAAGGTTTGCTGGGAAGCTTCATCTCTGCAATTTTATGTAACATATTTATTTGTGTTAAAAGGCTATATCTGTAAAAGGTAGCATTTATTGTCATTAAGATATTTGACAAATTATAGGTTACACTGGACTCTATATGTCTCCTTGACATCTGATTTAAATAAAAACCAGATTTTTTTAGACCTTAAGATGAAGAATTCCTGTTTATTTGCAGAGTCCATGATATATTACTTTGGTCACTGGTTAATCACCTGTCACTTTAAATGCTTGTGAAAATACAAAAAAACAAACAAACTGTGACTGAATGGGATTTATCCATAGTAACTAATTATTTTTGACCCCTAAATGTGTGAAAGATTAAGTTACCTTTGAAACAAAAATTGACACTTTTAAAATCCCGATAGATCTTGTAAAAACCTGATAAGAATTGAGGTAAGATTACCAATACTAATCCTGTAGGACATTGATGTTCTCAAATACCATAAGGGGATGGAGAAAAAGGAAAATTCCAGAGTATTTGAATATCTCTCAGAAAACAAGGCTCCCTGTGAGTAGCTCACAGCTCTCTGCCTTGGCAACCCGCCAGAGACAGAATCCAATTGCAAGTTTTGCTCCTACCCCTCAGTGGGACATAACTCTAGCAACCCAGGGAATCAGGCTAAAGCAGAGGAAAAGAAATGTGGTTTAGCATGACTGCCACAGCCTCCCCTAAGCTCCTAGCTACCTCAGGGACTCAGGCTCAGCTGAAAAGGAATGGTTCTTGTCAAGAAACCTGGTCATTTTAGCAGTTGTATCTAACTCATGACATATTGATTCCACATTGTGTTTTCTGGTGAGACCACCCAGAGGTGTCTATTTGTTTCTTGTCAGATGTTTGCAGGGAGCTGAGGGACTGTTGCAGCAGCAAAGGATGTCTCTTTTGGCCAGGTCTTGGTTATTGAAAACTGCCTCATCCCAACATGTCAGCTTTTTGTCGTCATTTTGGTTTTACTTGAAGTCTAATCCCTGTTCATATTCAGACTGTGGTTCATCACATCAAAGCCAAGTGAGAGTGAACAGCTGTTTGAATAATTTTTACAGTAATCATTCATAGGCACAAAACTGCTGTTAAATTCCCCAAGCATAGCAATTCTGACAGTAGTCCGATCAGACTTACACTGGTTCCTAGGTCTGATAAGCAACTGATTATGTTATTTCTAACTTCTCTCTGTTTAGGCATCCTACTCTAAGCAGACGGAAATCCTGCTGGCAGGAATTGTGTCTGTCTTGAACTCATTTCTCACTTTGTCATGCTGTTTATCTGTATCAACATCTTGTAAAATTGAAGACAGCTGGGATATTATTTCAATATTTAATCCTTAGATTTTGGAAAACTCCAGCCCACCTCTAGCCAAAATTAATCCTCACAGGCCCTTCAAATATCCCAGTATGCTTTTGATTGACATGAAGTGAGGGAAAAAATTCTACTAATGAAGAACATTGGTAAACTGTGAATTTTCCAGAATGTCTTCTTCCTTATGTGTATTCTGCAGTCTGCAGACAGATCCAAGCTTCATCTGGTGTTGAAAGGAATGTCTACAAATGGGTTCCCTCATACAGAAAGATTTTTTTTTTCTGGAAATATTACTGTTCTTCAGATTGATGGAGGTTTTGTCTGTTTGGGTTCGGTTGGGGTTTTTTTTTAATGTATCATGAAGGGGAAGAAGTAACCATGGGAAATCTCCTTAAAGGCCACTTTCAAAACAACTTAAGAAATGGTAATTTTTAAAAACCTGTGTCACTTTTAGGTTCATCTTGCAAAAAATCTGAAATGAAATCCAAGGTCCACTTACATCACTACCTTAATGTAGCAATTCACTGCTTACTGCCAAATCCCTTAGAATTCATCCCTTTTATCCATTCCCATTTGCAACCCTTTGTATCCCTGACTACACGTCAGGATGTTACTGCCCAAAGGGAGCTGTGGAGCTCTGTTGGGGGGGCTGCAGTGCCTGCAGCTGAAGTGGGTACAGCAAGTCTTTGTCGAGGCACAAACTCAAGCTGCTCTGTGCTGGGTAAGGCTCTAGAAAAAACCTTTGCAATGGAGCAGAGAGAAGTGAGAAGTGTTGCACTTTTGTCTCTCTCAGGCTCTGTCCCTGGCTTTTAAGAAAACTTCTGTGATGCTTTTCCTTTTTTTTTAAAGATTTGTGTATATTGGCCCAACAGTCTTTGGCACTTGCAAGGAGGGCAAATGCCCCTAGCTCCAAGTGGATAAAGCACATACCTTAGGGAAGGGAGAACTTCCAGTAGCAAAAGTTTTGATAGCAACTAAAAACATGTCTGTGATTATGGTAACAGTGGAATTACTGCAAGCATGAAAAATGGCAGGCAGAGTCTTCTGAAATCATAGGTTGCTAACAAGTAAATACTGAATTATTACACTACTGAACAAAGTGTTAAGGAAATAATACCTAAACTGATACTTAGAATTACAGTAGTGTACACATGTGGGACATGGGTGTTCAATTCTGAATTCAGGCCCTGAATTTTGGGCTTTAACTGTGTAACTAAGAAACAAACTCTTCAGCTACAACGTCCCTCCCCCAGCATCAGCTAGCACTTTACTCCATGTAATGCCAGTAACTGACTGAAAGGCTTGGATATGGATTACTAACCCTACCCAAGCCTGTGGAAGGATAGAAATTTGTGTGTTACCTGCATAATAACATATATATATATTTGTCTCTGAAATAATTCTTCTTCTCACAAAACTTCCTGTGTGCCCCAGTTTCTTCAGGATGACTTTTGGCAGAGTTTTATTCACATCTGTCTCTGTCAGTGATACTATCTAGCTCCATGCACATGGAAGGTCACGCTTCCAACCTTGTTTAAGCACACAAGTTATTAGAAGTTATTAGAAGAAGTTATTTCTTATCATATAAAATAAGTCACCTGAAAAGAGCACTTAGTTTCACAAGTGCTGCTTAAGAAGTCCAATGCTTTCATAATATATATTGTAATGTTCAGTGCAACCCAGTCTCCCATGAACCTTCCCTTTTCACTAGCTTTTACCTATTGCTTTCCATTCTCATTTGCCCTTATGGCAACATTTTGCTTCAGGTTGCGTCATAACGTATAAACTGTGCTAATGGGAAAACTTCCATGGATTTTGACCTCCTATACTGAAAACACTAGAAAGCAAAAGCAGAGGGCATAAGCAGTCATTGAGAAAAAATTCAGTGCTTCTGTATTTACTTGTACCAGACACCTAGTAGTTCTGTAGAAGTCATCTTTGTGAAAGGTGAATAATTACTCCCTCTAGCTGATTCTTTGTTATTTTGAAGTTAATACCTTTTCATTCTCTTTCCCCATTTTGTAATATGCAAAGTTTCTTTTCTTACCATATAAATTGTGATTCCGGGCTAATTGGCAAATTTTGGATGCATTTTAGATAACTGATAACTTTCATATTCCATTTCAGAGCTTTCTAATTGACATCACATTTTCATTTTCATCTGTGCAACCATAACTTCTTTCTTTACAGATGTGCTGTTAATCTCCCAGTAGTTCAATGTGGCTTTGATAAAGGCTGTAATATTTGTTTTTATATGAGCAGAGTTGTGTTGTGTCAAAAATCCTTAGAATCATAGAATCACAGAATATCCTGAGCTAGAAGGGACCCATCAGGATCACTGAAGTCCAACTCCTGGACCTGTAGAGGCTAGCCCCAAGAACAAGTGCCTGGAAGCACTGTCCAAATGCTTCTTGAACTCTGTCAGGTTTGGTGCTGTGACCACTTCCCTGGGGAGCCTGTTCCAGTGCCCAACCACCCTCTGGGTGAAAAACCTTTTCCTGATATCCAACCTAAACCTCCCCTGACACAACTTCAGGCCATTCTCTCGGGTCCTGTCACTGGTCACCAAAAGGAAGAGATCAGTACCTGCCCCTCTTTCCCTCACGAGGAAGTTGCAGACTATGATGAGGTTTCCCCTCAGTCTCCTCTTCTCCAGGCTGAGCAGACCAAGTGACCTCAGCTGCTCCTCACATGACTTCAACTCCAATCCTTCATCATTTTCACTGACCTCCTTTGGAAAATCTCTAACAGCATTATATCCTTCTTACATTGTGGTGCCCAAAACTGCCCCTAGGACTCAAGGTAAGGCCACACCAGTGCAGAGCAGAGTGGGACAATCACCTCCCTTGACTGGCTTAAAAAATTCAAAGTATTTATGTAAGTATCTATCTATGAAATTGAAAAATGTGTTATTCATGAAGTGCTGAAATGACATTTGATCTGATTGTATTTTGATACAAGGATTTTCCTAAAAAGAAATCTATAGCCTGAGATGCATGTATATATCACAGTAGGTTTGGATTATGTGTATAAAACCCAAAATGTATGTAAAATGTTTGCAGAATTATCCAACTAATCCAAGTCAAAGATATTCAAATATAAAACTTCCATTGAAAGGCATTGTTGGTCTAACATTCTTATTTTCAGAGCATTCCTAATGCCTAATGGCAATTAGAAGAGTGGACTTCAGTACTCCCAGTAATTAATCATTAGTTGAAAATCTTTCCCTTGGAAGTTAATTGCATGTCTTGCCTCATCTCCCAAATGAGCAGAGTCGTGTGAGGATGTGGTAACGTCTATCCCAGGTGGCAAACTGCTGAGCATGCCAGGAGGCAGTGGATGTTATTGATGTATCTGCAGTCTGGGAGACTGGCAGGGTTGGTTCACATAAAATCAGGCTTTTTTTGCATGTTGTTTTGAACTGCATGGCTATACTGAAAGTATTACAGGAATTTGCTGTCATATAATGGTGGTTCATGGAGACAGCAAGCCCTACTCTGCATAGATAAATTTCCACTCTTAGGGCTGGTCATTATTTGCTCCATTTAGTATATAACTGTCTTTCACAATTATAATTACAATTATTTCTTCATTTCAAATTAATGCTATGATCCATGAGAAAACAACTGAACCCGATTTATTTTTGCTCTGTCTCCTGTCATTGTATGAGAAGGAGCAATGTGAAGCTATTTTTACAGAATACTGTGCAGCTTTTGGAAGTCTTTTCACCACAACAGGACATTCATCTGCCCCTCTATTCCGAAGCCAATGAGCCACAAAATGTTAATCCCTGAAAAGTTTGACTTTGACAGTGTGTTACTATGAGAGACTTCAGTATGCCTCTTAGAGACTTCATCATTGGTTTTGAGGCTCTGTGGAATTTGCTTCCATGTGGATGGGATGTTGGAGCTTCTTGGGGAAAAAAAAAGAAACAAGGAAAATTTGCAGAGAGGCACTAGATAATAAACTCTTTAGAGTTCAATAAACTCTTTAGATAAGAAAGGTCTCATTCTTATCTCTTTTTTTTCCTGCTTATTATCAATTTGCCTAAAGAAAAGATACTTTCTCTCTACAAATCCTGTTTCATTACTTTAATAGGAAGAAGTGTGAAATCTTCACATAGTTGTACCAGTGCTTCTCATCTGCTTTTTATCTTAAATCCCATACTGATAAAATTTCTTTGCAGCCCTGGCAGTATTTTCCTTTTGCTCAGACATTCCTGGTCCTTTGATTGGACTTTTCCTATCCAGGCTTCATTTGTGGGTTTTGTCAAAATATGGTCACAGGTAGCACCAACATCAACTTTTCAGGTAAGTTATGCATAACACTTGATTGCCTCTTTAAGCTTTATTGTAAGACTAACAAAATCACTAAAAACCCCCATAAAAATGCTACTTTCAGTAACTTATACCAGATTATTTTACATAATATTTAGGCACAGGTTTGCCTTTTAAAAATCTTCCATGTATAGAAATTAAGACCACCAAAAGAGCTTTTAATCAGAGAATGTCTACTTAGAAGGAATCCTATAGACCTGAATAATAATTAGTAAGATAGATTATTAAGAAATGTCAGTTGTTATAGAGTAGCGTGGGGAAGAAACCAAAACCAAACCCAACAAAAAGCCAAACCATAAACTCCAGAAGTCTGTAAGTCCCTTGATTTAAAGGTATTCTAACATTAATTAAAAGAGGAACAGTTGTCATTGGTTATGGAATGACACCACTCTTTTTGATTCCTTTCACTCACTGTGGAAGTGGAGTACAAAGCAGTCACTTTGGTTTCTTCATCAGCAGGTTTGAATGGCTGGAATAACTGAAGAGATATGAGACACCGTCCTTTATCTCCACTCTAGCTGTTGTGGTGGTGCTGTGCTGGTCTCTAAGCTTTCTTAGTTTTTTCCAAGTCTGTCTACAAAAATTGTACTCTGCGTTTCTAACTATGCAGCATGTACAGTTTCAAGGATGGTATGTATATGTTTGCTGTGAAAATATTATCTGCAGATTGCTTTCCACATGCAGTAGGGAAAAGTCATCATTCAAGCACATGAGCAACAGTTTTCAAAAAGGAGAGGAGCAAGAAAATGTGAGGGGAAAGAAATATTTTTCATATTCATGTGTGATGCAGTGATGTCTCCACCAAAGAAACCTAGCTTTCTATGACATTTGGTTTTCAATTTCTGCCTTCATTACAACATGAAAATTATTAAAATCAAGATGAAATATTTCAAAAAATATATATCCAGGCAAGAAATTATTCCCTGCATCAAATGTATTAAACAACATCTGTGAGAGTGGGACTAATCTTTATACATTATGTATATATGCACATGTATGAAATCATGTTATATGAGAAATATGAACATACATTTATCTTTATAGGAGATGTGCTCATGTTTTCTAAGCAATTTAGGATGCCATTGCTGGAGGGAACTGTATCTTGGAAGACAGTTAACCTTGAAAACCATTTAAACATTATAATGTGAAAGCTATTCCACCTGAGTCCTTGTCCAGTACTGTGGAAAAGGTGAATGAGAACCATGGCCATGGAAAGAGAAGAATAATGAATATGAGAATAATGAATACCAGTTAGCAGGTGGTTTTGCTTTGGCAAGTGCCATTAGCAGGAGTGATACTCTTAGATGACCTTTACCTCCTGAGCCCATACTTGAAGAGTGATTTTAAAATATCTGATATGAGAAATTTGAAAAAAAAAAAAAAAGAAAAAAGGCTGATGAGCTGAAAAGAGTGCTTTATCTCACTGTTGCACAAGCACACAAAGCTGGCATAAACCAGAGCACTGTCTGAAAACAGCAAGCCTACCCTTTGCAGATCTGTACTCTCTGCATTGTTTCCTCCCTTGATTCTTTTATTTCTTTTGGACCAGCATATTTTAGACTCATTCACCACCCAGCTGCATAAATATCATACAGGCAGAAAAGAGAAGGCAGCTGAGGGACAGAAGGTGACCAGGAGAATCAGTTCGGTTGCTTGTGCTGGCTTTGCAGTCTTGCACAGGGTGTGTGGAGGGCTAAGGCAGGAGAGGGAAAGGACTGGACCATGTGAATTTGCTTAGCTTATCAATAAAGATGATGTAATTTGATTAAGAGGACACTGAGTATCAAAAGGTTCTTTAGCATCTACAAAGAAACAGCATAGCTAAGAGATGCTCCTTGGCTCCTGTTCAGAAATTAAGGGAGGAAAAAATAATTTGATGGTGAGGATGCTTAAGAATTAAAAAAAAGAAATGCTGCTGGATGTTCTCTTTTATGTTTTAAAATCAACAGTAATTGCCTTTCCTGAATACATAAAATACACACTTAAACACACAAAGTGACAGGTTCAATGGAGGAAGAAATGGATGAAATGTAGTGGCCTGTATGAAGCAATACTTGTTGATATAAGACCCCTTCTGGCCTTAAGCTCAGTGAAACAAGATTGTGGCAAGCTATGAAAATACATTGAAAATTATATGCAGAGTTGCAAAAATCTTTTACTTTCTTACTTTACCAGGGGTTGAGCATTGGTGAAAAAAAAATTAATTTATTCTTATTTAAAATTGGTTTTGAGATTTTTCTGACCAAAACCAAAGTGAAAAAAGTATGAGTAGAGGTGTTGTAAAAATATTAAAAAGATGGTGGATACTGGAGAGTGATGGGAAGGCTTTCCTGTGGGTACCACAGTTTTATTTGTTAGTGTGCAATACCCAAGTGATGATACCCTCGTCTGCTCTTGCTTGAATTCGTCCATATTTTTAACATTTATTTTGTTATATCTTAGGCAGAAGACTACACCAGCCCAGCCCCGAATTAGAAGGCATTTATTTGTGGAAAAGAGGCAAATGACTTTTCACAAATGTATCCACTACCTTAATTTTCATTAAGCTGTGTCAATATTGATTGTTTTGTGGCAAAAATACAAAGTGACTTGTGTAGCATTGTTCCCCACAGCACAGCAAACTGGGTTGTACTCAGTGTTCAATGTTAGGATCAATAAGCCCATGGCCAGAAGGTGATCACAATCATTTGAGGCTTTAAACTACTGCTTTTGAAGTGCTGTCTAATGCGATGGGGTTTAATTTACAGCTGTCAATATATTTCCATTAGATTTATGGAATGATGTGCAGAAACCATATGGTTCTTGTAAAAGAAGGTCATGAAGCCCCCAGGGGTCCCTCGAGTGTAGATTGCAATCCACCAGTCTATGTGATGATGCAGCCAAGTGCAGGTCAATAAAATTAACTTTGTTACAGTTTTCCTCTCTTCAGTATGGGGTTCCTAAGCATTTTATTATTTCTCATGTAAGAAGTCTTACTAATAAAAAGATTATCTTAAAATCATTCACAGTTCTATCTTCTCTTTAATAAAAACAAAGCACTAAAAACTTGCCAATGCAGTGATAGAGGTTCTAATGTGTAGTGCAGCAGTAGAAAAATAACAGCACCAGATTTAAATGTGAGTCCATTATCATGGGCTTTATAGCCATTTTACAAAATAAACTGAACAATTTTGAAAGGGCAAATTTTAGAATCCGCTTTAAAAATCCCTCTGTACTTTTAGTAAGTGCCTGGTCTCTGAGCCTTCAGTAAATGGTGGGGCAGTTGTGAGGAGTGCATCAATTCTACCACTGACATCCATGTGGAACAATGTCTGTGTCTGCTGCCTTTTGTTCATAAGCCAAAGGTGAAGGTCTTGCTCCTAGACATTATATCCTTCTGTTTTCTTGACTGCATAGAAAGTTTTGCAACAGGGAGATGGAAACACACACTTTGCAAAATAAGCAAACGTCTTTTCTGTAAGTAAACATTTATTCCTCACACTGAAAATGTTTCCATTTTTGTCACTCGGGTTCAGCAGATTTTTGCCACTCATTCATGTGGAATCAACATGTCAACATAAATTGGAGTATTTACCCACATGTATGATGTGGATGTTAATTTAGTGTAACTTAGAGGTCTAAGTTGTCTTAGTGTACTTAAGAGGTTTCATCAGTGAACAGAGAAACAGCTCCAGGGGTCCTTTTATCCTTTACACACACAAAAGATACACAAGTCATCTCCTGGAGATGCCTTTTTTTCATCTCTCTTGCCTGTTAAGATAGCCTGGCAACATCACCTAAATTTTACATGTATGGCAGAGTAGACTCGGAGTAGTGCAGAGGATCCCAGCAGGTCTTTGTACGCTGCTCAGTACAAATTGTAGCATCACAATAACAGCTTGGGTTTTGCACTGGTTTTTGAAATTCTGGCCCACAGAAAAGAAGGTGAATGCAAGTGCCCACTAAGACTACAACGATGTGACAATGCTCATTCATTCATATGCAATCTCTACCCGTTACAGGCTTGTTATGCTCTCTAGGGTTGCACTTCCTTTTCCAACAGGAAGAGATACTTTTGCTATCTAGACTCTTACCCCAATATTAGGCAGTTGATAATGAAAACATTTCTATTAATGGGAAATAAGATTAGTTTAAATAAAAATTGATTTAAACTGGTAATGTATGAAACAATTTCACAGGTGTTTTTTATTTTTTAGCTATCAATTCTTCCAATTCCCATTTCTCTATTTTACGATCTTTGTCCCTAACTCAAATGTTGCTTCAGTGAGTTTATTTTGAATTCATACTACCAAAACTGGATAAGAATAAAGCTCATATTCAAAGTGAAATGAAGCTCTGGAAAATAGTGGAAATTAACAACTCAAATGAGTCAAAGCAGAGTGGATGCCTACACTTGGAGAAATTTGGTAAAATCATTGATCAGTGCCCAAATTTTTGGCCTTATTCAAAAGAAATTACAGACATTTTTTAAACTGACTATCTAAATAATTTACAAGTCTTGATATTACATGCTCTTCTGAATTTTGAGTGGTTTTGAGTCACAAGTCTCAGAACTGGCATAGGGAGTATGTGGGGCATGTGCTTGACATTCACAGCATGCTGCTGTATTTTCAGGCATTATCACTCCCATTGGATCCTAACCATTCCAGTGTATCAAAAAAGACGAAGCCAGGTGGTGGCTGTGCATCAGCCCACCTGCACATCCCAGCTGTGAGTAGATATGAGAAAATTCTACTGGGAGCTGGGAGCTGCTGTTGGAGCACTGGGAAAGAAGGTCATATGATGAATGGACCCACCTCTGAGGAGCAGCCTGGAGCTGCTCAAGTCTTGGCATGCTGGTGAAGCATCTATATATAGCACTGACCTAACCCACAGGAATTGTGTAACTGCATGCTGTCACAGGAGCAAGGGGGCTAAATGCAGCAATGGGTTAGAGAGATGCTTGTCTGAGACATCTGGGATGCACATTTCATGTTGGTGAAGTCTAAAGTTAATACAAAGTGTGTGGTTGCCATCTGATTTCCTGCTTCAGTAGCTTGCTTTGTTGTAAGAAGGAGTGCTAGTATTCATGAAATCAGAAGCTGATAGAGAAGGGAGATGAGTCACTTGGGGGACTTGTATCTGAGGACCATGGGTTCAACACATCAGAGGATTTACTTGTGCATAGAGAATTACCCTTGGCAAATAAAGCTCTATTGAGCCTTGTAGCAGTGGTACAAAGTAGCAACATCTTGGTCCAAAATAATAGCAGCTTCTAACTACTTTGTGGGTGTTCAGCTACTTGTGCTCACTGCTGTGGGCAATCAAGGCAAAAGGCGGTCTTTCTAATTTTTCTTTTCCTCAGTTTTCAACTCAGAAAAAATCCCTCTATTTCTCTTTTTCTCTGCCAGGTGAGAATCTGGCAAAAAAAAAAATCTGGAGTTTAGCATATGTAGTTAATGCCAAGGAGGACAGGAAGACCATCAGCAGCAGAGAGCCTCTGGTACCTGTTCATTCAGGGAAGCCTGACTGTGGCCATACTTTGCTGCTATAGCGAGTGAAGGAAACCAAGAAGGACTGCCTAACAATATGTTGCCAGTGAAAAATGTGCCCTTCAATTAACATTAGAAACAGTTTAAATCAAAATGTTTTCGTTCCCCCTTCATTGATTTTGTAATCTCTCTGTGAAATCATTGGTTCCTCTAAATGGCTGATGAAATAATTAGTTGACTCTGACATTCACTTGGACTTCTTCTAATTAGAAACTTTATTCCACCAGATGTCATGTAAGAACAGGTTTCCATCTGAGAATTTACAGCAGTCATTTTTTCCTGTGTAATTTTTTGAGCGTTGTCATACTCTATTCAGAAAGGATCATCTAACTTTTTAAAGTTTTTTACCAGTAATTAACTGCTGAAAATTTGAGTTTAGTTGAATACAGTTCAACATTATTTTTTTTATTTGTGCCTAAAATACTGTAAATCAACACTTAAAATATTGATCTTGTCCCAAAATAGGCAAACCAGCATTTTAAATTAACACCTAGATAGTTTTCAAAGAGCTAAGATTAATCTGTTTTAAAACTATAATTCCTTTATTAAAAATATCCTTTAAACTTTTTTTAAAATCTCATCCTATTAATTATAATTTAAACATTGCTTTGTCAATGCAAATGCCACTAGCAACCTTCAGAAATATTCCTTGATTTAAAAAAAGACCTTTTGGTGCTAAGCTCTTTGAAAATCATCACCATTAGTGTCTGGAAAATCTGTAATATGTCTAGTAATACTTTTGCACATGAACACAAAATGTAATCCACCAACCCCAATTTACTGATGTAAATGAGCTGCATTCATTTTAGTCCTGCATAAATGTATATCCTCCTGCCTGTGGTACAGTAGAAAAATGTCACCAAAAAGTTATTTTTAGGTAGTTTATGTGAATAAAGTTGCATGTACATGAGTGGAAAGTATAATATCTCTGAAATAATTCTGATGCGAGCTATCTGCTTCCCAACTGGAGCCAAGGGAGAGATACAATGCATTTTACTGTTTTACTGCTCATGGGATGTTGTTTCTCAGAAGGACTCTGAAGGCAATACTGGTTGCTCACGAACCATGGAGAGTGATAAATTAAATGTATTACTAAAAATATAGGAGTCTAGGCTCTTCAGAGCTTTGCAAAATTCTCATCTGGCTGAAGTTATGCTCCTAAACTAATTTTATCACTCAATATAACACTCTTTGCTTTTAATAATGCAGCAGTGAAAGAAAATTACTTCAGGTAGCCTGCCTAATGCATTTGGTTAATGGTCATAACCAAGCAGTAAAAGATGACTATCTGTATATTTAAGCATATTTTGCCAAGATGTGTGGAGTAAGGTAAGTATACCTTGAACAGTATGAACAATACTAGAAAAATATACAGGAATTATATACACATCATTTTCTATATTTTACTACTTGATGCTGCTAAGAAATAAAAAATGTGATAATATAGGATGATCCTATTGGGGGACACAGTCTTCTAAACAGCTACTCTTGCAATAGCATTTGTTTTCCAACACATATCACGCATGGGAAAATCCCTCATGGAGATTGTTTTTGTCCCCTAAGAAACAGAACTCTATGACAGTGGGATGGAAATGAAAATCCTATCCCTTTAATGGCCTTTTGCTCCTCCTACCTGATGCAAGAAGGATAGGGAGAAAGAAATACCACTTGAAATGAAGCTACTGTGAAAAGTCTAAAACACACTTCATGATACTATTTTGCCTGTTTTTCTATGTTTCTAGCTCTTTTGCATTCAGCTCCTGCACCTCTCCCTGATCTCTCTTCTGTATTCCAGCTTTTTCAGACATTGGTTATATCTTTATTTTGGGCTTGTGACCCACTAGTGGTGTGAAATATTGCCTGGTTTATTTGCTTATATTTTGGCTTTGTCTGTCCATCAAAGAGCCAAATCTCACTGCTCTGAGTGGTGGAGGTTTGCTCTGCAGAGCAATGGATTTTCTGCTCTCTCTGAAGCTCTGGAATGAAGCACTCTGAGCTAGGGAGTTCTATTCTATGCAAAGTCTGAATCTGTAGCTGATCTATTGTTAGCTTTTAGCTCTGGCTATTTTCATGCCTGGTGCCCACAGCTGTTGAGTTGGGATTTTGGGTGGGGGAAGTGGTTGGTTTGTTTGTTGTAGCATTACTCTAGCCTGTCAGTGTGCCCAAGGAAGTTTTACAAAAAGTAATATTTTACAAAAAGTAATATCCCCAGCCTTCCAGTAGGTAACTGAATAGGTTTGGACTGGAGACCTTGCATGTGCTGGAAAAAAGCTCCAATTGTTTTTGTGTGATTAAAAGCTTGTGTAGATGGAGCACTGCTGCCTCTTTTTTTCTCTCGGGATACACATAACATGTGATTTCTTCTTTCATGTTTGTGTACTTACCATTATTATCATCACTTATTATAATTTTTTCCCCTCTGGCTCAATCATGCACTTGTCTGATGTTTAGGACTAATACTTAGATTCCTCCTACATTTTGTGTTCTTACTTCAGGTACCTGCAACCATGATATGATTTTTTCATTAGAGGGTGCTGTGTGTGCATACCTCTGTCTCACTTGAGCAGGTAAGGTAAGCACACTTGATATTTTTTCTTTAATGTGTCTGCCTCAAGGATGACTTTGAAGCAGTTGATCTTCCTTTATTCCTGTCTCTCTTCTCAGTGTTCAAAACATGAAAACCTTAATTTACTGGACTGCACATTTTTTAAAATTTAGCTTGGGTACAGGTGTCATCTCCTGGACACAGCTGCATTGAACCAGAACACCTAGAAATGTGACAATTTCAAGCTGTCCAACTTGAACTCCTGGAAGCTGCACCGTACAAGGTACAGGTTCTGCAACCTGATATGTGAAGGTGCCTCTGAATGAGGCCTGGATTGGTTTGGATATGCTGACAAAAATGCTGTAATGATTCCAGAAATACCCTCTGTGTCACTCAGCTCTCCTTTCTGTAAGGACAGAAACTGGGACTAGACATAAAGGGAAGGAAGTTGTTCCAGCTGTTTCTGTTCAATTCATGTGTGCTAGTGTGGTGTCAGTTTGATTTTGAACATAGCTTATTTAAAATTATTTTTTAACACTGATCGTGCCATTTTCTATACTACTACTATTTACTTGACCATGATACAGCTGAGTGAACAGTAGTTTCTGATAATAAATTTCCAGAAGAAATGTATTATGGACAAGGTCTTATGGGGACAATACCATATTTTGCTTTTATGGGCTTACTTAGAAGTGTTTTTATACAATTATTTATTTTTCTAACTTGGAAAGAATGGAGTGTGCTAGTAGCACTAATAACATTTGCATTGATTTCATTCTTTTAGAAGTGGATGAGACAAGCATAGGTTAATTAAGTCTGACTAGAAAATCAACCATATAACAGCTGTGTATAAATCCCTTTAATGCAACAGTCACCTCTTTGCACAGAAGTGCTATCTCTATAAAATCTGCTATAGAACTTGAATTGGTAGTGTAAGATGTCTACAGTAGTCTCTGATGAAAAACCCAATAGTTACACAAGAAGCTCTGGTAGAAGAGCAGCAATTAACACCAACAATTTTCAAGGACCTGAAGCATTTTTTTGTCAGGATCACAGCCTGACTAATTATGGCATCTATTTCTGAGCTATCACTGAGAATGGTAACTTAGACAGTACAGTGGCAGGTACAACCTATTTGTAAGGTATGGTTATTGGGAGTCATAAATTAACTGTACCTACAAAACCTTCTTCTGGTTTTAGGGTTCACTTTAACACTTGCAGACCACCATAGTGATCTTAAAGCCTTCCCCCTTTCGAATAAAAGATTTGTGTTGTTAATGGATTTACATAGTTTAAAAGGTGCAAATTGCAACCTACATCCTGTGGATTTGAT
Source organism: Aphelocoma coerulescens (assembly GCF_041296385.1). Lineage (NCBI taxonomy): Eukaryota > Metazoa > Chordata > Aves > Passeriformes > Corvidae > Aphelocoma > Aphelocoma coerulescens. The sequence continues at coordinate 58,785,944 of NC_091016.1, read as the reverse complement.
ATTTCATTCTCTGGGTTTCCAGGTGTGTTCTTCCACAGTAATGTAAATGTTAATTATTGACCTTCTAAGTGACAGTCACATGTAACACTGTAACATAACTCTGTCTGACAGTAGATTAAAAAAAAAATAACTAAGAGAACATTACATAAACCCCAAACTATAAGTGATGAAGGCATGACATGTAGATAAATTAGTTTAAATAAAACTTCTCTTTATGATCTGCTGTAGGATAGTGTATAATGTGGTGGGTAAACCAGTAGAATTCCCTTGTCTTTCATATTGGTCCGTAGGAGATTGGTCATAATTATTTGTTTCTTTATCTCATTATGTATTGCTCAAATATTTGCAAGCTTTCCATAATTCTGTGGAAAATCAGGGGTGTTTCAGTCTTGTTGGAGAGAACTGAATGAAAACTCTTAGTAGCTGCTTTGTAGGTAATTGCATGAGAAATCACTCAAGCAAAGCCCTGCTGCCATGTTTCCCAAGCACTCAGCCTGCTCCATCAGCAAGCTGCTTTATGAGCTTGGGTGCTCCACTGTATCCCCAAAGCAATTTTGAAACTCCTGGGAGGTCTCCAGCTAAATCTTCCATCTTGTTTTAAGTGTCTCTCCAAGGACACAACAAATTCAATGCAATCAATACACTGTAGTTGGCAGGGGGTTTCTGAAAGCACCTGCCCTGGCTGAGGAGGCAGGAAGGTCCCCTCTTCCCTGTCTAGAGAGCTGGAGCCAGGAGGAGGAATAAAAAATATATGTAGGGATGAGTAGAGAAGGAAGCATCATTTCACAGCTGGTTAGTCTCCGTGCATGTCCAGACAAACAAACCTACAGAGGACCCAGGACAATTTCCCCAGAGAGAGTATATTTTGGGAGGGCTGGATTAAAGGAACATCCAGGCCTTAAAATAATTTCTTGCTTTACTGTAGAAGGATTTAAGTTTCCTCTGCATTTTGCTTGTGATTCATGGTCTTACCTAAGAGTGTGTAGTGTAGTGTAGTGTAGTGTAGTGTAGTGTAGATAGTGTAGAGAGATATTATTTTCTTTCTTTCCCTGCAGTCTTTAGGTTCAGGAGCAGAGCAATTCCCACAGATATGCTAATACCCAACAAAACCAAAAGCATTTAAAATGAAAATGAGACTCATGTGTTAACCCCATGGTACAGGCTTTGATATAAGAAAACATGTGCTATCTTTCACAGAAGGGCTTGCTGGAATTTCTCCCACACTGGAAAGATGTAATAATTCAGATTTTCACAGGGATAAATATTTGTAAGCAATTTCAAATTTCAAGCAGGAATAGTAGGATTCTTACCAAGAGCTAAGCCTGGAATATTTTCTTGCCTGTTAATTTATAAACACAATCATAAGAGTTTCCATTCCAAAATGTTTTCACCACTTTACCATACCTTGCTGGCTTACTCTCTTGTTGCTCATTAGAAATTATATTTCAGAATGAAACAGAAAAATATCTGGAAAAGAGGCTCTGGGATGTGTGTTGGTGAGATTTTAAGTGTTTAACTATTTCTGGATGAACAAATGTAGCTTTCCCATTTCATCACTTTGGATGGTCAAACGTAAAGTCTCCCCTTGTTTCCAGGTATAAAACCACACTGAAATTACTACTGAATTATTTGTTTGACTTGCAAAGGATTTTCCTAAACTGTGAAGGTAGTCTCCTTTGTATTTCTTTGGTGGCATTATAGGTGCCAGAAAAATAAATGGAGATTTTGGGAAGGAAAAAAAAGGAAAATATTCCTGTTTGAATTCCAAGTTTTCCCATATCTAATAATTTCTAATGTACTTCGGAAATTTTTTATGGTGTGATTTTATGGTATAGTGGTGCAGTTGCAGTCTGAAAGCACTTGGTGGCAATTTATGAAAATTTGCTATAGAATTATAATGAAAACTGTCTTTTTTTGTCTTTTTTTGCAGCATTAGTCATATTCTGATTACATGCAAGTGAAAAATATTGGAGTCCTGGTGCTAGGAGTGCAGCAGCAGGATTTTTGTACTATTGGCTCTCTCTGAATTAGAAGAGGAAGTCACTGTTTCACTACTCTTCTTGTTAGTCATTGTTACTTAGATAACATGTTTTTCCCACATGCCCCCCTCTCATCATCTTTTTGGGAGGAAAGGGAGCTAATTATGGTGTCAAAGATGCAATGAAGAGGAATTCTCATTTTCATTATCCTTGTTCTCTCAAAAGGGTTTTTCTCCACTATCTTTAAAATAGTTAGTAGATACACAATAGATATCTACATGAGACAAATGGCTTTTTTGGGGGGTAATTACTCATAATTTTCCACATATTCTAATAATTAGCTATTGGATTACGCAATTTTTATGTATTTAAATTGAGGATTAAAGTCATTACAGTCTGCAAAACAAACAACATAATTGAAATGGACTAATAAAATCACTGCTATAAAAATCGCTGGTTTTATATGTGTTTGTAATAAATGATAATAGGCTGAGAGGGAAACAATGCATTGGAAAATCAGATTAGGGTGACTGCCAAAAAGTAATGGTTTAAAATCACCAAGCACTATACAAGTAGTTGCTCTTGCAACTTATAATTCTTTGCATGGAGAAGTTTTTATAACTTAAAATTGAATATTTTTCTTCTTAGCCCAGTAAGACTTTTCATTAATGTTAAAATAAATCTTTTTTTCCACCTGTTTGTAATTTGGTCATTTACTTTATATTTCTTAAAAACAGGCATTCTTTCACTCCTCCATTCCACATCAGTTTCTATTCTGTGTAGAAAATGAAAAGTCTTAAGGATCTATGGCTCCGCAGTTAAGCAGATTATGACTGATACATTTTTTCTAAATATATTTTTCCAGATAACATATAATACAAAAAAACTCCCAAACAAAACCCAGATATGTCATAAGTAGCACAGAACTGATGGCTGTGGTTTTGATTAGAGTTTTCTTTTTCAGCCTCAATAATCCAGTTTCCTTGGCTACTAACTTCTGAGCCAGAAGTGCACACACACACACACAATGACTCCAAGAAGGGTTGTTTTCTGAAGCTGATTTTTTTACTTATACTGATTGGATTGGGATGTGAGTTTCTAGGCATTGGGGTGTTCGGCAGTTTGTTGTTTGTGGTTTTTAAATTAATTGTGTCTGTATCTCAAACTTAGGTTGCTTTATTTATTTTCACTATAAGTATTCTGTAAGTAAAATGCCCAGGGAATTCCTCCCAGCTAGATTGGAGATGACATGGAGAATATTTGTTTCACAACGTGTCTCTTTTTCTCCTACCAACTCTGTTCCCTTTTTATTTCTGGGATTAAAGTGAGTCTATTTCTGCACAACTACTTCTAGTTGTTTTGCTTCTGGAGAAGACATAGTTCCTGAGTTTTTGCATTTGAGACGTTCATCAGAGGGTGCTCCAAGATGACGAATGTAATTCTATAATTTGGACCTCAGCAGCAGAACTATGACCATCAATCATGGGGTCAAATATGATATCAACTTATAATTTACTGTCACAAACACTCACGTCCCCAGTGAAAAATGGATGAGTAAAATTCCGCCATTATTTATCACATTTTTGGTATGAGTTGGCCTCACCCATGTCTTGAAGTTTCATTTGCTGGCAGTATTCTATGAACTGAACTCACTGAACAGCAGGTGTATGGATTTTAGAAAACTGCAGGCTATCTACAGGGAGTAAGAGCCCACACCAGTTTGATTAAGGATTTGAAATAACCCACTGTGTTCAATATATATAGCTCATATTTCAGTCATTAAACATTCAGAGTGCTGTCGGCCTTAAATTTGTAAAACTCAGGACCTCAAAGTACATGTAATCTAAGACAAGTGAGACACTGAGTTACTAATAAATTATCCAAATGTTCAGCACTTCTTGCTGCTGGGAGGAGCAGAGAGGCTATAGCCAGTCTCCTGTTTAGGCACTGACATGAAATGTTATGCAACCTAATAACGTGGCACCTGTCCCTGTGTGATGATCTAGAGCATCCAGGTCAGGCACTATGATTTCCACACAGGAGTGTTGGGTGCTTCTTTACAGGGGCAGAGCTGGTGGCACATTGAGCTGCTCACCAGTGAGAAAGGATACCTGTTTGAACTCTTTTCCTTCCTGGCACTTAGGGACCTGAAAGAAGATGAAATTCTGATGCTCTGCACCTAGTCATCATTGAAAATACCTTAATACTTCCAGAGGGGGAAGTAGGTGTCAAGTTTTTCTCTGCCCGGAGGGGCTGAATGACCATCTGTTGTCCCAGCTGGGTGTGCTGGCAGAGGGTGGGCACCAGTTACTCTTCTGATGAAGTCTGAGCCATTCTGCATGGTGATCTTCAAGTATCCTAAACTAAAAGGGAAGCTTCCCTTGGTCATTGCAATGAACTGAGACATTGAGATATGCAGGTCAATGAGATATGTAAAAAACATAAAAATGATAAAGGAAAACCAGAACAATGGCAGTTAGATGTTCAGGTTTTGGAAATTGATATGGGTCTCTGAGCCCAATGAGAAATGTATTATTGTACATGCTGAAGTTATGACCCATAAAGAAGAAAAAGGTTCTTTCACGTGGGAGGCAACATGTCTAGATACATCAGAATGTCATTTTGTGTCAGTGTGCTACCATAGCACGGGTGTTAGAGTAACACGTACATTAAATGACACTGACATAACTCTCCAGACAGTATGGACCTACTTGTCTTTATCCCTGTGTCTTTCACAGCCTTCCAGGAATGCCAATATGTATGTTTGTCTATAAGAATAAGTCACTGATTCAATTAGAGTGATAAGTGGTGTGTCTGCACTAGGGCAGAGAAAGTACATAGCACCATTTCAAATAAAGTGCCCTTGAAGATTTTCATCACTCATAACCTGCTGTTCCCACTGCCCTGCAGAAGGAGCTGCCTTTCCATATGTCATTATTTGTGCAGGAAGGTCATGCTTTTGTTGGTATGCTACTCAGGGCTTTCTGCAAGCAGCAAAACATTTTGGTAACACAAAAGCTATTGGACTTTTTTTTTTTCTTTTAGCTATATCACAGTGAACAAGGACACCTTTCTCTGCCCCTGGGTTCATAAGAGAGACAGTCAGATGAGCAACAGCAGCTGGTTGCAAAGTTAGCTTCAGGGATGAGCAGTTAGGGCCTGATGGGCATCCCTGGGATTGTTATGTAGTTGTGGAAGTGGATAGAAAAAGGGAAGGCTTTTTGTTTTAACCCATGGATGGGCTCCAAAAAGCCAATGCCGGCTCTCACTGACAGTGAAGATTAGGGAAGTGCTTAACATCCCTTGGCAGTGATTTCTAAATTTATGAGCAGTCACAGGTAGCCCCAAACAATAACCTAGACTTTGTCTGCAAGACACAGAGCTGTAACTGGTTTGTCTGAATTTAACCTTATTCTACTAGAGGTTTAATGTTCCTCAGAAAGTTATACATCTGATACCCATTACCCCCATATTTCTGTGAATATCTTAGTGGGATGGCAATTCAGGATTAGGAACCTTCTGTTGGATATTTGCTGTCAGTGGGGTCATCTCCACTTGTACAGAAAAGGAGCTTTAAATATCATCTTACTTCTCAACAGTTCTGTGAGATCCATTTTGCATGGCTGTGAGGAACAACAAAAGATGAATTTCAAAGGACGAGCAGTATGACACTGCTCCCGGGCTGTGTAAGCTCTCAACCAGAGATTAGCAGCAAAATAAAGAAAGGGCTAATGTAAATGCAAGGAATGTGCTAGGCAGTACTTGATCATCATCTGTAACAGTAGAGAAATTATGCAGTTTCCCAGGGCTGAGCCCCACCTTTTATGGTGATTATACTAAAAATCTGAGCTCAAACATAAGCAGATAAACTCAGTAATTGGAAAGGACAGACCTACAACAGCTTCTCCTCCCATCACACTTGCATATAAAAACAATGTATGTACTCAGATCCACCTTGTAAACCTGCTGTGCTCACGAAGGCAACACAGCTGTGATTTTGCCATTAAAACAGATCTTCTATATCAGTCTTGCTCCAGAATTCACAAACCCTGCTGTTCTTGGATTGTTCATGATATAAAGGCTTTAGATAAAAGCAGATTGATTTTTTTTCAACAGTCCTTCAGTTTGTTCATATTAACAAAATCAAGAATGGTGAGATAATCCCATTATGATAAGATAAACTGAAAACCTTATTCTTCTTATGATCTAGCCTCTGAGTACTTACCATCAGTGTGAAGAGTTGCTCTCTCTGTAGTTTACTGTTGGTTTTATAGTTGGTTAAGTGCTGGGTAGTAGCCCAAGTAGCTGGCAACAGTAACATGTATAGAACTGCACTCAAAAAGGTGCTTTTGTTGCTTGCTTCAGGGAGTGCAAAGACTTGTTTTTACTACTAATTTTATGTAACTTTCCCCTTTATGTCTACACCTATAGTGTTTATATTCAGCCCTCTACTGACATCAGTGCAGTATAACCTCTCTTCTGGAGGCCTGGAGACTCTGACAGTAAGCATGGCCTGATGCTGAGATTTACATAGTTCATAAAAAAAAATCAAATAAATGAGCAATTTCCTCAGCTGCTCAACTGTGCAGCAAACGGAATGATGTAGCCATAATCTTTCCTTGACCCAGTTGAAATAAAAAGCCTGTAAGGCTGGGTTTCATACTTATTTTAGATTCCTACACTGTACACAGAAAGTGTAAATCCACAATCCTGCCAATTATTTGTTTTGATAAATTCTAGGATGGGGCAGTTTTTCACCAGACAATTCTCTTGCTGCTCACAATGATCAATCAAACTCTGGGAACTGACAGCCAAAATCAACAGAGGCAACAACTCAGGGCCCTAGGCAATAACAGGTGACAGAACAGCAACAGTACCATTGGTAATAGTAAAGCCAAGTCAAGCAAATTTATATTTTAAATATATATTAAACTACACTTATAAACTATTTAATGCTTATTTATATAGTTATATAGTGATATTTTAAACTGCAAGTCTAAAATTTTTTTGCATTCACAATCTATTATGTTCTCATTAGCATTAGTTTTTCCTCCCTTTCCCTATTCCTTATTATCTGTTTCCTATGACAGGTGAGTTTTGGTGAATCCTTTGTAGCATTCTCTGGTGAAGTTTTCTCAGCAATTGTGCTTTAAGAAGGCTCTTAGTGTGGTTGAATTTTGACTGGCAATAAAGAGCTAATTCTTTGCAACTACCCCGGTTATTTGGTTAGCAAAACCCCCTTTGAGACTCTCTTTTCATTCTTGACTCTTTCAGGGTGCCAGTAATCACCACTCGATGGCACTGGGTTTCTCCAGCATAATTGTGTTGAGTATGAGGAAATATCATGAAGTGCTTTGGACAGTGCCAGACTCATTACTTTAAATCTGTAGTGAATCAACAGACTAAAGCAGTGCAGTAAGGCAATTTGAGAGCAATGGGAGCTATCTATGGCACAAAGAAGCACCTTCCAGCAGCTGGGAATTTAATGTAATGGGGATGAATGGTTGTTGCTTGGAGATCTTAATTCTTACCAGACAAATTTCACTGTATTTATGTTGTTTTTAACCAAGGGGAAAAGGACATTTCATGAAAGTTCTAATTCTCACTGATTAGTGCAATGCTGAAAAACTGGTCTCAAACTCTCTTCCAGTATAAGTAACTTTGTTAAGGAAATTACTTTGTTGACCTTCATCTTGTCTCATTGGCAATACATGGGCTGCTTTTTAAACTATTTAAATTTGTGAGATCAGCTCATTCTACCGTTTGGGACACCTCAGGGCAATGGGAATCCCATTCCAGTAGTAGTAGCTATCTATCTGGATAATAACAAATACAGATATATGTTTTGCATGTCTTTCATCAACGTATAGCATCCAAACCCAGGAAGAGCTAATACCAGGTGAAGAACAATTCCTTTCTTTTCCTCTATGAAAGCATTTTGTGAAACTATTTTTGTAAACAAAACTAGTACAGGAATATCACTGCAATAAAGGCCACCCCTATAGACCATCCCTGCTGAACTGTTCATGCTGTAGTGCCCTAAACAGCCCCTCTCCTTCTCTTGGTATGCTTTTATTATTGCATTTGTTATTCAGTTTCATTTGATTAATCTTTCTTCCTGATTTCTTTATATTTTTTAAATTATGACCTATGTTTTCACCTTATTTGCTTTCTTTTATGTCCTCTTATGTTTCTAATTGGCTGCTTCTCTTTTTTACAGGCCTTCATAAAGTGGTATGATTTCTTTTACAATTCCTTCTGAGCTAGACTTTTAATATTTCCTGTATCAAGTTATTTTTAGCCTTTCTTCAAGTCTCTGTAATACTCTTGTTTTAATATTTCTCTTGTTTAAATCATAGGATAAAATATGCACATCTTTGGCAAACCCTCCAAATTTACTGTAGTAGTGTTATTTTGCTGATGTTTCTATTCAAACACCTACACTTTATTAGAAACAAGAGTGTTTCTGCTACTTCCAAATGGCATAATTTAAAGAGAATGCACTAATTTTTCTCACAAATAAAACCAATTTTATTAAATATTTCAGAAATTTTTTTTTGCTTTGCTTTTGTTATTATTTTATCAGCTGTATGTGCAACAATAAATTTTCCTTCTAACCAGGCTATTCATGAATTCATAAACACTATTCAAAACTAAAATATCAGCCCAACCTTTAAAACATTTTTTTTCAGTGTGGGCTTCGTTACAGTCATTCCTACCATGAGAGAGGAGAAAGCAAAGTAAACCCCTAGAAATGAAACCTGTGCCCTTTTTCATCAATAGGAGTTTTGCTGTGACCTCTATAAAGTCAAGTTCTGGTGTCAGTGTGTGGTATCAATAAGGCCCACTCTTCAGAGGACTCTGAGCCTATATTCTCTATTATTCTATATAACTGTCTATGCCTGTGTGTAAAGTGGAACAGAGGCAAAATAATGAATCTTCACAGTTTTATCCTCTGGATATGAGTAAGCAGAAAATCAGACACGTGTTGCGTCTTTATCTTTGCTTTTACAGGGTCCAGTTCTGAATCAGCATAGAGAATAATTCTGGATAAGACATTGACCTAAGCCCTACACCAGACAAATATAACTAAAATAAAAGTTAAATGATGGTGGTTGTGACCACCATTTATGATCTCAATATTCTTTCCTCTGGGGAAGCTTACAAGAGTCACAGAACTGAAATATGCGTATAGCAAAGCTCCATGGGGCATGAAATGCTTTGGTTCCTTTGGTCTTTAGCACCTCTCCAGTAAGTCTTGCATTGCCTTCTCACTGATGAACCATTTTTTTGACATTTTAGAATTATGTATATTGCATACTGACATGCCCATAACAAATAACACAGAATGACACTGTCCACATATCCCTGTCAGTGAATAATTTGTAACCTACAGATGATCCTGTATCATTAATACATTAAGTATTAAACAGTAAGACAGATACTGTAATCCAGACACATACTATAAGCTTTCAAGTTGTCTTACAGAATGCTGCAGCCCCAAACAATCTTATATTATTATCTTCCCAGTTTGTTTGGATTATATCTTTTCTTCCAAAAGTCATGCAGGTTTTTCTAAATGTGAGCTATTTTTGTTGAATTGTTACCCTTTTGTATACACTTTTATAGCACCCAAAAGTCTCTCTCACAGTAATAATGAAAACCTAGCAGGACTTCGTTTCTACTACTGCATCTTCAGCTGCTGAGTGGATTGATTATTTCATACATTTAGCAATTTTCTTAGACTTGTGGCAACAACATGTAAATAAATGTAAATACTCAGTCAATGTATTCGCTTATATCAGCTCTATCACTTATCAGTGACTCAGCATGGGGTATGACATTGACAGCAAAAGCACTAAGTGGCCAAATTCTATGGCAGCTAATTTGATACTGCTTACAGCATCCTTCCATAAGGACTGTTAATGTGAAGATGTAGTGGTTTTCCACGGAGAGCATTTATAACACAGTTTAGAGGACACAGGAAGAGGTGTCCTGAAAAAAAAGTTACAGATTATGCATTTGCATAGCAATTTTCACCAAAGATTTACACACACTTGCTTCTCTGCATTTACTATTTTAAAATCAGATACATTATCGATTATGCAAGCACACACTTTTGCTTGAACCATCTATAAATTAATGGTTTCAATTTATTGTGGGAACAGAGAGAAATCAACAAGAACCACAATCATATAAACACATAGCTGAAAGGTCTTTTGCCTCAAGTGACCTGTCTGAGCTAAATTTTAGAATATATTTAGGTATCTAAGAAATGACACGGGCAGTCATGAAAGAATTTCAAAGCAGTTCTGTACCTAAATTACACCATAATGAACAGAGACTAGACACTGAGGTGTCTTCGAATATCCCTGTGAGATATCTCCCTGAATGTCTAGCCACCATTTCTCCCCTAACATCCTGACTGCATTTTGGAGAACTTGTTCCACACACTCACCCAACATAACCTGTGAGACTCTTTCTACTCTAGCAGAAACATTCTGGCCAAAGAGGATAGAGAGATTGACTGACCTTATCACATATTCCTGCTCTGAAACCCCACCTGTGGTTTGGAAGCAGCAGAGAGCCAGTGCTCTAGTGTAAAGAGCAAGGGGTCAGAATCACCAGGAACATTTCCCAAAGACAGAAGATCTGGCTTTGTTTCCTTCCTATCCTAGCAAGAGGAGCAGCCACACTGGAGTTCTTCTACAGGTTTGCCTGCCAGACTTTCCCTAACCCTGTTTTGACATAGTGTCTTACATTTGAGCAGGATGTGTATTTGCTAAGTTTAGAGTTTAAAAAAAAAGTTTTGCTTTGGTGGGGTTTTGGGGGTTTTTTTGGCATAGTTTTTTGTTGGCTTTTTATTTTTTTTCAAGTAGGCAGCCTCAGATGAAGTCTCTAAGAATGGGATTAAAATTATCTGAGTGCAGAAAATACTTCCTGCACAGATTTCACTAAGTAACAGTCTTTGTACTTTTTGTACACCTTTGACACTGAATGTTTTATCTCACCTTTTTACATGCTCCAGCATGCTAGTTGTGAGCTTGTTTCAGAGGGCAGTGCCTACCATGGTGAACTGTGGAGAGGGACAGAAATGTGGATGCAGCTGTTCCTGATCCACTGATGCTTCCTCATTAGTGCCCAACTGGCAATACAAAAGGTCTCCTCTTGAGGAGAGAGATGGGGGATAAGTGTCCTTGCAAGAGGAAAAGCCAGCAATTCTTCAACAGTCATCTGCAGCCACAGTGAATTACAGGAAGGGCAAAGGAGGTATTAATAGCCATCTAACAGGTTTCAACTACAATCCCTGGAGCTCAGTTATCAGAAACCTTTGCAATTTGCCATTAATCACAGTGTAATGCTTCCTGACCTTCCTGACAAAGATTAATAATCCTGTATGAGCACACAGGATGCGAAGGCTATAGGAATAGGCAGACATTTCAGACCCATCTCTCCACCACCTCCCAAGTAATCATTTATAGTGGCAATGCATTACCAAATTAGCAGTCAGTAAATGTTTAATCAAGGAGCAATGCAAGGACCCAGCTTTTCTCTGAAGAGAATTGATGGGCAATGCTTATAAAAGACAGATATACAAAATTGCCTGAAGCTTTTGAAATTCTTCAGCCTGCTTGTGCAAGTGAAATTGAGGCAAGACTCAGAAAAGGCAGAATCCAGGTAACAAAATGCTGCTTCTTTAGTCAGGAACTTGAAAGAGCTTGTTGTGAATCAAAAAGCTTATTTTATCTTTACTTACTCATCCTGGCAGCTGAAATGAACAATGTCCATCTTCTTGGGTTAGTCAATCCCTCCTCCCCACCTTGCAGTGACATGTTTTAGATTATCCACTCTGATTACAGAGGTCCTGCTTTGCTCCACTGAACACCCTATTTCCTGGCTTCATCTGTTGACAGTAAGCAGTACAACTTATGATTCATCCTCAGTGCTAAACATTGACATACTCTCTTAGCAAGTGTAGCCTGGTCCTGTCTATTTTTCTTTTCAGCCTGGGATATTTTCTTCTACTGTATTTAATCTCTGGCACTGAATGGCATCCTGGGTAACAGTTTAGCTTCTTTACCCTTTGGTTGCCCTAGGTAGGATATCTGAAGTACCAGAGAACTATTTTAATCTCTATTATAAGGAGATAAAATCTGTATCATACTACATAACATCTACGTAACATGCCTCCACCCCCAAACTTACAAATCCATTAGCCAGTTATACTCAAATTTGTACGGCAGTTGTCTCAAAAATAACCCCTTTTTACAAATTTCATGCAACAAGAGAGAATGAAAGACCATGGGATCCCATTATGTTTTCACTGTTAGAAGGTACCAGTGAATGCAAAGCAGGGATGAAGCTGTAGGAAACCAGGCTTCATTGCTTCAGTTGCCCAAGGGATAATGTTTTAAATGTATCAGTGGGCCTTAAAGCAGTAAACAATGAAATATTTACTGAGGTACTATAAGCAAGATGGGAATTTGGCTATAAATATGTTACATTTCCCTGACACTTTTCAGTACTATGCAAGGTCTATGCCAGTCTTTTGCAAATGGAATTAAAGGACTCATTAAGGGCTGTGATGCCTGTAACCAGCACCAACACAAGCACTGCAAAGCTGGAATAACACAGAACCTCAGTCAGGAAGGAGGGGAGAGAGCCTGGATGCTTGCAGCCAGCTCCTGAGAATGCAGCTCAGGGTGTCCCATGAAGAATGGTGACTCAGATGAAGAGTAAGGCTTTCAGAGTCTCTTTAAAGATTTGTCCCGGTACTTCTTGTACAAAATGACAGTAAAAAAAACCTGAGTAGGAAGATTTAATTTAACTGAAAATGAGTGTGCAGGAAACGCATAAAGAAAAGGAGGACAGACCACTGAGAATAGATCATTAACAAGGCTGTTTTAGAGATGGAAAGCCCATGGAGAGCTTTGTTCTGGGTAATAATTGTTCTTGATTGTTTTTTTTTTCTTGAACCAAATGGGAAATTAAAGATCACTGTAAAACTGCTGATGTTTGGTCTTCTGAAAAGCTTTGTTATGCAGACTTTGATTTCCTTCCTGTTGAACAAAGAATGGACTAGGGTTTCTCTTTGAACTGGCCTGGCTGGTTGCTCTCAGACCCCTTGGAGGGGAGGTTTTAAAGCTGTGGCTAGTCTGAAACTGCTGTTGTAGTAGGAGGAGAAGAAATTGCCTCCTAAACATTAAGCCACTGAGCCAAAGCTGATGTTTGATGCAAGATCTCTGCTAGAGATGGTACAAGCTCAAAGAGAGACACAAATCTTGCTCCCTTCTACTCAAGGCAAGGCTGAACAGGTAAGTGTGACTTGCAATGATGTGTACAGATGAGGTGAAGAGAATACAAGAACATCTTCATGAGATTATTCTGACACCTTGACTGCCGGTGTGCAGAACTAAGAAATTTCAGGTTATGGATAATAATTCCTGGGCACCCCCACCTAAAACAATCAGCTCACTGTTTTGTTTTGGGGTTTGATTCTGTTTGGGCTTTTTCATGTGTAAGGCCAAAGACAAACTGTGATATCAGTATTGACTTACTCTTCAGATAATTCCTGCAAATCAAGGTCTGGCATGCTCCTAACACTCTCGTGCAAGGAGTGAGTGAAACACTTCCCACCTATAGTATATAGATAAAGAGACACACTTAAAAATATAATAACTAAGGTCCAGATCTCATTTTACATGGAAGCTTGTCTGTGGGTAAACTCCACTCTGCACTCGAGTTTGTGGACAGTGTGCACCCATTACTGCAGCATCCTCCCTGTAATACTCCTTGGTAGTCATAGCTATGACTTCTGTCACTGCCCAGTCTCAGCTGCCACTTTCTTCATGTTGTGTGTTATCTAAAGTGCAAAGGACATCAGAAGCCATCACTGAAGATCCTTTCTGTTTCCTTAGACTCACATCACAAAGCAGCAGTTTTCTTCTGAAACTACAGCATTGGAATTTCTTGCAGGGTCCTGGATACTGTTGTGTCCTCTGTGATTCAAAGAATGTTGGTTTTCAACATCTGCTGTCTTCTTTTAGGAAAATTATGTTATTAGTCTCCAAAATATACTGTCTGTTGAGGGTGGGGAATACAAATGAGCTAAGGTTTCTTAGCACTGATATAGAAACTAGTGTGTTCTGTCATTTTCTTTCCCCTATTTTTTTCACTCATTCACAATTGGGTTTTGGTCAAATCATACCTGAAGGGTACAATGAAGGAAGTCATGGTACAAATTTTTTATTGCAAGGCTTTTCCAGATGGATTAGTATAGCTGAAGGTTTAGACATAATAAGCAAAGGAGAGCTAGAACTGTGAAATTGGGGTATTTTGTAAATGAAAGTCACAGTTTATTTTTCAGGCAACAGAGGTTGTGGTACACAGCATGAAAATGTGAGTACCTTCACTGTTAATGAAGAAGGAAGGTTTAAAGCTTCCTGTGCTTTGGTACCCTACTCTGAATTGAAGAAAACTGTATCTTATCTGGATGTCTAATTCATTACTGTTGGTAAAGGCCTGGAGCTTAGTTCACGGCAAAGAATATCAGAAGATTCACTAACTTTACCGTGACAGTCTTATTTTCTTACTAGGCATTCAAATGGCTTCCACTCTACAGCAATTTCTCATGGCCACTCGTTGATGAATTTCATATCTTTACATTCTGCATCCTGCTTAATATAAACTCTGATTGCAGACTTCCTGTGACAGCAGTGTTTCAGTAGGGTGTGCCCTATGAGTTTGTCCTATAAATTACTGATTTATTTTCTAGACTTCTCAAATTCTGTATGCCCAAGCTCCCAATGGCAACATACATACAGCATGCATGTATTCAGTACTTAAGCTTAGTAGATAGGTTTATCAACCTATTTTAAAGAGAAATGGGGGCATGTATTGGCATGAATTTCATGCTTTGATGTCTGAGCCTCATTCATCTTGTGTGTGTTATTTGTCTATGAATTTAGGGTGTCTGTGAGAGTCAAGGATAAACTAGCTACTGTCCCTTTGCTCTTTTTGACTGTCGGGGTTTTGGGAGTTCCCCTTCTGTTTTCTTTTTTCTCTTGAGGAATTTTTCCCATATATGTTGCCGGGGTGACAAACTGCTGGGTGCTTGGGAGAAAGAAAAGACCTGGCCACAGAATGAGGGGTCCAATGGGCTACTCTCTTTCACCTGGGCTTGTGGGCTGTTGTTCTCAGCGTTAGGATGGAGAGAGAGGCTGCCATTGTGGTGAAAGGAACTCGTCAGCACTGCAGGCTTCTGCTTTTTCAGCTGCCTTCCTTCTACCGTGAGTGGAGCTTTCTCGCTGGAGCGGCTGTTGCACCAGGACCCTAACACCCCACCTTACTGAAAGAGGGACCTTTTCACCACCTGCTTGGGTGCCTCAGGGAGAAACCCCGGGATTCCCAAGCCCACCTTTTCCTGCCCTGCTGGGAGCCGGGCCATGGCCGCCCTGCCCCTGTTGCTGCTTTGAGCCTTCGCTACCCTGTAGCCCTGCACACCCTGCCTGCTGAGACCTCCCAGGGATCCCACCGAAGCTCCTGAGTTTGGATACATCTCATCTGCCACCCGGGATTTGTGCTCGTCCCTACTGTTCCAGCCTGCTGTTCCCGAGGGTCCGGCCAGACACCGGGATCGGCTGCCCAGGGGTTTGTGAAGCCTTTGTTCCATCCCTCCCCGGGATCCCAGGGCACCGGTGCCGCGTGCTCCCCGAGCTCGCTCCGGAGCGCCCCCTGCAGCCGCGGGGGAACCATCGCACCTGCCCTGCTCACCGGGAGCCGCCAGCGCCCCTGCCGGCTGCGAGCGGAACTGCACCCGAGGGGAAAGGGCCCGACAGCCGAGAAGGCTGGGACTGGGTTTGGGATTGTTTGCTGTTACTGCCACAGTTATTGCTGTTTGTTTGACTGGTTATACACATATAGATATATAATAGTAAAGAATTGTTATTCCTATTTCCCACATCTTTGCCTAAAAGCCCCTTGTTTTCAAAATTATAATAACTCGGAGGGAAGAGGGTTACATCTTTAATTTCAAGGGAGATCCCTGTCTTCCTTGGCAGACACCTGTCTTTCAAACCAAGACACTGGCATAAATAACTGACTCCACATATAATGCTGGCTATATTTCTCAGAGGAAAAGATTATAGCTAGATTTTTTTGCTGTTATCTTCTGCCTCTACTGATAAGGTTTCCCATAGAATGCTGGGATGTCAGAAATGAACAAAATAATCAGAGATGAATATTTAAAGTTCTACTTTGTCCTGAGATGCATAAAGTTCTCTGTTTATAGGGACCAAATATATAGCAGGAGTAACTAGGAATGCCATCACATATGGAGATTTGGAAATAGGGCTTCAGTTCTATATTTGAACAAAGCACAGGCACCCCACCTTTAAGAAAGCCTATGGGAAGGACTAATGAGTACAGCACCTTTCTCTGACAAGAGTTGCCTTGTGATCTTTCGATCCGTGACACTCAGACTAATCCAGGTGTTCATGTGTGCCAAACTCTCCATGCCTATTACTAGTGCATGCCACAAGTTAGCTTGCACACAGCCTTTCAGATCTCCAGGCAAGCTTGTCCTAAGGACTTGTATTTCTTTTCCTACAGATCTTGTAGCTTTCTGAATTGCATTTGGTTTATTTGCTGTCATAAAAATTTAAGGAACTGGGAAAGAAAAGCAACTTCATCAGGTATTATGGCAAAAGATGTGCATATAGAGATGTTTGATGAAGCAATCTACTATTCAGACAGAAAAAATAGAGATTGAAATAAAAATTGCTGAATTGGGGTGAAGGAGAAGGTTTTCTACTGCAAAGAGATGGGTTTGTTCAGTCTCTAAGGAGCACCAAGTTATGGTTTGTAACCAAATATATGTTTTTGGATATTTATCTCAGATAATCTGCTGATAATAATCTTCCTTGGGATTCTAATTAATATTACAATTAATCTATTGATTTATCTATCTAATCTAGCCAATTTATCTATTTATAGTTATTTTACTCATCACTTCATGCTGAAAGAATTATGAAGTGCTCAGGAACATAACTATTGATAGATCATTAAAAAAAAAGGGGAAAGAGTTTTTAAGAAAATATTAATGCCCCACTTAGTCATGTAGGGAAACAAGGAAGGAACAAAAAGATTTCTAATTAGTTCTTATTTGGTGCATACATTTTTCTGTGAAATCATAGCAGCACAGAACAAAACAGCACACTTGTCTAGTTTTGCTAAGTATCACACATACCTCTGTCATGCCTCAAATCAGTAATTTCAATCAGTTTGAGAGCTACCCTAACAAAGTATCTCTGAAAGACCCATAAAGATACAAACTTAATTTTGTAATGCTCTCAGAAATAACAATGCATTTATTATATTAATGGAGAATACTGTTGAAAAAAAGGTAAGTTTGGTGTGTTTTATTTGTGTCATTTAGATTATGACATTAGCTAAAACTGCTAACATATTGAAAATAGATGTTAGATAGCTATTAGAGAACAAGAAAAAGGAAAAACCACCTGCAATGAATTAAAGCCTTAATAAATTGTAATATTGTATTATAGTAGCACAGCTCACTACAGATTGTGTTTACAGCATTCACAACAATTTTATGCTTTTTTTCCTCCTCAGGAACATATAGCTTTTCTTAGCCACAGCTGAGAACTAGGGTATCCCAGGCAGATGGAGTTGAAAGGCTCCCTCTCTCTTTTTGTATCATCTGAGCCAGTTTGTCACTTCATGTTATGCCTTTCTTTTAAGTGAGAAAAGTAAATAATAATGACATTTTATACAAAGACTTAATTTAAGTGATCAATTCTTTAAAATGTCTGACAAAATAATAATAAAAGTTTTCTATCAATGTCTTGCTTTTGGGAAGAAGGTACAATATCTGATGATTTATCAGAGGGATGTGTTTATTGCAGAGACCCACGAACTTACCCCAGTTTTGGGGTTTGAACTTTGGATCTGAATTTTCATAGAGATGTGGATCACATTGGAGAGTCCCATAGGAGAATCAGAATCATAGAACTGGAAGTTAATGAAATTATTATGGTGATTAGTCCTGAATATATCTGTAGGATTAGTTTGTTTCATTCTTTGTTTTTACATTCTGATACTCAGCAACAGCTTTACCATAATTAGTTTTGAATTTTTTGTCAAATTGAATGCATTAGTAAAATATTCATTAAAGGAATTAAAAAAACATCAAATAAAAATATGACATTTTTCCACCTTAGTATTCAGTGATCATTATTTCTCTCTTAGAATAATCTTTCTGAATATATCTAGGAAGTTAACTCTTGTTACCAGCATGAATTTAATTATTAGATATCAATATACATTGCTAGATACTATGGGAAATCAATATGCTGTTACACCAAAGTACTTTATTTTTTACAGTTTTGTAGTTGACTTCCCACTGATGCCAGCAGAAAATTTTTATGTTAAAGTACTGGAGATCACCAATGTAAAAATTTGCAGTTCCTTTTTTATTTTTGTCCTTGTAGGTGAATTCCAACTCACTGGGAAACTTTAAAAAAAGTTAAAATATTATTATAGCTTACAGTGTAAAACTTGCAATGACTAGAATGTCTTCACTGATAAATAAAACAAGTCAGTAGGAAGACTTGAATTTCTAGTTTATGTCCTGAATAAAGCACTAGAAAAACAAGGATATGTTCTTATTAGCATAATTCAGTACTATGGAGGGACATGGCAATTGCATTTGAATCAACTGATTTGCAAAACATTAAACAAAACTAGATCTACACAAAAGTGTGTAAGACAAGAGGGCCATTACTGCACCAGAGCAGCTGAGATGCACTCTGTAAGGTGTTTGTAGGGGACTGAGAGCCACTCTTCATTATTAATGCCATACATCCATGGCACTGATTAATATTTTTGGTTTCAAGATTTTAATGTCTAATATTTTGGTGATCTATAGGGCCAGATGGCTCTTTAGTTAGTGCTTCCAGCTACATCTAAGCTCTGGATTGCAAAGAAGTATCTGGAAGCCCACACATGACTGCTAGGAATACTTCTAGTTTGTTTCTGCCTTATTTACAGAGGAGGAGGAAGAACAGAAGCAGTGGTCTAGCAGAAACCAGCCTAAAGGGAATGCTGTGGGGAAAAGGATAATGAACAAAATCTCTACAACATCATGCCTTTAAGCACAAGAAGACAAGAAGAAGCAACACTGATGAAGGAATTGTCCAGGGAAACAGAGAAAGGAAGGCATGAGTTGGGAGACTGTAGGAAAGAGCAAAAGCAAACTGACGGGTAGAGAAAATAGAAAAGAGCACAGCTATTTTTGCAAAAGTAAACAGTTTTAAAGACAGCTGCAGAAAAAACTCTTATTTCGAGCAACTGTTTATTTTTATTGAAGAAAAAGCTCTAGGACAATCCTAGGTGAATATGTGCAATTTGAACCTTTTATGCCCAGGATTCTGATGTCCAGATGGGAGATGTTGGGCTTAATGCCTTTATTTAACAGCTAACACATCTTATGAATATGGTGTGATTTCAGTTTCCTGCTGTTTGCTCACAGTACTTCCTCTACAGACTCGGCTTGAACTCATTGTGCTATCACATCATTTTGTGTTGCAACGTCAGCACAGGCTTTGAATAGTTCTGCACTTGGCATTCTCAGAAGTTATCTCTTAATACATTTTATCGCGTACCTCTCCATCAAAATCAGATGTAATTAGTTATTGTCACCCTTAGCTTGGGTACAAAAATAAATCTGCCATTTTAAGCTATTGGTTGAACATATAATCTCCATATAGAGTGCTCACTCCGAGAAAAACATGCAATGGAAGGTCCCTGCACATATGGTCCAGGCCATGATTTAGGGCAAGTGACTTGTCCTTAGTGGAACCTACCTAAAGCAGACTATAAACAAAGGCAAAGTATCCTGTTATCTCAGCAAATCTGTTTCTAACATTTAAAACTGGTAGCAAGGTCAGGAACACAGTGTTAGCAAATGAGGAGGTAGGCAGGTAGGCCTTCTATCATAATACTTTCTCTAGGTCTTTCCACTGGTAATGTCTAGTTTCAAGCAAATTAAGAAATCTGTAAATGTTGAACTGGAAAGATAGGAAGCTCTGTGAGGAACTTAGAGATGATGAAGTAAACAGTTTATTTTAATGTATTACTTACTCATATGAGGACAAAAATGTTGAGCTAATAACAGGAATTTGAAGACTGACTGCTAGAGGAAGGAACTTTTAAATAAAATTCTTATTCTCTCTGCAAGAATGTCTCTAAGAAAAGCTTTCTTCAGTACTTTAAATCTCTAGCATTCAAAGCCTTACAGTATGTACCCATTCAAAATTTTTAAAAAATGAATTTTCAGAATTTGCTTGGAATTTGTGGTTTTTTTGGGACATGGCTAAATGTTCAAAAGTTATTTACTTTATTTATTGTGTGAAAAAAATAGGAATAGAGCATTAAACAGTAGCTCCCAAATTGATATTTCACCTCTATTATAAACTCCCCTCTTACCCTGCAGGATGCTCTTGCCTTTTGCCAGGCTCAGGTCTCCTATAAACAGAAAGATGGGGGATGCTGCACCTCAAATTATAAACCCTTTTATACATCCTGCATAAGTGTTGTGACATGCAGTCATGATTTTTTTTAACCAGACGCTTACTTTCTGCATACCAGGTGTTGCTAAATAAGATGTCACCAAATGAAACAGTAATTGGTATTTCTGAAGGAAAACCTTCTCAGTTTGTGCAATAAATGAAAGCAAAGTAATTATCTTGTATTCAACAAACCATTTGTATGATTTTTTTTAACAGGAAAGTTTTCCTATTTTTTCTTTGGAAATAATGACCTTATTTCATGTAGTACATTTGTAGAATTAATTTTTAATTTATTCAAATATTAAAGGCCAAATTTCTGCATAGTTAAGGCCTAATATTAATTTGCATAGTCTAATTAATAATGACCTCTCTTACTTTACTGTGATGTCGGTGTTTTTATTTAGCTCAATTTGTGTTAGCTTTCATTGATAAGGAAACGTGCATGCATTAATATGTCCAGATTGTATCTCTTGTAGTATAGCAATACATGCCAGGACGTGCCTGTCAAAGAGAGTCAAAAGCTGCTCTTGGATACAAACCAGTATTTAAATATACAGTGTATTAATAGTTACATCTTACAACAATTCTCTTGGAATTAGTGTCACTGTCAGCTGGGTGAGAACAAAATACGAGTGAAGAAAGTGGTCTGCGTCATCCAAACTGCAGCCTGATAATGATCCAGCTGGATGAGAGTTATCATCAAGGTCAAACTTCACCAAAATTTTGGGAAGAGGCCTTCCTTTGGACCTCAGGGTTTTACTTCATGCACCTTCAGGGTTGGAGCTGAAGTTGTGCTTGTTGAAATGCAGCAGCAGCCCTGGAAGACTGCTGATAGCGTCTAATGATTAAAGGCTAAGCTCTGCTGAGAGATGTCCACGCTTTACAAATGTGTTAGACTTCACAGATGATCTGTCTACCTGGAATGACTTCAATCCCAAAGTGAGAGAGGAATGAATTGGAGCAGGCACAATACATCAGGTTCTCTATTTTAAGCACGGGGTGCTGGGCCTCAATGTCACCTGCAAAAGTGTGAGACATGCTCAGATATGCTGCACCTGGAAAAAGTCATTAGTCCCACTGTGTGAGTGAGGGTTGCATTTCAAAATAAAGCAGCTCTACACATGCTCCACCCACTGAGTGACTGAAATCCAGGTGGTTTTGAGGTGTGTTCAGATTCTGTGTCTCATCCTGTGCCCAGGGATATTTAGTCACCTGTAAATGCATCTCTACATGCTTAAATTGTTTTCCAAGCTGAAATTAAATTGAAAGACTATATTTGTGATTTCGTAGATTGCTGGAACATTTACATAGAGTTTAATGAAGACAATCTTTCTCTGAGGTCTACATCTTCTGCTCCTTTGTCAGGGCATTATTGAGGTAAACACTATTATAATTAAAGGTTCATAGAACAACAAGCTGTTTTATTTCCTAATCTCAAATCTGATAGGAATTTGCTATGAATGTTTGCACTAATGCCATAGTATGAATGGTTAGATGCCTGAAGATGAGATCCATGAGACTGTGGAGTACTTTCCCAAAGGTAATGGGACATGACGGCACAGCTTGGGACAAAAAAACTGATTAAAAACCTTGGAGAAAATAAGACTACAAAGGGGGAGTTCTGTAAGACAGACTTGAGGAGTGCTTCTCTGACCATGTAGATGTAACAAGTTATGAGGGATCACCTGCTTCCTGTGCTTGGCAGTTTGTTAAGGGAAGAGAGTTCCCCCAACAACTCATTTGCTGAACCCATCCCCTCACCACAAAAGATAAGGATTGTTTTGTGAGTGAGTGGACCTCCTGTCTGGATTTTGTTCTTTTATAAGAATATTTGAGGTCCAAATAATATTTCACTTTTGCTCTCTTTTCTAAAATGTTGCGTGGGAGATACTTCTGTTTAATCACAGAGCAGGAGATGCATCTATGGTCCACCATGGCAAATCTTTCAGAAAATGGTCTTATAAACAAGCCTCTTGTTTCTTCTGTGTGCAGTAACACTGCCTCCATCCCATGCTGACAGAATGGTTGCTGTCCTTAAACTGTCTTGTACTGACTTTCATTTCAAGTACTGAAGTATTATCCACAAGACCATACTTTGAGCATGAGGTATTTTTAAAAAAATTGTCAGCGGCTTGTTTTGTTATAAGAACATGAGATCTTCCACCGACTTTTCCAAGGTGACTTTTCTTCTATTAATATACTTACTCCATCAGACCTATGGACTCTTGCCTCTCCTATTTCTGAAAGTAATATGTAGCTTGCTGAGTCAGGGAACGGAAAGAGGAGCTTTGCCTCCCTAGGATATTGGCAGCAAATCATGGAACACTGGGCCCTTGTGTTGTCAACCAGCCACGGCAAACACTTCTTGGCATTTGCCACTCCTTTTATTTTAAAGCTATGAGTAGTTTTAAAGCAGATCTTTTGCCTGTGTGTACCTATGGCCCTGGGTTCCTTGTGCATGTGCAGAATATATAGCTGTGCATATAGCCACAGATCAAGTGATAGATATATACCAGATACACGTGTTTCCTCATAAATATGCAAAAGAAACTTTGAAAAAGGCATTTCTGTTCTGTTCACTAGATGCCAAGACAGTGATGTAGAGAGCCAAACAGGTTCAGAAACACAGGAACTAACTAAAATTACATACGCACCCCCCTTATTTTGCAGACAGATAATACTGACTTCTTTTCATTTTCCATTTTCAGATTCCTATTATCAGCCAGACTGAAAAAAAAAATCATGTCAAAAAATTGCATGGAAAGGGTTGTTCTTATGGTTTTCTGATCAGGAAGGCACTAGGCAATATCCAAAATCTAAAAATAAAGTTTATATTAATTACATGTCCAGCCATTATGTCAAAGATAAAAATGTTTGGGTAAATTTCAAATAGACTTTTGTGGGTTTCAATTTTGTTTGAGCTATTATGTCTAACAAGGTTCATGGACTGCTTTATAATGAGTTTTGTATTTTTGTGGCTCTGCATAGTCTTGTCAGGTATGAGACATAATTGGTCAGTGCAGCTTGTAACAGCAAAGCCATTAGCTTCTAAACTGGAATTAATGTTATGATACTTCCCATGCATTCTAGAGTTCATCTTCATCTTTTATTTTCCTTTCTTCTGTATTACTTGCAAAATAATATAGGAAAAAAAAAAAAGAGAATGCAGACACCCAACTACTTAAGCTATGTAGAGTTTCAAACTTGAGATAAAAGGAGGTCATCTTACATGTATCATTTTAAACATTAAATTTTGTCCTGCAAGTGTTTACTCTTGTAACAGGTCCACCTTAGTTTTCAAAGTAACTGTGAATCTTGAAAACTTCTGACTTGACTAGTATTGTGTCTCCAGTCCAATTTTAAATGTCTGGATTTAGAAATTACTTCAAAGGTTTTTAGCTCTCACAATCCATATTTTCTACTACTAACAAACATTCATGCAGCTAGAGCTTGGCTCTGAAACTCTGGTTTCGTTTGCATTGTCTGTTTTCTGTCTTCTGCTATTTCATGCAGCTAAATGCTATGATAGCTCCATGGCATGGCAAGGGGTTGTGAGTCTGTGTCAGAGCCTAGAAGTCTACATCCTTGTGTAGTCTCACATCAAAGTGCTGCTCACTTGTGCATTTTTACTTTCACAGCTTTTTGGAAAGTTAGTTTCCTAGCAGCTTTCTCCTAAGTTCTAAAGAAAGACAAGACCCTTCTGGGTAATGTGTTACTGTTTGGAGTCAAGTGAAAGATCTATTATTTATATGCTTGGGGTATTTTTATAAAAACTTTAGAGATGTGCTCATGATAATTACTTGAAAATACAGCCCAGACTAGACCCAACAACCATCCCTCAAAATATGACTAATTAAATAGATGACACTGTGCAGATGAAGAATCTGCCAAACACACTGAACAGCCCCTTTCAAGCTGTGGGTCTAACATAAAAAGCTTTCTGAAATATGTATACATATTTATATATGTATATATACATGAAAAAACAATAATGAAGATGGTTCCATTAGCATTTAACCCCATGCAATTAAAAGAGCTCATCTGCTTCTACTGCATTTCATAGCCTTGATTGGTTTTTGCTGTCCAGGACCCTTTGTCAACCTGATGCCTTGTTAAACAGTCCTTTATAGAGATCCTAAATTGATGTAAGATGTTTCTAGTTTAGAGCAGTGACATTTTTCTTTCATGGAAAGAAGTACATGAGGACAAGAGCAAGGGCAAATTGCCCAAAGGCTGGGCAGCATTCAAGAATAAAAACTGCTCAGAAGCATTCCAGCATTATTTCTGCCTCTTTCCTCCTTAAGCAACTATCATGGAAACAGCTAAATGATATTTAGAAGGAGAGTTTAAAAGAAATATTTTATTTCTCCTAGAATTATTGAGGAAATATTAAATTACATTTCAAAGGACTTTAACATTTTAGGTTGCCTTACATTTTAAAATATACAGGGCTCTTTCTACTTAGAATATAGCATCTCTTTCAAGCTAACAAGTTGTTCAATTTCCTGGATGTGATGCTGCAAAAATATGCTGCCTCTCTTTCTAACTTTCTGCAGACATTTATTTCAGTAATATGAGCTGGGGTTTTTATATATTTCACCCTGTCAAGAAACCTCTCCTTTTCCTCTATTACAGTATTCATTTTTAAGGTGATTATTTTCCATTTGAATGCTCTTGAAGCCCATCTTTTTGGCAAAGGCCAGCATGGAACTGTAGGGGTCCCTTAAACTCATTTTGAGAAAGTAAATGATATGTTGACTTTGCACTGGCCTTTGGCAGATGGGCAAATTCTACCTTCTCCTTCAACTCTTGATTTAGAAAATATTTTTCAAATGTTGTAAGGCACTCAGGTCTAATAGTGGATGTCTTATATTTTCTTTAAAACCAGGTAGATCGCTGAAGAATTGCTAAATAATTCCCCAGTGGTTTGTATTTTTTTTTTTACAAGACAGTGAACGGGCATATTTCTGCAATCAGGCGTGGCTGAAGCCATCCCTACCCATGTGCACACAATTGGCACTGGGACATTTGCTGGAAGGAAGCCTTTTCACATCCCTTCCTTCCTCCTTCTGTCACTGTGCTCCAGAGGAGGGAGGACAGCTTTGCTCCACCAGGGACTCAGGTGGGGATCTAGATCAACTCCTTTTCTCATGCTGCTTCCACCTTGTTCTAGATTTTCTTTTTTAAATTGCTAATTGATAGTCATGGATCCTTCTGTTTTTCTTTATTGAATCAACAGAGCTCCAGAAAAACTCTTGGACTTCTTGCAACCTACAAACTGCAGCTGGGAAGGACCTTGTTACCATCCAGCTCCCTCTAGCTATGAAGATGGTGTCATCTTGAATACTGGGGAGGAAGAAAAGCAATAAAAATAAAAAAGTTTGAAAAAGAAAAATTCAGCCTGTTTTAATCCTCTCAGAGCTCAATCTGTAATGCAGTGTATGGGGACTTCTGTTAGCAGACAACGGGATTTACGTATGTAGTTCCCATGATACCACTTGCAAAATTGTTCTTATGATTTCACTCTAGCAACATCAGTTCACAGTTTATAAGAATTATTCATGGAAAAAAGTCTCTTGGGAATACCAATAGTGCTTTGCCGCTTTATGGTCATTTTAAAATAGCTGTCTCAGAAGAGAATTACCTAATTTCTAACACTCTCTGTCACCCTTTTTCTGAGTAAGTGTTTTCCATTTAACTTCTCTGTGTTCATGTGCTGATTACTGAAACTAGCTTGTCCCCCTCCATTCACTTGAATAAAACACTTTTTTTTTTTCTGTTTAAACAAATATTTTTTTCAAATTCTAAACCCAGTTTTCTTATATATTCATGAGAACTGGTCAAAAACAAGTTGTATCAAAAATATAATTCAGTGAGATTGATGGGAATGTTATGGAAAATAATGTTTATCTTTGCTGATTAATTTTATATTTAATTGCCATTTGGGGTTTCTACTCTTCAGTTAGAACCACTCCCTTTAAAATTTAAAATAATATGAAAATTTGAAAAATTTTTGTTTCTTTGACATTTGTTTATAGAATGCTTTGCAGTAATTCTCTAAATCAGTGTTTTCCTGCCAACTAAGAACATGCATTAACTTTTTCTGGCAAAACCTCTTTTTCATTTTATTTATTCATCTTTTGTACAGTTATCACTGCTTAACCCGTTCTATTTCTTCTTGTTCTGAACAGAGAGCATATGGATGACAAGAAATGACATTAAAAATTGCTGCGTCTTACACGTCATGAGTTGGCACTGAGCCAAACAGACAGGATCTCTGAAGCTATAAATAGCACAGGAATAGTGGAATTGTTCCCCATATCATACTGATATGGTCCACAGGAGTCAACATTCACCAACAGTTACTAATTGCCGGGCAGTACTGAAGTGGTGAAAGACAGGAAGGACTGCTGTGTTAGCAGGCAGGAGATCTTAGTCTCAGGTCAGCTACTGATTTATCACCTTTACTTCTGATTTATAAGCAGTCTTGGTAACACACCTTTGCTGACATCAGAGGCGGCAAAAAGCCAGGAAAAAATGATCAGTGTCATCCGGAACATTCTGCCCCTGAGCCACCACACAGGGGACCATGTGGTTACTCTAGTATTGAGTGTCCAGGGCTGAAAGTGCCGGGGCCAACTTCCTCTTTCTTTCAAGGGCATGTTGGAATCCTGACTAGAAATCCAGGTACTGAGTGAGAAAACCAGGCAGTTCTGGTTATGATGGAGACTTAGGGCAGATTTTGATGAATGGGGATTGTATACGTATGGGTTTTCTAGCTGCCTTGGGATGTATCTAAGCCATGACTATGACCCGAGTTTTGCTGTGGGGCACTTGCTTTTGTACTTGAATACTCACAGAGTAAGGAGCATCTTAAACAAATTAATGTTATAAGCATTGTAGTGTATTTTAGCTGAAACAAACCCAAGGCATTTCTAGGAAAACAAGCTGGAGCAGTAAATTGTAGAGAATCTCATAAATGTAAATGCAATGCCCAAGGCTTAACATCTACTTATTCTATCTCCTCTTTCTTTTTTCTTTCTTGTATTTTTCACTTCTCCAAGCAACACTTCATGCAAAGCTTTATAGCATGTAATAAATTTTCTTTGAGCCAATAATTAACTTACATCTGGCTAATACATCTTGCAGAACGATAGCATGGAGCTGCTAACATTACCTTAGGAGGACATGGTAATGGCCTGTCGCTTGAGGTTGGGATGGAGTTTATAAATTTGACTATCCCTTCAAATTAAACATATTAAGTCTTGCTTGTAGGGGGAACAGATATGAATATTTAAACAACTAAATGCATTGTTGAATCTATTTAGAGGTCTATTATGAAGCCCAGTACATATATAAGGTGTTCAACCACTGATGGCAGTCTCTTAGCTCACAGCTACCTGCATTTGATTGATCATGAGCCCCTACAAAAATTTTAACGCAGATGCAGAATACTTTTTATTATTGAAAGCCCATAAAATATTTAACAGTTGTTGTTGGCTAGATTTACAGAGGTTTTTGTGGGGTAAGAAAGGCTTCTGATAAAGAGAGGCAGCATGGAAGGTGGCAGAACTCTGCAATCAGACATTATTTGATTCTTATTGGAGCTGCTGCTCTTGAATGATAAAAAGAGTTATTTTAAGATGTAGAACCCTTCTACTGTTCATTATTTCCATGGAACAATAAAACCCTAACTCATTCATGACCAGCAGTTTGTAACAGAAAGTGTAAACAATACAGCTGAAAAGGAAAAGCTTTGGAATTACCATTTCCATTTCAAGCACTGGAACAACATTAAAAAGCTTTTCACCTTGTCTTCATGGCTTCTTATACAGCTGATTCCTTCCCTAGCTTCTTCAGAAGACCTGTTCCTTGAAAGAGCGGAAGTGGGGAGAATGTCTGATATGCCAAAATAAATGCTTTAGAAATTTGGAAATTTAGATATTTTAGAAGTCACGTTGAAACATTGATAGCTGAGAGATGCTGAGTGAGAAATAACTTAGCGCTCATTCAGAGCAGCATTAGTTAAACTTCAGTTTAACTGATGTTTTATATTTTATTGTCAGTCTTATGTTTTCCTCCATAAGACACTAAAAGTCTCTTTGTGAACAGTTTTTGCGTGTCTGGGTTTTATTTTCTGTATTGTCAGTGCCAGGCCTCAGGAGGGGTCAGTTGGAAATTTATGGTTGCTGCTCTGTGAAAGACACCAATCATGGGACACTTTACTAACCAGGTTTTTTCCAAAATTTGCAATAGTCTTGATTTTGTTTTCTTTCATTGTGCTATATGACTACTATTGTATCTTTTCTTGTAACATTGTGAATCAGGAGCCAAAAGCGGGGAGTTTTCATTTGGTTGTTTTTTTATTCAATGCACCATAGACCCACTACAGCAGATCTGATCCACCCACACAGTTTTCTAGTAGGAGAACATTTATCCTCAGTAAGATGAGTCATCCTGCTTTTTGCTTTTCTCTGGGTTTGCTTGGGTTTTTTTATTTTTTTGGGGGTGAGGTGTTCTTATTTAAGCTGTGCTCAAACCTAAAGGAAAGGCTTACCCTTCACTCCCAATTATCATCTTGGAAAGACAGTAGAAATTATAAATTTCTGGTATGCAAGAAACTCAGAGGATTAACTGATAAAATAACATTAAAATTGGAAATTAAAAAAAAAAAGAAGATTATTTTCTCTAGGTGAATATGGTGAGAAAAACTTACAATGTAAAACAATGGAAATCTAGGCCTGCACCTGTATGCTAACTTCTAAAATCTCAGTTGACCACAGAACTTACATTCCTATCAAAATGTCAGTACTATGGAAATAAAGGTACACAGAAAGAGATTACTGTCATATCCTAGACTCATTAGATTTTTTTACAGGCTTTTGTGAGGTGGAGTGTTCTAATTATAATATATTCGGGATCTGCTGTTTCATATGTGGAGATAATAAAACTAGGAATTTCAGGTTGCAGTTTTTAAAAATAATGACTAGAAATAAGAATATTAATCATCATTATCATCACCAGTGGCTTACTGTTAATAACTAGCAGCATTACTGAAAAACATTGTGTTTGTTTCCGGTATGAAGGAACTGCAGAACACTGAGAGACCCTACAGATGAGAGCCCTGAGGCTGGAGGAACAATAAACAGCACTGTTCAATCTAGAAAACTAAATAATGAACCTAACTGATACTTTTTCCTCACTTTACAAAAAACTCAAAAGGGCTGTATAATTTTTGTGATAAGAAAAAAATGGTCAATTAATTAGGTCAGCAAGAGTTTTAAAATTAATTTACCGTGTTTCTGCAAGGGTGAAAAAATAGCCATTTTAAGCCTAATGGTAAGAAGAATTCCTCCACATTAGGTACTTGTTCTCATCAGAGCTTTCTGATCTTAGATTCATTTCATTATTTTATAGAATTGAGAAATGTAGAGAATTTTTTACTGGTTTCCAAACTTTAATAGTTATAATTACTCTTTCTCTCTCTTTAAGGTTGGGTCTAATTTCTTTGCAAATATTTCTCCTCCTGTCTCTTTCTCTGTCTTTTGTTTTGAAATTGCAGTTTATTATTTTCTTTCTGAGAATGCAAGAAGCATCATATACAGCAGGAGCTTTACTGTATGTATACAAGATGATGTATAGAAATATAAAATGTGAGAAATGGACAGAACAATGGCAAAGTGCCCTGTAAATCTGTATAGAATATCTGCCACAGACCTGGGAAACAGCCAAAGCTGTAAGACATATATCTTCACTTGTAACTCGATTAAAACACTGATGGCAAAAATCTGCTCTCAGAGATGAAGAATGATTTTCTTTATATTGCTATTGGGTGTTGATTGCAGAACCAACCTTTCCACTGGTATCAGTGCAAGACCCTCACTTCGAGGGTCACTTTGAAGGTTCTGATGGCTTGGTTTGTGAGGAAGAAGATGACATGTTCATCTGTACAGTAACGATGACTCCTTTGGAAGCACATATGTACACAAACCTAAGCTTCCTCTCTTCCTGAAAAGAAGTACTTTGTCAACTTTTGTTTCCTCTGGTTCTGTGAGTTTTATTTCAATGCACTGGATATGCCAAAAGTATGTCTAATGAGTACGGTGTCCTGCATCCAATTCCTGCTCATACATGATGGACTGGGAGTTCAGAGACATGCTCTGGTACCCATGGTACTGTAACAGAGTTGGTCCCCTATGGTTTAACATTGAAAACCTTGTTGATATCTCTGTGCCTTCCTTTCCCTTTCTGCAGCATGAGTGTAATAATACAGGCCATTTTTCATTAATTGTTTTGGAAGAGCTCCTCTATTTCCAGGTTAATAATCCCTGCTGTAAAGGATAAATATCCTAAGTGCTCTAACATTCCCTGACTCTGACTGCCTTGAAGCTGGCTGTGCCATTCAGTTAGTAGGATTCAGTTTTCTTTTTAATTAGTAACTTAAAAACACTGGGAAATACTTGCTCACTCTGGGGATTAGTGTCCTTCTTTTACAGCCTAATCCTTCAATCTTTAGCATAAAAGAAGTCCTTTCCCAAACTTGCCTATGTGAGTGAGAGCCTGAGGATCTGGTTTCCAGCCCTTTGAAACAATTAGTCTGACTTGGCATTCAGCTGTTTTACCTTTGTCTTAGCCGAGAGTGTAATTGCAAGCAAAGCTTTTTGGGGACCATCCTACTTCCTCAAGTGAGTAGAGCAGTCAAATCTGTCTTACTGAAAGCAGAATATCCTTTAGAGATTACAAGCAGTACCATCTTTCTGATGTTTAGCTCTTCTCTTTTTCATGTGGGAAAGTGGCAACAACATTCAAGAGACAGGAAAGGATTTTTCGTAAGGGATTGTAGAGGGTTTTTGCTGCTCACATCTTGTGTTTGCATATTAATCTCCATAACAAACTGTGCTTGATTCTGCTCCTGTTGATATCATTGACAAAACTCCCACAGATTTTTTCTGGAACAGCATCAAACCCTATTTTGCTGATGGTTTGAAAGAAAAATTGTATTTTCTCCTAAGTTGCATATACAATTTCTTGTCCCCGTTCTTTCACTGCCTCTTGTCTAGAGGCATGGAGACCTTGTAGGAGCTTATTTTATAATATCCCTGTTACTGTCAGGGCAGCAAATTACAATGCCAAAGTCCCAAGGACTTTATTGTCACAACTCACAAACATCTCCCAGAAAAGGATTCTACTAAATTTCACTGAAGGCATAGGACAGATTATGAGGAATGGCGTGATGAAAGAACAGTCTGAGTCTCTGCATGTGTTTTCTTCTCCTCCCTTGTCTGTTTGAGCAACCTTTGGTCTTCAGAACCATTAAATCATTTTCCTGTGCCCAATATTTCCTGTTGGAAAATATGCCAGAATATGGCACCACTCAAATCTCCCTCTTACCTAAATGTCAAATTGATGGTCCCACTGTCACAATTTAATATTTTTTTGTCATTTATCATGGCTCCTACAGGGAATCTAGCCTCAACCATTAGCACCACAAGGAACAGCTGTAAATAGTCCATCATAGGAAGAGCCTGCAAGGCAGGGAGTGTGTATAAATATCCCTGTACATGT
Organism: Aphelocoma coerulescens; assembly: GCF_041296385.1. Lineage (NCBI taxonomy): Eukaryota > Metazoa > Chordata > Aves > Passeriformes > Corvidae > Aphelocoma > Aphelocoma coerulescens. The sequence goes on along the minus strand of NC_091016.1, from coordinate 58,753,813 downwards.
TGCTGTGCTGACTGTACTTCAAAAACTCTTATGTTGCTTAAAAGAAGAACATAAATTCATATATACATGATATGTGGGAGGTACAGTAGCTTCGTGTCTCCTCTGCAGAAAGAGTTCCATGGGAACATCATACCTTTAAATCAGACTCTCAAGCAGAATCAATATATTATGAGCCCTATTGGCTGAACAAGGTGTGATTTCTCTGTTCAATTTTTTTCTATATAGAAAAATCCTTGTAAGACAGTTAGTATAAGGAGAATAAGTTTTTCTCACTAGTATGAGTTATGTTAATGAGAAAAAAATACTTGCTTTTAAAAAAAGTATGAGTTTTCTCACTAATACAACATGTGCCTTTATTTTACAGAACAGCAGTAGAAGGTGAACAGTGATGACAGTCATTCTCTGAGCAGTGTTTGAAGAAGAATGACTTCTAAATCCATGTTACAATGTTTTTAAGCTAGAAGTACCTTTTTAAAAATCAGGTTGATCTAGTATAATTCATATAATCCATATTACTGTAACCTGATTTAATTTTAAATTAGATTAAATATATAGACAATCTTCAGAAAGGTGTTCATGCAGAAATTCAACGAGAAACCCCTGCCCCAGAAAACATTTACTGTGCAGATAAGCCATTTGATACAAACAAGCGACGGTGGAATAACTGAGTGGGTGCAGCAAGCTACCTCTGCAGTCACAGACCTGAACACACTGTTATACTGAGCCTGCTGCAAGATGGAAAGTGTTTTCTCAGCTCGTGGAAAAGGTAGTGTAAGGTCATGCATTTAAGCTGCAGTCAGGGAAGCAGGGAGACTTTGAGATGCACATACTGTCTGGCGCTGTGATTTGACTGAAGATGAGCCCAGCCCTAGTAACAATTGCTAGAGATTGCGTGGCCATCACCCTGAAATCTGCAGTGCTATTACATTTTGTGCTTTTGCCTTCATTTCTCCTCTGAAATGAACAGAACTGTAAAGGGTCAACAGCTCAGAAGATGACCTCTGAAATAAAGTAAATGGAATTTAAACTGGGTTATTCTGGACTTTGCAGTGAAGAAGTACTTGCTGGGGAATTCTGTAGCTACTCCTTTTTTTGTCAATTACCTAAATAAGACTTGGAGTTTACTCGGCTGGTGCCTTGCATGCTTGCAGGCATATGGGAAGAAATTTCCTAATGCTGATTTTACTGACATGTGAGGACATAAGTTAAAACATTTATGAGATGTTTTCTCCATGCTCCAAAAAAAAAAAAAAAAAAGAAAACTCCACTTTTTTTGTCTTTTGTTAGTTTTTTTTCCCCAAGATTAACTTTTGCACAACAGATCAAAAGAAATTCTCTCAGCCTGAGTCTGAGAACTGTAGAAGCTAGGCTGAAAGGCTTAGCAAAACAAAGAAAAGCACAACAGTCTGCAATTTAGCAAGAGATTTCAAACTATAGGGACTATTGCCAACAGCTAATCTTTTATTTAGTTAGAGCTGGCTTCCACCCCAGCTGGTTACAAAACCATGTCCAAGGGTTCTGAATGATATGCCAAGGAGATTTGAGGTCTGTCAACACTAGTCTTGTTTCAGGGTTGACCATGCAGGACTTAGAACAGAATTCTGTGAAGAAAGGCATTAATGTAAAATACAAGCAGTCAAGGCAAAAGGAGATGCATTGCCTTACTGAGCAGTACTGTCAAAGTCTAAATTTTAGTCTAATTACACCAGTTTCCTAAGGGGCCCAGCACATTCAGTGCACAGAAATTGGCTACAAATGTAGGTGATTTGGAGCAGTTAAATTATTCTTTGATATCTGTCCTCCTGAAGCATCTCCACCTACACATTCCATACTTCCTCATTCTGTGCCTGGAAATGACCTGTGACGTTTCTCAAGCCGTGATGGTCTGCTTTGTGCAAAAAGTGAGCACAGCCCAGACCATGTGATGAACAGAAGTAGAGAAGGTGGAGACATATTAGAGAAGCCATAAAGTCATTTTTCTGCAGTGAAGGAGAAGTTGCGAGGGAAGGAAAAGGTGTTTCTCTGTTCACACATCTCATTTAATGTGAGGAGGAGGAGAATTGTGAAAGTCACGTAGGGTCTGTTTGTGCTTTGTAGTCCAGTGATGCTGAAAGACAGCCAAGTTAATCATGGAGCTAAAAGCAGGAGTAAAAACAGAGTTGTGCTGTGCCCAGAATAAATTGAACTGTTAAGAAATAATGAGCCCTGGTGGAACTTGATGCTAATGTAGCTATGGTACCCCCAGGCCAGAGCTAGTATTTCACTGAACATACTCTTACTAATCTCTAGGAGATCCTTAAATGCAGAGTTTGCTCAATGAACTGGAATAATTAGGAGAATAGATAACAAGAATATTAATCTCTTTTGCTATACAAAACAGAATGTATGTCTGGCTGATGCTGCAGTTAAGTCCACCTTAGTACATTTCATATGTGCCCAACTCTAGCCAGCCACCCAGCAGATCCTGTTTTCAGAGTGCTGTCTGATACCTCCATACTGGTCCTCCTTCTGACGTGGTTCCCAAATTCATATTTCTTTTCTGTAATCTGATTAAATCCTTTAGGATAACCATTATGGGTGGGCATCCAATATCACTTAGGTGAGGTAAGCTGGAGAATGTGAGATGGAGAAGCTCAAATGGAATAAATTGCAGGTAGGGAAAGGGTGCTTAAAAAACCAGCCTGGTGCTAAAGTTGCAAAACAGTTGTGTGAATAGTAGGACAGGCAAATACAAGCCTTGAAATAAGGATATTAGGAGACTATGGAATATTGAATCATTCTGTTCAGATTTTATCTTGGTTTAAATTTCACTGGTATCATTATAGGCAAGATCAGGCTTTTGCATCAGGATGTTGAGTTTAACTCAATGGTACTGATGGTTCTCAATGGTACTTTCCAACTCAGCACATTCTATGATTCTATGAAAATGGGTAATTGTGCAATGAAAATTTACCTTAGAATTTGGGACAGACTCTGTGTAAATGCAGAGTTATAATTTATATTAGGATTTATCTATTTCTACAGAATGTGTCACCCTTGCAATTATTCATTCCTTCGAAGCCCCATTAAATTAACAGTTTCTATGATTTATCGCCCTGTGTAATAAACGGTGCTGGAAATCTGAAGGAAATTAATTTGCAAACATGGACAAGCTGAAAGCTCACCAAATTATCCAAAAAGATGTTTTATAATTAGAAGTAAATTGCTACTTGATAAGAAGAATTCCTCCTACACCTGTTACCAACATAAGAAACACACAGATTAACTCTATTGCTGAAAGATTTGGAGAGTTGGTAACACTGCTTCTCCCCCTAAAGGGAAGGGTTAGAGGGCTGCTTGACTTACCAGACAGGAAGCAAAGGGCTTTTAAAAACTTCCTGATATGCAAAACTCCTTTCTCTCTTACAAGCAGTTCAAGTCAGAGACTACTATATGGCTATGTGACTATTTGTGAAATATGTTCTAGCACCAGAGGACTCTCATGTCTGCACATGTGAGGAATGTGTGATTTACTATGATACTAGCTGTCTGTGAGGACACAGTAGAAATGCAGCAGTTAAGGCTCAATGAACTGACACTTCTGTAAAACTCGTTGTCAGGAAAAACGCAGCACTTGGCAAAAGAAATTGTTGAGGCACACTGGTCACCCCCAACATGACTGTGGGAGAATTCCATTTTGTGCATCTGCCATCTGTGCATCTCAGCTGTGACATTCTGCCCACAGGAAGGGCTGAGCCATTCTGGTGGAATTAAGTGATTCCTCAATATCTAAAACACCATGAGAACTCAGGAGTCAATTGTAATGAAGCTGATGTAATGAAGGATTGCTGCATTACTGTGCCTGGACCTCATGTTCCCCAAAGGTCTTGTTCCCCAAGCGAGCTTGTTTTTTATGATACCAATGGGAAGATGTTAATTTTTTTTTTAAAATAGGTGGCAGTTCTATGTAAACTCTGAATTTTATTTGGAATTTATGGTATGGCTCACCTCTAAAATCACCTCTGGAGAGTATAACTGGAGTTCCTTCTGCTGAAGCATTTGGCTTAGCTATATTTTCTCCTGCTGTTCAGCTTAGTGATGTATTTCACTGTGAAAGTCTTGTAGTCACTTATTCCCTTCTCAGGTGACCATCTTTACTGGGAAAGCAACCTGTACAGCACATAGGAACACTCAGAACTGATGTGAAGCCTTCTGTACTGGAGACTGTACACATCAAGTTAACGTTGAAAGGACATACATATTTTATGAGACGGGCTTTTGCATAAGCAGATGAATGAGATTTTTCAGACACAATTAACATCTGGTGCCAGATGAAAATGCTGTGGTTTTAAATTTTGTTAAACTGTGATGTCTGAACAAAATATACAGTAGTTATCAAAAAATGATCTGGAACCTGTTTAACCATAAAGTGGGATGGGAACCCAGTTTTTCATTCTAGATATTTAGTCATTAGAATTTTTCAGCAAGCTTTGTTTATTACATTCCATTATTCTCTCGGACAATGTGCAACTTCTTTTTCTTCTCCCAGGTAATATCTATAACATCTTGGCTTTTATCAGGCTTATATAATAACTATGTAGCAGACACCTCAAGAGCAACAGATCAGGTGTACTTTGATTCAAGATCATCTGCAATGAGGAATAAAGAAGAATTAAATTGGTATAAAAGAGAAAAGGACATAAAAAATAAAGTGACATTCTTATACATTCTTTCTAGTTCATTTCTAGAAAAACAGAAATAAAATTGGGATCTGTTTTTCATACTCCTAATAAGCCTTGGAACACATCCCTAGAGTGCTACCAAAGGGTAGGAAAACACTGAAATTTTCCATTCTAATTTTCCTTCAATTACAAGGAACTAGTGGAAATGGAAGTATTTTAATTAGAAATTATTAAATGATCATTTCTTCCATATCCCTCTCTGACTCCAGCAACTCTCCATATGGATAAGACTGTTAAAAAGGAATTGGGATTTCAGTTTATGGGGTTATGCTGATCAGAATATGAAACACAAGAATAGGAGGGAGGAATGATTTGAAGCAAGATTTGAGGTGATACCTCAAATGTAGCACTGGTGTGTGCCATTTGTATGTGGTGAACTAAACAGTTTCATCAGCTGGAAGGACAGCTTGAAGATATGACCAGAATCTTCATGTCCAGCTGGAACTAGCTTGGAAACAATAAGGAACAGTTTTTACCTTTGCCTTTCTATGATAGGGGGCTGGGAATAAACATAAACCCAAAATATTCAATATAGTCAAGTATGTTTTGGCTGTCAATAATATCATGTGTGATACCAGTAGGAGAAAGACAGATGAAAAACATTTTCTCCTGCTTCCCACATCAATAGCTTGGATATAGGACTGTAGGTTCTCCAGAAGGTTTTATATTCATTGGAAGAAATCAAAATCATCAAAACTGAAGATAGAGGAATTGAAAAGTGATATGATAAGAGATATTTTCTGAAATAAGATGCCTCTCAATGAGATTCATTGCTAAATAAATTCTTTGCTAAATGAAGTTCATGGCTAAATTCTCTCTGAACAAAATGTTCTTCTGATTAGATAGAAAGAAGCTGTTGGTCAGCACTTCATATTAATTCAATTTTTAAAATTTTGATTATTACTATTATTATTAGTATTTTAAACCACAAAGATTAATTCTTCAAACTCTTAGCCTTTGACAACATTATTCAAAATTCCAAAATGTGCAGTCAAAGTATTTAGCTTTTTTACAACAACTGTACATATTATCCCTAAGTTTTCAGGAAAGATCAATCTACATAATTTTAATTACTTCTGTTCTCTGTTTTATTCCCTCGACATTAGAAATTTTAACTGTGCTTCTGCTCATATTGCTTCAGGATAATCCCCTCTTCAGTTTGGCACATATGGTATTTCACTTCTCTGATCAGCTTTGTTTACACTCCTGTGTTTTCTGCACTTCTTGCATTAACCCCCCCAATTCTTTCAATTGGATTTAAGCAAAACTTTTCCTCGCTTCAGCAGAGGGGCAGCTCCTTTTTCAGATGTACATTAGGAACCATGTGTGATGTGGATTTCCACTGCCTGCAGCTTAATTCTCTATCTTCTTCAGTGTAATAGCAGTAGATTATTTTTTTATCAATGGTATTTTAGTCAAATTTTAAGTTCTCTTTACTGTTACAAAGTCTTTGAGAAGGATTTTCATGTAGGTTTATAACTGAAATGCAAGCAGATCAACCTCAAATCTTGATGTGAATCTGGTGCTTTACCCCTCTGCATCAAAAATCCATTATTCACTAGAGTTATTTAAAAATTCTCTTTTTTTCAGAAGCAATTATGAGTTTTAGGGCATGTGTCTCATTGACCTTCAAGGTGCCACAAGCAAGACTAGTTGTCACTGTTTCTGCACTCTGGGAAAAGAATTTCCATATTTCCACAGTAAATTGGGATCTACAATGATCAGTTAGTATTCAGTGTCTAATTCACTTTAGAGATGTTGTCTTTCTGGTTCTGCCAGCTATCTGCAGTTTATTCAGATAATTCAGCCTCAGTCTTCTAAAACTCACAGCTTTTTTAAAAAGAAGTAAAAATTTTTCAGTAATATTATTTATTAAGTACTTTTGAGCACTAGACAGTTTTTAATATGGCACTAGAAGAAGGTGGCTAAAATATGCAGATCTTTTCCAGACAATACATTGGAACTCAGTGAGAAACTAGATGCTTGAGACAGAAAGTTTTGCTAGAAGTTCTGTGGTCTGTATAGAGTGGGATGTCAGACTGGTTGTTTACTAAGAACTTTTGGGATTTTTTATTGTATGAACTATGCAATATTCACTGACCCAAATTTCAGCAGCAAGAGTGATCTCATTATACGTAGAAAACAAAAGGCTGTGTTATTTTGTCATAGTTGTTAATTCTATGTGAGCCTTATGCAAATGAAATAAAATATTTTATTATGATAATTCTATTTTTGATCAAATTTTCAGGCAACCTTGTTCTGTGCAAACATCAGCTAAACTCACCAATGCAAGAGAGGGCAAAAAATTGCACAGGAACAGTGTTGACTCTGCCATAAAAATTTTAATCCTAAAATGATATGAAGAACCTCTTCACTTTATTCTTCCATCTTGCACTAGGAATGTCATGCACCATAAATCAGACTTACTGGTCTATGAATTAGCAGACCTGCAAGCATATCCTGACAGGAGAATTAAATAGTCCAGAGAAAATTGTTTTCAGCGCTACACCAGCAGAGAAAGAGAAGAACACAAAGAATTCTGTGGAGAACCCCTGGTTGACTCAAAGCACCTTCTATCAGTACCTAGTATCTCTGTACCTAATAATACATACCTCTGCATCCAGAGATGTAGACTATCACATTTTGCTTTTAGAAACGTTAATCTTGTTTGACATGCCATGAATATGTGAAGTCAGTCACATGGTAGGCTCAGAACCAGGACACAGGACTGCCATATCTGAAGTGAGACAGCTCCCATGTCAAGTTTTAGCTTAGCTATGTATGCCATACTTGTACTTTCTGGATTTCCTGTGGTTACCAATAAGTATAGCCACTGATGTTGGCAGTACCCTCTACCCTCAATTTCCCTTTCCACTAAGCATCTCTTTCCAGAATTTTTCTTTTGCCATTACCGCCCACATTTTGAATAGTATTATGGTGACAAAAGCAATCAAAGACATGGAGAGAGCTAAGAAAGTTATTTAAATCATGTTTGACTTAATGGATTTCAACAAAGATCCTGCTGAAACTAGGCTGTGAATAACTACACTAGTAGGAAATGTGGCTTTAAAATGTGATCTTACGTTATATAAAGCAAACTGGTTACTGACTCCCCCTCATAACTGTGTCACCCAAATATGGATGGGGCCCTAACCATGCATGGCAGTCCCCTGTTGAAAAATGCCAAAAAAGAGAGCATGAGTAAAGAGCAAATATTAAAAGTCAGCAGCATAAAATGATAGAAAGGGCAAAATGGGAGCCGTACCACGGCCTTACTGTTGACAGCTGCACTGACTAAGCATTCGTGGAATCATACAATGGTTTAGGTAAGAAGAGACCTTGAAGACCATCGGGTTCCAACCCCCTTGCCATGGGCAGGGACACCTTCCCCATGACCAGGTTGCTCAAAGACCCATCCAACTTGGCTTTGGACAAATCCAGGGATTGGGCATCCACAACTTCTCTGGGCAAGCTGTTCCTGTGCCTTACCACCATCACAGTAAAGTATTTCTTCCTAATATCTAATATAAACCTAATCTCTTTCAGTTTGAAGCTATTACCCCTTGTCCTATCACTGCATGACCTTGTAAAATGTCACTCTCCAGCCCTTTTGTAACCCCCCTTTAGGTGCTGGAAGGTGCTGCAGTTGCTTGCATGTGGATGCCTCAGTTGACATCTCCAGATATCTCTAGTTTTCTTTATTGACATCAGCCACAGAGGAAACCCTGTGGCTATTTATCTATGGACAAAATTTAAGTCAGATGCAAATGATCACGAAGTGAACATTTTTCAAAATGTCCAGTGTCCCTATTTTCAAAATCTCTAGGTAGCTACTCCCACTAAAATCAAAGACATTCTGATTAATAGCTTAACTTAGTTGTTTAACCATTTCACTGGTTAAAATGACCTTCTATCCATTTTGATGCTTTTATTCAGAGCAAAGCTCCCATGCAATTAAATCCTCACTAAAGCACATTAATTTATGTACCTATGCTTCCCTTATGCTGTTTGCTGCCCTGCTGCCTCTGCTCTGGCTTCCAGCCAATTGCCCCGCTCTGGCTCAGGGCACACATTCTCGATTTGTCCCAGAGGCTCCCTGGCAAGAACATGAGCTCCTTTGCCACTAAGTGCCACAAAGAGCTGAGGGGAAAGGTCTTTTGGGGACAGTCTGCCTTTTTGCCCATCCTCCCCATCCCACCAGAGTTCTGCCTGCTAAACTGCTGAAAATGGTCACCCACCAGCCGAGTGATCCTAAAAAATTCCTGTCCAGTTGCAATTACAAAAAAAGGACATTTAAGGCCACTATCTGTTGTATTTTATGAGAGGGAAAGGAATATCTATGTCCCCAGCAAACTTCAGCTCTGACTGGAAAAGACATTGAAAAAATATTATAGATCTGCAATGTCACTTCATAAGTCAGACAAAAATGTGGTGTAATAAATACCTGCTCTCATCCTTCTTCACTGAAGCTGTTTTTCATTTTGATTGGTGATTTTAAAAAGCTCATTTCTTAGTTTTCTATTTTACCTCTAGGAAGGTTTTCCATTATACAGTTCCTATAAATATATGAAAACAGAGATCACAATAAACCAATATATTTACTGAGACTAGAACATTCTTTCTTCTCAAATGAAATGATGCTGGTGCTATAAACAGCTGAAAATATTTTACTGAGGTATCAACAGCCTCAGGATCTGTATTAATAACAGGCTTGTTAGAGTGTGAAATGTCTCCTGGCTTTTCTCCAGGGTGTTTAAACTAATACACTGCTAAGAATAAGGGAATAATTTTACTTTTACTCTCACTTTGAGAGTTTCAAATTTTCATTGACTTTACAGATATCTGTGCTGCTTTGCAGTCATGTAAGTGAGAGAAGCATCAAGCCAGAGTCCACACATAGGAGCAGGTTTGAAAGATGACTGGAAGTAGTGTTATTGAAGGGAGGATTAGCCAACCTATAACACAATGACAAAGACTTCATCCTAACTATAAGTCTTTTGCCTTCTTTTCTTTTGGCACACACGTAAATTTAATTCCTTCAATCTGACGTTTAGCAGTTCTGAATAAATTAAAATAAACCAAAAGCAAACCAGAAGAAAACAAGCAAGTCACAAAATTTATATAGAACTTTCTTTGTGTTCTGAACTTGGTAGCAACAATTGATGTATTGCTCCAAAAGCAGACTGATTTTGTTAATTGTTTTAATTCAGGGAGGGGAAATCTGCCCAATTATCTTTTTTATATCGCATACAAATAAATGGATATAAAATAATCAGACATCTTTGAAAAGAATTGTGTGGTTCAAAAGATTAAAACAAGTAAAAGGGAATAAATTGCTTAAGCCATGAAATATTAAAAAATCAGTCCATCAAAAATTCAGATAGAGTGTCTAAAGGAGTCCCCAAAAATTCTAATCCAGAATCTTTATTGGAAGCCTTAACTACTTGTTTTGGTATATGCATGATTGTGCCTCTGAAGTGACCAGAGGTTGTTGTACAGCCAAATGAAAGCAGGGCTGCTGGGCATGCAATGCCTTCGGGAACTGAAGTTATCTAGCTGCCAAAACAGAGGAACATAAAATAAATAGCAATGAAAATAAGTTGGTCATCTAGATTAACCTCTTGCTCAGACTGGGGGGAAATTCTAGTCAGGACTCAGTTTTCTTTCACTTTTTCAAACAAATTGGCTCAGCATTTTGTGACTGACTTTGCAATGTATTTGTTGTTTACCATTTCTGTCCAGTCACTCTGTAAAACAATTAGTCCATTTGTGAAAAGAATGCTAGCTGTATCTGTGAGAGTAAGGCATTGACCTGGAAGCAATCTTGAAAGTGGAACTTACTGGTGTCCATGCCTGCAGAAGGAAGCTGTTTACAGATGTTTATTGACAGATAACAGATGTGAAAGATTGCAGAAGGATCCTGCATTTTGTGAAATTCAAGACTGAGTGGGGAATCAGCATCCTGCCCTGTAACATCCCAGCCAAGATAATACTCTCAGGACTAACAGTGCCCTCAGAAGCAGGGCACTGCAAGTGCTGCCCCGCTCTGTGAGCCAAAACCGACATCATAGAAAAAGAAGGAGTCCTAACTGCTCTTCCCTACAAGAACTGAGAATGCACTGGAATGCTAAAAATGATGAACGACGGGTGGTATAACTGAACACTTGAAAAGACATGACAATAGTGGGAAAAGTCTGGAAATTTATACTACCAGTATATCAAACATTTTAAGCTTTCAGCTTCACTTGGCATTTTCAATGACATTTCTTCAGCAAGAAGGTGAACTGTATTGTAAACACTTCGGAGTCACAGATCATTTGAGCAGCTTCAGTCTGGGCAATGTTTGTTTGTGATTAGTTTTACAAGGGTGTATGGAATAATTTAAAACTGAATATATGAAGCATACTTTAGATAATCACATGTTCTCTCTAGTCATGCTTGAATTTATATTCCCAATTATCTTTATCAACAAACATTTCCAGATTGCTTCTGACTTGTCTATTAAAATATACTTGGTGCTAATCAAAGCTGTGCATAACCTACTAATCATGCTGTCAGTTGCTACTAGCTCCATGGAGATGGCAAGATTATGGGAAAAAAATCAAATTTAAATTACATGGTTGTTTAACCTGGTATTTGTTGATGGGCATATCACCCTGGAAGAGTTCAAAAGGCATGTAGATGTGGCACCTGGGGACATGGTTTAGTGGTGAACATGGTGGTGCGGAGTTAATGGCTGGCCTCAATGATCTTTTCCAACCTTTATAATTCTATGACTCTATTTTATGTTTCCATTTTTGTTCTAAAGGGCAGGGAAAAATAATATACTTAGGAGGCTTGGACAGATGTTACGAGATGCTCCAAAACTGTGGTCAGGTTTCTAAATACTTGCACATGATAAAGGGTAGGCAAAGGCCCTAGCAAGACATGTTCCAGTGTGCTTCTTGTAAGTAGGACTTAAACAATTAATTTCAATTTGCACTCAGTAAACAATTGCATGTCTATCTGAAAGCAGCAAATGCAGAACTGTTTTGCAGTGTAATAAGCCACAAAAATCACAAAATTTTTTCACTTGTAGGCATTTCCTACCATTCATTCTGAACTTGCCATTTTGTCTTACTGAATTATTTAATTGTTATTGACTTCCATGCTGGTAGCACCCAGATGCTTGGAGACATCTCAAGCAGTGATTGAATACATGATCATGCACACTCTCCAAAACATAATCTTACCTGAAATGTTCTGGTGTCAGATAAAAAGGCAAGAAATACCTTTATTATTTTTACTCCTCAGAATAGAAATTAAGATCTGGAAAGATCAGGGTTGTTACAAGTCCTGCCATTGACCATAAAAGAGCAAGCAGAAATCTCCTGTTTTCAGAGGGACTTATGTGAACATAGCACAGGCCTGCATGGAGCAGGGCTGCAAGGCCAGGTTCCAGTTAATCACTTAATGGCACTCTGAGACTCAGCTATGTGCACACAGGGTAAGTCCAGCAATACAAGTTGATTAAAGGGACAGACAAAGACATGAAAGACATTCACAACAGAATCATAGAATCATAAAATAAGCTGAGTTGGAAGTATAATCGAGTCCAGCTCCTGACTCTGTGTACAAGACCCCCCCCAAGAGTCACATCACCTGCTGAGAGCATCATCCAAACACTTCTTGGACTCTGTCAGGCTTGGTGCTGTGACCACTGCCCTGGGGAGCCTGTTCCAGTGCCCAACCACCCTCTGGGTGAAGAACCTTTTTCTAGTATCAATCCTAAACCTCCCCTGACACAACTTCAGGCCATTCCCTCACATCCTGTCACTGGTCATCAGAGTGAAGAGGTCAATGCCTGCCCCTCCCCTTTCCCTCACAAGGAAGTTAAAGACTGTGATGAGGTCTCTCCTCAGTCTTCTCTTCTCCAGGCTGAGAAGACCAAGTGGTCTCAACCACTCCTCATATGGCTTCCCCTCAAGGTGATTTACCATCCTCATGGTCCTCCTTTGCATGTTTCCCAATATCTTAATATCTTGTTTATATTGTGGTGCCCAAACCTGCACACAGGACTCAATTTTTCAGTATTCTATTTGGTTTGCTTTGTTTGTTGTTTGTTTTTTTTTCATTTAGCCATGCATGCCTCACTAGTTAAAATACTAAACTTCTGCAATAATTGCATAGGGCTTGTTGAAGACATGATATATTGGGAGAGTGATAGCTTTCAAAAAGTATTCATCAATCAGTGGGGAAACAGCAGGGTGAAGAAGTGTAATAGACTTTCTCCAAAAATCCTCATGCCTAGGTACAGCTTGTGTAATCAAAGATCGAATAAATTTTTCTTGTAATAATCACCAACTGCAGTGGAAGCACAGAACAGAGGAATTTGTTCCTTAGATCCATATTTCTAAAGGCTCCTAGGCTGTTTCACAATTGCTGCAGATCATCGGTGCACTCAAACTCTGGTTTGCTGCTGTTCAGAGAGAGAATGGGAAACATGTTGAGGTAAGAACCTCCTTCAGACCAATTTACTGCCTCATTAAAGGATGAGAAGGTAGGATTGAACCAAGGCTTAAAAATCCTAACCCTCAGATATCAGCTATAGCCATATAAGAAATTATTCTTATGGCTAAAGTTAAAAGTCACATAAAAAGTTAATCTCTCAATTCTTTCCCCATAGTGAATGGAGAACTTTAGAATATCAGGTACCTCCCTGAAAAGGATCTCACTTCTCTTCTCTACACATGCAGGCAAACATCTCCATAGCTCTTGTGGATACCTCCCTATGTGTTAAGAAAGCAGTGTTAGAAATACCAGATTTCTAGTTAGATCTGCTTGTTTGCATCTATTTTGTTCAAGACACTAAAGGTTTGAAGAAGTGAGGCTACAACATTCACTTATTTGCATCAAACAATTAAGTATAAAGTTCAACACAGTGTGTACTGCTGTTTCTAGGAAACAGATACATCAGAGATTTTTTTTTCTCATAGAAAACACTGAAAATTCATGTCTTATTCCATAACAAAAAATAGTGGAAGACACTAAAAAAATTCTTAGCAAAATTTAACCAAAAAAGAAAGTTTCTTTAGTAATGTGGAAAATAACACATATGAAAGAAATGCATGAAAATTGTTTACAGATATTCACAAAATCAGAAGAGAGATATAATCTTAGTGTGGATGGTGATGAATAAGGGTAGAAAATATACATATCCAGTTTCCAGAAGTGCAGTGCCATGCCCACAGCTGGTCATGGTAAGACAGTTGCACTAAAAATGTTCCATTAGGTGCATGTTGAACGTACACTAATAATATTGGCAGAAGGTCTGAGAAGTCCATACAACTCCGAAGCTCACTAGAAGTGTGATACTTTAAAACCAATGAAAGTCAATTTCTGTCTCCAATGTATGGATATGAATCTCAGCAGGATGATTCTGTCAGACTTACATTAAACCTAATCATAGCACATGCAAATTGGGAAGAGGTACTGGAGGAAGGGTAGCAATGCTGCTAAGTTATTAAAAAAGATATAGGTACACACATATCAAGGATTAACTTTGCTTCTGCCATCCTTCATATATTAAATGCAAATAAGTGCAAACACAGAGGTACCAATGATATTTGCCATTCTACAAAGCTGTTCTGCAGATGACTTTAATACAGAGTTTGAATTATATGAAAAGAGCAGAATAAATGATGTGTGCAGTGTCTTAGGATGAGCTTAACAAAGCTAAGAAGTCTCCAAGTCATTGTGAAGGTATCTTATAGTACAGGAAAAAATAGGATAAGAATGGCAAATTAAGAGATTTGTTTAAAAGCAGGGGAAAGAAGGCCAGTGGTATCCTGGCTTGTATCAAGAATAATGTGGCCAGCAGGACCAGCAAAGAGATTGTCTCCCTGTACTCTGCACTGGTGAGGCCACACCTTGAGTCCTGTGTCCACTTCTGGGCCCCTTCACTGCAAGAAAGACTTTGAGGTGCTGGAGCATGTCCAGAGAAGGGCAATGGAGCTGGTGAAGGGTCTGGAGCACAAGTCTTGTGAGGAGTGTCTGTGGGAACTAGTGGTGTTTAACCTGGAGAAAAAGGAAGCTCAGGTGTGAACTTATCACTCTCTACGTGTACCCAAAAGGAGGCTGCAGCCAGGTGGGGGTAATTTTCTTCTCACAGGCAACCAGCAACAGGACAAGAGGACGTTCCTGCCTTCTGGAAGGCCCCTTTATCCAGCAGACCTCCTGTCATCAAAGAAGTTTTCAATACCAACCTCCTCCAGTCATACTCAGTGAGGGCTCTGCTGTCCATTAATAGCCTGGACTTAGCCCATTTTCTTACCTCTTTTTTTACCTACTTCCTTGGGAACTTTCTCTGCTCCTGGCAGAAGGGTCTTCTTGTTGTCTCAAGGATTTTCTCTGCTCTGAGCCATTCCTCTACTGCTTCATAATTTCTGCCGCTTTGTCTCTAGCTATTCTGCCTTTTAACCTTCCTATTACTGGTCTGTTTGTTCCCAGTTTTGCTTGGTACTCAGGTCCTCAAGCCTTTCACTCACATTCATGTTTCTGTCTTTGAGCCTCTTTCCTTTGCAACCTATCTTCTCCTGCCACAATTCCAGCTGCCTTTGGAAAAAATTAGTCCCTAACAGGAGTGACTGATTGCTATTGTACAGATAGTTTCATCATATAAGTTGCAAAACACTGGGAGGGGACAGTGGTTTTACCAATACTAGTAGGCAATCCCAGAGACTGCACAAAGTCCCAAAATTCTTTAAGAAACCTTGGGAAGAATTTCTAAAAAATCCGGTACCTCAGTTTCATTGGTGTGTTCTCTGTGTAAGGTCCTCTTTCTGTGCTTACATTCTAATACTGTCTTACTGATTGGAAAAAGAAGTGTGGTTTTCTTGATAAGGAAGGGAAGATGGGAGAGCAGCTAGACGGCTGTTTGGATCTTTTTGAGGCATGATGTACTCATGTGACTCTGTGTAAATAATGGTGTTTCTTTGTGCTTCCATTCAGTATGAAATGAGTGAGGTGGTTTTCTTTCCTCACCGAATTGTTGTTAAGGATGAATATATCAGAGGTTTTAAAGGGCTGTCTCACTACATCAGTGTGGCACTGGGTGCCTAAGAAACGAACACAATTTATTACTCTTATCCCCAAAGCCTAACAGTTTTCTCTTAGGTAGCATTAAGCAAAAATGTTTTCAATAGCTTTGTTTAGCATATATTCCCTTTCCTTTCACACAGTTGTTGTATTTACATATTCCTCATGCATAAGTACAGAAATATGCTACAATATCTGATGGGATGGAGAAGATCCAGGTTCCTGCTGCTCATGAAAGGTCATTAGAGTGATTTAGATTTCCTTTGGCATTAAATAGGGCTGTTTATTCTGTCAGTAAGAAGAACATTTTGTAAACATCATTCATATCCTGAATGAGTGTACATATCACACGTTTGAGTCTCCTGATTTTCTTTCCTCTCAAAAAAAAACATGAAGGGTGTGAAATCCAGAAAAATACCATGGACACCACTCCAAGTCCTTGTATACTTTATATGAATACTAATTTTTGCAATTCCTGTTGGGATTTCATATAAATAAAGGGGCTTCGGAATATTCATGGAGGTCACATTTTGGTGACAACTTCTTGTAAATGTTACTAAGAGGCTACTGGCCTTAGTCCAATATCTTAAGAGACTTCTCATTTGGCTTCACATTTTTATGAGAGATAAATGAGTCTCATAGAAGCAGACCAATCTAAGAACAATCTGGTTTCTCCTTGTCTCACTTCTGAAGGCTTAAAACCCAACACATAATGTTTAAATCCTTGCTCTAATCTGCAGTACCATGTATGTTTCCCCTAAAGGAAGAAATGGAGGTATTGCAGCTTTTTTTCTAAATTAAGTTAATAAAAACTTCTATCATGATTGAGTTCACTGTGGGAGATTGCTATAAATTGCTACAGATGTGATTGCTCAAGGTGCCAGGCATCTGATGTACAGATGCTGTTAGATATTGCAAGTGGTCAGAAGCACTAACCATTTGCATATGATATCTGACAAAAAAACCCAGTGTGAACAAAGGACCCTCATATATCCACTTCTCTCAGTGTAGGGATGTTGATAAGTGAAGTTGGATTATTTTTTAAAACTAAGAAAAATGAAAGAGGACAGGGTCGGTACTTTCCCAGAACTTTATGGTAGATTGTGTTTATGCCATTTTTCTCTAATGAACATGTGAAAGTCTGGTAATAAACTAACATTTTTTCATAAAACAGTTCCCTTTTCATCACACAAACAAACATTGCTTGTTTTTCAGATGGACTGATGAAATAAAAGAGAATTTATTGTTCTTGATAAAAATCAATCAGTTTAACATGTTACAAGGACTTTGAAGAGCATTCCACACAGAAAATACGTCATACTTTGAATCTGCCAACCTTGAGAATATGTCCTTAATTTTTGGCCAGGCATTTTAGCACAATAGATAAAAATAGGCATTTAAGTAACCTGGAAAATTAGCTTTGTAGAGAGCAACTCTAGGCCATTTATAATCACAGAAAATAAAGACAGCAACAACTTCCCCAAAGAGTTTGTAGGTACTGGACACATGCAGTATTTTGTGCATTACTTATTGTATTTCATATTGCAAACCCCCTGTAACCTTTTGGGAGGCTTTCCCTACAGCCTGCCACCTATCCCACAGCATCAGAAGAGCCTGCAATGACTGTGGTGTGGAAGACACGGTGTCAGTCAGGGCTGCTGCTGAGAAAAGGAAATCTTTTGGAGCATCCATAGAGCCTGAAGCTGGAGAATTTTGGCTGGAGGGGTTGCCCCAGACATGCAATTTACTATTTCAATCTGTTGAAAACTCATGATAAGAAGATTTAATTGCATCGTTTGGAAGTCGTCTTTTTGAAGAAAGGCATGTCGTCATAACAGCTTAGCTCAGAGTTGTCTGGTTCAGAGAGCTTTGGGTATCTACAGTTCCGTAGTATCAATGACACTGACAAATGGGGGAGGGATGTCTTTCTGCCTTTCTCCCCTCCTATTTCTTTAATTTGAAGTTAAGTCTAGGGGCAGGAATTTTATGCTACAGGCTTTATGCCCTTTAATTTTTGCTCAGCTCCTGGCAGAAACTGCTACCTCTGGACACCCCTCCACTGATCTCCCATCTCCCCTTTGCTGCCTTTGATAGGACTCAGGCACCCAGTTGTGGCAGCAGCTAGAAGGTGGGCAGGACAGGTACAAGGGGAGGGTTTGACAAAGGCTTGGCTGGAGGGAAAAGCAAATCTCCCCAGTTTCCACTGCCTGAAAAATCTGTGCTGCTACCTCAGGTCTCCTGGGCACACCAGCACCACAGAGAAGAGCACATCAGAGTTACAGCATTCTCCTGTCCTGCCCTGCTGCCGGACAGCTATGCACACAAAGCATAACACTCCTGGATACCCTGCTACTATCACAATCGAGTTCAGACACCCCTCATGCATGCCCTTCCAAACCACCTACCCCAGCAGCCCTTGCATCCCTCTCCAATGTACTCAAAACAGGCAAAGTTTGTGTTTATCTGTGTCTTTCCATAATGCTGTTTGTGGAAGGGCAGATTAACCATAAACTGAAATTAATTGGCATCTAAAATTATTTGAAAAATGCAAATTAGTCCATCAAATCATTTGAAATGTCATGCATGGTGCAGCACAAAATTTGGCAGGGAGAAGGAGTGATTATCACAGGTAGGCGAGCCAGCAGATGGCTGAGTGCTCTGAAACAGTGGCTGTGAGAAAACGATGTTGTTCATAGGTCCTGGAGTGCCTCTTTCCATGTTAATAAACAACTTTGAATACAGTAATGAAAATGCCAATCAGCTTTTTGTTGTACTGGGGCATTAACATAACACTGATACTCTGCATAACCACAATACTACCCTGTACTTACCTCTGCAGGGTCAACTTTAACATTTCCAAAGCTGTAAATGGGAGCTGGTAAAGGGAGGTGTGGTTTTACTGGGAGAGTAATGATGCCAATTATTTTCCATGTTTGCTATTCCTTGGTGATTCAGTGAATTAGAAAATATTTTAACTGTAAATAATATTACTGCTCCTAAGGGAATGGATGATACCTGTGTAGAAATGTGCATAGTGTCTGGTTAGAGAGATGTGGTGTTCCTACAGAGCAGGAAAAAGAGCTAAAACCAGATGGGAACAACCTCAGAAAAGAAATTGGGGCATGAAGCAGGTGGCAGATGAAGCTGCCTGTGTAAGAAAGCCCAGATGGTCAGAGCTGCAAATGTGCTGTTCTGGGGAGGCTGTACCTTCATGCCAGGACCCCTGGCACCTGTATTTCATCTTACAGTCTGCCTGAATTCAGCCTGGGTTCAGACTACCCACAAAAGCCTTTGGTCCCCTTCTGTCCCTCCCGCAGCCTGCACCAGGAGGATGGGGAGACCTTCAAAGGACAGTCATGGGTCCATGTGACTGCTTGAAGTAACCTCAAAAATAGGGGAGAGAAAGCCTTCTTGGGAGGAGAAATACGAAGAAAGGTTGCTGCAGTGCTGGCCCTCATGGCAGCCTTCCTGCTAGCAGTGCAGTCAGTCAGCAGTCTCAGATTTGAAGGTGTCCCATGGACCAGACCACTCTCAGAGCAGACATCACATGGAGAAACTTTCTGGAGTCATGCCTGATTCTGATAGAGACTGCAGTACCCCTGAAAGAAAAAACACTTCTGCTTGAAGGCAGGAGGATAAGGTGAAAAGTGTCCCATATGACGCTTTTATTGGAAAGGGATAGTCCTTGCATTTCCTCTGATCCATAAAGCACACATCCCACAAGTCAGACACCCAGTGTGATAGTTACCACTATACCTGGAGTAACTTTCCCTGGAGTAAGGGCAATATGTAAAGTATTTTTAGGCATTCATACCCACTGATATCTGTGGAGACACTCAAAATCTGACTGGACATGGTCCTGGGCAACCTGCCCTCAGTGACTCTACTTGAAATGGGGGGTTGAATTAGGCAATATCTAGAGGCCCCTTCCAACCTCAACCTTTCTAACTCTTAATTTAGAAGCTGACATGAGATACAGTGATAAAAAACCACCTGCATGAGGTTTGGAAAATGCTTTGAAAAATAGAGTAGATAAAGTTTCAGGTGGTCAGCATGATATTCCCACAGCCTAGATTTATGACATCATATATTTGAAATCAGACTTCTCTATGTCTGGCTAGGTGAAAAAAACAGTTCTGTCATTGAGAGCTCTACAAAAAGACAAATTACTTTCTAAGGCTGAGAGCACATAATCTTCAAGTTCATTTCTAAGACTGGAATCTTGCATCAAAAGAATATAAACCTCATGATTTCATCGCTTCTCAAGCTGAACAGAAGAATATTGTCTAACACGCTAACACGTGAAAACTTTGAGAAATCAGGATGCTGCTAATCAGTATCTTTTTAAGCAAAAAATGTATTGTCAGGAGAGTAGCATATTATGGAGCTAACAGAAGATATATCAATATACAATTAAATTTCAATATTATTTATACCTATACTTAAGATTTATCTTTTCACTGTGGAACATGCAATTAATAATTCTCTTTCTCTATGTGATGTCTATGTAATAAATCTTCACTGAGGTGAAAGCAACCTAAGAGACCCTGTAGGTATTTCATGTCAGTTTATGGATTGTTTTGCTATTATTTTTTATTGATGCCTAACTTAAAAGTTTCTCTATCTTCATAGGCCTTCTGTAAGTGTGCCTAGTTCTAATTATCAATACAAACAAAAGGCGACATTGGAGTCCTGAATTTGGTTTCGGTTTTTTGTAGTAATATTCATAATAAAAATGTGAAAAATCATAAAAAGATCAATCTGACCTGTCAGTACTGACTGTTTCTAGGTTTTTTTTAAGAAGCTTCCTTAAAAAACTTTGCACAACCTATCTGCATATTATAAACTGCTTAATAATAAACTGCTCTTTTTTAAAGACGTCCTGTAGATCCATCAGAAGACTGTTTTCAGATAATCAGAATTTTCTCTCCCTGTGACCATTTCCATTGAAACCTCAAAAAAAAAAAGATAGATAAGCAGTAAATATAAATGAAAGAGACAAGAATCAGAGGTAGCTATGAGATCTCATGGCATAACAGGTTTCTTTCTTACAAGTGACAACATTCTTTATCACAACTGCTTAACCCTGAGACTCAATTAAGGCTTTCAAAGTGCTTTTAAATTATTGATTGAAAGGCAACAAGGAGCAACCAATGGTTGAATATGACTTTACTCTGCAAAAGTAACAGTAATTTAAACTGCAACCCACAACTGGATGTTTAAAAAGGGGTATTTAATGGAGTCAGGGCTTGCCAAATAGGGAGGCAACCCTCAGCCTTGCAAATTATTGATTTCTCTCTCATTTTAGATGCTTTTTATCCCCATTGCTCAGAATGACATACACGATCATTGCTGTCAGGCAGTAATGAAGTTTCTGTTCAACACACACTTTGACATGAAAAAGTCAATGCAACAGCATTTGTCAAAGGAAATGAGATGCTACTAAATCCTTTGAGGCAGCATTTGTCCCCTTCCCTACCCAAAGAAAGTGAACAAAGGAAGCTGGTCTAAGGAAATTGGAGAAGGGACTGGTGCTGGAAAGGTCTAATGTATATACACTTAAACCCCAAACATTTTCTACTCTGGGTATGGCTGCAATTAGCATTACTTTGGGATTAAGTCTGGTAAATTCAAATTATTGGGTGTTCTGTGTATTTCTGAATTCTATAAGAACTCTGATGATTATAAGAAGGCTTGTGCATATCCAGGACACTCAATTATATTCTCTTGTAGAATGTAGTTTCCCTCATTGCTTTATCCTCCATTAGACAGGAGTAGTGTTTGTGATTAGTAACCAACATCTGCTGCAAATTCTTGGTTTAGGATTTGGGTCAATGTATAGTTAAAATCAGGACTGTATTTTGAGGCCTTATGTTCTATTTTATCACCAAAATTGATGCATTGTCTATAACTAAGCTTAGGTTCTATGGGTTTCAGTTAGGTAATATAAACTCTAAAAATCCCATTTTGTTGTTGTATTGTTCCCAGGCTACAGAGTAAAGAGAAATGCTCATTCTGATAAGGACCCTTACTGTGTTTGTATTTCAGTGATCCTCTGGCAAGGATCGGGTTAGGATTATGGGTGGGAATATAGTTAATATTGGAAAAATCTAGATACACAAAAGACTATTATACTATAAGATTCCAGAGATGAATATAAAAATTTTTAGTTATTGCAATCTAGTTGAAGATTTTTCCCCAAGGTTACAAGTTCAGGATTGCAGTTACATTTCAGCAGTTCAAGATCCCATAAAGGTCCAAAAATCAGGAGAAGAACAAATTGGGATTGGGCATTATGTTCTGTTTTACAGTACGCTGATACACAGAGAGTAATAACATTAATGCAAAGGATGAAATTAAGGCTGGGGTTTGTAAAATAAAAAACAGCAACCATCCATTCTGCACATTCTGAAAAGACAGAAAGAAAATAGGTACAAGATTAGGGCCAAGCCTTATCTTAATCTCATGCATTTACATGGAGTGTCTGTATCTTAAATTCTGAGCTGGATTCAGGGTTCGGTCTTTGGAGCATGTAGCATAAAAAGCTGTACTTGTTGCTGGGTTAGTTAAAGCCTTTGGCATGGGAAAAAAGAGCTCATAAATGCCAATAATATTTTTATACTCTTTGATTCCCTATGCATCTTCACTGACTACTAAATTGAAGATGACAAGTGAGTGAACCCAA
This sequence comes from Aphelocoma coerulescens, assembly GCF_041296385.1. Taxonomy (NCBI): domain Eukaryota; kingdom Metazoa; phylum Chordata; class Aves; order Passeriformes; family Corvidae; genus Aphelocoma; species Aphelocoma coerulescens. The sequence goes on along the minus strand of NC_091016.1, from coordinate 58,731,331 downwards.
GTATTCATCCCTAGACCTTACCAGCATCTTGTTAACTCTTTCCTTACCTTTTACAAATAAAAATCTTCAAGACAAATTTCATGTGTGATTCTAGATATAGATTACTCCATGGGAATTTTCCCAAAGGTCAGGATAGGCAGGAGTGCAGAGGACAGTAAGTCAGTCTCTTTCTGCCCAAAACCATCTCCTTAGCCTGTGTATCTATTTTCTCCTGCTTTCATTCCTGTATACACAAAACAAGACTTGCATTGCTGTTATGAAAATGCCAGCTCTAAGTATTTCAGTCTCTAATCCAAGAGAGTAAGAGCTTTCAAATGAAAGACACATAGCTACACAAAATTTAATATGGGTGAAACTTTGCTACTGAAATTAGGTCTGCTGCTTTAAATCTCATCTGAGTCATGGGAAGCATTGAACGTTTTGAAGGAAGAATCTTGAGGGAAAGTTCTTGAAAAGTCCATCAATTTAATATAATGGCAAAAGCTGTGTGAAGATATGATAGCTTAAAGTAATTCAATTGAAAGCATGCCCTTAGAACAAGGATGAGGCTGCTAACTTACTCGTTTGGTCTAATAGCACAGAGCACCTCAGAAATGCCCAAATGCTCAAATGCCCAAAACTCAGATTCAGCAAAATCCTTCCTTGACCCAAGAAGTTTGAGATGTCCTGGAGGGCTGAGGCAGAGAAGAGAGCTGTGCACTGAACAAATTCAAAGGGGAAAAGAATAAAACCTGGACTCACAACTCCAATGATTTAAATGTAGAGGAAACACCCTGAGGTTACTTAGAAGAAGACTAACCCAAAAATGTGACCTTCATATGTGCCCCAAATGCACCTAAGGAAAAAATCCTGGTATTTGCAATACCAAGGTCATTAAAAAAATAGAGAAATTCATATGGATGTCCAAGGTATTTTTCAGTGTGTGATCCTCTTTCTGCTATTCATAACTGAATGAGATACTGAAATCACGTAGATACAGCTGCAACAAAGCTACTCCAGCAGTGCTAGTTACAAAAACACCACCATTTATAAATGCCTTACACCTGTTATTTAAATCCCACATATTTAAAATCTAATTTTTTCAAAATACCTACTCCATGAAATCTGTCTTCAAATTCTGTTTCACTTGACTATAAATCATTTTTATTATGCTGTACATGGAAATTGAGCAGAACTGTTCTTTGTCTGTGTGCTTGAATTAAAAAGAGCCAGAGTCTTTTTCAGACAGCTACCTATTTTATCACTCCACTACCCTTACTTATGGTGAAAACTCTCTGAGCCACAAGTACAGGCTGTGTATTTCATACTATATACCAAGACACACTACAGTGGGAGAAACCTCTAATTTTGCTATGATACCAGACAGCACCTCTAACACAATTTTATGATGACAGTAGTGGTTACTCAGGGGATTGATGAAAGGAATGTATTTTTCAACCTCTTGGAAGTTAGTCTCAAAACATGTGATGGAAATTTTTTATCTTCAGATGACTGTAGGCTGTTGGTACCACACATGGCAAAGGCTGGTTTTAATCAGTTTCTGTCACACTGAATCCTCTGCTATGGTTAATACAGCAGAAGAAATGCCAGGGGCCAAAGAGTTACTGAGGAGTAAGTACCCACATGCAGAGAACCCAGGTTGTAGCTCTTCAATACCAAAGCTGAGCTTCTTCCAGGGACCAAAATAAAGAGCCCTCCATTTTCAGGTCCTACAAGATAGAGGTTTTGCCACTCACCAGAGTATCATGATGGCACAAGGCACTAATTTGAGCTTTTTGTGCATGGATTTTACCATGCATTTGCAGGCCTCCATGTTCACAGATGTGAATAGTTATCCTAGTTCTCTGAATATGCTACCAGACCTGTATCGTTTAAGCCTTCATTGCCCATATGTGGATACATGGCCACCTGGTTTGGTGGATAAGCAGGAAAGAAAAAAACCTGTGTGTATGCAGTCCATACTGAACAAGCAAACTAAGCACATTTTTATGATTTAGTAATAGGCTGAGCAGTCAGTTTTGCACTCATCTGAAACCTTCAGAAATGCTGAGCAAGGTGTCTAGCTCTCTAGACCATTTTATGCATTATGAAAACAGCAAAATGCCCACCCACCTGCTTGCAGCTGTCTGCATGTCAGTGTGTAAAGTTCACTTCTGCTGTAAAATCAATAAAGGCTTCAAACACCTAACTCGGGATTTTTGAGACACACTGAGAAGATTAAATAAGCAAAATATATTTTTACTTCTTTTTTCAAAACCGAGGAGATATTTTGCCACCTTCATTACTGCAGCTGCACTATCACCCACCTATGGGAGCTGTAGACACCCAGTGGAGGATTCTCCAGAGAAATATTAATTAATTGTATTTATTTCAAATCAATAGGAGAACACATCCATAATCATAGTGCAGGAAACTCACTACTCAGAAGATAGCAGGAGTTTTGGTGAGCATTACTCACACCCCTCATCAGCATGTGTGCCAGTGGTATGCAAACATCTGAACACTCAGCTTTACAGCTACACATTGGTGACAACAGTGTTGAATTATCTGTAAGTGTTTTATCCAACTAGCTGTGCTCATAGGGAAAAATGGTCTCCAGAAGCTGCGTTCCATGCATGTGCCATTAATATGCTATGTCTGGAAGTGCATTATTAGGTTTCATACCATGCAGTCATCTCAGACATGCTCTACAAATACACTGATGCTAGTGATTAAGTCTTTAATGCTTAATTACATCACAGCCTTGGCTGAAGTAATTGGATAGTGCTGTGGTCAAAGTCTTGACTCAGCCATGTGAGGTTAATTGCATAGGACTATAAAATATAAGAGTCTAACAAAGAAGTATCGTAGTTTAAATGCATAGTTGTTTTTTTTTTCAAGTTGCCGTTCAACAAGGTTGGCTGCAATAAATTCTTTTCCCTCTTTATTGGAACAGAAAAGATTCAAGAGACCCAGGCACTGTGTCAGTTGAGTACCAGGCTACCTGGATCCTGCCTCAAAAGCATTTGACCACAGAAAGCAAACAGAAGCAGCCAGTGCCAAATGTAACAATTTATGAAGCTTACTACAGAGAAGCAGGCGATGCACTGTCACATGCACGTTTGCTGTCCCCTCGGGAGCTCAGCATCCCCTGCCACCTGTGTGGGCTGGGAGGGCTCCTGCCTACAAGAGCTCTTTCCAGAGACTTGTTTCTGTGAGATTTGTTATGCATATGTAAAGAAAACATTTAGATTATATGCATGGTTAGAGTACAGAGAGCTATTCCCTTAGGAGTCTTGATTTGTCTGTGTTTATAAAGAATCGGGAAATCCTCAGAGAAAAATTGTAAGAAGCAGAGCAAGATAATTCTTGTAAGCATCAGCAGAGGAAGGGGAGTCACATTACCCTGGTTTCTGTCAGTTCACACTTCAGAATATTCTGATTATTCACACTTGGTTCAGTGTTGTATTGTAAAAACATAACACTTGGAATATTTAATCCTTTTTTTTCCCCCTGAGTGAGACACATTTCAGCAGACTTAAATTCAATGCATAATTTTCTGTCTCTGAAAGGAAATCTTGCTGTATCTTTTAACATATTAACTTCACTAAACCCAGTTATGTCTAAGAAAGTATTCAAAATGCAGAGAGTGTCAGATTTATCAGTGCAGGAGGCACTTGATTCAGAGACTTTTTTTAAAAATAAAATTATATTAAAAGTATGGAATAAATCACCTAGTGGAGCAACTATATTATTCTGGGAGAAGCTAAATAGGGTGTTGGTAGGTAGTGATAAATTGGAACTTGATTTTGTGCTTGTATTACCTACAGAAAAAAACATCAGAACTTCTGAGTCTTGTTGCACTCATTCACTAATCCTGGCTCCCTGCCTGCCTGCAGTGAAAAATATAAGCCTTGGGGGACAGGATCTGATCACAGTTTAAGTACATTTCTATATACTCTAGGAAAGGCAGAAGTAATACAGTTACCCCAAAATGAGCTGTGCTTCTGCAATAGCATAATCACTGAGTGTAATTTAATTCTACTTCTGATCTGTTTTTCTTTTCCATCCAGTTCAGATGATGTTTCCTAAGAAAGAAGCATGGTTTCCCTGGCATGTCTATTAACGTGGGACAATGTTAGAGACTTCTTCCTCTGCAGATGACCAGAACCTGGTCTTTTCTCTGGAGCCACAGAACATATTCTCCTCCCCCACCTACCCCCAAAAAACATGAAAATACTTGGGGGAAAAAAAAAAAAAAAGAAAAAAAAGAGAAAAATAATAAAGGCACACTATTGCCTGAAATCACGTGTTTTAGGTAATTCTACAGAGTGTATGTGTCTGACATACACATCCGAAATTGGCAAGTTTAACAAGAAAGCAAGCTCAAAAATAGCAGGAAGCAAAGAAACCATGAAGGAAAGTGGGGGTTTCCTTCATTTCTCTTTCTGAAGTACAAACAGCTAAAGTTGTTTGTGATGGAAGACAGGACAAAATACTTGTTTCTTTTCCTAATACAACTAAAATTATCAAATTGTAAATAAAACCAATATTACTGCTAAACCATTGGAGACCAATATATTATATTTAAAAGTCTAGTCACTCTGTGTGATTAGTATTTCCCACACCACCACTACACCACACTGTTACTGGCAATGGAAGGATGTCTTTGTAGGGAGCCTAAAATTATCTTCTCTCCAGGTAATCTTATGTGAGTTTTTTGTGCTCCAAATAAAAAACTTCATTCTTCAGGATTTATCAATTAGTTCAGAGAGAAAAGCAGACTGATACTAAAAAGAAAAAAACCCCACTGTACACAGAAGGACAGTCAAATTAGGAAAGTAGAAAAATCACCTTTGATTTCTCCTTTGACTGTTGAATTTTGACAGAAAGCTCCCAAGAGCTGCCAAGAATATAGTTCAATCCAATCAGAAAGCAACAATTTTTTGCTTTGCTAGCAAAATACCTTGTGAATGGTTCAGCTGAAATGATACATTCACAAGGAAAATTTCAGGGTTGTAGGAACTATATTTTCTGCCCCCTCAAAACCCCAAAAAAGTGACAATGCTAGGGCTTTGGTCCAAAAGTGTATCAGGTACCATTGTAACAATATTATAGTATGGATGACTGAATTACAGCCTCTAGGAGTCTTCCTTTTTCAATTACTGGTATAGATACAGCCAAAATGTCCAATGGCTGTTCACATCTAAGCTCAATGTTCTGTGAAGGCAGACTACAGTTATTACAAGGCTGACTTGCTCTGCTAGCATATTACAGGGAAATAATTCGTTTGAGTTAAGCACATCTCTGTTTCTCTTTGTAAACAGGCTCAGCAAACTACTAATGCCATATAATCCTACTCATGGCAAAAATTTTTGACTTGCTCAAAATTAAAGACTTACTCCTTTTCAGAGATACATATGTAGGTCTAAAAAGTCATGATTTTTTCCCAATCCTCTTTTAGATGATGAGATGAGATTTGCTCTGGGTGATTTTTCCAGAGTAACGGATTCTGACATTCTAATATCCTAAAGCTGTAAAATATTCCTTGCTAACATTCATTCATCTGAGTCTTGCTGAAATTCACCCCATTTATTTTAGATGGGCACAGTTTGAATCACTTTTCCTGTAATATGGTGTTTATAATCTTCAAACTCTTGATCTTTATTCCTTCTAGTAACTGACTTCTTGGTGTGTGCTTATGTAAAAGTTCCTCATTGTGCCACTATAAAAGAATGATTTTGTTGCTTCTCTCCAAAATTGAAATGCCTCCAACTTATTTAAGTATTTCTGGTGTTACCCTAATTAATATTGTTCCCTAAGTGGTTACTAGACTTAGATATCTGAAAGAAAAAATTTAGTTTTCATGGGTAATGAAAAAATGTTTCTGGGAAAGTCACCAATTTCTCCTTGGCTGCAATTCTGCTATGTTATTTGACATCTTTCCTGGATAACCAAAGTTGCCAAATATTTCCATTCTTCTGAATTTTGAAACTTTCATAGTGTCTTAAAGTGTTCAGCAGAGGTTTTTCTAATTTTGTCACAGTTTTATTAGACAAAAAAGTGTAATTTCTTGTCACACTAAGATCAATAATGTAAAGTTTCCACGTTCCTTAGAAGATGCTATTTTAGAGTAAGGCAACATATATACACTGATTACACAACTGTGGTTTGGATAAGTTTTTTCACAACTAGGTTTATTTTTTCTTCCATCCTATTATACTAATCTGCTTTAAAATAAAAACACAGCCATCTGTAAAAGATAAAAAAGAGGTAAACATACCCTCTCAGAATACCTTTTTTTTCTTCTGGGGGGGGGTTAGTGACAGATGCCTTTTACATTCCTGACTATCCCACAAGAAAGAACAGCAAACTAACTCTACAGTGCTTGAAGTTGTGACGTTCACAACTCATCTGACTTCTTAACCGGCTATTTTTATCAAAGATTGCAACTCAGTCTTCCTTACTCACAGTACCCAGCGAGTTCTAGTGCACACCAATCAGAAAGAACACTGATGGTCAATGGCAAGGGCCAGCCATCCCATCATGTCAATGAATCACAGAATTACAGAATATGCTGAGTTGGAAGGGACCCATCAGGATCATGGAGTCCAGCCCCCAGCCCTGTGCAGCAGCATCCCCAAGAGTCACACCGTGTACCTGAGAGTGTTTTCCAAATGCTTCTTGAGCTCTGTCAAGCTCGCTGCTGTGACCACTGCCCTGGGCAGTTTGTTCCAGTCCCCAAACACCCTCTGGGTGAAGAATCTTATTCTAATATCCAACCTAAACCTCCCCTGACACAACTTCAGGCCATTCCCTCAGGTCTTATCACTAAACTGAACTCAGTTATATGATTAGACAAAAAAACTGCTGTGAAGGACAGAGAGAACAAACAGCAAAAAAAGCTGGTACCATTCCCCTTGTTTGCAATTCCCCCACCCCTTCTAAGTTTCTCAGGGTGTCCTGAAGAAGTAACCAAGGGGTAGCTGTCAACCCAGATGCAATAAAGTTGGGAGTGAAAAGACAGAAGAGTTATCAAATATGTAAACAGTGGGTTTATATTTCTTGAGATGTAAATATCATTTATAAAACTTGCCCAGAAGTTCAAAATCTAGCAAAGGACAGTAATGAACATCTTCAACACTGAACCACTTAATTAAATATGACATTAATGTGAACCATTTAATGTATTTCAGATCTGCTTTGAAGGCCATTTTAATTAGATTGTTGATCTGCTGCTGACAGCATCAGAAAACCAAGGCTTGAAATACAGAACCTCATCAGATGTTGCTGGATCTCAATTGCCATGTATAATTAATGAGACAAGTTTTTCTCTGGACACCACTTGTAGGAGGGTAATTTGATTCACATGTCAGGCACATGGGTATTCACTGGCAACTCTCCAGACTGTGACCTGAGCACAAGGGCCTTTTCCTCTGATGGGCTCCAGTAGTGGGCTGCTGCAACTGCTGACAGCCTCTCCCTGATTACAGGGCTAATAGGTAACTGGTCTGATTCAAAAGTCTGTTGTTTGTCACTGCATGTGTAGACAAGAAGGTTAGATGAATTCTAATGGAAAGAAGAGTAAACGTTACAAATACCTCTCCTAAACAATCAAAATTCCAGCAGAACTAAAACCTTCTACGAGAAATAGTACCCTACCCATTTTGATTTCATACATAGGATGCCATCTTCCTCTGTCTTTCCAGAGACCTAAGAAAATTAAAGGTCAGACTCTTTTGAACTCAAAAGAAAAAAAGGAAGGAGAGTAATTTTTCTAGGACTGTATTAGATGGATACTTCTGAATGACTTTGAAATGGTAGGAAAAATAAACCTTAAAAGTCTTAATACCTTGAAAGGGAAACTATGCCATAATCTCATCATTTCAAGTACATGGCTGCTCACTAACCTTTAGAAGTGCACACACATATTTCAATTTATAATGTAACATTTGACTGTCAAAAAGTTTTAAAGTCAGCCTGTCCACAAAAGTTGAGGCATTGAGCAGACAGAATTTGTGCTACCATACTCTGTTACCTAGAAAATTCTGGCAGTCCAATGGCTTTTACTGTAAAGTTCCACTACTGCAATAGGCGTGATTTAAGGAACTCTATCTTCCTTTTCTAGGAGAGCAAAGATCAGCTCAGTAATAAATAAGAATGAGACTGAAAACAAAGTAAGTAATTTCAAAGGGTCATTTATACCTTCAGTGCTGTGCCTTGTACTTGTCATCCAGCCTCAAGAAAGGTTCAGTAGGAATTATGAGCAGAGACTTTTGGAGAATAAAGCTTTCCATGCAGTGGAGGTATTAAAAAAATGTCCTCAATGCTATTTCATTAAAAAGATCAATGAAAATATGGCATGATCTATTTATTCAAATGAGAACCTAGTTCATAGCAAATCCATTATAAATAGTAAGTATTTCAAACTTCCCTTCAGTATTGTCTTATGGAACATAATGGATGAAATGTTCAAAATCAGTAGCAACATAGAGAAGTTCTTCTGGAAATCTCCATTAAAGCTCATAAATCAGAAACAAAGGCTTATGAAATTGGAAAGCTGGCAATGAGACACAGTGCAAAAAAAGATGTTGACTTGCTTTTAAATACAATTCTTTAGCTCTGAAACTCGTCATAATATATAAATAATTAATTAGGATTCAGATAAGTGAATTGAGCTTCTGTAGCTAGCTAAGGCCTTTAAGTCCCATGACATAAATCAGAATATCATGCCATATGTAAGAAAAGGGGAAAAAGCAGAATATATGTAAAATTGAATGTGGCCTGTACAATTCATAAGTCTGAGAGACTCCATTGTTCCTTGCTCTTCAGTAAAGTCCACTGCTTGTAATAATCTCTTCTACAAACCTGAATTCAACTGTTACTATATTGTTTAGTGTTTTGTTTCAGGCCTGGAGTGCAATTCTGAAGCAAATGTCTCCATCATCCCCAGACCCCACCCTAAACACCTCCTTCTGTGGCACTAGAAACTCCAAGACCCTTCCCATTTTTATGGAGTGCACTTGACAGCATTTGACCATGGCTATGCAACTATTATCCCAAATTCCACTATCATGGAAACAGACTTCAGATGTTAGGAAAAGACATGATGAGGGAGTGTCTTCAGTGCAGATGGCCATGGGGTCCAGTGAGATGAAGTGCTTGGCATTGTGGGCAGCAGCTTAAAAACATCCATAATAGGTTGAGAAAAATAACAATCCTTTGGAGATGTACTGGGGCAGGAGCTCCAGCTTTTTCAAATCCCATATCAAAAATCCCGTGTATAAAAGGCAACACTGTCCTGTTGTTAGCAACTTGCCAGGTACTACAAGTCTGGCTATTTAGTCTATTCACCACTTTCATCTACTCTTCTTTCTTCTCTTTCCCCATTCATTGCCTTTCTTCTTGCTCATTTGCATGTCCCTCTGCCAGAAGATTCCCTCTTTTGGATTTTCTTGTCCCCTTTCCACTCACTGTGCTTCTGCAGAGGATGAAGAGATGAAGGAAATATGTGTTGTACACAGGTCACTGTAATGTGACCCTCAGAAAGAAAGGGAAGGAAGCAATTGTTCCCTTCAAGAAATGAGCAATAATTATGCTATGAATAAAAATGAAGTAAGGGCTTGAATTGACTTGTAATCTTTAAGATTAAAGACTTTGTGCACAGCAATTGATGTTTTCTTCAGATAAAACCCCAAGTCCTCCATTTATATGTTTTTGCTTTATCTCTTCATCTTATCCCCATTTAAATTTTCCTGACTTCAGGAGTGTTGGATAATTAAAACACCTATGTGAAGTACTTTATTAACCCAACCAAATATCACCTGAACTACTGAAAGAAGTTAGTGGTAAGCAATCATCAGACTAGCAGCTGAAATCACCACTCAGTTAACAGCTGTGTATGTTATTCTATTGATGTTATTTATTTGAACAAAGATCCACATTTCAACCTGCATCTCAGCCTGGAGGAGGGATGGCTGAAAGAGATGGAGCAGCATGGGAGTAGATTGCATAAATACTTCCATTATTGCAATAAAATACTTTAGATCTGAAATATTCTGTCAACCATATTTTTAAAAAGGTAGAGGAAAATTAAACACCAGGCTGCCACATACCGGGTCTTCTCAGTTTTTAACTTGGCTGTCTAAACTAAAACTTAATTATTATTTAATTTGACCTTTTTAATTTAAATGACAGTCTTTGCCTGTAAGGGGTAGCCTATATCAGTGTTTCAGGAGATTATGCACCTCTTGCAGCTCCTTTTTCTGGGAAGGATTTCCCTCTGTAATCTTGCTTGGGTGTCTAGCTTGTATCAACCCTATCAACAACTGAAGGGACAAGTGGCAACAAGGCAAAGGATGAAGCAAGTGCACTTGATGCTGAAGAAGGTCAGACAGTATTAATCCCAGGAGGTGACTGACAGCCTGGGAGACTGGCACGGGAGTGTTAATCCCAAAGGAAAACAATTCACAACCCTTTATGAGCATGCCATTATAAAACAGGGATAAGTGCAGCTTCTATGACTGGAGGAGAATGGAGGCTGACAATGTGAATAACTGGAAGAGGTTTTTGCAGCCTGCCAATGTGAAATAAGGATTTCAGAGGAAGCAGGCTGTACAACAGTGCAGTCATGATCTGGACAACCCCCTGTGGAAAGCTCAGCAGTTATCTCTGGCTGTGTACTCCTGTTTGCAGGCAGATACTTCAGGAAAGAGGACTGAAAATTCACCTGTAGCAGAAGACTTCCACCTCCCAGCTACCTTTCTTAGCAAATGCTGACGTGCTGTAAACTATACTCCAATAATGTTTCCTGAAGGAAAACAACAGTCGGTGGCAACAGTTTGTGGGTTTTGCACTTTTAGTTTAGTTGGGTCTATTTTGGAGCATTTACAATCGAAAAAGAAAAGTATCTACATTTGGCACCTAGCATATCACTTATCATGTAACTACAAACTTCTGCCAGGAGATGAATACCTCTTGATCAATATATACATATTCTATATACCTCAAGGCAAGTTTTAGTAAGCTATTTTTTCACATTGACCTAATTAGAGGAGTCTATGAAAGCCTTGAGCTAGGAAATGTCTATCTTCTGCACATGATGCAAACCTGTGAAAAATTCAAGAAAATCATAGACTTCCCAGTTAATTATGGTGAATTATGAGCATTTCACATCTGGAAAATGCCCTTCAAACTAAATTGTTATATAACAATTTCCCATCCAAATACCTGCTTTCTTCTGACCCAGTGTTAACATATTGATAAATTCAATGCCCATGATTGCAAGAAACAGAGAACTATAAACACAGATATCAACTGTGTGTGTGGCCCTGAATATGCCTATTTTTTGAATAACAGTATTGTCATATGAAGTTTATCAATAAATAAATAAATATGTATTTTTAATGTATGTTCAATAGCAGTACCAACAGATGCTCATCTTAAAAAAGCTTAAAAAATGCCTGTCGTTGGCAACCCCACTGGCCCAGGTAGTGACAGGTTCATTATGGCTGCTAATGAACTCACAGCATAAAAAATCCTTCAGCTGGATGAATTTCTCCTGCTTCTTCACCTCTCCTTTACCTTGCACTCCCAGTGGGATCCCCTTCACAGTGAGGGCATCCTAGTTTGAAGTTTCTGTTTTCTCATACTGCTGTCTTGCATAAAAGCAGTGAGAGAGAAGACAAATCACTACACTGGGTTGATGGCAGCTCAGCAACCAACCAGAAAACCCCAGCTTTGGCAAAGTGGGCAGCCCAGTGGTGCCCCAAGGGTCAGTGTCAGAGTATGCTTTTTTCACTGTTTGCATTTGCTTACAAAAAACAAATGAATGGGAAAAATTGGGCAGTGATTGCCTCTACTCGTGCATGCAGCTGGTAGTAGGAAGAAGGCAATAAATTAAACAAACACATAGCTTATGATCTCTACTCCCTGCCTCAGGATAAGCCTTCCAGAAGGTTTTGTTTGATAGGGTATATGTACACTGGTATGAACTGTCCATTTTGATGACAAATCTTCTTTGAGCATCTCAAAAGAATCGACAGATATTGATTAAACTTCATAATGCCCTAAAGTGTCTCAGATTTCTGTTCCTGTAAAACAGATGAGTAGCCTGAAGGGAAGAGAGAAGTTTTGTCCAAGGTCATAAAATGAGATATTGACAGGATTAGAAATAGGAATCATGGTATGAGTCTTGCTTAAATACAGTGCCTTTCAAGAACAATAGGACATATACTGCAATCATGGTTTACATTTCTCAAAGCTTTCCTGTATAAAATATACTATAACAACTGACAGAATGGAGAAGAAAATGTGCAGTATCATGCAGAAGCATTTATGAGATTGTGAGAGGGTTTCCAGTCCAATTGTTTTTATTCCTTTAAAATAAGGGAGAAAGATAAGAAGAGAAAAAAGAAAAAAACATCAAGCAGTTCTCTTCCAGATAACAAATGACAACAAGAATTGGGAAAGGACATGCCACTTTTATCTGCCACAATTTTTCTTTTTATTTGCCAAACATCACCTAAGGAAGACAAGGATATCTGTCTTCTCTTCATGACAGAATTACCTTAGGCAATTTTCACCTAAACTTCTAGAGCTGGTTGAAGTGTTTTCCATACCAAAATTGAAAATGTTTGCAGCATATTTTTATACCTGAATAGAGAATTAAAGTGGAGGTACTGTTTTTCTCCTTGCCCCTTATACCTTTTCCAGCTCCTCTCTCCCCTTTCTACTTGCAAGCTGGATAAAGTAAAATGGATGAAGAAAGTAAGGAAGAGAAAAATTAACAGGATCTGGATAAAAAAAAGGGGGATGGGATTTTGAGCATTATAGCAAGCAGTCAGGAAAAAAACCCTACAGAAATAAAATATTACAGGACTTAAAGTCTTGAAATAATGTTTTTCATTGCATTCATATCTAAACATGGCAAAAAGTGTCAGGCTATATGAATCTCAAGCCAAAAATATAAATCACTAATGTTACAAATTTTCTTTTTCTTGGTATACAGTGTTTCCAGAAAATTAATATTTTCCTATTTCCCCCTAATTATGATTACTGGGTGCTATTTTCTTCTTAAATTTAAAAGTAAATTTTTATCCTAAAATATATATTAAAGTCTATGAATTGAGAGAAGTTCTGCCAATGCTTCTAAGGTTTTGAGAATGATGAATGTGATTTGCCACCCCATTAAACCTCTATAACAAAGTGATGAATCAGGCCTGGTGATTTAAATAAGGCACCATTTCTGGAAACCGTAAGCAACTTGTGCAGCTCAGGTAAGTCCAGTAAGTGATTTCCACTAGTTTTAGGACATCCCAGCCTGCAGCCTCCTGTGGGACTGGATGGTGCCTTTTTGAGGGACTGGATCCCCCTGCGTTCATCTTGCCATATGTCTCACAGAGCATCAGCAGAGTCAATGCTCTGCTTCCTCCATTGCTCTCCTGCTATGTTTAGGGTATTCAAAAATGCAAGGTGCAATGCAAACATATTATGTTTATGTCTTCTCAGGGATAGTGCAGGGGATCAGGACTTAAAGGCTAGTGGGACACAGTGGGACACCCCTGCTTCCTCCTTGTATTTTCACGCCCAATTACGTTATCTGTGTTATTTTCTATTCAAACTTGCACAACAACACTGCAAAAACTATTACCTCTTCATCTTGCTCCAACTGGAATGCAAAAATAATTTGGCTTGCATTACTTATTTACTGTATCACTTGTCATAAATGTTGTGAGGATGACAAAGAGGGAGTAGAGACTGGAGCACATGATGTCAGATCAACGACAGGAACAGCTGGGTTTGCTCACTCCAGAGAAGAGAAGACAAAGGGAGATTTAATTGCTATCCTCCCCTCCCCAAAGGGAGAATATGAAAATTCAGACTCTTCCCAGAAGTGCACAATGAAGAGAAGAGGTAACAGTCACAAGTTGCAAGGAAACTGGATATGAGGAAAAAATTCACCATGAAGGTGGTTCAATGAAAGAACAGATTGCCCAGAGAATCTGGGTATCTCTATTCTTAGAGGTTTTCAAATTTCAGCTGGGAATATCTCTGTGCAATCTGCTCTGACATTTAAGTTGGCCCTACCTTAAGCAGGGGCTGGACAAAAAGACCTTAAAAGATTTCCTTTAATGCAGATTCTAATAATTTTTTGTGAATGCACCTGAGCAACATTCTGAACCTGAAAAGAAGTAAAGGGAAATACTCTTTTAAGAAGAGTATTTATACCAAGAATATAATTTCTTGCAAACTGCACAATACTAAAAGAAGTTATTTTGTAAAGTGTTGGAAGGAGCAATTAAGGTTTTATATCTTCTGCATTTGCTAAGCCCAAGCATTGCCTACATGGCTTCCAAAGCAGAGATTCACAAAGCAAACACTTTGCCACTTTAAAGATTCCCTAGACTACCATCACCTTTTGTTTCTAATCAACATAAGAAGCTTATCAAAATTTATCAATAAAACAGGTAATGAATCCCCATGCAAAGTATAATGCAAGCAGGGGTTAATTAGAAAAGGGAAAGGTGAAGTTGCAAAGCTGTCCTTATGTAAATACAGATCCCTGACTCTGTAAATGAGGGATGAGGGCTTTGGAAGCATCACCTGCAGTTTCGGCTACCAGCTAAGCTGTACACTGCTTTTCAATTATTGTAAAGCTCAGTCAGAAAGGTTTGGAAGGCAGTGCTCAGAAAGACTTTCTGAGGAAAGACTATTTTGGAATCATGCAGGGTAGGATGAAAATTGGGATTTGGATAACTAAGCAACCATCTGTCCCAGACTGTTAAAAAATACCACACCAAGGAACATCCACCACAGCTTTTATGTGGATGTTAATCCAAGTGCTCATAGTGAAACATTTATTCTGCTCAACGATTTTTACTCCCATTTCTGGTATCATTCCTGTAGCCAAGAGGAGTCAGGAGATATAGGACATTGACAGGGAAAAATTGGAATGTGAGGAAACTCAGGAAAATGTGAAATCAACTGCAGGTGGGTAGTGAGAATGAGATAAACCAAAATCTTTGGCAGGGAACTTTGTCAGACCTATTACCTTATATTATTCCCAACCTTAAATAATTTTCAAATGACAGTCACTGTAGTACAAACTATCCTCCCCTCATGTGACAAACGCCTAGACTCTAAATGCATGAGAAACTAAGATTCAGTAAGTAATTTTCTAGCTCTAACTGGAGGATTCAGACACTCCTTTCCTTCACTTTGCATTAAGCTCATCTGTTGTATTCGCTAGTACATAAACAAGAATGTCAAGCCTAGCTCAGAGTTTTATGTAAAATGGTTTATAGGATGGAATTGGTTGAGACTGTTATCCGAAGAAACCCCAGAGACCTTCTCAGATCCAATAGAAATACATAAAATTGGGTAGCCCCAAGGGTATACATAACCTTAAGTGATCTAGTGCCTGTGTAGCTTTTCACTGACGTTATTCCACATTAATGCAAATTCGTAAATGTGGATTCATTATGTGAATTCATTGGTTACATTACTGCTGATTTATTGCTCTTTATAAAAAGAGGACAGTCCCCAGTTAGACTTAAAATGCCTCTTGGAGCTTCTTATAGTGTCCTCTGCTACAGGGCAAGCAGGGTGAGACTGCACATCACCCTTGGGGTCAGTAAAAGTTGGGGGAATATATGAACTCACTTTGTTGTTCAAGCACTTGTTCTGTGTTGACAGAAAACTATGCCCAGTAATGCTTTTAAACACCTCTTAGGTTGGTTAGGGCTTTCCATACTCATTCAAGCTGTAGGCAGGGTTTCAACATGAGAAACATTCCTCACTTGCAGCAGCACATACAAACTGGAATTAAATTGTGAGCCTTTCCAGCAATTCTATATATTCAGGTGTCTTATCTTATTGTTGGCCTCCTTCCACACACAGCACACCAATGAGACGGGCTGTTGGCAAAAAAAAGTAGAAAAACGACAGTTTGAGGAAGACCTCTGTGTCAGAGATATCACAATCTAAGCAATTATGACTGAAAATTAGTATTCTTATGCCATATAAACCATTCTATTGCAAATATTTGCATATAAGTACATGAATGTGCAGACATAATGCTTGTTCATTAAAGTCACCTTCATTTTAAAGTCCTAAATCCCTGTAAAGCCTCTACACAGCTTTACTCCTTTTCTGTTCCTCTAGGTGAAAAAATAAATGGTATTTTTCTAGGGTGATATATGTCACTTCTCAATCACCTGCACACCACCAGTTGTCTCCATTTCATGGGAGATAAATAAAAGACTTTGGACTTGTCTTAAGTATCATGAATCACAGGTCTGTTCGATTCAGTGCCTTACTCATCACAGCTCTCACATTTTCTGCTCTGGACTGCAAGGTGTTTCCTTCCTAAGGAGAAGCCAATGTTGCCACTGTTACAGTGGAAAGATTTTGCAGACACTCTACACCTTGCACTTTAGATAACTTTTCTGAGAGGATTTAATCTCTTTTGATATACTTCAGACTGCCTTCTTCTGTAGCAAACACCTGCTCAGTTTAAAAAATTCTCATTGCTTTTAGGATATTAGGTGATTTCAAAGCAAAGGTGTCTTGGTAAGCTTGTGTACTCAATACACATAGTTACTACCTATGTTAAAAATATTACAGCTGTCATTGGAAGCCACCTTTCAATCAGTGTTAGTCAGAATAAAGTGACAGAACAACTCTGCAGACATTTATCATTCTAATTACTACTCAGTAGTACATTATTCTCTACTCAGTCTTTTTGTACAAGAAAAAATAAGCACTGTATAGTGTGCCTTTCCTTGGGAACTCTAATACTAGTATTGATTGCTTCTTATTAAAACGTGTTAACAGTTTTTCTTTTTTCATACAAGTCTTGATGCTGAATACATATTTCCATAATGAGGTTCTTTGAAATCACATAGTGTCGGACAAAAAGCATGAGTAACATTTCTGCTACCATTTTCTATCATAGTGTTGTGACAAAACCACAAGATTCCTTAGACTTTCTGGGCTAAACTTACAGTATCTATTCTGAAACTGACTTTGTCAAACAATTTATGGGCTGATTTTAATATAACATTGAACCATTCAGCTCTGGTGTCTGCTGAGGAGTAGCATAATTTTCCATGGAGGATAGAAGATAGGTCTCTCGCCCAAACAAAGGACTTGCACTTAAATACGGACATGTTAAAAAATTGTTGATAGGAGAGAAAAAAAAAAGAGAGATTTTAAAAACTGGACTTAAACATATAAATCATTGTGTCTACATGGAGACTTTGTCTGGTCTCCTTTCCCCTTCAAAACTTCAGTCTCTTCAGGATGAAGACCTTCCAGAGCAGTCTGTGCTTCTTTCTTTATTGAGTGCACTTAGGGAGGTGATGAAATGCCTGTAATAACCATAACAAAGGTTATGCAGAGTCTGATTCTGCAGAGTGCATCCAGCAACACCCAGACAGAAAGGGTTTTGTTTCCTTAAGTCTTCTGCGCTGCAAGGGCCTTTGTATGGATGGGATTTGCAACACCTCCTTGGACTTTCATTTTAATAACTATCAACAAAATCCGTTATGAAGAAAGCTCACATTAGGTTTGATTTTTTTTCTATTTAGTACTTCATATTTAAAATATTTAAATATTTTAAATCTTTTCACAAAGATTTTTGGATCCTTATGGATGGAGTGTCTTTTGGCTTATTGCAGGGAAAACAGGATCTGTTTGCTGTTTGGAGAGGAATCTCTTATAATCCTTTATTAATATTCCAGGAAAGGTTTTGACTGTCAATGTATTCTCATCAGTCTAAAGCTGTCCTTTTTTTTCTCCTTTTGAATTAACATAACTAATGACAAGTAGCGGTAAAGCTTTGAAGACGAAAGCCACTTCAGTCCTTTATAGTTGGCAATACCTCTGCCTTCATATGCTTATGCAGGAAGTTAAAAAAAACTCAGAGCACAAAGGAAAGTTAGCATCTAGGAGGTGTGATTTATCTGCTTCTGGCTCCTGCACTCATCTGCTGTCAGGCTCAGAAGATGTTTGTAGCTGCAACTTTCAAGACACAAATCAGCTACAAAGTCTTTACCAAAGACTCCCAGGTTAAAGGCTGGAGAGGTGGAGGGGCTGAGCAGGGGACATAGAGCAGAGGACCTGGAGAGGCAGGTGAAACCCAGCAAGAGACTAATGGCTTTTAAATATCCCAGCTGGTTGGGGGAAATTGTAGATAACAAAATACTTTTAGATAATTCCACTGTTCTCTCCAAGAAGCTATTGCTATAAATTTCTCATAGTTTGAAAGAGATGAAAAAAACTCTTCAGAGTTGGGCCAGATAGTCTCAGCAGGATATGTTTCTTAGTGCCTAGCTTGTAGTAAACATCAGCTATTGACAAAAATATATCCAATATGGAAAGAAATGCATCAATTGTCCCTTACAAAAAACAGAACCTCATCTAAGAGATTCATAGAAATAGTCTGGAGAAGGATTCTGTAAGAGAACAAAGACCTAGATGCTGACTGCATCTTCCTTTGCCAAAGTCTCTGGTAAGCTGTGAATGCTAGGCAAATCTCCAGGAATAACTGCAGAAATGGCTTCTGTCACAATGCTCCCAGGGGCCACTGTGGTGGGAAACCATCACACATCAGCACTAAGCAGTGCCTGGGGAGGCATTGGCTGAGCAAAATTGCTCTGGCACCAGTGTCCTCATAGTGCATTTACCAGTATTTCTCATGGCCCTCAAACATCCACTCCAAGAAAGGCCCTTATGCTTCTTGTCCATGTCAGCTGTTTATCTATTACAAAATGCATGTCTACACAAGAAAAATAAATTATTTTGTATTTTTTCAATCTCCTTTGTCCTTCCCCGATTTGTTTCTCTCTTACTTACATTTTAATTCTTCTTCCTTTAGCTCTGATTATTTCCCCCAAAATTCCCATTAAGCAAGCATTCAGCATGTGGCAAGCGCTACCCTCAAAATCCCAAACACCCACACACCAGCAACCAGGTGAAATTAAACCAGGGGAGGCAAGAAAAGTTATGAAAGTTTTAAACAGTGAATGCTTCCAGAGAAGTTGCAGATACTTGGATAAATCCAGACTGAATGAAAGTTAAAACACAGAGTTTACAAATAAGTCAAGGAAGTAAAATCTATAAATCTGTCAAACCAGCAGAACTGAAGTTGCAACCTACATCAAGGAAATGGCTTTTAATATTTTCTCAAAGGGAAAAAAATTAAAGAAAATCATATTCAGAGCAAATCACTTGTCAGAAGCTACCTCCTGAACTCCTATTAAGGTAGCAATAGATTAAAATCTAAAGTGGACCAAGTACACTTTTGTGTCTCAGAATGGCAGGTACTGGTGACAAGGTAGGAAAGCCTTTTCAGTAGCAGGTGGAGCCATCAATTTTTTAGAATCACTTTGAACATTTCCACTTAAAAAATTTACTTGCTGCCAAAGTGAGCTAGACATTGTCAACTCACCCTTGAACTATCCTGCTCTTTTCTTATGACACAGAATTTTTTCATGGCTGAATTGAGGTTTATAACAGAGTGCAAAAAGTACTGTCTGGCTGAATTCCTGAGAGTAAGGATGCAATATTCTGTAGACGTAGCTGGATTAAGCAGCTACTGACTCATTGGTAGTTGTGAGGGACAGGACTGGATAATCCATACTGTCTGAAATCCAGAGGAGAGAATCATGTATTGGTTTGGGAATGGCATTTTTACCATCCTCTCTAAGGCTCCTAAATATACCACCACTGAATATATCAACATTTTATTGACTTTGTAAAGAGGGTGACTCAGCAGAGAGGAAGCAAAGACAAAGAACTAATGCAATACATAACTATGAATGGTTGCGGTTTTTTGATGAAAGTTAAAGTTGGGATCTGTTGTATTCCCATGGATTAGCTCATGGGCCCACCAGGAAATACAGAACTGGCAGCTGCAACTTGTGTCATCATTAAATACCTATGCTTGTTGTCCTCACAAGCTGCTTTGGGAAAGTAAAGCTTCTAAAAGATTAGCAGAAAGCAGTCCCTGCAATTCCAGTCTCTGACAAACAGCTCACAGAAGCTTTATTATGAGTAGTATGCCATAGTTAGACAGATAAGGCAGACTTGCTGCTGTCTGGATCTGGAAGTTATCACCTAAACACTTGGGTCCCTACATGTTTCAATCCATGAAAAGGGATTAAATCCCCAAGACTGACTGGTAATCAAACATTTTGTGCTTGCTACACCACAGTTGTGAAGGAGAGTCCTATGGCTACATCTCAACACATCAAGGATGGAACTCTAACTTCTTTTTATTTTAACGCTATAGCTATGGATCACCTGTAGAATAATTCTTATACAGACCATGAAAACATAAAGGATTTACAATATAGAAATATATTTTACATAAATATATAAATATAAAAACATAAATAAATAAATAAATAAATTCTCCATAGTTCTCTGTAGGCTTCATTCCATGCATGTTTGAAATCTGAAGCAGGCCACTAGAGGAAGATGTGCTTTCATTGATAGATGGGCAAACAGCTCAGGGACATCCTGAACTTTAATATCAGTCCATATGCAGCCTCAGTTATTTTGGATGCTTTCCATTTTTTCCCAAGCTGTATGAAGAACTAATTTGATTTCTCTTTCATTGTTCTGGCACAGACATTTAGGCTTCTGAAAATCAGTTAATTACTCAAAGCACTTTCTTTTAAATTCTACCAGTTTCAAGTCACCATGGATATGTGGGGGCAAAGGACAAGAGGCACAGAAGAACTGGCACACTGTACACTGTGAAACATACTATTAGGCAGTATCAACCCAAGGAAAGTATCATTCTGTTCCACAGAGCCACTTTTAAAAAAATTAATTCTCTCTCTCTCTCTAACAAGCTTCATTTCCAGTGCACTACTGTGTTTCAAATTCATTCTTTCTCTTTTCTTTTCCACAACTTTAACATGGCTGTTGCTTTCTTCATAAAACTTTTTTCCATTGGATTAATTCATCCTCTTTCTTATCTGTCGGAGTTCATTGTATCAGGTGAACAAAATATTTAGTCTACTAAAAAATTGTGTGTACAGACAGAACTGATCTGTCCTGCCCCTTTTAGTGCAAAAATTCTTTGTTCCTGGGGTGACATGAAAGTTGTCACCGACTGGTAAAATTTTCCCAATATAACCCTGGAAGTTTCTAATGAGCTAACATCATTACTAAATTTCTGAATGTCCCCTCTCTGCACTGCTGTCATGTAATATGGCAGTAGAAAGAAAAAGAGAAAAATAAATTGAAGGAAAAGGAAAAGGGGAGAAGAGGAAACTTTTAAAAAGAAAAGGAAAAAAAGGAAAACGAAAAGGGGTTTTTGTGTCTAAGTAGAACAAGCATCTGCACAACTAGCCCTGGTTGAGACTACCATGAAAATAAGTCAAACAAGACCCTGACCACTCACTATCCCATCCCACAGAACCAAAACTTGGGTTTGGGAATCCAAACAGTGCTTTCTCTGTCCCTGTTACATGGACTTGTACAAACAGTTAATCCAGGAATATTACCTAGATAAATGGGCCACTAAACTCTGGTATGGAAATTTGGGGTGCATCAGGGATGAGTGGGTGAACATGGAATGCACAAATGTGGCGGGATTTCTAGAAGGGGAATAAAAGTTTAGAAATATCTACATATATGGACTTTGTGTTTCAGGAGAGAAGGATTGGTTTGTGTTCTTTTATCTTTCATATTTTTAAATCTTGATAAAGAAAGATTGAGAAGATTACATCCAGCCTGAAAAAGAATTAATCTCTTACTGAGTAGCTGATCAGTGTGGTGGCCAATTGACCTGTGGCACAAAAGACACAGGGAGCGCTTGGTAAGACAGTCTCTGGTGCCAAAGACTTAGCAGTTATGGTGAGGGAAAGGAGCCTCTCCCAGGATGCCTTTTTCAGTTATGGTAATGTACCCCAGCTCTGCTTCCCCAGTTGGCTCCTGGTGTTAGCCACACCCCTGTACTTAAGCTCGAGCTGTCACATGCTCGGGGTCATTTGCCTCTAGAACCCTTCACAAGTTGTAGCAATAAACTTTTTTCTGTGGAACTCTAAGCAAGGACCCTTCTCAACTCCTTGCTGTCAGCTTAATATTACTGAAACCATCCCTGCGTCTGTGTGCTCATGCGTGTGAGCCACAGAGCCAGCAGGGAACCCAGTAATAGATGAGGGGTGATGAGAAGTGACAGTTCTCAATCTCGAGGATTGAGGAACCCAGCAGGGCACTGAATGCAGCAGCTCCACTAGAGGGAAATACTGGCCATAGAGAAAAAATGAAAGTGACTGCATAAGAGTTAATAGAAAAATTTTAAAGGCTTCTACAGATCATTGCATTCATGAAATTAAAAGCTTCAAAAGTAAAAAAAATGTATTACTTATTGTTATAATGGTGATACACACTGAAATTCATCTTAATCTCTTAAAAAAGCAACTCTCAGGGATCCAGGGAAGAATTAGTATAAATATCTAAATCCTTTCAAATGTGTGCTTGAGTGGCAGCTGCACCAGCAGCAGCCCCAGGACCCCAGCAAGGACATGGCAGGCAGGGGCCAAATCAGTGCCTCACAGCATTGTCCCTCTACTCTTTGGTGGCATAGTTCCTCTCTTGCTTGACTCCTAATGAGTTCGCATGAGCAGAGCATGTGATAAAGGACAAACATTTCCAGCAACACTAAGCCCTCATGCTTAAGGTATGCTAGCTTGGAGGTCCCAGCGGAGCTGTCCTCAGAGGTAATGTGTCTTGAAAAAGAGCTTTAAAAACATCTTCCACTTGTGGGTGATTGGCTTTAGTTCTGTACTACAGCTGCAATTATTTTGTGTGCAAGGATACATGCCAGGGTGTGAGGGAGCCCCCAAGTGCTGTTGTTAGGGGTAGAACAGCAGGATCGGAGCAGGGAGGGCTGAAGCCAGGAGCTGGAAAGATGCACCTTGATGAGGACCTTGGCAAGAGCATGCTTGGGACCACAGACAAGGAATCACAGAGTTCATCATAAAAGGAAAAGTAGAGACTGTGAGCACTGGCAGAATTGTGAGGTCAGAGGGGCCAACTCTGCCCAGGGCAGGGGGGCACCAAGCAGGGTAGTGGGGCACCAAGCAGGGTGTCCAGTCCTGGGTGCATCTGGCATCCTGCTGCCCTTGAGGATGCAGCCAGCAACCACAGGCAAGCTGCATTCCTTTCCTATACCACTGCTGGGGAGAAAAGGGGAAATGTCTTGAGGTGCTGACAGAAGGGCAGGAACCATCATCTGAATTTTACTGTGTTGTCTTTAGAAAGCCTCTCCATTCCTCAGTATCCTGACCTGCAGACCTGCAATGATGCTGCTTGCCTTCCTCACTGGAGAGCTGCAAAGCTCGACTCATTATTGTTTGTAGCCTGTTTTAGAACCCTTAACTGAGATGTGCTAAAGAAGCGAAACACATTAGGTACAAAGCATGTGGATAATACTGATGCTTATAAAAAATATGCTTCAATAAAAGCTTAATAACTTACCAAGAGGCAATAAACCCAGGTGTTACCTCAAATGTATTATGCATGGGTAATTTACAATTCCTGGCATGTTTCTACCTGGGAGAGACAATCAGCACATGTTATTTCAGAAAAGGTCTTCACAGACAAGCAAAATGAATATAATAGTCTCCTTAGCTGGCATCAAAATCAGCATCACTCCTGTGACTGCTGAGTCAGTTTATACCAGCTGCATAGCTGGGCCCATTTTTCTTAGAATGACCTAAATGACCAATTTTCCTCACCTGGTGGGACATTTGGGCACTGGGGCTCAGAGGTGGAGCTGCTGGAGGACTGAGGTTCCCCAGACAAATTTACGTACTCAATTTTGGTCAAAAAGATTATATCACGTTTGTAATCTATTTCTGAATTAAAAGAAATTCTTGGAATGGCCCTTGGGAATTGAGGGCATGGTGGTATTGTGATTGTTTGGAAAACTGCCATAATTACTTTTTATATAAAAAGAATATCTATTTCATACACTGTGGAGGATAGAATTTTTAAAAAGATGAGGAAAACTGACCTGAGTGGATTAAAGCTGAGGCACAGATTTTTAATGGAATAGGTAGGATTGGATAAAATGGTTTTTCTCTTGTTCCACTGAAATAATCATTGTAGGCAGCCCTTGTCATGCAGTGACTTGAAAATTCTGGGTCCTAATTGTAGAGGTAGTTCCCTGGTCTCTAACTGCCTCTTAATGTGAAAAAATGATGGAAATAATGTTTGGCATGTTCTTGCATGCTGAGAGGTCATAAATAATTAGAAGAATATTTTGTGAATTATGCTCAGCTTATCACCAGGAAGACATCCTGGAAGTTTTTTGGCCTACTTGAGCTAAAAAAACCAACCAACCAACCAAAAACAAACCAGAGAAAATTGTGTCAATTTTCTCTAAAGACTTTATATATTCTCTGAGGAAATACAGAAAATTGTATTTTTCTACATTTATTTTTCTTTTTCACTTTAAACTACTATTGAAATAGAGTTAAGAAAGAACACTTCAAACATTGTTCCTATACAGAATTTCATATATGTTCTTAAATTTCTGTGCTCTGAACAAGCCTCATGGCCTGGCTGAAACTTAAGCTCATAGGTGTGCTAAGGCTAAGAACTCTCATGCCCCTTGTCTTTCTCTCTTTTGAATAGCTGCTTTTCTATACCAAGGATCCCCAAATTCCACTTACCACATGGGCTGGCTTCAAGGTCCTTCTTTTTTTGGCATCCAGCTCACTTCCCATTCCCAGCAGCTCTTCTCATGACCACACTACTCGCTCCTTGCAGCAATTTGCACTCAAGCTGTGAAGTTGTTCAGAAAACTAACATAGTCAGGAGCAAGCGATTTCTCAGGCAATTTTTCAGCCACTTCAGTCCCACAGGTAGTTCACTGAATGATGGCACAAATTATTTGCCAATCCCAGAGGGAAGGGACTGAGTGGTACAATCTCTTTGGTAGAAAATTATGCTATCCTAAGGTGGTTTTCCAGATATGCATGATAGTATCAAGCTATTTTCACCCTGTCAGAGTACCAGATTTTCAAGAAGGAAGAAGTGCTCTTACCCAAATGCTTGTTTCCATTACTCCTGCAGTGCTGAACAGCTTGGTCCTGGCACGTGCAGTGGCTGCAGGGGAAAGGGGCTGCCACCATACCTCCATGCTCTGGCTATCACCCTGTTCCCAATTTTCTAACAGATCTAGCAAAATTATATGCCAGCTGATATGACAGAGACTTAATTTTCAGGCAAATCAGCAAACTATGTATACTGTGAATTTTAATTGAGCAAAGCTCAGAAATGGAAGGACTGGGCTCACACTGCACAAGGAAGTCCATGGAAGTCACTTTGGCACCAACTCAGTGTGCAAGCTGACCTGCATCAGTGCTATGTTCCAAGAATATCCAAATGCTGTATACCCCTCTCCGAATTCTTCAGCTGAGCAATTCACTCTCTTTTCCAGAAAAACATATTTTAATCACCATAACTGATAAAATGCAGTAACACACTATGAAAAGGGAAAAAATCATCCTCTGAATGTCATGGCACAGCAGGAAAATGAGCAGGATGGTATTCAAACTGTGAAGTAATGTGCACACCTACAGTACAAATGTTCTTTATCAAGCATCATACTATCATGAAGATGAGGACAGGCAAAATATGTTATATAATCTCTTGCAAGAAAATGAGACACAAATCCCAATATAAGGAAACAAAAGTATAAGAATTACTTTTACTCAGAGCTGATTTTCTGCTCTTTCCCAAATGGCAGAGGGGAGAAGGAAGAAAAGTTCATGCAAAGGTTAAAGAAAATTTTTGGAAAATTAGAATAAGTACCACCAAATTAAATAACCAGTTAAACTCAGTGTCCTAGTCAATCAAAAGATACAACTACCATCAGCAGAGCTGGAAAGCAGTAGCAAATAGTTGTGTGGCAAGTTGTGTCTATTACAAAATAGACAAGGAAAAATAATGGGAATATCTTTACTTTTCATATTGTTATAATTTTACTCAGGTCATTTATGTCAACTCATAGTCAAGAGGGACCATAGGTAATATGACTGGTGACATTATTCACCACATTCTAGGTAAGGGGAGTTTTATTACTATTGTTATTGTTATTATTCTTATTATTCCTATTCTCATTCTTACTTACTTACTCTTGCTGTTATTGTTTACTACTTACCACAGATGTACCAGAAAAACAAGGGCAATAATTTTTGGTATGTCTATGTATGACTGTCCTCCTAAAAATTAAATCTTACTGCATTTTGGGTCATCTAGTAACACCAGTAGCTTTGTACACAGTAACCAAGCATGTAAAAAAGATATAAGAAAAGAATAAAAAATTATTTTATGTGTTTTGTTACCAGTTATAAGAGTGACTCAGTAGTCAACAAATCAAAACAAAATCATCCTTCAAATTCATTGCAGTACGAAGTTCCTAATGACATTGGTGAGCAAGCTCAATAATTTGTTTAATGAACTCAGTCACAGATGGAGACTACACTGGAGACTGTTCAGAAACAATTCAAAGTCCTTCTCAAAAAGTAACTGTGTCAGGCATTTGGGGACTAAACTTCACGCAAGAATCCACTTTGAGAGGACACAGAACTGATTGCAGGTACCCGTGCCACATACAGCTGTTTGTCAAAGCAAAGGGAGCAGGGAGGGAAACCATGATTTGTATCTGAAAAAGCACCACTACTTAATTCCTGCTGGTTTCATTCTGGGCAGGGGGAGGAAACCAATCTCTCAGGCAGTGTCCTAAACCGTGAGACAAAAGGCAGTAAATCAACGGGGCTACAGTGCTTTTCTCTCAATAATCTAAGTTTTTCTCTATATAACCTTTTCAAAATGGACTTGTGGGGAGATGCCCACACTGAGAGTCCATCTCTCTTCCAGGCACTTTCCACAGGGGCTCTGCTTCCCACAGTATGCCAGCACAGATAGCATGCTGCTTGCAGTGGTATGGACATTTTCTGGACTCTTGGCTCCAATTCAGGTTTAAGATTGCAATCTATAAGGCACCTGTCACGATCTGCTAATACAAGCGGGGGTCGTGATGGTTCGTTTATCGATCTCAGAGTGTAAAATGACACAAGAGATTTCAGTTTTAATCAGAACAGTGCACCTTTAATAAGTGCCCACAACACAGTATTGCAATAGAGGAGAGAAAGAGAGGGAGATAAAGAAAAACAAAGTAAAAGAGTAGAGAGGAAGAAAAAGGGGGGCAATAGTTACCAACCGGTGAGACAAAGTCCTCGTGGTCTTCTGCCAATAGATCCATCTTCTTTCCATGTGGAGATCTCGGGCTCAGTTATTTCAGAAAGTCCTTTTATAGTCCTTTTCAGAAGCGAGGGGCAACTGGCCAAGAGGTGGGGGAAATCTACAGCCATTGTTATGAGGCCCATTGCTTTGGGAAAACAGGTACAGGACAGGTGTACAGGACAGGTGTACAGGACAGGTCATTCTTTAGCGCAGTCCTTCCCACCTGGGCAGCAAGAACGGCGCAGTCCATTGGGACCTGCACTAATTTTCCTCAGGAATGCGTACCAGTTCCCAGCGGGCACACCCGTAGGCAACACTTGGCAGACATCCCACCTCAGCCAGGCCAGGACTCCTGTGTTCAGTCTCTGTCCTCGGCGATGGTCGTGAGGCAGATGAGGGATCTTTGGATCGTCTCTTACAGCACCCCATCACAGGGTGGAAAAGCAGATGTCCTGGAGGGAGGAGGAATTGATGTCTGAGTCCTCCCTTTGATGGCTAAGCTGCATGAGGAGCAGGGATGGAAACAAGGCACCAGCTGTGTTTTCTGCATGAGCTGGTCCCATCCAGGGACAGGTTTTCAGCCACCCCCTGAGCTGCATGCTGACAGGAGTCCCATGTCCCATGCTCCATGCCCTGTGCTTTGTGCCATGGTCCTGGTTGCACAGGGGATTTGGCAGAAGCCAGCCCAGCACCCTGCTGTCCCCAGTGTAGAGCTGCTGCCATGCTGGGGACAGTTTTAGACAAGTTTGGTCACAAATTTGGATCTAAACAGCCAAAGTCTACTAACATCTCACTTCAGGCTCCTTTGCCTGATACACTGTTCTGAGCCCAGATTTTCTGACTCCGAGTTCAGCTGTCTTTTAAAATAATTTTTAAATGAACATTTTTATTTTTGTTGTAATTATTTAGGTTTCATTTGCTCCTCACTGTTCTCCCAGAGACTTTCACATCATTCAATCTTTGAACTCTTTTTGGCAGGGAAATTGTTTTGTTTTTCTTCTTGAGCAAATGAGCTCTTCTCTTTTTTTTTTATTGATAAGGACATTCCACACATCACTGGTAATACAGGCCTGAAGTCCTGATTCAGCACAGAGAAATGGCTCCAATTCTCCATACAAGATGAGGCTTTGGGTTAAGGAACACTCCACTGAACCCACAGATGCCCCAATAAAATTCCTTTTTCTGTGATTTTGCTGCAGTGAAATAATTTTCTCCCATGAAGAATTTATATATGATGAATGATCAGGTTATTTTTATTCTAAATTGTATTTTATATGAGGCAGTCATTGGGAAAGTGAGGATCCAAGAGGTTTAGTGTTTAAAGCCAGAAGGAATCATTAGATCATCCAGTCAGGCTTCTGAAATATCATAGGCCATTAAATTTCATGATGGTATCTTATATTAAATCCAAAGGCTTTAGAAAAACGAAAGATTTTCAGGCGCTCAGATCTTTTGAGGAGATTAAACTACATGTTGTAGGCAGAATACCAGAGAGACCAAGCTGGTGCCGGAGGAGTAGTGGATGGCAAAGAATTGATTAGGTGCAGGATGTTCCTGGAAAATAGTGCCCTCATCACTGGGAAAAGTAAAAAAAAATAATCTGTCAGTATTCCCTGGGATTTAAGCTGCATTTCTGTCCCCCAGGCTGAACATGTCATGGACAAAGTAAGCAACCTGCATCAGCAAAACAAGGGATCACAGGCAATCCAGTCCCACTGACTTGAGAAACAAGGAAGACCCCCTTGGTCGGTCTAACCACACCACAGAGTCTGTAGCATTTTGTTAAGACAAAGCATTAAATCTTCTTTTCTAACAAAGGATTTTAGATGATCCTTTTCTGTTCATCTGATGGGAAATCAAGTCGGCATAAAGAACGCTGACTGAAAGATTTGACTGCACTTCCTCAGTGCCATTGGTTGGTGGGGTGGACCAGCTACAGAATTGACTGAGGCAAGTGGGTAAGTCCTCACCCAGAACCCACCAGTCCTGCTGGGTCCTCCTCCAGCTACAACTCTCCAAAAATAGTAAACTTGGAGTTAAGATCATGCTTGAAAGAAAATCTGTTTTACATTCACAGCTTTTATATTTTGACTTTTTAAAATTTAAGAAAACTGAATATATTTAACAGTCAGCAAAATCTAAGCACTCATCTGATTCAGGAGCTCTCAATGTATTTCTTAAGTGCTACTTTTCTATTATGGAGCAAGGATAAAGTAAACACTGAATGTCATTGTAGTACCAAAGACATCCTGCTGAATTATAGGTGAACAGGAGTCACTGAAGTCTGGCAGGCACCCATGGGCTGCTTAAAATGGAATATTCATTATTCTGTGAATATCCTCTTGCCTTCAAGGGATCCTCCTGCAGATTTGCAATGTGTCGTCAGCCACTTTGCTTGCTGTCTTGAAGTAGAATGGTAACCCATACAAAAGCAAACTGCAGCAATATTTAAGTTCCTGAAAGGACAGAGGAGCAAATTTTCTGCGTGATATATTGAACATCCTGAGTCTTTAGTCAATTAATTTCTCAGAGCTGGCAGGGCATCCTTTATGCTAGGGGAAAGTGATCTTAACACCTCTTATCAATATCTCTACAAAGATCGGCTCTTGACTGCTACCTTTGGCTCATGTGTCAGCTTGGTGCATGTCAGAGGAAATGACTCTGGGAAGCTACAGGGGTGGGTGGTGGTATCGTGTGAATTCAGTCTCCAAGCTCCTCGAGCAACATGGTGTACTGAAACAAGGATGTGAGTGGCATTTAGTTCAGCCTGTAAATGAATAAAAGCAAAGTGTCATCCTGTGCTTCAGAATGAAAGAAAATAATTCCTTTAGACAGACTGATCTAGTTATATCAGCATTGACTTAAGTGGAAAGCCAGAGTGAAAGTCTTCTGAAATTTTTGTGTTGGAGCAGGAGAGATTGGCCAGTCAACACAGAATAAACTCTACCCAAGATTTATCTTCTCTGACAGACCATTAGACAGTGGAATTCATAAGTGAAATTTCATGGCTTGTGATTTCCAGAAGGTCAGACTTGATGATGAAAATGGTCTGTTCTGAACAAAAAAAAAATATCCATGGCTGTTTTTACAGAATGCTTTCTATTTTAATATTTATTTTAAAATTGGTGAATTGAGTGAAGGAAAGAAAGATGCAGTAAGAGTGGAACAGTTAATTTAATCTTTGTTAGTATTTCTTGGCTCTTGCCAGATTTTATCTCTTTGCAAGAGAAGAAAAGATCACAGTCTGTTACAGTGCGGATACTGTAACACGCGTATCAGACAACAAGGCCCGTGGAAAGAAATATCTATGGACCGATTCTTGGTAGATGTTTCAGAGATGTTTATTTCTCCAGCCGCATGGCCGGGGCTCTGCTGAGGAACTCTGAATCACAGGACCCGAGGGTCCTTGCCCGCGCAGGGGAACACAAAACAACCAATGGGGAACGAGGCTGACCAGGGGCAGGGAAACCCCATGTCTCCCCCCCAGTGGCCCCTCTCCCAGGGCTACATGGCAGGGGGGAAGGGAGCCCGACATTTCACCCATTTATTTTTAACAAAAAGAGATTTAGAACTTAACATTGAAAACAACTGGATAAACGTAACAAAAACAGCTTCAAAACAAAACAAGCCACCCTCCTGAGTCTTTAAATGTCCAAACAGATTCTCTGGA
Organism: Aphelocoma coerulescens; assembly: GCF_041296385.1. NCBI lineage: Eukaryota > Metazoa > Chordata > Aves > Passeriformes > Corvidae > Aphelocoma > Aphelocoma coerulescens. The sequence goes on along the minus strand of NC_091016.1, from coordinate 58,700,406 downwards.
ACATCTTTAGGCTGACAGAAGGGAGACAGGACTCTCTGAGCATGCTTTGTGGGGAAACTGAGGCAGGAGAGGGTTTAATTTCTTCCCTCCCCCTTTTCATCCCCCCCTCGGCATTGAAGAGGAGTTGTAGGGAAAGGGAATTGTATAGGGAAGCCATGGGGTGAAAAACATATTAGGAATAAACTGGGGATGGGGTAAACTTAGGAAAGGGTTCATACTGGGTATAGGGTAAAAGGGGAAAGGTGGGATTAGGAAACGGAGACTGTAGGGGGGGGTTACAATGGAGATATTGTCTAACATGACTACGATTTTTAGCATATATACTGCCTTTTACAGGAACACCATCAGGCCCAGTGACTTCTGCTGCTTGTAACCCTTTTCTACTTTGTACAATCTTGAATTCCACCACCTCTCCATCTCCCAAGCGTGGGATGCATTTTTCAGGGTTATTCTTTTTAATAGCAGTTCTATGAACAAATATGTCTTTCTGGTTGTCACATATCGTTATAAAACTGTAATTTTGTTTAACATTATACCATTTTACTATTCCTAAAACCTTAGCTACCTTAGCTTCCTTTTTCCGAGTGGCTGCTGTTTTCTGTCTCGCTGCGTTTTTGCTTTCTCTTTCGCTTGCTTTCGTGTTGGAATTGTCGGGGCTGCTTGTGCCTGTGTACTCTTCCCGGGGTCTCATTTGGGTCCGCGCGGGCTGGGCCAGGCCACGCCACTCAGCTGCCCGCCCTCTGCTGCCTCTGCTCTCAGCTGTGCTGCCACTGCCTGGGGCCGCGCCCATGTCTCAGCCGGGCCCCCAAGCGGCGGTCCCCCCGTGCCCTGCTCCAGCGCGCATCTCAGCTGGGCGCAGCTCCACTCCGCCATCGCCGCCAGCTGCTGCCCGTGCGTCGCCCCTCTTGGTCGGGCGCTCACAGGGCTCGCTCCACCACGCGCTGCGCGAGGCCGGGCGGGCACCGCCGGGTCGTGCCGCTCCTGCCACACCTTGCTCTGCTGCCGACACCACGGCTCGCGTTGCTCCGCCCGTGCACGGGAATTGTCTCGCTGCTGCTTGGAGGGGGCTCAGTCCACGTGGCCTGGGTCACATGGACTCTGAGGCAGGCTTCCTTTCACCAAGACACAGCTGACATTGCTCAACAGTCTCGGTAATTAAATAATATTCACGAAAATATTCTTCCATCAGCAGATATTTTGACTCAAAAATTAACTGTGTCCAAGTGGTATTCCAAAAGTCTTTGGTAAGAATTAAATCCCAAGAGACATAGAAAAAGTTCTTAAACAACCATGAAAGGAAATGTTTCAGTTCCTTTTGAGCTTGAATTAAACTAAAATTTACAAATCGTTGTTCAAGAATCTTTTTAAGTTCAAGATAAATGTCCATATGCGGCTCTGAGAGCCAAGAGTCTTTCCACGGTTCCTCCCTAGTTTAGATAGGGAATAGCAAAACAAAAACAAGAAGAGAAATCCAGTTTCCAGAGTTTACTCACAAATCAGTCACTTGGGGATCGGGGACCATTCTGCTCTCAATTCTCCACCATTTGTTACATTACGGATACTGTAACATGCGTATCAAACAAGGCAGCCGGTGGAAAAGAAATATATATGGACTGATTCTTGATAGATGTTTCAGAGATGTTTATTTCTCCAGCCGCATGGCTGGGTTCTGCCGAGGAACTACAGCAATCACGGGACCCGAGGGTCCTTCCCTGCCCAGGGGAACACAAAACAACCAATGGGGAACGAGGCTGACCAGGGGCTGGGGAAACCCCATGTCTCCCCCCCAGGGCCCCTCTCCCAGGGCTACATGGCAGGGGGGAAGGGAGCCCGACAACAGTCCTTTCCTTTCTCTCACATTTGTTCTGTTTCAACACGAAGCAAAGAAGAGTGACCTCAGCTCTTCACAGCTGAAGCCAAGGACTGGTTTATGAGGTTTTCAATCTCATAATGAGAAGCTATTATAGTTGTAAAATATACTAAAAATACATAGATAGATAGATAGATAGATAGATAGATAGATAGATAAAAAAGAACAGATTTGAATAACAGTTTGAACTGTAAAACATCTTGAAACCTTGTTCTATTTTTTCCCAGAGTTGTTGTTCCATACCCTTCCCCTACCTTCCGAAACCAAGTCCCACACTGCAGATCTGGCTTGCCATGCATGAAACTCTCCATCTTCCCTTACTGTATCCAGCCACCCTCAAATACAATTGGGCATCCCCTTAGCCTGCAGCATTCACAAAGCAGACTTCTACATTAATAACAGAGCTGGTTTAAATTATAGTTTTGTACAAGTAAACTATTTTCATGCAACTTTTTCAGAATTTCCAGGTCGTTAGCAAGCAACCTAAAACTTGAAAACTAGCAATTTTTTGTGTCAAGAAAAAAACAGTTGTTGTTTTCAGCGATCCATCCTTTGTGTTCCCATGCAGCAGTAAAAACCAGGGCTATAACAGCATAACTTGACTACCTCCTATCCTACAGATAGCGAGTGAAAAAATGGTTATTAAAATAGCAAGTGTGAGGCAATAGTGTATTTTCAACTTGTTCAAAGTGAGGCATTAAGAACATAAGACCAGCTCTTCGCCATTCCAGGGAAGTGCACAAAAGAGTTCAGCTTACAATGGTCCACAGTATCCCTGTTCTACATTTGTCACCCTGGACACGTCAACAAATCCCAACAAACTTTGGAACTGCAAGGACAGATCAGAAGCTACCAGGAGAGTGGATCACAGGAAATCAAACCGCCTTCCCTGTTTTCATCTGCTAAAACAAGCTATGCATCAAAGCACTCCACCTCCCTCCCTCCAAGGCACAAGCCTTAAAGCAATGCGGAAGCACAACAGGCACTGCAAAGCAGGGTTTGATCCATCTAGAGACTGAGGAACACAAAGCCAGTTCTGTGAGCACAGCTCAGAAATGTTCTCAGTGAACTTTACGAGAGGCTTTTCTTGATGAAAATTGGCAGCTGGTGACAAGTTCAGTGGTTTTGAAGGCATGTATTGTGAGGAAATATACAGACAGCATTGACAAGAGCCTACTTTTTTTGTGTCTCAGTCTATAGAACAACCCTGATTAGGTAAAGATAATAACAGCTGTTTTTCTTTGAAGGTGCACACCTCAGCTGTGAGTTTTACATCTTTGCAACAGTACAGAATCATTTCTTATAAGAGGGTTAAGTGTCAGTGCTTTTTTCTTAAAGGCAGTATGATATAGCACTGATGTTACAACCTTAGATTCCCACTCATTTTGAAGGATCCATTGACTTCATAAACTCACATACAAAAGTATCTTAACACATTTCATTTTAGCTAAAGTGAAAAAAGCAGCTAAAGAAAGTGACAAATATTATGTTCCTAAAATTGGAAATTGAGTCATTTGCACAAACTGTGACACTCTTGTCTCTCTCCCCAGCAATCAGAAGACAAAATGTCAGCTATTTTCTCTAAAAAAAGAAACAATAGGCTAGATGTTAATTCTTGACCTCTACGTCTCACCAGGGACTGTCTTACTGCACATCACTCACGTGACAGACAATTTTTATCAGTGCTGACTCTAAGATGTCTTTCAGCAGCATATTGTCAAGGTCCGTGATCAAAATCACTCCCTTGCTTCTTTTTTTTCCCCCCAGTTATTATGCATTCTCAGTGTCGTTGGAATAGCCTGCCCATACTCCATACAAAGGCTTTGAAAACACCCAGGCAGAGCTCTCTGACAGTCCAGTTGATTTTACTGAGCACAATGCACAATGAGCTTGTTTCTCTCCTCTCCTAGTGCAAAATGAACAATGAATATTAAATAGATCCAGTTATGATGTGCCATTTTTTCCTGATGAACAGAACTGTCCATGGTTTCCTAGTTCTGCATGTGGAGAAATAAGAAAAAAAGATGTAAGTAACTTCATTTGAAAACAAAGTCATGTGCTGCTTTATTGCTTTTTCTCGCCTTTCTATTAGTCACTTTACACTAATGTTGTGAGTATAAACAACTAACCTATTTTATGTGCTTTATTTTGTGCAGCCAAAATAAGATTAAGTGCATTCCACCAAGTATTGTTCCTGTTTCACACTAAATGCTGTGTGAACAATGTCATAAACCCTTGCGAGAGCACCAGTCTGGGACCTTTGAAATTGTTGAGGTGATTAGGAGCATGTGCTCTGCTGGCTGTTATGGTTACACTTCCAGATCACTTGATACTTGTGAAAATCCCATGTAGTTTCAAGCCTATGCCTAGACTAGACTGATTTTGACAATTTTAAAACATTTTCCAAACTTAAAAAAAACCCTTCCAATTACTATGCTGCTGAGAAAGACTGAAAATTCCAGGTTCAATATTGATGTTGATTCCAGCTGTGTAGGCCAGTGATTTACATTTGCCTGGCTAAGATCAACATCTTCATTTTATCAGAGATAAAACCATTTGCCACTAATTCTCATAATGACCTCAGTAATTTTTCCTTCACATGGTTATGTCTCATGTACTAGAAAGAGAAAGTGTTCCACACTGCCCATAAAAATGTGCTACATTTTTCTGGTGTATTTTACATGTGCGCTGCCTGGGGGCAGAAAATCTTTGGTCAGCCTCTTTCTTCTGAGTTTACACATCATGTGTTCAGTTATCAAAATGAGAAAAAAAAAGCATTTATAGAAACTTTTCTATTTGATTAAATTCAATAACTGCTCTAATTTCTTGATTATTAATCTTCTTCAGACATTATTGGAAACGCTTTAGTGTGGCAACAAAAGTATGACATAAGCTCCACAGAAAGTCTAAACTGCAGTAAGCTAAAGGAAGAATTTTTGGCCTCTTTTTCTTTGGGGAAGTGCAAGCTTCAGGCTATTTTATGTTTTTTCATAAATTCACTTTCCATAAATTCACTTAATACCTTTGAAACCCTTCACTCATTCTCTGCTCCTGAACCACAAACATCCCAACTCTCAAACTGGAAGTGTCTTGGGCAAGATGTCACTACAGCCCTCCTGTGCTAAGCAGCTTCAATTGGGAATTCTCTTACACGTTCCCATTTTTCTACTATGGAATAAACATCTGGGATGATACTTGTCTAAATTTAAAATATTTAAAAATACAAGGTAAGACTTATGTTGGGATGTAAAATTACTCCCCACAAAAATCAGAAGATTCAAAATGAGAAGGCATGGGAACAGTAGATCCACAGCTAAAACACAGGAACTTTATCCCAGATCTTCTTATATTGATACAAAGCTTCTTCTCCAGTGAACATAGATGTCATGCAGAAAGGACAGAAGAAGGCACTAGCTTGGACACAAGCATCCTGTCCACGCCACCACTCATTGCTGCTCTGGTCAGTGGTGCTCTACTGGTTCTATGACTGTGATGGCCAAGGGGAAGAAAGACACTTGTGTAGGCTCAGGCAAAGCTTGAGATTAGCCTACATGAGTATTCAATTTACAGTGTTAATGCTGAAGCAAACTAGGTACCCATTATGTAAACAACAAGTGACACATTAAACCATTCTACAACTTAATGAAAGCTATAACTTTTTTTTTTAATGCTACAAGCCAACTGGAAAATGCTGATGAGAGAGGAGTCCTTTCTCTGCTATTGCAGCAATTTACACTATGGGTTTTAATTAATCTTTTCCCTCCATTTCCCCTGTCTTTCATTGCAGAACTAACTTGTTTTCTCATTTGAAAAAATCCAGCCCTCTAGCAGCTCACTGGTCTCTGGCAAAGGATTAACTCATTTGAAGTCATCACTAGGGGCTTCAAGCAGGTGTCCAGAAGAGCAGATGTGAACTACTCTAAGTAATTACTTTCAGCTCTCAATTTGTCCTTCACTGGCTATTTGAAATCTAACCTTAAAGGTGTCAAATGGCACTTCACATCATCTTCACAGCATGTAAAACTCAAAGCAAGAAAAGTTACAACACAGTAACTTCTCCAGCTTTTCTTGACACCAAAGCCCTTGCAGGTGCTTGTGAGGTGTAAGAGATTAGGAGAGGTGGAGGTTTTACCTGAGATATCAGAGTGCTCTTGAGAAAGGCTCTGACACAATGGAGGAGGCTGTGCTTGACCAGAATTTGTGAACAGGGCAGCTAGCATCAGCTGGCCACAATAAGATCCAGATGACAAAGATTTTCAGGCAGTGAATCTGTATTTCCTCTCTGCCTCTAGTGGGAATATATCTCAAGTTACTGTATTTTTTAACAACAATACTTCTACTTGACAGTTGCTTTGCAACAGACTATAATCTCAGACACAGTTTCTTACTGGCAAATACATTCTCACAGTAAAAATTACAAGGGAAAGAAAGAAATTACAGCTCTGAGAAAAATGATTACAGCAGAGGTAGACAAGAATTAGACCATCCAAAGAATGTAATTTTAAGGTTTAATGATCACAGGCTATATGCTGCAAAATGCCTGTGACAGATTATGTTCACCACCACGTGGCTGCCTGCAAAGAGCACGGCTGTCTCATCCTCCTGGCCACAGCGGGGTTCTAATTTTTTTCCACTGTTAGGATGGTACATTTTTGAGAACACCTTGGAAACTGTAAAATGATGTCTTGGGTTTGGGTTTTCTTATCTGATACTTTTTTAAAGCATTTTCATTGAAGAAAATTATAAAATTCTACCTGGGGCCACAACAGTAGAGTTTTACTGGGTTTTCATCATTCTGCTCTGAAGTTTTGCAGCGTATGAGAGGTCTCCTACCTTAAAATTCATGAAGTCTGTTTAAAAATCTATTTTTTGCATAGAAAAATCAGGCAGTCTTCATAAGCCTAAAGACACTTTACCAGGCTTTGTAACTTAAGGGATCTTAACTTGTTACCTTAAAAATCCCCACAATAACTCTGAATTTTATGCTTAATGGGTTTCTCAAAATTCCTTAAGTTTCCTTACAACTGTGTACAATCCTAAAAAGTACCCAGCTAGAATTGTCTTAAATCCAGATGCATCTGACTTTGAAGTCATCTTTGAAGTCTGACTTTGAGCCCTTTTTTTATAGTTATATTTTCTAAACACTGATCCAATCAACTGAACAGCATTTGTTGAACAATCCGCGGTTTGCTCTTCTGCTCTACCTTAAGCTGACAATACAGTCGCCAGTTCCACAGTCAAATACCCATGGGGAAGAAACACCAAGCAGGGCACAAGCAATGTACCTGACTTTATTGTGTGGTGACACACGTCCATGGCAATCCTCCACCACTGATCACCACAGTCATGGTTCAGCCATGGGCTCTGCCTGGAATCTCACAAAAGACCCTCTGTAAAGCTTTAATGTCTCCCTCTCTCCACAGGTTTTTGAGGAAGAGGAATTTCATAGTTTCAATAACAGAAGGGGTCAGGTTGTACAACATTTGGTACTGCTGGGTGACATGTAGGTAAGGTCACTGGAAGTGGAACAGGAATTTCTGGGGTTATGGTGCTTCAACAATTAAGGCCAGATGCTTGATGGGTTTTGGATGAATTTTCAGGCAAGTGGAGAGGTTGCATTTTCAGACTGGCATGACTGTGACAGAGAGGTCTGATTCCATTTCAGGGAGAAATACTACAAACTCTTCTGGCATTATGGGAAGGCTGAATTTCCTAAACACTGGCTAAAAAATGAGCACTATCAATACCAGTACAAGGTATTCATGAATATATTACCCAGCACATTTCTTCTTCATCACAGTTACAAGCTGTCAATGAGATGTAACACTGTGGGATTTCAGCAAATGTAAAGGGCTTTAAAAGAGAGATGGCTAATGGACAGAATAATAGAAAGTAACTGCAGAATGATCACAAATTGATTCTGTTTATATTTAAAACCAAAGAATAAATAGGAGTAGGTCTTTAGCTAAAGATTTGGATTTCAGAAAAGCAAATTTAGACAAGCTAAGGAAACAGATTACAAAATCTGGTGGACTGAGATGATACAGCAGTTTGACAGTGGAAGGAGAAAGGAATTTATTGCTGTCTGAAGAGCTGAAAGTAACGGAAATCTTTAACCTCAGCCAGAAATAAAACTTATAAAAATGGATTCCACACTTATGTAAATAAATATCTACCTTTAATAGGATATTTTAAAATAGATTATATTACTTTTTTAAAGGATATAAGCAAAAAGCTTACATGACCTAGAAAGACAAAAAGACAATTATGTAAGTAAAGTGAAATTTCACAGGGTAAGACATACATGGATAAAAAACAGTAACTGAAAAAAAATAACCTGAGCTGGATCCTGCAAGGAATGAAAAATAAACAAAAAATGTCATTTGGAAATCTACAGCAGAAGGAAACAAGGAAAATAAAATTGCCTGCTAGTCCTGATGATTTGGTAACCTGTACATTAAAGATCAGTTAGGTATGACCCGAAAAAATAAAGGAACAATTTATGCAGATGTTCAATAATCAGGGATGCACAGATAGCAAAGGCAATATATACATTGGGAATGGCAATATGATAATTAATCTCAGTTCCCTGGAGAAGACAGAAAACTTGAGGAGGGTCACAAATGAGTGTTGGAGGTGAAGAAGTAGGAGTAGTCTCCACACCAGAAATAAGGTCTTGTGCACAATGTAGGTGTATTTCTGAGCTGTTTTTAGGAAATACTCCAAATCCACAAATCTGGTACTTTCTAAATTGAATCTACTTACAAGAAGAAGGGAAGTGGGACATAAGATGAGAAAACTCCAAAAAGGATCCAAACAATTATCATTCTTTGACTTCAATAATAAGGCTTTACAACACCTTTGGAAGGAAAGGAGAACACAGACATGGAGATAAGCACAAAGCATCTTGCCAATACCCTAATATCAATAGGGACTACCTACTAAATATGAGTGTCTCCCACTGGTCTTCTTCCTGCTCCTGGCTCTGCTCAAGTCCATCTAACTCATGAAAAATCCAGAAACAAGGAGAGCACAGGAAGCTAAAGCCTTAAGTCATAAAGTATGCATTTTCTATTTGCATTTATACCATAAAAGCACACACCACTGATGCCTTAGGTTTTAACTTTCATATTTTTCAAATCCTGTGCTGCCTAGTGTGTAACTGATGGTTCTTGTAGCCTGTTAACTGCTGCTCTCTCATGCTAGGTAGACATAACAAAGCCTCTCCAGGCCTGCTCTCCAAGGACACTCAGACTGTCGTAGGCCCAAAATGTTAAGAGGGGGGATGAGCTTGGGGAAACTACATCATTAACTGAAGCTTTAATTGGAGAATCAACCCTGATATGCAAATGAACCAAACTTATAAAGGTGTGAAGAACTCATGACCTCTTGTCCATTTTGGGGTCCATCTTGGCAGTAGCCTCTGGCTCCCCAGGGGGTACCTTTGAAGGCCCTTCAAATAAATACCTACCTTTATACCCTTATTCTTATCTTGTCTCTGTTTTTAGGTGGCCTCTCAAGGCATCACCACAATCAGCCTTTTTTTCTCCATTTCATTAATCATTTTCTATTCTCCTACAGAGTATCTTGTTCTCTGTCTAGCTGGCCAGAATTTTTAAACATCTTCTTGGTTCAGTTCATTTTTCTTGAACTGATGACAAAACTCTTGACTGCTCTCTTTCAGAGGAGGGCTTGTCAGGACATTGTCCAGTGATATTTAAACTTCTTGAACTGGGAAATATTTTTCCCAAAGAATTCTAGGAGTATCTCTGCTATCTCTGTCTCTCTTATACGTGACAAGTGGTGAGACACCTGTCGTTGACAAGTACATTCAAGTCTACCTTAGTCACTTCTCCCTGATCAGGTTACAGTGAAAGTTTATAATGGAGACTTTCTTGTCCTAAAGGATGCTTTTAATGTCCTGTACTCAAATTTTATTTTTCTGCCCCATCCACCATCCTTCTCCTGTGCTGATATTCTCATACTCTTTTGAAAGATGATGCTTCTCAAATCTGTCAGTGCTGCACTCATCCTGTTTGTGTGAAGGTCAGTGGAAAGAAATAGGGTTAACTCTTCTAGGAACATCCCGCTACCTCATCTCTAAAGCCGACTATTTCCCTCACAGCGAGTTCCTGGGTGTGCTCTAGTTCCCTACAGAAATTTCCATATCTCAAATAGACTGTGGTACTCAAATCTAAAATGAATGGCAATCAAAAGAGATATGGAGCATCTAAACTGTATTGAAACTATCAGATAAATTGCAGCCTTTATCAGGATTTGTCTCTTTATCTGCTTCCAGCCCACATGAAACATCTATCATGTAAACGAATAAATGTTGTCATCGCCAGAAGGGGAATGAGGATGATGTTTGAAATAGAGATATCTGGCTGTTTTGTAAAGGAAATCTTCTACATAAAGAGCAGTACACCTTGGTAAAGGTTGCAGAAATAGAGCATACACAGGCAAACATGTAAAGAATAAGAAAAAAATTCAGGGCTTTTCACTATTTTTCTGTTGCTTTTTATATCCCAGTTTCCTGAAAATATTACTGGTTTCAGAAAAAAGAGAAAAAAAAAAAACGAAAAAAACAGAAGTGCCTGGAGAAGAGTTATGTGCAAGAGTCTCTCCGTCAATATGCCTGAATAGAGGCCTGAGCATCCTGGTCTGACCTTGGCTGATCCCTGCTTTAATCAGGTAAGCCCTTCTGATGCCTCTTCCAATCTGAACTATCCAATGATCCAGTGAGGCTAAGTTGCCTCTCTGCAGCCTTGTAGCACAAGCAGAAAGGTTGAGCTTGCACAGCAGAGGTGTGCTGGCCGCTCAAGGGCACAAAGTGTCTCTCAGACATTCCTTTCTAATTTCCACATCTCCAGGGAAGGATGCCTTCCAGGTTTCTGAGGGGTTCTATCACAGCCCTGTGAGACCCAATAATGCTCTGTGGAGGCCTTAAGTTACACAAAGTGAGCAGAAAGAACCATGACACCAAACAAAGCCAACATCTGTCAGACACCTACTCTTTGAGTACAGAAAAGTGGCCCAGGAAAAGCCACCTTCAGGCTATTCTGACTGCTATGCAGCCCCCGACAGGCCAAAAATTACACGTGTAAAAGTAATTTGCAGTCATTCTTCTCACTGCAGATGTGTGCTCCCACCCTGAGCACAGAAAGGACAAGGAGGAACAGTGCACTGCCTGTCTCCTGCTTAAAACTGCCTTGCTGGCCCTGCTTTAGAAACCAAAAAAAGAAAAGAAATCAAATAAACTTCAGATCACAATCTTACTGACCCCTGGGGATAATGTGCTGCAACCAAACAAACCCGCAAGGACTGCTGCCAAAGTGTGTATCCCTGCCTGCTGCTTCTCCAGGTTGGCTGCAAGTGACCTTATGAGAGAGTGCAAAGAGGAAACATCACTTGGGTCTGTGCAACTCCCCTCCAGTGAGTAACCCGGTGTCTGAAGCATCCTCTAACAATTCACAAGTGTACATCGCTTAGACAGACACTGAAAGAAAGCTGAAGAAATACTACAATACACTCAAAAGGTTTAAAAAAACCTCTGTATTCTGAAGGAGCCAGTAAATTCTGCCTCCTTCCTTAGAAAAAACTTCAGTGTGTGCATTCAACGAGAGCTCTCTTGGCTGTATTTCCAAGAGCTGGGTGGTGTCCAAGATTTATAAAGTACCAAGGCTGTGTCCAAGGAATCAGGAAAAAAACAAAGACTAAGATCTTTCTGATAAAGATAAAGAAGTCCCTGACTATGTGTTCTGGGATCTGAGTCCTGGCACAGCAAGTGTTTGTTTACCTCTTGAGGGTGGGCTGAAGCGTGGGCAAGACTGTTCTCCTGGAGCATGACAAAGGAAAGGGTAACATGCTTCTTAACTTAAAGAGGAAAAAAGATTCAAGCCAATTGCTTTTCCAGTGACACCTGGCTTCCACTGAGTTGAAAACTTCCTTAAGAAAATTCTGGGTTTGATTTACTATTTAAATTAGAAATAAAACCAGTAAATTTTATTCTTCCTCTACCAGAAGACCCAAATTAAACGACTTGTCTGTATGGCTTCAGCATTAATTTCTGTGGGTTTTTTCAGCTGTTCTGTGCTTTGTGGCTGCTGTTGTTAGCTACTTGATGTCCCCATGGTCTCTGGACATACTGCCCAAACTATATATCTGATGGCACACTATGATAGCACAACCAGAAGCACTCATTGCTCCAAAATTGTTCAGTTCATTTAATTTCATATCACCTTTGTAATAAAAGTTTCTATTTCACCTTTTAAAGGTAAAAACCAAACCCCAAAATACTCGAATTTCCTTCTGAGTAAAAAATTCATTTTTCCATCATCTCTATTTTTAGTTGGATAAACAGAAAATGAAAGTGAAAACATCTCTCCGTTTGGCACAAAGACAGGATTGAAGGCATGCTCATCTGAGTTTATTTTATTCTTCTGTGTGAGACACTGTGGAACCACTAAGACTCTCCAGGTTCCTTTACTCAGTGGCGCTTCTCACTGGCCCAGTCAAGCAACACCTATAACCATTGGGACAGCAGGGTCAGCCATGACTGGTGGCAGCTGTTGGGAAGTCTGAAAGCAAACAAGCTGTTCAACAAAGAAGTATCAGGTAAAAAAAAAAAAAGAGAAATCGCTTGGGACCATGGCAGCAGCTGAGACCTCATCGCTATCCCCTTTGATTAAACTGTCAAAACATATTCTTTGTGGTGTCCCAATACTGCAGTGTTTGTCTAGGGCTCAGTGACACTGGGAGGAAAGGATTTAGCTGTCTGCAAAACAAACATGGAAACAAAATCACAAAGCAATAGCAGGTGAGACCAAAGGCACAAAACTCTCTTTTCCAATCAATAGCTCTAGAGTGCTCACAGACCTGTGCCAGAAGCCAGGCTATAAAACAGATGCCTGTGTTACCAGCAACACCTTGGGTAAGAGAATCATCCTCTTGTCAACAAAAGGCTAAATCAACTCCACTGATTTCCATAGGGAGTTATTCCTATTTATGCCACTATTCATCAGAAGACAGTTGGGATCTTGATGTGCCCTGGACATCCTCTGCAGCCTGTCCTTCTCACTAAGTGTACCATGGCTATTCTCACAGACAGGAGGGGTTTTTTGGTGAAAACTTACAAGAAATTGAGTTAGAGGTACCCTTCTGACCCTTGGCATACCCCCACAGTCTCCCCAACCAGCAAGCACCCTGATCTTGAGGCTGGCATTGGAAGGCACCGCAGTACTGAGAGCAGTCTCACTATATCAAACACCCGTGGGGCTGACAAAAATGGTTGAAATTGTAGGTCAGGCTGGAGGAGCTGAAGTGGAGCCCAGGCAGAACACAAAGGCTAAATCCAAGCCTGTAGGAAATGTCATCAGACCTTTAGTTTAGTTATTAAAGTTGGGCAGCACCTTGATCCTTTGTTGTTCTGAAACACAGATGACACATATGCATGCAGAAATGGTGGATATGCCTCTGTGTACAGTTCAGCTGAATTCACAATAAATTTTAAAACACTGTCATCTACTCACTATCACTGCCCTCCTAAAGCCCCTAATTGTGTCAATTTATGAGGTTTAGAGAGGGCATTGGGCAATTATATTCCAAATTCAAGCCTTATTTCCTTTTAAAATTTACAAGCTTGGCTTAATATAAAAATATTCTGTTTAGGGTTTCTTGGCAGAATTAGAAACATAAAAAATTATTTCGTAGCTGCAAGAAGGCATGCTTTCTGAGATAATACTGGTTTATGTAAAGAGATTATTCAATTACAGTGGCACTCTCTTTCAAAATACTGGAAGGTTACATTCAGGAAAGATAGTAAGATTGCTTAATAACTCCACAGTGAAGAGATAACACCACCTTCTTGGAACCCACTGCTCTCAACCTTTTCAACAGGCTGCAGCTGCAGCATGGAGGAAGGTGTGAATGAAGAGAGCAGGCAGCAAGACAAGGAGCAGTCTTTCATTTTTACATTGAACCACGTCCCCCCAAAATATGTCATGGGCCAGTAAAGGTACACAACATACAGGTGGGAGCAAAGTGGAGGATGGTTAGCCGTGACCTTCAGTCTGCCATCAGTCGCCCTTTCCAAGGGATTTCTATATTGCTGTAAAATGAGGGTAGGAGACACCATGCCCACATGGGTGTGCATTAGCCTCGTCTCCTCAGGGCGTGGATGACCACAGAGGCCACAGGGGAATGCAGTGCGCTGCTGGAGAAGGCCTCATGCTGCAAGCTTCTCCTGCAGATTTGTCCTCACAATACCCTCTTCACACTTACCCACTTTCTAAAACTTTCTGTAGAAAATCAAACGTTGCTGTTGCCGAATGAGGCACGTGGAGCTACGGCACTGAGCTTTCTCCCAGCAGACCTGTGTGCTGCACACTCACACTCACAGCGATGCCGGGAGCCTCGGGGTGCCCACAGCCAGCGCTACCCACAGTTCTGCCAAGCACAGCTGCCTCTAGGTGTGGGCCCATGCCAGGGCAGCAGTGCACCCTCCCACCTCCTGCAGCTCTGCACCCCAGTGTTGCTCCCTCTCTATCCCAGATGCCCACCCCAGCAGAGATGTACAAAAGAGGGCCTGCGCAGGCCATACTGGCTGCACTGGGAGCTGGGGTGGGAGTGAGGGCCTGGGGAAGGAGACCAGCAAGAGTCAGCGCAGGGCTGGCTGCTGGGATTAGATCTCCTCTGGAAAGGATTTCAAGTGCTCTGACCACAGATGTGGCACTATGAATTTTGGCACAGTCATGCAGTAAAGCCTATGGCAAGTAGTGATTCTGATTTGGAAGAAATTTAGCTAAGAGGATAAAACTGTGGATGGGAGAAACTCACAAAAAATCTCTGGATGGGGTAAAACCCACAGAAACACTTGCAGAAAAAGAGCCTGAGGTGATTATCATGGAACCAGAGTTAACCTGGGAAGGCTATGCTACACTAGTGCCAAACTGGTATAGCACACCATGAGCAGGATTTGAATTTTTAAATGTCTTCACTAGGTCCACTCTCCTTATTCCAGTTAGCAGAGTAGATCTAGACATTTTTCAGATTCTTCCATGAGCAAAGAAATAATGGATCCATTTTCCCAAAGTGCTTGTTCTGTTGTTGGAAAACTACAGCACTTAAGGCAGCAACATGAAGTCTTATTTAGCAGAAAAGTAGAAAAAGTACAAATTTCTCTTAGTCGTGTCCTGAAAAGCTACCTTTTGTTTAAACAGAAGGCATAGAAGCGCTTCAAGGGATGAAAGCTCACTAAGTAATTCGTGTGCTCTGACCTGCTCTGCCAATGGCTTTCTAAGTGATATCTTTTAACTGGTCCAAAGATTTCCTCACCTGCTGACCTGGGATACATTCAAGCAGATTGGTCTCCCCACTCCTGGTTTTGGTGTGCACTATCCTTAAACTAAAGGATGTCTCTGTTTGCACGTCAGCTGTGATTTTGCATGTATCTGTGGATTAACTGGGAAACAATGTGGATGAAACAATAAGAAGGTGTTGCTTTACATCTTGAAGAGAATCACGATGGAAAGCACCAAAATACAGTACATCAGGCACACCAACATTGTTTTCCTTCTGTAGGACCACAGTTTGTCAATATCTCTACATGAGCAACTGCTGTTTGTTTAGAGCACATACCGAGAAATGTTAGTTTTTGCATCCCTGTTTTAAAAAAAATTCTTACCCTTCTGCAGTTAGCAGCTTCCTGTCCTGATGTTTACAGCAAAAACATGCTCTTTCCAAGCTTTTTGAAATGGCTTTATGGCACAACCCAGAGTGAGCAAGCATAATGCTGACAGTATATGTGCAATCCAGAACGGAACAGCAGCAAATGGATTCATTATCATCCTTCAGCCCTTTGCTTCCTTTTACTTAAGTGATGCTTTGTACACGTTAAGCATGGAAATGAAGGATTGCAGATATTCTGATTCAATTTTATTAAGTACATATTTAAGGCAAGCCCTTGGGATGTTAAAACATCTTTAGACAGAGATCCTCTAATAACTGAGAACAGATTGAACAAGTCACTAAATGACTGAACTAAAAATTGTATGATTAAAAGGAAAAAGACACAGACTTATGTCTCGTTTTAATGAAATCATAGTACTTCTCATGGGTGTCTATGCAAGCTTTTTTCTTCCTGATCCTCTTGTTTTAAAATGTGACCCCTACTTTGTATGTATGAGCTTTCATGAATGGGCTTCTTCAGCAGCCTTAGTGATATTCACTGTTGTTTTCATTTATTCCACTCTAAGCTTGTGCAACTCTGGACATGAAGTGTTTTTGTGGTGGAACAGGACTTTTTCATAAGTGGTGCGCTGTTTAAAAAACATACTTAGCTATACTGTCCAAAATATTTATTACACATTTGTCATTACTTTTAACAGATGTTGAGGTGACTTTGTATTAATATCTGGGGGTTTTAGAAATATGAGAATAGCACATTTAAATGACAAACAGTTGTGCCAGTTTATCTAGTACCTACATTTGCAATCTACGCTTTCTTCCTGGGGGAATGAGAGGAATACAAATACTTTTGGTATTAATTTCCTTTATAATTTTTCTTCTACTTCTAGACCTTCCTGGTGCTATCATCACCTTCCACATATAAATAGATGCAGCAGTTAACATATCTGGAAGTAAGCAATTAACCTAGGTGTTTTTTCTTAATTAGGGTTGTAAAGATAATATGTTTTAAAGTTTGATGCTCGTCATCCATGTGATCTTAGAAAAGCAGATAGCAGTCTAATTGTGCATTTCTGTGAAGTCTCCCAGGAAAATGAATTTCATGATGGAGTGCCAAGATCAAAGCTTATCTGAAAGCATCTGAGATTATAAAGATGCCAAGTTCATCCACATCTTGCCTAAAGCAGTTTCCACCAAAAACCTGGCCTAGCATTCCCCTTTCTTGAAAGTATAGTCAAATGGTTAATTCCCGAAGTGAGAAATATTTCTATAGATTTAAACAGTATCAAGAGATGGGACCATCTTGCTGTCAGCTCTGCAGACAGTTTAATAACCCTGTTAATGATGCAGTACTGCATGCCAGAGGCTGCTGTTGACTTTGGATGGACAGATAATCTTGGCCTGCAAAGGGAAATGCAAGCTATCCTGCTTGGCATACAGAAGAAAGATGCTGAACTTAAAGAGACAACATCAAGGCTTCCATGTGGGAGTCAAATACATCCCAAGGAAGTTAAGGGAGGTGAGTCACCTGGAAATAATCAGGGATGCAGTTTCATTATAAACTACTAAACACTCTAAAGCTCGACAGCAACCCTGCTTTATGTTGCCTTCAGGCCTTGATAAAATAACTGTTCTTATCCTGCTCATGTCCCTCTTCTCATTTCCTCTTGCCAGTCACTTTGTCTTTCTCAAAAGGAGTAGATTCTCTTTTCTGAATTGAATGTTGAGCTGTTTACCTACCTATATTTGTTTTTTGAAAAGGAGAATCACTATGTTTTACGGAAGTGTAAATTCCCAGGCTGTATGGATGTGTTGTATGTAATTCCATTGATTACATACAGTGCTCTTTACATAGGCGGTAAAAAATAAAAACAGCAGGTCTTTTTGGAGCTCCAAGTGTGGAAAGAAAGTGTTAGGATGCCTGATAAGAATTCTCAAAATGCAGCCAAACCACGTTTTCTGTAGGCATGCCTGATGGGAAAGCAACATCACCAAATTATTTTCACCTGGTACTGAAATACCCAAGTGACTGTTACCAAACAGCTTAGAAGGAAACATTTTCCTTTTCTGTACTGGAGAATATCAGAATAGATCAATATTCAATATAGAAGTTTGCCTTGATTACTGTGGTCATTAACCAAAGTTGTTTATGAAAAATGCATCCATGGGACAGATACTTCCTATTAAATTTTAACTCAATCATCCAAGACTGAGGGGGAAAAGCTTCCCTTTTGATGATTCAGGACATTGTGGCATACTGTTCTGCCCCTACCTTGGCAGTGCCTTTTCACACTTCTTGTCAGAAGTAGAGGATGTAGCATGGGAATCAAATAGCTTTAGTAAATTAAAGTTTAAAAAACTCAGGATATTAACTAAGAGATATGGAAAAATTTGCTTTAATATTCTTAATGTAGCTATCAAAAGATTGAAGCGCCTTTTGAGTTTACGTTGGACTAAAAAGTAGGCATTGACTCTGCCTCTAAACACAGCATAAAATGCAGAGTTCACTTAGTGCACTATCCCAGCTCCAGCAGTGAGGGGCCAAACAAGGCAAGGACGACCCCCTTGCAGCTCTTGCAAACCTCTCTTGCAGAATTTGCATCCAGGCCTTCATTTGATATAGCTGGTCAAACAAGATGCTAAAGTTTTGCTGCTCTTGAGGTGTCATATCCACAGAGTAGCACAGCCCAGCTTTGGAAGGCTCCTCTTTGCAACTCAGTGCTGTTCATTATTCCCTTATTGTCTGCCCAGCTCTGCTTACACAAACTGCAAATAAGTAATGAGACAAAAAGATGAATTCTGGGACCAATAAATGTTTATTTTCCCAGAACTTGTGGTTTTAATCCAACAGTGAGCTCTGAGGCTGCATGGTCATTGTTCCCTTGAAACTGCAACACACAGTTCTTCACTCCCTGCCTGATTTACTGCCCACAAATATGAGCCTGCGTGCAGGTCTTGTCATCTGATACACTTGTTTTAGCAGTCCATATAATATGAATTGACTACCAAAAAATGCATATTTGTTTCACAGCCAAGATGAAATACAAAACATATTTCCAACTCCATCATTTGTTTTCCCCTGTTTATTAATATATGAAGCTCAACGCTATTACTCTTACTGAAGTCAGTGTGATTAGTTGGGCTAAGGAATGCTTTAATTTACATTAGGTTATCAATGTGCACTTTTGTGACCAGACTAAATTTAGAAGAGAGCTTTTAGCAGCAGACAGAGAGCAAAGCAAGAGATGAAAGATGACAGCAGAAGGTGATGCTGCTGGGTGGCACAGCAGCAGGAGGGGCAGAAAGCATGAGAGAGCTAAAGACCCTTGAAAACTAGCCTTCAGGTGCCTCCCTAGGCCCCTCGTCACTCAGGCTTTAATGATCATCAGTTATTCTGGTCACTTCAACTACCTTTTGCTTCAGTATCCCGGTTGTAAATCAAGCATGACAACAGCAGTCCATTTTACCTGGTTGTCATGACATTAAATGTATGATGCATTCAAATAATAAGATGAGCAACCCAAGAAGTCCATGAGGAAAACAACATTTCTGCCTTTAGCGCAGCACTTGTGTGGGGTGAAGGAAACAACAGAAGAAAAATATTAAGACCTTTTCTTTGGAAAATGGAATCAGAGCCCAGGATTCAGGAGAATGTTGCATATGTCTCGGGGAAACTGATCTTCAAAGGAACCATCACACCGCGGCTGTCAGAAAACATCTAAAAGTATCAGCCTGGGACTGCTCAGAGAGAACTGGGCTGGTCTAAAAGTAAACTGGTCAGAGGAATGAACCCCACTCAACCACCCCAAGAGAGATTGCCGGTTGGAGTTTATTGTGGAAGATTGGCTACGTGAGAAAGGGCACATAAAACCTCTGCCGCTTGCTGAGCTAGATCTCGCTCAACATCGCATGCATCTTGTGTAACAATTGTAGTTGCAGAAAGATGCACTTAGCCTGCTTAACAACTGAGCCACCATTGAGTTCTTATTGCTGAGCTAAGTGTTTTATTGCAGAGTTAGCAAGGTTAGTCTTTGGCAGTAAAACAATAAAATACTTGTGGTTAGAAAAGACAAAGAAAAAAGAGAACTGCTGACCACAGAAGAGGAACTAGGAGGGGTTAAGAAATCAGCTAAGACTACGTGAACCACTTAGAATGCTCCTTTACGAATATGTATGAGCCTATTATTGATAGTATATAAGAAGCCTGTATACGATCAATAAACAAAATCCTGCTGATCACTCATATTGAGCGTCTGGGTTTTCCCTCCTTTGCAACAGGAGTTACAATTTACTAAAGAGATTACACCAATGACACAGAGAATACTGATTTTAACCCACAGCGTCAGAGTACAACCTGGCACCTGTTGATCAGAACCATGGTCACAGTCCTGGGGAAGTTCTGGTCCTCCTCTGTATCTATCAAATGGTGGCATCCCCAGTCCCCAAGCCAAAGGTTTATACATGCTTAGGTTCAGGGCCAGGGGTTTCGCAATGGATGATGTAACACATCGTCATGGGATATTTTGGGAGTCCTTGATGGTCAGCTGCTTGTTCTGCTGGTGCCATTTGAGTCCACCACGGCCCATTAGCAGAGATGACCCCTCAGGCTGGGTGTAACTGTGGTGGTGCTCCCCCGGAGGGGAGTTGTCACAGGGGAGTTATTTGTGACGAAAAAGAAACATTAGCCTGCCTTTCAGGATTTGCCTCTTTTCCTTATCTCATTTAACACCCAGCTTGTAGCCTGAGGTGTTGGGTGTGCCCTGGGCAGCTCCTGAAAACGACCCATAATTTACAGTTCATCAGAAATGATGTAGAGGGGAGTAGAATACACAGTTTGTTAATATCCACATAATGCTGCACTGGCACCCTGCTCCTGTAACCAGAACAGGAACAGTCACCCTTTGCACAGACTGGTTCCCAGGGTGTCAGCATAGTCCATCTTGTCAACAGAGCCAAGTGCATATTTAAATCCTGCAGAAATTAGAGATATGATGAGGGCAAGATGGCTTTAGCGCAGGAAACTGATGCTGCTGACATTTGATGGTGCTTGGACTAGACATGAGTTCTTGATGGTGGTGAAACAGCAACTAGTGAGAGACAAATTGACTGCCCTCAGAGTTGCTGAGTGTATTAATGCTAAAGAGATCTTTGTTTCATAAACCTTGACATGCACAAAAGCAAGACAAAAAAAACACCACCAGATCCCCTGCTGCTCAGTTCCTCTGAAGTTAAAAGCCAGTAGCTAAATTTTTTAAATCTGTTGCACCAACATCTCATTAGTAAGTGTCTCTGAGCCACTGATGTGAATAACAACTTTAACTTCAAATACCAAACTACTTTTCTATTGATTGATTTCTGGATGATAAAAGCCTGCAAGAGAGAGAGAACCAGGTAACATAGATGAGCCAAGGTGCTGCTACAGCTCTGAGAACCTGAGGCTGAGATTTAGAAAAGAAAAAGAATAAGCACATGTGAAAGTGAGAACACATAGGAAAATGAGAAGTCTTAGCTTTCATTTTTAAAGAATACAAGCCTTGCTTCTGGCCCCAGAATTTTTGCTTTATTTCCTGGGACACCCAGAGGTAGCCCTGACACAAGCAAATTGCTCTTGATTCTAGAAGGTGCCTTGCACAAGATTAAAATTTAAGAGGTCTAAATCTTTAAAAACTATTTGTGCAAAGTTGTTCTCTTTTGGGATCTTGCTGGGGAAAAGTATCTGCCTCAGCAATCAGGAAGGATCTGTTCCAAGACATTTTTAAAGATGGGGTTTTGTGTTGTATTTTTTTTTGTTGTTGTTTGTTTGTTTTTAAATGCCAGACATCATTGACAAAATAGCAAATAACAGTAGGAAGATCCTCCTTGATTTCAGTCTTCTCAGATTTCCCTGTTTTCAGAGAGTAGTGGAACCATTTATCTCCAGGAGCCCTGTGCCCTGGCACCTATGGTTCTAGTGAGTTTAGTTTAGTAACCTAGTGATGCAGCACAAATTATGGTGTTGGTTTGAACAAATGAATAGAGAAAAACTTAAAGTAGTTGCAAGGTGGTTGCAACTAAGAGAATTATTGCACAGAGTAAGGAATTACATCATCTACTAGCAACAAGTAAAAAAATTAGATGTAAAGATACAGGAAATATGGTTTTGAATATATACACATATTTTAATTCAACAAGGAAAATGTTATATATGTAGCAGAGAAATTATGCTACTTTTTTTCCAGTAAGAGAACCAAGCTCAGAGCCTACAAGAAGTTTATTTTGTGTAGAGTTTACATACTGCTAAATATACTGTGAGAATAAGAACACTCACATTTCACAGGAGGGGTCCAAACCAGCAGGTTGGTTGAGTGTTTACACTACCTAAGTCTCTATAGTTGGGGCATGCAAATGCTGTAAAAATTTGCTAGAGTTTTAAATGTCTTGCTGAATTAAAATGATAAAAGCTACAGAAAATCAAGCTCAACCTGCAAATGCTTCCCATAAACTTGTTGATAAAAGCCATTTTCTGGCAAAGCTGGAGAAAAATGTTTCTGCCTGGTTTAGGCAATCCATAGAGAATTCAACAGTGAAAGTGAACTCTAGGTATTTATTTGGGGCCCTAAATTAGCACAGAAGTAGCAAGAGAAAATATTTGAATTTCAAATTGTGTTTGAAGCACCCAAAGCGTTTTCTTGATACCTGGATGACAGACATAGCTGTCACTCTGGTGAGCTGGGAGTGACAAAGGACCATGTCCTTCTTTGTCATTGCACTGGCAAGAGTCAGGGTGGTCATTTGTAGGACAAGTGCTGAGAACAGGGAGCTTGGACAATTAGTTTTCCTTCTCAGGGGTCCTGACATCATCCCTCAATGCACCCACAAAGCAATCTGCAAGGATGTCCAAACTATTAATATTCAGGTAGCTTTTCAAATCTCAGGTTCACCATCTTCCCCTCTCTTCCATCTTATTTCTATTGAATTTAAGGGTTTTATTCTGTCTTTCTTAGCCCTGTTCTTTTGTAGTTTTCTTTTTTCTAATTCAAACTTAACAAAGACAAGCCAGTTATTCGTGATACCTGATTAATCCAAGCCTTCACTGGGAAAGACCTTGGGGCAGCCTGATGGAGAAGGAGTGATGAATTAAGAGCCTATGTTTTGAAAAACTTAACTGAACCTGAAACTAAAGAGAGAACTTTTATTTTATTTTTTAATTTGTCTATTTAACTTCCACCAGGATTCATATAGGTCTCTGGCACCAGAGGAGGGTGGAAGGTGGTTGTTGTCCCTGCGACTGGATGCCCAGATCCATGAGAATATTTGGGTCTGATCTTGTACTGATCAGGTTGATCCCCTCTTGAGGTAAGGGGACAGGATTTTATTTTGTGTTCCATTTTCTTTTTTTCCCTTTCCTTATTTTCTGGTGCAAAGAATATAATCTAATCTTTTCCCACCCCTGAAAAGTTTCCTTCTTGCTTAGTGTTCCTGTCTGCTCCAGCACTATGTACTTCCCTATGTTAACACCATTTTAAATTGTGGTTTCGGTTCAATGAAACGCTCAAGTGTGGAAATGCTTTCCCACACAGCAATACCTTAATGTGCTAATAGCCAGGCACTCGTGTTAGAACTTCCTTCAGTGAACACTAGTAGCCAAACCAACCAACCTAGAAGAGTAATTTTTGCTTAGGCAATAAATTGCTCTTCACCTTGCTATTAAAATAAAGCTAAAAAGCAGTGGTAAGGAATTGTAATAAAATTACATTCCCCATAGTATTTCAGGAGATTTATGCTGATAAATTTTAACTCTGAAATTTCAAGATGCCTGAAAGTTTTCATTAAAGGTTAGAAGACTGACAGTGCCATCCTTTCACTTGGAATGACCAAAATCAGAAAATGTTTCTGAAAGGTACTATTTAATTTATTTTCTTCTGTTCTAAAGTTCCAGGTATTCTCATTTATAGATAGACTTCAATTGTCTATCTTCTTTGCTAATAATAAAAATAAAACAATCAAGAGTACAGAAAAATGCAGTCCTGCACCCTCTTGCTCAGTGGTGAAATATATATTTTTTATTTGCCTAAGATTCTCAGCATGAATGGCTGGAGTCATTTAAAGATGGTAATCAATGAAATATTGCTTATCCACTTGGTGTTGGAAGGAATTAGGATGTGTAAATTAGAATTTAACAGAAATTTAGAACAAGAACAAAAATGAAACCTGACAAATTCCAAGTTTTGTATCTCAAATTCACAAACCCACACAGAAAGAAAAGCATTCACAAGGAAATTACCACGCACTGAGAAGATCAATTGTTCTCTGTTTCCAGCACACTCCCTCTCTTTCTACATTATCCTTTCTTCAGTCACTATCTCCTACTAGGTGCCACACAAATAACATCCTCCACCTTCTTTTGCAACTTCCTTCATGAAACAGAAGTAGCTTGCAATAAAATACTAAGTCAAATAGTGCTTAAAGGATTTTGAGCCACACAGGACACAAAATGAGTCTCGTCTCACTTGTATGAGTGATGCTCAAGAAATCAATAGAACTCCACCAGAACAAAATAGATCCCATGGAAGAAGACACTTAGTGATCCCCCTTTATCCTACTCTTGCTGTTCATCAGCTAGTGATACAGTCCCTGGCTCCCATTTCTCTGCACCTCTTTCAAGAGGGACACAAATCTAAAAATGCTCTTGAGAGGTGTTACTAGCTCTGCTTCAAAAGAAATGCAGGAGATGAATGTTTGGGGTTGTTCTTGTTTGATTTATTAAATAGTTTGATTTTTTCCTTACACTGAATTTTTTGAAGGGTGCAAAAGCATATGCTTTCAATTGCTCCCTTTTCCAAGCAGAGCAACTGAATTCATTCACAGTCCGCTCACTTAAAGCAAAAGCCAGGTTCTTTTCATAGTTCTTTGTCTTGTTTTAAAGCCAATTGTTTACTTCTGCCAACTCTTAATTGCACAGAAAACTTGATGTCTGTGAGTGTGAAAGGAGGTTTTCTATCATTATGTCTGATGGCTGTTCTGCTCTGTTGGTGATTATTCATTTGCCTCTGATGTTTGTGGCTCTTGGCGGCAGCTGCTACATAACTTGCAGCAGTTCGGTGTTACTTCCTATTTGTCATTCACAGAATCATTTGTTTTCTGTTCTAGGAAAACATCAACATCTTAATGCAATTTATTCTTCTGATTAATGAGAGACATAAACCCATACATTTTTCTAGTTTACACTCATTTTATTCAATAAGCTGCAGTTGTACGTATTCAAGAATATTTGAATTGAAAGCACACCATGAAATTTTAATCCTCATGTGGAGAAGAAAACATTTTAGCTGATTAGTCTCACTTTTTCCTATCATCTGCTACAGGAAACAGAGATATTAGGGAAATGAATTTTGCAATAATCAAGTACGCTTGGCAAAGCAATATTTGGTTTCTATGTGTTCATTGTGACCCATGAGGGGGCAGCTGGCTTTTATCTGACATGAACAATAGGTCTGTTATTGGGGAATATAAATCTCAATGTCCTCTTTGTGAATCCCAAGACTATGCCCAAAACACCATCAGCCACTTCAGAGATTAAAATTCACATTTCCTAACTAGTCCATTCTAAAAGTCCATTTAGTCAAATAGTCTTTATTTCTATGAAGGCTTTGGAGTTAAATTATTTCTTAGTTAGTGTGAAACAGGTCAGAATCAGTCCTGTTATTTACTGAGGCAGTGCCATGGACATCAGTAGATATTTAAGTATTTACAGAATATTCATTTGATCCAATCAGTACTGGTGAAAGGTATGAGACTGCATTTTAACTGGCATCCTGACACCCTGTGAACTTGGATGATGGTCTGAAGCTGTGAGAGGCACCCATCACCCCACCTTTGGTTTTAGCAGACAGTTTTTCACTTAAAAGGAAGACAATTTCTGTAAGCTTGAAGACAATGCTTTTTGCTTGAATTTTTAGCCGGAAGAACTTAACTGCCTCTTACTGGATAAGTAATGATTCAATATATCTTAATCAGAGTATATGTCCTTCAGAGACTGAAGGTCTTGGGAAATTTCACCTGAAGCCCACTTGTAACACCAGTTTGACAAAGTTCAGCACTTGTTTGGTACAATAAAAAATGCAGATGCATTTCATCATCATCTCCTTTATGTTTTCTCTGAAGGACATAAAGTTACCAGCCCAGACCTTTCTGGTAAAGATAGGTATCAAATGTATAATTTCTCATAGCAGTTATTATTTACCACTCCTGTTCTTGCATGGTCTGCTATGGTATGGGAATGGATTTACTGTCTTCCTGTACAATTTACATAGACCTTGGCATCCTTGACCCCGTTTTTTCCTTACAGTGGAAATACCCATTCAAGTGCAAACTCTACTGCAAAGTTTTTAGAATTAATGGTTGAAAGATAACTCAGTTTGAAACTGAAAGATAAGTGAAAGTAGTTGAAAGATAACTTGTTTTGCTGTGAGTGGCAGAAGATGTCAGGGTACCATGGACATGGTCACCATCAACTTCTGCGTCCAAAGTGCTGCAATAGAATCAGAGCTCAGCAGCCCAAAACTTTCTCTGAAAAATAGCCAGTTCTGTACAGTGAACAAAAAGCCTTGAGCTTCAGCTGGGGAGAGTAATTGATTTGCTTCTGGGTGAACATTTTCATCCTGTACAATGTCCCCCGGGACTAATTCTGTGGGTATGAATAAGAGGCTTAGAAAGACAAATTTTGCCATGCAAGTGAATAATCTATCACTGGCCTTCCAGCAGTTTTACTGCTCTTAGTGGGCCTCATATGGGTCTTGCTGATATGAAATATAAGGTTCTGGTAACTCTGAGTATATTTTCCTAAAATACTAGAAAATTTTGTGCAATCATTAACCACCTCTTGCTGCTTGGCATGCTGAAATAATGAGGATAATTGAATATCACACTTCTGGGTGTATGCTAATTGCCTACAGGGCTCTGGAAGGATGTTTCCTCCCTGTACACCACACAGCATAATTGGATAGGTAATGGGCATTATGGGAGCCTTCCACCTTCCTCAAGAATATCAGTCCAGAAGGCAAAATGTCAAGTTAGATGAACAAATTATTTAATACAGTCTGGGAAGCTCTCTGCTCCTACGGTGCCATGGTGAGCAACTGATTGCAGGATATGCACCTGCCATTGTGTAATGAGGTCCTGAGCATCCCAGGTCACTATTTTTAACCTGAAATGCCAACAAAAGCCCCAAACTTAAAATATGCTCATTTCTATGGCAATCTCCATATAAAGTATTGTTCAGTTGTGAATTATAATGTATTTATGCTTAAATGAGAATCAGGTGTGACTGTTCCTGGTTTTATAAACACACCATTCCCTGAATCCCTTTAATCTTCTCTGTGTGCTGCTGAATGTCAGGTAATGGAGAGGCACAGTGTGAGCTCAATTAGTTTAAAACCTTATCATTGTAATTGGGCAGGATGAGCTGTATTATCTTGCCAAATAGGACTCAACACTTTGAGGTTATTTACTCTTTTTTTTTATATTCTTCCAAATGAAATGAATTGCATAACCATTAGAAGGTAATATTAATTAATTATCAGGGTTCCTACATAGTTGGATGTGATAGACATGCCCAAATGAGTCCTTTGAGATGACTGGAAGGTAGGGAGGGGGATTGCTACCATGAATACCAAATCTCCTTGGCAGACTGGTTCACCTATAAATGATGTTCAGGTAAGATTAGAAAAATGGCACATGCTAAAGATAACTCTAGAGCATGCACTGCCACACATATGGCCTTAGCTTAGAGGAGCAGCATATAATTAAATCAGAATAACCTTGGTGAAATCAGAACTCCCAAAAAGCTGTCTACAAGACTGACCTCACTACTTTCATCTGCCTTAAAGAGCATTTCACTGACTTCAACAAATTTCTGTCTTAAACCTCTTTTTTTTACCAGCTAAATGTTCTTCCCTACAGTTTCAGGTAACTGGGGCTAAAAACTTTCCATGTAACAAGTTATTTCCTCTGTGGTTGTTCACCAAGGACCCCTGCCCATGCTTGCCAGCACTGCTACTCTCCTTTCTTCCGTTCACCACCAAAATAGCCTCTTCCCAACAAAAGTAGGGACACTGAAGTGATGCTCTGGGCTGCTGTGCTGGCTGTCCTGTTTTCTTGCAGATGACAATGTGGAAGCCACACAAAATTATATCACTGACCATCCAGTTGCTGAGTTGAAGTCCCAGAGCACTGCTGCCATTCCGCCATTAGAAGAGCCACCGTTTATAGCAGCTGTAAACCCTGAAGGCCTGTGCTTATCTCAGGTGCTGAACTGCCTTAGTAGCTAGAAAAGGCTGTAATGATCCTGACCAATGTTCTGACATTTTGTTCATTGTGCATTAACAGGGTACTGCTGTTATGATCAAACTTTTCTGGAGCAGGAATTCATTCGACATTCCTGACTTGGGCAGTTTAGGGAGCCTGTGTTTCAGCAGGATGAGTATGTGAACAGGGCTCCATCAATAGCCACTGATTTTTTGCAAAGACATTGAGCACCTCTGAGAGTCAGAAAGCATGTACTACCTAAACAAATTCAGAAGAAACTTGAAATTTGTGTGTTTTGATCAAAATACTAGGTCTAGGGTATGACAGGCAGATCAGATACCTTCCACATGATACCTGTAATACAAGCAGGTTTGAACCAGGTAAGGGATGAGATGAAGTGAAATTTATTGTCATAAAATTATTTAAGTAGAATATTCATTTTTAGCTACACTTTTATGTGAAGGTCCCCCGCTGTTTCTGCTGGATTCTGCTTTGCTTCTGTCCTTCACTATGGGAGAGTGTTGTTATACACAATTAAACACATATCCAATTTGTGCTCCAGAGACTGTGGCAGCTGTACCTCAACAGAGGGTGAAGACAGAGCAGATGGATAGAATGTGAAGTGCTGTCAGTCCATCGGGATTGAGGATGCCACAAAAATGCAAACAGGACCTATAGTTTGTAAGAGAAAATAATGTCTTGACAGCCTGATGAAAGACTAACTCAGAAACCCTCATTCCCCAAAAATTAAGATCAGCTAAGATTGATATGGCTGCACTGTCAAATGCTTCATCTTTTTTATCCTTTTTTATCTTTTTTTTTTTTTTTTAATGAGAAACCAGACCAATCTAATCTGAATGAGGAAAGTCACCTTCCCTGGTGCTCCATTTCATTTTCCTCAAGCAATAGAAATGAAAATGAAAATTCCATTTTAAAAACATGAAAAGGGGAATATACTCATGAAGATAGGAAAAAACCCCTTCAACAGCCCCACAAGAAAAACTTTAAAACTGTCACTCACATCCCTAAAAAATGAAGCCCTACAAAACAGGATGTTCAAACCCATCTGTGGGTGCTGCATTTTTTTCCTCAAGGACCAATAGAAACTGAAGTGACTTAAAAATTCAATTAATGCATAGCAAGGGAACACTTGAGAAGGGAAGGAGAGAGGGAAGATAGAGATGGAGTCAAGTTAATTTGGAAGACACTTTCAGAAAAGAATATGAACACTGTTCTGGAACTCCCAGTTCTGCACATCAGTCAGTAACCAAAGAAGGTGCTGATGTGCAGATCAAGATTTAAAGCCATAACACTTGGCAAAGTGCTGGTTTTAGCTTTATTCTTTACTTCTTGTTTTCACATTGTACCTATTTCACATGCATGTGTCCCTATTTCTTATAGGTCAGATGTTGCACATCTGAAGCAGTGCCAAGTCCTGTGAGATCAATGAAACTTTTAACCTTAACCAGAAAGCAGGATATCAGTGTGTTTTCATGTGTTAATCTTTCTGATCCTGAGCAAAGCAGTCACCTGTGGCAGGGTATGAATTTCCCAAACCCAGTGGAAGTAACTCTTCTGGCCCAGCTAGAATTACCAGTTCTGGCCCAGCTAGAAGCAATGAATTGTGCATCTGCTCCCCTGTCAGTTTACTGATCTGCCCTTTGTGTATATATTACAGCAAAGATTTCCAGTCAGCCAGCTTGACATTTTTCTATGAACTGACCATGAAATGATACAGCTAAAGGGCAGTATGCCAAGGAATGACCAATTCAAGCGCGGCAAATACTGACTGAAACAGAATATTTCAGAGTATGAGGGGCCCACTTGGATTTTTCCATAAGCACCTCAGACATACTCAGCATTTGCATTCTCAAAATTTCCACCTGCTTTACAGCCATGCCTCCAGACCCAGCAGCAAGAGGAGTTCATAGCGCTGTCTGCTCTGTAGACAGAGAGCTGAAAAAAATGAACTTGCCCAAAATCGTTTAAAAAAAATTGTGCTTCTAAGGTACATGTTTTCACCCAGTAACAGAGAAGTAAAAGAAACAATGGAAATAAATCCTGCATTTCTGAGGCCAGTGACCTGAAATCTCCCGGGAGAGAGGATGAACAAGGACGGAAGAAGCCTGCTCTCACACCACGAGGTGCCCTGAGGACATGTAGCACTGGCACAGTCTGCTGCACTGTCAAGTGAGATCAAGACAAAGGCACTTCTAGGTGGGTCTCTCAGGAGCTGGCATCTTCCACAGCGAAATGTTTTCCCTGCAAAGTGTTATCAGAGCTCCCCGAGGTCTATTGTCAAGATGTCCCCGTTAGAGGGTTAATCACAGAAATTATGGGATATATGAGATAAACTGTAGGGGAGGTTTGTCATTCCTCCATTTCACACTAACTTATAGACATTATAATGTTAAATACTAGAATAAGAGAATGCATTTTTCCCTTGGAGTATCTTGTGGGGAAGTAGAAGAAAACAGTTTAAGAAAATTTGCAGTTACAATATGGCTAGGTGCTGGATAAATGCCTGCTCTTTACCAAGTGCAAAAGCATTAGGATACAGGATAGAAGGACAGGCCCACAGCAAAAGCAAATAAATCCCCACAGAAGGTAGTATTAAAGGATCTTCTGTGTATTTCTATAATTCCATACATATTTCATGAGTGTTTTTTTAGTCAGCAAGACACAGAACAAAATAAAACCTCAAGAAACAGCAACCTCTGAGCCCATGTGTAGACAGGAGATTTTGAGGGGTATGTGGAGGACAGACTTTTTTATTAGGATCCTATAAACATCAGGATCTGTAAATATAGAGCCTTTTTTCCTCCCACTTTCTTGGGGATGAGGGAACATTTTGACAGAGTCACTAAACCACACACATGCTCACCTGGGTGATCTCTCATAGTTTCTTCTCCTGGTGTATTTTGCCTAATTTCCCAGGTCTCTCATTTCCTTTCCAACCTAGTTTCTCCAGCTGTCCTGTTTTTATACTATTAAATTGCAGCTTATCTTTATGTTTTGCTCTGCCTGCTGGCCCAGACAGGCAGTAGGGCAGCATGATGGACAGGCAGGAGGCGTGGGCTCTCCGCTGCCCTCTGAAACATGTTGGCAGGAGGATGAGCAGGTTTCAGCACAATGTCCCAAACACATTTTGTGGCAACTCTCAAAACCGTGCTCATATAAGGAGGCTATTGTGTGGTTTTTTTAAGCATGAGTCTGTCTCTGTTTTTGTGCCCAGCTGCAAGGTTGACATTTCCACAAACTCTGCCGAAGGCTAATCCCCACAAGCCATGCTGCCCTGAGACAGTGGGCCCTACCATGGCTTTGCTCTGCTTTTCTCCCTTCCATTCTCCCTGAGGGGAAGAGGTGCCCCAGGCCAGGAGTCTGGACTTCCAGTGTCTACACCACCACTGTGATGGGCACTTGCCAGCCTGGGCCCAAGGTGCTTAAAATTGTCCCCAGCTCTGAGGTAGAGGGGCTGGTCTCTGCTGTGAGGCTGCCCTCAAACCTGATCCTCTGGCACATGGGCACTTCTCTGCAGTAGGGCACGACCTGTCTGTGCACAGCAGAGCTCTCCCAGATTGCACTGAACTCCCACAGCAACCAAAAAGTCATTCCTCACCTTGACACCCACTTTCAGGTCATGATTTTGTATGTCCCATTTTTCACAAATATTTTTCCTGAGGGAATTCAGCCTAGTTCAGAATTCCCCCACAGTGGGACAAGCTGTTTCAGAGTGGCAGGTGAACACTGTTGGAATCGCTGCAAAGGCAGCTTTCCTTTCTCTTTCCCTTTCTTTTTCCCCCATATAGCTATCCTTGCTAGGAAACCACCAGTAAACTGGTGTTTTCTATGACTGCTCTCCAACTTGAGAGATAGCTTTTCCCTTTAAATTATTATTTAAATGTTTTGGTCATTTGGGGAAAAGAAGAAAAAGACAACAGGAAAATCAAATTCTTTACATTATAAACCTATATTATTTCTCCATTCTTAATACAGCTTTTGCTGGCAGTATACAGATATCTTATATGGGCTAAGAATAAGAAGAAATTTAACATTTCTCATTTGATGAGGCAGCACCCTAATTTTCCTCTTCTTTTTTTCACTAGAAAATGTTGGAAGTTGTTGAATAAAATAGTGATTGCACATACATACTTTTTTGCCACTTACAGTGGATGACAGGCTCAGAAGAAGTTGAGATCAAAAAACTCCCTTAGGTTCTGGGGTGATGGTGGTGCCAGTGTACAGCACTTGCAGACCTTGTATACATCAGCTACCACTGCTGGGATTTACAACACTGAAGATCCCTTAGTGCATCTCAGAGCACAAATATCACTTACTGGTTGTGGGTATCTTGATGCTGATGTGAACCTGTGCTACCACTTATCTCATTTCCTCTGAAACACCAGAGATTATGTTGATATTTTTGGCATAATAGCCTCCTTCTAAGAATGCTGGCTTTTGAGGTGAGCATAAAATCTGCAAATTCCTTTACCAATATGTTCTAGGCCAGGCTGCAGCATGGTGGGATCAAGTCACCCAATTCCCCCCAGCATCATGCCAGAGCTGTGCCAGAGTGCAGAACAGAATACAAGTTGCATTGGCCAGAGAGGGAAAGCATAACAGAGATGCTGATGGTGGGATCTGGAGACCAGGAGGCTCATGGTTGACAAGGAGCCTGATAGTGTCCTTTCTGCTCTCCAGGATGTTTTTGGCTTGTTAAGGCTCTTTAACATAAATTTCCTTCACATGCTATACAGCTCAGCATCTAGGGCCACATCCTGGGAGACACAGTCGTGAAACATTTTGGGTGGAATTTTCTAGGCCAGTATTTCAAGCCCTGAATAATTGCAATGAGCACTACAGTTATCACCCGTGTCCCACCACCCTGATAAACAAGCAGGACTCAGCAACTTCATAACAAACAAGAGGTGTCTCCTCCAGGGATGATGCTATACCTCATATCCTGGGCAGGTTGAAGTGTTTATCAGAAGTTCTCCCCAGCTAGGGACAGGTACCAAATTTGCCTCTGACCTCTGATTTTCTATTCAGTATCTCCAGGTGACTCCTCTGTCAATATGCAGATGGCATATAGGGGCTAGGGACACCAAACAGTATAGCTTCAGTTGGTCCCTAAAAGCCCTAAAACCTATGTGGTTTGATGAAGTTTTTCACTGGTAATTTAAAAAATTGATTATGAAACTTCTTGCTGTCTGCTCTGTGGCTGGGCTATTACAACTGCAGGTCATGCAGAAATAAAGCTTTGGGGAAAGGGATGGGGACAAGGACTTTATAAGACATTAGTCATAAACATGAGAACCTTTATTCCTTTAAGTTATCCTCCATTACTTCTAGGTCTTTTATCTGTGCATTTATGCCTCAGAATTTTTACAAATAAAATAAATCACCAGAATTACATTAGTACAAGGACCCAGCAGAGCCACACAAGCAATGCTAATGTGATGATTGCTTCCACTTTGTTGTTTAAGTACCTAGAAACAGCATTTGATGCTCATAGGAGTTCTACTTCTTCAGGCTCTGCAAGATGGCCAGATAAGTGTAGGTGCTCTTTTCCTTCTTTGTGCTGGTGGCCTCTGACCACAGGCAGTGAAAAAATGGAAATCAATGGTAAGGAAGAGTTAAAAGAATGAAAGTTATGTGGGAATGGCATACACACTTTGTTTAACAACATAATAAGCCAGAAGGCTTTTGAGGCAGCATAGGGGGAAAAAGTTTGTCTCAAGGAAAGCAGAGGTTTACAAGGGACATTTTAAATCTCTGCACCTAAATGAAGGCTTGGAGCAGAGAGTTCTGCTTTAAAACAGAAAAAGATTAGTTTAGCTCAGCTCCACAGCAATGCCGTTGGAGTCCTCAAGCTCAGCAAAGCATTTGCAGGTGAGATAGTGTTCAGGTTGGGCTAAGGTTTTGTTAATTCCCAGTGGAGTTCATCAAGGGCATAATATTCTGTTATGTGTGTACTTAACAGAGCACATGTTCTCAGATGGAGAAGGTGGAGAACAGATTAATTACACTCTGTCTCTTCCGGTATGAAAACCTGGGGATATGAAATGCACTGCAAAATAAACAAAATAATGTGGTTATTCCTCCAGCATGTAGCAGACTCAAGGAGTACCTTGCCAGAGGCTGCTGTGAATACTTGAAGCTTCTGCACACTGAAGACAGCACAAGGACTTAAATAGAGATGTATTCTAGATTACCAAACAGAGAAATTACATCAGCTCTGGAAAACTCTTGAGCTACAAATGCTCAGAGCCTGGGGGCAGCACAGTGCCTTTGATGTTTGCCCTGGTCTCCCCCTGCCCTTGGCTTCTGCTTTCACCCACCATCCTAGTGGGGTGTTGGGCTGGGGTAACCCTCAGTGTGACCTCACACCACTGCTCTGCGCAGCCATGGCCTGCAGGAGAACAGCTTTATTAGCCTCACTTTAGAAGGACTTACGGAAAAATCCTGTTCAGCTGTAGGATCCGGATTCTTCAGTAGGAAGATTTCTATCTATTTGCTATGATTTCTGCACATCTCTTGTGGGTGATTCAGAGCCATGCAGAATCCTCACATAGTTTTTTGCTTCTCTCCACTGAATTACAGAACTATGAAGAAACATAGGTGAAAAGAAGCAGCTGTGGCACTGAAGTAGGTATAGTATTGTTTTGTTTTTTGGCAAGTCTGGAATGGTTACCAAGATAGAGTACAAAAGCCCATGGAGAAAAAAATTCCACAAGTCAAAGAATTTTCCTCAAAATTTCTGTAGTATTTGAGTCTGTTTCAAATGGGAGAGTAGGAGGGGGAGAAAGTAAGCAGAAGAGTACAGGAGTAAATGGGTACACACTAGAGAAAAATTATGCTCATGCATAACACAACAGAAATATTGCTGAAAAATGCAGACTCTCACCAAGACACTGCAGAGCTCAGTTGCATTTCCAGCCACTATGTATCTGACATGTACACCTCCATTCTTTTAATTTTCAGTCTTGAAAACCCTGATCTTGGGTAGGCTTGCCCTTCATTTTATTTGTTTTGCAGGGAGGCATGTGGCACATGAACACAGATGCTCAGAAAACTCTGCTGGTGTGCACAACAGATATTGTCAGATATTGTTTGCGTGAAGAAGTTCCAACACTTACTACCACCCAATATCCTGGAAAATGAAGTGATTTCACTCTGCTGCCTTACACAGCTTGTTTGAGTCACAGAGTCATGTAACAAGAGCATGTCCTTAGCCTCATAACTCATGGCATTTGCTGGGGGCATTTTAGTTGCAGCAATGAACTAATTTTTAACTTGTTTCATCAAATATCATGGTGGAGAATGCAACAAAGCACTTGGGTACCATGTGTAAAGTTTTCAAGTTGAAATCCCTGTGACTATTCTGGTACTTAAATTTCCAAAAGCTGTGTGTATTTTGTTAGCTCAATTTGTACCTAAAGGACGTGACCTGAGCAGAGCGTTTCAGAGCACAGGAGGAGAATCAGCCGATCACCTGCCCAAGTCCACTGATAAAAAAAGGGAGGAAAGGTACACCGATGTGCACAGGTATGTTTTTTCTTTGACTTTAATAAGTTTTTCCACATCATTTTCTCTCCTGCCTTGCCAAATGAAAAGCAGGTGACAGCAGGATAACAGAAGATTCTCGTAGCTACTGCATTTCTCATCAATGTTTGTTTCACAGGTGTGGGAGTTTTAACAAAAATTTTAACACAATGAACCTTGAATCTTCAAAGCAATACAAAAACATAACAGTTTCAAACATAGTTTTATATTATCTGTGCTATTAAAGAATATCTTTTAGTCAGGAATATAAGACAGTTATAAGTATATAATATATACTGTTGAGTAAAAAGAAGATAAATGCACATTTTGAGTTTAGTAACACCCCAATAAACCAGCCCTAAAAGCACAGAAATTACCCATTGATACAATGTACATCAATTTCTGATACAATTCTTTGGGGGGTTGTTTTTTTTCTTTTTAAATCAGAGTGCCACTGAAAGATACCTTGAAATTACAGCTATTCAGGAAAGCAAAATAAAACGGTGTTTGTAGCTAAAATTAAGTTATTGATTTTAGCTCCATAAGCAGAAATACACAAATGGCAGAGCTCAGCATTTTCTAAAGTGTACTCAAGTTACGTTCCCAGCAATCAAGAGAGACCTAATCAGATTTTTTCCTCTCAAAAATAATGATCTTGGCAAATTTTGTTAAATAGCTTGCCAGGCTTTGCTGTTCCCAAGGGTGTTGCGTGCTTATGGTGATTGCTGGGTGCTGAGATGCATTTGTGCCTCACTGCTGCGTTTCCGCAGTCCCCGTGCCTGTGTCTGCTAACAGCTGAATGAGGTATTTCCGAGTGCACTGAAACCCCAGTGAAGATGGGACGCTGTGACTGCGGCTGCGGCTCTGCTGTCCCCAGGGAATGGGCTCTGCTCGCACCCCAGCCCTGAGCCTCTGCCCAGGAGTGCGGCTGCTTCCCAGCCACTCTTGCTTCACACAGCTCTCCCCGGACTGGCTCCCCTCCCCGTCCTCAGCCTGTCTTGCCAGCCTCACTTTCTCCTCTGCTTCTTCTCAGGTGACATGAGAGCTCAGGAGGGAAGGCCACCTGGCCACTTCCTCTGCCTTATCTCAGTAGACTGCTCATTTCCTCAGTTTACATATTTTCCTACTCCTGTTTCTCCATCTTCTTCTGCTGGCCTAGTATATCTAGTTATTGCCTTACAAAACATTTTGCAGTCCTTTGAATGAAAATTGCTGAAAAATAATGCATTTATTTTACCATACAGGAAGAGTGGAAGACTTCAAAAATTAAGAACAGCATTTCCTGCTTCAGTTGCCCACAGCTGTATGTCTAAATTAAGATTCATTAAAAAAACTAACTAACTAACTAACTAACTAAAACCACCCCACAAATGAGATTTTCAGTGGTGCTCAGAATACCCTATCATGATTGCTTACACTATTCTTTGAAGAGGGCACTTAGATGGAAAGTGCCATAAGGCACCAAAAAAGTTACACTGAGTCTGGCTAAAGATGACAGTATCTGTTCATGCATCCTTGTTCCAGGTGAGTAAGGTATCTCAGGTGGGAAGAAGGCATGGTCAGAGTCCTGGTTCTTACTGCTAGACTGTGAGCTGCCTGTGAGTGCCATCAAACTGCAGTACTCCCACATGTGGCCAGAAAGTATGTGGGGGTCATGGACAAGTAACTCTCAGAGAAATTTAAGGTGGTCATTTAGACCATATTAACATGGAGCTCCAAAGAACCTGAAATACTGTCTGATCAAGTGCTCACAGGCACCCCCACAGCCACTGCGAGTGGAGGCACTGGGAACAGCAGTTCTCCCATTTAGTTACTGGTAGGGGACTGAGGTTGAATATCCTTTGTGTCATGTTAAAAAACAGAACAACTCAAGCAGAGAGATTAAACAATCCATTTCACCTGCAGAGTGTAGCTGGTGTCAGGGCCACTGCTACTACATAAGGATTTCCCATTCCAGCTCTTTGGCTATAAGCACAAGTGTTGCACGTTGGGAGACCTCTAAGAGGCTTGCCTGTTTCAGCAAGACACATGTGAAGAGAAAGACTTCATCAAGACGTGTTTTTGTTTAGACTTCCCTCTGGAGCTATAATTTAAGCATATTTTAAGTGGTGCCCTTCCCATTAGCTCTTCTAAAGCACAGTCTTATCGATCCTATTTCCAAACCACACATCTCTACGCAAAGGATTTATGTGACTGCCAAACCACAGGGCACCAGCAACAATTTCTGTGCTCGTGAAGCCTCACCAACTTGAGTACACTCCATGAATCCAACTGGTCTGTGTTCTTGAAAGCTTACCCTTTCACTTTTATTTTTTTAATATATTGCTAATATTGCTAAATATTAGCTAAATACTGCAAACTGCATTTTAAGCCTAAATACAGTCTTTCATTCTTAACCTCTGTGTTTATGCATTTTATTGAATTTTTGAAGATTGGATTAATTTTCAGCATTTGATTTCTTGCAGTGACTTTGGGCTGGCTGCCCAACTTAACCATGGCTGCTACTCTTGGATGATGGCCTGACCATTAATTATTTCCCTGCTGAAACTGCATTACCACAAAATAAATTTTATTATAATGACATTAAGTGAAGGCCACAGAAACCTGTCCAGCATTAGAAATTTCTTCTTGGCAGCTGTTTTATGCTTTTTCCTCACATTATCTAAATCAAGAATGAGATACCATTTAATATTTTACCAGCTCATGAATAAACAGGCCTTCTATTTTCCTTGATGTAAATATAACAACATCAGCATTGAAGTAATTATCAAATCACAGACATTATCCTGCAATCTTTGTAAATTCAATCTCCCAAATAAGACAACACATTTAAGCTCAAAAAGATTGAATGATGTTGTGTTAAGTTAGTTGCCATCTTTATTTTACAGGGTATAACAGTTCTTACTTTGCAAGACAAGTCTCAGTATGTAAAAAGGGTTTAATAAAATACTCATTAGTCATCCTTACAAATATGAAAATTTTTAGCTGCAAAATTAAAAAGTAAACCATTTAGGACTGTAATGAAAGACCTTGAGGTGAAAGGAAGAACAAGAGGAAAATATGTATAATTAAGAATGAACACCCCATAGTTTCACTGTTAGCATAACTGAAGTGCCAACAATATGTATTTTGGCTGCTTGTATCAAAATCATGCAATTATGCTAATATATGATAATGTCATTGCCCTTGAAAATACTGCTTTCCTCTAATAATTTAGGAAGGAGACCAATTATGAAGTCATGTGGTTTGGTCTTGCTGGTGGTGATGTCACTCTTGTTGCTAAAAAACATAAAAATTATTAATTCCTTTCCACTTATACCATTCCAGTCTGCTCCATCAGAGCAGCCCCTTTCCCTTCATGTTACATTCATGTGGAAAATAAACCACAATTTTTTTCCCAGCAGAATATTCTTTAAGAAATATCTGCAGAGGTGATTTACCACTGAGAATGTAAACAGAGTTGGAGACATTCAGCTATCCTTTGCTGCATTAATCCGATTCCATTTTAGGTAACAGCAGCCTGATGTTCATTATCCTTCCAGAAGGTAACTCCTCCTTGCCAAATATATGCTTTTCCAATAGTTATTATGCTTGTAAGTATTTTCTGATTGTTTTCTGCTGCATAGTGTATTTTTCAAAAGAATAATTTTTTTTGTAACTTCATCATTGGTTTGAAACATCTCACTGCAATTTAATTGTGACGAATAAAAGGAGAAACAGGGTAATACAGTTACAGCAAATGTTTTTCAAATATTTTTTTTCCTCCCTCAACTATAGATCAGTAAATTCAGTGGGTTTTATATATTAGAGCTCAAAAAGTCCATCATGATAGGTAATGGAATAAGTCTGACTTTTTGCATTCTTGTTTTAAATATGGATTTTATTACCTGCTCCTGCACAACCTACAGCCTTTTTTCTTTACCACTGCCCAAGTGTGCTTGACTGGCAGTCTCAAATTTTAATTTCATTCCAGAGCAGAGAGACTGTTTTGCACATGATTTTGTGCAGCACATAGAACTCAGCTGCCAGGTTTTAGACTTTTCAACCATGGAGAACAGCCTGGTACCAAACCTGCAGCCAGAGCTTCATTGTGCTTGATGTTGTACAGAGAGGGAAGATCATAAAGTTACAACACAAGCAAAGGGACCAAAGTTCAAAGTGTAAAATAGCAAGTAAGGAGTAGGGAGAAAGGAAAGTAGTCAATAGTCACACCAGCCAGACCCAGTCCCCTTTCATCAGGTTGCATCACCAATCTAAAATGTCCTGCAGAAGATTGTCTCTAGTACTTTTCTGATGTCCAAAGGAAAAATATTCACAAAACTATACCATTCAAAGCCTGACCTATCCCTCAAGGGGCTGTGCTTGTTCCAAAATCACTTGTAAGAGAATTGCTTAGCTCCTTCATGTGCACAGCCCTAGGAAAGAAACAAACTCTTGTTTGGCCTTAAAATGACACTGAGATACTCCAACTACCTGGAGTTACAGATGTTCCCATTTCAAGCAGCAAATTCTACTTTAATTTAATGGAGGCAAAAACATGGCTGTAACAGGGCAGAGAATACTGATGCCCACAGCATCACAACCGTTTTCCCCAACTGATGCTCTTCTGTGACGAGTTATCAAAATATTTCTACCTGGTTCCCATTATTGTCTGTGTATCAGTTTGGCCTCTTGGGCCCCTGTTATAGACAGTAATAACCATTACTCTCTATCTATGTCTAATTCTTTTTGTAGGAGCTCTTCTTCTCTAAATTTTGTAGTGCTTTAGGACTAAAGTAGCAAGGAAATCTACAAGTACATAAACAAGAGCCTGTCTTGATCCTTTCATCCAAATTACATCAAGAGGCTAGTCTGTGGAAAGAGCCAATGATCCAATCAGCCTAAGAACACATTACAAATCTGAAATCTAATACATAATTTCTAGATGCAAATTTAATATGTAATTATACATTTGAAGAAATTGGGTATTTTTATATGGTTGATTTTTCTGTTGCTGTAGTCTCTTGCAATGATCCCTTTAGCATTTGATTTCCTAGTTGCACTCCACAGAAAAGGCTTTGAATGAATGTTGCTTGACAGAGTGTCCTTCAATGATGAAGGCATGAAGGTAACAATGAAGAAAAAAAAGGATGCTACAAATAGGCTCAAAGGGATTGCAAGCCCCTAGGATCCCCCAGGACCCTTTGCATTCTTTGTTAACATGATGTTAGCAAGTTGCTTTCACGCCATTCAGGAGCTAATGCAATCTCTATGATATGTGCTCCCAAGCAGTTCAGCAGAGAAGCAAACTGGTGGCAATAAGCAATGAATCAACAACCCCTTGCTGAAATGACAGTAAACAATGAATTAACAGCCTGCTAGGGCACCCTTGAATCTGTGACTCCTGTACCATA
This sequence comes from Aphelocoma coerulescens, assembly GCF_041296385.1. Taxonomy (NCBI): domain Eukaryota; kingdom Metazoa; phylum Chordata; class Aves; order Passeriformes; family Corvidae; genus Aphelocoma; species Aphelocoma coerulescens. The sequence continues at coordinate 58,659,627 of NC_091016.1, read as the reverse complement.
TGAATTCCTGCCCTACAAATGAAACATCAGTCTGCTTCCACTGCCGATAAAAACATAATTAGGAAGTAGCTGATACAGAGTGGCTGTACTTACTTAGCCATATACTTACTTGTTTGTGTCATGTTATGCACTGCTCAATCCCGAGAGCCCTAAAACACATACATGTATAGAGTTACCTGTGGAACAAGAATCAAATCCATAGGTATTTGCCCCAACATTTATTACAAGTTGCATCTGATGGAAAGGCTGTCAGTGATGCTTGGAAACACATTTTAAGTTTGGGGTTTCAAACAGATCTCAACAGAAACGTAAAACTTAAGCCAGTTGTACTCTCTACTTCTTATGCCATTCTCCTTCTCTCAGTGCTTGATTTTGAGGAGAACATGGTAGCAAAAGCTCTCCAATTTTACTTTAAACTCAGTCAAAATGAGGTAACTCCTGGGCAGGCAGCTGTAGCTCTGCACACTCGCACATGAGCCCAACAGCCAGGCAGGAGCCCTCACACACTCCCTCTGCTCTTTGCACTGGGCTAGGAGAAGAAACACCTATTTTTGTGTGTACCTGTTTTTGAAGGTACCAGAGGTGCCATGTGATCCACATGCCTTTGCTGAGCTGTTTTTTGAGATTTTCTGTCAAACTGACACAGCACAGCAGACAAGGGCTGTTACCATTACAGTGGCTGGTTCCACTTCTGCATAGAAATATCAGTCATGACCTCTTCTGCTATTTGTGAAATTGGGAGACAAAGACATATGACAAAATGGGCTGTTGGAATTGTCATTTTGTCTTTATTTAACAGAGAATTTTTCTCACCCACTTTCTAAACAGGCAGTGTTATTTCAAAAAATCAGAAACAAAGTCATGATCAAAACCACACATAGAATAACTTAAATAAACATTTCTCCTTTTCAAGATTGAAGTATAGGATAAATAAAACTTATTATTTTGGACATTCTCTGTAAACAGTTCATATGTATTAGTTTCTCCATTAAGTATTCAGAAAATCAATATATATCAGTTAAGTTGATATATATTGATATATTGATATATATCTGTCACTGACTGCATCTTTAGAGGAACAAATTGGCTGGAAAAAATGAGATTTCACTGAAGAATAAACCTATAGAAATTAGGTTTCTTAATGTTTATGCATCCTTAATCCTCTCTTCTCTCTTGAACTGAACCTACAGCAAATTGGTTTTATCTGAGTGGGACTGGAAGCTGTTGGTGCCACTGCTTAGTTTAGCTAAGGGACCAAGCAGCAATGGAAAACATTAGGGATCATCTGCAAAGCTAACACTGAGGTGAAGTTCCTGAGAAACTATCCTCTGCAGAGCTGCTCTTTGTTCCTATAGAGGAAGGTATTCACTTCATTCAGCCCAGCATTCACTTCACAGCCCAGCATTAGCTTCAACCAGCTAAACCTAACACACACCACTGCTTGCACAAGGAGAGGCTTTTGCTGTACTGAAGATACTGATCTAGGTCAACAGCCCAGAGGCTGTGATGCCAGTCATGCACAGAGGCTTATCACACAATTCCTATAGGTCCTGTCTTGCCCCAGTGGTTACTGCTCAGACTGACTTGGCACCTAAGGGAGCCCACTGTACAGCACTGCATGGATCAGAGGAGAAAAATGTAGCTTCAACTCCAAGAACTCACAGCCTAGGATAATGTAATAAACAGTGGTCCTTCCCCACAACAGAGCAAGACTGCCACAGCTGGAGCTGTTTCCTCTCTTCGTGCCACATCCCAGCATAACCCCGATGTCATAGAAGAATATAGCTGGAGCTCATAATATATAACATTAACTAGATAGACAAAGAGCAAATTTCAGTTCACTGTATTAGACATTAGCTTTTTGTTTTTAAACACTAAGTTGAAGAACCGGTTTCCTTCTGGTCTTTCTCATTAACACCACTTGTCTACAGAATTACTACAAAACACTGCAACAATCTAATATCTGCCTAAAATAACTGAGCAGCTTTGATGATGATTTGTTCCATCCTAACCTGAACCTTAATCCAGCCAATCTTTGTATTTTTTTCTTGTCACTGAAATATTGCCCACTCTATTCACCTCACATCTTGTTTAGTGTCTACCCTAAAACCTCAGTTCCTTTAGGCAAATAGTTAAAACAAAATCGTTTCACTTTGCAGAGTTTCTAGGTCTCATAATTGCACCAAAAGGCTTGAAAACATGAATCATGTCAGCTTAAAGAAAGCAAATAAATAACACTCAAAGGCACTGTTTAAACAAAATTCTCATCAGTTTTACAAGAAGCTCATAATCTGAAGAGGTGAGGTGGGTGCCTGAGTCACAGAAATTTCTTGGGGTTCGAATGTAAGGATTCCTCTTCACCTTCCTTTTCCTCTTCTGCTTTTCTACTCCTGTATTTGGTATGAGGAACGAAGATGCCCAAATTTCTGGTAGAAATCATCTTCAGCACGATTCAGAGCTTCCTCGTCTATGTAGACAGCTGGTCTCCGGGAAACCAAAAAGTACTGCACTTTCCGCAGGCTCCATCCCATCACGTACTTCAGCCAGCCACTGACAGCAGCTGTAGACCTGCCAACACCAGCATTGCAATGGACATAGACAGTGTGTCCATTCTCCAGTAGCCCGTGCAGGAGGCAGACAGCTTGTGGCAACATCTGTATTCTTCCTAAGGTTAAAAACAAGACATGTTCATTTGCACTGGACAAAGTCAGTTCATAGCTGAGATTCTGCCTGCACAGCCTGATGAACTGTGAAATGTAAGGGCAAACCTGACATATATGACTTTTTTCTTTCTTTTTTCAAATGACCTTCTAGGCTATCTTGGTTTCTTTCTTGCAACATAGATCATACAAAACTGTAAAATGCCCCTAGGCTTCTCTAAATATACATTCTGATTAACATCTGGTGTGTGTGGCATACTCATTTTCAAAGGAACTGAGACAAGGCAGCACATTATAGAGAACAGCACAACTTACATAGCGTTAAAGTTAGCAGGCCAAAAATGAAATGTTTTTTTTAATGTCAGAGTTCTATAAGGGTACCTACGTACTGCTGATTTCCAAAACATTGTAATGAAGGCCATCAAGTGAGGGAGGGAGAGCAGAAGAACATTTTACTGTACAATTTAAAATTGCTATGATTTCATTGTATACTAAGAATACAGTTTAACAACACAGAATAGCCTTTCTCACTCCCAAAGGGATGAATATACCGTATTTTCTGACACTTTTCTTCCTGCTATCCTGGGAACCACAGCTGGAAACAGGAGAGCCCAAATTCTCCTCATGGCACATATGAGGACTGACATTCAAATCCCTGTTTTAAGGTCTCCTGTCTTCCCTGATGTCCTATTGCTGATATGACAGTTCTCTATTTGGAGCAGCGGTATTTAACTGAGTTGAAAGCACTCTCTTCTGCAGGCAGGCTGCTCTCTTGAAAACACACTCACTTTCTAACCTTCTGATTGGAAACAAGACTTTGAACTGAGCATTCCAACCAAGGGCTTAAAAGTACTAGTAATTGATGTTACGGATCAGGTGCTATGAGTATTTTAAATTAATTGCATATTACTATATAAATGTCTCTATGGAGTTTCATCAGACTGGGACACTACAGTTGAAGTATTTGTTGGGAAGGGAACAGCAGACACACAACACTGTTGCTCCATTTTTAATTTGCTAGTGTGGCAAGCTGCCCTGCTGTGCAAACTTGCAGTCTTCCACCTACACAGCATATTTTCACTATATAGGCTGAATTCAAGCTGAAAGCAAAAACAGGCAAGCAGTTACTGACGTCAGATAACTTTAAACTCAAATACACATAATACTACCAGACACAAAGTAATTCAGATGGCCTCTCTGCCTACAAGAAAATAGGAATAATTTGTTAAAGACAGCACACAAAGAAATCATGCCTTGTATGCTGGCTATATTTTAATGCAAAATGTACACAGAACCCCCCCCCCCCAAACTGTCATGAAAGTGACAGATTAGTAACTCAAAAGTGTTTGCTATAATTTACTGCAAGAGTGACATGAGCATTACCTTCAGTACTCATGTCTGCAGTTGGCAGCCAGACATAGGCAAGACCTTCTTCCTTATACAGTTTCATTAGGATTTCGGGGCTCATGGGTTCTGGGTAGCGGTTGCAGCCCCAGGAATTTTGAACAATGTCAGATTCAGTCTGGAAGTTCATCACAGCTGTAACACCCAGCTCATGCTTCAGCTTGATGGTCACGTGCTCCAGCTGCCGAGGGCAACTTCCCAGCCAGATGTTTGGCAGAATCCTAGCATGGAGAAAACATTGCAGTGGGATTGATTACAATACCTTAACAAGGAAACTGCCAAGTACATCGGTGTTCCAGTTCCAAACCTGCTCAACATCATCACACAAACACTGCTAAGCACAGACTGTTCATGTCAGGCAGTAAGAAACTTCTGGTTTCATTACAGGTTCTTATTTTGTTACAGTTGAGTTGGTGATGTCTGATGCTGCAGATCAAGTTCCTAGCCTACCATAAAGAGCCAGATAAACTGAGAAAAAAATTCAGAGCATAGTGATAGCACAGGTCTGCAAGGCATCATTCATCACTAAGCTTGCAGAAGAAGCTTACTAATATCATAGATTAGAAAAAGAAAACCCTGAAGATCCATGCAATTTGCACACAGACCAAAAAAAAAAAAAGAACTCAAGATCTGAATTACTTTAGTAATAAGTCAAACATAAAGAACTCTTCCCACTCTTTAGTTACCACCGTAATGAGGGAAGTAGGAAAAAAAAGCAATTTGATCTATCCTTCTGTGATGAAACTTAAAAATTAATGAGTAATTTTCTTCTAATTTTTCTCTGATCTCTTGGAGTCTACTGAGAATCAAATACAGAATTACAATATATGTCTAGCTACCCTCAAGGCTTGAAGGATCAGAAATTTTTCAGGAAAACAAGAGGTTTATGTAGGATGTGTAAGTACCAGAAATAAGGTTGCTTATCTAAATCAAACTTCAAGACTTCTGTGGTTTTCCCATTGCTAATTATCATAAAACTATTGTATACTTCAACAGATTTTGACATTATAAACTGAATATTAAGAAGATTGTTTTCAAATGAGGGGTTTTAATATGCACATGCAATTAAATTGGTGGTATCCACAATGGATTATCTAGATGCTCAAATTATTAGTGATCTACTTTCATTTTTTTTTGCTTCCATAAACTTCAATTTTGAAGGTGCAATCCACAAACTACACAAAATATCCCTGCATGTAACAACTTTGCAAACATTAACAGCAACAAATCTGTAACACTATTAACTGCAAATTTAGCAAACACTATTAAATGCAAATCTACAGCAAAAGCAAGATCCTCAAAAATAAAATGTCTGCCATGCCTGTCTTACGATCTTTCCCAATTTTAACCTCAGTAACAAATAAGGAAAGTTTTATATTTTTTCAGGAGCCTATAAACCACTCTTAAATTATCAGGTAGCTATTTCCATTTCACTATCACAGTAGTAAGTGCTTACTAGCATTTAATTAAGACCTGTAATTGACTGTAATTATTAAATCCTGCTATATTAGTACTGAAATATTATCAAAAAGAAAAATTCAGATCCAGGAAGCATTAATTATTATTGTTTCCCGTTTGTCAGTTGCATCCATGGTGAGTTGCATACCAGTCACAAAGACACAGCCTTCAGCCTTAACAACCCCTGTTTCAGTGGGACAACACTATTCATCTCAATATATGGTAACTGAGACCAATTTAAACAAATATATTACACCATGTTCAACCATGTTCCAACAGTGAGACCACTTGAAAAGATTTGACTTAGTTGTTGTTTCACATACATGTTCAAGAATTGCCCAAAATGCAACGCAACCAGCTCAAGCATTCTCACTGATCTGAGGGATGCATGAAGGTCCACTGCAACAACTGCTTCACTGACCCCCTTCCCACATGCCAGCCCCACAGCAACCCCCATCCCAACCTGAACGAGTGACCGCTGTCAGGATTCTACCACAGGAACCTGCCACAATGATTAGAGCATTTCAAGGTGGCAAATTTGAGTTAGAGTGCCCTAAGAGATGCTGACAAATGGCTGGAGATGAGCAATGCCCATAAAACTCCATTCCTAGGAAAGAAAAATGGCAATTTCACTAATACCTTGTCACAATATGAGGATATTATTTCAAGAACAAGAACATTAGTACCTTTCCTTCAAAGGCTTTCCTGAAGACTCATACATATGTAATTCACTTGATTCTCTGTGAAACATCTAATGCACTGAATTACCTTGATGGGAGAAAAAAAGCATGTTTTCTAGGATTTGATTGAATTAACAGTGACTAAAGCATTCCTGAGATAAATAAAATTCTGGGTAGTACTCTTGCTTACTGATAAACCAATGCTTTATAACTTTTCCCCCCAATGATTTTTTAATGGGAAGACATCACAGCTGTGCTATTATCTGCAAGCCCCTGGGATACAGACCATTTGTTTATTTCGTTCTTGTAGCCTAACATGTCTTGTACATGACAAGACCCCCTATCTTGCACAATACTAATTGCATTTACTGAACAATCTGAAGAGTTTACCAATTTTTTACCACTGTCTTTCCCTGTAATTACCCAAACTAGTGGAGGCATTCAGAGAATGACCTAAAAAATGTATTTAGGACAGGCAGCAACTCTTGTGAATTAATTTTATGATCAGGTCCTAAAGTTTAGCCTTTGAGAGGATCAAGATGTAGCCTTGACCTTGGTCTCCAAGCCCCTTATCTACCCACTTGCAAATAACTGTAATTACTGGTCTTGCTGGACAAGGCTTAACCACCCTTTTATTAAACAGAAAACAGTACTCAGAGCTGTCCTATCAGCCAATTTATGTAATAGTTCTAGGATAATCCTACTGCATAGTACCTATATTTCTATTTATCTAATTCATACCTCACCTTTTTCTGACATCAGAAGGAAGGAATAAAAGGGGTTTGTACATGTGCAAGTACAGAGACTAATGGAGAGTTTAGCAGCTATATTTTATATATTGATTTTTTTGATAGCCCTACTGAGGGTTTCATTATGCTGAGGACCAGGAAAACATACACATTGAACCAAGCAGGAATGTGGTAAATTCATTTTTACATCTCTTTCCTTAATAATACAACTTAGATTTCCTTTCCAATGTGGCCTTTCTTAAGTTGCCACTGTACTTCAGTAGGTAGTTAGATTTAAGCCACAAGACTATTTGGCATGGGAAAGAGAGCTCTTTTACCTTCCCCTCTAAACTGTCATGTTATAGTGCTCTGAGCTCTCTGATAGCCACTGCTTTCCAGCTCACATGTGGTTGTATTCCAGCAGCAGATTATATGATCCCTAAGTTCAAAAAACATTAGAAATTATTAGTGATCAATAGACCTTTAATCTTTTCAGCCATTAACCACTTTGATGTTCCCCAAATATCAAAACAGGATGGTGTTTTAGCAAAATTCTACTTGGAATTCTGCTTTAATATAAAAATGGCACTTTGTCATTGTACATCTTAATTCTCTGCATTAAGGACAGTAAAATATGTCTGGCTCCAGAAGACATGGTCAATTCAGTCAGAGACAGCTTAAAAATGAAGAAATCACCTAGAGTGATTTAAACGTCAACAATATTCAGCAATACTCTGAGATTAAGACGTGCTGATTGTCTGTAAGCCCTTTCTTTATAGGTACTTTCTGTCAACTACTTTCAGCCTGGCCTACACTTCAGTTCTCCACTAGTAATACGGATACATTAAGGGGACTTCCAGGGGTCAAATGGATGAATTAATGTGAGAAGCTTGAGTTTGTGGCAACAAGAACTAAATGTTAGACAGATGTTACTCAATTTACTTTACAGAGCCCAGACTGAAGGCTGACATATTTAAAACCTGCCTTTTAACTTATAAACTGAGAAAACCAACAATTATTTATCATTACCACAGAATAAATACAGAACACCTGCAATCACTTGTACACTTCTTTTCCAGCACACTTAAATTATTTTTAATGATCTAGACATATATTCTATTTGTTGGCTTCCCCCCAGAACCCTGCACAGCCTGGATTAAAATATAACAATTCGGTGTGAATGCATCCAAAATAATAAATGCATTCCACTTAATCAATGCATATGCAAATGGTCTTCCCATCCCTAAGGAGAAGATGAGTCTGAGGCAATGAAAAATTAGCACTGTAAAACTTTTTTTTTTAATGGTGCAGACTAATTTTCAGGCTGGTTCACAAAGCATGACACACTGTACCTTTCAATCCTAGTACAGTACAAAACCAGCCCAGCAACTGTAATTGTAGGGATCTGATTCCCAGGGAAGGTGACCTGACCTAGGGGAAGACATCAGGCAGTCAGCTCTTCCTCCATGACACCAATGTCTACTCTGCTTCTTCAGCAGCTCCTGCCTTGCTTTTGTTAATAATGCTTTGAGACAGATGCTAAATTCAAATTTCCTTAAAATGCTGAGTTGTAAGCTGGGATGACTCAGGTACTGCTTCCAGATCTGAGCCAGCATCAGTGTGCTAGGAGGAGGCATCTTAGAATCTACCTTAAAATCAATCAACCCTCTAAAGAGTCACAGTTCTTATGGAAAAGGATAGGATTCGGCACTTTAGGGACACATTTCATCCGAGTATCTATCAGGTACAGTATTTCAGATGTCCTTCTATCCTGCTAGTTTCCAGCTTTAATCAAAAGAGAGGACTTTGCCAAGCTAAGGAAAAATAGTAGGGTATTTGTCATTGGTTATTGGCAACAGAGTGATCCATCAATGATGCCATTTGTTTGTACCACTAATATTTTTGACCAAGGTCCAGTCTATTATTTTAAATGAAAAGTGATGGATTGATTCATCCCTCAGTGCCAGGTCAAGGTGTAGCCTGTGTTAAAGCTTGCACTTCACTTCACTTGTCTACACCAGACTTTCTTAGATCCCGTTAAGCATCTGATGACAGGGGGATGAGTCCTAATATATAACAAAACACAGCAATTTAGCTGAAACAACAAACAAAATAATGATTAAATTGACTCGGTCCTCCCTCAAGACTCTTATTTCCTTAAGGTATAGCATGCAATCACAGCTACATGGAACTTGCAGCAAAACTTATCCTGCATTCCCAGAAGAGCAACATATATAATTCAGTCAATTTACCCCCAGCATTTTGTGCTGCTTCTGGGCATACAGAGTGGTTTTTTGTACCAATGTAGTGCTCTTACCCTGGTGCCACTACAAGCTAGCAACCCAGAGGGAATACAGGCCTGAAGTACAACTCAGTTACAGATGATTTTTGCAGCACTCGAACTACTAGAGACTGTTTCAAATTACACTGCATTCCTATTTCCTCCCCTGATGGCACTGAAGTAGGAACTCATTCTGAATTTTTTTATAAGGTGGATTTTTAATGGAAAGTTGTGATCTGTCTGAACCAAAAGCTTCATAGAAACTTTCAACTTTCAGCCAAATTTAAACTAGTTCAAAGACCAGATGTCTGCTCCCTGTCTCATTTGACACAAAAAGAAGAGATTTCCAGAAGTATTGCTTTGGGCATATTCAAAATGAGAATATAGGAAATCCTACCAGCTATAGCTGAGATGTTCTTTCATCTTTTCTGTATTCTCTGCCTTGAGACAAGGCACATCACTTTAAATGATGATACCACTGGATTATGATGACCCAGAAGTATCATCCTGCATGTGCTCCTTCTTGTGCCAGCGGCATCCTTCTAACAACATATAGCAGCTTATTCTATGTGTGCCTTCCCTTAAGTACTGTCCTGGGCTGAGGTTATGAAGCCGCTTTATTCCTCACCCGCCCGCTCAATGCCCAAGGCCGCTGTGCCTTTAGGATGGACCCGGGGGCGGGGCCGGAGCCAGGGCCCGAGGGGGCGGCTGAACGGTTCAGCCCAAGGGCTTCAGGCTCTGGGCAGGGCTCGGGAGGGAGCGCCGGGAGCGCTGTGCTGCTTTTGGGTTTCCTTTGTGTTCCAGCTAGCTGGGAAAAGGTTCTCTTGGCTTTTTTCTTGTTTTTTTTTCCCTTTCCTTCCCCCTTGCCTCACTGCCTCCCTTCCACCATCCTTGCCGGTCCGGGGAGCCCATGGGGTGGCCCCGGCTGGTCTGAGCCCGCGTGTCTGTTCCCTCTCCGGGAATTTGTTGTATTTTGAGGGGGTTTTTAATCCTGTTCTACCCTGTTTTGTTTGTGCGTTAATAAACAGTTTGGTTTCTTTTTCCCACTTTCATTCCTTGTGACCCATTTGTCTCATTGATGGAGAAGAAGGGGAAGAACACTCATTCCGGAGTGTTTCCTCCTGAAGTTTTGTCTCAAAGACCAAGACAAGTACCAAATTAGAAACCTCTCTTCCAGGCCTTCCTTGTTCTTTTCTCTGAACCTGTGACAGTGAGCACTTGCCAGAAATCAGATGAGGTTCCTGTACTTTCGTCAGAGCAATCTAGAAACATTACTTAGAGTGCTGTCTAATGCCCTGAAATGCATTCACAAACTGAGAAGGATTTTCAAATGACCAAATTCTGTTCTCCAGTAGAAGATCTGAGCATGTTCAAATATTCTTTGTAGAAAACACACTGATTACTATCTTCATCTCAGAAAAACATTTCTGTTGTCCAATATGAATAGTGAAGTCCCAGGTCATAGAGACACCTTCTTGTCTCCACAATGGACACAAAGAACAGATTATTTCTTTCCATTCTGTAGAATCCTTTTACTTATCTCTAAGTTACTAACACCATCCAACACAGCTTTGCATTCTTCACACATACACACACACTTGTCACATATTCAAAGCCTCTGATCACTCTTGTTTGCCTTTGGACTCCCTCTCTTTTTGAATATGTTATGCCCAGTACTGAAAAGAGTACATTTCTGAGAAGAACCAAAGATTACTTACTTCTTGTGCTTCAAAGGCTTTATCCCTCTTTATAGTTCCCTGGCAGTCCTTCTACAGCATGTCATTGCTGACCTACATTCAACATGGAATTCTTCTTTCAAGTTAAGATCTTTCCAAACAGATGAACCTACTCAAGGAGAGACAAAAGTTTGTCCAAACCAGAATTATTAGTTTCAATTGCCAGTGGTGTCAAATTAAACACAGCAAAGGAGCAGATGAGATTCACAGCTAATGAATGCACCTCAGCAATATGTCTTGGAATAAATCATCTCACATGCACATCACTGTGTTTTAAGATAACTATATACAAATAGAAAGGGAAACAGTACCTGCTTATAGTGATGCTTGGTGAAAACATTGCTTTATAAAGAGGTCAAAGTGGTAATTTGAGCCTGTACCAAGAAGTTAACTGAAAGTAACAGAAAATTTATAGTAATGGTCTAAAAATCACTGATCCTATTTTATGTATTCAAACTTTGAACTTTCTACTGATATTTTATTGTAACAAGAAAGATACAGAAAAATGAAAACATTCAAAACACAGAAGATTCCAGATATTTCTTGTGAAAATACTTTCATATTAGAACAGACTAAGAATTTAATGTTCTTAAGAGGGAATTGGACCACTGCTTAAAGATAAAATTTATGGAATGGGCAAATCAACTGGCTTTATCTACATAAAAGAGGTAAAGAATATCAAATTCCGTATCATTTCACCTATAAAGCAACTACTAAGATATGAGAAAAATGGCAACATTTTAAAATAATTTTTTTAGTCTTCTATCTTCTTCCAAAATACAGACAACATAGGCAGATATCAAAACAGAGGAGTCCCTGGTTTGGTCTTGTACAGGAATTCTGGTTTCACTATAGTCGGCTTAAACAAAGGACAGAAGAATCTCTCAGCAAAATGCCTCCTTACCAATGAAATAATAAGGTAGAATTGAGGGGTATGACACTGACATTTCATTGCATATTGCATACAGCACAAGGGTAATGGCTGTGGTCTTAATCCCTTCTCCTATTGACTTACTGATAAAGTCTCCTTGCAGAAGACAAACTGATGGACCCTTCATGATAAGAGACCTGACTTAAGCAGGACTGACTAGGAACAGTTGGATGTACTCGATTTCCCAGCACAGAGTCAAGCAGTAGTAGCCAGAGCAGGAGAGCAAGGTTTGATGATGCCATGGTCTAACTCCAAGACAGAAAAAACAGGCTTAATAAGATCACTCTTATCAAGAAAGATGGAGTAAATGGCCATAACCTTAGCAGAAGCCATCAAAAAAAAGCACTGATTAATGACAAAACTATATCCTACTGAAACGACACAGCTGCAGGCCTTGTAGAAACTATTTATATTCTTGAACAAAAAATTGCTCTTACCTAAATGTCAAATGTGGAAGGAGCACAAGCCATTGCTTATAAATTTGTTCTGCTTTACCGCTGAAAGAGTGCCGTTTATTTTGAAGTTAAGAATTCTACCTCAGGGCTTTAAACAAGGAGAATTAAGCAGACTACAATGTAGTTCCAAGGTGGTTTTTTTACTCCTTCTTATTTGGCACTCTGATGAAAAGCAATTAAGGTCTGGCAAATTTTCTTCTTAGATGTAATTTGAACTACTTATCTAGCCTCTCACATGGGAGTAGACTTGGAATGTAAAAGAAACACCTGCTTTTATCACTTTAGAACAACACTTTGTCAGCTTAGCAATATGCAAAGTTTCTCAAGCCCCTGAATTCTGTCTTATGCTTAATAGTATCTTATTTATTCCATGTTCACAAATCTGTGGCATAAAACTACCTCGTTTGCTGATATGCCATAAGCAAATAAGCCATTAAGGTTTGACCTCAAGCTGACAATGTGCTACAAGTAAAGCAGGTATAATATCAAACCTGTAACTGAAATACAGTATTACCCAGACATTCAGCTACAAAGTAGTTCCAGTGGTACACTGCCCTCAGGTTCTGCTGTCTCAGGAAAAGACTTCCATAGCAGCAGCTTGATGGTACAAAAAGGGCTTGATCGTCCTCACTTTATCCACCAAACTGCTCTTACAGCAGGCGCCATGGTACACTCTTCAGGTTATGAGGCACTGAGCAACCATGCTAATGCCTAAGCACAGCACAGGGATACAGGATAAAAAGATCCAGAGCAGAATTAGTCAGTCACGTAATAGTTCAGTCTAGACAGATCCACAAAATTTTCTCTTTATGGCCCATTTTCCCCTTCCATAGCAATCCCAAACATTCCCTTAGAAGGACTGTAAGAGCTTTATTAGAAGAAACTCACAAAAAACATTTCACAAGGACAGATGCAGAGATTGAGCACGCTCCTAACATCCTATACGCTGCCACAGCAGGGAACTTACTTGATGAAAACACCTAGACAACTGGGAAGTAAACCACATTCCACACTGCAAAAATGACAATAATACTTGGCTAAGCCATAGCACTATGCTTGAAAGTCAAAAAATAATCCTTCTATTGTATTCAGTACTTACCAATACTGGACCATCATCAGGAGAAATAGAACAAAGGAAGAGAAACACCTGGAAAGCCCAGCAGAGAGTGCCAGAATAATCAGAGTTCTAGAAGACAAGTTTTCAGAGAAAAGAGTGAAAGATCCAAGGCCTAATATCAGAATGAACAAACTGAAATATTCCAAAGTCAACCACTCTGCGATTCTGGGAAAAAAGGAGTTTCCAAGCATATATGAAAGGGCTATAGAGAGGCAGGATACTAATTTGTTCTCCAAGTCTTCTGTGAAGAGAACAAGAAGAAATTAACTTAAATTGCACTAGGAAGACTTAAATTGAGGTTAGTAAAGCTTTTTAATGGTTGGAATAATGAGGTAATTGAACGGAAGAGTAACAGGCCTATAGAGCCTCATAACTAAGATGAGATCATATTTTAGATCAGGCTGGATAAACCTGAAATGATTCAAATGTAATTGAGATTAAGTTGGGGCAAGGAAATGGACTGAATACTTTCTGAGGTCTCTTTGAGCCTATGATCTATGATACTATAATCATAAACTTTAATTTCCATTTCTGGAATCACTACCTATATTCATTTATCAAGCTCCATCTTGAAATAATTTAGGTTCCTTGTCCTTCCTCCCCTATTTGAAAGGTCATGCCGGAATTCAGACATCATTCCTTTGATGACAGAAACCTTGTTCTAATTTACACTCCAAATTCATTGAGAAGCAATTAACATCCATTTGATCTCAAAACAGGTTCAATTTCAATACTTCTTCTTCTCCCTTTGTACCAATTCCCGAATGTCTTTTACAAATATTAATAGATACTCTTTCTTAGTCTTCATTAAACTATGCTGTCTATCCCAGGCACCAGAAGTAGTCAAACTATGGTAGCACAGAGCTCCTTTCAAGCCAATTTATCTTGCTTCAACTCCAGTGGCATAAAAGCTATACATCCCATGGAAAATGCACTCATTCATTGCATGTTTGTTCTCTGGACAAAATAATGGATCAAATTTATCTAATTTTGTCTCTAAACTAAGCTCACATACTCCAGTAAGTTCAGCGGAATTGCTGTTATCAACCTTGCAGTACATTCAAATCTATCCAGTGAAAAGACCCACAACATAAACTCTTCTCCCCTCTTTTTCACTTCATTCCATTAAGAAGCTTAAAGCCAATTAATTTATCTCTTATACATTTTTATAATCTATTTTGTATCTACTCTAGATATGATCTAAAATAACATGGTCACACAAGACTTTATGTACATAGCCAAAACTAAAATGTGGAAGATTAAATTTTATCCTCCCTGTATTCAAAGTGAAATATTTTATGTCATATTTCTCTACATATTTCTACTGTGAAGATAAGAAAGAAATTATTCACAAGCACACCAATGCCTTGTGGGACACGGTGTCCAGATCCAGCCTTACAGGACTTAGCCAGAATTTATTTCCAAACACACACAACGTTTCACCTGATGCCTAAGGAGCACACTGTATGCAGCAGAAATCAAGGTTTGCCTTTGTAAGAAATGACTCCTCCTGTACCTTCATTTTATAAACATTCTCTGAAAGCAGACAGTGTGCCAATTACAAAAATACAGCCTGAGAAGAGAATCAGGTTCCAAGGCTTGTACTGAACAACCTGGAAAGGACTCCTCCATTGGCTCGTGAGTATTAATGCCTAAATGCTCCAATTATAGAATCTTGTCTCATGCAACCGCGGTTGCCAATGGTTACTTCCTACATATGTCTCTGTTAGACTGCCAACATTCCCATTTGTTTTGAATTAGAACAAATACCCGGAAACACAAGAACAACAGGCTGCTAAACTCAGCCAGATTGCAATAAGCCATGAATCTCTTGGCATTAGGAATGAGAATTTCTAACATTAATGCTTAGCAATGGGAATGATGCCACTGCTGGCACCTGTAAGTTAAAGCATCTCAACAAAATTCACTTAAACTGCTACAAATGAACTCTAAGTTAGTGACCGAGAAGATTCGGGAATCACTGGTAAAAATATATTTTGTCTTCTTGCAGAGTTTACCTATTAGCAGCTGCTTAGGAACCTAGACTGCAAAAACAGTAGAAGATAAATTCACTTTTGAAAATGTAGCATTTCAGATCCAATGGAACTAAATTTCAAAGCTTCAGAAACAAGTATGTATTCATGAAAATTACATAATTGCAAAGCACAGATTATTGCTAGGTGGCCTTGGGATCCACAGGGCACCATAAGCACATGTACAAACTAATGGAATCTCTCAGAACTCCAACAATCAGAGGAAGATGCACATTCATCCCTTGTGGTACCATCTGAAAACAGCCTTGATGAGCTCTGTATCCATGTTCATTCCAATTTATCCAGGATTTCCAAAACCGTAACAGTTCATTTATTTGAATTTTAAAGAGGGACAGATACATACTAGAGAAGCACAGGCTGGGGGACAATATCTTAAAAATATGGAGAAAAATTGAATTAATGCCTCACCACAGTCAGCTACATAAATATCTAAAATAAGGTGTTCTCACAGCAAAGTCAAATCAAAGGAACGACAGCTGTATAGTGCCATCATAACAAAACTGTCAGAAAACTTCATTTTAGCTAACGTACCTGGTTACTAGATTCTAAACATAAGATTAATAACCATGGTGGATGAGTAGCCAACAACAAAGGTTGAGGCTGGGATGGTAACGGAGCTACTGAGAGGTCCCAGAAGAACCTATGTATGTCTTTTTAATTCAAAACTACAAAGTATAGTGGAATCTCTTGAAAAAGTCTTGGATGACAAAAGGGGAAAAAATCATGAGAGTTACATTTATGAACAATCAATACTGCAGTTTTTATTGGAGCTCAAAGATTGACAAGAATTACCAGGGGTTCTCTGTTTTTTTAAAAATGTCTTTTTTTTCTTTCAGATTTCTTTTTTTTCCTAGCAGTATCATTACATCTGCTTGGAAATCAAAATTCCAAGCATTTGAACAAATATATTAAAGTGATCTACAGTTACTAAAGTTTGTTTAAATGTGTTTACATTATCAGCTGAAGCTTGACTTTGTAAATTTGTTAAACATACTGGACAGCCTTATTACCAAGACTACAGATACATTTGAGAAGCTTTTTCCATCTCACCAGATTGAAGCAACTCATTATTACAAGGAAGCTGAGAAATTCTTCTGCAGTGAAAGCAGTATTTAACACTCTTTAGCACTGGTCTGCACATGGCTGGCAGCTGGACCACAGAAAGAAGGAACATTAGAGAAATTATTTTATTAGGGAAGCTGCATATCCTCCTTATCAGGTCATCACCTTGAGAAAATGAAGGCACTGGATAGAACTGTTCTGGAGAGTTTTTAAAAGGCAGTCCTGGAGAAGTTAGTTAAACTAAAAAATAATAATTAAAAAAGAAAAGGCTCTAGAAGCCCACCAACACCCACCCACATGTACTTTTACCCGGCATCCAGCCCCTGGAATAAATGACGGAGTGATGGAGAGTCTTGCTGCTAACCCACAGCTGATAGAAAGGGAAGAAAGGGACAAAGTAAGCACCTATTTCATTATTTATTTTATATATATTCTACATTTTCTTGTGTCTGTATTAAAACTGAAATGCATATTTCCTCTTTATCCTCTTCTTGATGCTTAAAATCATATATTCTATTACTAGGTTTTCACATCAAAGAAAAAAGACACTTCATTTAAACTTATAAAGCCTGCTGTCTACTGAACCAATAAAGAAGAAATCCACATTTCTTAAAGCTTGGCAATGTCTATGACATTTGACTCGATTTTTACCACAGTTCATGGAAGGACACACATTAAACTTCTGAACAACAGCAGGAATTATGTATCTGACTCCCTGAAATTAAATTTCCCAAAGTACAAGCATTAAAGGAGGGAACAAGAGATTTTCAGTTCAGCCTCTTAATATGTTCTCTGGGACGACAAATGCAGTTCATTTCTTTGTTGAGTTGGTTTTTTCCTTACAGAGAGAAAATTATGTATGGGAAAATACAGCAACAATTTGATAATCTCTATTTACTCTTGGGAAATAAAATACTTATGTTTCTGAGACACACTTCAAAGAACTAGAGCTATATTCCAGTTTCCTTTCTAATAAATAATTTTTTATCCTTTAAGTAGGACTCTCCATATTTTCATATGCAGGTGCATTTTTTAAATTATCTTGTAAATACCTAGAGCATTTAAGCATGAAAACTAGCATTTATATCTCTCAGCATTTACAAAAATTATTGAAGATGGAGGTAGAATTCATAACTTAATAGCTTCAGCTTTCTACTGTTTCAAATGAAGTATCTCTAATGTTTTTCCCATTTCATTTGAAGTAACTATGCAGTTGTTTATTTCAGATTTTTTTGACTTTCAGGTCACCTCTTTCAGAAATATAGTATACACTGAACAAGTAAGCAAACATCAAACCAGCTGGTGGTAATAAAACATCTGATGGTGTCACTTTTCACATTTGGGGACTAAAAACCCTCTTGTTCTGAGACTTCTTTTTTTGAAGAGTCAGCCTCAGGCTGACGGGGCTAACCTGCCCTAGGAGCTGTGCCTGCAAAAAAATCACAAGAAGGGCAGGCAGAGTGGGTTTACTCTGCAAACACACGTCCCTGGTTCAACAGGTTCACCAGGTGTAACTTACGGAGTTGCATTAATGAAGTTTTTCCAACAACAACTAGAAATCTGAATTCACTCCCTCCTGGTAAACTAAATAGCAATAAGGATGAATACACAGTCTCTGCTTTTCAAAAAGAGTTCTGCTATCTTTAGATAAACTGTATTAATAAATGCCAGCAATTACCCGGCACCTAATAAATGCATGTAAAAGCTGGGAGGAAATAAATATCTGCAAGACAACTGGAACATCATCTTCAGTGAGAGAGTGATGCTACCCCTTCCTCGTCATCCCAGCTGTGAGCTAAATTGCCCAGGATTTCACAATCTCAGTC
The DNA here is from genome assembly GCF_041296385.1 of Aphelocoma coerulescens. Taxonomy (NCBI): domain Eukaryota; kingdom Metazoa; phylum Chordata; class Aves; order Passeriformes; family Corvidae; genus Aphelocoma; species Aphelocoma coerulescens. The sequence goes on along the minus strand of NC_091016.1, from coordinate 58,641,235 downwards.
AATTTCATTCACAGCCAGGAACACCAGCAAATTGCTTTCCAATGGAGACAGAACTTTACTTCCTCGCTGACAGCCTGACTGTTAAAGAGTAAAGAGGCAGGAAAAAGGGCTAAAAACCTCCAGAAGAAATATAGACAAGCGGCAGGGAGACACAGTAAAATACACAGAGAAATTAGAAGCAACAATAGTTTCTGCTCCCTAACAGTGATCCCCAACATCAAATTCATACTTACTGGACTATCAACATTTTTCTGTTATATCCCACAGAGAAAAACAGAACTACGTTTACTCCTCCAGTTTTTTCCATGGAGGGTTCCCAATCTTCTTTCTGTTTTTTTCTCCCATAATGACACAGAATTACAAGTTTTTCTTTAGAAGTAAGGAAATCATTTTGTGCAGAGGCACACCTATGAAAAGATTGGTTTTATAGAGTAACAGTGGTTTTAAGTAAATATCATCCATTACCAGCCAATTGACTAAAGGCCTCGTCCTCTCACCAACAGCCAGTTTCTGCTTGCTGCCATTTTATTAATAAAATACTCATTCCTGAACAATCATCCTTCTAAGTAAAAAATTCTCAATCAAACACCCATTGCAAAAACCATATATGAATGGCAGAATGGTAAAGAAAAATACAGAAAAAAACCTCCAGGAAAACGCACAAGACTAACCAGACACCATGCTAAGATCCCCTGTAGCTTATTCACACAGGTAATGTACCATTCATGAGACATTACTTCAACTTCATCCCAAAGTCTAGCCAATAATTTGTGTCTCTCAGCCACTGCAGGAGGCAACAGACCTGGCAGCCTGCTGGCTAATAGCCATTCATCAGGTTTAACAGACCAGTCACCGTAGGTAGAAGTAATACTGGGAATTCAAACACTGATGACAGTCATGCAAAAATCTTTAATCTAGAAGCTCTTTGACTTTTTTTCTTCTGGCAAAATCACCCTTTCTGAAGGTAGATTTTGCTTGCTTCTATGGCACTTACAAGTAACGCCATTAGAAATGAGTGACATCCAGGAGCTTCCATGTCAAGTTCCTTTTGGGTGCTCAGGCCGTAGGTCACAGCAAGAGAGCCAGAGCTGTGCTGGCAAAGGCTATTTGCTAATACTCAGAAAAACAAAATAATGGAAAAGCGAGTTCCTGCCATCTTAGTTCATCCACAGTATTCAACTTCACGGCATGTGACTGCACTGCTGGCATGTTCTAACTCTATTTCAGTTCGCATTTCACAAGACTGGGATTTGTAGTTAACTCATCAATAGTGTGGCTTGGGCTATCCCAGCCGGGTGCCATCCTGCCCATGCAAGATCACAAAACTTGGAAAAATAGAAATAATTTTTCCTGGTTTTAGCCTTTGTTATGTAGGGCACAGTGTGGGGAGTTGACAAAAGGAGAAGCTTTTTGTTTGGATGCACAACAAATGTGGAAGAAAAATGCATTTGTTACCCAATATAGAGATCACTCAAATCAAATAAATGAAAACAAATAAGGACTAAAAACTGATTGAATTCTAGCCTCATAATTTTTCTTCTCACTCTTGTTCCTATTTCCTCACACTCCCTCTTAATTTTCAAGAACTTAAATAAAAAATTGCCTAAATGTCACTTCTTACACTGATTTGAAACCCATTTTCTTCACAACAGTGGTTAGTAAAAGCATTTCACAGCTCCAGTTAGGGGTGATGTAGAAAAAAAATTAAGATTCACAAAGGACAAAAAGTAGAATTAAACTTTAAATCGTTCTATAAAAGGTGATTCCCACTAATAAGTAAACAATGGTTCTAATTTAGATTAGTTTCAGACTATAGCTCAGTACAATAAAACAATATTCAAAGGAGTAGTCAGATATCCTAGTTTATGGGATAAACATATCACAAAATGTGCCTTAGAATATTTTCATTACTTAATGTATAAAATGACCAGATAACTTTACAGTTAGAGCCTCAAGTACTGAAATCAAAGGCTGAACTCTTATTGATGTTAAGTCCTTTTGATCAGGACTATTTCACTAGAAGACAATCAATGAATTTTGTTCCAGAGCTCATTATTTCTCATTCTTTTCTCTAATATCACAAGCATTCTTTAGGCACAGGGGACAGCTAGCTCAGCTTTTAATGTTAATTATGGTAATCTCTGTAGACATCATCACCTCTTAATTGATAATGTAGGCATAAAATACCAGTGCAGCTTTCTATTACAGTAGCATAGGTCACTGCACTCTAGGGGGTTTTGGTGATAGCTTACTCTTTAAAGCCTCTTTTATAGTTCAGTAATAAAAAAATTCGTTCAGAATTATATTTAAAACAGAAAGGTATTTTATTTTGTGAATGAATTACAACCAGTCAGAGAAATTAAAGACTAAAAAAAAAAAAAAAAAGGTGCTCTCTCTTGTACTTTATTCAAAGGCAATTCTAATTTCATACTGAACCAAATATACTCAGCCGGGTTCTTGTTTTCCACCCCAATTAAAAATGCATATCAATCAAGTAAATGCTCATTTTTTCCATAGGAAGAAATTCTGTGCTCCATCAGCAAAATACTGCTCTAGTGCCTCCAAAAGGTAAACAAGAAGCATCTCCATTTTGTCCATTTTGGATCATTCTTCATTCACTCACCTGTCTTCATGAACATTTAGTATAAAGCAGGAACATACATTTTATGTGACTCTCCTGATCATTCCCACTTAACACTCAACTTAGGTTATAACCAATATTACTGGCAGTGTTGAAGGAAACTTTCTTACCAACAAGCCACAAAGCATTTGTAAATACTCCATCATAAATTGTGTTTCATTTGCGATCACTGAGAAACAAAAATAGTATTTCCAAGCATGGGAGTCAATGTTCTTTCACCGTTACCTTAATTTTGTCTTAGAGAAAAAAATTAGGGACATAAACACTGATGAGAACAACATGTTTGTCAACTTCCCAATCACTCCATAAACATGAACATGAAATATTAGTATTTGATGGCCTAAATATATATATATATATAAAATGCAAAAAAACTACTAAAGAAACCTGTACCTCAAAAAATTGTCATCAGAACCCATGCCTACTCTCACGTAGTGACTCCCCTGATTGTGGATTGCTAATTGTGTATTTTCCTCCAAAATGTTTAGCAGCCATACAATACCTCAGTTACAGATTAGCTATCATTGTTGTCTAAGGAATTCACTTACAGATCCCAGTTTATCTGCATTTTATATGCAAAGCATGTAAAAATTACTTTCCTTTGTCAGATTTGAGAAATGTGATTCACACAAAGCACACACCTAAAATCAATCTGAAAACAGGAAACTAACTAGATGGCTTTTCCTATCAGACATTAATTTCCATAGCACCTAATTCTGCCATCAAGCATCACTGTCTTCAACACATTATTTAAGGATTTTGTAATTTCAGGTGTCACTCCCTCTCTTGCTCTTATGTAATGCCTTTCTTCTGAGAAATGCAGATGTTTTTATATAAATAATAAGGTATCCTACATCCACAAATTAGGAACTTCCACCTTTCACAGACGGAACTGAAACAGAGATAATATGGCCCAGATTCAAAAATTTTCTGAAGTCATCTTCTCCCAGAAGAGATTACAATAACTCTAATTTACTTTAGAAAATTACTGCATCCTAAGTGAACTCTCCTGCAATTTGAAGCCATCTTATTGCAGTAATATCTAACACAAAAGAGAAACTGACTGTTATTTTTTTTTCTGAGTCAGATTTTGGTCACAGGTGTTATTACATGTTCAAACCAAGTGAATATTAATGCCATGGAGGTACCATTCATGATTCTAGCTGTAGGAAAGCTCCATTTGACATTTACAAGAAATTAGTTCAAATCCTGCTGTGCTTAAAAACCACATTATATACTCTCCTACCTGAATGACCAACACAAAATGAGTTCTCTAAATATAAGTTTAAATGTGAGTTCACTGACTTATGAGTGATACATCTCTATCAAATAAGAAAAAACTGTTTCCTCAGAGCATTGTCATCAGCCTCAGCATAATGCAAAATTGGTTTTAGCCCCAGCCAGAAGCAGGCCATTCTCATCCTGCAGCAGCCCATTTAAAGCAGAAGCTCATGTTTTATGAAGAAGCAAGATGGCAGCAAAGCTCAGAGGAACTGTTTCTAATTGTGGTTCAACAGAGGACAAGTAAAATCAGTCACAGGGCTCATGTGGGAAGCCCCTTTGACAGAGGAAAACCTTCCTTTCTCATTAATTCACACATGGCAACCCTATAAAGTGGAGCAACAGAAGAGGGGCTCACATCAAAAGTTTTCACTGATAAACCACTTCTTTCCAGCCTCCACCACTCTGTAAAGATCCTACACGTAGTGACAGGACTCAGAATTTGTGGTCATCATGCTCCCTGCAGCACTGCTGCCTTCATTACAGCATGGAAAAATGTAATCATAGCTGGAAAACCAAGATCTGATCATACGCTGAGATTTAACTGTACAGGCAGAGAGACTGGCTTTTTGCTTCTGTTTGGGTTTTTTTTGTTTGGGTTTTTTTTGGTTGAGATTTTTGGTTTTGGTTGGTTTTTTGTTGGGTTTTTTTTTTTTTCTTTGGGGAGGATTGGGGGTATATACATATGGGGTTTTTTTATTTTTTATTCGATTAATATTCATAGTACTCCTCTGAATCAATAAATCCATAGCAAAATAAAGGCATTTTCATCAGCTCACTTCAGCTGCTCTGCCAACAACAACAACAAAAGAATCTAAAATAGCTAGTATTTTTGGCCTGCTTTATTATAACCAGCAGAATGGTGAATCTGCCCCCAACTGTTAATAATTAAAAAAACATTTAAGGCTGCATATCTTCAAAGTATTAGAAGTAATTATGTGACAGGACTGTTACAGAGTATGCTTACTTAATATAGCTCAAAGAAATGAGATAAGAATTACTGAGATGTAAATATAAGGTTGCCTTTCAATGAAGGTACATGTGTATGAGAATGGAATGAAGGAGAAGATCCTCATCTGCAAAAGACTACACAGCTCAGAAAATTTTCTTGAAATATTCTCTAGCAGAATCTGCAGCTTTTTACCTAATCTTTGAAACACATAGTCATGCAGATAAGGCAGTATTAAATGGATCACTGCTGCCTCTGGAAAGGAAGATAAGTTAGCCTTTGGTACTTAGATATTCACTTTCTGACAGCTGTTCTTCTTTCTCAAAAAATTTCTCTGCCAAGCAAAGATTATTTGGGATTGACAAATCTGTGCTTTGGAATAAACAAGATCTTTACTCTGATAGGATGTTGGAAACAGATGTTTAAGATCCACATACCATTATAGTCTATCAGGTACAGTATATTACTTAAGGGGGTCTCAGGGAAAAGCTCCCACAAATACCTACATATGCCTGACAGTGTTTATGAGTCCGTGCTATTCCAAAAGATATCAAGGGGAAGAAATCTTTCCCTCAGTCTAGCGAAGAGACAATTCTCCTTCCCTCACCCTGTGAGAGGGTGGAGACAAAGAGCACAAAGAAGAGACAAGATGGTGAGGTTGCGGTAGCTGATACAGTGGTCTGGAGAAACTGACACAAAGCAATGCTAAGCCTAATGAAAGTACAAGGTGGTTTGATTTCTTAAAAAAATACATATCCCTTTGGGATAAGTAACTGCTCTGTAATGCATGTGGCATATCAGGACTGTCAGCATTCACACAACTATTATCAATCTACAAACCAGTGGCTGTATCCATTGACTGGAGAAGGGGAAAAAAGCTACAAAGGATCCCAAATTCCTCACTGCTACTTTGTTAACCACCAGTGCTCAGGCTGCTGCTCTGAACACAGCCTGTGCTACATCTGCAGCCCTGAAGGGTGAGTGCTCTCCTTGATCTTTACTGTCTCCTAGTTCAAGCCAGGATGATTCACTGGTGGGACAGTGGACTCAAGTGAACACTACGGAATACTAACATTTTAAGACTTGTCTAAGTTTTAGTATTTTGTTAAATACATGTCCAGAAGCAGAAGTCATCTACAACGGCTGTCACTAATTGCAGTTGCTGCCACACATAGCAACATGTCACCCTTAAGTTCTGGTGCTGGAATATATTCTTTTTGTTTCCCAGGATACGTTCTTCAGTAAAATCATCTTAAACCAAACACATAACATATTTGCAATTTTACTTGTGTATATAGACAAGCATTTGAAAATGACTGTCCATAAATTGCCACAAAACTTTTTCAGATGTGATGCAACATAACACACCTCTACAGGGTACACGTATCCTTGAACGTAGGATCTGCTAAACTGACACCTAATTGCAAAGAGGTGCTGAATCTTTGTTAAAGTTTACTGTTACACACAAACAAGCATTCACTACTTCAAATGCAGTCTTCTGACATGCCAGTTCAGATTTTCTGTTTGTAACATTTGACACCAGCCAAGCTCTGCACATTTCTTTTACCTGGAGTAATGGATAGCTTGATGTCCTGCAATATTAAAATAGAAATCGGTTGTGTGCTTCATCTCATCAGTATGTCCAGAGACTTCAATCCAGTGTGCTATTGGGAGGCAGTAAACTCCATCTACTATGTTGCTCTGGTTGTAAACACAACTTCGATCATGATGGGGCCCACTACCTAGAACAGAAGAAAGGACAATTGCAGGCTGTGTATCTGGATAATCTTTAAAAGAAATTGCTGGGAGATTTGAACTGAGCCTTCAAGGCCTGGAGTAGTGTTTCCTGCCTCTTCAAACTGCATTTCTCATAACACATTAGTAACAACTGAAATAGTGGCAACAGAAGCACTGCCACAAAGCTGATGTTCAGCATCAAAATAAAATCTTGCATATTATTATTAGAAATATTTTTAAATTTAGTTATTTATTTTAACCCCCCCCTCCCCAATATTAAAGACTCCTAAATCACTTAAAATTTAAGGAATAATTAATGTCATTTAAGTTCCTCATTTGATGTCTCATAGTATGTGACCTCAATGTTTAATGTTCTTGCTCTGTGACCTCTCTCTAGGGGGGTCAATCTTCCTGTGGCTCAGACATGCCACGGCAGCCTCACCTTGGTTCAGGCTGACTTTTAAGGAAGTTGCCAAGATATGGGAAATACCTCAGAGAAAGTTCAGAGGACAGCAATGCATGATCAGAAAGGTAAAACCACAAAGAGAGGTAGGACTGGCGACACAGGATTTGCTACCAGCTTAAGGATTCAAGAGGAAAACATCAGTGTGGAAAGGCATCAATGCCCAAAGCAGGTGGCAGACAGCAACCCAGAAACAATGCAGACTTGTTTAAAGGAGCAAAGAAGGGTGGCCCTCTTCCACTTCATTTGTTATATATGAAATCCACCAAATTGGCCTTTGCATGTTAAGTGCCCTGATTTTGCATGATAAGATGTTAAATGTCCTAGTTTTACATTTTGCATATTAAGTGTTTCAATTGCCAAATTAGTCTTTACATACTTAAAATGCCCATCAAACTAGTTAAAGTTATTGAGTTAATTCTCAGAATCACTTAATCACACAGTTCCTAGTTAAAAATCCCTGTTAATAAAATATTTATAATAATTAATAAAATAAGTTTCATCCCTTCTTTAAGCTTTAACCTTACAAATGTATTGTTTCCTGCACATACCCAAGTTATCCAAGTTAATAAGTATGTTTTAAAAGTTCCTTAAAGTGTTTATAGTTCTGTTTTAAAAGTTCCTTAAAATGTTTGTTGATTGTTCTAAAAGTTGGTTTTTTTTGAAGTGTCTGTAGTGCAGTTTAATGCTTTTGTTAATTGTCCTTAAGTTCTACAATTTTCCAGGCCCAGCTCCAAGCGCAGACTTTTAACTGTCAAAAGCTGTTTTTAGTCTCCTGCCCTTTAACCTGCAACTCAGCTCCACGGCAACATGAATGTCAATGAGGACATTTCCCTGCCTTTCAAGCAAGTGACATCATCCCTAAACTTTACCCCAGACAACAGCCAGCCAATGGCAGGATCAGATGACCTCACTTCAAGACTCCACCAATCGCTCCAGACCATGGGGGCTGGACTGTGGGCGGACCTGGGCGGAGCATGGACACTATAAAACTCAGTGCACAGCATGGGAGCTCGCTTTTTGCCTCAGATTAGCTGCGGGCGAAGCCCAATTCTGGTGACTCAGGGCTCTACCTCCCAGAAAGACCATTTTAATTACCTAACTTTGGACTAGCCAAAGTTAACCCAGCATTGCAGGCTTCCTGCGCTGGGGCCTTCTGCCAGTTAGGCCTAAAGGTCTCTAATCGCTGCGGACCCAGGTTTTGGGATTTTTACTTGGGTTTCCTTACTAGTGGATTTTCCTGGACTGAATTATTTTAGCTTTAATTAATTTTTCAAAAATTATTCTTTAGATAAAACAGTTGTTAATTTTTAATTAACATTAAGAGTAGTCTCATTCTTAACAATTCACAGCTGCCTGGCCAGCAAAGACTCTTCAGATTCCTGTTGCAGACCAGACACATAGGGATATCTAGCCAAAGAGTTCATTAAACGCTGTCTTTAATGTTTGCTGACCAATAAACGCTCACTTTGCTGTCTTCAAATGCACGTCTCATTTCGAGAGTCTGTTCATACACAGTAGAAGTTACTCAAGGTGACCCACAGAGAGACAGTCACAGTTGCAATGGTGAACGATCACAACTACCTTAAACGGCCTAGTTTAAAGTAAGACTCTTTTTCTTACGATTTTCTACTAATACTCATTACCTCTTCTTCTTCTCTTACAGCAAGTGTGAGCTTTAGTCTGAAAACTGGTTTGTAATACCATGCCAGAGTAAGCAACTTGAAGTGACATGGGTTGTGTCATCAATCAAAAGGTTATCTAGCTTCCAAAAATACAGTACATGTATATTCACCCCTCACCACCATTTTTACATACTTATTGTAATACTAATTGCCATGTAGGAATAATTATTGTGCAGATCAGAAGTGACCTAGTCTATGGCCTGCTTAAGCCTGTTACACTTATACATTATTAATGATGTTAAAATATTTCTGAGCAAAATTATGCCCAAAGGAGTATCTTCAATTTCACATTGCACGTAAATGCATGACCAGTTTTCAACCACCCCAGTTACGGAAATTTGCTAGAACAAGAGCATTTTGGGAGATATATTAATGCAATGATTATAGAGTAAGAATAACATTTAAGAGGAAAGCCCAAACCATCTCCTTATTTCCAAATGACATGCAGCCCATTTTATCATAATTGTGAAATATTACTATTTACCAAAAATAAAAAGTAAAATACTAGGTAGAAAACTATCTTCTCTTTCACACTGCTGAGCAATTATGCATCATATAGTTTTTGACTATTTTGATTATAAATTAGGTAAGCAAGATCAGTACATAGTTTCAGAAGCTACAAATCTTATCACTATATTTTTATCTCACATTTCCAATTGTTCATATATTCTTACTGCTTTTAAAAAATATGAAAAGACAACAGCATAAATCAACACATACAACAGCATAACAAAATCTATGGATGTTTATGACATTTAATTGACTTCATGCATTCAGCAAAATACAACCACAAACACCGTATCTTGCCTTCCCCATGCTACCCTCCAACAACTGTCTGTAGCAACGCACATCACCGTGGCCATGTCCTGCCATCATAAGGCTGTCTCTGATCCTAACCCCCACATGCCCAGGGGCCCCTGTCCTGTCCCAGCCTCAGCCTGTCCCCACCCGATGCTCAGGGCTTGGGCTGCCCTCATGCCCCCAAGCTGTCTGTTCCTGACTGCCAGTCCCATGGGGTGCCCCTGCAGTCCCCAGAGTCGCCAGCCCTCACTTCACCCTGGCAGTTTTGAACCATGGTCTCAGGATCTCTGGCTTTTTTACTACTCCCAGCCTCGTGTTTCCTTGTACTCAGGTACCCACCATGTGCTTTCTACTGCCCCATTTCCAACTGCTGCTGCTTGAGATGCACGCACTTCTGCCATCTGCCAGTTTTGCAGTTCATCCTCCTCCTCCAGCTTTAATTCTTGTCTCTTTTTTGCCTTCCTTCCTTTTCTATGACCTTCTTCCTTCTCTCTGCGTTCTTAAAAAGCTGCAATGTCTTTGCCTTGTAACCTCACCACCTTCACCATCATTAATTCCCTTAAACAGCCTACAATCACATATGGAAATGGGGCCAAGAGTAAGTTGCCAACAGCAATTTATTTGTTCCCTCAAACAGGTTTGGTCAAATCTCATTCTGAAATGCTTTCTTCTGTAATCAATACTTATCACCGTTTATTTTTCTGCACTGAACAGCCTCAACCTTCCCGCTGTGGCCTACAGTCAAGCCTGAATCTCAAAGGTATGGTTCTGATTTGCCTTTAATAATCAGGTAAACAATAACATTGTTTGCATTCGAATCATATTTCATGAGAATTGCCTAGCTCTTTACTATTCCTTATGTTATATACTGATCTATGAATTAAACAACTTTCCTACTGAAATAAGACATCTGTGTAACAGAATGTATATCAACATATTTTCAACACATACACATATATTCACATGAGATATAGTTTCATACAGGAAGGAGTGCTACCATCTTCAAGAAATACTAATTTAGGGGGTGGTATGATCAAAGTGGACTGTGTTCAGAAAGCTGAATTCACTACACTTCTTAAGAGAGTTATGAAAATCTGCAGTTACCAAAAAAGATCAGGTTTCACTACCCAGGTAATATCCACGTGATTACACAAGTGCTTCTCACCACAGTTTGCTTCACAAGATGCATTTAAAAAGTTTCAAAAAAAGAAAAAGTTGTTGTATCAGTTCACATCATGCTTCTGCTAGCACAGTTTGTCACAGAAACTCCATAATATTTTGGATACCGTTAGACAACAATGCAATTTATAAAGTATTTCAACTTTTCTGTTCCTAGAGACTATAGTAAAACCAAGAACATCAAATGTTTTCCATTCACCTGTTCATCTTTGCAGAAAACAAACCCAAATGTCCTTTGAGAAAGGGCTCACACAACAGTAAATACATAGTTTTACAACTAAACCCATTTCTGTATCAGTAGTTTTTTCATCTTGTTTTTATTCATATTCCAAGTGGCAAAACATATTGTTGGGATGCAAATACACAATCATCTGAAAACATCTAAAATTCAATCATAAAAAAGGATAAGTTACGTATTTGAACAGTATTAATCTTCCCATTATTTGATCATGTTGGTTTTCCTAATTGAAGAAGAAAATAATTTTGGAAGAGTTTATTAGAATATACAGGTCCTAGTTTAACTTCTAGGATAGCACTTTTTTTCATTTATTTAGATCCCTATTTTTTTTAATTCAAAACCCATCTCTGTGATTCTTCACAGCAAAAACGTTTATCTGAAAGAGAAAGATTAAGATAAGTTTCTAGGCAATAAACTATGAAGTTTTTCATTGCTTTTGCCCTTGTTGCTCTGTACTGCAGATGATTGTGTGGTGGAAACCACTGATGTAGGGAACTGCTGGAGAGCAAAGCAACCAACTAGCCCCACTGACAGCTCAAGCCTCACAGAGGGCTCTTTCAAAATCTGCATGACTGCAGTTTATGGCTCCTTGTTTAATGCATATGAAGGATGACCAAACTAGTGTATGAAGTGGCTGTACAAATAACTAAATAAAAGAATAAAACCAAAGATCTCCACGTAACTGATAAATGCCACTGGCAAAAAAAGGAGACCGGAATGAAGCAAAGGAAATCTTTGGTTTTGATCCTCCTTGAGCAGGGAGGTTGGATCAGATGACCCGCTGTGGTCCCTTCTAGCCTGATCAATTCTGTGAAAACCAGATGAAGATATAGTAAGTAATACAAGACATGCAAAGATCTAGACTGGAAGAAGGTAAGCAGAGACTAGAAGAGGATGTTCTGAAATTCAATCTAGTGAGGCACAACAACAAAACACAAAGAAAAACCTGCAGTTACTATTTTCTTACAGCTGTACTGCAGAGGTGAAAGAAGTATAATCCAACAGTCTGCCAACAGCACAGACACATCCTGACACAGCAGAGAACTGCACACAGATTGCACAAAAGAGTCACAGTGGAGAAATTACCAGCTTGATCTTAAAACATAATAAACAAAATCTGGGTCAATGAAATTTCTCATCACCATTAAGGGTGAACCACATGAATAAATGAAAAAAGTAAGACTGCCTCTCCCACTGTCTCTGCAGAGCTCTTTGCAGCAAAGGCTCTGCTCAGCCACTGCTCTTTCAGCTACGAGGTTGTTGCACACCTTGCTCTAAGTTTTAATTTTTTCTTTTCTGTGTTGTGTAAGGAGATGTATGCAGGAACTCCAGGGCACAAGAGCAGCCATAAAGGTGCTGGGTATCTCATCCGTGCCTTAGCCTGACCTTAAAACACTAATATGCAACTTCCAAGCCTCCAAACCCCAGTAAGGTAAGGGCGTTTCTCAGTTCACTGCTACCTCTTTAAAAACCACAGGGCTACTGAGATAACCTTAGACACACACATTAGCTTCAACAGCAACTAACCAACCCAAACCACAAGCAGCCAGGCAATTTTCAGATCACCTACTCACAAATCAGTTAGAGCAAAGACTAACTCCTATAATCTTTGTCATAAATTTTGCATGAACAAACACACTTTAAGTGTGTAGCGGGTTGGGTTTGTAACCGGGCGGAAACACCAATTTAGTGTAGTGGTTTGGTCCAAAATACTCATTACTGTTTACCTTCTGTGAGATAAGAATTAGGAGAAACGCAAAGCAGGCACCAATCTTGAAAGAATATAAAGAAGTTTATTAACAGACCTAAAAGAAAAAAAAAATCATACCACACCTTCAGAACTCTTCTCCTCCCCCCACCTTTCTCCCTTCTCCAAGTGACAGTATAAAAAGACAACCCTTGAGATGTTCAGTCTGTTTACCACTTCCATAATAACCTTGTTCAGTCCATTTAGGAAGAGGAGTCTCTCTTGCCCATGCTATGAAAACCGTATCACACCGAGACAGCTGCCCACTTCCAAATAACTTTGTTCAGCCCATTTAGGAAGAGGAGTCTCTCTGCTCGCATGCGAGTCCCTTCCCCCCAACTTGCAGCTTTTCCCACAACTGCTTTTGAGGGTCCACTCTTGAAGTTTTTTAGGGTACAATTTTAAGGTTGAGCCGTTCAGAAACAAAAGTTCTCTTCACCCATCTCTGGGAGCATTTAATCTCTAAGAACAGAGGCCCTTCTCCTTCCCTGGGAGCAAAGGGTCTTCCTCATCTTCATCTTTAGGACTATCTCTGGGAGCATCTCTAGGAACTGAGGTTTTCTCCTTTCTCATTTGGAGCAAAAGTCCTCATTGCTTCCATCTCTCCCTGTCCAAACTTCTCATGAAATTACAGCTGCGTCAGCATCTGCCTATCTCAGCACAGGTGCTTTTGCTCACAAGTACAAGTTGAACGCTCCACCCCCCATATCTTCATGAAATTACAATGGGAACTCTGATATATCATAGCTTTACAACAGAATTTCAGCTTTAAGCATCTCCTTTCTCTCTTCCCTCAGGTTTTCAGCTCTTCACAGCACTAAAAGGGTTAATCTCACCTCGGCCTTGCAGCTGGAATTCCGCTTATCGCTGTTGGTCACATGATCTCTGCCGGACAGCGGTGCAGCTTCAGCTGAATCTTGGCAGCACTGGAGGGGGGGGAGCTGAGCCGGCCGTCTGCCCACAGCAGGGCTGTGGGGAGGGTTCCGTGGGTGGAACAGGGCCCATTGGCTCCAGGATGGCCGTGGCCCGGCCTGGCCTGGCCCAAGCAGGGCCTGGCCAGGCCCACTGGCCCCCGCATGGGGCCCGCAGCCACCTGTCCCAGCACTGGAAACGAGACAGAACTATGGGGGGGGTTTGTCTATTCTTAAGTGTGCATCACAGAGGTGGTCACAACTTTAAGTGGCTTAAAGAATTGTCCATATTCAAACTGGCCAGCTGATAGGTTCTGTCAAATCATACAGGAAGCTGTAAGCACCCCTTTGCAAGAACATCACTTCTGGGACTATGCTTGCTAACCTATGACAAAGTGTCAATTCAAAATTTTAACTATGTCTAAATATTTTAAGTAATTCCATTTGCTGTATCAAATGAGGTCCTTTAACAAGGTAAAGAGTATCTTAAGTTCATGCTTAGAAATTCCCCTGGAAGAGTTTAATTACAATAAGCACTCTGGGGGCAGAGAAACAGAGCATGGAATAAAAGACCTTTAAAAAAAATAAAATAGAACAGGAAGTAAAGAAAACATACCAAAAATAATCTCCAAAATAAAGCATTTAAAAGGTTTAAGATTTTGCCAGCTTCCTTACCTTTTATACCAACATTACAATGAAGAAAAGTCTGAAATCCTATTTTGGATACAGTTCTCAGTTATCTGAATGTACCACGGCACAGCATTGTTACCACACATCAACTCTAACTGAACTTCCTCCAGTACATTCACAATATTCAAATCTACTTACCCTTCACACCAGATCCTGTCACAAAAGTGAACAAAATTCAATCTCTGATGTTTTGAAATAGCATCTGTCTCAATCTTGCCAAGGCTGAATTGCTATTGATCGTTAAAAAACAGAAGTAGGGGAGGCTGGATTCCCCTCACTGGAACTGCGCGAGGTCAAGTTTTGGAGAGTTTGAGCCTGCCACAGGCTCAGGAGTCCCACCTTCCTCAAGTCTCAGCAAAGCCCTCAGTAGCAGCCCTTTTGTTTTCACAGCTCTGACAAATAGCTCTAATTCTGTATGCCATGTACGAAACCTTACCTGCATGCCTAAGAAAAGCATACTTTGATTTTTAATGCTGTTTTTTTCTACAGTCAGTAAATCATCTTTCCCTTAGATTCTGTAAATGGTAGATCAATTTATTGGATTACTTAAACACCTAGCATTAATAAAAGACAAAACTGTTAATTTGCCACACCTAGTTCAGTAACTCCTTCATAACTGGTTTGATTTTCAGATATGTTTCCTTGCATTTGCAAGCCCGAAAGAGATACCCAAAAAGCAGAAAACCATTTGCATCATATACCACATGTTTATATTTTACCAGACTTAAAGCAGACTGTTTCAGCTTCCCTTTTGGTAGAGCTGATACATAGAACCATGGAAATAAGTTTTAATTCAATTAAAATTCAGGCTGAATTTGAGAATTTTTAGTCTATTCTTATATCCTAAGAAAATTATTTTATGGAACTATATTTTGAAATTACGCCAGAATTAGAACTAAATGGTTTACAAGAAAGCCATTCTCAGCACTCAAAGCTGTTAATCACCAAGGCTTTTTTTTCTTTTTCTTTTTTTTAATCAGATATAAGAAAATTTGATTTTTCAAAGGCAACTTTCAAAAATATGTTTTATTTCTCTCTCTAGGTCTGCTCAGGCACAAGTGTTTCTCAGTGGGAACTTCTACTGTACTAAGAGATTTTAACCAAATGCCTGGCTTAAAGATGGAGATGAAGTCAGAGAAAAGCAACTAAAAGGAAATCTATCTCATGTAAAAGACAGTTTCTTTTCTGACAGATGGTAGAAATAAGACTAAAGGAAATACAGATGAGAGAATAATGGCTGATAGCAACAAAATTATAATCTAATACTATCTTTAATAATAATACCCGTTTGCTTTGACACTCTCTACTGTACTGTCTACTACTGATTGTTACTTTTTATCATACCAGAAGAAGAACAGGCAGGAAACAAGCCACAACAAAACAGCAACCATGGCAATACCTTAACCAAAGTATCCCA